>NC_090943.1:88863399-91363399 GCF_040807025.1 Struthio camelus | reverse complement strand
AGGGTATGTCTTTACTGTCTATTAAGCCTGATCTTGGAGCCTGACAAGTTCATGAATCTTCACAGAAACATTGAACAATTGAGGTTGGAAGGGACCTCTGGAGATCATCTAGTCCAACCCCCCTCCATGCCAGCAGGGTCACCTAGAGCACATTGCCCAGGATTGCATCCAGACGGGTTTTGAATATCTCTAGGGATGGAGACTCCTCAGCCTCTCTGGGCAACCTGTTCCAGTGCTCGGTCACCCTCACAGTAAAGAAATTGCTCCTCATGTTTAGATGGAACTGCCTGTGTTTCAGTTTGTGCCCGTTGCCTCTCGTCCTGTGACTGGGTACAAATGCCACAAAAACACAATCTGAAACCAGGATCCTTTGAAAGGAGCAGACATACTACAGAATTCAAGTCAATTTTGAGATTTTAAGCTAGGTAGTCATCTATTTGACACTCTACGATCCCCAAATTTAATACTTGCGGCTAAATGCAAATCTTATGGCTAGAGAGATAGAAAAACTTCTCAAAGAGAGTGATTTGTTGAGTCTCAGATAGTCAAGTCCACTACAGAAAGGGAATAGCAAGTATTATTTGCTTAACCTCTGAGAAGAGAATTATCAACTACTTTAATGGAAACTAATAACAACTTACTAAAGCACCATTTTAAATCTGTTGCCAATTTGACAACTGAGTCCCTTGACTGGCCCTACCTAAAATGTGGTCTCTGTGGGTCTCATTTGGGTCTCTGCGTTTTATTTCTTCACATTTGTACAATATCCTTTTCCTTCCTCTTTCTGCTAAAAGTTTTAGTCCCAAAGCTATAAAAATAGTTTTTATATGTTAGCACCAAACACTTTCTTTTCAAATGGAAAAGCAAGTTTCTTCTTTGCCTCTGAAGATGAAAGTTTAAATTCCATTCCTTCATCAGCTTCAGTGTTTTGAACTGAAAACAAAACAGATGCAATTCCCTGTCTCAGCTCCAGGAGGCAGGGCTACCAGACAGAGGTATTCCATAGTGATGACTGCTAGTCTGCTTTTGCACACCCCCTGCAATTCCTTGCGGCAAGAAGTATTTAAAATAGAAGGGAAAAAAACCAAAACAGAACTCCATTGGTTGCCTTCCAGTAACAGAGAAAAGAAATACATTCTTGATTTAATGTGAAAGAGAGCAGCCCATCACAAAAACACAGCTTTCACTTCCATTTTCAGTAGATAATTTTATTTTTTAACAGTGCTGCTTGCTTTTCATTTTACTAGACGTGCTGGCAAACATGCCCGTCACATTCCTCCATTTATGCAAGAGCATTCTCTGTTTCTTGCTTCCTTCATATCTTACAGATGAGCAAACTATACTTCAGGCATCAAGAGTGTTTTTTTGTTTATTTTGTTTTTTGTTTTTAAGAGGTAATTTAAGCTTTCAGTGATGCACTTCTTACTGGTGTCTAAGACAGTCCTGACCACTGTTTCGAAGACTGTACTTCTGAAAGAGAAACTGAGAAAATTTGCAGAAATTGCATTAGCTTTTAATGTGGTGGAGCTCTGTTGAATGGTAAATGAGTGGAATATCGCAAGAGGGACAACAGATATAAAGAACCTGTCAAATGATGCAATGTGAATAAATTAAAAAACACCCATGTTAGATAAATTATTCACTGTCTTCAATTGCGTGTTATTATTTCAGAAGCTCTAATAAGAGAAATAGAAATGATGAACATTTAACTTCCAAAATCACTTTCTCTGTAAGTGGTTTGAAATAGAAGCACTCCAAATTAGGCTGGGCATCTTATACAGAAATTCTTCTCTAAGGACAAACTCACACAAACTTACTATGATTGCAGCCAAGAGAGTGAAAATACAGGAGGGCAAGTGGTGTAGCTGCATATATGAAGGCTTGTAGACCATGGTGAATCTTCTAGACAGGAACTTGTACGTAATTAACCCCCCCCCCCCCCGCCCCCCTCCACACCACAACACATTACTCTAAACTTAAATGCTGGTTTACCGTGTGGTTATCTATTTACACAGCCATGTCGTTTTATCATCCTCATGAGACTAGGGGCTGCTTAGAAGAACAGTAAGAAGTTAAAAATCACTAACTGCCATTCTTCAATGGTGTGATACAATTGATTTTTCGGTCATCTTCCTACACTTCAGGATTGGGGCTTTTCAAAGACACCATTTGTCTTATAAATGGTATTGTGCGGATAGGTGACTTCGTATATGCATGGAGCATTCAATATACTGTAATTTGAGCACTATTAGTGCTTTATAGGATGGGAATTTGTCTTAATATGCTTTTCATAGGCTTCAAAATTTGGCAGTTTGCTCAATAGATTTTTTGATCAGTTTATTTTTGAAACCCCTATCCAATTCCACACTATTGAGCAGTGTCATAGTCTACTAAAAAGACAATACTTATCCACAAAATCAGTGGTAGTTTTGCCATCTCCCTCTATAAAAGGAAAGTCAGGCACATATTATTCATGTATACAGCTTATTACAAATCAAAATATAGATTTTGACATAACAGCTGCAACTGATGAATGTGTAACATGTATATGAAATACTTATAAGGCATAAACTATCTCTGAACGCTATTCTAGGTACACTAGCCTGGGCAGAGCACCATAAAGTATCCTTACTAGCTCAGGTATTTTACAGAACACCACTAAGCAATCCTAAATAAATGCATTTTCTGCTGTGCGTTATTTAGGATTCTGCTTCAATGCTTCAGCATCAACTTGTCTAGAAAAAAAAATATTTATTTGATATTTATTTGATTCTGTGTTATTACATTGGCTTTTTAACAGTTTATTGAGTTTAAAAGCTTACAGAGAGTTTAAGAAGTTCTCCACGACCTCAGTCATCTGTTAACTTTAATTATTACGTGAGTTTTTCAGAATAAGAAAAAGCATCTGCATTTGTGAAAATTGTCTGCAATTTGGAAGAAAATTTTGAATTAGCCATTTTGATATACTGAAGACTGCTTTCTAGGCCTACCTCTGTTTCTTTAATGTTTTGCATTTATTAATATGTACCTCCTAAGTCCCTATATAACATTATTACCTTGTTTTTGAAAGAAAAGCAGTCTATCGCAATGGATCAGAAAATGTTTACACAGAGAATGAAGGTTATATTAAACTCTAGCCTTCTATGTTATGCAAACCTTTAATGCACTAAAAGAGATGAAAAAGGTTTCATCAAACTCACACAAGAAACTATTGTACAGATAGTTCTACAGTGATTCTACAACATACATCAGAAACAGCACAGGAGGAGTGCTACTTTGTAGCACTACTACCTACTTATCCAACGGGTGTTATTAAATAAAATAATCTCCAGAACTGTGAAATCTGGACATGTTTAAAGTTTTCAAAACCTTAAAGTCTTTTATTTTTAGCTTTTTTACTACGTTCAGAATGTTAAGGTTTGCACTACAGTGATGCCAGGCACAGAAAATTATGTTAAAAGGCACATATTACTACGCTGAGAAAGAAATTAGCTTTCCCTTAGGAGAGCAGTTTTGCTACACAATTCAGAGTAATTCATTAATAATTTCAGAACAAATTCTATGTTTCTAGCACACATACTAGGTTCTGCTGAATAGCCATGCAATCAAGCTGTAACACTTCCGGACCATCATTTCTACTCTTCTTTAATATTTTGCTATCTTCTTAAAAGGAAATATCTGTATAATAATTTGTCATCTCTTGTTGTAGCCTATGTCCAAACAAACATATGAACCCCAATCTTGTTACCTTGATCCTGTTTTATGCAAAATAATTGTTGTAGAGCTATAGCTGTCACTATTAGTCTGAAGTGACAGAGGCCGTAGGGTACTACACTGGGCAAGATAAACTAGAAGCAAGAAAAGAACACGAGTTCAGGAGTGAGTTTGCTGAATTAATAACAAGTTAGTAACTCAAGGAATCAGAAGTAAAATACTCACATGAAAGGATATAAAATCTAACAAGAAAGCGGACGGTCAGAAGATGGCAACTCGGAAAGATCAAGGATCAGCTTGTTCCCAGGAACTGAAGACTGACACATCTTCATCTGCTTGATGACAACTCAGCCAGCAAAGGCTGGGGGAGGTGGATGTGTAACTGACTGACCCTGTAGCATGCTACTCCCAACCCACTGCTATGAGCACTAGCCATAAATAAGTAAAATGTTGGGTACTAATAGGCTGTGTGTATAATCTTGCTTTTGTGTCTCCATGCACAGTAAACATGCCCCAGCTTGGAGACTAGAGGATTACAATATTATTATTAAACAAGAATCATTTGCCCCTTGACTACATGCAAAATTCAAAAGCAGAAGGGATGGAAAACAATCCAAGTGAAAATTCATATCAAGGAAACAAGAAGGAAAGCCTAAAGTTAAAAATGTGCACCCCTGACAACAGTTTAAGAGCCAGTTTAGGGCATAACCAAGCCAATTGAAATGTTCCTGTTGAAATCATAGGCTTCAGGTAAGGCCTTAATGTTTTTGTGACCTCAATCTCACACAGAGCCGTATGAGGCGAATGTGACGTTATATGTGATGCACTGAGCTGATGTGAACTTGGGCCACAGCAGCTGCAAACAGTCACTGTGATGTCCTAGTTAACAGAAGCCTAAGTCCTTGTGGCATGAATATAATTACCTATATGATGAAGTTTTCTCATTCAGATGTTAACAAAGCTTTGCTCTGGATGCAGAAAGCTATTCAGAGGAAAGATATTATGGAAAAAAAAAATCCTCACATAATAGCGTATTTTTAAGAGGTACTATACAAAGTCCTCTCAATGGACATAAAGAAAACTAGGACAGCTCTCTGAGGAACTATTTCGTTGGGATTTATTGTATGTTTTTTAAACTGTATTTTTTATAACTTCCTCTCTAATGAAATTAAAGCACATAACAGAGTTATATGGTTTAAGAATAAATTCATGCCCAGGAGGCTGCAAGATATTGCTTGGGCAGTGTTGAATATATACATGGTTAATTTCATTTGTTTCAATCCTTTCTCAGTGTTACTGTGCAAGCCAACGCAGGTTTGTGGCAGAAAGGGAACAAAATTTGAATATAGGCATGCATAAAAGTGTCATGCTAATGAAAAACAAGCTGTAGACTGCTAGAAGTTCAAAAGACTAGTCCATCAGGTATGAAGCAGACAGCCTACTTTGTACAAGTATGGCAGTTTCCTCAAAAATGTCACAAAATAAACCTCAAAGAAACAAAGAAATTGTTTGGGGAGATTGTTTGCTTGTTTATTTTATTTTTGTTTGTTGTTGTTTTAAAGAAAGCAGTCCTGGCATTAACAGACAAATTGCATGTCACAGAGATGAGGGGGTCCTGCTCTTACAGTAAATTTAAGATTGGCACCAGGCCAGTCTTGATTTTGCGAAAGGCAGAAAATACTCTGGATTTGATATAAAGAAGGAAATTAAGTCCCTTGCCTTGGTTATGAAGTCGAGGGGGTGTTTCCAAGTGCTGCGGTGCCAGACCATCATAAGTAAGGAGCGTTCATTCCAGAAGGCATCAGCTGGCAGCCCCAGCCCTATACGTGGGAAAATAGTGGTTGGTAAAGGCAGTCCCTGAGGGCACAGAACAGACCACTGCCTCTTTTGCCTTCAAAGCTGGGGGGGGCTCTTAAAGCCAGCTCAGCTAGTGCGAAAGTCCGAGAAGACAGCTACATCCTGGAATAGGCTTTCCTACCTTTTAAGCAGCGGTAATCTGCTCTCATAAACAAGACATGAGATGATACTATTTAACAATAAGACGTGTTAGATGATTTTGTTTCAGTTTGAACATTATACTGCACTTGTGCAACTTACTTTGCTGCTGATGGGACTTAGAAATGAGTAGGAATGAATATTATGAAAACTGAAGATGGGAGAGGGTAACATTGTACTTCAGGATACCTCCTCTCCGAAGCATGTATCTTGGGAAAAAATAGCTCATCAAGGTGGTTTTATTCCATACAGTTAAATTCCCAAATCCTAACCATGTATACCACTCACATCTGTCATTCAGCTGCAAATTAAAGGGGTGCTTTGAAGGGAACCCTCACGGTCATCTTGTTAAGTCAATACCCCTCTTTCTAGCTCATAACACTTTTATCTGAGCTGTGGAGTACCACAAGAGTATAGCAGGATGACTTTTGAAAAGCACAGTTTGAAAAGCCCTTTGAAAAGCAAGGTAAGTCCTCAGAGAGATTTGAAAACCATGGGGGAAATACTTAAAATGGAAGGAAGAGATAGAAGACGAAGTGATTGACGCTTGATGGGGACGATTTTTGTGGAGTGAGAGAACAGTTAGGTGAGAGCATTCCCCTATCACTGAAATTCAAAAGGCAGACTTTTTGCAATGCGGTGGGAAGGAACTTAATAGCGGTAGTTAAGGCAGCAAGCAGTAAAGTTCTGAATAAGTGACAGGCGTAATTAGCTTGAGAGCAGATTCTCACACAGCAACGGGCAGCAGTACAGAAAACGCAGGGAGGAGGAGGAGGCTCAGCGCTGCATCTTAATACTATGAATGTATAAAGCATCAGCACAGGGGGAAAAGCTTGAACGTTAAAAAAAATGTTTATTATTGACTGCGCTTAATAGAACATTGATGGTACTTACTCCATTGCACCAAGAAGTGAACAAGCTTCACAGAAATTGTCCCTTTCCGATTTTGCAATGCGGAGGACTTGATGTCACTCCCGTTATCACTAATGTATTTGGGAGGTCAAATAACAAGATCAGAATACGTATTACGATGTTTGAAAATGTGATATTGAAAAATGAAAGAGAATAGGATACTTAAAGACTGTTAGAAGTTTCCTAAGGAAGAAAGAATCACTGGAGTAGGTCAAAATTAACTAAATAAGCTCCCTATATTGACAAGCTGCCAGATGTCACAAAGAATGCATATAAAACATAGGATTATTTCATTTATACAGGATAGAAACAATCATAGTGCATGTATAACAATATATACGACAGAAAAAATTAGTGTACTCCCTTCCCAATTTGTTTTTATCAGTACAGGAAATATACATTTGTAAGTACTTACTGATGGACCCTATCAGCAGTGAAAGTAAACACTTCACTGAATTGGCATCTGGTCCTTCAGATTATTTTTTTTCCTTCTGTTAAATCTGTGCAAATAGACCTTTCATCTTCATTTATGTTCAGAATGGTGAGAGACGATTCTTTGCCATTGTGAAGGCGTCTATGCACGTAACCAACAGATATAGTAGAAACAGCTGTATTTCTTAATAGTACTTAGACTACCTAGGACAGCCAGATCACTGATTCTGTCCTCCCTCTTCCTTCTCCTAAGAAAAATGGAGGAAGAAAAAAAATAGATACAGTAATCATTTGATCATTTAAAAACAGCTTTGGAACAGGATGATGTATAATGCCTTTTTATGCTTAACTAAGGGGAGTACAAAGGGATCAACAGTAGTACCAGAATGCTTACCACTTTAAAAAACTTCAGTCATGTAAATTAAAAATCATATCTGCTTTCAGGTGCTGCTGAAATCTCATTGCGAGTATATGGCCAGTCTGACTTTGTACCGTTATGAACTTAATCATTAATCTCTATCTGTCACTTCAGGAGCTAATTTGCATGATTGTTCTTCTAATTTGGATGCAGCTGTGACTGGATTATGAATGATTATTCTTTTCTTTACCTCCCCTGTTTAGCGCACTGCTTCTAATTTGCAGATACAAGTAAGCAAGAAATTGATTAGTTATAAAGTAGAAAGTGAATTGGGGACAGGAAGACAAGAAATAGCTAGTGTTTTTATTAGTCCTGATAGAGCTAGATTGCTCATAGTTGGCTTATTGAAGACTCAGGTCATGTTCTTGTATTCATTTTCCTAAATACAGTAAGCAGCTAATCAGAAACAAATTACACCGCTGCCATGATTTCCTACTACTGGGGCATCCTTTATATGCTAGTCTGCACCATAATAAATGTAGTTTGCAGTAATCTGAGAAGCGAAAAAAATATTAATGCTAAACTCATACATAACTGAGAGAAACTTTTAATTTAAAGATTGAATTCCTTTTAAATGCAAATCTCTTTGTATTTGCTTTCCATCTCTAGTTGGAACTAATAAACTATTTTCTTTTAAACTCAAGCATTAAACAGTATGCTGGCAAATGCAGAACTGAAAGACGATTCTGTTGTAGGGGATCTTGCTATCTCAGAAATTATGTTCAGCCTGAGGAAGGTGCCCCAGTGGTTTAATGCACAGCTGCAACTCCTGAAAAGCTTTAAATCTCTAGCTGAGGAGGGCTCTGGCAAGCTGAGCTGGAGGAGGTCATAGAGCTGTAGGCTCCTCAGCTACTCACTGGATAAGTTACTGGGGAGCCAGGTAAGCATCTTGTATGACAGACAGGGATTTATTTTCCCTTTCCCTACTTTCTGCTCAAATTCCACTAGACTTTACAATTCCTACAAAGTGTTCCCCCCCCCCCCCCAAATAATAATTTCTGATGGAATAATGCATTTTTTTGACCCCTTCTGTGCTGGCCACTGGTGGGCTAAGCAAGGCTGACTATTCATATCACAGTGGCTCTGCTTATATTTCCAGTTCTGGAAACAAAATGCTCCTTCTCATGCACTGCAAAGCTGGTTTAAAGCACATTAAGTGACCCAGTTTGATTCCTGCCGTGGTTTCTGAGTGGCTAATGAGCCACTTATGCTGTTATGCCACACAAAATGTGATCACAAAGGGAGGGCAGAGGAGGGGATCTGTGTGGAGAAGATGCAAAGCACCTGAAGGGTCACCTTTGCACTGAGAAATACATACACAAACTAAGAGACCAAAGCTTGTATGTGTGCATTTCATGTACATATGTGTAAATACTTTCAGTTGATAGATTTCTTTTCTAATATGACCTAAATGTGAGTTCCAGGCAATTGTATTTAGTCAAACTAACTGAAGCATAGGGTACCATCTTCCTCTGTAAAAGTGTTGATATGTTCATCAGTTATTTCACTTTTGGCAAAGGTAAAAAGTAGTTTTGTGAGTGTGGAGAAAGAAATTGCTTATTGGAAGAAATCACCTTTGAATGAGCTATTACTCAAACATATCCCCAAGACATCAGAGTTGATGGGGAGTTCTCCATAACTTCTAACCCTATCCGACCCCAAATCTAACAGCACTTTCAGCTTTTTCTATTCTTCCTGGGAAGCTGTGCTTGGGGGAGGGGAGGGAATCATTTTTCCCTTCCCTTTTCCACTCCTCTCTCACTTGTCCTCTGTATATTAGGAAAGTTTGGTATTAGTTTTTCTTTTGGTAGAAGTTATATTTTAAGAGAAGTAACTGAAATTGAAGTATTTCCTACCGATTTCAGTTGTCTTAATGCAAGATTTAAAAATTCTGCAGCCTCAAGGAAATAATTATTTCTCTTGTCTCAAATGAGACAAGTACAATAAAGTAATTGCTTATAGGATTAGATGGGTCACCGCTAAATTGCATTTTACTTAGTTACAGTTTTCCCTTAATCAATAGGGCAGCTAACAGCATTTACCTAATGCCTTACATTCAATGTTGCATTTAGTATTCATGTTGATGCTTAACTCAATGACATTTGTGCCTTGGAAGACTGAAACAGTTCCACTCGAACTGCAAGATGTTGAAATGCAACACTTTGGCACTGAAAGACCATTAGCTCCAATTTATGGAGCTATGGAATAATGATCACTGTTGAGAAGCTTCTTCTAGAGACAAGATGTTGGGTTTTCTAGCTCCATATTTTCAACTGGCCAACTTAGTGATTCTCCCACTCAGTGATTTCAGTAGCTCCTGATTCAACCTTGCTGAATTGCTGGTACTGCCACAAACAGCCTAGAGGAAACTCTCAGATGTATGCCTTGCCAGAACATGCAAAAAGTCTTTACCTGTAGTAACTGGGATGTTGGTTTGGAAGACTAGTGAATAAGGTATAAACTCAGGAGTAGATGTTACAAGCAAATTACCTTAGGTCTGTTTGTCTCTTAGATCATAGTAAGTCTTTTTCATCCACAGCCTAAACTTACTGTGCAGAACGGCGTTAGCAGTTTGCCTTCAGGTTTTAGGCAGATAGTTACGACTTCCTTTCCCTGTCAAAGAGGAATAAATCTGCCCTGTATTTTAAGAAAAGTGAATGTATCTCGCCCCAAAATGTTTTATACTCTTATACATTAGTTCAAAGCATTACTACTATCTTGATAAACTATGAAGAACAACCATTCCTTTGCAACTTTCCTTCCATTTGATGTAAAGATATACTTACGGAATATATAACAAACAACAAAAGCATCAGTGTTTTCCTTCTTCCTCCCACCCCCCATCATTTTATCTTATAAAAAAGATCATTAAATATTTACTAACTGGCCTACAACACTGGTTGTAAAATACAGCTGATTATCTCACAGTCCATGGATTTCTGTGACCCTGGCTTATCTTGCTATCACTTTTTCTTCAATCTTTGCAAAGAAAGAGGGAGGAAGCAGGGAGAAGATATCATTAAGTAAAAAGTTCAGGATGTATAAATCCCCCTTGGACTTTATGCTGTTAATCAGAGTCTAGAGATAGAGCCACTATTGGAAGAAAGTCTGTCAAGACTGAGCAGAAGAAAGAGAGAAAGGGATCGAGAAGTACAGAGGGTATATTCGGCAACGGTATTTCTGCGAATCTACGTTAGTGATTAGGAATGCTAATTCAAGCGAGCAGGCCTAAACAGGCAAGTAAGTGCCTGTGAATCTGTTTCTCTTCCCCATGACCTTTCGCAGGTTTTGGACCAAGTTCTTCTGGTTAGGGGTCTGTGTTACAGGAATGGGAAGACAGGGAGGAGAAAAAAAAAAAAAAAAAAAGAGAAAAGGTGCTAAAACATTTGATCTACAGAATCCGTTATTTCAAATAGCAAGAGAAACACCTGATTTCTTCACAGGGCTAGGACATGTACCAGATTTGTTATTTTCTCTCTCACTGAAACCATCCAAATCAATTTTGCACACTTTAATAGGTATTCTCAGCTTTTTGTTTATATTGATTGCATTGTTTTTTTTCTTTTTTGGCATGCAGAGCTTTTCATTTTGTGTTGGCCCAGATCTTTGAGTCATACCACCCCAGACTCCTCAGAGGTGGCAAAGAGTAATTACCTTCTTATCAATACAGAGCTAGCCTGGATTACAATCACTGACCTGAAGTTAAAAGGACTAGTAACTCATTTCCAACTTCTTGACTTCCTTCTTTTGCCACCCTTTAGTTGCTTAGTTCTCTTTCTCCACTAACATTTTTCTTATTTTCCAGAGTAGTGAATCTGTCCATCGATAATGCCACTTGTCTCCCAAGTTCAAATAGTCAGTAAAATTTTATGCCTACCCCTCTCCTCAGCATATTTCTGTAAAGAAATCACTAAGATGCTCTGAGCATAAAATTTATATTTCAAAAGGTTAACTAGTGACGTTGCATCTCCGAGGCACAGAAGGCCAAAAAAAAAAATCAATAACACTTTTTATTTGACATTTCGACTGTATACAATAACTTAGAAGTCTTCAGGGTCTGGCCATGACTATAGCGCTTATTTGCATCTCTGGAGAAGTTTAGTACATAAGAGCCTAACAGTAAGATTTGAAATTGACTTATAGAATTTTTATCATGCTGATTAGACTTCAAAAAAACTCATTAAGACAATAGTTATCTCTTCCCTCTCCCCAAAGGAGCACACCAAAAGCAACTTACCATACAGCCAGTATGACTGCAGCAGGTAAACCTGTGATAGCAGCTTTCATTCCAGCATGTGGCTTAGAAGTAGTTGCAAAATCCCTTCAAGCAGCAGGGTAGAACTTAGGTAATTAGCACTGCCTGGTGCAACACATTTACTGGTGTATCAGCTAGTCCAAGGGTGCTTTAATTGCAGCTTTGTGATCACGGATCAGAGAGACGTACCCTTTGTGTCTCTGTTTTAAATGCTGGGGAAAGAACTTTGGGACTTAACTTAAAGGCATGTTATAAGTAGGAAAATCAAACTTGTTCTTTAACTATAACTGCAGTGTGGCTGAGTAACAGGTCTGTGCATGTGTGTACAACCAGTGCACTGCGGATGTTAACTTCTCTGGCTGTCCAGGGGCTTCCCAGACAGCCATCTGCATAGATAAGGTATTGGGCTGGTTTGAGGCAATGGACTGACTTCACACTAGGTAATTGACTGAACCTTCACAATTAAGTATTTGACTGGCTGTTACAGGCACTCTCCAGGTGGGAAATCTGGATAGTTCTGCAAGCTCCCACGGGCAGCTCCTACTGTGCCTGGTCCGATTTGAGTGTTGAAATGCACTGATTAACATCCTGAGTGGGGTGTCCCAAAGACCCCCTAGGTGGCTGCTGCTGCCAACATGGTCAAGTTGTACATAGATAAGACATTTATAAATAGTCAGTGGAGACTATTCCCTTAGAAAGGATCTCATAGGACAGTCTTTTGTGTGTATTTAAGATATCTGAGATGTTTAGGGTGTAATCAAGGTACAACAATAGCGATAAATTACGCATGTGCTGGAGTGGTCACGTAGGACTCCTGCCTGCCAGATTATCAGAACAGAGCAGAACGGTAGTTTGGGGAGTCTTGCCTGATCTAGTTGGAGATATTGCTACAAGAACCCTTGCAATGGGGATGCCCATCACTCCTGGGCAGTGACTGACCACCCTATCCAGATTTCATTCCCCACACAAGCGTTATCCTACACATGCCGAGATCCCAACAAACTAGTACTTCTTTTTGCAAGGATAGTGTCTGTGCAACATCACCTTTTTCCTCTGATTCTAAACCAAATTTAATACTTTGTTAATATTAGTAGAACACCTTACATTTGTAGAGACTGTCATGTAGGAAGAAATATTGCCAAGAAATAGCCACAAATGTAGTAGGTCCAGTATTACATATTTTTTTTCCTTAGGTCTTTCACTTTCTTATACGCTTCAGGTCCCTTTGTTTTCTTTGAACAGTACCTCTTCTTGTTACACTGAGGTAACTCAGTGGAAACACTGGAAAACTGAAGAAAAGTAGATAGGATGTACAATAACAGCAATTCTATATTTAGAGTCCAATCTTTCAGTGATTATTGATGAGTAAAACATGTTGAGATGAAATTTAATAGGATTTGTTGGTTCCAGAGAAAATGATCACAAAAAAACCAAATCTCTGGCTTGAACTCTGAAATTACTGCATTAAAGGAACACCAAAGACAGTATCAAACACCTTTAAAAATTCAAACACGGGTTTAGAATCATAGCTTGAAAGATAATTCTAATAATTTTAGACAAAAAATGCTGTTGCATGGCATGCATCTAGTTGAAAGACTAAGAAACTGAGGGCAGCTAACAAAATACTTAAACAGTGTGAAGCACAGCAGTAGTTTGTAGCAATGTTTAGCCTTACTTGACATTTTTATTAATGATCTGCAAAGGTAATTAATAGAATGCCAGACAAATGTGTTTTTTCTAAGCTTGGAGAAGCTGTGCTTCTATCTCTGACAAGCAAAATGTCAGCAAGCACAGAACAGTTAAACACTTAGAAAACAGTGTTGTGTTCATACCAAATATATGTATTCCTGGAAGACGTATCTGTAGGTTAAGCCAGGAAATAAAGCGAAGACAAAAGAAATCATGATTACATTTGTAGTGCAGTGGAGCAATATAATTCATCAAAATGCATGAAGGTAAAGCACAACGTCTTTGAGCTGATGAGGTGTATTTCTAGGTGGCTCTGCTATGACTGAATAGGCCTCTGGATTTTATTTTTCACTTTTTTTTTTTTTTTTAATCAGGGAGTTACTGGCAAGCATAAAGGAATACAGGAAGACCAACAAAAGCTGATAAAAGCAGTTTACTTATGAGAACAGAGGTGAAAAATAAGAGGGCAGGTCATGGCTGGCCCTTTAAGGCTGTGAGGAGAGTGGTGAGATGACATGTTGGTATATTTATGTATACTCTACTGGTGCAAGAGGCTGTTCCTTTTCCAGTAAGCTAGCTGGCTGCTTAGGATAATGATGATGACCTGTAAAAACAGAGAGCAACTGGGAGTTGTTCTCCAACACGTCTTCCAAGGCCTCCCCTTGCAACCAGGATCCCTGCACTTACAGTGAACAGTACATACCTCAGTTAAAAATCTAGTCCTGAAAGGGCATGTCATGGTAGCAGTCAGTAAATACCTGAAAGCTGCAGATGGAATGGGAAGAGATACCATTAGCGGATTACAGAAGAAAAAAAGAAAAGCTTTCTCAAAACAGATGGACACTCTCAAAAAGCATATAAAATAACAATACTTAGCCTGCTATTCTGTGGATAACTGAATCACTGATGCCAAAAAACCCTCCTTATGTACTAGGATTCTGCCATGCTAGCAGAAGAGGAAGAGGAATAGATAACATGAAGAGCTTGTTAGTACCTTGAGGGCCTTCAGCTATCGCATGAGGTAAGTCAAGCAGGTACAGTCAGAAGATGGAAGCTCTGAGTCTGAATATAGGCTGTTTCCTGAGGAAACATTTTCAGACATATCAAAGGAAATTTGATGACTAACAATCAGGGAAAACTATCTTTGCAAAAATGTTTCAGTTAGATATTCATGAAGTAAGACTGTCTTTATTAGGCCGCAGAAGATAGCGTTTCAGTAATTGAGAAGTGCGTGATACAAGGGCATGAACAAGAGTTCTAGTGTTTGTATTAAACACTGACGATTCAGGCACAACATTTTGGCATCTTACTTCCTTTATATAGGAGAAAGATACTTCAAAATAAAAAAATCAACTGCCCACTAAGAGTCTTTCTTGTAATGCTCGATCAGTTTGAAAAACCACTGTGCTTTCATTGAGAGGCATAGAGTCGTGGAGAGAAAATCTTTGGCAAAGACCAGAGGAAGTAACAGCTGCTGCGATGCAATCCCCATTCACTAGAAAGCAAGAGATGGCAGATTTGCATACAGCTAAGATATAAAAAGTCAGTAGTTTTATAAACTGTCAAACCAGTTCCTAATTCATGCATCCACTTCAGTCTTTAAAAAGCAAACAAATCTGAAACAGAATCAGTTTCCTCTTTCAAAAGAGACATGAGCATGACACAGTGGTTTCAGCTGGGTAGTCAGAGATTGAATGTGCCCGGGAGCTAGGACATCATGTTTTCTCTGATCAGACACTTCTCCACAGATCTTCTGCAACCCAGTGAGACTCTTTCATCAGTCACAAGCCTGCAAAATCTATAAAACACTAAGCGAAACTTGTCTGGAATTCAGTAGTTTTGAAAGCACTGATCAGGATACCAGGGCACCTTATTGCACACTGTGTGTGCAATCCCCTTCTCAAAAGCGTCTTCACTGTAATTAAAAGGAGCTATTGAGATCAGGGATAGACATACCCACAAGCAAGTGCTGGTAGTTACTTTATGTAGCAAATCTGTATATGAAACCATGGTGGCACAGACTTCTGCACACACCACACTGCTAGGGCTGCTAACAGATTTGTGTATCAGGTACTGAACAATGTGCTACAGAAATCATTATTGCTGCTAATACATGTTAGCAAGATTAGGGCTAGCTTGAAAATGTCTACCCATACCACAGTTACACTGCTGAAAGTCAGAGACTGTTGTTCTAAAGCCCCTGCAAAGGCAACAGAAGTCCTCCATATGAAAAAAAACATAGTATGCTTTTTCTCAAGCCCTACTGCAGATAAAACAGAGTATAGGCACACTGACAGTGTATGCATTATCTTGACTTATGTGATAACTTAATGAAACTTACTCTGTGGAAGCTGTTGAGGAAATATACAGTATTTTTCCCCCCTTATACAGTGGTTGCCTAGAGTAAGAGAAAAACTTGCAGCTTGTATTTTATAAAAAGACATTCAAACAAACTGAAAACTGAACTCCAGCCTTGATTTCTCAACCAGGGCATCATAATACTTCTTTGTCTGAACCTAGAATGAAACTTTGCAGTATTCCAGTGGAGCAAGGAAGACTTATGTAAGTACTAAGAGATTTAGTCAGACATCAGAGAAGGTAGCACACATGCCCTTATCCATCAGTCATTCCAGAAGTTAAACTGTTTGGCATATATACTCATTTCAGACCTATTTCTACTATGGATTAAATGCCGAGCAAGCAAAGTAGGTTTCTTAAATATGGTGAATTTTTTTGGTGAGGACAATATGAAGCATCCTTCCTCCCGCTAATGCATTCACGACCCTTGCACTTTTCAGCACATTGAAATAAATATACCATTAATTAAACTAAATCTCAAGAGAGTGTTTTCATCTTTGTTTCAAACTAAAATTTACTGGAGTTTGAGTGAAGGGGTAAAGTACCTGTTAGTAAATCCAGGCCATATCTGGTGAGCATACTAAGAAGTACGAACAAAGAGGATTCTAGACTAGTTACGATGTGAAAGAGGAGAGGAATATTATGCATAGAAAACAATCTCTACCTTTCAAATATTTATTTCTATTTTGTTTTCACGGGTATTGATATTTAACCGGTGCATTTGGGGATATTTTATCATGCATTTAAGGGCATTGGATTTGCTGTTCATAGTGCGAGATTTTTCTGAAGCATCTAACTTTCCTCGTGTGTTGCATCAGATGAGGAGTCTAGCCTAGTATCACCAGGATTTAGAGACTATTCTGAGTCTTTTACTGAATCCAGTAGGAATCACCCTAATAACTGGACTGCCAGTCTGGACTGAACTGGTATGACAGATGCTCTGCCAACCAACACTTCAGAATGAGGTCCCTCCATTCTGGTTTACTCTGGAAGTAGTATGTTTTAGAGCATTTGAACTGCTCAGGTAAACGACTTATTTTTCCTGTTTGCAAAGAACACTCCAAACAAAACATTTTCGGGTCTGTTCATTTAGCTGCTGTGCTGCAACCTCGCTGTCGTAGCATTGTGAAACACGCTGATAACGTTCTAATCTTTATGCTGATGGAAGGCACAGGTTAAAACACCAACATCTCTGCCAGTGCAAGGACTCTTATTATTGAGGGAAGTGCAAGATAAAGCGTTCAAAGCTCAGATCTAAGACATAGCTCATTTGATCTAAACATTATGCAACTAACAGAAGAGGAAATAAGAGTCTGGCCATGGTGTCCCCTAAAGTACAGAGCTCCATATTTTAAAATAGAAAATCTCACTCCCTGCTGCCACAGCTTCATAAATCAACTGCAGATGCCACACATGCCTACAACAGCTTGTTTGGCTGTTGGCAGTCTTGTGCTTAACAGTCTGTGCTTTCTGTGGCTTAGTCAAATGTGGGTTTCTGTTTTCCCACTGCTGCCATGCATTCAGAATCAGTGTTTCTCCACTAAGATAAAAGTGGAAAAATGTGTTTCTCTTAACAGGTGATGTGCCGGTTTTAACCCAACTGTCTTGGTACTGTAAAAAAGCTTTTGCATAAAGTTTTAAAAATATCATCTCTTTAACGAGAATCAGAACATTTACAAAGTTTCTGGTGTAGCTATTACTTCTATTGATTCAAATTTTGCTTTGAAGTCATGAGATGGGCAACATCTTCAGCTAGCAAAGGCATTTGCAAAGTCAGAATCTGCTTAAGGGCCTGGTATCTGAGTTCCTGATACAAGAACAGAGGTATCATATGAGTAAGTCCATCAGAAGTACCAACTTTCAGTATCAATGCTGGGCTAGAGGGGCCTCAGTACTTTCTAGATTAATCGTTGAGAATGCTAGGCTGAGAGAAATATGTTCAAGAATATAGTCAAAGCTGTCCCAAGCCACCTTGATTTTTTTCTGAGGAGCCAGGCAGACAAGCTCCAGTGAAGGAACACCCTAGGGAGCAATGCTTACCTCCCCACAGCCCAGCACTGCTGTACCAAGGAATCTGGGGCACCCTCAGAGGCAGGAGGAGCAGATGTGCTGTAAAAGGTGGGAGTCTGAAGTGTGATAGTACTACAGTGCCCAAGACCATCTTGGGTCATATCTTCTAGACTAATATTTTTAAATTCATCCATCCACCAAATCCATTCCCTCCCAAACACAGGAACTTAATAAATACCGGGGGAGGAACTAGTGAATTCTTCATCTTGGGTTGTTGCTATAGCAATGCGCTCAACATTTACACCAATGAGCTGAAGGGGAGCTGAAGGGGATAAACAAGAGTTGTTTATCTCCTTGCATATTGGCTAGCCATCACAAAGTAATATCTCCTCTGTTGGAGTGTAAAGAAAATAATCTCCTTGTTTACTACCTGAAGAGTTAAGGATGTTTTAGAAAAAGCTGAAGGAGGCTAATATGTTTTTAAATATTGTTTTATGAAGAGCAGCTGAGAACAGACCGTGGTGAATCTTAAGAAAAAAATTAATTTGTTCTCCCTTTAGTTACACAAATCATATGCCAAAGAATGAAAAACACCAGGAATTGATATTGTAGAAACTTCTGACCATGTTTGCAGAGTCTGCACAAACCTGACTGACTTCTGTTCAGTATAATTTGTTATGTTTTATTTCCCCTGAGGTAGCTCTGTTGATATCTCATGTGTTAGTGATGGAATAACTATAAAACTACACGCAATTTTCAAGACAGTTTGGAAGTCATTTGTAACGGAAATTGCTTTACTCCCTTTAGACTTTTTTCCTTGATGAAGAACATCTACATCTAGCAGTTATGTCTGTGATAGAGTGTAGCGCTGGTGCAGCTAAGGACGTCTGCTACTTAAGCAGACTTATTTTCAATTCCTGATATTTATTTGGAGAAATATTTCACTCTATGTTGAATTGTATTATGAAAGTTGTCTGCAGAGTCAGTGGAGAATGAGAAACAATGCAAAATATTTGAGAGAGAGTAGAATGGAATACAGTGGGAGGAGATAATTTCTATCAGGTATTCAAAATACAGTAGCACATGAATCTCACTCCCCCAAAAATAAAATTTCTCAATAGATTTGTTTCAGAACACACACTAGAACATTATGACCTCTCTTGTGAAAAGAAACACAAATAAAAATGGTTGTTTCTTCTATGCATGAGTAAACGATTTAAAACCTAAACTTTGCTGCAGGATGTTTGTAGAGAAAGTCACTTTACGCACTCTCTTTTGGAGTTATAGCCCAATTCGCATACTTTGTATCTTATTTTTCCTCAGTAATAATAAACACTTCATCTATCCCTTTTTGAGAGCCTCCAAAATTATTTGACAATAACACGAAACACAGCCTGCCCTCAGATCTACAGGAAGGAGGAGCGAGTCCTATTTGGTACAGTAACGATAGAACCATGGAACTTTGCTGGGGGTCAGGAGTGGAAAATCTTCCCTGAGATACCAATGAATTTGAACCCCACCCCAGCCTAGGGAAGGACCTGAACCCAGGCCTCTAGGTAAATGCTGTAATAGCCATGCTATGTATAACAAAGGTATTAGTGTCTGCGGTTTTAAAAGGAAGTGGCCACAGCTGTATTTTGTGAGGTACATATTCCAGTTGATATCTGAGACACACTCTAAAATTAATATCCAGATCAGGCTCCTTGTGGGAGATGCAGAGGGATACCTTTGATCTGCACCTCAGCAAGCCTCTGGTTAAGGATGGCATCATGTGACACTCAGCTGGGCAGCCCTGGGCAGACTTATAAGGGCTTTGGTGCATGGGAAACATCCTCCCATCCAGGGAAATTAAGGTTCCCCTGGGTTAGGCAGCAGTGAAGAGGCCTTCTGTCAATTTGAGGATAAAGGTGTAGATGCATCCTTTTCTGGGTGGTGGCATGCCAGTCAAGATGGCTTTTGGGTTTCACATGCTCCCAGCTGCTCACCAGTTCCCCTCTGCTCAGGGACGCTGCTGTTTGTCATCTGAGCTCATCAGTCCTCATGACTAGTCCAGTTGAGATGAACCAAGTCACCAGAGATCTCCCATTTAAACCAGTCCTGTTCATTTTCCCTTAGACGGTTGAGAGCTGGCTCACACAAACAACTCTATTAGCAGAGAGGAGTTTCAAGACAGCCAGGCCGGCAGGGCTGTGCTCTACCTCTGGGGCACAGCCCCACAGCTCCCAACCAGCAGGGCTGAGCAAGGCTGGGACCAGGGCCTTAGCGTAGCCAGGGAAAGGAGCTGGAGAGGGCTGAGCAGTCGAGGCAGCAAGACAAGGTTTGGATCAGCAATGAAAAGGCAAGGCATTTATCCACAACAAGACTCAGGAAGGGCTTGAGCTTTAGCACAGTTCCCCAGCTAAAAGGCAGAGGCCGCCAAAGAGACCTCTCACAGATCTTTCCCACCCAGCAGCCTGACCTAAGGTGCCACAGAGCTGGTTGCAGAGCCTGCTGGTGCACCAAGGGCCCTGAAAAGGACCCTGGTAATGTCCAGCCAAGGGATGCTCACAGGCAACTAAGCTATTATAAGAAGAGGTAGTAGTCAGATCCCAAGTCTTGTGCTAATTCGACCCTTCCTTCCCAAGCAGATACAACCTGAGGAAGCTGACATCTCTTTTCTTGCTCCAGGACTGTAATGAATAACTGGAAGACAAAAGGATCCTTTCCTGTTACAGAATGGATTTTCTTTGCCTAACTCTCTTCTTCCTCAGTAAATTCTCCCCCAGACTGAAATTTCAGTTAGGAAGCAAGATGAGAAACTCAAAGTGTTTCTTCTTGTTAGAGTGAGTATTATAGGAGTGAAGAGCTCAATTTTTACCTTGATGGGGTATGGAGAGGAGTATTTCCATGTATGGAAAATTGTCCTCCAGAGGAGAACAGTTTTAAAGATTAATAGCCAATTTTTGCTGATTGCCTGTTTCATTAGGCAGGCTCCCTATTTCAAGTTTAAGAATATGTTAGCTAGTGCTTTATCACAGAGTTCTTCCCACACTATGAATTCTCATCACCTCAGAAAAGCAATATGCTCCTCATCAAGTATCTTCATTTTAATGATTTTAATAGGCTCTGCTTCTTCCCCATTGCCTCCTCAGCAAGCTATATCAAGCTTTGCTGTCAAACGAATCTAGTTAGCACAAATTCTGAAAACTGGAAGTTACCAAAAACAATTTGTGCTCTACACAGCAGTTACAGTGTCAGATATGGTATGCAGTTTGCCAGTAACACTCACACGTGTATTTCCATCTTCTTCATAATGACCATAATACTTGTGAATGTACAGATGAGATCCTGTCCTGGAACTTTACCACCATTTGAAAAAAATAATCCATATCATACTCTGGTAAATAAAGGAATAAGAGCTAGTGAAGGACTGAGTGTTGTCTGATTGCAGAAAGCCTCTGCTGCTTTGTAGCTCATCGTAACAGATCCTCGGTTTGTGCCATTTAGATAGAACCCACTTTCTACTCCCATTCTTCCATGTATTCATTTCTACTTTCTCTCTTGCTTCCTTTTTTGTGATGACACATTACTATCCACATCTGTGTTCTTTCTTCTACTGAAAGAGCAACTTCAGAAGATCTGACTCAGATAAACGGTCTCTGTTGCACATTATATAACAACTCAAAGACACAAGCTAACTTATGTTGATGCAATACTATATTTGCCCTTACGGAGTGGCAGAAGTCCTCTAAACCTCTAACCCCACCTCACTGGTCTCACTCAAATCCTGCCTCTGAAGCAACGGCTGTTTAGTACACAAATGAGATGAAGCTGCTACCTTGTCTACTATTCTCTCACTTTTCCTGAGTGAACCTCTTTGTTGTATTTATTTATTATTTATCTTAGTCTCTGCAGAGGAGTTTTCAACCTGATTTGAACAGCATCTTGCATACAGAGGTCTTATTTATGACCAAGGTTTAGACAGTGCCAAAGGGAAAAAAGAACTCAATAAAAGGAAGGAAAATAAAAACATCTCTATGCAAGTGACTCCAGCTGTCAGTATCGAGTTGTCAGTATAAGATTCCTAACTCTTCAGGTTCAAGGTATGAAATTTGGTATAGAGATAGTCACACTTTATAAACATTAATTAGTAAGTTAATGCTACAGTCACTATTCACTGGAGCTTTTGGCTAGATATAAATGGAGATTAATCATTCTCTGGATATCCGGATCAAACAGCTCAATACACTGTAATATCAAGCATAAACACCGGATTAACATTCAGAAAGCTTCAGGGGCATGAAGAAAACAGTAAAATAAAAAGGAAAAATAGGAACACTTTTATGTTAGTACTTCCCTGCTGATTCCAGCAATCATTGGCAGCCAGGCTACTCGTGATGTCGTAGACTGCTTATTCAAATGTTTTTCTCCTATGGGATAACTAACTCTATAAATATATATCCGTAAAAGCCCTGTGCCAAGAGAGTATGGGTTCACGGGAAAATGTAATCCAGAGAGTGTTTTCTATGCTATTCTCTTAAAAGAACTCTTGTCCTTCCGTATATCGTAACAGATCATATACATCCTACCAATACTTCGTGACCTCTATGGAAATGGTAAGAAAGAGACTGTATAGTTATGCCAATATTGAGCCACACCACTAAGTTGATCTATTGTCTGCAATAGATGCCAATTTTTTCTGCAGTTACAAAAAGAGCAGCCAAGATGGAACCATATTTCTATTCTTTCTCTTTCAAAAGAGTCCTGATCAAAACTGTAATATTATCAACTTTCAAGAGATAAACTAGTGAATTAATGAAAAAAGGCTTTTAAAATATATTTTGTTAATTTTACACAAAGCAATGTATTATGCATTAGTCTTATTTTGTAGTTGTCAGCTTACAAGAGGCGGAGAGTTTTCCTATTAGAATTGACTCTTCTCAGCTGTCATTACCAGTGAGAACTGAATACTCTCAGTAACAAGTGAAAAAAAATAAAGATTTCTGGCTCAGTTGTATGAACTTCCATCATAAACATTTCTTCACAAGTGTCAAAACTGTCTGGTAGAAGAAGCACAAAGCCTCGAGAGACATCAGCAGTTGCAACCATTGTACTGCAGAAAGAACACCGCTAGTGAAGTCATACCACTTCAGCACAAGTACCTTAGCTGTCTTTGCTTGACATACCTCTCTTCCTATGTTTCCTAGATTTGTGTTACTCTGAAAAAAATTATTTTACTATTGTTCCCAGAAACATTTCCCAAAGAAATACAGAAATAGAAGATGTCAAAATGGAGACCTACCCAAAACCATCTTTTCACACAGTTAGAGGCCTTACAGAATAACATAATATTAAGGGTGTTTATTTCAGTGATTTGTCTTCAGGTAAAAAAGTTGAACCTCCAATATTTTTATATCTGTGTAAGAATGCTTTGACTATCCTAGTTTCTTTTGTTTCCGCTTGCATTGTAGGAGCAGAAGTCTGTAAAGTTAAATAGCAGTTTTGTGCAAATTTTGTCCATAACTTAGTGAGTTCCTCAGTCTCCTCACTTCTGTTTCACACCTTCCTTGGTCCTTCAAACTCTTGCCTACAGATGCCATCTTTCTTCCTTTTAGCTGAAACCCATGCCAAATCCATCTCCTGTCCCCATACTAACATCCCAATTATTGGTCACTCAGCTTCTTACAGCTCTTTCCCTGTACACCAGTCCCAATTTCTTCTGTGTGCATTCGAAGCACAAGCATTTTCACAGATGAGCTGCCTGCTGAGTTTGTCCATTTCAGGGAATACTGGTATGCCATCTTTGCTTAGCCCTTAAGCTGATGTTCTCATTAACACTTATTAATTACATTAAAATGTTTATTAATCTAGTATTTATTGAATTAAGTTCTCATTGCAAATGAGAGGCTGCATTAGGAGAAGCATGGCCTGCAGACAGAGAAAAGCTGTTATCCCCCTCCGCTCAGCAGTGATGGGGCTGCCTTGGGATGCTGCATCCAGTTCTGAGCCCTCCAGTTCCAGAAGGATGTGGAGAAAGAGGAGGGGGTTGCACAAAGCTATCACGATGGGCAGGACCCTGGGGCATGTGCCCTACAGGAGGGATGGAGGGAGTGGTATTAGTTAAATTTGTTTAAGAGGAGGCTAGAGCCTAGGACTATGGGCCCAAACTCCTCTTGGTAGCGCCAAGTGGTATAACAAGAAGCAGTGGTCACAAAGCGTGGCTTGGGACGTTCAGGCTAAGAAAAGCTTTTTTTTACTAGCAGCGCAGCACAAGAATAGGTTGTCCAGACAGGTTGTGGGATTTCCAACCATGGGAGTTTTCAAGACCTGGCTAGATATAGCCACAGCTGATCCAGAGTTAGCAGTAATCCCGGTGGTTGTTCTACATGAGCTCGAACATGGTCCTATGGTCCTCCATATGGTCCTACGATTTGATTAAGATACATCAGTCTCAGCCACCAGCCAGCTAGAAAGTTTATTTTCGGTTACTAAAAACAATCAACACAGTGAGCCGCTAAGGCCCCCAGCACAGCTTTAGTAAAAGATTCAAAGTCAGTGGAATGAAACAGCAGAACAGAAAGAAGTAAAGTAGAGGTAGATTTATAGAGTTGCAAACCATCTCAGCACTTACTGTCAGCTATTTACTGCTATATTTGTATAGAAAGGGAGAGAAAATTATCTTTTTAGTGTTTTATTTGTTCTTGTTCCAGTTCTTTTCAGTTTCGGCTTGTGACTCATTTGTCTTTGCCAACCCATTGCATAGCTAAGTTCCTGTTGATGAAGATATTAGGGTGATTAAATACTTCTTTGTAGTGATTTAAGCTCTATTTTGTTTTGAGATCAGGCAAGCAACAACATTCCGGTATAATTTATAGAAAAGAAACATAAATCTTTTCTAGGATGTGTGGGTGAGTTTACTGGGGACTGTAGCTCTGTCTCCATTAGCACAGCTTGATACAATATGTACTCTGGATTAAGTGATAGAAATCAAGTATTGCACTTCAGTCCTTTCCCTTAAATTCTCCAGCTTTTAATGAGATTTCAGCTCTGATATGTAGCCCTAATCTTGATTTTACTAAAGTCAGAAGAATTCAGTGACCAATCAGAAACTGGGGACAAAGGAAGAGAATACAGGAAGCTCGATCAAGACACGTACAACATATTTTGCAGATTAATACACGTAGCAGGTCACAGCTTTACTGCTTTTGCGACCTCCTAGCAATACTAAATGGGAGATATTCAACACCTTCCAAACACAAGCAAACGTGAGTAAATTTTCTAAATGACATCTGAGAAACATGATACACCAGCACCACTCAAACGTGCCTCCTTCAGCAGGGCAGTATTTTGTGTATCTTGCTGTTTTAGAAACCTAGGTCCCAGTTTCACCTTTGACTGTTAGTGGAGCTTTCTCACTGTGCATTTTTGAGGAAAAAAAGGCCAAGTGTCTTTCTGTACCTTTAGGTGTATAAAAATCTGGACCTTTTCATCTTAGACTTATTTTCAGTTTAGTATTATGACCCTAGAATATTAAGACACTATTGAAAAGCTGCATCTCTGAGTTCAGGGCTGACTGATTTATAATGAAATCACGGAGAGACAGAATCAAATCACAGAAACACTTTTTCTCCCTCTTACATACATATGTCGTCCACCCTCTTGCACTAAACACTTTGCCAATTGCCATTTCATGCTGTTTTTCCTATGTGCTTTTGGCACTGATCAGCTACTAGAGTTGTTTTTTTCCTGTTTGGCCTAAGGGTGGGCTTTTGCCAGGGATCCGTTTTACAGAATGAGCTCAATTCTACAGACAGCCGGTGGACTGTTACCACTTTATCTGGTGATTGGGGCTAATCACAAAGTGCTTATTGGTCTCGATTTATAGCCTCGAAGAGAGTTCTATATAAGAAGGTGGCTGCCATCATAAAAGTTATCTTACAGCTATACTGCGAGAGTTAATTCCCCGCTGCAGCTGAGTTTTCCCTCGCAAGAATGTTTCCATGGCAACATACATAGAGCTATTGCAATGGGCAAGCTGATGTCAAAGTTGAGCTTTCCAGTTGCTAACGCTCTGCGCTGCATCTTAGCTCTAGCCAACAAAGTCACGATCAATAGCGCTATTTGGTCCTCTTCTCAACCTGGCTGTGACTGGAGGCATAAGTCAATATGCTCTTTTGCTTTACGAGCTGAGAAAAGAAACTGAACTTTACATGGTTGTTACTATACTTAAATAACTAGAAGCAAATTAGAAAAGATGCCTAGTGTGGAGGGTAATTTTAGCAGGTAAAAAGAAATTGCATATGTAAAGAGTAGTGTTACAGACAGCTAAGCAAATTTTTATTTTATGAAATAATCTTTTTTTTAAGAAAGGCTGATACAACACACTTTTAGCAAACAGAATAGTTGAGTCTTCAAATTGTGTTTCTGTCTTTAGCTTTCAGAGAGCTGATTACATGCTGTGAATTGATGTGTGCATTCAATTTGCACTTAAGAGTTCTACTATGATTTTGCTAACGATGTCGTGAAAAAAACTGGGCTGTCGGTAGAAGTACGTGGGGTGTAGGTTCTTTCAGTTGTGGAGTAGCTTTCTCTCTGACCTGGCCAATCCAGTGTTGTGACTGACACAGACAGGGTACAACCTTCCTAATTAGGTTTGACGGTTGTTATGCCAACAGTCCTTGCTTTCTCAGTCTTTCTCTACAGATCATGATTTCTAGGTTTGTCATCATTCCTCTCTCTCTGTTCCTCTCCCATTGGGCCATGTGTGTTTTTTTTTTTTTTTTTAAACGAAAGGATCCTGCAACCAACCACAACCCTTCAATTGACCTTAACAGCATATCCTTGCAAAAAGTGCACACATATGAAACAACTTGTTTAATAGTGCAGGAATAGAAAAGCATGCAAAACTAGAAAATGTTATTATTATTATTGCCTCTATAAAACCTTAACTCTGTCTCCTTGACAGACATGATTATTTATAGAATGAAGTAGAATTCCTACGGATAAATTATGATTGATTAAAAGCTATATTTATAGTTTAAATTTCTCTAGAATTTAAACCAGCATATTGGTAAAAGATGATACAGTGCTTCAGTGTCTGAATTTTAGAATTTGAGGGGTTCTTAATGGAGAATTTGCATTTTTAGGTCAGAAATGATTTTCTTTAAAAATATTTCCTAATTAGGAAATAATTTTAAAAAGGGTAACATTTCTCCCAGATAGGTTTTGAGGAATTTAGTAACTCTGGAAAATTTCAAAAGGTTTCAAACCAAAGTAGCATTAAAATTTGAAATTCATGTGTATCTAGTTCCTCTTCTTGTACAGGTCCATACTTACCAAGATTTATTTACTCTTTGTAGCTTGCTTAATTAGTAGGTAGTCACTCATAGGAAATACTCAAATCGATCAGCAGATAAAAGTTGAAATAAAGAAAAGTCTTATTGCTCAAAGATAAAATACAAGCAATCATATTTAACAAACAAGCTCTCTGTTAAACAGGTACTTGCCTTTTTGCTACAAATAGGTAGAATAAATGTCAGGATGTATGTCAGAGGATATAGCATAATATATGTAATATAACATATGCATTGTACACAATGTCTACACTTCCATTTTCTTGACAATAACAGCCAAATAGATAAGGGGGAGGGGTGGGAACAAGGTCATTTAGTGAGAAAGGTTTTGCTCTGAAGAAAAGTTAAAGATTTAAGGGGTTCACTTGACATGATGCTTTAACATTTTGAAGATTCCATCCTTGAAGATTCAATGGGAGTGAGCAGTTCTTAACAGACCTGAAGTACCCCTGGAATATTTTCTCACAAATTCACTTTTCCCTTAGAGGGCTTCACATCTAAATTCAAAGACAAAAATACAAAATTAAGAAATACTTTCATGCATTATTAAAGAAGTGGTTTATAAGGAAAGGATAAGCTAGTAGTACAAAGAAGAAAGTCTCAGCAGTCCTTCTGTTACTTATACTTTCTAGACTATTTTCCAGTTATTTTCTGTTTCAAGAAGTACTTTTTACAAAATGCTGCTGTAAAAAAAAAAAAGTGTTAAGAAAACTATGGATTTCTTAAGAATACAAATTAAAAGGTAAATACTGTAAAGGAAATTTGAATAATTATTCTTTATAATTAATGCACCATAGAAACTTAATTAATGTTCCAGGGGATGAACAGCAGTTGAGAAATTTGGGTTACAATAAGGGGGTAATATGTGGAAATAAGAAACTCCTCTTAGTATCCTCAACACTATGTACAAATGGATGCTAAAGTACATTCGGATATCAGTATTTGTGGAAATTTTCAGCAAACATCTTGTTGGCCGCATCAGGGTCAATCTTTTACACTGGAAGGACATCGCAAGCACTTCTTTGTTGAATAGCTTTTATACTAGGTGATTTTACTATTGAAAACAATATTTTCTGTGAGCTTCCTCCTCATCTTGAGACATCGTCTATGTAAAACATCCAGAAATAGTTGGATAGAATAACAGTTATCAGAATCATTGAAGCTGTGTTTTAACAGTGAAAAGTCTCATTTTTTAGACTATTTTCCCATTGTATTCATTTAGCAGACCCTGTAGGTAGAGTCTATTATCAATTACACTGCTTCTCAGCTAAGGAACTTTACTTCCAGTATTAGTGTAAACACTTGTATTATGCAAAATGTGTTTTCTGGTTTACTCAAAAGCTTCCTAATTCTGGAAGATCTCGGGTTAGCATTAATAAAGTTAGATTAGTTTAGGTATGCAGAATATAAAGAACACGCTATTACTAATCATCCACGAAAAGTTTGTTCTTGAGGAAGTTTCCCAACACCTTATAGGAATTATGCTGTAGAAAGACAGAACCTTCAAAGGGGCATTTAGCAGCTTCTTTAACCGAAAAAGATTCTTCTTCCTTGCCTCGCTGGAAAGAGATTCCAAATTAAGCAGAAAAAGAAGAATTAGAACTGCAATGGACAGATTTTTTTTCACTGCAACTCCCTTTTTTCATATTCTAAATAGGTGCACTCTGAGCCTGCAGTCCTGCTGAAAGCAGGACATGACCAGATTGTTTTAAAATCTATAAATAAGGATCAATTGAAGTTGCATGGACAGTCTTATTTCCATCACTGTTAGCTTCTAAATGCTTAACATTTTATAAATACTGTCATTTAACACATAAATATGTAACAGAAAACCACTTATTTGCTTTGCTTGCAAATACAATCCTCCAAATGTGAAAAAATGCTATTTTGTCTTAGGTTGAAAAGTCCAGCTTTGGGCTACATGAACGCTTTCCATTACCATCATACCATCAGTGTGGCATTAACCTGCAAGTAAAATCATAGCTATGGGTCAGCTTTGTAAACAGATTAGACACACATTTAAAAGACCAGTTTTATCTGCAGACAATCTGACTATGAGTCAGACAGTTGCATGTGTAGCAAGCCAAACGAGCAAACAGCAGAAATGTCCCAGCATATTCTTCCTCCCTGACCAGAGATTCTGAATGAAATACTAAGTGTAACACCAGAGGAAAAATGCAGATGCATTGTCATATCCAATTTGCCATTGACAGTAACTGTATTCAGCTGTGAATTGTTATTGCCATTCATTCTGCTGTACATGTTCTTCATTGTCTGCAAATACCTAAGAGGGTCTAGGGGACTTAGGTGCTCAACTCCTGTGGTTGGGAAAACAGAACTGAACTAGAGTCCTTTGAGAACCTTTGTTCACAGTAAAATGCTGATATATTCAGCTGTACTATATTGCTGAATCTTACTGCTATTAGTAACAGAAACATAGCTGGAAGAGTGGGAATAATTAACTGAATAATTCACTTTATTATTGATCTCTGCCAAAGATTGTATTGATTAAAATATATTAACACACGTAAGGCGCTTTACTAATGTGACAGGATAAAAGCAATATCTAGGTAGTCAGGGTTAGCTAGCTGGTCAAATACTGTAACGAACATTTCTGAAAGTTAAGTGATATCACCATTGTTTCCTAATTATCTCACTGTTTCAGAGGCTGGAATCTAGCTATGTGATTGCTTGGTTTCATCTACTCTCTGTTTTTTAATCTGCTCGATTACAGTCTCCAGTGGTCTCCTAGTCTCCTAACATTCCTCCTCCTTAGAAGTACCATCTCCTTTAAAGCGCATTACTTATCACTTCCATAATGCTTCACGTGACTGTTTGCCAAGATACTGTTACATATTAGGGTTAAACCTACGTTGAAGGGAGAGAAAACAGTGTATTGTGAAGTAGAGTACGGTTATGGTCATTTTTTGTTTTGATTTTTTTTGTTTTTGTAAAAAGTTTATTACGACCTAAGATCTTGTGAAAAATGAAGTAGGGGGTGGGAGGCACTCTGCTTGGAACGAGTGAGCAAATATGAAGGGATGTTATTCTTAGGTTTTACTTGTAGGCTAGGACAACGCATGGGGTGATTCCAGGTGTCGGCATTTTGGCGCACTTCTTTTCTTGAAGTGATCTATCCTAAGCTTGAACGAGTCACAGTCACCGAAGAAACATCATGCTTTAGGTCTGCTGTCTAATAGAAAGCTGTCTTACCCGTGCAAAGTTGACTTATTTTTGGAATTTACTATTATATAGCAGCAATGCAGCCTGAATTATATCCTAGCAAGAGTCCAGTGAGTTTCAAAGTGTTAGGGATGTTTTATATTGAATTGGATCTTTAGAGCTCACCCTGACAAAAAACTGCCACTGGATACTAGTGCTATACAGCCGGGGATCTGAAGCAAACTTTAAGCTCTCATAACTCTCTAATTTTATCCTGTCCTAATCCTCAGTGTCATCATGCAACCTGCTTGGCTCAGTCACCAGAGACTGACCTCTGGGACTAGCAGACGTAATGGTGAAGGATGACTTCAGGAAAGTGGGAAGCCCAAAATGGATATCACCATGTCTAATAAACCAAATATTCTCTCATTTCCTCAGCTAGTCAGTGTAATCAAGAAAGCAATATAACACTGGTCAGCCCATGCATGAAAGCTGTGCACAGCGAACATATTACATATATTATTCAAATACTTAAAGTCTCAAAGCAAGGAAAAGAATTGCTGTGGTTCTTGCCTTCTGAAAAGCTGGTAGGCTATGGATTGCAACTCTTCATTACGTATTTGCAGACTTTAATATTTAACTCTAAAATATTAACTCTCTTTTAGAGTTTATCCTTAAAGTGTAACAACATTATTGTATACTGCTTAATTAATATAGACAGAATTTGATTTTAGTTAAGATGCCTTGTAAGTAGAGTAAACTGAAGTGCTAGTCTTCAGTGTGACACAAAAAGTTGTTAAAAGTATATTTTGATGAATGAACATAATGAAAGAAATCAGACTGAAACGTAAGACTTGCAGTGCCATAAAGTGATCGCTCTCAGTTTAGCATTAGAAGGTAAAAAAGATTGCATAAAAAAATAAATTTTATTCCTGACCCGGAATACAGGAATAAATAAAGGTTGTTCCTAAGTCTACTTCAATTTAAAATTATTAGAAATGAGTATTTACAATCCTTTTAAACTGATATGGTAATTCATTTCCCCCCTTTTTAAATGTGACTGAAAGAGGATAGTTTAGTGAAAAAGATTAGGAAAGTCTCCAGGCTATTGACAGGAAGCACATATATATTTAAAAAACTACTATATGTAACCCAGTAAACCAGAAAGTAATAAAGAATATAGGATACAGTTTTCCCAGAGTTTCCGTAAGTAGGATCTATGTTTTTAATATGAAGCGATCTTCTTTCTCTAATTTTTCAAACTTCAGCGTCACTGAAAAGAGACTAGGGAATAACTATATATTAGTTGTACATGATAGTAAATTTTTCTATCAACATTCAGTGGCAACTGTGTAATGTTAACAGGGGCTGTACAGTCAACAATTTCTCTATAGTCAGACATAAAAACCCACAGTAAAGGATGAAATTCATTTCTTCAAAATAATAATCAGTCTCCTCCTGTCCCCCCACTTCAATTCACTGTAACACCTTCTTGAGATCATGCATTAGGATTACAAGGGTAATTCAGTTCAATCGTGTGTAACAGCTAAGCAGAAATGGATTTTTAGGCTCTTGGTACACTATACTCCTAATGGATTTTCATGGTCTTAGGTGGAAGTAATTGAATTTTGCAGTGCAATTTATAATTATAATAACCATATCAAATAATAACTACCTAAAAATGAACAAAAATGCATTACACACACTCTATGCATATTTACAGCTTTGATTAAACCTTCTCCCTGCTTCTCCATTTATTTGGTCACTTAAAATTGCATGCTATGTAAAAGAAGGATACATCCATTTACTACAGTTAAATCTGTGTCAGCTGTATAAAAGTGCTTAATAAAGGATATCAGAATAACCCTTGTGAATTCATTATGAATTCCAGTAAGGAAAAACTATATTTAATTTCTCCCCTTTTGCTTCCTTCTTTCCGCCTCCTAACCTTTCTTCCAGCAGCAGCACTCCAAAATACATTTCAGGCCCAAGAGAAGACACAGTAGTTTCCAGAACCATTTGATTTAATAGGCAAAAGGGGATGAAATAAGAGGAGTAGCATGCATCAGTTCTAACCGGCTCAGTATCATGGCACAAGCTTGTAGGCTTACCAACAATATGAGATGGATGGTCCAGAGCTGCCTCCCAGACAATGCCATTGCGATAATAAAGTAATGATAATTATGTCTACCGATTTAAAAGCAGAAAAAATAGGAACAAGTGGCAGAAGTAAATTCAGAGGAATACTTGTAATCACTTCATAGAGGTTGTTTTTGTTCAGAAGTACTATAAGCATCCATAATGCCATTTATAAAGTCAAATTTCAATGTGCAATTCTCCTTTAAGGAAAAGCTCCGACAGATTTGTCTCTCCATATGGCTCTTGTAATAATTTTTTAGAAAACTTGGACAAAAAAAAGGCTTTGTAAAGAACATGTATTGGAACATCAGACAAATGCTATCCAACAATTTCCCATTTATTTGCTATGGTAAATGATGCTTAACTTTTTCTAATCATCAGGCTCAAAAAGTCAATCTTTTAAGAGAACCTTAAAACTTAAAGGAGGAAAGCAACAAGAAAGTTAGTCAATCAGTCAGGCATTTTTTTCTCATAGTGGACCATCAGATGGCATAAACCTAGTTGCAGAGTAATTCTAAATATATTCCTACAAAGTAATAGCTATCTAATAGCCATCCTCTGGTTGTTTTCTCATTTGAGCTACCTGGTGATACAAAACGCTCGCAATAATCCTGGGCTAAAATGCTTTTATTCAGCTGATATAGTTAGGAAGCAGAACAGCTGCTTTCTCGCAGTTCAGACATTCTGAAATACAGCCCCAAAGTATCAAAGAGGAAATCATACCTGGAAGTCCGAGTCTGAACCTTTGGGAAGAGCTGCAAAATTGTAGCTTGAGTTGAGAGCACTTCTTTTAGGAAGCGTCATGCAATTACTGATCTGTTTCTTCTGCTACAGGAATAGTCAGTTTTTTCAGCTTGTATCAATATCCATTAGCTGTAGTACTTCCATACTCCATTGACTAGTAGTTGAAAAAAATACTTTTTTTCTTTAAATTGTGTATGTATATGCGCTCAATGACCATCAATTCATTTGGAAAGGTAACTCACATGTACAGACAGTGCATATTGAAATAAACATTAAGGAGATAAAATAAGAGTTAATTCCCCTACCTTTTGATTTTAAAATTGCAGCCATAAAATAATGTATGAGATACTTTTCCAGACAAAACTTACTTTGTCTTCCACATGCAAAGTTAGAGTAGCACATTAGATATACTGAAGACAGCTCCCCCCTACTGTCGTGAACTGGGATAGAGTGAAATTAGGATTAACATTTACTCTCAGCTTCTGATTTGTTCCTCCCTGGTATGTAAGGAGAAAAGCTTCTCTTTGCCATTCTGAGAAAGTGGAGAAAGGGAACAGCAGAACACAAACTTTGCAGTGCAAGTGGCTTTCCAATGAAGCAACAAACTAAATATCTGAGGCCTTGTGGATATTCTAGGTAGGAGAAGTAAAAAAGATGGTTAAACAGGACAGCCAACTTGGTTCATGCAGTTCCCTTACAAACATTTACCAGATTTTCTTCTGTTGAAAGTAGCAGGTGTCAGAAAAAAAGATTCAGAAAAAGCAAGTGTTAGAAAAAAAGAGCTTCTTGCTCCTTATCCTGAAATCCGTTTTAGCCAGCACTCAGCTCAATAAGTTCTCTGAACTCTTTAAGGGCAAGTCCCCTGAAGTTGGTCTAACTTCCTGGCATGTGTCTGCCACCTTTCTTCTTGACACATCCGTCATTCCATTTTTTCCAGATGCAAAAGTTTTCCTAAAAAATGTAGTTACACACTTCTTCTCACACAACCCCCAACTTTGCCTCTACTTTTGTTTTAAGCTCCGGAATGACTTTTTAGGCACCTGATGTGAAAGGCACTGAGCTGACCTGTCAGGTGTCGCAAGAGGGGTGGTTCCAAGAGCAAATTCCCTGAGCGTAACTAAGACTAGAGAAAAAAAACATGACAATACTGTGGAATTTGTAACTGCTATGCCATATGTCTGATTAGAGATAGAATATTTAAAAGATAACTGCTCTGAGGGTATGAGGCAAAGGAGGAACAGTTTTATACTTGAGAACCTAGACAGGTTTGAAAGAGCTCTTTAACAGTTGTCATTTAGCACTGCAGTTTATGATGTGTTAGATAAACTTATATCTACCAACTTGTGATAAGCGCAAGGCAAGGGTGGGCGTCCAATATGGCACTAACTGGAAACAAGTAGACCATGTCCTGCCACTGATGTTCTGCCATGCTTAGGGCTCTGGCCAGCAGCATAGCTTTAAAAAGGTGAAATCCCTATGGACATAAAGCACGGAACATGTATCCCCATTTCAAAACAAGGCCTGTGGAATTAGGCTGTTTAAAAAAACAAAACAAACAAACAACAAAATCTAATTTTTTAAGAGAAGTCTCTATTTCTGTTTATTGCCTACAATTGCTCATCCAGACATGAGCTGATTTTAAGCTGGCCAGTTTAGAAATTGGGGGCACTTCAGCTGCGAACTTTGCTGACCAATTTGCTGCTAGATAATCCATCAGAGTCTTTGGCAGTCTGTACTGATCCTCATTCACCTCCACAGACTCTAGGCAAGTGACTTGTATGAAGGCTGTCATAACTCCAGCATTGTCTTTCGTGCAGGAGGAGCATGCAGAGGACAAAAGTGTCACAGCAAGACTACCATCTCATAGATTTAATTGCACCTTTCTGTGTAACACTTCAGAAGACTATATCAATTCAGTTGCTTTCGGATTCACTTTAATCTCTCCTCCTGCTTTTTGACCTATGGGATAAGCAGCACATCATTTCTTCCCTCCACAGCCCACCCTTTCTGGTATTACAGCTTCCTGGACATAGCTGCCTTTCCCAAATTGCTCTATGACTATCTCCTGTAATTCTTATTCATCATTCGAGAAATTTTCTGTTTGCCTGATGTGCCAAAATCTATTTCACAGGCTTGAAAAATTCCCAACAATATTCCTTATTCACTCTGAGAAGGATGAGATACTTGGTATCTCAGCTTAGCAGCTTGAACCAAAGCTGGACAATTCTTCTGAAACTCAATAGATAACTGATTAGCCCAAATTTTGTAAACTTAGGAAGAAAATTCTCATAGCTTAGTGTTTAATGCAGTTTGACGTTTGAATAGAAATTATTTTCCTCTCCCCTCTGCTACATGTCGTCCTGCTCCACAAGTAAGAACACGGAGGGAAAAAATAACAAGAAAATTATACCGTTTCTAAAGAGCTGATATACAGCTTTCCTTAATAAAGTGAGTATTTTTAAAATGAAAAAAAAAAACCCCAAAGCCAAAAAAGTAGCATTCCTAGCTGTGTCAGATGGTTATAAGCTACAGAAGTCTATTTACATGGACATAAGTTTTAGCTCTACGAAAGGCAAATAGATAAGAGGCTGAGAACAGATGTTTGGCTCAGCAGTTGTCAGACCTTGCCAAATGCTTAGGTTCGCATTGAGCCTAAATGTACAGGCAAGCAAGCGTAAGTTTACAGACCGATTTTTGAAATTATAAAAGCCCAAGTTTTATATTAGTTGTCTGTGACCGTACAATTTAGAGTGCCTAAAGACTATGATTTGGAGACTTAGAAGTGATTTCAGTTCAAGCTGGCTTCAACTATCATATAGCCACATTACCCTGAAGAAATTTTTTTCTAATCCATGTCTCTGCCTTTAGTGGGTGCCCAAGCAGACAGCTAGAAGCTGATAATGACAGGAACAATATAAATTTCTGATTTATTAACATCTGCAGGTTAACGATACAGAAGACCTGGATTAATCTGAAAGAGCTACATCCAGTGGAAGAACTCAGAGGAAGTATTTATGCAACGGGCATCAACACATGCAGAGCCTATAACAGAGCCTTGAAAGTCACTGACTCCCCTCTTACTATGTGACTGATTTCCTATGTCCTTGAGAAATAATATTTAATGAAAGTCATTAATCTTTAATATGGTTTAATCTAATTTGCTTTATATGCAATTGCTCGTCTTCTTTTGACAACTCTTGTCTTCTGTATTATTGCCACCACTTGAGCATTTAATTAAAGTGGTATTTAATATTAAACTAGAGTGTTCATCACTTTCCTTGTTATTCCTACCTTTTAACGCTCAAAAATATATTTTTATTAGAATTAACATTAACAGTTCCTCTAATTGATGTGAGATATGCTAGGTCACTAACCTAATTGTCTTTGCATTGTCTTCTCAGGATGGATTAGCTTCGTGCATTAATGCAAACTCCTTTTGAACTGAAGACATGGAGGTTCATAGCTACAGGACATTAACTGTGTAACATTTATCAATCTGTTAGGAACATTATGCGTTCAGCTTTTGTCAGTAAAGAAAATTTTTAAAAGCTTTTTAAAATCTACCTATCACACAGACATAAAAGCAAATCTGTCTGCAAAAATGAAACATGACAACCTCATTTTAATTCTGCTCTGGTCTAACAACCAAATAGGTTCTTAGAGCTGCATGGAAGGCAGGTTTTCAGATGTATCAACACTCAGTTCAGCTTGAATTGAACCCACTATGTTAATTTGTGACTAAGAAACATTAGAGTCTTTAGCTAAGATGAATTTTAACAGTGAAGATAAATCTTTACAGAAGCCATTTCTTTTACTAAATTGACAGACCTATATTCAGCTCCATCAGGCTACCACCATCCTGTTACAGACGTGTGACATTTAAACACTACTTAAGAGCTTGTTACCCTTCATTAAGGTGCTTTAAATTGTCAGATTTGGCTTACAAAGATGTTTAGATCTGCAGATTAGAGCTGCAAAAAGAAAAAAAACCACCTACACATAAAAAAAACTCTTCTGAGTGGTAGAATTTGCAACAGCACAATGTTTCTGCGCTATCAAGCACAATTGATTCTTAAGTGGCCATTATTTGCTAAGTAGACAGTCTGTTCATTACTGGAGTTGATGAAGAGTGAGATGTTAACAAAGTTTTATTTATTACCAGCTTTCAGACCTGCAAGGGGAATGTACAGAAGGAAAGTGAGCCATTATTCTTCCTCATTACAACTACATCATTAGAAATGCAAAGAATGTAGAGGAAAGCTTTGGTGGCTGGCCAAAAGCTGCCTTCTACAGCAACTCATGCCTCAGACAGTTCAGTCATGTCATAGTGCTTTTTTCCGGATATTAGTTCGAGAGAAGTCTAGTCACTAGGCTATTACACACCTATTTAGACTTGATTTAGCAGAAGTTTGTGATTCCTTCTCATAAATATAGTACTATCGTCCTCCAATGGTGAGATCTACCTATCCTTCTTTCACAGCCCTACACAAAATGGTACTTGATACTGCTTGCAAAGTATTGTCAGGATGTATGAGAAGCAGTTATCTTCTCCATTCAAAATCCTCCACAGGTCAGCCGACCCAATGTCCCCTCTCAGCACCCCTTCCACAGACTTTATACCTTGGGATTTCTCTGACCTCTTCTCTAATGTGCCCACCCAACCACGCTGACCCCACAACACCTGCTCACCTACTGCTGCGCAATCAAAGAAGCAGCAGCAACAATCAATAATTTTAGGAGCCCCATACCAGCCAAGATTAGAGCATGCTCCTGAAGGGGTGCTTTATCCCTTTTGTGAAAGATCCTCTTACCTTTATATGAGAATTATCTTGAACATAGGTATCAGCCTTCTCTCTATCCAGCCTGTGGACTAGAAGCAGCCGTGCCTCTTCCTGTGGACCAAAGCCAGACGCGGTCACACAAGAACTCTAACAGTGAGGATATATGAGGAGGCAGAACTGAGAACTGTCTTTAAGAAGCCTGATACCTCCTAACTTTCAAGTGCTGGACTCCACAATTCAGTGTTTTCTTTGCCTTCTAAGTGGGGGAGATCTATTTCCAACTTCCATGCAGAGCAGAGATATAGCCTCCTCGTTCACTGCAAACTTCCATCACAATCAGGTTTTGACCCTGAACTGTTAGAGGTATGGTACAAACTAAGAATAGCACTAGTTACCTAATATGGACACAGTAAGACTTATTTGTTTTAAAAATTGTCAAGAGTTGGCCTTAAATGCTTTGGTTTTGAAGCTGTTGATGAGAGAAAAGAGCACGGACAGGAATGGTTTCATTTTTATCACCTCTGACCAGAAACAGAGGAATGCGAAGGACAGGACAATAGACCTTTCCATGCTTACTGGGCAACGGGGTGAACTCTCAGCCTTACTCTTGTTCTCTACGTGGAGGTAAGTTTCAACTCAGGTAGAAGTATCACCAGACCTACGTGTTTGTCTTGGAAGTAATATTGACACTAGATTTTATTTTGTTCCATGAGACCCTAGAAATTTCCGGTGCTTTTGGAGGTTATGGTGACAACATGAGCCAAACTTGTCATTGGACAGACTGCTGCATAATTCAGGATCTCAGGCAGGAACATAGAAACGACAATTAAGAGTTCCTATCTCTGTAAATTTAAGCACAGATACCTGAAGAGCTGATCCTCCAGGAGTGAGCTTTTGTCCCTTGCTGACCAAGGACTGCCATCTGAAGACTTTTTGGAAGTCTTTTTGTATTAAAAATATTAGGTAACTGGATTCATAGCTTAACAGTTCAAACAGACTTTCCCTTTTCAAGCCTGATGTACCTCCACTTACAACCAATAAGTTTGAAACTTCATGACGACATTTTGACTATCATAGTCATTCTTTCTGAGCACAGCTTCCTTTTAACATGCCATGGGATTTATAGAATTTACATCACTGCCACAGGACCTGTAGCACATTTGTCTTCACTAATATTTCAGAGATCAGTGGGGTTACTACTAAGTCCAAGTACTGAATGACATTGAAAAAGAAGCTACTACTTTCCAAATAATGTCTTTGGTAATCTACGTTTTAGCTATCAATAGTTATTTCTGCTATGTTTTGCACTTTTTATAGTTTCTGTTTGTACCCATTCTGTTTTGCAGTTTTCTTTGTTTTCTGCCAAGCGGTGTATGTCCGAATTTATTTACATTTTACTATTTATGGAATCTTGGTAAGGTAAGTCATTTTTTCCATTTTTTTTCCAATGGCATATCACAGGTCTTCCCCGTGTTCTTGGAACAGAAAGCTTGAAGTTGGAGAATTTAGTTAGAACTGAACGATTTCTTGCATTTCTCTTAATGGCACTTTCCAGCTTCTATCCAGAGGCAGCTGTAAAAATGCATTACAAGTTCAAGCAAGAATGTCCAGCATAATTTGTTTTGTCTGATTTTGGACAAGCTCAATGCAATAATACAGTTTCCCTTTTGATGTAGATTATGTACAATGATGAAATATATATTGCATCTGATCATCCCTAAACGCTTAAACAATTGTCAAACTACTGATAAATCACTGCATAACAGAATATTTAAGGTAGCTGCTGGGAGCCCTCATTTTCCTGCAGAAATAATAAATAGGTTCTAGACTCATCCACTCAGTAAGCCTCAGGTTTTTTATTGCTAAGTAGTTTCCTGCAGTGAGAAACCAGCTCACCCATTGTCCAAATATATTAATCTACACCGTTATTACTTCTCTATTAAAAAAAAAATAATAACACGAGCTGTCTCAGTCGCTTCACGCAGAAATACTAGCATGTATAGTCTTACTTCTGAATGAATCGATTGTATTGATATAGATGAAAATCTCTTGTTTTAGATTTATGACTTTTAGCCCCATCAAAAACAGCAGAAGCCCTGATGTCAAGGACAATAGATGAAAAATTAGATTCCATGGAACATGAGTAGCTAAATCAATTTGCATCTACACCGTGTCAACAGCAGATCTCTGGCCACCACTTGGTCCTAAGCAGGATCACTTCTTCTACTTGTAGAACATGCTTTAGAGTGCCCCTTGATTAAATCAGCCTCAAGTAGACTTAGAGACTGCAATTCTATTCCCTTCAAAGCAACTAACGATGCTAATTCAGCAGCTAGACAACTTAGACCAAAGCATTACTTACAACAGTAATTTTACAGGGAGGGCATATCTTGCAAGACAGATGCTTCTTGTGCAGTTTACTCTCCTTCTCCTAGGTATTGTTCCTAACTTTATAGGATATTCACGTCTTCCCCTATAAGGGCAAAAACCCAACCAGCCAAACAAAAAAGCCCCAGTAACAAAAAAACCGACCCAACCATGAAGCCTCGTAAACTTTTGGTTGAATTATTTAAACCTATTTTGCTCCCTAGATTCTAATTTTTTCAGTAAAAGATCTGTAACTTAAATGAGTCTGGTTTACTGAAATTAAACACCTACTCTTCTGCTTTTAAGTGTGTGTGCTGAAGAACCCCTACTCCAGCCCACTAAAATTACATTCATCTTTGCTCTTCAAGAAGCCCCATTTTAGGACAGATTAATGCATTCACAGGAAAGGGGTATACAGCCTCTTCACTGCACATACCAACTTCATTATTTTAAACAGTCAGTGTGTTCTCCCGAACTTCTCTGCAGAAAGAGGTGCATTCCTGCGGCAGGATTGCAAGCCTCGAACCTCCCCTTTTGAAGCTGCTTTTTGAAAACAGAGGGATACTCCAGCCTCTTCCACTTCATTGCAGTCTTCCCCAAGGCATACGGATGCTTCCCTGCCCAGCCCACACCATCTCTGTGCTGCCCCTTGCACATACAGTGATATTTGTGTGTGTATATAAATAAATATAAATATATATATATATATAAAACAAAACACAAAACAAAAAAACCCACACAGCATGTTAACAGCCCCTTCTGCAATCTGATACTCTGATCCCTCTCCCTCAATGCCTCCAGCTTACATGTCTTCAGCTCTCCCTTTCCTGCTGCTGCTGCTGACGACGAGGACTAGGACGACGACGAGGACTAGGACGACGACGAGGACTAGGACGACGACGAGGACGACGACGACTCCTTCCTTTGTCTCTCTCTCTGCTATAGGAACAATAAGGAAGTGGAGTCACCTGCTTGTCTTTGAAGCATCAGGATATTCTGGCAGTAACATTACTCCTTGCTTTCTCCACCTGTGCACAGATGACTGCTTTCTTCCCTTGGCCACGACAATCTAGCAGCCAACACCTTTGATACAAAAGATCTCAGCTGCACTTAGATCAAAACTGCTATAGCAATTCAGGATTTACCAAGCTTGGCAGTTCTTCTAAAGAGATTAGCACTATCACTCCTCCTTAATCTGCACCGTGACTGAAGCATTTCTTATCCTTAAAAGCATATGTAGGCATAAAGCAAGATACAGAACCTTAAAGATTTAGATGTTTTCTTAAGAACTGTGATCATACAGGTTGAACTACATTATTAATATTTAGAGAAAATCATGCATTTATGATGCTTTTTACTATCACCTAAGTCCCCAGATGATACTGAGGAATACTGCTATTTCTAGATATGAAGCAGAATTCATAATACTCTGCTTTTAAATTAAGATGAACAAGAATCTTGACAATTTTGATCCTTTTTCTAGTTGTATCTCTTTTTGTGTAGTGCCAAAAATGTGAAATAACTTTCAATCACATAAGCTTGTCTCAGGCGAGGGAGTTTTTCAATGTGCTCATACATCATTTCCTGATACATAAAATGAACTGAAAGTTCAGTGTCAACAATCAATTCCTCCCTGCCCTGATTCACATGTTTTAGCTACCCTCAGATTTAAACCTTGAATGAACATTTAGAAAGATGAGATAACAAAAAGAGAAACTTTGTCGGCTTTTGCATTTTACCAGAGCAACAGAAGCCAGGACACATTTTATAGTTATATCCAAAAAACACAGAGCTTTTTCTATTCTTTTTATTTCAAACTTAATACAACTACAATATCCCTATGATACCTCTTCTGTTTCAGAAAGATCCCTATTCAAATGGATTCTGTAGGGCATAAAACACCTTTTGCAAACTGCTGTTTGTCTCCCTGACATGAGGCCTATCACCCACCATAAAAAATAGTCAGCTCTTAATGTCCACTTTACAGCCTTGTCAAGGCTTGCAGCATAGATCCTTTGAAGAATCTCCTATAAGAGGTGACTAATTTTTTCTCCTGGTCCATATGTTACCATTTAAAACGTACTGTTGTGAACTTTAAATGAGAGCATAACAAATTAAACTGCAGGAGTCCCTAGGCATTTATAATGTTAACAGCTGCAGCACTATAACAAACATCTTTTCAATTTAAAAAAGCTCTAGCTCATTAAGTGTGAAGAAAAGTTTATTTCAGATCTTCAAATGCAACAGGCTACTGAAAAACAGTCAACTTTGGAGCTCTCTCTTGTTCTCCAGCATAAGCATTAATAAAACATGATTAATTGAACATTATATCTAAGAAAGAACAAGCAATCCTTTTCATACCTAGTAATTGTTTAAATGAGCCCAATTATAGGCCACCCTAAATGCAGCACATATTATATTGCTAAGTGAAACACGTGTCGGCTGCATTGCTTACTTTGAGCAATTCTTAGAACTAGGATCAGGGAGACGATAATTTTCAAAGAAGCTTTTAAGCAGAAAGGTACCTTCGATGGAATTTCAGGTCAGACAAACCGCTACAGAAAAAAGGAATAGTTCCTTGTTCAGACAGGATAAAAAGGGATGATGTGCTATGAATCTCTGTCTGGCTGTATGCCAGAGGTTTACGCAGCCAAGCTCAGTGGTTTGTATTTGTGAGACAGAGGTTTCTGCACTCAGTCCTTTCTTCTGACACAAGAAGGAAGGAATATTATTTTAATTAACAAGATGTAATTGAAGGAGAAATTTCCATAGGTCTGAGGGAGGAAGGGATTTGCACCAAGGATAGGACATGCACAGAGCTATTCAGATTCCAGACATTTCATTTTATCTTTAAGAGTAACAGCTAGTGCTTTGTTTTAATCCATGCTGATGTTTATCACGTATGCTTCGTGGGTATACATCAGGGAACAGATACATTTTGAAGAAAAACATCTCAAATAGGGAAAAATGAAGAAAGCTCTGTTCACCAAAGATAACCGCGGCCATTTATCAGAGCCCTCCTGAGGGATGGGAGCCTGCCAAAGCTGGGCCTGAACATGGGTTGTGGAGAACAATTGCCCTCTAGCATAGAGGGACAGAGCCAGCTTCAAAAGATCTCATTCTCATCCTCCTCAGCTTCAACCTTTCTATTATTAGAGAAGTTTTACATGTGTCTGACTCCTTGGGAATTAGTTTTATGAAACAGGAAGCCCCTGAACAGCAACCCCCAACCTCACCAGACTGGGGCCTCTTGCAAGGATCTGTCAGGACTACCCCGAGATTTTATATTTAAGCATGAAGCTTAGGAGACGCATCTGGCCTAGGAAATAGTTTCCAGCTCTAGTACGTTTAACTGCTTCTCCTCTGAAGTTAGTCACGTCATATCTAGAGCCAACTTCCATCCACCGGCAAGTGGATTATGATTTAGACAACATTGCTGCTAGTCACTGTTTGTCCTGTCCCAAACCTCAGAAAGCATATCCTTTTGAGGTACATGCACAACCATAAAGAGCAAAACCCATGAAGCTGTTGTGTCCAGGTCAAGAATCGTGCTAATTTATGCCTCGGAGAAATCAAAGTTCACTGTTTAATCTAATGTAAATAGCTTGACAATTTACATATACAAAAAGAAAGAAGCAGGCTGGAGAGAGCAAAAGCCCATTTTTCATTTGTCTCCACAATATGCTCCCCCTCCTATTGGATTTCTATAGCATAAAAAGCATATCTTATAAATGTTATTCCCTTCAGAATCTCTTTCTGAAAAAAATCTCTATTTTCATGCTAATATTTAATTGCAGTAGCCTACTGCTGGATGCCTGCGTTCCTCCAGGTAAGCAATACAGGCCTGAACTTCTGTTTCTCTTTTAAAAGCCTAATTCTGCAGCATGAGGCTTATAGATTATGCTAGCATTCTCACATCTGTCTTTTCTGTTTCAGAAAATCAGAACACAAGGACAGTTAAAAAATCCTTTTACTTGTAACTGAATAAGAATCAATGTACATTAAAACTTCATCTTCACCTTGAAGAACGATTTACCTCAAAGAAGAGAATAAAATGGTACAATAACTGCAGTACTGAGTGCAGAAACTGCCAGTTTCATTCAAACTGTCTCTACAGGAGGGATTCAGTACAGATGGATTTCAAAACGATTAAAATGAAATGAATATTAAGGAGCAATTCAGTTTCTGTGTGTAATCTCAAGCTACTACACTCTTCACATTCCTATTTGAATGCAATTTGCTGCTATTATTCTAGCATAATTCAATTATCTAAAAAACTAAGATTGCAGTCTCTTGATCAGTGAATGATGATAACGAGCTGTTTAACCTGGAACATAAAGACTATTTCTGAAGCCATTGTCTTCTAAGGAGACAACTCCCTCAATAAGCAAGTACCATGAGAAATGTTTCTTAGCAAATGTTTTTACATCATGACAGTTCTTTCCCAATTCTTGAGCTATTTCAGCTGAACAAAACCTTAGCTGCTGCCTACATGCATTTATAAAATAAGAACATCACCATCTTGCCCTCTCTCCCTTGGGTTTGCTTCTCTGTTTTGATGTATACAAAGCTCTCAAAGTTTCATCATTTTATAAAAGATGGACTAGGATGGATTAGCACAAGGTAAAAGTTCTTAGGACAATTAGGCATTTTTTGAGATCTTTTGAAGGTCTCTAGTCTACTTTCGGAGAGAAAATGCTTTCCAAAAGCACCTTTAAGTTCCAGGAAGAATTATCACCCTCGGATTTGTTACTGTGCAATTCACATACGGAAAGGAAACTTGAGCTACTTGAGAAAACAGGAGAGGTCCACATGGTCTCAAGGAAAGTGTTCTAGTGCTCAAAAATTCCAGTCCTAATTGAAAAAAAAGTTATTATAAGATCTAGTAAATGACAACTCAAAAGACTTATATATCTCTGTAAATCTGTAGATGCTTTGAAATTGGTGTCTTTAAGAAAAAAACATGCTACTGTCAGTTTCATCCAAGCTCAGGAACACCTCCTAGACAGCTGTCAGCAGAGAGAAATAAAAGGCAGGGCTTACCCAGGACAGTTCCTGAATAGAGAGCATTGCATCATCTATCACAGGCATCATCTATCACAGGCTTAGCAACAGCCTTTAGCAGGTAACATGGAATCAGGTTTTCCCCCAGAGAAAGCTCATGTCCTGCTGAGGGAAAAAGACTGTTATTTTACACAATACATCCAGTCTATGTGCATTCCTTCCAGGTTCATAGGGAGGTGTTTATACTATTTTTTGGGCATATCATGTGCCACGGAAACACCTGGAGAGAGCCTGATTTGCATTCCCAGATCCTTAAGCTTCAAGTAGATGATATAAGCTCCCATGGGGTCTATAACTTTCCCAGCTGGGCACTTCCAAACCCAAGGGTTGAGAACTGGCCAATGCACAGAAGAATAAATATTCATTCTGATGTAAGAGACTGTCTCAGATCCTAAAGGCTTAGTGAACAGCATAAGATAAATTTTTAGCTTGCTGTTGATTTCTGAAGGATGATTGGAGTCAATAAACTCTGTTCAGCTCTTCTTATGTAAGGCGAAAAAAAATTCCATGTCTAAACTTTTACAAAGACGGCTTGCTGTTGTCTCCCTGAAGAAACTTGACTGAACTAACATTTCACAAGTCTTAAAGCTGGATCACTTTCAAGTTCCTGAGGTCTGTAGGCTGAATATTCAAGCAACCAGGCCCTCCACCCTTGTTTTGAGTCTCACTGTTCAAACGCTGCAAATATCTCAGGTAAACAGCTTCATTTTGAATAGAACATCACCCATTCTTACGGTAGTTTTGCTACCATCAGATTCATTTAACACCTGTGACATCTTGAAAAACTGTTTACTTCAGCCCTTTAATTATGCATGATAAAAAGGAAGCATTTCTCCTTCCAGTATTAAAGCACTTTTGGTCACAGAGCCTAAGACAAATGAGTGACTAAGACCCATTTCTGCAGCCAGCTGATAGACAGCCTGGATCAAGATGTTCCAGGCAGTATTAGAGCTTGCTCATTCTAACAAAAGCTCAGGACCTTATGAGTCAGATAAAATGAAATACAGTCATCTCGGTGTCTGCTGGGGTCCTCTGTCAAGGCTGAAATAAGTAGCAGACAAGGGAGATTCTTTCTGCAGCTGATGAATACTTTCTCATTAGCTAGGGTGGAGGGTGGAGGCTGCACGTGTGTTTAGAAAGAAACAAAAAAAGTGTGACAGCCATAATAGCAGCATCTGCTTCCACTTTACAGTAGATGCATGGTTAGGCCTATCTTCTGGTAAGCCTGAACGAATGTGTTTAGCTTAAAACAGCTATTTTCTGCCTTAGCACACTTCTGGCAAGTATTTATAGGTTAGTTTGCAGGAGGTGATGTTCCAGCTAGAGAAACAATCACTGTTCCAAGTACAAAATGAGGAGGAAACAGTACCTAGTAACCATTTGGAAGAAATGAATCATATTCATGCCTACAGATATGGACACTTATGTGGAAGTATCAAATAGAATGTTTTTATTTTAATTTATACTGACATATTATTTCAATAGGCATCTTTATTATACAAAGTACACATAATAGAACAATGCAGAGTGGTCAGTATTTATTTTAATTGCAGCTATCTTCATATTCCTTAAGAAGTCCAGCTCTTGAACACTACTCACCACTGCTCACTCACTACACCCCTTTCATTCTCCATCCTGGGGTCAGGGGACAGGTGCTGTAGCTTACTAAGTATTTCTTCTAAGAAAGGGAATACCATCAGTCAGGAGCTCACAAATCATAAGGATGCTTGCTACCGGGACAGCATTGACTTGAGCTTCATACAGAAAAGGCTGGAAATTTGTTAATGCTGAAGCTTTCCAAGGCCTAAAGTGTTTCTGTGCAAAAGGCCAATGACGATGCCAGCTATGCTTTTTTGTAGTTGTTGGAGACCACCACTTGGAAGAGCCCAAGGTAAAGATGCAAGATGAAAATATTATGCTATTGTAGCAGTTGTGCTAAGGGGGAGGGGGAGGCAGAGTAGCCTACTTTCTCCACTGTTTTCTTTATAGAAGGAAGCAGAATCAGATTTGCTTACTTTTTGCAGGAATTATTCTCTTTCAGTAACTTAAACAGCTTCTAGGGTCTGTATTTATGCTTGTGTGATTTTAAAATAGCAGAAAGGGAAGAGTCCCTGAGGATCCTTTAAAGACACCCCATTAAAATGGTTGTAACTTCTATATTAGTAATTCAACAGATGACAGTTTCCTCCTGTCCTTGACGGCCAATGTTACTCTTGGAGCTGACAAAATGAACACCAACACATACACACACGTACCCTTTGAACGCAGTTGTGGCAGTCGCTTCATTCCACCCATTCACAAGGAGCGCTGATTCTCCATATCCAACAAATGCTTCTGCCTATCAAACATAAAGTTAGAAGAGCAACAGATATACTTGTTTATTAGCTGTTTCCAAATATGGGCTTGAGCAGACTCCATCCACTATGTTTATGATCATGGTGTAAGTACAGGCTGAATTTCCCACATATGGCTAAGGAATCTGTACCAAAATGCCAGCTGGCTCACTAGCCAAGAAACAGGAAACATCCGCAATCAAGAAGATGGGCTAAAAGAAAGCCCAGTAGCCAAAACATGGGACTACATGACCTGCCGTTTTTCCTCATTTCTTTACTACAGCCTGAGGCTCTAGAGGTCTGTGATAGACCACTGCTGACTCTAAAGATCAAAAAGAATCAGATCAACCAGAGCTGAGGAGGCTTCGTTCCTTGTGCCATCGTATCTTCTGCGTGACACCAGTGGTGTCAAAAAGCCTGAGCTGCAGTTGGAGTGCTCTCCACCACTGGGAGTTTTGGAAGGGGTGTGTGCTCTCTGATGTCTAGTAAGGAATCAGCTCATGCTACTGCCTCATGAGGAGCATTTGTAATGTGTCTTTCCCTATTTTTGGTTGCATCTTTACACAGAGCATATAGAAAGGTGAGACTGACAAGACTGAAACCCCAGTCATCTGTCAGACTTGCTTGAAACAGATCAGTCAGCAATTATTTGGGGGCAAGGGAGAGGGAGGACAATAGGCACCCTTGCTCGCACAGCATGGCGACACATGGCCCATTTCCTCAGGAAAGTGTTCATGACTTTTCTTTGAAGATCAGCTTCTCCAGAACCTCCACAAAACCAAATTCTTTTTCTGTCTTCCATCTACTGAATGGGCAGCATTAATTTAAATGACTTAAAGCATTAATGACTTAAAGCATTAACTCAGCTCCTTTCGCTTCAAAATTCACCACAGAAGGCAAGTAGGTCTACACCCATCCCTTGGATGGAGAATCATCTCCAGTATACAACATTGTCCTGAAATCTTCAGCTTATGAAATAACTGAAGCTTCTAAACCATTGATAGGAATATTTTTCTCTTTTTTCAGATTTCCACTGTACTTTAGTGTGTGTGTGTACTCTGCGTATGTATGCACGTGTATTCTGCTTCTGAAAAAAATTCCTTTCAGATTTATTTTTTGTAAACGGAGGATTAATTTTCAAAATATGGCAAATAAAAACAAAACATTATTTTTCTCAAACGTTTCACTCTATTTCTAAATGAAAAAAATGTTTTCTCCCTCCCTCCAGCTATCACTGTTTGAAAATAAGATACACTACTTGACCTTTATCAGCAAACAGCTCACACTTAATGCTGTTCTATGCTTAAGAAAATCATAATTCTGAAAATCAAAACTATATCTTCAAAACATAGCCACAGGGAGAACTCTCAGAAAATAAATATATTTGAGGTATCATCAAAGGCACTTAATCTATTAATACTCACTCATTTCAATAATGATTAACTTCAATGTTTGCAATGATCATGGGAAGCACACACAGAATCCAGGAAATAAAAAAAAATCTGCAGTAATAAACATGACAAATAATGGAATAACGTTTCTTTCTACCCTTTTTCTTTTACTAAGTGAAACATTCATAACGGTTGAAAAGGATAGATAAAATGTGGGATGATTAAGACTTGGTGTACATCTAAAATAAGTTTTAATAAAAGAGTAACTCTTATATACTATATAATTATAGATTGTGTGTATAGCTATATTTATATAAGTATGCAGTCGTGCACATGTAATAAATTGTATTGTATAACCTAGCTGTAGATCATTCTAAGCTACACCTTATAAGCTTATATATATAATACAAATATAAACAACTACAAAAAGCCATTTATAACTATGAATAATGTTTTCCATAGGTGAGTGTCTAAAACCATTGATAACATACTACTCATACCTGCCATATACGTTTACAACTTAAATTGTGTATTAACCTGTCTTGATTTTTAGTATGCTGTTTACAGAATGTGATCAATACAATGATCACATTCTGTTTATATCTAGGTAAGAAGCCTATAGATACTCATCTAAAACAACTGCAATGTCGAGCACAGGATAGTCACCCTCACTCAACAAAATAGCTCTTTGGTTTTGGGGCAAATAAGTACTAGATTGATTTCAAAATCAGTGAAGTTAAGAAATGGGCACATACAATGGAAGAAAGTCAGCAGACAATAGATCAATTTTTTATCAGGAATAGGTACCTATGGGACAAAAATAATCATTCTGAAAAGCTATCTTTCATTCACTTAAAAAAAGCAAACAACTGTTATATAGCAAACCAATTTGCAAAATCCAGGAATTGGTCATGATTTTTACTTACGGGAAAAAAGCTAAATATAATAAATAAATAATGTACTGCTAAAGCCTTTGCCTCAGTTTTATTCATTACTCGTATGGGACTATGGACATCGCTTAGAGAGAGGCGTCAGAAGCAGGGTGTAGCTTAAGTAATACTGTTGTGATTCCCATGCTACGGTTTTTTTTAAATAAACAACACTTTCTTTCATATTAGATAACAGAGCATAAAATATGGCAAGGGGTACTTTGCAAGAAAGAAAAACATAGAAGGGATTAAAGGCAATAAATCACTAACGTTCTATTGTTAAGTTTTGGACAATATTTTAACATCCTTAGTGTCAATATTTTTGTTGTTGTTAGTCACTTCTCAGTAAGTCGATACAAACAGGTTTTTTGTATCAGAAAATGTATTTTTGTTCCGAAGTTTATGAACTGGAATATTTTGATATTTTTTCAATGAAAACTTTTCGTTTTTCAAATGAAGTGATCTTTACCCATACATTTCCTTAATCTTACTTTAAAAAATATTTTAAAGACTCCACATTGAATTAAATACTTTCAAAAAAATTTTAAGCAGATTTGATCAACATAATATTAAAAAAAGATTTACCAATGAGCGAAACAACAGATAAAAATACCGAAGTTTCAATATTACCAGTGAATGAAAGGAGAGTTGATTTTTCTTTTCTTTTTTTCTAATGATCTAACCAACATTTCTCAACTACAAGTTTATGAAGCTAGGCACATAAAATTAGGTATTAAAACATAGAAGGGCTGCAATGGAAGCAGAAGGAGCAAGGGAAGGACACAAGACAACCATATAAGAAAGGATAAGCTGAGTATAACACTTTCATGTTCAGAAACTTTTTCCTAAAAATACCATATATTTCACAGACTCTCTTCCATTTTAGTTGCTTTTAAAAAGATTATTGACCTGTGCCAGGTATTTACCAGAGTTTCTACAAAAGCCTGAAAAACCATCAGCAACACCAAAAATAAACACGCTAATGAGACAATACATTGGCATTCATCCCCTAATACTATTTACTGCTTCTAAAACATTTCCTCTCTATGGGGCTGCTTCCAGACATTTTGCTCACTGGCTGGTTCTCCTTTTCAGTCATTTGACCTCATTATGAGGACATTTTGGTGAAGCGCTTAAGTACACTTACTGGTTGCTGTACAACCAGCTGCCCTCTATTTGGTGCAATGATAAGCTTGATCATGCTAGTGTTATTTATTCTGGAGTGTGGTGTGGGTTGTGGCTTAGAGTAGACTAGTGCTGTGGTGTTCACAGTGGCTAGTACCTAGGCTTTAGAAGAGTTATGTGTTTTTATGGCTGAATGCAAGATACAGCTCAAGATCCTAGGCTGGGGCAGGTAAAAAGGGAGATGCTGAAAGTCAGAGGTGGTAAGAGTAGCTTTTCTTTTTCCTTTTGTCTGGATTGCACAAAGGTAGTCTAAAAGAAGATTGTGCTTAAACTGTGTAGTTGTTTAATGCAAAGGTAACTTGATATAAAAGATATTTTTCAGAGGATATGAGGAGTGAGAGACTGAAGTCCAGAGACAGGAAATATCCATTTAATTAAAGGCTTAGAAGCAAAGAGGAAAGAACTGGAGAGTGGAGGAAGAAAAATGAATGAGCAGGTGTGAGGGGAAGGAACAGAGGTCCCAGTTGCTGGAACTGCTTGTCTCCATAAAATCTAAGAAACAAAGGAGAAATTTGGAGCTACTTTTATCTTTCTGTATAGTCTAATGATAGAGTGGTTTTTTTTTTTTAGGGGAAAAAAAGGAGCAGCATCCATTGCCTCACCAAAGACAGGAATTCTAATCTGCAGATTTTATTCAGTCAAATCTCCAGTAACCATATCCCTTCACTGGGGACTGAAGGACTGAACAATTGCTTTGGTTATTTTTTTCAAGTACACTATGGAAAACTGAAGAGTACCACATACATTTTATAACAATATGTCTATTCTTCTACCAGTTTATATACAGAAATAAAAAAATACTTCTTTCTGGCATGATGTTGCCTGCATTGAAGCTTTTGGACTATCTGGGAAATAGAATTTATTAATATGTTAGTTTTTTATTTACATTTCTCAGGAATTTTAATGAACCAGCTGTGAACTACTCCTGTAAATACTTGAAATAAAATACCACTTAAAGATATGGAAACAGAATCTATCCAAAAATCTGTTTTCAGTTACAGGAGTTTACAAAATAACAAGTGTGTTCCCTCCTGGAGAGTTATCTTCTTTCTCTTTTTTAGTGATGAAGATGTGAGGAAGGACTGAGATTTGTCACAGGAGTGTTGCTTTTTGAGAAGAATTAGCCCTATGGGCCAATGGAGGCAAATCAGCTGCCTCCCATTCTAATGTTCAGCTGAGAGTCAAGCTCAGGAGGGACTCAAGAAAAGTAGTGGGCTCTTGGAAATAAAGAGGTGTTTGGGTTCTGGTAATTGGAAGTACACAGAGGATAGCTGTGATTCAGCAGAAAACCCCGTGTTAACAGGAACTGGGTATCTGGTGATCTACACTACCTTTAAGAGAAAATAGAGAAAGCTGAGGTAAAGAGATGAAAGCCCCAAGGCAGGTTTTGATCTGCTGAAGTCAGATATTTGAGGTTACTTTGGATGTTAGTGTTCAGAGCTGTGCAAAAACAAGCTGCAGGCAGGGAACACCTTGTGTGGGGTAGCGTTCCAAAGCATTTTCATACAGCTTGGAGCCTTATTAAATTTGTGTTTTCTAAAGCATGTTTATAACAATAACAAGAATGGCTGGATAGAAAGAAGGCTGGGTAGAAAGCAGAGCACAAAGGACATAAATACTAGAAAAGCACCTTCTGCGTTAAGATTCAACATATTGTTTCAGCTTCATATTAATAACACTGCTGCAAGATGTTTCCTGCCTAACATCGTACACTGAATAAAGCTGAAATTTAAATACCACTTAAGGTAGGCAAGGGAAGGACATGTGTTAGACCTGTTTTAGGGCCTAACATTTCTCACTCAGTCTAGCCCTATGTTTGCACATAGCTGGCTTGATTCAGTAATGTAGTGAGACAAACACAAATGTAATATTATTTTTCAGTGTTTTGACAAGGGCCCTGGGTAGTAAAATTATACGCTAACAATTCTGCTAAAGTTAAGTAATCCCACAAGAAAGCTCTTTAGCAAACGGCGTGGTCTCCTGTGGTAGATGTGCAGAACCGTTAGGACATTCGTGGGAAGCGCTGAAAATATACAACTAGTGTTTGGCCAAGAGGGGCTGGAATGATCTGTCTCTCCATCAAGGTTGCTGCTTCTCTGGGATGGCTGAATATCCCTATTTGAATAGATGCATCCTTGAATAAAAATGCAATTAAACCATAAGAAAATAGAACCAGATGAAAATTCAGATCAGAGCCATTCCTTGGATAGTTGGAGATATGGTGGGCAGCAGTTTTTCTGGGCAGGGGGGAGCTCCCATACCTGGGAGTGGGGTTCCTGTAGGGCTGTGGGCAGCTAACACCAGCAAAGGGACCTTGCACCTTCCTAAGCCACACTTGCAATGTGACAGAGGAGCAGAATGGCTGGGTCGCAGATGGTCAAAAAAGGTGAGAAGCTAGCCTGCTTTACGGAAGCCTGACACGGCTCCCCTGCGGCTGTTGCAGACTGAGCAGGGCTGCCTTGAGAGCTGTGCCTCAGCTGCAGGCAGGGAGGAGTTCCTCAGGCAAGAGAGACCAAAAGTTGAAGGCAGAAAACCAGTATCTTTACTCTTGTCTTCCGTTTTAAGAGTGTGTATGACGTGCAAGGGGGTTGTGTGTCCTTGACCCAGGTGGGGCCCTCCTGGGGGCTGCCCACTGGAGACCTAAGGAGCCGGCAGCCTCATGCTGAGTCTTGTGTAGAAATGAGTCTCTTCTACCAAGACTGACCCTGCTGAAGGGTGACTGTCTCGCTTCCATGTCTACCTGCCCCAACAACAGTAGCCGAAGAAGGGGGAATGTTAATGAAGCTGGCTCTTTGACCCCAGTGCTCAGCTCTGGCCCCAGCTAGGGTGACCCACACAAAACATGTTTATCGGCTGTGGAAGGGAGCAGATGGGAGCAGCCAGAGAAAGAGCCTGCAGTGAGGGGAAGATGTGATAATGGAGGGCATGATAGCCTTATCCATCTGATTCATCCTCTGTCCTTTTTCTCTCAAAGGAAAACATGTGATTCCACAGTGGCAAGCAGGGATACCGCAGCGTGGCTAGGATGGAGAGCTGGTGATGTGCTTGGAAGATTGTTGCTGCTCAGGGCACCTGATTTAAGCCTTATTTTGTTTTGCACATAAACGCGTGATAACTCTACCATTTATTCTAAAGTGCTCAGGCTGAGGATCAGTCTTGGAAACTGAACTACGACTAAGAAATTAAGATAGAACTATCCTTGCATACCTCTGCTGTTGGGAAATACCTGTAAATGCCTTGCAAAGTGTTCATCCTCACCCCTCTGTGGGGCCAAAAGAAGTAACAGAAGTGGTGGGGATGTCTATCCCCAAATGTCAATGTGGAGCACTGCTATCTCAAGAGGCATTACTATGCATATGTCCCCAAGTGAATCTAGTTCTAAAGGGCCTTAGTGTCTCATCCTTATGGTACTAATGAGAACTGTTATGTATCACAAACTTTGTCTTGCTCTAGGTAAAAGATATCAAAGTAAGCTGAGAGAAAAGTAAGATAGACCCTGGTGCTGAAGGATTTGTACCTTAGGCCAGTGAATAATTCATTCAGAAAGGAGAAGCAGATGCTTGTGTTTCCAGATTAAATTCCTTTCTCTAGCTTTTTATTTGTTGCTTATTTTTTGCTAAAGTAGAAAATAGCAATGCAAATTTCCTCTTATTACAGAAATTAGTGCTTCTATAATTATTTAAGACTGACTATAAGAGTTTCTGGAACCTGCTGCACAGTCTGCATTAGTCACAGAATTCAACCCATACCAGTTTCGCATCCATGAACAAAAACTATTTACTTTAGCCTTCTCCTGGGGGAGACACTGAACGGGAGGTTTCTTAAATATCTTGGCCAACATGTAGACAATTTGTGATGACACTTAAATTGTACAGAACTGCAATGAAAGTGTGCTCCAGTTCAGACAGGCTACTTGTACTCTTTTTGCTCTCTTCAGTTATGTATGGATGTTTAAATCATATTAGAAATGAGTGGGAATTTTATTGGGTAGGATGTCCATGTACAATAAGAGTAGTCATTTATAATCTCCTCTTAAAGATTTTTGTCCAGCATATTACAGTAGTCTCTTTCACGTTGCAGTCTAAACCATGAAGTGCCTAAACCATGCTTGAGTCAAAGCTGTTAGTGAAAAAACATTCATCAGGTTGGGATTTTTTTCCTTAAGTTAGGTACATTACAATACTTTCTCAGTATGCATCCTTCATATTTTATTTATGAGTAACTATCCTATTGCAAGTCTTCTTGAGTTGCATCAGCTATTTAAATGGTAAACAGTAGTGCTCAGCTTTCAATATAAAAGAAAATCCTCAAACACCTACGAGGGGATTATTCTGTTTCTTTTTCACGGTTATAGTTTAGTCAGGGGATGAACTAGCAAAGCTTCCAGGTTTCTTCCATCTTATTTCCAGCCTTACAAGCAGCTTTCAAATGATGCACTTATTGCTCCGCCTAGCGACCGTAACAAATATCTCCACGAGCATCAAGGATTTCTCAGTCCAGGAGACAATTACAGTTCATGGGGCTCCACTACTGGGAAGGTCAGGAGAGGATGGTTAGATATTTAGCTGCTCTGAGCTGTGAGAAGCCACAAAGCAAGATGATTTACTTTTTCCAGACATCGCTTCTGTATGGCATAGGAAGTGTCTGTACAATGGATAGCAGTGAGTGAGAAATTCAACTTCACGCAGTGATGCTGGAACTAGTGTGTGATAGGAGCAATCTCTGAGGTTTTAAGAGACAAGGAAGTACTTCCTATGCAGTAGGACTGGATCTGGCCTGATTTGCTGTCTGAGCTGCTTCTAGAGATTCTTCCTCGGCCTCCAGAATAGCTCCAGTTTTGTTAGAAAGGTTGCCTTTTTCTAAGAGTTGCAGCTGCTTCCCTGACTGCTGCTGAACTGATATTTTCATAGTTTCTTCATGTCACTTATAAGACCCCTCTCCTGATTAATAATAGTTAATTCAAAGCCTGTCACTGTGCATATCTCATTAGCATCATCGCCTACTGAAGTGTGGTTAAACTAGCAGAGTCCTAAAGGTCTGTATGCCCTCAAGGTTGACTTTTGACTCCTTCTATGGCCCTGATTTCCTCAAGCAAAGGGTGATGGCTAATTAAAGCCTGACGAGCTCCTACATGAACTGCAATGCCAGCATTTCCAGGATGTTGTTAGACCTTTTTCTCTTCAGGTAAATATTTGAGGACCTGTGTCTAGCCCAGAATGAATTTGAATATCTTCATATGATATTTTTTGTTGTTCAAAAACAGTATGTAAAATTCAGTTTCACTGTGGTGATTCCAAAGGTTTGTGTGCACCTAAGATGATAAGATTTACCTTCAAGAAATACATTTTAAAAATATGTGCTCTTGCACATGAAGATGGCAGTATGGAGTAGCTGAAAAGTAGCTTTCAGCTGAAGTAGCTGAAAAATTAACTCAAGAGACACTACTTTGTTCCCTTACAATTGCTTCATACCAAGAAATCTGAATTGAGATTGGTTGTTCTGGTTCAGTACTAATACTGTTGCTTAAGCCATCTGACCTAGTGTCCTTCCCTTTAGAAAGCCTTCTCTATTCATTCTGATTCTTTGTGAGCATATGTAACGTGTCAAAAAGAAATAACCACACTTTCTAGAACATTCTAGAGCATTTCAAGTCTTTGCTTTTGAACAAAGTACAGGTGTTGCAGTCTATTTTGAAACTTGAGGTCTCCAAACAGCTCATCTTAGTTTCTTGTCAAAGAGGAAGTCAAAGCTCTGTCTTTTCAAGGCTCTTTATAAAATAAAGTCTGTGTCCAGAGAATTACTGCACACTTCTGGATGGCTCTGTGGCTTTCCATCTGAGTTACCCAACCCTCCATCTGTGCATAGATGCAAATATAATCACTGCCCATTTCCTGTTCATAAGGAACCAAATACTACATTTCAAGCGCAAAGATCACGTTCCAGCAAGGCTAGGTGTTCTCTATCTCAAAGTGGCAGTGGATAAATGCAGTTTTAAAAATCTTTCCTTCTTATAACATCAAAAAAGGCTTGTACTGCAAACAGGCTCATCTTCATCTTGTCAAGTGACTCGTGTTTCAGAAAAGAGAATAAAAAAGTATCTGTTGCTGCAGTGCTGAGGTGCCAGTTCTGTTCTATTTCCTGACATACAAGGAAATCGCTACTGACGGATTTCAGAATAAAAATGGAAATAAAGTGTCATTTTAAACAGTAGTTTAAATTCTTCGTGTAGGAGAAACCCCCACAACATTCTGCTCAAATTTGCGCTTTATTGCAATATGCTGCTTTTGTTCCAGGCTAATTAATGCAAGTTGGTTTTCTAATTACAGTAAATAATGAATGTCATTAAGTGTTTAAAAGATCATATATAACTAGTGTGAAAGTCTCAGGAAAATACTGCCTAAGATTAATGTTTCCAGGGTGACAGCTATCTTGATGTGTAGATGTTTTGAGCTATTCAACATCAGATCCTTCTGAAGTTTTCAGTTCTCTTCCCAGAGTTATTTTGGCAATGTCCTGCTTAAGGCCAAGTAAGTGAAAAAGTATATTAGTAAGATCTTAAAAAGTATATTAGTAAGATCTTAAAATGTAAAAGTAGATGAAGTTGTAGAAATCTATTTTAGTAGTAACGGCCAAATTGTGGATGGGCAGAGTGCAACTGATTGGCTGGCAAAGACCCCCCACAACACACAGCAAAATAAAGGACAAAATAAAATTGAATTATGATAACTAGGGCTTCCCATAAAAAGTTTCCTCTCCAAAGCACTGAATGACCTGGCAAAGGCCAGAATTAGCCACAGCCCATACTACAGAGCAGCGTAAAATCAGGCCTCCAAACTGAAGTCATGCTAAGTTAAAGGAAACTGTCCCTGTCTCCCGCATGTGTGTTGCTTCTGCCCTTTCTCATTCCTCAAGCTGCAGAGGAGGAATGACTTCCCTCTCCTTTCTGCCTCTTTCAGATGAGTGTCCACTGGCGAGCATAACTTGCATTCACTACATTTTTGATCCTTTTTCCATCGATACATTCACAGCAGAAACAGAGTCAGAGGAATTTCTTCTCCACATGCATCTTCAGGTGTCAACCTGTGGTGAAGCAAGCTACAGAAGTTAAACAAAATTATCTGGTGGCTGTCTAGAAGGGACTCGCAGAGAAAGGCACAGTCGGTATTTTTAATGCATTCTAAAGTACAGGTATGACCTTCTACAAAAATCTAATATGAGAAAGCAAGATGAAATGTTGCATTGAGCCAGGTAAAAAAACACAAGATAGATGTTTGACAGAATTCAATTTGGACAGAAATACTTTTTTCTGTAAAGCACTTTTGCCTGACAAGAACATTATATGCTGTAAGACCAATTTGCTGTGTAGTTGTCAGATATCATATGACAAGTAAACTGAGACAGGCCAATAATAAGCAATAGGTTCTTTAAAACTCACCAACGCGTTATAATAAAAATTATGTCCTCTGACTCAAATTCAGTTTTATCTGCCCTAACCAGAATTCAACAGGTGATGAAGAATTCTTCACCAATGCTCTGGAGAGAGAGGTTCTCAGAGAAGGCTTTTATTTATTTTACAATCTCTCCTCTATGCTCCCGGAAGCTGAATATTGTGTAATCATATGGGCAAAAATTAACCATGTCTGAAGGTGTTTGCTTGCAGCCCATATAAAAGACCAATAGCCACACAGGAAGTGAGGGAAACAGTAAAATTTCTGGGGAAATTGTGGAGTAAACAGATCAGGTGTGACCCACAAACACAAAATCTAGGAACCTGAACCAGAACTTGAACTGGAATTTAATTCAGCCTAGAGCATCTGTAACAGGGATGTATACTGGTTTATAACTTCAGCCCTTTTCAGATGAATCACAAAATGCATTTTTAGCCAGAAACACGGGCAACAAGGTCTAGCCAACTCAGCACCACTCTCTTCTAACCAGTTGTCTCCTTTTTCTAGATGATTGACTACCTTCCTGGATGCTTCCTTCCAGACTGGATATGAGTTTGTCATAGCACCTCCCAAATTAAAAAGTTTGCAGAACATTTTCTAATATGAATTTTAGGGTACTCTGAGAGACTTTGCATTCATACCTTATTACATAAGCATAACTTTCACGGGTATGAAAATTATCTTATTCTAACAGGTGCTTCTGGGACTGGAAATTAATGTAATGATGATTGCAGAGAGAAATGAATATACTGTATTTAAGCAGGAAGATGTTTCTGCAACAAGGGAAATACTTGATCACTGACAAAGCAAGTCTGGCTGTAAAATGGCTTATGGCACATCTGCAGTGAACTTGCACCTTTCTTAGGGACTGTGTAAGGTGAACGACACAGCAGAAATTTCAGGTGGAGCCTCTTGGTTCAGCCATGTTCATTTAGCATTCAATCTCAGACAAGAAAGGCATAGTAAAATACTGTGCATTTTGACTCATTGGCTTTGCTTAATGTTTCTAACCTGCGGACAGCAGAAGAGAAGGTTACAGGCCACATAATGAGCCTAGAAATGCCCCCAGAATGTACTTCGGGTGCTCTGCCTGGACTCTAAGACCTGAGAGCAGGGTCTTCCAGTCTGATCTTCTGAGAAGAAGCTGGCCTGATCCATTGCCCTTGAAAAGACTGGGGATCAGTTAATAGCGTTTTTTCCAGGTAACATTATAGCAAGATTGAAATTAAAGATCTTTTTAGTCAGAAATTAATTTTAATATCTAACTGCTTAATTTTGAAAGTTTTTACTCCTATGGGGCTATTATGAAAGTTTCAAGTTTATACTATGTTTTCATTTTAAAACAGACTTTCTTTGCCCATTTGCTTCAGCATCAACTTTATCAAGCACTTTCAGAACTTGACAATAGATTTGCTCTCTTTAAGTGTTTTTGTGCAACATGCGTGTGCTTTTTCGCTATGAAGGAAAAGCAGGCTTTGAGTTGAAGAGAAGACATTACAGACTGTGGTCCTGAAGTAAAACTGAACTATATGATGATGTAAAACAAAAGCATGTAAGAAAACTGAGTAACATAAGAATAACCTTTTCCTTTGTTTTCTACGGTTGCATGTAAAACTAGCTTTCTTCTGTTAAGATGCCATTTTCTTTCTCCTTAGGGAGAGCTAATGAAGGTGCGTGTGAGAAGATCACAAGTATTCGGGTGGAAATGGGAGACAGTTTTGTAATACAGTGTTTTCTGTTAGCCTTTTGAACATGTAGATTTAAATTCTGGTCTCTAACACTGCTGCAAGGGGAATTCTCACCAGACACTCCCCCCCCATTGCACTAAAGTGCAAGCAGTTGGCAAAAACTGCTCCAAAGAGGTAGATATTCTTCCCACTCCATTTGTTGCTATGCCAGCATTGATTTCTGACTTCCAGATGGTCCATCTTTTCAGTATAAAAAATAGGAACTAGCTTCTGAGACTAAATTCTTCCATCTCTTTACAGAATAGGTGAGCACACATCATGGGCACATGGTCTTGTTACTAGTCCTGTGACAGAATTAGGAAGTAGCACAGCAGCTAGAAATAAGGAACCTCTGGCAAATGTCTGTGAACCAGGAATTAATCCTAATGAGGAGATGAAAAACGAGAACGGGCTGCAGGAAATACAGAACCTGGACTACAGCAAGCTGGCTGGAACTGGGGGAGGTAAGGATCTCAGCTCACCTTATGAAGATCATACCTTTTCCATATCAAGGTTTGATGCCCAGCACAGGGCAGTCTGCAAAACCTTGTGACCACTTGCCTTAAGGGACTGCTGGGCGTTTACAACCTCTTTGACAAGAACTGTCATTTCTAAGCTAGACTTGGTTGAAGTCTGTCAGTGTCATCTTCAGGCTAGACACCTAGGAGAGACAATCGCAAGCAGCGCTTTGGATTCAGGAGTGCCAGGGCGAGAGCTAGAGCCTGGTTTGTTGCAAGTTCCTCTAATGTCATCAGCCATCTCCAAATGGGAAAATAGCCCCATCCTCACAGTCTAGGTTTTTGGTATGGGGACAGTAAAAAGGATTTTAAAGGTCAGAGTTTCTTTATCTGTTTAAACAGTTCTTCAATATGGCTTTGGAGATGTGTGGGGTGGGGAAAGACATGGAAGACAGGACCAGTGGTGGTCCTGTCTACTCACTGGACTGTGCAGGACCAGTGAGTAGTGCAGTGGTCACTGGACAGAGACGAGAGTGCAGAAACTGATGGCTGTGAAATCCTCTCTTCAGTGTTTGGATGGCATGGATGTTTCCAGGCTCTGCTAATCCTTTTCTTCTGTGGCCTCAGCTCCTCTGGAAAGCTACACTCCCTTTTTGTGATTAATAAAACAGTATGACAGTGATGCAAATGATCCTGCACATCCATGGCTTCAGCTAGGGACCCAAGGTGCTGTGAACTCTGAAGTGGGAAACCTGTGCAGTTGTCTTTGCACTGATGCCTTTTGTCTCACTGGGTTTGGGGGACGTAGAGGAGGAGGGAAGGCTCTTCCATCTGGCTTCAAATCCCTCTGCTCTTAAGAATATCTGTAATTCCCTGGTAAAGTGTGTATCATCCCCTAGTACAGCTGTAAGAGGCAGATATGACAGGTAATGTGGAACTGTGTTCTTTAGAGAGACACCTGTGCCTGTGTTCAACAGATCACTCCTACCTTCCTGGTTGGAAGCTTACCGATGACAGTGTGTGTTACCTTGCCATTCAGGACATGGACAGTCATAGGAAAAAGTGAAAGGAACAAGAAGGAAGACAAAACTTGGCAAAGCCCATTTGCAGATGTGGTCAAATTGATAATTAATTTTGCACAGAGGAGAGAGAAACAGCGCTTAGCAGAAAACCTACACAAAGTTACTGTCTTCTCTAAGAAAGTTTTATCCAAAGTAGGAAGCAACCTTACAAAATTTCCCTCACAGGAAACTAGCTTTTACAGTTTAGCATGTCAAATTGTTTCATACACTGAAAATCTGGAAGTTTCAGAAAGTTGTCAAAAAGATTTGACTTTCATAGACAGAAATGGTATTGACTTCAGTTTGTCTTTGGAAAAATGTAGTTTGGAAGGGGAGAAACTTGCTTGAAAGGGCAAAGATTCAAAATTCTACTCATCTTCACTGAAGCTGGGCAGGAATTTATGTCTTTTTTTTCAACCTTGAAACACAAACACAACTTTAAGAAACAAAACGAAGACAGGAAATATCAGTGGGAGCTCTTCTGGAGGCCATCAAAATAGGGCAAAATCGGCTGTGCTCAAGTTTCTCCGAGGTATTTATCAGATTATGCACTAGGCCATTTCTCCAGGGAGATATTACAGCATCCACAGTGTGTGCAGGTCAAGGTTGTCTAGGGAAATTTATTTATGAAATTCAAATGTCTGATTTGCCTGAAAATTTAGCTGCATTATAACGCTCCCTGTCTTTACTTTTATCACATTAATTCTCTCTTTAGATTTCTCTATACCTGATTTACACTCAGTCTGCCAGCCTAATTCAAAACAAGGCGCTTGCCATGTCTACACTGAAGGTAACCCAAATCATACTACTCAGGATAGGAAAACCTTAAAAAAGACTTCTCCATTTTCATTTTTAAAAATACATTTTATATATGCAGGCAAAACTTAAATATGGTTCTTTAAGTCTTACAAGACTTAAAGAGAATGCAAAACCACCATATTTAGCTGATATATCATACTTTATGACTTTTCACAAGCTCTACACAGATTTAAGTTTGCAATGCTACTATGTGCTACTATCAAGTCGCAGATTCTCATTTATACTTAGCCGTTTTACACGGAATACCCTATGATTTAATAGTGATACAGTATTTAATGCTTTCAGATAGGGTGTAAGAATGAAGAAGACTTAAAAGAATCCTTGCTCCAGTACTCATCCAGATCCCAGCAGCTTAGGGGCTCTGAGATAGTTTTGTTTTTATAGCTATGTTTCAATAATCCTAATAGATTTTAAAAGTTATTAGATACAAAGCATAAAAGAAAAATCCATCAGAATTTACGTTATTGCACATTTCCTGCCCATGTGTTGCAAAACTTACATATTATGGGGAAAAAAAATTCCCTTTTGTTTTTTCAGACATGCTATCTCATAACTTGATCAAATACTCTCTACTTTTTATATTGTAAGAATCAATAAATAATCTTCCCTTCTGCATGACATCTATCAGATACTTCTAATTCCAGGTTTTTACCAGACTGAAGACTTGTATGCTGTTTTATCTCTTCTTGTATGGAAAGACCCATACCTCTAAAAATCCTTTTGCCCTTTCCAGTACTCCTATATCGTTTTTCAGGTATATCAAGACCAGAACTGTCCACAGTGATCAGTAGGTGAAAGCATACTATTTTCTTTTGCCTTTGGGAAGACATTTTCTGTATTTGATCAACGCTGACCTCTGAGGTGACCTTTTAATCCTATAATAATTCCAAGTCCACTCCCTCTTGCTCTCCTCCCCCCCAACCACCAAGAGCATTAGCTAATTTAGTACACTTTATTGGATATCTCTAATGAGGATGGTTGTCTGAGAAAAAGCTACTTCTATATTGGTGGAGTTATATGCTTGAGGATGACTGCTGGAACCCTTCATACGTCAAAAGGCATTTCCCCTGGGAGAAGTGAACTCCGGTACAGTCCAGTTGGGTTTCTTCCGAGGTCAGTCCCATCAGAATATGCCTTTCCAGAACATTTCTAGGGGGCTATTCCTGCCTCCCTCCTATTCCGACATATATCTGGAATTGCAGCTAGTCCAAGATGATATCTTGAAGTTCTCTGCAGTTAGACTTTTTCATAATTTCTTCTGTATTTAGTTGGTGGTCAAAAGATCAGTTTGTTTGCTTCTGCAGTGATTCCAGATGTACATATGTGTTTGTGAAGCAGTAACAATTCTGGGTGACATATCACTGTTTATCTTGATGCTAAAATTTATGTTCTTACCAGGGTACTGTATATATCAGAACCTCATTACCTCTCAGCCAGGGATCTCCACAGCTAGCAGTATTTCATCTCGGCATAAGGTTGGATGTCTGACTTACTGGTGAACAGATATCTGCAGGCTGTACAAAGCAGTACAGCTGTTAGTACTTTGGGATATGCAACTTAAATCTGCATGAACCTACTACAGAGTTGAAAGTGTATTTTAAAGTTTCTGTCCCTTTTCCCGCTACCATTTATTTTTTGTGTTTTCATCTCACGTAAGTCAAAGGTAAGTGATGCGTTCTAGTTCTCTCTTCCATTCAGGTAAGCTTTTTACTGGGTTCCAGAAGCAGCTGCTGAATGTGTCTAACTTTGGAAATTGGTGGGCTTTCCCCACTTTTATGCCCTTTCTGCTGAGTTGCCCAGCTTTGCACTTGTGTAAATATGTAAATACAGTTTATTGCCCATCTTCCTTTGTCTGAAATATAATGTCACATTAAACAATATTCAGCACTTCTGTCTTAAAATACTGAGGCATAAAAGCAATTTGTGAAAGCATCTGCTACTTATGGGAAGAAAAAAAATCTTTATTAAAAACTAGCTAATCTTCATCTTGACAGGTAACTTCTGCAACTCAGGCAAGAGAAGAAAACATCCTACACTACACCAGTAGTGAGAAATGTTAGTTTTATTTGGTTGCTTGGCAGAATAGGCAATTGGTGATGACAGATTTTGGAACAATAATGAAAATGAAATGTAATTTTAAGGCATAGTTGGTGTTTTAAGTTTTAAGGAAACCCCCAGCACTGTCCCCAAACACTCACTGCAATAAGATATGCTGTTGTTGGTCTGTGATAATTAAACTTATTTAGAAAGAACTAAGAAGTATTAAGTACTCCAAAGACTATATAAATAAAGAATCTTTGAAAATCAAAGTGAAAATACTGTATCTGAAACTATTGTCTTCCAAAGATAAGGCTCCCTCAGCTAACAGATGTGCGAGGAACCTTACAGTACCAAAACCTTTGTTTAACTGTGACATTTCTTTTCAAAACTCCCAAATTACTTCAGCTTTTTTGCTGGAGTATATAGTCTTTCTCATCCTCCAGAGCATGGTGAATTGGATCATTTTCACTTTTTTAAGGCCAATTAAATGAGAAATGCGCAGAACCAGAGATTTGAAGTAGTGGCTGCTGTAAAAATCTGTACTAATGGCTATGGGCTATGGCCTGTTGGCCAATCATGTCGGTCTGTTAAAGCCTTGCAGTTGGCAAAAAGCACACTAATGATCTCAGGGAGCAGCAGGGGCTGCTCTTGGTAGTTGGATGGCACCTGCCTCCATGGGCTCATCCTCTGGTGACAGTAATGGAGATGAAGGAAAATATGATTGGGTTCCCCTTAGGTCCAGGTATGCTTGCTTTGCTGTGCCAGCAGGAGCATCTCCAGTGTAATAGCCTGGTCAGACAGGCTGCTGGGGGGATCAGCCCTGGTCATCTCTTCCTTAGGGACCTCAGCCAGCCCTAATGCACAGTGGGCCATAAGGGCTTGTTCTTCCACAGCCATGAATTGAGTTGTGTAGTCACACAACTTCTTTCCACAGCCATGAATTGAGTTGTGTAGTCAACAGCCAGCTGCCTCCCTTGCTGGAGCGCTAGCAAGGTGCAGCCACAGCTGCTTGACTGCCTTCCCCCCAAAATGTTCCAGAACAAGGAATAACGCAGTCAGACTGCTGGAGTATGGGGTCACTGCAATACGTACAAGTAGTGACACAATACAATGTTATTCCTGAGAGATGTTTACTGATGAGCAGCTAAGATGTGCTGCACATGGCCCACGGTAGGCAGGGAATATTAGCTGCATCACACTAATGAACCCCTGTACTATTGCTGTATCTCTAGGACAGGGTTAGGGTAGCTGGGCGCAGGGCATGCTCTGGGTACAGGGCTAGGGGTGCCTTCGGGGTCCTGACACGTGGTGAAGAAGGAGGCAAATTAAAGGCAAAAAAAAAAAAAAAAAACCCTCACCTTCCATAAACAGTCCTGCAAAGCATCTGTGCAACCATTAAAAGATATATTTGCAGATTCTCCAGTTTTGTGGTTGTGACATTGTTGACCAGAGAGACATTAGTGCGGGCAGGTCCACAGAAATGACCAGCAGTTCATGTTCAGTGCTGAAGGATTTCAGAGCCCTGTGTGTCCTCTTAGTGCTGATCTGTGAGGATGCTAACTGCTTAGTGTGCTAAGCCAAAAGTTGTTTTGACTGACATTTTTGTTTTGGGGAAGGGAAAACGAAGGAAGGCAGAAGCAAGGAAGGATGAGCAAGGAACTCCTGGCCAAACTCCAACAGAAGAAGGAAGTGTACAGAATGTGGAAAAGGGGACAGGCCACTTGGGAGGAATACAGGGACATTGTCAGAGCGTGCAGGGATGCGACAAGGAAGGCTAAGGCCCAGTTGGAATTAAATCTGGCAAGGGATGTCAAGGACAACAAGAAGGCCTTCTTCAAATACATCAATAGCAAAAGGAAGACTAGGGAAAACGTGGGCCCGCTGCTGAATGGGGCAGGTGCCCTGGTGACAAAAGATACAGAGAAGGCAGAGTTATTGAATGCTGCCTTTGTTTCAGTCTTCACTGCTAAGGCCAGTCCTGAGGAATTCCAGACCTTGGAGACAAGAGAGGAAGGCTGGAGAAAGGAAGACTCTCCCTTGGTTGAGGAGGATCAGGTTAGAGATCTTTTGTCTAAACTTGACATCCATAAATCCATGGGCCCCGATGGGATGCACCCATGAGTGCTGAGGGAGCTGGCGGATGTTATCGCTAGGCCACTCTCCATCATCTTTGAAAGGTCCTGGAGATCAGGAGAGGTGCCTGAGGACTGGAAGAAAGCCAATGTCCCTCCAGTCTTCAAAAAGGGCAAGAAGGAGGAGCCAGGAAACTACAGGCCTGTCAGCCTCACCTCCATCCCTGGAAAGGTGATGGAACAGCTCCTCCTGGAGGTCCTCACTAAGCATGTGGAGGACAAGAAGGTGATCAGGAGTAGTCAGCATGGATTCACCAAAGGGAAATCATGCTTGACCAATCTGATACCCTTCTATGATGGAATGACTGGCTGGGTAGATGAGGGCAGAGCAGTGGATGTTATCTTTTTGGACTTCAGCAAGGCTTTTGACACTGTCTCCCATCACATCCTCCTAGGTAAGCTCAGGAAGTGTGGGCTAGACGAGTGGACGGTGAGGTGGCTTGAGAACTGGCTGGATGGCCGAGCGCAGAGGGTTGTGGTGAATGGCGCAGAGTCAAGTTGGAGGCCTGTGGCTAGCGGTGTCCCCCAGGGGTCAGTCCTGGGTCCAGTCTTGTTCAATATATTCATCAATGACCTGGAGGAAGGGACAGAGTGCACCCTCAGCAAGATTGCTGATGATACTAAACTGGGGGGAGAGGCTAACACACCAGAAGACTGTGCTGCCATTCAGAGGGACCTGGACAGGCTGGAGAGGTGGGCGGAGAGGAACCTCCTGAAGTTCAACAAAGGCAAGTGCAGGGTCCTGCACCTAGGCAGGAATAATCCCATGCACCAGTACAGGCTGGGGACTGACCTGTTGGAAAGTAGCTCTGCCGAGAAGGACCTGGGAGTGCTGGTGGACAACAAGTTGACCATGAGCCAGCAGTGTGCCCTTGTGGCCAAGAAGGCCAATGGGATCCTGGGCTGCATGAGGCAGAGTGTTGCCAGCAGGACGAGGGAGGTGATCCTGCCCCTCTACTCAGCCCTGGTGAGGCCTCACCTGGAGTACTGTGTCCAGTTCTGGGCTCCCCACTACAAGAGAGACATGGCACTCCTGGAGAGAGTCCAGCGGAGGGCTACCAAGATGATTAGAGGGCTGGAGCATCTCTCCTATGAAGAAAGATTGCAAGAGCTGGGCCTGTTTAGCCTGGAGAAGAGAAGATTGAGAGGTGATGTCATCAACGTGTACAAGAATCTGAAGGGGGAGTGTCAAGAGGATGAGGCCAGCCTCTTCTCCGTGGTGCCCAGCAACAGGACAAGAGGCAATGGGCAGAAACTGAACCACAGGAAGTTCCATCTGAACCTGAGGAAAAACTTCTTCACTGTGAGGGTGACAGAGCATTGGAACAGGTTGCCCAGAGAGGTGGTGGAGTCTCCTTCGCTGGAGATATTCAAAACCCGTCTGGATGTGATCCTGGGCAATATGCTCTAGGTGACCCTGCTTGAACAGGGAGGTTGGACTAGATGATCTCCAGAGGTCCCTTCCAAACTAAACGATTCTGTGATTCTGTGATTCTGTGAAGTGGGATTTTGTTTTTGTTCTGAAATGTAGATAAAATCTTCTTGAAATACTGCAGTGAAAACATTGCTCTCGTGCCAGACCCCTGGGTGAAGTCATCCCTCTTCTCTCATTCAGAAAAGCACAGAAGAAGGGGACTTATTTGACAGTGGATTTTTCATTGTGTGTGCTTTTTTGCAAAGGATCTTTCCTTGGGAAGAGTAAATTACACACCGTAAAAAGCAACAGGACCACCCTCTTGTCAAATCTCACAACATAAGTAGGGTTGATTTGTTTAAAACTCTTTTCCCTCCGCAACTTTTAAAGAAAGTGCCCCAAACAGTTCAGGTAAACAGGAATTCCTTTGATTTATATTCAGTTTTATCTTCTTGGCCTATGTCTGGAGGGGCTAAGCAGTCTTCCAGCAACTCTTTCAAGTAGTAGTTCTTGAGGAAGCTTATTATTCCTGCAAGAATCACCCTGTGGGAGAGCAGTCAAGCAACAGGGCTGGTGATCAGGAATTCTGTGCAAATAAACTGATGTTGCTCCAAGATAGTAATGTCCATATTTATAGCTATACTGATATATGGATATATAGATTAGATATGTAAATATAGATATAAAAGTAACCACAAAAGAGTAACGTGGATGTAGGAAACCCCATTTACACTTGTGAAACTGAGGCAGCAACAGACCAAGTGTGACTGTCATGTCTGTGTATGGCAGAACCAGAACTTCAGAGCAGAGAAGTCTTGGAGCTCATAAATCCAGAACTCATTGGAGGACTGGTAAGTGTCTTTTCTCTTGTAGTTGGAAACATGGGCAGACTGACTGACCCAGCAGCATCAGTTTTCCCCTTTGCTCCTTCCCTCCAAGCTCTTCTGTGAGGGTTGCCTGCTTTGCTGCACTATCCTATTTGGCTGGGACCTTTGCGTTTTCCCACTTACTCCCTTTGGCAGCAACAGGAGCATTTAACCTTCCCTCACCTTCCAGTGGCCATCACAGACCTCCTGATGGTTTATTAAGATTCCAATACATCTTCTAAAACCAAAGTCACAAGAGTTACAGACACAGAGAAGAGAGACTGTTGTATGTTATGAACTTGCTGCAACGACATCCAAGTCAAGTGACCAGTGACCCAAGGGGAAGGGGAAAAACGTGTTGCACTACTGTTATTTTTCATAGGATATGTAGGCTGCGCAATGTTAAAATAGCTTGCAAGTATGTAAGAACTGTCAAAAGGAAAGTAAAAAAAAAAGTAATCAAAAAAGCAATGGAAAAATTAATGCTAATGAGGTTTTATACTTTTCCCTAATGGTGCTTGCTTTTCTAGTTTGAACTGGTTACAGGTCTGTGGTGAGGCTGTATGTGAACTATGTCACTGATTAATATAAGCAAACTGAAAGTATAGAAGTAGTCTTGAGAAGTGATGAAGGTCCTCTAAGTGGTAGGATGGAAACTGAGTTGTGTCACTGAGCGGAAGAAATCAGAACAGTAGCTGTCCCCTCTGTGAAAATGTCTAGCTATGTTTCTGGTCTGGCCTTTTATGCTGAAACTTCATTTTTCTCAATGGCTGTATGTTCGGTGGAGATAAAAATCAAAGAGAGTAAACCAGAAGGCCCAAGGTACCAGTCCATGGGTGTGCAGTGGGAAGAGTCCTTCTGGCTCTCCTTGATGATGGAAAACTCAGGAACAGGTAGAAAAAAAGTAGGTGCCAGAGGGAGCGTATGGCTGTAGGGCTGGCAGGGAGAAGGATGGCTGTTGTGAGTGTGAGCAGTGACCAAATGGCGAAATTAGAGAGTAAGGAAGGTGCCTGGGTGGGACTGTGGCTCCAGCCTACACCTGTTATTCACAGTGGGACTGTTTGAACTGTAGCAGTTAGGCCTGGGGCCAGCGAAATTTCCTTTTGTTGCTGGCCCAGGCAGGAGCCACATCCTTTGGCTGAGTGGCCTGAGAGGAGTGAGAGCCTGTTAGCCAGATTGTGCAAGTCTTCCTTTTCTCTTCTATCCTGAGCTAAGGGAGAGGGCTGCAGGGAGACTAGGTTGGAGTTGTGCCCCCTAAAGCTACAAATGAAACTGGATGACCAAAGGGACTTTGAAGAAGATGAGGACTTGTTCCTGTGGTTGGGTTTCAGAAAACTGCACAGGGAACCATGAGGCTGTGTGTGTGGTGAGACTGCAGCCATGGGACTGGGCTGACTTGGGGACCTGGGCACAGCCTGGCAGCAAGAACTACTTGTGCAGGAGGAAAGGCTTGAGAGAAGGTGGGGAGAAGTTGCTGTGGTCACAGCATCTGTCCAGAGGGGGCTGCATTATGTTGGGGGCAGTCCCTGAAAATCTGAGTCCCAGCACGGAGCCCCAAGAAATGCTCCAGAGAGCTTCAGGGATCGAGGAGGGGCTGGTATCTGGCAGGGCCAGCATGAGTAAGTATTGCAAGGGCACTGTCTTCCCTTTCCCTCTGGTGCCGGCACGGAGGGGGTGTGCTTCAGGTGTGCACCCAGGGCAGTGGTGAGGGCTGTAATGGTGCCTTTTGAAAGAGAAATCACTGGAGCTACCCAAGAGGAACAGATAAGTTGCCCAATTACCCACAAGAGTGAGGTCTCCAGGAGAGGTTGTTAGAGGTGTTAGATACTGTTCCCCAGCAGGAATTGGAGCTAACTTCTGTGTAAGCTTCTGTCTGCTGGCTTTTGTCCCCTTTTCTGGGACCTCCCTCTTCCCTTCAGCCAATCCTTGTGGCGCAAGTAATCAGTGCAAAGTATTCCCCCTTGGGAGATCCAGAGTAGCTGCCTTTTCCTGAGCCTAGAAGTAATGGCAGCTTGAGAATGGAGGGGATTAGGCCCTGGCCAGAGCCTCCTTGTGAGGAAAAAAAAACCACATAGTGGTGTTGATCTAAGTGGGAACAAAATGTGCCTGGCTGGCAGCAACCAGTATTTGGACTTGGCACATGGCTGTGAGGAAGCAACTGTTGAAAGTATCTCAAGAGCAGAAAGAGCTTGAAACAGGTTGGCTGAGGTCTCTCTCCAAGACAAGCATGGGTTTCTGGATGTGTGGAGGAAGAATTGGGGCCCATGAAAGGTTACTGCCTCTTGAGCTACTGCATGCTGGCAGGTTACAGGAGCAAGAGGCAGTGGGTGGGGGACTGGAGAGTCAGGCAGAAAACCCTTGCTTGTGGGGATGGCAGGCTCCAGGCTGAAGATTGTAAAAAGGTGTGAGAAGAAGCTCCCCTGGTGTCCAGAGGGCTGCTCTGTAATGGATCTTTTGCTTTGATAGTAGAAGTTGTGGTGCCTGTTCAGCTGTGTGTTGTGCTTCTCTGGTGCACTGCACAAGACACGCTTGGGCCCTTGTCTGCCTTTGCTTCCTCTCTCCTTGTTATCTGTGGGCCCTGAGTACCTTGGGTTCTTAGTCTTAGGCAGACTAGTATTTCTGTCGTTGCTTCAAAGGGGGTTCGGGTGAAGGAAAGGGTAACGGGTATGCCCTAGATAAAGGGTCTTCAGCTCATCAGAGCCAGCCTTTGCAAACCTTGCTTGAAGTACTGAGGCTGGCTCCACCTGCCCGGTTGACTAGAGGTGGACTCTCAGCACTAACAAGCAAAGCTGAGTGAGGAATGCATGAGGACAGGCACAGACACTGCCTCTGCCTGGGCAGGGTGCATCTTGGTGCTGTGCCAGAGCTGGTATCTTGCTTGTCTTCTCCCAGTTTGTGCCTCTACTTTGGGAGGTAGAGTTATGATGCACTTGGGTTCAACTTGTGGCTGCAAAGGAGGATGTGTTAAATGTGTTTCAAGGCTGGCAGAAATTGCTTACCCTAAATTGGTGAGGTTCCTTTCCAAGACAAGCAGGTGATGCAAATTCTCAAGAGGAAAAGAGCTGCTTGTTAGCAGAGGCTGAGCAACTCAAAGTGGAGGGAGGTTGAGGCAGAACAGATTATCTCATTTGCTAAAGATCTTTCTAAAGAAAGCATGAGTGGAAAAGGATGGGCAAGTTGCATCTTGCAGTAAAAATGTGCAAATATTTCTGATTATGTTTACTCAAAAGAAATTGGCATTTCCCTGCTAAATTCTAATCAGTTTCAAATTTTTTCTTTATGTAGAAAATACAAGAACACTTAGTGAGTATTAAATTACTGTATTCTTTTTTCCTGTGTCATTATGTCCACAATACTAAATTGCACTTTTTTCCAAACTCTTATTTCATCTGGTGGACAACCTCTGAGTCTTTGCATAACCTCATTCTAAGTAACTATGAGAACTCTTTAAGGATTCCTTTTCTTTACATTTTCTATCTGATGAGCATGGGACTCTAAACAGGACATCACTTTCCCAGGTAAAGTTACTGTGGAATCAGCCACCTCCCTTAAGACCCAGAAATGTATTCAAGGGTAGTCCTCCCACTCCCCAAAAAGCAATTGAGCCCTTTGGGACCCTCTTTAGAGTCTAAAACCTATGTCTCTTGTTTAGAAGATTACAAATGCGCTAAGGATTTGGGACCAGTTAACTCACACCTCTGTCTTCAGCTTTTCTTTAAGGAGTGCAAATACCATCAATCTTGTAAAAATACATTTGCTTGGACATTGGGAACATTGTTTAACATTCAGTGTTGTTCTTTGATCACTTCTTCCTTCCTTCCTTCCTCTCCTCAGCTTTTGCTCCTCCTCTCCCTTCAGGAAAAGGATGGAGCTGCTGTTGAGCCCTTGCTTTTTAAGGCTTAGAAATGTAGGGTGCACTCCAGCAGATCGATTCCTCTCTGAGAACAAAGATGGTCCTCAAAACCAAGGCAGGGCTCCAAGATTCTAACTTTCTGAGCCTCAACCTCTGCTGCGAATGCGAAACAAGCATTTCCCACCTCCCAGGAACAGCAGGACACAATACTCTACTGACAACCGTGCACCTATGGGAACCTGTTGTGTTTTTGAATGCAAAGGCTTCAGGCTCTTTCTGGTGCTACAAACCTTTTCTAGCCTAGAAAGGGCTGTCTGGATAATAACCTAAAGGGATCAGTTGTCTTGCCATTGCACAAAGTAGGAGCTCTAACCACCACTGCAACTTGCTCCTGGGCTCTAGTATCTGGCTCTTTGGCTGACTCTTAAATACACAGGAATCCCAACCCAAGTCAGCTTTCCATCCTGGTTGAAGACTTCTAATTCCACCAGCATGTGCCTGCAAGGCACCTGTGTGTTCAGGTGCTGGGAGCTAAGGCAGGTTTCACCTGCATGTGCTCAGGTCCTGAGCCCTTTATACTTGCTTTGGTAGAAAGACTTGCGCCTGCTTTTACAGCCAGCGTGGACTGTACCTCAGCTCTACAGAGAAATGCTGGATAAGGACATCTGTCAGGGCCTCCACAGGGAGAGCTAGGGCAGGCAAGCCAAACTCCACGAGTTTCATATAGATGCAAATATGAGTTTGATTTTCAAAGTCTGAAGTCAATAATTTCTGCCTTTCACTGTGAAACATATGGGAAAAGGAAGACTTTAAAACTATCATAGCCAGGCAAGTAAATAACTTGTGTTTTGTTCTGCAGATTTGCAGAGAATTTGTTGAAGAGCTACTGTGGCAGAATCAAATTTTTAAGAATAATGTCAATTCTGTCCTTACATGTCAATTTGTATCTTTAGGAACTTAAAACTCAGCTTATATATATAAAACAATTGTTCTCAGGTGTCAGTCAGATTTTTATCCCTTTAAACTGAAATTTTGCACTAGACCTTTAACCCTTATAACGCTGAACTACCAAATTGTTTAGGCAAGTTGACATTTATAAAACACAAAAAAGTTTTATTTAAAATTCTGTCACATTTGGTCCCTGCCTCAGGTTCATTTTCCATCATTTGTACTTTCTGAGCTTGTGAGGAATTATCCCATTTCACTTCTTGTTTATCTGCATTGTATATTTAAAGGGCAAACATTGATGCTGAGTTCTTTGTGGCTGAAAATTTTATAAAATGTTAGAGACTGGTTATCCTATTTTCCTTTTATTTACTAAGGATAAACACAGTTTAACCACAATGTGAAGCTGGAAAGGTGTTCATAGCCTTCCAATTAGGCCAGGAGAAGTAGTAACATGCAGTTAGCTCTCCACCTAGTGTGAAAAATGGCAATTGCTGTTACTAGGTTAGTGAAGGCTCTGGCTCAGTGGTGGCACCTGTGACGGGCAACATGTTTATGGGACTCTCTCCAAGTGGAGCACAGACCTCCTTCAGCTGCCTGGAGTTATACTATTCATCACAGGTTTATTTTTGAAGCTAAAGAAGCTTCAAAAGCTTTTGAAGCATTTAGGTCTGATTTTGCAGAATTACTGGAAAGGATTCTTTTCCAGCTTCTCAAAAGTCACTTCTGGTTCAAATAGGCAGTGATGTTCTACCAAGCAGTAGCGGATGTGTGTCCAATCAAAGCTTTACAGAGCTATGTTTAACCTGAGGTAGCAGAATGTAAGGCAATGAATACTCTAAATTAGGATTCGTACAAAAGAATGTTTTTTCCTACAAAAACCAGCACGCACGCATCATAGAGAACATACTCCAAGTATAGCTCATAGGGGAGCTACAGGCTGGGGGACAGTGGGACTGCACTATGAAAGAAATATAGTGAGAAAAGCTAAGAAAGAAGAAAACCAGCAGGCCTAGGGCTTAATATTGAGCTATTTTTCCAAGTAGGCAGAAAGCTTTTACGTTCTTTCTTCCTTTTTGAGGAGAGGGAGAGAGGGAGATTTCTGAGTCAGAACCACTTCACTACAGGCACACTTACATGAAAAACTGCAAAGTGATCTGTCTCATAGAGGTTATCCAATTGCATGATCCAAATGCTCCATTCTGCCTTAACACCTAGAATGAAAATTGGCTTAGTTTTCTTGAGTAAGTATAACTAGTTTACTCCTCCACTTTAGTTAGCTTAGCATCAGTGCATGAATTCTTGTCTAAAGAAGAATTAAGTCAAAACTAGGATGTAAACTCAAATGACATGTCCACACAGAGAAGAGAGGTAACAGCCAGGTGCCTGTAAATGCCATCTACTTGAATTCTACTGTAATTCATTGTAATAAAAGGCTTAAAAATAGACATGGTCCACATTTTTTTTCCTGTCAAAAAAGTGATTCTATTGCAAATGTTCATTTCTGTAAAGAAATATTTGAAAATGAAAATCAAGTGCTATTGATTGTCAGTTTAAGTTTGACATCCTGAAACCATGCTAACACTTCCCTCTACTTGTCCATTATGGAAGCTTATTCTGAAACTTCAAGGTGAAAATGGAGCATATACAGAAGTCAACAAGTGAGTAAATTCAATTAGATATTGCAAATGATGTGTGGGATGCTGAAATGATTTTTTTGAATTGTCTTCATATTTAATGCAGTAGTACCTCTATTTGTAATTTGTCTAAATGCTACTGTAGGATACTCACTATTCCACCAACTATATCCAGCTTAAAGTAGGTACCATGAAAACAACCTTTCTGAATAGGCAGTTACAAATACTATGGGGCTTTCTTTTCTGGAAAACAAAGGTAAGAACTAGTTTGGCTTTTTGCTAAAATCTTCCTGCAGGCAGCACAGATGGCTATTGACATCTGTGATGTCATGGACACTACTGGACATGTGCACTGCTAGGCAGTAGCAGTGCACAGAACCTAAAACTCATATTTAATCAGCCTAATGCTCCCAGTTTTAATTTTTTTTTCCTGGAAAAAGCTGCTAAGCTTCACTTGTAACCTAGTCCTGCTTGTCATGCTGAGCAGTGGTTTTGTGGAGTCCGTCTCCTCCCCCAGATTGTGACTCAACTTAGGCTAGGGCTTGTTCCTGTCTTAACCATTTCAAAATTAAAGCAAGTCTCATGGGTTGTGCTTACAGCATGCGATGCAGAAGTGCTCAGGAGCTCCAAGAGAGCCTAGAACAAGCTTGAGTAGATGTGCTGCAGCTATGCTGGTTTGGGACACTGAGCTCAGCTCCATTAGCCCAGACAATTGTGCTAAAGTCATAATTGCTACTAGATGGGAGATCTCTACTGTGCAGGTGTACTCTGGCACTTTTGATTCAATGCTTTTTTGTTCTTCATAACTCGATTTAAAACCCAGCAGAGAGAATCACTTACTTGAACAACATTACACAGTACTATATACATACATACTATATATATACAGTACTACTTGACCTTAAAAAGTATCAATACCCAGTACTGGTATATTAGGGATACTGCCTGAGTCACCAATGAAGTTCTAGGGCAAAAAAAGACAATATGCAATATATGCAATAGAGTACAAATATAAATGCTACTCTATGGATAAGGCATGAAGCCATAAACTGCTCTAAAGAAATGAGAGGGGGACACCCGATCCTTTCCAGCACAGCAATTAGCAAGGTCACTATGCAAACCTAATGTCCTAATAATTAAGATTTTTTTAAAAAATGCACAACACAACTCAGGAAAACATCTGTTTTAAGTGCAATACATTTCAAACTCCATTAAAAAATTAATTACATAAAAGAAATCCATTTACTTTTTAAAGTTTTATTCATTTTTACAGACACTGAAGGACATCAGGTGAAAAAATACATTTTATGGACAAAAAATATTTTCTCTTCCACTAGTCTTAATAAATAAAACAGTTAATCATAATTATATCTGAACAATGGCAAACAGAGGACAGTTCAGACGCAGCTAAGTTGGAGAAAGCAATGCAACTTAAAACTAGCTCTTATTTCAGCAGATGGCACTAGAACCCAAGGTGATCAACAGTATTTTCCTCTTTCAACCATAGCTAGTATACAACTTAAATGAATCCACTACATTAGAGGGCAATAGGCGAAGAAAGGTCACACAGAAGATGATGAGTAATCTAAGTGTACATCCAGAGTGCCATACACCGAACCTAGCAAACTGAGAACCTTCTCTTGAAGGACGTCAACCTGCTCTGAAGGGCAATAGTCATCCAAACTTGATCTGTAACAAGGATGTGAAGAAAGGATGAGGCAGATAGACACCATCATCATATTTTATGTTCTTATAATTTTTTTTTTTGCTAGAGACCTGAAGTAATTTGCAAACTCCTGCAATTTCTGCCTCTCAGTGCCTTTTCAAGGCAGGCTGCTGTGTTTGCCCTCACTACCAAAAAAGTAACAATTTGCCTGAAGTTGAACAGAAAGTCTGCAGCAAATCAGAAACACGACCTATTTGTTCCTCCAATTCTGCTCTCTTCCTTACTCTGATGTAAAATGTTGTCAGTTAAAACTCAAGTGAATCCTTTAACTAAAGCATTGGTGGAAAGTTAGACTGAGAAATTCAATCGCTACTAGTAAAATAGGTAGAGAAAACTTGGACAAACATATCTGTGATCCCTAGGATATCAACTTTCTAGAGTACCTGTTAATGAACTACAAATAGATATTGTTTAAAAAAAAAAAAAAAAAAGATTTCTTACCTAAGATCTTCCATTTGTTAAGACCTACATAAATGATTCAGTATTTCCTCTGCAACTATGGCTGACATCCCTGTAGCAGGCGCAAGGAATGTGTCTGTTTTTTATTTTCGGTATTAGACACGCTACTTTCAGCCAAAAACAATCTAATGTCAGATTCTGCTATTGCTGCCTGCACTTTAAGGGCACACTCAGTATTTTTAAAGTGATAAATTACAATAATTTGTCAACAGATACACTGTAGTCTTGGAAGTAGCCTCTCCCCAGCCTTGAACTCCATCCTGTTCTCCCAAATAATTCCCTTACAGTGCTAAGAACATAAATCTTTCCCTTGTAAAGCTTTATTAGAGCTTTCTAGAATACAAAACCTGTTTAGTCTATCATATAAAAATCCTTACCCCTTTCATCAGAAGTTTCAGTGAAAACAGAAATCCTGTCTGCAATGCAATGAATCCTAGAGCAAGGAGTATGGATGGAGTGATTTCAGGCCATGCAGGCTTGCCCAGGTCAGCTTTGCTCTGACTAGCTCAAGTAATAAAAACAGTGAAAATGTGTCAGTATGAACTTCAGCAACAGCTACCAGCTGAAACACATGCAAGGTCTCATCATAGGCTTTATGCAGCCTGGGCTGAGGCTCGTTAACTCATCATGATTTCACTGCTGTTAAAGTCTGTGCTACTCTAAAGCCAGTAAAGTCGGCTATCGTTGCTGAAAACAGAACCTTGTTTAGCTGTGTAGCTACTGCCACTACATTATGATCAATGTTGTCGTATGTCAGTTTTCACTACTCTTTAAGATAAGTCAACCAATCCTATATTCATTGAATCATTTAGCTTTATATGCACAGTCTGAGTGTTTAAAAAAAAAATATCCACATACTCTTACCGAGCAATTGTTACAAGCGTGGGTTTAGGCATATTTTTTAGCAGAACTTTAATGGATTCTATGAGGCCTTCTATCTCATCTTCGTTGCTAATGTGGTGGGGAAGCTCCATATAATCACAGGTCAGACCAGCCTGATGGACCTACATGTAAATTAAACACAGAGATTGTAATTTCATTTGACTAGTTATTGACACAACTTACCCCTAAGTTACCTTCCCTAGTCCAGTAAGCATTCTACACATCTTCAAACAGTAAAGCTTTTTTAAAGAATTTTGTAGGTTGTGTAGATTGTTTCAGCATCACCATTAAAATGTACCTCTTCTATCAATTTAGAGTATGCTGCAGTCCTCTGAAGATGGTATGTCTGATATTTTAGAAATGGATACCTTTAAGTTAAATTCTATAAACCGTATCAACAGACCTAGGCAAAATGAGGCCTTACTTTATAGGAAGCAGCTTGAGATCTGACAGTCTTGAAAGATCATATTATTAATGTTGCCTAAGTACAGACAAGCAAAGTAGAATTTTAGAAGCTTGAAAAAAAGGTTGGTCTAAGTAATATGATGTAAAAAATAAACTAAAACCACCAACCCCCCAACAAAGTCCTGAATCAAGAAGCAAGGGTACAAAGCAGCATGGTCTTCTCCCTCCTTGTTAACGCTACGCTTTTGAAAGCTGTCCTCCTTTTCCTAGTGACCTACCATTTCATAGTCTGGGCTCTCCATCCTGGTTTTCAAACTGTGAACAAGTTGAATGAGTGGCTTCATTCTGCAGTTAAAACCAAAACTGGTTAGGTAAACAGCTGGAAACACTCATATTTAACCCTAAGTTCCCAAGAGCAAAAGCAGAAGTAACTCAAAACATCAACCAGCAGCATGGCCTAAGACTTGAAACAAAACTTGCCCCTCAACACCATCTCGCACATGAGAAAAAGGGAAACCATCAGTGCTACCGTGCTGCTTCATTAGGTCTTCTTTGGAGAACCCCTACACTGATACCTGTCTCTGTCAAGCCCTCCCTCCAGTTCTTTCAGGCAGCCCTGAAGATAGATACACTCAAGCTGTTTTAATTAGACAGGAAATACTTGTGGTCATCGCTACACAGGTCTGGTAGTAACTGCTGCATTTGATGGGGAAAATGAGTGATTTTCCTGTCACAGGAAAACTTGGCCTTTTGCTCAGTATATTTTTAGCTGAGAACATTTAGTTTAAAAGTATATCAGATGTAGCTGAGATGCGTTGTGGACACCATCACTTAGGTGCAGCCTTTATATTTTAGCCAACTGCTACTATCATAGGTTTGCAGGAGCCATTCCTCATGAGGTCAGGCAAGAACAGTGGAGAGTAGCACAGAAGCATTTATCTCACCTTGTCCTTTTCCATATCCTCCTCCATAGTTTGTTGTTAAAATTTGAGAGTTCTGCCCTACATGGAATCACAGAATGGTTTAAGTTGGAAGGGACCTCTGGAGATCATCTAGTCCAGCCTCCCTGCTCAAGCAGGGACCTCTAGAGCATATTGCCCAGGATCACATCCAGACGGGTTCTGAATATCTCCAGGGAAGGAGACTCCACTACCTCTCTGGGCAACCTGTTCCAATGCTCTGTCACCCTCACAGGGAAGAAGAGTTTTTCCTCATGTTCAGACAAAGCTTCCTGTGCTTTAGTTTCTGCCCGTTGCCTCTTGTCCTGTCACTGGGCACCACGGAGAAGAGTCTGACCCCATCCTCCTGGCACCCTCCCTTCAGATACTTGCACACCTTGATCAGATCCCCCCTCAGTCTTCTCTTCTCCAGGCTAAACAGGCCCAGCTCTCTCAGCCTTTCCTCATAAGAGAGATGATCCAGTCGCCTTAATCACCTTCGTAGCCTTCCGCTGCACTTTCTCCAGGAGTGCCATGTCTCTCTTGTGCTGGGAAGCCCAGAATTGGACACAGTACTCCAGGTGAGGCCCCATCAGGGCTGAGTAGAGGGCCAGGATCACCTCCCTCCACCTGCTGGCAACACTCTGCCTCATGCAGCCCAGGATCCCATTGGCCTTCTTGGCCACAAGGGCACACTGCTGGCTCATGGTCAACTTGTTGTCCACCAGCACTCCCAGGTCCTTCTCGGCAGAGCTACTTTCCAACAGGTCAGTCCCCAGCCTGTACTGGTGCATGGGATTATTCCTGCCTAGGTGCAGGACCCTGCACTTGCCTTTGTTGAACTTCAGGAGGTTCCTCTCCGCCCACCTCTCCAGCCTGTCCAGGTCCCTCTGAATGGCAGCACAGTCTTCTGGTGTGTTAGCCTCTCCCCCCAGTTTAGTATCATCAGCAATCTTGCTGAGGGTGCACTCTGTCCCTTCCTCCAGGTCATTGATGAATATATTGAACAAGACTGGACCCAGGACTGACCCCTGGGGGACACCACTAGCCACAGGCCTCCAACTTGACTCTGCGCCATTCACCACAACCCTCTGCGCTCGGCCATCCAGCCAGTTCTCAAGCCACCTCACCGTGGTCTGGGATTCCTGAGGGCTGGCCTTAGCAGTAAAGACTGAAGCAAAGAAGGCAGGCAGTATCTCTGCCTTCTCTGTATCCCTCGTCACCAGGGCACCCGCCCCATTCAGTGGTGAGCCCACATTTTCCCTAGTCTTCCTTTTACTATTGATGTATTTGAAGAAGCCCTTCTTGCTGTCCTCGACATCCCTTGCCAGATTAAACTCCAAATGGGCCTTAGCCTTCCTTGTCGCATCCCTGCATACTCTGACAATGTCCCTATATTCCTCCCAATGATCCCATAGATCATTAAATTTTGAGCTACCAAATCTGCCTTTGGCCACAGACAGCAGAACTTGCATGAAGCCGTGCAATGCTCACCTTGGAAAGTTTACTGTGACAACGATGATAGCAGACTTGCTCTACTATCCTTGTTTGCTTTGTTTGACTCATTTTCCTTTAGAATTATAGGGAAAATGGTAGCCTTGCAAAGATCCTATCCAGGATCCCTCCTTTTCTGTTAGCACAGTATTGGGCTAATCAGTTCCTAAACTATTTTTTGCACTGTAGAACTAAGGAAAATAAACTAGATTCAGAAATTCTTAGGTGTAAAACTAAGGCATGTCTCACATGCACTAAATGATATAGAGAGTATTTCTGGCCTTAAGGAAAAAAGTTATGGCAAAACAGCACATTAATACACATATCCACAAGTTATATTTTTTCTACTGAAAACTGAAATATATAGATGTTAAGTATTGCATATTTTTCAGGAAACAGATTTGAAAAATCACATTTTCAGCCTACTAGCCCAGAGTATACAACAGTTTTTGCCTCAGTGTTCTTCTGATGGCCGATTTTTTTTTCCAGAGCTACGACCCTGTTTGCACTGCTTACTCTGACAAGACAATGCAACAGGATAAGTTTGGACATCTCTTGCAGCATTGCTTCTGTGCTAGGGCAGGGATGAGAGTCTTGCATACTGGCCCCCAGAAAGGCTCCCAAAAAAGGAGAGATACCTTACTGGCACTGATAACTTGTTTCTGTTTTGCAGCAGAAAGCCCAATCTTGGATAGAAAAGGAAAGAAAGTATTAATGTTAACGTTTTCAATACGATAATCAAAAACTACCGATATTGGTAGGGAGAAGGTAAAGGTGTTTTTTAGAACAGGAAGGTTTTAAGTCATTTAGAGACTTCCTACCCAGGATATGAAGCCCATTTCTGTAGCGTCTCTTCATCGTCACTGTCACACAAGTCTGCAAACGCTGCTTCCAGATCTTCTAACTGATGAACACGGTTTTCAACACAATCCAACAAGCCCTCCTTTAAATGCATATATGTTAAGAAGTAAAAAAAAAAAAATGTTAAGACTGTGTTGGGTTTTTTTTTTAGCTCAATCAGTTTAGTTTATAGGTCAAATTCTGAAATGATTGATCTGGTGGAGATGAGGAAAGAGACATAACATCTGGTGGAGATGAGGAAAGAGACATAACTGTTCATTGTTACGGAGTATCTTTTCAAGAGCATCAGCATGAACGCCTGCAGAAGTTATTACCTTCAGAAAAAATCTTCTCTTTCTCTTCTTTCCTACCACAAAGTTACCACATCTACATTCCAATAGGATACACTGGGGAAAGCTAAGAAACTGTATTTGACTAATTGTTAGATTTATTTGTAAAGTCCTGCAATGCTGCAATATTTGTTGAATTCGATATGAATATACAGGGACTCAGATGAATATGAGCTTTACACTGTTATAAAAAAAGAAAATTTCAGGGTTTTTTTTAGATTAAAAATTAATAGATATTACTGTTCAAATGTGCTTATAAAGAATCTCAAAATCGGCTATTTTGTGTTTCAAGGCCCTGATCCTGAAAAGGTTTAGACACATTTTTAAGAAGTTCAGCAAACATAATGGAGCAATCTGTTGGAATAAGTGAGGCTCTTTACACGCACACAGTTGTGCATGCAAATATTTGCAGAAGTAGGTCCCAGAAAACACATCAAATGAAAATCAATGCTTGGCATAATTGCTACAAAAGATACCCAGGGCAGTGGTGCGTGAAGGAAAATTATTCAAAAGTACATTGGAATAGATGGGTAACAATTAGGAACAGAGCGACTCCCTCTCATGAGTCTGCTGAGCTTATCATATGCCAGATGCTGCTTTTTTGGCCAGCAATGTCAGCTTAGAGCTAATCTTTCTGAGCAGCTGAGGGTATCAACCTATCATGGGCTGCTTTTCAAAGCAGCACCAGTAACTAACATTAAAGATGTATGCCTAATCACTCTCTATGCTACTTTAACAACAAATAAACAAACAAAAAAAACTATCTTGCTGTGCAGCATGGTAGAAATGTACATCTAATGGTACCCTAGAACTATTTATGGTTATCAGTCCAGAATCCCTTTAAGATAGTAGACATCCAGGAGATTTCATGCATCTTTGGAAAAACATGGAAGTCCACTAGCCTTCTACCTTCAGCTCCTGTATGTTGAGTGTTTCTGTACAAAATGATTCATGAATTTGTTCTTGCCTTGTTCAGTTCTATACCTACTCATCACTCACTCTCTGCTAACTATTTCACCTGCCCGGATATCACATTGGGAAACTAATCACAAGCCTTTACACCTTCCACATTTAACTAACTTTTAAATATGTACCTTGGCATGAGAAACAAGAAAATCAATCTGACATCAGCTTCCACATAGCTCCACTTCTTTATACACACAAATTAGTTTTTATTAATTTGCATTATTGGCATGCATTGAATTTGCCTGTAATTGTCTTCAGACAGAATTACCAGAGCAAAGATAAAATCTTGTTTGGAAATTGTTTGGTGTAATGACTATTACTATTACTGTGTCCAAGGTTTGGCCTTAAGGTTGAACGACTGTGTTTTGGCAGCAGTATCAAGCTTATATTTCCACGGCTCAGAAGCACACAGCACACACAAAGAAAAGTCCATTACAGTGGTACAATACTGGCCCATCCACATCCAAAAAGATAGGCAGAATACGAATTAGGCACTTAGCCTAATTCGGCTAATTAGGCACTCTGTCTCAAAGAAGAGCAACCAGGAAGGGAGGGTGTGCTGAAAGAATACCCTATTGAACCATAAAAAGGAAGAGATTACAGAAGACTTACTATGTTTTCATCTCTGTCTTGTCAATTGCTACTTGTTTACACAAATTAAATTTCACACTGATGTTAAATATCTATGCAGGTCATACATCTAACCAAAATGTTTATTAGGAATGAATTCCTACCCAGCTGCTGATTAACATTCAGCATGCTGCATGGCTTAATTGAAGACCACTTCATTAAGCACCTTTCAGAGGTTCCTTCCTTGACGTAACTCATTTTTATTCAGGAAATAAAAAGAATTATTCCCTCTGGTATCCCACAAGGAAATACTGTACCTCTGTTGCATTTCTGTGAGGCTTCTTAAAACGGTATAACTCTTGCAAGAGCTCATATTCTGTCTTTGAGAAAGGAAAAAAAAAAATTAGTTTCTTCAAGTGAAACAAGCAATTTTCAATGCCCTCCATCTTCCAGAAAAGAACTGGTCTACCAAGATAGTTGATCTACTCCCATATAACAGACAATTCTTTAAATGCAGGTGACGAAGAGAACGTGAGGCTTGAGGAAGCGATACTTCATGGCCTCAGCCAAACACTTTCCAACTGCTAAATGTTAAACCTGATTTCAGTAACATAGCATTAGCAGTGAGGTACTTAAGGGCTTTGCTGTTGAGATTAATCGGACACTTGAAATTAGACATGCATTTTCGTGAACTGAGGTTCCAATGAGTTGCTGAATAAAAAAGAGTGGCAGACTTGGGCAACCGTAAAGAACAGGAGAGCATGATTTTAAAAGATAACAGAGTAGGTAAAACTAACCTGGCTGGCCAATAAAGTCCACCTGGAATCTATTATGGGAGCTTGTCAGCCTCTACTCCTTGATAGTACTCAAGGATTGATCAAGGATAAGCAGATCTCATTCTTTACTAAATAGCATTAAAAAGGCGAATGCTTGTGAATTTTTCAGTAGAGGGAGAAAGACAGGGTAGACTAAGAGACTAATGAATTTTACAGCAATATAAGGCATCTTTAAGGCAATGTTTTGGATTTTTGGGCTTTTTTGACGGGAATACTATTGTATTGTATACTCTTCTGAACTGGTAAACCATATTTACTTTTACCTTTTCCTCCCATTCTTATGTTCTAAGTGTTAACTTGGGCAGCACTTTCTGGTGGAATTATCCTATGTTACAATAGAGGATTCATAGTTTAGAAATGTTAACTGCAACTGAGATTGTTATATCAAAAAAGGCACACTGGAGCTCTGTACAAGCCTACTTCTGAAAGTGTTTCCTAGGACTGAGAGCCTATCATAACAAAAAACCCTCCATTATTTTATTCAAAATGTATTTTAAACCCTAACTGGGGTACTGGATTTTATTCTCCTAAGGCAAGACCCCTAAGGTGCTTCCCCCTTGTCTTATGTTTCTCTTTGTAATACAAAACAACTGGCTTTGAAGATGTCTGATGTTATTGTGATCATAAACACTGAACATCATCAGCCAACGCAAATCAGAAACACTATATTCACTTCAATGTAGCAAACAAGAAAGCAGTACTCTAGCTGAAGCGTCAGATGTTCTCCAGCAGAGGTTGAGGCTAAAACAATGTTCCTAAGAGTCACAAGTAAGTAAATAAATAAATAAATAAGATAAAATCTGCCATCCCTCCTTAAATGACCCCTGCTGTCAGCACGTGGGATATTACCATTGAAAACTTACTTTGAAAAAAAAGACAGCTTAGCTTTTGTATCCCAAGCAACAGGTAGAACGATGCCAAGGAACTCTGACCTTGAACACACACACCAACACATATTACAAATTTGAGGTCTAGGCCTATTAGCTTGCTGCACTTCTTTGATGCATATACTCCCTTAAGAGAGTCTCTCTTCCAAATATTAGCAATGATTCTTAACCATGATCAGCTGATTTCTTCGATTTATCTTAAATGAGAGTTTTTCCCACATACATCTTTGTCCTTCTAGCATTTATTCTGTTACAAATGGTAAGAGGATTCTCCATATTCATGCTTACCTTTGTGTACATTTCTTTAAATGGATTTTTAACTGAAAAAAAATCTAAGTCAATATCTAAAATGTATGCATCCCCTTTCTGTACTACTTGGCAAATATCTTTAACAACCTCCCTTGTTGGGCATTCACTGTTTCTGAGAGAGCTTGAAGCTGAGCACTCTGACAAGGTTTCCGTCCTGTTTTGTGCACTTGCATTTTGCATTTCCTCGCTCTTCACGCTTGAAGAGCCGTGAGCAAGGTCACCAGGAACCACTAATGAAGAGGTAGAAGCAGTGCTTGCTGTGTCATCTGTATTTAGCTTCACTCTCTTAGGAGATGCTGCTTTGTCATTTTCTTCCTGGCTCTTCAATGCTTCAGTAGGATTAATGACGATGACATGTAAACTTAAAGGCTTCTGGTTTTCTAGCTGATCAGCAGGGACATAAAGACCGTCACTTAGAAAGTAATGATCTGTACCTGTAACCCTACAATTGAGAATAACTCGAAGTTAACATACATTTTTGTAAAGAGCTTAGAAATAAGCATGTACAATTATGGGATCCTAAGAGAAAAAAAAAAGAACAGATTTCTGATGGATAATCAAAGGAATATAACTGTGTACAAAAGATTATTTATTTTAATCTGTAGGTGTTTAAATTTAAACTGTTTTTTTTCTACCCCTTTTTAATTGCTAAATTTTGTAAAATTAATTTTACGCTTCTGATGATAGCTATACAAGGCTTCCAATGGATAAGAGAAGATTTTACATTAGAATATAATCCAATGACAAATTACTCTTTTATGAGCACGTAAAGACAACATAAAGAACAAGATATTGTCAACATTATGACATACAAGGCTGTAAAGCTATGGACATTTTACATCTTGGATTACCCTCTTTTTTCAGGAAAATGACTTCAGTTGTGTTTGAGAAGCACCCTGAAGGCTGTGGATATGCAATCAGTAAAAGTAAAATGTTACATATAGGTAGCACTTTCCTTTACCACTGACACAGAATTCCCTGTCTTACATGTTGGGAGAGCAGATAACCCAAGGATGAATAGTTTACATGTTAATGGAATCCACTGAAATTTAAAAAGACTAAAAATCTCATTTATGTGAAAATTTAGAGAATATTTCAAGCTATGTTTCTGTACATTAAGCCTTAAGTCTCATAAATTCAGAGAGGAACAAAAATGTAGTTTAAGATGAAGCATGAACTTCTGCTCACCTGTGTTAAGGCCTCATCTGATTATAGGGTATCACCATCAAACACAAGGACAGGCAGTTTCATGAGCAGCAGAAATTTGGAGCCTCAGTGTCTTGTGGCTGGATTATCCTAAGCCTGCTAACGGAGAGCCTGCATCACAGCTTCATCTTGTTGATGGGCATTCACAGAGCCTCTCCTCAGAGATTCTCTGGTGTTCAACATAAATAAGTTCACGCCACAGTCTTTCCCTTGGTGGGACGCTAACTTAGATATCTATCACCTGTCCAGCCACCTGCTATCAACTTTAGGGAGTTCATATTTCTGACTCCTTCATGATTTTTGTAAACCTAGAACCTCAAGCCATCTTTAAAAGGCAGCTGGAAACATTGATTTCAAAGCTGCTAAGGCAACCACAGGATCTGCGGGAGAGCTATTCAATCATCAAGCAGTATGTTTCTGGAGGTGCGTTATATCTCATGGTTAAATGTTACTCAAAGTACAAGTTTCTGCATTATCATTTGAGTGTAATTTAGACCATATATTCAGAATTGTAGGGCTTTTATGCTTTATTCCAGAAAGTAAAGCAAAGCATTTCTTCACTGTATTCTGTTTAACTTGCTTCAGAAGATTTAGTCTGATATGCTGGCAAAAGACATGACTTGTAAGGATCCATTCAAGGTGTACAAAACCACAATGCAGTGAATATAGTGAATGCAAAGTTGCCATTCACTAAACTCCACAGAATTAGAACGGGGGGCACTCACCGAAATTAGAATCATAAAAATATTAAGATTAGAAGGGACATTGGCTGTATCTCGTCCAACCTTCTGATCAAAGTAGGACTGACTTCAAAGCTAGATTAGACTGCCCACAGCCTTGTCCCATTGAACTTTAACTATCTCCAACGATGGAGATTTCACTGCCTGTCTTGGCACCTGTTCCAGCGCTTAACTGGTAGATTAAATTGAAAAAACAAAACCCACACCAGGAAACCACAATCACAGCTGCGAGCAAACAAATGTCTTACTAGCAAGGCCAAGGGCTAAATGGATACAAGTTGAACTGCTTTCTCCCATCCACAGAAAATAAAAGTTTTATGTGCATTAAATGCCCAGTTCTGTCACAACAGAGATGGTAAACTTTGTCCTGATTGGCACATTCAAACTCAGTTTAGAAAAGAAAAAAAGCTGTCCTTTGCTTTCTCTCTAACTTTGTTTTGTTATAACTCCACTGAACAGGAGCCTTAAAACTGGCTGCTCTGCTGAATCCCTTCTTTCAGTCAGTCAAACTCCATTTAATCATGTAAGCTCACCCTGAAGGGCAACATACTGAAAGAACTGCCCGAAAACAGGAATTTGGCTATAGCATCAGAGAGCAAAGAAAAGTAAGTGTTTTTTTCCCCATTTAGCCTAAACATGATGAGACTTCTCTCATCCCATCCAGAACAGTACAAAAAAAAGTTTGCATTAAAGAATATAGTTTTCTTAAGAATAATAATGTGAAAGAGTTTAAGTGTAAAAAGTTATGAATTTTTTAGTAAATAGCAGTGTTTTCTTTCAATTTCCAGCCAGTTTTATCCAGGCAACTTCATTCATTTAATTCTATCTTATTTTCAGACTGTAAAATGAGTTAGGTTAGAATTTCACAATCTACGTTTGAGTGGTAAAGGAAGAATGAAATCTTGTCCATGATTCCATTTTAAATGATAGAGAAAATAAGGGATGCATTATTGAGGACGTTGGTAAACAAGGTTTCCCTCATTTTCAAATGTTTAATACCGGTTATCCTATGATCATACACATATAATCCTTGATATGTGCTATATGTACAAAGTGGGTGAAAAACTGGCTGGACCAACACGATCAATAGTAACTGTAAACGGCTTGAAGTCCAGCTGGCAGCTGGATGTGAGAGGTGTTCCCTAGAGATTGGTATTGTTTGACATTTTCATTAATGCCTCGATAATACGCTCTTGGCAAGTTTGCATGCAGCACTGGGAGTAGCTAGAAGGCAGATCTGGCCTCCTGAAAGACCTAGACAGGCTAAAGGACTGGCCTACAGGAACCTCAAGTTTGACTAAAACAAATACAAGCTCCTGCACCTGGGACAGAATAACCCTATGCAGCAGTACAGGCTGGGCACAGACTAGCAACGTCGTAGAGAAACGGACCTGCAAGTCCCTGCAGAAAGTAAGTTGAATATGAGTGAGCATTACACCCTCGCAGCAATGAAGGCTGGCCACAAATTTTTGTGGTATTTGCAAAAATACAATCAGAAGGTCAAGCGAAGAGATTACTTTCCTTTACTTGGTGCCAGTGACACCCCATTTGGATCACTCTGCCCGGGTTTGGGTCCCCCGGGACACGACAGATGTCAACAAACTGGGAAGGGTCCAAAGGAGGGCTGCTAAGATGATTAGAGGGCTGAGCGCACGATGAACAGACGGAAGCTGAGGGAATTGGGTTTTTGTCTTCGTAAGGGAAGGCTGCGGAGGATCTAATTGTTGTCTTCTGTTACCTAAATCCTCTGCTGAAAATAGCTTTCTAAGATTTTGACTTTAATGAATAGAAATAATTTAAGACTTGCCTAGATTGAATGAGAATATCTAGGACTTTAAGGCACAATACTATCCAACAACAGTATCCAAGTTATCCAAGAATACAAAATTAATCCCATGAAAAGCTACATAGCTAGCTTTCATATTACTAGCGTATGGTAGTAGGCAGTTTACCTGATTGTAGTTGTTGATATGTCTTTCCCAATTAAAAAATCGTGTTTTCCTTCTGAGATCTGCTGAGCCCAAGGTGGGTGAAGCCATATTACTTGAGAAATATGGCCAGCGTAAACTGCAGGCATAATCCAGTTCTCAATACTTAATTCACTGGAATGAATGAAGAAAGACTGGAGGTTACACTGTTAGCTCCCCTGTAAGTAAAACACGGTCAAGAGCACTACAAGTATCTTCCATATCTTGAAAGTACACACACAAATCATCTGAAGTAAGAACACTGTGCACAGGTCACATGATCAAAAAAGTAGGAGGGAAAGCTTAATTCATAAGAAGAACCCAAAACGTCTGTAGCAGAACGAAAAAAAAAGGATTATAGGTCAGGGTCAGCTTCACTCTTAGTAGGCTTCTTTGACTATAAACGACATGGATTTGTTGCCCTTTCTCTCTTGATGTATCAGACAGAGGAAAAGTGCAAAGATCATGATCAACACTATTTTAGACAGCTCTGAATTGACCTCAGAGTATTTTGCTGTCAAGTACTCTAAACAGGTTTTAAATATCATCTCAGTGCTGAAAAGCAATCAATCAGCACCTACAGAATAAAAATCGATCCTTACTATCAATATGCTATCTCTTTAAGCGCACAAAACGGCTCCCAAAGTTTCTTATTTATCCAACAAAAAAAGTAAGATATTGACTATTGATAGAATGACACAGCTACTTACGTACTAATTACATCATCCTTTGATTGCTGTGAATCACCATTCCATACTGAAGTAGTCAAGAGTCATTTTAAAATGGGAAGAGAAAGACAATAAAGGTCACTCTGTGCCTTGTTACCTTCTTCAGAAGTTGGGGTAAAATATTGGTCCTCATGATATTAATGAGAAAATCTTGTTCAACTTCACACATTCAGCATGTCACCACAGATGATGCTATTGCAACCTCAAAGCAGATTTTTCAGACTGAGGACAGAAAGGCTGTTCTAAACCTACAGCTCTTCAGATCAAAAGGATCAGCACTTAGGAGTACTGTCCTGTTATCCAGAGAAATAACCTGGCCTAATAACACGACATACTACTAAACAACTAAAAGTAAATTCGCAAGTCTCAGGTTTTCTTGATATGCAACATAAATATTTGACCACACTCATAAAGCACACACATAACTTCCTCCCCACAAAAAAACCAAAGTGTTCAGCAAAAGTGAAAGGATGGAAGACACAACTTGGGGCTGCTTTACACCTGCTGTATGAAAAGTTAAACGAATACGGACTGTAAATCAAAGGTAGCAAGAAGTGGACTTCAGGTATTCTGATGCAGTACACAGGACTTTACCTAAAAAGAGCTTCTTTGTCAAATACGGTGTCTGCTGGCATATTTACGGGAATAAGGAGGTCTGGATGGGAGTCAAGATGAACAAAGCTGATGTTACTGGCAGGAAGGTGCTTTGAACCAATGGCGCGATAGATGAAAGGCAGAACCTAAAACAATACGAACAAAAATATTTCAGTTATAACCAGCAAGCTGAAAAACGCAATGACGTTAATAGCAAAAATACCAGCCCCTCTCCTCTTTGCTTCTTTTGAATTTGGATTATTTCTTGGGAGAAGGAGAAGGAGACTGAAAACAAAGGGATACCACTCCAACAGCAAGACAGCCGAAGAACCGTGAATCACTATGAACCCAAGAGTTTCATACATGGCCAGTTGCTGCAGAATCATAGCTTTACTCTTTCTTTTCTTCCTTATAGGAAGTCTTGTTTGTAGTAGCTCTTCTGATTAATAATTTAATACACTGCCTAGTTTTTTTCTTTTCAACTGATCCCCAGAAATGCCGTCTCTCTTCCGCTGAAGATTACCCCCTACACTTCCTTTTCCATGCTATAAAGCTTAGCCACAACCTATGCATGGGGCTGCGGAGATACAAACTTCTGAAGCCCCACTAACAAAATGTTAACTGATACAGGGTGAAAACTGACCCGGCTACCATTTAAGCTTTAGCTGATCTTTAAACCTATTCCTCTGGAGAAAAAGTTTAATTCCCAATCCCTGCAGGACTTAGCGGCTGCAATGAAAAGACTACCTTCCCCAGCTGCCCACTTAAAAGTGAGAAAAGCAGATGGGTAGATGTGTCAATTTACGGCATAACAAAGCACTGATGTGCAATACTGTCAAGTGGGATGAGACAACTGAAGGCTAATTCACGATCCTTCTTACACTGAGCTGCAGTAGACGGAGCTTCTCCCACAGTTACAGGCCGGTAACTGCCTTAGCTGCCAGAACAAATCTAGCAAGAATTGTGAACCAGATCGCTACTATACAGGGAGCATGAAAACTATAAAAAGACTGGGCAATATAAGCTACACGGGATCTCTGTATTTAAATGCAAACTGAGCTACTTTTTAAGCATAAAACTGATTAAGATCACAAATCCTGAATAGTGAGTGTACATAACCATAAAATCTGACACTTAGTTGAAATTTGGATTGTATTTCACCAGACCGGCTATAAATTCTCAGTTTTCCCACTACTTATGCAATGATATATATCCTACTGTAATAATAGATAAAAATAAGGTTGAAAATAACAGTGATTCTCTGATCTATGATTTCCAGTTCTTCACAAAAGGCAAATGGCCTACCTGTACAACCTACAATGTTGACAGGTGAAATTAGTTTAATCTCATGGAAGTGTTAGCGCAAATTCTGAAAACAGAGCAGGATGAGGGAGGAGACAAAAGCCTAGAGTCCCTTACATTGCAAGTTCTGCTGCTTTGGGTTGAGAACAAAATTCCCTTCCCGCTAGCTGTTATTATTAATCAAAGCATGGTGCCTCTAGTGTCATCTACCCCCAGAGAAACTTCAACGTCAGTAATTCATCTGGACTATACATAGTTTCTGGGAAGTTCTTACGCTTTGAGGTAAAAGCCTATACACGTTTTATATAAGACAGATCAATGTATATACATACATATATTGAAAGTACAGCATATATATTTGGTAGGAAGAGTCTTTGTTAACCTAATTCAAAAGAGAAGTACTGAAAGCAAAATAAAGAAGAATTATTAACAGACATTATCTCAGTACTTCTATTACAGTGACACTCTTAGTCCGTGGTTACTGCAGAAAACCAGCCACCACAGCATCAACCATTTCAGCGAGTCTTGGCAAAAATAATCCTCATTAAATTATCTACTTTCAAGTTCAGAATAACGTTTCCCTTAATAAACTGTATCACGCTAGTGCTTTTGCAAAACAGCAATAGAGTTAATGCTTTTCATTTTTTTCTCCACCAGTTCTTTATGCCCCAGAAATGCTTGCTGAAATTAGTGGGCTTTTGTGCCTTTGGGTAAAGAATTTGCTTACTTTGGATTACAGCCTCAACTTGTGCTATAATAAAGAAACTCTCTGAGAAACCAGAAACAGCACTTCAAAAGCAATCCTTTGCAAAGGATTGCCTTTTTAAACTAGCTATCATTAAAAACAAGCAAACAAATAATATAAAGCACCAAATTTGACATCTCTCAGCTACTGACAGTCAATGTGCTGGTTAGAGTGTGCCTCATACGTTGCGTAGGCCTGAGTTTCTAAGCAGTACGCTAGGACCTAGCTAATTCCAGAAGCAGTAAAACGTGGGTGTTATTTTCTTTTAAACACAGAAACCATGGGGGAAAAAAAAAAAAAAAGAGAAAGAGAGTGAAATAACTACTTAAAACCCCACCAGCCTGCCCTAATGGCACCAGCTACATGCATCACTGGATCACGACGGGGCTCCACATCATCTGGACACTGAACTTCACTCGTGTGCCACTAGCCAGACCGGCCCGAGGAGGCTGGTTTTCGCGCCCCCAGGGCAGCGGGCACGGCTGGAAGAAGAAACCGAGAAAGACAGAAAAGGGTTTGTTTTTTTTTTTAACCCCCCCAAATACCCACGGCCCAGAGAAAGGCCGCGACCCGCCTCTCCCCTGCCGCTACTACCCGAGGGGCGGCCGGGCCGGGCCGGGCCGGGACCCCGGCGGGGGGGATGGTGGTGGGGCCCCGGGAGGCGGCTGCACCCGCTGAAGTGACGGGCCTGGGGCTGGGCCGGGCGCGCCGCGCACTCACTCACATCCTGGTGGTCCTCCACCACCCACACCGGCAGCACCGGGTAGGCCCTCCGGCCGGCCCCGGCGGGGCGCTCCCCGGGCGGGCGGCCCCCACCGCTCATGTCACGGCGGCCCGGCTCCCTCCGGGTGGCGGCGGCGGCTTCCGCCCGCGGCGCCCCGCCCCGCGCCTTCCTCTTCCGGAGCCGGCGCGGGCGGCGGCGGCGGCGGCGGCGGGGCAGCAGGTGGGCTGCGCGGGTGCGTGCCCCTCCCGGGCCGGGGCGAAGCAGCGCATCGACCGCCGCCGTGGCGACGTGGCCCCGCGGGCCGTTGTGATGGCGCAGCCCCGCTGGCCGAGGGGCGGCCGGGGCGCCGCGCGGGGCTCGGCGGCGGCTGGCGGTCGTTGCCGCTGCGGTGATCGCCGGCCGTGCGTAAACCTGCCCTTCCCGCGCGGGCGAAACTGGCGCCGTTTGAGGGCAGGCGGCGGGCGGTGCCGGCCCGGGCCGCCCTGAGGGCAGGGCCCCGTCGCGCCGGCCCTGCGCCGGGGCGGGTGTCCGCGCGTGTCCGTGTCCGTGTGGCGCAACGGGTTTCTCTTTGTGGGTGGAAGGAAGGGCATGACTCGTCATCGGTTTTTTCCCACTGAAGTTCAAAGCGAACCTGAACGCGGTGAAAAATTGCAGCAGCGGGAGCTTTAAAATAACCTGAAATAATTTTTTTTTTTTTTTTTTTGCCTTCCCTGCTGCCTTTGGCTCTGCGTTTCGGTGCGTTCTGAAGTGCTTGAACTGTGATCGCAGAAACCAGAGGAAACCTCTGAAGGTGCAGATAAGCTCGGAGAGAGCTGGTAAAGGAGACCTTTTGTTTGAATGCACTGGCACGTGTTAAGAAGAAACGTGCCTTACGTTAAGGCACCAGTACAGTACAGTACAGTGGGTTTCCCTTTACTTCATTCAAGGGGATAAAAGATTGGCTCAGCCTGTTTAAATAAAATTTGTATGTAAATGTCAGCAAAGCACAAAACAGTGTACTGGCAGAAGCCTGCGCTAGGTGAGTTATAACTGCTGACCTGAGGAAAAATGGTCCAGCGTTTAATGGACTAGAATTAAGGATGACAGAAAGTAGCGCTGCTGCCAGACAAACTCGTGAAGGTGTGGAGTAGATTTTTTTTTCCCTGTCATTTCTTTTTGAGACCCTTTAAAAGACCTGAGGGTACTGAACAGACCGGGGTTGCCTGGAAGGAATCAGTCAGTGGCTTTACATGTCTGCTACCTCCTAGAAACGTGTTGATCCGCCCTTATCCTGCTGGCCTTTGTTGTCCACTTGCTCAAACGAGGGAGGAAATGCCCCACCACCACTTCCAGTGGCTTCAACCAAGCCCTGAGCATGGGACGGGAGACTTGGGGTCCTCCTGGTACCTCTTCCTCAATGTGCATCCTTTCCCCCTGTTTCATTTCTTTTCCGTTTTTTCCCTTCGGTTCACTAGCAGAAGTCTGGCATCAGTCAGCAAGCTTCATCCTTTGCAGCGCTGGGACCAGAATGCAGCCAAAAGTAGTACTCTGAGCAGCCCACGTTTGCCGGGTTACAGGGTAGCAGGTGGGAGACTATTCCCTATGTGTACTTCTGCATCGGTAAAGCCACTGTAAAAAGGAGGCTTTGTTTTCTGTGTCTGGTGATCTTTCCGCATACGTGTTTATGTGTCTCTCTCTTATAGAGAACAGGATTTGACATTTGCAGCTGCAGGATCAACTGTTTTTTTCCCCCTCTCTCCCTCCCTTCCACCCAACATATCATTGTTGATGTTTTATTTTAAATATTTTTTCCTTTTTCCCAGTTTTTGAATTTTGAACATTTTAATGAAAAACTAATTTTAACTTCAATATGCCACAGCAGTTTTCATTTTTAAACTTTAATACCGTAGTACATTACATACAACACATGCTTTTGAGCAAGACTTCAGCCCGCTTAGAGCAGTGCCTATTGCCAGCAAGGTAACACGGCCAATTAGGTACTTCAGGAATTTTGAAAATGTTTGTTTATTGAAATTGGAACAAACCACAGTCCACGTACGTTTTTGTGGGTCACAGTAAATTTTTATGTACCTAACTTTAAAATATCTGTTGAATTCAGTCCTGTACGAAATTGGGACTTAACTGTGAATATAAATTCCCATTATCTTGTTTAAGATTTATGTGATTTTTTTTCACTGGACCAGGCAACTCACGATGGCATGTTAGTAAAGTTGTTCTACCTGAAGTTTAGAATAGTGTTCTAGGAAGAACTCCTTGATGTAAGACCTTGGATGACTCCTACCTTTGTTAAAATGAGCGATCTCTTTGGTGTGGGTGTCTGAAGACTTTATATTAAAGCATCCATGACCATGAGGGTATGGTCCCACCTGGATTCTGGATTAGAGGCAGGAGAGTGCATTAGTGGATTAGAGACTTAGGGGAATCTTGGGGGAATAATGACCTGTACTACAGCACTGAGGAGCACAAAGCTCACAATGAAAGCCAGTGGTCGTCATCTGCTGCTCCTATTAAAAGAAACTGCAGAAATCATAATTTAAGCACTTTGTGCATTTCCTGGAACTACTTCCAAAGAACCTCATAGAAAAACTTTGTGACACTGTACATTTATTTATTTTCTTCTTTAAAGGTGAGCCATGTCTTTCCATTCCGGACGAGGGTGTCCCCGCGGCCAGGGGGGACCAGGAGCACGAACTTCAACACAGACCTACCGACCTCAGAACCTACGGCAGCTTCACCCACAGCAGCCCTCTGTGCAATACCAGTATGACCAGCAAACGGCCCCTCCGACAACCTATTCAAACCCTCCAGCCACTGGTTACATGCCTCCCAGGCCAGACTTTGTGCCGTATCCTCCTCCAGTGCCCCCTTCCACACAGAGTCCCATCAGCCAGTGTCCCATGAGGCCACCTTTTCCAAACCATCAGATGAGGCAGGGTTTCCCAGTGCCTCCGTGCTTCCCTCCCGCTCCTCCACCAGTGCCAAATCCTAGCAATACTCCTGTGCCAGGAACTCCGACGGGGCAAAACACATTTCCTTACATGATGCCGCCCCCGACAGTACCGCATCCTCCCCCACCCCCAGTCATACCGCAGCAAGTCAACTACCAGCCTGTTTACTCCGCAGGGTATTCACAGCAGTCATTCCCCCCTCCGAACTTCAATAGCTATCAGCACAATTCCAGCTCTTTCCAGAGCAGCGCTACCAACAGCAGTGGCGGCAACAGCCATTTTCGGCACACGGGTCAGTACCAGGCAGAGAAGTCGCAAAGCGATCGACGGTCTCCAGAGAGGAGCAAGCATTACGACGAGCACCGGCATCGTGAGCATGGGCACCTCCACAGTGACAGGCATCGGTCGAATAACCATGGGGACCGGCGGGATCGAGGCCGGAGTCCAGACAGGAGGAGGCAAGAAAGCAGTCGGCACCGGACAGATTATGACAGAGGAAGAATATCACCTCACCATAGAAGTTATGAGCGTAGCAGGTAACTTGGCCTATCTTCTGCCTGCAGAGCGAGACGTGGTCTCCCTTCTACAGATTGGTTGAATCAGGTGTCCATCCCTCGGCCATGTTGTTTTCTCCTAGCTTAGGATGTAGTCAACGCTCAGGGCTTTTCCGGTCTTCCAGCTACGTTGTTTCTGCCCCATCTTTGCAGGCAGGTAAACTTGCTCCCCTTGTCCACTGAAGAAGCTGGAAGCGAGCCCGGAGTGGCTTGTTGAGTAGCACTCTGCTGTCAGTGGGGTTTACCACAGAAACTTAAGCAGTTGTGTTCTGAAAGCAGAGTAGGCACAAGTTTATGCAAAAGACTACGTTCAAAATCTCAGCCTTATAAATGGATAAGTCCTAGTATTTCAAAGTTCGAGATTTGGGTACCAGACTTGGAATACGGCTTGTTACTTGGGCACGGCCCTGCTTTGAGTAAGCCCCGCGTTTTGTAGATAGCCAGCATTCATTGGGGGGTTTACAGTCCGATAGATGCACAAGTCTGATTCCTGAAAACTGGCAATGAGTTTTCTAGTGAAAAGAATGTTGCAGAGTGTCCTTCATTCCGCTGCATCCATGTCTTCATGGGAGACCTGCGCAAGCGTGCGTGGGCTTCATGACACCTCCGTCCCAGTGGATGTGTAGACCTGCCTGTGTGATTCTGTTGAGGATGAAGACCTCAGCAAGGAGCCTGTGATCTGCAGAGGACTGAGGTGAAAATCAGCATGCAGTAGTCCAAATGAACAGAGAACTTGTAGGCTGTGTTGTCATCCTCTTATGACTCAGAGGGATGAATGTGAGCAGCTTATTTTGGGGTGTCTCATGAAGCTTCTGCCCCTCTGCCTCATAGATAAAAGCAGCTCATGAATCAAGAGTTGACCTGAGCAGTTTGCTGCATAGTGTTTTAGAGCAAACCATTGCCAGTTTTGTCTTCCTCATCTCTTTGATTTGCTCTCTCAATGCCTTTCTTTGTGACTAATGATTTAGGTCAGGATTTTCAAAATGAGATACCTGAAAGTTAAGAATCTAAATTTTTGCCAGTGCACCTAGATCACATGGTCTATTTGTAGAAGATCTGAGGTTTGCCACGTCACATGTGAAACATGGATTTACACTTAGTGTCTCTGGAAATGAAGCCACTTTGACTATCTATTCCAAATTTCTTGAAGGTCAGCAGTAAGAGTTTCTAGGCTTCTTTAAGTGTAGCAGTTGGCACACGTGTCATGTTGAACAATACTGGCAAATGATCTCATCCTGCTTCTGTGCTCCTTTCAGGTGTGAATTGTAAGAAATGCCACATTTCTTATTTAACCTATGTTTTAAATTCCTTAAGGGAGCGGGAGAGGGAGAGGCATAGGCACCGTGATAGCAGAAGATCACCATCACCAGACAGATCCTACAAAAAGGATTACAAGAGAACAGGAAGGTAAGGTGGTACATTTGGTCTTTCACATGCTTAAGAGGCTCGGTGCATGCACACGTGTGTACTTGTGCATGTATAATAAGTGCATATCTGACTGGTCTGAAACTCAGAAAGAACTTGAGTCTTAGGAATATAACCATCTCCATATATGTTCAAAGTCACTGTTATCAAGGCCTTGTAGAGTTAGAAACAGGATTTTTTTTTTTTTTTGGTCTGGTAAGAGGGCTTCCCTGCGTTATTCTGAAGACTCCCTCTTACATCTGCTTCTAGTCTATATATAAAAGAACCAAGATTATTTAAAGTCATGCTATATTTAGAATACCTTTTAGGAACTTTTCTTGTATTGTTGTTCCTTTACTTCCAAATCCTTGGTAATTGATTTCAGTGCAATATGATTTATTGGCTTTGTAGGCAGAGGAATAAAAAAAGCAGTTTTCCTATATTCAGCTTCCCCAAAGCATTACCCTAGCAATACATAAGAAATATCATAGATTGCGTTGTACGGAGGAGTACAAGAGTTAGATTAACACAAGCAAGGTAGCTTGTGTATAATCCTTTGGATACAACCCCGGCTCTTATGTTGTACAAATAGTTTATGGATTGTGTGTTAAAACTCTGTAACATTGTAAATTTTAGTTGATGCACTTCAAACCTAGGAACAAAATTGGGGAAGGGGGAGGAGAAGGAACTCATCTAGCATGCAAATAAGAATTTTAATCTAAAATGCCATTTTTTAAATTCTAATTCTGAAATATGGCTTAAAATAGAGAATTTCAATTTTCAGTATTAATTCCGTTTCTTATGATAGGTCTGACTGCGAAGTTGTTTTTACGATCACAAGTTAAAAGCAGGAAGAGGCGATTGGATTACACTATAATTTATGTGGTAGAAATGATGTACTGATTTGAAGGAAATTATTTATTTCTCATTATAAAGCTATCACTATTAGAATACCAAAGAGAATTGTGTTTGTTTGCTTTCTCTTCCTGAAGCCGCTCTCCAAGCAGAGAGAGAAAGAGACCCCGATGGGAGGAGGACAGAGAGAGGTGGTCTGAGAGCCAGAGTACCAGCAAAGAGAAGAATTATACCACTATCAAAGACAAAGAGTCAGAGGAGAACGCATCTGAAAAAAATGAAGAGGAAGATGATGAATTACTTAAGCCAGTCTGGGTTCGCTGTACCCATTCTGAAAGCTATTATTCAAATGACCCTATGGATCAAGTGGTATGTTTGAGAGAGAACTCTAAAATGCTGTGCATCATCCTTTATTGTTTATTCAATTACTTGATTACTATGAACACTTCAGTGGGGTCGTATTTTGTGTCATTCAGTGTTTAATCCTTCTGTCCTCCCAACCATCTCAGTCTTTTAGTGCGGTAAGGGTGTTTTTTGGCAGTGTTCTTCTTTATTTTCATCCGTTTCTTGTGTCTGTTTTCATTTACATTAGTGGCACATCGAAGAAGGATTTTTTTTGTCTCCAAGAGAAAAAATTTTTTCCATTATACCTGTATTTGGGCAAAACTACCTCCGTTACCCTATCTTCAGTCATCCCTGGAGAAGTTGTGTACAGAAGCAGGAAGTCAGGATTGTTTCCACTTCACAATAATAGTTGCTGGGGAACAATGTTGTTTTGTTTTTTCTTTTGTTTTGGTGAAATCAGTGTTTCAAAGCAGGCAGCAAAATGAGCTGAAGTTCTTGTATTTCTAGCATGCAATAAGATTGTTTTGAATTACTACCTATTTACACAAAAGATCTACTGTTTCTTCTTAATTTGGGTTGTTAAAAATCAACCTTGATCCATCCAAAATATGCTTAGCCGTAGTTCTCCTTGGCTAGGCCACAGATTTGATGATAAAGTACCAGCAAATGAACTTATTTCTCTGTGCGTTTACCTGCTGGAGGAATGTAACCATATGCTAGAGCCTTATCAAGTGTTTTCATGTCTTACTGAACTACAGCACTTGAGTTTTGTCTGCTTTTTCCTTGCCTTTCTCTGTAAAATGATGACACTTACCATGTTCAGAGGAACTACTATTTCAGCATTGTCTTCGTTTTTTGTTCCCTTTTTAATTTACAGGGAGACTCTACTGTGGTAGGAACAAGCAAGCTCAGAGATCTGTATGAAAAGTTTGAGGAGGAGTTAGGAAGGCGGCAGGCAAAGGCCAAAGCAGCCAGGCCACCATGGGAGCCACCAAAGACCAAACTGGATGAAGACTTAGGTAGGCAGAAATGATGGCAGAGCTCTGAAATGTAATGATCTGTAGTTGATCTGTTTCTCTGCACTTGTATGTGTTTAATGATGTCAGTAGGCTAACACATGTTTTTAAATCCTTTCTTATTGAATCCTTCCATGTTGAAAATCCATAGGAGTTTTACTGTTGCTTTTGACTGAAGTAGACTTAGGCTCTTTACCCAGCAAGGGTAAGGGAGAGTGAAGAAGATGCAGCACAGTCTTACGCTAAAGTCTCTTCCATGGCATGAAATCTCCCCGTGTCCAACCCTGGCATGATCAAATAGGCCAAAGTATGGGACACAGGACACTTTGAGGAGCTCCTGGTCTTACGTTTTTTAAAAGGAAGCAAGAGTAGTAATGATAAACTCATGTGGCAGCTTGTTACGGTGTTGGGCTCGTTTTCCGTCTGGATTGTGTTTTGATTGTGCAACTCTGCTGCTTATGATCGAATGGAAAAGTTTTTCTATTTTCAAAACACAGTTTATGTGAGTTATCATTGTTCTCACGTGGATCTTTTTGCAGTGAAATGAATTTGCTGGCTATATCAGTTATTGAGGAAATACTGGTTGAATTAGCAGGCGTACCTTTTGATAGCAATTCATCCACTCAGAAGTCAGTGGAAGCTGTTTTTTCTGTTTTTTGAGACCTGTTAGCTATTCTTATTATTATGTTTTAAGCATTTCAGTGTTTCACAGTGTGTTTTCCGGTCAGTTGTGTCAGTTCAGGAAACTCTTACGCAGAACAATTACGATATTCTGTTGTTGTTTTTTTGGCTGGTGCTTCGTATTTGGCGGTTGAGATGCTTTGGACTCTCACATCTGAGCTTAGTAACACTTTTACAATCCAATATCGTAAAGATGAGATTGAAGTACAGGTATATAATGACATAGTCAGTTATGTGCTTACAGTACGAAATAATATCATAAAGGTGAAAGAAAAAATAACCGTAGCTTAAATAAAATGGGAATTCAGTATTCTAAAGAAAATACACACATTTTTGGAATAGTGAATATACATGTTTTAATTAACTCAGGAATCACTGACAAAGTAGGCAGGAGGTATAGTTTCATATGGGTGAAGGAAGGACAAAACCATTGCACCCAGCCTGCCTGTATAAAGCTTTGCTTCCTCGGATCTCTGCAGAAAGAGTTCCCTCACTGCTCGAGCCTAAAATATGAGAGGGCCAAGAGTAAGTTAGCTGTGTTCCTTTTTCCCTCTCTCTTTCTGGAAGACTGGGGGCTCTGTCTCTGCGCTGTCCCGCAGACTGGCTTGCTGTCTGTTCAGGCTTCTGCAACCATACTTGTGTTGCATCTAGTAATTTGTCTTATTTTCTGCTTCAGGAAATGCTGTCTTGCCTTCCATTAGCAGTGGTTAGATGTTTAATTTTTTTAGCAGTGAGATACCAACAAACTCTGAGAGCATTTGCAGGTTATGAAAGGCTGTTTTCAATACATGAAATCTAGAAATTGTGCATTTGCCTTTCAGAACTTCAGATTACTCTCACAGGTCCAACACTCATTTTGCATGTAAAATTAGATGTGCAGAATTAATGTTTATAAGAGAACTTTTAAAACTCAGGTGTTTATGTTTTAGGGTGAGTGCGCATGTATGCGCAGACAAAACTTGCTGATAACTGAATATATATACCATGTAAAACTGAACATATATACCATGTAAACCATATGTCCCAAGGATTTCATTATAGTAATAGTTTCTACTGAATTAGGGACCATTTAAAAATACATCCTAGTCGAAGAGGGAGGCATGTATTGCTAGCAATATTTTGTCTCTCTCACTCTCTCTGTCTTTTTTGTTTACGCTAAGAAGAATTTTGGACTTAACAAATGCACATAATTTACAATGTAGTTTCACGGTGTTTCAAAGCTATGGCAGCATATTAATTTGTCTTCTGTAAAGCCGAAACTTAGAATTGGAAGGAATGTTGCATCCCTCCTTCCAAGGATAATAAACCTTACTTGCATCGTGCAGCAGTGTGTGTCTTGGCTATGAAGGCAATTATTTATATTTAAGTTGGAGCTGAGGAAACCTGTGGAAGTCAGTGACGTTACATATGTAAGAAAAGGGGTGCACAGGAGGTCAAAGACGTGTAAGATCAGGCTCTGGGTTTTGGGTGGTTAAATCCAGACACTTAATAACGCTACTTTGGCAAAAAGATGAAGGAGACTGTAACAGGCCTGAGACCTTTTTCTGTCCTGCTTTTTTCTTTTTCTCTCTCTAGCATTTTCCCCCCTTCTGATACATGACAAGGTTTCAGTTAAAGAATACAAAATAAAAAGTTAAAAAAAAGGAAGAAAACTCACAGAACAGAGCTTTCTAAAAACTTCAGACTGGATTTGCTCAACGAATAATTTCAAGGTTTACCTCTTGTGTGTGATTTCTAAGCTGTGATAATGGATTTAGTAGAAATACTTGATTTTGAAACAGACCTAGCAGTAGTCTTCTCTAACAATACATGTTTTGTAATAATTCTGTCTGTGCATGCTATTTCAAACCTCTTGTATAGACAATGTACTAGTACAGACAGGAGGCATTATCAGGTTAGATGAAACTGGATGCAAGCACTATGCTGACAGCAATCAGAATTGACTTCTAAAGAACAGGAGGTGCTATTTAGCTCATCTTTGTGTATTTGTATGTATGTTTTTTCTCTTACCTCTCCTCCTCCCCCCCCCCCCCCCCCTTTTTTTAACTTTAGGATAATACTTGTGTTGGTTATAGCTCTATAACCTTGTTCCATGAAGTATTTTAATGTCAGGTGGCTGTAATTGGTCTTTTAGAACTGATCATTGGTGCTCCTGGACAGCCAGACAACAGTCTCTGAGGCATTCAAACAGATGCAGTTGATGTAGGCGTTTAATATCCATAGCATTTGCTGTCATTTTTAATTAAAAATTGAAATGTCCCTCTTTCTTCGGTGTGAACGTCATGCACGTCTTCAATAACTTTCAGTATGCCACGGTTTGCTGCGTGGCAAAATTCATTGCTACTGGGGAAAATAAAATGTGGAAGTGTTCTTCAGCTATCTTTATTTTCTCTGTGTGCATCAGAGAGCTCCAGTGACTCAGACTGTGACTCTGATGATGACAGCAGCTGTTCTAGCAGTTCGGATTCTGAAGTTTTTGACGTCATCGCAGAAATTAAGCGTAAAAAAGCACACCCTGATCGTCTTCATGAAGAACTATGGTACAACGATCCGGGACAGGTATGGTAAGAGGAAAAAGTGCTGTATTTCTGAAAGTCATATTATTTCCTGGAGACCTAAAATTCAGCATTATTGTCAAATATGCTGTATTACATCTATTTCAATATGCGCTTTCCCCCTTTTCTGCTTTCTTCCTCATCTTATTCAAAGCACATCACTTTTGATTTCAAGCGTGTGATTGGAATCACGTTTGACGGTGTTAGTCACCTGAACTGCTAGCTGTGTACTAAAGCTGTCCTTTCCTACCTGAGATAAAGGTACACAGATGAATCCTGGGATGGGGAAAAGGCAGCATATATATCTCCTTTACAGATTATTTACTTAAAGGCTCTCACTTCATAATGATAAATAATGTTTTAAATATGCTCTTAATGTTCCTAATTTTTTTTGTAATGGTTCTTTTGTAGTTGCATGGAGATTATAGTTCTCATTAAATGTAATTGGTGAGCTCATTAAATGTTGTTTTGAATGTATGCGTTGCACAGAAGACTAATTTTTGCTTACAAATTTGCCATCTTCATCTTTCTTTCTTAAATATTTTATAGTTCATTCTAACTCTTTGTGAAGTGGCACCTCAGTAAATTTATTTTTCTGGCATTTTGGGAGATGCATGAGTTTAGAATGCAGCAAATCATAATGGCAAGAGATATTACAGTACTTACGGCCACTGTGGTAATTCAGAGGTTTGCTGAATCTTCTATTCCCAACTCATACTTATACTTCTAGTTAAAATAATAATAATAATTTGAATCAGCATAGCTAGTTGCTTTTATTTCCATAGGAAAAAATAGTAAATTGGTTAGGTATTTATTGTATATTGCTCTTGGGCACGTTTCAGAGTAATGTCCTAGCCCAGAATATCGGCTAGATAAAAATAAGTGGAATAACTGGGGGATAAATAGTTTCGGGAACGTGTAGTTTATGAGTTTTCTACTGAAAACCATTCTTTCTTGCAAACTTTCCTGCTGTTTACTCCTCCTTATTTTTCCAAAAGGGGCTGAAATCGTATCGCAGTAAGCTTGTCGATGCTGCACTGCTTCTGAGTAGAATATGTTTAAAAGTGTTTGCTGTCCTCCTGTTTTCTTTAGCATTTATTCGGGTGTTCCAAAATACTTTCTAAACCGTCACTAAATAAAACAGGAAGGAACGAGTGTCATGCTTACTGGCGCATACAAGTGCACCATCTAACATGTAACCAGGCTTTTAGGACGGATCTTTCTGACCCTTTACTCTGAGCGCTGTGTCACTTTGGGTAATCTGCAAGGTACTTGCAGTTGGAAGAAAAAAAATTTTAAACCGATACCACCACAGAAAGTATCTTTTTGCTTACAAGCGTTACTTGTTTGTTTTTGTTGCCCTGTTGGTCAGAGAGTTAGAAACCATTGCCTTAGTTTACATAAAATGGTGATCTTTTAGCATCGTTTTGTTACCACTTCATGTTTGCACCTCTCATCTGTATCTTTTTCAATGAGTTCTGCCATTAGAAACAAGATAGATATATATCTGATTTGCATCCCAAGTCCTCGGCTTTATAGATGCTGCATATCTTTGTAAGTCTCTGTCTATGCATTTAACGTAATAGAAGCAGCGTTAGAGCCGAACAATTCTAAGAATTAAGGACAATATTTTCTAAAGTAAGTGATGATTATTTTGATACCCCGAGCAGGCCCTTATTTTTTAGGGAGTGCTGAACAAATTGGACTGCCTTATTTAACTCTCTCCTCTGTAACTATAGGAGCCTGTGAAGAAGAATATTTTTACCTTTAAGAATGAACTAACTTCATTCAGGCTGTGCTTTACTCAAAGATCTCAATGTGTGAAAAATTATGTGAGCAAAAAACATCGTGTCACTGTGCTGTTAATATTGCATGATTAAGTTCCCAGAAGAGCAGAGGGGTTCTGCTTCTTCTGTTCCTTTGCATTTGCGCACTGTGCCAGTCTGAAGAAACTAAACCGAGATGAATATTCAGAAAATTAACCTCAAAACTAAAAAATTGGGTCCCTCTCTCCTCTGTCTGAAGGCCACAGTAATGTCGGTTTGGTAGTTCTTACCTCCTTCACGTTCTCTCTGCTGTCTCATGATACTGTTTAGCCCCGCTGTGGAACGCTGCTGAGATTTGCTGGCTGCTTATAATGGTATGAAAAGTTCTGCAAGTTTTTGTGCTACATTGCAGTGTGCTTTTCTTCTTTTTTTTTTTTCTTTTAAGTTTATAAAGTATATTTCAGTTTTTGGATTCAAACTTTCAAGAACTCTGTTAAAGCCTGGGGTTGAGAACCTGATTTTTTTCCTCCATTGTTGGCTCTGGTGGTTGCTAGATTTCTGCAGTGGGCATGATGTTAACAGCAGAAAGCTTTAGGGACTGCAGTGAATGATAGCCTGCATTGAACTCAGTCATACAGATGAAAAGGGAGAGGCTAGCTTTTTATGCTCAGTGCAGTGACACTTTTTAATATAACTACTTGATGCACCCATATAGAGTACTGAAGTGGATATTTTCCCCTTTCTCTTCCTGCGGGGCCCCCCCCCACCTCCCCTTTTTAGTGATCTGTCCACAGGGCATATTTGAAGTGTTCCCATTACTTCTCTAAAGTATCAAGTATAATCTTCAAATGCTCTGCTTTACATACTTCGGGTGATACCCTGATCACATTGCAGACAACTTAGGAACAGGATTTCTGTCAATGAACTGCGCGGAACTGCTAGAGCATGGAGATTTCACCATGTACATATTTGCACATGTATGTTTAAGCCCTTAATTTTGTTGTAGGCAGATAGCATACTGTTTATAGATATAAGAAATGAAAAAGATATAGACGATGGTAGAGTGCTACCTCTGCTGAAGCTGTTTTCCCATCTTGTGCTTCTGAAACAGTGATGAAATTCTAATCCTGTTGTGCAGTTTTCTTTCGTTAGTCTATACTGTTTTCAGCTTTATTGGCTTGAGAACATCCACTTAATCTAAGCATGACAGGCTTTTAGAAGCATCAGCACTCCTGGCATTTAAACCAACATACTTTTTTCCAGACGTGATCACTTACCATTTTTCAATACAAACAGAATCCTGTTTTGTTTTTGACAGATGAATGATGGACCGCTGTGTAAGTGCAGTGCTAAAGCCCGACGAACAGGAATAAGACATGGCATTTATCCTGGTGAAGAGGTAACTAGTTCTAAGAATTATGTTTATGAATACAAACTTGCTGTAGTAGACTCATACTAGGGTTGCTGTTTTTTTCCTCGCTTACAGGTTTAGTAAATCTAGTGTGCAATGTTAGATCAGTTAGTTATAAAACCTCATATTTAATATGCAGTACTTGTAATAAAATCCTCTTGGAAACTAGAGAAAACTTTTGCTTTAATTTTACTTCTAGATTTTTTAAGTTTTTGAAGCACAGTTACATTAATGAAAAAGAACATGTGGTCAAAGTTCTGTCATCTTCAAATGGGTGAGGATGTTATGAGGGCCCTCTTTGTGAAGGGAATATTTTAAAAGAAAAAAGAAGTGAACAAATTAGTAATTTTGCTGCCGGCAGCAGTAGTAAGCTTGTCAAGAGGTGTTATTGCCTCAGCGCTAGAGCATATCCGCACCACAAACTGCCAAATGATTTATTAAGTTCTTTACAAGTATGTGATTAGAAAAAATGACTCCGTCAGCCTCCTCCAACACTTTCTTATAATGATAGCGCCTTTCCTTTGAAAAATGGTGTTGAAATAGTGCTTGGTTATTCTTCTTAGAAATATTCATTTGTACAGAGTATACGGTGTGATCAGTATTGTTTCTGGAAACAGAAACAATACTTAGACCACCTCAATTTTTTTTTTTTATTTTAAGAATAAAAAACTTTTGTGTTGTGAAAGCATTCAAGAATGTTCATATGTAGGTTTTACAATTTAACATTGTAACTTTTCTTGAAGATTGTAATTTTTCGGTATGCCTTTTTACATGTATATGAACTGGAGTGTGTTCTTTTATTCTCTGCAGTTAAGGATTTGTGAGGTTTTTGTGTTATAAAAGATAAATTGTTCCATTTCAGAAAAATTGCTCTGGTCTGAAGTTTACAATAAATCTCACCAGTCCCAGATCAGTTCTTCCCCCACATTATTTTTAGTACTTTTCTCCCAGAGAAGGAGGGAGAGATTTTTAGCAGGAGAAAACTGAGCTATATCAAGCTTGCTGCATGAAGGCAGCTGCTTCCTGAAGCTAGTCCAGCTGGGAATTTGAGGCCTCTGAAAATCTCCTAAGATACTCCAGTTTTTACAAGAGTCCTGGAGATCAACCTGCATGGCTTTAAACTAGCTGATTCCTGACTGTCTTGTCACCGCAATGAAAAACTTAATTTGGGGCTGAAGAGCCAGAGTAATTGCCCTGCTTTTTGGGTGGGTTTTGCGGACTATGCAGAGCTGTGTAATGCTGTAGCTTGCTTACCATTGCGGCCAAGACTACCTCTGTAACGCTGCCTTGGGCAGCGCCCCCTTGCCGCAGTGATTTTTGCTTGCGGACGGATATATGCCTAGCCTCCGAAGTACGACAGACCGGGCATGGACCACACGAGAAACTGCTCATCTGACTGCTGCGGATGTTTAGGTCTTTAGCGCTAGAGTCCCAGGAGTCTGATGTCACATTGGACCATGCAGAGAGCTGGCTGCGTTGGGACCCTTGGTCCAGCACAGATGTCATGTCCTGGCAGGCAGAGCAGGGCTGCCGGCGTTGTGCTCGGGGGGTTCCTCTTCTCTTCAGGCCTCAGATTTTGCCCCCGTCAAATGAGCTGATGCTTGTCCGTCTTGATAGCATAATTTGAGATCTTTTGATGCAAGGTCTAGGTTTAATTTTCGTAAGTTTTTTAAATCAATTCCCTGCAATAAACTTCTATAAAAGAGGAGGAAAGTAGTGTGGTATGTAAATGACTAACTGCTGTGTATGAGAGAGATGGACACTCGGATGGAAAATAAAGAAATTATAGCTATGTTTTTCACCTTTTTTGCTTCTGAATAGCTTTACAAATACTTCTGAAAGTGAAAGCATAGAAAAGGCCCCCTTCCTTCTTCCCAGAATACTTAATTATGACTACTTGTTTTATTTAATTTTTCCAAGTGCATATTTCATGGCTATTAGAAATGCTGTATTCTGTCTTTTTATCTAAATTTGCCTTGACTTTCCACATAATTCTACTTGTCTTTTTCTTTAAGCCCATTAAACCATGTCGACCCATGACCAACAATGCTGGAAGACTATACCACTATCGAATTACAGTGTCACCTCCCACGAACTTCCTAGTAAGTACGTCATAAGTAATTCTAACTAGGGCTCTAATTTTATTTTCAGTGATGGAAGTAGTACTGCTTCTCGTTTACTCTACGGTGATTTTATTTGCTTTTTTAGACAGACAGACCTACTGTTATTGAATACGATGACCACGAATATATCTTTGAAGGGTTCTCCATGTTTGCACATGCCCCACTAACAAATGTAAGTATGTTTGTTACTTTATACCTGGGATTTGTCTGGAAGAAAAGCTGCTTCTGTCCTAAAATAGCACTTCTGTACAGCAACAATACGTGTATGTTACAAGCATTGTTCCAATATGGGGAGCAGAGGAAAGACGTGTGCTAATGAGTCTCAGTTTTTTGTCTTGACTAACTGGAGTAAGTGTTGCCTTCAAACTGTGACTGAGGCTGTGATGCGCAACAAAGTAGTGCTCTTACATGTTTCACAGTTTGAAAGTGAAGTAATCCATGGAATAACTTGTTAAAACTGTTAATTGGATTTAAATTGGATGAGCAAGTTTGTTAATTTGGAAAAGTTTTTTAAAAAAAATGAAAAAAGCATACTTATTTATTTATTTATTTGTTCAGTGGCAAATGGGAACTGGACTTCTTCACTGTTCCAGCTCTTAGGAGATTTTTCTTTTCCAAAAATTTATCTAGATATATCCCTTGCTTTGTAACATCTGCTCAGGAACTGGCCATGTTATAATTTTTATTAAAAACTGTAGGTATTTAAAATGAATTACTTGATTACTTCAAAAGCAAATTTAACAAAAAATGGGTGTGTTTGGTACCTGATCATCCTGCTTTTCCAATTTAGAGTATGTCAGTAATATCTAAATGGAAAATATGAAACTATTCCCAGCATCTGTGCGTCTGTGCATTTTTTGGTATCTTGGTATTTCAGGAACTCTTTATTTCAAATACTTTAGGGAACCATCTGTTTCCTTGTTTTTATACCTGCTGTTAAGAACACCACCAATGCCACGAGTGGCTCTAAAGGGCTCTAGGATTGGGACCTAAGACTTCTGGAACTGAGAGACACTGAGAAGAAAATATTCTTTTTCCTCCTAGTTTACTTACATAATGTGTATGATAACACTTGAATCTTGGTGAGCAAGGGAAGGGACTGCACTGTGGCATCTTGCTGATGGAAAGTCAGGGAGAGGGTAGAGGAGTTCAGCCGGTAGGGTTGCAATGCGAACCACTCCTGCCCTGCAGCGTTAACTCAGCCTTGGGTTTCAAGCAAGTTTGGCCCAAGGTATTACGTTTTCACTTTGCAAAAAGCGAAAAGTTGTGGTTTTTTTCCCCATTGAGAGGATATAGGGACTACCCTGTCTTTATCATTTTACGGCTGCTGTAAGATAGGAAGGCAGAGAGTTGTGGAAATCATTTCTATTCAAACGACAGAGATCTCTTCTGGTCCGACGTGAGTAGCCGCTGGACACATACAGCTGACTCTTTCTGTAATGTGCATGTGTTGAGGCTACAAAACTATCAGAATGTCCTTGTAAATTCTCATTGCTGGTATAGGGGAAGATTTTCAGCAGCAAATGATTATTTGACAGACTATTATTTGATTATTATGACAGACTTCTGAACACAAGGGAATAAATACCATATCATCATTTTCTGTTATCAACAGCATTCTAGGCATAAAGCCCTTTGAAAAGAGACTGTCTTGCTGTCCTGAGGTTTTTGGCAACATGAAAACTGCTATTTGAGAGGCATTATGGAACATATTTGAGTAAAGGGAGGTGACTAAGGGGAGCAAAAATAGAGATCGGAACACTAACATATTTGAGTGAACCAAGTTTATATAATTTGAAATCTTAGCTTGTGCATTGTTGGAGGTCTCTATCACTTTTTTTTTTTTTCCAGTAATAGTTGAGCTGGACGGATACTAGGTGAAATGGTTTGTATAGTCACAAGAGAAATGATCATTTTCATAATGTAATTACGAAAGCAATTTTACAGTACTGACCAAGTGTTCCTTTATTGTATATTTGGTTCTATATGTGAAACTAATTCATGGAGATTAGGATGAGGTCACCTCTCTGAAGCATTCTTTTTCTACTTATTGCAAAGAAAAATACTCCAGAGTATCAAATTCCTGAATCGGAATATCCTGTCTTGGTTGAACTTACACATTAGAAAATAAATAAGCATTCCCTGTATTTTTTTTAAGCACTACTGATTTAAATGTGGCAGTTTTTCCTTTCTTCAAATTCTGTAAGAGACATCTCACTGTCAAGATTTTGTATTTGTTTTGACAACATTTAATATTAGAAAGGTGTTTATCAAATCCCAGGAAATGCAATTTTTCCTTGTATGTGTGTGTGTGGTGCATATGATTTTTTTTTTTTTTTCTTTTTCAGTTTAGCTCCTTAACCTCTAGTTTATCTTTATGCAAGGGTGTAAGTGGCAGGTTGGAGAAAATGACCGCAGTAGTTGCTGGTGGAATCATGCCATCAGCAGCTGTATGTAGGCAAAAGAGCCAGATCTTTATTTAACAGTGGGCTGCAAGAAGATGTGAGCAGAATATTGTGCCTCTGCTGAGTCCATTGATTTCAGTGCATCTCCAGTACTATTCAAGTCTTTTTGTGTACGTATCAATGCAAAATAAAAGCCTTGAGTTGCTTCAGTTTCATAGGTCACTAAAGTGTTTTGAGGTAGTCTCTTACATTTGCAAGGGCAAGTGAGTAGTAGAACTTGCTAACGGTTACAGGAGTTGTAGACATGTAGGGAGGGATTTAGTCATGTCTGTAGTCTTTTAGAAATTGAGCTTTGTTGCGTAAAAACAAGAAAAATACTTCAGAAGTCCATGGACGTTGCAAGCATGAATAACAAAAATGAATTAAATGTTTGTCTTACCAGTTAATAGAGTGAATTTTTAAGAACATTTGTTGGATAAAATTTGTGTAAACCTGTAAAACTATCCTGAAAGTTCCTGTGTTCTATTTCCATCACTTAAAGCCCTATTTTAGGATAGTATAGCTAACAGAATTGGTAGCATGCTAAAAACACTTTGCCTTCAGGTCACGGGATCAGTCTGGCCTATTATTGTATCATCAAGAATATATTCACTTACAACTATATATTTTCAAAGTGAGAGAAGATACGGGTTTACTGAGCTTTGCTTTTACTTCTAATCAAAACTTCATCTCCAGTAGATGGCATTGTTTAATCATCCGTTACCACCCCTCCTGTCAGCCCTGTGTTATTGCAGAGGTGGAAATTAGACTTCCCTTGCACACGCTTGCAGTCCTGTCTTTTGCATGATCTCAATGCACAGCTGTTTTAGTAAGCGCCCTCTTGATCAGACAGTAATACCTTTGCACACAAAATTATATTAACTATACAGTCGATGCTGCATAGCTTTTCATGCTGAATCTCTGTTTTCCTTCCAGATTCCTTTATGTAAAGTAATCAGATTTAACATTGACTACACAATTCATTTCATTGAGGAGATGATGCCTGAGGTAAGAAGGATAATTGGTCAAAAGTCAGAGTGGGTTGTGAGTTCTTGGAGTGCTTAATGGATTAAACTGTGCAGAATCCTATCTCGTGATGTCTGTAAGAGACACGCTGCATCCTAAATGAATGGCTGAAAGGGAATTTGCACTCACAGGTACTAGCATAAATCCAGCTACCTAGGATATCATATATTACAATCAAATACTAAGAACTGCTTATACCTGTAGCTTCTTTTCAGTTTAAGCGGTATACCATGTATGTCAGGTATTCTATCTGTGAGCTAAGTTAGGCATTATCCTTCTTTTACAGATTAAAAAAAAGGTGTGTGGAGGTGCTGATTTGCAAGGGCCACATAAGTCAATGGCAGAGCTGAAACTTTAAAGTTGAGTGTGAAGCTCTAAAAATCGCTTACCAGTAGTTAATATAAGCTGATACCAAAACAAATTTCCTGTGGATGCAAACAAAGCAAATTCAGTTCATAATCTGTTTTTTATTACAAACTGGTCTCTGGTGAAGCCAGTTTGTGAAGTAAATTGCTGGAGTGGAACAGCATGTTTGGGTACAGAAATACCCCTGCATATTAACTACAAAGATAGGATCAGTGTTTAATTTAGTCGCACACATTTACATTTTTTTCTAATTCTCTCTCTTTTTTTGTTGCTCAGCAGCAAATTTATCTAAATATATGCAAGAGCCCTAAAATTCCCCAACAAGATTGACGTGATCAGTGCAATTCACTTCTTACTATTGATTATGCTGTGTTGTCTCCAAATCTTGCTCTAAAATAATAATTGGCCAGTAAGCAAAATAGGAAACTTGGCATTTTTTTGGAGTCCTGGTATTTTAGCTGTGTCTATAGCACTACTTGCAAGCCTTATTTACTTGTGCATTCTTGTGAAAGAGATTCTATTGTTGGGTTTGGAACTTATGAACAGCTTTATATGCATACAATTTATATCAAGCTGTTGTGGTTTTCTTTCTTCAGGAAGGCTTCTTAAAGGAACAGTTCCTTCTTTATGACTGAAAGCTATGTGCTTTAGAGTAGCTGCTTTCCTACTTCATGAAAAGCTTTTTTTTTTTTTCTTTTTCCTTTATTTTTTTCCCATGCTGACTCCTAAGTTCATTTGTGATGTACCAATTAGTTGCTGAGAAGGTGACTGTGATATCACAGATGCTAATTTGTAAGTTCTTAGTATGAACATATAGGAAACAGAGAATTATGAGAAAGATCCTTCTTAGAAGTATATCACCTCCTTAGCTTACTCAGTTCAAAGGGTTTTGGTGCTGGTAAATTGTCACATAGCCTCAGTAATTTTGGCCTGCGGTGTGGATTTGGACGTTTAATAAAGATTCCTCAGTATATATTGACAGTGCTCTCTGAAGAGGCCACTGTGTTGCACTGGATGACTACAGTTACATCAATAATATTTTCAAAGTCTAATGTCTAGAGGTTTGCAAATGTGAAGAGACTGTTTTTCTCACTATATTTAACTAACTTTGAGTAGCATTATTTCTATTGCAGTGTTATATAATTACAATCCTGTCTTAATTTTTTTTCCTCAGAATTTTTGTGTGAGAGGTCTTGAGCTGTTCTCTTCTTATCTATTCAAAGATATTTTGGAGCTCTATGACTGGAATCTTAAAGGTAACTATTTTATTTAGAAAAGGAACCCATACACAGCAACAGGTAATCACAGCTTTGGTGAATGGACCTCTTTTGTAATATTCTTTGGTTAGAAAATAGGGCTGAAAATAACAAAGTCAAATGCTGTTTTAGGTGAGAGGAACACACCTGAATTTCTTTCTGAAGAAGGTGGAATTATCAAAGTTCATTAGTGTGGGTTACAGCAGTAAAAATGCACAAATTTGGCATTGTGTTCTCACACAAACTAAATTTCTTCCTTAATCCAAAATCGCTTTTTCAGTTGAACAGTAAATATTACTGTGAGTTTAATACTGCCCAGTATTACGTGCAAGATATTTTGTAGGCCAGAGCGTCCTCTTTGTTTTCACATGCATATGGACAAATTGCTCATATAGTCACACACACAGAATCACACAGAGTGGTTGAGGTTGGAAGGGACCTCTGGAGATCATCTAGTCCAGCCTCCCTGCTCAAGCAGGGACCTCTAGAGCATATTGCCCAGGATCACATCCAGACGGGTTCTGAATATCTCCAGGGAAGGAGACTCCACTACCTCTCTGGGCAACCTGTTCCAATGCTCTGTCACCCTCACAGGGAAGAAGAGTTTTTCCTCATGTTCAGACAAAGCTTCCTGTGCTTTAGTTTCTGCCCGTTGCCTCTTGTCCTGTCACTGGGCACCACTGAGAAGAGTCTGACCCCATCCTCCTGGCACCCTCCCTTCAGATACTTGCACACCTTGATCAGATCCCCCCTCAGTCTTCTCTTCTCCAGGCTAAACAGGCCCAGCTCTCTCAGCCTTTCCTCATAAGAGAGATGATCCAGTCCCTTAATCATCTTCGTAGCCCTCCGCTGGACTCTTTCCAGTAGTGCCATGTCTCTCTTGTGCTGGGGAGCCCAGCAGTGAACACAGCGCTCCAAATGAGGCCTCACCAGGGCTGAGTAGAGGGCCAGGATCACCTCCCTTGACCTGCTGGCAACACTCTGCCTCATGCACCCCAGGATCCCATTGGCCTTCTTGATCACCAGGGCACATTGCTGGCTCCTGCTTAACTTGTTGTCCACCAGGACTCCCAGGTCCTCCGCAGAGCTGCTTTCCAGCAGGTCAGCTCCCAGCCTGTCCTGGTGCACGGAGTTATTCCTGCCTAGGAGCAGGCCCCTGCACTTACCTTTGTTGAACTTCAGGAGATTCTTCTCTTCCTATCTCTCCAGCCTGTTGAGGTCCCTCTGAATGGCGGCACAGCTCTCTGGTGTACCAGCCACTCCTCGCAGTTCAGTATCATCAGCAAACTGTTGAGGGTGCACTCTGTCCCTTCATCTAGATCATTGATGAGTAAGTTGAACAAGACTGGACCCAGTCTTGACTCCGAGGGACACTGCTAGCTATAGGCTCCAACTAGACTCTGCGCCACTGACCACAACCCTCTGAGCTCGGCCATCCACCCAGTTCTTAGTCCGCCTCACTCTCCACTCATCCAGCCTGCACTTCCTGAGCTTACCTAGGAGGATGTGATGGGAGACAGTGTCAAAAGCCTTGCTGAAGTCCAGGGAGACATGTCAAAAGCCTTGCTGAAGTCCAGGGAGACAACATCCACTGCTCTGCCCTCACCTACCCAGCCAGTCATTCCATCAGAGAAGGCTATCAGATTGGCCAAGCAAGATTTCCCTTGGGTGAATCCGTGATGACTGCTCCTGATCACCTTCTTATGCTTGGAGATGGCATCCAGGAGGAGCTGTTCCATCACCTTTCCAGGGATGGAGGTGAGGCTGACAGGCCTGTAGTTCCCAGGCTCCTCCTTCTTGCCCCCCCGTTTGAAGACTGGAGGGACATTTACTTTCTTCCAGTCCTCAGGCAGATCTCCTGTTCTCCATGACCTTTCAAAGATGATGGAGAGTGGCCTAGCAATAACATCCGCCAGCTCCCTCAGCACTCATGGGTGCATCCCATCGGGGCCCGTGGACTTGTGCGTGTCAGGTTTGCCTAAACGATCTCTAACTCATTCCTCCTCGACCAAGGGAAAGTTTCTCTTTCTCCAGACTTCCCCTCTTGCCTCCAGGGTCTGGGATTCCTGAGGGCTGGCCTTAGCAGTAAAGACTGAAGCAAAGAAGGCAGGCAGTATCTCTGCCTTCTCTGTATCCTTTGTTACTAGGATCTCTGCCCCACTCAGTAGTATTTCTCTACAGTCAGCTTACAAAGCAGTGTCATATAGACAGCCATACAGGGGTAAGTTATGATTATAGCTCAGTATTTACAACTTGGTGAGCTGAAAATGTGTCCTCTTGGGAAGACTGTAACAAAGGATAATTTCAAAGATGGGCCTTTCACTTGGTCTAAGAGAAAACCAAGAAAATTTTGAAGGTAAGTGTGTTCTAGTGTCTTGACTTTGTCTATGGAGATGTACTTTGTACTTGCTAAACAGTGAGCACACAAGTGTCATCCGTTTTGCGTAGCATTCTTTGGTTTGATACTAAATGTATTCTAGTATTAATTTTGTTTCCTATCACTGGTTTTGTTTGCACTTTCTTTTTTATGCCAGGTACATAGTGTTTTGATTTTTATTTTCATACAAAGCTTTGAGTAATGAAATAAGAAGGGAAAAACACAAAAGTAGCACCTGGGACATTTCATTGTTATCTCTGTTCATTATCATAACAAAAAATTATTAATTGAGAGAGACTAATCAAAATACCTGTTTGTGCTTATGTCTATATATGGGTTCTAATCAGACTTTTAAGTGCGTTGATTACATAAACAGATATTTTTCTTTTCTGTATCACTGTTTTGAAAATAGAACTGTGCTTTTGGTTTTTTGTTTGTTTGTTTTTTAAAGCTATTGCAGTTTCCTTTGAAATTGTCTATGTGGAAGCTTTCATTAGCAGCTGTTATTCTGTTCCTTTCTGCTTCACATTTTGCCACTTTCCTGTCTGAAACTTAGGCCCTATAAAATTTATCACTCTATATTGATTTTGTCTTGGGCAGGGTTTCTGTCTTTTTTCCTCCTTTTGCCAATACATTGCTGTTCCTAAATTTTGTATAATTTTTTGTATTTAAGGTCCTTCGCTTGAAAACGATTCTACTTGTTGCCCCAGGTTTCACTTCATGCCGCGATTTGTGAGATTTCTTCCAGGTAATGACTGCATTAGGTGGCTTTATGGAAATGACAACTTAATAAAAGAAAAAGCTTATTAGAAGTGAAATGATTCAGTCACTGTAGCGATATGGTAATTCCATCTGAATTCCTAAAACACTCTCTGATATTTTGACTGTTTTGCTTAGAACTGTGAGAAGTAGGATGTGGATAAGCAGGCCAGGTCTTGCATCCAGCTTTTCTCTGTCACGTGGCTATTGCAGGCAATGGTGGGTCATTCTTGCCCTGTCCTGCAATGGAGCCGGTGGGGTTTGAGGAGTGTCATTTTCTGCTGTCACATAGGAAGCAGTCAGAGTTTCATGTCCCCTCTGCTCTTTAAGATATGCGTCATGTGATTATATTAAGATTTTTGATATGCAGTTTTGAGGGTCAGCAAGATTGGCACCTCTGAGCCTATGTTCTGATTGTTTGTTTATTTATCTTAAGCTTAGACATTGCAGCGCGCAGTAAAGATAGAAAAGCACCATTTCAGTGTGATTCAACTGTAGCTTACAAGCCAAGGACAAGCTGCTGTGTGAAGAGTTATGCTCGTTTTGAGTGATCAGCTTATGCAGGCATTTAACACATCCTAAGATAATAGGACAGGCTTTCAGTTGATATAAATGTCATGCCTCCACTGAAAACGTGTCCTGCTGAGGTCCTGCCAGTGATTGTTCCAAAGGGTTGGATGGGCAGGAGGATGTGTTCAGCTGTTGGACTGAGGGTGCAGCTGAGACACGGCGCAATTTTCATCAAGAGCACTGTGGCCTAGAGATGCTCTCTGCTCTGGGCTTTGAAACTTAGTTGGAATATTAATTATAGCCGTAGCTAAATGAGGTTTGCCTACCTACTGTGGAGAGTACCAATGGCTAGATGACTATATTTCTGATTGTTGTTCCTTCCTGATTCACAACACTGTTCGATCAGAAGCAGAGCTCTGAGGCTTGTTAGCAAACATTGATTCAGCTCTGCTGAAGCAATTTACAAAATAAGCCATCAAGCCACATGTGGCTGATTAACTTGACCTCATCACAAAATGAAAACAAGTTTGACCTGCCTGGATTGTGTAGCTTGAGGGTGTTTTCCTGTTAGTTTGGGGATTTTATGTTCTGATTTTTTTAGTTTTAGTTTAGAAGTCAACTCTTTCTGCGTTGTTGGACTGTTTATTGATGGGGGAGGTAAATCTCTGTCCGTGCACTCCTATGTGCTTCCTTTTTGAGGTTCCCAGTCCTCCAGCTCTTAGCAAAAATGGCTTTTTCCTGTTATTTCTGCATGTTCTCTTTTAGCATCTTTATGATAAATACTTTTTAAATCAAGTTTGCAGTTTAAATAATTTATTTGCTGAGATGTACTTGAGGATTATTAATTTCCAGAGAATGAAAAATTATTTCCTTCAGGTATGTTTACAGAAGATTATTTATCTGTATTTCTTTAAAGAAGATATATTAGTGCAACAGGTGCCCACACATCCATCAACTGCCTCCTTGAAGATGGAAATGAATTGCTGATTTCCCATCCCCTCTGCTCTTCTTTCTTATTTTTTCTCAGATAGTCTAAAGAAATGCAGTTTTGTGATGTCAGTATTTCTGTGTGGGTTACTTACAGACACTGTGGTAGGTCTGAGCTTTGAGCTAATCATATCAGGTTTACTGAGTGCCAAAAATACAGAGCACACAGAATAGTTGCCTTGTTTTCTTTTTTCTTTTTTTTTTTTTCTTGGCTTTTTATGATGATAAATATATTAGAGAGTACGAGACTAGAGAAGACACTTTGGCTTCACAATGCGGTGTGTTTTGACCCAGGAAAGCTTAGGCCTCTGAACTGCTGCCTAGCACAACTATCTATAGCAACCTGTCTTCTCCCTGGTAGTCTTCAGTAAGTAACTTTACACATGCCTTTTTATTGGTTGCTGGACACAGGCTCTCTCTTGCTGAACAAGGCAAACTATTAGTTGGCAAAAGTGCCAACAAAAATCTTCTAGTCTCTTTAATTTTAGGATAAACTTTACAAATTGAAGAACTGTTTGCTATTCAGGTGACCTGTGTGGCTCTTTCTCTGCCTCTACAGGTCTTTTAGAAGTATTTTGTCTCTCAGTTGCTGTTGTTTGGAGTATATTTTCCCCATTTTAGATTTCTCCCTTGGAGTTTAAATGAGGCTAATTGTTGGAAGAGGTTCGTATACCAATTTATATAATTCGTCTTCATCTTTTCTATACTGTAGTGATGTAATCCCAATTGGAGTAAAAGTGCGTATCCTTTCATGTATGTTGTAGAGGAGAATCAGCACTGCTGTGATACAGCACTTCCAAGAGACGTTTTATGTGTGCCTAATACCACGTTCCCTGTGGTGTATCATCTTCCCCAATATCATTTGTAGGCTTCTGTTAATTCTGTGTTCTTTTTTATGTGTATAGTCATAGGGAGAGTGGCAGGACCAGATTACTTCTCCTCCCTAGGGAAGGGAAATCAATGTTTGTGCTTCTGTGGGCATGAATCTCAAAGATGCCTCCAATGTCTACGGATTCAGTCCCTGTTATTTAAGGAGGACGTCTGAGAGATTTGTGTCAAAATTAAAGCACCGTAGTAACATGTCTGTGTGATATGAGCCGACATAGTGAATTTGAATAGTCAGTGTCTTCTGAGTGGTGGTCTGTCAGGACCATCACTCATTCACCTTTGCTGTTTTCGTCTTCACATCTGTTGCTGGCTGCCTGGAGCCGGTAGGATGTTTTTTATACTGTCTTCCTTCACAACAAGCAGCCTTTGCTGTGCATGTTTCCTGGGGTCTCAGAAATATTTAGCAGTCTTCACGTGTGCTTCGTTCATTTAGTGACAAAAGAGAGCATGAGACTCTTTAGTCTTCATTACTGCAGGTACAACACATAAGCAGTACAGATGAGTTTAAAATGCAAAGATAACTTACTGCATTCATGCAGAAGTGTGCCGTAAAATTTTTGAGTGTTCCTTAAAAAAGCTGCATAAATGCCTAAAAGGCTTTTTAACTGTTCTTGTAGAAGGAGTGATAAAATTGTGAAAAGGAAGACATAACTGGACATTGTAACTTACTGTTCTGTCTGCTTGTTTTAAAGTTATTCAGGCAAGTTGGAAACTTCAGCTTTGCAGTATGATGAAACTGTTATTTTTGCTACCGTTGCCATTATTGCTTCCAGTTTAGCAAAGAAGTGTTTATGCATGTGCACTATCGATCAATAAAACATTTGTTTTTTTATTTGTCAAGTTGCTTAAGCGTTTTTCCATTTTATTTCACTCATCTGAATATTTTATTTCTTCTGCATATTTTCTCTTTTGCTAATACTTTCGGAGCAAATATCTGAGTTGTGATTTTTGTTTTTTTTTCATTTTGTTTTTAAGATGGAGGAAAAGAAGTACTGTCGATGCATCAGATTCTTCTCTACTTGTTACGATGCAATAAAGCTCTGGTGCCTGAAGAGGAGATTGCCAACATGCTTCAGTGGGAAGAACTGGAATGGCAGAAATATGCGGAGGAATGCAAAGGGATGATCGTTACCAGCCCTGGCATGGTAGAGCAAAGAATTCTGATTTATGAACAATCCAATGACACATGCATGTCTTGTTTCAGAGAGTCTGCTATAGGCTGGATTGTAAGTGGAAGAGATGACCAATGATGGTTGCAGTTTGCAGTAGGAAAAGTGCATTGATTTGTTCCAACTCTGGCAAGAATTGCACCCTCTGCTGCCCTACTGAAGGAGAGGTTTCCAGATGAGTGCTGTTTCAATGTGCACATTATACGGAATAGCTATATTTTAATTATGTGAAACCTTAGTTTGCCCCGTGCTTTCATATTTTTTATGGCAGTCTTTATCTGCATGATCACATTCTGTTTTCTGTGACGCAGGTCCAGAGAATTAGTAATTATTTTCGCTTTTCTTTCATCTTCCTCTTTTGACCCCCAGCTCTATTTAATGTGCTCTATCCAGATTCTGCCCTGAATAAGTAAAAGGTCTTTTCTGCCTGCGTGTTTTTTCACCTGGTTTCTTTGCTGCTCTCACTCGTACCAAAGAATTTCATGTGCATTAATGAATGTATCCATTAATTTTCAGTGCCAAACTTGAAACCTCTATGACCTTTTTGTTTTTGGAACTGTTAGTATTTTAAAGCATATGTTCTCAGAACACAGCTCCTTTCCGCTCCAGTATTTATGCAAATTTAGCCCATTTTTCTGAATTTCACACTCTAGAAATGAGCACAAGAACAAATGGTATCCAGTAAGAACTGCAGGGTTTTGTGTACGTGATTTGGTCAGGATCACAAACATGGCATCTGAGTAGTAGAGACGTATTTTAGACTTTGTATTTTAGACTGCCATGCAGGCTTCTCAATTGTAAGACCGTTCCTTCTCAGACTTTGTTTTCCTTCCTTGCTCATTGCACAGCCTCTCCTGAAAATCTGTAACTTGTAATCATTCCTAAAGGGAAATTTTGTTTGGTCTCTGAAAAACCTGTCTCCAAATTGCAGCCAGGGTAACTGCCTAGGCTGTATTTTTCAAGCCCTTGTTTTTAACTACAGCAGCATTACATTTAGTAAATTACTTTATAAGCTAATCAGAACTTGCCAGGATAATTTATTTTTTTCCTTGATTTCCTTCTAAATGTTTTCCTTCTGAATGAAGCTCTCTTAACCAAGAGGGAAAATAAACCCATCTCTGGGAACACCAATACATGGGAACTCTCAGTATCGAAAATTTTACTTGTGATGGTAAAAACTCAGTGTTAAATCAGAGTTTCATAACAGAAATTGTTAGACTATCTTAACTGACTAACTTAACGTTGCCTGTGGCCTCCATGGACTCGCATACAAGGCATGAGGTAGTGTACCAGTCATCAGCATCCAGATGAGATGCTGATTTCTTCCACTAAAAACTTGCTCTTTTTTGTTATTTTTGTATATCTTAGCGTAAAGTTTTGTATATATGCTCCTTTCTTGCGTGACTGCAAGAACTGTTAACGTCTTTATGCACAAGGCAATGCAGTTTGTGAGTGCTAGTGTTAATTGTGTGATATAGTGCGATTTTACCAAGCTTAGCATTCTACAGTGCAATATTTTTAGAGGTGTGTATGGATGTCAAAATATATAAGCATAAAAGAAATTTGAAACACTTTGAAACATGGTCGTGTTATAAAGCCATCCTTAATGCATGTTTTTTCTCTCAAGAAGGTTGTAATGATTTTTTTTTTCCTTAGTCTATGGATTTTTTTTCAGTTGATTGCAGCATGTTTTGTTGATTATAAAAGTAAGTGAGAAACAGCGTTTGAAAGTATTTTATGTGCATTTTAGCACATGTTATAAGATGAAACAGTTCTATTATAGAGACAATGTAAAACTGTTTTATAAAATGACAGCCCTTCAATTCAATTTTATCTACTTGACACAATGAAGTAAAACACTAAATTTTATTTTGCTGCTTTCCTCCACAATAGAATAATTTCTCTTGAGAACAGATCCAGTTTTTCTATATGTATTGCATTATTTTAAAATGTGAGGTGTACATATGCACAGTGGAGAAAGGGGAAAAATTGATAGGCATATAAATCTCATTTACTTAAACAGCTAACAATAGTTTGACGTTATTTAAAACAGTTTAATATGTTCATGGTGTTCTGTTAGTTCTTTGAAACTTTATTTTGGAAGAGGTTTAAAGGTTCAAAGATTTTAATCTCTTTTTAATATGTCACTCCTAAAATGCTGCTACTTTTTCTGTTAGTACATATAGTGTGTGTATGTATGTATATGTATATATTTTAACTCAAAGTTTGTACTACTTCTACATGCAGTCCTACCGTGTCCTCTTTTATGAGCAAGGCCTTGACTGATGAGGTTTGGAGTAGAAAACAAAGATAATGGGCTTCTGCTCCATTAGAATTTCCTTGTTTTTAGTGAGATGTTAAAAGCAAGATTCTGTTTGTACTTATTAAATGATCTATCACAGCTCTTTCAAAAGAGATGGATAAAAATTGGAAAGAATAGCATTTAATTTGTTTGTATCCTCTCTGCTGGTACATACTTTATACCTCATGTTTGTGTGTGATGCTATCCAGGCTCAATTTTCATTCATTTACTCACTTAACCTTCAGAAGCACCACAGAGCTGAAGCTAGTCTTCGCTGTGCTAAAAACTAAAGCATGGCATAGTTGAACCTCTCTCATAACCTTCAGCGAGTGGACAATTATGATAAATCTTTAACAAGGAAGCCTTTTGTCCTGGTTCTTGTTAGGCGTTTGTTAAAAACTGCATAACAGAATGACAAAACACAACGACAGTGTCCAGTTTTAAGTGATGCTGAGCACACGCATTTCACACAGACCTTGCTAGGTGTATTGAAGACTCCTTTCCCTTTCCCGCTTTTGAGGTTCAGATTACTTCTATTTAGGCATCTAAAATGTGGAACATCTGAATAGGAAAGTGTGGGCGGCACTTCTTTAATATATTCATTTTAATCAATATATTGAGGGTAATGATTATTTCATATTCTGTTAATCAGATTTTGCCTTCTTTGCTCTCAGAGGGATTGTTGTTGCATAGCAAGGCAGGCTGTGTGTGTGTGTTTTGGATTTTTTTTCTTTTTAAATTAGGTGGAAAAATGTCTTTATTTCTAATGTTAAGGGTTGGGAGAAACAGCAAACAACTGTAAAGTTAACAAATTTTCAAGTTGGGTTTGTGCAAAGCCCACAACAACAGATGAGCTTCAGTTTCATGACTTTAAGCTCTCTGGTTTGGAGAACAACCTTCTGCCTGCATCAGAACCTCTCCATGTTTTTTTTTTATTAGATCTTGCTGTTCCATTCCTTTTTTATTGAAAGTACTGGGCAGAAAACCTATTTTTTCGCTAGCTTGCATAGAAAACTGAATCTTTGATTATTCTTTAAGTTGGGTAGATGAAACTTTATCTTTTGTCTGCCTGTCAAAAGAGAAGTTGATAAGCCTTTTTCTCCTTGCAAAATACGACTCTATCTGAAAATTCAAAGTTTTAGATAAGTTTTTTCAACAGTAGGTTAGTAATTTGGCCACCTGAGGAGGTTTACCTTTCTTTCCAGAATTGACTTCGTTTATCCGTGCAGAAAATTATTTTTGTAAACAGTTCTACAAAGGTGATTTGAAGGATTAAAGCTTTGTTCTTGCCGTGGTTCGTATCGTCTTGTTAGAAGAATGGTGAGAGCCATTTCCTAGGGTTTTGTAAAAAAAATTCTGAAAGTCATCTTTGATAAATTCTCAATGCTACATTGACAGTTTTGAGGTGCAGGTAACCAAAAGTAATGCCCTTTTTCTGGAACGTTAGACAAGCAGAAAATATTGGCTTCATCCAGCTGATTGCTTGGTGGGGAGTAAGCGGGTACATAACAAAGCAGCTTGCAAGGTAATCGAGAAAATATTTACTTGGAGACAAACTGTGCACCTTCAATTGAGTTTTTAAGTATGTTTGGTAAGCAAACGAGAACTCTGCAAGCAGCAGGTCTTCTGCAGTGATGCGTAATTACTCATTTTCTGCGTTCTTAGAGGTGGAGTGAAAGTTACCTCCTTCTGTACTGTCCTTTTAACTATAAAAAGAACTTCTATTTTGAAGTCTAAAAAGGACAAAAGTCTTCCTCATTATACAAGACTGTATTCCTCGTTATACGCATCAGACTAGGAGCCTTTTCTAAGAGTGACACGACAGGTTTTTATGCCATTTAGTGTGTGTGATTGAATGGATCTAATAAGGGCTTCACTTACGATGGAAATCAGGAGCAGAAGTAAAATTAGAGAGTTAACCTGATCCTAGTGAACTACTCAAACGTGGGAGTTTGGATGCCGAAATGCTAATCCTGATTTTATTTGCAGTGTGATATTTGATCAAGGACGGCTGCTTTAAGTTCTCAGAAAAAAACAAAATGCAAATTTCCTGACTTGTAAAATGAAAATAAAAAGACTGATTTTTTTTCTGCTGGAAAAGCTAAGTCAATTAACTTTGATTGGGTCGTTGCCATTGCTAAATATTGGTTATGGTATAGATGTTTAGTTTTATGTTTATTTTAATAAGCTTGGAGTTTTGCTGCTTCTTGGTTCCCAAGAACAGTGTGGGCTCGAGACAATACGTTTTCCATGGAACCGTTGTTGATTAGGTGAATTTTGTTTTCCTCCTAGAAACCCAGCTCAGTTCGTATTGATCAACTGGACCGCGAACAGTTCAATCCTGATGTAATTACTTTCCCCATTATTGTCCACTTTGGGATACGACCTGCTCAACTCAGTTATGCTGGAGATCCTCAGTAAGATGCTTTTCCTTCAATCTTTTGTTCAGAAACTCATTACTATCGTCATTTTTGGCTTAAATAGGGCTTGCTTATATGCTTATTGAGTCTGATGAAAAGCTTAATGCTTATGACATTGGACGCTAGCTTTTGTAAATTAGAGAATATGAAGTATAATTTGTTTTACTGGCTAAATTCAGGATTTTCCTTTGTAAACTTCAATTTTCTGAAGAAAATATGCACACACAAGCAATATTAAATTTCTCTACCTGAGAACAGCTCTTTTAGGTCAAATTAAAGGTTCCTCTAGCTCCATGTTGTTTCTCTGAGTGGCCGGTGATGGATTTTTAAGAGGAGATTTTTGAGAGACCTCCTGAGGTCTGTAGCATATGAACGTCAGGGCTAGAAGATGTATTATGCCATTTTATTTAACTGTTGTGAATGGACCTTTCTTCCCTGAACCTCTCAAATCACTATTTGAACCTATTTATGCTACTGACAGTCAGAAGATTGGAGATAATCACCTCCCCCTGACTATTGTGCATTATAGCAAAAAGCACTTTCATTTATTTCACGGCTGCTACTTGATCATTTTATTAGGTGCTCTTCAGGTCTTATAATGAATAATATAGCCACTTCCTATTTGCTTACTTCATGCCATTCAGGTTTCTGTGCACTCTGTCATATACTTCTTAGTTGTCTCTTTTTATGCCTTATGGGGGGTTAAGTCCATTTACTATCTCCTAGCTTGGAAACTGTTCCATTGCTGACACTTTCCTCTATAACTTTCCTATCCTTATAGAGTTGAGGAGGATGGGCAGGAACATAGGGAAAGGAATGGTAAAGGAACCAGAATGTGGCAGAAGAGAAGATACTGCTTCACCACGGATTTGTATAGTGGCATAATAGTGATTCTGCTTTTGTTGTTGTTGTTTTGTTTTGTTTTTTGTTCATGAATTCTTTTCCTAATAATTTGTGATATTTTCAGGGGACTCTCCCAATGATTCAGAGATCTCTTTTCTGAATGATAACAGAAATACAGAGCCCCTCTCTGTGCTTGTGTAATTAAGGTTGTTTTCTTCCTCTTGAATTTTTCTCCAGTGTAATTTAATGATATTGACTTTCATCTGCCCTTTTCTGGTCCAGTCACTCGCGTGGTACTCTGATGTTCTACAACTCTTTGCAGTGACTTTTCAGTTTACTATCCTGAATAATTTTATATCATCAGCAAATTTTTACCTCGCCTTTCATTTCTGTGCTTGTCAAGATTGTATGCAGGAGCTCTCTCTTTCATTTAGAGAAGCTACGTCTTCTTGGCCTGAAAGGCTTCAAACTCGGTGAAACTGATTTCACTAAACTCTGCACGGTTTCAGCACTTCTGAATTACCTTTGATAGGTTAAGAGGGGGGAAGAAGCTTGTATGTGAATTTAAATTTAGGTGTTAGTGGCAGGTAAGTTACAGGGTTGGGCATTGAAAGGTGAGTGCTTATCCAAATAACAGTACATTTTCTTTTTGACCTTGGGCATGACTTTAGCTTTCTTTTTTATTATCTTAAAGGGAGAATAATTAGACAAAAGAATATAAGAAAATACATCCCCACCTCTGTTTTGATGCTGAATTTCTTAATATTTGTGAAATTGTAGTATCTTCCATATAAGGCAGTATAAAAATGCAAAGATTATTCTTCTCTCATATTTTATTTTTAACTTTATTTAAAATTTTGATTCCCCTCCCCCCCCCCCAAAGCTGTATAATTTAGCTATGCTTCTCTTATTGAAGTAACAGAGTAGTTTTTGTGGAAGACCTCTGTGGTGCCGTCATAAATCTCAGGCTTAACTCTAATGTATGTGTGAAATATGTAGTGTCCAGAAAAGAGTTTCCTCTAGTGCATATTTTCTTGATGAGGTTCTAACACACTATTTTTTTATTTATTAACACTTGTTTTTGTTGTCCATTTGTTTATCATTCCTCAATCTTGGTTTCACCTGTATTAGTACTAGTAGCAAAATCCATTTTGAACTTCATAGTCTCTGGTTCTCTTTTTTAGGCGGAAACTTCCTCATGGCTTTTGTTTTTCTAATTGGGTGACTTGTTTGTTATCTCATTTTTCTTCTTTGGATGGGGATTCATCAGAAATGAATATGCTACCAAAAGCTATTCTACAGCCTGCAGAAACGCAGAGAACAGATATAAGAAAAATCTATGGATTGGCCATTTCAGATGTGTTTATAAAAGCGAAGACACCAAAATCTCTAGAGATGAATAGTACACATTCAAGAATGACATGAAGAAATAGCTATTGAAAAATGCCAATAAGAAAAGACATGTGTGCACATGTGTCTGTGAGAGTGTGGAGTGCTGGAAAGATTATGAAATAGTAAAATAGCTGCTGCTGCCTTTAATGGGTTGTCACTAATATGGCAACTTCACACTAAACCCACTGTTCTAAGATGGTGCTGAGGAGTATCTATTTATAATGTAAATAGTAGAGAAAATAAAATACTTCTTCCCTCTGTCCCCAAATTCCCTACTTCCCATTAGAAGTCTGCTCTTTTGTGGGTTTTCTTGAAAAGCTCTGTAGGGATGATTCTCTTATGATCATAGACTTGTTTCCTGAGAAGCCAAGGTTCATACCATGACTCTCTTGGTCAGTCCGGCCATAATAACTCGGAACCTCTGTGTCAATTGTAGCCAAATGCAATGGTGGGCTGTAGTCTACACATGGTATCAGGGCTTAGAAGTTTTGTGAAAGTGGGTGTTACATTGCAGAGGGACTTCCAGTGAGGGGGAAGTTCAGTCATTTGAGGTCACATGCAATTAGACAGCTGCGAAGTATGAAACAGGTTGACAGTTACAAAAAGAGGAAAAACAGAAACCTTATGTATACCCTAACCACTGGAAAAGCTTTACTTGCAGGCTCCATTCAGCACGAATCCATAGGGAATCAAACTTTGTTCATTGTACACAGAATGACTGCACGTTGCACCTGGCTTACAGAGCTTTTCTCCCTGTGCGTCACTGAAGTGTTTCAGCCAATGTAGGACAAGTGCTTCTTGGAATAGGTTGCTACTTCTGTTCAGTGAGTGATAGGTGAACTTCTTTGAGAAGGGGGAGTTTTTATACTGCTTGAAAAAGCGCTTTTCTCAGATTTTTGCAATATCTGAAATGAGCTGTGGCCAAGCGTGTTCAGCGTGCGGGGGATGACCTCCTGGCAAGGGCAGGTGGGTATCTGGGAGACCGGGGATCTGCGCTAAGCTCTACCATCCCAGCCTAGCACAGCAAGCTTATGCCTCCTCTCTGCTGCCCTGTCCACAACTCTGGGACAGCTACAGTGATGCTGCAACCTCTCTTGGAAAATGCTTTGAGATTTCTCTGGAGCGAAAAGATGCCTGTAGAAGAACTGTGCGTATGTAAATACATTGTTGGCAGCTGAGACGTTCATATGGCCAAGCTGCAAGAGATTTTTGTTATGTTAACTAAAATATTTGTTTTCTCTTTTTGTCTTTCAGATACCAGAAGCTGTGGAAGAGTTATGTGAAGCTGCGTCACCTGCTGGCTAACAGTCCCAAAGTCAAACAGGCTGATAAACAGAAATTATCGCAAAGAGAGGTACGGCGAGTCTTCCTGTAAACAATACTTCAGCGCAGTAATTCAGAATAAAATAAAGTCATAAGACTGCCCTTTTTATGGAAACAATTGAAATCCTTTTACAAAAGATTTTCTTTTCAAGCTGTTACACTGATTTTATTTTTGTCTTTGCCTCTTAGTGAACAGAATTTTTTTTCCTTTTTTTCCTCTCTCACACTACCACAAGTTTTTTGCCCAGTTATAGAAATGATCACTGTAGGACCATAACTCTATAGCCATTGCCAATGATGGTTCCAGGAATTAGCATAGACAAGAACTTTTCATTTCAGACAGCTCCTTTAAGTTGCTCATAATTTTAAACATGTCTCTCCTCAGAAAAAGCTGCCACACCTGTGCAAGCTTTTAGACTGTGATTTATTAGGCAGTCTTAGTGAAATTTTGTAAGATTTTTGAGTGATAGACAGAAGCAACAGAACTCTTAGATGTATGGCAGGTGAGGTTTGGGAGTTTTGCTAGAGAAAGGTTTTTAAAAACAGCTGATATCTAGTTGTTTTTATTTTCTGTAGTCTTTAATGACAAATAAGGTGTTTGTTAAAATTGATCTCCCTCTCTTTTTTTCCCTGAAAGTGATGAGCAATTTCTGTGTGCAGATGCTCAACCAATTGGAATGTAAAATTAGGAAAATAAAGTCACCTAAATATAGACAAATGCAACCTGCTCTGAGATATCCATCTTCTAACATCTTGGACTGAAGCTTTGCATTTGTCTGGTGGCATTTCTACCAGGCACTCTTAATTGGACAACTTATTTAAAGGATACATGGAGGAGGAAGGAACTTCTTTGGTACAGAATAAATTTAATGAAGTAGTGCTGTATTGTTTATTTATTTATTACAAAGCCTAGTGCTTTTCTGAGTTTTTCCCAGTTTGCTAATTTTGTAGCTATAGTGGCGGAAGATGTTCGATATATTTGACAGTGCGCCTGATTTTATTCTTACTGTAAAGCATAGTGTGCTGCTGCATATGAGCAAGGGGCTTAATTAGCAATTTATTTATGCCAACATTAAATAGCCTCAAACTACCCAGCTTTATTCCTTGTAAATGGGAAGAACCAGAATGTTGAAACTTACCTCTGCCACCATTTTAATGAGAAATTGGTTTTGTCCCTAAAGGAGATTTTATCTTTGCTATAGTTTTCCATGCTCAGAGATCAAGTGGAAAGGAAGACTATTCATTAGTGGTTAATGGATGACTTATTTGGAAAATTGTAGTGGATTGGATGTAGGAGGGTGATTGTGTTTTGTTGTGAAATCTAAAATGTTCTTTTGGTATTTATCACTTAACTGTAGTGCTCTGACTTTTGTTTCTAGACTGTATTATCTAGGATGATGGGTCTCTCAAGTAATTGCCTGCCATCAGAGAGATGTTTAGGGCTGAAGTAAAAGCTTTATGTGAGGATAACCTATATGCACTGTGACACTGGAGGTGTCAGTAACTTAGCAGGAGCTGTAGGTTGCACTTGACTGGCACATGGGCTTTTCATAATTATGAAGTACACCTTATGAGTAATACTGGAGTGTTTCTGAGCCAGTCAGCCTGCAGCTAGGGGTAGATCTAGCAAATGCCAGTGCCTGTCTTGGAAAACACCGAATGGCACAGTCTCCAAATGCAAGTTTTGGAAAACACACAAGGGCCAGTGCAGTGCCATAAACATCTCTATTCCCTCTGCCATTGATCATTCATTCCTTCGTGATCGTATGATATTATTATATGTGACGGAGTCATGTCTCAGGGCTTTATTCCTCTAACCTAACACTTACACTTAAGCACTTACAGGGGGTGCATAAATTGGGAAGCTGCTACCCTAAGACTCAATTTGAAGTCAGTGAAGAGATGTATTTTTTGAAGCAGTTTATCCCCCTTCATTGAATATAAAAGGAGCCTGGGCTAACTAGCCTCCTCCTACCTTAGACGCTTCAGCAGAGTGCCTAGAAATAGATTGATGAATCTACATCTTGATAGATCTCTCTCTTGAAACCATCCTGAAAGTCCCTGTACTACAGAAAACAGAGCCTGGTGCTGCCCAGAGGTGCTCACAGGCCTCTGTTTAGGAGCTGGGAGCAGACTGCTTTTAGTACGTACTCTATAGTGAAAAGGAGGGGGAGAGAGAAGACAGGTTGCAGCTTTGAAAAGTTTCTTGTTCTGAAGAAGGAAAAACGCTGAGGGAGTCTTTACTGTTATTGCATGAGGTGTGTGGGGGAGCTTGCTACTCTGGGGGCTTTGCAATATTGGAACCTAAATTCAAGCCAGGAGGTCTGTTCTGTAGGTGACTTATTTTAGCTGTTTTTCTTTCTTTCTTTTTTTTTAAATAGATAATAATTTTTAAGAGTGCTTAGGTTAGAGGAATGTAGTGTCCTTGCCATAATTTATAGAGACAAATAAGCTGTGTGCAGAACACAAAACTTCCTGTGGTCAAGGCAAAACAGACTAGTAAATATTTCAATATTTATATCAAATATAATATAATAATATATACAATATACAGTGTATATATAACATATACATTATTATATATTATTACACATATATAATAATGATTATAATATATAATATAATATAGTAATAGTTTATGTTTATATTAAATATTTACTCTTTATTTTATTTTGGAGTAATATTAGTAGATTTCATGATCTAGGCTGCAGAACTGGTGAATGCTGACTGCTTTCACAGACTGGGGGCACTGACTGGCGAGCAGAAACTATAGCAGAGTAGCTGAGATCACGTTACAAAGGCATTCTTGTACTTTATCTGTTGAATACCTTACAATCCTACTGAATACTTCAAACCAGAAATACTCGCAGAGGCAGACTTGAATGAAGAAGCTATTTTGCACAGAGGGGTAAAGAAGGAGCATTCATAATAAGGACCTTAACTTACATGCGTATGTATCATATTGGAGGTACAAGTAGGATTGGCTTATTTTATGTCATTTGCAACAGAAACTGTAATTAGTTGCCTTTTTTCTCCTCTGTGTCTACCAAAATCGCCTGCTGTCTGCACTGAACTGAACATCCACCACAGTCTTGTGGCTGGCAGTGAAAAGGTTTGGGCTAGTCTTAGAAACTCTTCCCCAAAAGTGACCCTTGAAAGAATGCTGTGAACGCACTCCCGTGCGCTTGGTTGCAGCAGGTTCCTCACGGGAGCTCCATTCTCTCCCTGTCTAGGAAGCGCTGCAGAAGATCCGGCAGAAGAACACGATGAGGCGTGAGGTGACTGTGGAGCTAAGCAGCCAGGGATTCTGGAAAACCGGGATTCGCTCTGACGTCTGCCAGGTGACTAAACTGGAGAGACGGCTGATGCATTTTCTTTTGTCGGTAACTGCCGCTTACCTCTTGCAAGGGTGATGCTCTGATTTTCAGCTGAAGAACCAACCACTGGAAATTAATACCTTTGCCTCAACGTGATCTGTGTGTTTGGGGAACTACTGTAGCCACAGAAGAAAGCTGTTTTATAGGTGTAGTTTTCTAGTACCTTGCACTGGCCTGACAACTAGTTGATTACCACGAAAGGGGGGGCCGGAAATGGGTGGTTTGGGGCTGGAGGTTTGAGATGCAGTAGCCTTGACTTATATCAGCCAAAAGCTGAGTTTAATCGTGAACTTCTAGGATTTCTTCCATGAACTGGGTAGGTTTTAGATTTTTTTATTTTAGATATTTTTCTATTTTGAGATTTTTATACCTTTTTTGGTTTTTTGGTTTTTTTTTTTTTGAAAGGAAGCATAGAGGCTAGTCTTTTTATTTAAAGGAAAAAAGGTTCCTACCTTTTGGTTTAAAAAACATGGTTTCTTAGTAGAAAGAAATCTTTCAAGTACATTAATGTTTCATATGCATGACGTTTCCAAGGTACAAATCTCTGCAGGATCCTATTCCAAAGCAGATGACAGCCACAAACTTTTTGATTACAAACAAAAGGGTTAAGCAAATAGGATAGTAAGTGCAGTTTTTATATAATAATGTATTTATTAGCAAAGATCGAATACCCTAGCAAAAGCAGCAGTATAATGAGGTTATATTTTAGGTGTTGTTTAGGAGATGTTAGTTAAGAATTAAATGCTCAAAATTTAATAAACCTAGGAATATGAAGTATAAACATAGGAGGTCACTTGGAAAAGGTATAGTTAGAAATCCTGTTGTTGTCTTGGAACCTTGGTAAGGCCAAAGGAGAAATTCTAGCAGGAGAAACAAAAACTGTTTTCCTTCTCTCTAAAACATTTCTTTTGATTCTGCTATTGCTTTTGAGGTTGAAGAAAGAGAATAATGGAACAATGTCTTCTCATGTAGCTGAGGAAACTTGCAGTCCTTTTCTCATTTTTGTGGTAAACCGTAGCTATTTTTACAGGTTAAGTCAACAGTGTAAATTTCTTATTTAGGAGCTTTGCAACAGTTCCATGTGTTATTCATAATACCTTCTATGATACGTATTTTGACGTCTCATTGGATGCTCCTGTTTGCTGTTGAAGAACAACAAATAGACAAAGAGCAATGAGCTATTTCATGTTTTTGTGCGCATCCACAGCCGTAACATCTAAACTAGTCTGTTCTGGTATGAACGTCATTTGATTTGGTAGGCAAACTGTGTGTCTGTAAAATGAAAGTTTAGTATTGCTGTTGCACGTTTTTTTTCCCCGGCTTAAAGAATACTAACACTAAACATATGTAAATCAACTCTGTGGGCAAAGCTAAAGGGCAGTGATTTAAAATTACTGGTTTGCTTTAACTTATAGAAGCATTTTAGTTTAGAAGATTGAAACTCTTAAGCCACTGAAGCACTCTAATGTTGCTCCATGTTCCATGCAGCAGTAGTAGTACTCGTCCTCATGGTTTCCAAAATGAACCACTCAAAGTGGAAGGAAGAAGGGTGAGTGAAGTGTTCTGAAAATTGAAAATGTCTCTCTTCTATCAGACTCATTTAAAATTCTCCAGTAGATGAAGTGCGTCCTTTTACGCCACTAAATTGGGCGGCAGCTAGCTACGCAGCCTTGCAGGGTTGTATTGCTTCCCGTGTGCCCTTAGCAGCTGTGCTAGCACTCGGAGTTAGGAGAGAAATGACGTGTTTCAAAATATTTCAGCTTACCTGGCTCTTTTGGTAGCTTCAGGTCAGGGAGCGACTGCCTTGGCGGTCATGCTGGCAGCTCTGAAGAAGCAGCCGTCTCCTGCGAGCCTGGGGATGGCGGCACTGCTGGAGAGCCGGGGGCAGGCTGGGAGACTCCACCACCTTGTGGCATCAGCTGTAGCAAGAAAAGAATATACAACACAGTTAAAATTATATTTAAAAAAATGAAAGGACATATATTTATAACCAGATTCAGGTATACCAAGGTTATTGGATAACTCCTATGGCCTGTTGCTGTATGGTTTCAGGATAAACTGTTTTTGATCACTAACCATACTTCATTGTAATACAATTTTTAAAGCATGTTATTTTACAGTTTCTTATAAAGAGATGAATAAAGCATCAGAAACATTAAATAGCTGTAATCCAACATGACATACATTAATTGAATCAATCAAGTATTTAGTGCCATGAAAGCATCACTCTGCCAGTATAACTGCAGGAGTCAAATTAAAGACCTTCTGTGTGCCTCCCAGGGAGATATCAATTCCTCATTCACTATACCACAGCTGGTAAAATCGAAAACTTTGTATTCCACACCCTCAAACTTAGGGCTGTGTGTGTTGGTTGCCAAGTATAAATAATATTACAAATTGCCTGAGGGACTGTTTTTATTGTCTAGGGGCCTCTGCAGTGGACCATACAGACAGGAAAGTAGAGTTGTCCAATGAAGGGTTTTTTTTAAGTCCTTCATCGGAGGAAGAGACTAGAAGCACTTCTGTAGAGCTTATAAGGGGATATGAGGAGTGTTCCCCCTGCTTGTAAATTACGCTAAGAAACGCTGAATGTATGACATGGGAACAAAATAAAATTCACCTACCTTTATTCAGTTTGCGGGCAGTAGTTTGGCATTCTTTTGTCATGCAGAGGTCCAGGGAGCCACTGCCTTGCAGTTAGCTGAACAGTGCAAAGGTAATGGTGGAAGAAAACTAGTTATGTGTTCAGTTGTAAAGAGCTTCAGGAAGTCTTCTGGATTTTTTTGTTGTTTTGTTTTGTTTCGTTTTGCTTTTCCTTAATGGAAAGCTTTGCTATTGATTATCCTTAACTTCACAATATCTTAATATTCACTAGTTCATTCTTCTGCTATTCTTTCTCTGCTGTGCGTGACCTGCAGAAAGCCATAAGATCACTGAATCCTATAAATTATATCTTCTGCTTTGCATACTTGTTTTTCTTACAGGTATCCTTGCTATCTGTTCCTCTTCTGCAATCACACACATTCCACTTTTTCTGAAATATGGATAGCTCTCAGATTTCAACTCTTATTCAACACCTTGTTCTTTTGAATGTATGCATATAATGCCACAAATATGAATGATTAAGAGAATTAAAATTTGGTATCAGTGTCATAAAAATGGTTACATGGATAAAATTCTTTAAGTATTGATATTTCTACTGTAGCTCTCTTACTTTTCACTCTTATGCAAGATTTTTGAGGCTGATATCATCAGACTTGTGTAAACTATATTACTTGCTCGTATGTTGATTATTTCAATCCAGATCCATCCAAAATCCTGGATGAGTACCTGTGTAGAGTTCTGGTTTTAAAAAGTTGAAAGAAGGAGACATTTTGTTGTCGCAACATACAGTTAGTTTAATTTTTGTTGAAGTTTTTCCTGACAGAAAAATATTATCTGTTTCCTGGATGATCAAACAACAACCTTTCCAACCTTTTTTTTTTTTTTTTAGCACATTGTCTCAGGAATTGCTAGACTACAGCTTTCCCCATTAGCTGTTAATCTTTCCTCAGAAGGAAATGAAGCAAGATGGTATTAACTGTGTTTGAAAATGAAGGAGTTGCTATTGTTTGGTAAATGCTGATAAAAGTGGTATAAAGTGGTCCTTCGCTAATGCTATTAGAAGGAAATGCTGGTTGTTTTTGTGGGGGGGAGGTTGGGGTTTTTTTGTTTATTTTTGAGTTTTTTTTTTTTCTACTAACCAAAAACTGCAGTAGAGTCCTCAAGGAGCTAGTGTCATTTTCAGTCACAGCTTGCTGAATCTTGACCTTACTGCTGACCAGACATCTCTTTACCACATTCAAGATAGCACAATAGCAGACGGTTTTCTTTGTTTTGTTTTGTGATTATACAGATGGACAAAATCTAATTTACTTCAGTGTTTGGCTGCTGAGGAGTAGAAAGCTATGGTTTCTTTATTTTTCTCATTTAAACCAAAACGGAGTAGAATTGACAGTGTTATGAGAAATAGAATATGTTTGTGTTTACAGCTTAATCTGCCGAGTCCTCTGTATGCTGAAATTTAACACTTTTCCTTATTGCAGTTCTGTATTGTTTTTTTTAGCATGCAATGATGCTTCCTGTCCTCACCCACCATATTCGCTACCATCAGTGTCTCATGCATTTGGACAAATTGATAGGCTACACTTTTCGCGATAGGTGCTTGCTGCAGGTAAGATGTGCAAAAAAAATAATGACTTGCTCTTTTATCTTCCTGAAATTATTGGGTTTGTGCAAATCCTGCTTGCTTTACAATTTCATAGAAATGAGTTGCTATGCTGCAACGTGAAAATACCTAATTATTTGCGCTGCAGATCTTTCAAAAGCTTCAGTTGTCCCAAGAGACTTTTAAATAAATTAGATATCTGATTGTGCATGTAGGCACACTTACGTTTTCTCAGTGGTAGGTCTGAATTTGCCTGTAACATGTAGAAAGACAAAAATACACTTACTGAAAAGATTGGCAGGTATGTTATACATTATTTCCTAGTTGATTCTTTTATTAGATATTTGTGAAGAATACAGTGTTTTTCTACGTATGAGTCCATGTCTTGCTTCTTCCTTTTGTAGGTGGTTCTTCCAAAAAAGGATAACTTCAGGATTGCCTTTTTACTTTGTGTTTATACCTAGTGCAAAGGAATTTGCAAACTTCCATGTGACTCTAGCTTTCTACAAGAACATGATGAAATTTTCACGTTTACAAGCAAGGGCTGAGAACTTGAGGGAGGAGTTTCTTGTTTTTTTTAAATGCATCTGTGTTGCGTGACCAGTCATTTATGGAAGTGCATTTTTTGGAATTGGTTGGCTCCAGAAGGCTACCGCTAGGCATGGGTGGCCCCTTCCCCTTACATTTCTTCCCAAGTTACTGATGGGCAATCGACTTCTGTTGCGGGTCTCCCCCAAAAGAGCCAGTCTTTCTCCCCTAACTGTGGATGGGGCTTGGATAGATGAATTTTCCCTAAGAAAAATGCAGTTTCTGTAGGGGGATGAGGCTTCATTCCCAAAATATTTTGTGTTAAGTAAGTGGAGACTTACTGATAAATGATCTTTTCTCGTAGTTTCTCTTTTTTCTCTTAAGTTGGTTTCTACGGCCTGCAATACTGAAAACTACAGTAAACATTGAGCATTTTTTAGGTTTTGATTGTTTGCAGGCTGCCTTGTTTTTAGTATGAAAGATAAAAGTACAATCACAGAAGTCTTTGAAGTGGTGAGACCAAACACATAAACCAAAACAGAAATTGCAATCCAAAGGGGGAGAAAGCATAAAATCAAGTTTGGCAGAATTAGTCAGATTAATGATTAGTTATAACAAATGTACTTTTTAATTCTTGATCCCTGTGCATGTTTGTTTAAGCCCAAATACCTTATTCTGGAAACTTGCTGTATGTAAATAAAATTTATGTAGCACCGGTGACATAACTTTGCCTAGGCAATATCAGATATATAATTTTACATTGAATTTTATACGTTTCATCATGTTTACTTTTTTTAGAAGGACTGTGCCAATTTAACCATTCTGACAAGATGTAGTGTCTCATCTATTTCAGATAGAGCAGAAATTGAGAAAGTGCAATTATAGCAAACTTACTAGTGAAGAACTAAAAAGGATTTGAAGAAAGTTTGTATTGTTGATTGAATGCCATTTTATTCTTTCAGCAACTAAAACAAACTTTTCTACAACTCTTACTTTTGGCATTCCACAGCCATTGTTTGAATGACGAGCACGGAGAGCTATTGGCATTTCTTTGCTTACAGCCTTCAGTGTCTGTCCTGCACGTTTTCAGAAGTAATGTTCCAAACCTCAGATACTGAGATTACCAGTGTATCTCTTATTTAAATATAAAGTGTGTGTACACATACATTTATACATGTATACTGTTTTTAAGTGTGTATGTGTGATGCAAGAGAAAATGCATGAGTTTGCAGGATGAAGTCATAAAAGTGAGCTGATGTCTCCCATCTGCCATTTTTATAGTGCCAGCAGTCGAGAAGTAAGCTTTTGATAATGTCAGATTGTACAAATGTAAAACAAAAGACCAATCCTGCCATTGCTGTTCGCTTTCATTTGAAGAGTGGCCCTGTACAGTCATGTGAGGAAGAGCTCTGCTGTGAATAACTATGTCAGAGATAACATGTTTGTTTCTTGTTGGGTTTTTTTTTTTTGAAGTAGGAAATGTTTACTGATATGTAAATAACCTCAATCTAGTAGGTGAACAGTTGAGGCACTCTTTATTTGTCCATATTTTTAATATGAAGGTTCAAGCTGCAGTATTAAAAAGAATATATTTTTAAATAAGCAAACGTGGTTATACTTAAATTAAATCAGCAAAGATTGTAAGCAAAAACCTCTAGGGTGAATTGACAGTTCCTGCTTTTTTTTCTTCAAAACTAATTTATTTCTTTTTAAAAAAAAGGTTGAAAGTTAATTAGCTAAAGTGATGATTGGACATAAACGTTGCCTCTTTCTGACATCCAAAATAGTACATCCTACATTTAAATTGCTGGAACCAAGTTACTAATTGACGACCTCACTTTGTAGCTTTTCTTCAAAGTAAAAAAATAACGTTTATTAGCTACCAATCTAAGCTGCATTTTCTGCATTTGCAAAAATACATCTAAGACTCTTTTTGTCTTTGTATGTGCTATGTTATAGCTTGCCATGACTCATCCAAGCCATCACTTAAACTTTGGAATGAATCCAGACCATGCCAGAAATTCCTTATCCAACTGTGGAATTCGACAACCAAAATATGGAGATAGAAAAGTTCACCATATGCACATGAGAAAAAAAGGTATGCAGTTACACCGCTACCATTTTTCTCACCTCATGCTTAATCAGTAAGAAAAACATCTGTTCGTTGTTGTTTCATTGGTCTTTATTCTTCTGAGATACAGCTGTAATGGAGAATTTCAGACGTTATACACAGACAAGAGTGAGATCTTTCTAAATAGCTGGCTTTTGCAAATTAGTCAATAAATGAGCAGCTGAAAAGAAGCCAGGATAATAAATAAGAGTTTTTGTTTTTTGGCAATTTTTTTCTTTTTTTTTAGAATTTGCTGTTCAATATAGTTGAGTATATGGGAGGATATTTTGTAAAAATGCTGAAGTCTTATTAACATGAAAATAGGTGGTCTGTCTGCTGCAGAATACTCTTTTACCCCTTAAAAGTGTATTCAGCTGTAGTGATGTAAATTCTTTATTACTTGTGTAATGTTTGGCATGTCTTTTTCATGCAAAAGTGATATTTTTGTCTGGCTCTCTGAATGCAAAAATACAAAAGCAGCTTGTAATGGGAAGGCTGTCAGTTAGGCAGGGAGCGTCTGCAAAGATTATATCTGCTGTAAGTAAACCCTGTAAACAACAGAATGATCTTGTGTATAGCAATTACAAAGTAACATGTTAAGTAATTATTTTCTAAGCCTATTCCGGTTGAATGAGTGGTTGTTTATTTAACTGTTCATTGTTTATATTTGTAGGGATAAATACCTTGATAAATATTATGTCCCGTTTGGGTCAGGATGATCCAGCTCCTTCCAGGTAATGAAAATAATAGACTCGAGGTTTGTGCAGCATGTTGTATGGTTTATTTGCAAGTAGGGAAACTTTTGCAGAGGGAGAGGTGTAATAAAATCAGCCAACTTACTGTCAGCAACAACTTTGGCAAACAGTTGAAATGGAAGGTCATTTTGAATTGCCTTTTATTTTCTGAAAGTCTAATGAACCTCCCTTTGCAGTAACATGGTAAATGCTTGGTTGTGCCTGCAGAAAACACCTGAGGAAGCTTTTAACAGATAATTCTGTCATTCCTGCTTGGGTACCTTCAGGAAAGCTAAAAGACTATCTTTTACTTTCTGCAGAATGAAAAATAAGATTCATTATTATTGTTACCACTATTACAAATTGGATTTTCTATCACCTTCCCTCACAGCAGTACCTTTGTAGCATGGCACCTTGTTAACGTGAGTGTGATACGGGACGTGGGCTTGAAAGATGTACTGGTCCAGTTTAAAGACATATGCCTAAACAGCTGGGGACAAAAGGCTGAACCATTGATGTTTAAATGTAATAATCCTTGACTGACCACTAAGAATTGTGTGCAAATCAGTAACTTTTAAGCACAGATAAGCACCACGTTTAGGCAAAAATGAGTAAAAAAGCTTACAGGACTAATGCAAGAACCAGTTGTATGCGAAATCGCCTGAAGGCATGAAACAGAGGGTAGAGTGTATATTAGTTAGCTAGTGCTGTAACTGGACCTTTTGAAAGAGTCATCACATAGGAACTGGGGAGTGGCAGAGGTTGAATTCTGAATAAGTGATTGTCATAGCATTCCCCAAACGCTGTTTCAGCTAGATGAAGCCCTCTTCTTTGAGGGTCATCTTGAAGGGTTATCTTAGCTCTCTTAAGACAATATGAGATAAGGCTATATTGTATTTAATTCTCACGAAATAATACACAAATATAAAATCCTGCTTCTGAGAGATCTGCTTTTTCCACTATGCCCGTACAAAGAGGAGTTACGGTATTGCTCACACTTTATTGTTTTACACAGCACAGGTCCTTGAACGCTTTCAGCCCATAAACAAAGGCCTGCTATTTCCAAAGTCAGAAAAACTAGATGATTACTGGAGGGAGTGCAAATTACAATAAAAACTGTCAACCACTTGAGAAGGATCTACTGCATAAAAAATTTCTTGCAGCTATGGCCTTGATTCTGTTGCTATCACATATATGAAGCCAAAATGGTACTACTTACATGCTTCAAGGTGTACAGGAGAAATTTTTATATGTTCTATGACATAATTCAACTCCCGTTCTTTTTTGGCTGCTGTATCCTGTTATTCATTTGTTAAATAAGCAAGGAGAGAGTTTGGAGGAAAAGAAACTTTTTGCAAAACAAAGGAAAATCAGGAACATTCATAGAAAAAAAACAATAGAGGGTATAAAAAGGAAAACACAGAGAATATAAGATTCTACTAATAGCATCTTTGAATGCATCTTATTCTCCAGTAATTTTTCTTTTGAGCACAAAGGATATTGCAGAAAACAGAGTAGAGCGCACTTCTGCATGGTATTTAAAGGTGCTATGAAAAATAAAAGAACTTGCTCCTTGTAGCTCTGACATACCAACAAATCTACTGCAGAGTCATAATACCCTGCAGGTGCTGATGTTGCTATGTACACCTCCCCGATGGCACGCACAAGAAAGATGGTCATATACTTCAAATCACCTGGTGTCCTCTGAGGCACAAAGAAACCCCGTCTCAGTATTCCGTTGCACAGTGCCACTCAACAATACTGTTTTTTTCTCTCCATTTGTTAAGCTCTGACAATAGCTCAGAGTAGAATATACAAAAATTTCAAAGACTGCAGTGCCAGTCCTGAGTTTCATGATTCGCATAGTCATTACTGTACTTTGGAAAGGATGTGGCCCAGAGAGAGTAGAGGAGACTGCAAGAACAGCTATTCCTGTCTGATCACCAAGCAAGTCAGACTTGTTCTATTTTAACTTCCTTCTGCAAATAACCGGTATGTATTATTTAACTGAAAGTAAATCTCAAAATATCTTTTTCAGGATCAATCACAATGAGCGTTTGGAATTTCTGGGAGATGCTGTGGTGGAGTTTTTAACAAGGTAAACGTAGAATTCTTCAACAATTGTAATTAAAGAGGAAAAGCTAGTGACGTTTAAGTGTTGCTGGCTATCATCCAGCTTATTAAGGTTTACAATGTATGCTTTGTGACTTTTTGCTTGTGGTCCTGGCCCTGATACTTAGAGCTGCACATCTGCACACACCTCTTCTGAAATTTCCTCCAGTGCTGATGATACAACGAATTAAACTGCAAGATGAAAAGCTAGAGTTTCTGTCTCAGAGTGCAATTTACAGTTGATAGAGATTTTTAGAGATAACTATTTCAGCTACAAACAAGTTGAACTTGTACCTATTTTTAAAAGAAAATATATTTTCAGTAGTGTGTCATTGTATTTCTGTGGGTTCTTTGCTCTTTTTTTCTCTAGTTGCAAGTGAAAACCATTTATTGGGAATATTTTATGTGTTACAATTTTTAGATTGCCAGCTATTAGGGCTATAGCTTGCATAATGTCTGTATGTCTGTATGTAAATGAAATGGTTGAGCACACATTATTTAGAAATAATAACAAAATTTCATGTTTCTTTAAAAATTGCTCCAATTTTGGTCTGTTTTGAGTATTCTGACATTAGTGCACAATACTAGGATACTATAAAAGTTAACTATGTTGGCCTCTCTGAGCTGAATGGTAGTGGCAGCCAACTTGGTGAAGTGTCATCTGTCACAAAAGCAATTTCAGAATTCTGTACAAAAGATTATAATCCATTTTTTAGTTGCCTTCTCTTACCATTTTTAATAGGGGAACAGTCTATTTTCTTAAAGAGAAGCTTTACAATAAGTTTGTGATATGGATAACAATTACCCTTGTAAGTATACATTCTCAACTAGCCATTAGCTACTCAGAATTAAAGGTTATGCGTCTATAAAGGCCTCCATTGCTCTTAAAAGCCATGGCCTTTTCCATCATAGAACAGCACAGGCTGAGAAGATGGAAGACTCTCTGATTAAAAAGTGTCTTGCATTTTTCACCATCAGTGTTCATCAGCCATCTCTTGACTTTTCTCAGCTAGCTTTTGTCTTAATTCAGAAAATGCTTCAGCTACTAATTAAGTCCATTGCTGTTCAATAAAGCATTTAAGGACCTGTTTAAAATCTTTAAAAAGTTTTTACCCAAACACTCTTCACTTCAGGACTCCACTTTTGTGAATTATGATTCTTGAAGAGATTGCCTCCAAGATTTACAGCAATTCTTATGCTTAAAATGTCTTGCATCCCTCTGCAGTTTTCCCCCTTCTATAGCTGGTTTATAGTTGGTATTGTTCTTAAACGCACAAGCTACTTTCATTGGCATTTGAGAGTAATTATTTGCTAAAGTACTGTAAGAAACTCCTTAAAAATATCCTGACTGGTGGCTCCAGACTGAATCAGTAGTCTCATTTCAAGGCACTATGTAACTGTGATATGGAGTTCCTCAAGCCTAGCGGTTTCCATGTGCTTTATTCCTTGGCTTCCCCTTGGAGTCAAGGTCCAGCCCCTGCTGAACCCATTGCTACTGATAGAAACCTTCAGATGAGGGAACTGCATGCAATTGTAGGGATTTAGAAATTAATGTGCTGTCCAGCAAAGAGACAGAACTCTTCCTTTCCTGCTCCCCATGCTATCCAGTAAATATTATTGAGCATTGTTTTAATGTCTGATTGATTCTTTACTTTATTTCAGACTGAGTTGTCTTCTTGGGAGGGGGAGTTGTATCATCAGCTGAGATCTGATGGGAAGTCAGCCTTCCACTGAGGCACAGGTGATTTGTCCTTAACCAAATGCATCCATACTGAGAAGATCTGATTTAATTTTGTTTTGCCAGTGTCCACTTGTACTACCTGTTTCCCACTCTGGAGGAAGGGGGATTAGCTACATATCGCACTGCCATCGTACAGAACCAACATCTGGCCATGTTGGCTAAGGTAGAGTCCTCTGGTTTATGTGTAAGCTTGTTTGAAACTTGTAGATAAGATACTGTTAATGAGTGAGTTGCTGCTTGAGCATTCCGTCTGCTTTGAACATCAGTGGCTTTACCATATTTTGTCAGCTGGATTTGGAATAGAGGAACTCGAATTTTCAAGTTGAAAGTAGATTTTAAAGATGAGATAGGACTTAGTATTTTCTCCAAAGCAGTTTTTTAAGAGTAGTCATTTTTGCCAGCAAAACGGTAGGTTTTTAGGATATCTGTGTTGAAGGCATCTCTATATTTAGCTTTAAATTGCAGTGATAACGAAGTTGATAGTGGAAAGACAATGGAGGAAAAAAAAAAAAAATTGGATGATTATAGAATGACTTCCTGATAGGTTATGTAGCAAGAAAATGGCAGCCAGGGGTAGAGAGAAAGTGAAAAAACTCATTTTGTCTGCTCTCTGACCTAAAAAGTCATTTTCAGATTTGCTGTGATCTGTCAAAGAGCAGCATGTTTTGGTGCTCTTTGGTGGCTTTTGGTGAAAAAACAGGCTTATGGCATTGGAAAATTTTGAGATCTCTCTGAATTTTAATTTTTAATTCTGTGGAAAACACGGACTGTTTACCTTTGTATGTGAAACTGAGGGGGAGTATGATGCAGAAATTTGAGTAAATTTATTCTCATAGATGATCTGATATTTTATTCAAATTTAGTTTTGTTAGCATTTATTTAAAAAAAAAAAAAAAAAAGACTTACTATTATAATGTGCCAGGCCATACACACACATACACTCTGATGGTTTTCAAGTGCTATTTCAATCTTCTCTGACCATATTCACACAGTAATTAAAAAAAAAACAACAAAACATATCTGGTGTTGAGATTTTGGCAAAAACCATATAATTTCTAACATATCATCTTTTTGCTTAGCTCTCAAGAGAGGTATGCAGTAGGCAGTGAAAACAATCATTTTCATCCAAAGCTTTCTTTAATGGTATGGATGGACATGAATTTATTGAAAAACATTTCGATCAGGGCTGTTTATAAATAGGTATTAAAATGCCTGACATTTCAATTTGCTTTATCATTTTAAAACCTGCATCAGGCAAGTTCATATGCTCTTAAAGCTCTGTTAGCAGCTTTTCTCATTGTAAATAGGCAATTTTTGATATTGCAGAATGTTTTCAATGTATTTATTTATATTAAATAAAGCTGTAAATATTAGAGAGATCTGTACATTCCTGATTTCCCAAAGTATCCTTTTTCTTTATTATATAGCCTAAGTGACCTTCCTGGTTTCACCCATTATCCTGTGGAGTATCACATTGCATTCAGTTTGCTTCCTCAATGCAGTTCTCAGCTCCTCAGCTTCTCTCGTGCCTGTGGAACGCTCTTTTAACTGAGGATCAAATGATGCTCTTTTGTAGCTTCTAAGAGCTTTATAGCAGAAATTTTAAAAATAATCTGAAACGTGGCTCAATCAAATATGAGATGTAAAATGCAGGCAAAATACATTGGATACAAGCTCCTGAAATGGAGTTAAGCCATTGAGGGGAAAAAACCCAGCTAACATGAAGAAATGAGAATAATCTGTAAGAAATTTCAGATAATATTGACTCCTTGAACTGTAGGAAGTGCAATGCAACATAGTAAGTTGTAATTCCCTGTGTTCTGAACAGTGAATAGGCTCTCAGTCATTAAAAAATTGAAGGCCGCTTTTTTTTTTTCTTTTCAAATTGAAATGCATATAAGCCATACATCTCAAAGTCTTTAGTTTCTTCCCTTTTGCTTCTTCAATATACTTTAGGAGGATGAAGTTGAAAGTTAATGAGAAATTGGTCAGTAAAAATTTATACCCCTTTGGGAAGAACCTATTCTCATACAAATTTTGCAAGATGCACAAATCTCTCTTCTTTAAAAAAAATCCCATTAATGGGTTTGTGTCAGAAAGATGAATACATAGAGAACTTGGTATCTCTTGTATGCATTTCTATAGCAGAATTATCATATATTATATAATGTATCTGACTCACTACCTGCGATGCTAACTGGCAAGTAGAATTAATGGCTTGGGAAACAGATGAATGTTAATGACGTAAGTTTTAAAGAAAGAAAAAAAAAGCTAGATGGCACTGTGGCTTAAAACATCAGTCTCTGCTCTCGGTGCCCAGAGGCTGTTGTTACTGCCACCTGTTGACACTCTTAAAGGAAAGAGCTGGATGTTCTTTGGATTCAACCTACCAGAGTTCCCATTTCTCACTATTTTAATTTTACTCTATCTTCTTCTCGTAGTTGCAATCTTTCTCCTCAGTGTTAACTTTGAGTGTCCCTTCAGCATCTCCACAGGCAAATTGCACAAGGGCAAACCATCAGCAAAAAATACTGCATGCTGCACCATCCAACCAGTATCAGCCTATTTTTCCCTGTCACAGCCTCACCATTCCTCTTGAACTCATTACTAGATCTCACTAGTAACATGTTTTGATTTGGCTTCCATTAAAACCTTAGTCTGATAGTTTTTAGCTTTCCCATGGTATCACATTCTTGTTGCTTTCCTCTAGTAAACAAATACAAAGTGTTCTAATTTTAGCTTTAAAGCCTACGTCTGAGCTGAAATTGTACAGAGCACAGCTTTCAGGCTCCCTCAAGCCCTGTTGCTGCATAGTCATAATATAGCTGAACTCTAGTGGCTGCGGCTTGAGCTCTTGCATTTCTGTAACCCTGGTTTTGAATCTTTTCACATCTTCTGCAGAAGCTGGAACTGGATCGATTTATGCTTTATGCTCATGGTCCGGACCTTTGTAGGGAGTCAGATCTCCGCCACGCCATGGCCAACTGCTTTGAAGCCCTAATAGGTAAAGCATGTGTATTTATGCGTGCAGACAGTTGTGTGTTATTGTGCCCACACTGAGCATTGGAATTGATGGAGCAGGCGTAGGCCTGTGCTGAGTAGTGTTAATAAGGGTAGGGATAGTAAAGCTTCTTAAATTTCCCTTGTCTCTTTCCATCTACTGTCCATATGCTGTGGAGTATTACAGTGAAATCTCACCATTCATCTCCTGACTCGCATGCCTCTCCGATGTACCTGTTTCATGGTGTTGTAGCATGGCACTTCCATGTGTCACCTTCGGACTGCACCACTTGTGTCACTGTGGTCTGCCACAGGCAGTCCTCTGAGGAAGAGCGGTTCATTCACCATGGCCTGGCAGCAAAAGTGGAGACTCATTGCTTCCAATAAATAGTACTTACACAGACCTGCAAAACATGAAGTCCCACATTAGCCCTGAGTTTTCAGCTATGCAGGTCAAGCTTTTTGTATTTTCCTTCCAAAGAGAAAACATCCCAATATGCCATGGCTGGTATAATAAAGCTACAAAAACCCTCTCGCTGAGGGTAGAGGGGAGCTGTGCCAAGTTAGCTGAAGGACGCTGTAATGCTGATCAGTGACTGGCTGTGCTGGTCGATGAATTCATTTGTAGAGAAAGAGAAATCAGGAATGCTTGACTACAGTTATCAAAATCAGCAAACAGGAAATGGGGAAATGTGGTGCTATAGCCACACAGGTTCTATTTCATATAGAATATTTTTATAAATCTTTATTTGATTGAATACACGAAACAAGCTTAATGTCAGTGATTCAGCATCATGCACATCCCAATGTACTATATGTGATATTGACTCTAGGAATATCTTAGCCCTGTTCAGGTCTTTAGATACTACACAGGCTCCTAAAGCATTTTATCCTCCTTTGAAAATACATCACAGTTTGCTTAGATGGCAACGTTTCTGTGCATTCTGCCTTGGGCCAAATTGCTTTTCATCTTATCAAGAAATAAGACTTGTCTTTTTAACTCTCTTTCGTTTTCCATGAGTGCTTTGATCTTTAATTAAAAAATAAAAAAGAAACAGAAAAAGAACACTAGATCTGTATCTGTGACTTTGTTCATATACTTCAGCCTGACAAGGATGTGATGAGGAGGACTTTCTGGCAGACGCTGAGATTTGCTAAGAGAGCAGGCTTGCTATTTAACCTCCAGTGTGAAGTTGCTTTGGAAGTTAGTTGAGCAGTAGGGTTTTGTTAGGGCCACAGCTAAAAGCTGGAAGTTTGTGAAGGGACAATAGAAGTATATTTGGGGTCTGGAGCTCCTACCTTGGAGGACAAATCTGGTGCTTTTTCCCCGTAATGAAAATAATAACGAAAAGGCTGCCTAGTACCTGCTTAAAATTCTGTGCTCTCATAACGTGCCTCTGGCAAGATACTCTTACAAACCCCCAAGCCATTCTCCAAAGAGTCCAAAGAGAGTAGTTGACCTACTGAAAAATCAGAAGGAAAGTTTAAAAAAAAAGAGAGAGTAAAGAAAAGCACAGTGAGGCAGAGCATGTTCTCCCTATATTTGGGAATATCGACTCCCCTGCTCTATGTTCTTCACGTAGCTATGCATTCCCTTAGCTTTTATACAGCTGTGCTTACAAGGACTAGTATTAGGATTTTGGAAGCCCTTTTGTAAAGAGAATCAAAGGACAAAGTGTTGACGTCCTGTTTTAAAAGTGCCTGTGCAGGTACAGTGTGTACGGTACACACAAAAAATATAACCTGCTAGCACAAGTTTTATTAAATTTTTTACTAAAGGCCATATGGAAGGCTAGCAATGGCTGTATACACCATTTGAAAAAAAATATATATATATCTATAGAACAAATAATCTCCAGAAATGTAGAGAAATGAAGGTTCCAATTTAGATAATATGCTATTGTAATATTAGGGGAATACTGAGGTTTGGAATAGTCCTGACAGATTTGTATGCAAGATGTAATGTTGAAGAAACAGAAAAAATGAAATTTATTCACTGGCTGTTGGAGTTTATTTCGTGACTGTCACTGTCAACATATTGTACAGTTATCTGATTACTGGAAACCACTTTTAGAAATAGATTGCTTTAAGACTAAATTCCTTAAACTTTACTCTTAGGGCATATCACCTTCTATTACTGATTTAACTGTGTCTTTTTTTTTTGGTATGAATTTTACAGCCATTGATTTATGTTGGTGTTTAATATGCCTTAAATTTCTCAGAAAATTGGACTTGCTATTTTGATTCTTATCACAGAAGGCATACGTTTAAAAAAATAAATATATTGGAGATGAGGAAGGCAGAGATCTTTGACTTCTCTGTGCTTAGTAATTTCCTAAGTAGTAATGTATTTCTGCCATTTGATGTATTGGTCCCTTCATACAGGAGCTGTTTATTTAGAGGGGAGCCTAGAAGAAGCGAAACAATTATTTGGACGTTTACTCTTTAATGACAAGGTATTTATATAACTTGCAACTTGACTTCCATTTTAAAAATAACTGAAAACATGTCCATTGTTTTACCTAGGAATCATAAATGAACAGGAATACACCTGTTGCACTGAGTCCCTAGAAATTTATTGTAGCATGGCACATTCAGGACAGCAAACAGCACTGATTCAAGAGGAAAAAATATGATATTTCCTCAGGTTTGCTGTTTTTGGTTGCTCAGGTGGGGAAGGGCCTATGGTATGGGAAACCTGCAGACTTCCATTCAAAGTGCCTCTCAAAAAGCAGAGATGGGTGCTATGGATCCAAACAACATGCTGGCAGAAATGGCGCACTATTCCTGTTTCATCAGTTAAATAAATACCCCCACCCCCAAAGCTATGCTAAATGCATTTTCTAAAACTAAAATACGTATCTTTGAAAGGGGAATGCATCCAACATTTACCCAATGGCAGAATTAAAATCCGATCCATTTTTTGCAGATTATATCTTAGATCACTGCTGACTGGAATTTACTCCAGACAATAGTTAAGGACAGTGAAGGGGGAGGTCTGTTGATATTGATTAATTTTATAAGTTTTACAAATTATTTTGTGAAGTTGGGAGCTATTATACATACCTCCCTTTGTTTGATTGGCCACACTCACTTTTTATTGTTACTCTCATCTTTCCTCGTGTTTTGGCATGTCACTTCTGCCTTAAACGGAACAAAAGCCCTTTGGGTCAAGGAACAAGTTTCACCTGCTCAAAAAGTAACCAGTATGTAATGCTGAAGCAATGCCTCTGGCAGTGGTGAAGGATTGGTTGATATAGTCTTTTCCTTCTTTATAGTCTGTGAATCTGTGGAAAGACAAAGTTTATTAGAAATAAAAGTATTTTGTAGAATATTCTAACTTAGTGTTTACTTGCTGCTCAGTGCCTGTAATGAGGAGAGACTATATAAAATAAAAGAATACAAGTTTTTTTGATTTTTAGTCTTGGCTTTTGATCAAATCAAACTTGCTACTGAGGAGGAGTAGGGAATAAAGTTAGACCTGGGGCTTAAACAAATCTTTTTTTTTTTTTTTTTTCCTTCAACCAGCTTTTATTTGGTTCAAGGATTTTTCTACCTCCTTGACACAAGCTAATTGGGAGAACTACAGGCAGTTTGAACAGCAAATACACAATTTTAAAAATTAGTTTGCCAGCACTATTGAATTTGCAATAAGCAGAGTCAGCATCTGAAATAGTTCAGTATTTCAAGTAATGACATTTTATTTAGTACTGTGGAATTTGTTAAATGACTCCCTTGAGCATTAAAGGCATCTCTCAATGTTTACAGGACCTGCGGGATGTATGGCTTAATTATCCACTACACCCACTCCAAGTAAGTTGTCCCTTTCTGTAATAAATTTCATAGCTGTGTTTTATTTCCAGGGATGCTTTTCTGTAGGTTTCTGCTGTAGTGACATTTCAGAAAATTTACTAACAAGTAGCCAGAGGAGTGTGTATATTTGCCTTTATGATTTTTTTTTGATAAATAATGAGTTTCTACATCTCTGAGGATTAATTGTTCACCTTTCCTTGTCTTGTGTTTGATATATGATTGTGTTTCTCGTACAATAAATCTAGTGAGAGGTAACATTTTGGCTTCTTCATCTACTGTAAGTTGGGACAAAAGGGGCACAAAAATGGTCTTCGGTACCTATTGTGTTGACCTGAAAATAAGACCTATGTTTTAATCTTAGGAAGGCACGTTAGTAAAATGACTTAAGAGTGTAATGCTAGATATTTGCCTGATTCCAGTAGCTTTAATAGCAAGTAAACACTGAAAATATGGACAAGTTAAAGGTAACTTATCCTCCATCTGCTTGCAAAACCCATAAGTGGTCCGCAGTAGGTTAACTTACAATTCAGGGAGCTGGGAGAGCTGGTTTTGAGTCCTTGCTTCCTGACTGAATTCTGATGGAGACCCTGAGCAAGTCATGGAGCCTCTTTGCACTGTAGTTCCCCATTTTACAGAAAGGCTGATAGTATCCTCCAAGGTGTGCTGCGGGTGTGCTGAAAGGATAGCTGTATTCAAGTTGTGATTCAGTCTGTTAGTAAGGCTTTCAGGATCACATGAACATCTGAGAGAGACATGACCCTCTTATTACCTCTTTTGTCCAGCCAAACCGCTGATGTTTTGACAGTCAGTTTGACTCCATTAAAACTTTTTGGGAGCACACCTTTCCAGCAGAAGGTCACTTAGAGACCCTACATCTGAAGTGTTTCAAATATTTGGTACAGACTTTGCAGTGGACATGTAGGCAAAACCTTGAGCAAAAACCTTGAGCAACAGATCAGTGAACCTGAAGTGCTTGTATAACCAACTCTGAATCACTGTAAGAGAAGAGTAAATGGAAAAGAGTCTTAGTGGAAAGACCAGCTTTCCAGATTCAACACTAGCTATCCCAAGTGGTGCCACAAAGCACCCAAGAAAATTCTTCTGGATTTCTTTCTTTTTATTATTTTATTTTCTTTTAGTGTCTTTCTGTCTGCTTTCACAAAGGAGGCTTGGATTCTGCGTAGGTTGGAGACAGGCAGTATATGCAGTTTATCATTTCTTGTTCTTGCTTTAACTCTGTGGGATGACAGTGCATTTTCTTCCATGGCCCAGAGCCCATCCTAACTCCCTGCTTGCCAGTAGGGGAAGCACAGGCTTCCCAGGTCAGCCACTGGGAAGAGCTAGCCTGAAAACTGACATTTTTAAAATTATTTAGTATGACTAACAATATGGCAAATGAAATGCCAATTAAAAAGAATAGTTCTGGGTGAGATGTATAGAACTGAAGGCCTGTAACCCTGTCAATTTGTAGCAGGCAAATCAGATGAAACTGTAATAAAATAATTAGTGGACACCTGGATAAATGTGATCTGTTTTGAAAGAATCAACATGACTTTTGCAAAGGCAAATACTGCCTTTGAGACGGATAGGAGATAAAGAAGTGGTGATGCAGGTGCTATTTTCTGCTGGGTTTCTTAAAAAGGATTTTGACTAGCCTTTCATCAAAGACTTGAGGAAATAAACTAAATAAACAAATAAAAAAGAACCTCAACAAGTGTTAGCTCTTGCATAGATTTAAAGGAATGGTTGAAACACAAGAAACAGAGGCCTGGACTGAAGACCATTTCTTAGATCATCAGTGGATTTCGCAAGGGATCTGTGCTGAAACATGTGCTGTTCACATCAGCAACCTATAACTTAGGAAAGATGAGCAGTGAGGTAGCAGTATGTTGACAGTACCAAATCATTCAGGCTCATAGGGATGACAGCAGACTGAAGAATTGTGGTCTGACTACAAGACTGCAACAGTAACTGAATAGGCAGTAAAAAAAAAAAAAGCAGATGGAATTCCATGTAGGTAACTATAAAAGAAGAAGTGTGGATGAAGCAGAAAACAGCCCTGGCTCCACAAGCAACTGAAATCTGAACGGAACGTTAGCACTCAGGAACGAGATTTTTGGATTAGGGTAGGTAGAAATGTCAGCTGAAGGCTGAAGTGTTTAAAGAAAAAGGCAAATTAAACGTTACCAATTACTAGAAAAAAGCGTAGAGAGCAAAACAGAAAAGATGCTAATGCCACTCTAAAAAACTAGCTTATGCACACCTTGAATATTATGTGCTGTTCTGCCCCACATTTTGAAAAGGATATAGTAGAACTGAAAAGGTGATAAGAAAGACAGCAACCATAGTCAAAGATAAGGAACGACTTCTCCTTGAAGAAAGCCAAGTAGGTGAGTGATCCGGGAAAGAGGTGGTGGGAAGGGACGACCTGGAATAGAGGTCTCCAAAATGAGTGGATGAGCAGTGAAACAGTTCTTCACTCTCTCCTCCAGTATAGGGAGTAGGAGGCATTGAGGTGCAACTAGAAAGTCCTAAGTTGAAAACAAGTGAGAACGTTGTTTCTTTAGGAGAGAAACAGGAGATCTGTGGAACATATTGCTGAAGGTTGTTGGAGGTATTGAAAGCTTTCGTGGGACATCAGGAACAAGACTGTGGAAGAGGGCTTGCCTTCCACAACCCATTGTGGGTTACCAAGTACACTTAAACAGCATCAAACTCAGGAAGTCCTGAGCTGACAGTAGTTGGAAGATGACCAGGAAAGTCCTTAATATGTTTTTGCTGTTCTTTCTTTTCCTTTAAACATCTGCATGTGGATACTTCCTCCACTGAGGCATTGCTATATGCGAGAGAGGCACTAAGTGGCTGAAGGAAATGCCTGAGTCATTTCCCAGCTCCAGAAAGCCATTTAACAAAGTCAAGGGCATACCAGACAAGTAGCTGAAAAGAACAGATACTATACAGAAACAAGATGCAGGGCTGGAAGGAATTTTTAGTCTGACTTAAAGTGACCATTTTATTTGGGCACAAGTGGAAAGTGCCCTTTCAAAAGTGCCCTTTTGAATTTCGTATGCTGCATATTTATTTCTTTTTGATACTGAAGGAAGAGGGAGAAATAGATTTTGTGGGGTTTTTGTTTCCATCTTGATATGTCGTTGATCTGCCAGCCCTACTGAATCTGTTGCTCGATTTCAAGCAATCTGATAACATTAAAGATCTCAAAGACACATAGAATTTTGTATGTTTTATGAAAATAAATATCCTATGTTGCCCATATGCAGAGACAGAACCACATAAGCAACACATTATAAATGCCTTAACTGTTTTAAAAAAAAAAAAAAAAAAACTTTCATCAGGGCTCACATTTTCTTTGACCGGTGGTAATTATCCAAGACAAAAAGCAACAGGAAAGTGGGTTTTCTCAGTTCAGCTGTTCACAGAACAACTTGTTCGCTGTATTCTTTGCCTTTGCTTTATAAAAGGTTTGCTTTTTTCTTAAAAATGTTGGAAATTGATGATATCTATTTGTCATTATTTGCACTTAATCTTATTTACAGCTGCAAGAGTCCAATACTGACAGACAACTCATTGAGACCTCTCCAGTTCTTCAGAAGCTCACAGAGTTTGAGGAGGCAATTGGAGTAATTTTTACTCATGTTCGGCTACTAGCACGTGCGTTCACTCTGAGGACAGTGGGTTTTAACCATTTGACTCTGTGAGTATGCAGCAAGAATTGCCCTGGTGTAGCTCTGTTGGTCCCTCTGTTAGTATCCCAAATTACTTCATTAAAACCAATTTTAAAAAAACCCACCTCGGGCTGTTACGTTAGTTCTCCAGAAAAGAACGGAACAGCTCTTTTTGCAAGCCCACCTGGCTCAGTATCCTGTCTTTTACAGTAGTCAATAGTGAATGCTTTGAGAAGGAATTTAAGGGATGTTCTAAAGTCATCCTGGTGTATCTTCTGAGCTTCTTGCTTCAGTGACCTTGGGGCTTCATCCTTGACACTGTAGCGAAGCATATTTGAAGGCACATTTGAGGAGAGGAAAGAAGTAAAGTCACATTCTTCAGGCCAAGTAAAGCCTTTGCATTCTGTGGTTTGTGCAACACCTAACACAATAGGCTTTTGGTCTCCGACAAGATCTGTTAGGCCCCATTTTAAAGCAACAGTAGCGTCATAGCAACGGATACCTAGTCCAGGATCTCATACAAGTTTAGACCCTGATCCTTTTACTTCTTTGTGAGTGGACAAACTTTTTTCTCCATTGAAGTCATTGCATTCATTAGTTTGCTTGCTTGTAAGAAACTGCAGATAGAAACCACATCCCATTTCAAACTTGATGTCAACTTATTCCTCCTCTCCTTCCATGAGTCCCACATCTGTGACCTAATAATTGTGTTTATCTGCAGCTTCTCTGATTTGCTTTCTCTTGAAAATCAGTATTGCAAAGGTAATGAACTGTGTTTTCGTCTCATCTGGTTAACACAAGAAAATTATCTTAAATGTGTTTAAAAATGAGCGAGGCTCACTTTCAGATCACTCTATTTTAATTTGTGTGTGCATGCTGGTTTTGTATTTTCCCTTCCTGAGTGCTTATTGACTTTGCTGTATTGATGTCTCATTTTTCAGAGGCCACAATCAGAGGATGGAATTCCTGGGTGACTCCATAATGCAGTTGGTAGCCACAGAGTATTTATTCATACATTTCCCTGATCATCACGAAGGGCACTTAACGGTGAGACTGCCATCAGTCATGCTCTCCAGGAGAACAAGTGTGAGATGGAAACTGAAATTATGGAAGCAGCTAGTGAATTATTCTGGATTTGATTAATAAAAGGAGCCTCAGCAACCACTGCTCTTAATAAGGCTTTGCTAATTTTAAGACATGAGTTCTGCAATGAATAGGAAATGGTGATTTACAAGCCCAGTGCAATAATTTTTGTTCTGTCTGTGAAATAGATCAATAGTTTTAATGATGTCAGTGGTGAACTTGAGAGATGAGACTAGTCCTTACTTAAGACAGATGTTTTAAACCATTTGTTTAAACCATGAGTTTTTTATTCATGACTATTAGGCTGTGGAACCAGAAAGGGTTTTATTTCCTGATAAGATTGCTATTTTACAATCTATTTTACTCTAGTTTGCCCATTGTCCTCAATCCAGAGCTCCTGTAGAAGATTTTGAATTTATTCTTAGTACTGTTATGGTCATCTGTTGTTGGTTACCATAGCCTTTCAGCCTTTCTTCTCCAGTCTCTGCAACCCAGTTTGGGGATCTTTCAACAATTTAGTATTTTAAGCGTAGAGTGGTAGTATGTACAATTTTTTTCAGAGGACTTGATTCCTTTAGTAGTACAGTTAGACAGTTTAGGGTTTATTTGTGAAGAAGACATTTTCTTAGGTTTACTGAATTTTCTTAGTTTTCAAATCTTGATTAGAATGAAAAAAGGATAAAAGTATCAGGAATGTAAGTCAAGCCCTTTAGTTAAAATTAGGAGGGATTTTTGTAGATTTCTTAGCTACTGGCAGTGGTTTTCTCAAATCAATAAAATGGTGGTGATGCAAAGTCTCTAACAAGCAATATTTTTTCAAGAACATGCTTCTTAGGTGCTTGAGGCTAAATCTGTTTACAAAGAAAAGAATTATATGCTCTCAATAAAAGTAATTTTTATTTCTTCACTATCTCTTAAATTCCATTTACATTTTCATGGATTCTTCTGCAGCATTCAGGAGACAGACTAAATAAACCCTGAATTTTTAATGTAAAAATGAAAAGGAGGAGGATCCTCATATCAATTTTTTCTCATGGAGAAACAAAAACATGAAGCAGAAATCCAAGGTTGCCATTTTTTCCTTTATAGATGACTATTAAAAGTGTAGACGTCAGTGTTGTTAAAGTAAGATAAATCTTTCAAGAATCATATGTCAGGAAGGGTATAAAAGGTTGCTATTAATGGGTTTAAATACTCAGAACAATGATCAGAACATCTCTGTGTTGCTTAATTTATTGATAAATGACTTGACAAGTAGAATGAGTTGCATATTGTCCAAGTTTGCAGGGGAAACTGCCGAGTTTGGACACAGAGTGGAATGGACATTGAGAATACATAAAAATTCAAAGAAGTAGGCAATGCCTGGAATAAAATGTAAATTCTGGGGGTGCCCATGCAATGAAAAACAAAATTGTCTTTGAATGTTTTTAACTTTGAGGACAAATGAGATGAGGCTTGTGAGGGGGTAGGAGACTGATGATGTGGGACCTGAAGAGAAACAACAAACACTGATCTCTCTCTCACCTTTTATCTAGGGACATACTTGTATTTGAAGTAGTAACGGAGCATCAGCTGAATCATGTATGTAGTGCTGAGGACAATTTCGGTCAAGGATGGGAAAATTCCACTTGACTAATATTGCAATGGCTTTCCGGTGTCACGAGATTTCTTGTGAAGAGATGTCTGGAAATTTAATTATATTTAAGAAAAAGGAAGAGGAGAACAATTTTGTTAACACGTTTTGAGAGAGCCAAATCATATGGCAAAAAAGAAAATGAAACTTGGTTCTCAAAAAATACAACTTCCCCAGTGTTGGCTCATGCTACAGTCGTGGGTAGTAGAATGCTGGGGGAACCCAGAAGAGTGTAAGTAACTTCCTTTGTAGCCGGAGTTAAGCTCTGGTTGAACATACTTAATGGCACAGGCTGTATCTTGCCGGGGTGGAGACTAGCTCCCAAAAAGATGTTGGAAAGGGACAGATACCCTGTCCTCCTCATATCATCAAAGAGAATTGGGTTTGTTGCTGGATGCCATTTGTAGAGGAGGCAAGTTATAATACGGAAGAGGTTGTGAACTACAGTGCTAGATGGTTATCTGGTTCTTTCCATCCTCAGTTTACTCTATGTGTGTATGTTACTCCTTATTAGTTTTACCATAATAATAATCATGGATGAGGGTCCCATCATAATAGATCCTCTGCAAGCACAACAAAAAAGATCCTCCTCCTTCTACTGCGGAAAACAGCTTTTTGTCAAATGTTACTGCACTTTTGTCTCATAGGTTGCATATCGTGGTTAGATTTTGGTTGGGGAATGTATTTATTGCTTATCTTAAGGACATAGGAAGGATTTTGGAAAGGAACAAGTAGGAAGATGATTTTGAGCAGAGGTTAGGAAGGCAGGTAATAATCCTCTTCTTTCTGCAGTCTGCCTAGTTTATGAAGATCAAGATGTAAGTACCTGCTTCATACATCATTGCCAAACAAATTATGAACATACTGTTCTTTATTCATCTGTTGTCAGAGATGAAGTATCAAGTACAGGGAATAAATCTTGATTTTCATAAGCTTAGTTGACATGCTGGAGCCAGGTAGCATATAACATGTGTCTAATAAGCTGAGCAAATGTGACATGGAAGACGGAGGGAAAAATATGCAGTGCAACTTCTCAGTTGTAGGTTATATATAAGCAGTGGAAAGAGAGACATTCTTTTCCCCACCCCATCCTGCCTCCCAGAGTAGCCCCAAATTTTTAAATTACACCATTTCATTTAAAGCAAAGAGAGAACAGGAAAAAAAAATCACCCTAACCAGGAGTTTAGAAAATTGAATGAAAACCTGAAATTCCAAAGTACTCTTTAAAGTTATATGACGTAGGTCTTTGGTCTCTATATTTAAGCAATCTGCCTGCAACCAGCCTTAGGCACCTCAGGGGACTCTGCTGGAGGACCAGGTATCCAGGACTTTCATATGCATTGAAATTGCTAGAGCCAGTTCTTCCTCAAGGACACATCAGCTCAGCCATACTGCCTTCATCAGAGCAGTGTAGCAGTTCTGAAACACTAGATTGTCTCGCTTGAGTGTGTATTTGTTTTAATTATTGCCTATTTGTTTCTTATTTGATGGACTCTGCGAACTACTCTGTAGACTCCAGAATACTGTGTGTGCTTATATGGAAAAATGTGTAACTTTATATAATTCACTAGAAAATTGCAGATGAGCTGAAAAAGTATTGGAGTGGTGAAGAGATGGTGTTTGATGGCAAAGGAAATTCACAAACAAGCATTTTAAATGCAAGACTTAACTATAGAGGGAATGTATCTGTAGAAGAAATAAAATTTGGAAAAAGATTTGAAACAGAAGAAAAAGTCAGCAGGAGAATTGAGTGTGTGTGTGCATGTGTGTAAATTATACAGAATATGAGGTTTGCTGTGAGAGAAGAGAGAGGCAGCAAGGATAAATAACTTTTTCCCCCCAACTCTCCTTAGCTTTTAGAGTTCAGCATTGCTAGTTTTTACCATTGAGTGGAATTTATTTCTGTTGCAGCTGTTGAGAAGTTCTCTGGTGAACAACAGGACGCAGGCCAAAGTGGCAGAAGAGCTGGGTATGCAAGAATTTGCCATCACTAATGACAAAACAAAGAGACCTGTAGCTCTTCGGACTAAGACTTTGGCCGATCTCTTGGAATGTGAGTTAGTGTGGTTATAACTACTTCGTACTTACCAACTTTCTTTTCTTCAGGGCTTGTTTAAGAAAGCCACTAGAAATCCCCCAAGTTGTTATTAAAGGTGCATGTTCAAATTTTCAAATGAATTATGCCTATACCATATGAATTATGCATTATACCTATGCAGGCCAGATTTTTGAACACTAGCCTACATTTTTGCAGGCTCACTAAGCAAGCATGAAGAAGGCATTATTGCAGGTATGAAGTTGCAGGCTTAGAAATGGAGGGGTTGTGAAGACCAGATAAAAAGCTATATCGCGAAAGATAAAACTTGTCATCTCAGTCAAGCTATTTAATGACAGTTATAATATATCAGTAGTGTATTCTTGTCACCGTTAGAAAATAAAATATTTCCTTCAGAGGATGAATATTTTTGTGGTTCATTTAGCTGCATTCTAGGAGACTGTTTCAAAATGGCAGTTCCACAGGAGGGAAAGCCGCACGAAAATTAAATTATTTTTAGTCCATTTGTGAAAGTGTATGCTCCTTTCTTTCCAAAGAAAGTGAAACAGTAATAAATATTGTGCAAAGAAAGTTCATCCCTATCCTGTACATTCTGATACATTTTGTGAGCCATTCAGACCCCCTTGGCTTTTGCCAAATCCTCTTAGTAGATGGAAATCACACACAAACAGGAGTGATTTATATCTAAAGCATTTTTATGGTACCCGCTAGTGATTTATTTCTAAGTAGCCATTGTCTACTGATTAAAAAGTGGGATTAGGAGCTGAGTGTTGTTTCTACATCTTCAAATGGCTGACTGAATTTGGGTAAGTCATTTGATCTCTTGGTCAACTTTGTTTTTTCCTGTACGTGCAGGATAATAGTACCCTCATCAGATCACTGCTGTGAAACTTAATTGAATATGGCTTTAGAGTACTCAAGGATACTCGTTTCTAAAAGTGAAAGCTATTAACGTTGTTCTTGGATGAATGACAATACCTTTTTTTTTTCTCCCCCCCCCCAGCCTTTATTGCTGCCCTGTACATTGATAAAGATTTGGAATATGTGCACACTTTCATGAATGTATGCTTTTTTCCACGTTTAAAGGTAAGGCCAGTAAGGTTGCTACTTTCCTGCTACTACCGTGCTTTTAGTATGTCATTGTGTTTTGGAGTCTTACCACAAACTCTCAACCATAAAAGCATCTTTGTGGACATCTTACAGGAGTTTATTTTAAATCAAGATTGGAATGACCCTAAATCTCAGCTTCAACAGTGCTGCTTGACTCTCAGGACAGAAGGAAAAGAGCCAGACATTCCTCTTTACAAGTAAGAAACAGCACCTTGTGGATACAAGCTAATTATCAATCTTTCTTTTACAAAAAGGAAGATGTGATCAAACGCCCAACATTTTTTCCCATGCTTTGGCCTTATTTTAGCCCTCCAGTCCAAGCCGTTTAGTCTCTTCTGGTCTGAGGATCATAACTGTTGATTGAATGTTTCTGAGCTTTCGATGTTTTAAGCCATTGCAGGGAAGAATCAGTAAAAATTTTGCTTTTTAGAATTACAATGTGAAAAACAAATGTGTTCAGTGTTCATTGGCATCATTCTATCTTTTTTTTCTTCCTTTAACGTAAAATAGTGGGAATATTTTAAATGAAGCGAATAGAACAAGGACAGTGGCTGTTCAGATACAAAGTCAAGGTACCTCCATACTGTTTCCAGGAATATTATGAATTTTCTTTACGCCTCTGTGCAACCAAAAATATTGTGGTATACCTCCTGATTGTAGGCTCCAATTCTAATCAGCAAAGAGCCAGGCACATCTGAGGAGCAATGCAGGGTTTGGACATTTTCAACATGCAAGTCAGCCCACATCTGTCCTCCTCTATAGGAATAAAAGAGCTCAGGGCCAGAAATTTATTGGCTTGAGCACCTTAGTTAAATACCTGAGGCTGGTTGGGACAAATCTTCCACCTCTCTTTCAGTTTCATCAGTGGTAAAATAGAGTAACAGCTACTTCAAAGAGACAGTAAAAACTTTTAAATCTGTATACTGCATCTACATCCACTTGATGAACGTAGGGAAGGGTACAATGTTAGCCCCCAAGACAAGAGAAAGGCTATGAAAGTTCAGGGCTTGTGTTGGGATTACTGTATCAAAAATGTATGAGGAATGAAAATCTTAAGCACATTTGTCACATTTACTGAAGTAAAGTTTTCAATAAAACGTAGCAGTGAGTTATAGTGAGAAATATGATCGCTTTAACATGGTAACTGATGCTCTGCAAATCTGAGGGCTCACTCCCTTTATCTTGAGTGAGGAAGATGAACACAAAAGAAAAAATTCCTGTTTCTTGTAAAACCCACGGAGTATCAAGTACCAAATGTTTGTTTTGCTTTACTGTGATAAATTGATTTTTGTAGTATAATTTAGAGTTAGTCATATGCAGTTATCTTCCTATTATCTTGTTAAATTTCTTCCCTTGAGGTTATCTGTTTCAGTGCACTCAGTGCTTATGTCTGGTGTTACACGCTACACACGTGTGGAATACTGTAGTTAAATACTTCAAAAATTTGATGTGAAATTCCTCCTCTTTCCTAAGTGAAAAAAGGTAGTGGACAGAACTCAAGCTGACAAGTGAGGAGAGATTAGAGACAGAGGGAAGAAACAGTAGAAGCAGCAAATTCATTGCATGCCTAGGGAATTATCTTTTTGCCCTTGAGATGATTATCGATGCATATCCTAGACTTTCATTCAAATGGAAAGGTTCTTTCGTAAGTGACAGAAACCGTAACTTTTCAAAGTTGAAGGAAAATTCTTTTGTACTGTGATAATTTGCTATGTAGAGAACCTCCACGTCTAATACCAAATCCTTTTAAAACTTGCTAAATGTTCAGCTCTCGGAGGCTAAAATTTTTGGTGCCCATCAACTTGTTGTAATTATTTGCAGTTACACAGCTATGTGTTTTTTAAATGATGTTATTACAATTGCATTCACAGTGTTTCAGCACTTTGTGCATAGTAAGCATTTTTGCCTGTAGATTGAAGTTTAAATTTTCATATGGTACTCCTGAATGAGCCTGGAAGAATAAATAAATCCAATATAAACAAAGATCTATTTTATGTGATTTACTCTTTTTAATTGTGTGCCATACTGGCAATCTCTGGGTTAAGCCTTCCTTCAGTCCTTCCTCCATTTTTTTTTTTGGTGCTAGTTCCACTAAGTATATTGACCAGACGGAAAGCTTGTTGATGTATGTGCCACTAACAAGTTCATTTTTTTTAATACTTCCCTCTTGAATAAATCAAGTCTGTCTCATTTCAGGACTCTGCAGACTGTTGGACCTTCTCATGCCAGGACATACACAGTAGCTGTTTATTTCAAAGGCGAAAGAATAGGATGTGGTAAAGGACCAAGGTACTGTGAAAAATTGATGGCATGATATTAAAGTTTATTCAACTCAGGAAGTGTCCAGAATTATCAACCATGAAGGTAGGCAAGTGTCCAACTAGCTTCAGAAAAGGAAAGCTTTAGAGCCTTTCTCAAGTTATTCGGAGTTTCTGCCTCAATCTTATTTTAATACCTGAAGGGTTCAATACCTGAATACATTTAGGCCTTAAGTTTTTTTAGGTGAACCTACCAGCACGCTGGCCAGCAATCTTGACCTGTCGTGACTCACAGGATGGAAACTACAGAGCAGTTTCCTGAAAATACTGACTTCAGTTTTAGTTTTGCTACTAAATTATGGTCCAAAATAAGCTGGCAAGGTAAGGATGAAAGGCTCTCAGACCTGATATTTTAATTTTTAGGCATGGAAAGAAAAAAGGTGGACATTTTGGGATGGTTTACGAAGTTACAAAGACTTCACTTAGGAACCCAAAGTACCTAATTTTATTTTGTGGTACCAAGTTTGTGGTATAAAAATATCATTGGTTTTATAGCAGTCAAACCTCTGTGATTTTGTTCCTTTTTTTCTCTCAAGTCAAAGCAAATGCTTCAGTAAAGAAGAATGAGCTAGAATATTCTGTTAATGTTATTGCTCTAATTTTAAAAATATTATACTGGAGCTGTCGTGCTATTGTTTGCCTATTTGTGGAAAGGTTGATATATCATACACCATGGGAGTTACTAGCTAAAGATTAGCTGAAGAGTTTTATTACAGAAGAGTAGCCAGTGCTTCATTTTTTTGGAAATTGTGGTTTATTCTGTACAACTTAGATTAAATGTAACACATTTTTGTTTGGCTTTGACAGTATTCAGCAAGCGGAAATGGGAGCTGCAATGGATGCACTTGAAAAATGTAAGAACTTTGCTTGGACAACAAAGAAAATTATTTATATTTTAGTCCCTTAGACTTTGATGGGGTGAAGTGCGTGTTTTGTAGGGGAGAAGAACAGAATAGAGCATATATACTGAATGCTGTCAGCTTCTGAGCAACAGGTTTGCCTATTAGTGCTTTCTAGGCAACTTTGTAAAAAGTGGAGTTAGTATGATCCCAACAGGTATTTTTTTTTAGAGGGAATTTTAGATCTGTTACAGAGACAGCAACTTAAAGGGAACCCTGTGCAATAAAGTCTCACTGAGATTTTTCCATGCATTGAACATGTAACGGGATAAGCCTGCTTCATCTCAGATAGTCAGGTTGTCTCATGCTCTGGTTTGGGGGTGAAGGAATACTACTTTTCATTCGCCAGTTTAGAAGATAAAATTTGATCCTGGATTATGCAGTAGGCTAGGCTAAAGACTAACATGCAGATGCTCGGCCCATGTAACTCAATACTAATCTGTTAACAGCAGTTTGTATTAGCTGAGCATCAGGTCATCTTCAGATACTTTCAGAAATATGCACAGAAAATGCAGCATGGGAGCAGTCCGTCATTGCAAGGGCATCTCAAAAATGAATCTAGTTAAAATGCCAGCTGTGCAGGTACTGTTAATAAATAGCTAACATGTTCTGTGCAACAGAAGCTCTCTGTGCAGGAGGACTAGAGGAAGTCAGCTTTTACACTTCACTGACAGGACAGATCTGCAGTTCCTCAGATGTCAAAAAAGTTTTTAATCCATAACCTCTGCATTCAGAAATTCCAAGCCTTAAAACTTTCAGAAGACAACGCAGTGCACAAGTGCACCCTGTAGTTCAAAATTGTTCAGATCCATCTGATAGACGGATACTTCACCCGACCAGTAAATTTGATAAGTGGAAGACATAACTTCCCTTTTTCATTGAATAACTACAACAATTTCCTGAACTTTTCCTTCTGAGTGTGTTTTCTTGTGACAATATCATCTTTCATAAAGAGCCATGAATACCGTAGAATAGTTTAGGTTGGGAGGGAAACGACCCCTTAAAGTAGAGCGAACTTTGAAGCTAGATTGTGTTGCTTTGGCCTTGTCCAGTCGAGTTTGACAATCTTTAGGGATGGAGACTCTACAACCCCTTTGGGCAGCTTTTCCTGTGTGTGTATGTTTATATGGAGTGAGTTTTTTGTTTCCTTTTTTGTCTTTTTTTTTTTTTAACATATGCATGAATAGTTAATTTCAAACAAAAGTCATTTTCTTGTACCTGTTTATACATCTGATAGCTCTGATGATTTTATTACATAAATTTCTTTCTCCACATCATAAATGGATTATTAACAAGCAGGTTGCTACCAAACAGAATTCTTAAAGAATTATGTTTCAGGCACAGTGCTGAAAATACTATTTTCATTTTATGGTACACATGAGCAACAAAATCTCCCGGAACTCCATTAAACACAAAGCACTGGAGTTTTAAAAACAACAGTAATTTAAAAACAATTTGCTTTTGTTTAAATTGTTTTCTGTTTTAAATAAATAAATCCTCCTATGCCCAAGTTCTGAATAACTGATGGATAAACCTTTTATTCATGTAGTATATAATAAAATGCACAAATTTCACCAGCCAATAAAACACAGACGTGGAAAGTCACTTTGCTGTAACAGAAACTCCTACAAATAAGGTGGCTTCTGCACCGTCTTCTCCAGCTGAACAAATCCATATTGCCTGGGACCAGAAAAGGGGAGGAAAATTCTCTTGGGGAAAAACCCACCCAGATCCCCAGTCTTTCTTGGTGCCAAGGGGCCCCACATTTAGGAGTCTCAGCTGAATTTGCTCTTGGTAACTAACTACAGAAAGGAGCAGTCTTTTGCTAAGACAAATCCCAGGCTTCTTTATGGCTTTAAAGGTCAGCATAGTAAACTTCTGCATTCATCTCAGACCCAGATAGGTAGCCAATGCTGATCCCAGCGCTCTGCTGCTGTGTGATCCCAGCAGGATTTACCACCAGCTGCAGGCTGCCACATATTCTGACACTTCTTTAGTTTCTTACTGGCTGGAGGGAGCACATCCGAGCAGTTGTCCACAGCACCCGGGTCATGCAGAAAATATCGTACCCTGTCAGCGGTGCACTGAACTAGAGAGCAATTCTGATCACTTACATAAGCTGCTTTTATAGCCTCAGTTCTAATTTATGAACCTAGATACCAGCAGATGGCCAAATGTCTGAAATCAGAATGGTCAGTCTCCCCTAGCTATTTCTGCATCACTTCAGCTTTGTCTAGGTTATTTTTCAGTGAGATTTCACTCGTGCACGCTCCTAGATTGTGCTAAATAAGTCTTTATACTAGTTCGTAGCTAAGCTGTAACTTCTCAAGAATCCATTCTTCTGCGGTATTCTTTTACCATTAGGAACCCTGCCATAATGTGGGATTTTGCATCGTCTTAAAACAATGATGATAATGGGATCCTCTGCACAGTGCTTGGAACTAGTGACTCCTACCTTTTGGACTGAGAACAAGGGGAAAAGGCCCTTGTGCGGGAAAAACCCACATTCATTTTTCAGTATTGACTACCTACTGCTAAGGGAATAGAACGTAAAATCTAGGTAATACCTGGCCATGTTGCTATACTAGAATTTTATATTTCTGTTTTTGAGTGCATTATATTTGGCAGTGCTTTGTAGCAGGAGAAGCAGATGTGGAAATCATCTAGAAACCAAGGCCTTATGACACAGAGCCCTGGTTCACTGTTAGAGTGGACTGTTATAAATGAGTAAAAACGATAATGTTATTCCTCCCTCCCCCCCAACTCCTAACCTTATCAAAGTTAAAAAGTAAAATAAAAGCTGAGGCTTTCTCTGTGTTACCAGTTTGTTTATTAATGTAAAATATTTCTCCTTGTGTCAGATAACTTTCCCCAGATGGCCCATCAGAAACGGTTCATTGAACGGAAATACAGACAAGAGTTGAAAGAAATGAGGTGGGAAAGAGAGCATCAAGAGAGAGAGCCAGATGAAACTGAAGAAGCAAGGAAATAAAAGGAGGGCACGGAAGCAGTGGCATATTTACTTACTTAATAACTCTGACTGTGGCCTTTGGAGACCTAACCTAGTTTCTTGCGGATGATGAATGAAGTGTGCCTGTTGGGTATCAAATACAAAATCATAATCTCTCCTTTAAAAAGTGTGTGTATATAGAGAACATTTCTTTAGTTTGGTTTTAACTACAAACTTTGTTTTTTTCTCCACTGAGATTTGTTTTTAAGTCTTTATAATTTTAATGAAAAGCTGTGGGATTATTTTCGTTGTTTTTAATGTCTTATATGAAATAATAAAATAATAATTTCAAAAATCTGTAGGAAGAAAAACTGTTTAACGAATGTTTCCTACGTCCAAATGTTATTGTGTCAGCGATCAGCAAAGTTATTGCATGAACTCAGCTACAGAGGAAGAAAGTGTTGTGACATTAATTCAGCAGAGCACTTAAGCGTGTACCTCACCCAAATCTTGCAGCTAAAGGTACTTCTTGACTCTGCTAAACCAGAGTCATAAATTTCTGGTCAGTAGATTGGTAAAGTAACTTTAGCACAGGAAATACTTTTGTTATAAGCAGTGGAACTAGGTTTCCACTGAAGAGTGACACTACTGTGTGTGGAAGGTTGGATTTTTGGTCTTTAAGTCAGTACTGTAAAATTCTGGAAGGGGAAAAAAAAAAACATGGTAATTATAAAGCAAAGGAATGCTAACTTTGTGTACAGAATGTACTGAATTTACAAATTTTGTGTCATTTTCAACTTGTTTTTTATCATACTGATGCCTACTTTAATAGGTTCCTTTGTCCAGAAGATAATCAGTGTGGTCCTGAGGGTCAAATGTTGTATTTGAGACTCCATACAGATACTGTTCGAAATAAGTCCTTTGAAAACCAGTTGTATCCATAGGAGGGCAGGATTTGTTCGCTATTTACAGTTCAAAAATGGAGTAGAGTTAAAGTCCACAACATCCATTTCTGCTGTGTATGATTTTGCGTATGGACAACCAATATACACCACCCAGTTACCTTTATTTTTGAAGTCTGTGGCTTGCATTAGGCAGAAAAACACTTCTTAGAAAACATCTGATTCTTATTTTGAGGTACCAGGCAGTGGAACATCCACTGTGTCTGTTGGTGGTTTGTCCCCCTGATTACTGGGTTCATTGTAAACATTTGTGCATTATTCCTATTTTTAATTTTCCTGTTTCAAGCCATTTATTTCTGTAATTCTATTTTCTACTAGCTTAAAGAGTCTCTTACTGTCATTGTGTTCTGCCTGTGAAGGTGCTGATTTGCTGTAGTCAAGTCACCTTTCCCTCTTCCTTTTTCTCATTAGCAAAACAGATGCAACTCTTAAAACATTTTATTTTCTTCCTCCTTTGGATCTTTTTTGGTGGGTCACTTCTTTTTTTCTAGTATGAATAACACAGATGTATTTGATGAGGCATCACCTAGTTTCATGAACACAGATACATGGATCTTGCCCAGAAAACTCCTGCAGGCTCCTAAGAGAAAACTTTCGGCACAAGGACTTTTGACAGTGATTTCTAGTATTAGTTCCTAATACTAGCTCATCAGTTTCCTGAAGTAACTTGCTGGAGGTGTGTGACGGAGATCCCTGAAAGCACTTTCTTGCAAATGCCAAAGTGGTGTAGCTGAAAAATTCAGACTACAAAAATGTTTTTCTGAATTTTCACCTAGGAGCTAATGAGTACATGCATTTTCATAAGCACATTTTTTGTTCTCACACAACATGAGCCGTGCTTACACGTGTTTTTGAAAGCTTGACCCCACAGCACTACCTCACTTCTTCCAGCTTGTACAATTGCCTTTTCTTAATGGATTGGTGCTTTAAATCTATTTCAGACGATGAGACAAAAAAAACATTCTGCAAGCTGAAGAGTGATAATAAACCATTAAAACATAGAGGAGGGGGATGAAAAAACAACACCATAAAGGCAAGGAGCTGTTCTTTGACTTCTGAGAAGTGATTGCAGCTCCTTACAGCTTCAGTCTGTAAATAAAAAGCTGAAATGTTTTTTAACAGCAGCAGGCTTACAAAAAAAATAACAACTATGAACCTCTTTTCCCCAAATCTTTTGTGTTTCCAATCCTTTTGTACAATTACCCATCTGCTTCTAGCAATAGGCTGAACTGGTGCAGTGGTAGAGGGGTACAGGCTATTGAGTACACCATTACTTATTTTCCCATCTTAAGTGTGATCAGATCCATGCACTTAAAATCAGCAATGACTTCGTTTACAGGTATATGATTGCTCTGCAAATTTCTCCTATCATTTATGATATGACCGGAATACCCTAGTGGAATTTTTGGGTCATAGTTTGAAATTGCTTTTATTTTCTATGCATAGCATCCAACTTTTCACATGTATGAATTATTGTTATTCATAAACATTTGCATAAAAATAGATTGGATTTATCAGATACGCTGTTTGGGGAAGGAATCCAAGACTTTTCTCTCAGATAGTTCTTGTTAGATGCAGAAATTGGTTTTTTTTTTTTAAAAAAAAAGCTAACATTTAAAATGATTTCTGTATTCTATTATTACAGTTAACAGATCTTTGGTCTTCCACTATAAAATGTAAAAGATGATCACTTTTCATGTCTGTGGTGTATTTTCCATTTACCAGGTGCAAAATGCCAAAATATAGGCTAGGGAGAGTTCCTGAAGAAATCTTGTTTTCCTTGTCCTGGAAGGCAGAAAACTAAAATGGAAAAGAAATGAATCAAAAGATCACTTTGTGTGCAAAACACAGTGGATCGGAATACTTTCAGTCGTTTAGATGGATGTCTGCAGTAGCTAACGTGAACACAATATCGAGAACGGGCAAGGGCGATAGTCGCCGGTGCATACCAAGGGCACAAGCGGTCCAAGAACGAGAACGCGACGTGCCCCTCAACAGCGAGATTTAGGGGTGCCTGAGAGGAGCCGTTGTTTCCGATGCTTAGCCATGACTGTCGACACCTCTCGCTATGCAGCCCGAACGACAGGAAAGGAACTGGAGAGCGCATGATCCCTGAGCACATCGAGAGAAATCGATGCGTCCTGACAGGGGCTGAGAGCTCTGGCAGTTGTGGCCTAGCCAAATGTCTGGAAAATGAGACTCTTCGAGGCCTGGCCAAACTGAGCATGGTCCATGGGGAGAGTGTCCGGGGCCTCCCAAGAGCCACACTGCTCCATGAGCGAAACCTAGGGAGGCCAGGCCACATCCAGAGGAATCGATGCCTCTCGATAGGGATCGATATCGATACCCATCAACAGGGGAATAAGGATAGAGATTGAGATTTTTGTGGCCCAGCAGGTCCTCCTCCTTGAACAGAGTTGCAATATATAATGCACTTTATTTAATTAGAGTTTTCACTGAAGATAGATATAAAAAAATCATAATTCTTATTAGCAGGGTCTAAGTTCACTTGGTGAGATTTCAGTTTCTGCAAGATTATTAAATGATGATTTGAAGAGAAGCTTTGACTCTAAATTGCTTGTGTATATTGTTGTTACTAAAATTTTCCAAAAGAGACTTCAGTTATGGCTGTTACTCCCTAAAATAATTCAGAAAGATCAAAAGACAAATCCTGATCATCTTTCTTCTACTTCAAAGACTATATTTGATTATACAGGGTATATATTTACATGAATTAGGTGGTTCACTTGTAAGATGTTTCTGTTTGGTGGAAATTTATATAAGGGCTATAAGGAGCCCTAGAAGGTCCTAGGGAGTTGAACATACACATGGTATACTGTCTGTGGTGGGGACTGTATTATGATAGAAATTTCTTTAACTCGTACATCCCACCTACCCCACCCTGCTAGCATAGCATTGGGATAGACATCCTGGAGTCTGCTGTTTGTGTTGCTTCATTTATAGCTTGACAACTATGCCAAATAACCTGGAAAGTCGCTGGCAGAATAATGACCTCACATTTTCTTATACACCAAAAAGTAAAATTATCATAATTCAGTAGGTGGAGCAAGGAATCAGATCCCTCATCTGTCACTACCATGTCTCAATATCCTTTATTCTTACTGCAGAACTACTCATTAGACTGTCACTCATCTCAAATGCGTTTTGTTTGAAAGCCAGAATAACAACTTGTATTTTGAAGACATACTCTCCCTTTGATGTATAATAACTCCCATTAAAATGAGGTGCAAATCTAGAGGTATACTGGTCACTTTGAATTATAGGCTGGGTGGAGACTTTTAGCTTATTGAGAATGGTCTTTTGTAAATTTTCGTTTCCTTTCCCCTCCCCCCCCCCCTCATATTCTTAGGTATTTTGTGTTCCCAGCTTGAACTGCAGATTATATGTTTCTTAGCAAATTTGTCATGTTTACCTAAGTACTTTGTCTACCTAGGAATGAAATGCAAGGTAAGACCATCCATTACAAACTTTGTTTAGTGTTTCTTTGTATTCCTGTTTTAAAGCAGTTCTGCAGAAAGAAATAAAGGTGGATGACTGCATGGGTCTTATTTTGTTTTCCTTACTTTCTTCATGGCAGCCTGCCTCACTGCTATTGTAGTGAGATGCTCAGCTAGCGCATCTCTCAGAAGCTTGCAGAAGAGAGGACCTTCTTAATCTCTTTACATCCGTTTTCTACTCATAGGCACATTCTTGATCCGGAAGGTAATGAGCTGAGGGAAAGCAGCCTTCCTGACTCTGGAGTGCATTGGCTGATATCAACTGTTCAAAATGCTGGAAGATCTGCCAAGGAGTCACAAAAACAGTGCAGTCAAAGAGGCTGACCCAGCAGCTGCAGCAGAGTGCATTGGCTAGGAACAGGTAGGCTGATTCTGTGAAGAAAAATTAAAAGAAAGATCTGCTGCATTTTCAAAAGCTAAAAGACAAGGGCTACTCTAAGAAAAAAATGACCATGTTCTGTCACTCTTCTGAATTTTTCATTCCTGTGCCCGTTCTTCCAGGCACCCTTGCAGTTTCCTAGATTCTTTCTGGGGTCCTGAGGTGAAAAAGGTTATGTGCTCCAGCCGTTTAGATTTCCCCACCTATAAGGGAGCAGGTTTTTCTCAGAGACCCTTTTCTTCACCTGCTTGCTATAGATAGCAAAGGGAGCACCAAATAAATATATTCAAAGCCTCATTAAACTGATGTATTTTCCCTTTGTCTAAATCATCATTGCATTCCTCAGAGTGATTCAAAAATCTTTCACAAGCAAGGGTATAAATGTCACTTCTGTGACTTCCATTACAGTCATATCTGAATACCTCAAAAATGTGATTTTGTTGCTCTTCACAATACCCCTGAAGAGAAGAAAGCACTATTAACTGTATTGTATTGCTGACGAGTGAAAACAGCGACTAAATTGTCACTCAAGTCCAGGCCTCAGGATGTCTACAGTGGAGCAAGATGCCTCATCTAGTGAATGCCCTGGTCTGTGGAGTAAGCATCCTTTTTGCTTTGAAAGCCTGCTACATTTCTCTTCCCATGCCTGATTGCCTCTTTGAGGAAGAAAGGGGGAACTTAGTTATACAAGCTGGGCAATGTCACCCTTATCCTTTTTTCCTGTGGAACCTCAGAAAACAATGATTTAGAGGAGCTCTAGAAGTAGGGCTCTACTACGAGAAGCCAGAGCCCAAACACTGTATCACTAGTACTCTTCCCAACAAGAAGAATGAATTTAAAACTTCCCCTTAAAGCAGACATTTCCAAAGTAATTCATTTGGATTAAGAGCAAAAGGCAGACTGCTGAGGTTACAAATCATGAACTTCTACTGGCAGCAGCAGAAACTCATGCACTGGGAGTGCAGACCTGAGACATCAGTACTGGGTGAGCGTTCCTTAGTGGAGGTAGTGTCCTATTTTTTTTAAAGATGGGAATGGTGGACATGGGAATCCTGACCCCACTGAAGCCAGCTAAGCCAACATTTCTAACAAAATTTACTTCCCCTGCAGACTTCTCCAGTCATTACTTCGGCCAGTTACTGTGCCAGAACAGTTCTGATATGGTGACCAGCTAAGAAATGTTTCTGCTGCCAACTAGAATGATAATTCAAATATTGAAGCTCTGTTTCCAGAGGGATATTTGAACTGGTAAAGAAATAGCAGCCATCTCCCCATCCAAGAGCACTTGAAAACACTGATGTTATTCAATATCCAATTATACAGTTTCTTAAAAAAAAAAAAAAGAAAAAATTCAACTAAAATTCTCTAAGATAAAAATTTTGAATGACTTAATCGGACAAATCATCCCAAATTGTTGCTTTTACCTTCCATTCTTGGGATGATAAACAATGTCAAACACATGAGAATCTTCTAGCTTTGTCATCATTAACAAAAAAATAAATTTAATGCCATCTGAAAGAAAATTAAGAAAAACTTCTGCTTTAATCTTTGATGTTTCAAATTTCTGTTACTCAAATACTGTTGTCACCTTCCTCCTGCCAAAAATAAAAAAAAAAACCCTCAAATATTTCAAATGTTTTCCACCTGCCAGAATGTCAGATTTTACAACTCACGTCCTGGCTCAGAAAATCTGTCTGTAAACTCACAATCTAAAACAAATTGTGTTTTAATGCTTACTTTTTTTGAATCAGGGCTTGATCTGACATCCAAAATGGTGGGACATCATTGCCAACCTTCTAATCCGCAAAATTTCAGAAAAATGAGCGGCTTTGCTCTGCAACTATTTTTCAAGATTTCCCATTCTTCTTGCTGCCATTGTTTTCTTTGCTCTGTAGCACTTCTATTTCAAAGTTGCTTGTTCCTTACGTATGGTTAGTGATGCAGTATCAATTTCAATTCCTTGCTCATTCTGAGCAAAAGCAAATAAACTACCTTGAACTCTTTGCCCTTGCAGGCCATACTTCACCATTTCTATCAGACATAAAATGCCAACATCAAGAACAAAAACCTCACCAGGCAAAAACCTCCATGCAAACAAAATACTGAATCTTGCAATATAGTTTTAGGGGATTCTGTAGGACATTTTAAGAGGGATTGTAAGGTCCTAATAGGACTTCAGAGACATAGTTAAGTACTTTTTGCAGCTTACATCATTGTGAATTTATGCAATTAGGTCAAGTTTGGCATTTATTTCAGCTGGCAGCTTATAAATGGACATTTATACATGCAAGAGAGGACAGAGAGGTAAGAAAAAAACATAACTTATCTAAAACACTAGAAAAAGGGCTATTTCAGTACTGACTACTAAGCAGCAGACTGATTTGGATAGAAAAATATATTAACCACTTTCAAATAAGTGCCAAAAAGTACAGATTTTCCATCTAACATAAATACAATTATGTGCCATTTGCCTGAGATAAAGATGGCTTTAAAAATGCATTAGGAGTTGAGTTTTATGCAAAACTACAGTATAAATCTAAAAGATAAGGTATAGTGAAATCAATACTTCTTATTAGAAGTAAAAGCAAGGCAATAAAACTTTAAAATCCTAAGACACAGAGGTGGGAAATATTCTAGCAAAGCTGTAATAGGTATCTGGAGTTTAATTAGGAACATATTTGAATGTATGTGTGTGGGATAAACACAAATAAATATACATATATTTATTTATGAAGTATATAAAATTTTCAGACTCATTACAACATGGTACTTTTTACCAAGGGAAAAGAGAGAAGAAAAAAAAAAAACAGTCTCCTCTGTGTTATTTGTTTGTGTAGCTGGTATTAAAATACTGTTTGTATTGCAGTAGTATCTGAAGATCTCCACTAGCATTAGGACTTTTCATGCCAGCCTCTATAAGAGCAAAATGACAGTCCCTGACCCAGAAAGAAATAGAAAGCAAACAATGACTTACTCAGAGTCACAGAACAGGTCAAGGGTAGAAATGAGAACAGAACCTGACTGAGTCTGTCAACTCTCAGCTGAGGCTTGTCCTCTCATCATGCCACAGAGCTATTTATTTACAGCTCCGGAGATACTTAGCTTTAGAGATTATAGCTGTTTTATTTCTGCATTAATGTAGACATTTTAAATTTCATGCACAGCAGACTAGAATGCAGTTTTACATAATCTCCTTCATAGTGAAGGCTCATGAAAGTAATTAAAAAAGTGATGCGTGTTAAAAGAAAATGCAAGTGATTGGTACTGTCCAGTAAAAGTCTCTCTCTGCACCCAAAATGTTCGGGTTTGCCTGCTGTTGTTAACTCCTGCTGAGGTAACTCAGATTCATAGCTCTAAGGTCTACCATTCAGTATTTCGTCATGGGCGGTGTGACAGCTGTCACTCGTGTAGTAACAAGCAGTGTTGTTTGTGCTGTGGTAGAGCTGGAGTTAGCTCCGTGGTATATACACAGGGTGAGACAAATGTCTATTCTGGATTCAGGGCCAGGCACTATGCCTGCTGTTTTTCAGTCTGATTGTATCCCCACCAAGCCCATTAGAGGTTAGTATCTCTCTATGCACGTGTAATATACTTCCAGCATGGTTATAAAAGAAAATAAGGGTGTAAAGAGCGGTGCTCTCAACTTGATTTCAAGGTGCCAAAGCAATTTCCTTGTTTCCTTGAAAAGAAGTTATTTGCAAATTGTTTGCCCTCCAATAGCTGTCACAGATAATAGAAAGAGCTGTGGATTAATGTCATTAAAAGAGAAAGAGTACCCCTTGAAGCACAATTTCTCTTTTGCAAGAAAAAGTAGTGGCCTCAAAACTCAGTGACAGTAGCAGGAGATGGAGGTAGAGGTGAGACTGCTCCCCTGTGTGCTTGGGCATAGCTCCCTGCCTGGATCATGACTAGGGGGAACGTGCTGGCTCCTAGATAGGCTTGCAGGAACGTGCCAAGTTCAGTTTCAGTCACTGAGAAATGCTGTGGCTGCGGCAGGTCAAGCACGGTGAGGTTTAGCCTCACCTCAACTCACAGAAACTAATGAGACAGGAAAGAGCACAAGGTAGACTCAGGACCTCTGTTGTTACAAACAGTAGCTAGTCTCTGGCCAAAACAGCATTTCCCGAGGGGCACTGAGGAAAAAGTCTAGATGTCAAGAAGACAGTATACATGCAGCAGAGCTCAATTCAGTCAATCACTGCATCCACATTGTTTGGTAATGGCTTACTTTGTGCCTTGCTGTGGTGCTGGGGGATTTTTGCCTGGTCACACATGCGCGCCCACACACACTGTAGACATGGGCATACATATGTGTATACAGGTTAAACAGGTATTTGTGCATATGTATAAAAAAAGTTTGGGGAATGCAAGAGGCCCAGGGAGACAGCTGCATGATTGCTTCACCTCCTAGGCAGATCTGTCATTCTGGGCTACAGAACTGGTTTGTTTATTCTATTTAATGATACTGACCTTTGTGTTGAAGAGGTTGGCCTGTTGCAAAGCTAGGATTTGTGGCCTTTTGGGACTTCAGCTGTTTGGAAGACTGAGGGTATTTCTTACTACATCGGGTCCAAAGAGAAAGACTTCTGATGACCCAGCTGCCCTTATAACTCATTTGCCCTTTACCTTTTGACAGACAAAGTGACTTCAGATTTAGTCATATGTTAGAGACTGTCTAAATTTGAAGAACATTCGGGTAGAAAGTGATGTCTTATGGCAAAGAGAAATGAAATGGTATTTGAAAATTCCTATTTTTATTATTTACTGTATGTACTTAATGATAACCCTGGGGGATACCAATATGAGTTTTAGAAAGGACTTCTCTAGAAAAGTTGGGGAAAAAAAAGATTATCTTTATATATTGGCGTGTGTATCACCTTAAATCATATCATCTGACACAAAAGAAAAGATCTTACACCCATGTTACCATATATCTGTCTCCAAAAGAGCAATTAGTTTCTCTGTTACAATGTAAAAAATTCTCCTTGAGTGTCATTTGATTTTGAGACTCCTAATCTGATTCCACAAGCTATTTTAACTAAGTGAATCACTTTGGATGGGGCTCAGAAGGGTCTGTACAGGAGATACTTTGCAGAACATTTACAAACAACAGAGCTTGATCTTTAGTCCCTAGACTCTTAGTAGCCCTGATCCTGCAATGTTTATGCATATGCTTCATTTGCACTTACAGCCTTCTGCACGGGAAGGGAATGTAACTACAGTCATAATCCAGAGACACAGAGACTATACAGGTGGCCATATAGTTCGATTAATAGCGCCGTAAATGTACAAGCCAAAAAATGCGTCCTATTAGCTTCCCCTTAGCTGTATCGATTCTGTGTGGCAGAAAGTAGAGGGGGAAAGTGAAGATTTTGCTACTTTTTATGGTACATTAAACAGCACTCTTTCTGACTTCACACAGGAAAGAGATATGCTGAGTAAGAAAATACTAATTTCACATAGTTGCTTTTCTCAGTAGAGCTACCCTGTAAGTACCAAGCCCAAGAGGAAGGAGAGCATAGTCAAATTAATGAAAAATAGGTTATGATGATAAATTATTCAAGTAGATAAAATTACTTTGGATTCAGAAGCAGTTGAAACTTGAGGGCTAGATCCTTTTCTGATACAAAAGGATTCAGCTACATCACTTTCAAGGCAGCAGTGAGAACTCGCATCATTCAGCTAAGAATCTGATTCCATAACGTTAGCTATGATTGGCAGCATGAGTAATCAAGGTGAATGTTTTAAATTCTGACATGCCATAGCCTTTCTTTCCAGTTCTGTAGTGCTATTTTAAATAAGATGAGATAAAAGCCAAGCCTCTCCAAAGGTACCTTTTCTCTGATGTTAAAGGAAACAATGTAAAAATATGCTCACTAAATAAATCATCACGACTTTCAGAATATATCACATCCTTCTGTCTTTCTTAAAACTTGTAATACAACTTAAGATGTTCACCTTAACTCAGTTTCTTTTGTTTAACAATGTTTCTGTACAGGGAGGAATGTGTAGAGAAGGCAGGTTTGGATGAGACACCCCATCAGAAGTTCCAGTGATCACAGATCAGAAGCCCTTCTTTTAGATTTCTGGCATGGCACTTCAAAAGTTTAATCCTCTTACATTTCCAAGAGGGAGGGGATAGTGGAGAAAGGAATGAGGGCTTTTGTTATGCTGAAAGTAAATACCAACAACCTGTAAACGCACCTAGCTGTGCAGAATAGCCTCTTAGCACATTTCCTCCAAAGAACTAGGTTAATTAATTTGGCTTCTGCTGTTCTAAGATGAATTTTTAGTCAGTTGTCTTCAGCTTGCATGCGTATAAGCGCAAAGCAGTGGAGGGAAGCACAGGTTGGTACAATGTTTTTAAAGACTGTATCTGAAGTCAGAACTTGCAGTGCATCTGTAGGGAAAAAAGAAAGAAAATGTCCCAAACACAAAGAATTCCTGGAAAATTCATCTACAGTACTAAACTCTAAGGTTGAAATGCACCCTACCTGATAGCTGACACTGAAGTCATAGCTTCTGTGATCAGTTGAGAGAAAGAGCAACACCTCCAGAGACTAGTTCATAGCTGAGGCTGGAGGTATCACCCACTAGACATACTTCCCTCTCTCTCAGCTGAGAGCCTAAGGGTGATGGCTCCTTTATCTTCGTGATTAGTGAAACACTCATAGTTAAGATGGGGTGAACCTAGGTCCTAAATAGCTGTGGCATGTAGCTGTAATAAGGCACAAACGCTCCAAGTGAGCCAGCATGGCATAGTTTCCTTTACATAGCCTTTTCTGGGAAGAGTATACCTCTTTATCCCCAGACAACTCCCTCAACCATCCCCTTATTTGCAGCTGTGAAGAGGAGTGACAATTTCTAAGTGAGAATATTTTCAAATGTCAAGAAGCTTCATTCTCAACATGTTAAACCACAAAATCTCCAGATAATATGTCTCAAATGAAATGAGATTAATTAGTAGAAAGGTAATGAGAAGACATTCACAGAGGTCACATCCCAAAGCCCGGTCACTACTATGGAAAATGAGGGAGAAGGCTAAAAACTGCAGTCTGCTTTGTTTTCTCTGGCATTGGCATTCACAGTTGTTAATTAACCCTGTCAAGAGCAAGTTTGTAGTGGCAAAATGAGGAGAAAAATGTTAAGGGACTACAAACTTTGTCTTTTTTTTTTTTTCCCCCTCTGTCTCTTGTTAGCATCCCTGGGTGTAATGTGAGCTCCTTACTGCCCCAGCAAGCCTGCCATTGCATCCACAGCAGGGCTGTGACTCTATCCAGCTTTTCTCACACTGTGGCCTGCCTGCTGGGAAACTTGGGTTCAAGTGCTTTTTCCAGGAAAAGCCTGAAGGGCTTCTGGAACACCATGAAAGTCATTTTGGCACAGGTCACCAAGGCTACGTAGGCACCCAGCTCCTTTTAAACTGACAGTCAACTGCACGTCTGCAAAAGCAGAAAACAGTGCTTCTTGACCTTACAACATTGCAAGTTTAAGACTGTCATAGATTTGTGAGCACTTACATAAGAAAGGTATTGAGAATCATACGAGGACTGAAGATAGTAGAATGCAGTCTATGATAGTAAGAGTGGAGGCTATCACACTGAATACGTGTAACAGGACCCAACTGGCAAATTTATGTTTTAGGTTCCTTAAACTTGAGCAGAAGTGTAAGGTCTCCTCCTAGACTCATCTAAGTTGATGGTCCTTCCCTTGACTTTAATAAGCTTCTACGTTGAGCTGAAAGTTGAACCTTGAAATGAAACCTTGCCATGAGGGTAACTGAGACTTTAAAAGCCTGAATTTACAGTTTGTCAAAATATGAAGGAGATACTGCTGATGAAACATCTATTGTGTATTAAATCATAAAGTATTTAATGAAACAGGAAGTTCCATCTGAACATGAGAAAAAACTTCTTTACTGGGAGGGTGACAGAGCACTGGCACCGGTTGCCCAGAGAGGTAGTGGAGTCTCCTTCCCTGGAGATATTCAAAACCCGCCTGGACGCGATCCTGGGCAATATGCTCTAGAGGACCCTGCTGGAGCAGGGAGGTTGGGCTAGATGATCTCCAGAGGTCCCTTCCAACCTAACCCATAATGTGAAACATGCACGTATCCCAAAAGAAAAGATCTATTATAAAACAACCCCATGCTGAACAAGGGTCATCCATTTGCATCGTTGTTAACAGCAGCCACTAATATCTGAACAGCTGCGCTCTCTTGGAACATTTGGGCAAATACAACTGAAGGAACATACAGTCAAATTAGTGCTCAGGGCAAAAGAAGCATCTATGCCTATATACTGATTGAAGGAGCTGGATGGAGAGAGAGCAATATGATGAGCTGAGAAGATGCAGTGACTGAAGTGTAGCTGATGAGAAGTCAAGTAAGACAAAAAAAGAAAAGAATAGCAGAAGAATAGCACTGATGTCAGCTGTCACAAAAGAGAAAATTACAAGCAGTTGTAATGAGAAAATAAGTATGTTGCAAGTAACAGAATTTGAACACTATGGCAATCTAAAGTTGATCAGTCCATTGTGGAGAAGAATCATAGGATGGGGTGCCAGGGAAGACTTTCTTTTTTTGTTTCTTCTCAAAACTTAAGATTTTCAGATCTGCTTTCCATCATTTTATTCTTTATCCTGTCTTTTTAAATATGTGCATTAATTGCACCTTAGTTATCTCTGAATCTATTTCACTAGCCTAATTACTTTTTTTTCCCCGCTTATGTTTAACCTAAACTTTTCCTTTCTTTGCTTAGAGTCATTACTGCTTTTTCTGTTATCTTCTGAGACTTGGTATGATTTCCTTCCTTCATTTACATTGTTACCTTGAAGATATTTGCAGGCTATATTCATTTTCCTCCTGAGCCTTCTCTTTTCCCTTGTATTGCTCTCCTCAATTCCTTTTTTGTTGTTGTTTCTTTCTCCAATTTATGTGCTCCTCATCTTTTCTATCACCAGTAAGGTTTAGTCTCTTGATTAATTTTATGTGATCTGTGTGTTTCAGAATAGTATAAGTAGTAGAACTGACCTAAAAATGGAGTGAGGGACTCTTCCACAACAACACTGCATAATATTGTCGCTTTTGCCATACTATTTTGTGCTTTTAATGCCCATCAGCAGTAATTTCCTTGTAGTGCTAAATCAGCTCCCTCAGTGATGCAAAAGGATCTATAGCCTCCATGTTTTGAAGAATTTATATTCCCACTGCTGTAATTCCCCACTGGTGCATACCTATCTGTAAGCATCCGAGACTTGCATAGGTTGTGCAGAACTGTTGGGGTATCTGTGCATTTGGTGTATGCACCTGAACAGTTAGAGAAGCATGTCCTCCACCATTAAAATACCCAGATGTCATTCACTATGCATTTCCCACTTTTGAGGTTTTCCCACCTATGAAACTCTTTCAGCTGTATTTAAGCACATTGAGGGGCACGTAGGTGTCTAACAGGGATTTCAAAAGTGAATAGGCTGATTGAGTTTCTAATCCTTAAGTTTTTACTTTTGCCAGTTTACACCCGGATTCCTTTGAAAATCTGCTATGTGCTCTTGGTAAGTTCGCTGGGGTAGGAATTGCCCTTTTCTCTGTGCCGTACTGAGAACAGTAGAGCCCTGATCTTACCTCAGCAGTACCAACCTGCAAACATTTAACAGCAGCAAAACAACACTGGAACAATGCCAAGCGGGGGCACACAGTGGGAATTTAATAAGAAATAAAAGGAGCCAAATAAAAGGACGCCACAGAATGAGTTAATCTGACACCCAAGAGTGAAGACCTGACAATCAGAAGCATCTTTCTTATTGATTCAAGATGAGTCATTTTCTCTGTTCTTCCCGAACAGTCTGATGAAAAATATGCCCAGATAAAGAAATAAGGTGGAATTATAAAGCACATGCAAGAATAGACTTCTTGCAATCTCTGGTCTCATTTGTCCACCAGTTAGAAAGATTACCTAATAAGCTACAATCAGCTACAATCTCAGAACGTGCCTGCTTATGCAGTGCCAGGGAAGGTAGATCTGGAGTCTGTCAGAAAAGGGATCAGTTTCCAAACGTGTATGACAACCCTGAAACTCAAGAAGATACAGCTCCTTTCCTCTGAAGCCTCTGTTGTCACTGGCTGCTGTCATCCAGAGAGTTTGGTTTCAGTGCTGTGAGAAACCTTAGGCAATCTCACACAATGCAAGCAAGAAAATGACAGCCTGTGGTGACGCAGCCAGTTTTCCTGATCAGCATGATTGTACGAGCGCGCTGTACTTAGTTATATTGATTTGTCTCTGAGAGCTCCTTCTGCCACATAAATCTCATCGAAAATCTTTAAAGATCTTGCCCCAGAAGGCCACTACGTTTTCTTTCCCAGTAAAAGAACCAGAGCCAGGAATTCATCTCTCAGAGTTTCAACTAGAATGGCCCATTTATGAACCAGCTCTGAATGCTTCTCTCTTACATTTTGAAACATTTAAAAACAGCACTGCACTTTATGATTAACCTTCACATCTAAGTAGTACTACAAAGAGCTGTATCTATCTCCTGTCCCTTTCTTTCGTAATTGAAGAGACTTGAAAAAAGAAAAATCACCTCTCTTTCACATAGAGGAATTTGAAGGAGCATTGTGCTGATTGTATCTAAAGCATTAAGCACAACAGGCACCACATTGTAAAGATTGTAAAGATGCTGTTTGTGCTACTCTAGTTAAAAAGACTGTTACCCTGAAAGAAAAATTTCTTCATGGCAACAGTAAATTAAAAAAAATATATTTCTAATTAGGCATCAGGTCTTTCAACACAGCCAGAGATAATGAAGCACTAAAACAAATTAATACTAATTTTCCATACATGTATCAACAAATCTGAGTCATAAACTATGTTGTCATGCCTGACAGATTAATGTATTTCCTCATACTTACTACTATATATGCTAGAACACAAGGAATTGGACTTTAAGACAAGAATGCCTTTTCTAACAACAAATTATTACATCTGATCATAACCTAGAAAGAATCTGTTTATATCAACACATACATATGTGTGTAAATTTAGGACTATTCTGGTACAGAACAGCTTGTAGGACTGGGCTTTAGATGTTTCAGTAACACTAAACGTTTGGCAAGATTGTTATTTTTTTCCCCCCTTAAATAGCTTGGTAAATTTTTCCTTGGCTCGCTCTGTTGCTGTGCAGATGCAGTCTGTCCACATATTGTAAGAGGAGATTGGGGACTTAGTCTCCTTCTTTTTTTATTCTTCTAACCAACTAACTTCAGGACCTTTTAGAACCAACACCTGCCAGAGTGCTTTCTATTCATTTAAACTGGGCAGCTTGGTGTAACTTAAATATAATTACCACAAACATCAGGACATGGTAAACAACATGCAATTAGACAAGCATCCTCATACAGGTGCTGAAATTATTGACAACAGAGGAGAGTACTACATTAATCCAGAACACAGGAAGAAAATAAACAGACCCTGAATTTGTCATTTATTGCACAAGGGCACACCAGTACCTTTGTACAGAGCCAATTTCAAAGAATCAAGGGTTGTAGCAGTCTCTCTAAATATAGCCAGTTTCAGGATAAGGCACTAATTATGCTAAAAAACCCTGCCTAGACTATATTCACTTGTTCATGAGTTTGTTCTCCAAAGCTTATTCACACAAGTATTCTTATTTTGTCTGTACTGTAAGTGATTTGAGGTTATTATAGTAAATAGATGATAAATCTAACAAAGTAAAACCGTGGGGAGGGGGTTGAGGATTAGAGCTGAAAATGCCTAACAATGCATGTAATAATTCCGTCCTGAGCAGAAGCACATATATCAGAAGCATATCAGCATGCAATTTTGATACAGTTAGTGCCTATTTGCCCCATATGACTTAATCATATTTTTCAGTGTAAAGTGTAAATAATGGCTTAAAGAGATGATGGAAAATACAGTCAAATTCTTCAGAAATATTGTGATTGTTCTAGCCTTCACAAGTGTGGAAGTGCAATTTCAAAGTATATTTCAGATAGACGAGAGTTTGAATCCTTGACCTGGAGTTGAAGAAAATAAGGCAGAGACCTTGCCCAGATTTATGCATGTTCTTAATCTTACACACCAGAACTAGCTCCTTTAGTTTCAGTGAACTGACAAAACAAATAATCAAAAACAGTCAGTTCCTGAATCTTCATCAAGCTCTAGAAACTAGATGAATGTTTTTCGGAGTAGTCTTTTAAAGATTTGAGTTCCCCTTGCTCAGCTCCTGTGTGCCTGCCATATGAATGGCTCAGGTTTATGGGAGAGAGGTAAACATGTCCACTAACCTTTTATGAGAGCTCAAGTTATGCATCTGTCGAGAACAACATTTCTTCAAACAACCCTCAGCACTCTTTTACACCTCCTGTACCATATATACCTTTTTGTCCTTAGGCGATGCAACTATAACAGTGTAGCTGTGGTCCAGTTAGTCTGTAGACTGGTGGTATGGGCAAAACAGTCTCAACTTGGGGAATTTCATTTAATTTATTACCAGTTAACATAAACTGCTAATTACTGCTTCAGGTATTGAGAAACAGAAACAGGCAGTGCAGGGGTTTGAGGTCATGCAGAGATGTTTGACTGCTGCTCCATGCCTCCTCTTCTGTTGCTCTCAGCTTGTTTCCTTTTCTCCTCCATTGGCTCCAATACAGGCTGCAGTCCCCTGTGGTGCCCCTGCTCCAGCACAGAGAGCCTCCAGCCATGCGTGTCAACAGCATCCCTCCCCTTCTACTTGCTTCCTCCATGTTTTTTCTCCAGACATTTCCTACATGTCTCCTTTTGCATGTCTTGCAGTGTCTCTTCTCACACGTGTCCTCCTGTTTCTCCTGCTACAGGCAGCTCCAGCCCTTTCGTGAATGTGTTTGAGCAAAGGCACCACATGTTCCTCTAGCTGGATGAAGTTTTGGCACAAAGTGGGTTGTTTTGCCCATTTTAGTGCCAGCTGGGAACAGCTGTAACCAGCACAGGGTAGTTTGTGGCCTCCTCCCACATGGGGCACCTCTGCAACCTCCAGCTACCCACACCCTGATGTTTATGCCTAATACATTCCACCCCTCGCCCCTGTGAAACAGATTTAAGAACTGTTTGGATATCCACCCACTACAAACTCCCCTTTTAACATCCTCACAACATCATTTTAACATCATGCATCATACTTTACCCTTCTTCCCAGAGGGTAGGGATTGAGACTATATCACGTGTACATGCACTCAGTAAAACTCCACCCCTCACCCTAGGGAGCCAAATTATTCAGATTAACCCTATTAGAGGCTGAAACCTTCTCACACACTCCACCCCTTGTCCAGGAGAACCAGGCTGTAGGGGCCAACAGTGTAACAAACTAAACACCTTTATGAACTTCACCCCTTGCCCGTGTAAAACACAACACTAATAAGGTTTAAAGGAGTCTGAACGTTACAATCCCCATCCCTTGTCTCTACGGATTAGATTAACATCATAATAATCTGAGCTCTTATTACAAAGAGCAGGCTTTGTCCCTGCAAAACACACACCCAAGGACATTACAGATCATTGAATATTCCTCCATTACAAACTCCACATTTTGTGCCTCTGCAGGGCATTTCCTGCTCCCGGGGTGGCTCCGAGCTCGCTGGCTGCTCCTGCAGCAGCCCAGGGCCCTGCTGCAACAGGGCCACCTCAGCACTACCAGCAGCTCATGGCTGACCACGTCCCCCCTTCCCGCATGGGGTGGTCGACACCTCTGCCAGCAGCCAATTACTCTGACATAGGGGATTGGTTCTTCTCCCCAGCTTAGCTCAGCTCAGCGGACCTGGTTCCTCCGCAGCCTTGCTGGGAGTACGTGGTGAGCCCTGGCACACCCCACAAGGCACTTTTCTCCACGAGTCTCACAGCCCTGCAGACCCTGCACCCCTGTGCTGGTGCTCTTGGACCCCGAATGGGGAGACAGCCTCAGCTCTGGGCCACCAGGGCCAGGACCTGTCCTGCTTCCTCCCTATCACCCTGCAGTCCAGCAAGAGCTCACAGCTTCCTCAGACTCTCCTGTTTCCCCTTATTCACAGTTTGCACCTCCCCGCCCCAACTCAGCAAGAGCACAGCTAACACAACAGCCCGTCACCACAAATCCTCTACACCAGAACCAAGCCTGCTGCTGGGCTCCAGGTCATTGCAGCAACTCCAGACCCAGGGCAACCCGTATCCTCCCCCCCAGCTGCCATTTCAGGTGAGAAGAGTCTCAGTTTGGGGAGCTTCACTTAATTTAAGTCATTGCCAGCTGACATGAGCCTTTAATTACCAATTTAGTTGAAAAACAAAGATGACAAAACAGTTAAACAAATGAGTACTTAGGGAAATCCCTTTTCCCCAGGCTCAGCTTCAGCTGAGCTACTCGCCTTCCCCCTTTCTGCTCTCTCCTCCCCTCATTTTCACCCCCTGTTACCACCTGACCCCTATCAGGCCCTTCGAGGAGGGGAAGGGCACTGCAGAGGGCTGGAGCTGGCCCTTTCCTAAACACCTGTCAGTAGCAGCACCAAGGGCTCCTCTAACTGGCTGAACTGGGGCTGTTCTCACAGTTCCTGGGCTGGCCGAAGCTGACTGGAATGGACTGGAGCAGGCAGGGACCTTCCTGGGGCAGCTGGTGGCCTCCTCCTCCCGCAGCACCCTGGCTGTCCCCAGCCTGGTGTTTGTGGCCAGTACGGCTAGGTATGGAGGAGCGGTGGCCAGAGCTGGTGCAAAATAGATGCAGTCTGCCCTGGGGAATTTGATCTTGGAGAGGAATGGGAAGAGAAGAGGGAGACAGCTGGTGATGTCTAGGCCCGGGTTTGTTCTTTTGCAAGAAAACGGTGGGCGTTAAGGTGAAATACTGAAGTCTTGGCACAGTTTTTATGTTCTGTATTCTTCATGCTGGAGATCTTTGTTTGCATGTGGCTCTCTTTTTTTTTCCCTCAGTCCCCAGGACCAAGCTTTACCATCTGAGTCCCTTTGCACTGCTCTGTGCTTTGGTCATCAGACAGTTAACAACAGGTGTTGTCTTTTGGGAGTCCCATTTTGCTCCTACCTGAATCAATGATAAAATTCTGACTGTGCAAGTGATGGAGCCCATGGGCCAGATGGGTATTTGGTACCAAAACATTTGAAAGGCTCTTTCTGTAATAAAGAACTTTATGAAGTATTTGCTGGAAAGAAAAGTACCAATCTGTTGTCTCCAGGGCATTTGTAATCAATACTGTATTACGAGTTGATTAAATACTAAGATATTAGAACTGTGAATCTCAAAGTTTAGTTTTGACTTTTCTCTGTTACTCAAAAACAGCTGTTAAAAGTGTTTAGAGAAGTGTTGACAATACCAGAAAACAACAGAATCAAAATAGTGTTATAGCTGCTATTTCTGAATGTGTGAACTTGGCAAGGAGAAAACGCTTATCGCTAGATTAGTACTGGCAAATGTTGTAGGTAGACGAATATTAGAAGTTGTGGGGTAAATGTTTTGCCTGTTTTTCCTGTGCTCCTGCAGCCAAGCAGATAGTGAAAAGTGTGGAATATTTATATGCACAGACTACTAGAATAGTATTCACTGTGTGTATAAAATGTGGGTGTGTCTCAAAAAGCTGGTGGCATCCATGGGAAGCCAAATAGAAAGGCAGAAATCTGCTCTCTGTATAATTATGTAATGAAGGGTGTAGCCAGTAGTAGCAGCCGTAGCTTTGATGCATTTGACCCTGTAGTGAAAATGGATAAGCAAGAGAGTGAAGGTCCTGTGCTAAAGAGACTTGGCTAATCTAGCCATAACGTGGAGCAGTAACTGGTAGCTTGGTCCTCTTGTCACTGGATTCCTCTCTTTCCTTTAGGCTTTCAGCCCCTGGTTATAGGTATTAGGATCATGCCTATCTGAACATGAGTGAGAAGGGCTGTGACTGGAGTGAGCAGGAGGAGGCAGAGAGAACCTGGGTCCTTACTCTAGTTACAAAAAGTTAGGTCATCCGAATGCCTATACAGAGTCAGAGCAGAGATGTATCTAGCTTAGTTCTTGTTTCTGACAGGAACCCCATGATACATGCAGGAGAAAAGTATATGAAACAAGTGACAGGGTAATCCTTCTACTAGCCCACCTTCTGTCAGCACCCAGTAAGCAGAATTTTAGAGATGCTGCATCAGAAATAAGAGTCAGATGCTTAGATCCTGTTTTCTCATTCTGTTCCTACACTGACGTCCACAAAAAATCTCATTCTTTCATTTGACAGAGTTCTTTTATTCAGCCCTCTTTTAGATGACTCATTACTAAGATTTGGGCTTGTTCTTTAGGGGTGTTTCTGGTTTTGTTTTATTTTGTTTTATTAAAGGACGTTTGAGAGTTTGTTTGTTCTAATAAGCTGCAGCTGTAATTGGGAAATGGGTTAAGCTTGCTTGCAATTAAGATAATTGACGTGAAAAACCCAATTGTGTCCTGAGAGAGAGAGAAAAAAGTTCCCCAACTGAGTTTTAAAAGACAGTGGCTTTGTCTAACAATGCAGGTAGAAGCAGATGTTTAGAAAACATGTAAAAACAATCAGGAGGGGATTTATTCATTTGTTTATTAATTAAGAGGTATGCGTGGGCAGACAGCCAGCAGAGTTCTGAGTTAAGAAAGACAAAGTTCCAGCAAGGCATTCAAAGGAAACTATATACAGTTGACTCTCTACTTTTTTTTTTTTTTTTTTTTCAATAAAGGAGAAACCACCCCAAAGTTTTTTGTAAGGTTCAGGTCAGCAAGTCATCTTGCGTATAGTCTTCATGATTCTCTTCTCTTTCATTTAAGTAATGTAAGATACATGGTATGGTCCTATTAGGCCACAAGTATCTCCTCAGCTAGCAAAAATATATATGGATTTGTGCACTCTTTAGCTTGCCAAGGTTAAAAAATGCCTAGTGAGTACTAGAGCAATTTTGATAGTAGATAGTAAGTGACTGAGGACTTCAGACAAGCCAGAAATTCACTTTCTGATTTGTGGGGAGTAAGGAAAGTGGAATGGGGACCTGATGTGGGAACAGATGTCTACTGAGAACTTTTTAATTGATATAGCCAGTTAGGAGAAGAACAAGAAAATGTAGAGGATGGATATTTACTAGATAGCTGGCTGTACTAGAAAACAAGGAAAGAATTACTAGCGCTGTTTAGAAGGAAAGAAAGAGGAAAGACTGAAAAAGATTCAGATAAGAATATATATATTTTTTCATTTACAGCATCAAAAGTAATGTTGTATGAGACTAAAGTTGGAGGGATGAACACTGAGTTCAGACCTTTGTTGATACTTGGCTGCTCGGGTAAGTGATCATTCCAGCAATTTTTATGCAAGGGTAAAAACTCAGTGAAATGTATTGCTTGTTCCTTTGGTTTCCTTGTTTGAGCTGTCCTTGAAAATCAACGCTGATTGATAAAACTTTTCAGAGTAAGATACTGTAGGCATTAATGGCGCATCTAGTTAACTCGTCTCTGTGATCGCTTTGATAGTATTAATGAAAAATGGACACTGGGAGTTTTATTGTGATTTATGGGTAGCATTTGGGGGGGTATTTTATACAGATAAAACTGTTAAATAAACGTCTGAGAAATGAATGCCTAGCTGAAATTCCAGCCTTTATTTCACTTGTCTTCATGATTGAGGTCTTCTCTCATGTAGCAAATCAAATAAGAAGATAAGAAATATATCTGATTCCTTTCTCCTGTAAAGAAAAGTGGTAGAGCCCTTGCTTTGTCTTTCTGGCACTCAGACCCTCCCCAGTGTTTGTGGAGGATTAAAGCTTCTGGGCTGCCTATCAGCAGGTGACCAACAGGGATTCCTACTGTGACTAATGTTTGTTTGGAAGATGAGACACAAAAGCTGACATATTGTGACATCTCTTAGGCCTGCTCTAATACAAAAAGCAACAGAACCAACACACAGGGTAACTGTGCTCTCCATGTGCTTGCACCTGCATATGTGTGTCCTTATGTGTGTGGAGGGAAAAAAAAAAAAGAAAAATGCTAGGTCCTGCATATACAGCGCCTAGTTTCTGTAATGTGGTATTCAGATAATGAAATAATAGAAAGTGAACGCTTTTTAATTACTTTGCAGACCTGTGTATTTGTAGCATCATGTTCTATTATTGAGTGATTAAAAAACTGTTTTCTTGGCATCTTCATACAGAAGTTTTCTTCTTAAGGTCCACCAAAGATTGAATGATGTGTAGGCTAATTTCTCTATTGAATGACAAAAGTTACTTTGTGGATTTAATTCATAAACCACATACAGGTCTCGGCACTAAACTGGTTGGTTTTCTTTTTGTTATTTCTATGTTTTTGATGATATACTGCTTTGCTATGAGTTTTTCCACTCTTTTCTTTGCCATTGTACTTAGGAAATCCCATAGATATATATAGATACTTTATTTAGGAAATATTAAAATGAATAATTTTCTCTGGAGGTTGTTCTCCTTATATAAAAAGATATTGGAAATGACATTTGGAATGTCCATAAGTTAACACAGTCCTTACGTGTTTTTGGAGCTCATACAATGCAAGACAAGTAACTGAACAGTGATATTATAAACTGTATGCTTTTTATATGCTTCAAGGAAGGCGTTCCACGCTATTTGGGCAAAGCTCCTGCTGACTTTCAGGGAAGCCTCAGCTAGTCAAAATCTCGCTTGTAATCATATATTTATACCCTCCTCAAAGTAAGCACGTCACTCTATGATGCCTTCTCAGATGACATTACTATTTCTTGGAGGGGCCTCACCAATCACAGAACACTGATGCTAGTGCTCTTACAGCATTTTGGAAGCCAGGCATTTACAAATAGCATTTGAAAGACTGAGCCAATTCACAGCAGTGTCTTAAAGTAACTATAGAATCTTTCTTTTTTTTTTTTTTTTAAGACTCATCTTTATGATAGCTTTGGAAATACAAACCATAGATTGAGAGAATTAGGAAAAAAACAAGTTAGAAAAAACAATTTATTAGGTAATATCATATAAATAACTTGATACAAAAATCAATTTGCAAAAAGGCAAATTCACTCTATCTGTGAGAAATCGTTGTTCAAATTGGTTTCTCATTAAATCCATAAATTTCTTCCCCCCTCCCACCCCCCAAAAGCCATTACAGTGAACAAGAAATATAAGGGAGAGAGTGCACACTTGCCATCTGACCATAACAAATTGCCCAGCCATGCTGCAAGAGAGATAAGCATTTCTGCATGGGGCCCTTTGTAATACAGGAAGCTTCTAGGTGTAAGCCTCTTGAGTGACAGAAATCTTATCGCTCACAAATGTTCCTCTGTGCTGACTGGTGACCGTTTCCATCTGATGCTCAGGCTCCCTCATAGAACAAGGGGATGACGTTGCGAGGGACTGTGCGGCTGGAGCATGCCAGCAAGTAAATCCTCCCAGGTGATGGCATCAGTTTCAATTTATGCTTGGAAGTATTTTTAATTAAAAAAAACAATACCGAAAAGCATTTATTTTAAGGGTTTAAAAATCACAGATTGCAATAGGAGTTTGCCAGATTGATTTAGCTCAGTAACACAGTTAAGATGCACATAGCATTTATTATAAGGCCTTTTTTTTTTTTTAAGTTTAATTTTCAAAGCAATCAAAGTAATCACAGAATTAAAACAGTACAGTGATTCTGAAGAGTTTTCATGTGTCAAAATCCAAGACAATTTCATGTTTGCAGTGTTGCTTCTTTGTTGTTTTTACCTGAATGCTTAATAATTCTATACATTTGTTTCTTTAATAAACACTAAAGTAATAATCATAGAAAACTAAAAGCTTATAGAAAGTGTCTCCAGGTATATTTACATAAATAGTGCAGTCTCTTAGGAAAGGTCAAAAGCCTGTCGAAGTGGAAGGGAATTCTCTATGTGCTGAACTTGTGCCTTATTTGTCAAATCAACTTTGTGGAAGGGGAAATTTTAAAGTTTGCAGCTCCTGTCTTTTTTATTTTTTTGAAAGGAAAAGAAACATGCAGAAGAAATAAGAGCAGATTCTGTTAAAAAAAACTCCTTTGAAACCTAGTAACTATGCGTAATATGACAGCTTTCTGGCTTTTAAGTGCTGTGGGGCTGCCTTGTATATGACTGACTACCCTCTACCCTAAACCCCATGCAATTATTTTTTTGCTCTTCTTCCTGAAACTCCCCATTTTCTCACTCTTGGATGCCCTGTAACCCCAGACATGGTTTTTAGATACCCACTGCTGAATTTTATGAACTGTTCATAACAAGTGTATGATGAATGCAGGTCTGGGCCAAAAAGTGTACGACTGCAGAACGATGGGCATGGTCAAGATTGCCTCTGCTGTGCCGAAATAAAACGGCTGAGGGGACAGACTGGCATTAAAACATGAAAGACATCTTCCCTCCTTTCTCAAGTGAGTTGACTACTGTGCTTTTCCCTTCCTACTGGAGCAGCGTGTGAGGCTCTAGACTTTAAATATGCTTTTGTTAACTCTTCTTTTTTAAATACAGAAACAGTCTTTTAGAAAACAGTTCTTTCTAAATACCAAACATTAAAATGTTGTGATTTGACATTTATTGGAGGAGGCTGCTGTTTCACAGTTCTAGAGGGGCTGAAGAGAACACTGCCTTTCACAATTTACGAAATACAACGTACTAGTCAGAAGTAGCGAAGTGCCTGTTAATTTGTCAGCTCTCATTTGACAAGGGAGCTCAGACTGCAGTGTTAATTGAAACACAAAGGGGCAGGAGATGGCAGCACCCAGCTGGGACTGTGGTCTTCTAAAACACTTTAATACCTGTTATAGCAATGAAGTAAAGAGGGATTTAAAACACACTCCCTGTTGGGGAGAGCTAACATAATGGTGTCCCCAGTTACCTGCTCAGAAATCACTGGCCATAGTTCACTGACCACTGCTGCAGAAGGCCAACGAGATAGATCTGTTGCAGAAGTTTAACATGCTTTAATAATAATCATCAGAAACTTGCAGCAGTTCATCAACAGTGGGGACTTTCTTCCCTAGAGATTTGAATCAAAATAGACTGAATTTCTTTTGCTTCTTCCAAAAGAAGATAGTATCTTGCTCCCTATCCATGCAAAACTCCCTCTGGCTGCTCTAGGAATTCTGGAGGTGTTAGAAGTGGCTCTGCACTATCGTCCCTGCTCAACATGGATAAGTCTGAATTAGAAATGTGTCCAGTTGCCAATGTTCATTATTTTCCTCTTTTTATTCATACTGTGCATATATCCATGTGCACACACATTTCCATAGCCATTTTTCCCTGCTCCACTTGTTTATGACCATACTGCTTTTTATGGGATTCATAAGTAAATTAACAATTAACAAGTTCAGTTAATTATTTTTTTTTCTTTCTGTGACAGAGAAGTAAAAATGTTGTGCCATGTAATGTAGACTACTACTTGCAAAACTTAATAATTTGAAGAATGCCTCTCCCATTCACATTTTACAGCTATGAAATACCTTTCCACAGAGTGAAGTAAGACCTGACAGCTAACAAAATATATAAAATCTCTTTTCTTCTTCTGGAATAAAGTGGCCGCTTTGGGAGTTGGAATGGAATAGCTACGTTAGAATCCTTAGTCTATTATAACTGTAGAGATGTTATTGTTCTGCAATAGCAAGGCTGGGAATTTCACCCATGTAAACAGGCCCTTATTTCACATTAACTGCACGGAACTCCTTGATGTCTCTTAATAGCTCCTCTGTTTTTAGATCAGATGCTTTTTCGAATGAAAAGTGAACTGCGTTGCTCATCTCTGTCTGGCTTAGCTAAGTCCCTTAACATTCTTTCTTCTTCTCAAATAGATAAGGTTCTAATAGGAGCAGTGTTTCTTAATGCAACCTTGAAATCCACCTTGTGGATAATCTAATGCTTCTTTATCTATAAAAGACAATTCTAGCATCGTGTGAAAGCATTGTAGAATACACGTTTCTATATCATCTAGCACTCTGGCATGCAAGAAGGTGCAAAGAAATACTACTGCAAAGTTTTGTATTCACTGCAATATGGCATTTTAAATATTTAATACGCAGCACCAATCTTTTAAACTATACTTTGTGATACTGCCAAGAAAGAAGGAAAGTCAGAATTGAACTCCCCTTGCTGTGCAGGAGAGACACTAAATTTGTCTAATTTGTGGACGGAAAAAGACTTCAAAACCTGGATGTGTAAATAATAATTCAAATATGAGTTATGCATTTTCCTCAAATGTTTTGTTTGTTTTTAGAAGAATCCATCTGCTATTCAGGCACCACATTTGTGTCATTACATAATTTATATAAAATATATTTACACAATAGCCACTCTCCATTTACTGTGTCACTCGTTGGACAAGATAAAACCATCTATGAAAAAAAAAAAAGCAAAACTTGAGCTTAACTTGTTACTAACTATCACTAAATTGGACAAAATCGCTGTATGAACATAGGAGAATAGTTACAGGGAGATCAGTGATCCACCCCTATCTTGTTATTCCATCTCAAAGAGGGACTAAGGCAAATTTACTTGCAGATCGGTCCGGTCCTTTCAGGGTTATGGGCAGGCTCCCTGTGTGGAGGCAAGTGTAAGGGCTGCCTTCAGTCAAGTGACAGCGTGTCCCTCTTCCCTTTGGGCTGGGAATGGCTTGTAGCGCCAAACTCCTGGGCATCCACAGGTCTAGAAGGTCTTACAGCCACCCTTGCTGTCCTCTCCCCACGCAGATCTGTTTCCTGGGAGAATTCACTAACTCTAGACATCTAGTGTCGTTCTGAGTTTGAGGCAGGCTGCCCTGTGCTCCCTGTACTGCCAAGAGCGAGAAATAGGCACCTTTCAGGGAGCAGTGTGGACCACCAAAGTGAGGCTCCTACTTGAAAAAGCCCCCTGAAGGGCACTGTCACCTCTCCACTGACAGCATGAGGAGACCAGCCCAAAGTGAGGAGCCTGCAGTAGGTGGAGTCAAGCATCTACTTCTCTTCCCATGCCGCTGAAAAACATTTTGGAAACAGATGATCTGTCTTGTATACCAGAGCCCGGTTTCGAACAGGCTGCTTCCTGGATGCTCTGATTTCAAGGAAGCCATGAAGGGCTAGACTTTTAAAGGTATCATCTTAAATCGCAGAGAGATCCTTAGGAGAATGTTAGAAGAGCCTAGCTGCGTCATTGCCGTTGTGACAGGCACAGCAGGCTCAGGCACCTAACTCCACTGGAATAAAGTACCTTGAGAGGCCTCAGTGAGACTGGAGGCTCAGCAGCTTTCAAAACTCTGGACCCTCTCCACTCTGACAACCCATCTTATCTATAGTGCTGAGCATCTATGAACCACTAGCTGCCTTGGTTTAAACTTGCAATTGTGTAATGATCTCCTGCAAAGGAGTCCTTTCTGGTCATGGGAGGACATCACATATAGGCTGCTTGTCCTTTAGGTGTGAGCTGGTTTGCAAAATCTGAAATTATGTTGTCATGCTCATAAATGTTTAATACTCTTGCATCCTGCTACTCTCCTTATTTAACTCTGAGTAATGAATTCCAGGGACTAATTTTTAATCCCTTTTAATTTCTGTTTGTGAACTTTTTTCCTTGTATTTTATTTTTTGAGTAAATTATTTGGTTTTCAAATTGATTCACTTGCAAATTGATTGCAAGGAGTGGGGATGGGGAATCAATCCATGCCTGTAATTCTAGTATGAAATACTGTTTTGAAAATGAAATAAATTAGATTAGTTATTTGTGAGGGATATATGTGCATATATATAATATATATGTATATACACATACATACATATATATAAAAGTCCCCCTTTCCTTGGTATGGTGTCACAGCTCCCTACTGTGGGACTCAGGAATGCTTTTAGCTCCTGGAACTGGGTGGGCCTCTTGGCCACCACTCAGGATTTTCTCTAAATAGTATCTCTGGGTACTAAAGTGTCTGGGTTTGAATAGCTGCTACTGCATGTTCTTGGCAGACCAACAGAAGTACTGGGTGATGCACCCAGCTGTAAAGAAAAGGTTTTGGTCTGAGTACTATAGTAATCCCTTCCCCCCTGCCTTGACAAAAATCACTTAACTCGGCAAAGCAGATAAACACATGCACTGAGCACTTGTGTTTAAAATGCTCTCTCTTAGTGAAGTCTTTAATGACGCTAGCTGACTAATTTATTAGAAAGAGAGTAATAGTTATAAACCCTACTTTTCAGGCTGCTGGAACTACAGTTGATTCTCACTTGTGCATTCAGGGCTTGAAACAGCAAATCAAATCCAAAAAGAATGAGAAATTACTTCCTGTGGCAGAATGCCATCATCTTCGCTCTCTGAAGCATTGTCCAAATGACTCATCTAATCCTTGCAACATCCTGATGAGGTAGGCATTATTTCCCCACTTAACAGATGGCAAAACTGGACAGAGAGTCAGTCAGGGAGCCACCCTGGGCATCCAAGCAGGGGAGTTCAGGGCATAAAAGTACTCCTTTCCTCCTATGCAGTTCCTTCTCTTGCCTCAGTGGGAGGTAGTCACTTTAAAGCAACCACTCCCCTCCTGCACATGAGAACAGGCAGAAGTAGATGGATATGAAAAGCCTAACTCCCGTGACCCCAGCACAGCGGCCAGCACCGCTGAACTGATGTGCAGGTGGAAGCCATCAAAAGTACAAAGAAAAGTTTTTGTTCTGCTCCTTCCTCCAAGTCACGGTCTAATCTGGACTTGGATTAGATGACTTGCCTCATATCACAAGGCAAGTCTGATTTAGAACTTGGATACTGTCCAAGAATTAGATATAGGGGCTACTGACCACACACACATGCACGCACACACATCTCCAGCAATGCTAGGTCAGGAGAATATATACATAGCAGTCAATGAAATACATATTTATATGTGTGTGTTAATATGATTCAGTGCATTGGGGGCAATGGCAAGCTCTAGAAAAACACTTAGATTTGAATGACCATTAGGCCTTTCTACCCTCTTCATGAGTAAAATGCATGTTTGATGGTTTTTCTCAGCGGACTCTACTTTTGTAATAAACCTCCATTCCACCACCACTACTTTTGACTATAATACATAGGTTAAACTAGGGTACCTCATTACATAAGGATGTGCAATACACAATCAACAGAGCAGTTGTCTGAGCCGAGTAATCCAAATACAAGTAAAAGAGTAAGTGAGCTTAAACAGTAATATACTCCAATTTACAATATAAGCAGAACAAATAAAAATATTGCTCCCCATCTGATCCTTTTTTCTCTCCTCTACTCCTGTACCTGTAAGATTGACTTGGTAAACTGGATCCACTAAAAAATAATAACTTTGCCTCTTGGAAGCTCATGAAATGATACTAGAAAAAGTTTTCTGACAGTTGAGCCACACAGACTGCAGTCATTAGACAATTAGAACTGGTAGAATAGAGAACCCTTTCACAGAGCTGTGGAGAAATAGAAAGAAATAGCCACTTCACATATCTCAATGCTGTTTCTGAAAATGAAAAAAAGAAAAAGGCAACAGATTAACAGTCTTTGTCACTGTCCATTGCGCCATACATGTCTGCCAGCTTTTTAAATCGAGGCCCCCAGTCACTGAGGTAATCGTAGTCCTGATCTCCATCTGTAGTCACTGACTCCAAGGAGCTGAGGGACTCTGCCACAGAACCATTACCTTCATATGCGTAGGTTGCTAATGAGTCATATGGGGGTGCGGTTGGATCAATATCATTTTCCTTTAACCTTTGGTTAATGAAATCTCTGACATCTGTGTTATCTCGCACTGCTGCAGTCCGCCGTGGCATAAAAAGTGTTTCTGGCACGATGTCTCTGCGTAATTTATTATCGTCTATGGCTTCGGGATTCCTCAGTGTGCCAATATCAAATGCCTGGGTATCTTCCTCTCCACCACCTTCGTCGTTATAACTGACAATGTTGTCTCTGATGTCCTCTTTGGAAATAATCAAAGGCTCTTTTTTCCGTTGCCGTCTCAGTGCTGCAAACAGCACAACTGTAACTGGAAACAAAAATAACAGGGGAAGAGAAAGGCAAAAGTTAATCCCTAACTCCATTAAAATTCACAGGAAATGCTGTGCGACTTGAACTCTAAGTTTTAAAAGACATTCTGCTAAACTGTGAACACATACTTTAGGTTTTCAGATTGTGCCTTGTCTGCCTGTGAGTACCTTGTGAAATGAGATGGCATGGATATGTAGTAGAAGAAAGGAGATGGGAAAGGAGATGGCAAGCTTGTAAGAGGCTAAGCACAGTGTCATTTTGTCAGAAGTCATAGTTTTACCTGGAGACCAGTTGCTTTGAAAACTGAGCTAGTTTCGTGAGCGTTGGGAAGGGAAAAACACATTCACCAAAACAGGTAATGATATCAGACGTTCATTACCTTGAAACTCGGGGATGAGATGAAACTTGTGCTATGGAGAAGGCTAGTATCTACTGGGCTGTCATGAAAGGTTAGCAAGGCTGCATCTCAAGAACAGTAAATACCTCCAAGGAACATGGAATAGGTTCTGAGCTAGCACAAAGTACAAGTTTGGTTAACTTTCCTGGCATTTTTACAATGTACATCACCTTAAAAAAGCACACAGCTTAGATCTTAGAGACTAATGAGATAATACAATGGCATTACTTAATCTACGAAAGATATGAGATTTCTCAAACAGATATTTTATGCCTTTTATAAATATATCTATAATATTATTGTATATATTATTTATTATTAAAAAGTATACAAGTACTCTAAAGTGTGTGTATATATATACATTTATATATATATATAATTTATATATATATATATGTATGTATGCATGTATATATATAAAAAAATCTTCTATTCTGAGGGTAGAAATTCTTTCCTAGGCCCTGATCCAGATTTACATATTTGTACTCAATAATGATCCCCACTACTGTCAGAGAAGTAGGCATGGAAAGGTGGGAGGGGATGTGTTCGACACTTTATTACCTTTAGAAGCTTCTTTAGCTGGATACTTCCTTGAATGAATGAATATTAAAAAATGAATAGCGGCAAGGAGCAGGGATGTATTACTACTATCGCTGTTGCTTTGGTAGTCTGAGGCCCAAAGTGCCCACTATGTCAGCTCTGCTGTGCAGACTCAGAAAAGAAACTGCTGTCTTTGTAGTTCTTTCTTACGAAAGCAAATCAGAAAATATCTGCACTCATTGATATGCAATAAGGTGGATAAAAATAGTCTCTCATCAGCTGTATTTCTGAAACTGTTTGAAACAAGGCATAGTAACTGTCAGTCTTTTTCTTCTGCAGTCCCTCCTTCATTTGTAACTCTGTTGAAGACATTTTCAAGTACTCAGGATATCCCCAAAACAAAATTTTAACCCATTGAAACTAATCTTCCTTAGTTTCCCTTGTCAGACAAAAATACTAAAAACAAAAAAATGAAACAACATGACTCAGAGCAAGATCCTCTTTGTAAGTGAGCTCAAGCACATTCTGGAAAAGTCTCTTACCCTTTTTTTCTCCACTGACTATAGGGGAACTCAAGAAGACAGAGTTAAGTAGGAGTAGAGTTAAGTAGAGTAGGAGTAGAGTTAAGTGGTAGGAATTCTCTCCTAATTCCTGCTATGTCTTTGCCATAGAATAGTGTGAGAATATCTGTCAATATGAGTTGAAAGGAAGTGAGTGAAGTGGCGAAACTGAAAGAATTAGGAAGGCTTGTTCAGATGGTGAAAGCCTCACACTCTCATACCCATGATGATTTACTTATGGTGTCACGTAAAGGCCCTAATTTGAATGCTGTTTCTTTATGCTACTGTACAAAAAACACAGTAAGAGAAAAGTCCTGTCCTTAAGAGAATAAATCGGTGATACTATCTGGGAAGACTGGGGGAAAGTTTATATGAGAGAACAGAAGTATCTGGACAAAATCATGGAGAGCTTGAAAAACACAGGGTTAGTTCTGAATGGGTTCTAGCATAGTAACTGGTAGAATTATCTGAGAAAGCATAGGAATTGTAGTTTTCTTTTTACATGGAAGCATTGCTGAAGTATCCCATTAACAAAAAAGATGTTACACAGAATATGCTAGGATGATTCCTAAAATTGTGTAAGAGTCAAGGCACAGTAACTATCATTAACTAACTTTCATTAATAATTAGGCCACATCCTTGAGTTTTCTTATTTTGTGCTGAAACATCTAGGGGGACAAAAACCCCTAGATGTTGAATGTTAAACTACATAACCTTTTCTGGTCAACTTTTAGCAATATCTGAGGCCTCCTAATAAGCCACTAGGCCTACTCAAACTGCAAATAAAATCAGCAATTTTCAGGTACTTTTCGTTGCTGCTAAACTTTAAATTTAGGTTCAGGTCTGCCCACAGTATTGTTTTTCACTCAGTAGTGGTTTCACATGCCAACCCAGCAACCAAACTGAAAATAGAAATTTTTATATATATAGTGGAGTTAATTGAAAATCTGCTTGTGGTGCATGGCGACCTGAGCAATAATTGACACAAAGTGCTGCTTAGCACACAGAATCAATTATTTTCGATTGACATAAAACAGGAAATTGCTTTAATGTTAGATTGATATTAATGAGCATAGCTGTACTAACTAGTACAAAACTATCTGCAGGTCAGTTTTCTTTATCTGATAAGGAACTTTATACAAAGTGAGCTCAGCCCTTAGATGCAATCATACCACGTTTTGAAAAATAATTTTAATAGCAAATTAAAGGCCCTGGGAATCCTGTCTGCATTCCCTTGTGGGAATCCTTTCTGAAAAAGGGATAGCGTTTATCTGAGATTTGACTATGTTGTTGATATCTGAGAGTCACCACGTAGTCTTTGTCTCGTGACTGGAGAGGGGAATTTCTTGCTAACAGTACAGATCAAGGTGATTCTGCTGTGGTGATGAGTGTGTTTGAGGGAGATAGGAGTATGACAGAAACAAGTGGAATCATTGAGGAAACATTTTTCTCTCTTACTTAAACCTGCTGTTATAAAACTGATCTGAATCCTTTTTTCCTGGGCAGATGCTAATGGTGACTAATAAAGTCTCCTTGAGAACTGCCTACGTACAAATGCACTGTTCTCACCAGATGACTAGACTATGGCACAGCTTTTCTGTTTGCTGTATGGCGTATGAGAGAGGTAGAACCTGGCTGAGAGGAATATGCAGGGAAACATTGCAAACCACCTAAGGGTTTTTCAGTTAAAAAAGGCTGACCACCTTTTTTAAGGTAGCCTGAGATCTGTCCATCCTCCAGACTCAGGAGATGCCAACTTCTTCATATTCCCAGGTGCCAGAAATGAGGGACACTGTAGCTTTGGAAAGAGTGCTTTAGCAGTCACCCCCTTTCAGCATCCATCTCCAGCACAACAAAAGTACTACATGAGACTCATTTCTCCTCACTCTAGAGGTGGAAAGTTAATTGTTTAAAACTAAGTTATCTGGCCTCCTTCTATAGTCATTGGAAATAGACAGACACCTCCAAAGGGAGATTTGTCTTACCCACCTCAGATATCAATGAGAGGATGGGATGAATGGCTCTCTAGAGGTGCCTGTCTCTTTCCACTGACCAGAGGGTAGAGCCCAGTCATCTCGTCTTGCTTGGACTTTGCTAACTTTTAGACAACTACTGCCAGGTAGGATGAATTGTATCTACCATGTCTGTGGTAGCCCTTTAGAGAAGGAAATAAAATAATATAAATGCAAGATAAGACATTTGGTATCTCTGCTTTGCTATTGCTCTAGCCTTGGCATAATCACTTGTAGCAATGCCAAATAAGTCACCATGACCTATGAGAGTGATCATTCTGATCTGAAAGAGTTCTATCCCCTTGCCACATTTATTTTGAGTAAAACCAGTTTAATTTCTTTGTCCTTCTAATAAAGGAGAGAAACTTTCCATGTATTATTTGTGTGAAATGCTCACTCCTAATCCAATTCTGAAAGAAAAAATATCTCTCTGCCACTTACCTAGTAATATAATGATACAGAGAAGAATAGCAATTAGAGCCCCAGTGCTAAGACCAGTAGGATGAATCAAGGCTTCTGCATTACAGGACAACATCTTTCCTCGATGGTCACATGCACATACTCGAATAGTCACTGTTTCGGTGCTGCTCTGGATAGGGTAGTCATTATCTGATATTACCACTGGCAAGAGGTAGGTACTCATTTCATGCCGGTTATATCTGGTTTTTCGGGTGAAAATCCCTGCTGTGTTGTCTGGAAACACAAAGCAAACGTTATAGAAGTACTCATCTGAAAATCAAAGCCAAGGATGAGCTTTATAAAGAAGGTCTTCTGAGAAATTCACCTCTGTTGTCCTGGAGTGTAAAATTTGAACTGCTGGCTGCCTCAGGCGCTAAGGAGAATGAAAATTGGTGTCCACTGAAAGAGTCATCTTTATCGACGGCACTTAGTGTTTGTATCAGCTGAAACAATAAGAAAAACATTATCTCCAAAGTCACTGGGCCTTACTCTTATTTAGCTATATGAGGGTTGTAAAGTGATCTTATTGTATTAACTTCTTTCTTCTGCTTTAAGGCAGTTGATGCTGCTACAGCGAGCTTAATAAAAGTGATTCATGTGCTGCTGATGCTGATGATGTATCCCAGGCTGTCAGCTCAGTAATGTAATGAATTTGGAAATCGGCAGGAGGATCATGTTGAATTTGAGAGACGGCTTGGGCTGATGCCACTCCTGCTGGACAGGAAATTTTTTCATTTGACAAGGAATAGAAATGAAAGGTGAGATAGTCCAAGCTGTCTTTATATGTATCCACCCAAATCCCACGTCACAGGACTTATTTGTCTGTCTTCTAAATTATCTGCTACTTTGAACCATTTAACAGTAGGTCCTGTAGAGAGAGAGTTATCTGGCAGCCACTAGTTATATCACAGACAGGACTTTGTAACCTGTCAGACCTGTAACCGTTTTCTGAAAGAGGCAGTGGAGGTGCCTCAATATAACAGAGCATGTCAGAGGGAAAATGCATCAAGGATAACACAGCACAGTACAGAAAGCAACTGTGTAAAACATAATGTCACATTAGCTGCAAGAATACTAAGGATAATCACATTCTGCGCAGCCACTGTTTAATTTAATTTAATTTTGCAAAACTGACAGTTTGTTGCAATGCAAAGTACACCTCTTGATGAGGTGATGCAAGAGTAGTACAGAAACTTGATTCATACAGAATATTTTCTTAGTACAAGCAGTCAACACACCTGTTCTGCCTTTGCGTTTTCACAGACGAAGGTCTCGTAAAACATGGGAAACTCTGGGGCATTGTCATTTACATCCAAAACCTTAATGAACACTGGGACACGGCTGCTTTGTTTTGGGTTATCTGCAATGATAAAAACGGAAAGAACAATTTATTTAGTCCAGCTACTGACTCAGTGCAGGAGAGGAAAAGGACAAAGTTGAGGGCTCATTGCCTTAAATCTTTACTTGTTCATAACATTCCACTTATATTCTGTTGATTTCTAGGGAATTGACTATGGAGATGATTCCACAAAAATCAGGCTTTGCTGTCATTACTCTGGTTCTGTGTAAACTATTTGGCTAAGATTGGGTAGGAATGAGTCCAGGGTTTACAAATTCGTTTGAACAATCCATGAATGTACATGTAATATATATAAAAGAAAATAATGAAATTAAATGAAATAAATGTATTAGCCTAAAATATACAAGCTGGAGAAAACAAGATTTCTGTAAGAGGAGATCTGAACTGGCATGAGGATTTTTTTTTACCTCTCCATCTGTGATAGACAATAGTACTTCTCCCTACAAATCTGGCGTCACATTTAAACTACCATGACTACCATTACAATATATAAATAATAACGGCTGTGGCTACCATAGATCTTTAATCTAATCTTGTGTGGATTGATTTAGCTGATGTTCTAGAGCTGATACTGAAACATATGGGCTGAAGAACATAAGCACTATACAGAATCTGCAGATCCCTATATATAAACATGCTGTTTCTCCCATAAGGACTATATAAGTACCCAGGAATTGAGTTTGACAAGGATATTCCTGAGCACAAAATACTTATTAAAATATTACCATCTTCATATACAGAAATGGAAACATTTGGACTATTCGTCTTCCTGTTGGACTAATGAACAGACAGGCTTTAATAATAAAGATCCCCAAAATAAGGGAGGAAGCAACCTTGGGCAGCAACCTTGCGTAAGAAGCATGAAGGATGAAATTGGCAAGATTTGGAGGCGAAAGACCACATCATAATAACCACTGAGTCGTACAGGTATAAAAGACCTCTCCCAAAACCAGTTTGTCCTCATGAATCAAGAGGAACCCTAGAGACATTGCCAGGGCTTGATAATCAGTGTCTCTTGTCCTCCATATCACATGAAAGCGATCCTGGACAGACCAGCTAGACATATACAACATAATGTTTGGGAATGTATGAGTGTGGGAAAGTGAGACAGTGACATCTATGAGGGAATGTGTGTGACTGAAATCAGTTTTATTTAAAGTAAATATAATCTTCCCCTTTTCATGAACTTATATTGAATTTTGTTATGTTAATTTTCTACCCGTGTTATAGTTTATTAATACAACGTAAACTATGTTTCAAGTGAAAAAAATGGTTGAATAAGATATAGCAGGTCTATGACTCTCTATGCTTCCCCAAGCATTCATTATAGTCGTTTGTTGAGTTAGGCTTTAGTGCAAGCTCTGTCGCTGCATTTATAATACTTCTACAAATTTAAAAATGCCTTCTTGAAAATTGGCACTGTGCATTTATATTACAGAACTCAGTCATTTGGACAAAATATTATACTTTAAAGCTCTATAGTCCCATTGAAGTTAATATGATTCCATTAGGCATAAAAAACTCTCATATGAGCCATTGGGCTAAATTCACTCTATTTAGTTGAATGTGTATTCAGTTTATGTGTAATATCTCTATTAGCTGAATTCTAAGCTAAAATGCATCAATACAAATGTTACATTTTTAAAGGCAGAAATCAAAAGTACTCATTTAAATCTGGAGCATTGCAAGACTGGTTTGTATGAGCATACCTTTCTTAACAAATGCATTCAAATATATTGCCAAATATATTTCTTTTCCTCTCAAAAATTACAATCTTTTTTGTTGCTTTTTGAACCATTAACTATATGTTTTTATTTTACTTTTTCTAGGTGCTGAAAATTTTAAAAAGATATTGTACTAAATAGGAGTTTCATGAAAACCATACCCTCTGTGGGCATAGGCCTTTTTTTGATTTCATGGAAGTGTAAGTGGAAATTTAGTCATATAACTTAAAGGTTTTTTTTTTTCTTTTCAAACTATTTGGGAAAATGAATTGGTGTAGATTTTGTTTGCATTGTCCTTCAACACTGCTGAGCTCCAACAAGAAGTTCCACCATATGGAACACAGAGCTCCTTAAATCTGTTAATCTATATAGCAGTATGTTTTCTTTTTAGCCATCAACCAATCTGAAAACTTAGAAGTTTTTCTGAACATGGCCTCAAAGTCCTGCCAGTGTTTGATTTACCCGTATGTCTTAAGCAAAGAATATTTGTTTTAAAATACTCTCAGAATTCTCTCAGATGAATTAACTGTAATTCTGCAGCTGTGATTTGGGGGCCTTGTGTTCTGAGTTTTATTATCAGTTTGCTTTCTGATTGTGTCTGGTAAACTGATCTAATGTTTCACCAAGTATTTGCTTGCAACATTCAGAGCATGATTCTTATGGCTGCTGAACAACTGCAGCTCACACTGATGAAACACAGAGTTATAGGGAGTGTGTGTTTGGAAAAAAAAAGCCCGAAAGTGTCTCAAGAGCATTCAGCAATGGAACTATCTACAAATAGTGTCCATTTTAGATAATTCAAGGCAAAATTATGTATTTCCATTTTTTTAACTGTAAAATGAAATCAACAATAGTTATCAATGAAAAGTAGTTCTATTTATGACTGTACCATTTTATTACTTTTTATATCAAAAGGAACAACTACCTTTCTGAATGTGTGTCCTGGCTGTAGCTTGACTGGATATTTGTTTTAGGTTATTTCAGAGAAATATACCTGGAGTTTGATGTGATGGTATGTCACTGAGAGTGATTAATGATCAGCTGAAACTTAATCGAATGGGACTTAAGCTAGCCTTGCTTGAAGTCACTAGTTTTAGCTAGGAGTGGTGAGTGGTGGTGTTTTTCAATCTAGTCACTTGAGACTAAAAATTAGCTTTGCAGCCTGGATCAGACCAAGGATTGTTTCAACAGTAGCTCCAATTCAGCCAAGGAAGTTGGCTTTGGAAGGCATCTACCCCAGTTAAGCCAAAATCACTGTAGCTTCAGTGAAGCACAGCTTGAGAAGTAGCTTGTTGCAACCTGGAAGGATTCAACTAAAGAGGAATTGTAATTAAGATAGAAGCTGTGTCAGACACAAAAGGTTTAGTTTAGAATACCTTGCCTAGTATAAAGTCTATCTTCATGTGACACACTTCATATTGGAGTGTGCCACATGCTTGTAGTTAATCTATTACTATAAAGAGGATTGTTTATTAAGGCTACCTAGCATAACACGTTCTCATCTAGATCCCCTATGTTTTAGCTGCTAGCATCAGCGTGACTAGTATTATCATGAGATGACTTTTGAGCAGTCCTAAAGTAAACAACAGGATAGTTTGTTACTATGGATTAGAATTTCAAAGGAGAGTAAAGAAGTTAGAAATGGAAACCCAGTTGAAGCTGATTAAGAACTGGGCACCTAGATCAATTCAGCTTCTTTAGGCCTACTTGAAAACATCAAGCCTGTGCTATATTCAGGTTAGATCAAAACAAATTTGACTATGGAATGCAGTTTGATTTTAAACCACGCTGTATACCCCTTTGCAGAATTCAGCATTTCTATTCACATTTAAAAATGGCTATTACTAACTAGAAAACACAAGTGTTACCTTTCCCTCCTGCTCAGCTAAATTATCTCTTCATAAACTATCCCTAAGAAACAGCAAACTGCAGACCGTCTCTTCTAGAGTTTCTGCTGCTTCATTACTACTGAGTAGGCCTATCCATTTAACCTGACATCTGCCCAGCCATGCTTTCCACACACTCATCTAGTAGGCTAAATTCATTACATCAGGGACAGCAGTGGTATCTAAGTTTGACTTACTGATCTCTGCTGCTATTACTGTAATGTTGTGCCATAGCAATGTTTCCCGGTCAAGGGGTTTTGAAGTAAATATCGAACCATTTCCTGAATTGATGTTGAATACTCTGTCCATATCAGTGTGTCGATCTACAGAATACCTGCAAATACAGATAAAGTTGTTAGAAGAATGCTCTCCTTTTAATTTCTATGTCCTTAAAACATTTTCTAAGACTAGACATCAAACAACAAGTAAATGGGGTTGCCTTTTGTTTTCACTGCAGGCTTCAGCATCTTTATATATTCGTACAAAGAACTTGTTCTGAGCTGCTAGATAATGACACGTTGGAGGTTTGATTTAGAAGGTGGGGCATTGTCCCAGCATAAATGAATTACTGTGGATTTTTCATACCTCTGAGACTCATCAAAGCTTTGTTTTTAGTGAGAAATGTGAAGTCTGTGTCCTGAAAGATATGAAGTTTATTTTAAGGCTGAGTTGGCTTTCCCATTATAAAACCTTCTTTTTATGGTTTGATATATCAACTGTTCCAAATCACTTCCGACAGAAAATTTGACAGCTGGGGTGCATTTGTTCCTTTCACTTCCCAGCGTTTAAATAGACTGCCCCCAAAAAGCAAGTCAGCAAGAAACAGATTCATTACTGTGGTACATATCACATAAAGGTTTACTGTAATTCATTAAAACTAACTTGCTCAGCCCTGCCTGATGGTAACCTAGATGTGAAACTGAATGCTAACAAGCTCTGGAGGAGCTCAGAGTCTAAATATGGATTCAGATTTTTAATCTGATCTTTCCCTTTCTTTCCTGCTGAACTTGTAGAAAACTCCAGTTTATGGGAGAGTGTGCTACTGTCCTGATCCACATGCTCCGACTTGATTCCACCTGTTATGAAAAGAAAATTATTGCATAAATTAGGGAGGTTTTGACCGAAGTATGTCTCTGATATTGTGAAAGCAAGTATACAACTGCATTATTCTGTTCTTATTTCAACCCAAACGTGCACTGATGTACAGCCCAGAGCCTTAGGAAGGCCAATGTGCTCCCTTGGTCTCCTTGCAGGCCACAGGAATGGAGGGAAAGCAGCTGCTGCTGTCCCTTGCATCTGGGCAAGGATAAAGGTACAGCTGAGCCAGTATGCAGTCGGATTAAAACTATGCCTGGAGAATGACAAAGAGAGTATCACTGTAGAACGGAGGAATGCAAAGGCTAAAGAAAGAAGTTTCCATTTCCTGCTCTGCTGTAGGAGCAGCTCTGTGACATGTTCATAATTCTGCACAGATATTCTGCACAGTTCCTGTGCAGTGTCTCTTAACTTCAGAGGAAGATCCTTGTATGGAAGAATAGAATAGAACAGTTCAATTCATACATGTGATTCTGAGAAAAGTTTAAATTAAAAGGCTAACCTGCTAATTATCTTGTAAATGAATGCTTTTTTGTTCTTTGCAAGTAAACAAATGGGATATAATATCCACAGTAATTTAGCCTGACCTTATTCTAAAATGAGAATTTGGTGTACCCTACCTCTCTAAAAAAAATTGTAGCGAGTACTAATTACTGAATTACTTTTCTTTCTCAACATTGAATTCCACAGATGCAGCCAAATTAGATTCAAAGGTACTCACACAGCTAAAGTGTTTGGGAGGACTTGCATAGCTGTCCCTTGCTACTTCTTCAGTAGTTGATTTAGTCTTTACTTTTTACTCTCACTGGACCAACAGTTCCAAAATTTCAGCTATAAGGAGTCAACCGACCTGGTGTCGCTAACCTAGTTCCTTTATGCAATATTATGACATTCCTGACAGCTTGAAAAGACAATATGTGAAAAGGTGTGTAATATGCAGTGCTGACTGATGGGACAGCTCCAACAGAGTATATAATTTTATCCAAATCTCAGTATTACGTGTGAATTCATTGACTTAGCTGAAATGTTTGATGGAAACAGGTTTATACAAACTGGTCTGAATCGCTTACTTTTTGACAAGCTAAGTATTTGATATGGTAAACATTTCATTTTAACTTTCATTCATTCAGGCATTTCATTCATATGATATTATGTTGGTATTTTGTGAATTAAGTTATTTTTCAGATATTCTGCATCTCATTTCCATATCTTTTTCCTGAAATACTTTAGTGTTTCCATTTGGCAGTAAATCTAGATTTTTCGTTCCTATTTGAAATGAAATATCAGGATTTCCCATAGATTAGCTATTCTAGACAACTATCATAGTATGTTTTAGGCTCTTATTCAGCAAGATATTTAAGCAAGTGTCTAGCTTTAGGCATGAGTAGTCCATTTTTCTAATCTTCAATTATGCTCTCACTTATGCTTCATATTATGAATGAACTTGAAACATTTTGCTGTCTTAGCACATTTTAATGCCTGTACATTCTAATCACTATAATTACTTTATAAAATTTCCTAAATTCAGTTATGTCTGTGATACAGTATCTAGGAGAAATGAAAAAAATTCTTTATGGACTCTTTCTAAGCTTATCACAGCTGTAACATGGAGGTTTTTCTCACCAAGATATTCAGAATTTAAAATATAAGTCTTTTTAAAATCCTGTGTATATTCAAGTCATTTGTAAGCTCAAAAAAGCAATAACAGAGAACAGCTTCTTAATGAAATGTTAATTTTATTTCTTCATATTTGAGAGAAAATACATACAAGGTCAATGCTGTTAAAGTATATTCTAATTATACCATTAACCCTAGCCTAGAAGGATGATTTTAATAAGTAGGACTGTCACTTTTGTTTCTCAATTTATATAATCCCATCTCTTTTGATCAAGGTTTGTTAATTACATTGAATTGGTGGCGATTCTGACTTAATGGTTCGTAACCTACTAAGAATTAAGCAGACAAGATCAAACGCATTTTTACATTTATTTAATGAAAATACTAGTACTTATTTGTCAAATTTCAGGACTTCACCCCTTTCAAACCTTGATGACTTGACAAGCTAGGAAGTTAAAAGGTATATATGTAGATTCCTTTCTCTCCTTGTATATAGTGAGAAGAAGGAGGAGGGAGAAAGACAGGTTCCAACACATGCAAATATGTTGTCAGTAAAACACACAAACAAAATTAAGCCTTACATTTGTTTGCAGATCGTTTTCGTCTGGGATACTTTAGTAAATCAAATCACAGCAGGGAGGCAGTTTCAGTGACTGATGAACTTCATTATGCCTCTGAGAAGTTACTATAGCAAAAAAACTCAACTAGCAATTTAAAAAGATCTGTTGTACAATACAGCAGTGCCAGTTGCAGCATTTTTTCCCAGTATGCAGTGGATCATAATATCATTCCTGTTTAGATTAAGCACAAGTAGAATGCAAAACTTCTTTTTTATAGCATAACTGGACAGTGGAGTATTAATCAGGAGTTTATTGATGTTCCTATCTATGGATAACTATTTAAATATAGACAAACATCTATTGGTATATTTTTGTACTTTCCTGATGTCGTGTCGCAGACAAGGTTATTTATAAGAGCTGAGCTGATGAAATGGGGCTCCACCAATGCACAGATGGTGAATGATGCACTCTAACAACCAAGGCAGGTATCCATTTCATATTCTGCTATTGCTTCATTGTCTTCCTATACTCAGCAGCTTGCCGTCTAATGCAACCGCGAGTCAGGAAGATTTGTGGGTCAGGAAGAGATGTGTGTGTGAATTTTTCATAATGCATTTTCATAACGATATTGTGAAGGTTTCCTTTAATGGAAGATCAAAGGATCTTTCATCTAACAGAGTTACGGCTCAGATTGTTTAAAAAGAGAAATCTTCACTCAAGTAGAGGAGAAAATGGAAGGCTTTCATTGTAACATCAAGTGTCTAAAGATTTTATTTTAAAATGTCAAGGAAAATTGACAAGCAAGTGACAAGTCTTATATATACAGTCTAATTGCATCTTTCCCGAAGCTCAGAGTGAAAATCGGATTTAGCTTCTCCATTGCATGATGGAAAAAAAATCACCCTGTCAAAAAGATGCAGATTCAACCTGTGCCCCTAAAGTCTAGGAGATACCCAAGATATTAACACCATAAAATCACATCTTATTGCAAGCTTACATCTCACAGACTACTGCTCTCTGTTGATTTCCTTCCCCTCTTCTGATTTTCCTGTTTCCTCTTGCTCCATTTATTTCTATTACTTTAACCTCTTCCTCATTTTTCTTTTTCTTCTCCTTTCACCTTGATTGTTACATGCTGGTAGCGTACAAGACAAGTTTCTGCTGCTCTGCATGAATTTTGACACCTCTATTATATTTTGCTCAATAATTATCTAATATCTCCTTATTCTAATATGCAAAGTACCTATACAGTATTAAAGAATTACTCTGTGAAAGACTGGCAAAACTGAAAAACTTCTAGCACGCATATTCAGGAAAAGAGCCAGTAGGCAACACTCAACAATGCACAGCATTCAACAGCACTTGACAATCCCTATCCAATATAAAGCACTTACTTACAATTAGGAGCTGGCGCTTGTAACAGTTGTAGTTCTCGCCACAAAGAAACAAACCGATCACTTCCCTCATTCTCCAGTGCGATTACATATGAAAAGGAGGTTCATATGAGGACTGGAAGGGGCCAGGTTTCCACCTCAACCCAGCTTTCATTTTCATGCTAACGTGCCCAAGAACACATGCTGTAGAAGGTGTTTATTCTGTCCCTGGGCTTCTCCAAGATCAGCAAAAAACGATGTGGCCATTCACATTACTATGCTCTGCTAATCCAGAAGGTCATATAATTGTTGCATGTCATGATATAAATAAAACTAAACCTTAATTAAAATTGGAGGGATTTAGTGTTGAACTAGAATTCCTGTGCAAAACAAGAACAAAAAGAGTTTCTGCCACAAAAGGTTTTTAGATTTAATTTCATCATCTAGGAAATTGAGATGATAATATTCATCCATCTTGCAAGGTGTGCTGAGAGCTTAAAACATGCTGAGGTTTCATAAGCATTGTGAGATATCTTGATGAAAGACGGTTGTTTGCAGAAGTGCAAAGTATCAATGGAGTGGACTTTATTAAACTTGCATTGTTCTATTTTGATCTGAAGGCTACTATTGCATTTCCAAGATGTCCAACCCAGAGACATGCTGAAAATTGACCTGAATTTCATATTGCTGTATTTTTCATTTCCTCCTTTAACTGGCTTCTCAGTAGCAATGAACTGTAATTAAAGGGCACAGCTATTTAAAAGTTCTTTCCTACTCTATCCAACATGATTTAAGTACTCAAGTATGTTTTCAGATGTACTGAGCTTTCTAAGTGAGACTTCTGTTTTATAAACCGACAATGTACCTATTAAACAATGTACAGGAAAGGAGAGCCTAGGTTTAGCTACTCTGACCTTAAAAGTCTCTCCACTTCCTCTAAGCATAGTTTATTGATTCATGGCAAGTGTAATTTATGAAGTCTATGATCCTGATTCTTATCTTACTAACCTTACACTGATAGAAGTGAGATCAGAGTCTATGTGCATATGAGCTGCTTTTAAGGCATTTCTACTTGTAGTTTAGAGAAGGTAAATGTGACCTTAGTTAACCAGGGTTAGAAGGATGGGAGAAGAAAGGGCTGCTGAATCACTCTCCTGTCACACAGCCAAGAGGATGCACTGCACTGGAAAGCGTTAGAAGCGGACGGGGAACACTAACATCTTTTAGTGCTCTTTTTTGCAGTAAATCTTCCCATGTAGGTAGTGTCATTGAGAAATAACCACAGACTTCAGTTACTGAAGAAGCTAGGGTGTATTTCAATGGTGTGAGGGGCATGCACACACAATCACACATACATGTATATGCTCTAGTGTGAGACATCATTTGCCATCTACAATACTCTGCATTTAAGCATACCTGAACAATTTCATTAATTTTTTTTTTTGTATGCTGACATGAATTAAATACAATTAAGGAGTAAAAAATGTAAGCATGAGGTGAAGTAGTTAATGCTTACTTGACAGGGTTCTTGGCAGCGTCTGGATCCTGAGCTGTTACTGTTCCTATTATGCTGTTTATTGGAACATCTTCTTTCACTTCAATTATATATGCTGGTCTGCTGAACACTGGGGGTTCATCTACATCCTCCACCTGAATTCTGACTGTAGCTGAGTCCTTGAATGGCCCCAGGTAGAGGAATCGAGGGTCCACGTGAGTATTGGTAGCTTCCACTTTGAGAATATACAGATTTTTATTTTCAAAATCCAATGCCTTGGAAGAGAAAGAAAAGAGTTTGAGAGGTCTGTGGGGTCTTTGGCTTGCAGCCAGATGTGCCAAATAAATGGGGGGATACCATGGACAGGCCTGTGCTGTAACAGGAGCCTGAACTGGAATTAAATTGCCAGCAGAAAGAGGCTGTATGCCACTAGCAATAAGCTCCAGAAAATGCACATTTGCAGGGAATTCTATGCCTGGAACTTCTAAACTCCTAGACTAATCATTCCTTCTCAAATAGTCTCCACTCTTCATGCTTTTTATTCTGTTAATTTTGGCATTTAGCTATTTTTTTGTCTGTTCCTTGGCCTTAAGCATCACACACTAAAGGGGGAAAGATTTTACAGGAGCTGCTTGTTAAAATATTGGCATTCCATTACTGAAATGAAACAGCATGTCATCTGGTGTCAGAGGAGATCTGTGACCAGCCATCAAGAAAAACATGATATTATGATAGGATAGGATTATATCACACTGTTAAAAGTATGAAGGAGAAGCATGTAGGGACTATTTCTTACAGTACCTACTTAGAGAAACTTGGGGAGAGAGGAGTCACCCCATTTTTCCATTATATTGTACAAAATTCCTCAGAAACCATGCCTTCTGTCAGCCACAGACAGAAATGCAAACAGAATTAGATGGATATCATAATCAGTTCCTGGAAGGCATCTCTTAAAAAACAAGTAATGACAGGTGTCGTACTGATATCAAGAAGCAAAGTGCATGTTCTGAAAATCTACACAATGTCTGTTTAGTGATGACTGAACTTGAACTGATGGAGGATGATATCTGTAACCTTATCAAGCTTGCCTGATAGCCCACTGTAAACAGTATTTCTCAAACCTTTTCTGACAGCCAATGTGCAACCTAGTAGATGATGTCCATTGTGATCCAGCAAGGCGCTGTGATTTTTTTCTGAAGTAAAAGCACACTGATGGATTTTATTAATTACATTTGCACAAAACATGAGTCAGAAGAAATTTATCCATGTACTTTAATTCGCTATAGCCTATACAATTCCACACCTTCTAATAGTGCAAAGTAGGCAATGCGATACTGATTATTTCTGTGGTCTTAACACAGCACCTTTCTAATAAGTGAGCAAATCCTGTAACCACAACAGTGACAAAATCACAGTTAGAGTGTGCTTCTTCGAGTTACCCTGTGAATATGTTCAAACTGCAGAATTTTCTCTCAGGCCTCTCCCACCCCATAAATTATTTACTCTCTTAGATTCCTCAAAGCACGTGCATTAGTTTAGTAATGGAGGGTGTAAGAGCAAGATTCCTAACTGGTTGTATAAAAGAAAGTTTGTATAGGGAATCTTGTAGCGATTCCCAATAAATAGCATTCAAATCAATAAACAACACATGCTCCACTAAAAAGAAGAAAAAAGAAATATGCGTTAGATAAAGTTCTGACTAGTATTTCAGAGGCTAGGATTAAGCGTGTTAAGATGTGTACCTTTTTGACGGTTATAATTCCTTCCTGTGTGTCCTTGTCTGTGATGATTCCAAACATGTCATATCCATCCCCCTCAGTAATGCTGTATTCAATCTCTGCATTTTCATCCACATCAGCATCATTAGCTTTTATTCTGCCAATTGGTAAGTCAGGTGAAGTAGACTCAGGTGCTCTGAATTGATATGTGCCTACAGCAGACAGAGAAGGAAACTTTTGTCAATCAGGACTGTGATATTTTGAATAGCACCTCTTAGCGCACCATCTGTGTTAGGCATTCGCAGATGAGGTAGCGAGCTGCTGTGTCTTCAGGCCTTCCTCTGGCAAAAACCTTCAGCTTCTGCCTTACTTTCATATGGAAAAAAGTAACTTTTTCTTCTACCCTTTTGCTAGTATGAAGGACGGGCATTTTGTTTTTCTGCCCTACATGTATGTTTAGAAATATGCATCCCTTTCTAGACACTACCAAGACCTTTTTTGGCCATATGAAAATGGAACATGAAAAACTTCTTGGAGTCAAAAGACAATTAAAATATTTAGACCTGCCAGAGGCCAATACAACATAGTAACACTAAAAGCAAATGCAGGCCAAACGCCTATTACTAACGTGCTATACTGAAATCTCCTCTGAGACAAAACTATTTGGGGAATATTGGCATTATGAAGCTGTATCTTTGGCTTTTGTATTGAAGATACTCATGGCCAGAGATGTATATTTAACTCATTGGAGGCAGAGTGCTATATTTCCTCTTAAGTTGTTCTAACGTAAATGGGGACAGTTGGCCCACAGCTAAGAGCAGACTTTGAACTTAAATGACAGGTTACTTCCAATAACTTCCTAGTGATTTCACTGCCAAAGCTTGCTGATTTGTCTGATAGTGTCTGCAATTATTTTCTTGAACAGCTGCTCTGGACTTTATACACAGTGACACACGCATGCCGACACAACACACACACTCACTCACACACACACACGCTACTGATAGACAAAGCAAAAAAAAAAAAAAAAAAAAGGAAGGAAGAGAAGAGAATGAAAGCTTTTTGAGTCACTTATGGCCATAAATTAATAGAAATGCCTGTGTTTGTAGGAGATGTGACTCAACTGGTTCCTTCAAATTTTGCACAGACACCTGCCAACTGACCTGAGGCAAGGGAAGAAAAGCAGCTGGAAACACCTGGTATATTTATATATATGTGCATATTTATATATGTGTCTTTGTTTCTGTGTGCAATGAATATAGGAAAATCCATTGAAGCAAATGGTTCTTGGGTGAATATTCATTTTGATAGAACTGCTTTTGGGACCATTTTACATACTTAAATAAATGTACTTAAAAATCTAGATAAGTTAGATTGGAACATCCATCTTAAAAACACAGTCAGCTGCAAGGTCTGGTAGAAATAATATTAACCTAGAAATATAATTGTATCAATCAACGCTATTTCATGAGTAGAAAAAATAGGAATTGTTTCTGTACATTAATTCACCTCTCAGATTATCTACTGCAACTGAAACAAAAATATTAACGATATGCTTCCCAACACTGCAAGTAACCTTAGCATGATGCTACTGCGTACTTGCTTGTAAGTTTTCTTTTTCTTTCTCAAAGGAAGTCTGATACCCTGTAAGTTAATGAGAGCAGAAACAGTAACTTAGGTGAAAAAAGTATACCAATTTCTGTCCGTTATACTGTAAAGACATAAAACCTAAATATTGCATACTCTGGGGGAAGCGCGGTGGATTGTCGTTTACATCAGTCAGTGTGATGTTCACGGTGGTGGTTCCTGATAATCCGCCCATCTGGCCTCCCATGTCCTTAGCTTGGATGACCACTTGGTATTGTTCCCTGTTTTCACGGTCCATATTTAGCAAAGCAGTTTTAATAATGCCTGAAAATTAAAAAGGAGAAATTCACTAGTAATGTATTGACTTTGATGAAAATTCATATTAAAAAAAACCCAGAGCCTAAAGAACAAAACAGTCTCTGTGTAATGAATAAACTTTGCCCAGTACAAACATTTACTGCTATGAGATGACACATTATATTACAGACTTGTCATATCATATCTCAGGCTGCTGCCTGTGTGATAGACACAATATTAGTGGCATTCCCAGAAAGATTTTCTATTTGTGAGCAGTGTTACTTTACATAACTATTTACCCCCTTTCCGTTCCATGCTGAAGTCCCTCACTGAATTGGAAAAAGTCTTATTGTTCATTCTAATGTGCTCCATCTCTTCTCCCCTGTTCTGTCAATATTTGTATTTTGATAAGCATGGCCAAAAGAAAAAAAAAAAGCAAACTTCAACAGACATCATTAAAGAGGCAACACAGCAACATTAAACAAAAGAAGAGAAATTAATTAGGAAAATTGTGAGCATCCAAGCATACCCAAGTATATATATTTCTATTTATACATTGATTGAAACAAATTTGCTAAGTACTTCCTTTGTCAAAGGCACAAGTATCAGTTATAATCCCAATACCTATTAAAATTCAATCATTTAGATTTACAGCGAAGCAAAGTATTTGAGTTCTTACTTGGTCTCTTAAGGCTCAAAACTGACTGTTTGGTAGGCAAAAGGGGAAAAATCCTAACACTGAAATCCATGGCAAAATTCAGAGCAACTTCAACACAGACTTATTTCTCTCTAGCAGTTTTGTCATTGATTTCCATGACAATAAGATCAAGGCTGTGGTTTACCTCGCTTCCCCTCCTTCGCCATACAACCTTCTTGCTAAAGGACCGTTACTGCTGAACTCTCGGCTACCTTATCCTTCCTATATCTCTGAACAGAAGAACATATAACATATTGCCCGGCTCAGAATGAGGGCATCAGTGCAAAAATGTGTTTTCCTGTAGTATCCTAATACCTTTATGCTTGAAAAGAAGGTTAACCCATGGCTTCCTCTCAGTTCAGAGAGTGTCAGGCCCTTTTGATTCAAAACTAATGTGGTTAGGATCCAAAAGCTGTTTTGGCTGTTTTTTAAAGCATCTCAAGACTGAAGAAAGCCTTGTACTGCCTATGCTTTGGGGTCTTTGCGCATCACCTCAAAAAGCAGATTTTGTCTTGCATGACGTTCTGAGAGTTTAACTTAGTAAATGCTCAGACTATTGTTTGTGCAAACACTAGGCTTTGGGGAGCAAGGGTGTCTTTCCAGCAAAAGATACTTTCTCTGAGTTTCACATAGTGTTTGTTTTGGTTGACAGTTCACCTCCCAACTTGACACATGTTGATGAAAATAAAGAAATAAAAACTTTGTAAAGATTTCCAAAACAGGTTAATCTTTCCTGTAAGCATTGTAAGATAAGCTTAGGTGTACCTTTGGACAAAAAAAGCACCTTTTGTAGCCTCGCTTCAGACCATCATTGAGGCATTTCTCTTCATATTTCATTTTTGGAGACTTACAGCTTCAAAAAGAATAGGATTTTATTCTGAATCACGGAGTCTGCTCTTCCTTTCTCCAAAAAGCTCCCTTTCATCTTGGCTCTCCCTCTTTTCAGAGCATGCACCTTTTTTCAACTCAGAGGTTCCTCTCTGAGACACCTACTGTCTCCCTCCTTTTCCTTGCCTGAATCTTTCAGATTTGATTAGGATGCACTGCTAAAACCTGATTATTTTTCTGAGATATTGCATTTTTTTTCTGTAAGGACACTGAAGAGAACAAATTTCACTCACTTCCAGCAACCAATTATAATGGATATTTCCATTTAAATAGTTTCTCAAGGTCATTTGTTTCTTCTAGGAGAAATTCGTTACAAATTTTAGAAAGATACTGAAGACTATATGTGCAATGAGATTGTCCAATGATAGAGCAGTTTCTTTCAGTCAACAAGAATTCATATGTTTTACATGCATAGGTTCCAAAGCTGTCTTATTCAGCCCACAAGAAATTCTAGTCACTGTATATAACTTAAACATCTTCCAGAAACAGAACTCTGAGTTTTGGGATTCTATTTGTGAAGTTCTAATGTAGAGCAACAGCCAATTTTACCTCTTATATCATTATTCTTAATTAGGATTTCTTTCATAAAATTAGCTTTAAAGTGATATGTTGCAGATGTACAGAAATTATAATTACTTTAAACAAGTTTTAAAGCAGCAGAAGGAGAAAAAAAATGAAGAAACCCTCAGTCTTAATTTAGCCATTATGAAGATCCATGAGGATGAAGCATTTTCTTTCACACCCACCTGTTTCTCCACTTCTTCTAAGAGCCAGCCTATTTGGTTTAATTTAAGCATCTACAGCAGTCTCTGTACCCACTCTTTGTTGAAAATGATTGAAAACTGGTTCACATCTAGTTCTAATTTCATTTATTAGACTTTGCTGGTAAGATTAAAATAACGTAGGTGTCATGTTTACAGATGTATCGCTCTATTAAGTTTGTCAGATCTTGCACTGAGTAAGATGTAATCTCTTTGAAGTTTTTGTCTAATATGGCCTAGCTTGGCTTAGCATGTCATTTTAAATTACAGACATTGTCAGAGAATGACAGATAAGGTCTCCTGACCTGTCTCAGATTCGACAGAGAAATACGGTTGTCCCTGGAGAATGCTGTAGACAACTTTAGCACTGTTCCCATAAGTAGGATCATCAGCATCAGTTGCAGTGACTTGTACAACAAAGGTGCCTGCAATGATAAATTAAAGAAAATAAAAATCCTTTTTTTTTCCCATTAACAACATAGTTTTTGATGTAGTTGTTTGTACTATCTAGCCAGTTGGACTTTCTTTAATGATCTGAATCTGGGCATGGATAGGTCTTTATTTTTGCAGCATTAAAGCAATTTAAATATCATAACTAATGTTCCTATTACTGCTTGTTTGTTTGAAGCTTGTATAGAAAGAGTTTGATTGAAATATATGGAGAATACTGCCATAGAAGTACAAGAATTGAGAGCACTAGAAAGGCAATCCTAGTCTTCTTAAAATTCACATCTCTTTATGCCTAAGCTCTAGAGAGCAGTTGAGTGAAAATCATCTTTTCCATCAAGGGGAACATCTGAGTTGGTTATTTGGGATATGAGATTCTATGGATGTAAACCTAGTGTTTTCTTTGGGAACGATGAACTGGAATAAAATAACCCTTTCTGTGCACTCTGTCTTTCCTCCCCTCCCCTGGAGGCAGACAGACCAGGGACTCGGTATACTTCTGCAGCTGATTCCTTTGGAAATGCAACCCAGTTATAGGCTGTGTTTGCATTCACTTATTTATTTTTGTGTGAGGGGAATACTTTTCCAAGGGCATGCAACCAGTAGCTGGTGAACCATTACAGTTGTATGATCAGGGAACAGGATGGAGGCTCCATATAAAAGGTTCATCCCTTTGCTATGAGCAGGTGGGGTACCTGAGGGCATGAGCACCCTAACCCAGGGGTGAGAATGCCGCTAAAAATGCTCTTCTTCCCTAGTGAAAGAAACTGCACAAGGTTTCAGAGCAACATCTAAACTTGAAAACAGGGTGATCGATCTTCCTTGTATTTAAAAATATTTATAAATAGGCACCAAGGTCTCCTGTCTGTTCTGATAATATAACTGTGTATAAAAGGCAGTCTCTAAATTATAGCTAGGATAATCTCACAAACATCACAGGTTGGATGTTTATTACAAATAACTGGACATCATAGGCCTGTAAAATGTCTCTTAAAATGTATCAGGAATGTCTATTTGTGATATTCTTGTAGATCTACTTTGAACACTACTAAGGATCAGGGCAGTGTGACAGTATGGAATACATACAAGAAAAGTGTGTGCTTTTTAAAAGGATATTTTTAGACAAAATAAGCATAGTTCAGGTTCAATTCAAATCTGTCACAACAATTTAGATAAACTCTTATTCTATTTAAGTTTCTCTGCTCCTAAAGGACATAGATGCAGTAACAAAATGATAGTTTGCTTCTTCTGAGTCCGTTAAAGTACACAGCTATTGATTAGATATAGAGATTCTTTATTATATTTCCTATGAAGAACTGAGAAAACCCCTCGCCCCAGATACTGAAAGGATTCAAAATTTGAATCTATATCAAGAATAAAATTTTGCAAATTTACTCATTCTTGTAAAAGTTTAAACTAAAATTTACCATCTGAACAAGTTTAGCCCTGAGGTATTTGACACAGGAATGTAAATCTGAATTTTTAATGTGCCTTTCTAGGAAAAGAAATAATGTTGAATCCCAGGCAAAGTGTTAAAAAACACGAAAAATGAACTCAGGCTTTGGGATTTAAAATGGATTTGTGAACAAAGTATTCACTTCACATATTAAACAGCAAATATTAGGAATATTAAGTTCTATCTTCACCAGATGAGGTTCCATCCATGTGACAAGTCCATGAATGAGAGGAGAGAGTATGCCCCACAGTCTTTATTTTCATATTACTTGAGCTTTATTTTAATCTCTTTCTTGATTGTGATTAATTAATGGTTCTCTCCCTGGATATTATTTCAGATTAGAAACGTGCTTCTTGCGGTTCAAGCATCCATCTCTCTCTGACAAAGAAATCAAAATGACCCCCTAAGAACCAGAGATAAAGAATCAAAATTCGTCAGTTTCTCTGAAAAAGATTCAATCTTAAAATCATATCTGAAGGACATTATTTTCTTTTGTTTTGCTGATCAATTCATATAGGTTGATACATTTTAAATCAAAGGGAAGTTTTTAACTGACATCAATAGATTTTGGGGCTTATTTTTTGCTTTAAAAAAAAAAAAAAGAGCAACAAAGGTCAAAGGAATTTAATAGCATATCTCCGAATTGGTGATGGGTTGATTTGTGTGATAGCTGTCTCTCTTGAAGGGTGTATACCTCCTTCTACACTTGCCTTCTTCCACTTTTTTTTACCATCCTGAACTAAACAAGTGTTGCTCAATAGATTTGGGGGTGTGGAAACAGTTAGGTGACTATGACTTAACATATTATTACACTGATGCTAAATCATGATACCAGGGCACGTTAAGCTCTTTACAAGTGTCACGTAATGTGGCTTAGCTCAACTCTTTCACTGTGAACTACGTTAGATTGTATTAACTTGCATTTGTTGTAAGACAACACAGGGAGTGGGTGTCACCCAGCTGACACCTCTGATTTCAGCAAACCATTGTCACTGTCCTCCTGGATTTAGATTTTTTAAGTGGCTGAAGTGCTGTTACTCAAAATTCGAACAGCAGGTGTCTGTATTCAGTGCCTATAAACTCTGGGTCCTTAAATAACCCTGCAGAAAGAATCCAGACCAGACATTGAAATGAACTATTAGTTAGCACCTACCAACATCTGACATTTCGGGAATGCTGGCATTGTAAATGTCCTTTGTAAACATTGGCTCATTGTCATTGATGTCATGGATCTTAATGATGAATTCAGATTCTGGTTCCACTGGTCTTCCAGTCCTTCTGTTTATAGCCTGGGCACGAAGTATGTATACAGGCTTTTCTTCCCTGTCCAGTCTCTTTGTGGCCTGGATGTCACCAGTGTTTTCATTGATAATGAAGAGGTCTCCTGCTCCATCTCCGGAAAGGATGTACTTAAGTGATCCATCTCCTTTATCCTGATCTGAATGCAGCTGGTGGTGAAATGAGAATAAAAAAAAAAGGGAAAACAAATAATTGGGACACAATTCTAGCTACTTTATCTGTTACCATGATACATGTCTTACTGTTATTAATACTGAGGCAAAAGGCTGCACGCTGCTTTTGGAAATTAGATGATACCACAGAAGGAACAGTGAATTGGTAGAGCTGTGCCTTGATGTCAGAGCTGAAATGGTTTGCAACATTATAAGAAATTGTCTGGGGAAAACCACGAACTAAAGCTGCAGATCAGCTTCCCAGGCTAGGCATACATCAGTTGGATCTAAATGCTAGTGACTTAGGTGGAATTCTAGGAATATATAGGATACTGAAATCCTACAGCTGGAAAAGGACTGCATTCAGAATGAGAAAGGGGCCAGGCTAGTTACTTCTTGAGTTTAAATTCAGGTTGCTCTGCTGTTACTCCCGCTGGACATGATGTAGCATACTGCACAATGCTTAACAGTAAGAAATGAAATACATACAGAAATAACAGCAAAATACATGCATTCACAGATGTGGCAAACTAAGAGCTGAGGTAGGCAGCCGTAATAGACCATTCCAGGATTGGCAATAAAGAGTTCAGTTGCCTTTTCCAAAGGGAAATGGACCAAACTGGAACATGATGGGGGCAGGGGAAAGAAAAGAAGGATGATAGTTAGCATACAAAGCATGAGCTGCCCAAACCATCATCTTTTTTCCCAGGGGAATTCTACATCTCTGTTGAAATGCTGCATGCCACACGCAGCAGGTACAACTCTCATTAAATCCTACTCTGATGGCTGTTCCTTTGTTAAGGGTCTATCTATGCACGTTGATCTTAAAGTTAAGGCTAATCAACTACATTTTATTCTATTGTTACATTAGACAAAATAAAGAAAATATGAAACATGAAAATGACTTTTAAAGTCAGGGTATAGGTGATGAAATTCATGGGGAAAAAAACCTATTAGGTTGGAGATTTCCACAAATGCTTGATTCATATAAAAGACGTATGTTTATGAGTCAGGAGAGCTGGACATTCTGGACCAGCTCTTTACTTTGTCTGTCTGTATACAAAAGTAGGAAAGCAAAGCCTAGCTGACTGTTGCAGTAGAGTACTTAGTGTTCCTGCATAGGATGCCCTGTAGAAGAGACAGATTTTTAAGTTGGAAGAATAAGGAATATTATTGTCTTCCCGTAGACTTTACAAAGCATGGCTATGCCTTTACTATTCTGGAAGGGCAGCCTCTGGCAGGACCATAAGCACAACGTTTGGACCTCCTCCAACCTTCTGCCCAGATCAGTGCTATGCTGGCAGCCTGCTGACAACCCACTTGGCAGCATACTGCCCTGCCACATGTGCTCCTGCCTGTGCTCCCTACAGAAAGCATTCTCTAGGCAACGAGTTTATCTTTAAGGGCAAGACTCTTTGTCTCTACACAAAACAAAAGTGTCCAGCAATACAAAATATCAGAACTGTAGTACAGTTAATCGTTAGCAGACATGCTGAGGCACTATTTCTTCATTTTCTCCTTCAGGGACAATTTAATGTAATTTTGCACAGTACCCTTTCTCTTGATAGTATGAATACCAACAACCAGTTTATATGCAACGTTTTTCATCACCAGATTTCAAAACCCTTTACAAGAATGGTCAATTTGCTCTGTTTTACAGATAACAAAGCATAGAGACTAGCACCTCCCAGAAGGCTAGTGCAGGAGCCTGGAATAGCATTCAGCTCTCCTGAGTCCTGCTCAATCGGCCAGTCCGCTCAGCCACAGGACCTAGAGGAATTATATGATTTGCTGAATATAAGCTAAGCCTCTGAAGAATATCTGTTAGACCTGCTTGTTCAGAAGTCGGACTGGAAGTCTGCTGAGGGAAATAATTCAATAGGATCTTTGAGTCTAATTTTCTCAAAGGCGATTTGCAAAGGAAAAGGCAGCTATAGACTTGAAAAGAATGCTGTTTTTAAAAATATGTATTTTTTTCTGATTCTGTTTCACATTTGAAATTTAATGTTTCTTTGCCTTGATAACTTCTTTAACATTCTCCGCACCATATTACTAGGAAAACAGCAGCCATCTGTAGCAGCCTGTCACTAATAGTGAATAGAATAATGTTATCATGAAACTTATTACAGGCTGAACTCCCAAACTCATTTTCATCATCATTTTAATTAGGCCTTCTTTCATCCAACAAGGTAGTAAAAAAGGTCAAGCTACAAAAGGTGTTGGCACTACTGGGAATTGTACTCCACAGTATTCTTTACATAGCCTAGACAAGCTTAAGACAAAGAGATAGCAAACTTAGGTCTGAGTTTTCAAGTCATTAGTTTATGAAATTTCCTCTCCTCCCCCACAACTAATCCTGTTGTATAAGATGGAGTATGACTTTGTGTATCGGGACAACACCTATCTCAATGTAATGACTCATTAATGTTGACCTCATCTTTGTCAAAGGTTCAATGTCCAGCCCTTTAGCAAAAGCACCAACTTTAAAAAATAAACAAGATCCTTTTCAATTTTAATACCGTCAGTTTTACAGCTTTCCTAAGATATGAAGGAACAAACTAAATGCCCAGTTGGCAGGGTAGTAAGTGGGTTATTTACTATAAAACTGAGAGGTGGGAGGAGTCCACCATGCAATAGCATATTATAACAGAGCTAAGACTGGGTGAGTGCCAGCTCTTCAAACGGACAACCGACATTACAACGTGTCACCATGCTCAACCTGATTCACAAAGATTGTAAAAAGCTGTGGTTACAATCTGCTTGATTTCAGTAAACTAGGATAGTTCTCTAACTGCCAAACATTACGGTTTTGTGGGATATGCCAAAATCATAACATCAACATCAACTGAGCCAAAATAGCTTTGATTTTGTTCCCTACTTTTCAGGCAAAATGCTGGTTTTGTATGTTAGAAAAAGCAACCAACTCTCTAGAGTTCTTATAGATGATAAATTTGTAACATTCATCTGTGAGGAAAATATCTGAAAAAATGATTTATTATTTTAGATTAGGTTATCTATCCTTGATGGTTTGTTTGGTAGAGAAGGTTTATCCGTGCAAAAACAATGTTTTATTTTTTGTTAAGGGCCAGGTTATCCTGGAAGGAATATATTGTCTGTGTGACCTATATGAAGAGGGAAATTGCTATTCTAACCATATAAAAAATAAGAATAATGTTTAAAGGAAAAAAAAAAAAAGATGAAAGTTTAGGCCAAAAGAAGGAGGCACTTAAAAAATGAGAGATGCACTTACAAATACCTTTGGCAGTTTTGTATATAAAACTTAATGAAGTACTTACTCCAGGTTATGAAGATAAAATGAGTAGTAATAACAACCCCCCTTCCTTTTAAGCTGAAGTTATTTTTCAATGCCCAGACACCTCACTTGAAAACAAAGTTTGTTCTGATGAGATTTGCATATTGAATATACTGCAGCATGCTTGTTACAGGGCTGATCCCCATGTCCATGCAAGATATTATAGCTCCACTCTGTGTGCAGATTTCATTGAAGTTAAGACAAAAAGCAGTAACTGAAGATCAGCTCCTTTAGAGGCAGAGTTACATATGCCTCTGACTTCGTTACAAGAGTTTGGATATTTTATTCTCCTTCACTCTCAGCCAAACTGTAAGATACTGGCTATCTTTTCTTTTCTTCCTCCACTTTCACCTATTTAAAAGCTGTTACTGAACACCTTCAGCTCCTAGAGGAGTTAAGGGGACCTGAGGATTGTTTGCACTCCCAGAAAGTAGATTATGTGCATGTTTTACCAGAGATAATTTCATTCTAATTATATTAACCTCCTCCAAAATTTCCATTGTAAGTGGGAATCAATTAGTAATAGGATCTTTTGTTCCAATATGTGCTCCTATCATTCCACTTGAACAGCCATCTTTTCTGAACCTGCTATTGAGGCCCAGACACGATGACCTGATGTTGCAATGGCAAGGGTATGTTTCCACTCTGCCAGCAAGCCATGCATGCAGCAGCACTGAGGCCTGTTCCAGACTTCTGTGGGGCTGCCCTGAGGAGCTGAAGTGGGTTCAGTAAGGATGCTTTCTACGGTGCCCTTAGGATGGAAAATGAGTTCACATGCTATTTGGCTCCTCAAGTGGTAACCCATGTTGCAAAAGAGTGTCCCTTATCCTCTGCAAGAAAGTCTGCTGTAGGCCACATAAATGGGCCATGGCAGATAGTCATGGGCTAGAATAAAAAGTCTTGGCATACAGTGCTCATCTCAGGTAGGCTGTATCACATCATTATCATTTCTTAAGGCAATACTTTTTCACCAAAGGTTTTTAGGGCTCCACTGACAGCAAGATTTTTTATTTCCTCAGGAACTCTGTGTTACTCAATGGCATTCATTTCAGAGGGTGACTGAATTGAGTAATACCCAAAAGGTAAGCAAAATTGTGTAGAAGTAAGTCTATATTGCTGTAATAAAAAGCAAACGCCTCAACAATTGCATTGTATTAATATTACGATAAATTAATTCACTCAGAATTTAATCTGGATACTTTGTGAAATCATCCATTAATCACTGGCTAAGGCTGAGGAGGAACGACACATTAAAGGTTTTACTACGCCCTAGGCATACTTTTACTCATTTTACTTTAATACCACTGTTAAGTTAACCATCTGGTTTACCTCTAATGATTCACAGTTAGAAGAAACTATCCTGTCTTTCTCACTCTTCTTGCCCCAGAATGTCCCAGCTCAAAATATTCTAATATTTGGTATCTGAGGACAGGTTCCTTAGTAAAGGCTTCATTGCTCCAGTAAGAAACAGGGATTTTTAAATGTGCTTGCACGACTATAGCATGAAGTATCTGTATTTGACTTTCTGCTTCTTATCGAATTTATAACTGTTTTAGAATTTTTTCAAACTAGCCACAATCTGAAATATGGTCTTACTGCAAAATATTACTGGCAATATTATTCTAAGGCCTAAAGAGTAGTGGCAATGATATATGTTACGAATGCCAGAAAGGAAAACATAAGTGAAAATTTTGGTCAAAGTATTTGTGCTGTAAGCATTTTTTCTGAATGACTATATTTACAGCATTGGTATTCATCTTGAACAGACAGTATTTCTTAACTTGAAACAAAACTCCAGGAAAATTTTACTGGAGTTAAAAAAATTAGATTGGACACATGTTGAACGAATAGAAATTTAGAACAGAAGTTACTTCAGCAAAGTATGTGGGAAGAGTTTAAGGGAGTCTCATGCTTTTTTGTAATGAGACTATAAACTGAAATAGCATGAAAACATCAGTTCAAATTAGCATTAAGTTGTAAAATTCAGTATTGTCTGTCTTTGATATTCTAAAGCTGCACTCTAAAATGTCAGCAATACTTAAAAATGAAGCAGTATTTTGTTTTCAAGTCTTTCTGGTTATTTAACCAGTCCCTGCCCCTACCTCAGTGTGTGTGTTGGGTGGGGGGGATGTGTGTGTGTCTGTGTGTTTGAAATTAGTATTGCTAACTCTCTGAAACATATAAAGTATTTCAGTCTTAGCTGCAGGAGCTCTCAGGATAGGAACCTCCCCACTTCACCTTAAAATTATAAATAATTCTGTGTCTCTATGAGGCCCTATTTTTTTCCATCTTTAATCTGTTTATTATAGTCCCATTGCTCCCACTCTGGTCTTCCTTCTAGCTCTGCCTCTGCTCCTTCTGCATTTCTAGCAGTACTTTCTCTTCTAGGCCTTGGGTAGCAGAGGGAGTGACAGCGCTACACCTTCTTCATCCCCTTTTCTGATCCAATGCTGCAAAGTGGGGAGCAAAAAGGAGACAGGCAGCAAAGAGAGTCAACCAGCCTTTTCCTCCAAAGGAAAAGCCTAACTCAGCACAACTTGCCAGGACTTGCTGTTCTGTCCTCTCTGATCTTCTTGCAAAAATTACTTCTCTACCCTCCTTAACTCTCCTGTCTCCCAAAGCAACAAAAAGAGAGGAGAGGGGCTAATTGGCTGCTCTTCTGAAAAATGAAAGAAAGCCAGTAAGGGGTCAATTTTCCCTTTAATAATCAGCCCAGCAGTCAAGCATCTGGCAGGACACTGTGGCTCAGGGAGCCGGGGCGGGGGAGTGTCAGTATCTATGGGGGCTTCCAGGGGGCTGGGCCAGGCCCCCACCCCGAGGGAGCAGGGGAAAGTTGAAATTGCAGGCTATGGATATTCTCTACAATGGTATAACATCCCTCCTCTACCTCATTCTACAACACCGATTTAAACAGCATAGTTGATCTCATTTATAAAGTGGCTTTAAGTTATGGAAGACAGCTGGAAATTGCAGTTTAGTGCTTGCTAATGTCACTCTGCTAGTTGCCATGCCTGGGAATTCTGTGGGTGAGATGGTTTCCCATCCATCCATCCTACAGACCAAGCTCTGTTTCCTATTGAGAACATAACTCCCTGCTCATTGAATTTCAGAGCAGTTACTGAACCTCTGGAAAGATCAAAGTCAATTGACCTTGGGTTGTATACACTGAACCATCAACCTATAATTATCCAGAAATAAGCTGCCCGCTGTGTCTTATTGTTTGCTTGTATTTGTAAGAGGAACTTGCTATTCTGGGGCTGCTGTGGTTGCGTTTTTATCTCCTAACACAGTAATGAAATAAAGATCAACTACTGAAATAGTAAGTAGGAGTTAGTAGGTAGCTAACAAACAGAATCATTGGCTTACTCTTGGCACTATTCATAGCACATGATTTCATTGGAAATTGAATAGATCCAAACAACAGAGACCTGTCTAGTAATGTACTAATTCAACCACATGTATTGCTTGAGGTTACGCTGTACAGGGCTACAGCATTCAGAAAAACTAAAGCTCAAAATGAGACTGCAAACACTATAATATTGCATACAGTTTCTGTTTCAGAATCATAACCACCTTGCATTCTTCTCTGTCTCTCCCAGCACTCTGTATCCTAATAGCATCAACCAGCCTCTTCAATTAATATCATAATCAGCACCATTAATATCATTAAATCATCAGCACCAAAGTTTTAACTCCACTTTGAAATCCGGGGTCAAAAGGAAAAAGGCATTTTTGGTTTATAGATAATAAGCACTTATGTATATTTTGCTGAAGTTTAAATATAGACTTACTTACTTGCTTCTTATTGTGCAAAAACATACCCCCCAAAACACTACGCATGCATGTCATAAACATACGCATGCATGTCATAAACATACACATGCACTATGTTATGTATCATCAGGGCAAATACTTATACAAATAATTCATTTCAAGACATAAAAGATCCTTTCTTCCAAAAAGATACTCCAGAAGGTCCATAGGAAGATCCATTATCAATCGATATGATGATGCTTTATTTCCTATGGATGTGTGCACCATGTTCCTGTGATATCCATTGTACTAACCTCCATTTCCTTTCATGGTCTACATAACATCTCTTTCTGACTCATCCCCAAGACAAAACCTCTTACTCTTCCTATATAAGTTAGCCCACTGCACAATATTTTATACTTTCAGCTCCTGCCTGTAACCTCAAAACCTCTTGACTGAAAAATGCTAAGCTCCTTCTCATGTCCCCTAAATGTTGGCTAGAGAAGAGACAGAATGGGTTGTGGTTGGTGGTGGACTGAGCACTCTGCTGACCAAACAGTCAAGGCACAATGCAGTTTTCTTTGCCTTGCACAGTTGCTTTTTTTCCAAATTCTGTATGAAATTAATAGATTTGACACTTCCATTCCTCTATAAAATTTAATTGAATTCCATCAGAGAAGGCTGATGGACAGAGATAGAGGTCAGAGCACTGAGGCTGGTTATCTGGTTAAGATCAGATATCTAGAAGGCTATTTCAAGATTTGGGTACTTACCCTTAGGGAACAACTATTTCAAAAATTTAGCCCTAGATTTCTGGTAAAAATAGAAGAATGGATGCTACGAAAGAATTTGGAAGAGAATGGGACAAAGATGATACAGTGATTCCAAATTTTCTTAGGAGAAAATAGCATTTAGAGAAACCACACGACGTGATTCCTTTCCACTCCTATGTAAAACAATTTGAAATTTATATGAAGATTTGTACTTAATAGACTCAAAAGAGCTGGGGGAGCAGAATTTTGAAGCAAGTTCAAGCACTGTCATCTTCTATAAAATAGAATAAATATTAACAAACTGAAAGAGAAATACAAACAGACACAAGCTTATCAGAAAACATGATGATTCCAGATGTATGTCTGTCGGAAATAATGCTTCCACACAAGGTCTTTTGGTAAACTGCTATGACAGGTGCTTAAAATAGGTACCCACTTTTCTACATCTCTTTACCTACCCAAGATTTGTTGTCCTAAGTAATCATCAATCTTGATTGTTCATCACTTTCTTGACTTGACAGATGTTAGTTTTACAGAATACTTGAATTATTTTACTATAGTAAGTAAACCTGAATATGGCTGAGTGTGACTATAGCAGTGAGATTGCCACATGCAACAGGTGTCTATGGGAAAAAAAAATCATAGAACCACATAGTATGATCACAGAAAGGCAATGACCCTGTTTAGTCTAAAAATTGTCCTCCTGGGAGCAAAATACCTGGAAGGAATTCCTGAGCATCTGAGTTTGTGAATGCAGATTTAACTTCCACCATGCTTATTGAAGAAAAAGGTACAACAGGTACACTATTCTGAGAGAAATCATTGTTCTGATTATTAGAAAAAGACTTGTTTCCCAGATTAAATTTGTTCTTTGCAACTTTAGACTTGTTTGTTCTCGCATCAGCATTGTTCTTCTGCTTTAAGGACTACCTCCTCTTGCACGTATTCACTCTTCCTTACCCAACCCTTTTAGATAATAATTATGTATGCTCTCGTCATTTTCTTTTTGCTAGGCTCTCTGCCTATATCCAGTCTTCTTTTGTAAAATAGGCACTTTTAAGTCCTTGGATGAAATCCTGTTTACAATCCTAGTCTTTCATTTTCAAGACAAGCGGATTCCAAATAGAGCAAGTGAAGGAAAGCCGAGCTATGAAGGGCTGATATTCCTAGTTAATCCTTCTCTGTAATTGCTCCATTTCAATTGACCTTCCTTCTGTATGCATGCACATAGGATTCCGTTTGGGGTCTTTGAACAGAGATATTAACATTTTCCTGTTTCTGATAGAAATGAGTGGATGCATTTGCCATTTCCATTGCCATACGGAACTAGCTTATTCCTATCATCCCATGACTGACAAAAAGACTCATTTCTTTCTCCTTTGCTTGCTATCATCAATGTGTAGTGGATTTTTTAAAATAATTTATATTTTATGAACCTTGCCTTTTTTCCTTTCTATTACTTCCATACCTAAGATCATCCTTTTCCTCTTGCAAAATATTCCGACCAGCAATAAAGAATAAGATACATTTAAAAAAAAAGGTGAAATTAGACATGCAAATATTAAATCTGTAATAAACTAAAGAAATAGAGCACTGAGGAACTACTGAGGTTATATGAGAATTCTGCATTTTGGAAGGTTAGTTTGTTTGGAGCTATTGTAAAATACATTATGTCTTATTTATGTCATATTTGCTTTTTATTTTTGTCTGTAAGTGGTTATGTGACAAATCGAGAAATACTTTAAACTCTAAATCATTCAGATGTGGAATTAGTATAATAATAGATAATGGTCTGTGATTTTATGCAGATGGTTCATATCTGCAAGCTGCTTTGTTTAGGGAAACCATATCACCCTTGGCTGCATGGAATCAGGCAGATTCAGGCTGAAAAACTCAGTAAAACTGAAATTAAAAAAATGCTGTAGAGGATTCAAGGATCCGATACTTGGAATATCAAAATACATCTCAAATATTTTATTAAGACAACCGCTTCAGAGTGTAGTGGGCAAAGGACAAAACATTAATGCCAGAAGCTAAGGGGCACCTTTAGCCTAAGTGTTAATTCTTAGCTCTAACCCTGAGGTTTTTACAAAAGAAATATATGCCATGAGATTCCAGGAGAAAAATGCTAAGATTACACACAGTGCAAATGGAGGAAAAAGCTAAATGTCAGATAGAAGTGTTCAGTAACAGCAGTATCATCTGCAAGAAGATTGTCCCAATTGCAAGAACTACAGGAGGAATGAAAAACACCTACAAAAAAAAAAACACCTGGATGTTGCAATCTTTCTGTTTCTTGAGAGTATCAAAATATCATTGATATTTCTCATTCATTTTCAAAAGCAGCAATGCCAACCCATTCCCTGAAAATGAATGACACTGAGAGAAGCTAAAAACAGTTTTGTCCTGCTGAACATCTTCAGCAATCAAATGGACCAAAGCACTAGGAACATCCGGAAGCAACCAGGTTCTCAAAAGGCAAACTGAGAATAAAAGATGATGGCATCTGATTTAAAAACAAACAAATAAAACATGAAAAAGGTACTGTAATGAGAGTATAGGATGTTTGAGTAAAGAATTGAGTATGGCGTAAAAGACAGAGTATAAAAAGCACTGGAATAAGAAATCATCATTTGACCAAGGACAAGAGACAAAATGCTTTCACTTAAAACCCTTCAGATTCATATCTGCCAGGCAGGCTGGAAAGCCCTTTTCATTCTCTTTTTGTGAGGGCTATACAGGACTGCATGGCCTGAGATATACAAGGGGAATAATTTTGCTGATGATGTGATCCTCAATTTATAGAATAGGCTGCCCAAACACTAGTTGGGCCTTTTAAGCATTTGAAGCTATGAATGCACACTCTGGTATCTCACACCTTTATTATACTCCTTTCAAAATCACAAGTGGGTTTTCCAGCCTAAAGTGCAAACATGCAGCAGCAGCTCGTCAGCTTTCAGGGATGGGGCAAGATATCATTTGGAAGGTGTCAATCTTTTCAACATTGCCTACAGCTTATCAACTCTTTTCCCTGTTGGGTTCCCCAACTGCTGCTGCCCTTCACTGTCATTAAACAGGGACAATGATACAAGAGTTTTTGTTCTGCACTGCAGCGTATAAGACTAGAAAGGTCACTTATTCTGTTGGCCCTTCTCTCTAGGGACAACTCGTCATCGGTTCTTAATGAGTATTTAGCAAAGCTGCAAACTAGGTATAAGCATCTCCATGTTCTGACCTGAGAGCTGCTCAACTCTTTTGTGGTAATGCAGTTTATTTGTTCCTCTTGCTAATATCTCAAAGCACAATTATAACAGGAATTCAAAAAGTTATGAAAGACAACTAGCTTTTTAATTTGTAAGGCACAAGAGACTGCTCTGTCAAGTTTGATCTTCTCTATACATAAGGGCTCTTGAATTTCATGTTCTTCCATCAAACTTCTTACTTTTCTTTGAACTACTCTTTCTCTGTAAGAAAGATACTGAATCTCACTTTGAAGACTCTAAGGAACTCAAAACCGTTAATGTTTCTGGCTAATAACTAATTTCCCTCACTTAAAAAAAAAAAAAAAAGGGCCTTGGTTGTAAATTGAATTTCTCCCGTTTGACTTACTGCAGTTGGGCTTCATTATGCCTTTGTCTGAAAGATTATCAAGCCCTCTCCAGCTGAACAGCAGTGATCATAACAAAATAGCATTGGTTAGACTTCTAGAATTACCTTCACAAAAGTTTGGAGATCTGTTAGTCAGTTCTCAATTTCTTAAGAAAAACCAGGACTATTTAAAGAACCTTTAAAGTATTTTTTTTTGTCCATTTATTTCAATATCTGTAATTTCTTTGTTACAGTAACTGTCATCCTTTTTTCCTCGCTGTTTTTAGATTGTGTGGTACAAACAGTACCCAGGAGACATAAGGCTTAATTTTGGTTGAAGCATCAGTGTTCACTTACTAAAAAGCGTAAAGGACTTAGAAAGCTTAGAAAGGACCCCAGACTTGTTGTGCATTAGCTCAGGTACTAAGAATTTTCTCTCTTATATGTATATCTGAGCAGACAATTAGGAGAGATTAAAAATGATTTTATTTAAAATACACCAGTTTAATGTATTTTATTACACTTCAGTGATAAGAAATGAAAATTCAAACCTTTGAAGTCTTGAACACCGTAAAGAACTGTACAAGTCATTTTGTTTAAGGAGACAGACTTTCTTATCACTGCAAATTTCCCACCATAACTGAGTAGTCAGTCACAGCATCCAAACGTGAGTCTTAAAGACTAGCTGGGAAAATCAGTTTGAGGTATCACTGATGATTTGCTTGGATTCAGAAAAAAAAGGAAACCAACAAGGGATGAAGCAGATTTACGTGTGTCTCTGACAAAACGCAAGATATGCAAGGGAAAAATAGGCTTGTAACTGAAAATAGAAGACTGACAGATTGTCCCTATCAGAATCTTCTTGCCTGATTTTAGACAGATCACTTTTTCATGCTTCCACATTCTCCCTGCAGTAAAATGTGGGTTGTTCACAATGTCCAGTGTTGTATGTAATGATTTTAACATGATTTGAGAGCTTTGGGTGTAATTTGCTCTATGTTAGTTTGTAGAAAGACTGAGGATTGTTCAACTGGAGTAAAGAGCAGCAAGCAAAATTCTGCAGCAAGCAAAATTCTGCAGCTTTGACACAGCTTGCTGCATTTAGAGGGTTGTTGGATGTCCTATTCCTAATCCAGATGCAGTGCCAGAAAATGTGCATGCTCTCAGGTATTGGTTATTATTCAGCTGAAAGGGTTAATGATAGTTAAATGACTAACTTACAGTGACTTTCAACAGGAATGCAATAAATCCCTAAAGGAATGCATGCCTCCCTGGAAATGTCTTCCCTAAATCCCCATGTTTCACTGAGAATTGTGCATACAATCCAAGAACATATAGTTTCTTTATTCCTTTTTTTCAAGTCAGAGCAAAATAGTTATAATGTCCTGACCTCACTGCATATCTCAAAGGCAGGTATGCGCACAGGAAGAGATACATACAGCATGCTTTATGTACCTTCACTGTTTAAACTTAATAATATTAACTGTTAAAATTAAAAGTTCTCCTTTTTGTCAGAAAAAAATATGGTACTCACTGAGTACCAATATTATATCTCATCTTTTAAGAATTCCACAGAAGAAAAAAAATATCAAATGTGCATTTTATGGCAGAATACTTTTGTGGATGATCTAAATATCTTTGAAGTAGTCTGAAGGTCTCCAATCCTGTACTGCATTACTGAATGAAAAAGAAACCCAAATAGTAGCAGATGACAGTAGGTAAACAGAAGAAAACTTTTTTTTTTTTCAGAAAAGAGCCATTTAATTTAATACATTCAACAAACATGCACTTCCATATCTAATAATTTCTTTTAGTATATATCCCTTAATCTCTAGATTATGTGATAAGTGTAGTTAGTGAAATCAGTTTTTTTATATGTCCAGCTTGGATCGCTTTTAGTTTCTCAGTGAGCTTATTTAAGAACATTTGCTTATGGTTTATCTACTATCAGAATTATCTTTGAAATCATTATTTGAAAAAAATCTTAACTGTGTCACTTATTTTCCTTGGATTCATGAACTAGAACTTTCAAAAATGCCCCCAGATCATATGGTGAGCAAACACAGCACCTTATCATATTAGATCATCCTTGCAATATTACATCACCTCTAATCTTTCATTTACCATGGATGCATAAGGTTACATGAAGAAATACTTGTTTAATTCAGTGAGAACCTCTGTTCTCCTGGTGGGAGGTGGGGAGAATATACATTGAAGATGAACTATAAATAAAAAAACACCCTTTGGCCTGATATCCACACGTTTTTTTACTGGGATATAGTTGAATAAAACATCAGGCTTCTTCAGGAAGTAACAGCTTCTTACTGCTCCCTGATGGATGCGCTTGAAAGCAAACGCTCATTCTTTGCTTACTGACAAAGGTGACCCCTCAATATTCTGAGCACTTGATGCTGACAATGAAATCCAGAGGTATGCGTATGAATTTTATATGCTATGTAAAAGTAGATGTGGCAGGGTGGAAAGTAGTGGGGTGGAGAAGAGATGATATAGACAGGCACTCAAACAAATGAGAACCTACATTCAGATTTAAACCCAAACTTTAACAAGAAGAAAATGAATTCTTATGCACAGATTTAGTTGAATCTTTAATCTAATTGCATTCCTCGATCATTTAGCTCTACAATTCAGAAGCTAGGGAAAGGAAAAATATCTCCATGCCTTCATGCATCTCAGCTTTGTTTCTAACCAAAGTTTGTGCAGTGCAAACTGATGAAGAACTGTGTGAGACAACAGATATAATCTAAAAGTCCACATATACAAATCCTATAACGACCCTCTTGAGGACGGTGACTCCACTAGGAATATGTTTATGGGAAATCTTAGCCGAGGCTGCCCTTGAGTAGATTTTTCTTTCAAATGAATATTCCTCAAAATACATTGTTTAGGGAATGATGGGATAGCTTTCATGGCTCAAGCACTGCAATAAAAGGATGTAGGCTCTGGAGGAAAGCCAGGCCAGAAAGGCAAGGAGGTGGAGTAGCAAAAAATCACCTCAGGTGCATGGAGCTTTGTTTTGGAACGGGTGACAAATCAGTCAAGAAATTACGGGTAAGATTCAGAGGACAGACCAACACGAGTGATGTCATGGTAGTCATCTGCTGTGGACTGCCTGGTCAAAAAGATGAAGTAAATTAAGCCTTCTTTAGACAGCTGGAGGAAGCCTCACGACTGCAGGTCATGGTGCTCATGAGGGACTTTAATCACCCTGATGTCTGCTGGAAGGGCAATGTGGCTGGATGCAAGCAACCCAGGAGGTGTCTGGAGAGTATCACAAGGTATTTTCTTGACACAGAGGACTGATGAGTTTACCAGTTGGACTGTTACTTATAAATAAGGAAGAATGGCTTGGGAATGTGAAAGTTGGTGACAATTTGCCCTCAGGCCTGAAATGGCCCTGAGCCTAGGAGCAGAATCTGGGGGTGGGGGAGTGGGAGCAGGGGAGGAGGTGTGAAGCATTTTGTCAACAGACAAAAATTAAATGAGGGGCCACTTAAGCAAATTTGACGTTCTCATGTCCATTGGAAAACATGATATGCATCCGAGGATGGTGAGGGAGTGGGTTGATATCATTATAAAGCTACTTTCTATAGTGTTTGGAAGGTCACAGTGATTGGGGAAGATTCCTGATGTCTGAAAAGAGGCAAGGTCACACGCATTCTCAAAAAGGGCAAGAAACAGGACCTTGCCAGTTTCAGCTCAGTTGCAGGGAGGGTTATGGAGCAAATTCTCTTGGAAGCCATTTCCAGGCACAGGAAGAAATGGGTGACTGGGAATTGCCTACATGGATTTACCAAGGGCAAATAGTGCTTAACCAACGTGATTGCCTTCTATGATGAGATGGATGGCCTTGTGAACAAGTAGAGAGCAGTGGGTGCTGCATGACTTTTGTAAGGCCTTTGGAACAGTTTCCCATAGTATCCATATAGACAGATAAATAGACAAATAAGATGAGTGGAAAATGGCTGGATAGTTGAGCTCAAAGGGCTGTGATCAGTGGTATGAATTACACCTGCTAGCTGATTACTAGTGATGTTCCTCAGGGGTTGATACTGGGATCAGTGCTGCTTAATGTCTTCATTAATGAATTGAATGTTGGAATGCACCCTCACCTACTTTGCAGATGATACAAAACTGGAGGGTGAGTGTGTGGGGAGCAGTCAATAGTGGGAGATTAGGGCTGCTACCTGGAGGGACCTCAACAACCTCAAGAACATCATGAAGTTCAACACAGTCAAATGCAAAGTCCTGCATCTGCCCTGGAATAACCCCATGCAGCAGTACAGGATGGACAGAAAACAGCTTCACAGTGAAGGATCTGGGGTTTCTGGCGGGCAGCAACCTGAACATGCATCAGCAGTGTGCCCTTGCAGAGAAGAAGATCAACTCTCTATTGGTCCATTTTAGCCAGAGTATAGCCAGCCATTTGAGGGAAGTGATTATTATCCTCCGTTCAGCGCATGCAATAAGGCAACTGGAATACTGCATCTAGTTTTGGCCCCTCTGTACAAGAACAATATACTGCAGTGAGTCTAAGGAAGAGTCACCAAGAGGGTCAGGGAGCTGGAGCACATGATATATGAGGAAAGGAGAGAGAAACAGTTTTGTTTAGCTTTGAGAAAGTTAAAGGAGAATCTTATTGCTGTCTACAACTATCTAATGGGAGCTGCACAGCAGACAGAGCTAGGTGCTTCTTGGAGATGCACAGTGATAGGATGAGAGCCAATGGACACAAGTTGCAACAAGGGAAATTCTGATTATATATTAGGAAGAAAAAGTCAGAGGAAAGGCGGTAGGTGCCTACAGAAGTTGTGGAGTCTCCATCCCTGGAGATACTCAAAACATGGCAGGACACAGCCCTAAGCAACCTGCTTGTGATTGGACCTGCTTTGAGCAAGGCTTTGGACCACATAACCTCCAGGGGTCTCTTCCAGCCTACGTTATTCTGTGATTCTATATAGCAAGAGTAATATTGAATCTCAGGCTCCAAGTAATAGTTTAGGATCCAACATTGCATGTGTAGGAATGAGGGTTTATTTTGACTAGAGAGCCTGGAATTTTCAGTGAGTCAACATGTACATCTATATTCCCTAAGTTATATCATATCTAGTATTTGTAGAATAAAAATTTTCTCTCTGAAGCAAGGTAATTGTTGCAATCCAAACAGTCCAAATCATCTAAAAGGAGATTTCTATATATTTTTTCTAATGTAAAAAATAAATATTTGCATGAGCTGGGTTTACCAGAGTGAGCAGCGTAGGTCCTGAGAGTCTTTATTACTTGGAAGTAACATAAGGCCCAAGCTCGCACCAGCTCACAATCATTTCAGATACACGTGAGAGTTTTCATGTGTAGGGCATTTACTTTCTGCCCTCAACCTCCTTGGAGGGTGTTATCACACACTTGTACAGGGTATTCTGCAGCAGCTGTAAGCAGCATTAACTTCGTGTTAAGCAACTGACCTGAAATGTGCAAAATCACAGAAAGACCATGGAATGGAAAGAAGCTATGAATGCTCTGACACCTTTGCTTACATGCCCTTTAAATCCACTGCCAGTGCTGCTGTCAACTTAATTGCAAAGGGTGCTACATAGGAGGAAGCATGTCATAGAGCCAAAGGTACAGTTACTCTGTTTGCTTCTATTTTCTATGGAGAACTTAACCTTTTATGAATGATCACATGATTCTAAACATAGAATTTTTACAAACAGCTTCTCTTACATTGATGTTGCCTTCCAACATGAAGGTATAACATGGGCAAAGTTGACAAACATGCTAAATAGTCTGAATGACAATTATGTGAGTTTGGGCAGGACATTAAAACTTCTTTGTTCCAACAGACCTCTAATGGTGCAACAACATGTGATATGAAGAGACAAAGGAAGAATGAGTGCCAGTTAGGTAACAACTCTATACAGAGCAGCCGCTCCACCTGAGTTCTTCAGGAAACCTTTGGCTCATCCTGCTCTGTACAGTATTGCATGTGCCAGTTGGGGATGGAAGGGCTCATCTTTGGATGATACGACTCCAAAATAAATAACTCTGAAAAGAAAACAATGGGAATGGCAGTTCCAGAAAAAAAGATTTGCTTAGCTATTTTTCCCCTTCTTTGATTTACCTTTTTACCTCTCACTCAGTATGTCTCTGCATATCACTTGCTATGTCTACAACGTTTATTGCTCCTGTTTTTTTGTGAAATTAGAAAAAGAGAGAGAAAGGACTGATACTCTTCCATCCTGCCTCCCTTCCTGAGGGTGATTCTCCACTTCATCCACCACCTCGGACTTTCACTATAACCATAAACTTTACTCAACCCTGAAATACGTGCAAGTGCATGCTGAGGTTTGTTTCACCCCATTAATGATGAAAAGAAATCACAGTCTGCATTAGCACATACGGATCAGCAGTAGCTGTTCACATCACAACACATTTTCAGTTTGTGTTTTGAAATGTTATGCTGACTGGCCATGGCTCTCAATCTGCTGCTGCCCCACTGTGAACTTATGTTCTCCAGTGAGGGAAACAGTAGCAAAAGCAAAGGGAGTCACAGAGGATAAGAATTTAATCTAATAAAGAGATTTCTCTAAGCTTTATAGTTTAATATTTTGGTGAGCGAACTGTAAACAACTAAGAGTGGAATAACAGTTTTCTTTGTCTTGAGCCTGAGATGAGGGATTTGTTTGAGGTGCTGCTACTGGCATGTTCTGTATTCATATTGCAGAATTAAAGCGAGGACTCTACTGTGCTATACAAACAAATAAGAAAAAGTTAAACACAGCTTCAAAGATCAGTGACCTAAGTAACCCAAAATAAAACACGGACTTCACCTGCAGGCACACCATGCTTTTGGGGAGAAAGATTAATAAGTTTGGTTGTTTTTCTATAACTAGAAGTCTCAGAGCACACGGTTCAAGAAGATACGCAGATGGCTGGCAAGGGAAGGAAGGATGATCTGTATAAAGATGTGGCCTAAAACGTAAGCACTGGTGTAAGTAAGTGGTTCATTAGTGTATGGAAAACAAAACGATTTAGTTCAGGACAGAAAAGATGAAAAATAAGAAAAGAATAATAGAGAGAAATCTTGGCTTGAGGGTCCCAATATTTGCTTGCTTTGTCTTCTCTAGGTAGACTGGAAGGAAGAGGAGGAGGTTATATGCCATTATACCATAATCTGCCATAATGTAGGAAATACTATTTGTTTGAGACAGATGGTTGCAGGGCTCTAATATTATGTAATATATTTGGGAACAAGGATGATGCTAAATAGATTCACAGTTATAAGAATCGTAAATACTAAACATGTTATGTTTCCTGCCATTTCATTTTCTGAATGACATTTGCCAATTCTGTCCATTTCTCATTATCTCTTTTCTTAGACCCCATATGACAGTTAGAAATTTGCAAGCTGTTTCTGGATTCTCTTCCTGGGCCTCTAACCTCTTAGCTGTCCTGTCCCTCATTTCAGTTATCTCTGTTCCACAGAGACCAACAGTACAGAGAACTTCTATCAATGCCAGTAGATCTTTCAAACAGGAATATAAGACAAGTGTGTGTATGTGTGTGCAATTCAATATGGGAATGAAGGGCAGTTGAGAAAGTCAAGTGGTGGAACATAAAATACGGATGATGGATGAGGAATAAAAGAAGTGCAGATGCGCCAGGGTGTTTGTTTTGCCTTTTACAAGAATGACAAGTATCCCGCTTGTTGAAGCAAAGGGCATGTGCCCTAATCATCTGAACAGGAGGGCAGAGGCCAGGAATCTTGATTTCAAAATTTCTAATTTTTAGCTGTATGTAGGCCATTTAGCTTCCTTAGAAATCAGTTTCCTCATCCGTAAAAGGCTGGTGCTAATGCTTCCTTCACCACAGAATTAAACTTACCATTGTAATTAACTAATACTGGCACATGTAAAGAACTGTCTGACTTTCCTGTCAGGAACAAGGGCAGGAGTGTCACTAACGGTCCACAGAAGCCGTGAACCCCGCAAAGAGAGAACTGCCTCTGCAGAGGAGCACACAGACAGCCATCAGTACCCTTTGGGGACCACAGCGCTCTGCCACAGATAGTTTGCCAGAGGGAGCCTACATCTAGAAAAGTGCAAAGGTTTAGTCCCTCTCCTTCTGTATGGCAAAGGATGTAGAAACCCTCTGAGAGGCACAGCACAAAACCAAATTTTATGTGCACATTCCGCTGCGCAAGAAGAACAGCGAGGGCTTGCTGGGAACAGGGGCGCCAGCCCAGACCCTGATGTTGGCTATGGGCAGCGCTGCAGCCACAGAGTAGCTCAGATTGACTGGCGAATCCTAGAGGTGACTGATGGCTCTCTTCAGTTTTGCTTTGAACCACTCCAAGGCCAGGCATTGTTCAGGACTGAGAGGTCATACAGTGACTTAAAGCCTGTCTCTTGGGCTGCTAGTTCTCTTGGAAGCAGAGTGCAGAATCTAGCCCTATAGAAGTGATATTCTGAACACTGAGAAAAACTGGAAACCCTTTGGAATAGGCTCACTGAATAAATAGAAGTCACAGATATAAATTTTATTTTTAAGCCTCACTAAGATAACAAATAGTAACTGTATTTGGAGCAGGAAACCAAAAACATCAGGAGTATATCACAGCGCAAGGTAGAAGGAAGAGAAAGTAAATGCTGAGGAGGTGTTTGCCAACAGGATTGCATAGTGTATGTTAAAAGCGCAGGTGCAAATAGTCACTTTAGTTTGACCTTTCACATCTTGCTTTTTTTTGAGAACAATAGTTTTGATGATAAGGACAGAATGCTAGCCTACTAAATTTCTGAGAGAAAGGGAAGATTTCTCTTACTCGTTATCCTGTCATCCAGCTAAGATATGATAACTTCTAACTGCTGGAGTACTGCTGGAGTATGTGACCCATTATTGCCTGAAATGCTGAAAATACATGGACTATATTATATAGTAATAACTTTTTTTTTGTTTAAACAGCCTTTTGTGTGTGCTTACAGTCAAATATCTTTTCTCTCTGTAAGTGACTTAGTCTCACCACTTTTAACGGTTTGGAGAGATTCTAGCTTTTGTTGGATTTGATTCTGGTGAAATATCCTGCAGGGGACTGTTCTCCTTACCTTCAAAACAGCTGTATCCAGAAGTAAAATCATTGAAAAGAAAGAAAAAAAGTACCTGAAAGTATCTTGCTATGCCATTCAGTTCATCTCCTCCTCACCCAAAGCCCCGCAGAGGAGAACCTATCTTTACATATGGTTCTTTTGACACCAAAGAAACTAAACAAAAGGATTCTGGTTTTGCCCCAAGTAATGCAGTATCCCTTCTGCTTTGCAAGACCACATAGCAGAAGGACTTTGACTTTATCTTCCTTGAAAGATGGAGTTGTCAGCAGAGAATGATTGTTTATGATGGGACGTACAGGTAGTAACATCAGATAGCTTATAGGCAAGCACACTGCTTGAATTATATGAATATCAATAAGATATAGCAAAAATGAAAAGTGTGTCTCGAAATTTCCTTCCAGTGCCAGACAGAGCGTGACAAAACTGTTCTACTGTTGTCCCTGATGTTATCAGGAAAGCAAGATGTTGCTTTCCACTGGAGGCTACCAGAAGCTATTTCTGGGTTAATGAATAAGATTGAAGATTTGTTCAGACCTTTCTTTAGTCTGAAAGGAAGATGCATCCTATTCCTTTATTTAACAGTGACTTGTAAGTTTGTGGTCTGACAAGATCACTCAGTGATGGATGCCAGTACATGGATTTTATGTAGCCAATGGGATGGCTGTGTAAAGACATCAACTGCATACAAATGGAGAGATAGGGTTACTGTGCTGATATATTCTGAACACCTCTAGGGAACATAGTGTATATTTCTGTATATAGTTGCACTACCACTTCGCTGTTTACCTGGGATTTGGAGACGCATTAACCCTAGCCCTTTAAAATCCTATTAAGCAGGCACTGGTACAAGCAGATCTTTTTAGAAACCTAACTCAAATGTTCCAGATTTTTGCTGCACAGTAGTGCCGGGCATTTCTCTACTTTGATGCCCACGTAATCCTTTTATTTTATTTTGGGATTGAGTCCCTGCCAAGTGCCATAATTTCTGAACCAGAAGAAAAGGTATCTTCAGGTTAAAATGTCACTGTGCTCGTCAATCACACTCCAATGAATAGCTGCAGTTCATAAGATATTCAGCAGCACAATGAATAATTCCAGTCTAGAACTTTTCTGCAAGTTTTTTATATTGTTATGTTTGAGACTAACCAACACTGGAGGTGTTACATTCTGTTTTTCTTCTAAGACTTCATTTTTGAAAATACACTGAAATTCACGAGTACAAGAACTGGAAAACAAAATAGTGGATCTGGTGTCAGAACCACTGCGTGCTATCAGTTTGTATTGATAACATTGGAAGTTTCTTCTTCTCATCACCTGCACATGTGATATGGCAGCATACCTGGGCTGGTACTGAAATATCCAACATACAAAACTGGACCACCTTTTAATAGTTTATGGTGTCCATAGGTACCAAATAAGGGCTACTTTGTTTCATATGTGCTTATACAGTTAGCACCTGAAGGACATTCATTGGATATACTTTCTGAAGTACATTGGACATGCAGTACCTAGCACAATAATGCTCTGGTCCATTACTCAGATACTACTTCAGCACTGTCTTCAGTAGTCCCCTGAAATCTACCGCTGTTTGATATCTTCAGAGAGATCACCTTTCTTTTATTATCTCAAACCTAAATTAATTTTTCTTCTCCCTTCCTCCCTTCCTCCCGTCCTCTCCAAGAATACTGTGACGCAAATTTGTTTTTCTAGTATAAACGGTTATTCCAACTGTAATTTGAGCGGTTATAGAAATAATGTTGTTGGAATATTTTACAATGGAATTTTTTAATCTCAAATTTTGATATAGATATTTGAATTAAACAGATGTTAATAAATTAACAGAAAAAAAAGTAACAATTGTTATTGTTGACCACTTATGTGGAATCATTTTTTATAACTCTGATGTTAATGCCCACTGGTTTCAACTACTGAACACGAAAAACAAGAACCAGATCTGACTGCATTAGCAGTCAGACATAAGCAAAACTCCCTTTTACTTAGATATGTTGCTAAGGTTGTTAGTGATTTTCTTGTTTACTTTTCTTTATGATAGAACAAAAATACTATAACCAAATTTTCTTATCTTGGTCAGCTCATATTTAAAGTTAACATCCTCTGAGAGAAAATATGCTTAATAAACATGTTCATTATCCTCATTTGCCCACACCAATCAAGTTTAATTGTTCAGTTAAATTGCCTGGTTACCTCAATTTAGAGACATCCAGCTATTTCTGTCATTAATCCTCACACCAATACTCAACTTTCTCTAATAATAAACGGCTTCTCTTTCATGCCTCTTGGCTAATTGTTCAATTACAAGGGTGTGAGCAGTTCTGGCATTTGAAAGACATGTGAAAGGCCACTTGCAAATAGCCCAGGGACACAGAATCAATGACATTTATGCATTATGTGTCGTTTCTATGCTTTGTACTAGTGAATGTATTAAAGAGCCAACAGGCAGAAGAGTAACTCTTCAAAATAATATTATGGTCTTCCACATTTTTTTCTCTCTCAGTGATTCCAGTTCAAACTTTCTTGGTTTTTCTGGTCCAGCTAGACCATTTTTAACTACCTCTCAGCAAACTCATCGTGAGGTAATATTTGCTTTCCCATCAATCCCTCTGAAGTCAGTAGCTTCTACTCAAATTCAACAGTGGAGAGAATAGGGGGCCTGGGATTTTAACAGCCTTAATGTCATAGCATAAATGACAGGCTGTGGAACTCATCTCAGCACCCCATGCTTTATCTTTGGGGAGAGAGCTCCCTGTTTTTCCTGCCCCCCAAGAAGTGTGTGAAATAGGAGAGTGGGTGGCAGACCACCTTTCAGCCTTTCAGTTTGTATTCTTTTTTCTCCTAGACTCCGTATTTCTTACCTATTTTTTTTTCCCTTCACCATCTCATCTTCTGCTTTATTATTCTCTCTTTAGGTAACCTTTCTTCCTGACTTTATCCTCTAGCCCCATTTGATTTCCCTTTCCACTCCTCTATCTTGATTTTTCTGTGCAAAGTTTCCTCTCAGTCCACCTCTGTCTTCCTAGTTCTTCCCTCTTACTCTCTCCTGACTCTTTTTCCTACCCACTTCTTCTCTCTCTATTTCTCCTCTCTGAAGACTCTCTGCCTTTGGCTTTTTCTTGTAGATTGGGCTCAATGGTACTCTTCATGAATGTTGATTATCCTGGTTGGAGCTCTGTGAGTATTGTACCAGCTGAGTAGCTCTTCATTTGAATCATGCCTTGCAGTCTTTTAGTAGGAAAGGAGTGTCACATCCAACTTTGACTGACAGCTGATTGGCAGGCAAGAAAAGTAGCCATCATCTCTCATAGGAATGCTCAGAACCTTGCAGAAGGAGATAAATGCCAAACCATTGGGATCTTCAGCCTTTGCTAAGAGGCTTGAAAGATCAAACTAGATCAGACACAATTCCATTTTAGATTGGAAAACTAAGCTTTTGGACGTAACCACAGTTGCATTAGCTCTTCAGTTCACATAAAGGTTGTTGTCTGCATGGGACACTGCTGCTCAGGGAGGTAGCTATTCTCAGAGTTGTGCTTTTTTTTTTTAACAGACCTTTTCTAACTGTTATCATGCTTTGAGCATAGAAATGTTCAGAGATTTGTTGCTTCCCAATGCATAAGCACAGCGTGCTTCAACTCTGCCTAAGAGCATGGATTGTGTTACTATGATCGCATTACAGAGTCTTAAGTGGCATCACAAAACCTCATCAGAAAATGGTTGCAGCGCTAGTATCTGCAGTGGGGAATGAGAAATGAAATGGATGAGATAAACCTCAACAAAATACTGGCACTGTGAATCCTAAATATCTTGGACCAAACCCTCTTCTAGTCCATATGGTTGAACTCTACCAAAATTAATGAGCATAAGGGAAAAGGCAGATCAAATTTTAAAGCTAAGAATCCGGTCTAGAATATCCTCCTATAATTGAACTGCATTATTTCCAGACAAAAATGAAAGGAAAATCTTTAAAATGATTGTATGTGATTGGCCATGGGACTCACAGGTTGAACTAGGAACTTTACCTTCCCTGCTGTTGATTACAATTTGAAGCTGAAGTATGCAAACCTTTTGCCCACTGAAGCTGGACAGGAAGAAATGAGCACTAACAGTTGTAGTAAACATCATTCATACCTACTTGTTATTGCTGACTTTCTAATGCTTTTGAAATCAAAAGGTATACGTGTCTAAAAGAGTCTTACCTTGCCAACATATTGGTAGTCGGTCCCTGTATATTCCTCCAATAAAAAGAACTGATTCCACATCCAGCTCCTTTTGGAACGATTGAAGTCTTTCCTGCTGTTTCCAGACAATACCAAAACCTTTTCCTTTTCTGGGAAGCCACTAGTCCTTTTGGACAACAAAGTTAAGAAAGTTTGGTGGGGCTGACCAGCCCAAAACAGCAGCCAGAAGCAATGGTAAGTTCTCATCACGGCAGCACAAGGAGGTGCAAATAATGACTTATTTTCTTGTCCTCAGACTAACCTACTTTACTGTACGGAATCCAGTCTCATGCCTTCTTCTTTCTTTAAATAGTTTTTGCAGTCTCAAAGGATATCTGAAAAGAAAAATGACAGCATTTTAAGGATTTTCAAAGGTACTTAATCATTACAGCAAATAATTCCAAAAAGTAGAAGAGTAATAGCAATTGTTGAAAAGCTAGGCTTTCTGGCTCAAAAACATTCCAAGTGGTCCTTCAAATGATCAAAGTGAATCTGTATTGAGTAGGAGGAAGTATTCCTGATCTTTATTTTTTTCCTTCACCTCTATTTACTCCCATTCCTGGATTAATGCACACTAGATATTTCTCTTTTTACATCTGGACTTAGGGATATAACTGATTAGATAGTGACTGGGGATATGGATGGGGTTACATTACAACATCTAAGAAGGGCTAGCAAGAGTGCACATTGCCTTCCCAGGAGGTATTAGGTTGTTATAGTTATGGGCTGAAGAGCCTGGACTTACTTAAATGGCTCCAGGATTTTTATTTCAAATTTAAGAATTTTGCCTTTGATTTCATTTGAGAAAGATCAGGTAAATGGCTTAGTGAAATAAATGTACATATTTGTCAATATCTTCTATATTGATATGTCAATATCAATATAGATGTCTAAGAGCTGTTTGAGACTGTGTAGGACGTTAAGTGAACAATTTGATTTTCTGAGTTACCTACTGCCAGAGTTTTATAGTGAGTATATGATCTTAAACTACATAGTTATATATGCAAATATTTTAGTTAATAGCTTTTAAAAACAAAACCTTGCAGCTAATTCATCTTTATCTATGGGTTCTTCATAGCTACTGTTTCCTACTATTATTTATATGAAATATCTGGACACAAACAAAATAATTATGAAAATGATCCCAATCTCTGAAGATTGCAAGAATTTCATCAGGAACAAAGCTATACAAACAGTACCATACTGTGATTTTGACTATTCTATTTGAAAAAAAAAATTGAAATCTTCCATTCAGGAAGAAGATACGATACTATGTGTCTCAGGTGGCCAATCATGCAAAAATGCTTAATGAACAGCTTTAGAACACTTTTTACGTCTGAAGAAATTAAAATTAGTGTACAGAAACATTCAACAACATATAAGAATATTTTTCATAGATACTTTGTTCAATTATTAGTCCAAACAGATTAATACTCTTGAAGAAGGATCATATATTTGATTTGCATTTTGTTTTGCACAGATGCTCTTTGGAAAAGGTTTTTTTTTTTTTTAATTATCCTCTTCAAAAACTATAAATCATTCTGAAACAGCTCAAAATTCAGTGCAGCAGCTATCAATGTTTGTAAATAGAAATTGCTGACTTCCAACCAAATCCAGAAGAGAAATTTTTCGCTTTGTTTTCTGTTGTAAACATTTTGCACAGTACTATTAGAATTATACTCTATATCAAAGACCAAATTCTTTGCTATATAAGGTGTCTCTAGTTTTTTAAAGGTCAGGGAGAATTTAGCCTGTGAGCTACACTGATGGAGTTAAAGCATTTACAGTGCCTCAGGTTAGCCACTCTTCTGGTTGTCATTGTTCTTAATAATAAATTATATAAATAACCTCAAGTCTCTTACAGTTGCTCTTACTAAATCATTTTCTATAAAGAAGTACCACATAGCTGTTAGATGGATAGTAATGGAACAGGGCTGTCCAAACAATATCGTTTTACTGGTTCTCAAGGTAAAATACAGTAAAAAGGTAACTTCTGGGGAAGGAGGAATCCATTTTTCAACATTAGGAGGAAGAGTGGAATAGGCACAATTCTTTCTGAAGCAGTGTAGTCTCCTGAGCAAAGGGAAAGTTTGCACTTAGCTCTCATTAACAACCATGAGTCATCTGTAGGTAAAAAAACGACTTTGTCCTGTAGTCTATGGGAACTGTGTCCGTTTAAGGCTTTGAGTGTTGTGAGACAGCTGTATACGAACACAGGCACCCACACATGCATATGTCAGTAGGTACATACACGCACACACACACAGACACACACACGCACACACACATGCACACACAGATGTAACAGTAAGTACAGACCCACTGCCCAGTGTGCTTTTCCCTTAGAAACAAGAAGACCTTCACAGAGGAGAGTGGGAGAAAAAATGAGCAGAATAGAAAAAGCCAAAGTGACTGAGCTTTATAATGTATACAGCAGTTGCATTCAAGGTGATTAATGGAGCACCAGTAAATAAATGTGCAGGTAGTTAGAGGGGGACATGGGCAGAGTCAGGCACCAGGCTACAGAGAACTGAGCTTGGTTTAACTCTCCCCGTTTTCATATTATCTGTTCCCTTTCTCCTGTATCCTTAGGGTCTCCTCATTTACGGCTCTGCCAACATCCGCTCTTCTAAACCCCCAGCTCCGAGCGGAGTCTGTTCTGGTGGGTATGTTCTCTGTTGTGATATGAAAGAGGAGATTATGTCTCGCACAGTATTTTTGACTTGCATTTTATTGTCAGGCTGCTTTGGGGCGAGGCTGCAGCCTGCCCAGGTGAGTTAATTAGTGCCCTGGGCAGTGGCAGCCCTGGCGAGGTGCCATTTAACAGCAGGCCTGTCATGATATTTGCTCTGAGTGTAGATGTGAAAAGACTGATGAGACATTAGTGCTGGCTGTGCGCGCATGGCTCGCCTTATTGGGGAGGCAGGGTCTGAGGTAGGGGGCAGAGCATATGGGCAAACCTATTATTTTGCTATTAGTGAAGTCCGCATGGATTGCTGAGGCGTGATGGAGCGAAAATCATCACTCGACAGGCACCCCCAGCGTTCGTCTCATTACCCCTACGGACAAATCCCACAGTGGGGCTCAATACCTGTGCTCCCGTACATAACGTTTCCTCAGCAGTACTGCCTAGAGCAGAATTGCCTGCTGTAATGGGTGGGTGTGTGCCAGCCTTTTAAAGGATCAGCCCTTTAAATGCCAGTTGCCAGAAAACAATTAGTCCTGCGGGGGAATTTTCTGCACTTGAAGTCAGCTATATTTCACAGCTCTGATGTCATGGGAGAGGTCTTATAGTGGCTTATGCTGAAATATAGCTCTTGAGAATGATATCATAGCTGTATAGCCTTTTGTTCTCCTCTGCTGAGATGTGCCCAAAATGCTGAACTAAGGGCACAATCCTGAAATATCCTTCTTGCCTGGGCAGTCTTCACGCAGCAGCAGACCATCTGTGCCCCAGTAGCTTCCGTGGGAGCACCAAGAGAGCAGACACACTTTTACAGATCTGGGTTTAAGTGGGCAATAGAGGCAAGCACAAGCTGAACTCCAGGATGGTTTTGCCCTATAGGCGCTGAAAAGTATTTTACGGGTCAGAGTGGTACATTCAGTTGAGTGAATAAAGAGGATGGGAGCAGTGCACTCTGTGCTAAGGCTTTTGTAAAGAGTGAGCGCCGGTGGTTGTTAGCTGCCATTTTGTGCGTCAGTTCCAATGGCTTATGCTCCAGAGAGGTCTCTGCAGCGTAATCATATCTCTCTTGCAGTCACTGTATTTACTCCTTTTTGAAAACAATTCATTCACAAGGAACATTTTTTTTTCTTTAAACGGAGGTGGGTAAAGTATAACTCAGGAGACCTTTTGCTTAGTGGGGAGGGATGGGGCTAAAATTTCTTTTTCTTCTGCAAATCGTGCAAAGACAGGCAATGAGACAAAAGAGTCACTGTAACCATCCCACTTTTCTCAGTTATCAGCCGGGCAGCTGGTGGGAGATCTAACTGTATTAATGAACTAAAATGTGAAAACAATTTTATTGTATGCTCAAATATGTAGCAAATCTAGGCTTTTCATGGGAGCAGAAGGAAACTGCATACCCAAATTTAAAAAAAAAAATCCCAGTCTAACTTTTGGTATGATGACTGTTAACATAAAAGCAATGTCACTTGCAGTCAAAGAACTGTCTTCATTGTGACAAGTCATAGATTTAAAGTTTATGTTCATGCCTCTCTGAAGGATCGAAACCTCAGACAATTACTTAATCACTATCAATATCAACGTACCTCAAATTTTTTTCCCCTAGGTGATGATATTCATAGTCAACCTTTCAATTCACCCTCTCTGCCCGTATCTTGTATGCTGAATGTTAATATAGATAATGCCTTGATGCCATCAATGTGAGAATTCAATGCAAATTTACCTGCTTGCTGAGAGATACTTAATTATTTCAACCATAAGTCAAAGAAGAAATACCTCTGTTAAAGTCTCTCCTGTTAATTAGGGAGCACTGCTTGGGCATGGCTTTCCCTGCTCAAACTGCCATGGAATCGGGTGCAGGTTCTTGAAATAGGGAATTACAAAGAGGTTCCGTCCTGGCTAGTACTTACAGTTATGGGCTATCATGTTATCTCTGGATGGTGGTTAAATAACACTGAACCAGTAAAGACAGTTTCTATCAGAGTCTTCAGGGAGGAGATAGAAAACATTTCTGATGCATTCCCTTCTGTTCACTGCCCCCCACCCAGTAGACTCTCAGAGGAATATGCTTTATAAATTGTCCTACACTTTGGTCTTGAGCATCGTTTCTTTTCAAATCCCATGCATTCATTTACTTTTCTCTATAAATGCATATGCCTCAGACATTATGGGCTGCTTATGATTTGATTTTGAATATTTTCTGAATAGATCAACAATAATCCGTGCCTTTAAAACTTCTGTACAGAAATGCCAGTATAATAATAATTGTTTATTCTCTTGTCATCATTTCATTGTTTGAGAACTGGGTACAAAGCTTCACACTTTGGGATTAAGGACCATTAGTGCACTGGAATTAACATTAATTGTATTGCAAGATTCAGTAATCCACAGTTATTGTCACACTGAGAATGAATGAAGAGGTAAAAATTAATAGACTATATGGCATATGTTTAGGAAACAGAGCATGGGAAATGTTACTGATATACCCTGAGTGAGTGTAGTCTGGATCTGAACACTCATCTAATATGAATAGCTAGGGTTTTTTTTTGTTTTTTTTTTCTGATTCATGCGAAACAATAAACAGTATTCCTCACCATGGAGACTACTTAGACTCTTGTTTAAAAAAAAAAAAAAAAAAAAGAGGGCAGAGTACTGACCCTGCTGTTTCATTCAAGCAGTATTACACTGTGGATGCACCTATGTATATGCCTCTACTGCTCCAAAGTCAAGCCTGATTTATGGTCAGTGGTGGAAAGATGCAGACTATGTTCTGGCTTCATCAACAACTGCATCACATAAAGTGTCTACCAGTGCCTGTGGAAGAGAAGGGGAGTTCTGTCAGGGAGGCTTTAATTCATATTTACTTTTTATAGCAGATAAAAGATGAGGGAATGCAATAAAAATATTTTGATATCATATCTCCTAGATGCTCTATTCAGACTGCTTTCCCAGCCAGCATCAAGTGAGTTTGCCAGACAAATTGACCCTGCATAAATCCCTAGCAGTTCTATAGAGCACACTGTCAGCCACAGTAGCCTGACTGCAGGCTTTTCAGCATCGTGCTGTCCCCATGCAGGAGGTGGAAATCCCAGTCCCACAGTGAGAACATGCATGTGAGACCTGCTCTCAGGACTATCATGGTCCTGCTGAAAGTACCTTTCCCGGCTGTGGCATCAGGTACAAGTGTTTAATCTGTCAAGTCAGAGAGCAAGGAAGGCATCAACACTTTATTGTCAATGCCTAAGGAACGAAGGGAAGGGAAAAGGGTTAACAGAAGGGCAGGGCGTTGTATCATGGCAAAATACTGAGTATTAGGTTCAGTGCATAAGATGTGACAGACAGTGATTGCAAATGAAGTGTGCTAGGCAAGGATCTGGTGCTTATTTGCTTGGATTTTACCTTGCTGCAAAGCTATGTCAAAGAAGCAATATCTGACTCCCTAAGAGAACTCAAACGATCCGCAGGAGCCAGGACCCTGAGCTGTCCTTGGGTCATGCTCACAAACATGAAGTATGCCATTCTGCTACTCTAAACACAAACTGTAAGACAAAACTTAAGACCGTAAGGAAAATCTGCAGAAAAATTACTTTCTTCCCATAGGGAAAGGTCGAAGTAGCAATAGTTACACAGAGAAAATAAAGTATTCCAGCTAACCTTAAAAATTGAGCCTTCCAAATTTATCCTGTTCATTTACTTTCAGTGTTATATTCATGTAGCCAAATATATCATATTGATGCATCTTCATATGTAATATAGAATTTCTTGCTGGATATTTTCAGTAATAACTAAGTTTCATTTACTCAAAAGCTGTAACAATACAGACTTGTCCATAATTGACTTGGACTTAAAAGGCAGTTCTTGAGTTTGAGCTTACTTTACAATTATGTCTCTCTTGTGACCAGTCAGATCTGAAAGTCTCCATCTAATAATTTTCTCAAGTGTGAATTAGCTTTCACAGCTCTGAAATCCAAATGCCCTTTTTCCTTCATCGTCCATGAGACATTCCTTTGTAAATATCAGGCATAAAACAAAAAAAGTCAATTTCTTTAGAGTCAAGATAGCTGATGAAATTTTAAACCTCTGATGTTCACCTTTTTTTTATATATATCTTTGTTATTTAAACCCATATGCTCTAGTGATCATTTCTGTAAACGCCCTTCAGAAATCACAAAGCACAACGGGGTCAAGAGAGAATTTAAACCAAAAGATTTGTGGTTTTAAAATAGAGGTACTTTCTGAAGACATCAAGCACACAATGTAATTGCAGCCAGCAGTGGTTGATTATAGTGTCTTTCAAAGTCATTTTTTTATTCAGTTCTCTCAGCAGGAAAAAAGGCCCAGAACTATAAAAATAACCGAATGCAGCAGAAATGTTAAGATAACTACTACCTCCATCCTGCATTGGGATCTATTAGGATGGCCCTCATGAACAATGCCACTGCTATAACCTTAGTGGACCTCAAAGCACACAAACACCAGTCATCATAAAAGCACACACTGACAAAAGAAAGTGAGAAGTATATCTTTTTATTTAGTGACTGGATGACCGTGGAAAAGGTGACTGTATGACTCTGTAGGATTTTTCAGTAGCTGGTGAACGGACCGATGGTTTGGTTTATCTGGTCTTGCACATTCTGATTTCTTTCACCTGTCATTTGAAAAGAGCCTTATTTTCATTTTTGTTTCTGAGCTGCCCCTCTAAGTGTCTGTATTTAGCCAAACTGGAAGCGTATCTTTTATCCACTGTGCATAACAATCTAAAAATATAAGACATAGGAAGGACAGAAAAAAGAAAATCTTGTTTCCATCATATAGTGGTATTAAGTTACTTATTTGCGGTCATACCAGTATGTCTGTGTTATGGTTGGAACCTGGACTTAAATTTCCTGAGTCCAGTATATTAATCACACAGTTATTTTTCATCCTTTTGGATAGCGACATCAATCAAGACATAACATCTGTGCTTTAATCACCATGGTTAGCCTTTGCTGCACACACTGGGTAGGGTGCTGCACATTAGTGTGCACTGGAGGGTGTATGGATGGGCAATATTGCAGCAGGAACATCTAGGAAAGGATCTGATGTTCCCTGAGTGTGCAGGCAAGGGCAGCGACTCCAGCAACCTTACACAGGTGCCATAGGCTATTCATGTTCTCCACAACCAGCTACATGGAGAGGGTGCAGAGGAGGAAGAGCAGATGCTAGCTCTATCTGGTCCTGTCTTTTTAGTGAGCTAGTTCTGCACAGCATTAGCAGGAAGCAGGATCTGGACTTCCTGAAGGCTTCCAGCTTTTTTAAACTTTTGCCGGTGAGGTGGGGACAGGCCTCCATGGTATTTCATTGTCCCCCTGCAGAGAGAATCATTCTGCTAATACTGCTCTGTAATCTAAAAATAAGGACTAGCAGGTAATGCAGAAGAATACTGTAAATTACATTATATTGTTACTTGAGGAAGAGAGGACTAAAACACTTAAGAAATCAACTTCATTTACTAGTAAAACAAATCGGTAGCGCTTCTACAACTGGGCATATCTGGTAAATGGTTCTTTTTATTCCTAATCAATACTTTGTAGGCAGAGAGTAGCAGATGTGGACCAAATGGAAAACCAGTTCAATTTGCAAAGGGTCTGTAGCAGGACCAAAAACATCCTTGAAGGTCTGAAAATACTGTAGGAAAACCTCATTGCAGTACTTGGTGGAAGTTTGCAGTTTTACCATCCTGTTGTGAAAGTTACTGTTGTTTTCAGATATGTAATAAGCAACTACCATACTTGCATATGTTTTCAAAAGGTTGGGTTTTTATGTACCCCAAAGGAGAGAAAGATAGGGAATTAGGCTTCTTTTAAGCAGGAGTATCATCAAAGAAAACATCAGTCTACTTCATGCATTGAAATCTGATAGCTGAAAAAGGAACATAGCCTTCTTATACAGTTAATAGAGAGAGGATCCTCTGCAGGATGACAGGAAGTGCCTAAGGCATTTTGTCTCCACTGAGGGAACCCAGATAGTTTGAATACCTCTTCCTCTGTTTCTCTGTAGGCTCTGGTACTCAAAAATCTTATAGATAGGATCCTAGAAGTGCTTAACTCCTTAATGCTAGTAGTGAGACTTCATGGTTTGCTTTTTCCATGAAGACTCAGCCTAGAGTTTAGTAGGCACCTGCCGCCATGCCATCAATGAAGAGTCACCTACAAGGTCCCACAAGCTTCTTTGACAGGAATATTTTGATTGTGCTTTGGGCAGTGTATCTTATTGTCAAACATGATATTAATTGCTAACATCATGATTTATATCCTATACAGGAAACCCAGAGACTGAGGTAACAGAATTGTTATAATAAGTAGCATAACAGAGGGCTAGGAGGTAAGCAGAGTTCACCTATTTCTAATTTAGCCATATTAAAGTTTAAACACTTCATACGTACAAAATTTTTTTTTCTATTTTTTATTTACCACTATAAGTTCATATTTCTGAGAGAGCCACATCCTACATGTGACTACTACTCTGTCTTTTTTTAGTGTCCCTAATCTTTTCTGCCAGTCTTTTGCATTTCTGGCTTATAGGGACTTCTCTCCCTGCTGCCCCCATTCTCACCATGCCCCATTTCATCTTTGGTAGAGCTAGCAGTTGCCTTTCTTAGCAGTTTTCCATTTAGCAGCTGCTGTTTGCTTCTTTCTCTCTGCTAGAGGCTCAGTGCTCACTATATTTTTCTTTACTTCTCGACAGAAACGTATGGTAATTACCCATGAAGTCAGGTGAAAACAATAGGTAGATGGGACATAATGGATTGCACCTGGGGAGGATAGAAATAGCTAAACTTTGGCTTTGTGTTTGATCATCAAGGACTTTCTCGTTTCTCATGGGCTTTGATGGTCATTTACCACCGTGAAATCGATGCAAACTGCTGTCCAATCAGAATTGTCTGTAATGCTAGGCTTATTGTGGGCAAGTGAACTCCATTTGTGCAAATGTACTCCAACAGGAGCAATCAACTGGAAAATAGAGGAATGCCCATTAAAACACATTTCATTACAAATGGACTATTAAAAGAACTGTAGATTGGTAGGTCATGTCTCTCTTTCTGATGAAACAGTCTCTTATTTCTTTGATCCTGATAGTAACAGGCTGTACTAGAAGGCCACGGCTTCTTTAAAAGCCTCTTAATATTACTGCTATTAATCACACAGCTTAAGAAAGCACAGCAAAAGACAGGAGAGCTAATGTAGATCTTCTGGCCTCCCTTAACAGACCTTTTGATCCTGCATAGGATCTTTTTAAGGGTCTAGAAGATCTTACATACCTTCTCAGGCAGGATGGCAGAGAGCAGAAAAGCCCACAGCAAGTCCTTCTGGGCTCTCCTCAGGGCTAGCATTAAAGAAGCTGCAGCACTGAGAAGGACTGAACAACTCCTGAATTACTTCAGAGTAGTGAGGTCTGGATAATGACTGCCAAATTGGGCATAAGGCACGCTTGCTGTTTACCCAGGGTGAATAAATACCATGCCATTATGGCAGGGATGTTCTAGCAGTCTGACCACTAGGACTTTCTTGTCCTTACAGGATGATACTTATTCATCCTACAGCTACAGTCACCATACAGCCAGAAACACCTAAACCCCCTAACACTACCCTATACGGGAAATCTGCTTGCTGCTTCAAGTGAGGCAATGAACTTCTCCGTTTCACTGTAATTCCAGCAGTCATGACTCATTACTTTACCGGTTTTGTAAACAGTGAATGATGCTTCTGAAACTCTTGAGTTTCTTGAATAGGAAACATGCCTTGCTTTTCAAATTACTAGTCTAAGAGGTGGTTTTCTTCTTAGAAAGGGGCCTTTTAATATGTTTTTTGTTTGTAATGTTATGTTTCTTATGATATGAAAATGTATAAAAAGAGCAACATTACTTGTTACTGAATAACTTTTAAAGTATTTAATAATGCCACTTATGTCACTGGTTCTTTAGAAAGCCTTAATGAGTTCTTTAATTATGAATATTGAGGAAATACGAATTGTGTGATTTCTTGCATTCTTTGTACACACAGCTCTGTGTGTGCACACACCATTAACATCAAAGACTATACACATGACTAACCTCCCTCCATGTGTTAATGAAGCATGCTACTCTGGCTATTGAAACCGATGATAAAGTTCCTTTCAGTGGTATGTGATCAGACCCTTATAAACATGTTGTTTCTTATGAGTAAAAATGTCTGGGAAAGATTCTGATCTGACTTAAAACAATCTGTGTTCATAGTATTGTTAAATTCTTTGCAATTATATGTATAATATTTTTGGAATATAAAAAGAGTTTATATATATATTTTTAATTCTGTTCCAGCCAGACTCTTTGCTACCGCTTTCCAGAGAAGGGAGGGGGGAGTCATACTGCAACTCTTAAGTACTTTGTTAATGCTAAATAACTATGTGATCATCATATGCAGCAAACTGGGGATTAGAAACTTCTAGGACAGCTCTGCTCTTACATTTCAGACAACTGAAGAAGCTAATCCTAAATCTTCAAAATGCATGATGCAAGTGGTTGTTCTCTGTTCAAGATTCAGTGGAACATTAGTCTGTGCAAACCACTGAAAATTGGAAAATTGGCGTTCTTTGCTCACTAAAGTTATATTTTTAATTCTGAGTTAATTCCATGGAGTAGCCAGGACTGATAGCCAAGATCAAAAAAAAAAAAAAAAGAAAAAAAATGAAGCTATTTGAGGGAGTATAATTAAAAGAAACTTTTTTGCATAATTTATACTTTCATGCCTGTAAGAAGATGTTTCTCTTTAAAAAACAAACCAATACTATTCCGGACAAGAGAGACTTCCTTCTTATTTCAGAAGTTCTTTTTTGGCTAAAAGGTACTCCACTATGACATATCAGCTTATGTAACTATGTAACATAAATCTCAATCAAACCAAAAATTAATCCATGCTAACATTTAATCCCTCAAATAACTGTTGTTAGACTAGCAGGTGCAGTTAGCACTCAGCAAGCTAATTCCAGTTAAAAGTGAAACTTGACCAACCAAGGTGTCACTACAATCTCTGACACATTAGAAAGCAACAAGTCTTTTTTTCTTCCATTATTAGAAAGATTACTCTATATGTCTTCAGTCTTGGCTCAAAAAAATATTAATTTCTCTGGTGCTCTTCTTATACAGAACACTAAAAAGAAACAACTGACTTTGGCCTTGTTGAAACTGATAAGAATTTTATCTCATAAGAGCCAGAGATTCACTCTGAATTTTTTTAAATGTTTCTTAAATTGCTTCTTTCAATAATCTTCTTATTGCTAAAATTTCTGTTAATCTGTTTTTTAATGACTATAGATGAAGACACTGGAGCTTAAACGTCAAAAGAAGTGGCCAAATATTTACTGACTGCATCTAGAATGAAATCTGTGTCTTTGCAACAAAATATGCATCTAATCAAATCTCAGACATTCCTAAAAAATGCACTTGTGTGCACTCATAAGTGCACTCCACTCCAGAACCTTAAATATTGCATGCATTTCTAGTGCATTATGACTGTCATCAACTTAGGCTGTATACTTCTGGAGAGATGAAAGCCTCCTTCCTGTCAAGGTCACTTTGCTTTGATCCCAAAGTCCTCCCACTTTCTGCTTTCCCATTCACTTCTCACCTCTAATTATAGGCAAACTGATATAAGCCGAAAATTGTCAGATTGCCCTGCAGGCAAACATGAGTGTTTATTCACCTGGCTGAGGTACTTACATAGTCTCAATTACCAAGGTATCTGATCACTTAGTGATATTAACTGTATGTATCTTCAGAGTCTTTTTGTGAGAATGGCAAAGTTATCATTCCTGAAAACGGTAACAGAATGAACCCAAAGAGCAAACCTTCAAAGGCATTTAGACACCTAACTCATATTGCAGTCAAGTCTATGGAATTTAAGCCTTTTATCCCATGATGTTTTAGTCATAATTAAAAAAAAAACAGGAGATAATATAGCCACCTAAATATCTGAGGAATCATTAAAAGCCAAACATGAACAAACTCATGTGTACGCACACGCACATATGTATTTTTCTCATTATTCTGCAAGATTTCATATATTTCTACTCAATTCTGAACAACTTCGTTTTTAAAGATCTTTCCCTAAATAACTTAAAAAACGTTTACTGATATGTGATACTTGTCACCTGCTGGAAGAAGACAGTTTCAAAACAGAATAAAAATTACACGAGCAGTTTATTAGCTCCATCTCTACATTATCTGTTTAATGATGTTGTAATGAAATGCTGTGTTTTTAGTTACATAACCAATCCATAAATTATCTGTTTCAGACCAGAAACTAGATTCTTCTTTAAGGCTGCTGCAGCTTAGCAACAAGGCAGGTGTTAGGAATGTGCAGGTAACGCAAGGGGAAGTTTACCCTGGAGTCATGAGGCTCTGCTTCCCCACACCCCATAATCCCTAAACAATACCCTTTCTTCTGATTTACTGCAGGTTATTTTACAGTGCAGGTTATATGCAGACTTATTTTCAAATAAGGGCACTTATAAAGCAGTAGAGATTATCCAAGATTCAGGCTGACTGTGAAAAAATACGGTATTTCATTACATGGGCAATGTAAGATTTATGATTTTAGCTTTTCATTCCTTTCTGTTTATAAATGCTTGAAGTTTGTCAAAAGTGTGATGTATTGCCATTTACTAACTGTACTCCAAGTGCTGAGCTTACATATGTATACATATATATATATCTATATACATACATACATATACATATATATATATGTACATCTGGGCTTGAACCTTGATTTTTAGTGCCAAAAGGCTAAAGAATTTCCCTGATGTTAGCACACAGAATAGGATGGAGGTTTAAAACCACAGGCTGCTCCTGCTTGAAATGAAAGTGTGACTCTATCAGATGTGAACAGAGCTGAGCAAGTTCAGCTTGAAAGAAAACCTCATATATTTCAGGGAATAGTGTCTAACACTTTGATTGTAGTCCATTTAACTGTTACTGCAAAAAGATCAAGTAAGCAGAGTTTTAGTGCCAAAAATGTTTATGGAAGGTGCAAATAGTATATGTGCTTATTTGGAAGAAAATGCATGTGCATCAGCAGTACCATTGTGGAAACAGCTCTTGTACCCCTGTAGCTTAGGAAATATGATGGTGCCATTGCTAACAGCAGTCTGCAGACTTAGCATTAACTTAACCATTTCAGGTCTGGTCTGATCTTGAGCTTATTTTAACTTCTTTTTGTTGAACTACCAGCTGCCCAACAGGTGACTAATGTCTAACTTATTTTTTTGCATTCGTTTAGTTTTGTGCAATTGCATGGTTTTACCCTAAAGAAATTATACCATAATGTGGTAAGGATCTAACAAATCCTAAGTGATCATTGTGTAACTAAACTTGTGGACTAATTTAAAAAATAAAAGCGTTAGCAGCAGACTGTTTGAAAACATGTAAAAATAAGATCCAGCAGACCCAAATCTGAGGAGGAAGAAACTCGTACCATCAACAGCTTATTCCTGCCAGTGAAGAACTTAGGATGCTAAAAATTTTCTGTTACTGCTCAAAAGCAAGGTGAGCGCAATACCAGAGAAAGAGACAGATACCAGGAAGTTGGTGACTATTAATTGTATTATAGATGAGAATTCACTAGGACTATAAATGAGATATGAGATAACTCGGACTATAAATGTTAGTATCATTGTAACTGGACTAGGAGTAGCTGTTTGTTTCATTAGCTGCTTCATTTTGATTTGACTGTTGAAGCATTAATTAGACTAACAGTAAATTCTAATTCTTGGCTCTGTATATAAGGTGTATTCCCTTGTGCCCATAATGAGATTTTGACTGTAACATTCTTTGTCAGATGGGCAATTTTTGTGCAGCAGAAGAGTGGGAAAGGGGAAAATAATGAGAAGTAGATGCAAGAAGAAAGAAAAGGAGTGGCAGCATAGAGGTTCCTAGCTTAGCAGCACTTCAGAGCTGGGATACAGCTGGTTATCCAGCTGTGAGCCTGGGATCCAGCCAGACAATGAAGACCTAGAACTTCCCCCCCCCCCACCAGATGTTCCTTTTCTCCTCATTTATATTAAACTCATACCAGTGGCACTCAGACATATGGGCCACCGTTGCGTGGGCCAGGTATTTTCTTAGGCTCCAGCCCTGCAAGGAAGTTTGTGCGAATGTCCCTCGCCTGCCTCCCCCTGCTCTGTCCACAGGGAGCTGTAATGAAAAGCACCAGACTGTGCAGTCAGGAAGGCTGCAGTCTCGCTCTTGTTCACAGGACCAATTTTGCTCTTGAAGCGGCCCCCTATTCTCAGCAGTTTCACACTGTGGGGATGAGCTCCATGCCAAAACCGACAGAGCCAATTCATTAGTCAAGGCTGACTGAAATTCAGTGCTGCATCTCTGAGGTGCAGCCCATGATTTAGAGGCCTGAGGGAAACAGAGATCAGGGTGACTCTAAGCAGCCTCAGTTTCTGGCACGCTTTGGGGCCTGAAGTGGCCTGTCACATAGCTTAGGCAGCTCTGTGATCATTACAGCAGCCCATGTTTTGCTGCTTAGTCTTTACCTCCCAAAATATCTGTAGTACTGTAGATGCAGCCCAAGACCACCCTGGCATGCTCCCTGTGCTGGTACAGATGTGAGCAAAGCCACCGGAGTTCAGTTCCTGTGTAAACAATTAAATGTGCGGGAACACGTCATCCCTGGCTGTGTCTAGGGCTTTTAAGGCTCCTTTAATGACAATACAGACCCTATAGAGGTCTGTAGGGATTCCACAGGGAATCTGTGAGAGTGACAGATGTCTCCCTGTCTGAGTCTAATTGCAATGCATAATGTGACACTTGGGTGTTTTTTTTCCAATCTTAAAAAAGAAAGAAAGGGAAAAAAAACCCACACATACTTCACTGCTGTTGCAAGCTAAAAAGAGAAAGGGAGCACAGAGCATTTCACCTCCGTGAGGTTGCTGGCCCATTGAACTGACATGGTAGGGAAAGGGCCAGGACCTTGTTCACATGGGGGCTCTCAGTGAAACGGCACCTGAGCCTTGCGTTCTCAATAAGCATATAAAGGAAAATGAGTTGTCTTCAAAGAAAAATGGTAATGCCTTGCCTGTCTTGCTTTGCCATTCCTTCCCAAATAGGGTCCTATAGGTCCCTGCCTAAATTCTTCATATTGAATTAAGCCTAACACTCGGATTTATTAATAGTAGAACTTCCCTCCTCCCTACCATCAGCATATGAATTCAATCTTTTCCCCAGTAGTTGCATTTTTATGCATAGTTATGGCCAGACAAGGTTCACAGAAGGTGACCCCCTACAGAAAATGTGTTTCTTGTTAATGTCAATTTGTTTCTGCATTTGCTACAGGAGCCTGTAGTAATCTGGATGAGTATCTGCAGTAAATTGAGAACAAAATAAGATGTCCTAGAAAGCATAGGCTAGCATGAAACATGAGGGGAAAAAAAATCCCCATTCCATTTAAAATTAGCAAAGTCATTAGAAAATGCAGGGATTTCCCTTTGTCTTCCAGAGTGTTTTATCACGGAAATTTTTTATTATGGCTGTTTGGTGAGTGGGATGAGAAAGACAGATAATTGATGAATGCACTTTTTTTGACTTTTTTTTGGACTTTTTTGACTAAAAGCCTTGTGAGCAAGGTTTGTGGCAGGGGAGAAAGGAAGATTAATTGTCAGCTGGTCAGTTGTGCAAAACTCTGAACTTGTATAGTTTTGCTAGAGATTGCATCTACACTTTCTAAATGTCTGTCCTTTTCTTTTCTTGGGTATATGTGAAAGTAATACCTGTAGTTTTAGGTGTGGAGGGAAAGCTGTTGAAATACTAAACTGCAGTAAGAAAATCAGAATAGAATGGATCACTATTTTAATGTTGAACTTTTCACAGGATAGGAAGGACAAGAAAGGAGCAGGAGACAGTTTTGGCTGAGTCAGGCAGAATTTCTCCCTGGTTTTAACAGGGAGTGCATTCTGCCGTAGCATCTCCTTCATACGGTGATGGGATAGTACCTAGTCAGTCCTCAGAGTATATAACCCTATTCCTCATACTTTTGGCAGGGTAACATCAGCCTCATGGCTCTGGGTCCTCTTCTGATTTTCCCCTGCCTCTATACTTGTGTGTGTCATGATTAATTTTTGTTTTGTTTTTCTGAATTAATTGCTTTTAAAAACTATTGTATCCTACTTCCTTTTCCTTCTTATAGCAAAGGATACTAGGTGGCTGCAGTCAGGCAACGTCTCTGAATTCCAATTTAGGCAAGGAAAAAGGCTCTGAACAGTTTTTCTAGACCATTTTTCTTACTTGCTTATATAACAGGCTTGATCTCCAACCCTGCTCCCCAACACACATCTGTACCAAACCACATTAAGTCTTAATGAGAAAATCTTTAAGGTGAGATTATAATAAATAAATAGCTGTTTACCCATGAGTCCTTTCTATTGTTTCTCATTTTTGCATGTGTGTTATAGTATTTCTGTGTTTTGATAAGCCCAAGGTAGTCTGGCTTTGCAGTCCCATATCTGGGCACAGGCTATATGTATGCTTCTCAAATTCAACCTTCCACGCAGGGCATGTACTAACTCTCAAGGAAGCATAAAGCAAACATCCCAATCCAATGAATGCTGCAGATGTGTTCAGTAAAAGAAGAGCTGTAACTACACAAATTACCTTTGCTAAGCTGCAGGGTGCTACAGCACTCCTGGAATGAGTTTCTCCCTGCCACACTTTTCATTCTCTCTACTGGCTGTGAGTGAATACAAATTAAGAAGTCCCTGAAAGAGGTTATAGACCTATACAAATATCTTACAAGAGAATTGGATTGTTTGTATAGTTATTGTTTACATTGCAGGTAGTTTTAGGACTTAAAGGGGTGCTACCTTTTAGAAACCTGCATGGGTATAGGAGGAATCTGAGAGGTTCAGCGCAGCTAACTTGCAACTTAATTGCAAGTCTTGCAATAGTTGATATTTTAATTAAAGTCCCAGCTCCCAGAGACAGATGACTCTGTGAAAATCTCCATTTTCATTTAGAAAAGCATATTTCTAGTCTGACGTTTGCCAGAGAAAATTTGAAAATATTACCCATGTCCTAGCCACTCAAGAGCTAGAATGCATTGAAAACTAGTGTGTACTTAATATATTTTCTCATTATTCAAGACAAGATGCCCCCTGATTTTAAAGCCAAACTACTACCTGTTGGAGCCAGGCCCCAACCTCTCAAACGTGGCATGGTTAACTCTGGAGGTTTAAATTCAAGATCTGAAACATGCTAAAACTGAGAATGGCAGACCGAAGGGGCGGTGGCAGACTGTAATGAGGAGGCGCGTGAAGGAGGAGGGGAGTGAGAAATGCCTATTGGGACCAGGAGGAACAGACTAGCCACAGCAAATTGCATCTGCTAGCTCTGTCTCCGCAAGGAGCAAAGCATGCACTCTGCCACAGAATGAATGACTACGAGAGAAGAATTGCTATATTACCTTCCAGCTGAGGAAAACAGTTTCTTACAGGATTGACTGACTCCATCTTTTGGTTCCAAGATGCCATTGAATAGTGTATTCCTGTTGAAATGTGTCATGTGAAACACAGAGTGACTTGTTGACATGAGAATTAAAAAGCAAACAAAGGCCCCACTAGCTGTCTATTGCACAGACTTTCCCTGATCCACCTGACCTGCTGAGCCCAGCACTGGCCCTTCTCAACATTTTTTCCCATTATTGTTCCTGGTTTCCCAAAACCTGATAAACCGGAGTCCTAGTTTCAGTCCACAGACAACCCTGACTATTCTCCAGACCTCCAGATCTGGCTGCAGCCCAGCCCAGCTCTTTCATCAGTGGCATCCCCAGTTCCGTAGCGTTTTAAAAACCTGCCTTCCTCTCCTTCTCTGACAGGTGCAGAGGAAATGGCTGTGGTTTGGCTTTGTAGGTGCGGAAGTAGGATTTTAATTGTTCTTCCGTACTTAAAGCTCTATTTTATTTCCCCTAGCAACTACTTTATAGAGTCTCTCCTGCTGAGGAACTTTGGGAAACGAGGCCGGGAGTTTACCTACATTAGAGATTTTTTTTTTTCCTGTTTGTGAATTTGCTATGCACAATCAATTTTAAATTGCTATTAAAAGAGCTAACACGAAAGAATTTCAGAATCCATAGTGGAATGTTGCCTTTAAAAATAACAGCATTTTGGCTCCAGGCCAACAGTGCTAAGAACAAATGGAATAAAATTTCTCTTAAAATATTTAACATTACACACTGGATTATACTGGATTACAAATAATTAAACATGTCTGTTTATTTTGAAAAGATATTCATGTCAAGTGCAGTTCTGTAGCTTTCATGTTTGTTTTTTACTACTGAATAATATTTTAGTAAAGCCTCTTACTGTCCAGAAAATTATACTTTATTCCATATTAGTTTTTGTCTTTTTCTTATACATACTTAAATTCAGAGGATTTCTTGCATGGACTTCCAGAAGAGTAGGGTGGGATCCATTTCCAATTAGCAAATGTTGATTTCTGTTTCCTCCTCTACTTCATGGGACATCTCACATTGCACATAGAAAGCTGGCCATGGACAAACCTATTTTGTGGCAACAAATCACTGGTGTGAATGTGTCCAGTTTTACATATCATCTGCTGTGGCATTAGCTGACAGCATAGGTAATTCAATGCCTTTTTTCTCCCAAATGTGGTTGATAACAGTCTCTACTTATATAATCAGCAGAGTTTTGGGAACAAGCTTTATTAATTTGTCCTCTTTTAGAAGGATGAGTGCATCAGAACAAAAAAAAAAGGAGAAGTGAATGCAATAGGAGTGGTTATTGTGTGAGATTTTTAATGGATTAGTGACACATGAGGGATGAAGAGGGTTGAGAACTGCAAAAGCAACTTTCATTGTATGGAAGTGGTATTTGTCCAATCATTGAAATAAAATATTTAGTAGGATCAGTTCAGGAAGTCTAGGCCAAAGAACTTGGGCCCTGAAGCTCAACGTTTAGAGCCTTTGAACCTTTTTCTCAGCTGCCAGCTGACCATAGAGGTGCCAGAGTTCGCTATGCACTTATGTTCCTGCCATCAAAGCCCTCCAGGTGCCTGCACTTCTGCTACTGAGAAAGGGCAAAATTATCAAAATCTGATGCAGGCAGGCAATGTGGCAGCTAAAGCTTGGCACAGTTCATGAGCTAGACCCTCCTTTTCCTGTTTCTCCTCAGGAGCCTCAGCTGGGACATCAAAAAGTGTCCACTAAATTGGAACAGCAATTCAAACCCATTTCCCACTTCCAGCCTCTGTACTCTGGTGGGGTTTTCTGAGCTGGAGCTTTTCCAGTTTGTTTTGTGTGAGTAATATACTGGCGTATGTATAGCAAGGATTAGCACCCAGGATGTCCACCTGACTGCCCTAAACACCAACCCTAAGCCTCTTTCCAGTCTTTCAAGGCAAAGTTTTGGCTCAAGCTGTCTCTCCTCTCTGGTTATTATCCTTTTTCCTGCTCCTATCTAAATGGATAGAGCATAAACTGCATCACGGTGTTTCCTTATACAACTAAATGGGCTCAGATGGGGAAGTGAGGTCTTGTCCACATGTTCTCTTTCAGCTGCAGCTGCGTTGGCTTAAGAGTCTTTTTGTCACCAGACACTCATCTCTACACCCTGCCAGGAGATGAGGTTGTTAGCTGTATTACTTCTTAACCCATTTCAGTCAAAATAAGCTCATTGTAATTTGAAGATCTCTAACTAACCTATATAATCTTGACAACAGAGCTGGGGAACATTCCCAGGAAGATGACCTGCAGGTGGAAGAGTGGTATCTCCTCAGCCAGCGTAGTGCAGCAGGAAGGGGGTGTTTGAGCAAGACCTCAGCAGTGTCATGAAAAAGGGACTGATGCGGCTTCTGCACAGAATAGATGAAGGGACTGAATTGTGTCCGAATGGCTGTGGTTGCTTCTATTTCCTGACCTGGTCTGCAAGATGCCAATTTAGCTATTAAGATCTAATAACAAAATGGAAAGCTCAATTATAAAGATGAAATGTTGCATTAGAGGTTAATAGAGCAGCCTGATAAACAAATAAATTGTTATATTTCATCCCCCTGTTACCATACTGCAGGTTTTTCAAATGTGTTTCCACCCTTCCCTACTTTCTTTCCATGTGTTTTCTTTCTGTCAGCTGGTGTTTGTAATGTAGTTGATTTAAATATAATCTATCTTCTCTTTTAAAGATAACAAAGTATAACTAAGACTTAGCTACACTGCTTTAGCTAAAATATCTCCTGTTCTCTTATCCTTCAAACTACATCCTCTGCTTCAGTCATGCTGAAATGGATGAAAAGGGAATCAGGCTTGGGGGATTTAATCACAGTGCCAAAAGGCACAGAGAGCCCTGGGGATTCGGCACCGTCTTTTAGCTGTATGATGGTGACAGCAGGAAAATTTGAGATGAATGTATTTGATAGAACAGAGCCTGCACATTATCTCCATAAAAATCCCCATTGTTTCCAGTTTCGCTGAATATTCTACACGTATTTCTGCTAGAGGAATTTAAAAGCACTTTATAGGCACTGCAACACTGTGTAGAGCCTTGCAACACTTCTTTATGCTAAGTGCTGTCTATATATAAAAGACTGAAGGGGAAGGAAGAAGAGGGAAGGGAGATGCCAAGAGGGATTAGTGCCAAGAGAGACAAAAATACTTGCGTGAGTTAACTTAATGGGAATTAGGCACCTGGCTGACTTCTGTGCATCCCATAAAGGCATCTAACTCCCTTGGATGAACTCCCTCAGGGGCTTTTGCAAGTCTGTTGAGGTAACATTATATCTTTGTAAATCTCCTAGAGCAGATTGTGTCAAGCCTGAGCCAGCTGTGATTAATGCCGAATGTTTCCACCTCTCATTGAGGTAAATGGGATTTGGGGCTATACAAAAGGTCAGCCTGTACAACTCTGAGGGTATGTCAGTGAGCCTGAATAATCCAGAGGCCTGCCAAACTGGTGTACTAGCTGGCTAAGTGCATTCAGACATGAGAAGCTCCACATGTTCTGGCTGTGCTTCCAGGCTCACTCTTTACCTGGAGCAGCCCTGGATAGTCCCCAGAATACTAACATCCCTAGGGTGACTTCTGCATGCCAATCTGTAACAGAGCAGGAAATAAAACCTAGCTCATTTCACACTAGCTGTGGAGACTTTGCTTCTCCCTGGCATAGTTAGTGGCAGGGTAGGGAAGAAGCCGAGGCAGTAAAGACTATGAGGAAGCAACCTGCTGTCTTTGAAATATTGAGATATCTGGTGGTTCCTTTGTGGCAGAGAGTTTAGAAACGCTCATTGTTTACAATTTTTTTTTCCTGTTTCTATTCCCCTGATCTCTATGATTACACACAGCTTCTATAAGGTTTTTGAATCAGAGGGCATGTTTTGAAATGTAATTGTCCTTTCGAAAACAAAACATCTCCCTCCTGCAAAGCCCCACAATACAACTAACAAATCCACGCTTACAGACAAAAAAGGTAGTTAACACATGGACAGTGCAAAATAAGGTAAGAATTCAAGGGTATGTGACCTACTCCAACCCCTGAGCACAACTGTATTGATAGTGCAGTACGGGTAATACACTGTCAGAGCCTTTGAACCCTCTTCATACTTTTTACAGGGTGCTGCAAAATCAGCATGCTTGGCCCCAATACTTCTCTGATCATGAAGCAAAGAGAAAAGCAACAGCAGAAATGAGATCTACTGCTGTTGATACAGCAAGTGCTGTATAACCTACTGGAGCGTTGTTGATACAGGGCTGCATGTAAAAGTGTGTGTGTTTGCCCAGGTGTGACTGTATGTATTGCCTCCCTCTGTTTGCATGGATGCTTTTGTTTCCTGTGTTTATACAAGCTTGTTTTAAAGGCTGGCACATCTCATCTTTGAAGCTGTGAATCCTTCAAATTCCATCCCGACATACTGCCAGCAATCCACAGCTGTACACAGCAAGAGCAGGTGAATAAAACAAGTGTGACTGGAAGGAAAGCAATGCCATTTTGCTCTTATATGAGCTTTTTTCTGCTAGCCCTGTTGAAAGACCCAATTTAGCAGAGCACTTAACTTTGAAACTATATAGTTCTACTGAAGCCTGCTAGCAGATAAAGATGTACTTGACCACTTTGCTGAATCGAGGCCTGAGAAACAGAACAAAACAGGGAAAATGGTGATCGTTATCTAAGAAATCGTGGGCTGGCATCATGCTGGTAGAAGTACATTTTCAGTGCACATAAAAACAGTAGGGATTACAGGTGAGAAACAGATTTCTGCATCTTCTCTCTCACTCATTGAAATTAATGGTTTTATGTTTCCAGCAAGTTTAGTTTACTTACTTCTTCCACACATGCATTTTGTGTTTGCATTGGTAATGAAGAATGTGAACGAACTCTTCTGATTGCTCTCCAAATTCAGGGCAGCCTTAGTTTTTCTCCAGCTACCTATCTGTAAGTGTGATAGAGGGCTCCAGGGCTCCACGTGGGAAGCAGCTTTGTACTGAGACTGGAAGATTCCTTTGCAAATGGGAAAGACAGTTTTGTCTTACAAGAGGGTTGGCAGATGGATACTACTGCACCTCGCCATTCCCAAGGTATAATAGGATTTCTGGAACTGGGAAAAGCAAACAATAGTGTAATAACATCAGTGTCTTCCTTGAGTAAACAAATCTCCTTGCAGGGAAGGGGACGGGAGAGGAGAGTTTGAATCTGAATATGCCTCCCTCCACGCACACACATAGACCAACCTCCTGCCAAAAGATGCTTCTGATCCTCTTGTGTTAATGCAATCTAAAGACATAGGTTTGCATAGGAACCAAATCCTGAGCCAGAGGGCTGTGAAGTATCTGTCAGCTTTTCAGCTGAGTACATACAGCAGGAGCTATTTAGAGGTAACGTTGCTACTGGGAAGATATAGACTTGGTTGTCTTTTGACTTCTTTACACCTGTGGCCTATCTGCCTGTTTTGGATGTCATAATACTTCCGCTTGCTTTTACCTCACCTTGTTTGAGTTAAGGGCAGCCTCCAAGTTAACGGCTAACACTAGAGTACTCTAACCATTGTGCATGGCAAGCCTTTACCTTGGGACAGTGCAGCAACACAGTGCTGGAGTGCTGTCTAGTGAGCTGGGAAGGCAGAGAGAGCTGTATGGAAGAGGAGCCTAACAAGTATTAGGGAGAGAGGTGCTCTGGTAGTCAGGAAAGCTGTGCAGCATACGCCCGACCCATCAGGTCTGCAGGGAGGGAGCTCAGCAAAGGTGCTATGAAGGAAGCAACTGCAGCCCAGCTAGAGCTGCATGGAATAATAAGGTGAGATTCCCCAGAACCTTCCATCCTTGTCCCGGGTGACGTATGGTCTGCTTCAATTTCTGCTACAAGCAAACTGTGGGCTTTGAACAAAAATTCAGTCAAAACTATGCAGGTTAAGCAAATGGGCTTTCAGAAAATCATAGTATATGGTTGACCATATCCTTCAGCAAATAGCTGCCTTCATAACAGAGGACAGTGGCACCAATGACTCTCTACCCTTTTAAAAAATAAAAGGAAGAAAATAAACTATGCTTTTGGTCCAGTTGTCACTAGACCAACTACAGGTCTCTACAAACTGTCAGGAAGTTACTCAGAAGTGATACTGCTATCCTGTAATGCCAGCGATGTCAGAATCTCTTCCTACGTGCAAGTGCTAGCCAGAAAACCTGAAATTAAATCCCACTGTGATATTCTTTTTCTTATTCCACTGAAACAAATGGGATAGTGGTTCACTGCTGATGCTTTCTCAAAGTGTGGTCTGTGACAGTGCTCTTGGAAATGGGTCTGCAAGCTGAGCCCTCCCGTTCCTGTTCTGAAGTGCTCTAGCAGATTAAAAACAGTGGGATGGAGAAGGAGAGGTTGCTGAGCAGTTAATGGCACTAGAATGGGGAGATTGCATGTTGTGATGAACATTGCCATAGTTTGTGACCTTGCCTGGTGCATGCGGTGCTGATTATACCAAAGAATCAAGCAGATGTGAAGGAAAATTGAGTTTCATCTCCTCCCAGCTATCACAAGCCCTCTTTGGTAAGTGGAGGATTATGATACTTTAGGAAAATAATGTATATATCCGTGTGTGGCTGCAATAATGATGAATTTTTTCCCCAACTGAAGTAACTGTGATTGATGCAGCTGGCTGCAACCTATAAAGAACACTAAGGTTAATTGGAGCCAAGGGCACAGCAGTCCTTAAGTAGCATTATTCTGTTGTGCACTCATGTGCTGTCATTAATTTTCCTATTTGTTTGACTTTACAAAAACACATAGAAAAAAAATGTAGAAAGAACAGAAAGAAATAAAGAGCTCAATTACGCCTCTTACAAGGTAGAACTGTACTAAGGATGGGGAGGAGCTGAATCACCCAAGTGCTTGATAACATTATGCTTTTGTACAGCATAACGCCTCCAGGTAACTGGAGAGCGTACTGTGCAGTGGCATTTGTTACATCTGTGCTCTCCTGTCTCTTGCATTACAAGGTTAGGCATCATAACACTTCCAGGCCACAGCTATTTTACTACAGCAGAGTTCAACATGAGTTAGAATTTGGACTCCTGATGATGGACAGTGTAAAACTATATGGAAAGTAAGATTAAAGCCATTTGGCTGTATGAGAACAAACAGTCGGTAGATGTGGTCTAATATCACGTCTTTGACTGTGGTCAGTGTCTGGTGCATTAGAAGAATGGTCAAAGATCTCAGGAGCAGGCAGATGCAGGGATAATCTGCTTTCCATGTGGGGATCCTAATCCAATAGAGTTAAAGATTGCTTTGAATTTTGAAAATCTGATGTATTATGCCTCTTCCAAAAGCATTTTTTGGGAGCTTAGACAGTTCTCATGCAACTGTTTTTGTCCATACACATGTCCAGTTCCTGTTTGGAAGTTAGAAAAGTTGGGCTCAGCAACACTGTATTGAAGTGGTACCTGCAGTACCTGTTCCTGTTACACGAGAAAGTATTTCCTCTCATCTACATTTACACATTTTGGGCCTGGGCCACACAGCTTTGTGTTGTGGGGTGTGCCACAAAGCAGCCATAACATAGAGTGGAAGGTAGCAGGAATAACAACAGTGACACGAATAAGAACGTGAACTGATAGATCACAGATATCTGACAAATGGTGTTTGTCTCTGCTCATCCTACAGCATTGCACAAATATGCAAGGCGAGTCAAGCCCATAAAACATGTGAAACATTATATACTTGTCAAAATATTCTAAATAAAAAAACACCAGCCTCCTCTCCCCACAGCAAACCAACCCTTGGATGCAGTATACGATATTTTGCTTTATTACAGGAGTCCATAAGTCAGAAATGATTCATATTGTTATATAAAATAGATTTGTTACAAGGTTTTGTTTGAGAGACTGGAGACTGCAAGTATGTGGCTATATTAAGCTGTGTATAAGAAGGAGAGCTTTCAGTGTAATGTAGTATCAAGGACATAAACTAAATTCAAATTACAGGGAAAAATTAGGTGCCTGTGATCTATCTAAAGTGACTGTTCTCAAATCAATTATCTTTGCAAGATTTCAGGGCAAACAGTAACATGCCAGGTGCAAAATCTACTGCCCAACTCATTCCATGATAATGGGAAAATTATGATGTTCAACCATCAGAAATAATTATGCATACCAGGAAAAATGACAAATCAAGTGCCCCGTATTCCCAGCATGTATCTCATATGCACATTTTTTCACATTTGCAACCTTACAACATACTGCATGTGTGTGAGGGGGAGGAGGGAAAGGGGCTGGGGAAGATTCCTGCACGTCATAAATATTGTCAACAGATTTTCTGGAATATTTCCGTAAGAATTTCTGGTTGCTGTACTTCATACATGAAGAGATTTCAAGATCATTCCCGTGTTATCATTATTCTAACAGCTGCCTGTATCCTGATGTGATTACTTTTTTGGACATAATTCTTATTAGTGCTCTTATACATGTATTTGGATATGCCTCTTTTGACTCAACTACAGCACAAAACCATAGATATACTGGAAAATGATGGCATGACTAGACTTTTCCAGACTTTTGAAAAAAGCTAGACTTTTGAAAACAGGGAATTATTATTGCTTTTTGGACTATTCCTCAGGAGGGTTCAGTCACTCTCTTTCTCTGGAAACATGGTACCCTACCACTGTGTCCAGTATCTGCATAGAAGTTTATTAGGCGAGCAATAACTTGTCATTGTCAGTCTAGCTAATAAGCTATGGAAAAGCTGGGGGGATGGTAAGTAAAATTCAAGCTTCTGAATATACTTCACATTCAGTATTTTAATGATTCATTAAAAGAAACTGAAGTGATTGACAGGATCAGAATCCTTCTTAGCAGACCCTAAAAATGCAACCAAGTTATTAACTTTGTTTGTGTCTTTTTTTTTTTCTCTTCTCTTTTGTGGTAGAAATGTCGTAAGAAAATAGGAAAAACATTGGTCCGATTTAAGAGAATGCATTTCTTTGTTGTTATTTTCGTGTGTTAAAAAAGCTAACCTTTTTATTTGTTAGAGCAACAGTGTTAACATGTCATACAAGCTTGTATGGGGATTTTATGGGGATTTACTGACAGGGACATAAGACCTGGGGCAGTACATAACCACCGAGAGCAACATCTTGCTTTCAGTCAGTATCAAATGAGACTGTTATGTCACGTATCTCTTAGCCCATCAGTATGATGTTTCACCATCCAGCAGAAACAATATGGTACAAACTCCTACACAGTTGCAAGGCATTTGGGCTTTAAAATGAGTGCCGCAAATCTCAATGCTTTGTACTCCTCGAAAGGGTTACCAAATTAGCAAATAAGCACAGGGAAGCCTGATTCATTCCAAGCTGTGGCTTAAGACCAGCTCAGAGAGTGAAGGCAGGGTTAAAGATGGCTTTAAGCCTTGCTTACATATTACTAGTCCTCAGTCAGTTTCTGCCAGATTACATTCTTGATCTCTTCCTTTCCCTATTGCAATGTTTATCATTTTTATGCTTCTGCCTGTTGAACTTCAGGTCTCAGGTGGGTAAGAAGATGCGGTGAAGGGTGAAGTGTGCTGTGGACCCCTGCAAGCTAGATGTCTGTTCTGTCTATTACGTGGAGACTTGTGATTACGGGAGAACTGGACTCAATGCCTCAAATGATTCCTTTTAGCGTTATGTTCTAAGGAAATCCAGCAATATTTAGAGTAGTCTGAAAGCTATTTTAAGTTGTGGCAGCTGCTAAACACAGCAGGGATTCACTATGCTGATAAAGGACATTTTAGACCAAGTCCTGACTTATACTCTTTGCAGGGAATGATACAAAAACTGCTAGGAAAGCTCTGCACAATCTGAGAATTCAGCTATCCTGAGATAAACCTTTCAGGGCTGAGGACAGATTTATGTTTGAGGAATGGTGCCAATCTGCACTAATGCAAACAGGATCTGGCTGTGGGAAAGGGAATAACAATAGCAGAATTATTTAAGGCCAGAGATTGATATTTGAGACCTAACTGGCTGGAGGTTGTGTTTTTTTGGTATTTGATTTTTCATTCATTAAACTGATAATTTAACCCGTTTGCAGTCCCTGTTAATGCATCTCAACTGCAGGAGTGCTTTACCAAACCATTTAAAGAAGCACCTTGGAGAAAAAGATGTGCAAAACTGCATCCTTATTATGCACTATGATTGTGACACAGGAATAATGTACTGAGCATGATGCAGTGCTCCGTCAGTACTCTGACTGGCACTAGTAAAAAGTAAGGAAAGGATAGGAGGCTAGAGGAAAAATCAGTAAGCTCTTTCACGCATGTTTGAGGATCTGGGATTTTGAAATGATGCTAGCTGGGCATAAACTGAAGCTGCCAGAAGCAGCTGCCCTGTGCCCATATAAAATCATGCTGCCTTATTGTAGGTACAGAAAGAAGGATGCTGAAAAACTTGGAGCAAGAGTTGACACTATCGGCCCTTGTGATTTCTTGTGCTTGCTGCCCTGGTGAAGTTTTCTGCTTTGCCAAAAAGACTGTTCATTCTCTGTGGCTTGCATGCTGCTAGTATGACTGGTGGACATGAGCCAAAACCTGCCTTGCATACTGCACAGAGGGAGTAGGCTGATCTAATACATAGACTTCAGGGTTCACTGAGGCAACTCTAACGATAAGGGCTAGAGTCAGATGATAGATTTTTCTGCAAGGCTCAGACCATAAGGGCAATTATGGCATCTCAGCTGGAATTTGTGCCTCCACACCTTAACGCAGAGGTCTACATGGGTGCACTCTTCATTCACCCTAGTACAAAGACTGCGCACTTAGTTTGAACATCGGTGGAAGCTGGTCTAAGCTAGTCCTGCTGAATCTGCACTGAACGTGCATACTGTATTTTGTCAATACTAACCACTGGTAGCAGCATGGTAACATATAGTTGGGGGCAGAAAACTTTTAAACCATTTCTGTGCTGCTCATCTGACCATAGTGGCGTTCTGTCGTGTGGCCAAGTGCCTCCCTTGTAAAGGCTCAGTAAAATGATTTTGCATTTTTAGTCCCCCACTCTGTTTCCCTGCTTACAGCATTTAGCTGCCTGGCAGAACAGCACAGTCCTCCTTCAAGGCTCTCCCTCCTCTTCTGTTGAGGGACATGACCTTACCATTACTGTGACACAACATGTCACAAGGGTGGCCCCACTGGATGACACCAAAGGCCCACCTACCCTATGACCTCCCTGCTTCTTCTGTGCCTGGGGTGAGTCTGGGCTAGAAATGAGGAACAAGCCGTCCTCTGTTGTTACCTGGCATCCCTCTAGGTGACAACCTGGGGATCCGATGCCTTCATCTCCCTCAGAAGCCCTCCCCGTTGCACACCTTCTCTTAGCCCACTGCTCCCGTGGGGTGGGGACGATGAAGCCCTGCATCACTCTCACAGATACACTGCTCAGCTCTCCCTAGCGCTAAGTGTTTCAGCCTTTTGCATTGCTTCTTAGTATAGCGTGCACAGGAGGAGAAAATAGCTTAGCAAAAAATAGGCAAAAAAAGTGGCCTTTATACCTTTATAGGCAAACTTTATAATAATCTTCCATCTACAAAGATGGAAAAGAGATGTCCAAGATTCAGGCCACTGAAGTCTAACTAAATTACTCTCCGGAGGAGCCCTTTCCTTATTGCTCTAGAAGAAAGCCTTGCAAAACTAGCCTCAGTAAAAAATAGTGAAAAAGGGTTTGGTTTGGTTTTGCTTAATTAAGGAGCGACTTGTCGTTTTAATTTTGTCCACATACGTGTGTGTCTGAGGACAGGGCAGAATCGGTGTTGCATTAGTGCAAATTTCCCAGCGTTTACTTGGACGCCCTTCCCCGAGGAGGTGCTTCGCGGCGGTAGCTGGCGGCACAACGTCCCGCCAGCATCCACTTGAGGGAGCTCCAGGCTTTCCAACCGGCTGGAGACCCCGCACGAAACTGGTAATCAGAATCGGTCCGCTGACACTTAACAACAACAGCAACAGCAACAAAGATCAGTGTTTTGATGGGACGTGTAGTTCGCAAATAATTTAAGGGTAGAAGCGAAATGACTGCCAGTCTTAAATAGTAAAAACTTGGATTGCCGTCACTGATACACATTTTAAAATGTGACAGCTAACACAAATGGCTAATCATTTCACTGTTTTTTAGTTATGCATTTAATTGTGACAAAAAGAAGGGGGTTTGAGCACTTTAAACAACTCAGCTGGAAGCACAGAAATTAGCATGAAATGAAATATTTATGGGAGCTTAATACAGTTTAAGATCATTATTTTCTCTGCCATAAGACACCGAGGCCAATTAACAATTTCCAGTTAAGTAGCCTAAAACAAAGTAGCTTGCAGCCAGAAATAGCAGCTAAGTAGTTATGACTGGACTCTAGAATGAAGAAAGATTGACCCTCGATGCAGAGGTAAATAACTTCCAAAACATGAAACTACTATGCCATGAAAAGGCAACAATTGGATGAAAGAATCAGAAGGGAAAATAACGTTCAGAATTTACTTTATTGAATTCTAGAGTTCTCTTCAAATCCTGTTTGTCAGGCATGAAACCCTTTGTTTAGGTGTACATCATACTGCATAATTTTACTACAAAAAACAGTGGAATAAATTCCTTTCTACTCGTCTGCCAGATTCCAAGTTCAGTCTTTTTTGCGAAATTTCCATATAGAACAAAGTTAGTGAGGGAAATGTATTTTTTTTTTTTCCTTTGAATGACTCAAAATTAACTAATCAGCTCTGTCACAAGGCTGTGGATATATATGTTTTATTAATCCAGATGGTTTTAATTATACTTTATGTTTTATATTTTTGGCATCTAAACCACTGGAATTGGTGTTGGATGCTTGTATCTCATTTTATGAATAGGGAAGTGAGTTTAAATTTCTCTGAAATGGATGAGGTAATGTTTACAGATTCATAACCTGACTGCTGGCTTGTGCTGTTGTTTGCTCTGCAAGGTTGGGTTAACAGTCTAACTGCCGTGGTGACTCTCTGGAAACCTAGACATGTAGAATAGCACTTTAGCAACTGAAAAAAACATTTAGTGTTAGATTACAGGATACTGCATAATGTGGTGAAAATTTTGGAAGGAATCCTGCAATCCCAAAGGCTGCATTTATTTTCACATTGATGATTTATGATCACAATTTTCCTCCACTTTGTGAAGATACTTCAGGTAAACTGTTTGGCTCATGGCCATAACGGGGAGAAAAAGTACACTGCAGTCTCACAGACAGAGTCGGATGAAAATCTTAGCTGTTCTGATAGTTTTGGGTGCAAACAAAGCAGGCTCAGAGTGGCTTTCCACATGACAAATGTTTTCCTAGGAGCTTAAGATGAAAGTATATATCAATGGTTATTCTTCAGCTGCCATTTTTCACAGTTCAGACAACTTCAAATTTTTTGTGATGTAAAGATGGCTTAAAGAGACCTAAAAAGGTGTAGTTTTCAAGCTACATTGTAACAATTGATTAAATCTTCCCTAAGCCTTTCTGAACTGTAAGCAAAATCCTATGACTGGCTACACGTGTAAGCAATTGAGGTTATTTGTGTCCCTGAAGATATATATCCATGCATAAGTATGTGCAAGTCTGGGCTCATCTGGGCTAACTTGGAGCCACCAGAGCCGATTTTCATTTCTTGTCTTCTTTTCTTTCTTTCTTTTTTTTTTTTTTAACTGGTAACTGTTCTTTGTCAAATACTCTGGTAGCTTTGTCTTGCTCTTATAAAAAGAAGCAGCAAATCCAACTGTAATTCAGCGCGGGTTTTTTTTTTCCCCGAGCTCTAGCAGTGAAAGAGCTTTGCCTTGACCTAGCATCCACGTTCCACAGCACTCAAGAGCTCGCTCACTCCCACTCTGGTCCGAATCTCTCATGAAGCCATTCGCGATACTCGCTGCCTTCAGAACCACGCGCGACTTGCAAGGGCAGGTCTACGTGGCCACACAGCCGAGGGCCCAGCGGAGAGCCCCGCGCTGGCCGAGGGGCTGCCGGCCGGCCCGCTGCACCAGCGCTGCGTTGCCCTTCGCCTAAGGCGTCCCGCCGGCAGGCGGGGCGCAGCAGCCGGGGCTCGTACGGCTGCACTGCTTTGGCGGCATCGGAGGTGGTGTCTCTGCCCGGCGCTGTGCTGACCCCTCGAGGTACCAGCCAGCTCTGGGAGCTGCGGTGCAGCGCTGAAGCCCTCCACAAAGACCTACTTATCACCTTGGTATCTGAATCAACAGTACTGCTATCAAACACTGCCTGGAAGAGACATCTGCTATTTCAGTGTGCTGTACCAGATGAAAGAGATGGAGTACATGAGAAAGAAGCACTTTCCCATATATAGTCAGTATTTTTAAGCAGTTTATCTATTTATTAACAAGAAGGTTTTAAAACATCTTGCTGGAGCTGACGTTCTTTAATTATAATATTCACACTGCTGAATGTACAGTCACACCAGCTCCACTGTGAAAAAACACACACAGCTTCAATCTGTTTCTTTCGCTATATTTTTCTAACTTGATCGTGTTTTTCCATTCATAATGATTTTTTTGTTTGCTTCTCACATTTCTTTTTAAATGTGTGTGTTTTTTTTTTCCTCTTACTCTGTAGTTCCACTTGAAAACACCAGGATTAGCATGCAGATGTTTTTTTGATCAGAGATTTTTCGTTTTTTTTTAATCATTTCCATTTTCCACAGCCTATTTGGGTAGCTGAGGATTCTTTTGGTTTGTTTGTTTGTTTTCTGTCCTGTCTTGGGTTTTCTTTCCTGATAAATATATCGCCCTAGTCTTCTGAATATAAACAATTTCTGTTTGCTATTGTTTTCCTAAGACAGTGTTTTATAAAGTTAACTATTTCTTCTAGTTAAATAAATCATGTGCTATGCTAAGTATGCCAGTAGCCTAATATTTTCCATGTTTTTAGTGCTTTACTAACCATGAAGCCTTCACACAAAGTGTTACTATTTCAGAAGAGTTTTGTAGGAAAAAAAAAAAAAAGGATAACAAGTATCTAGCATATCTGTTGTAAAACTGTGCTGTGATCGCTTTAAAATCGCTCATAGAATTCTCCTAAGCTATAGGATTTGCTGGGCATGGAGTTGGTAGGGGAGGAAAAAGGTATTATTTCTTGGTAATAAGAAGGAACCAAGTTTTATTTAGTTATTTATTTAAAAAGAATAGTCCCCTCTTTAAATAGGCACCAAGTGGAATTTTGGCTGCCTTGTAATTTGCAGGCTAACTTTCACAAGAGTTGAATTATATTTAGTCATTAGAAAGGTGGGAGGAGAAAAAGATATTTAGCAACTTAGCTTAGGAAGATTGCCATCAAATGCCGCTTAAGCAATGACCAGCAGGTCCAATGCAAACTGAGTTGTTACTATTCTTCAAACTGGCAACGTCTATCTTCATTAAATCTAAATTAAAAATATGGAAGAGGTTCATAAATGCCCTCTGTCGGCAGTAGAACAAGTAATCAATGGATGTTACAAGGCTGGTAGTTCACTACAAATTTTTAATGTCAAGAAACTAAAGCTGGGGTGGGGGGGTTGTTCCATAACCCTGAACATTGCCAGTAACTAGGATTTCTACCACTGCCATTTATTAGATACAAAATTTTAAAAGAATTTCTATGCCTTGTGGAGTACTTGTGGAGAGGGAGGCTCACCTGTATGCCATTCCTTACAAGAAAAAGCAATGTTAGATCACTTCAGCAGAAAAAATCCTTCAATGACGTGGGCTGGGCAAACTCAGAAATGCTGTGAACTTCAGTTGTACTGAAGCTTGGCCAAATCAACAGAAAATCCTGCTCATTTCCAAAGTTCATTTAGCATCTAAAGCATAGCTGGTTAATAGTTCCCTCTCATCCAGAATGACCTAGTCTTTGTTTGGTGGGCAATCGTAATTCTATTTAAAATAGAATTAAGTGTCACCATGTCCAAGCACCCCCGAGGAGCAGCTCTGTGGCAGCCCCACTGAGTCCGAAGAAAGGTCATTTCAGCAGAGAAAAAGAACATAACCTAAACAATCAATTTGTCTTAGTTTCTTAGACAGTTTTTGCCACCAATTTTCTTATGCAGTAGTCATAACTTTTAAAAAGGAGTATTGGCTAAATTAAAAAAAAAAAAAAACAGATGCTGAAATGTGAATCATCCTTTGAAAGTTATTCTACAAACAAGTAAGCACAAAAGTCCACAGATGTTGCTTTTTTCTTTTCTTTATTGTTAGATAACTCACAAAAAATGGGAAAACTTTTTGAGTAAGTTTTTAAAGCAAACTATCTTTTCCCCTAGAAGAGAAAGCAGATTACCTCTTAACTGTAGTTATAATCAGGATACTATTACAAAGCTAATTTTTTCCTGCAATCTTTTTTTTTTTTTGCTAAAGTAATTAATTTTTTGTGGCATCACATACTTCAGGGAGCAAACAAAAGATGAGTCTGCTACAGCACTTGGAGCAGGGCAGCTCCAAGGAGGGGATTTTTTTTTCTCTCTTGTTCTGCAATATGCAACAGAAAATGCCTTAGCTGTTAGTCAGCTTTCTTTAAACCTGTGGCAGTTATAAAGAGTTTTCCTAGCCCTTCTTCTGTGTCCTGTTGTGAACACACAAAGCATAGGATTTGCTGTAGCCCTGATGCCCCCTTGCACCGATATAGCTGAAGCGAAGGCAATATAGGCAAGGTAAAAACCTCTCCAAAAAAAGAGCAAGTGTTTGTGGGGAGGTCTAGATGCGTACCAACTCTGGTGAGGGACCTGGGCATGTGAGGTTACGGAAGGGATTATCCTAAGGCAGCCTCCTTCAATCTTGTAGTCTAGTGATTTCCTATCCCAGCATAGCAGTTTATTACAGTAAGAACACAATTTAGCCTCTCTCTGAACACAGTTATTACTGAACGTAGCATAATTAGTTCCTGCTTGAGAAGCACTTGGACATGAAGGAACACTGTAAGTACTAAGTGTTACAGTCATTATCATTCACCTGTTCTTGACGCTTTCCTGTTTTACTTAGCAGCTTGCGCCTGTGCAATCGGCGTGTCTTTAGCCAGATCGTACAAGGATGAGCCAGGGAGACCACACCAACAGAAAGGTAGAATCCTGAAATGTGTCTTGCCCCAGGAAACTGAGAGATAAGTTTGCTGGTAATGTAGTATGCTACTAGTTACTAAGGAATTAATAAATTGTTGCAGTTAAATTAACTACATTGCCAATCCCAAGTGTCCAAAAAATCATAAGTTGGATTGACTTAAAAATAATTAAGATTGTTCGTTTATTTTTTTCCTGTTGTTAGAGTTCATGTTTTCAAGGCTTTCTCCATATGTAAGAGCAAAATTTTACTTTTTTTTAGTGAAAATTAAAAGCCTTGTATAATAATACATCCACAGGAACAGGTCAGAGCTTTAAAGAAAACAAATGCTAAGAGTTGACAGTAAGGAATGAAATATGCAGTGGAGCTGGAAAAGAAACAAACACCATCAAAAATGAAAATATAAGGCCCTGATTCATTGCTACCACTGGCATAAATTGAGAACAATTCCACCAAAATCTCAAAATCTATGGGTAAAATCCAAACCTCCCAGACTCTCAGAAGTTCATGGAAAATGTTGCCAGGATCTTACAGAGAAGATTGAGAAGCTCATGTAAGTACGAACAAAGATAGGCCCTGTCATTTGACCAGGCAGAGACAATAGGACTGTGGCTTCAGCTGCTGTATGCTTCATGCAATCATTGTACATGTTTTTGCTTTGTTTTTTTTTGGCAGAGGAATATTGTTTTGGCTATCTGATGAGCTGAAACTTAAGGCTGAGCTTGAGGTCTGACAGAATATAGTGGAAGAAGAAGAAAGCGACTGCATGAGGTGGACAACTATATGCTTTTAGATCCATATGCATCTATTTATGTGAGGACAAAATCCTTTCTATTTATGAATGCCCGCCATATGGTCTCTTTCTGTAAGTCTGTGCTTCTATAAGGGTATATATTTACAAAAACCAAATACTTAGACAGTCTTCAAACTCCTGTGTTTGGTTCTGCAGACTTAAAGTGAGTCATCACTCTGGCTTCATGAAGTTACTTCTCCACTGTAATTCAGCCAGTGATCTTCTAGGGGGGGTCTAAAGATCTTAAAAAGTGGTGATACTATGCACTTGATTAAAATAAATAAATAAATAAAATGAACAAAGCATAAGTAAGGATTACTCATGAAAGGAAGCACACCAATACTTAAACCTTTAGTTATTCAGTTCCTGTTACAATCTGGTCTTGAATCAGTGGTTGTAAAACTGTGAATATATTTTACTCCCCTCTTTCCTCTTCCCCCTCCATCACAGGAAATACTGCAAGTCCAAGTTCTGTCATTTAAAAACTGGTCTGAATGCCCCAGATATTCACTGCAGATCTTTCACTGCATGGCTAGAGAATGAGAAAAGTGAATTCCACCCGGAGGGAAGAGTATCCCCATCTGCAGTCCTCTCCAGACTTGAGAAAACACAGCTTCCTTGAGTAACTCAGTATGTTGTTCAGGGCCCCGGACATTCATGAATCCTTTGCTTTCCTGCATCCATTGCAAACCAGCTGCTCTGGGATCAGCATTTCTTTTTAAAAATATCTCTGTACTGATGCAATGCTTCCGCAGTATAGAGACTGACAGCTGTGGAGGCTGAAGACCTCTATTTGTCCACAGAACAGATACAGCAGAAGCAGGAGCAATGAGAGTTTCTTCAGCTTGACTTCCCAAGGAGTCTCAGGCCTGTTTTACAGGGAGTGCGCCTTGGTGCACGAGAGCAGCACGGGGCCCCCAGCTCCTTCTACAACTGCTCCATGGGTAAGTGCCACTGAAGGTGCCGATGGATGGTGCTATTAATACAACTCCCCCGCACAAATACACTATTTTTCTCTATCAAAGGGAACGAAAACACTTATTTTGCTCACAGTCCTCTGAAGAGCCATTAGGTGCTACTAATGGTGCTTTTGACTGTTGGCATCTGTTTTAGCTGGAGTTTGAGTAGGGGCCTTGAAGGTAGAGGGCTTTCAAAACCTGTTTGTTTGCAAATGCCCTGAGGTATACCAGCTACGTTGGTATCAACATACTGAAAGATGTGTGATACCAGCTGGCAAGCCAGGTGCTCTCAATGGCAGAGTAACAGTTTATTAAAAGAGACAGGCATGTGAAGGTGAGCCATGAAGTAATGATGCAAAATTTCTCTTGCAGGACCTTTTAAACACTCTTGCTGAATTACCTTTTTAAAATAACGCTACTTAAAAGCTTTTGGAGAGTGTTCTGTTCTGTTCCCACATACCCCTCCCCCAGAGGCATTTACCACTTGACAGCACTGTGGGGAAAAGATAAATGCTAAGTGTCTCTTTCTCTTTCTTCTCAAAAAAAGAATTTTAAAGACAGTTAGGAGGAAATATAATCATATTCCTTAGAAATCCTTTTAAATAGAGGTTTTCTCCACAAGCACCAATCTACATGCCTTTCCCTGACAATCCTGTATATCTGTTTTTTCCTTTGCCAGTGACCTGAATGGTAACAGAGTAGCCTGAGACAGGCCGGTGTCACACACTACTTGTCCTGAGCAGAAGTCAGGTCCAAATGCTACTCTTGCATCACTTTTAAGTGTTTTCAGCCAGAGTGGCGGGGAAGGGGGAAGGGAGGAGAAACCTAGAAATCCAAAATGTCCTTCCTGGTATGAGATGGTACCACATCCTTTCCCCTTTTTGCTTCTGGGTTTTAAAGAGCTCTTTTTTGCTGGACTTAGGGTTCAGCCTCCTGTTTTTTGCAGAGTGGCCATGCTTCTGACTTTGCATGAAAAAGAGTGAGAGCTGAGAGAGCAAAGCTGAGTGCTGATAGTACTGCGTGAGTTGTGACCACAGCCAAGTAATCAGAAGTGCAGAAGGCTTGCAGTTCATTGGCTGGTCCAGTTTATCAGCTGGTAGAAGTGAACATAGTTCCTAAAGTTACCAGAGTTACACACGAATTTACACCAATTAAGGACTTGGCCCAGATACGTTTTTTTAATGCATTAGCAGATGGCAAATATGCACTGAACACAGCCAGACTACTGGTTTTTGAGGGCAATGGCTGTTTGCAATGCTAATTTGGGGTTTTATGCTTGTGGAAGCTAACCTGCAGGGACACATTTCAGAGCTGGGTTGAAACGGCAGAAAAGACTCACACTGCAAAATTCAGAGCTGGGTATCAGTATCCCATTTAAAGCTGGGGTATTTGGATGCAGGGTTGGGTGTCCGCTCGTTCTGAGGAGATTTAGAAAACAAGGCAGAAGGTGATGTTAGACGATCACCTAATTCATGCCTTTCACTCATTCATTCCTGCAAAGAGAAGATCACCTGCATGATGTAGACCTCAGTTCAGGCTCCAAACACCTTCAACATTTAAAGGTATTTGACTCTGTGCTACAGATTCAGGCCAGCTGACACTCCATTGCAGCTGATATCCACACACTCACCTGGAAATCATGTCCACATTAGAACGTTTAAGTGCACTGGTGTGTGGCAGAACTCGACTGGTAATCAGCAGCCGAAGGCAGAGGTTTAAAGGTGTGTATAAAACAAGAATTTTTCATCTAGCAGTTCTTCTGCAGCATAGACCACGTCTATATCTGCAAACTATGATATGGTATTGCAGCCTGATGTAGAACAAAGCCAACATTTTCCACAAAATTCTGCTATCCTTGCTGCAGGAAGCAACCAGGGATAATCGTAAAATACCTAGAGACTGGGGTTTGAACATCTTAGTGTCTCGTTCAAAGTGCACAGCCGTAGAATAGGAACGAAATATAGTTTTGAATGCTTCCGAGTGTGATAATTAATGAAAGAAAACACAGGCCATTTTTCTGGCATGAGCTCCATCCACAAAGACAGTGGAGAAATGTGTGTGTAATGGAGGGCAGAATTTATCCTGAAGATCAATAAAGGCACATATTATGGCTTCCAGTGACCTCTAGGAGCTTCCAGGGCATGCTTTGTACCTCACTTCTTATTTTCTAGTTGTGTCTGTTTCTTTCATTATTTTGGGCCTGGCACCATTTGTTCCTCCACGTAAGATATTCTCATGCATTACTACGGGTCTTACATTTTTTTGTTTAAGAGAAACAGGAAGCCATCTTTGTGAGTTAAAATCACATTGACCTCACTTGAAAATTCAGTACACTAAAGACTTTAAAATTACTCCAGTGACTACAGAATGAATCATAATATAGTAAGCATTCAGCTATTTTTTCTGTTTTTTTAAGTATGCTTTAACTGGATAAAAGTATGTTTGACGTGTTTAATTTGCACATCTATTACAGGGTAGAACTCACTTAACCACTCTGTTCTAACATGATTTGCTGCAAAGTTAGCCACATTTTGGTCAAATAATCGTACAACCAAGACTGATTTCTCTGAACATATTTGCCAGCTGGGACTTTATTAGTTAGAGCACTGCTTCACACAATTAGGACCTGTGGGCGCTAATGCCACGCAAATAAATACTAATATGTTGTTGTAGAATAGTTTGGATAAATAATTCATTCCACAGCTCAAGTATGAACTATTTGCTTGCGCTGTTGTTTGCTGTGTCGCTGGCCACGGAAGTCCCATGGTATTGCTTCTGCTCTCTGGCAACATCACTGAGGATATTTTAATGGGAGAGTGAGGAGAGAGCAGGGAGCTGACTGTTCACAGTTCCTGGACAAGTCCACTGTTGATAATTTATTTATGCATTTTCTTCTGCTTTTTTTTCCTCCCTGGAAGACTCCTCTTTTGACTGAGAATGTGACTAGACAAAATTTCAGTCAGAACTGAAGAATGACATAGAAAGCTTGAGTGTTGCTAATCTTCGTTCTAAGGAATTTATTTCTCAAAGATACTCTTCAGTCCTTGATTCAGCAGAATCTTTTTGAGCATTTGCTTAAATCCCACTGACAGTAATGGGACAGAAGCACATGCTGAAAGCAGGTCCCACAAGAAAATATTCTGACTTCAGCTCTCAGGGTTCTTCTAACAGTAGATCCTTGAAATGTGAATACAGTCCAAGGAAAGGAACAAAACCAAAATTTAGTTTATCGCTGAAAATTTAGTTTATTCCTGGAAAGCCAGGAATATGAGAAAACTTCCTTTGAATGTGTTAATGCTCACTTTTGCTTTGAAGAATCAGCAGTTTTCAGATTGTTGCTTTTAAAACTTAAAAGCCCTCAAGTTCAAGACAAAAACTTAGCTGTTGATTAGAAGAAAAAACACAGAGGTGTTAAGAGTTCAAGTAAAGCAATGAAGATACTTAAATATCGGCACTTCTTTTGAGCCTTTTAGTGTCTTACTGACCAGGGAAGCTCAAGAGGACAAAAATAACTTCTATCTTGCTGTGAGTCAGTGCAACTCATAGCCCCTAGTTAGCAATTTTTTCCCTTAGCTCTACAGGCTATGACCACCCCATCTAACCCTTGGTGAAATGAGTGTTAACTCCACTAAAGAGTGGATCGGAAATGGGAAGTACATAGGAAAGAACATACATTTTTCTGAACTAGCTGAACTTGAAGAATACAAGGCAAGGGGGATGTTAGGTCAATTTGCAAATAGAAAGGTAGCAGAATAGGCCATTGCTGTTATTTTCTATATGAACTTTAAAAAAAAAAAGAATAGCCTTGCCAGAAGTGGAATAAATTCCATTCTGTCCCACCAAGGAGCAGGTCTTTGGCCTGTTCTGTACTCGTGAAACTGAGCACAGTTTGGGCAACAGATTTATTGGTTTCTGCTCCCCTTGCCTTTCCACCTGGTAGCGGGGGCTGCCTCGGTAATAGCAGCAAGCTGCAGCTCCTGCTCTGTCCTTTCCCAGAATACAGCTCCCCGCCTCCCCTGCAAGCAGAGGCTGCCCAGCAGTAAGCTAATAAGCAGGGCTGGGAGGCTTATAGGAAAACAGCACTCAGACAGAAATGCGACCTGTAAATGTTAAAGAAAATGTTAAAGGAAAATTCCTCTCTGGGAAGGTGTGCCAAGCAAGCCTTAGTCATGAGTATCTGGATTTCATTCTCTAAAGTATTATTAGCTGGACAACAGGCAGTTCTTAGTCTTGCTGATCTCAGCATGATTCTGCTAGGTGCCATCGCCTTCCATCCCAATGGACTTCAGAAGCAGTGAAAAGCAACTGAGACCAGTAAGAGACAAAAGCCAGCATTTTGCAAGATCAAGCCTATCTCATGGTGCAAGACGCTAATTTTTCCCTCTGACCTATGTGAGGGGATTAAGTACTGAAAGATGCTACAACAAGCTGGTGCTTGCAGTGTTTGCATAAGCAATATTTCTGAGGCAGCAATAGCAATAATAAAAATAATAAATAATGAACATGTAAACCTGGATAGGCTCTCTCTTAGATGCAAATTAAGATTTAAATATAAAAATGATAGGCTTCTGCTAATCTTTCTGAGGAAGTCATAAATTGTTAATCACACCCTAGGCGGTATTGTTTAATACCAACTTTAATAAAATAGCTGCCTGAAGCAGAAAGACAGTTGTGATCCTGACTCTAAAACTTTGGTAGCCTCGTCCACATTTTTGTAGCCTGAGGCTCTTACACTACTATTGATACCAACTCCTTTGAAATACGCTCATTTTTTAGGCTACTAAATTATTAAATACCTTATTAGTAGAAAGATTAGATGGAAGAAAAGTCATCTCTATATGAAGGAAAATGGATTGGAAAAGGAAGAAAAAGTTAAGGGAATATTTACATAAAAGATTCAGCCCTGTTGTTGATATACAGAGGTAATCCATAATCCATAATTCATTTAAGAAATGAACCCATCAAATTACATCACAATGCATGACAAATTACTACTGTTGAGCTATCCTGCAATAAATTACAGAGAATCATTCCTGTCATAGTAAAACTTCTTTGAGACTAAAAAAGCAATGTCACTACAAGGTTATTTTGCCTGTTTTTCCATAGGACTTGTCAGTCACAAACGACGACTCACATTTCCACCGCACACCTTGTGGGGGCAGCCCAAGTAACCCCGCAGGCCATCAGGTTTAACGCTCTGATAATTGGGAGGAAGGGGAAAAGAAGAAGAAGGGGAAATGCTTCTTCCTGGTTATTCCTTAGTAATGCTTGCAGTCGGTGAGCAGATCTTTAGACTTGAAAGAAAAAAGAAGCAGTCATTTCCTTAAGTGCAATGCCTTTCACTGCATGTCCAGAGCAGCTCGTTAGCACGCTAACTGTTTGGTTTAATCCGCAATACAAAGCACACTCACTACTTTGAAGTGCTTATTCACGTTGTCATGGATATTACTGTATATTTCTTAATTACACAACAGGACAATCTTTCCCCCCTTCAACTTACACTTTCTGTTGCTCTGATTGGTTTCTCTAACTAGCCAGAATAATCATTTTGCCACACAGAAGCAGATAAGGAAAAAAAAACGCAAACATTTTTAAAAGCTATTTTAATTTAATAACAAACTGGGAGCTGTACTTTGTGTTAAATTAGCACTGCAAGCCTCATATCAATTCAAGGCAAAGTTCCTTGTTCGTTACTGCTTAATTAATCAGTCCTGTTTCCATCAAACTGAAAAGTTTTCTCTCTCTCCCTATCATCCCTAATATCTCATTTCAGGCAGCCCATCAAGTTAATCTTGCTTACATTAGCAACTTATTTCTAATGGCTCAGCTTAGTTATTTACAATAATTCATCCTATCCCAGCTTGCAGCTGAATCTTGCTTGGTCTGTTTGCACCGTTTGTACAGTTGAAGTCAATGGCACGCCAGTAAGCGCAGAGCAAGCACATTTGGCTCTGTGATGCACTATGTGAAGACGTTTTTTTTCCAGAAAAATGATATCTGCTGAAATTTGGTTTCCTGATGTGTCTTGTCTTCCCAGAGGCAACACGTGTAGAGCTGGTCAAAGGATCGTTATCTCATAAAACAAAAAATGAGCATGTAACAGTACAATGGAAGAAGAGAAATCAGTAAATGAAGGAGAAGGAATAAAGTAAGGCGGAGCCTGAAAACATGCCCTCACTTCCCATAAATAAAGCTGGAATAAACATGAATCCTGCACTACCGTTAGTGGTGTATATAAACACAATGTCACCTTCAAAAGAAATGCAGATGGGGGTGTTCAAGCACTGGCTAGCTGAATGCCTCCTCTGTGCACTCCCCCACCTTGCGCAGAGGCAAAAGTTGCTGATACTGCCACGATATAGTACTTTCTATCGCATTAGCACCCGAATACACTAAGTTTGGAATTTGAAGACTGTGCCAATCCTCTGGTCTTTTTGATTGCACCGACTTGGCACCAGTCAAATACTTCCTGAATCTGTGGTCTCTGACAGCAAGCTAGTCTGCGTGCTCACTGTTCCTAAGTTCACACTGAAGAAGTAGGTTTTCTGGTGGTCTTGTGTTGCTCAGATGCTGCCCATGTCAGGAGGCCTGCTGTTAATTCCTGCTCCCTCTGCAGGTGGCACCGCCGATTAACCACTCAGTCCTGTTCTGACCCCTTAGCCTTTGAGAGGTAACAGATACTTGCTTGGGTGAGGGCTAGAAACTGAATCTGCGTCTAAAGTGCCTATCTCAGCTGGAAGGCTGGTTTTAATGCCAGTTTAACCAAACATAAATACATCAGGAAAAAACACAAAATATGCTTAACACTAACTGACCCATTCTAAGTGCAGAAAAGCTGCTTCTGAGAAACTCTACTTTTGCTCAGCCAGCACTCAGGATAGTATTTCAACAGGAAATAAGGCTGTGCACTATATTTTAACCTCCTAGACTTGTGACAACCAGCTTCTGACCTCACATTTACCAGCCTGGTTGAAATTACAACCTGTTAGTAAGGAAAACTCTATGATACCTTAAAGTGAGTGTGATATCAAGGAGCTTCAAGATATCTGACAAATGGATTACAGTAGATTAATAGGGAACCGTTTCAGAAATCCATCAAAAGACAGCCTAAAATGTTAAAATATGATAATACAATTTCATTTAATAACAATATAAATTCTGTGCAGAGAAAAGGGGGAGCCTGGATTTTTTTTTTAAGAGAAAAAAATCATTTCTGCAAATCAGAGTAGACACTTCTGTTTCTGATGGGAAACACTGTTCTGAAAAGCGCTGAATTTCAAAGCCGCTTGAGATTAGATTGTCTGTGGAATTTTGCTGTTGGCTAGAAATATTAATAAATAAGATGATACACACACTGGGCCAGCATTTTTCCTCAGATGCTTCCTCTTAAGTGTAGAGGACCTTAAGACACAGGCAACTGAAGGAAAAACTTGACTTAAGAATTGACTTTTAGTTATAAGGCACAGTGACACTTGCACAAAAGGAAGACTCCCCTGCTGTATTCAGGCAGACCCGGACAATTTACTCCAATATTCTGCACCCCCTCTGTAACTGCCCCAGTCACAGATAGCAGAGAATCCAAGCCCATGCTGTACAAATGAGCCAGGGACATATTACTGAAGAGGTTTCAATGGGAAATAGTGATTATTCTTACGCAGCTGTTCCCACCCATACTCTTCCTGGTCTCCTATTCAGGGACACCAAATATACAAAGTTTTGGAGGTCACAGTTTGGTCACCATGGAAATAATTGCAAAGCTGTAAACACTGCATTGCAAGTTCCTGACATCTTGGTCCAGGAAGGCACTTGAGTATGCAAACAGTCTTGCAGACTTCAGTGCAATTTATTGATATGTTTAAAAGTGAGCGCGTTTAACAATTTGCTGGTCTGGGACCAGGTATGATAAGGCAGAGAGGGAACATTGTTGTGTTTATAGCAGAAATAACTCTGTAATTATCAACAATGAGAGGGGAAATACAGTAGCAGGTCATTCATATTACTTAGACTTAAATGGAGTTTAGATGAAATACAGAGTTTCATAAAACTCGTTGGCACAGCACGGATTGCTTAAAGGGATGTGGCTGGTGGACTTAAAAGTTGCTTCTGCATCTTTTTCCCTTTCAGCAGTGACAGCTAAATTGAGCACCAATTTCACAAAAGGAATTTGCTCCCTGAAAGGGATTCTAACTCTGTATATTCCTGCTCTGTGATCTCCCAGAGCACTCTTCACACTGTGAAAATGAGGAAATAGGCTCTCTTGAATTCTTGTAGTGGTCGATCAGTTTGTAAGGCCAGCTCCAAAAGCATTAGGGCATAGTATGCTGCACATTGCTCACAGCCTGGTGCTATTTGGATCTCACCCAGTCACATAACTTGCAAATTTAATGTGTCTTTTTTATGTGTCTTTTTCTACCTTTTCTTCTATTTATTTATATTAAGATCAATACCCATGCAAGGGATATTGGTGCATACCACGTCCTTGTTCAAGTAACTTTCTTTTGACTCACCTTCCTATCTTTGCAATACAAATGCCATTCCTTAGATATTTACAAAGCAGGAGTGCTTTGAAATGAATCTGTACAGGCACAGAGCTGAACAAGAGAGTATGGTGTGACCTGTGTCTGCCCCAAACCATGGGCAGCAGTGTACAGAAAAAGAAGCCTTTTACGGGACTATTTTATCCCCTTCCCTCCCACAGGTGTAAGGAAATGGGACTGGACACGGCAGGGAATGGTAAAGAACCTCTCATTGTAGTCAGTCCAGCTGGGCCAGTACAGAGAGTAAGGTCATCTCCACCTTGCTTAGAGACATCTCAGACTACTTTCCCCTAGGAATAAAACGTTCAGTCTCATCCTGGACTGCTCTGGAGCTAGTCAGCTTCCCCCTTTTCCCCTCGAATCAGAATACCAATGAACAAACAAGCAAAAACCATCCAGAAAATCCTTTGGGGAGAGTGTCAAAGCAGCTTCAAGAAGTCCTTGAGAAAAATAATTGGCTTTTTTTTGGATGAAAAAAGAGACCGAAATTTGATTTTTTTTTTGCCGTTCATTCTTTGATCAGCCCCAACAACTCGAGGGAGCAGCAGAGAGGCAGGAGAGTTCACTGCAAGCTGCACCCCCTTAGATCCAGGTTCAGCATCCCTGCTGTGCCACAGACTCCTTGTGTGACTTTGAGCAAATCACTTGGTTGCTCTGTGATTCCTTCCCCCCCTCCCTCCCCACTGCAAAACAAGGCCGATTATACTGGCCAGTCTCACAGGGGTGCTGAGTGGTAAAGAGCTATTTAGAGATTGTGGAGTACTTGAATACCTTTTGAGTGAAGGCCACATGTAGGTAAACTCTGCCTTGCCCCTTGCTTGGAGCAAGACTACCAAATGTCCATACAGCACCTCACAGTGCTAAAATACCATTTTTGCGGTGTAATACTGTAAGTGACTTCCTTTTCCTTTTGTCTATTAAGCTTTTATCAAATAATGATTGTCAGGCTAATGACATCCTAAAGTTACAAACCACCATGCACTCAAAGAGAATCAATTCAGTGAGGAAACAGATTTCACCTGAATGCTTAGGGCAAAACTACAAGCAACTGTGCTTTCCATTATTATTTTTGCTAATGTATTGGTGTAGGGGGGATGAGGGAGGAGGTCACATGCATTTCTTTGAAGAGCTAAGTGAGAGTGCTTTCCCTGGAGTTGCAGCCTGCCTGGCCTCTGTCCTGCTGGGCATCAGCCCCCTGCTTCAGGCCCACAGGCACATGCAGTTCTCCCACCACTGGACGGTCTCAAATGAGGAACAGATTTGGATCTCCCCAACCTTCGACAATGCAAAGCAGAACTACTGTCAGAGATAAACATTTTCTTTGCACCTAGTCTTACCCTTCACACCAAAGCAGAGCTACATGCTAATGATTGTGTTGATTAAGCAGCCTTTGTGGTTATAGAAGCTATTAACTGACAACTGAAAAGCAGCAGTTAGGGAGTAGGCGGCCCTGTCTTACACCCGGACAAGCACACACCTGCAATACCTAGGGAAATTCTGCTAGTGTTTAATTTCTGTGCTAATTTTCAATTCCCACTGACCCTTCTCCTACGTTCTCCGCTCTGGTTCTGTGATTAGATGCAGAATTGGGAATGCAGGAAAGATACACTACCTGCTATCTCGCAGGCAGCTGTAAACATTACAGCAAGATAATGGAATTAGTTTAGCTGAGAGGAATTAAGGGATCCAGATAGTACAGGACCTATCTCATTCATAAAGTGCTCTCTTCTGTGTGTTGCGGTGTGTCATTAGGGAAGAGCTGGGAGGATATGATGGGTATTTAGGTTGCAAATCAAATCAAATAGTCACGTCATGGCTAAAAGTAAGCGTTTTCTGAATAGAGATATATATATATATGTATGCGTGTGTATGTATATGTATGTAAATGAATACATGTGTGCGTGCGTGTATGTACGTATGTACATCCTGGGAAGACCAGCTAAGTAATCCATAAAATGTTTGCCCACAATGTCGGAGTAAAGCCATTACCGAACAGGTTACTTAAAACTTAACAAGGTTGGCACTGTTCCTGCTTGTGAGCAGACAGAAATGTATCTGCTCCTTGTGTGTGTGCTTGGCAGGGAGGAGAGTATGTGGAGTGTGTCTTGGGGCTGGAGGTGAAGAAAGATAATGCAGTATCAGCGTGATCGTGCATGCTTCGTCCCAGCGCTATCAAGTGTTCTGGCACCATCACAGTTAAGCAATCACTTCTTCGCTTAAAGCTTTTTTGCGGTCCAGCATCGTAACTCATGAAGGACACCATGCTAGGTGTGCCTTTTCCCTGCTGGCAGGGGTCTCCGGAGCCCCCCACCAGGAGGATGCAGCCTCTCTTCCCCTTCAGCGTTGCCCCTCGCAGCTGTTAAGGAGGTTGCATGCACGGAGGGGAGAGCTGTCCTTTCCTGATCGCTTCGAAGGAGGAAAATACTTAAGAGAAGCAGGCAGCTCCGTGGGACTGGACATACTGACTGGTAACATTCATTCATACCACTCTAGACAGTCCTAAACCATACTATTGTAATCTCCTTAGGGAATGCTACCATTCACAGAAAAACACAAGCATAAATACAAATATTCACCATATTTGTCTGGGCCTTTCAATGCCAAGCGCAAAGCAAGGAAAATAAATAAAGTGAAACACAACGCTGGCAAACAGCCACACCTGAAGTAAATACAGGAGATGGTCACGGGTGCAAGGAGGGATAAGGCTGCCTGATTTGGCAGGGGGAAGGTGAAAAGGGGAGTCACTGATGGGGTGAACAGGATGAGGCTGCACAGCAATGCCCTAGAGGAGCCTGGGACTCCAAGGCTGGATGGACTCTGAGTGGATACTGGACAGTCATTAAGGGAGGATGAGAGAGAAGCTTTTAGGATGAGATTTACAAAAAGAAGAACCCAAATGGATGCGAGGAGGAATCCTCAAACCCAACATTTTAAAATGCTTTTACTCAGCGCTTTCTCTACCTAATCCTACTGCAGTGTCACTCACAGCATCACCTAGAGAGGATGGCTTCTTCTGCCACTTCTCCAGTGAGCATAATACTGGTGATGTTTTGCATTTATTATGCATTCTTCAAGGGTGATTTCAAAACCCAAATAGGGACTAATAATTTGTCTTTTGTTAAGCAAATAAAGACAGGTAACAGCTGAGTTTAATCACACTGACTCACCCCCACCCCCCATACCTCTTTTCTCCCTACCCCGAGTAAAACATGATATGGCATAATATCTCTTCCCTCCTAGAAGCCTAACGCATCCAGACCCCTTGGAAAGGGCTGCCATGACTAAGCAAGTAGCTCGAGCAAACCAGCTCCTACTGGATTTTATGTCAACCAGAGCATATTTAAAGTTTAGAACCAGTGTTTATACTGCAAGTGGAATTCTGCGCAGAGTCAGCAAAAGAGATTGGGTTCGGCAGCACACAGAGCTATTCATTTTATGTGCAGGATCAGGGACTCACTTTAAACATTTCTGTTGAAAAGGACCTGAGTTTAGCCCTTAAATGACAGTGAAGATAATCACAGTTAAGTTTACTGGCCTTGTTTCTGAGAGTTGTGAACCCAAGTGATTATTTCAAGAAGAGAAAATGAAAGAAAAAGAATGAAGAGGAAAAAAAACCCACATGATTCAGAGCTCTTGAAGTAAACAGGACAGTTACTGTAGCTAACCATGTCTTTAAGGGGTTAAGTAAGAAGTCTCCCTAACACCCAGCTTCCAAGGCACGGTTCCTCCATGGCATTTCTCGCATGCTTATGATAATCAAAAGATACTGAAAGCCGATTCTATTTTATTCTGGTATAATTGCAATACAGCCACTAGAGGAATTGCAACCATTATGCAAGATGAGACACCATCACAGTGGGACCTGCTGTTTCCAATGGATTCTACCAACTCGTTTTTATAGATTTCAGCTACCTTTCATTTTAGTAATTAGCCACCATTTCCAAGGAGATCCATAAGTAATTTCCTGCCCATCTTGAGCTATAATGCTACAAGATTACACTAGCAACTGAACATAGTTTAAAAGCAGTCAACAAAAGGCAGACAGCAACAAAGGGAGTCAGGCACACTAAAAAGTTAAGAAGTCAAGCAAAAGCGGGAAAACATTATTTCTTTTAACCACAGGTAAAGGTCAGCGCCTTCTAAATCCGTTTGACCACTACAAAGCACACTGCCATACCCTGGAAAAACCAATAGCAATTCCTTCCAAACCCCCAAATATTGCGGGAGTCTATTAATGAGAAGCAAATTGAAGTGCTTTCGTCTTCAGTCAAAGCACCACTAATGTAACAGACCCAAGGGGTCGGTGGCCTTAGGGGAGGATTCTGCCCCAAGGGACGCTCTTTGGTACTCTTCGGTAAAACATTACCCGAAGAGGGAAGGTGCTCTGGAGGAATCTCAGCTGGTTCGGAGGACAGGCGCACTCAGAACTTCCAGTAAGTTTACACTACTTTTGAGCTCTTCAGCAGAAAGAGGGGGGGCGGGAAGCCCCACACCATTTTTTTAATGCGTATGTTTTGCTTTCAAGGAAGTTTCTCAACTAAATATTTTCAAAACAGCAGATGGCAAAATGCAAACTTTATGAAAGGGAAGGCTGCCTTGAGCGGCAGGTTACTGCTTGCATGGGAGAACAGTGCAAAGGATGGGGAGGGAGGGAGAAGGTAGACGTTAAGATGCATATTTCTAGCCGAACAACTTCGTTAGAAAATGATGACCATGTGTATAAATGTAATATTTGCAGTGCTGGCCTGGAGATATGTAAGAGCTGTGAAGCAGCGTGAAAGCTAAAATACCTAGAGGGACTAATAAGTCCCTATGGGGACCCCAGTTTGCTAGGTCCTTAAATGGCTGCAAAGGATAATTGCAGAGAACTACAGCAGGACTGAATCAATGCCATTTTCCCAGGGAAAAAAAAAAAAAAAAGTATTTCTGCCTCTGATTATGTTATTCTGAAAAGACTGGCTGCTTTCCCTTCCTCTCCATCCCCCCAGAAAAGTCAAGCAAGCCACTAGAAATATGTCCAGAAAAATTATGATGCAGCTGAAAGCCAAAAGCATATGAGATTATATATTTACCGGTGTTGTGTCAGATAACATCTGAGAGGAGAGGAAAAAGAGATTCAGCCCTGCAGTGTTTATTAGCATGTTTGGGCTGTTTAAAGGAGCTATCCAATTGCGGCTTTCCTGCCAGGCCTCTAAAACTGTATAAATCCATGATAAAGGAATCTACTTGATCTTGATCACAAGCTTCCAAGCCCTACCCGACTGTCCTGCGACATGCAAACTTACTGCCTTTAAACAGGAATTAGGAAAAAGAAATGAATAGGGATGCACCATTACCCATAGCGTTATATTGCTGAGGAACAGATGTTAATCAATTTTATGGAATGCTTTAAGTAATATGCAAGCACTTTTGCACAGAACTGACTGCATAACAGAGATCTCAGCCCAGCAAATACATGAGATAAGCCTTTATCGTGACTGGGAGAGTTATATCTATTTTGATTAAAATCAAGGAAGATTGCAAGTTCAAGCAATTTTATTCCTTTGGAATTGTATTATTTCTAGGATGCTAGTACATATGGTCAAACGACAAAAAGGAATGGAAATAATCTTGCTCTTGATTGTACTGTTTTCCCTGCACTTGCGTATGCATACACAGCCCATGAAGTACCCATGTGAGGGTATGTACTGTCCTCCCAGATTCCTGAATGGGCAGCAACAACCATACTCTCTTTTCCACCTGCACTGAGAGAACGGTAAATCTGGGGAAAGGACTGACATTACACCCAGTATGTAATTTTTACTACGCAATCTTCTCATGCAGCGCTAACAAAACTTTATATCCCACATGTCATACAAAACTACAAGGAAAAAAGTGCCTCATCTTCTCTGTTTGTATAAAAGTAGCAGCTTGCCATCGTGCTGGGTGTAATTCTGATCATTAAACTTCTTGATCCTTGAATGTCATCAGGAGTTACTTAGGTGACCATCCACTTGCACTTAAAAGTGCTGCATTTAACTCTCCATAAAATATGGATTTTATTGCAGCAGTGACAAGACTTCTTTCCACAGCTAGTGACCTCTACCACTATCGTTTATCTCTTGACTCAACCTTCTGCATAAGAATACATATATATACATAGTATATATATATAGTATATATATATTATGTATTACTCTGTGTGTGTGGTGTTATGTACATGTGAATATATAAATAGTTCAATCTGTTTGACATACAGACAAAGCGTGTTACGAGTTCCTTAGAAACATTTACAAAAGAACCGAATTCAGTGCTTTCTTTCTGTAATTATCCAACTTCTCTCCTGTAAAATGCCTGTACGCCTACCCTCTTTCTTCCACCACCTCCATCACTCCCCAACACATTCCTTTATCAAATAAAGGATTTCAAATTTGTCAATGCCTGTAACGTCCCCAGATCTGCCCCCTCCACCTGACTTTTTTTGTCACCAAGGGAGCGCCTCATTTCAACTGTGCTCTACATTCAGCTCTGCACTTTGCCTGGGATTTTGCTTGTGAGCTGAAGGGTTTTGCCCTGTATCCATTTCATAGCAGCTATGTAGTGTCAAGAAGCCAAGATAGGTTTTTTTAAGGGGAGGGGGGAGATTGTTGTTGTTGTTGTTATTTTATAGGTATTGACTCTGCTTCTCCTCCTTCCTTATTATTTTTGTTCCCTTCCGAACTCATGCAGCCCTCCTCCTGCTCCCTCCACCTTCCCTTGGCAAAAGTGCCTTGCTGGTGAGAGCAGTCCTCGGGAAAACGCCGCATCCCTTGGCCGCGCTTCCACCCCCTGCCCCGGCCGGGACGCGGCGCGGCGCGGCGGTGCGGAGCCGTGCGGAGCCCTCCGCACGCCCCCTGCCAACTTTGCAAATAAGTGCTCGGCTGCCCCCAGCCCCCCCCCCCTTTTAATTAGCATTCTCAAGGAAACGCAGCAAACCAAAAAAAAAAAAAAAAGAAAAGGAAGGTGCCAGCTGAAAGTTGCTGTGAAAGAAGTGCGAAGCCGCATCTGCTTACCGGCAAGCAGGGACGAAGGAGGCCGGGGGCTGAGCCCGCTCCGCGGCGCGGCGCGGGCGCTGCGCTGCTTCGCTGCCTCCTATCTCCACCACTCAACCTCCTCGCCTCTCACTGGGGCTCCCGCTCTGCCAGCATCACTTTTTAACTCCAGCATGCAGGCAGCCGAAGCCGAGGGGGCTCTCTATCTGATTGGTTTCCATTCAGTGCTCCTGATTAATAAAAAAAAAAAAAAAAAAAAGGGGAGAAAAAGAGAGAGGGAAAAAAACCGTAACTCCTCCCTCCCTGCCTGCCTCCCTCCCTGACACACACACACACACACACACACCCGCACGCACTGCTGGCGCTGGCGCTGCGGCTGCCGGAGCCGCCGGAGCTGCCGCACTGGGGACGGGGAGGCGCGGAGCGGGCGCGGAGCGGGCTCCGCCGGGCGGGCAGGGATTTGCAAGTGAATACGGTGGGAGGGCAGAGGGGGAGGGCTGTGCTGCAGGACCCCCCCTTCCCCCCCCCCCCCGCCTGCTGCCGAGAGCCGCTCCGTGCTTGAGGAGGAAAGCAGCCAGCTTCTTTCTAATCGGGTGGCAGCGATGGTAAAAGCAAAATAAAATTCGGGTGGGGGCTGGGGGGGAGGGGAGGAGGGGGAGGCATGCTCCTTAACTGTGTGCTTGTGCTGTGAGGTTTTTTTTCATCCTCGGAGACGTTTTTAAGTCCTTTTGTTGACACCAGTGATGCCTGACTGGTCTTTTCCCACTCTTCTTAGGAACTTCCTGGACTTGATGAATCAAGAATTTCAGTGAATTATTAATGGGGATGACACTTCGTGGGGGTGATCACATGTGGCGGTTTCTATGTGAATGGGAAGCAGCGGAGGAGTTTTTTCCAGGTGCCTCTCTTTGCTCCAGCCCCCTCTTCCCAGAAGGCTCCCAACTCAATAGGTTATGACTAATCTTAATGCAAAAAGAACTCAAAACTCGGCTTTTGCCGGGGGATGCAGGGAGCACCTCTGCACCCTGACCACATGCATCTTGTGGCCTTTCATACATGTGCATGCAAATGTTCATTTTATAGTTGCTCAGCACCTAAAATTGTTGTAGTTGCTGTCGGGCAATCCTGAGCCCCAGTGCAGCTCCCACCCCACCCCCTCACAATCAGTCTACTCTTAAATAAGGCTTTGGAGAGTTTAATCTAAATATTAAATGATAAGTTGGAAATTACCTGCCAGTTTTTTTAATTTACCTGACAAGAGTCTACTCCACTTCAGCTGCACAGTGTCCCCTTAAGATTCATGGCAAGTGTTGCAAGATGTGAAGCTTTCTTTCATTTGCCTCTGAAGATTTCTCCACGGCCTTATGTTTGACCTTTATGATGCATTTTCATTTTTTCCCCTGCTAGTCAGCCTTAAGCCTTCCTTTTTTTTTTTTTCTTTTTCTTCCCATTCTCTTACCTACCTCACACAATTTCTGCTTGCTGTATGTCTTAAGGGTAGCTCTTGTGTTGGATCTAAGCCACATTTGTGTCCTCCTGTTTCTGGACTATTTCAGGTTTTAGTATATTTTAGATCCTGTGAACAGCAGAAATTCAGGTAACTATCTTGCCACTTGTGCTGTCCTGTTGGTCTCACACCTTTCTGCAGTTTTTACAGTACTGCAGCACCATCTTCATGGCATAGCTGTTATCCCCGAAATTGTGACTGGGCTCCTTAAGGCAGCCTTTAAGCTATTCCGTATGGTCACTGTGTTGGCAGAGTCTTCCTCAGTGCAAAATCGGGCTTTTAAGGACTCTGTACAATACATACAAAAGCCAGAGCAGTGTAAAGAGGCTGGAATTTGCCTTCCGTATGTTTGTGAACTCTACTTAGGCAAACCACCCCAAAAGCCACTTAAGCAGCACTGAACTTATTCAGCCATTTCAGTCTTTCCACGTAGCTGACATTTTTCAGCATGCAGATCATTTTAATTGTTCTTTTTTGAACTTCCTCTCATTCCCTTGTTATTATTTTTTTGGCAATGACAGGTCCAGAGCTCAGTGCAGTATTTGTGGAGTATTCCCACGAGAGCCTTCTAGACACAGTCTACCTCTCCTCTATGACAAAATGCATTTGCAGGCTTTCTTTTCCCTGCCATATTGCATTGCCCATATCTGATTCACTGCCCACTCTGACCCTGAGGTCTCCTTGGGCATTATTCCTTCCTGCATGTCTTGTTCTGGTTAGCTTTCATATGGCTGCTGTAGGGTTTTGTTTTTTTTTCCCCTGTATTATCTCCTCAGACAGGATAGGGTTTATTTATGTCCAAGATGGACTTTTTTTTGTGTCAAGAAGTGAGTAGTGGTTTAGTAACAGCAGCAACTGTTGTGTTCTCCAAAGCATGTGCTTGAGATTTTTGTCTTCTCATTAATTATATGAATTTATGGTTGACAACTTTAAGTTCATGGCTGTGTGAAGAAGACTTTTTTTTTTTTTTTTTTCATTTCTAAGAGACCTTGTCAAGGTGATGTCCTTCCTCCTCAATGCTCTTCTTTTGACAGCCATAATGATATTAGAAATCCCAGACTAGGTCAGGTCATTAGCCCATGAAGTGTCCTATACCTGACACATTAACTGAGGGAAACGTTCAGCTAGACTTGTGAAAATTACTCAGAATCAGCCTTGGTTGAAATTAACTGCCCTGTCATGAGGTTCTGAATTTAAGAAGGTTCAAAGAGGAACTGAATGTTTATAAGTTTAGCTAAGAGTGCTCAGAGTTGTTATAGTTAACGCTTTCAAAAAGAAGACTGGAAAGGAGATAAAACTTCATTTTTCAGCACTTGAAGCAATCTAATATTTGGAAATCAGGATGAGTACTGTATGCAAAACATTTCTCACGTGTACAGTCTCATGCCTGAATTCTGCAGTCTGAGACCAAAATGTCTGTGAATCTCAGCCATCAGTGCAAAAATAAAATAGAACATGAACTAGGAATATATGTTATTTTCCTCTAAGCTATCCAGGAGATACCCCATTCTGAAAGCAATGAAAGATGCGTATGTGGGATTTAATGACTATTTCAAGAAATGCCTTGAAGTCGGTGAAAGGCCGGCTCTGCCTCACTACTAGCTGCAGTATCTATGAAACAATCTGAAGTTCCTCCTTTGTGGATCCTCACATGAAACAGACTCTTCAGAGTTTTCACAGCCCTGTTTATTTTCCAAAAATGTGGAGGGACTGTATTCTGAATTTATAAAGGGATAAACCTCTTCCCTTTCTCCCCCCCCCCCGCCCTTTTTTTTTTTGAGGAAGACAGAAATCATTCCAAAAAGGGTACAATTTCCCTGCTACATAACAGAAGGGAAGACATTTATGTTGAACCTTGAAAGGAATCAGCTGGTGCCCAGAATTTTGCAGCAGAATAAATCATTACGTGTTGTTACATCATTATGGATGCTATGCATGACCACCATCCAGATCTTTAAAAAGCCGCAGTTTAACACTCACAACCTTCTGTGGTAATGAGTTCCACAGGTGAACCGTATGCAGCATGAATATGTCTTTTTTTGTTTGCTTGCTTTACATTTGCTTCCTTTTAACTCCACATTTATATTAAGGATATAAAAAATAATGAGCTCTAGGATAGTTTTGACCATATTTTTCTTCAGTCTTGAGGTATTCTTGCTAACAAAAATTATTTTAATATTTGCCTTTCCAAGCTGGAATGCCACATGTCTTCTAAGTCTCTAAGCCCCTTCTAGAAATGACAAAGACAAGTAGGTGATGGTTTGATTTGCTTCTTCAGTACAACCAAAGCTGCTAACTGCTCTATCTCTGCCCATACCATAAATGTTTTAAATGAAAGATTTTCCCATTGCAAGGTACAAAAGAACAAAGAACAAAATTTTCATCAGAGCTCATTGTTTTCATGGAAATGTACTGCAATATGCCTGCTTCCTCCTAACTTGCTAGTCTGAACCTCTCAGCAGCCTCCCAAGTAGTGAACCTGGAACTGTCAGTACTCCGAGTTCTCAAGTTTCATAGCTTCCTGAGTGTCCATATTTCCTCATTTGAGTGGAGGAAATAATAATAATTAAAAAAAAGTTTCTCCTTGAAATAACTATATTTATTCATTAATAGTGTAGTTTCTTTTAACAATCTGGAACTTTTGTCTTCTTGTCCTCGTTGATGAAAATTTATTTTAAAAAAAGTTCTGGAAATTCTGTTTCAGCTACTATGCTAGCTATCCCTCTGCTGCTCGGTGTGCATCTGAATTGTTCCAAACTGCAGCATTTTTCTGTAAGAAACACCTATTACTTCAGAACCAAATCATCCTGACCACCCTGGCTGGCCCTCCCCCAGTTTTTCCTTTGGTGTCTAGTCAGTGCTTTTTTTGCCTAGGGATCGCAAAAAACAGCCTCATCTTTGAGTGAAGCGCATAGTGAAACAGATATTTTCAAAGCTGTCACACACCTCTGAGTTTCTTACCTTTCCTAATTCCAGTGGTATTGAAATAGCACCAGAACAGCTGTTGTTGTGTTACTTCTGAAGACAGTAATTACAGAACTGTGTTGTGAAAGTAACAAGCTAAAGAGTGGCAGCTAGGTTTCACATACGTCTGATTTAGATCCCTTCAGCTGACCTGAACCTTTGCACTTTCAAGGTTTACCCCTCACTTACTGTAAACTACAAGGAAACTCTGCTTTTAAGAATAACATTAGGGAGTCCTTCACCTCCGCATTACCAGGATGTCTGGTAACGTCTTGATTGTTCCTGATAGAAGCATGAACATGTGAGCGCTGCAAATAAGACATGTAAATAGTAGCTAATGCATTGGGGGTTTCATCGCCTCAACAGGTCCATGAAGTTATAATTGCTCTAATCAGCACTCCCACAAGCAGTTAGCACTTCTACCTGCAGTAGAAGAAACGCGAAAGGGCAGAAATGTCTTGCCGTTCAAAACACTGTGGAAATCAAATACACCAGAACCAGCGTGGTCTTTAAAACCAAAAGCCTGTGTGATTAGGATAAGTAAGGAGCCAATACACATCTGCATGCATGGGATAGTAGCAGATGGAAAATCAGATTCAGCCCCTGTAGCTGAATAATCATTAAACAATACGATCAGTTCATGACCAAATTTTACTTTCAGTCATTTGGCTGCACTCAGAAACTTGATGGCTTCCCTGTAGCTGATAAGAAATGTTATCAGTGATCCTCTGATGCTACTGTTATAGGAGTTGTTAATCATGGGAACAAGTCAGAATCTGTGAATGTCACTCCTTTCCACGTGTGGTGTTATTATAATAAAATTAGAAGGCAGTAACCTTTTGCCAGCTTGGTCAAAGCTTGAGGTGCTTTGGGAACGTTTTACAAAACGTGTATATATTTTTTTCAAGAAATGCTTCAATTTCTAAGAAACTTCCTTGAAGTTATTGTGGAACTTGCCAAACTCTTCTGCAGGGTTGCATTTGCTATCAGAATATCCTGCTTTGGCCATGAATCCTGTTATTTATTTGTGTGAAGCTACCATTCTTCGGAGACCCCTGTCTGTATCCATCAATTCTCTCTCCTCTGAGGGCTCAAACTTTCTGTGTAAGTTGCTATGATTTAACCAGTTACTGCTCACTGCCTGAGCTACAGCAACTGTCAGTGTGTGCTGTCAGCTGGTAGTGAATGCCATGTAATTTGACTTTGTCAGTCCCCTCTCACTGTGGACTAGGCTGAAAAGAATCATCTTCCATTTGTTCCTGGCTAAGGGTGCCTATATGAAGAGTTACTGCGCTTCAGCTGATGTGGGCTACTCACTGCTTGTGAGTCTGATATAAAAACTGAACGTCTCTTTAGTCTGTGCTTGCACAGCACCTAGTGCAAAGGGAGAAAAGACACTAAAAGGTAATGCAAATTACTAATATGTCAAAATCACAGTATATTATTCAGTAGTACATGCATGCATGCATCCATACATAGACTTCTTGGCCTGAAGGACTGTCACCTAAATAGACTTGAAAGACAAATGCTGAAAAGGGAAATGAAAAGATGAAGCGAGTTAAGCTTCATGCAGCAGGTCAGTTTAGATCTGGGGATAAAATCACACCTGATTCCTGCTCCACTGCAGCGCACATCAGTGTCTTATCCTTTCATTCACAGTACCTACCATGTTTGGCTCCTACCAAGGGTTTTCAGCCCAGGCATAGCTTTTTCACTTCTCAGATACACGCTGCCGAGAATCGCGGGTCTCTCCTTCCCCCCAGCTGAATCAAGTCTTCCTTCTCAGTATTACGACTTACTCCAGATCTGTTCTGATAACAATATTGATGCATAAACCTGTACGTCTGTTGGGTTAGTTCATCTACACATGCAATACTTGTAGTTTTCTAAAAAGTGGTTCTTTTATTTGCCTTATCTCCTGAACTTTTTGATTCATATCATCCCAAATATATTCCTTGCATGGCTGCAGTGATTTGTGGGGTTACACCAGGGCTAAATACTGGAACACATTCCTTACAGTTCGGTTGTAAATCCACATTACATTTTTTCCTAATAAAGCAATTTAAGTCATTTCCCCTTCCCTTACCTGTGGTCTAGTTATTCCTGCCTCTGCTCCAGCTCAGCTCTCTCCTCAGCTTTGTCATGTCATCACAACCATTTGTGGAGTGTGCTGTAAAGTGGGTCACAGAAATGGATTTGGTTAAAAATGACTGTTGCCAAAGTTAGTTTTCTAATTTTACCATTTCAGTCATCTTCTATAGTGGCAAAGCTGAGGGACCAGTGAACTACAGCATCCATGTATATGTGGAGGAGTGAGGTGATGGAGGAAACTTCTTAAATGACTATGAAAAACCATAGTGTTACATTACATGTTAACAGGTACTTTTCCTTTTCAGGAGCGTTATATAGCAGCAAAATAATGGAAATGATAAAAAGTCCCCAGGACATTTGTGAGCAATATTTCTCTAAAATAGCTAGATATATACAGAATTTGCAAAGTGTGCTGGAGTTTTGTATTGGCATTTACCTGAACTAGCCAGCAAATCTGCTTCTGCTTTTCTACTCACCAAGTGATATTATCATTCCAAAGAAAACAAAGACTCTTTACATCACAACTTCATGGGTTCTGCGTATGCCATTCACTCTATGCAAGTCATATAACCTGGTATTACTGATGTTTGGCTGTAGGCAGAGGGCTAGAAAACTTCTTTAAAATAAGAATGAAATTTATGTGAGCTATTTTATTATTCCCCACAATATGTCTTTTCTTTTTTTTCCCCCATTCCCTCTGCTTTGGAATTCCTCTCACTTGCTTCCTCACAAAAGCCTTCGTCACAAGAGTGGAAATTGCAACTCCTTCGGCCTAGCTTCAAAGCTGCCGGGCAGATTTGTCATTAAAGACTTGAAAGTGGTCCCAGCTCTTGGAATCCTGTGATCAGAAAATATTAACAAATTTATTGTCCATAGCTCTGGTGTATGTAAACATCTTGCTCCCATAAGATAATGGCACTAATCTGAGCTTGCATCTTAAGAAGGCAGGATTATTTTGAATTTAAGTGGATGCCTCCATTTCAAATAAAGGTGTGATTGCAGCCAAAGGGAAAAAGCCTATAGGCATTCCTACTGCATAGGAAAGCCTATGCAGTATTTGCAAATATATACGCTTTTCCTAGGAGGCTGCAGCATTTTGAGAGTTTCCAACTTGCCTGCTTCCGTACTGAAAGCCTGTACCCCCTTGTCCTAAAACTACAAGGTTACTTACATGGGTGCCCATTCACCCTCCATCCCCCAAGCCCTATCCCTTTATGGGAATGTATAGGAACTAGGATCCTAACTCTCGGCAGAATTTCTTACAACTCCCTTCACAAAGAACTATGCAACTCCACCTCTGGATGACAACTGGAGTATGGTCCTTAAGGACCAGTCAGCTTGCCACAGGTTGCCACAAAGTGCAACAGAAGTACTGAAACTGCATAACGCAGCTGGCTATTCAGCCTGTGTTAATATTATTTGGCTTTTTTTTTTTTTTTTTGCCTTAAATGAAGAGAAAAAGGCTCTCCGCTGTAAAGGATTTCCAGGTAGAAGGAGAAGCAGCAACCTTTTATTTTACTTTTATTGAGGATAGCCCCCACTAGAAAAGAGCATATTGTCAGGATCTCTTTTATTTACTTTCTCAATTAGTAGCAAACTGTGATAGTAATTCACAAGAGAATTAACACTCTGTTTTCTGCATTTCACTGTCTTCTCTGCCGATAGCTATTTTAGGAGCTGCAACCCTATGGGATATACGTACTTCCCATTAATAGGTACTGTACTGAAAAGCAGAGAGCTAAACATCCTTTGCTTCATCCTGTTCCTGGTCTTGTATTCAGTGGGCCTTCTAGGAGAGTGGGGAACATTTTAGCAGGAATTAGAGAGATGGAGTCAGACCTCTGTAAGAAAGGACCATCTTGTATTTGGCTGAAAATAGATTAGCAAAGCACCCATAAGGTCCACAGAGGAAGATCATAGCTACTCTTGGATTCACTGCAAGGATGAGGGAGCCATGCTAAGGGTCAGTAGGCTCAGCTGTGACTGATCTGTTGGCTTCTTGACCTCGGTTGTAGCTCTGCAAGTTAATTAGAAACATGCTGAACTCTGGGTACCTGAGTAGCCCCCCCAGGGACATTGGAATGACCCCCTTGCGTCTTCATTGAATCAGGACGTGGGATGCTTTGGGGCTTGGTGCTGCAGTAAGCCCCCTGCTGACTATAGAGGGTTAAAAAATCCTGTTCACGTTATCTCCTTGAATTGGGTGAAAAAAATATTTCCTGAATCCATAGGCCTTGTTTCACACTTGAAATACTGTACAGCCCATTTGAATATTTTTGTAGTGCTTAACATTAGCATCTCTCACACAGTTTACGTTACTTTGACTTATAGAGGTCCCACTGTGGAGGATTTGAAAAAAATAAAGTTGGTAAGCCTGTGACAGAAAAAGAGGCAATTATCTCTTACTTTAAAAGCTCCAAAGTGTAATTCTTGCAATTAATTCCTGCAAGGTTCAGAGAATCTAGGCTGGATTTGGTTTGTGGTTTACAACACATTTACATTCTCCTTGGATCAGCTATATGTTTATATATAAGACCACAAATTTCAATAACAATCTTCTACTTAAAATTGCAAATCAAATAGACCCTATGGGACATCTGATGTAAATTAGTGAACTGTTGTTAGAGGTCCAGCTGAGTATCTGATGCTACGGATAAAAATAGGTTTCTTGGCATGCCTTAGACTCTTTAAAAAAAAAAAAAAAGAAAAAGAAGGTTCTTTCTGGCTAGAATTAGTTCCCTTTTTCTGTTTTCCCCCATATGATTAGTTATGTATTAGTTAAACAACACAGTAGGGAAAATACGCAACAACTGTTCAGAGGTACAAATACAGCCTAGTATGGCACAAGCCAAACAGGAACTTCACTCATAGAAGCTGTTGGGGTAGGACCTTATGAAAGAGCCGTAATTTATAATTGGCTACTGTTCATGTGACGAAAAAGAGAGAAATTGTGAGTTCAAAAGAGACTTCGAAATGTGAACCTGTCAGAGCATCTGCATTGTATTTGCTTTGGATGGTGCATTAACATCTCTACCAAAACTTATGTTATTTTGAGTGATGGAGGCCCTACTGTGTAGGGCTGGGGGAAAAATAAAATTCTATATTAGTAAGCATATGACTGAAAAAAATCGCAATTATCTCTTTCTTTAAAAGCTACAAAGCGCAGTGGTGGTAGCTTCTGACGAGAGTAAACTAGATGTGCACAGCTTAAAGGCAAACTGAGGACAGGCAGATGAAAAGTTCAGCCCTCTCTTCCTTCCCCCCGCCTTTCCTTACCCACCCTTGTGATCTCTTTGCTAGAATTTGAGAGAAAATCTGGGGCACTTGTTTCTTTTATTTCTCCCAGGTTGTTATTTTATCTTCATTTTTGGTAGAGCAGTAATGATATCCAGTGGCTGCTTAGATGAATCACCGATAGATATTCCTTAGGGATATTCCAGAAAAATGCATCCCAGCCAGGACTTATTTCCTAAGTCACAGCGTGAATTTGAAACCTATACAAGCTGCCAACAGTAATCAGCTCCTGTCACTGGTCGGGTTTCTATTATTTTTTCCCTGGCACTCTTCTTCAGCCCTTCTATTTTCTCCACCCCCACCAGCAATTAAAGGCTGCAATGAATCTCTTACATGCCTTAGAAGGAGAGAACACACAGAGGATCCTTTTCTTACCTTTGCATTTTATCTCCAGAACGTTACAGCTTTTTTCTCTCTTTGCACTCACTGGCTTATGCTGGCTCGATTTGGGATTTTTAAGATTCTTCCATTTCTTTGTGCGGGTACTTCGCAAGAGGAAAAGTGGCTGTGCATTTGCCCTCTTTGAAATCTGCAAGGAGTAGAGGCATAAATTAGTAGAAAAAGAGAGAATCAGGAAGATTATAGTGAAAAGACAGGTGAGCCCTATTCAGGGATCTGAAATCTTGAAATGAAAAATGTTATGTACAAAGGCTTCACATCAGTTAAGGAGGTGAATACTGCTGCTGCATTCAGTAGTTGCTTCTAAATGTGCAAAGTAATCTCTCCAACGTGCAGGCTGTGCCATGAAACGACTTAAGAGCTATAGAGGGGGTTGGTTGTTCTGGGACTTCTGAGCCAGTCGTTTGAATTTAGACCATGCTGGAAGAGACCAGAACTGGTTTATAACTGGGACCTGATTGTAGCGGACGCTGTGCCAGGCACATTACAAAATCTCCCTCCAAAATCGCTTAGCTGCAGCATTACCTTTTATGGGGAAGTTACTCTCTCAGGATGGCCTTTAGAGGAGCAGAGCAAATCAGCTCTCCCTCTTAAAGAAGGCCTTTCCAGTTGGCCTTTACTAGCTGCATCAGCTGCCTGTTAAAAAAGCAGTTAGTTACTGCTTTCAGTCCACTACTCTGCACGCAAGTTTCTAAAGAAAAACGCCACTAGAGCTGGCCGAAAAGCATTTCCTGCACTTGCATGACAATTTATCTGTTACAAGAGTAGTACCATTTTTCCAAGAGCTGCTGCAGACGACCTTATGTGACATGGAATGAGTGCTGCTGGCTTACTCGTTCTCACGTGCCCTGCCGCCGCCGCCACTGCTTGCGCTGGGCTCGGCCAAGCCGGGCATGAGACACGGGAAGGGAGTGAGGCTGCGTTTACACTAGCATTTCTCAGCCTGTGATTCTGCATTCCCGAGTAGCAGATCTGTGCAGGTGGATCGCTGCACAATAAGCAGCTGACCTGGATCGAGAGTAGGCTCGCAGTTGCATTTTTTTATTGAATTAGAGCATGCGATTTATAGTTATTTATGATTGTTTGTTGATATACTGGCTATATATTGGCTATGGAACAACAGATGATAGCTGATACAGCCAACTGGTAAACATCCACCTGCCAAAACTGGCAAAGTGAGTTAATACCTGATTGCCTTTCTACATCCAAGAGCTGTGATGAGCTCTGAAGCCAAATGTACTATCTCAAGCCCAAGCCTTATAATTTGTGGGAGTCTCAGTAAAAGGTGTACAGCTTCTACGGCTGCAGAGGCTGAGGGGGTAGCTACAAGTTACGTTTCCTTTGGGGATGATGCTGGCTTGGGAGATGCTCAAGACTGCATTGCAGTTCACCGTCCGACTTCCCCAGCTGTGCTGACACAGCTCTTTGGGAGGCTGAACCAGTGAGCTAGGACACTGAAGTTATTTTGCTGTTAACTTTTCAGGGTTACTTTTAACCTAAACATTTGAGTGATCTGGTTTGCAGGGCAATGTGATAAGCAGTTGCCTCAGCACACCAGGGAGGAGAGCGCTGCAGTGAGAGGTGAGAGGCAGAGTAGGTAACTATTTTCACCCAACTGCTGTGTTTTGAGCTCTCCGGCAATCCCTCCATGTCAGAGTTGAAGAATTCTGGTGTATATTTTGCAGCATGGCTCCCAGAGGTATAAATACATTAGGAATAGTGTTCTATTAAACTGGCACTTCTCACCCGTACGGTCTTCGTCTTAAAATAGACAGAACAGACAAAGTGATGTTTGTTTACCGTAAAACAAAAGCTCTAGATGGAGCAAATTAGTCTTGTGGTATTTAATTTGTGATTCAGGCTCTTATATGACTCTTCTTTCTCTGTAATTAAAGGAGCATGTAACTGCAAATAAACATTTAGCCTAGTCAGATCTGGGTGCCAAATTTCCCTTTCTTTTCAGTATCTTTTCAGTAAATAAACTGTTATTTCGCCTTTAAAAGCAGCCCTAGGATTCATAGGTCCCGTTTGCTTGGTTTTGGTTTTTTTTTTTTTTGAATGCACAGTTTTTATACTATAGGGCTTGAGGAAATATTGTACTCTTCCCCTACTAGTGTTGCAGTAACAACCTGATGTAATATTGGCAGTCCCATAGCAAGAATGCCGCACTTATGTGTAAGATTTTTAGTAGATCTTAGCTAACTAGTGTACTTACAGGGTGCCACATCACGATCAAAAACTTGTGTTATCATCTCTACAGGAAAGCACCAATGAGGGCACATTACATTACCCCCTGCTGGGGGATTTCTCTCTTATGTCTCCTGCTTGGGGCTAGAAAGATTGTAAGCTGGGTGTCAGTGTCCTGAAGAATTAGCTGAAAAGCCAGGCTAAAAAGCAGCAATTTCTGCTTATTTTTATCGACTTTGTACCAGTTTGGTTCATCATCCTCTCATCAAAAGAATTGTTTATCCCATTTTTCTTATTAGATCTCAAATTAGTATCTTCCAGGAGAGGCACAGAAACTAATTGGAATAATAAATGTATTCATATTTCCTAGCATATTTTAGCCTGCTACAATTCAAATACAACCCATATGAATAGTATTTAATAAAAGTTTGCCTAATGGTACATATACTAATATACTTTTTTTTTTCCTTTTTATCTCAATATAGGAATGTGATTTCTCTTGTTATATTTTCCTCTCTCTTTCTAGAGCTTTATGCTGCTGATGAGTAGAAAGCAAAGGATGTAAGATCGCTCTTCTTTTCCTGTATTGCTGTCATCATCATCAGCTGATGTAGTTGCAACAAAAATAATACAACAAAAATAATAGTATTCTTGTTTGGTATCGCCTCTGAGACCATAGAGAAACTTCTGAATGTTAACAGAAGGCTCAAAGTGTCTGTCTGACGTGTACAGAAAGGCCTTTGTCATCCTCTTTCCTCCTCCCTAATACTGAGAGTAGCTGCTGGAATCAGCAGCCCAGCATGGTGACAGTTATCCTGCATAGCGACTCCTTTATTTATTTATTTATTTATTTTGAGTGGAGCTTTGAAGTCAGATCCTCATTGTCTTTTAATTAGGATAAACTCATTGACTTTCTAGACTTTGCCTTCAAACACTGAATTAGCTAAGATGTTGGATCAAAGACATGGCATGGAGCAGGCAAAAGCTGAAAAACAAAAATATGACATTTCCTAGTGGGGTGTTTGGATGATTAGAAAGTTGAAAAAGAGACAAACACTCTTTTTCTTTTCTCTTGAGTGCATTGTCCCCTGCTACTGTGCAGGTGGTAAAGACATCAGTAATCATCCATCTCCTTAATATATGCTTGGGCTCAACTGGAAGGTGTTCTTGGGCTGCAAAACACAATTGCATTGTTAGCTTTCTAATCACAGAAAACAAAATTGTCCCAACTACTCTGTAGTGGAGAGAAATTTTCTTTCTTGTTGTGCTTCCATATTACCTTATCATGACCTGTTTTCAGAAATCTGCACTTTCCCTGAAACAGGCACACTGATAAGGAGCAAATCCATCTCACTTCTTTGCATAGTTCCTACTTTTACTGTATAGAGGCCTCAAACCTGGAAAACCGCCAAACCTAGGTCCCCTTTGAAAATATGGTTAACACGCTTTTGCCTTTATTTACAATGTTTGTTAGAGTTTGAAAGATTATAGCTTTCCTCAGTTATCACCAATCCCATTTTCTCAGAAGATCAGGGCTCTGCCAGTGTATTGTTTTGCTTTGCGTTTTTTCATTTCCACTTATGAATTGAAACAAAATTCTACTGTATCAATGTATTTTTCTAATATTGGTATTTATGAGTAGAACTCATTATTCTCCTGGAGGGCCTGTGTATCTACTATTTAACAAAACATTAATAATATGTAATGCTCTTTCCTCCTCACGCAAATTAGCACATTCCAAAATATTGAGCCTGAAAGAACCTCACCTAAGGAACATTTCTGTCTTCTTCCACGGCAACTCTTTTTCTTTACTTCTGCCCCACCACTGCATGCATAAGGCAAATCAAGGGCATCTCAAGTCTGTGAAAAATTTTATTGAACATTGAGACTTTTCAAGCTCTGGATGCTCAGACTGAATGAGATAGGGACCAGTTTCAGGCCATTCACTCTAGTAGCAGGATGTTTGAATGGAGGGTGAAGTTGCATATCCCCAGCACATTAAACCAGCAAACCTTTTTGTGGAGGGGATGCAATTCCACATAGCCTCGCTGCCCTGTGGGGCGGGGAGAGGGAGTAAGGTTGTCCCAGTCCCTTCTCTACTCACAGTGCTGCAGGGATGCCTGTACCACCATGGAAGTAGAAAACAGCGGTGTCTCCTTGCTGCTCTGTGGCAGGGGTAGCAATTGTTCAAAGATGCAACACAAAGTGCTCTAGCAGTTGCTATTCTTTTTCTGTAGTAGCATATTGATGGTAAAAGGAGATGTACTCCCCCTGTTCCCCTGCCCCAGAGACTGTGTGGAATCAAGCTGTAGACTGCCACTTGGGTTATATTATAGAGTGAGCTCTACAATACCTTTTTTTTTTTTATAAAACCTTATCATTTCTAACCATAAATTTAAGTGGAGAGGTTAAGGATAGGGGACTGCTAAAATTGAGCTGGTTTGAAAGTTATTGACTGAGATAAAAGGAGGAGTGAGCTAAGCAGGGATCTGAATTTAGAAAAAGAAAATTAATCTATCTATCGAATTATTTGCTTGCGTAGTATCACCATAATATCTGAGCACTTTACAGGTATTATGGATTTTCTCAGATCACAGTAGCTTCATCAGAAAAGGTTCATGTTCTGTTCCGAAGAGGAAGCAGTGTCAAACTCTAACTAAAGGTCTGCAGTGTTTCTGCCCATGAAGTGTGCCATCTATGTGTGAATGTGTGAATTTTGCCATCTGTGGGACTTGGCTGTTGCCCCCAGTATTATGAAAGTATTAGCTGACAGCCGCATATGAGTAGGGAATGGTGGGATGAATGGAGCATGAAAATAATCCACCAGCATTTATGACATTTGTCATTCTCCTTCTCAATAGAGTCACTGAAACTGTGCCTTCGAGCCTTCCTGCCCCGTTGGATGAACGGGATCAGCACTTAGATTACAAATGCTGGAATGTGCAGTCTGCCTTACGTTATGCCATAGTCCTTTATGAAAAGACTTAGTGGATCAGAGGAACCCTTTGAGGGAGGGAGGAGGAGATTTCTTCTTTCCGGAGAACAGCTGAGGCTTTCCAGGGAGAGGAGACTCTGGAAGATGAGGCAGGGAGGAAGGGAAACAAGGGACTGGGAGATCCTTGAGGAGGAGCAGGGGTCAAGCACAGAGGCAGGTCTCGGAGGTAGCTGGAAGAAAAAGATTTCTCCTGGGCTTAGTATACGGTGTTCTGCATCTCTGAATTGCTAAGCAAACCTGGAGACGAGGGCCTTCCCTTTAGGGACACAGTGAGTGGGATGGAGATTGGTTTATAGCCCCCTTTTATTTCTCTTTTCTGCCTTACTAATCCTTTTAGTAACTGTACTTGACAAGTTTAAATTTATACTAAGTCCTCTGTATTTTAGAAGGTTGCTTGGCCTAGTTTATAGTCTAATCAAAATTAGCTCTTAAGCCTAAAGGGCATTTTGATTTTTGGGGGAGTTCACCCTAAGTAAAGGTGTAGATGGAGCTTCCTCAAAGTTCTTGCCGATTTAGGACCCCTTCTCTTTCTTTCACACTGCAGATGTTTAAAATGAACTTTTCCCTGAACTACAGGAATATGGATAAAAATGACAGAAGAGAGACTGTTTTGAGGAAATTGCATAGGTGTGATACAAGCTTGTAAACACTGTGACATAAAGAGAATTTCTGCTTCCAGATAAATGGTGCTGTGCAAACTGTGGTAGTTTTGTACAAGTCTGTCAGTTTGTGGTGATTCACAGACTACTGGACTTTCAGCCAGAAAGCAATCTCTTTTCTGTTTGTTTGCTTTTTCAATACATTTTTTCTTCAAGTACTTTTAACCAAGGAAATTTTAGGTATCAAAATATTATGCATCAGAAATGAGAAAAGGTGAAAAGTGTTTACACAATGTTTGGGTTTTTGCTGCTCCCAATGGTTTCAAATGAAGAAGCAGAAAGTGAGTGAAAGAGAGAGGGGAAAAAAAGTGATGGTGGAGGTGGGAAGATGCAGTGGGTGGAATTTCAGTGTCACTGGAGATGAGAAGACACCTCAGGTGGTTCAGCAGTGTTACTGCAAGTATGCCGTTTTTGAGCATAGGCAGGTATGTTTAATATAGATTAATTGCCACCTGAGCTGAAGTGAGTATCCAGAGACCAGAGTAGGTGGGATTGGCTGTGCTGAAGAATATCCTGTTTTGTTTTCCCAGCTCTTCATATCCGGGCTGACTCATATGTGGGTACATGTGCTGCCGTAACTCATCTCAGCATTGGTACAGACACAACCTCTGCAAGGAGGAGTGGGACTGGGGAGGATGGATGAGAGACAGAGAGGATGAAAGTACATGAATTCATCTTCCAGTTTTGTTCAGGACTTTTAGAAGTCAACTAGTACTATTGAGTTGACTCCATCTGATGCATTATCACAAAAGAGCTTGTTTGAGATGGAGTCATTTCAGCATGAACGAGTAACCTACGCTGACCTCCATGTTATCTTGTCGTTTTTATTACTTCTGGTATTTTAGTAGTTGGATTGCACTAGATTAAGTATCTCTGCACTATACTGAAGCCATGTCTGGAGCTGCAGTGTTAGCCTAAGACTAAAGGGAGGGACTTCAGAGGATCAAGTGCCTGGAGCATACGAGTCGTGTATGGGCCCAATGTTAGCTGTAGTGTTTGGTATCTACAAAATCCAGAAGGTTCATATGCTTTTTTTAGGAACTTTGAAGTAGTTTAGAAAACTACATTGTCTAAGTAGCTGCAGAGCAATCAGGGTGATACCCCAGACGTGTGAATCCCAGCTGCTATTTCTCAGTTGGTAGTTTTAGTCTCTCTAAAAAGACACATGGGCGTTCCCCTGTTCTGGAAAAAAGGTTGCTCTATGAGCACTGGAAATAAACCTTCTTATCTAGGCATTAGTGATTTGAGGTTGGAGGATTGTAGCTCGATGCTTAGGCCACAGCCTTTCAGAAAGAGCACTGGTAGGAGCTCTCTCTTTACTCTCATCTGTTTTCACTAAGCTCAAAGGAATTTAGGACTTTTTCAGCCTCTATCCCTTTATCAAGTTTGTCTGAATTTTGCCAGTGGGTTCAAAGGTTATGATGAGGACAAGGTCTTAGACAGAGAGCTGAGTATCCGTACAAACAGCTCACTCACTTTGGAAAACAGATTTAAAGAAAAAATCAAATCAATTCAAAAGGTTTGAATTGAACACAATTCAGTTCCACTGGTTTGTGGAACACAGTAGTGGAGTTGCCCAAGCATGTGATCAGTCTAGGCAACAGCTTCACTTTCATAGGATTTTATGAAGTTTTATGGAGATAGAATTCATTTAGCTGTGATTGGTCAGATAAGTGAGGCATTTGCTTTAGACTTCTAGAAACTGTAATTCCTAGGTATACAAATTTGACTGACAGTCTGAATGCCTATTGGAAATCCTACCAAATAAGTAAATCTTTAGACTTGTTCCTTTTAATCCAATATCCAGACGAGAGCACAAACTGTTCAACAATTTGGACACTGAGCTTGTGAGCTCAAGAAATGATTCTATGCTCGATCCAAATGAGCAGTCTGTTGCTGCTGTCATTTAATATGTTCAGCTTTAACTCTGCTTTGCACTGTTCAAGCCCACAGCTGCTCGTTTTAGTGGCACCAGTGCTAATTCAGCAGCAGTAGGGATGAGGCAGTCCTGCCTTGCACTTCATAACACAGCTAGTAACCACCTAGATGGAAGGAGTGCTTATAAAGCATCTTAATCCACGCTAATCAGTGGTGGCATAGCGGCCACCAAACTGTGCTCTATTAAGAAACACGGTAAGAACATCCCAGCCAAATCTATGGAAAGAGCCTCTACTGTCTAGCAATAAGGTGTCCAAAGGTTCTTGCGAGTGCTGTGATATTCTACTTGTATCAGTGAGTTGCCTGGGGTGGTCTGACCAAAGCTGACATGTAATGAATCTGACCTGATTTATGTGAATAATTTGAGTAATAACTTCTTCCAGCTGACAAGTAAGGCTCTAACGAGAATGATCATGTCATAATTTATCAATGAAATGGGCTTCCAACATGCAGAGTCAGCAGGATCTTATCCTTAGCCTGGCTAACACATATTGTTGGCTAACACCTTTTGCTTGGTCAGAGGTGAGATACTGCTCTTTTGGCCTCATTAAGCTTAGCAGAGAGCCTGTGGGTTATTTAGTTAGAGTTTAAATAAATCTCAACTGGAAATCCATTGCTGCTTTGGGATTTACCATTTTTACAGTTAGGTCTATTTCTATGAAATGAAGTCAGGTTCCCAGATGCTCTTTCCATGCTTTTTTATATAAAAAACCATCAAGGAAGTCACCAAAGTTGACCACGGGTTTTTGTTTTAGTCCGGGTGCCAGGATTTTATCTGCTTTTCTTTGCTCTCTCTAATTTTCAGTTAAGGCAAAGTATAATACAGTCTATTCATTCTGTATCATTTTTTTAAAACTCATTTATCTCAGAATTTTTAGTTTGTAGGGTTTTGGCATAATCTTGGTATGAATTTTAACATTTCAAGTACAGTTGCCAATTTTTCATTAGTCTGAAGAGAATTTTTTTCTGCTCTTGGAGAGTATGCTATAATGCTGTCATATTTGCCATATCTTAGAATATTGCAGTTGCCAGTTGTCACACAAAACTATTTAGCTCAGAAAAAAAAAACCTTCATCAATGCTGAAAGTCACAAAGACTATGTCCATAAGAAGGTGCTTGGCTTCCTTATCCACCTGGAAAACTTACCTTCCAAATAAGAGATCTTCAAATTGCTATTCTTGCACTGTAATCTTGAAATTATCTTCATTGTTGCATAATTTGGAAAGGTTCATTTCAGACCATAGAATTTGTAGGAAACCTTATCTCTACTTGGTTGCTTGCTGGGAGTGACTATGGCTTTATTTGGCTCATTTGGTCCAATATATGTTTGAGCTGTTCAGTTCTCCCTGACTAACCAACCGTTTGTGCCCATAATTCCTGTGATCTGCAAAGCAGCTGTTGGTACTGCTGTTCCAATGAGACCCTTAGAATACCCTGCTGGAAAGTTTATTTTTACTTAAATCCAGCAAAAAAGCTAAACTGAGAGTATTGTGTAGCTATGAGTACTTTTCTATGCAAGGTTTCTATATGGTGGTGGGAAGGAGTGATCTCCTTCATAGTTCTTATAGCACTGATAATTAGGAGATGGTGGAATTGTGTCAATAAGCACTGTATAAAGCTCAAGCACTAGCAGTTTAAAGGGAAGTGCTCAATGGATGGATGAAAGGAGAACAAACCCAATATTGTACTGACATTCACCTATACATTGTGCAGGTTTCAGAAAGAGTTTATTTCTTGCTTGAGGACATGCAAGTTCCTTTCTCGTGCAAGAGAACACTTCTGTGAACCATTTCTTCTGACCTCATTAGGCACATAAGCCACAGGACTTTCCTAAGGGACTTAATTCTCACCTGAGCTCGCAAACAAAAAAAAAAAATCCTTAAAATATCCCATCCTTACTGAAACACCTCCAGTAATGGAGATGTTGCTCTGTAACACTTTTAATGCTCCGGTGGTTAATTACCCTCTCTGTTAAAAATGTCTGCCTTACAGGTGGCTTGAATTTTGTCTAGTTCTGACTTTCAGACTTCAGCTTTTCTTACGCTTTTGTTAGCTAAGTTGAGATAATGAAGAGTCATTTATAAAGAGTCCTCAGGTAGTGCTGCTCTGCCTTTGATCAAATCACACCTCAATCTCTTTGTCATTAAGCTAAGAAATGTGACCATAGGGCATATGTTTCAATGCATTTAATCATCCAAGCAGCAATTTTAACCTTTGTCAATTTATCATCATCCTTTTTGTAGCGTAGCCATCAGAGCAGGACAGTATTCTGGCTGTGGGCTTGCACCATGCAAAGAACCGCTATCCTGTATCGCAGTCACAGTTGTGATTCTTCTGCTCATTGAGCCAAGGGTTGCATGATGAAGTGAATTTAGATAATGGAAGTTATCTTTCTGTTGTCAGAAGTGAATCCTGGAAACCGTTATGATGTCCATCATGCAGCTTGGTAGACATTTCATGAGGCATTTTTGTGCCCTGAATAGTACGTTTTTGCCTTTCAGCCCTCTCGGAACAGTGCAGTATAGGTAGATATGTTCCTTTTCTAGCTTGTCACATGTTCCAATTCTCCTGAACGATCCCTGTATATTTAAGTACTTTATCAATAGATATCATTGTGCAGCGCCTCACAGGTGCTCTCACTGCTTCCCCTCAGTGCTGTTAATCTCAGGGTCTACTTCAAGAGCTTCAAACTCAAGAAGTCTTCTTGTTTCTACCCTTCAGAAATATCCACAATCTTAATATTATTTTTTCCTTATTTGTTTTATAACTTTGTCCTACAAGGCCTTAATTTTTTGGAATTTTTCCCTACTTTGCTTCAGTTTTATCAGCTTTAACCCACAAGTGAGATATTAATTCCTCTGCCTCCATAATCTACTTTTTAAGTCCAAGTTTCTGTGTTTTGGAATATGGGATGCAGTTGTAGCAAGACAGCTTTGTTGTGTTTAAGCTTTGTCTTTTCACCAGCCAGTCATCTCATCCCCTCTCCGAGGCAGTTGAGCTCCAAGGCCAAGTAGTACTTCATTTAAACCGGCAGGGTATTCTAAGAGTGAAAACTACTCTGTCCAGGTGTGTTGGGACTCCTTTTCTTTGGGAGGAGGAAGACGAGAAAAGTTGTTTATTTGCCTATGGTAGAGCTGAGAACTTTAGGTCTTTCTGCATTTGTAGGGCTCTGCAGCATCATCTGGGTAGTTAATGTCTTGATGAATGAGAAAGATAGATAACATACACAGGCTGAAGGAGATTAGACAAGATAATTTCAACGCATCAGTAATTTGCCTTTTTTCCTCTCCTTCCCATTCCAAGTTTCACAAAGTTTATTTGAACTATCACGGTGCTCTGGGGGAATATAAAATTGGTCTGGATATGTCCGTGCCTTTTTTTTTTTTGGAGAGATTTCTAGTATTTTCTCTTCCAGCTGAGCATAACAGCAGCTTTTGTCTTCGTATTTTGGCATCTTCACTTCTAGTCCCAGCTGGAAGTGGGAAATGCACTAGCAAATGAAAATGAACAATAACAAGGACAAAAAGGGGAAAAAATAATAAAATAAGAGAGTCACAGAGGGTTCATATGTTGCACTGTGTGTCTTCCTCCTGAGATGGGTCTTGATCCTGCCAACTGTTCCCCCTGTAAGAAAGTTTATGCCTGTGGGTACTCCTGCTGAGTTCAAAGTTACTCACATGAATAATTGATTGCAGGGTCTGGGACGTAGTTTGCAATTCTTTTTTCAAGATAAGTTCATTATCATCAGATCTCATCTTGCTCTGAATGTTGCAGAGTTAGGGACAAGTAGGTCAAATGGATACCTGACTTTTTGCTGCAAGAGGAGCAAGCAACTTGCAACCTGAAACAGTGATTTAATAATAATAATAGGAAAAAAAACCGCTGCCACTCTTTCGTTGGGATAGGTTTTTATCAGAGTGGTGAGCTTTGAACAGCTTGTTCAGCAAGAGTTCGAGTCCCGGGGGAGAAGAAGAGCTCAGAAATGCTTTATGTTTTACAAATGTTTAAGTGGTATTATTCATGGCATAGTACACTACGCTGGTGCGTGCCTCACAGCTCTGCCACTGTATCTTCTGTCATATAATACTGCAGAAGTCATACCTCTCTAAATTTATATTCAAGGAAACCAGTGTAACATAGAGAAATTAAATAATAATTGAAGTGGATACTAGCTGCTTCAGCACAAAGGGTCTTATTTGGGTATATATTTAGCGGTTGGTGTACCACGTTGATACAATAATACTGAGTCACTGAAGGGAGAGAGAGAAAAAAAAAAAGAAAAGCAGAGTTGTAGAAGATGTGAGAAAGAAGAAAAGAACAAAGAGGACTTTTCTCCAATCAAATGCAAATGGAAATGACCCTAAAGATTCTGGGAACAGAGACTTTCTCCTGACAATGAGCATTTTCATGCAGCAAAATCCATTTTTGAGACTCATTAGCAAATGCTGTGATCTTGCTTATTTTCTACAGCAGTGACTGGTTATTTCAAATTGATTAGGGAACCTCTGATGTGACAGAGTGAATCATGAGCTATTCCAGGTATTTCTGTAATTGGTTATCATGCTTAATTACAAATGTTTGCGTATAACTAGTTTGTTCTGAAGTTGATTTTCTCTGCCTTTCAATAGTTGCTTAGTGAGTGTGTTAGTTTAAGAAAAAACCAGTAAAGATAAATTAAACTTCCAGAATGCTTTTGTTCTAAAAGAGCTGAAGATTTCCAGATTGATGGATTAATTTAAGATGTACTATCAATAATGATTTAAAAATAAAAGAACTAGAGTATCTATCTATTGATCACCTATGCATCTCAAGGGCATCTGTCACTGTCAGTGTTACCAGTGTGTTTTGGGTCTAATTAAAGTCCCTTCTGCAAGACAACTTTTATTTGTCACTTCCTGGTTAAGGTTTTGGTTACTGAAAACAAAAATCCTGAATCTCTTCTCAGTTACTCTGACACGCCATTTTTGCCCTGCTCTGCATGCTAAGATGCATAATCCAGAAATTGGAAGATGCAGCAATCTGCAGCACTACTGGGAACTTCATAAAGAAAAATTGCTACCGTGATTATGGTACTTCAGGAAAAAAAAAAAACGAATAAAAATGTATCTTGAAGTGGAACAGGAGGCGCTTTGAAGAGTGGTGTTGTCTCTTGGTATAGGCATCTGTTTGTTTTGTAAAACTACAGCTAGGATAGACAGCACTCATGAAAACAGAAACAAGCAAAGCATTAAGATGCCAGAGGATACTTGTGATGGCACAAAATCATTATATATCACAGACTGTAGCAAGTTGCTTGGTTAAGATGTGTATATCCTTAACTAGTCGCAATATCCTAATTAACAGGACACAGAGGCCCTTTTCCTCCTCTAGAAGGGACATGAAATCAAGGACCTAGCAGTTATGGGTTTTTACCAATATCACTAAGTTCTGTGGTTTGTCATGAACTTACTATTCTAAAAAATGAAAAAGATATTTATCCCCCTACTCTGTCAGGGGACTAAATATTGCTAATGAGGAGACTATGTACCAAATGTTGCTTCCAAAACTTACTCATTTCTGTTTTGCTCAGTCATAGCTTTAGGCATCATCACCTGTTCTGCTGAGCAGGGTACTGCTGAGCCATGAGAGCTTTTCATTTTCATTTCTATAGCGGTGACTGGTAGGCAGAAAGGAGCTTTGAAGACTGCATAGATTTAATGACCCAATAGCAAAAGCACAGTTAACTTCATCCAAAATACCTTGTAACACCTGCATCAACACAAAACACTTCTGTGTATTTGGATGTTCTCTCATTAAATAAACCACCCAGCTGAACTGTGTGCGTTTGGGCCATAATTCGTTGCTCAGAGTGAGCTCTACGATGCTGTGCTTTAGGAGAGGATTCTCTCGGGCATCTCCTCCTGATGGTTCACTCTAAGGGGCCAAATGAGAAGCTGAGTTTGTTCTGCCAAGTCTCATCTCTCTTGCTTCCAGCAAGCTTCAGGACGTTATTTTAGGTCTCGTATTTTGGGGGAAGAATAAACAAGAGTAGTTTCCCAAGCCCAAGCTTGTTCTTTTTTTTTGTCCAGCAACGTCTTACTCTGTGATGTGAGACCCTTTGGTGTAACCTCATAGGAACCTGGCTAATTTCTTGCAAAGAGTAACCTTCCTCTGTTTATGCATTTCCCAAGGCTGTGTGAATTTAAATGCCAGCTAAATCTGAGGAGACCCTAAATGTTTCTCCATTTGATAGATGACATTATATGAAAGGAATGTTGGACTTCTGAGTTGAAGGGAAGGGAAAATCCATTCTAGTTCATGCAGCCTTTTTTTCTTTGCTGTGGGTGTGAAGGAGAGAGAAGAAACTGTTAGCTGTTATATTTGATATTGATGTAGACATACCAGCGTTACTTGCTTGCAGACTAGAGAGAACCATAAACCTTTTAAAAATCAAAACTTTAATTTAAGTCTTAGCTAAATAAAATTTTTCATGCATGCTTTTGAAGAATAAAAGGCAGGCTCTGAAGGCTTTTTCTCTCTGTAGCACGACTATCAGTTCTTGCTGTCCAAAGTATTCTCTATCAGCACTTCAGTTAAGCTTCTGTGCTTCTGCTGGCACTAACATTTTTCTTTAGATTTCCTCGCATTTGCACAGCACTGATTCACCTCTCTTGATGATAACAACAGTCAGAGGGGCTAACAGGGACTAGCTGCTGGCATTTTAATCTTGCTCAGAGCAAGCCAAAGTGAAAATCCTGTCACTGCCTAGTCTGTGCTTATCCTCCCTGTGGTGAAGCTGTGCCGCTGGTAGCCCTGCAGAAGTTCTGGGAAACTGTTCATGTTGTGAAAGCCTGTTGGCCCTATGACAAAAGGAGAGTCCTTCTTTTGGCAGGTAAAAATGCTTACAAGACAACACAGGTATTTGTGAGGGAATAAGAAGACCTCGAAGTAGCCTGAGTGGGGACAAAAGAGAGTTTCCTACTTATTCCAGCAAAGAACGTGTCTGCAAATTCTCAACTTTGGTAGTTGTTTCGGGAGCTGAGCAGGTATTTAAATGAGATAATTTGGCCCTGTAGATTTACTGGAGCATAAGCTAACTATTTGTCACCCTTCTTATTCAAAAAATGTAATTTCCATGGAGATAAAAAGAAAAAAACTCACTTCAGATTTCTTACTTGAGGATACTTTGCCGAGATTACTGAAGAATAAAGCACACGAGCACATGAGATAAGAATAGATTTGCTGGAGTCTGTTCTCTTCTCAGTGGGGGCCTATTCTCTCCTTTCCCTAAATAGGCATACCCCCCATAAATGGTAATAGGAGCTATTCACATACAAGAAGAGGCCCACAGACAGCAACATATGCAACTCCCATTGATGATAATAAGCAGGGAAGTTTGATTCTGTCCGTGCCAGCCTTAGGTCTCTCAGGGAACTCTTGCATGTAACCTGCGGGTGCAGATACCCAATACATTTCTACGGAGGGAGCTAAGCTGTGAATTTGCTGTGTTTCTGCAGCTCCATGGTAACATTTTTGTGTGCCTGCTCTTCTCCCATGGAAAGTAATCTGAGGTACCTCATCCTTCTGTGAAAGAAGGGAAAGTATAAAACACAATGCATTAATCATAGGTTTAAGAATATGGACAAGGGAGAGTGATGTACTGCCAATTTATAATTTAGCTTATCCTGCAAGCCCCCTCCTTCGGGTGGCCATGAACTGAGGAGAGGCCTAGGCAGGCCTTGGGGGTAGAAGGAAGGTCTTAGGGCAGGTGATTAGGTGACGGGGAGGCCCATTTTGGGGGCGGCAGTGAGGTTTCAGCAGCTCATAGATGATATTCAGATGATTCTTGCAGACTGACTAGTGGCTGGAAAATAAGTGTACCAGCATCGTGAAGCGTGACAGTGGGTGCTGTGATCCTAGGGTTTCGGAAAATGGAGCTTCTCAATTAATCTTTCCATTAGAGGGGAGTCACAAGGTCATGGATGCCATCTGGGAGGCTGCTGTCTGAGAGAAACCAGAGTGAGCGTGGGACCCTGGGCAGCCACACACGTGGCATGTGCCTCTGGCTGGCCATGGATATCCACAGACTTAGCTGTCGTTGGAAATCAATTAGAGTCAAGTACAGGGACCCGGGGAGGTGAGGTGCCTCTGCTTGTGTGCACAGAGCACTCTGACACTGGATTTGTGGGAGATGCACTACTGCTAAGCATGGCTCTCACCAGGAGAGAGGATGTCACAGTAGCTACAGCAACAATTTGAGCAGCAGGAGACCTGGAATATACTCCTAGCTCTGCCAGGGTTTTGCTCCATTACTGCAGGTAGGTTGCTGAAAATTGTCATTAATTTTGGGTCCCTGGGTTTTTGGCTGCCTAGCTCAAATAATCTGGTGTCTGACTTTCAGAAGTGCTCAGCTATGACAGTTCTTATTGACCATGACTGATACTTAGGGTTTGGCACATCTGACATGTAGGCCTTAGCTAGCTCATCTGAGGTATTCAGAATCCTCTCGAAAAATTTTGTCATGATATTACAGTGTCTTAGCTCCAAACACAAAATCAATTGTGTTGGTGGTATGAGCCAAACACAGGTGCCCTGGTATGAAACATAAATAACATGAAACCTTTGCTGGAAAGATGCCAAGTGCAAAGTATTAATTTATTGTTTACAGTGTTTAGATATCTTTTTTCCACAAGAAAGATAGTCTACTTAAAAATAGAGTTTCATTTGGTGAAGTATCTTGACGATGTCCTATTACTGTTATTCATAACATTGCAAATGGCACTGGGGGAGAAAAAGATGGGACGCCAAATGTCATTAATAATAGCTGCAATATTCTTAGTGTTAACAAATTATCAGCTGTATAAATTTTTAATTAATAGATGTATGAACAGCAATTTAACTGTCAACAAGCATCAGTATTGATGTGTGAAAGTGAAGCATGGCAGGGAAAGATCAAAGGAGGAGGATAACTTAAACCATGCAGCTGTGAATGACAAGTCAGCGTTTTCTGAACAAACTTCTGAGAGCATCGCAGCTTCAGGAGTAGGCCTCTATAACGAGAAGAAAAATGAATCTAGGTAAGGATAAGAGAACCCTTTCATAAAGATGAATTCATTTTGTTTGGGGTGGTAGGTATTGTCCTTTATTTTAGCTGAGCTGGCTGTTAATTGCATCACCAAAAAGGCGTATGAGATGTTGGATGGGGATATGGAGAAAGAATAGGATACTGGGTACCTCAGACTACAGACGACTAGTGGATTTTTATTAATAAAAGCCACAAGAGAATACCTTGTGAGAGGCAAGGAGACTGTAATGTACAATTGTGCTTCTTATTGCCCCTGTCACTAAATTTTAGGAGTTACTAACAAACTACATTAAAAAAAACAGGTCAAAGCTTGGCATAATGAATCAGGACCTAGAACAAAATTATTTAGTTTAAATGAAACCAGAATATTTTACACTTATAAAATTTTTAAAAACAACTTTAAATCTCCCTTTCCCACCCAACCTGGCAATTTCAAAATTTTATTCTGCTGTAACTTTCAAAGTGACTTTGATTTGAAAGCTTAGAACTCTTATCTCAATTGCAGTGTGCAACATTTTTTTTTCTTACTTTGTTATGCCATTAGTCCACAGCAATAACTTTTGTCTTTGGGCATCCCAAGGAAAAAGTGTTGCATTTTTTTTTCCTTTTGAAAAGCAAAAGGATTCAGGCCTACGAATTAGGGAGAACTATGCAGTTTATATAAGAAAACTATCATCTCCCCAGTTATTTTTATACCGCAAACTTGGGAACCCATTTTTTTCTGGAATGTATTTTTTTTATTAATAGCAAATATTTATAAAGCTAAAAATATTAATATCTAAGTGTGTGGACATTGTAAAATGCACCAATTACGGATAAAAAATATTAATACTATGCTAAATCTCACTGGCTTGATAGATTATAACAGTTCTTCTGTTATATCATTAATAATCTAAAGATTAAGGCTTTTTTTTCACTTTTCATTTGAGGAGATCAAAATGCTTTAAAGACATTAGCTAATTCTCCTACTAATCCTGGGAGACTGGATGGTGTTATGATAATCCTTCCACAGATGAATAAATGGAGATACAGGAAGGCTAAGTGACTTTTCAAAGTTACAGATATAATCAGTGGTAGAGCTGGAAATTGAACTTTGGGGTTCTGCTTACTGTTTTTCTCTTATAGACAATATATACATGCTTTTTTTTTCTTTCCGCATTGCTAATAATGCACAGTGAAAAACTATTACCATCGGTTATGTTTATAATAATAATGATTTTATTTATTTAGTGCCTCCCTGCCAAGACACTCAGGGTGCTGCTCCGAAGACAATTAAAATGCAATTACTATAATAAATAAACAACAATAATTAAAACATCATAAAATAAACAATATCAAAAGCAATCAAAAAACACTAAATAGACAAAGTTATGTCATTAATAATGGATCTGAGTGACTCATTTGAAACCGACTGCATATTTAGGGATTCTTTTTGTTTTGTGAAAAGATTTTTTATTGCAAGTTTATTATTTTTTCAGCCAAATTTTTATATCCAGGCCTTGAATGGAAGTTTTTTTTTTTTTTTTTTAATATTCAGCTGTTTGCAGTTATAAGGTGATGCTAAATTGTGTCTGGTCAACTAAATCACATGAAACTATTGCAAATCGCTGAATGGATTAGCTGTGCATAAGTGCTTGCATTTCAAGGCAGCCAGTGGGAATGACAAAGCAGAGAGGTACAGGTGAAATTTAGACCACTTTAATATGGCCTATTGTCCTCAACCTACATTCAAAGAGCATTTAAATTGTGAAGCTAGTTACTTGTTTTCCATACTCACTTCAGTATACTCTAAGCTCCAACTCTACCAGTCTACCTGGAATGGCTTTAAATGTACGTGTGTTTGATAGCACCACTCATTTTTAGGACTGACCAACCCTTTCTCTGCTCTGTGTCATTTAGCAGCAATTGCTGAATATTGCAATGATTTTCATATATTGTCTTTTATCAAAAGGCCAACTTTTTGGTGTACTGAGATGGTTCATCTGGTTTGGAGAAATCAGCTTACTAGAAATACTTTGTTTAGACGATGCTAAAACAGTTTTAGAAGGCTCAAAGGCTCAAAGACTTCAGGCATTGACGTTCACTGGTGATACAGCCTTTATGTCAGACACAATGTTTTCAGTCCCTTTCACAGCACCTCCGAATTTGGCCTTGTAATGAACCTGTGAAAACTGTTGTTTGTGTAAACTAGTCTGAGAGTGGGCAATGAGGAAGGGGCAAGAAGAAAAAGTGAGGATGGGGCTGGGGCTGGAAAACCGGGACTCAGGCTGGGGCTGTTAAACAAGGGCTGGGGCAGAGGATGAGGGAACAGAACTGCGTCGGTATGGAGGGCCCCATGCAGCGCCAGCGGGCCTGGGGGATGTAGGTGAGGCAGCAAGTGTGACAGCATGAAGGAAACGGGTGACCTGCAAGACCAAGGCAAGGAGGGTGGAGGTGGGAGCCTGCAGGGAGGGCAGAGAGGGCGCTTGGCACCCGAGGCCAGAGAATGGGAAGGGAGCTGAGAGAGTGGATATGAAGAGGAGCAGGGTCCTGGTTTGGAAAGCGGAGAGGAACAGAGATTGCATATCCAGCGAGATTGCAATTTGGTGGTGAAGGAGATTGAGGCTGGAGTGAGAACCCAGATAAGTACAGATCGAGCAATAGTTAACGGTGACTGACGGAGGAGCCAGGGGCAAGGAAAATACAAGATCAGGCTTGTGTTGGTTGATTTAATGAGACAAAAGAAACCAAGCTGAGGAGTAACAGTAGATGTGTCTGATCTACAATGGTACACTCCTTTCCTGAGCCAGGTATGTAGCCCAAGATCCCTAAATGTTACTGCTCTGCCTTGGCACCATCTGCCAAAATAGGGTGTTACGTCCTCCTTTAGCATCTGTCCCCGAGGAGGACAACAATCTATTAATGCTGTCAGCTACTCCATTAGCTCACTGGCAAAATCTGCGTGTTGGCAGTAAAGCTTTGAACTCTGCTGATGACCTGTGTGTGTTTCAGGAAGACATCAGGTAATGGGATTTCTACGTGTGTGAGTGCGTATGCAGGGGTGTGTGTGTGGTTTTTCTTTTTCTTTTTTTAAATAAATCCCCAAAATGACCACCAAAGAAACTACATACATGAAATGATATTAAATGTATGTTATTAAACCTATGAGGAACAATACTCAAACATTAGGAAATGGCAGGATTAAAACTGCTTATATATGTGGAAGGTGTTTGCATCAGTTCCTTGTTTATAAAATGAGTAAGGGAGAATCATTTAAATTTGAATCTTCTTCACACCACTCACAATGACTTCATGCTCAATTTTATCTCTTCCTGGTACCTTGTTTCTCTTCCGTGTCCCCTCTCATCCCATGCTGATTCTGTGTCAGATTTGTCTTCTTTCTCCCATTCCTCCCCCGTCTTCAGATTGGGCAGCTCTATCCCCACACTGCTCGGATACCAGCAGGAGGGGTACCAAGCGCCCAGGAAAGACAAGTGCTCTGTTTTCAGTGCCCATGTTTGTACAAAAGCAGTCATTACAGGGCAAGATCTTACCTGCAGCCCTTGGCTTGAGCATCATTCTGTGCTTAGCAGTACAGGCACAATCTAGGCAAACACAGGAGCTGTGAGAATCCACAGCATCTCCCATGCAGACAGTCTCTTTGGGGAATTTAGCTGCTGAAATCAAAGCAGCCTCTCATAGGCATGCACAAGCAGCAATTTTTCAAAGGCTTATAGCTTCGCTACATTTGGATTAATTTTCACATAGGGCAAAAGGCACAACCCTGATCCATTCCTTCTTCTCCCCAGACAAATTTCAAATATTTTCTCTCAAGCTCAATTGCAAGAGTGTATTCCATAGAAAGGGTTGTGATGAAGAGGATAATGTATTTTCTCATTAACTTCTTTCTTGGAAATGACTAAAAAGCATTGGCTGAAATTTTCCAGGAAAAGATATGAATAACAGTACAGATAATTGACAAGTAAGATTTCTGCCAGATAAATTACGTTGAGTAAAGTTAGGAACCAATTGAACACAAGCAGAATGTGCAACTAGGCTTCCTCACCTGTGATAGAAGTGCAGACATATCTTTATGGATCAGTGGAGCACAATGCAGGGACTTCCAAGCTAGCTCTGGACCAAGGTAGTAATTTCACATAGTCCAGTAGGGGTGAATCAGTTCTGGTCCTGAAAGTTGGCTAACTATGTTTCCACAGAAGTGCACCTCTTAGTCAGGCTTATTAGCTTGGGTGCAGAGCTGTATGAATACTGATTGTTTCTGCTACGAGCAGTACTAGTTCAGTTATTTTGTGATGTACATGTGCCCAAAGTGATTCGTCTAAAATCACATGGGACATGTGTGGTAGAACTGAGAAATGAAGCCAGTTCTCCTGAGTCTTGCTTTAGTTCATTAGCTATGGAAGCTAAATCGGCTCCCTCCAGAGTAGAGACTAAGATGATGTACTCAAAACCATAGCAGATTAGCTTTCTTCTCAGAGTCAAATCTGGCCCATCTGATGTGAACTCTTAACCTCCTTGGTATATATACCTGCTCATCCTCAGCGGGGCATCACAAAAGAATTGTACCAAGGCAAGAGGGAGGTAAAAGGAACATCATGCACCTTGAACACTTTGACACATCTCCCAGCCCACCCAGAAGCTCTTTCATGCAGTCCATAAGGAATTGCTAACAAAGACTTGATGCCAAATACCCTGTCTTTTTACGATGTCTTGGGAGACAAGTAATCTGAACTCTGCAAGTCCATGCTTCAGGACCCCCAGGCTCTTCCTTTAGTTTTACCTTAATCTAATTTTCTTTTGTATTTAATAAAAATCTATGGGTCTTGGGTTTTTTATTTCCTTTCAAGAAGCAACAGAGAAAAGCTCTTCTATTTGATCCTCCTGATGTTCGCTTTCCGACACCTGCCACCAGCACTGCTTGGACACGTCCCTTTTATTTCCCATTCTCTTTTAAGTGCCTAGGCGACTTTGATATATTTCTGTCTCTGTCTGTAATGGCAACAGGATAGGGTGTTATTCTCAACCTGGGCTTGGCTTGATGAGCCTTTTATTTCATTATAGTCACATTCCTTTTCAGATGCTATAGCCTGAATTGGAGTTATGTTCCTGTATTAAGGACAGTGGTATAAAGCACAAGCATCTATACATGCAGCTTTGATTGGATTTTACCCATCCTCTTTAAAATTCATATATGATAATCAAAATGGTGGGTGGGTGGGGGGGAACATTGAATCCTCTTCAATTTACTGCCCTCCTGTAAAATCTCAAAATAAGGACTATAAGCAGCAGAATTCCAGCATTCATGATGGGGTTGTCCTTGTGTAAATATTAGTTTCTTTAATGCATACACTTCCATCTCTTTTTAGAAACTCACAACTCGACAGCATCTGACAGCATTACATATCTGTTTCTGGAGGCAGCAATGAAAATGTGCTGATAATTTGAGCCCTGGGAAGAAGTCTGTTCCCCCGTGAATTTCACCACAGTTGCACTGCTCTGCCATTGCATTAGCTCTCTGCTGCAGTACAAGAATAGCAGCTATCTTTACATTATAATAGCACCTCTCTAAGATCACATCTTATTCTCAAATAATCACCCATTCCCAAATGGATAGAAATTAATGATGGCTGAACCCATCGCTGTTAGGCTTATGCTGGTTACACTGCCCAGATTCTGAAAAGCCTCGTTTGTGGCAGGGAATGATGCTGGGTAAATCCCTGCAGGCTTACTTGGAGAGTCTGAACCTCTCCTTATCCTCTGCCTTCCAAAGTCACTCGCCACCCCTGGTTCAAAGGATTCTTCCAGTTTACTGAGATAAACTGGAATTAGGTCTTTGGAATTAGAGCTAGAGATTGTGGAGTGTGTGAGATACCATTTGTGTACCATCAATAACTAGAAGGAGGATTTTTCTTTCATGCCATGAAGACCCCTAAATCCTTTGCATTCTGCTGCCTTCCCTCTCTGGATCCTCTGACAAATGTAGAAAAGTTCCCTATCGCAGGCAGTGCCTCTGAAAATGTGCTAGAAATAGCTGACCAGCTGTCACTCCCTATAGTCTTGAGAGGTTTTGAAGACCAGGAGAGCAACTTGTGGACACTTCTTTTTTTTCTCTTCTATGAAGGTATATGGATACCTGAGCTCCAATCCTGGGACCACCTGCAACTTGGGAGAAATAAAGGCCTGCATTCAACTTCTGTACCTCGGCTGAGTTCAGAATTTGTTGGCAGAGTTGATAACGAGGAAAATCTCACGATTTGGTTTTTGTACAATCTTACTCATCACTCTTGAGCTTCTCACAAGTAAAACCTTAGCATTCAGACTCCAGTTCCTCTCCTTCTCCTCCAGTTTTGTGACATGAACTTGGTCAGCACCAGATTGAAAGAGCACTTTCATTATCAAATACTATTATTTGCTGATTTTATTATTAGTTCCACTGAAGATTCAATAAATTATTTCTAATGCCTCCTATCTTTTTATCACATTTTGAAGGCAAATATTGTTTCAGGTTTGTTCATGTAGGAGAGACAGCGAGCACAGATTGTGGGGAACAAACAGTATTGGGGTACACCTGTTGCATTTGATGCACTGCAAAGCTGCAAACCCAATCTCATTTTTACATGGTTCTGGAGAGTAGTTATTCCCTGCAATGCATTTTTTTGCACAGTAATTATATTGCACTTCTATGCAAAATTATTTGTGTAATTGGTTTAAGACACAAATATACAGACATATACATATTATCCTTTTATCACCATTTATTTATTTATTTATCCTATGTTGCTAATGAATTATATGGTGGCTGAATGCCTTTGCTGCAGCTGGGGAAAGATGTAGCATATGGTCAGCTCACAAGGCTCTAGAAATGACTCTTTGACACCTGTCACAAAGTGTTCTCAGATCTATGTAAATGGTTCCTTCTACTCTGGAGATTAAGTACCAGATGCTGTCCTTTGCAAATAAAAACTAAACAACAAGTTAGCTGAACACACTAGCTGATCTGTTATGAGTGCAAGATAGCTTGAACTCTACTGTGCCTCTCCAACAAGCAGAAATCTCAAGGTGAGGACTATACTGAGAGGAGGAAAAAGCCTGAGAAAGTGTTTGCTGGAGTGATTTTCCAAACTGCAGTTTTATTTGTGTTCAAACAACACCTGGAGCTGTACTTTAGGGATACCTTTGCAAAAGTGGGTGGGTGTCATTCTAGATTCAAAACAATGAAATCTCTCCATTGTATTTTCTTGCCTGAAACTATGCTAAGGAAAGCAGATGTGTACAACTTTTGAAAGTTTTTAGTATCTTAAGCTATATTTAATATAAGTCCTGCAGAGTGTATGGCCTGTGTTTTATTTCTCTCAGTCTAAGAAGATGAAGGGATGAAATTCAGAGCGCTTTCACTATGTATGGTAATCAGCCCAATTATTTAGGTTCCCACACTAATATTTGGACTTCAGGCACATAAGTTACTACATGTTTTAACTGTTGTTCTAATGGAACTCTGACTAAGGTGTTATGTTTTGGTTAGTGGACTATAGTCTTGCAAGGATATTTGTGTCAGGATGGACACTTGGGACTCTGCATGCAATTGTACAGTTGGACCTGGGTCATATGCTGTGGGGATATGTGCCATGCTGACCTATGTTACTGGGGAAACTAATGCGTTACCTGTAAATTCGTGCCTTGGGACTTCTGTTACTCTGTTGTTCTACCAAACAAAAATATCTCTCAGATGCAAGACTACAAGATTTCCCTGGTAGCTCTATCTTGCAGAGAAGTGAGACAGCTTTGGGCACTGCCAATGATTCCTAATTTTCTACTTCTTGCTAATCCCCATACTTATTTGTTCTCTGCATACTTTCTAGAGCAGCTCAAACTGAGGAAAGTCGTGACAGGTAGGAAGAGATATCCAGCCCCTGCTGTCTTGTACCTTGTCAACTATTTCCTTCTCAGTCTTGAGCATCAACAAAAGGGTATCCCAGCCCTCCTGGAGAAAACGTAACGAAGGGTTGATGTGTTTACGTAGCCAGATAAACAGGACTGCTGAAAGTAATTCTCACTGACAAATACTAGTTGAGAACTGTGTGGCTGAGGAAGAAAACACTGGAGAAATTAATAAGAAATATAATATGGGAAAACACTAGTGGGAAGACAGGAGAAGAGAAGTGATGGGAAAAGGGCAATTATGATCATGAATGCAAGGAGGGGTGCGAGAAGTGAGCAGTTAAGGCTTCAGACTGTCCGTAGGTCCAGCTGGCTGGTGTACTCAGAGGCTAAGCTCTGCCACCATAGCCAGCACACCCTCCCCGCCTTACATTCGCCCTTAATAATGTGGGGGCAGAGGCTCTTCCTTTTTTCACAGGGTAGTGAAGCAGTTCAGATGGAGGATCTAAGTGTCATGTACAATCACTAAAATATTATTACTAGACAAGGAGAAAGGCCAAACCAAAAAAGTGCTTGTTCTGCTCACTTCCTAACATGCTTGATAAAACATCATTCAAGCAACATAGAACTTGGCAGCTGTGCCAAGGAATAACCTGCACGCTTACTCCACCCTGGATTGCCCCAGACAGTATTCGCTGAACATGTCACACAGCACGAATGTGGGCCAAGTGCTTGTAACGGGCACAATGTTCTCTGCCTCAGGCTATAAAAGACTTGGAGAGATGCTCCCTCTCCAGCCTCTGAGCCTTGCTGCGGCAGGAGCTTTCAGGGCCTCCAGTGCAAGTCACTGAAGAATTTGCCCTTGGCTGCTTTTGAGCTATTTTGCCATGCCACCCCCTCAGGCTCTGGTTTCGGGGCAGGAGGTGAGGGCTCCATAGTAGTAATGGTGGGAGATGTCATGTGAACAAGCCTCCAGTAAGGCCCTGCCTCCCCAGTCAGCTGACGGGCTTTTACTGAGAGCTATCTGAGATACTGGAGTTGGGATTATGAAAGGGAGGTTGCTTATCAGTTATTCCTCTGTTCATTACTATCGTCACAGCTTTGACTAACTACCACTTTTTTGTAAGTTTGATGCCATACTTCCCTGGGGCTCAGAACAGACTCTGAGCTTTTGTCCGTCCACTGTAACGCCCTGTTTCCTATCTTAAATCAGAGGAAGGAGAGGAGGTTTCCAATGCTGAGTGTAAACTGTACCAGCAGTGCAGTGGACCTAACCTTTGCGCTGTGGTTTTGTACAATACTAGGTAACGGTTACTGCTGCAAATGTCAGTGTGTCAATGAAGGGGAAGGAACGATTACAGAGCAACCTTCCAGCATCAGTCAGTGATTGCTAGCTGTGCCATAACACTGCAGGTGTGGCTGGGAAATGCCTCGGCAGGAAACACGTGCCGTGCCACGCTGGATCCCTCTGTGCAAAAAGATGTGTAAATTGGTATCAGTGCGTTGGTGCACCTTGTCACTCAAGCAGAGCAATCTGGAGCTTGAGGGCATAAAATCTATGTGTTTTATGTTCCAGCAAAACCCAATACAGACTATAATTTTCTTCTTGTCAGTCCTGCAGGCAGCAAACACTCTTTGCTCAAGTATCTGGATTTATCTACATGTCACATTGCTTTCTTTTATACACAGCTTAAAAAGGTCCTTCTTTTCCATAGTGCCTAGCTGCTGGTGGACCAAAGAGCCTGAATACACTGGGATTTGATGATTAGCTGACTTTCTGCAGCAGTGCCCAGCTGTTTACTTTTCCAGCATCAGGAGGTAGAATCTCCTGATTTCCATCCTCAGAGCTCTACAGTACAGATTGCACTTGGGGCTCAATAAAACTTTTTGTTGCTTGATCTCCCCCTCTGCCCAGCTATGTTCCTAAGACAGAACTGTGCATTGCTCACACAGTAGCGCTGCCTGGAGAAAAAGCGTGGTTAGAGCAGAGATATGCTAAATGTGGTCCAAAACCAGGCTCTTACATTTTCCTTTGTAGCTTAGAACAAACCTGTCTTCTTAGTACATATATCTACACTGCATAGGACAAGTTGCAGTGTGTTTAGACTTATGTGAGTTTACCTTTGAACCAGCTTGTCTTGATACCAATAGTGGGGCACGTAGCATAGCAAAGAGCTCAGGTTTGCTCAGATGATGCAGCCAGGCCAGCTGAACAGCTCAGCGCTGCCAGGGAGCTCCTTCTCCTTTGTGTCTTTCTGCATTTCCCTTGCTACTGCCCATGGAGTCCTATGCCCTTCCTATGCTGGCTTTTCTCTTATCTCAATCCCCCAGTGAGCTGAATCAAGAACATTGTTGAAAACTATTCCTCCCTCTTCCTCCTCTTTCCCTCCCTCCCTGCTTTTTTAATTCTTTTTTTTCCCCACTTTTTGCCCCCTTGGGTTGGTTTAGCATACTGTCTCAGCACAGGGAGTAGTGAGAGGATCATGCTGAATCAGCTGGGAGCTGAGGATGAGTAGGGAGCCTGAATCTCCTCCTTTTGACTCTCCTGAGCTCTTAAATGGGCTCAGGGACTCTGTGTGCCTGCAGTCCCCTGAGCAGTCTGGCCAGGAGAGCAGGGAGGTGCCCAGGCAGGCAACTTGCACTGAAACCTCTGCTGCGAGGGCTCTAACTCCTCATGGTACCTCATCTGGTCAGTGTCCAGCTCCAGCTCATCTGAAAAATCCACCGTCAACTTTTAACTGCAGTTAACTTTTAACAGACTGCAGCGTGGGGTTAGGTTTGCTAACTTGAGTTGCCTAAAAATTAGGTGTCTAATCTAAACTATTCATTTAGGCATCTTTTGTGGTCCGCGGAGAGTGTCAGACAGCTCATCAGCAGGGAAATGTTGAGGTCTAAGGTAGATAGGAAGAAACATACACTGACATTACTTAACTCTGTTCACTATAGAGGGAGCCTAGATTAGTTTCCTGCACAGACAAAGTTAGATGAGATTTACCCAACCCTTAGAGATGTGCAACTTCATCAGTACTAGAGTGCTTTGCACCTCACATCTGGTTGTAAAGTGTGTCCATAGTATGCTGTGCACTGGAACTGCCTTCATGAGCTGGAAATGCATGGGCATATTTACAGCCACCTCCATGCAGAATTGCAGAATTGTGTCCTTAGAATCTGATTGAAGTAGCAAATAAAAGGCAACAAAAAAACTCCTATTTACTTCAAGGAGCTATAAATTATTTTAGAATGCAACGGGATTTGTTGTTGTTTTTCATACTATTTGATGAGCTTGTAAATGGTACAGATCTAGACTGAAAAATACAATTTGTTTAATTCATCCCAGGCTCCTAAGTATATTATTTGCTATGAGGACACAGAATTATTATTTTTTAAATGTCATTAGTCCCAAAAGTCACAGATTATTATTTTTCCTAACTTTCATTTTTTCTAAGGAGCAAAAAGAAAACAATCGTGGTTCCTTCACTCACACAAGCTTATATTAAATTTCAGAACTGAGAGGCTATTATGGATCTTGATTGCTTTTCAGAACTAAAGGAGTGTGTAAAATGTTGGTTATTTGTTCCCTGAGGACTCTAATTAATTATACAAATGTTAATGAAAACAGAAGAGTGGGGAGAATGTGTGTAAGTAAGTACTGAGTCTTCCTATGCATTTTCCTCCTGATTTTGAAACAATCAATTAGTCGATGACTATTTCTTATAATTTCTGCGTCTTTTTTTTCTAGCACCTTTAAGATTAACATTCTTCTTTATTGTAGGGATATATAAAAATGCAAGGCTTTCTAATGTATATCTCAGAGTGGCTGGAATGGAAATTTGGCATGGGCATGGAGAGGGATGAAGAAAAAAGGAGATTAGTGACATTTTAGCTTATTTGAAGACCTGTGCCAGTTTCTAAGTTTAGTGTTCATTCCGGGGTGGGGATGGGGAGAGTTTAAGAGGCCACTGATCCTTTGTTGGAGTTCAGATTAAAAAAAATGTGATTGTACAAACGGGTTTGAAGTACAGTGGCTGGAAGACCAGGTTCTATTTTAGTATTATCCTGTAAGTGGAAGGTCTCTCACAGGCAAACAGTGAAGTTTTAGGATTAAAATCATCTACCTTTTGAGGACTTTAGTGGAGTTTTAATTAATGGCCAGTTGAAGGTACGCTGCTTTGTGGTACTAACTGTTTCACCAAGACCTGAGAACAGATCTAGTTCCCTTTAATCTGTATAACTCCTCTTAATGCTAACTCTAATGATCTTCAAAGCAAGGGCAACAGAAAATGATAGACAGCATGTCCTGTTAACTCTCCCTGCTGCCAACTCGGATGCATTTACAACGAGGCTGTTTCTTAAATTTAGCCCTATTCCCTCGTTCCCCCAAAGTGCATTACTTTTTCTGCATCTCAGGGCGGGGGTAGGAAGGGATTCGCCATGGGGCCGCACGCCTTTGTTTCGCAACACATTCCCCGCATGTTTATTAACACACTGTTAAGCGATGTTCTCCGCAGGAGCAAGCAACCTCTCAGCTGTGGCCCAGGTCCGGGTGCATTCACGCAGCAGAGAGAAGCACTGCAGCTGGGCTGATGGCTCACTGCGAATGTGACTGCGCTCACAGCAAGAGAGCAAATAGGAAATGACTTGGGGTGAGGCTTGCTAAGCCGGAAAAATGAATTAGACACACTCCTCAACAGAATCCAAAGACATTACATTCAATGAAAAGAGAGAAAAGGTTAGAGCAGGAGTTGCTTACCCTTCCCACTTGGGAACTGAAATATGTTTATGAGTACCTTATACCTCCTTCTAATGGGAAGCTTGTCTCTCAATTGTATTATGTGGAAAATAAGCTTTTCATTGAGCAATATTTCCGTTCTTTATACACAGTTCAAGTTTTGAGAGAAGTAGGTTGGGCTGGAGGTAAATCTCGACACTTTCCTGTGAAAAACTAAAAAAAAATTCTGGAAATAAAATTGTGGAAATTGCTATGACCTTTGAGACACCATCCTTTACAATATGCAGTAAAAAAATTGGGCTGCTCAGGCTTACATCAGGTTTACAGGAACATAAATTGCCACAGTTGAGCTGCAAGCTTTATGTTCTTAAATCACGTCATTATTTTTCGGGATATTGGAAAGGAAGGTAGAAAACAGCAGATTTCCATCCATCTCAGGAAATAATAACAGTCTTACTGATCGCCTTTAGTATTTTGCTGCAGTATATTAGGTCATTTTTAACCCTCTCATTTTAAGGAAAACTTATTCTTAAAAAACATCCACTATTCAGGGTAAATCAGGATGTTGACAATTTATTTGTGTGATAAGGTGAACCTAACTTGTTTGTTAGTTTATTTTTATCTGGATTGTAACAGAGGGACAGATACTGGAGATAAACTTAAAGAAGCCCACGGAATTATGTCAATTTATTCCAGTTGAAAATCAAATAAAAAAACCTTCAGTGTCATAAAGTGAAAGCCAGCATTTAAGTTAAAGTAAAAATGAAGAAAACTTTAGTATGGTAAAAAGACAAACAGCTGTAGGAGACAAACTAAAGGAAGAATAAGAACTACGTTGGAATTAAAGAGCTTCTGTAAAAAACTACCTTGTCATCATAAATCAGTTACTAATTTAAACACAAATGGGCCCCAGGAACATCTGAAAAAGCAATCCTTTCCAATCAACCATTAAGGTCGTGGTGAGTGCAGGTGAATGATTTTATGTTCTGGATTTTTTGGGAGTGTTTTTCTTTTTCGCTTTGAGGTAGGAAATGAATAAAGGTAGGAATATTTGTATGTTTTGTCCTAATAAGCTTTCCTTTGCCTGTGTCTGCTAGATTCCTACTGAAGTGAATGAAAAATACCAAGTATGTGTGCAGCTAGAAACTCCCTCATGTACATGAGATGTCTATACCCCTTGGGCTTTAGATTTAAGAAGGGACTAAGTGGTACCAGCTGGCCTTCATGCCCAGCTTCTTATGGGGATTCATTCCTTAATAATTCAGAGAACATAGCAGATCCTCCTTGCAGGTTCTGGTATTTGAGGGACATAGACTTGGGTTTGTATGCTTTTTGCTACTCAAGGTGAGTAGCAAGTTTATTCACCTTATTCTGCAAAGTATGTTTGCCAATTTAGTAGGCATCTAAGAGAAAGGGAGTGTGAGATGCTAATAAATAATAGGGCATAGATAGGAAAGGATCATATAAACAACAGAAAACTTAGAGGGAACGCATGTGTTCCCTAGAGGAGATTTTATTGAATGCTGAGACGTAACAATAAGAAGCTACATTCACAAATCTCTAAAGGCAGCTTTGTGCTGCTTCAGCAGTGCAGAGCAGACTTAAATCCAGCTTAAATTTCCAGTGGAGTATGCTTTTGTGTCACTCATTCCTCTAACTTTGTAAGGCTAACCTTAGGTACGTGACAAGGGAAGAACTGTGGCCTGGGTGACCTCTTCGCTCGTGATTCATGTGGTTGGTTTTGAAGCCTCCCCTTGAGTTACGGCAAGCGCAGCTCAGAGGGAGCCCAGGAGTACCGGCCCAAGTTTGTTCTTTTTGTTGTCTTTGTTTTCTCGATGGGGGAAGAGAGAGGAAAGAAATTCCAAATAATTTAGTCATACATGAGGACAGGTCATGCTACAGAGCAGGTTGGTTTCTGGTGCTGATTTTGTTTTGACTGAAGTATTTTTGTTTTATTTTGGAGTAAGTGTTTTTAAAGTGATGCTCAAAGTGCACCTGAGTCAGATGGTCCACAGAGATGAACTTTGTAATAGATAAAGTCTTGAAGAAGTCTAAGAGTCTGGGACCCCTCTGGGTGTTTGCAGTCCAGATCTTCCCCTGAGGCTGGGCCTCTGCTCTTTCTCTCAATCAAATGAGTGCTGTTCCTGCTTCTCACTTAAATCACTGCTGGAAGAGGATGAAGAAGAGAAAAAAGTGATGGTGACAGTCATTTTCTCCATTCTTGTAATTCAGTGCTTGCAGGTAAAAAGAGAGGTTTAATTCCTTTGCTGGAGAGGATTGAAATCCTCTTCTTTTTTAGCTACTATTTTCCAAATTATTTGAAACTGGGAAACTATCCATTCTTTCTACTGAGAATGTTCCATTGCTGGAGAGAGGGGGCAAAATGGTGTATGACTTTAGCTAATTGATTAGGTCTGGGCCATGATTTCTCTTTGCTATGGCTAATACAATATATACTTTTGTGAGTAAGAACTGGAATCCCGGTCCGCTCTTGTCTGAGTGTTCTAGCCTCTGGGTTACCTACAAAAAAAAAAAAAAAAGGTGAGAGGGGACCAGTGAAGGGGTGGTTCAGGATGACAGTTTTGGTTTGAAACATTTCTCTTATATCTCTTCTGTAGTGGTGACTTGCTCACTGTACAGAAGCTTATGATGAAGTAGAGGATTGAACCTACAGAGTCCAGGCTGACAGCTTAACCTCTTCTTCTGGACTCACTATTTGTGTATGCTTGCCCTCCCTTTTGTCAGTTGTTGGTCCAATTTACAATAATAGGATTTCACTAAAACACAGATGATCTGCATCTGTATTACAACTTTGTACCACAGTATATGTTTCTTTATAGCAATAAATGCCTCAGACAAAGAACTACTGATTTTCTTGCAAATCAAATCAGACTGACAATTTCAAAATGCGAGCCTATCAAACTTGCACTATGACCAGGCTAAATGTGATCAACCTCAGGTATCTTTACAATCAGATGTCTTTGCTAAAAGCAAATCACAGCAAGGGGAGTGTGTATGCCATGTACTTTGTTCAGCAGCAGTTTCCACACAGATATCCCTTACAGGATGACAAGTTGCCTTGCAGAACTTCGATAACAGGTACCATCTCTTTGTGTGTTTCTCTAACAATAATCATCCTGTCTCAAAAGATACATAGTAGCATGAAACACAAGAGTTCTGCTTCTACAGAGAAGATAACTGTAGATAATCTGAGGGGGTGTGGGGAGGAGGAAGTAAAGTAACATTTTATGACATACATTTACTTCTGAAATCTGCATGCCGGCAGAAACTCAAAAACCCTAATAAAGGGACAAATCCCTTTCATTTCTCTTCGTTTCCATTTGCAAGGGCCAATGAGATGTTATGTGTTTTGAATGGAGTTGAAATGAACAATGTACTTTATTTGGTTAACAATAGCTCTGTATGCAGCCTGGCTTGCCTTTTTGCCTGCACATTGGTGCTACTTACCTGATTTAGCAGAGCTGGCAAAAACTGTTGTATATTGAGAACTGTAGCTAAAGAGCAAGAAAGCGGCGGGGTGGAGAGAAAGAGCTGTTATTGTTTTCTTCTGTGCATCATGAAAAGTCTAAAGAGAATTTTAAAGCACATTTTCACAATGGAAAGTGATGGTGAAAGACCTCATTTTGAATCTGTGTTTTATCACGACAATTTCTATATTGACTTTACTTACTATCCAAGAAAAATAAATGTGCATATACAATATAAAATATTGATTAACCTTGTAAATATATCCTAGCACCTGAGATTCAGGCAGGTGTATTATTTTCTTCTTGAATACCAGCAGCAGTAATGGTTTTGTGGATTAGCAGTTACTTCAAATATACCAGATCCAAAAGTGTCTGCAGTTGTAACTAACCAACTGAATTTGAACCCTGGAATATGTTTGACTCTGTTTACTCTTAGCTTGATTGTTTCTGTAGCACTAATGGATATTTTAAAAAATTAAATAGTAGAACATTGCAACCGACAAATCAGAACTTATAGGGTACTGAGACTTGTGCGCTCTCTCTCTCTTTTTACCAATTGCCATTAGATCACATTTTTTGGCTGCAGTGACATTTCCTTGATATATTGTCAGGAATTATTTCTAAATAGTTAATGTATCTCATTATTATAGGGAACATCATACTCCAGATTAAAATCTCTATTTCTCATCATTTAATTGCGAAGAACACTTGATGGAGCATTTCAGAAGTTTACCTGTTATTATAATAACTCTTGCTTTAAGGGCCTATGCTTACTTAAGAATAAAATGATCTCCTTGGAGACAAATCCTCTCTCTTTAGATCTGGAGGACCATAGGAGAACATGTTCACTTTTTTCTTCCATTAGCTATACTTTGGTTCAAATAAAACAGGGTCACGGATGACATTGAATTTAAACACAGTATATACTCAGGAAGAACAATAAAACCTTGCAAAAGTAATGTAATGTGTAGGTACAGATATGAAATGTATTAAATGATACTGGATTTTAACATTGGTATCTAATTGGACAGAGTGATTTTTTCTTGGGTTTTCAGGTTTACTCTCAAAGTCAGAGCTTCAGCATTAAATGCAAAGCTCAAAGAGCCGTTTATATGCTGTCTACATTGACTGTAATGGGAGAATCTAAATTCTCAAGTCCCAATTCATGTAACATCCATAGTGATTATGTGCAAGTGTATGCTCAGCACAGGGTTTTCTGAAGTGTTTTTGAGGAGGAGAGCTGAAGTATGCTTACCTCAAGGTCCCCTTTAGGTAAACTGGGAAGGTCTAGCAGAGACGAGGCTGCAACCAAAACGGCCCAGGTCTCAGCAGCACTTCTGCCTGGGCTGACCTGAGTCGCTGTTAATACCTGGGTGTAGATGCAGCCCCTGACTTGTGCAAGAGTGCAGTCCTTGGCGCGCTCCCTGCGAGAGGCTGAGGTGCTATTCCCTTCCATGTGAAAACAGCTCAGGCAGTTTCTGCAACCAATGTTTTTCTAACTGCCTGCTGGGAAGATGTACAAAATCTCCTTGCTGTGCCTTCCCTAGGCAGCGAGTATGTGACTAGCAGTGTCTGGTAGCGTAACTGCCCTCTTATCCTAAACCCTCGTTCACATTCCTTCTCAAAACAGTTACAGCTTTTCTGGCCACTTATCTCTTATTTTTTCAAAACGTGGAAGTGTCTGTGGTCAAACTAAGCTCCTGTAGAGATGAACTGTTTCTTATTTTGCAGGAAACAAACACGGACAGTGAAACGGCATGATACATCCAGAAGAAATTTAGATCTGAGTGATGTGTTTATTTGTATTACATGTGGCTAGAGGCTGCAGACCATGCCTGTTATGTGGGGTGCTGTGCAAACATAGGATCAAAAGCTAGTCTGGTCACGAGAGGAGTTGCCGTTTCAGTACCAGAGAAGACGACAAAGCCCTCTGTCTGAATCCAAGCAAATGGTGAGACACCACCAGTTAGTGTGATGGGCAGTGTTCTCATCATCCCAGGAGCTGAACTGTTGTCAAGCCCTTTTTAATAGGCATTCCTCCAAAAATAGGGCAGATCTAACTAGGGAGAGCAGGATTTTGTCCTTTAAAGGAAAGTACGCTGGAGCAGGGCATGGACAGCTCAGCTTTACTCAGCCATCAAGGGACGGCTGCCTTGATGCTGAATGTGTGCCTGGAGAGGGGGGAGGCTGGCTCTTTCATATAGCTAAGGATATTATCTACTTCTGTGGTAATAAGTGCATGGAACAGTTTCCAAGCATTGCTGCTTGCAGGTGAGAATGTGGGCACTTAGGGCCTTTCAGAAAGTCCTAAACTGTAGCAGAAATGGTACAGTTATGGTACCTTTAAACCTCTAAAAGGTTTAAAATCTGTGACTGGTGGGGTAAAAGTCTGAATTTCCATTCCCTTTCTAGTTTAGCATTAAAAAAAATTGTCTTTAAATGTCAGAGGATATGCAAATTGGCTTATTTTATCTCTTGACACTCAATTTGCAAATTGGTATTTTGATTTTAAGTCCCTGATAAATGATCATTTCAGAGACAATGCTCCTACTACAGCACTGGAGTGGAAACTCTGACCTTGTGAAGAGGGGCTTGTCTGTGCTGCTAAGTGCATAGTTATTTTTCTGCAGAGGTACCTTTCGCTTTGAAACGGAAACATTTGAAACCCAAGAATGACTTTCAGAAGCAAAAGCCTAAAATGTTGGGAAACACCATGTCAGCAGATCTAATGCCTCCAAACCAAAGTAATTGCAAGGTGTTTCTCTGTCTTGAATTCCTCTGATAGCTCAGCTATTTTTTTAATATATCTTTAAACTGAAGTATAAATATAATCTCTCTGAACTTGACTGCAAAGACTTATTGCCAGCTAAAAAAGAAAGATCAGACAAGCAAGTGGTTTTTGATGGGCATTAGAAACCTGGTCCTTCTCTTCTGAAATATTATGATACCTCCATAAAAATTCCCTTTCCCTTTAATGCCAGAGTAATGCTCCTCTTAATGATGTAAGACTGTGATGGCACCAGCCACCTCTAATCACCAGAAAAATGAGCTGGCCCAAGCAAAATTCTACTTGAAGCATTTGTTCAAGCAAATGTGCTTCCTGCTTTCCCTGTGCTCCTGTCCCCTCCACCCCCCCCAATACTAGCAGATGCTGAGGATTAGGAACATGATGGTATCTTAATATAATGCGTTACTGCCACATGCTCTTTGTTTCTGAGGGTGAAACAAAGGAATCTTTGATTTGGAGATGAGGATAGCACACCTTCAATTGTTATCTTCCCACAGCGCTATGGAGACATAGGAAAGGCCATGCTGATAGAAGTGAGTTATTTATCACAAGATTTTTCCGCACCAGTACCTTTTTAAAAGGGGAGGGAAAAAGCATGTGCAGCTGTAAATAGCTGTATGATAGGATCCTCTTCATTGGCAATTTTGAGAATAGATTGAAGAAGCATACTGTCTTCATCTTGTCCATGTGCCTGGGTCTGGACTGGATCTTTTGAGATAACTTTCTACCTTTCATTTCTGTCCCCTTGTATTAGCGAGAGCGTTCCAAGTCGCGTTTCACCATTTCAAAAGCAGCTGTTGCCCTTTTTAGTTCATTTTAAAAATGTATATAGCTTCCTTTTAACTTAACCCCACAGTGAACTATGGGGAATGAGGAAACACTGTTGAATTGGACAGGGCAGGGACTAAAATTGAGAGCTACTTCTCTTAGGCAGTCTCTTTTCAACCTCAGGGTTGAGGTCATGACTAAGGATGCAGCTCAGCACTTGCTTTTCACAGAATGCTAAAAGAGGGTGAGCGGGGGGCAGAGATGTTCTGTGGCTGCACAGAGGAGCTGGGCCAAACTTGCTGCTCTGCCAGTTGGCTGCCGCTGTCTAGCCCAGAGAGGTAAGTCATCAGAGAAAGTGTGCTTTGAAGATGCTTTCAGGTCCTGGAGGTGCTGAGCAGAGGCTGCAGTACTGCTGCATGTCCCACTGACTGTCTGGGGAGCGCAGTCCGTATATGACAAGACTAGAGGTCAGTTCTCTAGGTGCTTCAAAAGCAAAGCTATATAGGCCTTAATTCTGAGCCAGGGAGAGGTGGAAGAGAATGAGCACCACAAACACCTGGAGAATTTTACTAGGATTTTTAAAAGCAAAAAGCTCAAATTAAACCATCTTTACAATGCTGAGTATCCAGCCCCATTTCTGAACTTTGAAATTTGCTGTTTTTGTTGTCGACTGAGTTCAGATTATCACTTGCGTTTCCTGGGTGTTATGGGTTAACTTTATAAGTGAATGCTGAGCTGGGCAATTGGCGCACTTCATTAACTAGAAATTTTCCCTCCAGCAGGTTCATTACATGAGGTTTATTTGCAGGTGCTGCTAGGTAAGCTTTATCAGTGAGACAGTTGCATAGTACTCTGGGGGCTGAACAGGTAAGGGAAGCCTTGTTTGGGGCAGCTGATAGCTTCCACCTCTTAGTACAGCCACATATGAGCTGAGTAGGTATGGTGGGACAGGAAGATCAGCTGACGGTTTCATTTGTGGGTTGTTTTCAGGTGCAGAGGAGAAGTACCAAAGCTTTGTAAGGGAGAGTGATCTTGTTCTTGAGTATTAGGGGGAAAGTGGAAAGCAGAGAAAAGTACGGATTAGTGAGTAAAGGACCTGTGCATGTGCTGGAACACGTTGGGAGGGAAACGTGATGCTCTATTCTATGCGTAGGTCTGCTTGTGTAGCCCTGAGCGCAGAGCACAGGTGGCTGTCTGCGTGGCATCTTGCAGCTATGTGTTGATGGAGGAAAAAACTGCTCAACTGGGTCATTTCACAGGCAACCATTAACATCCAGTGATGTGAAAAATGCAATGGTCTGTGGTTTTAATCACAAATTTATGATAATCGTGCTTCAGTAGTTCTTCAGGGAAACAGATACAGGCCCTGTGGTGATTTCATATTTCTTAATGCAGACTTAGCTAACATGCAAGGAGGGCTGAAAACTGTGGACCTATTGAATTCAGTGGCAGAAATCCTCTTGAAATTCCAGGGGATGCAAGCACATTTGAAAAATCTCAGCATCACGTACTCCAGCTGCTAATTTTTCCTCTGTAATGTGCAGTGGTGCACTGAATCATCTTCATGGGAAAATCTGATTAGGAATGTGGTCCCTTAATTAGGGAGTGAATGATCTTAACCTTTTGTTGTTGACTCCCCCCACTTTAACAAGGGGATAACACTGCCTTCAGGCCCAATCTTTAAATAGTGTGAATTAGTCCACAGGAGTCTACACAGCTGTGCTGTGTGATTTTTCACCAGCTGAGATTCAACTTCCTAAGTGTAAAAGCATTAGGGGAGGGAAAAAAAAAAAGTTATTGCCTGGTATTCAGGGAGAGTGATTAAGACTTGATCCTAGATCACTGGATTCAGGGAGATTTTTGCCATTTGACTTCAATCAGATCAGGATCAGAAGCCCTTCATAAGAATGTGAGACTATAAGCAAGGGCATTGTGAAAATGTAACTTTTGCTCTGTGACTGAAGCTGTTGGTATGATAGGAGAACTAAGGAGAGTTATTCTGAAGCATTACACATGGATATAAATAATTTAACGAAAAGAAGATCAGAAATATGTGGGAGGAAGTTCAGAACCCTTGCTTAGAAAATGAGAAAAAGGAAGTGTATATATATATATATATATATTTTTGGCAGGTATTGTACAAAATCAGTTGCCAGTAGATGTGATGTATTCTAGGCTCCTGCTTCTGAATTTGTTTGTTAATATTTTATTTCTTCACAAACCCACTGTACTGGGCTTTATAAAAACTCCTATCACAAAACATGCCTTTTCCCTGGAGGGTTCTCAGTTGGGGCGGGGGTGGGGCCGGGGGGTAGAACAGCCAGGGTAGGAGAAAAGAAACCTAAATATGCTCTTAGGCTTTCAACTTGTACAATTGCTCTAACAGAATAAAATCAGTTTGTTATGTCTATGGCAGGACTTGATTCAAGTGATGCAATCATACAAGAGCTGCCGTGCTTTTAGAATAGCTACATGATGTGGTGAGGACTGACCAATACCTTGGACCTCATCCTGCCCTTTTTAGAGAGGAAAGATTGGGGAGATAAATGAGAAAAAGGGACAAAGTCCCCATTAGGTTCAGAAGATGGAGATTTTAGTCATTTAATTAAAGATGAAACACACCTTATTCTGTCCATGAGCACTGCTTGTCCTATTTGGGCTGCCCAAGTTCTCCGTGATCGTGTTTTCCAGCTAGACAGCATGAAGTCATTTTTTATGTGGTCCTCAGTGTCTCTCTTTAGAGACACCACGTTCTGTCTGATGATTAGATGCAGAGGCTTTGGTGCAATTCAGATATAATGAAAATGGCCCTATAACCATCAGCGTGGTTGCAGCACTATACTGAGGTCTGAATAGGTCCTCAAGAGCATGTAATAGTCACCTACCTTGAGTTTTTAAAACTGATAAATGTTGCACCATTGTTTTCAAGGGAAGGAGGGCTTGGGCTTAAGATTGTTGACTATAAATTGCATCACTTCAGAACTAATGGTTGTATTACTGGAATAACAGAAGCAAGACTGAGCGAAGAAATGACTGGGGACTTAATACTGCATTTAGTGAAGAGTAAGCAGAATCAAACAGGGACTTTGACAATATTGCTGGATGATATTATTAAATTTGTAACAAGTAGTCTTAGGAAATATATTTGCTGATATGACCAAGGACAGTCTCTTGTAGAAATTGAAAGTGGTGAAGGGAGATTGGTGATTCTTGGAACAGCCAACTACAGTGTAGAGAAAGGGGACTGTGAAATGTTGTTTTATTTTTTTTAATTAGGGAGGCCTGTAGGAAGACCAGAAAACTGATCATGTAGGATTTTAATTACTGAGATATTGATTAAGATAATTGTGCACAAATGAAAAAAGGAGGCATAGTGCAGGGTTGCTTCCTTAAGCTGTTTGTCAGTTTGCATAGTCACATGCTGTCTTGGATGCAGCCCTAGGGAGGTGAGCCAACTACAATTAAATGAGATTGAGAGTGGAGGAAATCTATGGAGCACCCTGGTGTTGGCTTAGGGAGAATGGTGAGTCCTCAAGGGAGGAGCATGGAGGTTTGCTCTTTAAGGTTACAAGAGCTAATATTGAGGAAATGTGCCTGAGGAATTTCTTCTGATTATGGAAATCTCCATCTCTGCAACTGAAAAATAACTATGATTTCCTCTGAGAGACTGTAATTAAAATGTGTCCTGGTTAAGTCTACACAGGTTAAAGGCTGATAGGGGTACAGTCAGAATGAAATTAGCACAAACTATTAAGCAGGTGCTTCCTTAAACTATAGCCCGATCAATGCAGTAAAAAGCAGGACAGGGTGTTGTATAGAAATGAACAAAGATAAATTAAAAAATTTTATTTTATACTCAAAATCATTATTGTCATATGCTATTATTCCTTTACCCGCCCCCCTTTTTTAGTACATGCTTTTTAGAGCAAGAATGTTTTGTTCGCTTACCAGGATAGATGAAAGTGGTTATAACAGGGTATGTTATAGGTTGTAACAGAATATTATAGGCTGTGTTGTGCAGTCTATGGATATCTTTTCACGGAAAATATTTTGCCATCTTTCCTGACTTTTGCAGTGTGCAAAAGCAGAGGTGTTAGAGGAGAGCTGAATTATGGAGAAATAAGAAACAGAGCCTTGGTTTTACCACCCACTAGCTATAACGGTTAGTCAGGCTTGAAGTGGGAAAGCAAGCTATGTCCTTTCAACAGATAAAGTAGCCTACTACTTAAGGAGCATATGAAGAATTCCTACCCATGACCATTCCTACCCATGACCATTCCTGGAGGAAAGAAGTTGCATTCTCTGACACAAGGGAATGAGCATCATATTAGAGGTATTTACTGAGTGAAAAAATATCTTTTTTTCCTTTGCATTCATAGTGCAGAAGGCACCAGAGAAAACAGTTCAGAGAACAAATAAGGTGGATTAGAAAAAAAGACAGAACAGATCTGTTCAGTAACAGTTTCATTCCATTTTTCAGAAAGGTAAAATGGAAATAGGCTTTATTTAGATCAGATAATTTTCAGTAAAGCATGAAATGACCTGGCCTATTTGAAATAAACCAGTGCTACTCAATATAATCGGCGTACAACCCTGTGTTTAGTAGGAAACAGAATTTGAGTTTACTGATGTCTTTGTTCTAGGGGTTCTTTTATAAATGCTTTAGGTTTTCTGATCAATGAAGTGTCATGAATGGGAAGGTGCAAGATGAAGCTATGCATTAAAATTAAGAAAAAAAAAAAAAGGCTGTTTAGCTTAAAGTTGATTTCTCCCCTCCACCCCAAGAAAAAAAAATCTTTCTATATAGCATGCATAGTTGTGGCAAAGCATTAATCTAATCTTTTAAATGAATATTTTTGGTTGAATTTGCCACATTTGGTTCATGTAAAAATAATCCTCCAAATGGAGGAGGAGGAGATGGGGAACAAGGAGGAAGGCTGTCCTTGGTCAGCCCTTTCTTCAACTCCTGCCCTAAGATGCAGAAGAGGACATTTCAGTTCTATCCTCTGCTGAATGGGTTTGAACTAATTTTCTACCTTTCAGCAAAATGCTGTCCTCATGTTCCCATATGGGTTTCTTTTCCTCTTTCCTATCAAAGACACTTCAGTTTATAAAATGTACTTCATCTGCTCACTTGAGTAGTGCCTGAAACCTCAGTTACCTGAGCATGCTGCTTCCCCTTCCATAAGAATACCCTGGTGTGCTGGATGCCTATATACTCCAAACCCTCATGTTTTACTTCTGTGCACAGTCAAATTGACAAAACGCATCTCCTCAGCCTCACAGTCTATGACCCAGCTTTCTGTACTGATCCACTCTCAGGCATCACCAGCCCAGAAAAGCAGTGTAGATGAAAGGTATTCCTGCAAATCCTTCCACTCCTTCCCTCTTAGGTCAAACCACCTCCATTTGGGCCACCACCTGCTTCCCAAAGGCAGGAATTAAAGCAAAGTTGCAAAGGAGCAGGAGAAGGTGCTATATCTTGATGACTCTCTCTGCTTTCCTCCTTTGTATGGTAATGTTGGCAGTAGTGATCTGTGCCTCATGGGTCTCAGCTCTTCAGCTCACTGACTTGCTCCTGCAATAACCTGGAAAGCTTGCCCAGTGGGTAAGGTTGGGCTGGCCAGGCTGTGCAGCCTTTATTTTGTTGCATGGGATGGTAGAGTAGGGGTGCAGAACCGAACCTGAAAGGAGAGATGTTACCACCTTTTAGTCAACCTTAATTGATGTTTCTTCCTCTGTATGCTTTCTGGTTTCATATCTGAATAGAGTTGCCCTTCTTTCCTATGCCCCTTTCCCCACCCTTCCCATTTCTATGCTACACTTCCCCTCTTTTCATCTCCTTGAGACAGACAGAGTGCATATGCTGGAGCTGCCCATTCCTAACGTGGGGCTACCTGCACTTACAGCTCCAGTACCACCTTTTCATTTCCCAAATCCAGGCTGCTGATAACAAGGTTCTGTATTTAATCTCTCAGCCCCATGTTGCCAGGTAAAGGTTTTACACTCTCACTCCAGAAAACTGGAAGGAAACAGAGGAAATTGCTTTAAGAGGGTGGATGGATGTATTTGGGGGAAGGGGAAAGCAATGCTTCAGTGAATCTGGGAAATGAAGCAGAGAAAAATATCTCGTGGATATGGATCGTCTTTTTGCTGTAAGAGCCTATTCCTGCCCATCAGTTATTTCTGTTCTGCAGCGAGCGGAAACCAAAATTAGCTTTTTGGAGTCAGGGCAATTTAAACCAGCTGAGGATCTGCTCTCTGTTTTCTAACCAACAAAATGTTAACTTAGTGCAGACAGACTCACTAAGTCGAAACTCTTCAACTTTCAGCATGAAGCTCTTGCTGTGGCAGATAATGGCTAGAAGTTTTCACTGGCTGCTGTAAGTGAAAGGGAGTTCTTTCCCTGATCTTTCAAGTTTAGTAGAGATTCACAGAAGCAGCAGGGTTCAAAGTTATGAAACCTTTCTAATATCTAGCAGCCACGTAATTTTTTCCTTATTAAAGACCTCATTTGCCTAATTTTTATGTAAATAGCCATAGCCTGGTAGCCAGTCTAATACAACAGCACTACTGCTGGCAAACAAGAGATTAAGAGGAAAATGCTGTATTGAAATTAAAGCTGTAGGACCTGATAGAGCCAGGTTACCATTAAATTCTATAGATACTGTATCCTTCTTGCCTGCTCTATTGCATTTTAATCCAGTGCTCAGGGTTTTCTATAACTAAAAAGTACTTCTTTAATCCTTTTTTTCACATACTGTAATGCAAATCTTGATGCTGAATAATCCACTGAGGCTTGTGCGTTTGTTAGATCTCTGCTTCATTAAATTACCAGATTTTACTGGCAGCAGAGCAGGGTGGCAAAATGTCAACGTAGCTTTGCGGAACTCACTTCTAAAGATGACTATGATCTCTATTAATGCCTGTTTACTACATTTCAGCACTAACCCTTAGAAACTGAAGGAGGGATGGGTGGAACTCCAGAGCAGGCTTTCAAAGTGCAGTAACATGTATTTTCACAATCAACATTTGATTGAGCCAAGAAACCAAGGGAGGTAGGTTTACAAGGGCATTGAGCCTGAACTCCATTGCTAAACACTTTGGGTTTTGTTTGGTTTTCACTTTGTGAGTGATATCATATGGTCTTTGAACATTCATCAGTATTGTGGCATTTGATACTGCAAACATATGCCAAAAGAAACAGAAGCCCAATATGAAACAGTGGGATCAAAGTTGCATGTGTTTTCTAGTGGCTGATAAAACGTCTTCCCACAGCCATCTGAGGGTCTGATCTGCAGACACTAATCTCTGGAATTTCTGATCCCTAATCAGTGTTGCATTTCACATGCGTTGCGCTGGGGCTTTCTTGAGTTAAGAAGAAAGGGCACGATTATTCAGTGTGATAAAATGTCAGTAGCAGTATCAAGGATCCTGATATTTATTTAGGTTCAGCCCCGAGGGGCACTGGCATAATTCTAGTGTTGGGTATAGGTCATCTGAATTCTTCAGTCAACGCTTTTGCCATTTTCTCTTCAGAGGAATGCCCTGCAGTTCCTACCTGTTCTTTCAGTGAAACAGGCTATTGGTGATGTCAGTGGAAGTTTTACTTGAGCAAGGAAAATAGACTTGTGTCCTTAGGGCATACATCCCTCACAACAAATTCTACTAAACGAAACTGCATGCTGGGAAGTACAAAAGAGAAGCTTTATTAAGGAATCTGTTAGAACCAATATGGGACCTAATGCCCCATGTTGGGACAAGATATTTCTGTCTGTAGAATAACTAAAGGAAGTCTAATTTTTAACCATGCTTGAAAGGTACTGGAGACAAGACTTTAGTCACACTTCACTTAGATTCCTCAGGAATCTTTTTGTTTAATTTAATGCAGCTGATCTGAGTTGTGAAGAGGCAGAACCTATACCTGAATGGGACAAAAGAAATCTCAACAGAAACCTGAAACAGGCTTTACATTTTACGTTTTTTGACCTTACGGCTCCTAAGAGGAATGACTCATACTCCTAACCTGATCTCTTCTTTGGTTGGAACTGCAGAACTGGAAAGGAATGCAGTGGATGCAAAGCATAGTCTTTGATTGTGGGCTTTCTATGTGTTTTTTTTTTTTTTTCAAAATTATATATATGTAATATAGATACATAAAAATTTCTTTCAATGTCTTTCTTGAACCATTTGTTCCCATTTCTCAGCACCTCAGTGCTGTTGCTTGGTGAGAGCTACTGGACTAACCTACCATTTGCAAATGCTAGTGTGCAAATAGCAACATACAGAACTGGGGAAGTGCAGCGAAAACTGCTGTACGAATTTGCATTTGGATGCGTTGAGATATTTAGATAAGTTCTGCAAACTGTGTGTTGGTGGGTTAACACCAACAATGAAGAACAATTATTTGAGGATTAAAAAAGGAGAACCAACTGTAAAGAAAATTAAGCGGAGATGCTCTCAATATTAAGGAGATTATTAATAATGATATGCAATAGATAGACTGTAGATACCTAGTGACTCAGGCTACTTAATGCATGACAAACATGCATAAAATGCAACCAAAATAAGGCTGCAGAAATGGAGGGATGGATTATATGACCTAAATTGTGTATAATTCATCCTACCTTGGGACTAGGTACTTCCTGAAGTCCAAACTATTTGTCTTCTATGAGTCTATGAATTTTCTTTTTTTTGTGCCTTTTATGAAAAAGGGTAGAAGACAAATGCTTTAGCTGTAAATTTCTTTTTACCCCTCCCATTTTGTTGTTGCATATTTTGTTACCTTTGTTAAGGATCCTTAATACTTGCACTACAGAGTAAATCCTATTTTCTGTTGTTGATGGTACTTTAAGAAGTTCTGAGCGCTCATAAAAAGTACTAGGCATAGGAATGAGTTACCAGGGCATGCCTAAATGACACTAAGGAGCTGACCTGAGATATTATCAGTGACTAAATCTGGTATTAGAAAGAGTTTCACCACTATATACATTATTTTCCGTGTATATATACACTGAAAATAATATGATAATTTGAAGAAGCAAGATAAACAGTACTAGTCTTATCCAGTGCAATGCAAGCACATATGTTCCTATTCCAGCATAACGCCCTGGTCATACCTTGTGAAATGTGGAGTGAGATTGCTAAATTATAATGCTGTTGCTGCATGAAACTCTTAGGAAATACATGGACTCAAATTGATAATCTAAGTGGATCCCTTGTGAAGCCACATGGGATTTTTCTAAGTTCTGTTTTTCCTTTTCAAGATCAAGAAGGGTAGTTCACAACAAAACTAAAATGTTGCATTTAATACTGAAAGGAGAAAATTTTTCCTGTGCAGTTTTTTACATGCTGTTGTTGTTACAAAACACAGAGCTATTGCACTTAGCATTGTCTTTCTAAGTAGCATATGCTTCCACTCAGCCCTGTCCTATTCATATTTAAAAGAAGGCACAATCCTTGTCCCAGAACTCTGAGTCTGAAAGGCTTTACAGCTGAGACAGTCAGCTTAGTTGCATAAAAAGAAGATTCAGCCTTGCATGTGACAAACAAAAATACCTGCAAGCTGGCTACTTGGGGTAAATATTCATAAGGGAGATCAGTCCATATGCTTCAAGGACATAAGCCAATCACTGGTTGCCTGAAATTGGAAAGAGATGTCCCACAGTGGGACAGTAATGCTTAATTGTCCACTGAAGCACTTTGCTTCTTTCTCTTTGAAGCATTAGTCCTGTTTACTCTCTGAGATGGGACACAAGTCGGTACTGGCCACTGATCTCATCCACTCTGGCAATTTCTGCGTGGGAGTCAGATCTGTTAAAACAATGACACAGTTTTCACAGCATGTCAGATTATGTGTTTGGACTGTGGGGGCTGAGAAGTACCTCAAGTGATTCATACAAGACTGGACTGAGAGGTGTTAAGAGCCAGGGCTGGGAATAGCCATAATGAGCAGCACTTTCTGCGTAAGGAGTGACTGGGCACAAAACAGACTCACGGCAGGGTTCCAGGACTTCTAGCTCCCCAGTCCCATGTTCTCCTCCTACTCAAATTCATGCTTATGCATAACTCCTTTATATCCCAACCTGTGCCCGTATCCAGCCCCGTGTACCAGAAGAAGGGGAAATATGGCACTTAGAAGAAATTTCGAGCTGGCTTTCATTTACAGCATCTCAAATTTAAAAATTGTCAGTAGAAATCTTAATGTGGTGGTCTCTTTCTGGTGTGGTTTCTCCTAATCACACACTCTTGGGAGTAGAAAAGAAAATAAATTGGAGAACATGGATGCTTCCTTTTCTCATCAGGTAGCTTGTGGGAAGGCGATAAGCTCTAGGTCAAAATCAGCAGCAAGGTGTTTTTCTCCATGCTGTATCAACTCTGGTGATTGATCCTTAAATGTGCAAAGCGATAGGATCATGTCTATGTTCCCTTACCCTGCACTTTTGCTCCCAGTGCCTGATGTTGTTTTACAGATGCTCCCTTTCTGGGGCTGCCCCTGTGATAGGGGGAGGGCGCCTTACCTCCAAACACCCACCCTTGTCTCCCAGCTTGTCCATGCTGGGCAGAAAGTGTGATCCTGCTCTAAAGTAGAGCCTCTTGTCCAGATGTGTATCCAAGTTCCACCCTCCTATGCACTGGTTTTAAAATTCTCTGCAACCTCGTCTTGCTTCTGTGGACTTCTGTCTGTGGAAAACAATATGGAGTTAGACCAGATCAGGGCAATTTAGGCTGTGCTCTGAGAAGTCATGCATGGAAGGGACCTTAAAACAAATGGTATTACAGCAAACCATGATGCAAAACAATTACTATACTACTTTCTTCTGACCACTATGAGAGACAAGGTGCTTGACTGGCTAGACCTTTGATCTGACATAATACTGACCACTTTCAATAATGTTCTTAATGTTATGCAGAATAGTAGGATAGAAAAGAAAAATGATGTTAGGTTCAGCGTGAATGTCCAGTGCTGATCTTCACAGCTCTGAAACAATTCATTTTTTTTCACTTAGCAGACTTCTAAAATTTAATAGAGGCAATGACTTTTTTGAGTGGGAAGGGAATATATAGGGCCTGTTCTTCATTTGCTCTGTGCTAGTGTGAACTAGGGAGACAGTTTTACACACATAAATCTTAGGTAAATCTTAGGTAAAAATGGAAGGAAATTATGCATGTTCCCTGCTGTCTAGATTTAAGCTAATGGTTTTATTCATATGTTTAAGGTTAAGTGCATATACTAGTGCCAAGGTTCAAACCAAAGTCTGAATTTGATCCTCATATTGTACATGTAGGGATATTGTATATATACACATATACATATTTGGTCCATTAAATAGAAGTATAGTGTGTATGTGTACTGCATGAGTATGTATATGTATGTAGATATTTATGCATACACATATGTACACCCTATGTATCAATGTATATAAAGTAACAATTTCATCAGTCAAGCATATGCAATGGTTTAAAAGCACATTCATCAATAGAAATATTTGACTTTTTGCATTAATCTTGCTGCAGAATCTCATACCTGGGTGTCAAGAATACAGAAGGAGAAAAGGTGCCACTCTTAGAAAATGGATCACTAAAATGAAGTTTTACCAGACATTTTTCCCCACTTTTCATTAAACTTCTACCAATTTAAAGCATACATATTTTTCCCAGCAAAAGGTATATATTTCTAAAAGTCCTTTCCAAGCTTCTTAAGTGCTACTTTTTCTTATTCTACTCTTCAAAGAGCAGCAGCCACGCTATGCCTCTTTTCAACTTCAAACTGTGCTGCTCTGTTGGTCCAGCACAGTGAGGGTGCTTTGAACCGGAGAAGAGAATCTTGCTCTTTTTTTGGAACTTGGAGAAGGGTTTTTGGAGAGGGGTGCAATTAGCATTTCCCATTGACCATATCACCTTTACTCTTGTAAAAGTAAAACAAATAATAACTTTATCTACTCATGTACTGTTCCCTAGGGCCTGACCGAAGTACCCCTCGTTGATACTTGCTGGGATTTTTTTTTGATTCTGCTTTTTGGACTTTTAGACAAATATCTTGGTATCTGTGAAACTCTGTACAGGCAGCTGACTGCGTGGGGCAACCGTGAATTGACTTTGGTTTCCTCTCAGGGGTAACTTTATTCTGCACAAAATGAGAATATGCAGCAAGCATCAAAGGAAGGAGACAGAAGTCATACTGATCTTGCTTGATAGACCAGACTCCTAAACTTGATGGTTTTCATTCTTGGTGGCCCACCACAGCTGCAGCAATGTGAACTCTGAGTGCTGCCAAGCCATGATGTGAATTCAAGCACAGCTAAGCTCCATGGGGACTTCCTGCTCTATACTTGCACTTTGCCCCAGGTCAGTTGACGGCGAGGCATCAATGGCGGGAGTCTGGATACGCTGCTAAGTGAGGCCTAAAAGGGGGCACATGTTGGAGTGGAAAGCAGGGGAAGTGTGCTGCTGCTCTTCCTCTACCTATGAATAGCTAGGTCATCTGCACAAACACTGTGGCTGTCTGGCAACAGCCTATCTAACTGATCTGTGGAACAGCAGAACACCCCCGAGTGATTACTTTTTTTTTTTTTTTTCCTCCTCTTCCTCTTTTTCGTGCTAGAAATTCCACCATACCAGGTGGGTGCAAAATTTGTGATGTGCTGCAGGTATTGTCAACATCATTGTTTTGCTTTCCGTTATTTGAAGAAGCAACTGATGGTAGAGGCCTCAGCCAGCACAGAAGCACTGGCACTGCTCTGCTGAGAGGAGCGTTCTAGGGGCTGTACTGAGTGTCTGGGCAAAAAACCACTGCTGAAGACCTACGATCAAGTAGGAGGCTTTAGAAAGCCAGAGTCCCTGGAAAAGCAGATGGAACAGAGTTCTGCTCAGTGTAAATCTAGATGCCTGAAATCAGCCTAAATGGGAAGAGAAGGTGTTACCTTGTTGCTGTGCCCATGTGACTTGTGAAAACATCTGTAGAAAATAAATGTACTTAAAATGACCCCACCAAGGGAATGCATATAAATGCAAAAACCTTAAGATTGTCAAGTAAACACTACTTTCATGTTCCTTGAAAGTGCATCTTTTTGTCTAAGTTTCTCTCAGCAATTAAGTATTTCCTGGTCCATAAACACCTCTGTTTACAACACACTGTTTTAAGGCAGTAACTTGCACAAATATCCTATAGTAAGAGGAAAAACTCTTCAAGTGTAAGGGATTTGTTCATGGAAATTGGCTCAATAAAGCTTCTCCTTCCACCCCCGTCCTCTTCTCCCCCCTCCCGCCACGCACACAGACTAAGCAGAGACTTGCCGCATCCCTGTGGTAATGTGGATTTTGAGTTGCTGATAAATATAAGCAGGTTAACAGCTCATATCAAAGGTTTACCAGATTAAAGTCAAAGGAAGATGAGATTTTCAAGAGCTTGGGTAAACAAAAAGGTTGAGATCCTCAATTATCTTTAAAAGCTCTTTAATGCAAGCCTCAATAGGCTTAAATGAACAGAGGAATAAATATGTCCATGCTGCATGCTAACCATAACACTACTGGTTCCTTACTGTAGCTCAGTTAAAGGCTACATAAGGAATGAGAGATAAGGCAAATAGGTTTGCTTGTAGAATGAATCATTAAGAAAAGGTGAGTTGTATTTGGTGCGGTAAGAGGTGGAGGGAAAACTAACTATAGCTTAACAGGAATAGCAGATTTTGAGACATACATGGCAGTTATTAGTCATGCTATTTAAATTCAAAAGGGCACTGGTTCAAAAGACTCAGGCTGGGAGGAAGCTATTAAATCAGCTGTGCTTCTGAGTGTTCCCTCAGCTTCCCTCCCCCCTCCACCCCCCAGTTTTAGTATTCTTCCTGAGAACAAGAGGATGATGAAACTTCAGAAGTATGGCAAAAAGGATAAGATTGATATGTATTATTGCTATAGAGATGTTTAGTCCTCTCTAAAAATCCAAAAGCTCTTAGTATGGTCAGATTGACAATAGGGCATATGTACCACCAGCTTCTACCGAAATAAGACGGCTTAAACAAAAGTGCCCAGAATGACTGTATATACTTGCAAAGTGAGTAACTCTTAATCTTCAATCCACTGGCATGCTGCTGAATAATACAAAGAGGAGCCATAAGAAATTAGAGATGAAGGAAAAACACCCCAACTCCTGGTTTTAACCTGTCATTGCATATTGCTCACACTTGGCTTTCAAACACAAAGAAGGAAAATTGTTATTGTCTTCAATATTATTAATGAATTATATGCAAGGTGAAAAAGGTATAGGTTTCAAAACAAAACAAAACAAAACCCACTTCTACAGCTCAAGCTCGGAATCCTTTGTCTAGCTTCTATCTTTGAAAGCGTAGTTAGCATTTTTTTTTTCAATATATCCTTCATATTTCATGAATTAAGAATACCCAAGGACAACTTTTATTTGTGTCAGTAGAATAAGTGCATGTTGGGTGCTAGCTTAGTGTGTATACTTATACTCTATTTAAAAAAAATGTATAAAACCACATACCATTCAAGATACATTGACCTACTGTCATAGAATCCTTACAGACAAGTGAGTATAAGTAACTAACATGGACTGTGTTGTCACAGGCTATAAAGAAAATCAAGTTATTTTATTAAAACAGAAAGGCTTTCACTGGTGTTCCCTTAGTTGTATGTGAGGTCAGTGGAATTTAATATGAGTTTGAAAACGCAATGATATAAGCAGTAAACATAAAACAATCGGCATGAAGCAAAAATCTAACTTTTTCCCCCTTCCAAGTATCTCTGAGATGTGCAATTACTCAGATATTCCTTTTACACTGTTATGTTATTAATCTTTAAAATTTACTCCAAAATATTGGATTTATTCTCATGTTATTTTCTCACTCTCTAATTTAATTGTTAGAGATTTGTTTTGTTGGTCATCTTATTGCCTACCTTCACAGTTAGATGAATTTGATGAGAGATCTCATACTACTGTGATGGAACTGATTTGATCTGTTCAATAACTTTAAAACTTGTATTAGTTTATGGTACACTCCTATTTGTGTTTAATATTAGCTTCTTTTGACAGTTGTGATGGTTCTAAAAAGATATTTTGAGGTATATAATTTTATAAAACAAGTAACATTTTGATTATAGCGGCAAAAATATCTTTTATGCGTGAGTTGGAGAAGGTAAAATGAAGTACTGAATATTTAAGGTGAAAACCTAGTGCTATTCGAGTCTGTGGACTTGCAGCCTACAAAGACACAATTTCTCCTAGATTTTATATTAATTTTACTCAAGAGGAGTAAGCAGCGTTGCATAATTGTGTCTCTTTGAGAGCACAAAATCTCAGACAGATGTGTGTGGTGTAAAAGGGAGCATGCAGCTGAATATTGGGAAACAAGGAAGTAACAAAGTATACAAGCTGCTGAGATATTTTATAGAGAGCTATATGTTGGCCAGCTTCTATTGTGTACCACCGTCCTGCATGGTAGTGTGAAATCAGCTTTTCTATAGCTATGTTTTTATTTGCAATACAATAACTTTTTTATTTTCCTTGAGTTTATTATCATCAGGTCGTCTTCATAGATTCTACCTTGTAGCAGTAGTTTAGTATGAGATCTGTTAAGTAGTTCCCTGACTGATGTTGCAGTTTAGGGGGCAATAAATGTATTTAAGCGCATTGATTTCCCCATTTTCTACATTGCGAACATACAGGATCCTACAGGTGATTAGCCTCATACCAGAGTGCAGTGCTCTTTCCTGTTGGGAGGCTGAAATGCTAAAAAAACTTCACCTGGAGGGCAACTGTGGTTCTCATGAGACTTAGAAGAAGGTGCTGTACACATGTCGAAGATAGCTGCAGGGCATTAACACACAGGGAATCTTCTTATTGTTTATCTATTGATAAACTTGCACTGACCATTAGCAAAGCTTCGTATGCAGCAAATGTAAAAGGTAAGCTGTTGTCTGCCTTATCTGTGGTCCCCAGCACACAATCTACTTTACCAGGCTGTTCTCAATCTTTTGCTATTATTTCATTGTTGCTATGGTGAAGTAGAAGAATGTTGGCTCTTAATTTGATGCTGAATAATGCATATTCTCATTTCAGTGTTTGGGATATACCCATATAACTCCTAATAGTGTGGAGGTTTTGACTTGTTTCCCCTACTGAAAGCTTTTCAGTTTCTAGCTGCCTTTGAAACAGCTGTTGAGAAATCCTGTGTCACTGTCTTGCCAACCAAATGGAAAGTTTTTTCACTTAACAAGGAGAAATAGTTCAAAGACCTGTCCATCTGGAAGAGGAGTGCAAAATGGCTCATTCTATATTTTCATGGTTACTAGGGTTTGATAAATTACTAATGAGAAATAAACTAAAATTACAAAAATAAGCAGGTAAACTGGCTGTAAATGGGTTTCCGTATAAGCCTAGTTCTTTAAAACTTCTCTTGCTAAATCAATACAATAAGGCTAACATCCCTGCTAGACTTCCCCCCGCCCCCACCACCACCGCTTTTCATGGACCAGTTTTGAAAGTACTGAGAGTTTCGTATCAGATGTGCTAATGAAGGCAGCATGAGTGAGTAAATATGCCTAGCGAGTAAATATGAGGACCCTTTCACAATTTATTCAGGAAAAAATCCTTGCACATTCACTTCTTCCATGTACCCCTCTCCTCTGAAGAAGAGTGACTCAGTTTCTTCTGCACCTCTATCTTTCATTTACTGCTGACATCCACAAGACTGTGGGCCTGCAGAGAGGAGACGACAACTGAAAGAGCCAAGGAAGGAATAATTAGACTGTGGGAGAGAAGGATGAATGCTTTCTGCCTTCCTGGGAGAAGAAAATCCCCAAAAGATGATGTAGTCTGAGAGCGTATTAAATTTTCAGTGAAGCCCCATCTACAAAGGGCAAAATATTCATGCCTGAGGAGCATAACTGTGATAGACATGGGATTTGGGACACTGTTGGGTATCCAAGCTAGGCATAAGGCATCTCTATGTCTGTCTATTTTTTTAAAGCTTGATTTATACGATGATGGAAGTTACATTCAGCGACCCTGTCCAGGGGGTCAGACATGGTCCTCCGATGGTATTATAAGGGCAGATCTCTTTGTAGAGACGATCATAGAAGTTATCTCTCTCTCTCTTTCGCACTCTCTCCCTCCCTTCAAGAGAGGGGATGACCTATCCCAAAAGACAAAAAAAAGTTTTTTTTTTGCAGCGGTTATAATGCTTTTTATGAATTATACTCTTCAAATGAAAGCTGTGATAAATTTAGTGGGGTTTTTTTTTTGTTTTGTTTTTGCAATAATGGCCAATATTATTTGGACAGAAGTAACCAAGTAACAAAGATAAAACTGTCATTGAAGATGATATCTATTCCTACAAATGTCCACTATGTAAACCATGAGTCTTAATTATCTCTGCTAAAATGATTGCTGCTCAAGTTAATGGGAGGTGTAAGGACCTACCTACCTTGTTCTGAAATGACACAATGGATGTGTTGCATTGCAAAAGAGACAGTAAAAATCCTTCAGGTGACAGAGCAGCATCTGCCAATCAGATAGATGTCACCCTTTAGGAAAACAGAAATTTCAGACTTGCCTTTTGTTATAATTGAAGAACATTGTCAGGCTGGCAGCTTCTGGGACTGCCAGCTGTACATTGAAACTGTATGTTTCAATGACAAATATTCATGCTAGTTGAAAATGAACCCTGCTCCGCAGACACTGGCAATGTCTTGCCATTCTCCTCTTTCTTGTTTTTAAAAGGCTAGTAGATCATTTGTGTTCATTAGAGTTGATAGACATTAGGCATGGAAGATAAATTCCCTCAGCCTCTTTTCATCTCCAAACTGTTTGAGGTATTCTGTCTTAAAGCTCCCTAGCAATGCAGACTACAATTTGTGAATGCAACTTTGAAAGGTAAAAGGAAGAAAGCAAAACTGCACTAAGGGTGGTGGAAGCACCATCTTTTGCCCGTTCCTTTTGCTGGCATTGTATATTGTTTGGCTGTGCCTATCCAGCATGTGGAAGCATTTGCGGTAACCCAGATGGAACGAGAGTCAAAATTTAGACCGTTCAAACTATGCTTTTTTCTTATAGAACATATGTTAGAGGAACATGTACAGTTACAATCATCTATCTTTCAAGAACCAATAAGCCGAGTTTTTTCTTTCTTTTTTTTTTTTTGCTTTTTGCATCATAAAGCAAAGAAATACTTTCTCACGCTCTGTTTCTACATTTACTTATCTATCACATCATCAGGTAAATTGCTTTTATCATTATCCAGGGCTCCGTGAGTAATGCCTTAGTGCTACAGTCTACTTCATAAGGAATCAGTGCAAAACATTACCTTGCTAATATGTCTGCTTCAGAAATACGCTCTCATATCAGTGTGAGAATTTGCTTTAGTTCCAAGTCCCTCCCTATCTCAAGGAGCAGGGTTCTTCAGCCTGATTATGTGATAGATGATGCTGTGGGGAAATGCAAAATGATGAGACAAAACGTTTTTTCCATATGAAGTAAAATCGTGGCATGTTTCAATTAACAGCACTGCATTTTCCTTCTCTGGAACGTGTAGCTCTTGTATTCATGAAGATGAATTTGAACCTCTTCAGCAGCTGGGAAGCTGAATTGCTTCACCTGCTGTCTAAACATTAAGGATAAAATAGTACTGGTTTGATGGCTGTGTTGTTACTTGACAGCAAACCAAACAGAATAGCAAAGAGGGAGGTCCCATTTACATTGGGGACACTGTAAACTTAGCTGCAAGCACCGCAAAGTTAAGCTTCTTATTGTAGTAGCATAATTTACTTACTTTAGTGGTATAAAAGGCCTTTACTGCAAAACTCAAAGACTGCAAGGCTAGAAGACTGACTTCTTATGTCCAGAAGAGATCAAATTGCAGATGGCAGTGGCATCTTGTTAACAAAGATGCCAGAATGAAAAAAAAAAAAACCTGATAGAAATGCTCTGGAAGATGTATCTGTTAGTATCATTACATTCTTATACAAGGGCAATGTCTTTTTCACCTCACAATTCAGTAAGTTTTAGACTAATTTCCAGATGATGTTGAAGCTGTGGTCCATTGCAATAAATTACATGAAAAATGAAGTTATGTATAGGAAGATGTGCAGGGTTTTTTAGTTAAAAAAAAAGGACATAGTGAAAAAATAATATATTATGGAAAGGCAGTTTTAACAGCTAGATAGTGTTTGCCTCTAGTACACTGCCATGTTAAATGGGTCACAGTGTCATGTAAGGATCTAGCTATGTCATTAACAATAAACGGGAAGTAGGATTTGACTGTAGCTGAATGTAGGTAGAGTTTGAGAAGGGCATGTCCTGAAAGAAACCACTCTAGCAATCCACAAGCCTGAAGATAGGCCTTAGATTTGCATTTCATGTGGTTATTTCTGGAACACAATTTTCGTAATAATTTGTCACCAGCAAAGGTATTTTTCTGATTCTGTGAGTGTTTTGTTAAGAATGGGTTGAGGACAGCAATATTGCTACAAGTTATGGCAATGTGACAGCATATATTGCCAACCTCAAGCTTCAAATGCATGAGCCAAGCATCATAAAATACTGAGACTGCTGCAAATATTCTCTTTTTTTCCCAAAAATTTACATGTTCTGTTCTTAATGTTTACTTTCCATTTTCTAAATTTTCACTTGATTCTGTGGTCTGAGACATGAGGGAAGATACCCAGGAAGATTAGGGTTACCATTGTGGTGAAAGGTTATGTTTGTAATAAAACAGCAGTGACTGTAGCTAAACAAATTAGGCAATATTTCCTATATTTTGCTTTTAAATATTATTTAAGGTCAGAAACTAGCATAAGGGAAAGCACTACTGCAGAATGCATTTAATTCTTTCATTGTCCCAATACTGAAAAGCTGACAAAAGTTGAGAAAAATCTCAAAATTTTGTAGTTTACTTGCAAGTTAAAATCCAGAAAATGAAATGGAAGTTCTATATCTTGGGCTATGGAATGTTTTCCTCAAATGGAGGTTATCCTGGAGATGTTTTTTAAAAAGGACTAGAAATCCTGTTGTTCCCCAGCCTTTGAAAGAGAAGGCAGTGGTGGATTTGAGAGTCTGGAAAAAAAGTCTGAGATAGCACAGTTCTAATTCTTGCCATTTACAAATCACAGATGCTACTTGGCACCGACACTTAATTTCCACCTGCAGAACTTGATCAAAGGACTTTGCAAAGCAGAGTAACTGTTTAATTTCTAAGTCGTATTGAACAATGTTGAGATTGATTGAGACTCCAGACTTTGGAACAGAATAGTTGTAGTAATAGACAGAACGACAAAAATACAAGTCATTAGTGTATGAAAGTATCCTGCTGCCTACTTTTAAATTTTAAAATTCATAAGAGCTTTATTAAAGCTAAGGCAGATTATTTGGAAAGATACTGGCTGAAGATATTATTTTCATATTTATATTAAAGTCTCTTTTTGATTTAGCTAATCTGGAGTCATCATAGTTCCCCTGTAGTAAATAATGGCTCTCACAAATAATCTGAGTTGGCTGAATGAGATGTCATGCAAATGTCATGCAAAGCATTTACTGGATGAAAACCTTTGAAATCTGAGGAATGACATTCAGACATTTAGGTGAAAAATAAACATTTTCAACGGGGCACTTGTTTGTCACTTGTGTTTATGATGAACAGTAGCTGAGTTTATAAATAGTCTGAATTAATTCAAAGGTATTCCTTAGCTATAATGAAATTTGAGCATGGAACAGGATGTAGCCCTTTGACCTTATGCAGCTTTATGAACATTGTCATACTGTCAACAAATAAGAGGGTAAAATCCTGACACCAGCAAGGTTCATTAGATTTGTACTGCTGATTGTAGTGAAATATTTCTTCTAGGATTTTTTTGAAAAATATCAATCTCCCTCCTTCTCCTCCCCCCCTCCCCACACAAGGAGTTCATAATTGTTAAAAATGTATCATTTGGTTTTTTTTCTAATTTTTACAGAGAGATCATTTGCAGCTTGAAATGCAGAGTATGGAGAAAGTAGGTTGTGCATAGCCATCTCAATCATGTGACTAGTTGAAAGTTTTCTTGCAGAATGAGTTTTCACTAAAGTTAGCACAAAGACTCCTATTGAGCTCACGGAAGAAGGATGAGGCCTATATTACCTAGTGCCAAATGATGCTAATAAACTTGTTTTATAACAGTATCTAGACAAGGAATTTACATTTGGTTTTATGGCCTGTAGATAGGTATTATTATCTTGTATCCCATTATTATCCTGTATGGCCTGTAGATATGTATTATACCTATCTACATAATATTTCTATTCCTATTATTATTATCACCTTCATCAGCAGCCTTGGCTGCAATGACCATGAGATCATAGATTTTTAGATCCAAGGGGGTGTGAAAAAGGCAAGTAGAAGACTAAAGCCCCTAGACTTCCAGAAGAGCAGATTTCAACTTGCTCAGGGAGCTTTTAGGTGGGATGCCATAGAAGTCTGTGCTGGAGGACAAAAGAATTCAGGAGTATTGGGAGATTTTCAGAGACAATCTTCTCAAGGCACAAGAGCAGTCCTTCCTCCTAAGCAGGAAAAGGAGGAGAAACCAGTCTGGTTAAATAGTGAGCTATTGAGAGATCTGAAATGCAAAAAAAAAAGCAGTGTATGAGAGATGGTAAAAGGGACAGGCTCCCAAAGAGGACTACAGAAATATTGCCTAGATGTGCAGAGATGCAGTTAGTTATGCTGTGTCTGATTGCCTTCTATGATGAAACAACTTGGTTAGTGGAGGAGGTGAGCGCTTTGGACATCATGTACCTTAATTTTAGCAAGGCGTTTGACCTTGCCCCAAAACATCCTTGTTGACAAGCTGCTAAGATATGAATGAGATATATGGGCCACAGGCTGCGTGGACAGCTGGCTAAACTGCTGATCTCAAAGGTGGTTAATGGCTCAAAGTCAAACTGGTAGCTGGTCATGAGTGGAGTTCCTCAGGTGTTGATGCTGGGTCCAATACTATTCAATCTTTATAAACAATCTGGGTAAAAAGCTTGAATGCATTTGTACCAAGTTTGTGGATGACCTCAGCTGGAAGGATGAGGAGGAAAGAAGAGCTGTCATAAAAAGAGATCCTGCGAAGCTGAAAGACGGGGCCAAAATAATTGAGGAGATTAAAAAAGATAGGTATGGAGTTTTGCACCTGGAATGGAATAATCCCAAGCAGCAGCATACACTGGGGTCTAATTGGCAGGGGTGTAGCACTACTGAGAAGGACCTGGGGCCCCAGTGGACAGCAAGCTGGACATGAGCTAGCAGTGCAGCTTTGCAGCAGTGAAAACAGTCTCCTGGGATGCATCAGCAAGAATATAGCCAACAGATCAAGGGATGTGATTATTCCACCCTACTGGACCCTACTTAATTGGTCATACCTGGAATACTGCGTCCAGTTTTGATCCCTTTGTTTCAAGAGACATTGAAAAACTGGAGGGAATCCAGCAGAAGGCCACCCAGCTGATGAAAGGGCTGGAGAATTTGACATATGAAGCAAGGTTGAAGAAACTGGGTCTGCTCAACCTAGAGAGGTGAAAGCTTGAGGGGAGCTAATCACACTTTTCTGATACCTAAAAGTAGTTATATAGAAGATGGAAGTATTCTCTTTTATAAGGATGCAGTGACAGGACAAGAGGTAATAGGCATAAAATCCTTCAGGGGAAACCCCATCTGGATATAAGACCAAAAAAAAAAAAAATCTTAACCATGAGAACAGTTGAACATTGGGATAGGTTGCCCAGAGAAGTGGTAGGATTCCACTCTGGAAATATTCAGGACTTTGCTTGACAGGTCCCTGAATTCAACAGAAAGTTGGACCAGATGATCTCCAGAGGTCCCTTCTAATTTAGACTTTTCTGTGATATGTATGATTCTATAAAATGCTTCCAGTTTAAGTCCTGGAAAAACATTTATGGACCAAATTTAAACTTAATATAAGCAGGCTCAGCATCACTCAAAGCAGATGAGTTGTGCATGCACACACATACACAAGCTGGGGATGAATTTGCTCTTAAGATTTTGGGATTACAGTCAAAGTAAAGGCATAATACGGATGTATTATAGTGCAAGCTATGCAAAATTGATATTAAGGCTTCTGAAAAGCTGGCTAAGGCCATTATCAGCTGGGCTGGTACAGTTATCTGCTTTATAACAGTCAGTAAAACAGCCACTCTTTCTGTACTATTTTTTTAATATTTAGTGATATTTGGAACTGTAATAAAAGTAATAATAATAATAATAAATCCTCATATCCAATATTCTCCAGGATTGAGGACTGAGGGATTTGAACTTGGTGGATTCCCTTGATGTTGTTGTCAGAAAGAACTATCTAGTCATTACTGGAAGAGAAGACACTTGTGAAAGATAAAATCCATGGTGTCAATGCCCACTAATGCAATAGCCTTTCCTATACTGGGTCCCTAAACATTTTTTAAAGGACACAAAAGTTATCTGGTCCCAAAGAAGTGAATTGATCAGCGGCTGTCAGAGATGGTTCTGGACTAAAATAGGAAATGGAAAAAAGTGGTCAGTCTTGCTGGCTTTGTAGCAGGTACAGTATGTTGCAGTGACCTTAGTTTGTTCTTTGGACTCGTAGAAGCCATGAAAGTAAGCCTTTCTTGTGCAGCCAGTTTTGCATTTGTGCAGTATTTTCATTGACTGATTTGCTGTACTCCATAACCTTTGCAGGTAAACATTGCAGGTGGAAGCTGTTTCATATAGTTTAATAGTTAAGTAGCTGTCGTGGGAGTGTTGTTTTCTTTCAAGTCTGAAGTTGAAGCATTTATCTTTGCACAGGAGCGCAGAGCATATATCTTTAAATATGGTATCGATGTACCCTGACCCAGATGAAAGCTTAAGTCAGTTTTTTCTCAATCCTGTTACTGCACATTAACTGTGAACGGGATTATTCTCTAGTCTGCCAGTCAAGCTGTTCAGAGAAAGCAAAAGAAAAAAAGAGAGAGAGAGAGAGAGAGAGAGAAGGGAAAAAAGGGGGAGAGAACACATTCTGCTTTTGTCTCTCTGGTCTTTCTGCCGTGGGACGAACAGGACAAAGACCCAACCTCCCCACACTGTTAAAAACTGCAGCTGCTTCTAATATGTACTGCAGAGCAGCGAGTTAACATACCAGACAACAAGAATACATTTATGATCATATTTTCCCCTTTTTGAAGAATTAAAATACTCATAAGGGTGTAATTGCAGCATTATGTTTGAGACAACTTCTAGGGGAACATTAGCACAGGAGTGCTTTAGCCTGCTTCCCTGGGGAAGATGACTGGTAGGCCTGGGTGAAAGGGCTTTCCCAACTGCGTGTGAGAGTATCTAGGCTGTGCTAGTAAGGGAGAATTTAGTGCAGCTGAAAAGCAGTGGATCAATAGCTCTGGAGAGTTGGAGACCTTTTATCCACAGGATGCATTTAGTGCCAGCCCTGGCAGACCAGACTTCCTCTTCCTGGCGTGTCAGTACGTCTTGGTGGTGATCTGGAGATTCATTTCCCAAAGGGTGAGGGTACAGCTTATTCTTCCTGAGCTTTGATCTGTCTGTGGGGGCAAGGACCTGTAGTTTGAATTAGAGCTAGCTACGACAACATCTTTTATGTTGGTAATAATAATAATACTAATAGTAATTTAAGGCTCAGTTCTGTTCTACAGCTGATGCTCAAAAGTTAGGATGGTGCAGAGCAGAATTTTTGGGGATACATCCTGCCCACTGTACCATGTTTAGACTCGTTACACAGTCAGAGGAGATGGGAAAGTCTGTGGCATAGTCTCTGTTGTCCTGTTAGTGGTTGCCTCTGAGTCCATCCTTTGGAAGGACGGTCACAAAGATTTTGTGGCAGGCCCCTACCCAAAGGTCACGACTGGGCAACTGAGCTCAGACCTTCCCAGCCTGAAACAAATCCAGCCTCTCCTGCCTTTCTGTGACATGAAATGTATTTTCACTTTGGAAAGAGCCATCCTAATTTCTACTCAGCTCTTCAAAATCTGAAGAGCTACAGAGCTAGTCATAAATCTATGCTGACCTTGCTTATCCTGGATTGACCTCTTAGCGCTGCTCCACAAACCAGTTCAGTGGTTTGGTTTCCCTCCTACAACCTTGCCCCCAAGTATTGAAATGGAAAATGTCAAGAGAATTTTCTTCAAAATGATATGGCCTTTCCTGGGTTAGGAGTGATTGGCAGTGATCTCTGCGCTAGCCAATACGGAGACGCCGGTAACTAGCTCTGTTTGTCCTGAGTGCCGCATGCTGCGGATGCGAGGAGAAAGGCTGTGTGACTCAGCACAGGCAGCGGCTGATGGAGATGGATGTCCTTCAAGTGCTGTGAAATCAAGTGCTGCCAGATCGCTCACCTCCCCTCCACTCACTGCATGGAGACTCAAGTTATGAGTCCCTTGAAGGCTTCATTATAAACACATATTTTGTCTACTGATTATCCTCCAGGAGTCACTTAGGGTTGGTGGCAGGTAGACAGAAACCCTTTGCTCTTTGATGGGTTGGGTCTCTGTAGAAAATCAGAAGTCAATGGGAAAGCTCAGAGATTTAAGTTATGAATGTGCTGAGATGAAATAAACATGAGTAATGCCCTTGCATCCTTAAAGCCCCAACAAATATGGTTGAGCACTGAAATAATACTATATATAACAGCCCTTCTAAACACCCTCATTTCTTTTATGCCATGAATTTCTCCAGTTCTCTCTGTCACCCATTTCTTTTCAGTTGCTGCTGTTCCCTGTTTAGCTGGATAATTTCTGTTTAGCTCTTGCTGTCTGCTTTTACGAATAACGTCATGCGCATCTTGTAATATCTTTTTTGTCATATTTTTTTCCTTGCTGACATGCATGTGGAAATGAAATCTCTTGCTCTGTCATTCGAAATCAGGCTTTTATTTGAAAATCAGCTCTATGTAAATGTATTAATTTTAATATTTCAACAGTTACAATAATAGCACGAAGAAGTGGAAAATAATGGTACAGCAAAGCACTGAAATGCGGATGCAGAGTTGAAATTAAAACAGCTCATCAGCTGATGAAAATCAGCATAATTCCACCAGCTGGAGTAAAGTAACTCCAGCTGAAACCAGCAGTGTCCTAGCATATTTGGAAGTCCACCCTATTACTGGTAGACAGAGTCTTTAAGTACCTGTTAGTGGTGTGCATGTTGTGGTAGGAAGAACTTGTCTCAGTTGTGAATAATCAAGTCTACTCTTCCAACCTTGATAATATCCTTTCAGAGGATATTTTTCCCCTGGCTTTGAACCTAGTATCTCTGATTTCAGATATTTATCATTACTGTATTTTATTTACCCTGCAGTGAGGGTATGTGCCAGCATTACGTATGCTCCTGTGTCAGTTCTGCAAATGTAAACCTGCATTTTCTTTGCTGTTTTCTTTCCCTAAAAAAAAAAAAAAGAAAAAAGAAAAGAAAAAGAAATTGAGTATATCTGATGCTGAGGAAATATGTCTTTTAACAAAGTGAACAGAAAACTGAAAATTCTTCAGCAGACTGTGGAGTTTCCCCATCTCGTTCTTTTCACTGCAGAGACTTGGTTTTATTCCTTCTTTGTCTCCATCACTGATCTCTATACCATCCTGATCTGTTCTGCTGAAGTAGCAGGGGACTCAGCATCCTCATTCTGAAACATATTATACCTGACATTTTTTTGGATTTGAGGAAGAGGATATCACACAAAGGCCCTCTTCCCAACAAGATACTCCATGAAGAGCTCACTGTAATTGCGATTATTACATTTTTCTGGAAACAAAGGCTTTAGGCTCTCCCCAAAATAAACTCTCAATAGATAAATCTAGGCTATTTTTTTCTCACTGCATCAGCTTGGTGGTTTGCTGTGGAAGAGGCCTTGCACAGCACTCCTGAAGATGTAGGCACCCTCTTACTGTAATCCTATTCTCCATGCTTTTGCCTTACTTTGAATTTCTGGGTGATCTGAGGCAATTCTTTGTTACTCCATCTTAGGTTGGAATTTCATGAACTGAATTACTCTCAAGCACAGAAAATTATGAATGATGCTAATGTTGTACAAATTACTAAAGTAAGATCACTGAGGCTCGTGTTTTTTCATCATTTCCTAGTGAGAAGTAGCAATGATATTAGTCTTTCTATTTTCCTTTCGCATTACAAATAAATTCATTCATTTTCCAGTACAGAAAAATCACTTCTTTTAGAAGAATTCTGTTTTTCCACCTCAAAAAATAGAACTAAAACTTATTTTGAGTTTTGAAGATTTTTTCAACTTAAATCTTCTCTGAAGAAAACAAAGCTCTATGACCTTATGTGTTCAGTGAAACAACTTTTTCCAGTGAGAAAAAACCTGTTGATTTATATGCTGTCCTAGTAATGATGTTTCCAACTAACTGATTTTAGAATTCTGTTATTGCAGCAAAAGTAGAACATTTTCTATTATTTTAACAGCATAAAATTAGTTTTGTACCAAAGGTCTATAAATGACTTGAGTACAATACAGAATAATTTAGAAATGGTATCTGGTAGGGAATTGAAGTCTCACCCCATCCTGTTATTTAGATTTTCTTTAATTCATCTAACCACCATCTAGTCATTCACAGGCAAAATTTCAACGCATTACACGAGCACTTAGTGTGACTCTTTCAGCCAAATTCCCTTCCAGCAATTTGGAAGCTTTTCATAGTAGGTCAGGAAAATCTTGTCCAACAGCGTCAGATCTAGTTAAAAAGGTAGAAAGAATATGAATGTTTTATGCTTTCAGCAAGGAAATTCTATGGTGGGGAATAAGATCGCAGAGGTGATCTAGAAAATTATGTAAAAGAAGATCAGGCACCAAGATCCTAAGTCACTGAATAATGTGAGTTGCTTTAGGGCTGATTTGGAGAATGCTGAGCATCTGCAGGGCTGTTGGATTTTAGTTGGTATTTTGCTCAGTACTTCTGAAAACTATGCAGAAAATGTGTTAGGTCACATAAGCAGAAATCAAGGCACCCAAGGCCAGTCTGCAAAGTCATGACTTCGGAAGTACTCGCTGGTAGATTGCAGCATCCAGCCCCCCTTTTTATGCTGACAATCAGCAAGTGAGCGTATGTTTTGCACAATATAACGCAAAACTAGAGCATTAGCTCTATGGGTGGTAGGGGAACCTCAAAACAAACGAGCCTTAACTGAGACGTGCCTAAAAGCGGGCCAGTATTTCTCTAGCTGCCAAAAAAGTGAAACACAGCTCTTTCATGGGGTTTATGTTACAGGCATCACAACACAGTACTAAATGGGTACGTGATCTGACAGCCTTCTTTTATTACCATGTTCTTCAGGAGTGTAAACAGTCAGCTAGAGTTTCCCCCCCACCCAAAAGGTATCAAATTATTTCAGCCCTGGCTCAGTGTGAAATGGAATAGTTATCACTGAGATAAAGCATAGAACTCCCACAAAAATGTTTGGGAAATTGCAAAATGTCAGAAAATATGTCAATTCTGAGGAAATCTGGGAAACTGTCGGAACACACAATTTTCAGAGTGTTTCTATTGCTATCACACTTTTTTCTGTATTTGTACCTGAAGAGACTGCTACATAACTGATTCATAAAGCTCCAGTACAGGGAAGGATGAGGGATAAAATGCAAATCCTACCTTCAAAATTCCTTGCTTTTCTGCATTTATGTTAGGCATTTAACTTTATTATGAAGTCATTACAGTTTATCATGCCAGTAGGTATATAGGGAGTGTTAACCATAGACCATTGACAGAATAAACCGTGCATTCACAGTATGCACACTAAAAAAGTCTATGAAAAACTGAGCATACGTGTGAAGCGCTTGCTTCTTTAAACAGTGATTTCTGCTTCCTCAGGCTTATATACCCAAAGGCACACATACACATTCTAGGCTGAATACATTTGAATTACCTCATAACCATGCTGGAATGAAAGAAGCGTGGAAAGCATTTAAAAGCGACTAGCTCAGAAGTATTTTTCTCTCAGCTTGTTTTAACAGATGAGATGGATCAAAACTGAATTAAATTAGAGAAAGACTATGTCTACATTTAGAAGTGGCATGGACCAATAGAAGTGAATCTGTAGAGTTAAACCCTGCAGCCATCCTGTAAGCATTTGCTGGGAGACTCCTTCACACTAGCTCTGTTGGAGTGCATTAGTTGTGGTCCTGAAGGGCATTTTCTGACTCAATTTCATCTGAAAGGGATCGAGATCCAGAGCTCTGAGACTGTTCTGCAATGCAAACCAAAGAAACGAGGAGGACTGAGAGATTCACTTCCAAAGTACCAGAGTGCACCCCTGATCCACTCAGAATCACTAATGTAGATTTACCCAAACCACAGCTGATTCAAAGCTTTGCATTTGAAGCAGTAACCCAATGTCATAATTTATTCATTTTAAAAAAGAAGACTCCTTAGAATAACATTGACAGAAGGTAAGGTTAATATGAGCATAACATCTGAGGCAGATCTGTAACCAGATTGTTAGGCTAAAACAGCTGATGTTGTGCCTGGTAGATGTGGGGGGCCACAGTAGTGCAAACATCTTTCCTTTTGCTTTGCTGCAGTGTGACTGTACATAAACTGGTGTGGTCTGTCCAGTGAGAAGTGGTGTCCCAGGAAACAGCTAGGCATTCCCTACTTCAGCACAGTGTTGTTATGAATTCTTCCAAAATTTAATAGAGATGAAGCTAAGCGGTCTATAAAACTATTTCTAACACTTGCAGTTTTTCATGGAGATTGAATTCCTTTCTACAAAAACATGAGTATTACCATACTGTATAACACAATTAGTATGTCTCCTGGAGCTATTATAGCATGTACTATAAAAGAATAGTTATTATAGTAGTAATATAAATAAATATATTTTTAACTATTGTAACTCCCTACAAATGAGCTGGATTATTGGACCATGATGATTTTTATTATTTTTTAGCTGGTGCAACATGATATAGTTCTGTTGAAGTCACTGGAGCACCTTCAGCTAACATGTAATGATGATTTTGCTTTTAATCTCACTTTCTGATTTTTAAAGTTTTCACTCTCTTGAAGAATTCAGAAATTACAGGCTCACAGGAAAATTCAGGTTGGGAGAGTCCTCTGGAGATCATCTAGTCCAATCTCCTGCTATATTAGGATGATTTAATAAGGAAGATAAGTGTGTCACTTTTTCTGTGAAGCTAAAATGGAGCTGTATCATAACAGCTGGGAAAAGCTCTATGCAGTAGTATCTTCTCTCTTTTAAAGAAGCTCATACTCTTCCAGTGTGAGATTTTAAGAAAATCAGTCTACTTAGCTTATCAAAGCAAAGGTTAAGGTCACTCGGTTATGATCTGAAAACACCTATATGGAGAAAACTATGGTTCTTTAATCTTACTGGAAAAAGGAATAAAAAGATCAAGTGACCGGAAGCTGAAACCAGATAAATTAATAGAAAAAAATAAAGCAAATTTTAATCATTCAGATAATTAATTATTATAGCAACTAACTGAAGGATGCTTTGAATTATCTATTGCTTGAAGTTATTAAATCAAGACTAGATGTCTTTTGAAAAATACGTACTTTAATTCAGAAGTTATGGACTGAGGTACAAATTACTCCACTAAAGTCTGTGGCCTGTGTTAAGCAAGAAATTAGACTAGATATTCAAAATAGTCTCTTATGACTTTAAGAATTGTGGCTCCTCTGTTCTGTTCATATTGTTTCATAACTGCAAACTCAGTTTAAGATCCTGACAATGTACTTTGAATATTTACAAAACATGACTCAAATGGTGGCTATTAGTGAAGATAAATAAACCACTGGAGATGCAAAAGATACTTTGCTAGTCTTTGCAGACCTTCATTCAACGAAGTAGAAGAGCTCAGAGCAGTCTTTATAGTTATGGTCATGTTTTCAGTATTAGACTGGATCGTTTCCTTGCATTTCTATTGTATCGATGGGTTAGCAAGTGCAGAAGAAAACAGCTAATTGACTCAAAAAAGCACGTGAACTTGCCTTTTCACAAAGGCTGTGCTAGTGCAGAACAGCCATTTTTAGTAGCGTGGGCTTCATGAGACAAAGTGATGTTTCCTTTTGTCATCTTGTATTGAAGAAGGTGATAGAAGGTTGGTGGGAAGAGACTTAGGCTTATGGTGCCTCTTGGGGTATTTTGGAAATAAGAGTAGTCAGGGTACTGCTCAGTCATGTTTTCTGCTGCTTGAAATAAAAATAGTGAGAGCTGGAAAGGTAATTACTTAACCAAGCTTCCTTTTCTGACAAAAGAATCAAAACTCTGGTCAGTTCTATAAATTTATGAGTTGAACTGGCTCAGTTTTTACTGCACTATCCTTGCGTATGTCCATCCTTCATAATAATGATGTAAGTCTTGATGTGTTGAGGTGACTCATACACAAAATAATTTGCAAAATCTGTTACATAGGGGTAAGAGTAAGTAAAATTGAAATCTGATAGCCACAGCTAGGCATGCTATGGTTGCTACTGGGATAATTAAAGATACCTTTAAGTCATAATACTTCAAAAGTTTCTGATATTGACTCACACCCTGTTACAGGCTCTGTCCTGCCAATATTTCTCACGCAATGTGCTGCTGTCGAAGCTGCGGAGGTGTACCTACAAATAAAGGATTCTTTGGTTTTGCACCAGTCCCCCCACCAAAACAGGAAAGGGAGCTGGCTTCAGGTTATACCAAACTAGAAACATTAGGTTATGTGGTAAAGTGAAAAAGTGGAAAATTTTTGTTTTAGGTCAATAAAAATATTTTGCTTAAATTTGGTGTCATCAAACACTTTGAATCCACATGTACATATTTGAGAAAAAAATATCAAAAGATAGCATTTTGACTTTGTTTCTGTGATACTTTTGGATCTTTATGAAGAAAGGGAGAGGAGCTGAACCTACTTCCAGGCTTGATCTCTCCTTGAGTAATTGTTTTCATTGCACTCATTTTGATCCCACCAAAATTGTTTTCATCCTCCAGGATCACCCAGCCATCTTTAGGTGTTCACAATTAGCCCAGTCTCCTCCTCTGCCCTAGCAGTGAGGGCTATAAGAAAAGGTAACATGAGTTGGCCTAGCAGAAGTTATTCCACTGAAATAAACAGTACTGCTGATATATTAAATTACTGCTCCATGGGCACATCTGGCTGTGACAGGCTGTTGAGCAAGGTTTAGAGCTCTCTGTGATGTCTGCCAAGTATCTGTGCTTAATTCTGAACTGAGCAGGGGTCGCTCTTGTAATTCTAGGGACTGGTTTAGAAATGGGATTAGTGCCTCTCTTTGAAATGCCATGTGGTACTCAGATTACAGTAGGCCATCAAGCCAGATTTTGTGTTGTCCTCAACAGCTGTCATCAACATTTCCTTAAATCTGTATTTGGAAGGGGTTTCTCATGTAGCCTTATCGATAAGATTCATGATTATGCTTAAAATTTGGGGTCAAGCCAACGTGGACCCGAGTGAGTTGTAGTAGAAAGGACCTTAGAACTAGGTTTAATTCCATTAATGTAGGACTTGTTTTGATTTTATTTCTCTTCAGAAAAGCTATACTTGAGCAGTTTTACTGTCTGTTTAAAAAATCAAAACAAAAACAGAAGTTACGTCTTTGGAGGGACCAAAGGAAGGCAGCAAATAAATGGCATTTTTCTCATATAGCTGATAATGACTTGTGCCTGTCATTGCTATTCCCTGTTTATCTGACCTATTAATGGAGGGCAAAATTCCAAAGAAATGTTTAATTAACATTTGTAATTAGTATTACAAAAGACCCTGCTTTATAGAACAGGCAGCCCAGAGAGGAGGGCCAGGAAAAGACAAGCTCTTCACCCTGTAATTATTGCAGCTCTCCGTAGTGCTCTCATTCATCTCATTAACATCACAGTGGGATGGTGCCACTGCAGGCTACTGGCAGGTGTCTAACTGCCTTCCTCCTGGGGAGACTTTTACAAAAGAGGTCCTGATCTGCAAATAAGTTTGAAAGCTTGCCAGTGGAGTACCTCATTCAAACTTTGCAGTCTCCTGCTTCCAAAACACCCTGAAGACTTTCAATTTCGAAAGATAATGATACTCTGGGGATCTGGTTGCTTTTTAATTGGGGGGAGGGGGAGGAAGGAGGGGGAATGCAAGGTTTGTCTAACAAAATATGCTACTTCATTAACTTGCTTCACTTAAAAAAAAAATAAGCTAGCTAGAAGGGAGTTGTGGATGGATAAACAAAAGGAAAACCTGAGTCATCACTTGAAAAACATTAAAAAGTAGTCAACCCATAAAGAATGGTGTGTGCTAAGTTTTTCTGTTCTAGTAAAGCTTTTTTCTTCTGGATTGACTTCCTTCTTTCTTCAAATTAAATTGAAACAGCTATCGTGTCAAATAGTCTAATTCAGTGAATGACTGTGGATCTTTTAAGGAGAAAGAGAGAGAGAAAAAAAAGAACTTTGCTATTGCTCCTTTATATAATGTATAAAAACATGGCATTGTCAACTCCAATGACATGTATTTTTTCTCACATTCCCAATTCCTACTCTCGTTTTTACATGAAATCCTTACTTGTAAATGAAGAATAATTAGTAAGTTTATAACTGTAAGTGTATTGTACTAAGATAATATAAAGTAAGAAAAAAATCCAAAATTGTTTTTGGTTTATGTTAAAAATGATACATATTTTAAAGCAAATCTTATGGGGTTTTTTTACCTTTTTTTCTTTTAATTTGGAGATGGCTGTACTGAGCTTTTTCACTACAGCCCTAAGTAATGGGGCAATAAACATCTACAATATATGGCAAGAACGGAGTTGACAAGTACCTAATATTTGGAAAAGTCCTAAATCAGGTGCACATCCCACTGATTTTACTGGGATTGCTCTTGTAACAGAGAGTTTGTCAACCTTAGTGTATTGTTATGTGATGATTAGGTGGCCATTAAAAATATGCATAACAGCTAAAGTAAACCTTCCCCTTCTAAAGAGCTTATATGTAGAGAACACTGAAAGTGATGCTTGGAAGAGCAGTGCAAGAGTCAGGACGTTCACTGGAATCTAGGAACCTCCCTAGCTTGCTGGATTACCTGGAGCGAACCGCCAGAACCAGATTACCTGTGATTTTAAGAACACATTGTTCAATTTAGCGAAAAGAATCAATGCCACATTTATTTGTTGCTGTTAGAGCGTGCATTGCTGTTTTTTAGGAGCTCTAATCGTGGCCCAGATAGATGTTGTGGGATTTTGCTCAAATATGGAATGGAGAGATGGTTTGCGCCTCAAAGCAAATAAGACAAGAGGGAGGGGACAGATACAGATGGAGCATAAGGAAACAATGAGAGGGTATAGGTCTGCATAAAAATCAGAATTGCATGTATGAGTTGGTGTTTGGTTTAATTGGTGTTAAATTTAGGAACATTTTAAAGGCATGTGTGAAAGAAGATAATGAAATAGTTTTACAGATGTTTACTGGTTCCGTATTTTTAAAGAACCATTAGTAGATGATGGAAATTCACGTTGAGGTTGATTGAAGGCAGTTGTCAACTTTCTGGCAGTGAGTAAGAGATGACAAGTAGCATATTAGAGGCTGTAATATTCTAATGTACTCTTGAAGATGAAAATTAGTGCTGAGTTTAGCCACCTGAAACTCTAAGGGATAGCTGATGAAGTCCAACGTTTTGCTATTCAGGGTCTGGATTTCCATCTGTTTATAGAAAGGAGCTTGACTTCAGGAACTGACACTGTGAAAACAGGCATATCCATGAAACTCTGCCAGTCTGCTCCCAGACTGCAAATAATTAAAAGGCATGTTTTACTAGTGAGATACTCACTGAGCACACAGCTCCTGACCTTGCCATCTGACCTGTGTCCTTTTGCAGATCTGCTCCAGGGATCCGCTCTCCCAGTGTGAAAAACCTTCTACAAGGATTATAGTTATGCTCTGATATTTTACTTTGAGCAGGAATAGGGAAACTGAGGGGAAATGCCTCACTTATTTGTGTGAAAGAAGCTTTGATATTTGTCTACAAGTCCTTACAAGATCATATACGTATCCAAATTTCTATTTCCCACAGAGTATTGGCCATTGCACTTTATATTATGTGGTGATACATACTTTTATACTACATATTTTCTGTTAGTCTGACTTTTTTTGTCAGACTAAAATGAGGGCAACTCTGCTTGCTTACATGAAAGGCTTTTGTGAAGTTTAGTTTAACTGTAGAGTTTTTTGAGATATATTTCTTACAAAAGGGGCTAAATAGCATATTCACAGTTTCCATTTGTATTAATTATGTTTTATTTTAAAAGCAATTGCAGCCTCTTCCACAAATGGTTCCTAGTTTTCAGATCTAGCCTGGCTTTCGGATTTCACTGTCCTTACTTTCTACTGCTGCCAATAAAAGCAGGGACTCTTTTGAAAGTACTTGTTCTCAGATATATTTTTCTCCCTTTCTCCTATATATTAGATATTATGTCTTGAAAGTTGCCAGCCAAAACAAAAAGCTAAGGAGAGAATATGATGGAAAGAAAAATACTGTAGTTCCACACTTTAAAAGTCTAGGCGAATGGGGCCGAAACCTATATTCATATTACTGGAGAGTATGTGAGAAGGTTCTTTAAACAACATGCGTGGAAAGAGGTTTGAAGAGAGGAAGATTTTGAAGGAGGGGGGATTTTTGTTACCATCTAGTCAAGCACTTTTAATGATGATAGGATCCTTTTTTTCCCTTCTATTTTCTGTGCATACAGATTAATTACTCCTCTTATACATAAGCTATTTCTCTCTCTCGCTCTTTCTTTTTTCTTTCTGATCAGGAGTAGTTTTGTTTTGTTTTGTTCTGTTTTTTTTTTTTCTGTAGGTCACCAGGGATGCAGAGAGGTGCCCAGATCACAGCACCCAGCGCTGTAGCAGGGAATCTTGTAACTGATCCTAGCAGAATGGAATGAGGAGCCCAGAAGTGCAGGGGCAAACACATGCAGTTCCCAGAGATGAGAGCTGACCTGGAAAAAACAAGGTGTGTGGTATAGATGTAACAGCTTCTCTACAGCTTACACCTAGAAAGCATTCATACACATAGGGAGAGAGCAGAGGTACAGAAAGGTTTAAAAATAAAGAACCAATAAAAATCATGAAAAGCCGTAACAATGCTAGTTGGAATACAGGCTAGAACAGGCTTGCTTTTTAGAACTTTTCACATTGCTCTCCTTTGCCTTATATGAAAGTATACCTTTTCCCTTAATATGTATTGTTTTCGGATATAGCCACAATATCATTAGTCTTGAATTCTAGGCCAATACAGAGCAGGGTGTAAAAAAAAAAAAAAAAAAAAACCAGGTACCTGGCATGAGAAATCCATACTATTAGTGTGCCACTCCTTACCTCTGAAGGCTATAGCTAAAATCCTTTGTTATGATCCCAGTAAAAATGAATTTGGTGATGTATTGCATATCGTAAAAGTATGATATTATCTTCAGTTTCCACTGGCTGAAAGCTGTGGAAGGGATCTAGCTTTTCTTTTTTTCTTTCCCCCCCCCTCTACTTTCTATTTGAGAGTCCTTGAACCAAATACAGATAGCGTATAAATATGTGTAACCTACTGACCCTCTGTCCCACACTGTGTCCTATATTTGAGTTTTGCTATGCTGAAGGGAAGGAATTACGTTCCCAGAGGCATGAACAGGAAGATTGCTGTTTTTTTTTTTTTCTGTCCTTCATATGATAGCATGGCATTGGCTTTCAAAAGATCCTCCTTCATGTTACCTTTGCGTAATCTCATGTATAGTCTAATTATTGACAATCCCTGTGGTAATTTGACTAATGGCTGAGCTGTCTGTACTGCAGTGCAGCGGTGGCTGCATCACAGGTAGGTGGATCTGAAGGAGGTTTCAAGTGGCTAACATGGATTTCAGCGGGTACACAGTCGTGAAAGAACAAATTGTATTTCAGGTTTCATAAACCATTGTGATTATTTTAGTAACCAAATTTTACATCGATATTATTCTGTTGTTATCCAACTCCAAATTCAATGTTAGGTTGAGTTTATCTAATAGACTGTTTGCAAACCTTTGGCTTTCAACGTAGGGACAATTTAGGGTAAGATGTACCCTGTTTTTATAGCACCTGATGATGAAGTTCTGCAGAGTTGAAAACTCACTTTAATGAGGTGAGAGGCACGTGAGCCAACACTGGCACACTGGTTCAAAGTGATCGCCTCACCTTGCTGTAGGGGTTGGCAGTTTATAACTGCCAGCCCGGGCAAGCTGCGCTTTCACTGAGTGTGTCTCTGGGATCTTACTCTGATGTACAGTATTTGCCAGGTGCTGTTTTTCTAATGCCTATATTTATCAGGCACTTGAAAGACGCAGAGTGAAAAACGTTCAGTACAACCCATTGTCAAACTGTAGTTGCTCTCAGTTTGGATTATTGCCCCAGATCACAGCCATTGTGAAAGCCTGTGGAAACGAACTGACCTTAGAGCACACACCTGGAAGGCCGGGAGACTCTGTCTTTGCCAAGCTATACATAGGCAGCAGGATTAAGTTACAAAGCCAAGTAAATGGTAATGTTAGTTGCTGTCATGCTTTATTTGGGTGAAAGTGGCTACTAAGGCAGTCCTTTAAGGACATTGCTTCTCAGCTGACAACCTTCACATCCTAAAAATAAACAGTGCTGAGTAGATAGTGACCAAGGGAAACTGTTATCTTCAGACGTTAGAGCCTCATATCTTAATGTGTGCGGTCAGGGTTAGACCTGCCAAAACGTGCATGAAATAGATGCCAGGTGGAGAATCTCTCCTAGAAAGCTGAGATTTCTTTTTTATGTAATCACTCAAAATGCAGGGCTCTGCATTATAAAACTAGTGATTCAACAGAAACAATATAGAAAGTAGTTGCTGATCAGTCATCCCTTACAGACATCCCCTCTAGCAAATGCATGCTGGCCTTTTAAAGAGGTAAACGTCATTAACCTTTTTTTTTTTTTAGTTTATATTCCAAGTTTTTTTTAATTGAAATTCAGTTCACACTTGCCACATAGTCTCCTTTTGGATTGTAAATGCTGTGCAGTATGCCGATCACTCCATCTTCTTTTGCTCCTTGTTGCTTACTGCTGCAGAGCCAGAACCTTCCAGCCAGCAACTACTGCAGTGATTTGCCTCCAAGGTCTCAGATGGAAAAAGCCATCAGTGAAAGTGGCTCTTGTTGGAAAGGAGCATGATTGCATCCTCAAAGGAACAATCTCAGGAGACCCAGTGGACCACCATATCAGGCAAAAAACCTCTCTGCCTACTGCAGCTGGAGCGTGAAATGTGGTTGCTGCAGTGGGCTTTAGGCTGCGGCCATGATTTAAACGTGATTAAACTTCCTGACTTTTCTACTTTTAATAATGCAGAGAAAGTTACTCTGGGGCCCATGATGTTGACTAGGTATTCTGTCTTCTCGGCAGTGAATTATTTGAGCCCCTGTGCTTCTGTTTCAGATACTGTGGGAAGGTTGGTGTTCTCTTTAATCAAATATCTTGAGTCACCACTTCCAGTTCACTGATTAAAGGACTAAGAGGAAAAAGAAAACAAAAAACGTAGTGGACGTAGATAGGGGCCTCTAGGTGAGAAGGAAGGTTTGATAGAAATTTGAATCTTATCTCTCTTTGCAAGCAGCTTGCAAAAATCTTGTGGGGGAGGGAGAGAAGTATTATGTAAAAAACTACCAGGGTTACTAACATGTCTGCAAACTGATGGCCACTCTCCAATTTGAAATTAAGTGTAGTGGAAGTCAACCTCAATGTCTCCGACATTGGTTACTCACTCCTCCTTTCAGTGAACTCAGTGCTAAAACTCCCATGACTGTCGGTATGGACAGGACTGAGCTCAAAGGTTAAAAATCACAGCACCAAGTATATGAAAAATAATAACGTTAGAATCTTGTAGAAGCTGGGTAAGGTTAGTGCAGACTGGGGTACTGGGGGACAGTTCTTGCTGTCTGATACTTTGTAGCTGTTGCTTTTCTGACTGGCATTAGCTGGCACAGAAATAAGCACCCCATAGCACTTGTAACCACGACTTTATAAGGTTGCTAATTGGCAATGAACAGCCACAAGGGAAATCCTGAGGCTTTTCTTGCTTCTGTCTCCTGTGACAAGCAGGAGAACCTCTGTGAGTGGTTCTTTTTGCAGCATTTCACTCAAATTGCTCCTACAAGCAGGCAGAGAGTAGAGTTCACTGCCCTACAGTTTTATTAGATCCTCTGTTCCCTCAATGATCCCTTGCACCCCTACACTAAGGATAAGAGACAGGGTCATTCCGGAAGTGGCTCTAAATCATCTTCTTTCTCCTTTGCCAAATAAAATCAAGCATTCAAGCTATCTGGATAACTTGACAACTAAAATTTCTTCAAGGAATGGTTTCTCCTGGGTTCTGATTCCATAAATCAGAGGCAAAGCCTCATGCCATAAAAATTAATTTATGTTAATAGTTAGAACATGGACATTCAACACAGGCACCTTTTCAGGTTCTTTGACTCCAAAAACTAAATAGTTAGATTAATCTATTGTTTACAAATATTTGATATTTTGTATTACTTCAGTGTTTATCAACTATTCTTTTTCTTTGTTTGGAATGAGAGCTGCAGGGAATTGCGCATCTGAGAAAGCTTTTTCTGGGCCTCTGTTGCATTGTACACAGAACCTTAGGGCACTCAGTGCTCATCCCATCATGCCCAGGAGACAAAGCTGATGTGTTTCACGCCTAATTTTGAATCCTTACTGAAGAGTATAGTTCTGAGTGCTGGAAAGTAACTTCCCCCGTGAAATCATGTGACCTTCTCCTGGAAAAATTTGCAGATCCAGACTGTTTGGTGAGAAGAAAAAGAGATTTTTATGGCCTTGTGCAAATTTTCTCTAGTCATTTCTCTGCCTAGTACACTTAGCTGCTTATATATGTTGAGATAAGAGCAGCTACCTCTGCATCTTTAGCTAGCTAGCTACAGATGATTCTTTAGATAGCAGGCCTGCTCCTCTCCCTCAAGATATTTTCTCCCACATGGCACTGGAAAATCACTGAAGTCTTGATATAATCTGAAAAAAGAACCAGTGGTGTAGAGTGGCAACTGGGAGGAGCATCTCACACATGAGAGGTCCAAGTATCCATTGATCAGCTCCTATGCTGATGTTGCTGCAATTCGGGATCATGACAGGCTGACCTTGCAACTCTGTCCTGGAGAACAGCTGAAGCTCGTGATGACTGCTCATTTGTTTTCCAAAGATCCTTGTACCAAAAAGAGGGAACTCATTGGTCATTTGTTTTGTAATTATCTGAGCAACTTTTTTGCGAAGCTGCCAGAGGTTTCTCTGTGCTCATTGAGCCTTGAATTGTTCTACAATGTTGACAAGGCTTGCAAGGTCTGAATTCAGAGTAGATTCCATGAGATTGCTTGTAAATATATACTGGTCATTGAATTTTATATTAATAATAAATAATAATACTGAAATAATGATGATAATTGTGAGTGAACCTGACTTACCATTTGATTGCTTCCACTTTTCATTGGGAGCATTAAGAATGGGAGTTAATTTAAATTGTATATATTATTCAAGGCATGTCTTTTAAGCATCTGATGGTATCATAAATATACATGTAGAGGGCAATTTTAGAGACACATGTTTGATATAGAAGGATTCAGAATATGTAACAAGTAATGATTCTTTCTTTTGTGAAGTTGTAATTAAGTTATTAAAAATTCATCCTTCAAAATATGAAAATACATATTTCTTCTGCATCGAATCATTTTAAATATACTGCATATTTTTTAAATCTGCATAAAAGACACTGGGGTTTGCCTTATAGATACTACCTGGCATTGTGATAATAGGAGAGCTGTGTTTTGATTTCAGAAACTAACCAAAACTCATGAAGAGCTAGATACCATCGCCAGGGATTGTCTGATATGCTGCCTCTGTGTGAGTGATGCTGTGACTGAATGGCTGAGCTCATATGATTCAAAAATGAAAGTGAAGGTGTAGACCTGGAAGGTGTAGACCCAGAAGCCCCTGGTCCCTGTCCCACTGAAGAGAATGGGACTGACCTGGACAAAAAGGCCTGAACAATTAACGAGGAGAAACTTCTCTCATTCTGTCATTGAGTGTACTGTGTAATGAGGCAAGACATACCTTTCCAGCAAGTTCAAACCTCTGGAGGGCTTTCAGCATAATACCTGAAGCATAAAGAAAAGGTAAGATGGAGTTGATGCACGTGAAGCAAATTGTAGTTTCTAGCTTTGCCACTTTAAATTTCCCAGGCTGGCAGATAGTCTCTAATATTGAGCAAGGTTCCCGCGTTAATAGAGCTTTGTTCCCTAGAGACTCATGGAAATAGTTTTGGTTGAGTAGTTTCATTTGCGTGGCTTCACGTTCCTTGAGTTTTGTTTTGAATTCTGGATTTGAGTTTATTTAAATTCTCCAAAGTGAGTGTTATTTAAGTTGCCAAGTTTCACTTGGTTTTGTGTTGAAAGTGACGGTATTCTGGCAATTTTTCCGGATTAGTAATAGGATTAAGGTCTGATAACTCATCAGTATTAGAGGCAGGCGCTTCATACTTTTAGAAAACTGCAAAGACTACTTTTTCCTCTGTCCAAGAGTCAGAGGATTCTGTTTCTAGACATGATAGGTCCTATGACATCAAGTGTTAATCCTGGAATATTATTGAATATGGAAAAGTTATTTTTGGTAGTCTTTAGACCTTTCCAAAATGCATAAGCTTTTATCATCTCTCCTTCTGAGGTTTTTTAAAATGGGGCTTAGAGCATTAAGGAAACTCTGCTTTTTTTGCAAGCAATAAATGACACACAGCACCAATAAAATTTCTCGGCTTTTAAATGTTGCTAAAAGAGTATGTCTATGACATATGTGGCCCCTGACTGCGCAAAAATGTATGCTAGTGTGGGTGACATAAAGCTTTGGACTAGACTGTACGAAATAATTTCCCTAATGTAATTGTGGTTTTGCTACTCAGGTATTATGCAGCCATCTTAAATTCACGTTTTAAAAGGCTCGCTTATTCTCCGGTTCTGAAGAGGGGCAGCTGAGCAGCAGGAACCTCTGCAGAGCTTCCTCCTGACTCTGCCATCTCCAGGGGAGATTTATGGTAGAGAGGCTTCCCGCATGATCCTTATTGAATAGGATAGAGCTGGGAACCAAACTTTGTGGGCACTTAAAATGAAAACAGCTTTTCAGTGTGTGTTGCTGTTTAGTAAATGCATTTGTTAGAATCTTGTTGTGGAACAAACAAAGAATAATAATTGGATGGCAATTGGAATGAATTTATTTAAAATTGCAAGGGAATTTTCATGGAGGAGGACTGTTTTCCTCCCTCTCTTTCTTGTTGCTTCATTTCTATCAGGGCTACTTCTGACACCCTTGGTTTTTAAGCATCTATGATGTATGTCTTTAGTTAAGGTAAGTCATCACCTACAAATATTTTGCATTTATCCTTTTAAATGGGAAGTTCCTGTACAAATTTGCCTGACTGATAGTCTGTTGCCTAGCGCTGAACCAGAAGTAATGCCAATAGTCTGTATAAGTGTTGGAGTTAGAAATAGTTGTTTTGTTAGCAGGAATTTCCTATGCTTTCTCTTAGTCCCATTAAGTTGTGAGGCCACACGTTATAAGAGTAAGCTTTTTAAAAATTACAATGTTTGCACAGCTCAATTTCCATTAAATTCAATTGTTTCCCATAAAAGGTATTTTAGAGCATTTTAGGCTTTTATAAAATGTAGCATTTATAATTTACTTACCTCTGTGCAGTTGAAAATGTAAGTCTAAGACCTTGACTTTGAAGATGGCAAGATGGGTGGTTGCTATGTAGGTAATACAGTGTATACAATAGATACAATTCATATAGTATAAGTGATAAGCTCTAAAAGCTTTTTTTTTTTTTTTTGGTTGAGACCATCTCTATATCACACAAATGGACCTGTCATTAACAAACAGCCCAGCCTTTTGAAAACCATGCTCGTAACGCACATCCCTTTCATACCATGTCAGAATGTATTTTCTCCTGTAGAGCCCTCTCTTTCCTTAGAGACACCACAATTAGTTATCCTCCAGGTCAGTTTTTGATGGCTTTACTCAATTAAGCAGCACATGTGTGGATACATGTAGGGCTGCAAAACTCTCTTGACGTGAGAAATTTGTGTTTAGTATAAGTAAGGCTACTCTAATCTGGTTGCGACTAGAGAATATATTTAGGAACTGACTGCTCATTTTTTTGCAGTTATAACAAATTCAAAGATGGTTTGAGCATTAACAACAAGGAGTCTCTGTCTGATGACAATCTATACTGAATGTTACTTGGAACGCAGTATTATGAATATTTCAGTGAGGTCTGCAGTCAAATATCCTAGAACATGTTCCGTGACCCAATATGCAAATCAGCCGTGGGATGTGAGAGGGCTGTTGGGGCTTACTCTACACAGATTTAGACTGTCGTAACAAAGGTTATTTATTAAACATTATCGACATTGGTTTTTTCACCATTTGTGAAATTCAGGAGGGTATTTTATTATCTTTAGGGGAAACAGCTAAGAAGTAGGTCGGGAACCATAACTGCAAAGAGGCCACTCCAGGGAAGGGAAAGGTTAAGATCAGTTCTAACATGTAAAATAAAAAGGTTGGGAGGCTGCTGCTTTTTGTGAAAGAAGAACCTCTTTTGAGTGATTGTTATGCTTTAAACTATTTAATATGTCTCAGTTGTTGTCCTTTGAATATTTTAAGGTTAACAAAGGAAATAGCTTGCATTACATGATTCACGGGAGTTAAATCAGAGGCTATTGCAGGAATTATAATTTATATTGCTTGGACAAACCAGAAATGTATTCCATGAATAAAAAATGCAATGCAACAGGATCAATGTTATCAAAATTGTATGATGTAGATTTGAGGAATTCATGAGATCATAAAATCTTCATAATATATTAAGTAATTTTGGCAATTGCCAAAATAAACAGTGGAAACAGATTACTGGACTATATTCTGCCCTCCTCTGTACTCTGTGAAATTCCTGCTGGATACAAGAAATATGCTAGATTAAAATTGAACCTCAAAAGAAAATTCCAAACCTATGTGAAGCTTAAAGGCTTAGGTTTCTCAAGGCAGCAACTTGAGTACACAGCAAAGTATTGACATGTATGCAAATAAGCCAGTTTGTCAGGTGAGAAGAACGGGGTTTGGGGCAAGTTTATTTTTCCCGTTCCCTAGAATTTATGGATGTTATCAAACTCCTACAGAAATCGGGAAATTCCTGATGATTTCAAATTGAGCAGAACTTGTCCAACTAAACAAGTAATTGATCACATAAAGTAATTATCTTCTTTAAGCAAATACCTAGCCAACAGGATGCTTTAGAATCTAGAAACTTGTCAAGCTGCATGAGCATATGACACAGATGACGACATATCACAGTCACAGCATGTCTTCTTATGTGGCCCGTGTGCATGGGAAGAGGAGATTCTGAAAAGCTTTTCTTGTTGCAAGGCCTCTGCAAAGCAAACAGACCCAGCTGAAGCCAGAGTGCTCCCTCCATCCTAAGGGCTGCCCTTGCTCTGCAGATTCTGGATTTTGAAGTGATCTGGTGGAAGCAGGGATGCATCAAGGTGTCATTATATATGAATATAATTGTATGCATGAGTATGTCTGCATGTGTTAATTACTGAGCCATATTTGTTGCCCTTTTAAGATATTTTATGCTATATATACAGCAAGTAAATTGATGTTCTTTGAAAATGTTGCAATTGGGTCTTGTAACGTGTATTTCACCTAAAGCATCTCTTTTACAAAGAGATTGACAACCTGCCAGCATAGACTTATGCAGTGAATTTGACTTTTTCAAGAGCTAGCTATTAATTTCCTTTAGGAAGCACACTGATGTGATGTGATAGAGGTGCTGGGTGTAGGGCCACGGGCCACTACAAATCACAGCCTGGGGAAAGAGGGACTTCCAGAAGGCCGCTGCTCATTCTGGCGAGTAAGTAACAGCATATTCAGAGCACAGAAGTAAAGAAGCTCTATCACACTTACACTGCTAGCTGGGAAAAGTGAGTCAGCATGGATAAGGAAGCAATTTTGAACTGATTTAGACAAGGACAAGCTAACAACTCTTGAGCATGAAGAAACTATAACGATGAGGCAGGTAATGGCTGCTCTAATAATGATATCCTATGATTAATCCTTGGAATTAGATTCCAATTTGATACAGATATTTAATTTACATGATAGGTCTTATTCTGTGCTTATTAGTGTACAGATATTTATTTCTGTAGATGCCTTCTTGCTTTTTCAGTTCTGTGGCTTGTAAGTTTTTTGTATATAATGTTTTGGCTGAATTAGAATTTGGTTCAAGATAGCTTTCAAACACAAATCTTGTGTAGTGTGGCTTCCAGAAAATGGACTGGAAGTCATTACAAACCATACGCTTTTCAGCTATTCAACGTTTTTACAAATAGTTTTGTTATTCCTATCTGTTTTCACAAGTAGATTGTACAAACTATTCTCAGATATTAATAGATCCTTCGGGAGGAAATCTGAAGTCTAATAAATGGCAGGATAAGAGTATGCCAGTTGATTTAGTTCTCTGTTCAGCTAAATGGGTGATCACTACTCTGTAACCCTAGTGATACTGGAGTGGGCTGAGAGGGGTGACTGAAGTCACCTCTCTTCTACTAGATCAAATCACAGCAGTTACCTGCATAGTATCTCCCTGCCCTGACTGCCATGCGGTGCTGTGGAGTATCCAAAGACAGACAGTGATATTTGGCAGCCTTGAAGCTGAGGGTCACAGAGGGATGTAGGCGATAGGGCCAGTGGAAGGAGGCAGAATTCCCCTTTCACACTTTAACAGGTAAACCATGCCTACGATCCCTAAGAGTTGGAGGTAAGGTTTATCTTTTTTCTTTCTTCCCTTAATATAATAAATATGAGCAAAAAAATATTTCAGCAATTTTTTTTGCAGGAGCAAACATTTTGATAGTTCATTTGAAATTACATTTTTTTGCTTAAGAAGACCTAACTTGAAAACAGATATTAGGCAATGTTGTATAAAAATATTTCTTTTTGATTATTTTGCATCTGCTGCCCTGTAATTTTATACCCTAGCTTTCATATTAGGAGAAAGAGAGGATTATTTTCCACTCACCTTCTCTGTATTTTTCCTGATTTTATAAATCTTTAGCATATAACCTTTTCTTTGATCTATTAATCGTTGTTTCCACCCACCCCCACATCAGTTTCTCCTGAATGAAAGCCCATACTGAATCCTCCTGAGATTTACATAACCAGATGGTACCACGTTTGGCATCTTTCATTCCTCTGATACAAAGACTGATCACAAAATACTCTTAGTAGTTCATCAATTTCAGATCTGAACCATATTCTTTCAGAACTCCTGGATGAATACCACTCTGTCCTTGTAATTTGTTTTTGCTCATTTTATTAAGTTTTTGTACCAACATATCAGAGTAACTTCTAGCACTTTCCTCTGTATATAAAGACTCTGGTATGAAAACATCCTTTCCTCCATTGTTAACTTTATGCAAAAAATAGGTTTAGTTCTGCTATTATTACTCCAAAGGAAATGTCTTTCTTTTTTTTTTTTTTCTCCCTCATTTGGGAATCTTTTAGCTGTGCATTCTTAAAAGGCTCTCTCCAAACCTATTTCACATGCTCTGGTTCTTGAAGAGGCACAAATAGTAGTGTAACTTTACAAATGAATGCTTAATGCAACACATTTGCCATATAAAAGGTGGTCAAGCGTATGGACTGCCTTCACTGAGAAGCTGTTTATATGGGAAATATAGCATTCAGTACACTGAGGTGTGAATTTACAGCACAGAACTCCATGCAATTGCCCAGTGTGCAAAATGTACTTATTATGGTACTTTTACATGGCATGGTTAACCCTACTTGAAGTGAGTCTTCCCTGAAAACACTTGCACCACACAAAGCCTTGTGCGGAACACTCATAGTTCAGTGTTTTCTGAATTTTATTTCAAATACGCATCTTGGAGTAGGCTGGGCTGCCAAGAACTATTCTCGGTTTATGGTAAGAATATCCATGAGTGAGTTTGGTATACAATATCTCGTGAGGTGTAAATTCACCTCCTAATTTAATGTATATTAACTTCTTTGGGTGCATAAGCCTGCAACAGGCTGGAGTTGATAGAACTGTTGATATTAGTAGGATTTTTTTAGACTTGAGATATGAAAGTGTTGGCCAGTTCCTTGTAGGAGGCGAATAATATAAATATGAAAAAAGAAAAATCGCAAAACCTTAACCCCAAGCCTCACAAGGTTTTGTAAGAACGTCACTTAGATATCTCTTGGTAATGCTTCTGCTGAGACCTCCTTTCACCACTTTCAGGTGGCTGCATCAGCAAGATGTTGGGCTATTTACAATGAAAATGTTTCAGCATATTTCTTCAGCTAGAGTCTCCTTTTTATTCCAGTCAGGACAGAATAAAACTCATCTGAAAAATCCAAGAGAGAGATACAAATGCTGACACTTCAAATGCCCAGTTCAGAAAATCTGATGCCCGTGCTACTTTTCATTCCCACAGCTCCTGAATATATTAAGAATGTCCTCTTTAAGGACAGCTGTGTCATTTCAAACCATATTCTTGATGTCCGGTTACACTGTGGCTGTGTTTGTACAGGGTTTTAATCATTGATAGTATACCTGAGCGTTCATTGGTTTCCTGTTATTTCTCATAGTTGTTTTTTTTCTGCTACTATTCGTAAAAATATTTTAAATGGTTTCTACTGTGCCCGTGTTTGCTCATGAATCAACATAGAGTAGCTGGTGAAAAAATAATTCAAGGAATGTGTTTTAATTTTCTCAGTCAAGCCCAACACTTTTTACAGGATTTTTATCCAGTGGAGCAGGGTTACTGCTGAGTGGATTATTACATGCCATTGTTAGCCTGGAAAGAGAAAACATAGTCTATGAATAAAGGAATAAATTAATGTAAGTGCTGCAAAGTGTAATAAATTTTATTTTAATTCTAAATGGAATTGTTGTCATTTAACCCTGTATATGATTTGTATTCAGAAGTGGTACCATTGCCCTGGTATGCCCATTAATACTATAGCAGTATGGTTTCCTTTCCTTCTGTCTTTCATCTCTCTAAGTCTTTCATCAATCCTTTGTTTTTCTTCTTCTTCTTCTTCTTTTTTTCTTCCTTTTGGGATAGGAACAGCAGCAGTCATGGATCTCTTCATTTCTCTCTGATGAATGGCAAAAATCTTTTCCCTCCTTCTAGTGACTGATCTATTCCTTTTTCAGATTACTTCCATCCAGGAATGTATTATTCTCCATATTCTCCAAAATTACCATGTTTTGAAGCAAATAATGCAATCCCTTGGAGAAATTTGAGTTTCCCTTTCATAATGCTATAAAACAAGCCTTTCTCCTGGCTAGAAAATGAGATGATAGTCTCTGAAACCCGATCTATTTTCTTTCTTGAGCCCTCTGTTAATTTACTAGCCACTTACATGTTCAGGACAGAATAAATATTTCTTTGGAAAGCCCTAGAGAGACTGTTTTTCAAAGCTGCTCAGAATTTCAGAACATTAGGAAATAGTCTATCTATCTGGAGTATAGTTAGTGGGTAAGGGTTTAGGTAAGGCTTATGACTAGTGCAACTTATCATAGGGCTCATCATTTCACTCTCCAGCTATATTATTATATACGGTAATGCTTCAAAACTCCTGTAGGGCAAGACGTGAATCTTGTGTGTCTGCCAGAATACACTAAATAAATATTTGTCCTGTAAATTTGAAACATGATATTGCCTTTAATAATACCTGTGTTCCAAAACATAAGTGTGTCTCATTCATAGAATTAATTCAGATAGGCAACTACTTGCAAAATGCTTTTAATAAAACTACAGCTAGATTTTTGGAAAGGTTAACTTTAGTTGAATTTCATTTTCATGTAAATTAAAAAAATTCTTTTCAGTCAGTAACTCTTGAAAAAATTATACAGATGGAAATCTTAGAAAGAGGTCGACTGGCAGTGCAATGCTGGTGAACAGAAGTGTTCAGCAGCAGTCAAGTGGAGAGCATCTTTTCCTGGTCCATAGTAGGTATTTGGAATTACACAAGGGGAGAAAACCTGGAGTACCCCTTTCTCTTTATGCCTTGACAGATATCTTCAATATATCTCTCCCTTTATTTCTCAATGCTAATCTTGATAAATAAACGCCTGCTGTTGCTGGCAAGAAATAAATAGCTATGAGCTCAGCTGGATATAAAATGACAAAAATCTGGTGGAGTTAGTAAAGAAGTGCTGATGTAGACCAGTGGAGGAGATATAACTAAACTAAATCACCTAAATGTAATCTGCCATTTGCAAAATCTTCCAACTAGGGGTCTGAATAATTTTCAGAGTTGGTGATAGTCGGAGGTTTTTCTGCTACTTTCATTTCCAAAAAAGAACTCCAGGATTCAAGACCTAACTGATTCAGTTCTTCTCAAAGGAAATGTCAGTGGCTGGTATGTGGAGAGGAAGATTGTGGGGGCATTCAGGAGAGGCCAGGGAGCTCGTCTTCAAACTGAATTTTAAGTGCTATTACTAGACAGCACTTCTTTTCTTCTTGTCTCTCATTAACAATCATGTGTTAGAACAGAAGAAAGAGACAGAGCAGCTGATTGACTCAGCTGCTTTCACCAGTGGGATTTGCGAAAGGGCCAAACCTCTGCAGTGTGTCGTGTCTCACACAAGTGTTGACGTAGCGCAGCTGCTGGAGCATCACTTTCCGTTGAAGTAACTGCTGCAGGCAGGATGGTGTGTCTTCAGTGAAATGTATTTATTGCCTCTTTTTCTTACCTTTGTTTTCATGGAAATTTAGTACACCTCGTACCTTTTTCCATATTAACAAAACGTAACTCCAGGAGAACACATAAATCCAAAACCATTTATTCTTGTCTCAAAACCCTGCTCTTCAGTCCCCTCCCTTTTTTTTCCCTTTTTCCTAAGCAAGATGTAAGACAATCTCAGAAACGCAGCACTAAAACAACCTGTTAAATTCTGATATTTCCCAGCACGTGTCATTTCCTCCTCCTTCACTTTAAAGATAATTTTGGAGGTTAATGAACTTAAACGTAATACTTTAAAATAATCACTAGAGATAACAGGAAAAAAAAAATCAAGCAGCTCCCCAGACTAGGAGGAAATGTTTGATCCTAGACTCACAGGCTCATTTAAATTCACTACTATAAGTCCATCACTTTCAACTATTGATCTATGATAAGACAGTTTTATTAATTTTTCCTTAGAAAAATTCACTAGCACTGAAGAAGATTCAGCATGCAGGGGGGAACAGCTCCTTAATTTGACTGATTAAGCCAATTTACTTAGGCTTTTCTGAAAAAAAAAAAAAAAGGATGCACAGTAAATCTTGGACTTCATCTCTGAAATGTTTAGTCAATCCGTGGCAATTAATCCATACCTTACTTTCTTGGACTGATATATATCATACAGTGTTCTTTACAAGAACCAGTTGTGTCTGTGTGTTTTGTTTTCTCATCCAGCCACAATGAAATCAATTAGCTAATGTCTCCCTCATTCCCTTGCTGCAGTTTCCCATACTGTGATCATGGGTTGGTAGGAGGAGCAATTACTATGAGTTTGTTACTCCTCAGGCTCGCTCGGGGGTCAACGTCTAAGTGGAGCTTGGCCTGAGGATGTTTTCTATCTCTCTGGGTCCTCCTCTTCAGTCTATCAATCAGGAAGGCAGCATACACGGCTCGACAAATGTCAAATATCTCCTAGAGCAGTGAGGATCAAGGAGACAGACCATGGCTTCCTGAGGAAAGATCTATATTCTGGTTTACTCTTTTAACTGGACATACAGAAGACGTATAGCAAAGCCAAAATTTTGCTTTTTCTATGCCATGTTTGTAAACATAGCTTATACGTAAGACTTTTTATAACCTTTCTCAATTACCTTAGACTGCAGAGAAAGTCCTGTTTGAATAAGTGTTGCCAGAGCAGTCAGATTTAAATTGAAGATATTTGTCAAGGCATAAAGAGAAAGGGGTACTCCAGGTTTTCTTCTTTTGTGTAATACCAAGCCGTATTTGAATGTAACCTGTGATTTAAATTAATTAATTAATCAATTAATTGATTCAATTTAAAAAATCTTGGCTCACTTAGGTTCAAATTTTCTGAACTCTAGGATTCCCCCATGCCCTAGAACACAAAATAACACTCCTGAAATGCATAAAATTTGCTTGAGAGGGGTAGGGCATGCCACATGTATATTCTTTTATCTTCTTCTTACTTTTATAATTGCTTTGAGATCGACTGATGGAAAGTGCTACATGGATGATATTATGTGAAATACTTGTAGTCCTCTGACTGCTGCCAGCATAACAAAAACAAATACCTGTTCCTGCAGGTATGCAAGCAGTGCAGTACTTTTCAGTGGAGTCCCTGTTTTTTCTGTTTTTTCCCACCAGTGACCCAAATGTAGGAAGTTGCAAGGCATCATGTAAGACCTTTGCACTTGTTATGGGCACTCTATTTCACTGCTTTTGAATTTTGTTGAACAGAAGGGAAGGAAAGGAAATCATTTGTTTGCGATTTGAAGATTCAATTGTTGTATCCTGAATATTCACAGAATCACAGAATCACACATGCTATTAATGCAGAGCTTTTTATAGTGTTGTTTTATTGTAATTTTACTTATTGATATTAATTTACTTCAGTAACTGAGATGCATCTGAAAGTGAGGAGCTGGATTTCAGTTAAACTCCTATACCTGGATTCTGCTTTTCCTTTTTTTTTTTTTTAATTAGACTTTCTATCTCACCTCAATGTCTGCTCCCAGCCCCAGATCTGATCCTTGTGATTCAAGCCTACTACTTTTACCCATACCAGAGATGTCTAAAACATTACGGGTTTAAGGAGGTTTTATACCACCAGTCTACTGGCAGGTCATGAACAAACTTAAACAGCTCTTTCAGTGTCTCAGTTTCTCACCTGGGGAAAATATAATATTGCCTACACCATTGACTGAATTTGAGGAAAAATAAGGGGTGAGGAAGAGGGTAGTTGCATTTGTATTTCATTTTTTTTGTTTTTAATCTTTTCAGAAGGTACCAAGTAGGCTGTTGAAAGACTGTGCTTCACAAATTGCTTGCCCAGCTGTATAAATCATGGGGAAAATAATAAGAATTAAGAACATTGAATAATTTATCATAAAAAGTGAAATTTGTCAAATAAATTATTCAGTGATATTATCTGACAGCTGTAACTGTGAAGCTTAATTAATGGATGTATGCAAAACACTTTAATCTTCAGTTTATGAAAGGGTTTAGTCGACAAAGTTGCATTCAGAAACAGTGGCCTGAATCTAAGGGGTCTAAGAAATTTAAAAGGTCCTTTCCAGTACAGGAGTCACATGAAAACAGTTTTTCTACAATGCATTGTCCTAAGTGCTAACTCTTGCCAGCACATTGGATATGGTGATCGTCTGTTATTCATATTTCAAAGAAAAACTTGAGCCTATTAGATACCATTAACTGTACTATTCTTGGTGCGCATCAGCTTTTGGTGGCTGTCTAAAATAGATAAAATCTGCTCAGACTGGCTTTACTCAAGTGTGTAAGAGGGAGTTTTCCTTATCCTCCATTTTGTGTCCATTGCCTATGTACTGGAGAAGATTGCAGTGAACCTCATTTCCTCACATCCAGCTTCTCTCTAGCTAGTGTAGTTATCTGTTCAAAGCACACATGCGTCTTCTTCCAAATGAATCCTATAGCTGCTATTCCTCTGAAGAGGCAGAGGAAAAATTGTCTCCAGCATCCCCTGAAGTCAACTGAAAGCCAAGCCTCTCGGTGGCTTTATAGCTTTTTTAGACCAGACCCTAAAATAGTTCTCTGGCACCCTCCTAAGCACTACATTACTTTAAAAACTGTAAAATAAGTTATATTTCTATGAATTCATTGGTAAGGTTTTTAGTTTGCGTTTTTCTTTGAAAAATGTCACTTTCTTCTGAAGCTGTATATATATGCAATGCAAAAATTGCTCTGGCAAGCACAGATTTTAATTAGCAGAAGAATAAGCAGGTGCATAAGAACTTTGAAATATCTTCATTCATTAGCAACTATTGTTCTGATCACATCAATAACTTACTCTTTTGAAAATCTGCCATACTTTTTTGCTAAAGTTTTTTTTTTTTTTGCATTCATTGTATCAACTTAGCAAAGCAGTGCCAGAGAAAAGATCACCTTTTTACCTTTCTGTTTCCTCCAAGCTGCTTCCTTGAACTGTGTGCCACAGGGAACAGAGAGGTTGTCGTAATATCAATTGCACAGAAAATTGCTTTATGCAGAAACATTACTCTTGCTAAACAAGCTAATGCTTACACTGAAATGGTTCCCAGTTAATTATGAATATGTATGACCCCCAAATGGTCATTTGGCTTATATGCAAAAAATATTTATTTGATCCAGAAAGGAAGACTGGTATTTATTTATTTTTTTTGAAATACGAGGTGATAGTTTTTGGAAATTGTTACTACCTATATATCTACCCAAAATAGTGTATTTATACTTTTTTGTGTGTATGCATTTGGCTTGTAGCTATCACATAAGCATATAAAGTACAGCTTTTTCTCCTTAGCAAGATAGGAAGAAAGCAGGTTAGTAAGTTGATCTCAATTTTGAACATTGTTGAAGAAACTAGTAGTGCTAGAGTGCTAGGGACAAACCTCTTTTTTTTTTCGATGCAATCTGAAATCAAGAAAATTTTGATTCTCAGTGGCCATTTGCAGCCAAGATGCTCTTGCACCAATGACTGCTTGCCTAGAAGAGGCACTGGAGAAGCCTACGACTTCTGATATTCAGTAGTGCTCAGCCAGTCACACAGCCTTGGGAGAGTCTGTTTACTTTACCAGTGAAGTAGTGAGGTGAGTTCTTCTGCATTGCAATAGAAAAAGAAATAATAGAAGCACTAAGCAGAGTGATTAAAAAAAAGGAAAAAAAAAAGAAAATCAATCTAATAACAAAAGAAAGTACAGTAAATCAGAAACAAACATATGGATTAATCTCATAAAGGAGAAGCAGAGTGCTTGAGCCCCTTCCCATTTCTTCTTTCCTCTGCTTATATATTTTCTTTGTCCTTTTCACTGATTTCCTTGAGCTTTTTTTCTGATTTTGGAGTGAGTTTTCAAAGACTATTGGCAGCACAGAGGTACTATCCTTTAGAAGTCATGTGCAACTTTATCTGTAATAGTGTATGATAGATGAAGTGATAATGTACAATATGTCTTAGGCATGGCAAAATGAGAGCTGTGAAAATTTTGAAAACTTAATATGATAGATGGCTTTTCTTGAATTACACAAAATAACTGGTTTAATCTTAATTTAAAACTTGATGTCTGGTGCAAAAACATTTAAAATGTTTTAGACCCATATGTTTTTAACAGATGGAAGACTATGCTATCTCACTGGAGAATAATATTCAAGTCACTCAGATTTCTATTATCTAGGGTAAGGTTTATTCCAGGAAAAATGTATTTTTTAATTGTTATATCTTATCTGCAATACTAAGAAATAATAGTAGCTCTTCCTCTCTGAATCACTACACAGTCATTACTGATCTAATTTTTTCTTACTGTGCATTTAGAGTGGTTACTAGTATTAACTCTTGAACAACTTTCAAATCGATTTATCACAATTAATAGTGTGAGGTTTCCTGTCATCTTTTGTTATATGTAAAATGCTACGTAAGACCGTAAGACTAGATCTCGCTGACTTTTCAAGTCTGTACGTGAGGCAGAGTTTTGCACATAAAGTTAGGTATTTTGAAGGTATTCTATAAACATGAATTGTAACTAACACAAATCAACAAGAACTAGATTACCTAATCAGTGCTCAGCTCATAACCTTTCTCTAAATTTAATTGAAGTGGTAGCAACTATTTTTTCTGGAGCCTGAATGAGTTGTCATTTTCAATCCACGCTTGTTTTTGTTTATGTATTTTTGAATGTCTGGTATCATCTTTTCTTCTGTCAATGCTGAACTGTAAGTTGATGTTAAAGGTCTAGCAAACTATTCTGGGTAATCTAATCATTGCCCAATATGATAAGAATGCCATGGCTTATCCATTTTGGTGGTCATTTTTGGATGCAGTTTGTGTGCGATGGGAAATAGAGAGACACACACAATATCTTTTATACCAGCTGTAAAGAATGAAGACTTTCCAGCTTCACTTTAGGAATGAGTTTCAGCAAGTGTGTAGTAACGAAGCCATAGAACATAATCTTGTGTTATGCCAAATGTAGTGAATTGGGACCTCGGTTACTTTGACCTTTACAGGACAAAAGCTGGTCTGCCAGAGATGAAAGTCTCCATAATAAAATCACAGAACTCCTGATACTTCCAGCCCCCTTTCAGACTCCCCTCTAATTTCAATTAACAATCCATCAAAATTGAACAGAAAGGCAGGGAAAGAGATGTGTTTAGCTCTTTCCTGGGGCTGGAAAACTAGTCACTGGATATGCTACTTTAGTAAATCCCATGGGAAACTTGGAAGGCTTGGTTTTGTTCTGTTGTTATTAAAATAATGTTTTAGTACAGTGCATAATATGGTTTTGTTCTGCTTGCCATTTGATTGAGTAAACTTGATTTCCAAATACTCAATTGCCTTTGTCTGCAAAGCTGTTTCACTGCTTTAAATAATACTTTCATTATGGTTCAGTTTTTACAGAGAACATTGGATTCTTCTTTCGATTTGAAATAATGGACTAAGCAAAATGCAGGACTCACATTTCTAGGCTTGATTTTCTTTGACATTGTTGCCTACTGATGGTAGTCTAACTTGCTAATGAGATCATGTAGTTGATATGAATGGAGTTTAAAGTCCAGTCTCAGATTTCTTTGCATATGCAGAGCACAGTGGAAGGGCACAGTGGAAACTGGAATCAGCTCCTTGTGCCTCCTTTTTGTATGAAGTAACAATACTAAAAACAGCTGATTGTCATCTGAAGAGAGTAGTTTGGCCAACTGTAGCATCAGCATGCAAGGGAGATGACACCAAACAGCTGGACAATCCCAAACTTTTTCTAAATCAGGTAGATTTTTTAGTGAAAGATCAGGGGCAAAGTGACTGTTTACTGAACTTGTAAACACAAATTATTCAGATCAGTACATGAACCACTACTACTTACTGAAAGCGGTATCAGGATGAGAAACATTTGAAAATGAGTGTTAATCTAGGAGTCATCTATCACTGCATATTTTGCATGTTTGGTATTGTGAGCACAACAGGAAGAGGCCCATCCAACACATTTATTCATTAGGCTGTTAACAGAATACAGTACTTGACCTTCAGCTTTACTGATTCTCTTAAAACAAAAAGACAGAGACTGCTAGTCAGCATTCTGTAAGTGTCAGCCCAGCTCTGCTCCTAATAGACAGGCTTGGGAGATGGTGGTTGGGAAAATCCCATATGGAGAAGATGTCACCTGTGTTTTCCCTTGAGAGAGCAAAACTTACATCACACAGGGTTAATGGCTAACTCTAGGGAGCCCTGGGATTCATGAGGATTAGAGATTTTTTTGTGTGCATTTTCCCAGTGGCTTTTGATCCTGGTGTCTTCGCTTAGACTCTGTGACAATACCTCTCCATTGTAGTCATGCTCCCAGGATTCCCCTATCTTGGTCACCTCTGAGGAGAGAGGAAGTGTAGAAAATGTTGTATCGAATGTGGCTGTCTTAACCCATTTTATTACATTTTGCATCCTACGGACAGGTGTTACATAACCCCACAGCTTTTCTACTCTTTTCCCTCCTCTCTCCACATTCTTCCTTTGCACTGGGTGTTGTGGAGAAGACTGAGCTCATTTTCAAGAAGAAAAGTGGAAGGATTCCCTCCTTTCAGAGGCCTGTTGGAACCTGTTATTTTACTCATAGCCTTTCCCAAAATGATTCATACTAAGAAAGAACATACAAATAAAGCATTTTTCTTTTTATTAGGCCTTTGAAATTAATGGGATATTATTATGCAGGTTATCATTCCTTTCTTCCAGCACCCAGGGTAGATTTCTTAACATCCATATGCTCTGTGAACCTTAGTTGTCTTAATTCCAAGGATTTTACATCTGTCCAGGCAGCTTTCATCTGTTTCTGTAACATCAATATCAGTTTCTACACCTTTATAGCTTTTTTTCCGAAGACAGATAGCTCTTTCCAGGTGGCTGTTAGTTTCTTAACACTCATCCCAAATAGTTCCTGCCTGACTTATTTTCCCTTTCTCTATGTTTCTTTTTGTACAGGCTTTCTCCATTCCTGCAACTTTTGTTGCACTGTTGGTGTGGCAGGAAAGCTACCAGTGGTATAAACCCTTGAGTAAATCAGACATACGTATTTCTGCCTTCATTATCTAAGTCTGCACAGTGCAGTAAAGTTAATAGACAAACTGTGGGAAGATCTAATGAAAATGCATGTCAGGAAAACAATGACTTTTCAGGGCAGCTTAACTGAATAACCTGGCCTTTAAACTTGTATCCCAGTGTTACTGGGATACAGTAATGGATGCAATTTGTATTTCTTCACAGCGAGAGAACCAGGCATCCCAATTTGCTTGGGGAATACAGGCTTTGTTATTTTGAAAGTAAATGCTTATATGTGCTAAACCATGACTACAAATTAAAAGCGTGGCTTTTAAAAACTGGAATCCAGAATGCTTTGTCTTCATATGGGAGGCATGGAAAATAATCTTGTAAAGTGACACTGAAAAGACTAGTAATAACAGGGAACACTGATAGTGATACATAAAATAATGACTACTTTTAAAACACACTGCGTCACCATATCAGAGAGGAACAAAAGGAGATCCAAAGAATTTGGAAGGAAACAAATTTAAAACCAGTAAAGTGAATTTTAATGACTAACTGGCATACTTAAGTCGTTACCACAAGATACAGTATCAGAAATAAACATTTCTATGAATAAGGAGAAGAGTTATATTAGGCAGGATAGAAAATTTATGTGGGATATAAACTCTCATGTTACAGGCCATAAACCAGCTACTAAATAACAGGGACTGGCAAGACATCTTCCCTAAGGGCAGAGTAATCTTATATGGTGCTTCTCACACTTTGCTGTGACACATTTTGAGATGCTAGTAAGTCTTGAAGAAAAGGTACCAAATTAGGTGAAACAGTGCTATAATTAAACATGGCAATCCTTTTGCTCAAACATGCTTTTTCAAAGTGTGAGCTTTCACAGAAAGTATCAGATATTTCTAATCCTTAGATTATTCTTGACCTAAAAGAAAGTTTAAAGCTTTTACCTTAATGTTTTTTTTTTTTTAAAGATAAAATGTAGTTTGATATTCGGCCCTCTGCCTTAATGCTCTTGGTTTCCATTCTGATGAATTGACTCGCTTCAGATCGCCTTGATAATTTCCAGCATTAAACTGTGTCTCTCTTTGCACTTCCTTTTCCTTACTTAACTTCACACTCTGAATATAAAGCAGTGCTCAAGGCAACTGCTCATGGTTTGTCCTGTCAGTTCCTAAACAGGAAAACATGTGATGTGTCAAACTTCTTGTCCTACTTATCTTCATCCAAACATTTTACCCTTTTAATCCTACAGGGACATTTTGCAGAAACTTCACACCTTTGTGCCACTTTCTATTTAGTTTCAACTTTGCCCAAATTGCAATTAATCGACATCTGGACTTTCATTTGAGACAGTGTCACTTCCTGAGAACATTTCTGGATGACACAGTGTTAGGCTCTGCTGTTTAATTAGAGATTCCAATTAATTATTCTTCATGTCCCTTCATATTTCCTGTGCTCTGCAGAGAAAAGTCCTCTTTACCCTAAGGGTTTAGAAGAGAATTTCGTCAGGATTGGCTGCCTTCTTCCAACTCAGTAGAAAAATGGCCTAGAATAAGTAAATTGCTATCATCAACTTCATCTGTTTGTTTTCCTCTTGTACGGCATGTATGAGTGTTTAATTACTGAATTAATATAGAAGATTGGACTGTCTTAAAACGTTTCGTCTGCTTCAATAAAAGAAGATGTTAGAAAAATCTAGCTGAAGGAAAAGATGTGATCTTCAAACTAGACCAAAAGGCAAAATCTGAAGTTTCCTGTCTTGTCCTGAATTTTCTACTCTATCCATATGTGAATCTCTTTAATTCAGTGTTTTCTGCTTCATCTCAGAAAACACTTATTTAATCTTACCTCATTTTACAGGTTGGTGGTGTGATCACAGGATAAAAGAAACTGTATGTTCACCAGTAAAAAAGAATCTCTCCTAACTCTGTGTCTATGGGAAGAAGAGAGGAAGAAAAAAGAGAGGATTGTACTACTACAGCTTGATGTTAAATGAAAAAATAACAAAAAAGGTAGAACTCAAAAGGTCATATGTGTTCTATCCCCTTATCTTAAAGTGAAATCAACCATGACTATGTCTTTCATTACAGGTGTTTATCTAAGTTGTCCTTAATGCCATGATGCAGGTGATGGAGTGATGAAGGCTCCTCAACTCCTATAAGCCTACTATTCGAGGGCTTTCTTTGTCATACTATTTTTTCTAATCGCTTGCCTAAGTCTTCCTTGCTTCAAATTCAAGCTTGTTACTTCTTATTATGCCAGCAATGGACACGAAACACAACCAATGCCTTTCCTTTTTGCATTTGGCTTTTGCGTAGTTAAAGACTGTTCTGATGTCTCCTCTTCTGCTAGCCTTCACCTCTCTTGTCAGACCCCGCTTTGTTTTCTGTAGGCTACATAGCTCCAATTCTTTCAGCCTTTCCTGGTCACATTTTCTAGATCTTTCTTATTGCTGTCTTCTCAACTGTTTTTCACTGGTCTGCCTCTTTCTCCAAATGTAGTACCAAAACTGGCCACAGTTTATCTGCTGAGGCCTCCCCATGGCTGAACTGAATAGAACTGCTGGGTCTTGCATGATACAATCTTCCTAAATATAATGTACATGGGAACAATCCTAATATGCATTTCTGTTCCAAGAGAAGTCTTTGTATTGCAAGGACTTGTAGACCTGCATTGTGATCTACCATAGCCACCAAATTCTCATCTGAAGGAACACTTCCCAGTTGAATCTTCCTCATCTTGTATTTCTGTGGTTGTTGTCCCCATTTTATTTCTTCTTTTCCTTTTTCAGACCTTTTCTCTAGTCTGGCAGAGTCGTTTTGAATTAAAATTCTGTTCTCTGACACCGTTCTCACTAGCTTTGTGTCATCTATAAATGAAACAGGCATAGTCTGTATTTTCTTATCTGGGTTGTTAATAAAAAACATTTAATAGAACCAGAACAAGATCAGACCCCTCCTGGACCCTGCTTGATTTATCCTTTCATTTTGACAACGTCTCATGAATTAGGGCGTTCTTACAGCTTTTTCAGCTAGGCTTTGCCTATCAGAGTTTTATCTGTACCATGTTTTCCTTGCTTGCTTCCGAGGATGTCACGTAAGATTATATCAAAAGCCTAACCTAATCACCTATTATATAACAAATTGAGACTTGTTTGACATGGTATGTTCTTGACAAATCTATGTTGCCTATTACTCATTATGTGTTTATTTTCTGGGAGTTTACAAATACTGTGACTATTTATTTTAGGTTTTTTTCAGAAACTGCAGTTTATCTGACTGGTCCATAATTTCCTTGTTCCTTTTCCTTAATCCCCACCTCTCTCTTCTTTAAAGATAGTCACCAGGTTTACCTTTTTTTTTCAGTCTTCTACTTCATCCAGTCTCTATAGATTCTCCGATATAAATATAAAGTGTCCCAAAATTATTTTTATTAAAGTATCTTGGGATAGAGTGCAATTTATCTGAAAACATCTAACTTACTTACACAGAGACTCTTAGCCTGTTCTTTCTTTAGTCTAAACAAATGTTTTATCAATGTTGAGATGTTACTCATCTTAATAAGCCTTTCTGGACATTTACAAAATTGTCCAATGGTTTTTCCTAAGAATCAATTCTGAATAGTACATTACAGATGGGCAGATTACTGTTGTTTTATTTTAAGTACACTTGATTATCAAGGCTGAATACCTGAGAGACTTGAAGCTCACTTTCCACAGCAGATATAAAAAAATCTTATCCTGAAGACTTGAAATTTCAGTTATAAATTGCTTCTTTGAGTTACATTTTATTTAAAAGTCCGAGCTAAAGGAATAGATTCTGACATACGTACCTTTTTGTCATCAATACCCCTCTTGTCATTGACTGCACAAGTAGCTGGTCAAAGGGCGATAAAGAAACCAATATGCTGTGTCAGTGGTACTCAGAGATCTCCTCGTGCATAGAGAATGCTCATCAATTAAGCCTTTTTCTATTCCACTTTTTTTTTTTTTTTTGCAAAGCCACACAAAGCAGCCTTAAATGAATGGTAGGATCTGGATGTGTGTATAAGTTTAGGAGAGCATTATCTCTTCCTTTCTTAAGACACTGATCCACGAAGAACAAGAAAGACAATAGCTGCAGGCTATGAGAATATCATGATTCTTCTAAACTATGCAAAGTGAAAGGCCTTTGGTTGAGAAATCATCTTGTATTCCATGTGAACATAAGTTACTGTCTGTGATGGTGTTGGAGATTGGAAAATAGCACCTCCTGACTGGAACTGTGCAGCCTGATTAACTCCATTACATTTGGGCTAAACAAGACCAAGTTCTCTGTTTAGTGCAAGCATCTGAAATAAATTTCTTACAAACCAGACCTTTGTGTCTCTGGGGAGTGGAGCTCTAGGACTTTTCTGACAGGCACTGAGATGGAGGATCAATTCCCTTTTAGATGTTTGAGTGGGAGAAAATTAGTAGTAATGTCCCAGTCAGGCACAGCAATAGAAACTGAGATAGTCAGAGAGGTCCTTCCTACATAACCTTAGTGTAAACAAGGTGAGCAAGAGCCTTCGGGTCAAGCTCTGTGTAGAAGATTTAGAACTAAGCAAAGAAACTACGTGATGAGAAGGAACTTTTTTGTATGTGTGTTCCGTATCATAAGCAGAGTTTGTGACGGAAGAGTACCTCACTCCATTATTCTTGAGAGAGACCACTCATAAAAGTCTGAATATGTGCCCAGTGAGTCTATTTTTGCCTCAAAAGGCAACTGTGTATATAGATGTGCATAAGTCAGCACAGAATCTACATAAATATATAAAATATATACATATAGTAAAAACATTAGTCAGATAGAAACAGCAGATGAGCCACAGCAAGCACAGCGTGAAACTATTTCAGCAGGCAAATTCAAAGCAAACACTGAAACAAATGAGGTGGCAGACAACAGTATGAATGTTAATGAACCTGAAAGCAATATAGTGGAAAACTATTAAATGCAATTGTGGTGCATGAACAATATATTCTTTTAAAAGGCGCTTTCCTGTATTGGTGGAATTTAAAGATGTACAATTTCATACAATATTTATGAAAAGTTTAGTCCAAATATCCCATTATGCATAAGTACTATAGGTTTGTGTTTGGTATATGTATGGAAATCTAAATCTATAATTAGGATTTCAGGAATCATTTAAATGAATTTAAAAAAAAGTATCTGGAAACATTAGGAGTGATTGTGTACTCTCCCGAGATTTTACACTGTTATTGTGTCACTACTTTGGTAATAACATGATTAAAACCTTTGTTAAGCCAGAAGAGTGTAAAGTGCTGTTAATGTCACAGGAGACAGCAGCTACAGCACGTCTTTTCAGCTAGAGTATTTTGCTTGCGGGAGCAGCAGATTTTTCAAGCCAAAAGCAGAATTTTGGAGTCCACAGAACTCCCAGTATTTCCTATATGACTCATGCTGATGAAGTCTGGTGCCTTATTTTGAAATATTACCCAGAAGTTGTTTTTCTGCAGCTATTTTGTCTCAGTCAATTATTCAGATTCAGCTTTTTGCTAATATCAATTTCTCTTTGGCTACATTTACCTTGCTGCCCTCAGCAGGCTGCTGCCTTAGATGGGCATTGGGCTTTCAGACTTTTTAACATCTAAGCCCACGTTCCTTTAGCCCTTCCATATGCAAGTGTTTGTGCAGTTTGATGAGCTCGTTTGGGAAGGGAGAGAAGGCAGGATCTAAAATCTTCCCACAACCTTGGCTTTTCTGAACCTCCCTTTCTGCCTAGATTTGGCTCACAGGTAAAATATCTGGAAGCTACTTCACCAAGTGAAAATTTCAGTATGAACAGCCTGTGCTCAGCTGAGCAAGGAGAAAAAGTGAATAGTTTTGTTCCTGGTGACCCTGTACATTTGTGAAGCATTTACAGCAGTCTCATTCTATGTCATCACTTGTGCATTTTACTAGACACTCAATTTGCTTTGAAAACAGCAACACTGTGCCATAAAAGTGATATGTGCACTTCTTTCTGGCCACCTTCCTATTTTTATGTTCATGAAACTTGAAAGAAGTTGAAACACATGCAGTTCGAGCTTTCAGTTATCCCAGTTAAATATGTTAACCAGAAGCCAAATAAAATAAGCTGGCTCTCAAAGTGATAAAACCAATTCAGACATAGTGCGCAAGTTATGGATTGGTACTATTTGGATCAGAACTTCTGCATTGCTTAATTGCTTTTTCTCAGCAGATTTCAGTGGAATAGATGCTATTCTTTTATTAAAATTGAGCTAGTGACATTTGGGGAAGAAATATTGTCCCAGATGACACAATTCCACCATAAAATGATGAAGCAAAGGCAAACCTTTCTATTATCACTTCTGGTGACCTATCCAGCACTATTGCTCAGGAAAAAAGAAACTACTGTCCATCTGAGATGCTATGAGAAGGAAATTGGCATATGAAAGGGCTACTGCACCTTCCTATATGACACTTCATTACAGGTATGTGGTTCATATCTATGCAAAATAGTTAGTAATGGCTCTAAGCAGTGGTTCTACAATGGCCATGGTTCACGCTAGCCTTGGGCTGTGCAGTTGAATAAAGGAGGCCAAACTGAGCTCAGAACTCTTTTGTCCAGAGCTGGTGGCACTTTGCATAGCATTTGCACTCACTGCGGATATTTTTAATAGCAGGGCAAGGCACCAGACAGTAGATAGCCAGGATTCATCCCCGAAGCTCTTTTATGTGATCCAGGAAGGCTGTTCCGTTGCAACAGCCAATCATTGCTCAGTCTTCCAGCAGCAGAGCTTCTTGCTTTTTGTTTGTGTCAAGCCATCTCTGATGGCTGCTTCTTGCTTTGGTGAAAAGCCATCTGTCACCCTCTTGGAAGATGAAGCTAGAGAGGAAAGAGTGGCAGAAACACAGGAAAACAGAGCTAAGCCAATAAAAAAACTAAAACTGATGATAGCAATAGACTGTGCAAACAACACTGGATTATTTGGTAATAATTAAAATATATTGAAAACCCATGGACAAGTAGTCTGTATTTCAAAATGGAGAACACATAAAGGAAATGTACCCATTGCCCCAAAAAGTTTATTTTCACTCTTGTTACTTTAATTCTCTCCTAATGTTAATTTTTCATTTAGTCAAAACTTATGATTACTGCAAGAAAAATTCAGGTTTCAAAGCATGATTTAGGGGATGTTGTATTTGAAAACCTCTCAATAAGTATCGTGGCCTACGGTATAAAAAAAAAAGAATCTGAGAATAGTTGGACTGCATTGGAATTATGTAAAACCAAAAGCAATCTTTTTTCATCTACATTGACTAGAGGGAAAGCCGTTTGTCATGATGCAATCAAATATACAGAGGGGTAAGTGCACTCCTTGGTTTAAAGCCACGAAGAATTCTGCTGCATTTTCTTGGTGAGATTACAAATTGCTGGTGTAATCTTTAACCCTTATTAAACCAAAACTCCTACTGAATTCTAAAGAGTTAAAAGATAGGCTGACGTCAGGCCCCAACCAGCTCCTGACAGAAAGCTTCTTCAGCGCTGTTTGTCACAAAGCTGTCATTATAAAATTACCCTGTATGAGCCTTTCTCCTGGATACTGATATTTTTAAAGTTCTTGGCTCTTAACTCCTTTCCTTCTAAGACCTTTACCCTCAATATCTTAATTTTTACAATTGACTCAGACACAGGGAATGACGATAATCAGAGCATACCTCCTGACAAGGCAAAACAAGGTCCAAAATGCCCAGTAACTTTCCAAGACTTTCAAAATAGAAATAGTTCTGTTGATTTTGAAGATAAGGTATTTTAATAGTGAAGAATCACAAGAAATCAAAAGACTATCTATCTCTCACATTTTTTCTCTCTCTCTCATGCAGGTCTAATATCTATCCTTTGTTAATGTTTTCTTTTTTTTTTTTAATTTTTAGTTTAAAGCTAGAGCCAGATAGTTTGAAATAGCTTGTAGCGTAGCCTACATTAATTGCAATGTCCAGAAAATGTAATTGTTTGAGTACAACAAAGGTGGTTTATGATATCACTAGAAACCTACGTGGCATAAGTTGCACATTATTCTCTGAATCCGATATACTACTGTAGGTTTTAAATGTGGATTCAGTTCTTTGCGTTTTCAAAGCATTTATTAGTCAACAGCTACCGTAAACTGGGAATTCTCAGAGCTCTGTTATGATAGTAAGAACAGGCCAAACCCTGAAAACTGCATCAAAGCCAGAACAAAAATATTTTGCCAGGAGAAGGCTGAAGCAGGTGTAGTAGCCTCAGGCACGGATTATGGCCAGGCAAGGGGGAAGGAGGAATAGAGTAAGTTGTAGCTCCCTGATCTTAGTTTCTTCTGGAGTACAGGTAGTATTGAGGGCTGCAGCTGTTCTTGGCCTGTCATACCTGAACATTGCCATGGCTTTTGTAGGGCTGTGGGAAGGGAGGGACCAGTCTCTTTCCTCAGCCTTGCTGCCATCTTACTGCGCCACACTGGAGCACAAAACGTGTTCACGTCCTCTTCTGTGAGTACGTAGACATTGCAATTCAGTGTAAATTAGTGAATATTGTACAGAAGAAAGGATCTAATGTAATGAAAATGAACAGGAAACATTACTGGACTTCAACGGGCTGAATGAGAATCTAATTCAGTAACAGCAACAACTGGCTCTAGTGTAGCTGTTCTTGTCTCAGTGGCATTTCTTGCCACAGCGATCACTGCCAGGAATGATAAAAGGATGTGTGGCACAATCAGGACCCACCCCCCCTGCACAAGAGCAGCGATCAGCCCTTTTATGTTTGCAGAGGAACGCTTCCTGCCAGCTAGCTGGATGAATACGCTGTGTGGGGCCCAACAGTGTGTCCTGTGCTTCTGTCAAGCAGTAGCATGGTTCTGGTGTGTTTTATGCTTGCTCATCTTATGATACAAGAGCTCTTTTGTCTGACACACAAGAGGCTGTGCACTTTGCGAGCATAAAGCCCTGGGACAATGCACAAAGATACTGTACACTGATAATGTAAAGGCCTTCCTGACAGATCGTAGGCAGGGAGTAAGGGTGATGCAACAGCTGTAGCCCAGGCCTTTTTATGTTCTATCTTTGATGAAATCTGTAATAAAAGTTAATGGAATTGCCTACGGGGGGAAAAAAAAATAATGTGCCACAGGGTGACATTCACCCCAAATAGAGTTTCAGTAAAAAGCTGTCACATTGTTCAAATCCACTCTAGCCCAAATTTGAGGACCAGTACTGGATATAAGCAATGCACAAACATACTCGGAGGATCTCTTCAAAGGACCACATTTCATACACACACACACATGCATATACACACACACTCAGAAGAAAAATGATGACAAACTGCTTTTTCTGCTTGCAGGAGGATATTACTAACGCCGGCATACTCTGGGAGGCAGAAATTCTGTGCTTATTGGTTGTGTTAAGGAACATCTTTTTTGCTGTGATTCCAGAGCTAGGTACTCAGGGAGGCCATCTCAAGTGGACTCACAGTGTGTTTGCCGTCACCTACTGATGCGTGTGCAAAGTAGTTCTGAAGAAACCGCTATCTGGTCACACTGCATATGCACATAAACATCTAGTTCACCACAGAAGCATCATCTGATTAGGTTCTGTTAAGAATATGCAAATATACAGTTGTATGCATTTTTATTTGTATATGAAGCACATATATCTGTGTGGTTTCTCTCTATTCTACACATAACAAAAAGAGCTTTTTAACATATGGGTTATCAAAATGTAATCCAAGCATACAATCTACAAGTAAAACATAATAAGCTCCAGCTACTTGTAAAGGCTTCCATAGCAATGACCTGAGACACATTTCAGCCACTACATTGTGCATATCAGACATGATTGGCAGGCATTGCTGTCACAGTTGAAGAATCAGGAAGGGTGAAAGCAGACAGCAAAGGAGTCAACATGGAACAATTACTGAAAACTGTCAAAAATGCCTGCAAAAAATAGATTAAGGGCTACAACAGATGTGTGCGACATGCAGAAATGAGTGAAAAATCACCACAGTGACCTAAAAAGGACAGTCCTATTCTACCATTCGGAATGCTTCTTTGGAACAGTGCCCACAACTTCAGAGTAACCTGGTCACAAACATCATTGATTTCATAATGTGAAAATAAGACCATTAACCCTCTGGGAGCTATGGAGAAAATATATAGCAGAGTTGTATACAACAGCATTGGAGACCTTTACGCAAATATTTTTGAAAGCCTGTTCTAGTCTATATTTGTGTGTGAGGGGGTTAATTATGGTAGGATCAAAGACATCTTGAAAAGAGATATATAAAAGCTATTCCTTCCTTATGCGTATGCAATGCCATCTACATTAATTATATCTCAAGATCACAGAACTGAGTTACGAACAGTAATGATAGTGATGCAAATTGTATTGTGATATTGGTAGGATGTTTCACCTCCAATAGAGGCATAATAGTTTACCTCTCTCTGTGGCTTTTAATTAGGGCATATAGCCTTGTAGAGACCCATGTAGAAACCCCATGGTGTAAATGTCAAACTTTGTAAATTGGAAAAAGCTTGTTGTCAAAATATTACATTCACAGTTGTAATGGGATCCTAATGCAGATATATTTGCCTTTGCAAATCAGCATCGTTCTGTCAACTTCAAGTTTCATTAATCTATACCAGAGAATTTGGCTGTCATAAGAGAGCCATTTTAAGTGTCATCAGATTTTCAAAGGTTTTCACTGCTTTTTCATAGGTAATAAAACTGTTCATTTCTCTTCTGGATGAAATTCAATTCATTTGGAGTTTTCTTTTATTGTAGACTTGATCAAAAATCATCATTTTCAAAATTTCATGTGAAAAGCTTTCCCCAATTTTTCATTTTTTGGCTACTTTTTCCAAATATTTCAGGTGGATTTTGTCAGTTCCACCCCCTACTCCATTTTTATTCTTTTTTCTAATGTTACATTTTGTTCCTGGGTATTCATTATTGTACTATTTTTGCAAATTATTTAATGTTGCTGTGATATTTCCCATTTCCAAATTTTAAAATGCTCTTTGTCAGCATTTGTAATGCATTTAAGACGGTTGTGACAGTAAACGTGTCTTTACCTTAGATATGAAGAACAAAACATTTCCTTCAGTGAAATTAACTCTGGCATGAAAAAGAAGTTTATTGAATGGACTTAGTGGATAAAGAAGATTTTGTGAAAAGGGAAAGTGTACAAATACTCAGACAGAAGGAAACTCTAATGTGAGGGCAGATAGAAACGCAGATAGGTAGGAAACCTAGGGTGAAAGGATAACTATGGGAAAAGGAGCAAGTAGTCATCTTTCCCTATGTCTTCTTCTAATCCCTGAGGCAGAAGAATCCACCTGCCTTTGTCACACAGCAGGACTGATAGTGCAAAGGACAAATATTCCTTTCTTCAGTTATGTCTTTATAGGTCTCTTCCTGCTGTGCTTAAGCAGGGCAAACTCCCACGGAGTTTTCTTTTGTAAAGATGAAATAATCAGTCCCTGACAGGATAGAATCAAGAGACAGGGCAGATAAGGTAGCATTTACCTCACACCTCACAAAATACATATGGATCTTCTTCCAGGCAAAGAAGGAAAAGTACATTTCTTAAATCTTGAATCAGTAGGCGGTACTACTGGTTTATATAAAGATAATCAAAGAGGCAGTAGATAGGTGCCTGATGCAAATTTGATGAGAATAACTCCATTAAAAAAAAAAAGACTATTGCCTTGCAACAATTGTGTTGACAAAATAAAGCAAATCACAGGAAGTGCATGTAGAGCTGCAAGGTTGCAGAGGAAAGAAAAAGTCTTATGCAAGAAGATCAGACTCTTATCAGTACAGTGCAGTCTGCAAAGATAGAAAATAAGAAGAAGATATATGACCTTGATTGCAGAGTAAGAAAAAAAAATCAGAAATTCATAACGGAAATAGAATAATGGCAAATTAGAACATTGGGTTAATGGCGGTAAGAGTTCTTATAAAAGGATGTGATAAGCCAGAATGGCCATGGGCCAGATCAATCACTTTCTATGCACATACAGCTTGTCTAAACATAGCGAGTTACATATCCAGGCCAAACTAAATCTAATATTCCTCAGAGCTGATGATGAGTGGGAGGTGGAAGAGAAAAAAAGAAGTGAAAGCCCATCTGCAGTTATGTAATGATCCATCAACATGGTCTCACATCTGTCTTATGGAGTATTGTAGGAATAGATTTGGATGTACTCAGATGACCTTTTGCAGAGGACCCAGATTGTGAATTCACATGAAGCCAGTTTGAGTTGTTTTCTCTTTTCTCTTATGGAAATCAACTGAAGAAGTGGTGAGGCATCAAATGAAGAAGCCTTTGATTGTTAATATTGTGAAAGAATTTATTGCTAGTACTTAATGCTCGTACAAATACTTTGTAGTAACTGTACCTCAGGAGGGCAGAACTAAGATAACTGTTTTCTAACACTATTTATCATTTAGAGTAGACTGATGCTAGGCATGATCTCTAAATGCATTCAAAGAGCACAGGTGAAGAAATATTTTAATTATCTTTAGAGTAGCTTCATTAGCCTTTTTATTTTGAGTAGACTAGACTGTTTTCTTCCGAAAACATTTATTCTTTTTAAGCTGATACATATTACAAAAAAACTAAATGTTTGTAGCTTCAAATAAGTAAATGAAGAAGTATCCATATGAACGTTTGTAAATAGGCTAAACCATGGGAAGCTGTTAACTTAAGAGGCAGACATTTGGCACTAGATACATATGGGGTTAATTATGAAATTCGGAAACCTAATAAGCAGACACCAGGAGCTAAACACAAACCCTATCAGATATGCTTAGAAACTGCAAATAAAAATATTACCTTTAAGAAGATCTACCTAGGACCAGCTGTCACTGCACTGCAAAGGCTGCTTATGAGTCTCTAAGATCTAGAGTTTTTATATTATGTTATAAAAACCTTGATTGGTTGTGACTGGGATTACCTGAGACCCTGATTCCTTTCCTTCTTTATTTGAGCTTCAGATAAGTGAGTCAGCTGTACCTTGTATTTTAGGTAAAATTTATTCTGGCTCCTCACTTTAGTCTCTTCTGCAAAAGGCTTAATGGTTTGTGTTTTGGTTGGGCTTTATTAAGATTTGCATGATAATGAGGCTTCTGCTGGCCCTTTGCGCAGATCTGAACTCCACTCTAGAAATATGATCCATTAGGGCACTGTTTTCTGGAGTGGTCTGTGACTGCTAAGATGCTGAACCTTCAAACGACCTGCTCCCAGGCCTCACAACTGTTTGGAAAGGATGTAGATGGTAGAAAAGGACTTAGCAGCACTATTTTTATTTTATGGATGTTAATATGATTGAAGACATTTTTGTGAGGTAGTTACATTTTAAAGTGCACTAGGTGCTCTGTTGCCTCTTTTTATGCATCCACTGTTCATTTTAATATTTTCTAAGAGCATCTGTAGTATGTGATAGGTGTTCGTGTCACTTACAAAATTAAATTAACTAGGATGTTCTGAAATTGTCTTTAAAGGTCAGATTATAATAATTTTACCCAGAGTAGTACTTTTATTCAGGGGCAGGTCTAGGTAAATTGATAGCACTATAGAAGAATTAAGGTTAGATGTATAAAAGGACTTGGGCACTACAGTCCCACCAAAATATACTTATCAGTGTCTAAATTCGAAAGTTTAGACTGTGAAAATTCTTGTTCATCTCTTGACAAACTTGGAGACATTAAAAGTTTTACTCATAAACTATCTAAAGTTTTCCCCAGTATAGTTTCATAGCTACTTTGAGATCTGCTTCTGGGTGGTCATGAGACTTGATAATAAGGAACAAGTAGGTGCCTATTTCATTCCTGTATTTCTGAGGCTACATAAAGTACATGTTGCTCTATTTAATTCACAGAATTGGATGCCATAGATATTCCTAAAATATCTAGAGTAGAGATGACCACTCCAACCATCAGCACAGTGTACTCGCTGAGTATAGTTCGCTGAGTATAATTTTTCCTGTTGATTCATCTGTTCAATGTATACTTTTAAACGTGCACCAAACAGGGACTAGAACCCCAGTGCTGCTGTCCGGGATAACAATCATAGTCTGTAGTGCCATGTTCCATTGAGCTTTGTGCTTAGGTGAAGTAGAAAGCTGTTAGCAGAAGGATGGAGAAAGACCCACACCGACATAACTAAAAGTTCAGATCACTCAGCTGAAAGTGTTCAGATGAGGAAGGACAGAAAGAGGATTTTGGAATTTGTTGGTTCCTTACTGCAGGCAATTGCTATGACCATTGAACTGCCGGGTATTATGGGGCTACTGTAGGAATGATGTGATCCATTGTACATACCTGTGGTTGAAAATGGAAATGGAAATGGGCGGCTCCCAGGAATTTAATGCTAAGTGTTTGCTCTCAATAATAATCTTAATGGTGATGCTCTGATCACTTTGCTGATTTCTGTTGCCCTCGTTCTTCAGTGCTTAATTCCTCCCAAGGACTGAGCTGGAAGGTATGTGGCTTACGGTTGGGAAATCTCCTAGACAGCAGGATCCCTTTACAGTTGGCTGGTTTTACAGAGAAGTTCTTAGAAGAGCACAGATAGAGTCAGTAAAGAAATGTCCAAGATAGATATGAATGGAACAGAGCTACTGGAAGCAATACAGACACACCATTGACTGTCATTTGCTCTGGTAAAAAGCAGGACATATAAGGCTCAGACAGAAAATAGGGAAAGGTACCATGCTAAGAGACAGACACCAATTTTAGTCCTGAAATTTAGCTGTCCAAATCACTTCTGAAAGTGGGGCTGAGGTTTTTAAGTCACCTGGTGCTTTTGGAAATGCTACCAGGCATGTCTCTTTTTTCTCTTTAGGGTGTCCTTCAGCACACAATGGTTTTCATCCAAACAGTCTCCAATACCTCTTTAACATTTTCAGTGATGAGACTGATGAACCCTAGTCATTGAGTAGGTATGCAGCCTCTGTGTGAAATCAGTGTAAATGTTCATCTATGTGTTTGCAAAGTAACTGAGGTGACAGGAAAATTGTGGCACTGCCTTGTGCATCATACACACTTGGTAACACAGAGCCTTGGCAGCCCATCCCACGGGTGGTGCAGGGAACTCGTGAGCATATTAGGTGGATGGTCACAGCTGGACAAATCGTAGCAGTCGTCTTTGATCCCCTCTAGTACAGAAATAGGATTGTGAAAATGAGCTGGAAGGCTTTCCAGTAAGAGTCTCAGGTAGGTTTTTAATCATACATTTGAGCATGCATCACTGCTCAGCTATGACTGAGACTATCAGGACACCACTCCTAGATGTTGTATGGCTTGCACTCCTAGTTATTTGCTTCAGTAGGTTTTTCAGATCTAAAGACACAAAGGCAAGTACTTACTTGTGAGGACACAAAGTATTAAGGTAATCATTATTCATTTTTAATGACTGTCATGACTACACTTCAGCTGCTGGGTGCATCATTTAGCTCTTTGTTCCCAATGTCATTCACTGAATTGTCAGCATTTGTCATTCACCATGCATGCAATCCTGTTGCAGATGTTAGTGTTTTGTTGTTTTTTTTTTTTTTTAATGCCCAGCTTTGATACTGGAAAAAAGATGGCTTGCTCTCTGCCTTTGTCTTCCATTGCATGATCAGAGATGCAAACCCTGAGGGCATCAAGTGAGTAGAAGGTTCTTGCTTCCCCACCCTTCTTTCATACCATATTGGTAACTGAACAAAACAAATCTGCTACTAACGTTCCCCAGACTGGGAGGAGTCCAGACTGAGTCCCTCTCTCCTAAATTTCTTTGCAAAGGAACAGAGCCTTTGTATCTGAATGCATAGAAGCTTTGAGCCCAGCTGGCCTTGATTTTCCTATTCCGAGTTTAATACTGAGGTGAACGGTAGGGGGAGTATTTTACAGAGCACTTGCAGCTCTAGTATTTCTATTAAACAAGTTGTTTTTGGGAATCGGCAATGTGTATGGCTACTAGGCTTTCTAGGAGCAATTTTCTCACCTTTTTGGTGTCGAGTTACTAGTGTGATTTATGTCCTTGATATGACAACAGTATTTTGCCCTCACAAGGAAATTTAGGACTTGAACAGGCTGTTCCCCTTGCTCTCACTAACATTTCTCAAAAGGAGAGATTTGCAGCTAGGCCCCCATACATCTATAGGACTGCTCTGTAGAAGGCATATCTTCTGTTGCTTGTTTTTGTTCAACAGCACTTTCTGCAGTAGAGCAAGGATAGGTCCTACCTTTCTTCTATTTGATCCTTGAGCCAAAGAGGACAATAGAATGAAAAGAAGTAATGGTGATTATTTCTCATTGATTTAAAAAAAAAAAAGAAAACAAAAACAAAGAAAAACAGTATGAAGGATGCTTGGAGGAAATTATTCTTTATGCGTTGTGCTTCTGACTCTTATTATATCACTATGTGCCCTTGGAAAAGCCACTTACTTTCCCTAGGATATGAAAGCTGGGAATAGTGATGATGTCTGTGAAGCTCCATGAGATCTGCGGGTGAAAAACGCTAACCATATGCCAACTTTCTTTTTTCTTTTTTTTCTTTTTTCTTTTTTTTTTTGCTACTGTAAGAGGCAGAAGGGGATGGTGTGCCAGAAAAACTCTGGCAAACCATTTGTGCCCCGCTGTGTTCCCTGTTTCTGCTCGTCTCCTTTATATAATCACTTTCTAATTCTTAGGTCCCGGAAATACTTTGCTGCTTGCTGTTATATAGCGTATCACTTGTAGTTGTGCATCAAGCACAGCAGAGCCCTCATCCCCACTAGGTGTTATAATGAGCCAAATGAGATGGAGAAGAACAAGCCAGTTTCTGGAGCAAAGGTTATGGGAAGGGAAAAAAGAGTTAATACACAGCAGCTTCTGTTTTGCATTTAATCTAAAATTTCTAGGTCACTTCGTCTAGTTCCTTTTCTTCTGCACTGCTCTACAGTCTGTTGCCACCAGACTGGCCTGTAAGTTCTTTCTGTCCTTTTTTGGAAAGGTTTATGAAGAAAGAAAACAGGACTACTTAGTTAAGTCACAGTTCAGAGCAGTCTAAATATGCAAGGAGAATTGACAACTGCTACCTCCTGTCCAACATCTAACAATTCTATTTGCATCTGCTTTTTATCCTCTGACTGTTATTTCCTTGCGTTCTTGATGGACGTTTTGCATGGAGGGGAATAATTCTAATCATTACATGAAGCAGAGCACAGAGGAACTGGATTTTGTAGATTCATATCTATGTTGTAGCATACTGTATGTTTGCTGAAATTCAGAAACTTCAGTGCAGATTGTTACTGGCTGCAAAATGGGAAAAAGATTGTCCAGAAAAATTCTGAATTTATTAATCCTTTTAATCTAATTTTATCTTGACCGTAAGTTTTTTTTAAGCTGTTGATCAGAAAGCTACTGTAACAAGCAATTAAAAAAAACATCATGCAGTGTTAACTTTTTGAGACCTTCTGCTGGACCTAGAATTTATTAGCTCTTGGTTGTATTTCTCAAAGCTAGTACTGAAGGTAAGACTCTGATATTAAATAGTCTGATAGGTATGGTTGGGGTATAGCATGCTCAGAAGTAGGGCTGTGAAGGAGGAAATCCACTAATTACTAATTTTATTAAGGAACAATATTGCAGATTCCAGTAAAAGAGAGAATTGTTGTAACCCTAGCCCTAGTGTAAGAGTGGCCTGAGTCAACAAAATGAGTGGGATTCTGTCATTTCCCTGCTGCCTTTTATCCCCAGAAGGGTTTCCTGTCATTTCAGCAATGGCTGACAGGAGTCAGCTGAGTGCTGACATGTATTGTGGCACCTGTAAGCATTTTTGACATAATTGATATAGTCCTGCAGGGTTTTGACAAGTTTGTCAACCTAATGAATAGGCAGCTGAGCTTTAAAACCAATACTAAAGGTCATGTGATTTGCTCAATGGAAGGTGAAAAATTCTTGTAACCAAGTAATATTTTCTGACTTATTCTGCTTGCCTGAGAAGGTGGATATGGGCAAGGGGGACCTCTTCATAACCTTTCCACTCTAGTGTTGCTAATGACACTAAATGGGAAGGTGGAGGGCTCCCTTTGAATAATGTTTGTTTTGTTGATAAGCAAAATTTGGGAAGCCTTCATGTACAGTAAAATATTTAAAAGTGAATGATCCTACTTAGTGCAGCTGCAGTTGTTTTGCTATAAAAGCACAGGAGATCCTGTTTATAAAAGAAAATAACTCCTGGTAGCAATAAGGCATCTGTAGACTGTTATAGCTATGTATATAACCTTGAGGTTATATGAGTAAAAATACCTGATTAAAAGAGCCATCTCCTTTTAACAAAATAGTTTTATTTTGCAGAAAATGTGTGCAGACCAAGCCATGTGGCTTATACTAGCTTTTAGGTTATAGTAAATTGGCAAAGTTTCCACAAATCAGCTGAGTCTTTGTAACTGCCTCTGAACAAAATATTAGTGAAAGAGGTTTAAACAACTGAATTTCATCTCAAAATTTGAGCAGGCTTAAAACTTACACATTGCTCAGCTGGCAAGCAGCAACACCTTAGGTTGCTGCAACTCAGCCATGTTTCTAGTTGTGGCCAAACAATAAGACCAGCTGAAATAATAAAGATCTTTCTAAATGCCATCTTATGTTTTCTTTGCCTATAAGCAGATCTTATGATATTTAAAATGAAAGTTTTTTCATTTTAAATAAGAACTTCATGACTGCATCTTTAACAGTGTCTTCCAAATGTCCATCTCTGAGCCTGAAGAAATACAGGCCAGGAAAAATATGCATTAACCATACTTTAGGGAAATACTAGCATTTCTTCAATTGCAATTTCACTTGCTTTTTTTAAGCGGTCCCAAGCACAGAGCATTGTATTTAGTTGGTATTTCTCCTTCTTGACAAGACAAAAAGTCTAAGGAGTGACCTTACTGAGACTGAAATATTGACTGTGGTGAGGTTTTATATACAAATGGCAATATAAACATCCAAGCAATGACATATTTTCAGAGCAAGAAGTGAAATGTTACACTAATATTAGCAGAGTCATCAGATCAGTGGCCGTAACAGCTTGACTAATTTTTACAGAATTAAAATTGCTTAATTGCAGTTAATGCCCATTTGTCAAGCACACATTATTATGGACTATACCAAAAAGGTTTAGGAATAAGAAAGGAGAGGGAAAAGGAGTAGAAAAAGCAGAAACTAAAATTAATATTTTATAACTAGATTTCCAGATTTACTTAACTGCTTTTCGAACTGCATAAAACTGATGTATTTTGCTTTCAGAAAAAGAAAACATTTGTGATGCAAAAGTCAATTTTTAGGCTGGCTGTCTATGAGGAATTCTGGCCTCCTGTTTAGACATCTAAGTAAAATGCATTGGTTTGTATCTCCTGGACTGTACTTCTTTCTGGCTCTGGTCATCTGGGGGTCATCACACTGTTGGTTTACTTGACTGCATTCCTTCGCCTGGATTCTGCTTTAAACTAAGACACATGTTAATGAGCTATTATTGACTGTTTACCAGCAGGAGGTAACAAGAGGATTTTCTTCTGTTTCTGAGTAGAACTGGTAAATTAGTTACTGAAAGAAAAGGGAAAAGCTGAGATAAGCGTAGTATATTTTTCTGTAAAATATCAATATTTGGCAGAAAAATTTCTGCTAGCCTTGATTATATTTGCAATTAGACAAGTGCCTATAATGACCATCTGCAAGTTTGTTTGCACATGTGGAATTTCAGACTTGAACCTACATTCTCCAGGAAGAATCCACTTTTGTGACGGATCAGACCAGAACCACTGATCCACACAAGGCTGAACCCGGCGGTATTTGAAAAACAGATGCAATCAATAATTTCTGGCCTTAGCTTATTTCTCTGTTTGTGAATTTGAGAGAATAGCTATGAAAAGCACAAGTTTTAAATTTATTTGTTGAAGTATTTAAATACCAGAGAGAGGCATTATGAAAAATTTCTCTTATTGTTCAGTTTGGGATGGTCGTATTATGCATATGTCTTCATAATCAATATTGTGTGTATTGCTGTTTGAAGTCTTCGGAATCTCAGAGGCGCAAACCAGACCTTCTGACGTGCAATATTTCTAGTAATTTTTCAGGTATTTTTAATAGTTGTAAACTAGAAACTGCTTTTGCTAGTCTCTTTCCCTTTCACTTTTATGTTTCTAATCACGTTTTTCACTTGTGCTACCCCAGGTGATATGAGTCATGTTTCGTCTGTTAGATTTGACCAAAATATTTGCTTTTTTATTGTTATGCAGATCATTGTTATCATTCTGCCATATCTCCCTTGATAATTTTGAAGACATTAGGGGATTAAATGTAAGGATAGACTAACATTTACTTTATGTTAGCTCCCCATGAAGACAGTCAATAGAGCAGCCAATAAGGAGTTGGTTGTTAGTCTGCAGTCTTACAAGTAAACATTGGGAGTCTTTTAAAATATACATTTTGTATATATAACCTTCTAGGGCACAAATGTTTACATAGTTGTGAACTTCCATGACATTTTTTCTCTCTACCTGTTGTAAACATTTAGGTGGTGTCTAACATTGGGATATTAGTACAGAAATTCACCTAACTATCATCAGACTTCAGCTTGCCATCTTTAAAATTGAGCGCTTGTGGAAACAAACAAAAACCTGTGCATGCTTTCAGGGGGTTCAAGCAGTATTGATGAGACTCTAGTTGGAACTAGAATGTCATGTATTCAGTCCTGTGTTTGTAAGGTGTGTTGGGAGCATGAACGGTTGGGATAAAAGTGCAGGCTAAATAGCTGTATATTTAGTAAATGCCTTCCACCTTACATGCTGAATAAGGGAAGAGTTTGCTAGGAAAAAACACCATGTTATCATGTAATTAAAGACATTTTCAGGGAAGAACATAATGAAGGTTGAAAAGGTGAACTTAATTCTGGCAATTTCTAACTCCTGAGTGTTTGACTTTGCAATCCTAATATAGTTTTCTTTGTATGAAACACAAGAGTTCTCATGGCAACTACTTTCTCAAGTGTCTATTTCAAAACTAAACACAGTTATTCATTCGCCCCTCACAGCTATCATTTTAGCTGAGCCTTTTCTATCTTTTCGATGCAGATATTAAGTTTGAGAGACCCAAACTGCCATCAGTATTCCAAGTGCAGCCTTAGTAACTGAGAGCAAAGGAGAAATATGACCAGAGTTCCTTGCTAGAGCTTCCTGTGTAGTTTCTATTCCCTAGAACTTAACTTGGTTTTGGTAACAGAACTGACTTGGAAATTTATTTTTAGTATATACTCAGCAATTTCTAAATATTACATATATTTTTATAGGTATGCAATGTGCAGGAGTGCGGAAGACACGCATGCCACCCAGATACGGGTTTGCTCTCTAGCTTATTTTTTTAGGGATTTGAAAAAAGATGCTTAATCATTTCTAATATATGCCTTATAAAATGAATTCGTATGCATGTACATATATATATGTATGATGAATACATGTCTGTGGTCCATAAGCCAGAGAACCAGAGATTAAACAATTTCTCATCTAAAGCATGCCAGCGTGATGTTCACCAAGGACATTACAGCCTCCCTAGTAAATGTTAACTATCCAGTTCAGGGGAGTGTTCAGTACCAGCTATGTAAAAGAAGGTGTAAGGAAGCCTCACAACAGACAGTTATAAAATCATTCTGCCACAAGAAGTTGTTTTTTTCTTTTCTCCCTCCAGCTCCCAGTAGTTAATCGTTGGCTCAGGTCCAGAAACTTGGAGGAGATACAGTGTGTATTGTTTTTATGCTAATGTAGCTGTCAGTGATCTTGACAGCTCCATTATTGCAGGTAAAGGAGCTCTGGGGAATCTCATGCAATAGAAAAAAACACAGAATATGAGCAGTAGGGAACACAGTGTTAGGACATCTGAGTGGCTCTGCACAACGCCAGGCTGGAGCTAATGAACCTTCCTGGACCAAACTGATTCTTGCAGAGCTGCACTGATGTCCGCCTACCTGGGGTGAGCTGCTCTGTGCCATCAGCCTTCCCAGAGTGCCAGGGAGCATGAGACGAGGCTGGTGGAGTAGCCCTGCATGATCCAACCCCAGACTGGCTTATTTTATGAGCTGGTTTTATGTATTCAGGGGAATCGGCAACTACAGAGAATCAGCAGGATAGATCCAAGCACAGATCTGTATATTTGCTGCCTTTTCACTGTGTTTACTGACCTATTTTCTCTTCCTCTGTCCCTCCTCATGCTCAGGACCCAGCCTAACAATTTTTATTTGTGCAGATAAACTGTAACACTAAGAAATAAAGTGGCCCTCTAATGTCAGTGGCAGAAAGCCTTGTTCTCTGATCCTTTAACTTGGCTACACTCTTCCCTGTCCTACTCTTTTTACCATAGTAGGAGGAGACTATTCCTATTCGCAGTGATCCTTAGAACAATAAAATACAATGTCACCTACATGTCTGCAACATCCTGAGCTAATTCTGTCTTGATGTAGCTACTAGAAGACATCTGTAAGCTCTCCACTGTGACTCAAAGGAGAGAAGACAATGCAGGGCAAATATGCATCCTTCCAAAAACTGTCATTACAAAGAGAGAACTGTTTGTTCAATCAAAATATATGGCAGTGATGTGCAGCCTTAGTCTCTTATTCCTGCTTCTGCATCTTTGAAAGCTTTTCCCCTCCATTTTTTCCCATGCAAATACCTTCCTCTATAGTCATGACAACTAAAGCAAAAGCTATGTTTTAAACCAACAAACAATTAATTTTAATCAAATATTTATGAGCATGCATGATTAATATTTATGGCAAATATCGATGTCAGCTGAAGATGAAGATAAAAATCAGCTGTAAAATCTTGGTGTGAAAATGGAAATATACAGTAAGTGTTAGTTATGTGGCTACTATTCTTAACTACCATTACAGCTAGTGAAGCTTTCCCTCCCAAATATTGTTCTAGGCTGGCTGAAATGGTTCACAGTTTTGGAAAACTATTTTGACTGAGATCAAACTATAACGATTCTTTCAACTTTTCAAAATAAAAAGTTTTTTTTTTCACATTCAAATCACTTTTTTTACCCAGGATGTAACAAAAGGTAATTAAAAAAAAAAATTGACCTAGCTGTTTTAAGAGACAAGACAAAGGAAGTTTCTGATTGACCCAATGCATATTCCCAATATTTTTTGGTTTACTCATCTAATTGAAAAATTATTACCAGAACTGAACATAGCCCCCTATATTAGGACCTTTTTGTATATATGGTATGGGATGATTACAGTATTTATTTGAAAATGGGAGACTTCTTTTATCTTGTGTTTTTTTGCTTTTCAGGATGCAACAAGAGCTCTTGAGTATTTAGTGATAGTAGGCTAGCTTAGTTAAATCCAGACTTGAATTCAAGAGCATGTTTTTAATAAAGGTAATTAATTTTGAAACAGTTTATCTAACCATACAATAGATTCTTCATACCTTTAAATGATTTCAATTAAGATGGGATATCTTTCTAAAAATATGCTTTGGCATATCTAGAAGTTATGGGTGGGATATAGAAATATTTTGCCTGTGATATGTGGGAGGTCAGATTAGATGAATGTCTGTGGTTTCTTATTTTTTCTTTTTTTTTTCTCCCTTGGCATTAAAATTTAGGAATCTATGAATAAGAACAATTTAAGCTGTGATCTGAAGTCTTCTCTTGAATTTTTCCCTAGTAGATAGCAAAGCTATCAATCAAGGACAGCCTATTTTATAATTTATTTCTATCAAACTACCATATGATGAGCTTGGGAAGATGACCCTCGCACTTACATTGATCTCGATGTTTGGTCACAAGTTTAAGTGCTCAGTCGTGGAACAATTTTAGAGATGAACATTTTCGTTTGCCAAGTAACTTCAGTGAGATCGATGATGCTGTTGAGGAACCTGAAGCAAAATCTCTTGGCAGCTACAAAAGGACAGTAGCTGAGCTTGTAGAGTTTCAGGTCATATCACAGATGCATTAGGTTTAGACCTTAGAAACCTGGACTCCAGGTGCGGAGCTCCAGTCCCTCTTATCTGCACTGGTAATGTGTGACTGTGTATGTCAGCTCTGCTGAGGTGGTCAAAGCTGCATCTGCAGCCTTTGCCTGGCACTGGACGTAACCTGGTGGACTTCTGACATCTGGTGCCCTTGTAGGTCACCTGAGTCATCCGGAGCCTGCCCTTGCACTGGGAAAAGGCAGAAGATTTCAGGAGGGACATGGGCTGTCTGGTCTACCCAGCTTCTAGAGTGGGATAGCACTGGAAAGACAGAGGCAGGGCCAGTCCTGCTTCCCTCTCAAACTGCAGATAAGAGCAGAGGGAGGTCTGCTTTCTTCAAGGAAATCTACCCCTGCCATGTTTGCTGGTGAGCTGCCAGGAGTGAGCAGTAGTGCCTGGTGTCCAGCCTAGCCTTGAGGTTGCTCTTGAAATGCATTACAGCTAGTGGACTTTTATTTGCTTTGAGTTCCCACTGGAGTATCTGGACCACATAGGGGATGTGATTTGCCAGCTACTCTGAGCAATTAATGAATGGGGAGGGAAAACAGAGTCAAGGCTATGTACTTGTCCCCAATTTTCTTCATGCACTCCCTGTTCTACTATTCACAGATAGAGCTACCTAAACTTATCATAGCTGCGAGCTAGGGTGTTTCTGCTAAGGCAAGTAATGGTGTGGTGTCTACTTGGAAAGTCAGGTACTTGTACAAAGTAGCCCTAAATGCCCTGCTTAGATATGCAATGCAGCAACAGTTAATGTGTTTGGAGCCAAGTACTATTAAAGACTTATTAATTTTGTTAGTATCTTCTTTTTTTTTTTTTTTGCAAGTTAACTACCGTTCATCTGTTGTCTTATAGCTTGCACAATTTAACACTTAATTTGGAAGCAGTTTCACTGGTATGGACCATGCTAAGATGAGGAAAAGTATCTTAGTAGAAGTATACTCATTATATAGTGTATGAGCTCTACTTGTATATGTCAAAAACAGCTCTTTGGTGTCCTCAGGAAATGGTCTCAAACACTAATAAAAAATTTTCATGTTACCTTTCAACATCAGTTCAAAGAAGTTATTGGTGTCTGAATAAAAATAGGTTTCGTTTTAGGGTGATTGAATTTTAATAATCTGTTAGATTTTTAGGACTCCAGTTTATTCCTGTCTTTCTTTCTTTCCTTGCCCTCCCTTTCTCAACACTTTTCCCCTTAATCTCCATCTCAGTAGGAGAAAACTTGCCTCTGGGATAGAAGTAGGAGGAGCAAAGAGCAAGAAGAATCAAGCTAAATTAGGATGTCTTGGAACACAGAAGGTCACAACCTCACATTTTTCTGAGAGCAAATTTCCTGCTATTGACTCTATAACACTAAGGAGGATTCAAACTGAATTAATTTTCAACCCCCCCTACCCACTCCCCCCCCCCACATTTTTCCTTTTCTCTCTAGACAACAGATGTCAATGTCTTTTTAAGTTGTTGATGATTAACTGCTAACACTGTGCTGTTAAAAACTCTCAGTCACATTTTTCAAAACCTTCAGCAGTGTTACTGATAAAGTGCACACCGCAGCGATGAACATGATATTATTGCAGGTTTTTTTTAAAATGAGAAACTTATTTTTCCCCCTGCCCCTGCTCATTTTAAATACATTGAAATTTCTCCTGAATTCATACACTTATTAGAGTACCATATACACAAAGATTTTGCAAAGGACTCTTTTGTTTTGTTTTGTTTTGTTTGTTTGTTTGTTTTCTGGGGAGTATTTGTGTGGATTTGCACCACAATAGGCTTTGAAGCAATATCTGTTGTTGCAAGTCTGAGATCTAGCTCTGTTACTCCCTTAACTTATTCAGACCAAAGGCAGAAATTCTTTGGAATAAATGTACACAAAGGTGGCTATCCTCATAAAGCTAGAAAGGTTGATACAAATGTAGAAAGTTGGTTAACCCTGCTTTCTTCTCATCCTGATTTTTTTCTGAATATTTATCTTTGTTGCATCTTTTTCTATTGTTGTTTCTTTTGTTTGATTTATTTAAGGAGGAAACAGAATAAAGAGCCCCAAGGGGAAGGATAATCACTTTCTTTCTTTCCCATACACACGCAATGTAAAGAGTGTGCATGAGGATGTTCCCATAAAAAGTCATAAAATCTTATTTTTGGACCTTTACTCATATTACTGTGGAACTTGCTGCCCCTCCTCACTTCTTTTTCCTTAAGTGAGTACAGTTTGAATATCAAAATATGGAATTCAGATTCTGATGGGAAAAATGCACAGTTTGTCCATCTGTGATTTTTTTGTTTGTTTGTTTTTGCTATCTCTAGTAGGTAACCTCTCGTTTTCTTGTTTTTTACCAAAGCACTCTTGTGTTTTTTAACCTTCTTCCACAGCAAACAATGAAGGATGTGCCGCTTGTTGAGGTAATGGTAGTTTTTCTTTGTTTGAGTTAGAAATAATCTAGATGTTGAAGCTGTTAAAAATCTTCTGACAAGGCTGTCATTGGGCCCATGGCAGGTCAGTTAAAGCTAGTGAAAAGAATTATAGGTGTGATAATCTGTTGCAAGAGCTGAAGGAGTGTGGTTAGGGCTCTTACAAATGTTTGGGGAAACTAGCTGGAGTGTGGTCTACCTGAACTTAGATCTCAATCTTGCAAATCTGACACCTAAGCTTAAGTTTATGCACTTGTGCAAGCCAGTAGGCATGCTTGCACAGTATGTGGAGATAAGAATTTGCATATAGCTTTGCAGGTTGGTGTTGTTAAAATGTAAAGTCTTCAAAGCTATTTATTTTTTTCCTCTCCTGGTTGCAGTGCTAGTAAGCTTCGATTTGCATGTGCTTTTTAAATAGCTGTTAGAAATAATCGTCATTATTGTCTAGGTAGGACTACTGAGTTTTTGAAGTTCTAGTTGAATTGATTAGCTGGGCCATTTATGCTGCTAGGTGAACCTAATTTCTACTCCTAGTACTGTCCCCAGGACCTCGCAGCTCACTAATGGTCTGAAAAAATCTCATGCCAATGGCTAGGTGTTTTTGAGGAGAATATAGAAATGTATGGGACCACATGTGTCAGAGAATCACTTCTACAGCCACAGGCATTAATCTCAAAGGATCCACCAGGTTACCTGCTTGGCTGCTGTTTCTCTTATCTGCCTTTGCTCCCCAGTGTTGGGTTATACAGCTCAAGACATGAAAAACCATCAGTGAGATGCAGAGGGCTAAAGAGGGCCTCAAGAGTAGGCAGAACTTCAAGTAGGAAAGGGGAAATGACAAGTCTAAAAAGCCCTTCAGTGTTTCCTGTTGCTATTTCAGCACTAGGATCTGAGTTTTCAGCTACATTTTTTTTTGTCAGACAACAGAAGCATGTCAGTAATCAAAGTTTACTCTCATTTTTATAAAAGAAAATAAGTTAAAACTGATTTGAGGAGAAAGTTCTTTACTGTGAAGGTGACTGAGCACTGGAACAGGTTGCCCAGAGAGGTTGTGGAGTCTCCTTCACTGGAGATATTCAAAACCCGCCTGGATGCGATCCTGGGCAATATGCTGTAGAGAACCCTGCTTGAGCCAGGAGGTTGGACGAGATGATCTCCAGAGCTCCCTTCCAATCTCAACCATTCTGTCATTCTGTGATTTTTGAAGCCAGTAGCTATGGCTAAAGTGGCTACTGGTTCCATGACAATACTGCAAAGAAGCTAAGAATTTTAGGATTTTTAAGAAAACAAGATTAGCAAACTTGTTTAATTAGAATAGAGCGAAAAGAGGTATGTATAATCTGCCCTTTCTTATTTTCTTGACGTCTCTTTGCTGAGACCTACTTTTCAGACTGGAAAGACCCCCTGAAAAAAAACAGTTTTTAATAAGATGCTTAAAGAGAAAGAAATGAATAGTTTTTAAAAAAAAGTATCCCGCTATACAAGTAATTAGCCTCCTCAGGGTGTGTATTATTAGGCTGGCTGTATGCTTCTTAGGTGGCCAAAAGGGAAGGCACTTCGCTTTCATCCTCTTACCTAATGCAACAAATCCAAGGTATGCAACCACTCACTTAATAATGCACACCATGTTGAGGCTTAATTCTATTGTACTTGTTCTTTTTTCATGCTCCAGGCTGGTTATAGAAGGAAATGCTGCAGAACAGCCTTGGGAGCAAAAGTCACAGTTTGGGATTATGTTCAAGCATTGAAAAAATTGTAAAAACTCTTTTGTTATTTTCCCATTTTTTGTTAATAAAGGACTATTTTATTGGCTATACACTTTCAAGTAAATTTCTCAGTCATCTTTAGAAAAGCTGGTTTCAGCCACCTACACATCTCTGAAGGAAAAATACATTAGGCTGAAATTTACCTGCTTTTCATATATCACTGTGATGTCAAAGCAGCTGTTTGTTCCTTAATGTGCCCTTCATTTTCCTGTTGAAGCAACTTAAAGCAATCTGAATTTTTTCTGGAGGTTGGAAGTTTCACAAAGCAGCAGATAGTCCACTTCTGAATAAAGCCTAGAGAGGGATCTTTGATGTTTTCATGATCTGCTGCATCAAGAACTGCCATTAAACACAGCTGGTGCTCCCAAAATGCAGAGAGAATGTGAGGTAACCTCTAAGTGCAAAGATTAGAGAGGGCTAGAAGATATATTTTCCATGACAACACTGGACAGAAATGAAAAAGAGAAGAATGAAAAATAAGAGTTCACTGAAGATTTGAAAATTTCAAAATAGCATTTACTCCATGCAAAATGTTTCACTTTTGGGGAAAAAAAAAAAAAACTTTGTTAAAAATGATTTTGTCCTACTATTTCAACTAGTTCTGGAAAAGATGCACTTCTCCACTCTAGTGTGTGTGTAAATTCAAAGGCTTCTAGTCTGAACATTTAGTATTCATTTGGGTAGAGAAGAGTTGCTGGATAAGGAACAGGATATTTGTTGTTCCTGACACAGTGGTTGGTCCGTCTCCTGTTTGGCACAGAAATAGTCCTTGGCTGAGAGAACATACAAAAAGCACATTACTGGGCACCTATGTTGTGGTTGGCTAGGAGCCTGTTCACAATCTGTGTGTAAGGACCACCGCTGAATAAAAATAAGGAAGTGGAGATGTTTCACAGTTGAGCAGAAAGCTTCACGGCACTGACCCTTTCCTCCTACTTGGGTTGCAGCACATTCAAGGTACAAGAGTTCTGTCATGCTTGACTTCTTCCACTCATTGTTTTTCAACCAAATACCTTTGCTGTGCTAAAAACTGGAGGTAATGCGATTAAGAAAATCAAAATGGGTGATTTGTAATGTACAGAGCTTGGACTGTTATACTTGGACTGTTGTTCCAGCTACACAATTCTGGGTAATATTGTCTTTATCTCTGGAGAGCAGCATAATAAATAAACCTAGTGTGGTACTAGGCACATTTTTATGCCAATCCTTACACCTTTCTTCATCATTATCGAGCTATTTTTTACCATAAAGGCTGGTAAATGTTACCAGCTCCAAAATATCTGCTAATTCAGTTGAAAACAAGCTACAATATTCTTTAAAAATCTAGCCCTGCAAATACTTTTGTATGCTCATTACCTCACAGAACCCTATGGGAAAATTTTGCAGGATTATGCTCTAAGAGATTATAAATAAAGAAAACAATGGCCCCACTGCTGCATTTATGCTCTGCACTTTTTTTTTTAAATATATTAAACATTAAGTGAAATGGATTAAGAACTGATTTTGATACGTTCACCACAGGGGGTTCTGAAGAAATATGTGTTAACTTGCCTTTTGAGACTTCTGGTTTAGAATCGTGGTTAGATATTCACCCTTTCCCCATCTCCATTCCCTCCTGTAGAAGCAAAGTTTTCCAATTACAGGAAGGCCCTAGGAGGTAAGTGTGTGTGAGTGGGTGAGTGGCTACTTTTTTGTGGACACATAAAACTGATGAGTGCTTATGCTTGTCTGAATGAAACCAAAATCAAGGAATGAATCTCTGCTACACATGGCTCTTTCATGTAATAAATGACTTGTATCAGCATTCCTATACAAATGTTATTAACGTTTCTGATGTGATTGCTATCAAGCAATTTTTGTGCTGTACCACAGACCTCAGCTAGAAGAGTTTGCTAAATGAAATCTTAACTACCTTCTTTTTTTTGCAGGATGCAGTTATTATTATTTACTTTTTGGGCTATGAAGTGACAAAAACATTGAGACTTTTTGAATTATGGTGAACATCTTTATTTCATAGGTTCATAATTCATGAACTTGTTGTCTGATTTACTGCAAATTTGGTAGAAAAATCCTACCTCAGCTTGAGACTTAACCTACAAATCTTGAGGCTGATATGATTTGTGTATGTGAAATTTAGAAGGAGGGATAGGAGCCAAATTTTATCTCATAATGGAAACCTACACTGTAGCCTTAATTAAGGTGAGTCTTGCTGTTCCTTAGTATCTCTTTTCCAGCCTTTGATGTCTCAAAATACAGACGTATTAGTTATGAATGCTCCTTTTCGTTAGTGGTGGCTATTTAAAGATCCTCAAGGGAAGTAAGCTGGTGGAGCTCCATGGAAATCAGCATACCTGATTTACACTAGCTTCATTGTGAGCTGAGTACTCTGAAGAATACGGTTGTGATATGCTACCACTCCGTAATGTCTACATGGGTTTTGCAGCAATCTCATACCTACAGTGCACAGAATGCTTTTAAAAAGAGAAAACTATCAATATATTCCAAATTCTTACTTGTATAAAACCATGTGAAAGCCCTTTGTAGAAATTCTTTTTTTGTGTTTTCTGTTGAAGCACAGCTGTAGGAGAGAAGCTGATGTGGAGAGATGCACCATGAATCTTTCTATTGTTTCTTGGAAAATGGTTTCTTCCTTGCTGGGTTACAGCCATTTTGTTTAAATCTTGCAGTTTGTATTCTCTGTTTTTATCTGCCTTTCTTGAGTATGTTAGCTTCCACTTTAACACAGTAGCTTTTATAAGTGAGATGAATAGTTCACTGCTTGGTTGTTGTATCCTGGAGCGTCTTCCAAGTATAATTATCAAAGGTGAACGTAATGGCTTTCTATTTTTTCTGTACTGGTCTGTAGAATGATTATTTTAGCATGGGGTACTGTATTGGTTTATTACATTGTTAGGTGCCAGTCTTTTGTTTGAGACCTGGAATCACTTATTTTTCTAATAAAATGTTGTATGCTATTTGCAGCTGCAGTATTCTCAGCTTTAGTAATAAATGAAAAACACAATCAAAGCAAGAGCATTTCAATATATCAAACTCATTCCAGTCATTATCAGAATATGGTGAGATGGGGAAGGACAATTTCACCCTGGAGAAATCTCTGTAATCTATACCCAGCATAGAATTAAATAATAAAGAACAAGTGGATGTATATGATATTTGATTTCCAGATAGATGGGCGAGTGTGCTCATTTCTCCCATCTGTCCAGAAATGAAATGCTTTACCAATGAGTGGTGTTTTACTGCTATTCCAATACAGCTTTTCTGCATGATTCCTTACTCACATAAAATAAGTGTCCTTTATGGAATTTAAAACTTTTTCCTCTAAATTTATTAGAATTTTATTTTATGTTCTTTTTTTTTTTTCTTTTTCTTTTTCCTACAAGTCTGCTTATTATTCACCACAGGAGACTTCTTCTAAAGTAGTCAGAGGAATCCAAGGGAGTTAGGTACCTCAATCCTACTGAAATTCAATGGGAATGAGATACTGATCTTTGTAACCTGCTTTGAAAGTATGAGTTTCTCTCATTGTTTTATTTAAAGTGAGAATAATAATACTGGGAATATGCAAGGCTTGTTCACAGAGTAATCCTCTGATGGAGTTACATAAGGGGAGTTAGTAGGAGTAGGAATGATAGTTCATCCATTCCAAATTGGTATCCAGATCCATATATACTCAGTCAGCCTGTCTATATGGTGGAAAGTCATAGCCCTGAAATTCAACCAGCCACTAAAGGATGTAAGAATGAGAGGAGACTTAAAATAGACTGCTTCATCTTTCCTCCCACTTATAAAATACTTGTTTAGTTTGCTTTCTCCATTCAAGAGATGGAGAAAATGGTTCGTTTTGTACACTGCAAAGAACCACTTTTCTGGGAACTGCCTACACCTAAGATGCTTTAGTAGTTATTTAAGTTTCCCTATTGTTCATTTTTCAGGAATGTGCCTGGTTCCTTAAATGGCACAGTAAAAGCCTCTGTGTTGACAGGAAGCCTTTTCCAAAGGTTAATTATTTTATGAGAAAAGAAATTACTCCTATATTGCCTGTTAACCTTTGTTTTTTCTTCTTCTTCTTTTTTTTTTTTTTAATTATTTCCTTCAGTTATGTGACTGCTTGGGAGTCACAAGAGCTTTTTTCACTTTCTAATTTAGCTTATCTCTTAAATATTTTTCTCAAATCTGAACCGTATCTTGTTAATCTTGTTTGTTCTAGAGAGAATAGATTAAATTCCTTTAACTGTCCACTTTATTAAATTCTTGGTATAATTTATTGGTCTAACAAAATCAGACAAGTAGGAAATTTAATTGCTTAAAAGTGCATAACCCATTGCTACTGCAGACTGGCTCATAAATGTGTTACAGTTATGAAAGATAATTAAAATGAAAATTGTTTTCTTTTAATTAGACTTCAATAATGAGCATTTTTCACTACCTAAATAATTAAATTTTCAAACGGTATACTTTTATTTAAAGACACTACCTATGTAAGGTCCTTATCTGCTCCCCAGAAAAGGAAAACCTGATTGTGTTTTGATTTAATATGTATTCATTTTCACTAATCTTAGGAAAGTAGAAAGACTCTCTGGGTCCTATTTTACAGCTCAGGGGTAGAGGTAAGGCGAGGTTAGGGGGGATATTCCTTCTGTCCACTTGATGCTGTTTTAGCTGTGTCACTTGTACCCACATTGTGTGAAGTCGGGAGGTGGGTTCTCCCCGTAGCTGCCGGAATGGGCACTTGGGGCTCTTGGAACCTCCCTGACATTATCCCGGGCCAGATACCTAATGTTACACAGTGCAAACATCCTTGCTGTCCAAGGTAGCACGAGTAGTCTTTAGCTGATCTAGTCAAATGCTTCTGTGGATTTGGTTAGTATGCTTTTTGTGGCACTCCAGACTGCAGTGACTTCAGTGATTCTGTGATTTCTCCAGAAGCTTACAGCCATGGGCTTTCAAGAGCATTAGTCGCACCCCTTTGCAAAGAGCTGGGAAGGACCTTCAGATACTTGACTAGCATTTTGAAGGCTGCCATTGTACCACTTTCAAAGGCATATTCTACCCCTTGGTTTACATTGAGTCAAGTATGTGCTGGGATCTGACTTCAGGGATTCGAGCTGTCGGATATGGTTAACTGACAGTATATACCTCAGTACTGAATCACTGACTTAAGGAGATCCCTACAATTGGAAACACTCATCTTGACATCAGCTTTATTAATTCAAGTGTGTAGTGTTCCACACTCCACCATCTTCTCCAGCAATATCAGGCACAGGTTATGTTTACAGTTATTGTCAATGACAACAAGATAGCAGCAGAATTCCAGGAGAACATACGATACGCTCAAGGGCTAATCTTCAGTCATTTACAAAAGCTGGAGCTCCATTGAAAAACAGGCATACGTAGGAGATGATTTAGTCTAGAGTTTTGTTTTTTTTTATGGACTGCATTTTCTGCTCTTTATTGCATATTGTGGTGGTGGTGTTTATCAGCTTTTATTTTACTATTCCTTGACCAACTATATATTCAATGGTAATGTTTTTTTCTTGTTTGGTTTTGTTATTTTTGTATTCCTCACATTCCCTGAATAATAAAAAGTATATTTTGGGATTTAAAATCATTCGTCCTTCAGCCTCATGCTTTCTAAAACCAAGACCTACAATAACTACTTAGCTCTTGTTAATAGTGATGCAAGAAACATTCCAAAAAAGCCATTGGATTTTCCTAAGCCAGGATAAATCTAGAAAGCTAGAAAAAATATAGAAAAACATTGACCAAAAGAGACACAAAAATGTAACAGAGCATGTAAGCACATCCCAGAAACTGCTTAAACTATGTACTGGCTATGAGTTAAATGTCCTCATCATTCACGTGCTATTATTAATGATTAAGCAACGATTATTGCAGGTCTTGGTTGTAGAAAGCATGAGGCTGAAGGACGAATCATTTTAAATACCAAAGAAGCATAATAATAATTTTTACCAAGTGTTTTTTTGAGGGGGAAAAAAGCATGATTCTAAAGTAAAATTTACTGTGAGCTGCATGGCACTTTTTAAACCTCAAATGAAGAGATTAAGAACCTGATTCAGTAAAAATTCCTATAGATGTGCATAACTCAGTATCAACCCCTACAGAGAAGCGATATCTAGGATTTTTTATGGGCCTTTAACACTGGAGTAAATTTAAGATAGTGGGCTGCAAAACCTCTAGGAAGGATAAGCAAAGATACGTTCAGATGCTGAATATGAAACTTACCTGCGTTTTCTGTGAGCTCAGACAAGAACAGATACTGCTTTGAGACTTCTCTTACTTATTTGTAGTACTTCCAAGTTACAGTTGAGCTGTGATAGTGTTACATGTTCTTACAAGAAAAAGAACAATGATTTAAGGAAGTGAGAAGTCCGGCAGCTTTCCTCACACTCACTTTTTAAAACACTTTTCATCTGGAGCCCCAAAACAGGGCTGCTTCCTTCTATAGGCCTCATTTTACTGTGTGTGGTTCTCCTTGCAAATCATCTCTGTTCACCCCAACTTCAAGTAAAACTGTTGCCCGTTTTCCCTTTTTCCTCTAGAAAAAAATTCTTAAGATCTATATTGCTGCTTTTTCAGCCACCAAGTATTTATATAACTACACTTGCCAGAGTCTTTATGATTGGGATCCTTACTCCCTTGGTTGTGTCTGTGCCTCTTTTTCTTTCCAGGTGATTTCCTTATTGTTCCCATTTGGTATTGTAACCTTCTCTTGTAGGCATACATAATGCAAAAGCACTTTGTAAGGCCCTCCTGCCCTCACCCCGCAAGACAGGGCAAAGCTGATCTTTACTCAGTGGGATCATATGCCTCTTTGAAGAAAAGATAATTGTTGGGAACAGCTTTTGCAAGTCATGGTGCTTTTGGAATCCTGTTAGAGGAGAAGAACCCAAATGCTCAACTCGTTCCTTTCTTTCAGATTTTGTTCTCAGAGAGAAAGGTTTTAATATAACTGGGACAGCACAATATCTTCTAAAGGATCAAGGTCTCGTAAAAGTACAATAACAGCTGTCAGAAAACTGAGTTTGCAACTCAGTAGAACACTGTGCAGTCCAGTACTTAATTAGCAACATATTCCCCATGTGAGGACTAGAGATAACTAAAACAGGTTGCCCCATTTCCAAAAAAGCATCAACCCAGCCTGTGATACTCTGCTTACAGTTTTGCACATGCAATTATTTTGGCCAGGATTTCTCCTTGCCAGAATTTGTGCCCAACTTTTTTTGCAGCTGTCAGAACTGCTTCTTGTGAATCCTCTTCGTATGCTCTAATTTGGTCATTCTACAAATGAAGTCAGCCTTGTATAATCCAGAACACTTTGCTCTCTAGCCCTCAGGAAACTGTGTTGCATGTGAGAGACACATAGAACGGCCCAGCAACCTTTCAGGTTTTTTTTGCGAGATGATGAGCACCAAGGAACTGCTCCAGCTGTGAGCAATGACTACAGGTGCTCACAAAGTTTTCAAAACTCGTCTTGTAATCTGTGAAATTCCTTTGTTTAGAGGTGTTCTAATGATAACTTTGTTTAGAAAGAAGCCAGAGAAAAACAGTTGTTTATAATACCCCTGCAAATGAAAGTGCCTTCCAGGGCACGATGCCTATCAATTGTTCCAACCAATACCTTGTGGAATTGGCCTGATAAACATATCCTCATTTTCACCTGACTACTTCACTCTAGTCTAAGCAGATCCTCAGCTTACAGCTTTCAGTTTTCTGAGCTACAAATTCCAGACACTGCCCATTTTGCAGTAATACTTAAGCTTGTTGCCTCATATGCAAAATATTGCCTCAGTCTCCAGGAGCTATCTGAAAGGATAGCTCTCCAGGAGCTTTCTCTCCAGGAAATATCTGATGATATTTCCACAAATATCATCAGAATTGGCTGCTCTTCATTAACTTTTTGACTAGATGGGATCAAAGCAAAGCTGATATTTTGTAAAGAAAAGAGTGTGCTGCCCACAGATTCAGCCACTGGCCAAGCAGACTGCCTTGAAAGTGGAAATTACAGAGATTCTTTCCTTCTTGTTTTAACCAACTCTTACAAATCTGGTTACATGTAATGTGTAATGTTCGAATTATCTCATTTTTGTACTTGGATTTTATTTCAATTATTTTCTTTTTCTTTTGTGCTGCGCTAGCTTTTCTCTTCCAGCTTTATAGAAACAGCCAGGTAGGAGCCCTAAAGGCCAGAACAAAAAGTTCAAGGGAGGCACTGGGAGCCACACTCTCCTCTGACCTGAGCCATGTCTGTCTCCACTGAACTCAGTTAAATGGCATGAGGAATCGAGCAGGTTAGAAGTTGACTCTTAGTGATGCTATCGACTCTTACTAACTCTTATCTTTACTAAATCTTTATGGCACTGTAGGACAGCTCATTTCATTCTCTTTTTAACAGAGCCTCTGATGTGGCCATTTTTCAGTGGCACTTCAGCGGCACCTGGAGGGGTTTCCACAGGGCTTTTTGTGTATTGAAAAGGGATTGTTAGCCTCCCCTTGGGGGGAGCAGTGGTCTTTACTTAGTGCCAACGTTGAATTGGAATTTTGGGAAGTACTTTCTGGACTTTCCTGCTTTAAAAGGAGTCTTGGTCTTTATGACTGTGGCCTTCTTTAATCACTGGGAAATTACCCATTTCATTTAGTGAGCTGCAGATCCCCTGTCGTCCCTCTATTCCCCTCTTGGAGAGCGTCCTGCCTGCCTTGCATTCTCCATGGTTTGTGCTGAGCATTTGCCCTTATTGCCTGCACCTTTGATCGCTTAGGTTACACTGAAGTTGCCAGAGCTCAAGAGAATACACATACAACTGGATCAAAAGGCTGTTTGAGAAGAGCAATCCCACCAATGAACACCAGTATGTAACCCCTGGAAACATACTCCTACTGTCATTCTTCTATATTGTCTCGTTTTGTCTTATTTGGCCTTATGATAATTAAATATTTCATATAGTTGTACCCAGCCCTTAGCCTTGGCTGCTGTCCCTGAAAACTTACATAGAAGCCTGACTGAGGTTAGAAAGGGAACCAGAAGAGGTGTTTTTAATGTTCCCCGTTGCTTAGGGCTGCTACACTCACATGACAACATATTACATCATTGTGCAACTTGTTGTGCAACTTGCCTCCTCCCTACAGTTAAAGAGTGGAAAGTTAAATAAAAGCTTGGGGAGGTAGGAGGGGATAGAAGGAATTTAAATCTTCTGAATCAACTTCAGACCTGGTGCAAAAGAGACCCTCAAAAAAATTAGGACTTTATTATGCACTGCTTCACACTTCATGTAGTCATATATGCGAGGATAAAATCTTGCTACATTAGAGAAATGGCCTCAGACTTAAACATGTTGTTCAGTTTTGCTAACTGTGCTTACAGAAGGATGTGGTCCAATGTGAGACACTCCAGAGAAAAGCAACAAGGGAGAGCAGAGGTTTGGATGGCATGTTGTGCTATGACAGACTGAACACCTGGGAGTTGTTCAGTCAGGAGAAAGAAGGGCCGGGATGGAGAGCACCTACTTATATGACACAAAATATGAGAAAGACTGTTACAAAGAGAGAGGCAATAAAGTGTTCTCTGTGTCTAGCAGAACTAGAAATTAGTAGCTTAGTTTTCAGCAAGGGAGATTAGGTTATGTGTCAGGCAAAACCTGTAGATGACGAGAACAGTTAAACATTATAATAAATTTTTCTGGAAAGAGGGAGGTATCTCCCTCACTGATGATCCTTAAGAGCAGATTAGACAAACGTTTGGTGGGAATGGCATAGTACGTAACTGATATTTTCTCAGGGAAGGAGGGTGGACTAAAGGACTCTCTGAGGTGTATTTAAGCCCTATTTTATGTCGTTTTTAATGCTCAAAGCACAAGGCAGTGGTCAGTCAGACTGTACGTGTCCAGGGAAAGAATTTTCTCTCCAAGAGTGAAGAAGGGTCACATGTCCCTCAGTTCCTCCACAGGCAAATAATAGATTTTAATTTAGAGGTTCCACATGCACAGTGTATTATGTAACGGACAGCGTTTCCGCGCAATACAATGAAAGAAGAACACTTTTTCATGCCAGTAAACTCCAGACACTGCTTGTTGCACATTCAGACTTTGAACTGCTGAGGTCTACATAAATTCAGGTTATCCATACAGCCGTGCGGAAAATCTCCGAAATGAGTTCTGTATTAATAGCAAGAAAGAGTGAGTCAGTTAGCTAACTTAATGATCTGGCCCATAATTTGAATCCGTTGAAAGTTGTCTGTAAGCATCTCTGGGAGCAAAGATCAAGCATGACCTTGACTTACAGTAGTATGAATTAAATCATCTTGTAATATTTCTGATGCTTACTCTGTTTTCACACAAGTAGTTCACATTAACAGAACAGCACTGTTATCATCTTGTAGCACTCTCCTGGTTTGTTTCAGGGTATAGTCTTTCGTTTCTTTCAAAGGCTGCTCTAACCACTGTTTTCTGTTTCCTGCATTACAGAACTTAGAGGATCCTCTTAATAGTGTTAAATTTCACGCAAGGACAATACATTTCATATGTATTACTGTACTTGCATGAGACTCCTTTTATTCTGTTACATTTAGATGATTTCTGGTTATAATGCATAACATGTAGTCTTGATACTAAGGGGGTAGGCAGTACCCCAGAGACTTAGCTGTCCAGTCCAGCACTGAAATATAAAGAAAAAAGCTTGTCTCTTTCTCCACATCATAGCATTTGTTATTTATTCCCTGGACCCTGGCCGCTATGGACATTTATCTGTGTGATAAGCTGTTTCTGTGGCTAGTTAGGTTAAATCCAACCTGCCTGCCTTCCCACTGCTAGTTCTGTGATATAAGTTATTTTTATCAAGAAAACGATATTTCTTTCTCTCTTTTTTTCATGCTTTCCCCCTGCCTCTTGTGGTTGGAAGGTAGCTTTCAATGCTCTTCAGTCTTATTTGATGATAGTCTGTTATCCATTCACTTTCAGAGCAAAGACATGAAAACAAATAGGAATAAGAAGCCGAATCTTCTCCTCCCTTTATAAGTTTATAAGACAACAGAGCAGAGAATTAGGAAAGATGAAGTTTACGGGCATTGAATATGCTCCATTTTTTGGTGAGCGGTATTCCTTTTTGTCTTTTTTTGAGTTGTTTCTTTGTCATCTTGCTTGATCTGATATCTGTTAGGTTGATCTGAGATCTGATCTCAATAAAAAGGGAGGACTTATTCTTCTATAAAGCTAGGTCATCACAGGAAATTACATATTGTATCATGTCATAAGCTGGCATAACTTAATGAATCACAAATGAAAGAGGTTTAGCCAATCAAAAAACCCCAAAACTTCTCCATAGGCTGCTTGAAATAATCAGGAGAAGAGCATGTATGGTACAAACCAGTAATTTCAATTGCTGTAAACATGTAATTTAAATTGGCTATGATTTCATTGTGTTTGCAAACACCTCATAACCTACACAATTCAACCAATACTTTCAGGTGGGTCCACACAACACATAGTGTTTTAACGTCATTGTAGTGCTTCCCTTTTCCATAGATGTAGATTAGAAGTAGTATGAGTTTTGGAGGTTGTGCAGTACAGAATGATTTAAAAATATTTGACTGTTTCTTAACTGCAGGAGATTTTCAGTCTTCCAGATCAGAGTTACTCTAGTTCTCTTAGGGATTGAAAAGACTTCCTAATTTTTAATGTTCTTTTCAAGTCAAAAGTTCAGGACCTTGATTTGGAGAAATATATTCCTTCCCTCTTTTTTCATGATTTAGTAAACGATGTGATCTATTAATTGCTATGAAACAATATGAAGTATACAGTATTGTCAACCATGGCAGAAAACAGTGTGTAAAGAACCTTTCTTTGATGAGAATCCTTTTCTAAGGAGAGCAGAGTAAAACCACAGTGCCTATATTTCAACAGACTTCTGGGAACATCAAACCACATCTGACTGTAAGTTGACATCATGTCAGCAAAGGAATCTAGCTTTTGCAGCTGTCCATAAGTATTGTAGCATCCCTGGTGTCAGGTTTTTTTATGCAATAGAGGATTTTACTTGCCTCTCTCTCCCCATCATACCATTCGTTATTTATTCCCTGCACCCCTGGCTGTTATGCACATTTATCTTTGTGATATACCGTTTCTGTGGCTTGTTAGGTTAAATCCAACCTATTGTATTGCAGCATACTTGGTGTCTGCTTCTTAATACAATAGGGGACTTTGCTTGTATGAGTTTATATGTGCACGCACACACAGACATGCGCAAGTGAGTGATAAAGTACAGGGTATGTATAGTACATCTGTCAAATGAAGACACCGAGTGGATACAGCTATCTGAAAGAGATAGTGTCAATCAGATCTAATAAAAAGTGGGAGGGGGAGCTTTGTAGTAGATGGCATATCTGCAGAAAGCAGGTAATTTTAATTATCTAAGACAGTTAGAAACTATGAATAATTTATTACCCATAGAAGTCTTTTTTAAGGCTTCTAATCCTGGTGAGCCTCTGATATTCAGATCACAGTGCCTGATGCTTCCCTATTTGAACTGTTACTCTGGAGGCCTTGAATGGAAACTACATGTTTCCCTGTAGCTAGTCAGCATAGATTGAGTTGTTTTGACAGCCCAGCATGAGACTGTAATAGTCCAGCTAAAGATCTGAAAAATACAACACATAGCGGAAAATAAAACATTTCCTTGGACAGTGATAACTATACTGAACAATGCAACACACACTAGCACAAATAGAAGAAAGTTTGGGGGATGTTTTTGTTTGTTTGGGACAGCTTTTCTTATGGCTGTGATTACACTTCTATTTTCCTGTTGATTGATCACAATGCATAGGAAAAACACTATTAGAGTACATTGGTTAGAAGTTCAGTCCCAGCATTGTGCTTTTTGAACTCTTTTAAAGCCTATAGTTGTGTGTTTACTACAGGCTTACTAGCATTTAGGAGCTAATTTCCCCCCAAAGCCTGTTTTATTCCAGGCCACCTATGCTGAATGGGACACGTTGCAGTAAATACGGTGGCGAGAATAAACAAGAAAGGAGAGCAGGTTCTTGTGAGGGAGGAAAAAGTGGGAAGTGAAAGACTGGGGAAAGATAGCCAAGAGATGGGAAATGTAGGCAGTGTGTAGAGTGTGTGTGTGTAGTTGGGTAGGTAGGCTGCAGAGGGATAGAGACTAGCTGAAGAAGAGATTGAGAGTAGGATCAGAGAAAAGGCTGACTTCACTGGGTTGGTTAAAAGTAGGGCACACCTCCCAAGAGCTGCTTAGATGTTTTTTATGCTTAAGTCTTAAGTTTATAATTAAGGGCTGGGTCTGCATTAAGCAAGGCACTCAAGCAGAGGCCGAACACCGGGAACATAATTAGGAATCTTTGTGAACCATGCCTAAAGGGGAACAATGGCTTAAATTCTTCAGTATGCTGCTGCTACATTTAGAAAGTTTGATGTGCATGACGGAGCAAGATTTTCTGCCTATATATATCTGTTGGAGGTGACGAATCTGGAGGCCTGGAAGGTGTTCAGATGTGGTGGCTCAAGAGTTTGGAGGGAACCAACTCATTCTGGAAGGAGGCTGAGGATATCCTAAAGTCCTTATCAGAACACCTTTACTGAGCCCTTCTCTCTACTTTTTGACCTAAGACCTTTCCCATCTCCTTAGTCCATTCATGACGCTGAGCCCCATACCCAGCCATAAATGGACCGAGGAGATGAGGAAGGTCTTAGGTCAAAAAGTAGAAATGGGTAATTTTTAGGTCAAAAGCAGAAAGACAATGAAGCTACCCCATAAATAGCAGATGATGATAATACATGGAGGTTAGGCAGGAAAGCTAAAGGAGATCTGTCTTATGTACTGTAACATATTCTGCTTTTCTTTGTAGATTATAGTCTGTCCCTTGTTAACTGTGTTACCCTACTGCCAAATGCATATCGTAAAATGTACAGGATTTGCAAAGCGGCTGAGATAATGTTGCTGTAGGAACTCTGAGTGCTGAATTGTTTATTTTTACATGCTCTATTTCTCTAAAGCAGTAATGCACCATTTCTGAATTGTATACGCAACATGTATGTATAAAAGACACAGAAGAATGCATGTACTTACATTTCCTGCATAATACCAGTGAGGAGTTTGCTGAATTTCTGGTTTATAATCTGATTTCAGTTCCAGCCTGGCCACCGAATTATTTTAAAATGAGATTTAGCGAAAAGCCTCTTGAGGCAGTGAAGCAGCAGGTGGCCTGTTTAGTTTGTTGTGGTGGCACCTTATGAATAACTCAATTGATCTCCATATGCTTCCATTCACTCTTGCTCAAAGCGATACTACCTTAAATACTGAGCACTCCAGCATCTGATTGCAAAGGTTTTATTCATATAAAATATGACATATTGGAAGGAAACCATGTTTCACTGCAGACATTGCTTTGTCATCCAAGTCCATATTCAGTGCCAAAAGCTGATGCAAAGCTCAGGTATTGGAGCAGTAAAAATGAAAATTCTATGACTAGTTTTGAAATGATATATTCAAATAGACTCAAAGATCACATGAGAGGCATCTGGTAGAAAAATTTTAAATTCTCCTATACAAAGTGCTTTACTCCAGTATGGAGCTTGTGACATTTCTGAGGCTAAGCTCTTAGAGGGGCAAAATAAGCTTAGGAGTTTGTATGTGGCAGATACTTGGGTAGTGTCACTGGCCACACATATGCAGCAGACAGTCTGTTAGGTATTAGGAGAATAGGCTCTTATATAGCCTGTCCAATGGAACGTGATCCAGATTTCCAAGCTGATGCGGATAGGAAGAGGTATGTCCACATAGCACGGTGATACTAGTGGGGTTCTGGTACCAGGATCTGGTACCAGCACAATAATAAGCCTATCTTCCTGGCTGATATACCTTCCTCTTAGCAGAGTGCATTTACTTCAGTGTCATGCCACACTAGTGCACATCTGCCTCTTCTAGTCTGGAACTAGTGTGGTCTTCAGTAGGGCAGACCTGGCATGCAAAGGTGGCTGTGTGTCAGGGAGAAAGTGTAAATGGAAAGTTTAAGCGAAGAAAGCTGTACGTCCTGCTCTGAGACAAGCACCTAAGGGTGGAATATAGTGCTACATATTTTAGTGAGTCTTAATCAACACCTGCATGTGGAATAGGATCACAATAAAAACTTGATGATGTGCAAAAGTGGGGGAAATTCATATAGCCTAGTTTTGAAATATTTAATTTACATAGTTAGCGTTAATCTCCCTACTTAGATGAGGGAAAGTGAAGCTTCTCCAAGAGCTATAGGTTAAGTTTCTGCCGTGAATTACTCTGTGAAGGCTGGCTATTTCTCTTTCTCTGTTGTTAAAGCTGGCTAGTCGTCTGTATGCTGTCCAATGTTACGGGCCAGCAGTGGCTGCAAACATCATGGCAGTCCAAAAGGCAGTGAGAGATTCTAAAGTGAAATGTATGGGAAGTAACAATACATAAGCAGGTATGGTGATGGGAGAGTGGAGTGAGGATCATTCTTTTGTAATTCAAAGCATCGTGCACATGTGATCAACTCTTGGATGATTGCTCACGCTCAAGAAAACTAAAAATGTGTGCACACTGCTTTTGCGCCAGGCAGATAAACCTGAGCTAAGCCTGTTGCTGCTGTAGCTGGGGTGCTTGTGGTATCAAGGATGATTCTGGGCCACAAATCTACAGTAATGGAACGTGCTTGCCAATTGCACAAAATAGGGCATTGAGCCTTGAAAAGGGGTTCTATTAAAGGCATAACTATGTTCCTGATGTTTCCTTGTTGACTAGTTTACCGAAGAGTTGTCTAACGCCTTATTTACATATGTTGTCATCTTCTTTTTACAACCTCAATATTAAAAATACAGGATGTAAGTGTGTTGGCATAAGAGGCATAAAAGGTAAAAGGGGCTCTATCAGGTGCAGTATTCAAATCTCTTGAATAAGTCAGTACAGATCACTGCACATCTATACTTTTATTCTGATGCTATAGCTTGTTATTGAGAAACCCTGTCCACTGCAGCTTCCCTTAGTGAATGCAGTCACAGTGTTATTGCATTACTGTCTTTCGTATGATATCCTGTTAGCTCAAATTAATTCAAGATATGCTTAGAACACCAAATTATGTATGAAAAAGTAGTTTTAAGATGAAGAACAGTTGCTACTAGTTCATTTTAATGATCTGTTTGTCCCTTTAAAATAATCTGCTTAAGTTATTTTTATCTGGCGATGAAGTGGCTGAGTGATGCACTAAGTCAAAACTGCCCAGTTATTGCTACATACTGCATCTCAGTCTGATTTGTTGATGGATATGAAAGATGACAGTTCCTAAAGGGAATGTAATATATATTTTTAATGGGATTTATATGTTTTAGCTTTAGTACATACTTTCATTTCGTGGCATTTTGTGTATTTATGATGAGATTTTTTGTTTCATCTAAAATGGTGATATTGGCCTGCAGTTTGGCTCTGATTCATGGTAGCAAAAATATCTATTTTCAAAAGCAAATGTTCTCTAGTACTAGGAGGATGGGATATAAACTATGTAATATCATTACAAGAAAAATTATCAATATGTATTTAATTGTTCAGGTAGGGTAACTATGCATGCATACTTTTTTATATTTTAATCCTGTGCTGCATTTTTTCTTATATTGTCCCCAAACCCTTTCCAGTATAGCCTCCCCTAATGAATCTAGCCTTAGGTTTGTTGTATTGTGATCTCTGGGGAGATATCTTCCTAGCTGGAATACATTCAAGATTACACTTAGAAAACTGTGCTAGGTATAAAAATGTGGCTTTAAGAGACCTCACCAATTTTAACTCTGTATCTGTCTATAGCTATATCTCTACTAGAAAGCAATAATTCCTTCAATTGTCACTTACAGAATAAACACTATGAAAAATTTGAAAATAATAAACACAAAAGCAAACAATGATTACTGAAGAATGGAGCAGTAAAAATAATAAGACCATTCAATCCAAATAATTCAGTGCTTGACTCCTGGCTTTAGACAAGGTGTGTGAAGGTATGTTCAGTTGTGTCAATGCAGTGAGTTTGTATGTTTTTCTTTTATTTCCTCTGTAGCCTGAATGAGTAGGTTATAGGACTATAGGTTAATTCTATATGTATGTGACTCGCTGACTGTATCTGCCTATGAGAAGGAGAAATTTCTAAGTCTTAACACTTCCGGAGACTCATCAATAAGAAGTCTGCATTATCTATGTCACCTTGATTCCCCAATACAATCAACAGCCTCAGTCAATTATCACTGTTAACAATAAGGTACAGGAGAAATCCCACAACATTGATGAAACATATTTACAATTTTGTGAACAAAGAAGCATTTTAGATTCTGCGTACTTTGATTTTTCATGTGTTTGGGGAAAAAATAACAAAAAAACCCAAATCAAAATAAAAAACTAGATCCTCTAATAGTTCTTAATCCTTTATTTCACTAAAACTCAGATATGTTGTGAATCCTCTCATGGGGACATATTACTCAATTTTACTGGAAGTATTTAAAAGTCCTAATGAAATAGAAAGCTGCATTGCTGGACTATTCCCAGACACTACTATCTTCTACTTGTCTCACTGCCACAGCCCTTCAACTTTTCGAAGGTAGTCAGAACAGTAACAGCCCCTGATGACACCTGGTGTTATTTACCCCATTTAGTATTCATCTTGACCCAAGCTTCAGTCAAATCCAAAGAAACACCTGCTGTTATTTCCTTTCTTGCTCTAACTTCAGATTCCGTGAAGGTGGCTGTCAAGTCCAAGTATTAGCTCTCCCATCACCTTTTCAGTCACATAATAGGCCCAGCTCTTGTAATTTCTGTGAGCTGGGACTGCAGTTCAGAGGCTCATTATCTCTTTCCTCCCAGTGCCCAGCTAATGGGCTGTGAACCTTTATGTTTGCATATAATTTTGCAGAGGTTGATTGTCTATATGAACTTAGCCTGACAAGTCTCTTCCATTCTAAAGCACTATTTTATCCCTACCTATAGCTTTGTCTTGGAAAATTAGACACTGAAAGCACTGAAGCACAAGCTTAAATCTGTCTCTATGGAGGAAGGCACTCAGACATGTGCTTAAATGTAAATATGTGCTTAGATCCTATCATTAAGTTAAAGAGACTCAAGTGCATGCTTCAAGTTAAGCATATGCTTACATCCTTTTTCAATAGTGATGCTTTCCTGAATTGGCACCTTAACTTGACCAGAAAGCTGCCAGATTTCCTATGAAAGGAAGGAAATATTTCTGCCAAGTCAAAAGATACGTTGTCAGACTGTTTAAGTTATAGGTCATTTAAAAATATGCTGATTTGAAATTTGAATTTTTGTCTTAGGTTTTGTCTTCATTCTTCCAGCATAAGAATAATTTGTTAATACTTCAGCTTTCTAGATAGGTCATTTGCAAGGCTACAATTAATAGGTTGAACTGTTGTAATGAATGAGAAGTAAACTTCTGGAAAAGGTCTATAGGTTTGACACCTATAGATGATTATTAAACATGAGGTATGAACTTCATGTGGAGGCATAGGTTACCTGACATTTGTTTACCAGAAGGTAGCCTTGCATTTAACAGGGGCTGCCCTTTGATGGAAACCTATGTCTGTAGTACTGGACTAGACAGAGCTCTAAGCAGATCAGATATATAATATTGTTAGTTCCTAGTCAATTATGTCACCTTGAAAAGAAATTAATTATCTATATTTGGAGGAAGTGATGAGGTTAGAATCACATTAGTACAGATATATCTGGGAACAGATCCAGTTCATATGGCTCTATGTTGTTCATATTCATGCTGTTTAACAGCTCCTACTGGGTTTCATGACGATCAAAATCATGCCGTGTAGGTGTGACTGTGTTGGATCGTGCTAATGGTTAGCATTATAAATACTGGAAAGATACTTTTATCGTTAACTGCAAAGAGATCTTAGTTTGTGTTGAGCAAGAAGAGCATGATGCATACTTAAGGATCTGCTTTGGTTTGGAGGTGTCTCTGCAAAAGCAGAAGTCAACCACGTTGTCTTCAAAGCTACATCTTCACTAATAAATTTAATGTTTCTGGGGATGCTCTGGACCAGTGAGGCCAACTAGTATAGACAGGTTTACTTCTACACAGGTAAACTCTCCTTGCTTCCAAAACCAGGTGAACTGCATTGTACGAATGGCCCCTGACCTTGCTTAACTCCTTAATTGTAACTGGGAATAGTTTAGGAAAGTGTTAGTTAGCATAGCCCAGAAGAGTGCCAGGGAACGCCCTAACAGTTCAGCAGTATAGACAACCTTATTTTAGTGACTGGGAATATTGCATAGCAGAGTTTAGTTTAATAATAAGATTATAGCCAATAGGTCCAGTTTTGTTGCCCTAATAATGTGAGAGATAATCCTTGCACTTTACTAAATTAAATTGAACAGATAGCACACTCCTGAAACAGAAATAAGGGGACAAAATTCATATGAAGTCCTACAGACTCCATAATGCTCAGGGTTCATCCTCCAGAGAGGAAGGGAAGTCACAGCAGCTGCTAAATTGTTCCTGTTCTGTAGTAACATTTTTCTTTCTTTTCCGTAGTAACATCTCCCTTTGGCAAAGGGAGAAAATGCGTAAGTCTTCAGTGCTAGGTAGGGCTTGGGATCTTCTGTAGCTTCTGTAGCTTGTTCAGGTGTGGCAAATTTCCTGCAGTCTCGTTCTTAGTTTCTTACAAGAGTTGAAAAATAAGAACAAAATAGAAAAGGTGATTTCCATAGCCTATGGGCCTTCTTTCATTTTCAGGTTGTGTTGCATCTTGCCTGGCTATCTTTGCAGTCCTCTAATTTGTACTGTAATTGCAGTAGCTCTCTTTGAGCCCTCTGACAGTCCAAAATGACCGGGCTTCAGAAAGCTTCTCCCATATTCCCTTCCTTTCTTCTCCTTTTTATCCCCAGCATTTCCCCTACAATCACGGCTCCAAGAGAGAAACAGAGTAAGGGAGCTTTTCCCTTACTCTTAAGGTGCAGCTGAAGAGTACATCCCTAACACCGGAGGAGCCACAACAGAGTAGAGGTTTGAATCAGAGGTGGTGGAATAAATCAGAAATTAAATTGCTAAGCTGAGCCAAAGAGTTAGATATTGCTTCTGACTTCTATTAGTGAAATGGGAGTGCTGCTGCTTTCCTAATTTGGAGACTTTACATGAGATGAAGTTCATTAATGCATGACAGGTATTGAGAAAACACTGTGGTGAGTGGCAATGTAAAGTCAATGCCTCTATTGATAGTAGCTTATGAACTGTTTTACAATCTCTCAGATAGTGTTTTCTCTGTCTCAAATTATGTCATATTTTTCTTTTAGAGAGATACCATCAGCAGGAGGCTCAGAAATGTCAACTGTAATTAAAAATGTAATTTTCAAAGGCATTTTGCAGTTTATTCACATGGTGAATGGCTTGCTACCCTCTGAACTTTCAGCCTGCTGAGCCGAGCTGAAGAATTAGACATTTTCTTAAAATCCTCACATTCTCTCACAAGTGGAACAAGGCACTTGTCAGCTGAACAAGTTGGCAATGAAGAGTTCAGCTAATGGTATGGAGTTTGAAAACATAAGAAAGGGGTTTATTTGTTCACTAGAGTTTTCATCCCTGTCAAATTACTTACTGAAACTTCCATTCTGTTCTATTTTAATATTTTAGTCCTTTATTTCTTCTCTTGCTCCTTTTCTACTTCAGACTTGACTTTCTCGTTCCTCTATCCAAATGAAAATATAACCCCATTAACCTCTAGTCCTGTCTAAAGCTTTCTTCTCCAGCCTCTGATGCCTTAGGCCTGTTGGATAGATGATTATACTTTACATGGTTTCCTTTGCCTGGTGTCTGATCACCTAACAATCTAAAATATTTTTTTTCCTCAAGACATCTCTGTGAGGAAGGGAAGTGTTATTATTAAATAATCATTAAATAAGAGAGGGTCTGATTCTATAGCCCAGTGATTAGGGCAGTTTTCAGGTTCATGGTAGCCTGAAGTCACTCTTCTCTTATTATTTATGCAAAATAATTGAGCTGTTGGGCAAACTACCCTACATGTAGAGAATAGCTTGTTTTCAGGTCTTCTGTGGGATATGAAAGATCTCATTTCCAGTTTCCGTTGCACATTGAGGCTGAATGCTTATACCTTCACCTCTCATTTAAGGTTAAATCCATCCCTGCAGATTCCTCCTGTTTTCCCAGCCACCTGTGTGTAGGTTCAGTAATGCTCTGCTCTCTGACGCTGACCTATCCTGGCTCTGCCGCCTGAACTGACAGATGACAAATTTTAGGGTATTCTCCTGATTATTCTGAGAATTCCATTGTGAAGCTTCAGTTTGAGGCAGGACCCAGAGCAGCTTAGGAGTTGTCGGGCAGTGTCAATGGTTAGGTGGATTTGGCAATGCTGACTGGCAGCAATGTAGAGGTTTATAAGATTAGGTGGAAGCTAAGCAATGATTTGGAGACCTGCCAGGGATTTGCATGATAGATAGACTGAGGTGCCTGCTACCTTGGAAAAGTGAAGTAAGTCTATCAGGCTAAATGTCTTATCTATTCTGGGAATTTATCTCACGAGTGAACTGTGCAGCGGGAGTGAGTTAAATGTTGGGGGAAGGGAAACATAAATGCAGTGTAATGCAACTTGGAGTAGCTGTTAAAGAGAGTGAATTTTGTGCATTAACTGTGCATTAACTGTGCATTAATTTTTAAAAAAGCGTATGTGTGTGGGGAGAAGCCTGTAATTAACAAGAGCTACTGGCTATTACGACTAGGATTATTTGTTTATTATTTCTCTTTTTCAGACAGTAATTTATCTTTGTCTGTTTAGACTTTACGCTCTAGAGCAAAGAGTGTGTCTTCCTGTGCTTAGAAATTATGACACAGTAATTTAAATGGGTTTCTGTAAAATATATATATGTTACATCTTGAAATTTAGGTTTTAGACCATATGGTATCTAACCTTCAGCTTTTAACGTGGAAGGTGATTGAGGACTAGAACTCCAGAAATAGAGTCAAGCATTATTATTTTACAGAGTTATTTCTAATACTCTATCAGGTTATTCTCACATTCAGAAGAAAGCTTGATACTTCTTATAGTCACCTTACATTTATGAAGTTGAGAATTTATGCAGGAAGACAACCCTAAGACTCTGACCCTGCAGTGAGCTGTAGGTATGTGGATTTTTGTACCTGAAGTCATTGGAGCTGCCCATACGTACTGGATTATGCACTCAAAGACTACAGCAAGACTAAAGCCTAAAAGACCAGTTCCTTCAGAAGTGTAGTATCCTGAGCTTTCCATACATGCATGCACACTTCTCCTCTGGAAGGGCACAGTGCTTGACAGTCACATCAATCACAGACACTGCAGAGTGATTCAGATTTGCTCTGTGGCTATCAATCACTGTGGAGATACCGCTGGCCAGGGGTGGTGCAACCCATCAGTCAGCGAACAGCCTCAGTTCATTAACATAATCTGTTAGTCCACTAAGAATAAATATCGGCTACCATATTTTCTGCTATCTCAAAAGGGCTGAAATGTAGCAGATCAGCTCATTTTACTTGCTTTTTCTCTGGCAGACTTCCTTCTATCCTCCAGAGCAGTTTTGTATAAGAATGCACTCTTGAGTGTTGCATTTAGGAACAAACAATGTATTAGCCTGATTTCATGACACTGCAAATTTGAGGTGTTCTACTTTCACTTACAGTAGCAATAAAAAGGTTAAAGAGAAGGCTGACAGACCATTTTCCCTTGTAAAATACTGCTCCATTAAAATTAAATATTGCATCTAATTCTGTTCATTTTCCTAAAAAGATTAGACAGAAAAACAAAAAGAGATGAGTGAAGCTGTGATAATATGGTGATGTTTTTCCTTAAAGTGCAGGATTTTCATTTTTCTTTTTGAAATGACTTCTGATGTTATACCAGAACATAGAATAGGGGAAAAATAAATCCTGTCAGAATTTCCATCAGTAGGTAAATCTGAAATGTTTGGGCTTTGTTCCATGCCAGAATGAATCTAAATTTTAAAATCTTGAAATCCTCCTCAAAATAAATTTGAATTCTCTATGCAGTTCTCATAAGCAGTAGATAATTCCTTCAAATCACAAAAGGCACAAAAGGAATCACAGTATTCACTAACAATCTCAGATACTCCTGCACCCCCAGTTGGCAATGGCAGAGCTCTGCTTCCCCTTCTGTTATTCTTCTTCCTTCTCTGCCTAACTCCTCCTTTAGCTGCTCCCTGTATTCATGCTTTACAAACCACTCCTGTAAATTGCTAAGACTATGACAACACAACTGAAAAAAATGAGACAGTATGTATATAAAGACTGACAATGAAAAGGGAACAAAAAAAGAAAGTGTTGCCATATAGTTAACAATTGTCAATACAGGTTTAAAGAGCAGTGAGCCTGATTTAGATTTTGAATTGATTTTGCAGCCTTTTGCAGCCTTTTTCCTAATGAGGGCCTTTGAGTGCTGATATTACCTTCTGCAATACCCTGATGCTTCAGAGGTCATGAAATTATTAAAAATTCAGGCAAGTCTGTTGATTCAATGACACTCTCTGGCAAACTGACTAAAATGCTAGGGAAATACTTTATTAATTTTAAGTGAACCAGCAATTAGTTTCATCTGTAGAACCCATTTTAGTACTACATGATAACCCAGAGGCCAGACCAGATAGTTTTCCTGTAGACTTTCCTAATTTCACATATTTTAGATGAGTCTCTATAATACCTCCTTCTAGGAAAAACAGTACCCTGTCTCCAGGGAGCCATGACCCTAAGTATCTGTAGCTTTCCTCATCTGGACACATCGGCAAACAGTTTGGAAGTTCCCCGTGAAGTGCAGGAATCATTCATGACAACTGGTCTGACTAGCTGGATAGAGCTGCTTGATCTTTCTGATGATACTCAATCTCAATGCATTTACTGCTCAGCAGGAGCCCTCTAATTCCAGAGTAGATAGAGCGCTATCAGCTTCCAGAGGAGAAAGTAATATACTGACTTTTTAAAACAGTATTGATGTTTAAAATCTCATAATTGCAAGGCATTTAGCAATGTTTGAACAATGAGATTGCTTAATCGACTGATCATCCTGAAACGTGTATTTCTATAGATCTCTTGCTCCCATTTCAGCATTAGTAACAATAAAGTCAGTTGACTTTCACTCATGCAAAGCTCATTTAAGAATCTAATCTAATGACCACTGCATTCCACTTGGACGCTTTTTCCAGACCTTTTTGGAAAAAATAAAATAAAAAGACTACTGTGTTGGAGGTGAAAGTTTGATTGGACAGTAAGTACACCTAATTTGTCAAATCCTGTGTAAAGAGGCATTTACTCTGTAGATTTGAAGAGTCTAGTCCAATGCACAGCAAACAAATGATAGAATCTATCCTGAATTTTTTCACATTGTTGAGCTCTCTGAATGATTTAACTTTTGCCTGAGAGGGCAAGCAAAATAAAATAAAATTAAAGATAATTGCATATTTCCTGTTATTTTGTCAACGCTACAACTGGAAACACATTTATACAATGCTCCAAAGGAACTCCGTTTTGTAACAGGTGTCTTTCTTCATAGTCTACGCTGATTTTTTTTCTTTTTTATTTGTGATCCTCTTGCCCAAACTGCTCTTGAGTCTCTGTTTAATTAAAAGAGAGACACCCTTAGGACATCATACAAATTTGTCAGCAATGGATTGTCACTAAAGGCTTCAGCGTTAATCATGCAGTCTTTGTCTTGGGTTCATTTGAATCTAAAAATAATGAGAAGAAAGGTGAGAGTTGTGCTTTTAGTGGCCCTTCAGCACTGTAGCAAATTGCAGTCTGGCATGTTTCCCCTCATAGGTCACATCCCTCCTTTAAAAATGTCCTCAGCACTGCCATTTTGGGAAATCTTAGAATGTCTTGGCACAGTGTGGCTGTCACTGCAGTTCTTTGCTGGAAACATTAATTCCCTGAAGTACATGCAATGATAAATCTGTGCATTTGTACTGGGAAAGGATAAATGAGAAGGAAGGGGCCAAGGAAAGGGAGGATGCTATTTTGTTCTGAGATATTATTGAAATTATGCCTGGATATTGGTTCATATCCTTTACATCTTGAGGATGTCATTCTACCTCAACATGAGTGTTTGTTGGTGTTTCTCAGTGAAGCATGGTTGTTTGTAAGTAGATTGCTGAGGCTGAGAACTGGTTTGGAAACTGGAATAAGATCAAATAGGGATGTTGATAGGAGTTCCTTGCACCATGGTCCTTAAGAGATAGCCATGTTGGTGTCCCACAGTGGATGCCAGTGACACAGCTCAGCAGGCTATCAGAGAAAGAGCTGAAGGGGCAGTCCTTGCCCCAAGACTAAGTGAGTATCACCAGCATGCCAGCTCCCCTCACGTTCCTCAAGACTCTGCAGGCCGAAGTACCAAACCACTGTGACTCAGGCTCCCTCCTGGGAGGAAAAGCACAACCCCCAAGCAAGCTTGAAACGAAGATAGCTAGTGCTGAGGTACCAACCTGTGCCTTGCATAGAAGTGATTTAGTGAGAGGCAGTGTCTAGTGTAGTTACGTAAGTGAATGCCAGTGACTGTGATAACTTATTATTCTATCTTTACATCAACAGTTAGGAACTTCTTTGGAGATGAGCCTCAGTTCAAAAAAGTGGCAATTTTCCATGTCTTTCCAAGCCCATCCCCAGCAGAGGACTGCTCCTGCCACTGCCTGCCCCTTAGCCTTTACTTGCTATTTCTTACCTTTTTTTCCAGCACCAACAGCAGCCCTGTGGCCAAGACTAAGCTCCTGAAGGCTCTCTGGGCCTGTCCAGCCGTCAGCACCTTTGGGCATCTCTCCACTATATTCTGCAGCATCCAAGCTCCTGGTGCACGGCACAGGGAACTCTGAGCAGGCTGGGCAAAGAGCAAGGCCAGGGACGGCATAGCTTATCCACCTTTGGGTCCTCAAGTCTCATAGCAAGACTCACTTCATCTTCTGTGAGTGACTGACCTGATGTAACACCTTTCAAATGCAGCGCTTGCAGGTGTCACTCCTGCATGTTTACCTAGTATCATCCTGTCCCATCAGTCTGTATTTGTCTGGGTCTCCTTGCAGAGCTGGAAGATGGAATTAAATGCTGCAGCTCCTCATGATGCTCTTCTCTCAGGAGAGCGACTGAACGCACAAAGGCTTCTTCATGAAAAGCTGTTTCTCCTTCTTTCACTGTTGAGGCTGTAAACTGTAGATTGTTGTATCTCTTGCTTCTAAGTACAGAGAGCTGACTGAGTATGAGGTGCTGGTTCTATTAGAACACAACTAAAAATATGCTTTCCCTTGAGAAAAATATCTGGAGGGTGTTATCTGACTAGAAGCTGAAGGGCAAGTGATCCTTGGGGAGAACTGGGAGATGAGTGAGGATATCTCTGTGAAGGCCAGTCTGACAAGATATGTTTCACTCTAGGAAAAGAAAGTTTATGTCTAATTTTATAAGGATATGTGTTATTTTTTTAATATCTTGTCTATGAATCCAGAATGTGTACTTCCTTGCCTGTATATCCTTTTCTGCATTGTTTTTGTATAAGAAATACTTTATAGTTGAAATTTGAATCTCTGATTTGAATAAGCAAGAGCCACTAAATTATGTTGCCTTCAGTTTAAAATAGTGCTTTAATAATAAGAGGCATCCATCTTTACAGCTTGCTGTTGTAATCTGGAAAGCAAAACCTGCCTGAAGTTGTTGTCTGAGATTTGTCAGAAAACTGCGATTCTAAACATAGTTTAGGAGTTCTGTCATTCATCCGGACAGAAAGTGTTGCCCCAGATGCTGTATGTATCCATCTCGCTAGGTATAGCGAGGTAGTGTGTGTATATAGTAGACAGAGAAAGTGCAAGAGTTGTAGATTTTTAGTTACAAAACTTTTAAAACATGTCAATGTTTTTTCACATTTCATATTTACTACTTAAAACTGCTCCACTGCACATCAGCACTATATTTTACACCTGAATGCTTGTAAATGGCTAGATATTCAACCAGTAGTAAATGGCATAGCTATTTGATTTCAAAGGAACTGTGCTGATCAATATAAGCAGAGGGTTGCATGTACAGTATAGTATGAAGGCTCTTGTCTTCAATATTGTATGAACATGTAAAATATACTGTGTGTCACTTTACACAGAAACTGTGTGCTGAACCGTTAGAGGCAGTAGGTGATGTTTAGCAGGGATGCTAAACAGCTTATGCAAAACAAAAGTGTGAAATGCAATTCTGTAGCGCCCTGGAAGATATGTGTGAGAGAATAAAAAAACTGTATGGGTACTTTTCTGCATTCTCAACTGCTCCTCTTTCAAATAAAAATGTCACAGTGTGGTCTTCTATGTGGGGCTGGAGCACTCACTAGCTCACTCACCCCTTTTAGGGGGCAGAGGGGAGTTGCTTTGAGTCAACATCCATGAGCACGTGTGGGTATTTTCCCCTTCTGCCACTAATGCTGGCCTATTCTCTTCTGCCTCAGTAAGATGATGAAACAATAAGGATTATAAACAATGTCCTTTACATGAGTAGAGTTGCCTACTTCTCCAAATAGTGAGATAAAATAAAATGCTCTTTTAGGATGGATTACTTGATGTTACCCAGGGGAAATTTTGAGGGGGAGATGAGGAGTACTCAAATAACCCTTCTCTATCTATGGAACTCTGTGTGTGTTTATGTATACATATATATTTTTATATATGCAAGCAGTACTTTCTTCATTATATCACCGTATCAGGACAACGAGAATTATTACAGAGACTTCCAGAGTAGCTTCCTCGTTAGCCAGAGCTACTTCTGTCACATCAATCCAATAGCTGGGAATCAGTGCAGAGTACAGGCGATTGAGAGAGAAAGCCTCCTTTATAATTTGGGGATGAGATACAGTATTATCTTGCAAAACCTCTTGCTAGAGGGAGTAATGACCACAATTTCTCCAGCAACCTGTGTAGGCTTCTGGGGGTTCTAGCATTTTACAAAGCTGGATCTCTTTTTGCAAGCATTGCTTTTGCTGTCTTTTTCCATGTCAGTTTTGGGTGTCAAGCCACTGGTGCCCTCTCAGGAGTTTTCCTACAAAAGCCCAGAAATTACATGGGTCTTGGGCCAGCCCTTCTGAGTCTCACATTAATTCCATGCAATGAGGGAAGACAGGAGAAAGAATTGAGTAGAAGAGAGTGATATGGGCACTGCCTTTGACAAAAACATCTCCAGTAGTTTTCACGTGCTTTTTCTTTAACAGAACGGATTTTTCTCTTGCTGAATATATTCTATTGTTGCAGCTCTTTCAAATTAAAAGAAAGGAGAAAAAAATGAAGCCTTTGATTAATATCTGATTTGATTTGAGCTTTGTCAGTGATGGATGCATTTAAATATTCTTGTCAGGATGAGGAAGAGTGAGGTGTTTCTATTAGGCACACAGCATGTAGCCTTCTAAGGAAATATAAACCTTGCATCTTGAGTTTCAGAGCTGCTGAACCAACAATCAGACCAGATATGAAAGTTTCCATTAGCTGGGAACTGTGAAATAAAGCAAAAGCAGAAAGAAAAAGTTCAACCTCTGCCAAACCAAGATTGTATACCTTGGGAATATTACAATATCTTTCCCTACTTAATATTGCTACTTTTTTTCTGACGTGACCTTCTATGACAGAGAAAAACAAACTTAAATCACCTAAGCAAAACATTACAGCCATGTAATTCCTGTACATGCTTCTTTAAAACATTTGTGCTGTAAACATGACTGCAGATCTTCAGGTAGGGCAAACTGAAACAATTCCTCTGAAGCCCAGATCTTTGATATAAACTGAGGTAAGCTGAGTTACACCAGTGAACACAACCTGAAGACCTAGCGTAAAGCTTCATTATACTTTTTTTTTTTTTTGCTTACATAGAATATTTTTTTTAAGCTTCATGGGAGCTGCTTAGCGTGAATACAAATCAACTTTTTGCCCATTCCCAATTTACTCATCCGCACAGCAGGATAACAAGTTAATTGTGAGTTCGCCGTGGGTAATAGTAAACTTGAATATGCCTGATGTATATCGTTTAGGCAGCAGAGTTGAGAAAGGCACAAGTCCTTAAGAAAGGCACAGGAGTGTAGCCTGGGAATGAAAAAGGATAAAAAAAAAATCCTTCCTGTCATAGGCCAATTGGCTTTGTAAATAATTGCATTATCCCCCTGGGAGGCTCAGAGGTGGGAAGGAATTTATAGACTGTTTATTGTTTTAGGGCAAGATCCACAGGGGGACTCTGGTGTTTTAATGCTGCTTAGTGGAATCTGCAGGCGCTTAGGGCTTGACTGATAAAGGACCTTTACCTCCTAAAATGGCACTTTAGGCTCCCAGATCCAAAATCTGGATTCTCATAAACAATTGTAGCTGCTCCCTGGCCTTGGAGGTACCTACAGAACATAGAACCTCAAATTTCTGCCAGTAAAGCTCACGTTTGCTACACAGCCTGTGCATAAGTGTTTTGTTCTTGACATCAGTGAGTGGCCTAGCACCTTTCTCAGGCCTGTTTACTGGTCAGAGTTATGTCATTTCTGAAGCACAAGGGCTTCAGTTTCATAAAGACTCTCAGAAGTAGGGTGGCCGTAACACATGGCTAAAAGAAGAATAGTGGCATGTCTTTTTTAAGTCAGTTAGTGTATTTCCCGTAAGTGCCAAGGCGGAAGTTTAGCTTCCACTGCCTGAGGGGATTCGAACCCAGCAGAATAATTTAGGTAGTGGACAGTGTGATATTTTGGCAGGAAAACACTCATTCTGTCCAGCTGAAGTGCTTCAGCTTGGTATGGAGCAATAATCTTGTCAGTTGTCCTAGACAGTACCAGCCCTAATGACAGGGGGCACTCAACATGAGAGGGAGCTTGTTTCCAGTTACTGCTCCAGTGACTTTTATATTAAGTAGTCAATGAAGCATGTCCTGGGAGTCATGATTCCTCTCATTTTCCCTCTTCTTTTCTGTTAAATACTTATTTTTCCATTTAACGAGTGATTATCTTATGTTCTCATACACATCAAATGGTCTATATTCTAATAGTTACGGCACTGTGGAAGAAATTGATGGTCAAATCTCAGAGGATGGATGTCAGCTCCAGCCTTCACATCCTGGACACCAGCTATAGAGCTGTTAAGGGTTTCTGTTTTGCCTTTGAAAGTCTACAGTGACACTAGGCAGCAGGTTTCCTTTCACACATATATCCCTTACTATCTCAACTCCTGAGGTATACACAAGTTGTTAGCCTAAGCAGAAATTATATCTTCTCCATACAATGCCAAGATATGATGTAATTACTATTTACTGTCTTTATTATTAATATCAAAGTATTGAGAGCAGGGTCCTCATTGTATTAGACAGCAGTCACTAAGGTAACTGCGACCTATTGTGGTTATTGGTAGAGGGGAGGTTGTTAGCTGTTATCCTGGTGTACACAAAATCTGTCAATAGAAAGGATTCCAGGAAATAGTAATTCAAGCAATTAAAATCTTAAAAAAAAAAATCAGTCCACTTTAAAAGTCAGTTAGCTGAAGTTCTGTATCTTCTAAAAAAAGTCTTTATGATTTGTGTTTGCATCATTATCTCTGCAACCATGCAGGATGTAGCAACTGGGATGTTACGTAAGAAGGCTTCATCATGTACCCAGCAGTCTGTAACATCAAATATCAAGAGGCTCTCAATAAAACTACTAAAGTTGATAACACTCAAAGCCAAAAACCCTTCTCCTTGTTGTGTGCTGTTAATGGCTTCCTAGCTGCTGCCCTGCATCAGAATCAAGGCATTAAAGCATTAATTTAGTCCCTGCCTCAGTCTATCAAGATCCGGAGTCACAGAGCCAGTGGAGAATCATTTTTGCCTTTTCTGGGCGGGTAAGCCTGCAAAGAGGGGATGGAGCCTTGCTTTTGGGCCTGTGTCACAGCTGACCTGCTGCACGGGTCACTGCCAAGATTGTCTGTGCTGAGAAGAGACATTGCTGCATGCCCAAGGTGCTTCCTCCAGGAATGGAAATAACCAGTATCTTGAGGGCTGTTGTGATAAGGTGAAAATTAAGTGGGAACTTTGAGGGAAAAATTTCAAACTTAGGCATCTGAAGTGGGGCAGGGAGAGATTTAACTACTTAAATTAGTGGATCTGGTCCTGTATAGCTTAGTTTCTTGTCCATAAAGTGTGGAGAGTGATACTTCCATGGCTCATAGAGGCTCTGTGAGGATACACAGATTCAATGACTACGCTCAGTGAGATTGGTAGTAAGATAGATGTATCTAAGATATATAGAGCATTGCATCACTGAGTACATTTGGCCTTTTCTATTGATCATGATCTAATCTGGCATTTTTAACTTGTCTTTATAAGTTATGTGAGAAGTATTTTAAAAAAAAAAAAAAACTGAATTGAATGGCCAGTTACAGATTTGCTTGTTATTTTCCTCTCTTCAGAGACTGAGTAGGTTTTGCAAGTATCAGAAGGCAACGCTGTTCTGCAATGGCTACAACTGCCCATACACAGTACCCATTTTCCTTTTTTTCACATTACTATTCAGTGTCTAAATATGGATTTACATGACAAATCGTAATGGTGCACTGCAAGCTATTATAGCCTGTTGGGTAAATGATTAACATTTCAAATACATTTATAATTTAATTTATAAATACTTACTCAAAGGACTATAATGGCTCTATTCTAATTTATCTTATAGTCAATCCAATTTTTGTAACATTTATTAATTCCTTTTATTCCTGATTCAGAAGTATAACATGCCAATTAAAAACAGATTAAAATGCCTATTTACTCCAAACCATCTCATGTTATCAAGTAAATAAAACATTGTAAAAAAATCCCTGATTATGCACAGTTTAATAAGCATGTTTACAATTACATATTTCTGCAGAAGACCATAATATTTAGTACTTTCTCAGCTGGATTCCTCACTTACCGGCTTAGACTGTGTGTTTAAATTCTATTATGCAGTGCCCACCTCAAAAACCTTCTCAGGTGTTTCCACCCTCACTTCCCATGGGCTTTCCAGCAGCATAGAACAGCTATAATTTGTTCTGCCAGAATCCTGGTATGGGGATGTGTTGAGCAGGCAGCTTCCAGCTGCCCTGGCAAGATACTTGCCCTCTGTAGCCTCATTGACTTTTTCACATATTTCATTCAGATTAAGAGCTCTGAGCATGTTAAAGGACATGGATTTCTTATTTTGGTAACACCCTTAAACCAGATTCTCCATATCTTGTGGGTTTTTGTCCTTACCATGAAAGAGGGGTAAATTATTCTTTGATTTCACGAAAGGGCAATGCCAGAAGATAGAGGATAATCAAAGTGCTTTTAAATCACCTTAGTATTCTGCTAAGCCAACAAGAGGCTTAGCTGGAAGAGGGTGAAACTTGTTCTAATGGCTAATTTGCAGCAGCCACCTGGATGCTCCAGTGAGTTTACACATAGTTGGGAATGGTCCTATTCTGACTGCCAGCAGTCATTAATTTCCAGACATTCCTATTTCATCACCTAGAAGCGTGTGGTTCGCTAGGATCTAGGGAGAGCAGAGTTATTTTGCTTATCACAGCTCTTAGTATCATGACTCCGTTTTCCCTAAAGTCAGAAGAAGAAAAAATTGCAGCTTTTCCTTTCTCCGTGGCACAGTGGTTGTTGGCAAATGCTGACTTTTCCATGACAGCTAATGTGTAAGGCTCACATACTCTGTCCATGGGATTCTGTTGTATATCAAGGCTTATATAGGAAAGGAAGAATGTATACACTCGTAGAACAGGCATAGCGGTCTCCAGAGAAAGGAAGGAATATGCTTTTAAATAAACCTTTCTGACTACTAGTTGTGGTAACCAAGAAGGCAAAGAGAAATCTCTGTGCTTTTGATTAGACATATCAGAGGCTTCTGTCATGACCCTATATAAAAATCTAGCCAACCCACATCCTCTGCTATAACATGTCACAGGATAGCAACCAAGCAGAAATGTGCATTGTTATGACAATACAGGAATACGAAATAATGTTGGCTGCCAGAAGCACTGGGCAACCCTGCGACCTAAATCAGCTCAACTAGAATCCATTAAATGATTTAATTTTTGTCCGTCCAGCTATTGATTGTACTTATAGTGCAAGAACAGCAGCGGCAGCAGCAATGCTGAGAGTCTGAGCAGAATTATTAAAAGACGCTGCTTGGCAAAGTGAATGGATGTCTGATAGGAAGGACCTAAAACAATAAATCTTTGACAGGGCTGATTCAGTCTTTGTGAAATGAGTAACTGATTGCCAGAGACTTTTAATGTCAAAACATCAGATTGTGCAGGTGCCTGAAAATAAGCATTCATTATAATACTGGTGTCTTTTTTTTTTTTTTTTCCTGGCAGTAAAGAAACGCTTTCAGGTGTTACAAAAGAGGATGGGTGATATGAAGAATGGGGATAACACAGACTACTGCTCAAAGGGGAATGCTAATATGTTATTATGGGAATGATAACATACTCGCTGTGCATTTGCAGCGCAGTGCGTTTTTATCCCCAGGTAGATGGCTAATTTATCTCTCTAACACCTGAGCCATATTGGTGGCACAACAACCTGTTAGCCACTGAGGTTGCTGCATAGGGACCCACATCCCTTTTCAGGAGTCTAGGCCCTGGAAGATGCATATATTTAGCTGTGGTTGCCTTCACTTCTGCCTTGCAGACTTTCTGCATGAGGCCATGGGAGGGTGAGTTTGCCCTCTCCTGGTTTGCCAGTGGCATCATAGAATTAGAGTTTGCTGACATGGTTCACCTACCTATAAGTAAAGCCTTGCTTGTAGGCAGAAGCAATGAGGTGAATAAAGCACATATTTGCGCCTAATTTCAGTCTAGGCATGTAAATAAGTTAGTCCATGCTGCTGTCTTTATGATTCAGAGAGTAGGTGAAGAGGGAAGAAGAGTAGATGGAAAATTTGAACTGATCGTAGCCTCTCTGTATGGCTAGTGTGACAACTGGCACAAAATAAAGCTGCAATCTGCTGGTAAAAGACAGCAGTAGGTTAACTCATATCCTGGGCAAGGAAGGGACTAGCAGGTTAGGCAGGATAGCTTTCTAGGATTGTATTTCTTCCCTGGCCTGTTCCTGGGACAATAAAATGTGTACTGTGTGGGCCAATGTGTACTGTCCCACAGGCAGGGCAGGTGGTGCATGTGCTTTTTCTTTGTCCTACAGGAGAAAAAGCCATGTAACTAGATGGCTGTTGGCAGATACGAATTCCTCTGGTCCTCCTGAGAGCTGGGCAGGCAGAAGTTGGCTTGAGTTTGGTAGATGTGCCATTATGCTAGTGCTCAAAGTAGTACAACCCTCAGAGAGTTCTGTAAGACTGACCTACTGAGAACAAGAACACATTGTTCTGGGGGTCTCCTCCAGCCCTGCTGGGTTCTGTTCACCCCCTGGGTCTCCCCCACCCTGCCCAAGTCCCGACCCTCATTTCAGCCTAGCCTGGAGCTGTCAGTCCCTGCCTTGCGATGCCACAGTGGTGCTGGGCTTCAGCTCTGTCTCTGGTCCCGTCTTCTGGATGAACCTTGGACCTATGCTGTCTCCTGCTGTTCCTGACTGGACCCCTGGCTGTACCCTCGTCCCGACTCATCACCTCACCTTGTCTGGGACTGTCGACAGGACCTGTGGCTGTCCCCAGCCCAGCCCTCCCTGCTTCGGCTGTGGTGACACTTGGCTCTTGGCTCATCCTTCCCTTTGGAGCAGTCCCACTCCTGCTGCTTCCTGATACATTTGCTTGAACAGAATCATCCTCAGGTACCAAGAGGATTTGTGTGTGAGTGATACCTCAAATCTAGCAGGTTCAGATAGGGGGGAAGAGGAGCTCAGGGCTGTATACATCTGACTTTGTAGGCATAACATAAGCTGCGTGCCAAAAGTTGCTGCAGTGCTAAAGCTACTGGATTTCAAGAGCTCAGGTGCCTGTGAGGCATTCAAGAGTCCTCTACAAATATTGCAAAGCAGACTTGCAAAAGGCCAAAGAGAAACAATCTGAAAGCTAATTTCCAAGTTTTGTTAGGATATAAACAAGGGAATAAAAACAATTACTTTACTGTACAATGTGCCTTTGTCCTTAATACTCTATGCTAATGCATAGGAAACATGTACTGCAGTGTCTTTGAGATGAATTCTTTGTACCAGTCAATAACAAATTTCGGTTCAGGCTTACAGCAAGAGTAGGATTGGAGGTGGCCTGAGAATAAGAAGTAGAACTGTGGAAGTCTGAGAAGGCACGGGGCAAAAGAAGGCGGTAACATGGGAAAGGGGGAGGGAATAACTGGTTTGCCAAAGAGGTTCTTCAGCAAGCTGAAAAAGGCAGAATAGTAAGCGTAAAGTACAGTGAATCTAGGGTAGTAAAACTAATAGGATTCTTTATGAGCATACTTGGACTCTCTCCAGCATCAGTTTTCACTGCTCCTTAGTACACAGGCTGAAGAACACAAGCCTGTCTGTCTCAGTGGGACCACAGAGGGTCTGCTTAAGTTCTGATTTACTGTGAGCATTTTGGAGTAGGTTGCCAGCAGCATTCCTCAGAGACAGAGGAGAGGAGCAGAGCAAAGAGACAAAGGCAAGCTCACAGTTGACAGAGTGTCCCTCTGGATATCATTTAGTAGCAATGCCAACAGAGTCTTGATTGGGCTTTAATTGACAGTCTTTAAAGGAAGCTTTTGTGGTAGTGGGAAAAACACAAGACGGATCTTTTGCTCTTCCCTTACATGGTGCAGTGGCAGAAGAGGTGGTGTTGTTCTTATTCATTGTTTGGATCCTTTTTCCTGTATCCCAGAAACCAGTAACAGAAAAGGTGTAGACCCTTCCCTTTTCTGTATCTGCCCCACTGCATCAGATCATGCTGCAGTAAGGATCATCTCTCATGATCCTTGTTAGGTTCAAAGATTGTAAACAAAGGTTGCTCTTCCCTTTCTAGCAAAAGAAGTCCCATATGGTTACAGTACACTGCAATGTACAAACCATAGCTTCAGCGCTAATGATTGTCTGTTTACAGCAATGTTGTTTCTGCAAGAGGCTTGAAAGGTTTTGCATGGTATTTAGCATTCAGAGTTGCCGTGTAAAACGTTGCTAGTGTTATTTTTACTCCTCTCCTTTTGAAGTGCCGTTTTATGATTCTGGATGCAGAAGTAAAATAAATGCTCTACCACACGTTGTGGTTTATATTTTGCCTAACATTATTCTTTCCCAATCTCATAAGATAGGTTTGCAAAAAAATTAAAATTAAATGCTATGATTACTCCAAGGGAAATGCATGGTATTTATGCATTACACTAATAGCAATAAACTTAAAAAAAAAAATCAGGAAACAAATTTCCCCCACATGGAGTAAGTTCTCTGCTCAGATGTTTCATTATCCCCTCTCTTCAAAAAAATAATCCTTGCTGAACAGCCACATCTGGCTTTTGCATTCGCAGAGTTATTATAGAAGTGTGCAAGGTTGGACAGAGCCAATAGAGACTAAGATGAAATTCAGGTAGGGGAAAACTTTTTTTGTGTTGCAATGCTTAAAAGAAATATCATTGTTAAAATGGAAAACAAATATGAAAATGAGAATCAAGAGCGTGCATTAAAAATGCAGGATTTAATGTGTCTAAAGGTTGTTACTGAAACGCCTGCTGAAATCAATAGCAAGAGTTAGCCCTAACTATCAGCAGCATTCTAGTTTGATCAGATGCTGAAGTGGAGCTGTGCCTATTGCAAATTGTTCCTTTCATGCACTGAAATCCAAGAAGATAAACTCTGTGACACAGAATAATATATGAATATATGTTTTTTCCCCTTGTTAAGGGGCTTCAAAGCAGCACAATGCTGCACTGTCTAATCTTGAAAACCTTGTTTTAATGAAAACACGTTCTGCCCTCTCAAAGATGTGCACGTGTTAAGAGCATGTGAATCATGGTCACAAGCTTATGTATATACGTATGTGTATACATATATAAATATATATGTATGGGGGGGCGTTGGCTGTGTTGGCAAACACACAATTTCAATCCTTTTCAATTTAGTTTTCGTTATATAGGAATTCCAATTGCATGATAATGAGTGCTGTCTCTGTTCTTTGAGAGATGAAAGATGAAATCTCAGTTTTACAGTTCTCTATTGTTTGATGGTAATTGCCTGTGAATTACAGGAGATGAGCAGTTCTACTAAACTTACTGTTTAAAATGTTGTAGGTAGTGTGCAGTCCCTGTCTCAGATGTGATGAGCATGAGGAATAGGTTACGATACATTATGTCGCAAGGTTGAAGGAGAAAAGCGATAGTCACTTTGGTCCCTATCTGCAAAAACTACACCCTTGCTTCTTGGCAGAGCAGATCTATCAAGTACACTCACAACCCACAGAGAAAAGCATGCCATGCTCTTTTAGATCATTCATACCCGGCACTTTCAGGAGGACATTAGATCCCAAAAGATGAAATTATTTAATAGAGAAATTATAACATATTTTTATGTCAAATGTCACTTCAGCATGTGGAAACATGGCATTTGCCACTCCACGTCAGATGGACAGTCCACCTTGCCTGGTTACCTGTTTCTGCAGATGACAATACCTTCTACTGTAGAGAAAGCTCAAAAAATCAGTGAAGCAAAAATACCCGTTTTTAGAGGAGTTTCTCTTTAATTTCATACCGGTTTTTGAATTTGCACGTATTTGCTCCTATTCCTTCTGAAATCTGCTTTCTGTGCTTGCTACAACCACTTCCTGACGGCAGCCGCAAGAATGCCCCACAGCTCAGACTGACAGGCGATAGACTGATCTGGCAGGCGCAGGCGTGGATGAGGTTGCTGGGTGTCTTCTTGAGCGTGACAGGTTCTAGGAACCCAAGTATGGCCAGTCGATTTGATGCCAATTGGCGTTTTCAAATAGGCTGTCTAAAGACAATTCAGAGTTATCTGCAAAACAGGCATGTGTATGGGCCACGCTTAGCATGCGTGAAAGGCATGCTAAGCTCGCAGATACTCTTGGCTCTGCGGTTACAGAGCACTATAGTCGTTTTGCCTTATCAGAACGGTGCACATTATCATTACCTGCAGAAAGCATAGTCCTTTTCTGAGTCTCACTTTATTCTTGCTTCTAGTGTTCTCCTGCAGCAAGAAGTTCCAGTGATCCACATATCCGCTGTGATATGTCTATTTATCCATGTTATATTTCTGCCCCTGTCATTGTGTATCATGTTGTTCCGCTTCTAAGAAGGATAAATAGGAACTTTTCTTTCTTTACTCCTCCTACTTTTTATATGCTTATCTAGTCCCTTAGGTAAGACTGTTCCAGTCTTCTGGAATCACTGCCAGACTCCCAACAACGCAAATGATGTGTGATCTAAACTTTAAAGAATGATTAAGTAAGGGATATTGTGAATAAAGGCTGCACACCAACCTAAGACATTCAAATGTTCCTCCTCCTTTTTTTTCTTCTCCACCTCCACTAAGAAGAACTTTGAGAGGAATGAGAGCAACTGAACAGTCAAAACCACCAAGCACTTGCAGCTCATGATATCACTTGATGCCTGTGAAATTCTGCCTGAAAGAAGTTTCCTTTCTGAATCACCAGTTGGGAAGAAGCCAAAGTGGTACAATTTAATACTTAACTTTTAACTAAAAGATGACTCTGGACTCAAGCAGTGAGGAGTGACAATAATTTTGTCCTTAATATACCAGTGTGAAATGGATATATTAATCTAAAAGAAAAGTCATGGTTTGACAAAAAAAAAAAAAAATCCAGATCTTATGGGTACAACAACACTTAAACATATTACAGGGAAGGGTATGATGATTAACTAGTTAATGTCTGCACATTGAAATTTGAAGATAAAAAGTGCTAATTCACTTTAAATTATTATTATTTTATTATTGTGAAGACATCTAAATATCATCTGATCTGGGATTTTATTAGCTCGAAATTCAGCCCAGGTTCAGTAGAGGTTTATGAACCTTTCAAGTGCAGTTAGACAATAAACAGTTAGAAAATACTAGAAACTTTGTAGGGATTTGCAGTGAAGCTGATTTTAGAACTAATGTTGGCCAAAATACAGGAATTGTCATTTGTGAGATACTTAGGTTGGACTTCTGTGTGCTTTGTTTACACCCAACTAGACTGAATCTTTTTTCATCTTTCTCTTTAAATTGAAATTTCAGCAAATATATTTTGCAAATAGAAAAGAGACTTTCCTAAAAAAATGCTCCCTGTTTCTGCTCCCTCTAAAATATGCTCCTTGCTGAGTAAAACAGTGATGTTCTCATTTCTGCCTTTTGGCCTTTTGGCAGGTTCTTTCAGCAGCTGGCAGTGTCTGTGGATATGGGGCAGCACAGCCCTTCTGGGGGGACTGTCCCAAGTCAGGGACTCAGATTTACCAGATCCCCATTGACCCACGCAATTCTTATCCTTTTTTATTTTTTTTTTTAAGAGAATCCAGGGATGCTTTTTCCCTCATCCCTGCAGAGTGAGAAAAATTCTTTGTCAGCAAAAGTGTCTGAGTTTTGTAGATTCTGAAGCCAGAAGAGACCATTTGGACCAGCTAGTCTGACCTCTTGCATAGCATAGGGCAAAGAACCTCCCCTAGTAATTTCTACATTAAGCCTATCATTTCTGCTTGAACTGCCGCATGCTCTCTGCTCTCATTAGTGGTGCCTCTTCTCAATTATTATAAACAATACTTTTATACTAATAATGTTCTTTATATAGGTTGTAAATATTCAATATTTAGCAGGAAATAAAATATGATACCACCTTTGCACAACTTAAAGTCTAACCTCCCTTCTTTATGCTATATGACATTCCCTGGGCTCTTTTCTGCGATGTAATCCTTTTTATTTTATGAATAACATTTGGCAACAGACTGTCTCTCTTCTTTTTCCTCATTCTTCTTGCTGTTTTTCTTCTTCTAAGCTGTCTGGACTCATTTAGTGTTTTTAGATAACAGTATGTATATAAATGTATATGTGTGTGTATATATATATTATATATATATATATATATATTTACACTTGTATTATTTATAAACTGTTTATCTCTTTCTTAACTTTTAAAAGAATCCTTTGCCTTCTAATAAGGCCCACCTGGGATGGTGAGCCAAACAGCTTAGAACTTTTTTCTCTCTTAAAAGGAGAAGAAAACACTGCATTTACTATTTAGGCAGATTTCCTGGAGCCTGTCCAGCTCTAACTTAAATTATCTTCATGAGGCTGTTGTTAGCAGTTGCACTGTTGCATTATGCATGATTCCTGACTGCTCCTGGTATGAAGCAACCACATAGTGTTTGGTTAGTGATTTTCAATTTTATGCTAAGCTGTACAATTTAGTGTTATTTAGGTTAATATACTATTATTTTGCATATTTATAACTTTTCCATTACATTTTTATTAATAATTATGTCATATTTGATAGTAAGGATCAATAAGACTTCTAGTATGTAATGTTTACATATTTATATTACTACAGTATAATAAGTCTCTGAGCTCTCTGCATTAGAATCACTTTGTAGATACATCTTTCAGGTGACTTCATGGCTACACTGGCTGCGGGGGTAGCAGCGAAACACCGTGCTGAAATGAAATCTAACTTGCAACCAATGTATAGGTATCAGAACAGGCAATCTATTCTCAAAGTCTGCAACAGGAAAATAAATGGTGATGCATACATCCTTTTTCATTTTCAGTGGGCAGAGTCTCTTTTCCTACTGTTTTGCTATTGCCCTTCCACAAGTGACACCTTTTTTACCGTAACTTTGAGGAGCGCTTCTGCACCATCTTCCACAGCTGTCCCTTTTAGAGAGATGTTTTGAGCTTGTGGATGTTTGCAGCTTCTAGAAGAAAAACTTCAGGCTCTTCCTTGTACATTTCCCTTCCTACCCTCCAAATGCTCTCTCTATTTATTTCGTTTAGCATTGGCAGAAGATTTCCTTAGTTGGAGCTATGCTCTGCAAAACAGCAACGAAGAAAGGAACTGTTGCCGCAGGTAGTGAGTAAGCTGCTTGCCTGGTCTTGGCAACTGTTTCATTTGCACACTGGAAGGCTTATCAGCAGCCTTAGCCCACCAGCTGAAGTAATAGGGGGGCAAACACCAGCAGGTGGCTGTTATGCTCCAGACCCTCTGGACAAAAAGCTCGGCTTGCAGATCTACTGGCATGCTGCTTGTTCTTGCTGGTAATAATGATCACTGCAGTGCGAATGAGTATCACTGACTAATTATATAGAGCTAGATTATATCCTGTTTATTCCTTAATGTGTTGAGAAGAAGCAGTCCCTCTCGCCCTTTCATCTGCCAGTGTTTTTGTGCAGGAGCATGCAAAAGTGCAATGGTACATTTGTTGGTATGCAGAGACTGTTGGAGACACCTCTTACAGTGTAAGATAGCCGAAGGGACCAGGGAAAAGCTGGACTCATCTCTTCTTCATCAGTTCTCTATCCTGCCGTTTCCCCCCAGGCACACCCTGGCCCCCTGACCCAAAGTGGAGCCTCCTGAACAGGTGTCCAGCAGGAATGCTCTTTCAGCTTGTGGAGAGAGACACACTGGTATGTTGTGAAGTCTGTAGCAAAGTCAAAGTGTCATGCAGTATAGCTGACTGGCACTGCCAAATCAGGTGTTGGAATAAACACCTTGCAGAGCAAGGTTGTCCAGAGACAAAATTAAAAAAAAAAAAAAATCACTCCAATGTGATGAAAAAAGCAAAATGGAAATAAAGATTTATTTAATACGCAGAGTAAGAAGCAAGTCAATAAGGATAGCATTTCCCAAAACTTCACTCTTATATTACTTACATGTATTACTTACTTGCATTACCAAAGGCATCTTGCTGGTTTAGAACAGGCTTATGTACCTCTGTGGAAACACTCCTGTTTTATGTTGCTATCCCTTGGGGGAAGAAATGCTATACAGGACTTTCTTACTTAGACTCCTGAGGAGGGGTAGAAAGCTTCTCCAGATGATGGACAATTTGTCCATCCAGATGCACTCTCCTCTTTCACTCATCATTCTTTAAGGGCTTCACTTTATTTTAATTATATTTAACATCTCATGACTTGAAAATGAGGAGACTAAAAATACTTTTTTTTTTTTCTGTTTGGGTTTAAGCACCTAGTGCTAGTGGTTTCTAGGGTTTTCTCTGCTACTAGAAGTTTACACTTTTCTCTTTTTAATAAAGATAGAAACTATTCCTTATTTTAAAAAGGCATGTCATAGCACAAGACTTACAGTGCAGGTCTGAGCAAAGTTGAGCCTACATCAGTGATCTTGCCCATGGAGAACAACCTGAACCATGTCTGTCACAAACACAGATCAAAAAAACCCAAACAAACAGCAATAACAGAAACTCCAGTACCTGCAAATCCATTTCATAAATTGCACCTACGTATATTTCAAATACTTCTGGGGGTGATCACCTAAGCACATTCAGGAATCTTCTGTCTCTTCTCTACCCTTCTTCCTCCCAAAAGTAACCCTCCGAACAAAGCCATGCCCTCTTGAAGGAACCTCACAGAAGGGCAGTGATACAGAAGGCCTGTTGAAAAACCTGGATGTGCAGTCTGGTCCAATGAATGCCAGTTCAGTGTCTGTTTTCATTTTTCAATTTCTGAAGAAAAATCAATTTTCCTCAATTTTCCTAGCATATGTAACCATAGAGGGAAGAACATTGCACAAATAAACTGTTACTGCAGACATTTTTATGATACGTTGGTAACTGGTAGTGACTAAGTCCTGTCAAAATTAAAAAAAAAAAAAAGTTCTAATATGAATTTGCACAAAACTATTTGTCCATCCACATGCAGAAACTATGAGTGTGGATCTAAGTTTCACTTTTACCTCACATTCCTGAAAAGGTAATGCTGGTTGCAGTCAGTTTGGTTACTCCTTCCAAACTGTATTGATATCTGCTGGTCCGCAGAGCTTAGGCTGAGCCCTGTGGCCCTTTCCTGCCATACTTGAGAATGCCGAGGCTCTCCTTGTTTGGTGCGGACACTCACATTTCCATTATTTATCAGTAAAGACCGAAGTTTGCACTCATAGCATGAGGCAAATGTTTACTGCCATTCCCACCAACATCATTTCAAGGTGTTGCATGCTTATTGCTTATGAAATGCCGTCCTATCCTTCAGGATAAAAGCAGGCTACAAATTATTAGTTCCAATCAGTGATGCTGAGGAGCAAAGCAGTTTACAATTTGTCTCTGAAGCTTTCTGCTTTTACATACTATACTGTTATTTATTTATTTTTTTCCATTAGTGTGATTTAGGTAGCACAGAATCATTTATGTTAGTACCCTAAACATAAGGGTCTTTACAAAGCAGCAGGTCACATTTGAATCTGGTGTAAGGAGATAAAGCTTCACTAAAACCAATCAAGTTGCAGCTATTTGCACCATTTCTGAAGTTACCAGTCCTGTATCATGTTAACTAGTTGCCATAATGCTAAAATTATAAGAAGAATCTGAATGAACTGTGTTCTTCTAATAACTGATCATGAAAATCACTCTTCCAAATGGACTTGTATAGTGCCTATGTTTGTATACATCTAGAGTCTCAGTTTAAGCATTTTCAAGGTTGCATTTCTGTTGTGTCTAGTTTGCTCCATTCGCAAGAGATTAGCTAAACATAAGCAACTATGACATCCTCTAGTAGATAAAAAGAATAAATATTTTTTGCATGGTCAAACAGAAAGGAAAAAGCCTTAGATTTTGTATGGAGATTAAAAAAAAAACAAAAAACAAAACCCTGGTCTCTGCATTCTCTACTGTTTAGAAGTACGCTTGTAATGCTCGGGAGACATGTACAAGTGAACATAGACACCAGAGGCAAATACAGAGCCAGTTTCTTATTCTAATGAGGGCGAATGTCATTCTTCTGTATTTAATTTCTGAGACTGGCTGTGAAAACAGCAGCCATTTTTTATTCTTATTTTGTTTACTGACCATAAGAGAGGCTTATAAAAATGTCAAGTTCAGATCACTGAAGACTGAAATCTTCTGTTTATTCTAAGTAGGATCCTTCTAATTTTGGCTTCATTGACACGTTTTTACTCTGCCTGTATCTCCATCTATATGGAAATTTTTTTCTCATACTGTCACGGAATGGAATTCAAAATGCAAAACATTTCTAGAATACTGTTTGGAAACACACAGAGAAATGTACATGCAAAAATTCATACCTGTTTTAACACCCATGATATAACCACAGACAATGTAAAGTAGGTATCTTATTATCAAAAAATCAATTTAATTATCTGATTTTCCTGTCTTTTACACTGGATCTATTTTGCTTCATCTCAGTTGTCTTGAATGGGATACAACTGATGTAATACAGTGAGAAAGTCAGTCTGTCAAACACTTAAATACCCACTTTGGAAAGCCATTTTAGTAGCTATATGTTAAAATTAGGAACTTAATACATCAACATTTTTTGTGTGAGCAATTGGATCATTGACCTTTTAAAAATGTGAGTCTTTCAGGATAGCCCATTGCCCTCATCCTGCTTGTGAGAAAGAGGTTATTGCTTAGAACGTATTTACAGATATCGTGAAATTCTCTCTCATACTTCTTGCTGTTGCCAAATCCTGCTGTATGCAGCTGCCCATCGCAGTCAGGGCAAGCTGGGATCACCATGCAACTCTGGCGCTTGTGTTCTGGAGCATCTCTCCTATGAAGAAAGGCTGAGAGAGCTGGGCCTGTTTAGCTTGGAGAGGAGAAGACTGAGAGGCAATCTCATCAATGTGTAAAAGTATCTGAAGGGAGGGTGTCAAGAGGATGGGGTCAGACTCTTCTCTGTGGTGCCCAGTGACAGGACAGGCGGCAACGGGCAGAAACTGAAACACAGGCAGTTCCACCTGAACATGAGGAAAAACTTCTTTCCTGGGAGAGTGACTGAGCACTGGCACAGGTTGCCCAGAGAGGTAGTGGAGATATTCAAAACCCACCTGGACGTGCTCCTGTGCAATGTGCTCTAGATGACTGTGCTTGAGCAAGGGAGTTGGACTAGATGATCTGCAGAGGTCCCTTCCAACCTCAACCATTCTGTGATTCTGTGATTCTCGCAGGCTCATCCTCTGGGGCTTCCACTGTACTGGAAAGGATACGCTGCAGCCTAGACCGCAGAGTTTATACAGCTGAGGCTTTCTTTCCTTATTGGTGTCCCATTTATCCTAATTAAGACATCCATAGTAATTCTTTTCACACTGTGGTGTTTGCATAAAATGGCACGTTTGTTTTCAGAGACAAGTTCTAGTTTAGTCTAAACTTTGAAGTCTTGCTTTTGAGCTGGGCTTCTTCACAGCTTTCCTTTAGAGCTCCTAGAAAGTATACAAATATGTGTTACTGTTTTTAAATACTACATATAAATATATATTTATGTATGTATGAGAAATGCATATACAGATCCATAAATTCACAATATCTATTACACATAAAATATATATAATTGCTGGTTCAAGTCCCTATTTGCTATATGGTCAATAATATAGTTAGCAATATGAAATCTAGAGTGATATAATTTCAGTCTACAATTTCAGAAAGACTTCAGGACCAGAATTCATAGTCTTCTTTTTTCTTTATCTTTTTTTTAATGAATTTTATTAAATTCAAAAAGTATCTTCCTAGTTTATACAAGTTAACAACTAAAGATCTAACAAGATGATATTCCCCTACCCCCGCAAAAAAAAAAAAGAGCTTTAGACATAACAGGTAAAGAATAAGAATTAAAGTTGATCCCATCCCATGAAGTCTGAAGAGTCTTTCTCTTTCTTTTTTTTTGTTTCTTTTTTTTTTTTTAAACAGTCCTCATTTTTGTTGAAACACTCTACTAGGTTCTAGAGGGACAGAGACAATTTCTGATGGAGTGGCACGATGATGTTTGACAGAAAATGCCTGCATGGGCGCTGAACTCTTCCCTCACCTGTTTCAATCATCAGAAAACAAATGAGAAAAGTGGAAATAGCAAGGTCAGGTCAGGTGAGTGCATATTTAAACAATTCCTAGGGTGCAGAGTGCAGAGCATCAATCTGCTCTCATGTACCATTAATTCAGAGACAGCTGTCATTTATCTTTTGATGGAAGGTAGAGGTTGAAATGCTTGACACAACATATCAAGCCTAATATGGAAAGATAGGAGCAATGTGGACTCAGTTCCGTAAAAGTGAGTTGCTGTGCAAAGAGGTTTCGTAATTCCCCTACTGCCTTTTATAGAGAACTTTGGCCATATTTCAGCAAATACGAATTGCCCAGCTATCGTTAAAAAAAAAAAATCAAAGGATTGCATGGGGAATTAACCACATAATTTCTATTAGAGACTATATGATTTGCATGACTAAATCCTTGTGAAGCTTCTCAAACGTTTAAGAGCTGTATGCCCATAAAACAGCCTGAAAGATAGCTTTCGAAATACAAGTAGGTAGGCAAAAAGTTAAATAAATTGGTGGGGAAGCACTCCATTTTGCTTCTGGAAGAACTGACTGCATGATGACAACTCAGACATACCTGCTTCTTTAGTTGTCAAAGTATTAGCATCTGCAAGTCAATTTGGTGGGAAATACCATTAAAAAGATAAAAGAAAGCAAAACTAAAACCAGTTTCACTAAAGATTCATTCTATAATGCTGTAGATCCAAGAGAATAAAAGTGCTTTCTCTGAAAACCAAAGGAGGGGGGTGACAGCAAGGCACAAAACAGAACCTTTAAAACTCACATTTAATACAAAAAACTTTCCACTTCACATAACGGAAATATCAGAGAAAATCAGCACAGCACACTACTGACTGATGAAGAGATTTTAAATGTGTCTAAGGGGTTTAGGAGCCACTGATATTGTTTGCGCTTACACCCCCCTACATCTTACCCTTCTCTCATTTTATGAATGAAAAGATCAGATTTTCAAAAGAGCTTTCCACCACAGTTCAGGTGGGACTGCTAAGGGCTAGGCATGTTCTTCGTGCTTCTGGATATTCAAACGTCTCCACAGCACAGATCACAACGGTATAAAGACAGTATCTCAGTGACACCTCCCCCCTTCCTATTTGCAGTCACACGCGTCTTATCCTTCTTCCCACATATGAACTGATAATGTTATCTGTTTGGGAAAGAGGTATCAGGAAAATATTTATGTGCCTTTGCACAATTTATCAGCTGAAGAAAAGGAGATAGAGTGAAGCCTCACCCTGTGAATCATGGAGGAATGCTCCAGAGACCACCAGGTCTCACTCACCGGATGCTGAGATCATGACTTCGTATTTTACAGGGTGACGATTTGTTCTTGGTACGCAGTATGGCATAGAGGAGTCCAGACTCTCAGTGGTCAGATACAGGTTTTGAATTACCAGTCCTTCCTCCTGCTGCTAGTGACTCATATACTAGGTTTGTCCAGACCAATGTGGGACATATATTCTACCCATGTCTTTCTGATGGAGGTCCGCGTTTGAATTCTGAACTGCTGCCTCCTGAACTGAAAAGCTCTCAGGTCTAGATATTTTCATTCAGTTCTGCCTCTGACAGCACAGCAGGAGCAGCAGAAGTTGCTGGCCTACATTCAGTTCAGCAGCTCATAACTTTTAGAAACTTTTACTGTCATAGCTGAAATGTTCTATGCTTGTCATTGCCTAAATGTTGATGTTTTGTGTTTTTTTAACTCTGTTTGAAAAGAGTGTAATCATTTCTGAGGCTGAAGAAAATAGAGATAAAACATTTGTCCCTTGATAAAGAATATTCTCCTGCCAAAGCAAGATGGAAATGAGAGGTGAAAACAGAAGGAAAACACTTTATTGAGACACATCTTTGACTTTAAGGCAGAAAAGTGATTTTGATTGGGCCAAGATGCCTATTTCATTGAAAATCACGTACTAAGAATGAATAATTCGGTTGGCTTTCTTAGGATCTTTTCCCCCATTTGGCCTTTTTTTTCTTTTGTTGTTGCTGTTTTAAAAATATTTTGAAATACATCATTGTTTCAAAATACCAGGGTCATGTAGTGCTGTGACAAAATCTCCTATGACTCTTGTAATATGTCAAAGAGTTACAAGAGAGCTTTGATTTTCTCACAAAAAAAAAAAAAAAACCCACACCTGTATGATATAGCATTGTATTATTTGGGGAAATCTGTCTTACTGGAATATTTTGATGCTACTCAGTGGAATACAATGCTAGTCACAATAAGTAAGAAAAGTGAATCTGCCCATAATTGGGTATTTCTCCTTGTCTACAAGAAATCTTGAGTGGATCCAGATATTCTGAGCCCTTATCAGGGAGAAAAGTAATGAAAGGTGATAAGAGGGAGGATAAGGATCCTCCTTTTTTATGGACTCCAGAGATCATGTGCAATAACTGTTATTCTGCTCAAGCAAGAGAAAGGAATGTGGACTTCCATACTTCAAAGACACAATCAGCACCTTAAAGCAGCTAAGAAGGGAACATGGTCAGTGGCACTTTCTGTTCATAGTTTTGGTCCAGTCACAGTGGCTGCACTGTGGGCCTCCAGCACGTTTAGGGATGTAGGGAGTGTAGAGATGTGTGCAGGGATAATTTTAGGCACACTATTAAGTGCCTGGAAATGGCTGGACTGTTTCTGGGTACTCTTCTTGGAGATCTGTTCCTGCTCCCAGTAGCTAAGTCTTAGCGGAGTCGGTGAATCTCCCTTTCCCGCACAGCATCAATCAGACACTTTTTGGCTCCCGAGGAAGCTACTGCCAAAAGGGCATAGTATTTTGAGGAAGTCTATTCGGTGATTCTACATTCACTTTTAAGATTTCTCTCCAAACTAAACTCAGCTCTGCCTTTGACTTTACACCAGTTATGGAGTCAGCGTTGCAGTTTGAAGTACTGATCCGATCTGGTGTTTTAATTCAAATTTCATCTGAGATGTCTTTGATCCTTCTATTTTTAAGGCAAAAATAATCACCATCTTTAGGGTTCCTTTATATGTCTTCAGAATATAAATTAAGGCTAGGGAGGTAACAATTTTCTTGAATAAAAATTAAAAATAAAAGTAAAAAGGTGAAAAATGTAGATTTTCTTAGAACAGTCTTAAGATCTTAATGTAGGTCAAGGTGATGCTGCCTATAAAATTGCTGTACAGGAGACAAAAGGGAAGAAAGGTTCCCTGGGCCATTGTATGCCCTCCTTAGATCTTTCTTAGGTTCACTTAACAGAAGGAAGCAGGACCTTCCCATCCCTGCATGAGCAGGGACTACAGTGAGTAGGAAGTTACTAAACGTTAACGACTGCACTGATGCAGAGGAGGTGATGCGTATCCCACACTGTAAAGCTGGAGCAGATTGTGGCCTTCCTGTTCTAGGGCAAAGCGACTCCTTCTCAACTATATTTGCCGGATAGTAGCAAAATCTTACCTAGAGGCATAATCTACTCTTTAGAGCTTCTAATAAATTCAACTAGAGATTTTTTTTTCCTATCTGCTTTTCTCCAGCAAGCACTAAATAGTGATCTGAGATTGCTTCTAGGTTGGAAAATTGTCAGCATTCCCATATTCTATTTGGGTAAAACTCTCCGTGCAGAACCGGCACCTGGCACAGGATATAAACATATTTTTGAAATGTTTATGGCCAAATTAGACTGAGTAGAGGGATGTGATCTTTCCTTCCCTTTCCCCATACTTCCCTATATTTCTCACTTCAAGAACAGTTATTTTTGTTTGAGTCTGTTCAGGTCTGAGGAAACCACAAATACATACGGCATGGTCAGAGGCCTGGCATAATCATTCCCAGAGTAACATGACTGTTTTCATTAGCATAATTATGCCTATACTCATTACCTGATTTTTCTTTTTTCAACGAATCACATTTCCCCACTTTATTAGATTTATCTTTTCTGAAGGATTATTCTAACTTTTTTACCACATCTCTTTTTTCAATTTAACTTTCAAAGGTGAAAGGGAAAATATTTTTTCTTTCTGGGTAATTTCCCCTATCTGAGACTGTGACCTGAGTCACTCTACGTTATGAGGAGAATCCAGAAGTGAAGCTAATGGTGCTTAGAGCTTTACCCACCTGATTTTCCTATCACATTTGCCTTTTGGTTTTGGTTCACAGATGTAGGGCTAGAGCTGCATTCTGATCTATGCTCTCTGCACTCTCATTGTTTCCTTCTGGTAGCTGAAGTATCATTTCACCCCCATGCCTTCCTAACTGACTCAGGAAATATATATAATTCCAGTTTCAAAGGCTTCAATGTGGGTCAGTGCATATAGACCTAAACAGAAACTGAGTGGACCATTTAACAGACAGCAGTTTCCTATATCCAACTGCTTACATACAGAAATCCAATAGGGCTTAGCTGACCCAAGCTATCATGATTCTCTTCAGGCTTAAAGAGGTTGCCATATCCTATTTTAGAACAGCTGCTACATAACTTTTGGTCATATTGCAGCCTTTAGGAAACAGTTTAGTAAGGGAAAAACAATTGGAAGGCTTATTATTTTTAAGAAAAAAAAAGAAAGAGAAAAAAAGAAGATCTTCTAAGTTCAGGATAATTTCTTCAAAAACAGTCTCTTAATTTGCATGGCATTTAAAATACTGTGCCCCAAGAAATCCAGTTAAATAATAAGACTGTGTTTCCTACATCCAGGACTGGAAGTTTAAGAGGTGGGGTGGGGGGATGTAGTTGAAAGGCAAAGCTACAGTACTTCTTTATTTACTACCTAGTTCTGGGGAAGTAGTCACAGAAAAATAACATCCTACCTTCTCTCTTCTATATTCCATATCCAAAATATTATTATATTTGCAGTTGTATGTCAGTCAAATTTTGTCCACCTTTTCTTCCACTTAGTGCTAGCACATTTCTGTGCATTGCTCTCATTTTTAACCTAGACAGACACATGACAGAATTTTCACATTCCCAGCTAATAATGCATGTTTTCTGGTAGTTCACTGATTTGGGGAAGGGGTGAGGAGCTGGGACTCCTCTGCTCAGTGTGACTCTCTGAGTGCCTTTTTCAGTCAGAATTACCATTTAATTTGGACATGGTCTGGAAGACTGAGCTCTGCTTGGCCTCAGGAAGTCCTGCTCATTAATACTTATTGCTACTGAATGAGACATCTAACTTAGGTTGGAAATTTATACTCTGTACAAAGGGAAGAGGTAGATTCCTTCATTAGGGGCTCTGAATTGTCTAACTTAAAAGATTAGATTGGGATGGAGTGACTACTTCCCTCCTTTACCAAAACAAACTGTACCTCTGCCTCAATTGGTGAAAGTCCAGGTAGTTCCACTGAACTCGAAGAATCCTCAACCTATCTTTACCGTTGCCCAGCTTCTTGTGTCCATTTCTCCAACATGGACAAAAAGCAGAAATACATCTACCTGGGCAAGAAGGAGGTTTTATCAAAAAGGTTGCCATTTATTCCAGCTTGGTATGGCAAAGATCTGAGCAGATGTGTTTGAAGTGTTGGACCTGGAGCTCTGAACTGTGTCATCACCCAGATGTTTACATATTTTTTCTCAGAATTTTTGGAATTTGTGAATATATGGACAATCTGTGATGCTTCCCTGTGTCTGGTGACAATTAATGACATGAACTTCTTAAGGCAGAAACTTATCCTATTGAGAAGCATCTAATAGAAGAGCTTCTCCTTTCTATCTTCAGCAGCTACAAACTAAATAGCTTCAAGCACCTGAAAAAATTCATCTCGTAGGGAAGTTTTAGTGAAGTAGAAACCTAGTGAAGCTGTTGATCTCTATTTGAGTCCTCAGACTTCCTTATCATGTGAGCTACCTCCTCCTCATGATATTGTTTTGCGAATGCTATCTTTCTCAACATTCAATCCGGCTACTATTCGTACAAAAGTTGAACAGAGTTCGTACAACTACACACTGGGTCACCAAGCGTGGTTTTGTTCTTCATTGCATTTCTGTCTACCACCAGAATAGGTATCAATCTGTGGGATCTTTTCAGTCTCATCAAAGATCTTTTCCATAGAAAAAAGAAGGAATATTGTCCCTTTAAGGGGAGATTCATGGTTTTAAGGAAAGTTGTGTTGGAAATTAGGTGACTACAGCTCCCTGAGAGATTGCACAAAGGTGTGGCCTTGTTAGGTCATTCATATTATCTAAACTTAAACCAAGCTGAGGAGTTTAATCCTAAACCAAGTTGCGGAGTTTAATCCTTCTAAGGTCTCTTCTATTGTCCATGCAATAAACACACTGTTAGATAACAATGCAGTTCACTTATAATCAAGGTATACATTTTTGACCCTCTATTAATGATAAGAGAGAATATAGCTGTTTCAAGTACAATGTCTCTAGGTCTGAATAAAGAAAACATAATAAAATTTACTGAAGAACTACTATACACCACTGACTCAAACTGCTTCTCAGAAAGAACATTCAAAGTCTGTATGATTGCTTCTCCTCTTTTTTTTTTCTTTTATTAGTTTTTCAAATAAACCGAAGAATGAAAAAGATTATGCATTATTCTCCTTTTGGGAAAATAAATAATTAATGTTTTCTTTCTCTTCATTTATTGTTATACGGATGTTGAGGAGTAGATATACTTTGGTTTTTGGATGTTCCTTTTTATGTTGAGGAGACTATGAGAAGCGGGGCTCCTCACAGAATCAAAGAATAATTTAGGTTTGACTATAAGTCATCTATTCCAACCTGCTGCTCAAAGCAGATCTAGTCATATTAGGTTGCTTAGCACGATGTGCAGTTGAGTTTTGAATATCTCCAACAGCCTCTCCGGGAAGCCTGTTTCAGTGTTTGACCAGCCTCTTGGTGATTTTTATTTTCCTTATGCCAGATTAGAAATTCTCATCTTCTGACTTGTGTCTGTTGCTTTTCATCCTTCCTCTCTGCACCTCTAAGAACAGTCTGAGTTCTCTACACCCACTGAATATGCAGCTGTGGACAGCAATAATCTCCCCCCAGCCTTCCCTTCTTCAGGCTGGTCAAACCTAAGTCTTCTAGCCTCTCCTCACAAGCCGTGTGATCCAGGTCCAGACCACCTTGATGGACTGGAGAAGAGAAGATTGAGAGGGGATCTCATCAACGTGTACAAGTATCTGAAGGGGGAGTGTCAAGAGGATGAGGCCAGCCTCTTCTCCGTGGTGCCCAGCAACAGGACAAGAGGCAATGGGCAGAAACTGAACCACAGGAAGTTCCATCTGAACCTGAGGAAAAACTTCTTCACTGTGAGGGTGACAGAGCATTGGAACAGGTTGCCCAGAGAGGTGGTGGAGTCTCCTTCGCTGGAGATATTCAAAAGCCGTCTGGATGTGATCCTGGGCAATATGCTCTAGGTGACCCTGCTTGAACAGGGAGGTTGGACTAGATGATCTCCAGAGGTCCCTTCCAACCTAAACGATTCTGTGTGTGATTCTGTGTGACTGCTGCTGGACTCACTCCTGTGCATCAATGTCCGTCTTGTGCTGAGGAGCTCAAAACTGGATGCAGCACTCCAGATGTTGCCTTATAAGTGGTCAATAGATGGGAAGGATCATTTCCCTTGACTTGCTCACTACATTCTTGCTTATACAGCCCAGAATGCTGTTGGCCTTCATTGCCAAAAGGGCACATTGCTGAATTCTGTTAAACTTTTTATCTACTAGGACTCCCAAGTCCTTTTCTGCAAAGCTGTTTTCCAGCTGGTCAGCCCCCAGCCTGTACTAGTGTATGCAGTCATTCCATCCCTGCATGACTTTACATTTGCTTTTGTTCAGCCTCATGAGGTTCCTGTCAGCCCGGTTTTCCAACTTGTCTAGCTCCCTCTGAACAGCAGCCCTGCCCTGCAGCAACCGAACAATTCGGTATTGCCTGCAATCTCTTGCTGAGAATACACTGTATCCAGGTTATTAATAAAGACACTGAACAGTATTGTTCCCTGTATCGATCCCTGAAGGACACCCCTAGTAGCTGACTACCAGCTGGACTTTATACTACTTTGTACAATCCTTTGAGCCCAATGGTTCAGTCAACTTTCCACCAATCTTTTTGTCCACTTCTGTAGTCGCTTCCTAGGCCCATCTATTTGGAAAAATATTTTGCTCTGGGAAGGGAGAGTCTCTGTGTTGGTCGTTCAAAGACCTTACATACAAGCACAGTTTTTATAACATTAGAATTTATGCAAAGTGCTCTTTATTAAATAAAAATCAGCAGATGAAGCGTTTTTCGTTTGCATAGTTAAGAACATCTTTGATGCAAAAGGCTCATTTTAATCTAGAGATGGTTTAACACTTAATGAAAATCCACAAAATGAAGTGGATAAATTTAAAAACTAAATGGGGAAAGTTTATTTTATTTATAAAATAAATGTTGTAATGTTTTTCGCACATCTCTTGTAATAATATGTACCATCTCCCATGATGAAGGGTATCTGAGATCTTTGGATGGAAAGCACTCAGTAATAGCAAAGATTTGTGCTATTACTGTGATGAAAAAAATTGTATTTTTGTATATTATTCTGATAGACAGAATAATAGAGAGATAAAAATAAATAACTGGAGCCCTGAAAGGTTGCCTCTACTCTCATAAATTGATTTTTTCTTTTTTTTATGTGGCAGGTGCACTTAAAGAAACAAGAGAGCATGAGCTACTTTCCCATCCATTTAGCTGTGAATGAATCTCATGACAAATAAGTGCCCTAGGGACACTTAGGAGTTAGCCATCAGAGCTCACCCTGTGACTTCCCTGATTACTTTACTTCTGTTACTGCATAGCAGAATTATAATGCTAGAGTAAGTGAATAATTAACATAGAAAATTTTTTACTCCCCACACATATGGAAAGACGGTATAATATAACTCTGAGGGGTCGCTCGCTTGTGGCAATGTCCTTGGACTTCAGGCCTCTTCTTACAATAGAAGTAACCTCACTATTAGTCAGTAAAGTTAATGACATGAGTAAAATCCAGCCTACATAGAAGTGCTTGCAGCATTGGTGCCTTACTCTGTGGTATTTGCAAGGAAGCAAATGGCTGAGAAATGTACAGGTCATCTGATATCTAGCTAGTTCAAGGCTAAGCAGTGCTGTTATTTGAGTACATTTTGATCACTGTCACATGCACAGAAAAATATGTTTTTATTGTATGCATGCTTATCATAACCTAAACAAGCAGCGTCATCCATTAATCAGCAAAATAGAGAAAGCCAGAATGAACCAGTTCAGCTGTCCTTGTCTGGTATCCATCTCCTGCATATAGTAATACCTGCTGCTTCAGAGAAAGGCAAAAGTAATCTTACAGAACAGTTACGCCATACTTTGGCCCAGGAAATGTTTTGTCTTTGTGACCACTATATAGCTGGATTATGCCCTGAAATATGGGAGGACTAAATTCCTGTAAAGCTAAATTGGATCTTAAAAATGTGGATTTGAATACTGAGTCTCTATGTTGTCTACACATTCATCAAAGCTGTTTCTGGGTCCTATAACATAGCCTGACATTGTAACTTGCTGATAATGAAAAATATATAGGGAGAAGAAGGAGAGGAAGAATATATTCACACCAGTTAGCTTTTAACTAAGCAACAGAGCTGTATCGATTGACAGGCTTGTTTCCATGGCCTCCTCATATTGTTAACCTCCATTAATGTCCATCCGCACATGGATTCCTTCAGAGTGGGCTTCAGAGTGGGGCAGTACCCCAGGGCTGTGGCTCTTTCCAAGGTGGAGATATCCTTTCTTTCTCTGCCATTTTTGCAGGGAGTATCGAAACACTGACCTGCTCCTTGAAGCTGTTTGAACTTCCCACAGGTAGCAATGGCTTCTGCTGTGCAATATCTTCTCCCAGTTCTCCAGGTGCATGTAAGAACCAGGATTGTAGCCTGTATTTTGTTGGTATCCAGGAAGGACCTTTGGAGGATGAAGAGTAAGGGTGAGCCAGGTGAAGGGTAATTGCTGAGAAGTTGCCTCCAGCAGTGATACCACACTGTAATTTGTTGACTTGACTGCTTATATTGTAACTCTGTTTTACAAGTCTTTCAGTAACAATCTGATGTTGATACAGCTGAACCATCTCATACTACTTTCATTGACGTTTTAATATCTAAAAAATACTTTGGATCAATGTATTTAACAGGATGTCTCAGTAATGTCTTGTACAGTAATAAATGATTAAGTGAACCTAGAGCTAAAAATGGATTTTTTGAAGTGTTTTAATCTTTTCACCTTTCCATTGCTGGATTTGCGCAGTTGCAGTTAGAAGAGCCAGTGGTCACTGAGAATCATAGCGCATACAGACCTACATTATAATGGTAGTTGGGCCCAGATTTACTCAACTTGTGTTGGTTTAGTATGGTTAATTACTGCACAGAATAATTTCCTGCTAGACTCCTATTGAGAATCCTGGCTGCATTGCACACCTGCCTTAACCTTTTGAAAATGACTGCAAAAAACGTGAGGTAATGGGCTTGTGGGCCCACAGTATTTTGATTCATTTTAAGAGTGAGATGTAAAGGGATTGCTGAAAATGAGCTAAGTGCAGAAACAAAACCACACTTGGCTTTGGCAGGGCCATCATTTAACGGCCCTTATCTATATGACCGCGTAATTGTTGGTGCTAATCTCAGGTTCTGTCTTCAGTAAAAGAGAACTGTCAGTATTTTTCTGGAGAAAGTAGCCCTTAAAGCATTTATCCATTGCTAAAGGTGAAACTGTTAGGAGTTCATTAATGGTGTGCTCATAGCTGCTACATAAGATTGATGAAATGTGAAAACCCTAGCTGTAACTCCTATGAGAATTGGAGGCAGAAAAGGGACCACAAACAGTTGTTTCAAAGGATCTGTGATTCTTGACAAAGAGATTTCCCATTTACCATCACATTCTTTTTCACGTTTATAAAAATGTGAGTAGATTTGCATCCTCGTTGTCCATTCAGGCAAATTTGCCCCTTGTAGAGAAGGTAAAACACTACTTGGGCACTTGGGACAGCATTAATTCACTGGGGAAGTGCAACTCACCAGCTAAATCAGAACCCTCCACTTAAGCCCTATCTTTCTGGACAGCCTTCTGTTTGGTTTTAACCTATCCCAACCTGACTATACTAAAATTTGCAAAGTAAATGCGGTGCACGCTCATCTTGTTTTCTATTTCTGGATGTAGGGGTAGGGTTTCAGAGTAGGGGTAGAAAAGTCCAGGGAGCATGGAAATGCACTTATTTCTTTGTGTGTCTGCTTTTAGAGCATATGGTGGCCTCTACTCCTTCTTCTGCCAGCTCCAGAGCCTTTCACTTTTATCATCTTTCCCACTGCTGCTGCCCCTTTGGACTAGATTGTCTAATCAGCTTCCTCACTTTCTGTCATAAGCATCGTCAATAGATAGCATTACTGGCACCAAAATCGCCAAGTTTATCCATGTAAGTAGGAGGAAAGTACTCTCACCTTTTGCCCTGCGTAGAAGCCGAGCTTACCCTAAGGTCCAAAGGCACCACACAAAATTAGAGCTGTGGAAGCGTTCAGTGGCTACGACGCCTCTGGGTTTGATGCCCCAATATGTTCGGTCATTGAGCTCCAACCTCCATTTCCTCCTCTGCGCAACACTGCAGGGGCCGTGTACTCTCAAACCTCTGTAAGTTAGTTTGCATAGCATCGTCCGTGAGCGTGACTGTGAACTGCAGCATGTACACTTTTCAAATTGAATCTAACCACATTCGATTGAAGCAAAGACATCCTGAAAGAAAGAAATGTTTATTTTCAAGATGCATGCAAAAGTTCTGCTCGGTAGAGCATTTTATGAGTCACAGAGAGAGAGATGTTTTTTCTCATTGCCTCATTTCCTAACTTCCCAAGTTCTTTGCTTTCTTCTTGTTTCTCAGATTTTCTTCTCTGAATTGCCATCATATTCTTCATCATCATCAGTGTAGGAATCCAGTAATGCTGATGGATTTTTTTGCACAAGCACAAATTTTCATTTCTCCCTTCACATAGCCTATGTTGTGTTTAGTTTTGTGAATAGAGCAAGTGCAAAGAAACAGCAGTAAAAAATCTTAAAAGTTGCTTTTGCTATATAATTGGGGACCTTGCTAACATTACTGTTGCCTGTCATATCGGAAAGAGTAGTCTTGGGCAAAGGCTTATTAAGAAAGTTGCTCCAGTACCTGATGTTTTTTTCTGTTCAAATCACCTTGAATGCTGTTATTGTATTTGCTCCTACAAATAGGAATCCAGAGCTGTAGGACTGCTTTCAAATATAACACTCCTGCACAGTGTTTACTAGAAACTTCCTGCTGGTGAAATGTGGTAAAGAATTAATACCATTTGCCCAAAGCCAACTAAGGGATTTGATGACAGAGCTAAGTTCAGAAATCTGTAGCTGTTAACTTGGAGGACTGTGCTCAAACCACACCTGCTTCTTAAGTTATGATAATTTTTTTTCTTTTTTTTTTCTTCCAATTTTACCTTTGAGTAATTGTCAGGAATCTCACTATGCAGTCTGAAGACAACAGAGACTATGTGCTGCGATTAAAACTTAGGGAGTTTTTAATGAGAGCTCCAAGGCTGATTCATAGTTCAAAGTTATGCAACAGTTTCTTTTTCTTTTTATTTCTTTTTTTTAATCGAAAGCACATCATTCATTTTTATCTCAGATAAAAATATGATAATAGCCAATTCAGTGAGCAGGAAGAGGGGTCTTAGGAGCTCCTTACTGATAGAATTTAAATAAAAAATTTTAGAGTCCTAAGATTTTATTTCATTTCAGAAATGTAATAAATCTTATAAAAGGCCTTGCACAATTTCTCCTTGAAGAAACTGTGCCATGGTAATGATGCCATGCCCTTGCCAGCCAATTTCTCAATTTGTTCAGGTTATTCCAATAGTATCTACATTTCACGGGAGGGTTTTAGCATTCAAATCTTCCTTGAGATTTGTCATGCCCTGTTGTCATCATGTTTTCTCCTATGTCACCTTCAAGAACTGATAGGGCATGAGAATCTGCAGGAATAAACAGGACTTGAAATCCCCAGTGAAAGAAGCTGTGCCTCAGCCCTGCGAGGCGCTGAGCTCCTTCGCTCTCACTGCCGTCATTAGCACTCCAGGAGACTCAGCATTTTGGAGAAGATGCTCAGTGCTCAGTAGAATTAGGGTGTAATTGCCAATTTCAAGGCTATGTTATATGACTGTGTCACAGGCCAGGAGATGGAAAAGAAGTGGCTAGACTCAGAAAATCATACTTAAACATCACTGGTTGCTTTTATAGGAATAATTGTGCCTTTGGTGAGCAACTTTTTCATTTTTAAAAACTCCTATGTTGTCATATTGTGCTGAAGTTTACTGGAAAAAAAGCACAGCTGTGCTGTCCAAAACATGCATTCTTGCCGACATGTTTGATACCTGGAAAAGGACAGGAGTGCTAGGTAATTAAAATGGTTATGTTTAATCTGTTTAAAAGGACAACTTATTAATTTTTCCATATGATTGAAATCTTTCATGAAATGAAAGAATTGACTTCTATAGCATAGTGAAAACTGGGAGGTTTTGCTTAGGTTAGAACTAATGCAGTAAATTTAGGTGACAGAGACAAGTCTGGGACAGGTATGAGAATCACAGGCTAAAGAGGCAGTAATTGGGAATTATGATGGAGTGTAATGTATTTGTTAACAAGGGCTAAGTAGTTTGGGGTCTATTTTTATAGTTAGAGACAGATGCATTCAGGACAGTTAGTATTTGCTGATTAAACAGCCAGATCAGACCATGGACTGACAAGATGACTGTAGAAACCCTAGAATATATCAGTTTTTTTCAAACTGTAAAGAACTTTACTTTGCAGCCTGAATACTCAGTGTCTGGTGGGGGTAGGGGGGGGCACGAATAAGGTTGAAGATAGGCTATAAAAGTGAAGTGGATCATTATATGTATTTTTCCAGGATACTTTCAAAATACTTCATACTTGAGAGCAACATGAGATTTCTGGCCAAATCAAAATGTGCAGAGATAAAGCTATGTAGGATTTTCTCATTCCATCAAATAATCTTACATTTTGTTTATAATATGTTTATAACATATTTATAAACATGTATATATATAAATATTATATTTATAATCTTATCCTAATAAACTTATCCCGCTTATAAGATACCAATAGTATAAAGCATGATGGGTTTTTTTTTGCTAATTGCACATTTCTCACTTGTATTAGTGTAAGGAATAGGCTCACTTTGTTTATATTTCCTTATTTAACGCATGACAAATCTCCCCCTCATCTCTCACTGAACTAGAATTGAAACAATTGTTAAAATATATAGTGTTTTAGACACCTAATAAGTGATATCTTCAATATCAATCCTTATTAGAGCTATGCTGTTGCCCACACATAGCATTGACCTCAGTCTCTAATCATAACTCTCACTGACATCATTCTCAGTGTCACCGCATATTTGAACATAACCTTAAACTACTTATGCATGGAGAGTGCAGGTGCATTTTTATGATGAATACCAGAGTCTATCAGGAAATAACTACACGGACTTCTATGAAATAGCGACAAGGGTAACTACAGGCAGGGAAAGGTCCTGAGTAGAGCCCTGCAAAATTTTCCCGTTCTTAGTGTGCAAAGCTTATTTTCCTGCTGCTCCCCATAAACTGTGGTCAGTGCAGAGTTGCCATTATGGAAAAAGACCCACAGGCAATAGCTGCCCTCTCCCACCTAGCCCCTATCCCAGAAATAGAAGCTATTTTCATTACAATTAGTCCATGGCAGTGACAAACATTGCAAGTGCAAGTAGTTATCTTAAGATTTTCAAAATGCCTGCAACTTTCTGAGCACACGTTTCGTCACTAAGGCTAGTTTGTACTGTTAATTGCTGCGAGAGTCCTAGGGCTGGCCTGCGATCACTGAGCCCCAGACAGTTTTCCATCTTTTCCAGGTAGCTGGATGCAGGGCTGCTCAGTCCTGAGGTGTGCCAGCGGTCCCTGTGAAGTGCGGTGTCACAACTCGAACTTTCTGCTGCAGGAGTGCTCGAGAGCCCAGCCTAGCCTGTGCCTGAGCGGGCACCCCGGCACGAACACAGAGGGTGGAGCGGAGGCTGAGTTTGAATCATTCTTGTTTATCGATGCAGGCACCGTACAAGATGGTGCTTAAAAGTGGCTTACGGTCAGAATCAGCAAATGCAATTTGCACAGCCCCAGTGCTTGATTGCTTGTCACAAATTCCCCTTCCTCCGGTGGGCATTCGTTGCTCAATTTGTTCAAAGAGACAGAGCGATGTCTTTGCCAGCTAGGAGGTGTTGCACATCCTAACATTAGCATATTTCTATTAAAACATATGTTATTTTGTTCAATTATGACATGTTTCTTCATTCTCATAGCCTGAAGTGATATTTGAGATATCACCCCAATACTCCATAATTATAAAGATGCATCCTATACATTGCACTGAAAAACTGTAACACTTGAATAGCATACAGACTACTCAAGCATTCTATTCTTTCAGTACAGTATAGAGAATAATTATGGTTTCTCATATTCTCTGAGTAATTAATTTGAAGAATTTAATTATATTTTTCATATTAATTATTAATGCATTATTCACCAGGCATAGTCAGTTCATAATTCATGGATGTATTAGTCAAGTAATTTAGTTGATGAATTTCATATTTTTGAATACGTTACTCAATTTTTTTTTAATTATTCACCCAGCTCTAGGAGTATCTGTTGACTTTTGAATATTAGCTATTGTATGGTAACTTCTTCTGCAGAATTTTTTGAACACCTAATACTAAAACCAAAAGCTAGGGGAATGCTGCCCAGCCCTGAAAAGTATATTTAATTAAATCTACTTTATATATAAGTGGCAGTTTCCTGATTAACAAGTTCAGACTTGGGATCTTTATGCCTGTTTAACAATAAAATTTATTTTACTTACATTTTGGTCTCATAAACTTAGCTACTATTTGCTACATTTTCCCTTCATTAAAATTGACAGAGGAACCTATGATGAAATCCTATCCTCGCATTTATCTTTCAGCAATGCTAAAACTACACCCATGATGATGCACCCATTCATTAGTCTATGAAGTTTATATCTTGTATCTCATCAGTTTCATGCTCATATAATTCTGCTTATATCAGGAAACTTCTAACTGAATCCAGAGTAAGTGAAAAGTAAGTTTTCTTCATAGCGTGTGAGTATTTCAGCAGGATACTTCAGCTTAAACTAAACTATAATCATATAAGTAGCCTAGACAATTTTCAGGGAAAATAATCCCAACATACTGGGAACAACACCTTTGAATACATATCAGGCAATAATTCTGTTATGGCAAATGGATAAGACACAGGAAGAAGTAACAGATCCTTCTGTTTCTAGATTCAATTAGTGTATCACATAACCGGCAAGGCAGTAACACTAATGGAAAAGCACCGGGAGAATGCATACATGCATGTGTATGCCTGGTTTTGGACAGAGAGTGTCTTGTATGTGAGCATATTTTAAAAGTCAATATGGAAAATAGTAGAGATCAAGTGGAAAGCTCTAAATGAATGGTGTGTTTGATACACAATTTTTCTGCATACTTTAGTATCATAAACGAAATGATTGCTTTTTTTTTAAAATCACATCACATCTTTCTGTCTAATTAAAGTTTACCCTGTATTCTGAAAAAAAAATTGCAATAACATTAATTACATTCAAATAATGTTTGCAAAGGTTTTAATGGTAACCACGGCACTGTACCCACTGATATATGGAATACAATGCATAGTTTGAGATTTTATTCCCTGTATGGACCTCAGAGAGGTTTCTTTTTAACAACCGCAAAACTGATAAAGCCGTTTTTTAAAAGAACCCTATATTTATAATACATTGGTTCCAAGTTCTCTGCATATTAATGTTATCACACTTACCATTTGTGTATTGCTGTTTTATACCACCTCAGTGTCTATGGTAAATCCAAAACACGGGGGGGTATGCCAAACCTTTCATGATCACCAAATCCATAATTATGATACAATATTCTAAAAGAAAATTCTCCAACTAAAGGTTGCTGCTTTCACTGCAGAAGGTTTTTGTGCTTCGGGTTGTTACCTCACTAGCAGGCTGTCCATGTGGTGCCAAATCCTGTAAACTAACTATAACTAGGTATAAAATTCATAGGGAAAAAATGTAATTTATCACAAGTGCACAGCTGGTGTCGCCTTCTAAGTGGTTGTTTCCTAATCTCATACCAACCTGTTCATAGCCCTACTATGTTATTGAGCTATAAAATCAATAACAAATAGCATGCATGATCCCCTGAGAGATTAACTGTTTATTCCATCTGTGAAGAAGAAATGAAGGTTAAAGCAATGGAGCTGCTTTAAGAAAGGTATGTGTATGTTTATGGATGTGTGTGCACGTGAAGTAAAAGAAAGTAGGCCTCTTTTGGATTAATTAATCGTAACTGCAGTAACAACATAGGGTGTTCTGTTTGTTTTTAATTACGGTTTTTTAAGCAGCTGATTTTCAAGCTCACATTCCCATGCGTTTTGATTTCTGTGTGCTCCCAAAAGTGCTGGATATGTGATTTGTATTTGTTCTTTTCCCTAAATGTTTTATTATTCCTTTGCTCTTGTATTAAATTGCAGCTAATATCTCAGGGAATAGCACCTGGGGCAGACCAAGCATAAACGCCAAAAGCTGTAACAGTAAAAAATACAGTGGTCCAACTTGTCACGCCCTTTCTTCCTGGCTCACAGCTGTAAAAATTGTGAATGTTTTAATGTGTGCATGTGCAGTGGGAAGGAAGTGAGAGATTACAGTGCTGGTGAGGGAAGACAACGGTGAGAAATGAATGGCATGAGAGAAAGCTGGGAACAGATCAGCTCCGGGTACACAGAGAGCCACAGGGAAATGACTAAGGGACCTGGCTTGGTATCAGCGAAGAGGGGCAGGTGGTGTGTGGCGCGCTAGTTGACGAGAAAGGAGTTGGGGAGGAGTGGAACTGCCACAAGATTTCACAGTATTCCTAGCGATTCATAGCGCTGGCAGCTTCTAAGTACTTATTTTTGAGCAAAATACAGGTCTTAGCCTTAGATGTGGCAGAACCAAACTGAAAGCAGTGATTCCAAAGGGAAAAAAAATCCTCCTCCTGAGCCAAATTTGTTGCTGTTTGATGTGCAAAGGTTTCAGATAAGATCTTAACACAAAGTTCCTGTCTATCTATCTCCTGCACAGCAGTTAGAAAGATGCTATTACCATTTTAATGGAATTAAGCATTCTTCCTGCGATTCTCGGATTTTTTCAGCCATCCACGTTACAGTGCTTAGCCCACTATACTAGTTGGTCTGCCTCCTTTGTCTCTGAGTTGGTTGCGATTCTTCGTTTTGCCTTGTATGTGGTTTGTAAAGCACTTTACAATGAAAGACACTTGCAATGATTTTACTCTAGCCTAATTCCATCAACTGCAGAAGTGCTGTTCCTAGTTTTGCTGAAAAAAAGAGATCGGAATTTGACCTCAGAACACCCCTGTGAGAAGAGTATTATTTATACTTATTTTGTAGGAGGATAAATTGAAACCCCAAGAAGTTAAGTGAAGTGACTTGCCTGAAGGCATAAAGCTTTTCGGTGCCATAGCAAAGACTAGAATGCATGAATCCAGACTCCAGTGTCCTTGTTCTAAATGACAGATGCGCTCTGTGAAATCAGGATTGTGCTCAGACGGAAAAATCTACTACCATCCATGGACTTATAAAAGCCATTTAAGCCAGGGAAGAGCCAGGCCTCTGCCTGCTTTTCAGGAGCAGATGAAAATTCTGAACAGCTCTGTCATTTTTTCCTGTGAGTGTGACAGCTGCTTAAGGAATAGGGAAAATCCTCTTTGAAAAAACCTGAGTTCTGCAGGTTTGGAGACTGTCCAGTAATAGAAAGCGAGTTCTTACCCTCTTACCTAACTACAGAATATCACACTGTGGAGAGTGCAGTTAAAGAAACAAACTTGAATAAAACTACCATAAAAAAAAAAATGCCAAGCTTAGTTTCATAATTTTCATTTTTTTCTATTTGTAATTTGATGCTTTAATCGTTAGGGTTGATTATAATATTGTAATTGCTTGTGCATCAATCTGAGAAACTCAGTGAGAATTCCTTCACTGGGGCTGTGAAGGATTACAGGACAAAGGAGATAGACCAGGCTCCTAACACTGGCACTAAATGGGTACTAAACTGCTTAAAAGTCAACACATTTGCTGATGGGCAGTAAGAGAGAAGATAAAAAGGAACTTCTCCTCTACTCCCTTGCTATTTTTAGTACCTCTATGGCTGTCTGTATACTTTTTTTGTAGTCTACTCTATCACTTATGGAGCTAACTCAGCTCAGCTCCAGCCTTGGTGACATTATCTCAGGCTATCATACGGATACACTATCCTCAAAATTGTGAATGATGGGCAGCAGAGACAGAGCAATGGGTATAGTGCTGTGTCTGAGTTTCATACTGATTATTCCCTTTACAGATGTAACGTCAGAAGTTTGATGCACTTTAAAGATTATGCTGGATTTTGTGAACTGTTTTGCAGTAAGAAATTTCACACAGCAGATACAGCGGAGCTGACAAAGAATTTATTTGATGTTCTTTTAAAGCCCGTGGAAAACCTGCTCTCAGACTGTAATTTCCTGGAATTTATTATTCACAGTTATTCACTCTATTTTGTTTTGGCAAATCTTTTTAACTCTGTTTTGATCAAGCACAGTCTTCCATGAATAATCATTGTTTCAGGTTGAAGCTGAAGTGATAAGTCAGGAGAGAGATATGGCACTATCATGTTTGTGACTGGAAATGGAAGAAACCACTTCTAGTGCAGCATTTGCAAAATGTGGATATAAAATTTGGCATCTGTAAATATTCATGTACATAAAGCCGAAACTACGCTCTAGGCTTGATCCAAAGCCACTAGAGGTAACAGAAGAAAGAATGAATATTCATGTCAGTAAATTAAATTCCTAGATGGTTCACTGAAAGCAGATGTAAAGAGGAGGCATGTATTAATGAAAGAAGTAAGTAATAAGTAAGTAATCCAGTAAGTATTTACTGAAAATATGTCCTGTTTATTACATTCTAATATGGTCTTTTGCATAGGTGTTAATGAAGTGACACACATGCACACAAATGTGCCTAATTACAGTCTCCCTTTTAGCACTTTTTTTCTGCTGCTTAACAGAGAGAAACTAGGAAAAAACTAGAAACTGAAAATCTGTGGAACTGGTTCAGCAGAAGGTAAGCGCTCCTTATTCTGTCTATAACAGGAAATTGAAATAGTTATAGAGTTTTATTTGATTTACTATACTTTTCCACAAAGCGCTAAACATAATACGTGCGGGAGCTCTGTGGACTTACGATACTTTCTTTTTCTCTTTGGACATGCACTAAATCTGCACATGTAAAATTACCTTTGTTTCAATCCCTAGATTGACTGGTATTTTTTTGATTATTTTTAATTCTTTTTTTTCTCTGTCAGAAAGGCAGAAAAATGTTTTTAAGAGACAAGTAAGGTTGAATGAGTCTGAAGAGGCAAATGCACTCCTAGAATGCAAAAGTGGTCAAGCCAGGCAAAAAGCTGGATTTGAAAGGAATAGTAATTGGAAGCTTACACTGATGGTGTTTGAATTATATTTGTCTGATGGCATATAGTCAACTGAAAGCACCACTGCTGTGGATAGCCTTTAATTGTAAATTTTCCAAGCCCCACCTCTAAGTCAAACTCTATCCATTCATGAGAATATGAGGTGTTAATATGGAAACACAATATAACTCATTAGACCATAGGTCTTCATACTTTACAAAAATCTTTCATCCTCATGGTTAAATAGGTAACAGAATTAGTGCTTACAGTTATTTGTCCTCATAATTAGGACAACATCAAGCTGAATGGTGCAGTGTACATTTTTGTATTTGCCTGTCTGTGGGACCAGCTAAATATCGCCATGTACAGTCAGGAAAACACATTTGTAACATAGAATAACCTGTCATTCTATAGCCCAAATACAAAGGGCTGCATTGTCAGCTGGTATGAATGTTCCTCCTCCACTTAAAAAGAATTATGCTGGCTTCGACTCAGCTCTCATTTCTTTATAGAGACAGCTTAGAGCATGAGGATAATCAGCGGAGGAAAGTAACAGAACACCAATCCAAACCCTTGGCTTTCTTAAACCAAGAGTAGTTAAAAGTACACATGGATGTGCATGGAGGGTTTGCCTGATGTTATAAAAGAGGAGATTGAGCACCAAATGCATCAATAAATATTAACACAGAAATGAACAATTTCCTGCTGTAGAGAAAGGAAAGACCCATGGATGAGGGCAAAAAGACCTCACAAATATATTTTGGAAAATACCTCTTCTGCAAACAGAGGCATGGGATAGTTTGTACTCGGCACAGATTATTTGGAGCTTCTAACTCAGACTCTGAAGGTCTAAGCTCTGCACCTCAGCCAGTCTGTTTCAGCTTTCAAACATGAAGAATAATGTCCAAATGGTGCTACAAGATTAGATGGTTCGAATTAAACAGGGACAGTGACTCTGCAAGTATGGAAGGGGCTTTCCATCGTTTGCACTCCAGCCATAGGGCTCTTGAGGTGTTTAGTGAAGAAAGCAGAATGGTCTCCCTGTCACTACCTCCAACCTCAGTGCTCTAAACCAGGTGACAGCACTTTTTCAGTGTACTTTGGTAGCTTCTCTTCAAACAGGTGTTTTGCTGTGGGCAAATCTGAAGGTCACTGTTGTGACGTTTTGCACAAGGGCATGTGCTAGGATGTTACAGGAATAAACGCTGCAATAGAGAACAAGGAAAGCAGTTCTTTAGTAAGAATCATGATTAAAAAGAAATATCTTGGATAAACATGGAAAACTGTATCAATCCCTATTGATACAATACAGTACAACTGTATCAATCCCTATTGATACAATAGTGTAAAATGAAGTATTGGTTCTCCTGAACTCAGTGGAGATTGAGGTGAGATTAGGATTAGGAAATCCTAATCTTCATTTTAGTTCAAAACTTCCTTTCATCTCAAATTGGGACAAAAAGATGTGTTTTCTCATAGAATGACATTTCCAAATAATTTCACTTCAGAAATATCTAAGTAGCCCCATGAATTAGTAAAGCGTATTTTTTGACTTGTTTTGACTTTTCTATTATTAGATACAGGGTTTTTGTTGGATAAGATAAATGTTCATAAAATCATAAATCAAAGCAGTCACTGAAATAAGGTACTTCGATCTTATCAAAATGAGGTATTGCAAGTTTTGTGCCAAAAATTCTTGTTTATCTATGTACTCTAGAAAACGTTTCATTTAGTTGTATCGGCTTTTTCCAATGGAAAATTGTTCTATCTGAGAAATAGTCAATCAACTTTAGTCACAAGGCAAAAACAAACAAACAAACAAACAAACAAACAAACAAAGTGGGGCAGAAGGGAAGGAGCAGCAAAATAAAAATCACCCTAAGCCAAAGACAGTGGTTGTACTAGTTTTTCAGAGGATCTGTGAGATATATAAGGGCAAACTGTTATATCACTGAAGCTGGTGGGAATTCTGTCAATTATTTTAATCGGGCTACTGTTCTACCTTGTATCTTATGCAAATGCCCAGGGAACATAGCCATTTCTTGATAATATAACTAGTATAATTCAGTCCCTCCTCTCCTCTCCCCTCCCCTCCCCTCCCCTCCTCTCCACTCCTCTCCCCTCCTTTCCTCTCCTCTCCCCTCCTTTCCTCTCCTTTCCCCTCCTTTCCCCTCCTTTCCCTTCCTCTCCTTTCCCCTCCTTTCCCCTCCTTTCCCCTCCTTTCCTTTCCTTTCCTTTCCTTTCCTTTCCTTTCCTTTCCTTTCCTTTCCTTTCCTTTCCTTTCCTTTCCTTTCCTTTCCTTTCCTTTCCTTTCCTTTCCTTTCCTTTCCTTTCCTTTCCTTTCCTTTCCTTTCCTTTCCTTTCCTTTCCTTTCCTTTCCTTTCCTTTCCTTTCCTTTCCTTTCCTTTCCTTTCCTTTCCTTTCCTTTCCTTTCTTTTTGTCAGCTGAGGAAGCAGTATGCCAAAGTGCAGCAGCTGACATTGTGGATATTGGAGTCCAAATGTATAACGAGGCTCCTATATTTGGGTTTGAACCCCATTATGACAAGCTATAAACAATGTCTGATGGGCACTGCCTCTTTATGGGTGCTTTGCATGCTCGGTGGGTGGATCAGAACAAGATGCTGATTTCATTTGGATTTCTGCCTTTATGTTCACAGGACTGCAGTTTTGGCATTCTTTGCCTGTGCTGCAAAGTTCATTTCTGTTTCAGCATCTGTTCATGGACAGGAGTCTGCCTCTGCTTGTTTTGTGGTACATTACTGCTATTTCACCACTTCATTTAGCTTATTTGTTTGCTGCTCCTGCCTGCTTTCTGCAACAGCCATGCTCTTTCTTCTCATATCTGCTGTGCCAAGCCCATGTCTACCTGTAGCCGGGCCTGTGCCTCAAGCATTTGAAAGGTTTGTCCTTGCAAGGAACAGTCTTCGTTTTGGTTCTAAATTAATCTCCTTCTCGTACACACCTGGTGTGATAATCCTACATTTCCTCCTGTAATGTATTCAAATTACAAATGCAGAACCAGGAAACAAAGGTAAGAGAAAAGGTTACATACACTAAAATATAATATTTTAAGATTTCATGAGGTTTTTTTTTTTTTTTCTTATCTACTTTTGGAGAGGGTGGGAGGGAAAGTTTCTTGTTCCCAATTTAATGTCCTGTCATTTGACAACAGGACAGGTTGAGAGGCTAGTTCAGTACTGTTAGAGCTTTTCATAAGGATTTAGTTGCATACAATAAATCCTACTGATAATAAGTAAATCTTTGCACAGATAGTTTAAAATATGAGCACACAATGTCTGTCCTTCTGTGTCACCATCCCCCTTTTTTCTTCTTTTGGATTTTTTTTGACTTGTTCATTTTGTGCTTAGAAATTTTCTCCTACCACTTTCAGATCAGTGTCACAGAATTAAGCAGCTTTGTGTAAACTGCCCAAAGACAACTTTTAAGTCTTTCCAGAATATCATTTCCAGTGTTTTGTTGCTAGAGAGGCTCTTTGCTATTGAAATGTACTATGGTGTTTAACAGGCTCTTAAGCTTTCTTCCAAACCAAAGGCCAAAGACTTCATCCAGTATCAGACTGTTTCAAGTGCACCTGCAGCTCCAACTGCATCTACGGTTATCTCCAAGAGATGATAGAAATGCACCAAGAATGAATATCTCTTTCAACAGCCCCTGCTCACAATGGAAACTATCTGAGATAACAAATCAGGGTCAGAGATCTCACTGTAAACCAAAAAAATAGCCTTTGGGGTTGAATGTTTCTTAGTCATTCAAAGGATGTTGAGATAAATTCCTCAGTTATCTTCTGGCCCTATTAGAGCTAAGAAAATGCTGAATGTTACGGTCACAGCTGTACCAGCAAAATGAACTGTGCCAAGGCTTGTTTTCTCATTCTGAGGCCATCTGGCAGTCTGGACCTCTTCATATTTCTGAATGCTCATGTCTTTAAGGCAGACTAGTTACAGCTAAGCTACCTTTTGAGGATAGGCAGAGAATAGTTCTTGCTTTGATGTGACTCAGAATTTGTGCTCAAGAAATTTTTGGGAAATAGCTCATTTCCTGGGCCAAAACTGTTCCAATGATTGTTCAAGAAAGGTTAGAATATGAACAGAGGAATCTCAAAGTCCATATCTGGGCAGTATTTAATTTACTAGCATACATGTTCCCTTATGCATACACCTTAAAATAAAAGGTGTGTTATCCAGCAAGAGGGCATTGCTTAGTGTAGGCACCCCATTCCAAAAATCACCTTTAATGGTAGAAATTTCTTTTTTATATGATGTTCATGGAGAGCAAATAGTAATAAGATCATTGCGAAGAACAGTGCCTTTAATATTTCTTATAATATGCTATATGAAATTTGCAATTTTACCTATGTATCTTTAGAGGTTTCTCAAAGAGGAAAGCAGCCTCAAGCCTATGCTGGGAATGCGCTAATTAAGGAGTGTGACTGAAATTTTAATCAAGAGAATCTAAGGCTGAGGAAGGAAGGAAATGTCTTAATCCCCTACATAACCATGAGGTGTTCCTTTGCCCAGTCACAGCAGAGGAAATGCAAGTAAACAAAAACTGAGATGGAAGGAGACACCACCCATCTTGGGCTATGTTGTTGCTCTGAGTATCTTCAATGTTTGCAGCCAACAAGGGCAGTAAGCTAAAACAGAGCTCTGAGACTTCTCCTGAGCATGCCGAATCTGGGGCAAATTATACAGGCTAATAAGTGAACCTCAAAAGCTTGCAAAGACGAATTGTTAACCGCAGCCTTAATAATTTATTTTTCATTTAATCTGCTTATAGCTTTGTTATAGTGTGCAAATCTATATTTTTAGGAAAATATGACATTTAACACTTTTCTCATGATAAAGCTGATGCTGAATAACCTGACAAGACATTGCACTTGTAAAAATATGTTGAATCTGAAAATATCTGAAAGGATTGGACCTCTTTTGTGATGTTCGGTACCTGAGTGCATTTGTGAAGAGCATTTAGATGGCAAAAAGATGCACCTCCACTGACTTATATGGGTTTAGGAGCTGGTAATGTGGTTTTGCGGTAGAGGATCTTCTTGAAAGCAGAGCTAGCCAGACATATTTCTTTGGCAGCTGGATCTTAGTGAGACAGTCTTCAGATGTACTGACAGCTTGAAAAATGGACTCAGGTTAATTTTTCTGTGCAGCAGTTGTTCTTCGAACTGTTATATATTACGCTATTACACGGCCCTTTGGGGGACTCGCCAATTTGTGTTCATGCAACTTGAGGCAGATCAAATTTCATCTGTTGCTGGTTAGCTCCTACCTTGTTCTTAAGATCTTTCTTTTTTCTGTCTTTCTTCTTTGTTTCCTCTGAGCAGTCTCAACAAATACTTGCATGTCCTAGCAATTTTTTTACCAGATCTTTACGAATGAGGGGTAGTTCTTCATAAAGCATGGACCCAAAGAAGAGGCTGGTCTATAATGCTCTGTCTGTATTAGCGTGTACCGAGACGCAATAGCAGTGGATCTCTGAAGTGAAACTGCTAGCGCTGAGAGTTCAAGATTCATACTACATGTGTTTTTCAGGAGGGAATATTATTTCAAACTACCTCTCGTATGGGCCCATAGACTATACGCTCATTAGCAGTTGAGTCACGTTAGCTGTACTCTTGATGTTCACCTACCAGTTTAGTTTCATTCAAAAGGAGTGTTGTTCATGCACCCTTAGACTGCTACATGGTATGAACAAACGTGTAGTATGTTGGAGGTGGCAGAGAAATTTGCTTCAAAAGTGCATTCCTAATCCGAACTAAGCCACCAGTGTGGACATGCTCTGTTCTGGAGGTGTTATGAAAACGCAGTTTCAAAATCTTAGCTTATCAGAAACGTCTAGGTGATTGTGATGGCAATATTCATTGAAATGAATAGGAACAGGACATCTAAACCCTTTAGGAAGAAAGAAAATCATCCTGAGTCATAATTTCCTTTGTGATTTTGAATCTCATTTTGGAACTTTCCAAATACTGAGTAAAATAAGAGTTAAAAAACTCCAACAATGTAGTAGTACAATTGCAGAAAAACACTAAAAGCAAATAAAATCAAACTAATATTTTTATATCTGTCATTTAAAATTATTTGGCTTTGGTATTTGTTTGTTTGTTTGGACCAGTGGAATATTTTTTGATTGGTTAATTTAGTTGAGAGTAGATTTTTGTTGTTCTTTGTTTTTAATTCTTAATGTAGTTGACCTTTCTGGCACAGTAGTTTTGGACCACCACTGATAAAATGTTATTAATATCTGAGCACAGCTACATTAATAATCCAAATGAAACACAGCAAAACATGCTCTTTCCAACTTACTCAGTGGCTTAGCACCAGTGGTGCGCACAGCTGGTGCAAGTGACCTGCTTTCAGCAGGAACCCTAGATATCCTCATTCCCTGCGGTGAAAAGCAGGTGATCCTGTGGGCTTTATCATCTTGGACTGACACCATATTCAAAGCAGATGCTGTTTCTCAGTACAAATTTTGTGAGCTCAAGGTAGCTGAGTTTGGTAGAACATCAGTGGATGCTCAGCGTCTCTGAAAATTCAGTGTAAGATGTGTTTGGACACTAAACACAAAACACAGACATCTGAGTGATCGGGTAACAGAATATCTGACAAAAGGGGTCTGCTTAAAGCCTAATGCAGAACATCTGGCAAGGCCAGGAACAGCATTCGGAGCTTTCCGCCTTCCAGTCCTCTTTCCAGATCACAAGACATATCGCTTCTTCTTAACAGCTCATATAAACTGTTAATATTATTAACATTTATTAACCCCTCCTGCAGACTGTTAATTAAATTGTTGAAGATTCAAACATTAATTCCTGTGGTGCTCACTAGATATCTCTTCCACTTGATACAATTTCATTTATCATTACTCTATCTCCCTTGTGTTTCATTTTCACATGAACTAAACACTAGCATTTTGTATTTAAGATATCACATTATAAGTGACTGAGAACAGAACAAACATAAGCAGAACTTGGCACAGTGAAGCTAATAAACAAGCCTGACTATAGGATATTACATGCTCAAAAGTGTGAGGAAGGAACCTTGAGTAAGTCTATCTTTTAATTTAGACTTATGAAGAATAGCAATTAACAAGCCTTTGCTGAAATGTGGCGCTATTCTCCTCATGTGACAGGTTTAAGTTTACATATTAATGCTGGAGGGAATGGATGAGCTAATTCCCAGTAATGTGGTCCTAAGTTATGGTAACCCTTTACTCCAGCTTGACTTTTTATTATATCATGCTGCTATGAGCCATACCAGAGCTAAAGGAAAGACTTGATGAATGTGCTTTTAAAGCAGTTAAGCTAACATTCTCATAAAGCAAAAGGAAGTATGCAAATTAGAGTCCTCTTCTGGACACTGACAAAAGGCACTATTTATAAACATGAAATAATTGTTTGGCAAGCGAGATAACTTTTTTATGATTGGTTTTATGCTGTAAATAATATCACAGGTGTCAAAATCTTGGTGACAAGAGCACTAGGAGCGGCTCCCACTGGAATTTCATATTCATTTCTAGAGCTGAGTTTAAAGATAAATTAGGGTTAAGAAAGAGAAGACTGGTGCCAAGATAAATAAAACTTGCCCCCTGGTTATCACCCTCACAGTTATCCTCTGGTAGATCTGCCTTTTGAGATCCATTTTGTCCCAGCAGCGGTACCTGGGGCCGTGATTTGCTGTACTTGAGCTCTGGGTTGATCCAGAGAGAAGCAGGATGGGGAGGAAGTGGGCAAGTGCTGGAGCTCGCCCCTTGACTTTATTGGGAGAACTGGCATGGGGAGTGCATCCAACAGGGCATAACGCTGTTAGGAAGCATCGTTAGCAAACATTTACCAAATTGTTCTTTTCTTCCGTGATTATTACTGAGAAAGGCTTCCCCACCCCAAAAATTAAAAATACATGGCGTAAAATACCGTGAGAAAGCCACTGTGGAGCGGAGCTTGTTGAGTTGGAGTATCTCACAATCAATACGGAAAAGGGCAGAGCAGGCTTTCTTCACCTCTATAAATAATATGTTGTTTTTTATCTATGTTAAATGATTAACAAAATCCTTCCTTTTGGCATCTGATTGCTTTAGCTGGAAGTATAAACACGGGGACCACACGCACAGAGAAAATCAAAGGAGAAGAAAAATGGCTGTGCAATCCTATTAGGATTCCTCAAAAGCTGTATTTAAAGTGGCAGTAGGAGTTTGCACACATTAGATATTGTTTCTTGATTTTTTTCCTCTTATTGCCAACACCAGCACAGTGCAGGAAAGGCAACCAAGTCTTCAGAAATTGAGGGGGAATGATATTTTGACCTATATGTTATCTACATCTGGTCTTACCAGCTCTAGTCAATCCCAAAGTGCTCCAGTTGTCTACAGTAAAGCTCTTAGAGTTGCTGAAATGGTGGAGAAACAAAATAGGTCTTGTGGACAGAGAATATGTGTAATGCTATATATATTGTCGTATTCACTGTGCTGCAGGCACAGATTTAATATTATAACTGATAACAGGATTTCAAAAGCATTTTTTAAACATTTTGAAATTGATTTTTAAATTAAAAGTTACATTTTAGAAAAAAAGAAACAATAAAATCAACCCTTTTTTAAATTGCTTTTCTATTTTTTACTTTCACTCCTTTTTTCGATATGCTGAATAACACACTTTTTTCATTAGCAAAATTGAATGAGGTATGCAATGTCACTGTAAAGAAAGGAAAGCAAAGAAAAGAAAAGAAAAATGAAAAGAGTTTTAGCTATCAAAAAGACTTCAAAAGTTCTCTAATATTAAAACAAAAAAAAATTAATATAGTTTTTAAAAAAGAAACCATGTAAACTTTTCCCAATTGCATTATTTCTGAAGTTTTATAAAACTAGTTCTGTGATTTGAGATGGCTATCCTGGTTATTCCCAGATTATATCTTAATTAGATTTGATACTATTAACAAGAAGATGAAATATTTAATGTTCCTTTACTCTGCCATACCTCCTTTCTAAAAAATTTTATTAGTAGTTATATTAGCAAATAACCTTTTCCACTAGGATATCTTTTTATTTTAAATATTATATAACAAGCATTCTAGTTTGTTTGATTACAAACCCAGAAAAACATACAAAAATGAATGAGACCATCTCTTTATCAATAACTGAAAATGATTTCTGTCCTACCCAGAAGTGATACACTGGAAACATTATGTAAACTCACATATACTACAATTCAACTTGTTCAGCTGAAAGTTTTGCTGTTAAAATCCAGTTTTGCAGGTTAGCAACTGAATACATGACTGATCCATGCTAATAGGACGTGTCTGTAAATCTAAAGAGGTAGGGATGAAATATGAGCTTTAATGAATTTATCTTAATGAACCCTTATGACAATTAATCTTTTTAGCTTGAGTGAATGCAGTCATGAGATCTCCATTTTTCTCTCTCTCAGCTTTCTGAACTTCTTTTTCTACAGATTTCTCTACTAGTAATTTCGATGAAATAACCTTTATCTAATGTGCACATCAGTTAATTGTACATCATTGCATCTAACACTCCATGTTAGATATGAAAATAAGAAAATCCACAATTCTGTTAATACAGTTCCTAACAATTCAATACATCCTCTAAACGAGGCAAGAGTCTCTTTGTAAATACAGGTGCCATTTTCATTCCTAGGCAACTGTTTAGGGATTAGGGTCATATAGGCGATACACCACTGTATCTAAATAAATCCTGACAGTCCCAAGCTGATCTATAAGACAGCACCCGCCAAGGTGTTTGCCCCGTTCACCTTCCCACAATCTGCAGACGATAAATCAAACTGCCTCACAGGCCAGATCTGCTGACACTCAAACAGCCTTTTGATTCAGATCAGTTTCTAGGCCACATGGTGCCCAAGCATGCTTTCCACAAGAGTGAACTGCCTGACCCATAACTTCACTGAAGTTAATAATTGCTTTCATCAGCTGCAGATCTCCCCATACATTTACGGAAAAAGCCATGATGTTTGCACTGAATTTCTGGGATTCTGATGCCGGGCTTAGGCATGATCCGAGTTACTGGTGGCAACTCATGTTCTTGGAAAGAAGTGAAAATTCATCGAGCACCTTTATTTACAGTGATCTCACTCATAGTTCACATGGACTATGCAGCCTTTTACAACAGATAGAAAGTGTGTCCCTCCTACATGACAGAAAGGGATTTTGGTGACTTCAGAAAAGGGCCTCCTATTTTCAGTTTGGGTGAGTACTCATTCTAGCCGAGGGATCTGCATACAGTGCTACTGCTTTTGCTGTTCCCTTAAATAGAGCTAACTTGGTAGCAGGGAAGATGAGTTCAAAAGGGATACCATGGGAAACAAGGCTAAAATAGGACAGCTTTTGAAAAGTCATACAGTTTTGGATATGAAGTTAAATGTATAGACTTGCTAAGGTTGTCAGGTATAAATGTTCGCACTGTGTTGATTTATACTAGCTGAGATCCTAGGTTGTTTTTTTCTTTTTCTTTCCCTTCTTTTTTTTTTTTTTTTTTAACTACCAGCATATTTAATTCAGACATCCTGAGCAGAAAACTAAACATTATCATTACAGTTCTTACTTTAGTAGTCACATTTATTTCTTGACTTTGTCTGCACTTGAAGAAACGATAGCAAGGTTACATTAACCCCAAATGTGACCCTTTTTTAGTCAGTTTGCTAGGATTAGTAAGTCTTTATTGTAAATTTTTCAAATTAAATGCCATGTTTTTCTTATTTAAAAATGAATATTGTTTAACATAAACAGATGACAAGACTTCAAAAGGTTACTGTTAGCAAAAGGAGTAAACAGAATTTTTTAGATGATTAGAAAAAAGGCCTTTCAAATGCTCTCTTCAAGTACTGTTAATATATTAATGTCACTGGATAAATTCCACTGTCTGGAACTAAATCCGTTTAAGTCAATGAAGTATATATTATTTTTCCTTGATAAGAGTTTAGAGAAACTTAGCACTTGTTCAGACTTTTCTGGTATGAATACAGACATGTACCTGGTGTCCTATTTAAGCATCTGCTGGTGTAATGACTCACTCATTTCCTGCCTTTTAAAGTGATTTTTAATATTACTGCCTTGCATTCTGTAGAACTTATTATGATGCTATCTATTAGTTTTTGTTAACTTTGGCTCTCTGCTTGACGTTAAAGCTAAGTAGATTATGACAACTGGCCATTCCAGCTTATACAAGCAAAAGTTAATTGGTTGATTATGAAAGTCAAAAAGCAAGAGTGAGCAAAAAAGCATGAGAAGAAAAAAAAAAAATCTCAAAAATGTGATTGTATAAACAGTTTTAGAATGTGATGGATGAAATTTCTAGGGTTTAAAGAAGAAATCAGGATATTGACACATGACTGCTAGTAACACTATTGTGCCTATATACTACCCCTGCAATTACAACAGAATTTTAAGCAGCCTGGAGGTGTACAGTGGTGAATCAATTCCCTCAAAATGCTCATCTGGAGCCATCCCTTTGCTCATTGGGATTCTTGCAAAATGCTTTTCCTTGGTTTCAAGCAGGCTAGGAATATTTTGAATATCATCTTTCTTTTACAACAGTATTTCTGTTTCTACAGTTGGTAATGCAATATTAGAGGAAATTGAAAAGAAAAAATATTCAAAGCTTCCTTATCTTTCCTCCTTGATTTTAGAAGGGGGAAGGTGAACAAATATTTGGAGATGACTTTATTTCTATCTTTTTTCCGTCAATCACCAAATTTTTACTCTTCTGAAAATATGAGGGGAAATGCTATACAAAGAGTTAATTTTGATCTAGCGGATAATGATGTTTCTGTGGCACGCATATTTAGAAAGGAAAGAGAAGGTAATTCTTAGTGTCTTAGCTGGTTTTGAAAAAAACTGTTCTCTGTGACTTGTTTTTCTGGAAATAATTAGGTCACAAAACATAGCAGTATGATCAAGACCTCCATTTGGATGCATTCAAAGCATAATATAAAGTCCTGTAAAAGTACAAAGGACATGTACTTTCCTAAATGTAAATACCACTGTACATAATAAGGCAGTAGGTCATCAGTTTCAGCTGCAGGAGTAAGAACTGCAAATCTTATGCTTAAAAGGCTACCTTCCAAAGATGATTTACTTTGGCCCTGAACTCTGAGCTTGAAGTTGCGCGTTTTAAGAACTTAATATTTAATGTATCAATCTTTTTATTATTTTTGAATATTCTGGCCAGTTTATCTCAGGAGCATGTAGCTTTGAAATGTTATCTTCATTGATTAGTATTAACACAAATGAATATGCTAAACTATGACATTTGGAAATATAAACAGAAAGCTTGATTCCATTTAGCTGTCTCTCGCTGATGTCTGAAGGACACAACAAGCTATACAGCCAGGCCCTGATGACAGTAACCGAAGGGAGTCCCCAAAGTAGTGATAGTTTTGGAGTAGCAAACCTATTTCCATAAAAACGAAATTTTCCATGCTAAACTGCTGGTTTGTTTTTCCTTAGCATCTACAATTTTCCCTCACAAAAAGGCAAAGCAAAATGTCTTACGAAAAGATAACATTAATTTGACCCGGAGTTGTTGAAGCATCTTTCAGGGGCTGCAATTTCAGTGGTCAGTGCTCCCATTTTTTGCTCCGTGCCATGCTTTTGCTCCCCTCACACAGCTCAGCCTCCTCCCTGATTGAATGTCCATCTATGCTGCACAGCTGGTGGCAGTGCAGACCTCAGCCAGACCGCAGGACCAGTTGCACGCTGTAATGCAGTGCAGTACAGGCAGCAGGTGTCAGCTGCACCCAAGCCAATAAGCTTCACTTTTCATTACATTAGCACTGGCCCTGCACCTACAAAGCTAAGCGCTTTTAGCCCCAAAGCTACTGCAGTCACCACTGCACAGTGCACGTGTACCTCAAGTCACTGATTCCTGTGAGAGCTTAAGTTTAGGCAAACTCTCCTTGAAACTCTTAGAAAGAAAATATGGCAAATTTTGAATCCCAACTTTTACTTTTTTTGTTATTCGTTTATTATATGTGCCTAGTTGATCTTCTCATCAAAATTTAAGATGAAGGTAAAGGTTGAAGAATGTATGATTTCCTATGCAATATATTTTTGAATTTTTAGAAAACTCTAGGAAGAACCATTGGTACCACCACACATTGCAAACCAGAGACAAGCAGCATGAGCACATAAACTGCCCGAGAACCAGTGCGGAAAATCCTTTATGACTAAAATACAAGTTATATGGAAATGTAGTGCGAGGGTTTCATAACCTGACCTCTTTGTGCCATTTTGGGGAGGGGGTTTCTGACAAAGCCTTTTACATCAGACACATAAGGGCTTATTCTTATGTAGACTAAGAACTCTTTTTAACACTCTAAGGAGTAAATGTGCTTTAAAAGAACTGTAAATAGAATTTATTTTATCATTACAGAGCTATAATACTGCCACAGTGAGAAACTGGGGAGAAATCTAAGCACTGCGCAGTCAATGGAAGTTTTGTCTTACTTAGGCAAATTTTACCCAAAGTCCTTAGCTCCTGATTCTTTAATAACTTGTTAGGTGCTTTTTGCTGCGCTGAGATACAAAATATCTTTTAAGATGAAAATCTTCTGCTCTTGTAGCTTCTGCGTGTTTTTGCCTTTGACACATAAATAAAATATATCTGTGTGTGTTGTATTCGGTTTGCTTAGGTATCATACTGAAATGTAAACTTTTGTATCTGTACACAGTTATAGATCTGAATTTGGAGACCATGTTTGAACATTTGGTAAATTTGGTACCTGCCAGGGAGGCCAAGAATTCATATTTATTTGCACTCTGGTATTTTGCCATGTTGAGATATATACGTGTGTAAAGGTTACCAGTTTGTACTGAGTGAAAAACCTTAGCAGAAGAACGGCTAGTTTCTTTTTTATCATTTTGCTTATATTCAGGCTTTTTTTTTACAAAACTTTTCTCTTTTTTTATTTCCTTGTCAGTGGTAAATGTGAAAAAAAAATGCAGAGGGAGAAAACCAGTGAAATTTTTGCAGGATTTTGAAAGAAAGAAGACATAAGTCTTAAAATTTGCAGAATGAAAACAGCTTCCACAAGACATGTTCTTTCTCTTTCAAACATCTCATTTGTACTTGCACACGTTTATGAGTATGTTTCCTCTGTATGTGGTAATACAGACAACAAAATGGAAAGTGGAGTGTGTGGCAATGAGATACCAGGATTTCCTCCCTCTTCTAGCCAGACAGAAGTTATTTGTTTTATTACTGCTGTAGTTGTATTCCACACAGTTTTTGACTTAGTCTTTTTTCAGTGACTATTACAGTCTCCCTCCTCTCTGTTGGGCCTTAATGCTTTTCTGAGTTAACGCAGAAAAAAATGGGGATCTGTTCCACTGTGTGTGTTTAAACCCAGCAGGTGTGTATGCAAGGCATAGGAATTTCTTTCCTGTGCATGCAAGAGATGCCACCTGGTAAGAGCTTACGAAAAAAAAAAAAAAAGAAAGACAACAGTTTAAATTTCCCATCAGGTTCCTAAATATAACTTTCCTGTGTCTCTTTTCTGGTCTTCTGTTATCTCCCCTCAACCTATTTTCTTATTTTCTCATCTGGCAGCCTCTTCGCATGCATGTGAATGACGATTCAAATGCTTCAGAAGTGGTTGTTTTCAACTTTTATTAATGTTTCCCAACTCATTCTCTTGTTTGCCTGCTGACAGCCTGCCAAAATCACCCTCTGGTGAATTCTAAAAGGGTCTGGCTAGCAGAAATTGGACCCAAAATTTGTTGCAGATAATGATTCGATCAGATCTTTGTCACAGCAGATATTTGACAGCCCATACATCTCTATTTTTCATCAGTCCATGACATAAAACTACCAGTACTTTTCTTTCTTTAACTAAAAGAAACACATCTTTAGATCAAAGATATTTAATTTGACTGAGTAGCATACTTGATTCTGCATAATTTTTTGTTGATTCTTGAGATTCAGTTGAGGCTGGGATTCCTACTGTGTCCAAGAGTACACACCATTCCCTCCCACTTCTGGGAATAATATAATACAGTGGTAATCAAATCTGAGTTGTTTCATCCCAGTTGTCATTCAAGATCACGTTACCGGTAATAGCCTGCCAAGGAATATTTCTGCCAAGTTCCAAACCAGAATTTTGAATGAACTGAAGGAAAAAAAAACAATCCTAACAAGCTCAACTAAGGATTTTACTCTGATTACAATCTATGTTAGGATAGGATTTGGGGAATTTAATAACTGCTATATGAATATTCATGCGTATAGACATGATCAGTAAAGTAAAATACTTTATTTTCCCTACTGGTGAAGCTTGGTAGGATTTGATTTATAATTTTTTCCAGTAGCTTGGGATACAATATTTCAGATTTAGAAGGGATAGCCAATTTACAAGATTTAATTTAAATATTGCTGGGGCACTGTACAAAAGTCTGAGACAACAAAAACAAATCTAAAGTCAATGTCAAAATAAAAATAATCGACTCTTAAAAAAGCAAACAGGACAAGAGTGAGAAACAAAAAGAATACGAGAAAGAGGAATAACTGACTGAAAAAAAGGGAAGCTAGGGCATGCGAAAATGAAGCAATCATCATTTCAAAGCCCTTCGCATACCAACTGGATAAGAAAGAGAACACATTGGTGCCCTATGAAAAAACATAGAGGAGCCTAGAGCTACAGAGAGAAGAGTGGGGGTGAATATCTGCCCTTTTATAGCTGAGTGATCAAGTCTCTCCTCCATTTATTTAGAATATAGGGATTTCAGCTGGCTTTGGGAGTTTGGCTGGTTAGTTACAATTAAAAAAAAAAAAAAAAGGGAGAGAGAGGAAGAGCCAGAGAAAGGGAGGGTAGGTCCAGAGGTGGAATTAGAATAACACTCATGGGAATACCATCACTTATTCTGGTGGTTCTTGAAAAGGTTACAGCTATGTGCTGCTCCACCTGTCGAGGAAGACCTCACTCCGTGCCTTTCTTGCTCATCCTTTCCTTTCATTAACTGTAGTGAGATTACTGCTAGTTCTCAGGAAGGAGAGTCAGTTACAGCAACTTGAAATAATTGATCTAATTTGTTTTTGAATCTGTTAACCACAATATGTTTGGGTAAGTGAACATCAGCTACAGGTTGTAATAATCTTGCTGATAGGCAAATCGACGTCTGTTACATTTTTGACCTCATAAATTTTCTTATATGAACACTATATGATCATTGCTTACAAGCCCACATGTCCTGATCTAGTAGCTCCCGAAGTCCTTAATTAGGCTCTACATGAATACCTATACTGGGCTAATCTTTCAAACATTATTTGAAAAGAAACATTTGTTTCTAAATGACAGATTAAGGTTCAGTATTTGAGTGCAGGTTAGAGCATACACGATGTGATGACGACTCATAGCAGTGATGCTAGAGGTCTTGCTGTGAAGGTGAAGAGATTGCAGATGACTGAGCAGTGTCATGTATTCCAGAGAGTACATGCTTGTTGGGCAGCATCTTGCATGAGATAGTCCTTCACCTGTTAATTATTCCATCAAAAGGAAATGCAGTGGTTAAACCTAAACTCTTGAGTCACACATTCATAGAGGTTAAAGTTAAATCATCAGTGTGTCTGTCTTTAAACATTAACTGATGAATCTCCACAGCAGCCCAGTTTGTGAAGTACATATTATCCTTGTTTTATAGTCCGGGAAGACTGGAAGGCTTAAACCAATCATTTAGGACTTAGACACTGTTGGATTCCTCAGATGGAAGGATTTCTGACCAAACACCAAACCCATAGGTTAATCTCAAAATAAGCCTTGTTGAAGGAAAAATAATACTTGGTGCTGGGGTAAGCGTAGTCAACATAAATAATACTCATTTCACTGGAATACAGTAGAAAAGTGATTGCAAAAGTTAAAAAAAAAAGTTTGTTTAGTATAGAAAGCAAATAAAGCCTAATATGCAGATAAAATCATGTAAGGAAAATTAACTCTGTGAACAGAATGCACTAGGCAGCACAGAATCTGTGATTGTATGTACACATGCAATATGATGCCATTTATTATTGGTTCGTGTGTTATTTTAGTTGTTGTGGCTTCAGATCCGGTCATTGCTGTGAAGTCTAATCATTTCAGTAATTACTGTACAGGCACAGAATGAAAAGAAATTGTTCCAAAGGTTTTATAATCTGTGTAAATCTTTTTAGTGAGGTGTGAATCAAAACATAGGAACAGAATAAGTAACAGTAAGACACCCGTTTTATGAAATCTTTTCTATAATAACCTGCTTACTTGAAGCATGTAACGCATCTGTCAGATGTCCTTCTGGGTTACGTATTGCACAAGGTGAAGAGCACATTACTTGTGGGTGTGCCAAAGTCCAGAAAGAGGTACAGAAGTACAGAGCACAGCCCACGCTAATAATATCATCTAAGCTTATTAGCTTACAGTCCGTGTTGGTCCTACTGGATCAACTGAGTAAAGGGTTTATAGAAGAGATCCGGAGGACTGAAGGATGAAGGAAAGGGGGATGGCAGAGATTATCCTCGGAGGATAAGAGGAAAAGACAACAGCAGTGGAATCCAAATGCATGGATCCCTAGTGTATAGGTTTAGTAACCTCATGGTACTTTGAAAACAAGAAGTCAAAAATATTTTCAAGTCTGTTTGTCTTTAGCTAATAACTGTGTTATACATGTTATATATAAATCACAATCATCTATTAAAAAAAAAAAAATCTCTCCAGGCCCCCTCAGAATGTTCAGACTTACGTTTCTGATATTTAGGAGGACTCAAATTGATTTAGAAATCTGTGTATCAAAGGCAGAAGAAAAAAAAAATCCAGCAGTTCTCATATGCCACATTTCAAACGGACCAATTCTTTTTTCCCCATTAGGCTCCAATGATATAATGGAGGAGCACAGCACAACAGAGAGATGCATCTAAGTACATTTCTTCATTGGTTGGGTTTGTATGGTCTTTCTTTCAAACCAGATTGAATAAAGTTCGTGATTTGCAAGACCATAATCAGCAGGCAACGGAGAAAAGTTTTTAGCTTGTAAACCATTAATTTATAAGTCATAGGAAAGCCTAAGCATTAAGGATGTAATTCCAGCTGGGCAATAAAACAGGAAATGAAATGAAAAATGAAATAATAACAAGCTGCTTTTTATCCTGAAACGTGTAGTGCTTCTGCACTTTTGGTCACTCCTAGCCCAAAATATGACCAGAACGCTAAGGCTTGACCTACCGCTGCACTTTGCTAGCTTTTAGACCATAAAACACTCGCCTCGTCACCAGTTACAACATTCACAAACAAAGACCTGGAGCATTAATGACTGTAGTTGGCAGAAAGCTGGTGCAATGCCTTAGGGTAGGCCAAGAAGCTTTAGTATGAGTAGGAGAAGTTTATCAGAGAGCTGGTACTACAAGAGGTGTGAGGAAAATCAGTAGCTGAGCAAGGATTGTCAGAGGCTGTGAATGTAAAGAACACTTTATTATGGCAGAATTATAATTGCAGTGATTTTTCAAATGTGAATAGCAAAACAACCACCTGTTAAATCATATTGATTTAAATCACAAAAGCTATTGAATTTTCCGTAAGCAGCTGGATGTTCTGCTGTCATATATTTTCTAAAACAAAAAGTAAAATAAAACTGTAAGAGACTCATAGAGACAAGAAACTATGAAAGAAACAGTGGGGAAAGAAAGGTCTGGTCTTCCATTATCTCTTGGGTAGGTATGCCTTTGCTGGATGATTGCACTTTGGATTGATTTGCTGCCTGTGGCAGCTTGCTTGGAAGATGAGTTTCATTTCTCCCTCCTCCCCAGCCTCTTCTGCCCTATTATTTAAAACCTACTTATCTTATGAAATGCTAATTGCTGAGCTGGGCCACTTAATCTTCCAACCTGCAAAGTCTCTACTATTTCTAACTTGCCAATTTGACCCGGGAAAGTACTTTACTTTTATGATCAGTTCTGCAACCCATCACAGATAGTAGATCAGATACCTGGTGAGGTCCCACGTTTTCCCCTTAAGCGGATGCCTACCTTTTGCCTCCCTTTTTTCTTCTGCAATGTTTTGATAGAGCAAGGAACCTGCATTCGACGGCAGTGGAGACTGGGGAATTAAGATAGCTTTAAAATCAATGTATGAAGTTTCTAAGCCTTGTCAGAAGAGAGCAGATGGAGCTGCCTGCCCTGATGGTAAATAGCAACTGCCTGGAACCAAGCAAGTAGAACAGATCCGGTGTCTCTTTAATTTCCAAGAGTTGTGGGAATACATGATGCACAACTCGTGAAACACAGAAGGAAACTGTGAAGTTTTAATATCCGTGTGAAGTCAAAGATAGTTCGCTTGTAGACAGTTTTTCCTCTAGATGTTATATCCTCTCTTTTTCTTTTCTTCCGTGGAAAACCTCAACCTTCTAAAGGAAAGATAGGCCTTATATCCTTTTTGCCTTTTGAATAGCTGGGATATAGCCCTCATCATGTGTGCTTCCAAGCTAAGGTTAGCAAGGTGAAACTTAAAAACACTGCTATATTTTTAGCTCTCATTGTTTTAGTATTTTTTTTTTGATGGTACTCTGGAGTAAAACACAAGAAACCACAATAGAAACCTAGCGTGTGGCATGGTTCCCAGGTCTGTTTACATTACAGATATGCCCAGACACAAAGATCAGACCAACAAACATGTCTTGCTGGTAGCATCTGCATAAGTCTGGGCAGCTAAAGATTATTAGGAGAGATTCATGTTGAATTTTTAGATATAACCTAGATGAGATATATATATATATCTTTTGTATATGTCTCTGCCAATGTGCTATGCTTGTTTGCTTTTTAATGTCTCCACAATAAATCCCCCTCCAGTTCAAAGAAAATATCTTTTAAGCAAGAAAAAATAATCCAGCCTACCTAGGATTAATGCAAGTCTAACACTGAGAAATCAAGGGCTAAGAATTTCTGTGAATGTTTTCGATTCAGTTTTGATGCTGTGTTCATGGGTGAAATATAGTCTCTTTTGAAAGCTTTATCCTGCGCCACTTATTCATATGTGTCAAGGACTGAAAGGCAGAAGGTAGGATGAATAATTAAAAAAAGAAACCATGCCCTCACTATGGTAAACTAATTTAAGCAGAGTTTTGCCAGATTGCACACTCTTAACTTTTCATCTGGAATATTATGTTAAACTGTGTTATATGATATTACCGTGGGCATTATTTCATTATTTCATAGGCTGAGGGGTTCTTCTTATTTACTTGTGTTTTAAGCCTATGTGGCTCCATGAACATCATTGGAGTTGTTTTGCACTGTGTAAATTAAGTTAGAATCAAGCATTTGGTGGCTGTGATCTGCTCAGTTTTCATATTCCCTCCTTTATGAATCTCTTCTGACTAATGTATTTACAGCAACACTACTCACAGTGCTATGTGCCTAGTGGCACAGTTCATCATCAGGCCAATCTGAGGCAGAGGGAGCAGTAATGGTAATGTGAAAAATGTGAAAAAAGTCATTAGCTTAAAACTTTTGAGGGATGCTTCAACATAACTGTGCAAAAGCTTTCACAGTCAAAAGTAAGCGAAGAGACTGTGAAAAGGACATCCCATAGCTCCTTATTTATGTGCTCTGACTGACTCTACACCAGATCTACAAATTGCAGGATGATCTTCCTCACAGTCTTGCTTGCAAGCTCAGTCAGAAATTGGAGAGTCACACAATTAGAGTCAATGAGAACTATTCCAGCTGAAACTTCTCCTTTCCTAGCAGAACATGGCAGTTTGTCACAACTGAAACATGTTTCAGGAACATCTCAGTTTCAAGTAATCTCCTAAGCAGATTATTTCTTGTTTGTCTGTAAAGACATTTCCATTGACTAGAAGCTCTAGTTTAAGCCACTGCTCTGAGGACTCCCAGTGTCCCAGCAGCTCCCTTTGGCAGTTTCCGGGCGCCCAAGTGGGTCAGCCTGTCAGAGCGTCTAGGTTCACTCTTTATTAATAGCTAGTCAAGGGAACAGCCAGATCACGGCACCGTTTGGAGAACCATGCTGGAGTGCTTAGAAAAAACAGAAATTAAATGTTATTGTTTGGACTATCCTGTCAACTATAAGGAAATTTAAATAACAAACAAAAAGGTGAGAAAATGTTTAGTTCTATATTAAACAAATAGCATCTTTAAAATTGTTAGAATTTTTTTCTTTTTTTTCAGAATTTCCTTTTTAGATTGCATTTATTTTGAAGTTGAATCAGTACCAACTAATAGGCAATCAGAATTTAATTAACAAAGCAGTAATTCCGATGAAAATTTATAAATCTTTAGATTTTTCCTCTTTTCTGCTAATTTTTTGTCACTGCACTCAATATTTTAATATTTGTCAGTTAGAAGTGATGATGCTGACGATGAGACATGAAGGAGCAGTGGATGCAGTCATCTCCTTGGAGTTCTGCTGCAGTAAATGTGTTGGTAGCAACTTGATTTTCTTAGCAGTTAGTTCTATTTTGAAGATACCACAATCTGTCTCTTAGAGATTTAATCCTCAGCTAAATCCTGGTGATCTGACACTTACTTCTGCAAGCAATTGATGTGTCCTTCACTCCTTCCCTGTCATTGGCTTTCCAAGACAGTAGCACTGGCTTAAGTAGATACCTTGAACTTTTGAAAACAGACCAGGCGCCATACTCCAAAGTGGAAGTGGCTTCTGATACTATTTTGACAATGAGAGGCCTCTTCGAGTGCTCACATATTTGAGAGGTTTGTTATAGGAGGATTTTCCCTTGGAAACAAACTGTACCTAGAGACACAGGATGTTTTTCTTGATTAATAAATTTATGCATAGAGGGACTTCTAGAGCAGTAATTCAGTTATGCTATCCCTCGTTTGTGAAGAAATCTCCCTTCTCCATAGCTTTGATCTTGGTTCTTCTCTCATGTCCTCCTCCTGGCCTGAGCATGGTGATCTTAATCCTGGGCACTCCTTGCAAAGTCTCCAGCATTTGCCCAGAACAAAGAGGATTTCCTATCAACTATTCACAGAAGGAATTCTATGAACATTTTTGGTGTGTTGTACTTAACGATCTAAAGGACAAATCCTTCCAAACTGGAGAATTGTTTTTCATTTCCTTGTTTTTCGTTTACTGAGCAAAAGTTTATTGAAATAGGTTTTATTCAAATCAAATCCCAATAATAAACATAAAGGGACAAAAGATAAAGAAACTTGCCATAATCACATGGCATTTTTCAGTGTCAGAGGCAGGCCTTCAATTTGGCATCAATAAATTGATTTATATTTACTTAAAATATGGACTGGAAAGGTTAATATGCACATAAGCCTGTCAAGAAATGGCCGTCTTTTGGGAAGAAAATATTCTCTGATGTTTATCAAGGCAGCAACTGTAGTAGATTCTTAATGTCGTGCTTCGGAATCTTGTCTTTATTATTCACTTTGATAGTTAAGAGCCTTCTGTGCAGTAAACCAGCTTGACAAGGGAAAAAAGATCTGTTTAACATACCGGCGACATAGTCCCTGTAAGGCTAACTTCTATTAGGCAGAGGCTGCTAGGCATACAACAGGCAAGCAAGAGAGAGGCAAAGAGAAAAGTTGGAAAATGTTGCCAAAACGACAGTAAATGTTAATGACCCGATCACAAAAATTGTCCTTCAAACTGGAGCATGTAGTAAATAGTAACGAATAGATGTACTTGTCAGGAAGATTTGATTTGTCTAGCAAATCCTTACTGACATACACACTCATTTACTACTATATAGCCTTTTGAAAATGCCATTGCAGCTGAGCATAAAAAAGGTTATTTAGATTAAGTATAGTAACAGGATGAGCAGCATACTGAGTTCATTGGACTACATGCACACTCATTTAATATCCACTGCTCCATTACTCTGAATGAAACTATCCCTGAAAAACAATAGGAAGGAAAAAAGCATATAAAAACAAGCATAATGGTTTAGAAACAACAATACGAGGTTCAGTGTGATGCTGTGTACCATCAGTATTCACATTCATTCTGCAAATTATAAGCTTGGAAATGGCATAAAGGTATTTAGCGTTGCAGAAAAGGGACCCCACCCCCCTGCTTTCTAGTAACAAATTGTAAGAGTGTAAAATTTGCCTTCAGTTTCATGAGTAACAGCTGAGGTCAGAAAACTCACATAAAAATAAAAATAAATAAAAATAAAAATATAAATATAAATAAATAAAAATAAAAATAAAAATAAAAATAAAAATAAAAATAAAAATTGACATTCCTTTCTTATTTTTATTTTTGTCAAAGCCAAGATTACGTAGGCACTCTTAGCTCCACTTTCCTTAGTTGGGGAGATCACTTTAGAGGGCCACACTCTGCACTCAGCTACATTTTGTCTTTCCTGAAGAGAGAAGGAAAGTGCTGTTGCTGAGGGCAGATGAATTTCTGCAACTGGATCCTTAACTGGTAAAAAATCAGTCTCACTTTTGAGTTCATTAAAGCAGTGCTAATATCTCTTGATGTACTAGTGGCTTCAGGCTTAATATATTTACACTAGTTTGTATTTTTTCCACATCTTCTCTTAATTTTATTGCCATCTTGACTCAACGTATTTCATCAGCTTAGATATTTTTATGTAGGTTTCTTCTCTTATAGGCACTTCAAGAGCTTCTCATTCTTCTCCTTCAGGCCAGACTTTATTAGGAGCAGTTCAAGTGTGTGACAGGTCAGTCACCATTGTGATTGCTTCCATGCACGCAGACAGTGCAAATCTACCATGGGAAAGAAAAAAGAGCGTCAAATTAAATGCAAATATAGAACCCAAGGAATGTAAGTACAGGTGGAAGGAAACACACACACATGCACAAACACACATACAGACATGTAGGTACAATACAAACAAAAAAATAGAAAGCTCTTTGGCCTTGTGCATTTTGAAAAGGCCGAGCTAGATAGGTTCAGGTAAAGCCTACCCTAGGTACTTGGGTTCCCAAATTTCTGCAGGGGCTGATATATGACTCCAAGCACATTAAAAGATTCACTGCAGTGTCCCTCTATTTCTCTCTCTCTCTCTGTCTCTTTGTAACAGCATCTTTTCCTCGGTGCTCCAGTGTAAAGCTGAATTGTGTGCTTACGTGCAGCAAAATGTTCTGGGTTCACAATCCAAGCTTAATTGAAGGGATGGAGGTCTGGTGAGCACTGCTAGTAGGAAACTTCCTAAAGATCCAAATAAAATTTATTTTGGACTAACAAGGCTACTCAGAATCCCCCTTTCCATTGACTAAATGTCAAGTGACACCTTTATGGTATTGCTGCTGCTTCTAGCATGAGCAAGAGAAGAGCAGTTAACAGCCTGATCCAGAGTCCACTCAGACATTTAAATAAGAGCTTCTGCACTGTACAGAGCTAGGGGACTGGGCCAAATAGTTGAAGGACTGAGTTTAGGTTCCCTCCTTATCTGTTTTATGCAGGACTATGAATCACTATTTAAGAACCTTTACTCCTCAAACCAAAATAGTTGCTAGTGGAAAACTACATTTAGCAATAAAAATCCCCTACTCATATGTTCGAGCTCAATAAATAACACACTTCTAATTGAAATTATAGAAAAGGTTTTGGTCTTCAACTGCCCATTATGAGAATACAAAACATAAAATCTTATTAAACTATTAAGCAGAAACAGATCCTTTTAAAGTCCCTGTTTAGTACTCTCAGTATGATGCAAAAGCCTTATTTCCCTTTAACTGGCTTATCTATAAAAATGATAATTTTCAGACAGTTGGCAGTAAAATCCCTCAGGACTTCAGGAAGCATAATTCTCTTTTTAAAATTCTCTACGTTTATTAATGAACTTGAAAAATAACACTTAAAATTGCTCGGTAGTTTTTCCCTCCTGTGCATTGTACTCTCTACAGAGTTTCATGGTGAACTTCAGGCAGTTCTTCCTAATTTTTACCTTCAAGCGATGTTTCCCAAGTGCTAACCTAGGTAATCACTGTTAAATCCTGCCCATTAAACGTTTGTGAGAAGATGGAAGGTTGAAGATCATGTGTAGTTCACCAAGGCTAATACATGGGAGTGGAGAGGTATGCTGAGGGAAAAGACATGCTCACCCTGCTTTTCATCACTATGCTTTTCAAGCCTGCACATTCTTATTTTCGATACGGAAAGAGAAGAGCTGTATGAATTTCAGTCTTGCCAACCCCTCCATTCAACATTAAGGGAAATGGGAAGGTAAAAATGCAGTTTCTCAGTCAACTCTTATCTGGCAGGCCCGTCTTTTCTCTTTTGTAATCTCTATGGGACCCAGCAAAGTAGTGTCTTGATCTTTCTTTGGACTCTTCCGTACTAACACGATGCAAATAATAAATGCTAATTGCAAGTTAGCAGACCTCAGGTTAGCCACATGTTCTATAAATACTGTACTCTTCTGAAGAAAACAGTAAGAACTGGGTGTTGTTCTTTGCAAGCTGATAGATCACTGAGGTATTGTTCTAATACAAGAAGCAAGAAAACATTTCCACACACATGGACTCAGCTTAAAATCAACAAATTTAGAATCATATATCCCCAATAGACAGTGTTATTCAGAAACTGTTTAATATTATTGCTATAGAATGGAGTATAGGGCATCTCAGAACCTAGCTGACTGGTAACATGAACTCTTCATGTTCACGTGCCAGGTTTTTGCTACTATCTCATGTCAAAGTTCCTTAACCTAAAACAGCAAGGGAAGTCATCGTAACGGTTTAGAATAAAACAAAACAGTCTCTTTCACTCTTTTCTTTCTCCTTCAAGACTGTAACAAGGACATCAGCACAACTGAGGTAAATATCCTTTGAAAAGTAAACTAAACCTTTTGTATCATTTCCTAAAGCAGAAGTAAAATTATATCCTATGTGCCATTTTTGATTTGGTAACCTGGAAATAAAAGCTGCCCTATGGTTATTAGCTGTTCCTTGTTAAGTCTTGGCAGATGGTCCGTATAGAGGATATAGGAATATGTGGACCTGTGACTTGCAGGCAGGCACTCTGAATCCTGAGCTAGTGCGATCAGAACATGTTGCCTAAGCATTATTGGATAAATTCTTAGCTTTCCAAACATATTTTTCCACTTTGCAGGAGAAAAGGGTGGACATGTATGCACTAAGTGTATACATGTTTTGTGTGAATTTTTCTGTTAAAATAAGGTGGGATTTGTCACATTGACTGGGATGAATGGCATCCACAGAGGGTCTGGCTTCTGGCAGGGGGGACACCTGGACCTGTGACCATTGTGAAGAGGATTTGGAAATGCTGGCAGGTGTAAGAGGACATGGTGGGATGCAGTGCTCTCTGGACTATGGCTTAGCTGAGAAGAGGACACCAGCCCTAAGGGAGGAGTGTCTGCGGAGATCTGGCAGTGGGGCTGTGCTCTTTTGGAATATAGTTTTGAAAATGCATTTTAAAGGATTCAGTAGCACTGGTTAGGAGACATTCCCAAGTGCTATGCTTAGATGAAATAATGTTTAGAGTTTTTTATTGAGGTTAAAGCCCTCCTGAACCAGGCCTTGTGAAAAGGATCCCTGTCCCAAACCACAGACAGACCAAACAGGCAAAGGAGAAGGAAGCAGGAGGAACAGAAACTGTGAACAGCATGTGAGCCACTTGTCACGGTCAGGTGAAGTTTTTAACGCCAGTTTTACAGGTCTGCTCTGACGCTCCTAAAGGGAATATGCATACTCCTCGTAGCATGCTGAGCTTCAATTCCAGTTGAAGTGGTATTTCTTGGTAAAAGCCAGATCCACAGTTGTATCTGCTTTTGAGGGAGATATTAAATATGATACAAGTGTAAATAGTCATAACTGTCTTAGCCGGCCAATTGTTAAAAAACAAAAAAGGAGGAAAAAGTAAAGAAAATAAAACGCTTTTTGTTCCCAGTTAACTTATGCCAAGGTAAATCAAGAGCAACATCACTGAAGCAAATGGCATTGTAATCATATAAAATTAGAAAAGGCAAAGGGAGAATCATTCCAAAGTTGTGTTAACAGCCTGGATTTATGGCTTGTGGTTATAGAAAGAATGCAAATTTTTGATTTTGCTGTCTTTTCTTTAATGAATTAAAGAATAGAAAGATATTTAGAAATACTGCAGGGAGGTAAAACTAAATAGGATTTCATTTTATTTTTTAATTTTTAGTTTTTCTGTCTGGCCTAGTTAATTAGAAGTCAAAATTTATATATTTTGACATCATATGCTTTACTATTTTCCTAATTATTAGTATTTTAAGAGAAAAAAACATGCAGCCTATCATTTCTGTTTTACTTGTCAAGTCGTCCTTAGATGCATTATAAAAGAGGGGTAGTATATAGACCTGAACATGCAGGTGGAAGCTGAAGGAGATAGAAATCTAGAACTAAAATATTAGCTGCTTTTGTGTATACAGACATCTAGTCCTAGTATAGCTCTTCAGATTACAACTTGCTTTACTGCAAAACAGGAAATATCAATATGCTCATTTTATAGCTTAGGAAATTGAAGCAACACAGGAAACAGTTGTTGGCACAGCAACCGAAATGTCTTCCCGTCTAGGTTCCAATACTTTATCTACTGGACCGTATTGGTAGACAAATGAGGGCTGATTATTATTCGTCTTTGTGTTACCATCCTTGTATCATCGTCTCTTTTGTGAATTCCATTAAGTAATACTTCATACAAAGCAAAAGCAAAAGTCCTCAGGCCTGTACCCAGCAAGGATCTAGCACTGAGTTTGAACTCGTACCAATAGTACTGTTAGCAGATCGTATGTGCTAACTGATCTAGGTGGATAGATTAATATTATGGCATTTTTTCTGTTTCCCCTCTGACTGAATGTTCATGTTAGTACTGCAAGTCTAAATACTGCGACTCACTTTGCCAATACACTGCCAATGTTCATTGAGCTTGAATATAAAATAAGGCGCAAACAAAGCAAAACTGATTTCATTTAAAATGTGAGCAAATATTTGCAGAAACTATTTTGCATTATTTTCCTACTCTGTTCAGCATTTTCAGTTCCCAGTGGTATGATGAGAGTTTGAAACACAGAATGTCTCCCAGAGGTGCTCAGCAATTTGCAAGAACAGCCCCACAGCTAATATCTTTTTGGTTCAACAGCTTCAAAATAAATTAAAAGATTTCTGGTTTCTACTGGCACTGATAGAGATTAATCCATGAATAGGTAGCAGCTATTGAGCAACTAATTAGGAGGGCCTATCTTTCTGAGGCTTTTTTTTTTTCAGGTGGACAGGTTCAGCGATGCATTATTTTAATAGTCAGTATAACTACCTATTAACAGTTAAAACAAAAGACAGTCTAAATAATCTCGTCACAGATGGATTCATTATAAAAAGTTTCTGCACAAATCATGGCTAGTCTAGCTTTAGTGTGTGGGCAGTCAACAATTTGAATTAGACACCACTGTTGCTGCAAAACCTGGCATATTTAGCAAAGTACTGTCAACCCTAGATGACACTGGTGGATTAGTTTTGTGATCCTACATATTACGGGGCTTGGGCATGACTCATCTATACATAAAACATTGTTTTATCAATTGTTTCAGAAGCATCAAGGAAACAAGAGTGGGCTGTTAAATATAGGTATGTTAGTGTAATTTCTAATACTTACAATGTGCAAAGGATTATAGGCTATGACTATAAAGGATTAGAGGGTGTTCTACAAAGAAGTATGCCCAATGACTCAAATGGCTGTCAGAATGAAGGAGTCAAAGTGATGCAAGTAGTACTGCAACGTACTAAAGCAAACTTTAGACAAATGCTAAGACAAAAATTTTCAAGTGGGTCATAGAGGTGTGATTTCTTGCACGTGCTCACTACTTAAAAGAAAAGAAAAGTTATAAGCATAGCAAATCTTTCAGTTTTTCAAACCTTTGTACATCCCTTTACCCTCCTAGTTCATGTTAAATTCAGTCTTATTTGTAGGGGTAAGATAACAGATGTCGCAGTTTTGGAGTTTTGCAAAATTTCTGCAGAAAATCGTTAACTTCTGCATGGAACCAAATCTTAGAGTAATGTTTCTCTGAACATACCGCAGAATTCTTGTGGTTGAGAGGGCATTTGCGTATTTCTGTGGCAACCTGAAGAAAAAAGGTATCGTGAATAGAATTGGGTAAATATTTTACCCACTAAATACATCTTCAGGTTTTACTCACTGGATGCCCAGTGCAACTCAGAGTGTCTCTATGCTTGTTATCAGAATTTGCCCAACATATTTTTGTCTGGTTTTATTCATTTGTTTCCAGTGGATTTTTGGTGAAATTGTTGATGTTCAGTCCTCGATATTCGATATTCAGATATTGGTTAGTTATGACTGATCAGATAAATTACTTATTTTTTAGTTTCTATGGTTGCACGTGTGGGACAATTTACATTTGTAAATATGCAAATGCGTACAAATACGTTTACGTTGGTACATATACAAATAACTCATTGACCAATAAATTCTAAGTAGAAGTGTGTAAAATTGCTTACTTTTCTATGCTGAAAATCTAGCCCTTTAATTTCAAGCCTACAAGCGCTAAAAGCAGTGCATTCCCATCATGGAATGGGACTCTGTGTCTTATGGACGCATTTCACTTTGGTATAAATTCTCAACTCCATGCGCAGAGACCTGAAACATCACTATAATATTTTTATTCATAATCCCTGAAATAAGATCTTCAAAACACCTTCTCTCAAGCCTATTAACAGAGGCCCTAATTTTGACCTATTCAATAATTAAACCAGCTATTAAAATTACTAAAATGTTTTGCTCTTTAATAAAGCACTCTTCAGGTTAATAACCTGTAAATCTGACCTACTCATCATTACTGTAACTTCTATTTTTTTATATCTGTTTGCAGAGTCTATTTTTTTCTTCCAGAATTTGTTGTATTTTGTTTACAATACAAACACTTTTATGAGATTCTTTACAGAAATGCATCTTGCATCTATTTAAGGATAATGTTCTGAATATCGTGATCCATGTGAACTTTCCTAGAACATCATATGAGGTATAAAAAGCAGATTATCTGCAGAAAAATGGCTCCCAGAGGGAAGTGGAAATAGCACAGCTTGAAATGCCTTTTTCTTTGTAATGGCCTTAGCCACCAGCGAGGCAAGTGTCCTGTGGAAAAGACAAATGCCTGGCTTCACAGTATATAGAAGGATGTAGCACAGGAGGGTTTGCTGGGTAAATATGAAAACACAGATGGGAACTGTTTTTTCTCTTACAACGCTCTTATTGGGAGAGGACTTCAGGGGGAATACTCCTGACTGGGATCTGGATAAATTAGATTCCTAGCTGTCCGTAAACCCTTAACTTGAGGACAGAAGGAGGGAGAAAAAGAAAGAACAAACTTTAGTCCCAAATAATTTTGTCTACGAAGTTGGAGAGCTAGGATTTTATTCTCTAACTTCTAGAACTGAGGCCGGTAGGGAACTCTACCAAAGGCATTTTACAGCTTCCACTGAGGGGTGACCAGTTAAAACTTGATTTCCCCCCCCCCACCCTCCGTGGCACTCCTTCTTTTCCTTCAGGTATATACTGCAGAAGACTCAAGGCAAGAAAGAAAAATATTCAGTTGTCGTTGATCTCTGTTGACCCAAGATTAGTAAAAGAACTGCCAACGAGTCTGTAACTTGACCCACTTGGAAGCTACAGACTGTCTGCAGGAGCCAAGTTAGTTTTAGGTAAGTACTAACTTTACTTTCAACCTTCATTTAGTTACACAAGTGCAAATTTTAGTACTTCAGAAAAGGAGCATGATTTGCACAAAAGTAAATGGCCAGGAAAGTTTCAGGTCGAAACTGGCTAAGGGTACTCTCACATGGCAGCATGCTGTTAATATGATTTACCTTCTACCACAGACAAAAAGATATCATCCTTGTAGTCAGTTTGCCTCCAAATGTTTATCATTAAAAATTTGCAATTTATTTTAAAGTCTATTCTAGATAAGTACATTTTATACCAATGAGATGTGTCTACGGTGTGCAGTGTCTTGGGTGTACACCTAGGGTAAACACTGGCAGATCAAGTAAAAATAGGTTAATTTTTAAAAGTATATGCTGTGGGGGCGGGAGGGTATGTTTTACACAAATATATCCACGCAGAGATGTAGGACTTGGTTCATTAGTGCTTTTTGTTTTGCATAGTAATCTGTTATGCCAGGCTAAAGTGAGTATAAATTCTACCAAATGCTACCAATTCAAAAAATAGGATTTTACATACTTCACCAGTATACATGATCATACAAGCGACACAGCAACTGTGACTTCAGTCCATTAAATGCATACCATTAGCTTCACCGTCATAAACCATGCTGGAGAGCAATGAGGCATCCTGATTACCTATGATGAAGAAGATAACAACCACAAATTCCCACTATTATTACAAGAAAAGCAGGAAAAACTACCACTAACTAAGCACAAACAAACAAACCAACCAACCAAATCATATCTTTTATACATACAGCTAAAATAAAGCTTTAGGAATTCTTTTTTTCCAGGGAAATTGAAATACGTACAACCCAATAACAAACTGTAGCAACAGAAGAAGATATTCTATAATGACATTAGCTCACCCTCCTAAGCAGGATCTTCAGCTTTGTCAGTATCAAGCATAAATGCCTCCAGTAATCACACAAAATTAGGGTCAATTTAATAATGTTAATATTAAAATGATAGATTACTAGTAAGCTGAGCAAGTAAGAAGACAACAGTTTGTTTGTCTGCATTGCTTCAGTGTTTTACAGTGTAATTCTGATTGTGTATGCAGAGAGATGTCAACATTAAAACAAAATTCACATCATGTTACATGATTATTACTACTCAGGCAACATGAAGTAATCTACTAGGAGCAAATCTTCATGATGTAGCTAAGTATAGTTGCAAAACTTTAGACATTTCAGTCCCTAGATGGAGCAAATCTTTGGTTTCCCATGAAGGAAGATAGCATTAGTCTTGGAAGATACATTGCATAACTCCTGTTAGCTTTAATAATAAGAGGGACGGTCCTACAAAATGGATTTCATATATTTACCTTGCTGCTTTTAATTGCAGTGTAGAACTTTACATAATTAAGGCATTTGGGGATGTAAAGGACATGTCTGCAATGTGCACCAATGTAAACTATTTTTCCATTGCATTATGAATATAGAATGAATTTGCAAATCCTAAGTTTATTTAACATGTCTATACTCTGTGACATTTGATATATTTAGATTTATGCTTATTCCCTTTTAAACATAACATTACCAGTTTAGGTAATGCTCAGTGGGTTTGTTTAAAAAAAAGTCAGAGATTAAGATGTCTCAAAGTCAAAAGCATGGAAATATAAAGGTAGAAAGAAAGAAAATCAAAACATAGATAAACATAGAGCAGACAAAAAAGCATTAAAAGATGAAGGATGGGTGGGTGGAAGGGAGAAAGCTGAAGTAAAAGCTAATTATAGAAACGAAAATAATATGTTTGAGCTTAATGTAAATCTCTGAGTCCAGCTGAATAACATCACAGATGTCAGGCATATGAAGGAACTGTGGCAAATATGTGAAGTTCATTCACAATGTAAACTTTGAGTAGTGCTTTGCTTTGTTTATTCAATGGGTGAATGGAGCAGGCATCTCCACTACTCTGAGTTTCATGCTCCTCCAGTTTCTGCAGAAAGCTGTACAAGTTACCCTAACCTGTACAAGTCTGACCTATATTTTTAACTGCCATAAATCAAGCAGTTTTTTATTGATAGTCTTGAATGGACCTTTAATTTGTCAGGGAGGTGACAGGGAGTCAATTTTTGTCTAATATTTAAATGAAATGACTGGGAATTAAATAATCTCAGATTTATTTCTTTTTGACTCTATTCAGGCTCTCTATACTCCACACCCTTAGAGAATCAACTCTCCTGTGGAGCTGCAGTCTTAGTTTTCACTGTGCCCAGAGCTGGCTGAGGATTATCCTGGAAGTTACCAAATTATTATCAATTGTCCCTAATATTATTATTTTCTGCATGAGTATTTTAAGAGTTCCTGTTTTAGACCTGAATTCTTTTGTATATTGCCTTTAGTTTTTTCGTATTTGTTTTTATATATGATGTGATCTTTAAGCTCTCTAAGGAGATTTGGAATTGAACTCAGTAGAGAAGAAAACCAGTCCTTATTTACACTTACTGAAAACAGATCTATATTAAAAATTAATATTGAGAATTTCAGAGGTCCTTACAGGCTTTAGTTACCCCTTATCAGTTTAATGATGAGTGCCAAAGATCCTCAGATTCCTTTAAACAACTCACCTTTTAAAATTCTTTTGTAATCATGAAATATGTCAGAGAAAATGTACACCACCCTTACCACAAATCTAAACGGTTTGATCATTGACTTCATGCTCACTGTGTGCAATACTTTCCTCTGATTTATGGAAGATATACTGCAAGGGAAAATGAAAAAAAAAAGAGAGAGAGATAGAGATGATGTGAATTAGGGACAGTTTATTCACCAATAGGTACCAGATGTGTAAAATATTTTGTAAAGTGCCCTAAAATATTTGCTAAGTTTTTACAGTGGTTAGGAGTATATCTAACCTTCTAAGTCTTCAGTAACTTGAGCAAAACACTACTCAGTTCAGCCTATTATATTTCTGACCCACTGTTTGCTCTTCTGCACCCACAGTTTTTGGCACTTCTTTTACCTTCCCAGTAATGTGCAGCCAAACTTCTAATCACTATGAGGAAGATTCATGTTAATACTGAGGGTCTATTCTATTCCGTATTAAAAAACTCCACTGCACCAAAAATGACCTACAGCTCCATTAGCTGAGGGAAGGACGTTAGCATGGTTTGGGGTGTCTGGAAAAGACCAGCACATCTGTTCCTGAATCAATTTGGCAGTGGGAAACTGAGAGTGGGAGACAGTGGGGGACTGAACCGTGTTGCAGTTGTGCTTGGCTGGAAATTAAGCCCTTAGACAGGGGGAATGTGTCTCCTCTGTTCCTTCATGTGACAAAGGATTTCTAGTCTACTAGCTACTATATATTTAAATGGCTTGGGATCACAGGTGCTGTACATGGTAGATAAAGGAGTGTTATTTGACACTTAATTCCAGCAGTAGCACTTCAGACCTCACTAAAACAAGGATAAAAGGCAGGAAAAGATGCAGGGTGCAATAACTAAAGGACTCACTTGTCCCCCTTCTCTCTCAGATGTACTGGAACAAGATGAGAAATTACAGTGCCTTGAAGAGGTCCTCTCATGAGGATCTTAATACATTGGCAATCAACAAAAGAAAAAAAAGTCATTTCTTTGTAGGAATCACTGTGATTACAACATATAGAGGCACTAAGCCAAAGAGCTGGAAATTCAATGAACAGGAGATATCATGTTAGGGTAGGGGGCAGATGGTGAAACAGTTCTGCTTATTTCCATCTTCCCCATTTTCCAACATTACACACTTGTCTGGACTGTGGAGCTGAATAGCATGTACAATACTATGAACTGGCAACCTCAATACAATGGCTGACTCATTTTTCAGAAAGTCTGTTTTTTTTCCCCACAAAGTCTTTATGTATTGTTAGAGAATCCCTTTAGGTCTTACCAATAAGCTTGCTTAGACAATTTGCATAAATACCTTTTCTCCTTCCTATTTTCAAAAAGTAAGTGCTTAATACATTAAGGAATGACATAAGGATGACTGTAATCAGTTGAAGTCTTTTAATTTACTTTAATATACTTTTTTTAGAATAGATCCTCACTTTTTCAAAGAAAAAAAAAATTTTTTTTCTCTTAGCCCCAAAAGACAGATATGTTAAAAACAGGATAAAATGGGCTCCCTTGAGCTCAGCAACATACTTTTATATTTTTCATTCCATCCCACACCTCAAAGTTGCCCAGAGACTTGACAGGCTATGCAAGGATATAAAATGTGTGTTGTTTTGGGTAAGGAAAACTGTATTTAGCTTTTTTAACATTAGTTTATAGATACAGGTGGAAACTGGACACAGATTTACCATCAGATGAGCTTCCTGGAAGACATATTAATTGCGACAGCAAATTTAAGTGAGCAATATAAAATATATGCTGTGAGCCAAGCTTGATTTCATAATAGAAACTACTTTCACTGCAGAAACTGTATCTAAGAGTGAAGCCAATTCTGTCAGAGAACTGAAATTTATTTTATAGCTTGTGGTGATCAAACCTCGGTTCATGTAAAGCATTGCAATTTCACAGCTTTTAGTGGAGCTATGCAGCTTGTACTAGCTGAAGATCTCATGTAGAAGTGTATCCAGTAAAAGCAGCACAGATTTCAAGTATTCAGTACTATGGTAGAAAAAGAATGACTCCAAGAAAGTTTTTGGTAGTTCATCCAGAACATTGAATGCATCTAAACACCATATTATCCTATTACTACTTAGGACCATTTGACTAAATTTGTCTATCTGAAGTGCTATCCAATATCAAAACCTGGAAAACAATAATTAGTCATTATACACTCAAAAAATAAGTTCATGTAAGTATCTCCAAAGAGCAATAGGGGCTGAAGACTTAAGCAATCTGTCAAAGCTCACAAAAGGATTAAAACTTAGGAATGTCTGTCATCAGGCTATTAGATCAACCTTTGCCACTGTTTATGTTATTTATTAATAAAGACCCTATCCAGATATGTGTTTGCTTGGAATTCTTTGTAGCCTTATCACTAAGTCCACGTTTAGTCATTTAACTACTGGTAACTATGGGATGTAACAAGGACCGAGTCCTAGGATTTGTGTTATGGAGGATGTCAGTTTAGGTGGCTGTAAAGGCACCTCTGACTTTCAAATTTATAATTTTCAAAAATATCAATCATTCACTTAGAAAATTTCCCTTTTGCTTATATCCTGTGTTTATATGGGCATGGTCTTATTGAAGGTTATTGTGTTTAGCACACATAGGCACGATACCTTTAGGCATGATATCTTTCTGAAGGCAGTTCAACCCACCTGTCTTAGAAATGCATCTTAGATGACCTGCTTACTAGATCATCATCCCTGTATAGCTTAGACTACATGATTAGGCAGTAGGTAGCTAAAGTAACACAAGATTAATTCTACCCCTGGTAAGACGAAAAAAAGTAAGCAAACAATTTTTTTTTTTTCAGTATTCAGTAACATAACATTAAATACAATAGAATCCCAATTTGGCCTTCAGCACTTTCACCTCACTAAAAGACAAACAGAGAGGCAGCAATAGCTAGGCCTCTTTCCTACTAAAGCTTATGTAGAATAGGGAAAATCATTCTGAATGGAAAATTGGGAAGTTGTCTAAATTTTTCTCTAGTGGCTTGCCCAGAAAAAAGTGAGGAATGTTCACTAAGCATTATAATGCATTACTGAATGAGGCTGTATCTGGTTGTTCAAGTGAACTGTTACTTTTCATCCAGATTCCCCAGTGTGGCTGTACCACAAGCCACGCAGTTAAGGGAAGCAGCAGCCACAGAATACGTGTAATACTACTACTACTACTACTGCTACTGCTAGTAATAATAATAATAATAGTAATAATAATGTGAAGAAAATGTATCTCATGAGGGAATTTGTTGAACTGAGAAGCAGTGACGACTAAGCATACATCCACAGCGTACTGCAACTTTGCCTAAGAGTATTGAGCCACACTTACCTAGAGTCAGTGCTATACTACTACTGCTATACATTAAGATTTTATGGTTAACAAAGAGTTTTTTGTGCTTTAGAATTATAATTTTAACTACAGTTTGCTCCGGGGTTGGCAAGAAAGGAGGAAGCTGTTTTACTGTATTAACGATCAATATTTGGGTCAATAGAATTCTCTTTAAAAAAAAATCACTTATTTTGTTTATAGAAAAAAAAATTGTTGACTCTATTACCTCTTTACACTTACAATCATGTGGAACAGAGAAATTAATATCTAGGATCTCTTTCTGTTTAGTGTCTTTTAACTGGCAGTGCATTGCTGCCCCAGTCAGTTTTAAAAACGCCCCCTCCCCCTTTTTTTTTCCCTTGCACCACATCTGTTTTGCAGGTAAAAGATTTGACAACAAGTCTGTAGCACTGAGGACTTTACCATTGACTTCAGCAGGAGCAAGACTGAGAACTGTATAGATCTTTCTGTTGACTTAAATGGATTTTAGATGATGGTCCCTAGAGTCAGGTTACACCGAGCTGACAGTCTTGATTTCAAATGAAGTAATGTGACTCCCTCCAATGAGGAAGCACAGAATCATGTTTGTCTCATATCTGCACTAAACTCATTGACAACACCTACCTGACCATCTTTTTGTAAGTATTTTTATAAAAGAAAGCCACAGTTTTTCAAAGGCAGCCCTTCCATAACCTTGAACTTTCTGTAGGTCAGTTACCTTGCATCAAAATTGCCTTATTTTTTAATTATGAAGAGCTATAGAACTTCACAGGCATTCTACTTTGCATTTCTTGGCAAAGTACAAAGAAATCAGCTGAGTACTTTCAAGGTCCCTTAGTTGCACAACACCTCCCTGTTTCATAATTCTATTTCTCCTCTTCCTTGGAGAGGAAGGGCATATGTCACAATTATCTCAAGGGCATCACGAATGTGTAATCTAGCTGAATATCCTACCTCTTGAGATCAGTAATAAACTTGAAGTATAACTCACATGAGGAACTTCAGCATTTCAAAGCTAAACCTTTTTATTATTCTAGTTAAAAAATAAAATAAACATGTTTTTCATGTACTCAACTTTTTTTTTCTGCAGGAAGTAGATTTTTTTGCAACATACAGATTTTATATATATATATAAAATATATATGTATATATATGTATATATAATATATATACACATGTATATATATCTTAAAACATCTAAAATTCTACAGAGAAACAGTTTTGGCAAATTAAGTTCAATTGCATCTAGTGACGGTAATTACACTGCAAAGAGCTCCGAGAGTGATTAGAAAGTGTTCAGTTAACTTCCTCCTAGTAGGGCCGTTGTAGGCAGGCAACTCTTGAGGCTCTTCTTTGTGCCAGTTCAGGACAGAGAATATTAGGGTGTAATCAACAGGGGCAGTCCAATTGTTTTTAACTGTCCTAAGAGAGCAAAAGGAAATATAGTTGTACACATCTCTCCCTTATAGTATTAATTAGACGATTTAAATCATTCTTTACAGTTTTTAAGAAATGTATAATTCATTTACAGGGCTTTCCTGTTATTATATTTCTAGAGAAATGATTGCTTCTTCTATTTACAAGTTACAATTTGACAACCTGGGTTTGCTTGGTTTGTTCGATGAATCACATTTCAAGAGACCACCGCACAGCATTTTTGGTAAGCCAGAATTTGATAGAGTTAAAATCAAAAAAAAAAAAAAAAATTGAAAAATTAGTTATTGACTGCAGCAATCCAGTTCAATTTGCAGCATCTGGAAAGAAAATCAAAACCTTCTTGGGAAGAATTAGCACAGCAGTAATGACAGTAACGGTAAACATAATGCGTAATAAGACATGTTTTGGTCTTGTGTCATTAAGCATTATCTTCACTTCAAAGATAACGTGTAAGTAACAGTATCTTCTTTCACATATCACTAACCTTTAAAAAGTGCACATGCAACTTTATATTTTCCCTGACCATCTGGCTACTGAAATCTCTACTAATAGAGACAATGAAATCTGAGCCATGGCAAGTTTCCATCTCAAATCTGCTGGGACCAAAACTTAAAAGTTGTCTCATAAATGCTGCTGCTGTTCACATCTATTTCCATCAATGACAGCATTGCAGCATTCAGCATTAACCTCTCATTCTCTTTCATTAGTGTCTATCAGCTAAAGGACATTCTAATTGGATTGTTGCTGGTGTTTGATATATGACCGAGATGTCATGTTTATTGGGAAGGAAAACTTGGGTTCAGCATTTAAAAATACACAGAACACCTTAAAATGAACTTGACGTTCATGTTATTTTTCGGGTTTTAGTTAGATGGTCTCAGGTGCTGTGAATCACTTCTTATTGTTATGGATAGTATGAACATCCAAATTCCTCTGACATAAAACTTCAAATCCGTTTATTTCTTCTACTTCTAGATTTCACAGCTAAAACAGATAGCGAGATCTGACCTAATCCCCTGAAGTCAATTAGATGAATTAGGATAAGCTGTTCAATTTCCAGAGGAAACCTATAGGCAAAATGTCATAGTGGATGCTAAACAGGAATAAATGAAAGACATTGGCATATAAATAGTTCCTTTAATTCACGGATCTACAAACACCTAAGAAAAAATAAAGGCAAACATCATTGCCACCATTTTACAGCTGGAGAAATCAAAGTCTGAAGGCAAATGCTCTACTCACTTTTATACTACAGGAATGGTGTGGGTCTGAAAACAGAAATCAGAGCTAGACTCAAATCATTTCTTGTATAAGAAGTATTAAATGTCGTGGCAAGTACTAAATGAAAATAACTATAAGATCCTTACAGAGCTTACAAACATTTGGTTAAATTTTATGGCTGAAGAGATCGTGTCAATTTATTTATTTTGTCTACAGACTTCTGTAAAAGAACTTTTGAGTTACCATGGTTTCCTCTCATCATCATTTGTTTGTTCATTTTGTAATCTATTGCAGCTTTTTAAAATCGCTTCTGTTACACCTATTACAGAGTACGCAGCGCAGGGACAAATCACAGCCTCAGCAATCCCTTTGCTCAGAAACTGCCCTCACCCCTTACTGTTTGAAAATCAGCACAATGAATTACTAAGAGGATGGAGCAGTTAAATCTACTGGGAAGCAACACAGGAGCTGCAGTGCTAGGTGCCAGGCAAATAAAATAATCAATCAGAAACACTGCCAACTGAAGTGAACTAAAACAGGTTCCTGCAGCCACTAACCAGGCTTGTCCAGGAATAATGAGTTCAGACTAAAAGATTCAAATCCATGTCTTAATCACTGATGTCTTAATCACTGATGTGTTTTATGTTAGAGTAGATAACACATCTATATGATGTTACAAACTGCATCATTACAAACGATCGACAGCCTGTGTTGAATGGTGCTGACAGAGCAGAAGCAATCTCCTGGCTGCCGCAACTGGTACACAGATCAAGTTGGGCTGCAGAAGAGGCTCTTTTGAGGATCCAAACCCTTCAGACCTTCTGATCTGTCTTTATTTTATTTCAAATTTATTTCCAATGTGCACTCAATCTAAAAGTTATTTAAAATGGGTCAATAATTTTGGAATGATTTTGCTTTCAAATGGGTCATATTGGGGTTTCATCAAAGGTCCTGGGCAATTATTATTTATATAACTATTTAAAAACTACTTTAAAAAATAGTAGAAGTCTAGGAAGAAATTTGCCATGATGGCAGCTCAAAAAAGACTTTCTATTGAATGTAATAAATAAGAAATACCTTCTTTTTGATGCAAGCCATAAGCATTTGTTCACTGCACCTTCTATGTGAAAAAGTACAAAGTGAAACTAGGGACAAGAGGAAAATATTGTGATCTATTAAAGAAACAATGCCAAACTCTACAGAACTTCTTATGAGTTAATTTGCAGTCACTATTGCCAAATGAAATAGTTTTAACAGGAGCCTGAGTTACAGAAACACTTCTAATTGACAGCAGTAAAATATAGCAACAAAATTAAATAAATACCTGCATATAGGATTGTACGGTAGCCTTTGAATGACTGTATTTATCAGGTTTTATTTTTTCATGATGGATATTACATTTAATATGCAGTTTCCCATCAACATGGTGTAATCTACAACATTGCTGGTCTACAGAGCACATTGCAGGGTGAAAGGTATGAGTTCATTAAAGAAAGCATGTTTTGTGGCAAAATAGATCATCCAATCATGGAAAAGAAACAAGTACTTGGCTTTAGGCAATCAAACATCAGTCCTCAAAAGAATATTGTAAGCAGTCACTTTGCAGTATTACACCCTACAATATTCACCCAGCAGTTGGGAGGAACAAGTAAACAGTAGCAATCATTGTCCACTCATATGTAACATCAATAAGAAGAAAAGAGCTAAAGTAATTGAATAAAATATACATAGACTGTTTACTCAGCCTTATTAGCAGCAAGCAGCATGCTTTCATTGAAACCGGAAGACTAAGAACAAAACACTGGTTGGAGCTTCAGTGAAACGGTGATGTTAGTTTTTAGAATATTACTTGGCATCTTAAAGGATACTAACAGCACACAAGAATTTAACAGGACCACATAAATATGTTTGAAAGTTAACCTGTTTTGTATAGATTATGTACTGTGAGCTGAATGCAGTTCCCACTGCCAAGGATTTCATTGGAAATTAGGTAAGAATTTAGGTGCTGGATTTCACTCCTTCTAAAGTCAACAGGCATTTACTTTTGTCTTTGATAAAACTGGATCAAGTCCTAAAATATATTTACAAAAAACTGCAATAAATATACTGAATTCTTATATTTTAGAATATTCTTCTTCCCTCCCTTCATCTCCCCTAATGAATTGCTAGTAGCAGCAAAGGGACCCATACTTTTTGACAGTTTTGAATAATATCTTCCTCCTTCTCTTTGCTCTGTACTTGCATCATCCAAATGTTCATAGTTTTATATTCTTCATTTTGAGCACGCTTTTCTCCAATGTTCCAGTAATTTACATTGTTGCAGTGCCTGCATGCCTATAATTGCATGCTTACAAAAAAAAAAAAGATTGATTTATGAAAATACACCATAAATAACACCCCTCCATCTTGTCCCACTTTCCTTACCTTAGAAACTGGTATTGGGAAAAGAGATAAAAGTACTAAAACCAAGTTAGAGTACAGGAATCTTTCAGCAATAATTGTTTATGAGAAAGTTCTTTTGCTGTTACATTTATTTTCTGGACGTGCTGCTGCTTCTGTATTTTTGAAGGGTTTTTTGGTGCTGATTTTTGTTTATTTTTACAGTAAGGATTCTCACTTTATCACGTTCAAAGCAATTTTTCTTGGCCCAAATGAATCTTCTCCTCTCCCTTTCCCTATTTTGTCAAGAAGCTCAAGCAACTTCTGTTACAAAAAAATAGAACCAAAAGCAAGTCAACTTTTCTTTACTCATACAGCAAGTCTGTAAAAGATTTCACTTCCCTCAAGGCTTAAATAAGTAGGCATCAGAGAAGCGATGTGAGAGCTATATTACTAGTTTTCTTGCTACCCATTTCATTCTACTGGACAGACTGCTCTTAATGGAAAAGTTATCACAAAGACCAGGTTTGCAAATTGTAGCATAGTTACATAGATAGATATTACCTATAGTTTATATATACACTTGCAAATATATACATATATATGCATATATACATATATTCACACGCATACACTGATATCCACCAAGCTCTGCTTACTCTAGTCTGTCTCCCCTCTGATACATTTCTTCCTTTATTTGAGCATTTTAACGAAATCCATTAATTTGGTGACAAAGCTAAACACAAATGCAGGATGAAAACATGTCCAAATATTGGCTAAGGTTAAATTTGAATTGCAACTTTGCTTTTCAAGATATTCTTTAAATATGAGTCATTTACCTATCTTAATTTTTAAACAACATACACAAATAAGTCATCCATAAAACCACTTTTACATTAGTAGATCATACATCTAAGTCCATAAGTAAAGAACCTTATTTATTATTTATATTTCAGTAGCACTCACTGTGTAAGGCGCTGTCCACAGAGACAGACAAATAGGCAGTTCCCATTGATTTCATGCAGCATTTCCAAGTGCAGCCTTTTCAAAAAATCCAAAAGAGCTGTATGCCAGCATCCAAAATAAAAAAGCAGGGAGATGGTGTCTGGCCACACACCTTCCTATTACAAGCACGACTTAAGCTATGCAATGTATCATGGGACAAAATTTCCCAGGCTGGCTTGAAAAGTTAGGGCTAGAACTGGTAACAGCCTAAGCACTGAGTCCAGGCTAATTAGTCCAAACGAGTGGCAAGCCTAATGAGCTTGGGCACTATGTCATACTAATGTTGCCCAGGACAGGCTCCTGCTATACTGTGGTTGGGCAGGGGAGAGAAGGGAATGGGGAACAGTCAAAACGTAACCCCATAACCACATCATACTGCCCAAAGCATGTTAGCTACCGCAAGTGGTGCTCCGTCTCTTATTTCTGCCGTTTCCAAAGTGCTCTGGTTCCAATCCAAGCTCTACCTGTATACTCCTGCACTTTGAAAAGCCAGCCTGCTTCTGGGGTACTAATTGCATGGCACCGCAGGTATACCAAATCATTCAGTGCTAACCCAGCACAGCAAAATATTATGCAACAATAGACCGCGCGTCACTTTTTCCCATCCTGTTATCTTGTCTGGATCAAATACAGCTCCAGCTTACCTACGTGTCCCCTCAAAATAAAACTTCCACGTGCAGACACAGTCAAAACTTTGTTGTCCTTGCAACATGTTAGCCTTTGACTAAACATCTGGCCAAAAGGATTCTAGCAGATTCAAGCATTATCTCAGAAAAGCTTATAGAATCAAGGCCCAGCGATAAGGATAGGCCATCTCATAGAGCTGGTCTAGCAGGAAAAGCTCTTCTGAAGAAGCCAGAAATTCACAGTCAAGACCAAGGAAACCTTTGCCTGCAGCTTCATGTTCACTGCCAGCAGAGATCTACGAGCTTCATTTATCTTCAGTGTTACAAGCACTTATGCTATGATTACAGTCTTACATGATTGGAAAAGTATATATTTTAAAAAATCAGATCAATGGCACTTTTTAGCTTCACACTCCAGCTTCACTTGGGGGGAAAAAACCCATCAATGTCATTGGGTGTACTATTCAAAATACTGGCTGAAAATCTGACTTTGTTATTTAGAATTAAATTCCTTTGTAAGTTGTCTTCATCAAAGCTAACAAAATGCTTCAGGGTGAGCATGCAATTTGGATCTAAAGATACTAATATTCAAATATTAGAATCTAAATTCTACATTATTTTTTCTCTAAATACCCGTGCACGTAATAATACATTCTCTCAATGCATATTGGGTCTTTTCCATCATGATTTCATGTACAAGACCACTGCGAATTGTTTACTCACAGTTTTCAGTTTACTGACTCTTGTTCACATTGAACATTGCAAAGGGCTCGGACTTAGTTATCAGGGCAAAGAAAAAGGCTTTTATACCAAAGATCTTTATTTTTTTTTTTTTTGGTCTATGTGATAAATATGTTCTGTGAACTCAGAAATCTATTGGGTTTTCTACCTCCTCATGTTTTATCACCTGTAAAGTGATATTAGCACAATTTTTCAGAATTAGTATAAGTGACACAATTAAGCTGTAATTCTAAAAGTAATAAGAGGTTAGTGGAAGAAAAGATCTATATTGATGCAAAGGTATAGTTCCTTTAACAACTGAATAGATTTAAAACTCTTCATTAATTACAAGAATAAAAAATGTATCTTTTCTTTCCCACCTCTAGGGACAGGAAAATAGGATGTATCTGAAAAGAACGCAAATACGCACTTAAACTTTGGGAACAGTAAGCAAAATTTATATTAAAGTTTTGCACTAGTCAAGCTAATTTGACAGACAGTGAAAAATAAGGCATAGCATAAAAGAAGCATAAAAGAGAAGTCTTGTGACAGCCATGAAGAAAAAGAAAGAAAGGATGAGGAAGAGCTTCGCCTTCTCGAGGGCTTAGTAAAAACTAACAGTCATCTGATTGTACCGGTGAGGCAGTACCGCACTTGGTTAGGCCAATTCATATTAGCTGAGACTGCTAAGACTTTCATTCAGAAAATAAGCAAGATAAAAAGCTGAACTCTTGCTTTTCATTGGACTTGTTTCCTTTTTCTTCGAAGCTGACTTCATAATTTCAGAGTTATTTAACAGCATCCTCACCTCCATCACTCTCAGAGTCTTCTCTTCTATCCCGTGAGCCCTCAGAAGCAGAAAGAGTAAAATGACAGAACAACAGTAAGATTGTAAAGATTTCTGGGGGTCAGGGAAGAAAGGGTATGGGTTTATGATCTGAAGGTCAGCTCAATGCATTCTCCCGGGGGGCCATTTCCTGGAATGTAAATATATAATTTAATGTATATTGTGTCAGCAGCATTTTTGGGGCCTGATCCAGCACCAATAATTGTGACCTTCCAGGAGAGGTAACCTCTGGGTTCTCATTAGTATTACGGGCTTATAATTCTGCACTCATTTGCACTTCCGCTCTGTGTGATCAATCTTTGGCAGCTCACCTATCCAGCAAGAGGCCAGCAAGCTGGAAACAGATATGCGTTCCCTTCTTATCTCCTGCCATAACTGTATGTCAAGTTAATATGGCATATTTTGATGAATAAAAACTTCCATGAAAACAAGATTTCTGCTTTCTTTGTTCTAATATTCTTTCTGCTGAACTCTTTGCCTTATTTTCTGCCCCCATGAGGCTACCGAAAACGATTATGTAGTCATAGGAGAGGAAGTCTTGGCTCTGAAATCTTATCCATTGTATGACACTAGGGGTGAGAGGTGGAAGAAGTCAGTGCCGTACGGCCCTCAGATATATATTTGCTAGGTAGCCTAAAAAAGTTGTAACCCTCCACAAGTTAACATTGCCCCATGTGGGATGCACATTGCCTGCCACACGGCTTGGAATTACATTCTCTACAAAATCCCCTATTCCCTGCATAGCTGCATTCTTTTATAAGACCCTTACTCTAGTTAAAGAAATAAAAATCTATTCCTTCCCCCTCCCAACAAAACGTACGCTAAATTATTTCTATGCAAAGTCTCATTATTTCAAAGCTTAAAGGATCTGCTAGACACCATATGCCATCAGCAGTGCACACAGAGTGCGTGCATGTGCATTTATACAAACACACATATATGCAAATATATTTTTACATATGCAGATATGTAAATACGCAATATACATGTGGATGTATATGCATATATATGCGCATAAGCATGCATATATACACACACACACACACTTACAGAGTCTCCGTGTTCAATATGTGAAGCATGCCTTCCTGGTAAGGTGCTATGAACAGCAAATGAGGCAGAAAGCACCCAATCCTCCACAAGTCAGATGTTCTCTTGAGGCTCCAAGGATTTCTTAATTGACTGGGGTGAGGTCAGGAGCTAAAATGATTGAACAGCAATGATGTGTGCAAAAAGATTTTTTGCTGCTTCAATTTTCTTTCCTGACTATACATCCAGGAAACATCTCTCAAAGAAAGGAGAAAACCTTTAAAGGGTCAGTAGTGCAAGAGGAAAGGATTTACACTGAACATTTGAAAGAATGAAGCATATGCCTGATGCTGTGGTCTATGCAAGGGGGGGGGGGGCATGGAAAGCATCAGCTTGCAATTGTGAAATCAGGTTACTAGGCTTTATTCCAACTTCTGCTCCAGATATGCAGTATGATCACAGGGAAGTCACTTCAACTTTTATTTACCCCTGTACCTTCCACTGAAATAAAAAATGCTTTATTTCAGGCATTGGCCTGTGTGTGGCTCCAAGCACAAGTAAGACGCATGCCAGTAAGGAGACAATCAAATTGCACTTTTCTTAATTAAGTATAGCATATGTGGCAATGTATAAAACTATTGATTTTTAAGCCTCATCTGATCATTCTCTTAGAATAGGAAGCAATATTAATAATTAGGATTAATTTCTCTTATTAGTGATAACAACATCCCCCTTGATTCACTGCTGTAAACAAGTGTTACACTTTGTGTTTTCATCTTGATTTTAATTTGAATGCTTGTGTATAAACTATTACTTACATGAATATGTGCAGGAACAGACATATTCTGCACACCATCATCATGGTCTTAGGCCTTATTTCCAGTTCTCTACTCCCAGCTAATTAAACAATCTTTTCCTCAGTCTTCAAGACCTGTTATGGCTGCCCTTTGGACCTGATAGCTCAGAAACTGAATTAGAATCCTGATTTTAGTTTAAAACTAGCACTACATATATCTGAAATTCCATTTCCCCTGAACTTTGCAAATTTCATGATGCATTCAATGAATGAAACATTTATTTACACAGTATTTCTTTTGACTATAAATATCTTGAGGACAAAAAATATTAACAGGTAACTTGTAAAAGTTTAATAGTTAATTAACCTCATATTGATTCCAAGGGACTATAATCTCACCTTATTTATCAGGATGACCATAGCTTGCACAGATCTACTGTGTCAATTTCTTCCTGTCTGCTCCTGAACTTTCTCTATTGTTCCTTCTTTGTTTAATTTTTAGCAGCAAGCTTCTGCCTATGTTTTCCATTTCTCACTCTTGCAGGGCTCCCTTTCATTTCATGACTCAGTCTTTGCCTTCCTGCCACCATTGCTATTCCTCAGTGTCCAGGCCTACCTCTACTTCCTCTCCTGTCCACTTTTATTCACCAAGTCTAAGTTTCCTGTTTAAATGCCCGTGTCCTTATAGTACTGTCGATTCCATCTCAGTTTAGCTGATACCTCACAATATCTGATTTCTTCTTCACTGCTTGGCCACCAACTGTAATTTGATTGACTGACTTGGGACAGACAGGACTGAATAAGCTGCTGTTTAAATTTTTTCAGGGCCAGCTTTTTTATACCAAAAAAATGGTGACCATCAACCTTCAACTCTTGTCAGCAATTTTCAAACTCACTGTATTTAGTTGGGTTTGGAAAAAATATCCTACAAATCTTTCCTGCTCTATGTAGTAAGACAGTATGTCCACAGTCTCGTTCCAATCTATTCTGGAACACTGAACCCTGGCAGTGAATTTTGAATGCCCCTCTATCTCTCTGAAATCTTTCCTGCTGCAGCAAATTTTCAGTATCATTGAAGTCCTGGCATGCCAGTTTATTTATAATTAATAGAGACCACTTAATTTTTCATTTCTGAATACCAAAGAGCTGCGGCTTCATGTTATTTGGACACTACCTTGCCAACAAAGATTAGGAGTTTAGGTTCTGTCAAGCATTGAACTTGTTTTATGGGACCTGAGTAACCAGATGATGAAAAACAGATCTTTCCTCCCAGAGAATAAATCTTCAGTGGATTCTTTGGACTCTTTGAACACAGAAAGAATAAAATAAAATCAAGACTGTACCACACACTATGTTTATCCTGAGTTAATACAAAGCAGGCAGAAGTTAAATATTTAAGATATGACCCATCTACTGGGGAAAGTAATTTTACTTTTTATAAACACTGTCAAATTTCAAAGAAATGTTTTCCCAGTAAGCCATAAAATTCATAGCTAAGAACAATCCTCTTCTGAGAAGTCCTTGTTAAACAGGATCTCATCCCTCTGAATTTTTGTTTGAAAATTCTATTGTAAACCAGGCTCTACAAACCTGACTCACTTTTTAAGAAAGAATTAATGACTTCTCCTTTATGAGAGGCTTAGTGCAAACAAAGCAGTATGGATAAAATAAAAATGAGTGAAGCTGTCTTTTAAGAAAAAGTCAAACCTGACTCAAATGTCTTTTGAGAGCTAGATGGAATAAATAACTGGATTCATTTCATATAAATTTCTAGTGGGGGGTCAGGAAGAAACCCAAGTAGGAAGATAAAATTATCTTCAATAGCACCGTGCCTGTTTTTACCAGCTCTGGGTCCAACTAAGTTTAGCCAGCCCTTTGAGTAAGTGAGAGAAGTTACTATTAGAAAAGATGAACTTAATATTTCTGGTCTAGATAAAGATACAGTTACTCCATTCTCACAGAGTGTTTGTTGCTTCATTTCCCATTTTTTTCTCTCAGTAGAAGGTTTAGTTAATTAGTCATCTCAGGGAAGAAAGACAATTCCAGTTCTCAAGTCAGATGGATTCCCATGAACTGGCAGGCTCTCAGGCACTATTGACTATATGAGTTGATTACTAAAATACAGTTGATTGCTTTGCATAGTGTCCCATCCCAACAGAGAGCCTTTCACAGCTTCAGACATATTAGAAAGGTACAGGTGGCTACTTACAGAAGTGTAAAAATGAATACAACACGCTTCTAGCACCCCTTCCTTTAGCTTGAATTTCAGTTTGGCTCATTTTTTTGTATCGTTCCCACCAATTTTTGATGTTCCATGGTGTTTTTCCTGGCTAATGTTTCATTTACTACAGAAGCTGTCAGGAGAAAGCTGTTGGAGATTTTAGCTGTTGGCTATAGGACATTTGGAGCATTTGGCAGTCCGCAAGGTATGACAGGCAGCCCACATTTTTGGTATAAGCTTATTAGAGTCATACATCTAAATAATCAGCAGAGGGACAGTTAGGTACATTAAGGAAAATATGCATTCTCAGGCAAAATAGTTAACACTTCATTGGAAGGAAGAAGTTACCTGCTACTCAGGGGGAGATAATATTCCTGACTGATGAAAGTGAAAATGGTGGAAGATCTGATTTATGAACCTTTTGGCTGTAAATTTCACTAAAAAACCATTAACTGTGATCAGATAGCTGACGTAATTAATCTCAGTCACACAGGGCTAAGAACTCCGTTCAAGTTATGGGAAGAACTGGTTAGAGACTACTTGTAAAAGTTTTGTTGAAATCTAATCGAATGAAGCAAAATTCTGTCTAGAATATATAAAGACTGCCTGAAGGATTTTCAGACCTGGTATTATCTGTGAGAACTTACTGAGAACAGCTACATCTCCAGGAGAGTCCAAAAAGAGGAAGAATGTGAATCTTTAAAAGAAAGCATGAAGCAGTGAACTACAGAAAGATATACACACGCACATAAATATATGTATATAACAATAAAATATGTGAAGGATAGGAAGGCTATTGGGAGTAGTCAGCATGGATTTACGATGGAGGAATGATGTGTAACCAACCTGATAGCCTTCTCTCATGAGATGACTGGCTTGGTGGATATTGTTTACCTGGACTTTAGTAAGGCTTTTGACACTGTCTCCCATAACATCCGCATAGATAAGCTGATCGAGTATGGGCTAGACAAGTGGCCAGTGAGGTGGACTGAAATTGTGCTGTCCTGCTGGGCTCAGAGGGTTGTGATCGGTGGCATGAAGTCCAGCTGGAGGCCATTCATGAATACTGTCCCCTAGGGGTTGATGCTGGGGCCAATACTGTTTAGCATCTTCATTAATGATCTGGACAACAGGAATGAATGCACCATCAGTAAGTCTGCAGAGGATAAAAAACTAGGAGGAGTGGCTGATACACCAGAAGATTATCCTGCCATTTAGATGAACCTTGATTGGCTGAAGAAATGGGCAGAGAGGGACCTCATCAAGTTCAATAAAGGGAAGTGCAGGAGCCTTGCATCAGTACAGGCTGGGACCAGCTAGCTGGATGGCAGCTCTGCAGAGAAGGACTCGGGAGTCCTGGTGGACAACAAGTTGAACATGAACCAGCAATGTGCCCTTGTGGCCAAGAAGGCCAATGATACCCCAGGCTGCATCAGGCAGAGCATTTCCAGTAGGATGAGGGAGGTAATCTTCCCCTTCTACTCAGCCCTGAGGAGGCCACATCTGGAGTGCTGTGTCAAGTTCTGGGCTCCTCAGTACAAGAGCGTCAAGGAGCAAGTCCAGTGAAGGGTTTCTAAGATGGTTAAGGGACTGGAGCATCTCTCATACAGGGAGAGACTGGGTGAGCTGGAACTGTTCAGCTTGGAGGAGAGAAGGCTCAGAGAGGGATCTTATCAATGTGCATAAATATCTGATGTGAGGGTATAAAGAAGATGTGGCCAGACTCTTCTCAGTGGTACTCAGTGATAGGACAAGAGGCAATGGGCACAAACTGAAACACAGGAAATTCCACTTGAACACAAGAAAACACTTTTTTTACAGTGAGAGTGGTTGGACACCAGAACAGGCTGCCCAGAGATGCTGTGGAGTCTCCATTCTTAGATATATTCAAAAGCTGAGTGGACATGGTCCTAGGCAACTTGCTCTAGATGACCTTGCTTGAGCAGGTGAGTTGGATGAGATGGTCTCCAGAGGTCCCTTCCAGCCTCAGCCATCCTGTGATCCGTGAAAAAAAAAAAAAAAAAAAAAAAAAACAGTCCATTTTAAAGTCTCTGAAGGATAACAAGATGATAAGTAACAGCCAGCACTTATCAGGAAGAAATCATATCAGATCAGCCTGATTAAAGCCCTCCGAGAAAGGGTAGCAGGTAATGTGTGTGGTGAAGCAAAAGGTATCACACCAGGATAGATTAACAGGTATATTGTTTATAAATCTGGAGAGTTCTTAGAGTAAAAAAGTTATTTTCAAAAAACAGAAATATTTGCATGGGATAAACTGTTCAACTAGTTCTTTGGGGATAGGACAGAAAGCAATGAGCTTAAATGACAGCAAGAAAGATTTAGGTTGGCAATTAGGAGAAATCTTTCCAATGATAGGTGTAGCACTAATAGAGGCTGCCAAGAGAGAATGTGAAAAGTTCTATCAATGGAAGTTTTCAAGAACTTTTGAGACAAAAATACTGTCAAGAGTGGTTTAGACGTAACTGCTCTTGCCTTTGGCAGCTAGATGGATTAGATGACCTCTCAGGGCCCTATTTACTATGATTTCAGTGATTCCCATGTAAACATAATTCTATTGACTCAAATTTGATTCCTATTTAGAAACGTGTAAGAACTATTTTAAGAAAAAAATAACAAGATAAGTTTACACTTAACACAAAGAAATGTTATGTGTAGATGCTGCACTGTTTCCATTGTTAGGAAAACAAGAAGGATGTGGAATGACCGAATGAAGACATAGCTACATGAGGAACTTCTGTCTCCTATACTGTCAGCTGGTTATAGTTATATTTCACAGTATATTTAGCTACTTACCTTTTTTCCCTACGTATCATTTACATGAGGGAAAAAATAGTTCCTGGTTTAATGGAACTTTCAGTTCAAACTGAACTGATTCCTGGTAACCTGTCCTGAAGTGAATACACAGCCTAAATCATTTATGTGCTGACAGCCCTCCAGAATTTGCTCCCCCCGCCAACACCTCCATAATTTCCTCAAATACTGGCATGTTTGCCCATAGGACATATGGAGGACACCTGGGAGGCCTATCTGGGGTTCAGCACTGTGGACAGTATGACAGAGGTATGGCTTCTCACATGGGCTTGGCCAAAGCAAGGGCTTAGGTTTAGGAATTGATGGTTATTTTAGGACTGGTGTCATTCAGTGACAATTTTGGAGAGAACTTACCTGAGGAAAGTCTACAAAAGCATGTTTGCTACAAAACGGAGGCTGCTAGTTCCCATTGTACACCGAACAGTGGGGGATCTCTGTCATGACTGCTGGGCTGCAAAGCTTTCATTTAGTGTTCTTTACTTGAAGCATTTACCTGAGGCATATAAATTGGCTATGCTAGACTCCATCTTCTTCTCTCAATAAGAGTGAAAAGTGCTCTTAGGGTCTGTGTAGCTCCAGAAAATTCGAGTTATGCTCCCTTTTGACCCTTTCGCTCCCTTTTGATAGAGGGGTCCTAGGAGGGCCACGACCCTAATTTAAGCATGTCAGTTAAATCTTTCAAGCTAGAAAAGGTGAATGCAAATTCTGTCCCCAAGTCAGCTGCCTAAGTCAAGAGAGGTCAAACCAGGCTAAAAGTGACTACTCAACAATTGCATCCCTCACCTGGCATAAATTTGCAGTGTGGAGATCTGTTGGAGATTCAACAGAATAATAAAAAGATTCTCTCATAACTAAGTACCCTCAAAAAAGAAATCTGTGAAAGGTGGTCCCCAGCAGTGCTGATACAGCTATTAAAGATTTTAAGAGTTCTACATAGTTTCAGCAAGATTTGAGGGTTCAGGGGGTGGGGAAAGTTATAGGCCCTGCCCTGATCTTTGTTATCATTGGATTGTTTTTCTGAACAAATATCCTTCCATTCAAGAGCACAGCACGGTGTCCCTGAGGCTGATCCTATTGTTTTCTTCCTTGTAGAAGAAAGAAGCCTGCGCAGAAGGCTGGCTCTCCTTCGTATACTGCTCTTGGGGGGAAATCTGGTCCTGCAGCATGAAGTGCCAAACATCTTGCAAGCAATCTTGTGACAGTTGCAGCCTTCCTTTGTAAACTCCAGAGGCTCAGAGAGTTCAGACTGCATTTGTATATTCAGCCGATAAGCTGAACACTTGCCTGAGCTGAAATGAACTTCATAATGACCTTTTGGGGTCATTAAGAAGGAGTCTGAAAAAGAGAGAAGGTTATCATAAATTAATTTGTGTATGTGCATGTATGCGTGGATGTGTGTATGTGTGTGCATGTTTGCACATTTTTGTACAAATAGTTAAATATTCATAGAGATTCACTAGAGCACGTGGTATGGTTAACTGTGAAATACAGCCAGATGAATACAAATTTAGCAAAGGACAAAAGATATTCCACATCTTCTCCAGTCTAGAGTAATTAAATTGCTGCCAATGTTTGGCAGAGACTGCTTTAGACTAACTGCACAGTGGTACACCACTGCTCCATGAGAATTTTAAAAGATGATCTCCTAACTGAAAAAAAACAAAAAAACAAAAAAACAAGAAGAATTAACAAAAGCCAGAAAAGTGCCTAAGTAGTTGAGATGCTCACAGGAAAAGCATCAGAATATCTGAAGGAATCCAAGATACACAGCTTCACATCAAGCAAAGTTTATTAATTTCCAGTACAACACTGAATTTAATATAATTGCAAATACAACTTCTTGTAAGCCTCCAAGTTTCTTGAGGTCTGGTAATTTCCCAATATTGCACCTTGAAAGTAAGTAGGTAAAATGTGATAATCCCAGTAGGATGTGAAATCTAATTATTTCAGTCAAGCAAGACAAAATAAAACGAAAGCATCAAATCCTCCTCAGAGTGAACAGGGAAGGATGGTGTAACTTCAGGTTCACATCAGCACAGGGACTTTAACTTAAAGGCGCTAGGAAAGAGCTTATAATGATGTCTACCATGTAAACCAGTTTATCACAGTGAAAGCACAGATCTTTTTATTCTCTTTTATCATCTTAGTGTATTGCTTTTCTACTTCATTCTAAATGATTTACAGCATTTTTCAGAAGAAAGTAGTCTTCTCTCTGAAAAGGATATGTATGACCAATCCTTTGTGGCACGAGTGAGGCTTTCTTATGTATTTGGCATTTTAGCTTTGACTGCAAGCTCTTCTGATGAGTGCCTTTCTCTTTGTCAGCTATCTATATGACACCTGGTCCAGGTATGCTGGTTCCCTGTGCACTGTATACTATATACAGATTTCTTACCCTGATGGAAAGGCTGAGACTGTTCAGTGCTCCCTGCTCCAGAGTTGTCAGCTCTGCTTTGTAGTTGTTGATGTTGTTGTTGACTCTGCTTCTGATTATGGTGCTCTCCAGTAGTTTAAGAATAGACTAATCCCAGAAATGAGCTGCTAGGCATTCAAGTGATGAGAAATAACCAAGCTCCACTCATGTCCCATGGCTCACTCCATTGAGCATGTGCTTTGCTGACCAAATTCAGCTCAAATTAACATTTTTTCTAGCCCTCACTTTTGCATAATGGCTCCCAAGTGGCAGCAATTGCCTACGAAGACAGGTCCTCCTTGCACAAAATGGTTTAATGCTTCATAGCCCACGGCTAAGGAACAGGCTTTAAAGAAAGAGAAAGAAAAAAAAGAGGTTTGGGTCCCTGTTTCAAGGATTGTGAATGTATTTTACGTTAATTGGAGAAAATGCTGAAATGGCATTGGGAGGAGGAACTGAACTTTTCTCCTCGTCACTTTTGGAAACTTCAAAACCTAAGGAGAGATTTAGGCAGGACTTTGACATATAGGATTTTAAAAAGTGCAGTTCTCAAAGCTCCTCTGCAACTGAAGTCCAACCTTGGCAGCATTTAAAAGGTCAGTTTCCCAGCTTGCTCAGGAGCACCTTGGTTTTGAAAGGCTTGGACAGTTAGGCACCTGGCTAATCCATGCCTATATTCCCTTGAGATCTACACACTAATTCTTTCTTTTGCCTTAAATGCCTTATCCAATGGACATTTACAAAGTATGCCTGGCATTCCAGGCTGCTAACAAAAACTACTAAGACGAGAGGAAGCCAAGAAGCTTCCCTAGTTTACTCCTCAGGTTTGTGATGCACAGGACCCAAGCATACACTTTTTAAACATCCTCTGTTGAATAGAGATACTTTCCTCAATGGGAACCTTTTCTAGATGTCTGCAATTTTAAAAGAAAGGTTTTAAGATGAGTTAGATTAAATTATCTCTATTCTCTCTAGATATCATCCTTATGGAGTGTAAGTATATACAATGTGCATCCAAGTTCAGTCCTTCTCTTGTAAGAATTTAATGGCAGGTGATTTCCAAAAAAAGATTCTGGTGGATGATTCTTTAGAGAATGAACAAATAAATACGACTGTGAGGAAATTACACAGTATTTTGCATTATCCCTGTTACACTGACAGATTGCCAGTGTAGTCTGCAGTAATAATTGAGTCTGATAACTTCACCTGTTCTGTTTATATTTCGTGTTAGGGTACCCAAACTGCTAACATTGTCTTTTAGTTATTTTAAGACAGTCATACATAATAATAATAAAAAAAGAATTCAAAGCAGTTATAGGATATTGATACTGGTATAATAGTCTGATATACAGTACATTATGTTGGGAAGAGCAAATATGAGGATATTAGACCAACTTGTTGGTCCTGTCAGTTAATGGAAGATACCAGGGAGAAATTTCTGAGAACTATATTTATTGACTTGTAATAAGTTATTACAGAAATAACTATATTTGGATATATTAGTGATTTTTTAAGTAGGCCAAACAGCTAGCCAAACAAGTCCACCACATAATGCTTTCAGCTCATTTAAAATGAAATCACTTTCTTCTGATTCTTCCTCCACACCTGAACCATTCGCTTTCCCTTCTTTTTTCCCAGTTGTTGTTTTTTTTTTTTTTTAATATAGCCTGTTCACACTGAGTTGGCCAACGTAAGACATATCCCCTGCTTCCAGACAGTCTTAGAGTAAGAACCTCCTTCCAGAATGGTTACGTGCTGCAGGATGGGCACATGTGCTGACCTGAGAGACAGACGGTGCTTTCAATCTGCTGGAGCAAGACTTGAGACCATTTTATATGACAGATAGCTAATAACATTACATATGCGAAACGCTCCTATTTCAGTGTGAAACTTAGTGCATGTTTCTGTTCCTCAGGTGGAAAGATGGGGGCCTGTGGGAAAATAACTAAATAGAACCAGCCTGCCATTTTTTCTAACATAACGGAAGCCAAAGTGTATCCATACTCCACTGTCATACATATACACATGCTCTGAAACATGTACATGTTTACGTGTGTGCATACTTTCCTAAAGGCAAAAATTTATCCCAGTTTTGGTAGAAGGGAGGGTTTTAGCCCAACAGAACTCAGCAGATAGCGTGTATATGTCACTGAAGCAAAACGTAAGGCCAGATTGAAAGAGAATAAAAAATAAATGCTCTGAGTAGAAATGGAAAGTAGAGATCTAATTTGTGCAGCAATGAGTAACTGGCCTCTGTGCCAACATTTCATGGGTAACAAAACTACTTCTTTTAAACTACAGTGACAAAGTAATTGCTTCCAATGATGTAATACTTAGGTCAACACAAAAATCACATGCTCTTCTCTCATCTCCAAATTGTAACACAATATATACAATGAAAAAAAACCTCGTAACACAGCCGTATCTGTATTTGAACACAACTATTCGGATGTTTAAGAGTGACACACAAAACAGTGGTGACTTTCTAACCAGACAAAAGCAGCCAGTGAGCATGCTGCTGCCAGGATGACTTGGGCTTTGGCTCAATTTCTCTTTCATTTCAGTTTCTCACTCTTCTGTTTGGAAATATTAAATGGTCTGGATTCATTAGTTGAGGGTGGCAGCTCCATAGGCAGCCAGTTAAATGGTCCAAAGGCTTTTATTGGTTTACTTATTCATTTATTTATTTTACTGAGTAATTATGTAGCTCAGCTGTTGAATGTATAGCAGCAGGTTTCAACAATGTAAGTTCAAATTAAGTGACTGTTTTGTGTGTGTGAGTGTCAGAGAGAATTACATATCTATTTGTTATACAGATGCTCCCCTGAGGATTAACAATTCTGTACTGGCCCCTCTTCTGCAATAATATTTCCTATCTGCTTGGCTTCAGCGGAATATTTTCTTTCACTGTTTTGAGCATCATGTAAGAGAGAAATCTGCACGCTTCTGCAGGCCAAATTCAGACACACTAAGTCATACTCAGTAACACCTTTTTCCCAGTATAATATAACCTAGAAACTGAGTGGAAAGATGATTCTCAGTGTCTCACCATCTAAAATAAACTTTAAATTTTGAAAGCAACATACTGAATTATTGCTTATTATTAGAAATACAATACTGATGAAATGATATATGTAAAAGAAGAACCAGAAGTAATAAAATTGTTTAGCTATGAAGATTTAAATGTCTTTTCAATTGCTAATGCTGGAGGTGGACAGGTGTAACGATTGCATAATTTCAAAAAATAAAAAGAGGTGGTTATTTTTGACATATCTGTTTTTTTTTTTTTTTCAGAAGAGATTAGTATAATGTCAAAATCCCTGAGGACACTACCTACTAACTATTAAACATTCATGGCCAAGTTTCTAAACACAAGGACAGACAGTGCCTTTGTGGAAAAAAAACGTTGTTGCCACAGATGAAGTAGTGGGTTAATGTTTGGCTGTTTGCCGGACCTGTCTAAGAAAGTGACTGTCTAGGTGGGCAACTCTAAGTATTACAGGAAATACAAATATTTGTATAGTATTATACCTCTTGGGTATTGGCATTCCAAAACATAGCCCAAAATACAAAATGAAAAAGTCTTTTTTAAGCTGAGGAAACTAAAAAGCTCAAAGTCATCTTGTTCTTCTGAAAAAGCTTATCAGCAGCACTGAAAACATTTTTAGGAAAATGAATTCATTGTACCAAAATGAGTACTATCATGTTGGGTAGCAAAGGAAATGATACTTAAGGAGCATTGAATCTCGGATGTAGAATACATCTATTTATGAGTGATAAATGAGTGTTTATGAGAAATGTTACTATTAATATGGATCTAAACCTTAATAGTTCCATTGGTTGTACCTGTCTGCAAATCTATGCGAGAAAGAGCAAGCATCTGTTGGATAGATTCTGTGTCTGCTATTTACCTCAGTCCTAGGTCTTGTTAAGTGTCTGAGTCAACACTGCAAGAAAATTAAGTCATAATTTCTTAAAGAAGTAAATTAATCTGCTCATGCTATAAAGAGAAACTAAAGATAAAGGTTGAACTGAATATTCAGTTTCAGGTATTTGAACTTTCCCTTCATTCAGAAGAATTTTGCCATGTCAGTGTATATTCTACAAGAATTTCACGCTCACTGGTCCTTACCAAATGCAAACTGGTCCTTTCAAAATGCAGACTTCTCAGATAAAGACAATATTTTGTTGTTATCCTATACACATTATGAAATTTTCAGTTGTTTTCCATTTGGCCAATCTGACAAATGGAGGTGAAATTACTCAGACTTCTTGCAAAGAAATGAAACAATCTGATAACATTATAAAGATTGAGTACTCTATCTTAGTGCTTTGTAGACAAGTAGAGAAACACATTAGGTTATTATTAGGGCTATTAATTATAATGTCAGTTTGACACACGGCACAGACCACCTCGTATTTCCATGTATTGATCAAGGGTTTTCTGACCATTTACTTGAAGAAGTATCTAAGATATCAGCAATTGCAAGGTTCTGACATCTTTCTTTTCTTTATGTTGCTCTGTATTTCTGTGAATATAAACTCCTGAAGGCTGTTAATACAATAGACAATATGCTAGGCATGTGATTTCAAGAACCATTTGTTATTCGCTTGTCTTCTACAGACCTTCAGAATATATGGGCATGGTTAAAAGTGTCTGAAATAAATACTCTGGCAGTTGTATCTTCATGGGAGACTTTAAATTCCCTTTGAATAAATGGAACACTGAAGAATGAATACTTCTCCTTTAACACTGTTGGGCGTGTGAACCACACATTTGCGCACCAAATTATCACTCTGTTACTAATAAGAGGAGATAGTACAATGCAAATGTGATCTTAGGAGGGAAAAAAAAGATGCTATGGAAAATCGATTTTGGATTATGTATAGATTAACTTAAATTAAAGAGAAACATGCAAGGTAGTAGGAAGCTAAAGTTCTCCGTTTATTTGGACAAACCTTGAAAAATTAATGGAAATGATTGATGCTTGCCCAAACATCTGGTAATTGTACTCTAAGTAAGGCAGAAAAGTGCAGAAAAGAATTCTAGTCTGGCTAGATAAATAGCTGGTTCAAAAAGACAGTGGGAATAAACAGGGGGTCTAGGAGGATTGTAAAAGGAGAGATCAGTAAGGAAAACTACACCAGGGAGGTGTTAGATCTTGCAAAGGATATTTTAATCAGTGAAAGTTTTTTCAGCTATACAAAGAGGAAAAGAGCAAGAAAAGCAAAAGTAGGGTCAGTGCACAATAGGGATGTGGTGGAGATTACAGATAACCTGGGACATGGCCTCAGAAAAATGAGTATTGTTGCTTCAGTTTTCAGTAGAATAATGGTGTTTGGCAATGGGTACTGTTCCGTAGAGATTTTCTCCACTGACACAAGAGACTTTCTCTGCCCTACTAAGTATGAAAAATGAATGTGGTATCACAGTTGATTATTTACATTTATACCTATTTATGGCAACATATTAAGTTAATTACATTCAAGCAAATTCAGTTTCACTCGTTGTTAATATCCTGGGATATTACTGCAGCTGTTGAGAATTCAGCTGCCCTATGGTTTCTTTTTGCTAGTATGAATCTCCAGATTCACCCCATTTCTTTTCTTGAGTAGATTATTCCTCACTTCTAAATCAGTGCAAGTATTAATCAGCTTTTGCAAATGGCTGAGTTTGAATTCCTTCATTTCCTGGCCCCTTAAAAGGCAAGTTAAAAAAAGATCAAGCAGGCTGCTAAGTTGGTGATTTGAAACTTTTTACTTTTCCCCAAATGGGAGTGAAAAGGTGCATGGTAGGACAGATCCTTCTCTTTGTGCTCTGTGTGTTTAGCCATATAAAAGCAAAGCCTACTGAGAGCTGAAGTCTACTCTCTCAAGCATACACCTCCGTTTGCTAAAAATACTAGCTCATATATCAACAGAGGTCATTAGCCATTCTTTTAACTATTACAGGGCTTTTGAAAAAAAAGAAAAAGCCTAACACAGAGACGTAGTTATAGAACTGCAGATAACATTAAGACACAAGCTTCCATACCGTGTTGACACGGACTGTGTATGTGCATACATACGTGCCATATCTTCTGTAAGCACTTGGATTAGAAGCTTACTCTACAGTGGGTCCTTGCTGCTTTGTTTCAAGCTTCTTCCAAAAGGCACAGTTTAGGTAATAAGAATTTGGATATGGAAATTACCCATATAAAGTAGAAGTCAAAGAGAATTTTGACTTTGTGTGCACTTTTTGAAAGCTTAAGGAGGAAACAATTAATGTTCACTTCTGAATTGAGTTAAAATTGACATATGCAATCACGTGTCAATGAACAAGGCCTTTTTGTTTTTGTGTTTGTTTGAGCATCAATCTGAGCAATTGTCTGGTAACAGACAATTTTGCACTTAAATCTAGCATTGGGAAAAAAGAAAGGACAGCATTTTTAGCCCACATTCAATAATAAGTAAGACTTTATTACACATTATGAAGGAAACAATAGTTGAGGAGATGGAAGTTGTGGAAAATGGCATAAAACCAGGGAAAGTTTCTTAGAGGTAAATTGTACCAAACCTTTCCTGAGAGCTTTTTCTGATGATTCCTTTTTTAATTGATGTTCGTAAGTGCAAGAGAGGGCCTACTTAGGATGAAGGACAATATTATCACAAGAACAAAAAGTATAAACTGAAGAAATTTAGGATGGAAATTAGAAAGAGGGTTTCTGTTGAGAATAGCAGGTTTCTGAAGCAGGATTATTGAGAATAAAAAAACCTAAGCAAACAAAGACACCTTAATTCATTTCAAGATAGACTTTACCTGGGCTATGAAAGGAATTAAATGATGTGGTTTCCTGTGGGAGCAGAGAACTGCCCTTGGTAACCCAGGCAACCTTTCCAGCTCTGTTTTGCTAGGAGATGACGTACTTACAGTGAGGCTATTGAGCCAGCTACACACCACTACTTCCCATCAGGATTATCTCACTCCCTTCACCCCAGCGACCCCTCAGTACTGTCTCCGTCGCTCAAGACCTCCTGCAGCAAGGCTCAGTGAGGGAGCACTGAGAGCCAACAGTTGCTGGCACCAAGCCAGATCCTTAACACATGTGAGTATGTTGCTCACACTGTCCTATTTGGTCTGCTTTTTGGCATGTTAAAGGTCCAGCCCCTCAAAGAGCTGACTATGAACTGCTGAGTACTCTTAAAACCCAGTGACTTCAGTGCAAATTGAAGGCACTCTTTTAAAGGCCCTACAAGACCAACCCCAGGCCACAGGACGTTGTTTAGATCTAGATGTATGCTTTGTTGAGATGGCCCAGACTTTCTAAAATCTCATATTCAAATCCCTGTAAATTCCACCTGCTCTTCCAGTCTTTCTGAGATATATATTGAATTTCCAGACTGTTTTTAAGGTGAAACCTTTCTACTGGGACAAATAAATTATTATTATTATTATTATTATTATTCCTTTGTGTTTTCGAGAAAAGTGAAAGAAAAAGCCCAAAACCAAAAAACAAAACACTTCCAGCATCCATTTCTCTGCTAAGGAAGGCAAATTAGCAGAATAGTGGTGTATCATCACCAGTAATATCATTGCACATTAGTGATAAGTGAAGAAGAGTACATTTCCAAGTCAGCTCCTCACTGTGCAGAAGGAAGCAACAAGGCAGGGTTGTGCCTACACTGTAGGCAAAGTGCTGAGGTTCATTCTATTCCTGGACCCTTCAATCCCACCTAACGTTTGTACTCTGCGGTAATCCTTATATCCCCCTGAATTTGGAGGCCCCTAGAAGCAAGCTGGTGTGTGTGAGGCCTCTTTCCCTATTAATTAGTGAAAAGCAGAGCTGGCTGCCTACTCAAGCTGTGGAGTGAGGACAAGGAGAAGGTCCTTCTGTCCCACCGTGAGGGGAACCATTGCCCTGCTTCCCTCCATTGCTGAGATAGTGACGGTGCCCAGGGCTTCCCAAAACTGCAATTCCTGGCGTTAAATGATATTCTGTTTTAAAAGAATAAAATGTCAGCAAGTCTCCAGAGCTCCTGATGGGAAGTTGGAAGAAGTAAGCCCTAAAGGTTCAGTGAGTAAAGCAATTAAAAAATAAATAAAATAGTATTATTTTTAAATGTCATGGGTTTTCTTTGGACAAAAAGAATTGATTTTATTTTATTCATTTTTTTAAGCAATCCGAGGCTGGCACTCCTGTACTCTGTTCCAGAAGGTTACATTGCATTCAGGAAGGCTTCTCTTGTATACTGTGGCTTGGTATGTATAGGGTGGAACTATGAAACCAGTTTTCCCACCATCCACAGTCTCTATAGTGCAAGACAGAGGAATAGCTTTTCTTTCTGACTTGTGTGCAGAATCGGAAGCAGCTGATCTGATTTCTCCCTTATAAATCTAGGAAAACTTACCTTAAAGACAAGTCACAAGCATTATTTAAGCTGTCCTCTACTGTGTGTTCAATAATTATCTGATAATTTTTTTTCAGTGCTATTAGTTTGTTTGAACATAGCATTTTGAGAGCTCCAGACATTTTTCTCTTTGTTGACTCATTAGCACCAAAATGCCATTTCCAAAAGGCCTTTTATGAAAGCCCAAAAAACAGATTTAGTTATCTGTAGACAGCAAAAGCAGATAATTAAGAGGGAATATGGATATGTCAAGGAACATATTTGGAGGCTATGACAGATCTTAAAAAAACACTTAGCAACGTGGCTAGAAAAGAGGAGATTAGTTTGGATAACAGACAAAAAAAATCAAACTGGCCATATTAAAAATATTAAGTTCATCTTTTCTTGAGTATAAGATGAAAGTTGCCACGTTTGGTTTTTTGAATTTTTTATGAAAATCTTCTAAAAGTTTCTTTTAGTCCTTGCCTCAGAAAAATCACTAAAAGTAATCTTGGAAGCAGTCAAGTAAAAACAAAAACAAACAAACAAAATCTCCAAGTGTGTAAAGAAAATAATTCTGAAATTTAGGATTTAATCCTCTAAAATATATTAAAAAAAGTTGTAGGATTGTTGAACTCACATTTTTTTTGATAAATTCCATAGGTAAACAAAAATAAATACACAAATGATTCTGATATGACTGAAGTCCTGTGTGCATTCTGTTTCCAACCAGAGGTTGAATTCTGGACATAGCAAAACAAATACAATTACAATAAAATGTATTTTTTGATTATGCAATTTCTCCTCCATGAAGCAGTCCCACCCTTGATAGTATTTCACATTCGTGTGTGTATCTTTGGGGACGTTTCTACCAAACTACAGTCCTGACACCCTGACAGTATTTTTAATGGCAAGGCTTCTGGAAAAAAAATGACTTCAAAGAAGATGTCAGTAGCCTCTTCAGACACTTAATGGGCCTCCGGGGATAATTGGAAAGTTTTTAGCCTGACAACAAATCATTAAGTGTTTGTGATATATCACTATTCACCTTTCTGAAGCTACAGATAAGTGTAAGATCTGATCAATTCTTAAGATAAGCTTTATAAAATAAAATAAAATGTTATTTACAGAGCAATGACTCACATTGCATATTAAAGTGACTTTCTCCATCTGTTACTTCTGTATATCTCTATATTGCAGGAGATGAGGTAAAACAGAATATAATAATAAATACCATTCCTTACAACAAAACAAGTTTATTGCTTATTTTTCCTTTCTCATGAGGGTAAAGGTAGACGGGAAAGAGACAAATTCAAAAAGAAAAAAAGAGAGGGAGAGAGAGAGAGAATTAATTTGCAGTGAATCTTGGCAATGAAATTTACTTGGCTGTAAAAATCTGTACAGTCCCTGGAGCTTTTAGAGCTCTGGATAAGTCTGTATAGTTATGACAGCATATATAAGTGAGTTTTAATTAAATTAGTAACTGCACTTTCTGCCATGGAATCATAGAAAACAGCACCTTTAAGCCACATTTTTCCCCTGCAAGTATTACTACATTCAGCCATCACAAGGGGAAAAAAAAACACCGCCACCAACAAAAATCCAACCTTAAACAAAACACATAAGATTATTCCAACACTTCGTCTATATTCCAAGGTGGTGGTGGGGGGGAGAATTTCTACTACAACGTGGGTGTTCAAACAGATCAGAAAGCAGGATTTCTGAAAAGCAGCATGCCTTTGACACTGAATAATTGATCTACCTGTCAAAGTGCAGTAGTAGGTGTGATCTGTGTGTCAAGCTATTGGGAAATGCCTAATTTTATACCTGTCTCATAACAGGTAAAATCTGGTAAGTACTGTATATGTGACCTAAAAGGAAATTTACACAGACCTAGCCATAATTGTAAGTATGTGAGCAGTTATGGATATCACCTGAGCAAGCATTCTGCTGGCACTTCCTACTCTTAAATGGAAATGTGACACAATATGGCTGTTTTATCTCTTGCTCTCCTAAAGTTTATAACAAGGCTATCCTACAGGCTAATGGAGGAAGAAGCTGTAATCAGACATTGTGCAGCAGAACCTGAGTCAATAGTTTATAGCTTTTTTGTGGATCAGTGCTAACTTTCCAATAGAAAAGTGGACTTTTAGAAATTTAGGACTTCTAGCACAAGTGCACCAAAACTTACGTGTATGAAATTGCTTTCTTAGTCACTTTTTGTGGGCTTCATAGAAATCCATGAACCTTGCATATCATACGTAGAAAACGTCTCTTCCCACTAATTAATTTAAAAAAATATATATTTTGTTTGGCTTTATTCACCAATACATGGAATTTAGCTGAGAAGTATAAATAAGCTGTAAAATTCCTTAACTCAGTTCTATATATCTATTAAACTATTAAAGTCTATTTCATTTAAGATTAATAGAAATTATGGCTTTCCAGAAGAACCTTCAAAGACTCATCTACATTTGCTACTGCAGGATTTTCATATGAAATTATTTCTGTGCTAAAATATAAATGTCCAGATGTAAAATCTATTTGCAGAGGTTATCTTTGTTCCTAGCTGGAATGATGATTTGTTCATGTTAGCAGTGCTTGTCAGAAAATAGGCATACATTAATATTTTAGAGACGAGTCGGCTCCAAAACATAACCCTACTTCTCTTATTCCAAGCAGAAAACAATGCTGGCTTATATGCTGCAATTTTATTGCTATTATTCTTAAAGAAAAAAATATATAAGCGTTTTATTTTTCTTTAACTTTGCTAAAAGTAATGGACTTAGTCCCTAATCTGCACAGGTCAGAAAAAGAGAATTTGAGACTAAGGTAGTTGTCATTAAACGGATATTGTCTAACTAACACTGTAATTCCCCCAAGAAGTACACCTCTCAACTGTTATTATGTGCTAAAGTTACTACTGCAAATGGACACTTAAAATCTTAAATCTGTTAAAGTAAACATGTATTTTTCCAGTAGTTTTGCACACAGATCACTCCCACTAGCATTTTTTTCAGGTGGATCAACTATCTGGTGTCAAAAGCATGCCTCACTGTGGGTATTTGGCTTCCTGATCTGTTTGTCACCGTCATGTCGTAGCAGAAAAGCCCTTTTTTCTTTTCCTAGGAGTCAGCCAAGGTATTGGAAAGACTGAGAGTTTTAATCTAAATCTTGGAGTATAAATGCCTTGATTCTGGAATATTTAAGCTGTTTGGAACAGCTATTTCAGTGTCCACTACAGCACTGTATTTATTACTGGTGTGTCATGGTAAATTTTGTGTCTAACAATGATTATTTACATTTTGCTCAGATGCACAAATCCGATGATGATTGAAGATGGATTGAACCCAGGCTTTAATAATAACCAACTATTGAGTCCCCAAATTTTACCCATTATAAGATCTTTTCCCTCCTTTGGTTCATTGTAATGAGCAACATTTGGAACCACAGAAACAATATTGAATTAAAGTATGAGAAGAGTCCTGATGTCCCCCTTTTAAACAAAACACAGAACTCAGGTAAAATTCATGCATTACATTCTTGCAATTTTTTGCACATTTAGTCTTAGATATTCTACTAATGGAAAAAATGAAATGTATCAACAAGAGAAAATAATTAATTGGGGTAAAATACAAACAATAAGCTAAAAACATAGTGGATAGACATTCCTTTATGTATAAATATTTAGCAGATGAGGACCTAGTGTTCTTAGATGCTGATTTGGACATTAATAGCTGTGCTACCCTGCAATGTGTTTGTGTTTAAGAAGCAGCACAGGTGTGTGGTGATCAGCATGAAAACAGCAATAGGATTTCAGCTCCACACATGCATCTTAATCCTTGTTCCCTCTCCTTTGCTCTGTCATTTCCCTCCTCCTTCCCTTCTTTTTAAATGCATAAGCATATCTTTTAATTCCATTTCATTTGCTTCAGGATATAAATAGGTTGAGGTAAACATTGGTTTTATGAAAATATCAGGGAATTGCACTTTCCAGTCCTTTCTTTCCTTCCATCACTGTGGTGCGGACATTTGATTACTTGGCATGCCTGTTTTCCTTGCTACATCCATTGACATGTCCCTTCTCACAGCTCCTGCACAAACTCCATACAAGACACTGCAGCTGTCCCTGTTACACTGCAAAGTGCATGGTTCCCATTGCAGACACAGGCAGAAGAAGCCAGTCAAAATACGGCAACCTTTGGCTTACAGGTTTTATTGGCAAAAGAAGAGCAAGTTCCAATTATTTTCATATTCAATGAAGTACCACTTAATTAGATACAGAATCAGAGGATCAGGGAATCATGGGAAAGTACAGTTTGGAAGAGACCTCTGCAGATCATTCACTGCAATCTCCTGTGGAAAGCAAGGCCTTAGATCACATTATCCATAGCCCTTCCAGTCCTGTCTTCAATATTAGCAGTATTACTGTCTTCTTTGTAGGTACTGGTCTACCTTTTAGGTAGTGGAAGCCTGTGATCAGCTCTCTCGCAAGCTTTCTCTTCACAAACCCATTCCTTACAACTTTTGTTGTATGCCAAGCTCGCTAACCCTCTTATTGACTTTAGTGGCTGGACCCTCTCCAACTTTTTAGTGTCTCTTTTAAACTGGGGGGGAGTAAGACCAGACACAGTATTCCAGGTGTGGCCTAAAAAGTGCCTAGCTACAACCAAAAAATGAAAATTGCTATTAATTTTATCCTCAGGAACAAAAGTAAAGAGTTACACTTCTGTATGTTTAAATATCATACTCCTCCTCAAAAGCAGAGAATTAGGGTAGAAGCTTATCAGAAATAGCAGATTCATCTGCAAACAGCAGGACATTAAAAACTCATTTACATCATAACTTTAGTACAGTTTTTATTCTTTACCTTTTAACTATAAATAGCAATAGGAGAAAAAGTGGAAAGTTTTATTTCCAGTAAATGCAATAACTCTTGGTTGACAAATATTTATTCATATCTTCTCTTCCAGGTGAAATTCTAGTAGGCCATTACTCAGCATTTTGACTTAAATCTCGAGAATGACAGCTTGGTCACATAAGGAAATCTCTAGTGCAGACCCTGAAATATGTGGCTTGAATATAGCATACAAAATATATAATGTGGGACAGATTAGCAATTATGTGAGTGTGAATGTTTACGGATATTTGTGCATTCACAGAATACACATATAAATAAGGATGAAAATTAGAAATTTACAGACTGTAAATTACATATAATTGTTTAGCTACTTCTGTGCCTGCAGAGATGCCTAATTGGCATGAATACACCTAAAAAGGTACTCATTAACCACATCGCTGTTTTCTCTTATCTCTTCCTTCATTTTTTTTTCAGCTTTTCTCTCCATTTTGCCCTTTGTGCCGTTCTATAGCCTACCTGAAGGAGAAGAAGAGCTTCTAGTAAATAGAAGAATTGCAAAGTTTTGTATTTTCCAGAACACCTATATGAAATGGCTTTTGCTTCAGAAAGTTTAGCATGAAGAAAGCCAATTTTAAAAGGTAGGGAGATGAAATTCAAACTGTTTACTTAGCTATGGGTACCCTTTTTCTAAGCTGAACTACTTCAGGCATTTTCAGTCTGGATACAGAAAAAAAAGCAAGCTGAAAAATTGACTCCACCTGAAAGCAATTCTCTCCTCCTTACCTTTTGACTGGTAAGTTAGCAAAGTGCTTTGCTATTTTCTTTTCCTTGAGAGATCAATTATCTCGTTAAATACAGAGATCTCTGTTCAAGCTGCAGTGAGAGGGTTAATTTGCATGTTCCTGTGCTCCTCTCTCCTGTCTTCATTGATCTTTTAACAGCTAGACTCCATTAACCCATCAGTATGACTTCTTAGTAATACTTTTGTAAAATGGTCTTGTCTAGAGAAGTCTTATCTAGTGGAAGACTACATTGATGATCGTCTCTTAATGACCTTCAAAAATTCCCTTTAGCCTTCCTTTCCTAAAGCTGGAATGTCATGTCAAAAGCCCCATTGTTTGTCCTAACACAGAACATTTTTAGAAAGATATTTTTTACTGAATGTTTCTGGATCTGAATTTGGTTTTACTTAAGGATCTGAGTAAGACAAGGAGAACACATTGATACTTACGGAGACCGCTAAGTATTTCCAATTTGAGGAATTCTCATCTTTCTAGTTGATGAGTTTGCAGATGTTGACATTTACTCTGGAAAAACTGTGTGGAAAATGTGCAAAGGGGACTGATACCTGACCTGTAAATGAATAACTTGTACCAATTTAAGCAAGTGTTGCAAGTTTTGCAAAACTCTATTACACAGTTCCCTGATAAAGAAGTACATTTGCTGAGTATAAAAGCTTTCCGCTTAAGAGGTCTCTTCTGTAATTTCCTCTATTCGTTACCTAACTGAAAAGACACACAACAGAAAACAACATTTGCTGTTGCTTTATTGCTTTGGCTCAGGGATTCCCGTATTAGTGTTAAACTGCCACTGAGAACAGCAGGTGGTAATTTCCAGTGCAGCTTCCAGGACCAGACGAACCTCATTTACTTACCCCCTGTGCAATGCTTCTCAGGAATATTATAAATTGTGGGCTATTTCTCATTCGTCCTTGTTTTAGCAGACATTGTCATTCATGACTATACTTTGAGTGTAAATGATGATCTAATGTCACTTCTATAATTACTTGGCACCCTGAATAAACCTTAATTCCCCTCGGTCAATAACAGCTCTCAGTCTGACATTCAATAAACAAGGTTTTGAGGGTTGTTGTAGTTTCTTTTTTTTTTTCCCTAGTGCTTTCAGTGGATGCTATGCAGGAGTATTTTAAGACCATTAAAAAAAAAAAAAAAACTAACTGTATATTATGTGAGACTACTGAAAGGATGCCTTTGTTTTTCAACACTTGCTTAGACAGGTTTCTAAAAATCCTACCGAGCATAAGGGGAACATTGCACTTTGATGGGTTTATCTATAGGGCCCAATCCAGCTCCAATAGAAGCTTTGAGAGTGACTCCCAGGGCAGTGGGAAGCCCAGACTATGAGGCTGTTCTATGCAAAGTCACAAACTACAGATTTAAGGGCACAAAGTGTAGGTATTGTGACTACGCTTGTTGATGCCCTGCTGTATGCCTCAAGATCTGTTGACAGATCTTGACTGTTGTTGCTGTAGGTCTGTACGTGTCTCCACATAACACAATCCAGCAAGGTGCAACCAGGCTTTTCAGTGAGATAAAACCACCTTTGTTGCTCAAAAGCCCTCAGCTGACATGCAACAAGAAAAAACAAATTTTAATTGCTACTTTGTCTGTTTTGGTTCAAGAAGTTCTTACTATCACACATGAATTTTGCTCTTGCTCAGTGACTAGATCCTACTAGTGAACTGACCGCCTAAGGGTCAAAGTGACCAGAAGTCTCAGTCTCAGTTTTCCCATTTCCTTCACATTTAAAGTTCAGAAAACAACTTTTTCTCTTTTAAGTGCTAAAAAACTCATTTTCTAATGAGGTAAAGGTAGCATTACCTAAACTGAGAAAACTAGCTAACCCTTCTATTTTTGCCAGATCCAGGAAAGACCCTATTGGTCTGTAGAATAAATCATGGGACAGTTTCAGACACAGCAGTCACTGCAGAGATGATATGTTAGGACTATGAAGAGAATGAGAAGCACATGTTTTGAATAAATGGGAAAGGTAAAGAAAATTTTCCCATCCTTCCAAGGTGACAGCAGAGAAAATAAAATCTGGAACTGCTTCAGGGACTTGGCCTTTCAACAGAGACTTGCATACCAGAGAAGGACAGAGCCACCTTGATTTCTAATCCATGTGTCTTGTATGAACAGGGATAGCAGCTATAGAAATGTATATGAAGGAGAAGAGAAAGGGGAGGAAGTTGAAGTGGAACAGCTGTTGTGTATAGAACCAAAAAGAAGAGCAACAAAGGGATCTAAGGAAGGAGGGACAAAAAAAGCTCTCTCTTGTGGACACGCCATAGGGAATGCATGTTTATAACAAAAGAGACCAATACTCTACCATTCTCTAAAAGTGAAAGGGTTTCTCAGAGAACAAAGGTATGGACTCTTAATCATTTTCTTTTACTAGTCTCTCCTATTTGTATTATTCACATTTATTATTCATTACTTTGTTTATTATTTATATTTATGCTTTATATATAGCTCCAGACAGTTCTGGAGTCAACTGGTAGAACACTGACACCATAAACAGCAACAAGCCAGTCATATCCCTGCCAGCAAAGTTGTACCTAACCACTGCCAACTCAAGCACTAGAGCAAATATACAATTACCTAATTGAAAACTGTACTTTGATGAAGCAATCTTTTTCTGCTTCTAAAAAGAAATATCGTAATTATATTATATTAAAATCCCAATGGTCCCAAATGAACCATTTATAAATCACGCTGAGAAAGAGTTACAGCTAAAGTAGTTGGCACAGAGGCAGGAAGAAGGAAAGGGAGTTGCTTTTTTGGCTTGTACTACTAAGCAGTGAGAAACGTCTTCAAGTCCTGAGTCAAGAATCTTGTTGGACTTTAGACATACATCTCAGATAGTCTAGCAGTTACTCTCTTGGGATTTCTAGAAAATGTGGATGTGGTTCTGTGCCCCAAGATACTTTCCCATATAAATATGCAATGAAATCCATCGTGACCGTTTCACAGTAGCAAATAAGCCAGGAAAACATTCTCACAGGCAAAACTGCAGCCTTGACCATACCACTGGTAATAAGTTTCTTAAATTGTTCCTTACCAAAATATCAGTAGCTTTGAACGCCTTCCACCAGCATCTCTGCTTGTGGCTGGGAAGTAAGAAAATCTCTGTGCAGCCTACAAACCCTGTGGCTTTGCAGCAGTTCTAAAATAAAAGAAAGAAAAACTTTGATCTTCTATGTATCAATGAAAGAATCTTTACGGGGGACCAGGTAAAGGGGGGGCAAGGGAACTTTTATCTGGTTATTTTGCTGGCTTGAACAATCCCATTGCCTTTCTTGATCAGTGTCTTTGTCAGGAAACTGTCACAGACTTTGAAAAACTGATTCAGATCACAAAGCACCAAAGAAAGCTATGAGTGAGCAACAGAGAACTGGGAGGATCCAGCACGAGAGAGGAACCAGAAGACCTGCTGCAGATGGAGCAGAGGACAGAAAGAAGCAGAGGACAGTGCCCTGAAGACACCACACCATCAGAGGTGCAGAGTGAAATGCCCCCAAACCGTCTCCTTCACTTCTTTTGCACAATTGTGCAAAATATATTCACTCTTTGTGCTACCATGCCCATTTTCTAGGGCAGGAAACAATATAGTCAGTGTCTTTAACAACTGTGCACTAGACAAGTGGAGAAAAAAGGATGGTGGTAAACCTTTGAGTAAACCTGCCTTCAAAAGCAGGTTTCACTCCACTCACATTCCTACATTTTTTGAATTCGAGGAAAATATTGTTCAATAATTTTCATTGTTTTCAACCAATTCACAAAAAACTTTTTTAGCACAAACCCCTTTGTTACTTTTCGAAAGTTTAATATGATAACAAAATTTTTTGAATATTGTTTTCTTCAGACTATTACACAGTTCTGTATTTATTTTTCATGGAATAATTGAGCTTCATTCATTTTACTTGCTTTTTCGCACTCAATTTTTTTTGGACAGGTACAAAATGCATGCACTGTGTAATGGTATGTATTAAACCATTACCCAGGTTTTCCTCTCAAGGAGGAAATAGTGTTTCATATATGATTAATATTTATAATTCAGGCTGAACAAATAATAAAAACATTTTTTAAAGCACACCACTAAAGTGATCTTTTAAAGCATATCTTAGTCTAACAGCTTGACAGCTGACTAATAAATGCCCTTCCTCAAGATCAGCCTGTCACCATCCAACTGTCATCTTCCTGACAAAGCACTCCTCTAAAGACACTGCAGCATGCAGAAATGCTGAGAGTATTGGACCTGATGAGATCTAGACGACCATGAGGCCTTGCCCAAAGAACAGTGAGTAGTGATGTTACTGCATTTGCTCAGAGAGTATTTGGTGCTTTCCTTGCTGTTGCTCCTGTGATCACCATCCAAGGTTCAGATTTATTGGTATTTTTGTGCTAGCAGTGTGAATGCATGAACCAGGAAAGACTTTTTTTCTTAGAAAACTCTTAAAGACATGAGTGCCATTCATCTTTCCAAACCAGCCATTGGTATTATCACTGTAATATTTCTGGTTTCTTGACAGTGCTTGCAGAAATATGGAGTAGTTGCTTTCTGTATTTATGTGCTCAGCGGCAAATGGGAAAGGGATGGAAATGTGATAAGCACCCTGTACAGGCAGGCCATTGTGCCTAGCTCATCACTGAGGCTCAGTCCTGCTCACATGGAGCGATGTGTCATGGTTAGATGGTGACTGCTTGCACTACGGATTTTTCAGCCTGAGACTTATTGCTTAATACATGATTACAAACTAGTGTTTTGAATTTCCAGACTGTGTAGCCACCGCTCGATTTTTTGCTGTCAAAGATCTCATTTTGGTGAGTTACACGAGTGCACTATAGCCAACTGAAAACAGCTCTGGGAGTGTGTGGGTTTTTTTCTTTAGTTGGAATTCTTCCAGTTACTCTTAACAATCCCACTTTTACACCCTACCCTCCTCTGAGTGACCATTTCTTGGCTTGGAGGTACGACCCTTGAAGAGCAGCTGGCCAGGTATGCTAACCAGTGCCCACCGTGTCTGCACAGTGGCTCTTTCAACCACTTTTTTTCTTAAAAAGACTTGTGTCCTGTCCATCACACTTCCAGCTGCTGAAATCAGGGCTATCTTTTCATTTGCATGAATAGAAAAAAAGTTGTGTCTAAAACATACCTAGGACCTCCACTGGAGCCATGCTGATGGTGAGCAGAGGAAAACTGTAGGGGACCATGGTTTTTAAAACCCCTAAATGCTAGGAGGCCAGAAAATATTACCGGGTCAGAGAAAAAAACAAAGAGGATTTGGAGCAAGATCTGCTTTGAAAGCAGGTGGCAGACATACCCGTTGCAAAACTCAGTGGCAAAGAAACTGGCATATAGGGCATGGAGAGTTTTATTGACAGGGCATTGTAGTATCAGAATTAAAACCACGGTGTGTGTACCTGACTGCTTATGCTGGTAACATATGCAAGAATATCAGCATAAAAGCCAGGTGTGCACTGACCCCCAGAGAAATACATGTAAGGTAGGCAATTCGAGGTGTCAAATCTTGCTGGTGTAGGTCGAGGCTTAGGCAGAGGAGCCTAGGTGTTATTCTTTGGGACAGCGGCAAACATAACAATTTTTTGGAGTAGGGAGAATGGCATTAGCTTTCCTTCTGACAGTTTCTTTAGAGCACATACACTATCATCTGATGCGTATTGCTGTGTTTGTTTAGAAATGCAAAGCACTTCTCCACAAGAGTCTTCTCAAGTAGAGGCGGTTCTGCAGGGTCAAGAGAAGCAAAGTCTGAGGAAATTCTTCAATCTTGCCCCTACCTTTCTTCCTTCTAGCAGGATTATGACATACTGCAGATCTGTGCTAGACACCACTGCCTTCATGGCTCTGAAATACACTAGTTGACTTTTAAAATTAGAAAAAAAACCCTATCATCTGTTTTACAATGGCTATCAGTAAGGGTAGGGAGAGCAGATGACTGGCCGACATCCTTTGAAAGTAAACAGTGAGACAGTTCGCTTCCTAAATTACATTGCAGAACCCTTGCTCCTCACCATTACACACTGCAATTTTGCTATGCCTAATCCCTGTATGCTATTTGTACTCCTTTCTCTGTTTCTTTCATAGTAAGATTATGGCTTTCAGAAAAAACAAAAACAAAAACGAAATAATACTGAATCTATATACATGACAGATTTTTAATTTTTTTTCTCAAGTTGCATGGCCATTTCGTATCTTCCTCTGCTTACCCTCCTCTTTTGGCACAATCAACAGCGGAGTAAAAAGGAAGCTTTAGAGATTGCTAAACTAAGAGCCTGTGTTTCATAGTCCCTGGTGTGCAATCAAAGCTGGAAACCAGAGGTGTGCTGCCAGCTACACCACTCATTTCTCGCTGCATGCCTCAAGCAAAAGCTGCTCTGAATGTGTATGGCAACAACCGAGGCAGCAGTGAGGAGAGGCATAAACCAGAGACAGAGAAATGTCTTTCTTCAGTCAGGAAGTGGCAGAACTTTTCATCAATTAAGGTTTCATAGCATTCATACATAGACTGGCTCCTATATGAGAATTACTGGGGACTGGATGCTAAGCATCTTTCCCCTGGATTGAAAGAGCTCAGATCTAGGTCAGGTCTGTGCAGGCCAAAATCTGTCATTATTTAGTAGCTGTCCAGTGGTCTGTGTAAAATAAATTGGTAGATTCATTTAGCTTTTGGAAAAAAGTTACCAGGTTATATAAAACACTATCAAAAGAGAGCATTTTCTGGTAGTCTAAGGAGAAAGACCAAAGGTTAAGGTAAAACAAACAGCATATTCTTTTAAAAAAAGAAAAGTAATCAGAATTTGGAAAGGAATCTTTAATTTTAAAATGTAAATTACAGACTATTATTCCTGATTGAACTTCTCTTTATTTAGAAATTGTCTGATTTGGATACTAAAGTCTTATGAGAATTTTTAAGAATGAATATATTATTTTGAGGTATTATAATGGGACTTCTTGACTCACCATTTTTGTTGATAGTTTGTTTTGGGTTATGCACTGTTTGTAAAAAAGGATGAATGCTCAGAGCAGAGTGCCAAAATTGGAAGCTGAACGAGAGTCCTGAGCCTGGAGTTTCTGTCAGTTTGGACAGAATTAAGTATATTTCGCTGGATATTACAGAAAAGGAAAAAGCTAATATAACATTCTTGAGAGAAAGATAGCTCAGACTTCTGTTATTGAAAGTCTGGGCCACAAGTTCTGTATTCAGACGCCAACTGCCTAGCAAGGAGATACTGTGTTCAACGAGGAGACAGGTTCAGAAAATAACATTGCAAGGACAAAGGCTTACATTTCTTCCAAGAATCAGTTAAGAAAGAGCAGTGACTCTCTAAATCTTTTTAAACCTTTATTTATTTATTTATTTTAATTTTTACATTTCTATCTTTGTCCACTTTTCCATCCTTTTCTCCTCTTTCCCATCTCGAGGTAATTGTCAAATTCTGCTGAACCTTACAAATAGTTAGCGTATTTGTTAAATTACAGTATTTATCAAAAAAAGTCATTTCTTTAAAGCACTAATGTCCCTTTCTTGAGACATTTTGCTTCTCTTTTGCCTACCTAGAGAAGATTTATACCGTGTACTTAGAAGCACAATGCCCCTTTACCTCGCATTACCCTGTGAGAGTCTAACCAAACATTTCTAATTAAAGTAGTTTTAAGTTGCTCTGTTCAAACAATATGGAAACAGAGTATTGTCTCCTCATAGGAGCATATCACTGATTCTTACTCGAGTACTTTCCCTCCATTCCAGTGTGGTGAATACTGTAATTTCTTTTTATTCCATAATATCACAGAATCACAGAATCACAGAATCGTTTAGGTTGGATGGGACCTCTGGAGATCATCTAGTCCAACCTCCCTGCTCAAGCAGGGACCTCTAGAGCACATTGCCCAGGATCACATCCAGACGGGTTTTGAATATCTCCAGCGAAGGAGACTCCACCACCTCTCTGGGCAACCTGTTCCAGTGCTCTGTCACCCTCACAGTGAAGAAGTTTCTTCTCAGGTTCAGATGGAACTTCCTGTGGTTCAGTTTCTGCCCATTGCCTCTTGTCCTGTTGCTGGGCACCATGGAGAAGAGGCTGGCCTCATCCTCTTGACACTCCCCCTTCAGATACTTGTACACGTTGATGAGATCGCCTCTCAATCTTCTCCTCTCCAGGCTGAACAGTTCCAGCTCTCTCAGCCTTTCTTCCTAGGAGAGGTGCTCCAGCCCTCTGCTCATCTTGGTAGCCCTCCGCTGGACTCTCTCCAGGAGTGCCATGTCTCTCTTGTACTGGGGAGCCCAGAACTGGACACAGTACTCCAGGTGAGGCCTCACCAGGGCTGAGGAGAGGGGCAGGATCACCTCCCTCATCCTGCTGGCAACACTGGCCTCATCTGCATGAGGCAGACCTCATGCACCCCAGGAGACCATTGGCCTTCTTGGCCACAAGGGCACACTGCTGGCTCGCGTTTAACTTGTTGTCCACCAGCACTCCCAGGTCCTTCTCTGCAGAGCTACTTTCCAGCAGGTCAACCCCCAGCCTGTACTGGTGCATGGGATTATTCCTGCCTAGGTGCAGGACCTTGCACTTGCCTTTGTTATCAGGCTGCTAAAAACTCTAGGACATATTTAAGAAAATAATTCTATCACGGATAGAAAGAACATAGTTAGATAGAAAGAACATCCTCATGTTTTGAAAAGGGTCATAATATAGCATGTATTTTTTCAAGAATTTATGGCTATATTTGGTAGGAAAAAGCAACAAGATCGTCATCTGCAACAGCGCCATCTGCCGGTCCTTGGTAATTTCGTAAGAACTGACGGCCTCTGACTGAAAACCCTACTGTTGCTCACGGACACTGTTTCCCCACTCTTGCTTGCACGGAACAGCCAGTCTGAATGACATGTTCTGCATTAAGCAGAAGCCCGTTCTAGTCTGTAGTGATTTTCCCTCTGTAGAGTGGCCAAGAGTTGGCAGGAGTTCAAATTTCTTTTCATGCTAGGCTGTGGGCTGTGAGCTCTAAAATAAGAATGACAGTCTTCTGCTTGCATTTTGCCTTACCTTAAGATAAAAATAAAAGAAGAATATGGAAATAATCACTCTCACTTCAAAATTTAAGGCATAGCATGTAACGCTTGCAATTCGTCTGGATGGATATTTGAAAAACATAAAAGACTATGAGTTCTGTTTAAAATGTTCTTCCTTAGAAATGAAGGATACATATTTGGAAAATAAGGACATGTTACTACGCACTCTGGATTTTCTTTCCATTGATTGAACTCAAATGATTATTTTTTAAGGCTGAGTAAGTAAAGACAGAATCAAAAAGCATGACAGAAAATGAAATTTTACAAATGGAAAGAGGAAGAGTGGGATGTTTAAGGTGAAACCTCAGCGTTACCAACCTTGGCTACCTGCATCCTCTAACAAAGGCAGAGAAAGAGGTTAAGTTCTCTTCAGACCGAATCTATAGATTCTCAACTGCTACTAAAATTAACTGAAGGTACCCAACACAGAAAATCTATATTTCAATTTATAAAAGATGGCACACAAAGAATTTATCAAGCAAAATAGTTTTCAAATATAGCCGTAGTTCAACTAGTATCAACTGTTTCAGCCATCAAGCATTCTTTCTTCAAGATTATTCACTTTGCAGCAAAGAAAGAGGCTAAAATTCAGTTAATGTTATTAACTGAAAAGTTAACTTCAGTTAGCTTTTATCAATACCTAGACTTACACTAGACTATTTGCTTCCAGAAATTTATGTTGGAAATCTCACAGGAGGAGTTTTCCCACAAGATTCGCAGTATTTCCTAATTTATATCAAATAATACACAGTCAAAGAATAGTCTCTTGCTCTCTTATTGAACTTTGGATTTTTGCGCAAAGCCAATGTGGTGGAATGGAGCTGAATGGTGCATTTGAGCTATCATCGATGCACCATGCCTCAGCCAAAATGGAGCGCTTCAAGAACACCAAAACTGTTTGTGAATTCAAGATGAATTAGTCAGCAGCATTTAACCAATATCTACTAAATGTTGCAGCAATGGTAACACTTTGTTTCAGTACTTCTTACACATTTATTTTTCCTGCACCAGTAATAAAAGACAAGGAAATAAAGTATTAGATGCATCAATTTAGTGTAGAAGGTCTCGAAGAAACCACTGGCAGAAGTAGAAACTGAGGCCAAGAGACAGTATGACAATCCAGTTGCTATCAGATAGACTATGCTAAAAGTTGCTGACTTTCTTAAAGGCTTAAATGTTTCCTTAATGCAGTCTGTAAGAAAAAATATGCTTGATTCTTTTTAATAGATAACAGGGCTATAAAGAAGACCCTAGCAAAAAGCACTGATATATGCTAACCTGCATACAAAACTGGAACCAGATATTAAAGGTATCCCTTTTTGTTAATAGTACATTGGTACATTGAACTCAGTCTCCTCCTGCCCAGACTTTAGGATACCCAGATCCATTGAGGGCTTTTGCATACCCAGATCCATTGAGGGCTTATGCAGCCGTAACCATCTTTTCATTTGTTAGGAATCTACCCTTTTTTACTAATACAACATGTAGCACACTTCTAGCACTTCACCAAATTTCTTTAAAGACCATTAACACAGGAGGAATGTTTTGTAGTGCTTGTCAAAACAGCTTAAAAATATTTTTTCTATTAAAAATGTCATACTGAAACTACAACCTTTCTATGAAACATGCAGTTTTGATGGAAATTTCACTAGGGAATATTTTATTTTAACTTTAACTTATTTTTCAACACATACAGACTGAATTTTTAGTTAAAATCCAAGAAAGACAAGGCTGAGCAGCCAGTAGAGTTGTCTTCATGACTGTCATTTGTGAGATGCATGTTCAAGTTTATATTATTCTTCAAATATTTTTCTTGCATAGATAGAACCAGTGGGCATCTTCTTGCAAAAGGCCATGTAAATACATCCTGATTCTTTCACATCCTCTTCTTACCCACTGAAAGACAGAGCCCTATACATATTAAATAATTATCCAGAGTGGAATTGTAACAAGACAGGTTGAAAAGTTGAAGACTGAGTCTGTAGTCAAGAAGTAGGATGTTCACTAGGTGATTCCAGTTAATTTCATGCATTCTTCTTCTTCCTCATATTTCTCTCCATAAAGACAGAATGAAAGTTCATTTAATTGCAAATCAGAGGAAAGAAAACGCTAGAAACAAAACATTATTCAGTGCACAATTATTTTTCCCCTGCCCTCTCAATTCCATGATGTTTTAATAAATAGAGATAGCATTTCTCATATGCACAAGCAAATTTGCAAACATTTCTTTCCTCCATTTCCCCCAACGCTGCAAGAAGATCTTCAAATTCCTTACATAGAATGAACCTACTGACATCCCTAGAAACCCAATATCAAGGATTCTCTCTGATTGTCCTGAAATGACCACTGCTTTAATAGAAAGAATCACAAAGAAAAAGAGCTTAACACATGTTTCATTATGATTCATGCTAAGTATGTTTTTTAGTATTTGTGCCATAGCGAATTCATTTGATAAGAAAACTTTTAAAATAACTGATGATGATAATAAATGACAATATCTAACGATGAACCATGTATGAATGTAATTTCTTATTATGTCTGAATTTAAAAAAATGTAAGATTTCTTCGTCCGCGTATCTACCTCTTCTTACAATGTAAAGCATATGTCTTCTAGAAGAAAATATAGGACAGCTATTCCTGAATGACCCATACTATAGAAATTAATATTCTGGAATGTGCTTAGTTTAGCTTACACTAAGTAAGCCCTTAATTATTTAAAACATTAAAGTTATAACGCCACATAATATTTGCATTCCCAGCCAAACAGCCAAAAATGTGTTAAACAACAGATCAGATAGCAGTCTCATGATATTTCTGCCCTTACTCAAGAAAACATCTTGCCATCAATATAAAGAAACATTTCACTTCTTTATTCAGTGTTACTAAGCAGTTTATTTTTTGTGACACACATTTCATTTTACATAAACTAGTTACAACATAGCCTGTAAAAGAAATCAATCTCATCAACTCAGAGGGGGCAATTTTTTCATCTCCAGTTTGACAAGAAAGGGTACTGCAAAACGAATTACTGGAGGAAAGATGTGAGGATTATCTCTAAGTACTTGCTGACATGTTCCTCCCAGATACCCTCTGGCACATTTTCACTTGAAACAGACTCAGGCTTTACAGAAGACAGGACCAATAGTTAGTGTTAAATATTTTGTAAAAGCAACCTGAACCAAAATTGTACAATTACTGGCTTTACCATATTAGTTTACTCCACCTGTAGGTGCTTCCTGAATGTAACAGAATCAGGAAAGTATGATGCTGTCACAAATGTAGATATTTAAAAATGCAACATCTTTTTTTTTTTTTTTTAAACTCAAAAATATTCAGGAGTGTTGTCAGGTGATTATCAGGATGAGGGTGGGGGTAAATACAAATACTCAAGAGCAACCTTCAGTATGAAAAGGAGAACTCCAAACCAGGGGGAACTGAGGGTGCAACCTTCAGACATCACACTCCTCATGCACACCACCCTGCTACTCCCTGTAACCTGAACGGCTCCTTTGCCCATGCTGCAGTTGGAGAACAGGCTCCTTGGTAATTCTCCACTGCAGCAAAAGTATATGATTGCTTCCTCAAAACAGAGATTCCTTTTTTGACTGTGTTTTTTTACAGGGGGAACAGCAGCTTCCTTCTTTCACATATGCACGTACCTACACGTGTGAACACATACGCATATGTGTTTCTTATATTATTCAGCACAACCTCTGCATTCTTTGGGTATCTGAAGCTCTCTGGCATAATGTATGAGGGCATTAGGGAAAGTCTTTAAGCTTGGTATCATTTAATAGAAATCTTTATATGTTCCATTTATATTGTTTTATCTAGTCTATTTCGCTAATTCATGAGGGAGCGTGCTGTTGCTAGAGTTGCTAACACAGAGAATGAGAGAGAAGAAGCACCCCTGAGTAAAAATCTTATTAGCAGCTACTTGGTGAATTTAATTTTTTCTGGAATACTGCCACCAATTACTTTCTGACTTATACGGTATTTTATACCAGTAGCTGCCATGTGTACACACCATCAGAATTATCCTAATTGGCTGAGCAGTTGGGAAGTTTCAGCCTGACCTGACCGGAGCTCACATTGACTAGAGAAACAAGAGAAACCAAAGTAAAACTTGATGTCAATGTTACTGATAAAAGGGACACATATCTCCCCCTGCCCCCAGCCTATGAATAATTTATTTCTTCTCTCTGTGCCACATTCTATGCTTTGAGGTTCCTATTTAACATCAATAACGCTTAATTTTAAGGAAAATAAAATGCTTGTCACAGACAAGTTTCAGTGGTCTTGTAGTGAATGATTCAGCAAAAGCAACATGTACGTAGAAGGACTGAGAGGCATTTGTGGGGACTTTTAGACACGAAACACTTATTTTAGATATGAAGCACCTATAGGCAGATATTTTCATAACTCTAGTGAGATCCATGCAGCTAGGACACTTTTCATTCAATAGGAGCTGTTATATAATAACTCCTATTCCAGACCAGCAAGGGAACTGTCGAGTCCACCTACCTGTTTTCCTGACAATGACCGATACCACATAGTGAAGAAACAACAATGTACAATTGTGAACTAAGGTAATGAGGAAGTTTTTCTTTATTCCAAACTTTTAGGCATTGAATTACATATTTATAGGGTTTATATCCTTAATTTGGGTTTACTTTATGATTTTTCTCTACTATAACCATACATATTCTTATCTATGAATATTAGACATTTTTGGAATACTATTGAGCCCTAAACTAAAATATAATTTGTAGAATTATTCTTTTTTCTGTCTAATGATGAACTATATAGAAATATAATTCCTTATTATTCATTTGAAAGGGTTACCTTTCAATTTTATAGATTGTCACATCATGACATTAGAAGAGCTGATTTTATTTATTGTTCCTAGATCTTTAAGTATTTTGAATACTACTGTAATTTTCTTCGTATTGTCTTTTCTCTGATCCTATCAATCTAAGAATTTTATCTCTTTAAATGCTGCTTTACTTTGTTAAGTACTTTCAGAACACATAACGTGCACATTGAAGAGTGGATGAAACGTTGACATCTGTATGTCAGCTGCATAATCTTATAAAAAAAGGTGACTTGCTCTATTTAATTATAGGCAAAATAGTTTTGTTTCTCACTAAGATCATTATCAATTACTTTACTTTTAGCAAATGTTATCTTTAATTTTAATGACCATTTTCTCAAGCAACGTTTCTATCCATTTTATTAAAAAAAGTTTATATGAAACTATGCTTCATAGTGACCCCCCAAAAATATGCATCAAAAATTCTAACTTTTTGTCTCCATCTCCGTGATCCATTGCTTCTGATATGAATTGACTTCAAAAATAAAAATGAATTTGTGTTGCTGGCTTCCAGTGTAAAATTTAGTTATCTTTCCTAGGTATGAGGGTCATTAGAAAAATTGAGACTACAGATGATAGAATAAGGATTTTGTGAAAACATTAAATTAACTGAAATAGGTCATAGTTGAGGAAGCCCTATTGTTTCAAAGAGAAGAATCTGTTTATATCTATGTACTGATGTATCTGTAGGGCCTAACTACAAAACTGCTAACACTAATTAGATAAATTATTCAATACAAATAATTTGGCAAATTGAGTGACAGACTTGGCCTGTAAAGAGGATCTTACGAAGTAGCATCTGGTGTGTTACAATGAAGGTTTAAATTCGACTTTTTAAAAAGGACTGAGCACAATAATTTGCTTTTGACTAAATCATAATTTCTAGAGAGGCATTTAGTTTTGATCTGAAGGCATAGCAAAATGAAGATTTGAATGTTCCCTTGGACATTTATTTCAATGGTCAGTCTCCATCAACGGAAAAAGTCTGCGACTTCTTTATGCTGTGTACCTCAGAGTGCAAAGAAGGCTTCCAAATGAATTGGTTACAGGTACCCGAGTCTTAGCCCAAGGTGTATTTTATCTATAGTAGTTTTAGCACTATCATTTTTTGGCCTTTTAATTAACATTTAGAATATTAAGGCTCTGCACCTAAGGAAAACTACATCCTTGTGCACTAAATGAATAGCAAAAGACAACACTTGCCCCACATAGTTTGCATCTGAGTGAGTGGACTCTGGATCTAAAACCTTTGATTGAGGAATTGAAGTAATGATGTTGAAGTGCTAACAAAAACTCATCTCACTGAGATAGTTAAAAGGGAAAGAATTTGAGACAGGGTTCACTGGAAAAGAATCACTACAAAACAGTATTGTCTAGAAGAAATTTTAAATTTAGATGTGCATAGCTTACACTCACTGATCTCAATGAGAGTTGTCTGCATATTGCAGAGAGCAGAGTTCATCTTAAGCAACTTAGGCAGAATTCCTAAGTATTGCTTTGTAAGTTGTACAAGGCTTACATTATTCCTGGGTTGACAAAAATAACAGATGAGAAGCTCCCTCCCTCCCATCCCTACCCTCACCCTCTTTGGCTTTTTGCCTTTATAGACATTACTGAAACACATTGCCCAATTCTCATTATACAGATGAGGTCATGTCTCAAGATGTGTTATAATATTGTGATGGAGTTTTGGGACTAATTTTCTGAGTGAATCAGAAATGTATGGTTCACTTAAGGCCTGTTCCAAAAAACAGTGAAATTAGAGGGACTCTTTAATGAAAGTTGTATCAAGCCCTCTTGATCTTGACCTTTCATCACTCAAGGAAAAAATAAATATACTTTCAGCCTCGCACCCAACAAATTAAAAAGAAGCATCGAATGCCTTACCCATTGAGTTTTGTAAGGAGCCATAAGATAATGCATAAGGAAAGCAGAAATCAGAAAATATTTGCTAATTTTACGATCCATGTTAAAGATGAAAAAAGTAAGTTTTGGGATGAGTCCCTCTATACTTGCCAACATTCAAAAGACTTATGCATTTTCAAATGATAGATAAACTAAAAAGAAAGCCTTTAAGAATAGAAGGTGATGAATACATATAAAAGTTTGAAAGTCCCATTAAAAACTCTACCCTCAGCTTATAATATGTTCTTTGATTTCAGTTTCTGTAAGAGGAAAAGCTTTCTATCTTATACATGCTATTAAAACAAGCAGACACTAAATACAATGTATCACTCAATTTACCAGTAAATCCAGTAAAACACTGTAGTAGGATTCAGGAGTTTACCTTGTATTTCTAATAGAGGAAGAAGTAATGGTAACAGACTCAAACAAGTGCTTTCAAAGTGGGCTACTTAAGAGTTGCTCAGAAAAAGCTGGAAGATGGTTATTTGAACTGAGAAATTGGGTCCTGAATCAGAAACTCAAATGTAAAGAAAATATTTGTAGTCCAGCTGTTTGCACTTACTAAGATAAAGTTCTCAGTGGAAAAAAAAAACGTGGCTGGTTTGTTGGGCCTATGTATTTTCTATTTTGAAATGTCCTGTCACACAAGACAGCAAATAGGAAATATAAGACATCTACCTCCACTGTGGATGTAAGTCCAGCATTTCATAGCGAGAACAAATTTAGCTGAAAACACTATCAGATATTTTGGTCAAAACTGAAGCTGACTGAAAGTTACAAATATATTCTTAAGGGAAAAAAAAAGAAAACTGAAAGATGTCTTTACTTCAAATAGACAGAAATTACACCTTTTTTTGCAAATAGCAAGCAATACTATAAAAAGATTATCAGAATGATTAATTTAAAATATATAAATTGAAGTATTTATTTGTGTGCATATCCATGAATATATAAGTATACATATTTAAATGATTATTTTCACTTTCATAACCACATTTAAAATAATAGTGAGATAAATGACTCTCAGTATAAATAAGAATGAGGCCTTATGTTTTCCACCGGTAGAGGATCAGTACCTTAGTGTATCATTCGACATACTGGAGAGATGGAAATGCACAAGAGCACCACATTAAAATATACTTTTAGGAAGGAGAAGGTATGGGGATTAGATCCCAGGGAAGAGCCTCAGGTCAAAATCCTTAGCCTACATGGAGAATGTAAAGCTTTGCTGTCTCTGTGATGCTACTTTGCACTTGCACTCAGGGCAGGATTTATGAGAAAATAACAGTCCTGCAAAGGTTCTGGCTTCCCTTCTGGGTTTCTTTCCTTTGGCATTTTTCTGTAAACAATATAATCCTCTTGCTTCTGACTAAAGAGATGAAAGGCTCTTTTGGTGGAAAGTCTGCTTAAAAAAAAAAAAAAAAATCTATCTAGAAACAACAAGTAAAAAGACTTGAATTCCAGGGCCCTCAATCTCAAATTCCTCATTTTGTCTGCAAATATTTACTTATGAGCCTTTGCCACAAACAGTGGCATTTGGGAGAAGATCAGTATTGTCTACTGGTCTATAAAACACTGTATTAGATATGATAACAGACATAAAGAACCTGATCCCCCAGAGTCTTGTGAGACCTACATTGTCACATTATTAACGTGAATCTCCCTGGGTACTTTCAATTTATACTCAGTCAGCCGAAGCCTCAGCTACCCTGAATTTATGCTCAGCACAGACAAAACAGTGAAAGTGAACAAAATCTTTAAGTCATACGTCTGCCTCTCTGACCTCATGATATCCAGGACCTGTAAATGCCCTACTGTATAATCTAGGGCAGCGTGAAGTCTCACCTACTTTCAATTATGCAAACTGCAGGGACTGCACAGAAACAGAGCAGCATCAAAAATCCTGACCTGTTTCTCCTTGCCAAAGCAATTCATAGAAGGGCTGGGGACCAGATAAGAAAGGCCATGCAGGGGTTAAAACAAAAAAAAAACAACAAAAAACAGAGATGAATCAAGCCCTTGAGTGAAGATTGAAAAGTCTGAGAGTTAGAAATGCACAGTAATGTTAAGGTGTATCTCATCTTTCAGTTGGTACACTGTAGGATACTAAGAATAAAGTAAATGTGATGACTTAGTGTTATAAGCAATCACCAGGAATCAGACTTTGACAAGCATCAGTACAAATACTACTTTTTCCTTCTACAAAAAGCACCTGACTCATGTAGTCTCTCTCTTAGATAACGAAGCATATTAGTTGATGAGAATGGTCTACAATACGGAACCATATATTTCATCTATCCAATATTAATGTGATCTCTTGGAATATGAGGGTATTTATATAGCATAGTACTCATGTGAAGAGAATAATTCTACGGACAAAATGTTGTAGAAAAAATGTGTGAGCTGCATATTAAAGGTGAAAAACAATACAGATGCAGCATATAACTTTCACGAAATCTTCCTTACCTTGCTGCATCTGTTACCTGAGATGATTAGCTTGGAGAAGCAATATAGAAATTCAGTAATCTTTCTGAAGATTTTTGCTTCATAATACGCATTTTGCAAAATAGTACCCAGCGGTCGTTTGTGTAACTTTCATTGTAAATGTGCTGATCTTCAAAGACTTCTATTCTGTTTATTCACAGCTGTGATTCTTTCCAGGCTAGGCAAACTGAACTGATAATCTCCAATGTATACACTTTAAGGCTTTTCCTTTTCTCTGTTTTTTGCGGGGGACAGGAGGGATTCATATGTTCATTACTAGCTCACTATCCTACGATGAATCTGGCAACGAACCATCGATTCATTGTTAGCTTGCATATGGCTCGTTATTATATGTTACTTATGATGCAGTAGTGCATATTTTTTATGACAAGTGCTATTGCCTCAAATGCCATCCTAGCAAAGCAGATATTGTTAAAAGTACTGAAAGTAAAAGTAAATTTCAAACTTTCTTATCTCAAGATTTGAACGTTTTTAAAAACAGATGAAGCTAGAAATGTCTTTTGTCTGGAAGTCTTGTCAATTGTCTGGACTCTTAATGATAGCCTGGAATTGAAATTTGGTTAATCTACAATAAAGGTCTCATCTAAAGTTCAAGGAAACAAATGTAAATCATCCTATTGTCTGGGAGAAGCTGCCTTGAGAAGAAATGTCAATGACCATCTCACAGAAATAATTCCAGACAAAATGGAAAAGGCTAAGGAAACTGCAATTGTTATTGGTTTTGCTTATACAATCCACCATCCCATTTGTCTCTAATCTCACCTAAAATAAGGAAGATGAAAGATGCAGTTTCTTTAACTTTCTTTAGTGGCTTCAAGGTAACTTATCTCAACTTCTGGAATGCAAAAAGAAAATTCCCAGTATTCCCTTTAATATCCTTAATGCATTCCAGATAATGTGTACTTGACCATGTCCATCCAATTCTGATGGAAAAATAATGTTGTTTTCCCCACAAGTTTTCATGTGATTCTATCTGAGGTCAAAGAAATTTAAAGGACTGTATGGTTACAGCCATCCATAACAATACTGAAAATGATTAAAACATTAAAAACAAAAACAAACAAACAAATAAACAAAACCCCTCTCCCACATGGATATGTGGAAGAAATGGGTTCCAGGTTCCAAGCACAAAATTCAAGGTAGTTCTAGCAATTACCCTTCTACCTTGAATTGTAAATGACTACATCCTTTCTCTGAGGAAACTGGAGCACATTTTCTGCTGTTGGATGCAATTGTTTACAATTAATTCAAAGCACAATGGTCTCCTGCCCTGCTTGCAAACATATAACATTTCATCTTTATATATCAGACAGCACTTTCTGAATGTACCATCTAATTAATATATATATCTGTTTCTCCCCATTTCAGAGTTTCTTTGAAACTCACTTGATGATCAGCCATCAATGTTTCTAGGCAAATTTCAGATTTCCAAAGCACTCAGCAGTTTAAGGAATAAGTTTGTCATTCAAAAAGAATTTTCTATATAAGTTACTTTCAAGGCTTAAGGACAGCCTTCATTTTAGACTCACTTTTTTACTCTAGAATAATTCAGCCGAGGTCCTCTGCGTTGATTAAAAGCTAACTCCAAGTGAACATATAAAGGGTACATTCTGAACTATGCATGCATACATAGGATGTATTCATTATATATAAATGTCAGAAAACATATATATAAATATCAGAAAACATAAGTAGATTCAAATATGTGCTTGATCAGTAAAGCTCTCATTTACGACCTTGAGTCCTATTTGGTTTTTGTTTATTTGTTTTTTTTCCATATATAAATGCACATTCTCTCATCCAGCACTTAGTATTGTAATTCTGACTTTGTGGAGTGATAACTGTCAGAAAGCAATTTTCAAATTCATTTTCGAATGAATCCAGAAATAATAATTTCTGGCGTGAAATTGTTCATGCGCATGTTATACATATAAGTGTTGTAATATCATTCCTCCGGATTGTCAGGCAAACATACCATCAGGAAAAGGACTATCCTAGTTGTTTTTATTTAAGAATGTAATATTTATGATTCGTTCTTTATAGGTTAGATTTGTAGAGCCTTGGAAGTATTACTGAGGCAATACTTCATAGTGGATACAAAACAAAAACCAGTTTAAAGTTTTCTGAAGTGAAAACAATATTTGTCTATCTATACTAGTACCAATATTAGTTGAGTCTCCAATAAAAGGGGAGGTGACACTGCTGAGGGTAGCTACAAAATTGCACTCTGGTCATTTGTGCAGATTTCATCTGACCATGCACTATTAACTCTGTTACTCAATAAAAAAATTAGAGTAATTACTATAGCAACTGGAGAAACACATACTGTATACAGCATGTTGCCTGCAAGAGATATGAGTTGCTTGCAGAAATTAATTTCTCTCTATTGGATTTGAGCTGATGTACAACGCTCCTTAAAATATATTAGGGAAAAGTATGTATTTTAAGTTTTCTCAGCAGACACTAGCTTTTATTTCTAAACTGATCTGGTTCTATTACAGTTGTGGCTGATTCTTACGTTTTATTGATAAGGATTTGGAAAGAGCTTTTAGGCTCACCTCCAAAGACAGATAGACGAAGACTAACTTTTCCCCAAACTGGTACAAGAAGGAGGAGAAACCTCCATCAAGAAGTTATGGGAGTCCTTACCAGAAAAGTGTTTTTCTAATCTCTCTTTTATTAATGTATTTCTTGTACTCTGAAGCAAGAGGGTTTTAGATCGTTTCCAAAATTATCTCCTTTTTGGTCTTGATCTCACACCATTGAAGTCATGGGAATTCCATCCAGTTCAATTGGCACAGGGTCAAACATTTAATCCTTACTATTATGCATTTGTATATTCTTGTTATCCATGTAAAAGTTAAATCCTGTTTTCAATCCTAATAAGCTCTTAGCCTCAGCGATACCTTGAGGTAATGAGTTCCCAGTGCTACTTGAGTGAGAACGAACTTCTTCAGTCATAAACTTGCATTCCAGTTTCCTTGAGTGCCCTGTCTTCTGAGTGAAGGTGAAGGGATATGGCTGGTTTAATTTTCTGCTACAGTACACTAATTTGTCTACCTCTACATTGTTCAATCTTATTTGTCCTTTCTTAAACAAGCAATTCAACACTTTTTGGTCTCTCATATGGAAACAGAATTTTGAGAGCCTTTTCCTTCTACTGAAGGTAATGCCAAGTGAGTTTGTTCTTGGTTTAACTGAAACTTAGGTAGTACGCCTGCTACTTTCACATTCTAACATAGTTGTATAGCTTTTCTTCATGCTAAGTATAATTTCATTTTGAAATAACTGTTAATTTAATTATTTTGGGAAAGATATTAAATGGTCCTGTTGTACAGGAATACTTTCCCCTAGCTAAGCTTCCCAAAATACAAACAAGAAAAATGTATGAAGACAAAAGAGTTTAGAGAGTAGAAGCAGACAAATAAATTAAAAGTAGATGTGGACAGATTTATACATTTCATGTATTTTAATTGCACTGGCACATTCATTTTTCTGTAATTGCACTTTAATTGCACATATTTTTCTAAATTTAAAAAAGTAGTTAAAATTGCGTTGTACTAGATGAAATAATTTCAGGCACTTACTGCAGATGTTTTAAACAGTTCATGTGTGGAACAATTTCATAGTCCTATTATATAAGGCACTTAAAAATTGCACTTGAGTAATTCTGCCTGCAATCAACATAGATTCTGTAATATTGTTTTCTCGTCATCAAAGAAAGCAAAGCTAAAACCTGTCAATTACAAGTGAGTATTCCTTTTACCTTCAGGAAGGACTTTGGGGCTCAGCATTTTCCAAAAGTATATCACTTAGATACCTCCATCTGAATTTAGCAGACTAAATTGAGGAATCCATTGCGCTTTCAGATTGCTGAAAGCTCTTGTTGTCTGTTACCTCCTGATCCATTTCTGCATGATGCCCGTTTGAATTTCAAGCCCTTAAAAGCAGAACTTTTGCCACGTTCCTGTACGTGGCTAGTGCTTTGGAGTCCCCCACAAAAAATACCTTACAACCCATTATTTTTTGAAAATGTTGGACTTTCTTTGACTATAAGACTCTCATACATAACAGTATCATGCTGGACACTGACTATGGTAAATTTGTGAAACTCAAGATTGCAGATAATTTTAGAAAATTTTAGCCCTTGAATTCTATAAAATTCCTGCTGCCAACACTACAGCAATTACTATTGCAATTAACATAATGTTAGTGGTCAGACACCATATCCAAGTGGAAGACTCACTTTTTACAGGGCCTTAACATATTCTATAATTATCCTTGAAGAATTTTCCATTGAATTTAAAACTAGAAGTAAAGGTGGCCAAGCTCTAGAAACGGAGAAGAGATATAAACATGAAAGCACCAAAGAGCAGTTAGGCCTGAAATCTATTGCTTTACGTCTATGGGCTTGATTGTTGCCTTAAGTGTTTATGCAGAACCTCTCAAGGAGCTCTTTAGCAGTTCTGCTTTAAAACAAGATGTTACAGTATGGTTCTTGATGTTTGACTTTTACTTTTTTCCTGGCACACATCTTGCTTTTCACAGTCCAGGGTGTGTTTATTAGCATATAGGTTATTTTCCTTGGTCTAGTAAACAGATGAACAATTACTTACACAGATTCGATATTGGTGAACCAATAAACTGTTTATAGGCCACTGCTAATGAGTTAACTATTAAGTTTCTCACAGCCCAGTGATGTGCACCATTAGTGATCGGCACAAAGGTAGTGCAAAAAATAGCAGACAATTACAGCCGGAGAAGTGTAAAAACTATAAAGTGAACAGAGAAACAACCCTAATTCAACAAAATACAACAGTGAAATGAATTTGCCATCTTTGTTCTGTTTTTGCTCATATAAAACTCTCCCTTGGCTTTAATAAGGGAAATAGATGGTAGGGCGCAGAGCAGATGTTCCAAATATCTACATTTTTAAAGATGAGTTATCTATACATTACCCTTTTCAGAGCATAAACATAAAAAAGTAATGTGCAGTATACTCTAGCTTAATATATAATAAATAATAACAGCAATACCATTTAGAAGTTTTATAGTACTTTTCATCCGGAAATCTCAAAGCAGCTTACACAAGGGGGATAGTGGAGTAGCTCTGACATCAAAGAGCCTTTCAAACTCACACAATCATCCATTTGACTAGCGCAAAGAACACAAAGTCTGAGTAATGTGTTCATCCCACAGGCAAAGGTACAGCTAGATGTTGCATTAGCTGTATGTATTGAGATTATTTTAGCAACAGTCTAGAATAAGGAGAATTGCAACATTCAAGCCATGAGAAACAGAAGGCCTAAAGGTTAGCATCAAGATTTTACACCAAAAAGCAGAAACTGAATTCTAGGCAGATAACATGCATATCAGCAATGCTTTGAATACCATTTACATAGGTATCTTCACAGACTGACTGGGGGGATGAGGAATGGCCCTAGGATTTAATTCCTACCAGTTCTGAGTGTGCCTTGTGGAAGAATCAGGCAAGGAATAAATCAGCACAATGATTACCTTTAGAGATAGCTTGTTTTCTCCTTACATGGGCAGCTGAAGGAAGGAGAAAGTAAGCTGAAAAAATCAGAAATTTTTGCAATGGAAAGTCTTAAAAACAAAACACATTTTCAGCAAAAATATTTTATTTTGGTCAACTTCTACCAGGGCGGGGGGAAGTTAAAAAGAGCAACTCTCCCCTTTGTAGTTCTCCTCATTTTTTCCATTTTTTTCTTACTTCTCCTCTTTTCTCAGCCTTTTGCAGCACAAACAAATAGGACAAAATGAGGAGAGAGGGAAAAGACTGGAAGAATGGAAGACTGAAGTATTTTACACTGATTTTTAAAAAATATTCTTTAAAACATAATTAAAAATTTTCAGACCATTCTAATTTAAAGTTTTTACACATATTTTTGCATATGGTATATTGTTGTGGTTGCTTGTGGGAATAAATAATCATTTGATATTTCTTTCACAAATTCTTTCTGAACAACGCTGTCTGATGCCTACACAATAGCTGATAACAGGAAACAGTCAACAAAGATCACCTGCAAATTCACTCTTATGAAAAAAAGCTACATTCTTGCAACTTTTCCTTATAATTTTCAGTTGATCTCTCTTTTGAAATACTGCTAGACAGACAGCGGGTTATATATCAATATTTCTTTGATCTTACCACACTTAGTTGGGGACACCAAGAACATCTTTCATGCTTAGAGGCCAACAATGAACAAAGAGTAATATTTCATGTAAACCCGACAAATTAACTTTTCTTCTTTTTCTTTCTTTTACTTTATTTCATTTGTTTATTTATTTATTTACTTTTGCTTTTGGATGGCAGACCAAGCAGTCTCTTTGTTGTCTTAACACTGTCGGTTTCCATCTCGGGCATTTTTAAAAACTGAAATTAATGTGAAAAGGAGAACCTTCCTTCCTATTCTACAGTGAATATTTGCTGCTTTTTCTGGTGGTAGCTGGCACAGGTGTGAGTCCATTTATGCAATGAAATTACTATACTTACTATAAGAGTAGGCAATATGTTGTGGAATGAAGGTAAAATGAGATGAATTCCCATTTCAGAAGACTGCACCCTTGTGGAGGGAAATAAGTTTTAAGGAAAACGTACTTGAAAGGCTCAGTGCACCAAACATTTACAAGCAGCCAATGCAACGGAAATGGAGGCTTCTCCTGTACTGTTGCTACTTTAACCTCCCTCTTTGTGCTTCAGTAAAAAATGAGATAAAGAGAGGCTTCCTGAGATGAAAAAATTACACATTTAGTTAATTATTCCTGATAAATTAAGATGTTACATAACCTTCTTTTGGGATTAGCTTGTCTTGTATCCTTCACACTTCTACAAAGGCATAAGAGAAATTAAGGAACTCCTTTTTGTTTATCTCTACTTAGATCTTGGCCTAGGATTTATAAGATTTTTTTATACAGTGTTACATCCTAGCACAAAGCAAATGAGTGAAGGACATGTTGCATGAAAAATTAAGTTAATAGTCCTTATTTACAGTAGATGGAACCCTGTCACATACAGAAGTATTATAGGGAAAAAAATCAAGACCTATATTCCTGTATAGTTGCCTCTTTATTGTGATCTTTTTCACTTGAGCAACAATTACCCACATTTTACTGTTGCTTGAGACCTATTTTAAATGACTTACTGCTGAAGTGAGTGGTATATGTTTAAAAAGAGTGATTGATTGACTAGGTAACTAGCAAAGTCTATTGTCCTTAAGCTCTGAGCTATCACTGTGCAATCATTCTGGCTGCATCAGATTGCTTTTGTAGCATGCAAACATAAACTATATGAAGTTCATTTTTTTAGAATAAGTTCTAAAAACTAAGTAAACGAACACCAGAAAGTTAAGTGTAAACTTCTCCTTCTGCTACAAAATGTTGTTGAAATGAGCAAGATAGCCACATTCTGCTAGAACAGAATTTAACTCTTGAAGCTGAGTGTTGTTGATTAAGCAATTGTTCCTGCTAAAGCAAAAGGCCGTAGTGGTTTTACAGGCTATGTGGAAATTGACCTTTTTTTATCTGGTAATCATCAAACCTGATTGATGGGCTGTATTTTCATCCTGCCTGTTGCTAATAAGCTTCTTTGTATCTGTCTATTTAGAATGATTACATCTTTAAAACGGGTTAATTTAAAAGGTCATCTTATCAAACATTTTGCTATTGACTAAAATCTGTAGTCAGCCAATTATGCTTCATTTGTGTGGCTGCCTACTTGCTGTCCTACCTGCCTACCTGCCTACCTGTGATTGCCCAAAACTTTTGTCTGAAATGTCTGATCACATGAAGATGGAAACAGAACTGTGGAAATATTTAAATATATACAATTCTGAATATCTTTGCTCCTAACTTCTACTGCATTAGCCTCAGGCCATGGGACAATGGTGGGGTTTGATTTGAAATGTAATGTGTTTGATTAAGGGTAACATGTGAAATACTAGACTGACTAAAGTCAAAAGCTACATCTGAATGGAATTCAATGAGATCAAGTGTCCACCCACATTTTCAGAAGTAAGCAAACAGACACACTACCGTTTATAACTATTTGAACTAAAATCAGTGAAGTCAATAGAAGAATATTTACTGACTTCAAAAAAGCCTTGCATTAGGTCCAGAGGAATGTCTTTTCACTGAAAGTCCCACATTCTATCAAGCCACTTCAGCTGCACTGTAGGTCAAATCAAAAAGATTCAAGAAACAATCACTCATTAGTATTTGGCAACGCAACTCATCTCTTTCTGGTCTCGGTTTTGTGGCAGAATGGAGCTCACTAGCTGAGCTGGAAAATCAGAGCAATTTCATGTTGCCAAGCCTTCACTGCAAGCTTTCTGTAATGCTTACTAATTCATGTGCACTGGATTATCAGCAGTGACACTTTTCTTGCATTTCAGGCCTAAAATGAAAAGTCGCAGGGCAAGATAATATCTTGCTGCTCAGTTGTTGTCTCTAGGGTTTGAATCCAGACCCATGAATACTGAGATACAGGTGAAGAGCAGCTGCAATATTACTGGTATTCATCACCTTGCATGTGACAGTGGCTTGTCATAACAGAGGACAATAACAGAAAACGTAAAAACATTTTGCAAGTATTTTACAGATGAAAGAGTTGCTCTTGGTATTCGGACAACAAAGTAGTTCATACTTGTTTAAAGCCTTTGATAGATCAAAAGATATTAGGAGGAAGAGGTCACTGTCTGACTTCCTGGGTATTACAGCATATAGGACCTCCTGTACTTCATCCTAGCATGTTTAAAGCTGGCTAGCGCTAATGCAAGCAACATTTCAACCATATTCCTATGGACAAAATGTAAGATGTAGGTATATATATTTCATCATCACTAAAGCAAGCACGCAAAGACAATTTGAAAGAGTGCTGCAACACCATACCACAAATCAGCACAAGAGGTGAAGAAATGTGAAACTTCATCAGCAAGGTAGCTAGGCAGAATTTAATTACCTTAGTTGGAATTTTTTCAAGATATTAGTGCCTATGCTTTTATGAAATCGCCAGAAGATGTTAAATGGCAGGGGTAGGCTCAATTCATATTGCAAACACCATAGACTTTGAGGCAATACTAAAAAAGTGTTATAGAAAAAATAGTAGAGCTCTATGGAGTATATTATTTTGCTTTTTTCTTTAAACTACTATTTTTTACTATTCTTCTGTATTTACTTAAGTAACTAAAAGGAAATGCAAGTGGAGGGCTGATTGTAATGGTCTACTAAATTCTAAAAGCTTTATCTGTAGGAATAAAAAATCTTAAGCTACCCAACAACAGCACTGTAATGTCTATGTGATGGTTCAACAGTTGTTTCAAGGAGGGAAATATCCTACTGGTTGAATGACAACTGTCATTGCCTACAATCCACAGGTACTCTTAGAAGATAGGGGCTTGACTAGCCCTGATAAACTTCTACAAGGATGTCAAATGTCTGAAGTTAAATTAGCACGTAAGTGGTTCTCCTCTTCAAAAAATAATCTTATTTGTTATTCTTGTGTGCAGAAAATTCAAATAAAACAGAGTTGTTCACCATATCAGTAGATTCTGGAAGCTAAATTTTATTTCAAATTTTAGGTTGCATGTAAAACCCAAGCTGCCTTCTTTGAGAGTAAATTGTAAATTGCTATTTCTTAATAACTTGTATGTTTAATACATTACTGACAAATGAAAACAAGCAGGACACTTCATACACTTAAGGACAACTGCATTTAGAAAAAATATATTACTAGTCTTATCATTATAGCTAAGTGTTTCATAGGACTTTTTGTACACAAACATTGAAAGGTGATTGTCTCAGGGCAATCAGAAATAACTACCAACCCAGGTCAAAATCAGAAAACAGTATTAACTGAAAAAGTGGAGGGAAAATAGCAGTATCAGAGAGATTGATTTTGTCTTTTTTTTTTTTTTAAGTTAAGCATTTCAGTCTTTTGACTGAAAAATGAATTGAAGTGATATGTACAAAACTGAGGAAGAGTACCTGGTTTCTTCCACTGTAAGTCTAAGGTCAGGGAAACTACCTAGGCTGTAGGACAGCCATGATGTAGTCTAAAATGAACACACATAGCACCAGACATTATTGCCCTCTAATTTGAGCAAGATGGAGTTTAACATTTCTTATTTCCCCTCCTGGAACACAAAAAAGGTGAGGTCACCACTGTTCCAAATTTATCTGAACAATATCACACAATACCTAGATTTAAAACCTTCTCTGTGACTGGAGCAAAGACTGGAGAGTGGTTTTCCTCTGTGGGGAGGGCCTTAAAGGAGTGGGATGTTTATGGCGAGTTTCCTCATTCTCTCCTTTGGAACTTTTCACTTAATGTTAATCAGGAGATATCATTTGGAATAGGATTACAGCCTATGCATACTCATTTCCTGAAGAGCTCCCAATTTGTCACTCTGTGAGGTGTAAGGACATGAGAAGTGATATAATCTACCACTCTGCTTTGATTTTGTGACTGATATGCAAGTCCTCTGAGGTACTTAGTTATCCATTTACACACCTATTCTGCATTAATAAAATAAAATAAAATAAAATAAAAAGTTGTATGTGTCTGAAAGCAAAATGAAGCAATATTATGGGACCCCCCCAAACCATATTTTGATTTACTAAAAAATAAACTGTGGGTTTGAGCTGACTTGAAAGGAAGTATTGTTTAATTTATTTTGATTTGGTAACAGAACTGCAATCCAAGTTCTTTGAATATCTCTGTTGAGAACCTTGCAAAGCTCTGAATGAAGTTCAGCAGGATTTGGGACACACATTCAAGGACATTGCATGATGCAAGACACAGGTGATATGCCAGCAAAATTCCCTCCTTATGTACACTACCCACATTCTCCCACAAGAACACACAGATTAGCTCCCTGAATGCACATACAACAGTTTTCAATGCATTTTTTATACTACCAAATCAAGAATAAAATCTACAATATGGGACTAACTTACAGTACTCAACTTTGTTATTTCCTTTGAGTTTCACATTGTTAAGAGGACTACCAGTTGCTAATACGATTGCTGTGATCAATCTGTTAATTGCCTCTGGAGAAAAACAGAAAAAAAATCTGAAGTTATTTAATCAAACATTAGCTGTTGGCCACAATGTCTTGCTCTGATTTATTTTTTTTTAAGGCATGCAGGTGAATTTAGCTAATAAAATTAAGAAATAAAAATATTTTGAACTTAAAAAAGTTCTCTTATGGCTCGAAATAGCAATGTGGAAATGGACTAGACAAATCCTGATGGGTTATAACAATAAGAAAATAAGCAATCCCACCATTTCTTTCTACAGGGACGGTAACACTATGTAGTTTATGGGATGATTTTAAGAACACTTTTCTCAATTGCTTTCTTCACAGCATAGTTTTTAATTATAAGTAAAGGTTATAAAATTTTAACTGCTGTCAGTGACTGCTGCCAAGAACCAGTTTTCTGTAGTTTAAACAATTCCACGGGCAGAAAAGGAGTCCAAGGAAAAGGAGTACATTATGTCATTGTGTCACAGAAAACGGACAGAAAGCTAAACTACAGACTATGCTTGGAACAGATCAGTAATTGAAGAGAGACTGATAGGCAGGTAATTGAGAAAAAAATAGAGATTTACTAATAAATTCCATTCTTATTTCCTGGGTTTATAGTAAAAAAAAAAAAAAAGAAAAAAGAAAATCAGGAAGAGTGCTGAAAGACTAAGGTCACTTGCTCTGCACACTTATAAAACAAAAGGTTTTTTATAAGCTCTTTTCTTCTTTATAGAAAGATGACTGAAACAATGATTTCATTTGGTGAGTTGTCTCAAGCTGATACCAATCAGCCAAAATACTATTTCACTAATATTTAAGCTACACAAGAAAGCTCTAAATGTCCTCAAACAATGATCCAGCATCACAAAAAGTACTATCTCAGGCTTTGGTTTCTAGTTGCATATTAGATCCTATTGATCTCATTTTACATACTAGGGTTTTGTTGAAGTCATTGTTCTTCTTTTTAAATGAAAACTTGATACGACCTGGGCAAATTTCAGGAAAACAAAAAAACACACAGAAAAACAACTAAGGTTACTTGATGCTCCATCCTGCTCGTCTCAGCTTGAAAAATAGACCCCAGCGGAATAAGTTTTGAATTTTGTTTTAATAACTAGGAAGAAACAGAGAGATTTTTATATTTTGGCTTCTCCCCAGCCCTCTTCCCTCCCATTTAATATCTACTGCAATGGTAGGTGCAGCTACAAAAGAGACAATACCAGCCTAAGCCAAAGTCAAGACGGCTCGTCTGGGCTCACTGCCGGTCTCATGCAGCACGGCAGCTCTTACACTGCAGAGACCCAGAACTCCTTGTGTGGTCTGGCTTTTGAGCTCTCACATTAAATAATATCCATTATTAGATCAGATAACCTTCCTGGAATTATGATTGTTTGTTTTTTGTGGATGTAGTTTAGATCATGTCTGCTTAGATCCTTCTGAAATGTTCAATGTAATGAAACCCACAATTTTTATGAAGGGATCCAAATGTTACTGCCAGAAATAAAGTTGAAATGTTGATGTCTCTTTACCCTAAATAGGTCTTTCAAGTTTGGCTGGCAGTCTGTGACACTTTCAACGTTAACCAAGAGACTGTTTGCTTGGCTTCTCTGAATAAAAAGTCACAGTTCTACGAGTCTCTCTGGACAGTGTCCTGATACAGTGCACTTAATGCAGCAAACAGAAATCGTTGAGCATGTTTAGTACAAAGAAAGAGCCAGAGAGCAGTTTCAAAGGCAATAACTTGATGACCCCTTACAGGAGGAACCTTAGAAGTAAAGTTATTTGTTAGCTGTTGTTTGATTGCCTATTTATTTCTCAAATAGCAGTCCATGACATAGCTGTTATTCTCAAAACTTTGTAAGTGGACTAGTTTCAGCTATAGATATTTATATAGACATAACCATGTATATACATTCACATTTTAATTCATACAATTAAAAAAAAATTCTAATATTATGATAGCTGGTCAGAATAAAAGGATTTAGAGATTTTCACATTTCTTTTTTGTTTAACCTTGAAATTTGAGAGAAATATAGATAAGAAAACGTTTCTGTTTGGTCCCCCAACAACACACAGCTGACTATGGGTTGAGTACTCAGATGGAATAGGGATTGGAAATCTGAGCTTGTGTCATCCACTTGCCATATAAAAGCACTTCTCACAGTATCATTGTCACATCAGATATTTGAGAGTGTTTCCTCCTCTTACCAGAAAGTCTGTCATGGAGTTAGGAAATGTTCACCAAAACAAACACAGGAACCTCCCACAAGCACCATGCTAATTTTTCATATTTGACAGCACGGGGATATGATTGCATGAAGAAACTTTCAAATAACTAACTACACATGTACCTAACTAAAAATCTAGACCTAACATACTTTCTGATTGTGCTTTTAAATAAAAATTTGACTTGGGGACAGCTTAGCAAAAGAGCTAGTTGGATGCCCTTCTGAAATATAAACTGCAATTCATCCAGAAGCTATGGGTTTGATGCAGGAAATAGCGTGTGACATTTTATGAACTGTATTACGTAGGAGATCAAACTAGATCACTGTATGATTTAAAATGTATTATGCAAATGTCTCTCAACTGAAACATGTATCATCATGGAAAAATAATACAGGCTAAATATTCTCATAGAGTGAGACTACTACAAAGCTTAGTTATACATTTGAATTAGTGTTGCTACCATCTTTACAAGTTCAGGTGGCAAGCAAAAGTAGCAGTGTTCAGAGTTGTGTCCTAGGGATGTTCACTAAACATATGCCCCCCTCTTGATTAGACTTCATCTCTAGATCACGCTAGCTTCTTCTCTCCACTGAAGTCAACTATTGACACGTTTAATAGTCAAATGATGTATGAGCAGACTTCATAATTCTTCTCATTACCTTGTCTTGTCTGGTCAGTAGTTCTTTGCTTTGGATTCAGTTTGAGTCCATTCCTGCTTCTGACAAACAAGATTGTTTATTGCATTATATTAAATTCATTGTGGCTGACTGGGTAACAAATGGACAAGCTGTAAGCAGGGGCCATAGGGGCTGGCAGTTGTCAGCACTGTGATAAGCTAGTGCTTTATCATCAGAAACTAAAGAGTACTCAGATGATACTAGCTATAGTTATAGCCATAATTGACTGGCCTCGAGTGACTATTTCTGTTTTGCTATAGTTGGCATTATAAAATCTCATCAGTTCTCTTGCACAAAATCTTTATCTCTGTGATACAAGAAAAGGTAAGAAAGAATATACAGCAGAGAGCTGGAGAGACTAATAATACATTGGGAAGTTTTATATAAGGCCTTTATTTATTTAAAAAAAAAAAGCTCTCTTTGTCAAAACTGAATGAACATGTCCATCTTTCCTGACACCTTATCTCTTAATGTTTTTAAAGGTTTCAGTTAAGTTATTTTATTGCATTTGCTTTTTGATTCTACTCTTAAAAAGGTAATGATGCAATTTTCATAAGCCCTGGGGCTTATGCCCTGGGGCTGGGTGTGTTTTAATCAAACAGGATCCTAAAACTGGTCAAGAAATCAGTTTTGACAAAGAGGAAATTCTTATTTTCTTCTAGTTTCTTTTTCATCTCAATTTTTTTCTGTGAAAAACTACCAATATTTGTAGTTTTAGAACTTTTTCTTCACAAAAGGTTACTTTTGTTTTGTTTTGTTTTTCCTGTGCGCTCAAGTGAAGGCAAAGGGTGCCATAGATTTGGTCATTATGTATAGGAAATCAACTCCTCCTTCAAAAACTTAGCATCTAAGAGTGAAGGCAGTTAACATAGATATGACCCATTTTTGGTGAAATTACTTGCCGCTGTATTGAGACTCAGTCTGCTCCTGACAGCATGGATGTGCACCAGAATTTTTCATCCATGACACCATCCTAGCATCAACTTTAAAGACCAGTGAGATCAAGAGCCATCCTGCTACTTCTCATTTCATTACTGTCTTCCTAAATATTTCCATATATTTCCATTCTCTTTCCAAATATTACTAATTCCTTATTTATTCTCCTTCCATCGTCTTTGTTCTCACACTTGTGTTCAGCTTTGACTACTGCAGCTACTATATGACTTCGGAACAGAGGTCACCATAGCTTACTTGGTCCTATGATTGCATACTACTGTTTTATCTCCATTTGGGCTTGCTTACCACCTAAGCAGTTTTTGGTCTTAAAAAATAATAGTAAGTTTTCCTGATAAACATTTGTGGAATCAGGACTTTCAGGTTCCCAGTTTCCTAGTGAGGAATGGCAAGAGCATAAGCCCTTATACTGTTTGGCAGATTGACCCAACATCATAGTTTCCAGGGTGTCCAGACATACAAGGAACACACATCTTACAAATGGCTGTGAATCTGCAGTTACCAACAATTTTGAGAGGGATTCTTGCAGGTGAAGGAAAGTAATACTTCAGTAAGTCAGAGGTTGCAAGATCAAGCCTTAGTTTAAATGATCTATTTTGCATACTTGAATAAATTGTATATCTTATGAATCTTACCATTGTTCAAACTTTCTATGGAAATTGGATGTGCCTAGCTCTACTGCAGTACATAGAATATTTCATTAATGATGGGAAGAATGAGATTCTAGGATACACATGGCATACGGCTTTCTGTCAGATCTTTTCTATTCTTTTTCTTAGCAATTCTACAGAAGAGATAGGATCCTTGAGCAAATTCTGTCAGAAAGAACGGTAGTGTACTGAGACTAGAAATTTAAATGTGAGTCCTAGCTGTGTCACAGATTACATGTATAACGTTAGGAAGGGCACTTAAATTCTTTATTCCCTTTTTTCCTCAAATATGAAGTGTGGATTGATTATAATACTTGAATTAAAGAAATACCATTGTTCCTTTAGATTTTGTATTCCTGGGAACAGAACCTCTTTATTGCTATGTGGGCTTAGTTGGGAGTTCCTGTAATACTAGTAAATAGTGAAACCCCACAGGCTTTTTCAATAATCAAAATAAAGTTTATATTTGCCTATTTAGCTAATTCTATACAATTAGAGCTGAGAAAAAAAAATAAAAAATTGTTTCCCTATCACACACAACTTTCCAAGAAAAAGAAAAATAATAATTCTAAAACAGAGGGAAACTAAAAATACTATACTATTTTCATAAAACATCACAGAGTACGCTACATAACTGACTATTGCAAAAGTGTTAAAGAGCTCTGTTCAAAACCCTGCTTTGCCTTTTTCCACTAAGCAACAACTATGTTTTGTGTGCTCAAAACTGGCTACCTGGTGATCATCTGCTCTGTTATTGTGGCTGTTCCACTTCAAATAAACCAATAAGATTAAAAATTTAAACCTATACTTCTGAAGAACCAAATTATCAGGCTACTGTGGAATGCCTTTGCTCTTTTTCCACCAAATTTCCACATTTGGACCTCTCAAAGCTTTATCTGCATCTGTATATATCTTTTAAAAGCCTGTGTTAGACAAATCTTTATTCTCTGGGGAAAAAAATGCTAAAAAAAGGTTTGTGGTCTCTCTTAAAAAAAAAAATTATCAGGAGAGAGTCTCTTAAAAAATCATAGAATCACAGAATGGCCAAGATTGGAAGGACCTCTGGAAATCATCTAGTCCAACGCCCTGCTCAAGCAGGGTCCTCTAGAGCACATTGCACAGGAGTGTGTCCAGGTGGGTTTCGAATATCTCCAGCGAAGGAGACTCCACCACCTCTCTGGGCAACCTGGTCCAATGCTCTGTCACCCTCACAGTGAAGAAGTTTTTTCTCAGGTTCAGATGGAACTGCCTGTGTTTCAGTTTCTGCCCATTGCCTCTTGTCCTGTTGCTGGGCACCACGGAGAAGAGGCTGGCCTCATCCTCTTGACACTCCCCCTTCAGATACTTGTACACGTTGATGAGATCGCCTCTCAATCTTCTCCTCTCCAGGCTGAACAGTTCCAGCTCTCTCAGCCTTTCTTCAGAGGAGAGATGCTCCAGTCCCCTCATCATCTTCACAGCCCTCCGCTGGACTCTCTCCAGGAGTGCCATGTCTCTCTTGTACTGGGGAGCCCAGAACTGGACACAGTACTCCAGTTGAGGCCTCACCAGGGCTGAGGAGAGGGGCAGGATCACCTCCCTCGACCTGCTGGCAACACTCTGCCTAATGCACCCCAGGAGACCATTGGCCTTCTTGGCCACAAGGGCACACTGCTGCCTCATGCTTCACTTGTTGTCCACCAGCACTCCCAGGTCCTTCTCGGCAGAGCTGCTTTCCAGCAGGTCAACCCCCAGCCTGTCCTGGTGCATGGGGTTCATTCCTCCCTAGGTGCAGGACCCTGCACTTGCTTTTGCTGAACTTCATGAAGTTCTCTCCGGCCAGCTCTCCAGCCTGTCCAGGTCCCTCTGAAGGGCAGCACAGTCTTCTGGTGTGTCAGCCACTCCCCCCAGTTTAGTATCATCAGAAAACTTGCTGAGGGTGCACTCTGTCCCTTCCTCCAGGTCATTGATGAATATATTGAACAAGACTGGACCCAGAACTGACCCCTGGGGGACACCGCTAGCCACAGGCCTCCAACTTGACTCTGCACCACTGACCACAACCCTCTGAGCTCGGCCATCCAGCCAGTTCTCCATCCACCTCACTGTCCACTCATCTAGCCCACACTTCCTGAGCTTACCTAGGAGGATGTGATGGGAGACAGTGTCCAAAGCCTTGCTGAAGTCCAGAAAGACAACATCCACTGCTCTGCCCTCATCTACCCAGCCAGTCATCCTATCATAGAAGGCTATCAGATTGGTCAAGCATGATTTCCCTTGGGTGAATCCATGCTGACTACTCCTGACCACCTTCTTGTCCTCCAGATGCTTAGTGATGACCTCCAGGAGGAGCTGTTCCATCACCTTTGCAGGGATGGAGGTGAGGCTGACAGGCCTGTAGTTTCCTGGCTCCTCCTTCGTGCCCTTTTGGAAGACTGGCGTGACACTGGCTTTCTTCCAGTTCTCAGGCACCTCTCCTGATCTCCAGGACCTTTCCAAGATGATGGAGAGGGGCCTAGTGATAACATCCGCCAGCTCCCTCAGCACTCGTGGGTGCATCCCATTAGGGCCCATGGATTTATGGATGTCAGGTTTGGATAAAAGATCTCTAACCTGATCCTCCTCAACCAAGGGAGAGTCTTCCTTTCTCCAGCCTTCCTCTCTTGTCTCCAAGGTCTGGAATTCCTGAGGACTGGCCTTAGCAGTGAAGACTGAAACAAAGGCAGCATTCAATAACTCTGCCTTCTCCGTATCCTTTGTTACCAGGGCACCTGCCCCATTCAGCAGCGGGCCCACGTTTTCCCTAGTCTTCCTTTTGCTATTGATGTATTTGAAGAAGGCCTTCTTGTTGTCCTTGACATCCCTTGCCAGATTTAATTCCAACTGGGCCTTAGCCTTCCTTGTCGCATCCCTGCACACTCTGACAACGTCCCTGTATTCCTCCCAAGTGGCCTGTCCCCTTTTCCACATTCTGTAGACTTCCTTCTTCTGCTGGAGCTTTGCCAGGAGTTCCTTGCTCATCCAGGCAGGTCTCCTGCCCCCTTTGCTCAACTTCTTCCTCAGAGGGATGCACTGATCTTGAGCCTGGAGGAGGTGATGCTTGAATATTAACCGGCTCTCCTGGACCCCTCTTCCCCCTAGGGCCCTACCCCATGAGATTCCTCCAAGTAGGTCCCTGAAGAGGCCAAAGTTAGCTCTCCTGAAGTCCAGCGTTGCAATCCTACTCATTGCCTTGCTCCCTCCTCATAGGATCCTGAACTCTATCATCTCATGGTCACTGCAGCCAAGGCTGCCCCCAAACTTCACGTCTCCAATCAGACCTTCTTTGTTTGTTAGTACAAGTTAACCAACTGTATTTGTTTGAGATATCATTAAGGAGCTGTGCCATTTAACATACGATACAAATTTTTAGGTAAGGACACAATAAGCTTCTCTAGAAAGTGGGTTTGGCATCTGTCAACAGCAGAAAAAAAAACCGCATAGAGTTCTTACGAGAATATCTTAATTTGAGTAAGCAATTTGGACCTGAAAAATTATGGATTCATCTAGACAAAAGGAAAGTTGAATAGATGCTCTTGAAAAGATCAGCTGCCAAAGACAGTACATCTTTATTGTTAATGTAATTAAACAGATAGAAAGATAAAATGCAGTTTCTCTTTTGTACAAAGTGTCAAGGCTATCTTACTCTCTAGCATATATTAAACAAAAGGAATTCTCAAAATAGTTTAAAGATAAACAAAGAAGACTTGAATATTCCCACCTCTAAGGCACCATGAATTCTGTTCTTCAGCTTTACTTGTGCAAGCATTTGCCTGACAGCTTGTTACTTCATTTTCCCTTTGAAGTCCTGCAGATTTGTAAAGTGTAGGCTACATTACATGTTAAACTCCATTTAGAAAAATGAATGAGAATATAATATATCAAGACATAGCAAGGAGAAAGCAGTTAACTGGGCCACAATTAAACTGACCTTAGCTCTAATCCCAGTTATTTCTGCGAGGTGGCTTGGGTAGATCATTTCTTCAGTGTATTCTCTTCCACAGAGTGGGTTTGGAGTTCACTAATGCAAAGGGCTATATAAATATGTACAGATGTTACTAAGGTAACAATTAGCTGGTATTTAGTAATAGATCTTTTTCTAATTATGCAACTAAATTAAATGTTAATAAGCTTATTGACTTACTCAGAACTCTAAACTAGGTAAAAAGTGAGGACCTAACATTCCACTTTCTGTTATACAGTCCATACGTAGACATGCACTTTACAGCATGTCTGTATCCGAGCTCTAAATGCTCTATTAACATAGTCAGTTTCTTAAAATATTATATTTAGTACTTCAGCTCTACTTGGACATACCTAATATATTTCCTTTGTGTATCAAGAAGGTCATACATTCAGCTAGTGTAAATCCATGTCATTCATTTGAAAGCCAAAGCATTCACTTCACTGCCTGATTATCTCAAATCAACTTCATCTTTCAGTGACCTTGAACAAACAAACAATCTTAATAAGTTTTGTGTGAGATCAGACTCACTACAGGCAAAGATAGAAAGAACTGTAAGTATTCCCGGCTCTCCAACCACTGTTTTCTGTCTACCAAGGCAGCTGAGATACATTTTAAATTTCACATTTACAATTTCTTGTGAGAATAGCTTTTTGATTTACTGCACATTTACAGCACCCATCCAACACATCCAGATTTCTTTGGAATCCAGGAGGCTGAGAAAGGGAAATAACAAAAATTCGTGCCAGCCCTTTCTTGTGGCAGCCTTCACAGGGCTCAAGCATAGGATATATATTCTGGTGTGTTCTGCTTGAAGGCTGGTGATTACGTGTCCAAGATGAAAAGCTCCTCTGCATTATGAACCGTCTAGTTACAAATGAGCGTTTCTTGATGCATATTAAACTTGACACACTAACTCCTGGATGAATGACTTACAAAGGGAGCTGCTTAAGACTATTAAGACATATACAGTGAAATCCTAGGTGCTAAGTAGAGTTAACATTATTCCAAAGTGTATTTGTTTTTAAAGTGTCTGGTTAAGCTTAAGTTTCTCTCTTTAATCATGCATATTGCCCCGGGCTGCCAAAAAGGCAGCCATCAGCATTGCTTAGTGAAGGCAGCTTAGTGCTGTCAGCCATCTTATCTCCCCTGCTGCATGGGCGATAGCTTTTATCTGCAAGTATAAACATTAAAATGGAACTATAATCCCACCTTAGTCCTACAGAAGATTTCCAGCTGTTTCTCAGAGATGGAAAAACTCCTCCCATTACAGCAAAGTATATGTGTGTGTGCTTATGTGTGCTTACATGTGCTTGTTTGAACTGTAAAATCATGAGAAAGGGGAATTTATGTGGATGATGAAACTCCACCTCAGGAACTTCTTGGAAGCAGGTAGCTAAGCCAGGGAATCAGTTTTATACGAGAGTCTCATGTAACGTGTGGAATGCTATTTAAATGTCTAAGCATATCACTAACTTGGCACCACAGCATATTGTTCTTTAAAACTTTTGTCTTTTTAATGCACGCTTCAATTTTTATTTCAGTGCCTTTCATACATAGCACTTTACAGCATCAGTTTAAATAAGGAAAGAAAAGAGAACAAAAGCTCTAACATATGAAATTCTAAAAGTAAATCTGCTTCAGCATTGCTTCTAAAAGAGAAAGAAACCCTTTCTAATAACTTTGGGAAGATAATTTCACCAGTTTCAGTTCTGCATGGGAACTGAAAGCTCTTTTCTTCTAAATCATCAGCTGAATATAAAAACATTTTCCAAAGCACGTAAAGATTAAACATGCAAATCTAAAAAAATATCATTTTTCTAAAGTCAGGAAAAATATACAGGATAGTTGAAAGATATATTGTCTCATCAGTCCTTTCCCTGCTCCCTCTATTCTGTTGTCTCTGGCCCTGCCTGCAGTCACGTCATTATTAAATCCCTCTTGCTATAGCAACTATCAGTTGGAACGACACATTTTTACTGCAACAGTTCTTTGTCTTTCTTCTGACCTTAAATTAAGACAACAATTTCTTTATCTTATTTTCTTTGCTCTCTTATTAGTGCTGCATATAATTTATGAATGCAGGTGATGCTGTATGATCTGTTGAGCTAGTACTGGGCTGTCTGTCTTTCACTACTACCCTGTTTCCTCTGAATGGAGTGTGGATTAGGCCAGCACATAGAAAGCATGAAACATTAGGATCCTATATTGCCCTTTTTCCACATGACTACTGACTTTCACTGGATTCTTTTGAAAGATTCCTACTTCGTTCAGAGTTTCTCAATTAAACCCCAAATGATTAGAAAGGTGGATATACGTTTAACTTTAGGAGCATAACTAGTTGCCTTAAAGTCAATCCAAATGCTTAAATTTGAGTTCATGCTTAAATATTTATAGGAGTTGTTAATATATTTCTATTGGGTTATCAAAACCATACAAAGGATTTTGATACTCAGTTATCATTGGAAATTAATTGAAACAGGGTATTCAAATCCCCTACGTACCATTCTGTAAATTCCATTCACGGAATATGGATAAGCAGAAATTAATAGGAGATGGCTGTCCCGTATGCATTGAGAGCCTTGGCTTTCAGTTATATTGAAAATAAAGTTATTACATTTTAAAGATTCTAACAATTCTAATGTTATTCCCTAGCTTTAAAATGACAACGAAGAGCTCAGCTATGAATAACAGAAATTTAAACTGTCACATTTTTAAGTATCAGATGTTTATTTATATAGCAGATAGAGGAGGCTACAACAGGGATAACCTCTGCTAATGTAACAAGGTAGGAGCACATTTCTGTTCAAAAAAGCACACAAAAGTACATTATTATGTCTAATATAATCGTGTTGCTTTTCCTCTTCTTCTCACTTAATATCTTCCAAGGTGATCTGATTGTAGCAGTTTTTAAGTTTCTGTAGAAGCATTTGACATTCTTATGCTGGGATTTGATCCAGAAACATGCCCTCAAATCAAGACAATTCTCATCAAATCAGGTTTGTTATTGTCCTCCCTCACCAAAATCGATAGTTTATACCAACTAGATTAGATCAGGCTGGATATATGAACTGTTCCTGGCATCTTGATCATTGTCAGCTGCATATAAGTAAACATGTCAAGAAAAAAAATATACAGTTGATCATTTCCATTTGGAATACACTGTTTTGATGGAAAAAATATCACTCTATTTTCACTGAATACTTTGTAGATATGTGCACAACTATAGAAAACAGAATTATTCTAGTTCCCATTAAAATCAGTGGAAAAATTCCCTTTCTCTTTCAGTACGTATTGGATCAAGCCCCTTACAAACAATTCCAGTGAAAGCAATGCTCATGGTAGAATTTGGCCAGAACTTTTAATAATTATTCTGATAAGATCTGAAGCAAAAATAATATGTCACAAATTAAAAAGAGAAAGGTGTTATTTTTAATCAAACTCGGGGGTTTCTTTGTGCAAATTTTTGTCTTGTATAAAGATGATTAAAATGGAACAAATTGTTAAAATAGTTCCCAACTTCCCAGTGATACTGAATGCGGGGAAAATTTTACACTGAAGAGATAATTGGCATATTTAGCTAATCTTTTATTAATGTAGCACAGTTGTAACATACGTCTTGTCTCAGAAAAGTCAGCGTGGAAGTTTTTATGTCATTATAATGTGACTCCCCTTTTTAATAACTCTCTGTAGATTCACTTTTTCATAATAAAAATGAGATTTTTAATTTTTATATGTGCTGTATGCCACAGTTTTATTCAGTGAAGAGCAATACTAAATCTTTGTACTAAGAGCAATACTAAATCTTTGTACTATGCACTGCTATTACGGGAACTGTGCACAATTTTCACTAAAACTAAAAAATAATAATTACCATTTATGCTTTTGACATATATTATTTTATACAAATTCATATTTTATGGAGTGTGTCATGAAGAGCCACTAGATTACCAAGAGGTCTGTGATACCCCCCAAAGCTATATAAAAAGGTGAACTGTTATATTTCTCCAGTATGCAGTGCAAAAAATTTGATTCCTAAATTTACGGTCAGTATTTCAAAATAACAGATCTCTCAAAGACTGCAACAATACATACCATGAATTAATGATGGATGCATACTTGATAGACCTTCACTAGACAGGAATAACATGCAAGTACTCCTTATTTAGGAAGGACAAAGAAAAACTCCTTTCTCACCTAAGTTCAAAGCGGAAAAGACTACGTAACATCCTCTAGTATCCATTCCAATTGTTTAGCAGCTTTTTAAACAACCAAAAGTGAAATATTCTTTACAAAACCTATCCCAGATTTTAAATGTAGCCATCTGAGACAGTATTTGGGAAATCTGGTTAGTGCTACGTGAATATTCACACTGTGAAGATATGATCAATAATGTCAATGACATTGTACCTCTGCACCGATTTTAACCATGTGAATTGTTGTACTCTCATTAATTGGAAATTCAGTTCCTCGAACCCCTGACCATCTTAACATCTAGGAACCAGTAACCCGATTCCATTGTATACAAAAAGAATGTAACATATCACTGGTCTTAATAACTAGGTGTTACTCAATTTACATTTTTAGAAACAGAAAAATTAGGGTTGGAAGAGACCTTCTGAGGTCATCCAGTCCAATCCCCTGCTCAAAGCAGGCCTGGTTACAGAACATGTTGCTTAGGTCCATGTCCAGTTGAGTTTTGGCTATATCCTAAGATGGAGATCCCACAGCCTCTGGGATCCGTGTTTCAATTTATTGCCTCTTATCCTTCCACTGTGCAGCTCTGAGAAAACTCTGGCATGATATTCTTTACACTTGTCCATTACGTAGTTTTAGATAGCAGTAAGATCTCCGTTAGCCTTTCCCTCTTCAGGTTGGAAAAGCACAGCTCTCTCAGCCTGACCTTGTACATCGTTTGCTCCAGCTCCTGATCATCCTGATCACCCTCCACTGGACTCCCTTCAGTCTGTCAGTGTCTTTCTTGCACTATTAAGCCTAAAACTGGTCATGGTACTCCAGATGTGGTTGCACAAATGTTGCATGGAGGGGAATGATCGCCTCCCTTGACCTGCTGGCTATGCTCTTGCTAATAGAGCCTAGGATGCTGTTGGCCTTCATTGCTGCAAGGGCACATTGCTGAGCCCTGTCCAGCTTACTGTCCACCTAGACCTTCAGGTCCTTCTCTACAACCTTTTTTCTAGTCAGTTAACCTCCACCTTGTACTGTCAAAGGGTTATTCTATCCCAGGTGTAGGAATTGCCTTTCCTCAGCTTCATAAGGTTCCTGTCAGTCCATTTTTCCAGCTTGCCTAGATCCCTCTGAGTAGCAGCCCTGTCCTCCAGCGTATTGACCACTGCCCATAATTTTGTATTTATTGTGAACTTCCTGAACATTTCATATTCCACATCATTAATAAAAACAAGCAATTGTATTGGTACTAGTATCAATCCCTGTGAAATGCCAATAGCAACCAGCTGCCAGAGTACTGGCCAATTATCCAGTCCATATCTCACCACTTTGTCTATAAGGATACCATGGCAGACGGAGTCAAGAACCTTGCTAAAGTCAAGGTAAAAGCCACTACTCTGCCCTTGCCCACAGAGCTGATATTCTCGTCATGATTTACCAAGGAATGATTTGCCCTTGGTAACTCCCTGCTGGCTGTTGCCAGTCACTGTCTTGTCCTTCATGTATTTGGAAATGTCTTCCAGGAAGATTTGTCCCATAATATTCTAAAGGACCAAGGTGAGACTGACCAGCCTGCAGTTTCCCTGGGTCCTCCACCTTGCCCTTCTGGAAGATGTCTCTAATGTTTGCTATTTCTAGTCATCGGCAACTTCCCAGATTGCTATGACCTTCCAAAGATGATATAGACCTTACGATGACATCATCCAGCTCCTTCAGCACCCTCGGATGCAGCCCATCTAGTCTTACTGACTTCTGTATATCCGGATGGCTCAAGCGCTCCCTGTGACTTTCTCTACTGTGGGTGCTGCTTCACTCCCAGAGACTCTGCTATTAGGCTCAGTCAGGTACGTGGGTGATTTGAAGACAGACTTTAGCAGTAAAAAATTGAGCCAAGAAGTCATCGAGTACATGGTCTTTTCCACATCCTTTGTCACTAGCTCCCTTGCCCCGCTGAGCAGTGAATCCACCTTTTTCTTAGTCTTTTCACTGTTGTACTTACAGAAGTAAATACTACTAAAATTAAGTGATAACTCACATGGACTAAGTATAGGATAAATATAAACACACATGGAATATTAACGTAGTGAAATAATTAGAGGTTTGTTTTTTTTTTTTACTATGAGGTGTTCAACAAAATCTGTGTCATTTTTCTCACTTACGGATGCACAACCAGTTTCCAAAATTTTAAGCATCCTTGTCTGCTATCAGACAAGTCCCATTGAGTGAATTCTGGTGGTTGGTCAGACTAATTTATAGCCATTTCCATCCTAATAAATATTCAGAGAAGTTAAAAAGGCAATTTATTTAAAAAATGATGAGAAAATGCTTCTTTTCTGCGTTTTTTTTTTTTAAATAAGATAAAAGAAAAAATGGTTCAGCCAACTCTATTTTTGATCAGAAACTAGATGCGAGCAAAAATAACGCAAAAATTTCATTTTCATAGATTAGCATTAAAAAAACTAACAAACAGCTTATTTTTCATTACTCTGAAACTCACACCCCACAACAATTTTGTTCTGGAAAATATTCCTTATCAAATATTCATAAATAAAAATTTATAAAAGATATGTTAACTTGCTTGGACTCTGTTTTTCATTAAGCATTCTAGACTTTTTCTTTATCTGGGTAAATCAGAATTAGTTCTAGAAAAGCATAATCTGGTTTAAGTTGGTCTATAATACACACTTCCCTGCCTCTTGCCTTGTACCAGCACCAGCATTCATTCAGCCCCCAAATGAATCAATTCAACTTACCGAGCTTGCAGGAAACTATTCTCTTTCTTTCTGGGGTTAATTTTCTGCTGACCTCACAAGTGAACTGACACATCAGAGAGCCAAGATAAATAATGGTGCCAGATCAAATGGTGCACTAACATGTAGGCCCACTTAAATGAAATTGCACCCTGAGTTAATATCCAGAATCCAGCAGCAGCCTAGATGTTCGAAACGCAGTGTTTGTGTATTCAGGTTTTTTTTCCTTTACATTTATTGTAATATTAGCACCTAAAAGTCAGTCAGAACTGTCTGCCAGACGTTGTTCAAACACAGAGTAAGTGAAAGTCACCATACAAATGGACGTGACAAAAGAGAGACCGAAAAACAGAAGTACCGCAACTGCCCCAGTAGCAAGTCAGTGGGTGAGCCAGAGACAGAGCTCAGGTCCTGTTCTGTCAAGCCAGGGCCTGTCTGCCGGAGAAAATACAGGATTATTACAGTATAGTTTCTGCTAAGCAACAGTCACCTCTCCACATATGGACACTTATTATTTGACATGAACTTCTCCACGGCTAGGAAGTGTCTTCTAAGTACTGAGTGACAGTGAATTCTTAGTCCTCAATAAAGTCAGTGGCAAGATCAGTAATTCACTTCCAGCTCATTTATTTTAGGAAAACAATATCCCCTGAAGCTTGGAGTACAAACAGATTTTAAGATAGGTCTCATCAACGCAAGGCAAAGGTTCAAAGCTAAGGGACAAAGAAAGCACAACTCTTTTATATACATGATTCAACTTTTAGCTAGGAATTGGATGAATAATGTTTACTGATCTCATCAAAAAACAGTAAATGTTTGTTTGTTATCTTTTCTTCAGCCTATTTTGATTCCTAAAGTATTAAACTGAAGGATGTTTGTGCTTTGGTTTTAAAAAGCCCGGCTTCATAAAAGGCCTGTATCAAGAGAAGAATGCATCACCAAGGTACAGGTTGCTATCTTAAAAACAAGAACAATATTTACTAAGTCATTAGGAAAAAAATGTAATCAGAAACGTTGAAATCTGTCTTACCCAGTTAAGTCTGGCTGAATTTTCCTTTGGAGAATGTAAATAAAACACAATCCCGAGTAAGCAATAAGGCTGCTGATTATCTGCTTTGTTGTGCTATCCTAAAAATAAACTAAACACACATCCTTACTACGTTACATTAGAGTCTTTTTCTCTCTCATTCTATTGATTCCTAAGAAAAAAGGCTGCCATTCTGTACATGTGTAAGTCGGGGGGGGGGGGGGGAGGGAAGATACCTTCTTCAGTCAGCTCAGTTTTCTTCTTCCAGTTCAGCTGAACTTATAAACATAGTAATAATGCCATGAAAATTCATAGAATTATTTACTACAAAGAAGCTAAAATATAAGCATCTCTTTCCCATCTCCCGCACATTAAGCAACTTGCACTACCATTGAACTGTAGGACTTAACATCCTTCCCTCCCACTACTGACCTTTATGTTCTCCTGAGGGAAGCATATGCTTCTATAAAGCAGAGTGAACAAACTTGTGGAGCAACCAAAAAAAAAGGGCTGCAGGAGGTAAAAGGAATGGCTGGCATACTTCTTCTATGCCATACTGGAAGTCTATCCATACAGTTGATCCTCAAGCAAAAACAAGATGAAATGGGTAACTTTAAAGACCCCCAGGTGCAGCGAACGATGGGAGTACCTGTTTCCCAGGTCAGCTTAAGTAATATTCAGTCAGGCAGTCTGAATCTAAGGAAATGCATACCCTGTAGGGATGAAATACATGAGTGGCAAGTGAAGGTACAGAGTGGTGAGGCAAGCTACAGGCTACTGAGATAGACACGAGATTCATGTTCGCAGTGCTATTACAAAAGATAACTTTGGCTAGTATCACTTGAAAAATGGTGAAAATTAATTACCAAATATTATGCAATATTTAAGCATTACAATAGGAGCTATTACTTATGACTGTTGCTCTTTCTTTGTAAGGTTGAAAATGGTTTGAGAAGCAGAAATTTGAAATGACACTGGAAATTTAGAGTTCCTAAAACTAACTTTTATGTTTATTTCACCATTCAAAAATGAATGTTATAGGCTATAAAGTCAGTAGGACATGAAAACACTTTTGGCTTTTGGATTGTTAGGGATACACTTAAGCATGTTCTCAGAGATAAAACCTTCACTTAAAATCCAATGAACTGCAGCTCTGTTGGGACTTTAGGGAAAGAGTAACATTGTAGGTCTTTGGTAATGACATACATAGTTAGAAGTCTTAGAGGAGCATGTAGGATTTTCAAGCTTACCACAGTAGACCACTTTCTTCAACTATTTACGTCCATAATAAAAATGTGCGGTACCTTTTGAATTGTCTGAGGTGCACATCACCGGAGAGCTTAGGCCAATCTTTAGCCAGGTGGGCTCTCCTTAACAATAGCGCTCTATCCGTGAAAAATACAGTTTATTAATGATCTTGAAGGCAATAGAACTATATTAGTGATGCAGGAGAAAGACTATGTCCTTTTGTGTACTACTTTGGTCTTTTTCAGGAATACGTCCCTGGGTCATTGAGTCAATGGCAGTACGCACATAAATTTCAAAGGGGCTAAATTTCATCTGAATATAGAAAAATTCCATATATAGAGAGGTTCACATCCAAAAGAGGAAGATTTTTATATTAAAAATGTGGCCTAATTGTTACTAAAAAGAGTCATCCTGGATGGCTCTTTGGGGGGAGATATGTAGGGATATAGCACTAGAGAATCCAGGATCGTAGTCTTTGAAGCTCATTTGAGCACTATAGTAATACAGTGATAAATAAAGACTAATAAATCAATAGGAAAAGCCACGTGAACTTTAAAATCAAGGTTGGAGGTCTCTCTAAAGCACATGTTCTTCGCTTTGCTGCAGGAATTAGAAGATCTCTCTTGAGGCTGAACAACGTCAGAAGGTCAGATGATCACTATGTTGTTCTTACAGCACATAAAATCTCTAGTACATTTTGGAGCTGAAATATGGATATAAAAATATTTGTTCTTTACATTTAAAAAAAGGTATCCTTGCTTAATTTAAGAGACTTTACATGTCAGAATACAGTGTATCAGCAGGCTTTTATATGTGGGATGTCTGTAATATCAGATCCATTGTGAGAAAATTATCCTTTGCATATCTAGCTGCACACACATTGCATAAATTACCCGGTTTTGCAAAACCTTCTCTACTATTCTTTACAGTGATGTAGACTGCTGCTTTAAAAGGTGCTGTGCTATTTCATCTGTTACATACTGAATGTTAATGTGTATTTGATAAGATTTGGGCTGAAATAACTTTTAACACTTTTGTATTTTACAAGTACTGTTCCTGAGTTTGTACTTGCATATTTTATTAGTTACTTTTTGTTGTTGTTACTTGGTACTTGCAAGCTGCTAGCAACAGACAGTTTATACTGTATTTGATTATACAGGTAGATAAAACAGTTTAGCACAATATAGTATAATCAGAACTACTCAAAAAATCAACTTAGCTTTGATCTTGTAATATCACGAGTGGTCTAAATGTACAACTTGCCCTTTTCAAGAAGACATTCGGTAGCTGGAGTGTGCATGAAAAGAGCTTTTATTTTATTGTGTCCTTCTATAAAGAGTAAGTAAACTGGAATGACAAGATCAATCATGTATGCATGCTCCCCGTGGGACTTCTAGGAAAAGAATAAAATAAACTTAATTTATTTCTGGTCTGGAGCACAAAAAGTGCTAGCAAGTCACAGTGCAAAGCTGGAGACATGGGACTGGACACAAACAGATCAGCAGAACTGAGCAGGTCCAAGTACAGCTCTGTGTGAAGGATTTTCTTCAAAAGAAACCAGAAGACACCAGTTCCATAATAGTCAAACTCTCCACAGGCATGCTTCAGGAACATGTATTAAATTCATGTATGTCTTTTGGGACTGGCATGGAATTACGTGGCTTTGGAGTCTGTTTCTTCCTCAGCCTTTACTGATTACTCCAAAGAACCAGAGCATCTGACTGCCAAGGTCACCTGGTATGTTAAAAAACCCCAAAAATAAAAAAACCCACATTCTAATTCTTACAGTGATGACTGTTTGATTATTTTACAGAGGTGACAGAAGCACTGGACAAGCCCATAATAATAAAAAAACATCTGTTAGTTAGAGCAGTTATGGAAAATAAGCAAGTATGAGTTTCCTATTTTCTCAGTTAAGGCCTTCCTTATCACTATCACCTTTTTGGGTATTCTCACTTCTGCATAGTAAATTAATCTCTAAACCCTGCAAAATGTTAGGATCAGCCTCCAGAAGAAATGGAAAAGCTTTCCAACATTGAAAATATATATGGACAGGAAAAAATGCCAATCCAGCTGTAAGGATCCGGGTGGAAGGGGGTCCTCTTGGTCATGTAGGGCTGGACCTCAGACTCCATGAAACTATCACCATGTAAGTCCTGGTAAAATTCAGTTACATTGCCTTTCATTATCAATCATTTTTAAACTTGTACTCTGAAGTAGTATCTAAAGCTCCAGTTGCTTTTTTGAAGTTTATTTGAGCCTCTTCAATCTTGTGTTTGGCTATGCATTCTTCATAATAGATTTTTTAATGTTCTTTTAAGTTCAATATTATTTGCTAGCATTGTTTGTCATGTTTTAGAACAGGTCAAAAAATACAAAAAGTTTAGAGTTCTTCAACACTTTATTTTCTAATTTTTGCTCTGGATCTCAGAAAATACGAACAGAAAGAAACTACATGCAAAATGGTTGTCTGAATCTCTAAAAATATTATTCATATTGAACTTCACAATATTTGTTTGGCTCCTTTTACAAATTCTTCAGCGCAGGTTTTCACAACTTGCAACCTATTATCAGAGCTAGCTACCTACTAACTCTATTACAAACTGCAATAGCAAGTAAAACCCTTTTACAGTAAAGCAGTTTTACACTTACTTTTTCCTGCAGAGGAAGGTTACAGCATGGAAGAAATAGCTGGCTATTTTGAGAGATACAGTGTAGAGCAACTCCTGCATCTCAGACTAATGGCCATTTCAGCTCTTGTTGCTCAAGTGCAGATTACTTAAATTTAAGTGACAGGCCTCAATATATAATTGTCCCAAACACAAATATTCTGTAAAATACATACCCTTTGAATTTTCACAGGTCTGTGTTGTATCAGCTAGGAATACAAAATCACAGGGCAGAAAGTCTTGCCTGAAGTTGCATTCACGAACTCCACCAAACTGAATTCTCACAGTAAATATTTCTCACCACTTTAGAGACAGAAATTACACAGAACAGTACATTTTACATGCAAGTGTTAATGGCCTTTTCAATCTCTCTCTAACCTAGAGCTATAAATAGAGACTAAAGTGAGAAGCTGCCACCTTTTTCTCTAGAGTTTCATTGATGTAACTATGCCAGCAGTGCCTGAGAGCACAGGCAGCGTGTACACTAACAGAAGGAATTTCTCCCTTCTTTGTAATTTTGCTACCGCCCTGAAAAATATGCTGTAAGCTGATAAACCCTCTTCCACCAGGAAAGCTACATCCATGTAAGGGTTTTCCCCACGCAGAATGATTTCAGCCTGGGAATGGCTTTTTAACGCTATGTGTCAATGAAACCTGTCAGTAAAACTTACATTGCACAGCAACCTCAGGTGTCTGCCCTTGGTTCCTTTCCATCTCTCTGCACCTTGCTGGCAGCCGGCACCGCCTAGCAAATGTCAGTACAAGGAGCCTGATCTCAAGGCAGTGGAGAGAATGGAAAAAATGGTCCTTAGGCTTAGTGCCGAGGTAGCTGAAAACTACATAGTTCCTAATTTGTATCTCCAACAAAACTTGATTTCTCTTCATCCTGTTAAGAGTTCTAAACAATTAGATTTTTCCAGATATGCTTCCCAAACAACACATATTGAGAACAATCTTCCCCACAAAACTTTAATTCCTAAACCTATAAGGGTTATCATCCTTACACAAACATACACACACACACACACACACACACACACACACACACACACACACACCACAAAGCTATCTCTCCACTTCCTACAACTTCCTAAAACAGAGCAAGTACAACAGCATGCCTGCTGAACAGGGCTAACACAATGCTTAGCTGGGCTACTCCAGCAAAGAGCGCTGAAAGGTAGTGTCTGCTGTGTTTTCTTGCTGGTGGTATTAAGACACACATGATTTAATTCCTAACCTAATCAAGGAAAAATCAGATGCCTTTGAATATCCCGTCTTCCTTTCTTGATATGTAAATTTTTAAACATAAAATTAAATGTAGATGTTTAGTCAGAGCTACAGACTGATATTAGCATTGTGCCAGCACATTTTCTGTATTTATTACAACCTTCTAGCTAGGATATGTTGACATTTTTGTTGGTCTACTCACCATCCAGGCAGCTAACACTGATACAACACGTCCCAGAATGGCCCACTGCATCAAATGCGAGAAGTTTGTGCAGTTCCAACTTCACAGTGTTTTTCAGCTATCTTGTATTTTCTCTTTGATACATTATTGGAGCTATCTCACTTGATAGTATTAAGCCATTTCCTCAGGCACAGGATGCCTTTTTTTCCAGACTTGTTCCTGTGAGATCTGGGGAGCAAATCTGGGCTTAATCTACACTTCCATCTTCCTTGCAGTTTTACTGGAAGCAGCTGTTACCTCTTCTTTAATAGTTTGCAGGTCGTGAGGCAGCCTGAGGGACCCACCATATGACATCCGTGCTCAGTTCTAAATATACAACTGCATGTCGTGTTTTCTTGGGGCAATAGTAGAGCAAAGGGACTCTCACTTCCTTTGGCACGACCGTACTTTCATCTCTCGACTGCAAAACTTTATTTATCCCCTGTGGCTATACTGAATAGCTTTTCCTTTTTTGAACTGAAGGGTTAATTCTATTTTTAGTGCTATCTGCGAATGTACTGTAGCTTCATTGCCTGTTATGCTAGACATAAATATCAACACTGCAAAATTCAAATCTGTTAGCCCTTAAATCTCATCTCTGCTCAATACAAGAAATTCAGACAAATTTTGGTTAAGAGAATAGGGGAGCCTACGGATATAGCCCATGCGGCTTAACTTAAACAACTATCATATTAAAGGTGGCGGAAAACAGATGTGTATAAAAAGACAACATCTTGCAGAACAGAAGAGAATGGTAGGATTAAGCTTCGTAATGAACATAGTCAGCCATAAGTACAAAACTGTCAAAAAAGGAAAGAGAATTTTACAATGTGCTAGGGGACAAAGAAGAGAGTGACAATACAGGAACTTGCTATTACATTTTTAGGTTCCCAGGCTTACATGAGGGCGCTGTACAGCAAATAGAGGGTCACAGAAATGGGATCAAAAATGAAGGCCAGAGAAGTACCTTCCGCAGGGGGGAAAAAAAAAGCCTAAAATGGTAGTAGCATCTGAAAGAGAAGAAATAGTTTTGAGCTACTATGCTAAGTTAACCAGTGGGAATAGATTTATATTACTTTGAAAAGGTTGTCTCAGACATTTAGGGGGGAACTTCAACTCTGTACAGTACAAAAGAAATATAACATTTTAAAGAAGAGGAAAAAGAACTTCAGTTTACTGGACTTCTTAAAGAAAAAACAGTTGACGTATCAAAAAACTCTTACAAATTAGCTAGCTCTGTATAGGACTGTCTAAACTGTCCTTTAATGCTCTCATTGGGAAAACGATCACTAATAAAGGTGTTAATATTTGTCATGATGATAAAACCGGTAAAAATTATTCATTGGAGTTTTAACTTTTATTCCTGTATTTTTACCTGTGATAGAGCCACAGACAAAATGAAACTGTGCAGAATATGATATCCAGAAAAATGGAATAGTCTTAAAACAATTTTTTTTTTATTAAAAACAATCCGTTTGGTAAAAGTATAATATGAATTTAAATCTTTTAAACTATTTGTTGGCAAATATTTCTGTGAGCTGTCCCAATCAGTTTTTAGGACTATCAGAAGAAAATCTCCCAAGACTGCTGCTGAAGTTTGCTATTTGAGATTTCAGGAGGAAAGTCTTCATGCAACTATCTAGAAATCTCCTTGATGTTGTTGCTCTTGTTTACAAAGTTTATTATCCAGTCAGTGAACAGCAGCAATACCATATGGCTTAGATGACAAGCTGGATACCACAAAGGTAGGCAAATATAAAGGTGAGGCAAATAATTTGTGGGTTATTTGAAAATATATATTAAAATGTGGCATAGCTTAACCTTGATCATGCAAAAGTACAGATCCATTGTTCTACTTCCATGACCAGGCCCGATATTTCCATAACATGACTGGTGTCAGAGATCTGTAAAAATAGCTCAGAGCATGCATCTATTCCTGCTTATACTCTGAGCCTCTTTGTGCAGGCTGCTAATTTTCAAAAGCCTTGCTGAAATCCAGTATGATTTTTGAGATCCTGAAGGCACAGAGTGAGTATTATCCTCCTTTTGAAAGTTGATCAAGCACATAATAGATAATGTAAGCAAATAAACAAAGCAAAACAAAAAATACCCAAACCCAGCACACAGAAATCTGCTCAGCTGGCATTTGAAATAGTCGAAAAATAAACAGACAAAAATCCAAAACAAACAAAAACAAAAACCTAATATAAACCATTTAGTATACAAACTGATCTTACTGAACGGACAAAAACCCCACCTAAACATCCAAATAAGTACAGCTTCTTTCAAACTATTTCTGCTAAAGAAAAATGAAACAAATAAGATCAACCACGAAACTCTGGGTTTTTTAAATCTAAAAAAATGCTATCATACTCCAAAAGACAATCATTTCATTCTTTTATCTTTAATTATGGAAATTACAAATCTCTTTCAACTTTTTAGAGCTCAACTTGTTATAAAAGCTCTTTAAAAGAGTTCACAGATCTTCAAAAGCATTTGGTCACTAAACTGCTATTGAAATCCTACTACTTTCTTTCATGCAAGGAAGGCCTTTGGCTTGAAAAGTTACTTTGACAACAGCATAGGACAAATGAGAGGATCTCAGGACCAAATGCAATTCAGAATAGGAATCTCAATAAATATCTAAAATACATCTAATGCTACATTGGATGACCAGTAGTGTACCTCAAGGTACGGTTGAACTCCTGCAGACATTCTGCATTGGAGGAGTGATGCTGAACAAAAAAATGATCAGGAAGACATGTATGAACACACACACACACACACACACACATGCCCCCCCGCCCCCCGCCACCCACTCACACACATACACAAGTTCACATACGCTTACAAGTCGTATTCAAGAGAAAGAGCATATGACTATGCTAGCTCTTATGACTAGGGCCCTTCTACCTAAGCTATTGATCCTCTCTATCCCGGTTTCTAAGCAGTCACTTGCACTGCTGTCTTTAACACGTCCTACCATGCCACAACACAGAAAATCATTCAACCTCTCAGAAATTTTAAGAGGACAACTATAAGGCAGTGATCTGAGATGATCCAGGAAAAAAATAGATTCAAAAGTAGAAACTGGCCAAATCAGCAGGTTTACAAAAAGTCAAGATGCCATTCTGTTCTACTAGATTAAGACTGTTCTATTGGCTGTTGAGGATATTCTCACGCTTTGCTCTGAAGTCACGTCTTAAGACTGTCACATAATTCTTCTTACCTGAATATATTCCAAAATGGTTATTTCATTTTGCTCAACAAAGGCCTACTTCTTCAAAACTATCTTCAAAAGACAAGCTACATGTTTCATAAAAATATCAGGTATGCTTTTTCAAGACTCAGACCTATTCTGCTTGATATGTGTAGACAAATAGGATAAATCAGGTGTTATGTGTCCCACTACACTCATTTTGTGAAGTACAAGCTGCAAAACATTTTCCAAAAATGGGACTTCATAGCACTATATGAAGTGGATTTATAGCACGCCATGAAAAGAGGCAGCAACGCATTAAAAATCCTTGCTATTTTTGTTTAGAAGAAACAAGTACCTCCAAGCAACCAAACAGCATGGCTTATAATTTGTAGTATAATAGCAGCTCCAGTCCATAGCTGAAGAACTGTGTTCCACTGGGCAAGGTAGCTTATACTTTCACGAACAATGAAGACTTCTGAGTCCTCACCTATTTCTCCAAAACGTACAAGTTAACAGAACACATGAAACCTCGAACTTCCTCCAGAAAATAGGTCAGTTTTAGGTTTGTTAAATTGTGCAGTCTCTCCTAAAATGGAGGCAATGCAGAGAGAAAGCAGCACTTGCCTTAAACAACTTACAGTAAAATACATATAGTTATCAGCTGAAAGTACAAGTGCATGCTTTTGAAGTAAATCAGGGGCAGAGTCAGATTCCAGAATGAGCAGATCAGAATAGCAGGACTCAGGGCACCTAGATTCACACTTCTAGGATTTGTGAACTAGATAGCTGGACGCAGATTGCGATCTGAACTGAAATTTTTCCACAGTTCATTTCATCTTTTAATTTGGGCTCACTGCTAGCAAAAATAGGAATGCACTCAGCTGTTTAAACTAATTGTCTTTTTGTTGTTTATCAGTACTGCTAGTTTTCATGACCTAGTCGATTTTCAAGACCTATCAGCAGTATATTCACATATTTTATATCCCTTTACATCAGTTGAAGACTTTCAGTCTTTGCCCTTCCATACATAGACATGTAGTTGCACTGTTTATTCACGCCTCACTTCTACCCCACAAATGGCCTATAAAAACTCTCAAAAAAAAAAGCGTATGATTTACAAGGCAATCTCAGCAAGAAGCAGTGAATGGTCTCATACATTCAAATGCCCCTGCAAGATCAAATAAATACCTTGGGTGAAATATAAGTTGTTCCAAACGGTGCTGAAGTCTACCTCAAACATTTTTAGTGTGCAGACATCATCTGGTGACTTAATCTCAGATTTAGAGCCACTTATCATCAGGGACCAAATTCTTCATAGGGGTGATGAGTGTTTTTTGAATGTAGAAAGTAAATATTTTTTTCTCCTCCAAAAAGGATGCAAGGGAAGTGTTTGGCAAGATAGTCAAGCTTACCCTCATCCAGGGTAGTGGCCACCCCCTGAAAAAATCATTATGCTGTAGATATAAGTTATCCAAATCACCTCTCACCTCTGTTGCAGCATGTGGCAAAACCCAGAAACATTTGTATAATATTGCCTTGAACAGCAATATCACTCCCTGTACTTTTTGAGATGTACATCAGAGAAGTCACAAGTTGGCATACAGTGCAGGAACCAAAAGTATGAGGTTCCTGTTGAGATCATGGATAAGTGTCAACAATGAATATGAAGTGAGAAAAATTCTCAGGAACACATCAGCTAGACTTCTCACGTAAAATTAAGTCCCATAATACTCTACTTTGCATGATAATCTTACGTTTATCGTTCTGTATGAAGAAGGAAAAAAAATACACTAAATATGTAAATTGTTTACTTATCATCAAGATTTTATCCTATCACAACTTTTCACAAAAAATGAAAAAATAAGTGAGGCCTACTGCATCATATTCAGTATGCAGTATGTCCTGCATAAGCACAAACAGCAGAATATCAGGCTTTTGTGCTTTATAAGAGGCTGCTCAATGGCACTGATGACCAGGAAATCAAGATTTTAAACCTTGGGCATTTGAATTCAAGTTCCGAAATACATGTTTAGGCATCCAACAAAGGAATGTTGTTTAAAGAGGATAAGATGTGTAGCTTTCTGTCAGTGGAACAGGTTGTGGGTTTCTTTTCACAAACTATTGTGCCTAAAAAAAATTTCAGTGTTTCACTTTTCATAACTTTTTCAGCATAAAACTTTAAAAAATGGAATAATTCCTTTTGCTTTTGTTTAGAGTAACTCCAAGCTTATGAATTCAATTTTTGGTATAGTAATAATGAGGCTTCCAAATCAAAGTTTTTACTAATTGTATTCTGGAGAAAGTTTTGAAAATGTAATTTTTCCAGTTCATAGCTAGTGGACATTTTGAATCTTATCAATGCATTTAAATATCTGAAGGGAGAGTGTAAAGAGAATGGGGCCTTCCAGTGGCGCCCAGTGATAGGGTGAGAGGTAATGGGCACAAACGGAAACACAGGAAGCTCCATCTGAATCTAAGAAAAAGCTTTTTTCCTGTGAGGGTGACTGAGCACTGGAACAGATTGCCCAGAGAGGTTGTGGAGTCTCCTTCCTTGGAGATGTTCAAAAGCTGTCTCGACAAGGTCTGGTGCAACCTGCTCTAGGTGACCCTGACTGAGCAGGGGGGCTGGACCAGATGATGTCCAGAGATCCCTTCCAACCTTGGCCATTCTGTGAATTTGTGATTTTAATATGTTAGCATTTCTTCAGGAATCACTTTTTTTTTTTTTTTTAATTTCTGATCAGTTGTAGCATACAGTTGCAATGGAATTCTAATTAACATAGGGAAGCTTACTAGTGCTCCCAAGAATCAGAATATTAAATAAAAGCCAGGGTAGGTTTATAAATAAGGCACTTGCTAACAACAACTTCAGTTAGTCCTAAAAATAATTGCTTTAAAATACTAGAATGATGCAGAAAAAGTGAAGATATAATGCAAAAGAAGCATAATGAAAAAGAATGTGGAAAATATGAAGAAAAAGAGACATATTAATGCAGCATTAAAATTTTCATTACAGTAGATAAAACATTCTAAACATCAGGCTATAAATACGTAAAGTTATATGGCTTAATTTTGCACAAGGGATCAGAGAATATTTTCAGATCTTAATTCCTAAATAGTAGATGCTTTTTTTTTTTTTTAATGTCAGGTTTATTCTTCAAAGATAGCATTTAGGAGTCTACAGTAAATACAGTGAGATATACTTAGTGATGCCTATTACACACCAATGATTCAATGTGCTGTATAGACAAATGCATGCTGTATTCATTTATTATATCCTTTAGACAGAATTTAATACTGCTACTCTCACTTTCAACACTAAATGGGAAAATAAATTTGAAAAAGAAACCTGCTGTATACAGGGCTACGTATGGATGAAGAGAGTTACAATTCCAATTACTTTCTTATTTTGGGTGTGATAAAGGGATAAAATCAAAGGAAACTTCTCTACACTAGTATTATTGGATGTTGAAGCTTTTTTTGAGAGGGATTACAAATGATTTACAGAGCTCAGCACCAAATAAAATTTCAAGGCGGATTTAACGTTAATCAACTGTCTTAAAACTTTTTGAATGTATAAAAATATATGATTTCAATCAGCTATTCCCTCTTGGTGGCTCGGCCCATCCTTTACTCACTGTTCTATATGATTGCCACTTTGAATTAAACACCTTTTCACACCATTTGCTGTGCAGATGGCAAAGTGCTCTGTGAATGACAGAGCTGAAACCCCAGGGGTTCTGAACAGCACACCAGAAATACCTCGCAGTAAGTAGACACGTATTATCTACTCTTGACTTGGCTCTAATCTCCTCCTCCAAATCCTTGACTGTCTGCTCTGCCCTTTGGGGTTTTTGCAGAATACACCACCTCTGCATCATTTTCAGAGAGCTCTGGGAGGAGGTCTGTCAACGTCTAGACCACCATCAGTATAGTTTAAGAGTCTGACAATTCACACCTCTCACCCACTGGCAGCCCGGAGTGGGTATCTCTTCCTCTGTGCTTTCTGCACTGTAAAGACATTTGGCCGTGGTGAGGGAGAAAGAGGTACTTAAAGCAGTTGTAGCATAAACCTTGGGAAACTCCTCACAGCTCTGGGCCACCTAGACTCTGCCATTTGCAGCTCCAGGGAGGGGCTGCAGGAATGGGGGCGTCACAGGAATGTCATACCACCTCTCCTCCATGAGTCCTTGCAGCCCCGCAGCACTCAGACCTCCCTGCACAACTACTCTCTTCCCTTTCTCAGACCCTTTTCTCCTGATACAAGCACATTTTTAAGATCGCCTACCTTAACGAAACAGACAAAAGCACAAAGTCAAGCAGAACAAATCTCAGCACACTTGAACCCCTATCTTTCTCCAAAACTCTTCCCATCTCACTAGCATCTATGGTAAACTCTCCAAATGTGATGTTCATTACCACTGTTTCAGTTACTGAGCTTACCAAGAAAAAGTCAGTCATCACCATGAACCAACAACAGGTAACCCACAGCTTGTAATCACCTCTGCATACGGAGAATGGTGTCTTTACTGAATGAACTGGTTTTTGTGAGTCTGTTTGCCTGTACAGACCTCAGTGCAAGATGCTGATTCTGCAGGATGTCTTTGCTTCATTGACTCTGAGTGAATATAAGCAGAAAATTGAATGAAGAGAAGGAAAATATGGGGAAGGAAGAAAATGGGAGGACAGGAAAAAGGTCCTTTAAAGAAGGACAGGAAAGAAGGCAGTGGGCTATGGACCTTGGTATTATTGAGCTGAAGAGATGAAAGTTAATACAAAGAGTGACAACATACTTAAAGAGGGGATGAAAAAAGGCCTTCCTATAAAATATGTGTTCTCTCTGTGGGGTGTGACATGAATGACTTGTGCTCAACCAAGTAGTGTCGCACAACATCCATGCGACACATCGTCTGTGCAAGGCCTTTTAGAAAGAATACCTCTGCTCCCCGGTAAGCCATGACCATCTTCCAGCTCTGTTCTGAAATCCAGACACATGATCGTCACTGTCGAACTTCACTTCTGTGCCTCCAGTTCCTTGTGACAACAAGGTGATAACTCCGTCATGTAATAAAATGATCTGAAGCTTTGCCATTGCTTTTAGAAATCTTTATCAGGTTATCTTATCCCATTGAAAAAACTGCCAAGCAGCAGATGAAATCCTTGAAGAATGAGAAACATTTTAAGGACTTTTCCTGGAACACTGGTAAAGTGAAAGGAACGTTTTTTCAGAGACAAGTCATGCAAATGAGTAAATGTTTATGGGCAGCTCATTTGAGAGTGGAATATTCTGCTGTGTCTGACAGAAGTGAATGAGCTTAAAGGAAACAGGGTAAGGGAGAGGCAGAAGCTTTTTGAAAAGTAAAAAAAAAACATTGCTACCTTTTTGCTATGGAGAAAAAGTACATAAATAAATAAATAAAAAGTGTGATCTACAGATCTTAAGAGATGGAATAGACCTCAATCCAATGAAATCTACAGCTAGAAGCAGTAAGTTAAACCTGTTACAGTGGAAAAATTGTATAAACTTATACAATTGAAAAATTCCTCCAAAAGTCACATCTAGAAAAATTGACACAAAAAGAACACCTTCAAACACACTCTTATTTGTAAGGACTCACAAATAATAATGCATAATACCTTTCCAAGAAAATCTTCTCACAAAGTGGTCTCTGATAGGAGAGTATCAAATTGTGCTAACCTCCTCCAGTATAAATAAAGATTCTGAGAAAAGAAAGCATTAAAAAAAATCATTAAAAATGTTTCTTGCTTTCAGATCTGGAAGAAAATTTGTTGATTTCATGTTTTCGTGAAAAAAAGAGAAAGAAGTGCAACCAATGCTGGTACCAAACACTAACATCTGTATAAATATTCTGGAAAGGAAATTAAGAACTGCAATAATAGTGATTAATACTGACTTAATTTACAGCTAGTGCAGCAATGAGTTAGGGAACACAGTACTTGGGAGGTTGTTTATGTCAGACTCCTGTCCAAGTACATATGGTCTCAGTGAGGTATGTTTCTTCTTCTCTTGTATGCTAGACATGGATCCCTGTTAGGAAGAAAAAACTACAGAAAGCTATTTAAATGACATATATTTTCCTCATGGTAGTGGCAATATTCTTACTTTATGTATTCTACCAAATGTTCTTTTTTTTTCTGAAAAAATCTGAGTAAGTTCAATCTGAGGTCTGCTCTTATGTTTAATAAAACAGTCTATATCTTCTTTTCAGACAGTACTGTCTCCTGGTGCCTCACATTGTGTGAAGATATAACTACCAGAAGTGGTTTTTTTTTTTTTAATTTGACTTTTTTTAAGAGCCAAAGAGTTGAGCTATCTGATATTTTGTTGGTTTCAAGCCTCCCTATCAGCATTATACAAGTCTAAAAATTCACCTGAAGTACTATGTATCACTAATTACTATCCTAACAGGAAAGTAACCATCCTCTATCTCTTTCCAAGAGTGCACATCTGCCCATTCACACACTAGGCAAAACTTGTACAACTGGTTGCTATCGCACACTCTTCTCCAGTGCAAGTTTATAGGCCACAATACCTCTGTAATTTGTTTCCTAGTCTGTGACATCATATACCAGATGCAGCTGATCGGTTTCAGACATGATCTACCAGCTAGCTGCGACTGAGGTCCTAGAACAGGCCGCTTTGCACTGAAACATGGTACGTGTCCCTTAATGTGGCTCCATCCATGAAGAAAACCTCTCAGAAAACAGATTCCCCAGATACCGTTGAGTACTACAGCTCTTTCCCAGTTGATTCTCCTCTACTCTCTATTTCCATGACCCGTGCCTGGCACCTCATACCCTAGGAAGTCTGCTCTCTTCTTCTGGCTCAACCTGGGAAGCCTCTCTGTTATCCCTCTCAGATTCTTCAGCTGGAGCAGGTATAGGTATAGGTCAAGTAATTTATGCAATATGGGTATGGAACTACATGCTGGTCTTGAACTAATGTTAGCAATAATCTGAAAAACAGTAAGAGTTTTCATGTAATGTGCAGTACCATTTTTACTCTGATAAAAGCCATTTTGATGTCAATGAAGAGAAATAGCATGATTTATCTGTATCTAGATGTCTGCTTTAGCATAAAGTTATTTCTGGGAGGCATTTACCTCTCTTTACTGGCTACAGAAAAAAAGCCTAAGGCGATTCCACTGAACATGTCCACAAAGCATATATTTATTTATATAGATGAATCTCAGATCTGTCATGTAGTTAGCTTCATGCGTTTAGCTACTGCTCAGCTGAGACAAGCCCCTTAGTCACATTAACCATAACTCACACACTGGTTGAGCAGTGCTTTGTTTCAAATCATTCAACTTACTCCTCTGTGGCAACGTCAATGAGAAAGTAAAAAAAAACAAAAAACAAAAAACCAAAAAGCCTTCAGTTAATCCAAGACTCCTAAATCAGGAGGATTGTATATTGCAAGCTGACCTAGCCAAATCTCTTATCTGGACTTTGAACCAGATGGAAATGACCATTCAGCCTCATCAAGCTCTGGAGCGGGAGGTCTTCCAGGATTTATGGTCAGATATGCAGAAAACCCTTCTCTTCTTTCTCTTTGGGAAGAGGCAGTACTAGGATGTATCTTAGATCCTACCTAGGTAGGAGTTTGCTATCCGGTTATGTATGTGGAGTTGAAGGGTCTCGTCATTAATTTGACCATAAATGGTGGGAAGTGTATTAGCCAAGGGCTCCATGTGTAGCAGCATGAACTCAAGAGCAAAATTCCCATCTGTCAGCACCTGAGATGAAACAGATGATGGCAAAGCTACTGGAACAGAAATTATACTTCTCAGCCTAGGTTTACACCTAACTGCATCACCTTTTACTGCCTTATGATTGGCTGCAGAGCGGAAAAGGCCTGATAACCTGAAGTTGTAAGACACCTAATTCAAGCAAAGGAAGGAACGCTACTGCTTCGCTCAGGCCACAGGAGAGGGGCTCTGCACCTGAGAAGATGCCTATCTTGATGAATTCTCCTCAAGAATGGAATTGCTTAAGGGAAGCAGGGGCCTTTTTCCTCTGAGTGTGTCTACACTGTGAGAGGGGGAGAGCATATTTCTAACTCAGATAAGCCAGGCTCAGCTGCAAAATGGGTAGGCACCTTCAGCTATTCCTGCCCTCTCAGCCATGCCATTCTGTATGTCCATTTTTTACATTAGAGAGTAACATTAAATCTAGCCTCAGAAAACCTTAAAAATAAATTATTATTTTTTTAACAGAATGAGTTAAAGTTAAATGAGTTAAAGGTTAAATGAAACAAAAACAAAGCACTGTCCCTACCCCCAAGTCTATGGATCCTATTTCTATCTATTTTACTCAGAATAAGCACATGCATTGTATTTCCAACTCCCATCCGTCTGAACAGGTAAAATTATATCATAATTGTTACAGACATGAAAATGTAAATGCTATTTGTAAAGGGTTATTCTCTTTCTAATTATTAAAGATGTACATATGTAAGAAATTAATTTGTGCTGTGCAGATAAATTACGTAAATTATGAGACTGTAGTATTTTCTACCTTGCAAAGGGAATGCAACATTCCTTCATAGAAAATGAGCTCAGCAATAATTTTAAGCAATTAGTAAGAGCTCTGTACTGAGATTCAATGTTTGTAAATATTTGGAATGTTTACCTGTATCACAGTGAGATCTTAAACATTATAAGCACTATGTACGAGTTAAGGATAATATAATTCCCAATTTATAATCAACTTTGGAATTCATAACAGAACAGGTTTCCTGTTGGTGTGATATAGTATAAGATGGTTTTGAGTGTCAGAAATTTCATTGAATCTAGTAATTATAAAATGTCTGTGATCTTCCTTGAGAATCTATTTTCCAGAAAATAGTTATTGTAAGTCTATTGTAAACGTTTTCTGGAAAACATTTTTTTTGGTCCCTCCAACACAAAAAAATAGGAAAAAATTTTACACTAATTAAAAAGTATTGCAAATACCTGGCTTTCACTAGTCATAGCATTCTTTAGGGTGGGAAATTAAAGTTCCTTTTCTGCTGCCTCCTTCCTACAGCAATGTTGTGAAAATAGAAGAGCTTTTTTGTTTGTTTGTTTCTTTGTTCTTAGCCTTTTGCTAGCTATTTTTCGCTTACATCATTAAGTAGTTCATACGCAAAATGTCATCATTTTGATAATTACTGAAAAAGCCACAGAAATAGAAGACTAAAAGGTATAAGAATTTTGTCTTACATTTCTTTTAAATTAGAGGCTTCATTAAAACACAAAGGTCCAGCTTCATTTCACCAAATTTAGTTACTTAAAAGCTAGATTACTTGCCTAAGCTACTGATATTCCATCAATAGTGAAGGAAAAGACATGAGCACCTTCAGATGCTTAAACCCCTCTCTCTTAAACATCTGTCTAAAAGTGGAAACAATCATTCTCTCCAGATGCCAGTCTTCAGGCCAGAAGAAAACTAAACTAGAAACATGGTATGTTTTCCTAGAAAACTAGGAAACTAAAATAGTCTAGCCTCCCTAAATTTTGCATGGCTAAAACCAAGGGACAAGACTTTCATCTAGAGTTATAATAATTCTTGAAATCACAGTATTATCCATCACTTGGAGTGTAATGTTTTCTCAGTGCAATATCCAAATACATTCTGCACTACAGAGGAAGGCTTCTGGAGTATCATAGATATAATTAAGGCATATGAAGTTTCTAGAGAATATCCAAAGGAGAAGAACCAAAATCAGCAAAACATTTTTTCGTGTTACTGTTCTGCCCTCCTTCTCTCCTTTTGGGCCCTTTTTTTTTTTTTTTTGATGTTTCATTTAATTCCTGAATGAACCATGAAGTGTCATTTCTAAAACCATAGTAAAATATGTTCTGATAAGAATTTAAAATATATACCTCAAGTACATATCTGTTTCTGCATATCTATATATTACAACTCCAATACACTTGTGTTCAGGCGTTCAGAAGAGCTGAAGATGTTAAATACTCAAATCTTATTTAAATTGGAGCCAAACAGCCAAAGATCTTGGTCACTTTAAAGTATGTTAAGGCTGCAAAGATTTTATTGTTATTGTTATTATTATTGTTATTATTATTATTAAAGTAATGCCTCATGATACATAGCAGAAAAGGGGAGCTTTTATTCTTTCCAGAGCAGGCATACCTCAGAGTTTCCAGCTGTGCTAAAATTCAATGTAGTGCTGCAGCTTCATAAAGGAAACTGCTCACAATTCCAGGGGGACCATACCTACCGTTCTACCTGCCTTCCAGCCCAAAGATCAAGCCATACGACAGTTTCTGGTAGCCCTTACCTTAACTGAAACTGAGCCACCACACTGTTCCAGGAGCATTTTTGGCTTCCCTGTGTACCTTCCTCCTTAACTGCTGTAAAACCACGCCTGACTCCCACTCCTCCCAGTAATGTTTACCTCCACTCTAAAGCCAGGCTCTGCGTGTAAGTCTGGAGTTAGCTGTTGGTGTGTTACCTCCTTTTTAAAATTAATTTTATCTCTGCTGCTTCACAAATTTTCATCCGAGCCACCCCTCTGATGCTAAACAAAGGAAAAACTGTTGTTTTTTTTTTCTTTTTCTTTAAAGCCTTACTGGCCTCACCTCAGTCTTCTGTCTATCAGGAGACAGCAAATGCCCTAGAGAGGCCTCTGTTTGTTCAAGCATCAGGACGATTTGAATGTCTCCCAGGAACAGAGCAGCACCGTAGCAGTGCAATCTAATCAGGTTTTAGAGCTCTGGGTTTTATGTCATTGACAAAGACCACAACACACTGGACTGAATACCATGGTGGGGGGGGGGGGGGGGGAAGGAACACAGAACAATCCTCCACAACCACGGTGATGATTTTACACAAAAAAAAATCAGGCTCATTGGTCAACTATTTATCTTTTAACCCATAAGAGGAAAGGGACTGAATTTTCACAGTACTAGCATGCTAAGAACTATCTTATTACAATGGAAAATGATAATCATAAAATTAAAAACATATGAAAGTATTCCTACTTCTTTTATCATCCAATATCATTTAAATGTGAGCTTCTATTTGATATTTATAGTGGCCATAGAGCTAAACATTTATATTGCCGTATATCTTCCCTGGAGTCTATGGCTGTTCTGATTGTCTGCAGCTTTCTGCCCGCTCAGGTGCACGTTGCTAGTTCAGACGCTACCAGTTCACACTGTTAAGCTTTTCTGCACAGGAAAGCTAGAAACTTCCCTTGAAATGTAGGCTGAGATTCTCATGTAATCTCATGATTTCAAAAAAAAAAAAAACTAGGCCTCTAGGGTCGGGCCCTCGCTTTAATCTTGTCTTCAGCTGGAGGGTGGAAAATTACACTGCTACAATTGAGAACTACTACTTCTACTGCCATGTTTCTGTGCAACTCCGTCTTTTACTCAGATTAATATACATTTTCTGGGTGGAGGTTTCTGAATTATTTCTCTTAACAATGTTAGATGATGCTTTAATAATTATCCTATATTTTGCTTTGTGTGAGCACCTCTCCCTTGTTATCCATATATGCAGAGAGAATATATAGCTATATATCTTAAGTAGTAAGAACAAAGAACATTCTAATGTGCTACTGTTTTATTTTAAAAAGTAATTGAGTGGAAGGTAGAAGAATTGTACTGAATCATACCAACAAGAATATTTTTATGCTATACAAATATCAAAAATAGATGTAATATCTGAACATTTTAGAGCAGATTAATTGGGCAAATACATATTTAATTCTGTATATTGTAATTTAATGTTTTAACCTCTCTCCCATTAAGGAATCGTCCATTCATCAGATGTATGATGGTTAATAGCCCACTACGCATCCAAGCAAATAAGAAGGGGGTACTGTAAAGGTGAATTTGGATGGATAAATCATTTCAGCATATTTCTGAAAAAAGTTACCTTTGCCTCCCTGCAGCACACAAAGAAATACATATTCATTAGCAAGAACAAATTCAATTATTATTTCATGCTGCCATTCTTTTATACCAGTTCTGAGGTTGCTGTATCAGAGAAGTTCTCAAATGACTGATATAAATAGGAGCTAAAACAATGTTGTAAGTTCTCTGTTTATCCCTGGGGGTGTAATTCCCATCATACAAGAGAACTTATGGCAAGGGACACGTTAACACAAGATAATATGATTTATGCTTTATATCACCATACAGGCAGACTTTGGACAAACAGCACTGTTTGTCAAAACCAACGAGTAGAACAAAGCAGAACATTTGAACTTTACTCTGATTACACTTAGTCAAAGGGAGTTACAGGTGTACAAACTGTGAGCTCTGTGCTAAAGCTTTACAAAAATATTTCTCCATTTTCTCGATTAGTGAGTTATCAATCAAATAGACTTTTTTTCTATAGGCATAACTGGCAAATACTCCGTTCAGAGTTCAGCTGAACTACTGCTTGCAGTTTTTACTCAGCATTAGTTCTTTTCCTCTAAGAATCCCTTCATTTCTGATCCGCAATGTTGCCTTCTTGATAATATCTATCTACTCTACAGAGGTACCTAATTTTCTAGTAATTCACTGTAATAATATTATAAAATATTATTTAGTTTTCCTGAAAAAGAAGAAAAATTCAAATGTTTTCCTCTATTTTTAAAATATTTCTGTTTCACTCAGGTGAAACATTGAAAACTTTTCAAATGGGTTTTTTTGGGAATGAAAACTTGATATTTGAGAAAAGAAACAAACTTATGTAAAAGTAGAAGATTTCATTTTGGATAAATATCTTCTATGCAAATAGGCAAAGTAAAAATTACAACTTATGAACAGTACTATGATTTTCAGGAATGGAACAGTTTCTCCGGTCTCCACAGGAGGCAGACATTTTTGGAGGTGGAAGGATATTATATTGCTACATAAATCCTCAGAATCAGAGCATTGTAACCTTCACTTCTTATAATTAAAATCCTTCTAATTTTCAGAAATGTGGAATGATGAAGATCTCATTCACGGCAAAAGACATAGGAAGAGTATTGTTTGCGAAAAATCGGGAGTCCCTTTTTAAAAGGTCACTCTTTACTACTCGCCTTTGAAAGTGCTGTGTAAAAGTACTGTGTTTTATTGATGTAAAAAAAAAAAAAGAGTGTAGAAAAGGTATTCTACCATATAAACAGCACATACATTTTTGAACTCTAGTTGTGCACATGTGCGTTACGATTTAACTACACTTTATTATTCTAGGAAAAACACAGAGGAAGATTAAAAAAGCTGTCACCGAGCTAGTTTTTTGAACACACAATCTGTTATTGATATGAATCCTGAACTATACATATTTTTTTCCTTTAACTCCTGCTATCTAGTGGCAAGGAAAACATCATATATTTATTTTAACAACTATCTAAAAATCAGATCAAGCAAACTTGGCAGCCCCCATGCACACCATGCACATGCACAAACAACTGGTTGCAATCCACTTGGGGAAAACATAACCAAAAAAGAAACAGGGAAGACTGTAATTGTCTTATCCTGAGGTAACAATTCTATGCAGATTATAGATCATGCACATGCTTTCTGGGAACATGATAAGTCCTAAGGTTTGGAGCTTGAGACTTTTTTATGTATGTGTTTTTTTTGTTTGTTTTTGTTTTTAGCCTCACCAGCTTTGGATAATTTTATTTCATCTCCTTAGGCTAACTGAGAATTTTTTGTATTCAAAAACTTACATTAATTTTTGATAAAGTGCATTATGGGTCAGAAAATGGAAAAAAGGCTTTGAGGCTTGACTGTTTTGTAGAAGTCAGGAAGAGCCCAATTCATTTCCAAAGCAATCTCCTTATTTCATGCTCCATGGAAGATGCACCCTCCTTATTTTATTTGCATATTTGCAGTATGAGGTTTTTGAGTTGTATTTTCGTCTCTTATAATTTTATTCTTTGTTGTGCAAAATTCAAGATAGTTGTAATTAAGTCCTGTCCAGTATAGTTTCTAACTACATGCCATGGACAAGTCTGCCCATGGCTATTAAAAAATGGGAAGAGGGGGTTACAATGCAAAATAATTAAAGAGGTTAATTTACCTCTCATCAGGATGTTAAAGAAGAAATGCCACATGCTGCTGTTGTTGACTAATCTTAGCTTTTGTATCTATTAGTCCTATGCAGATGTGAGTAACTCATGACCTCTTTTAGTAGAAAACTGAGGTAAAGGCCTTCTGTCTCTGCCTAGTCCCGAACCCACAAAGTTAACCAATCTTGTTTTGCTGCAGCCCTGCTATCCGAATTCTCCCATGCTCTTTGAAGGCTAAATCTAGGCATTAGCTCATTAGCAAGGCATTAGCAAGGTGGTTGAGAAGCATCTGTCTGATAAACAGATCTGGCTTCTTTTCCTATCTGAAGCAGGACCTGGGTTATCTGCAACTCATGTATCTTTTTCCCTCCTCTCTGATGAGGAGTTAAGCGTCCCGGAAAATTTGCTGAGGAACTGACATCCGAATACAGAAAATTGCTAGCAGAAGCTGGGAGTCAGCCAAATGGTTGGCACCTGGCTATGACAAAAAGTGAAAGCAACATGTTTGCCAAATACCAGAAAAGGGCAGAGAAATTTGTCCTATCAGTGGTGGATGTTCTTCAAGGAGAGCTTGTCATGAATGTTCTTCATCTTCTTGTCACGAACAATCTTCCTCTTGCACATCATTACTGTTAGAAAGTTAAAGTTTATAATGGTTTTCGGACATGTCACTTTTTAAAAAAGAATGCTTCAAGATGCTAAATATTCATATAACAAGGGAACTGAATGATTAATAGGAATGCTTAAGAATAAGAAAAAGGAAGTAGTACTCATCTGTGATATCCCTGAGTTATTGTTACCGCAGAAAAACCAGCTTTGGCAAAATCCAAATCCAAGCAGAATTAATTTTTCAAATGAGGTTGGGGAAACTCGACGTGCTTCTTCAGGTAGTATCTACTCTTAGTTAAAAATATATGCCCAGGAACATTTTGACAACCTTTTTAATAGGCGATTGCTTACAATATAAAATTAAAACTAAATTTTACTTTTTCATCCTGGTCTATTAATAAATTGACAACAGCACTGACATAGCAAGAAGGCAAGCAGTGGAACGGAGTAGATATAATTTTCTCTAAGTATACAGTCTCACTCAGAAGGGATTCACCTCCAACGTTAAGGCTTTTGAAACTATGGAACGATGTCACGGCCAAGATGCAGAGTTTAGACATTTTACTGCATCTTGGGCCACAAAATTTATACCTACCCTGTAGTACCTAACTGCAGGCCCAGACTCTGTACTGGGGCAAGGTCTAGCCATACCCCAAGCCTGTCACCTCCTTCCGTGATCGGGCTTTCATTACAAGAACGCCTAGAGGCATAGGCCAGGAAGAAGCTGGACTTGCTCCTAGATATGGTCGGTGATGAGACCACAGTCCTTCAGCACACTCTCACTACCCGCAATTTAGATACGGTTTAAATGCCTCCCACCTTCCTCTTGTAAAGAAACATCGCATTTGGCAGATAACAAAGGTATCCACAAAGCGAAGAAGCTGTATTCTGTACAATGGACTACGATTCACCTTCTTAATCTGGGTTATTCCCACGTTTTATATGAGCAAGCAGGAGGGCTGCTCTGAATTATATTGTCAGTGCTACTTGGTTGGTGCAGCCTGAATCCAAGCATACATTACAATCCTTCCTAGTCTTTCTCCTGGTTCATCTCTAATACTTACATGAATCTTGTACAGCTACTCATAATGTCTCAAAATACTGCATTTGCAAGTGGAATTACCACTTGCATCTTAAAATCAGTTTGTGGCCACTATTCTCAAATAGCTTGAGAATGGAAAAGAAGCAGAATCCTCCTAGATATGTTCTCCACCCCACCAACATAGACCATTAGTCCAGATATAATTGTGAACCAAGTAGCCACCTGGAACCAGCTCAGTAGGTTGCATTCTCACCTGTTTATTCAAAATGTACAAAAATGCAAATATCCCACAAAACAGTGAGAAAGCTGGCTAACTTTTCAGTTGCCATGCTTTTTGTTATGTGCCAGGTCTATATTTATTTTCACATTTTTGAAATTATTTTAGTTAAGTTTGATTTTTTTAAACCACAATAATGCAGTCAGTATAGACAGTAGAGTGGATGCTGCTATTTCACTATAAAGTTCTTCTACCACAATAATCAAATGTGAAAGAGCTATTCCAGTAGAAACATTTTCATACCAATTCACCTACATCCACTCTAGAGCTTGTACTATTTTTAACCTTGCCAGGTTCAAGCTGATGCAGTTAAAGTAGCACAGACACCACCTGTAAACAAACCTCTGAGTGCTACATGGATACTAACCCCCACAGAAGAAGCTCTAATGACCTGCAGGACAAGGTACTGCTTAGGTATGTAATAGTTTTCACTGGAACTGACTGAACAGTCACAGGCATTAATCCTTCTCTGAAATGTAGAAAGCTAACAGTTTTCATACTGTAGGGGTTTTGTAAGCCTGAACAAAAACTGCTGCACATCTTCCCAGTGTGCGGTGGGCAAAACACATACTTACAAAATCATTAATTGTGTTCCTTCCGAGGTGCAGTGGCAATTTTTCAAGAAGACAAGTTGCATTCACTTGCCCTCTCTCACAGGCACACCGAGGGCGGTCCCCTCTGCCTGCACCCCTGTTACAGCACATTGCGCAGGACTGCATTTTTCCAACTGAAAAGCCGTAAGTAGATCTCCCATGGCTTATAGCCCCAGTTTTTAAGAGCATAGTTGTTGTTGTTGAGAAATCTGGTCCCAATTGCTGGTATACAACCTAGGCAAATTTTTATTTTTTGTCAGTCTATGAGGGACACATCTATATTTGCTCTCTGTCCGGATTTGCTTGTCACTTGTATATTTTCAAATGCCTTCGAAACATGACTTAGAAATAAGGATCCCATTGATGAGCAATGGGATTTATACATCTGTGCCTCCAAAATAAATTAGGAATCACATCCCGTAGTACTATAAGTCATCAATTTCATTTTCCTGGAAGTTTTACAATAAATAGGTATACGAACAGAAACTATATGCTCCAGATCGGACCTTGGAAATGTTATCAAATATGAACACCTTTCATGCTAATAATAAAGTTGCTACAACGCATATAGACAGACAATCAGCAAATTGGTAACCTGTGTCATAAGAAAAGCAAAAGGTTTTTGATTCTCTTTCTTTCCTACTTTTCTTTGTTTCTTTTTTGAAAAGTGAAGGGAAAAGCAAGGGTGACAGGAAGAGATGTTTCCCACAAACCTACTGAAGTCTTGATTACCAAAGCAACTGCTGCGTAAAGGTAAAAAAAAAGTTCCTAAAGAAGAGACTATGGAAAGAAGTTACCCACCGTCTGAGCCTGAATTTCACCTGCTGCTGAGATTTCTGCAGCAGATTACTGCTGCTGTTTAGACTTGTAGTTCACTCTTATTTAAAATATACTTGTTTGACTTCAAGAAGAGTTTATTGCTACTTGAATAGTACTCCATTTGAAGGAAAAAACTATGCTTCAATTTATCATTATTATTTTAGTGCCTTACTAAATGTGTGGAAAAATATACAGATATTTTTCTCAAGTCTTTTAATAACCATGCTATGCAGCACTAATTTCCCTCCAGTTTTCACTTAAAAATGCTTTTATTAGTTAAGCTCTGCTGCCATAACCTTGCTTAGGGATTTATTCACTATTCATAGTGTGCACACAATTTCTATTAATGATAATTAATGAGCACTGGTTGAAAAAAAGAATCACATAAATGTTTATCATTTTCATTTTTCACAGTAATGCTTTCAGCAAAGTATTTGATATTTTTATAGAGATACAACTGCATTTCTGTTAAGAATGTATTGACTTTAGAAGATTTAGCATGCATTTTTTCTTTATATATCGAGAATAGTATATAAAGCCTATTAAGGATGGGAACATGCACAAAATCAATGAGCTTGGATTGGCAATGAATTTTATTGGTATCACTTGAAGTATGAGTTGTGTCTATTAGATCTGAAGATATAATATACCCATAGCATTTATAGTTTTGGCATGTTCTCAAAGAGGCAAGACAGAAGTCCTGGTGAAATTTGAATTCTTTTGATATCTGAGGCAAAATTCAACCAAGACAGACCAAGATTTCACCACTCTTCTTCAGAAGTTGACAGGTAAGAGGGATGCACTCCCTTCACACATGATACCACCCCAAAGTGAAAATTTGAGTACAAAAAAAGAGGCTTTCAGAAGCTCACGAAACATCCATATCTGGCATGTTATATATTATAGCTTTATAGGCAGATTTAATTGTCTACTCCACTCACAGCTGTAAAACTAGCCTGTGTTTGCACTCATCCGAGCAGTAGAAAGATATTCCTCTATTGATCTTGTGAATGTGCTGTTAGATATATAGTTATAAATAAGCGCATTGAAATGTTTTCTCCATCGCTTATCAGATCTCTTATACTAAGCTATATATTTCACAACAGAGACGTATTTTATCCTGAATCCAATAGTGGAACAAGCTAAAGGTTATGTGCAAGCCATTTTTTAATGTTTTTTTGCTTTGGGCATCATAAAATACCATTGCCAAAATATATTTTTCTTAAAGTCCTTACTATGTTCTTTTAAACAAATGGAAACAATACTTCTGAATATGTGTAACTTACAGTACCATAAGAAGATGTGTATGTTACCACTTTTAAAATACCATGTATGACTGCACACGTATGCCCATATATTCTGGTCATCTTCTGAATTTTCATTCTTTCAATTTTCTACCCTTCGACTGAATTTTTTGAGGGGGAAAGAGAAAAAAAGCTTTTATGGAAGGAGGAGTTATTATATAGAGGAATCCTTTCCTCTAATATCTATTTTAGTATAAAATCTAATTTTATTGAGAGAGGAGGAGGACTTTTTTTGACAAAAAATATTTAGGGGGAAAAGAAAACTAATGCAATTTACTTTTTATTTCACAGAGAAATGAAAATGGAAATGCAGAGCCAGTATATTATTCAGCCATAACCGGTAATAAATGTGGACATTAAGCCCAGTTTGGTGGATAGGTTATTTTATTTTATGATTGCATGAGGCTTGATAAACGGGGCATGTAGATTTATAGTAAAGCTCCAAAGCTTTGGTTATAAAGCGCTATGGTGAGGGCTCTCATTTTGCTTAAAAATGCGCAGAACTTAGTATACTACTGATTCTAATTATATATTTCTCTAAAACTCCTCTGAGCATCAGTATGCTTTTTCTTCAGAGCAGAAGCTGAAAATCCATCTCAAACTTGTTTCAGTATGCCAAGAGCATCTCAAGGTATGAAAGAGTACCATGGTGTCAGCCTACACTTTTTTTCCTCAAATCTTCATACTTTTCTGGTTGAAATGGATGTACTGAAGTTCTGCCGATGCTCTGTCAAAGGTTTTTAATAATTGCACTTATGAAAGAGTAGGGAAAAAAAGAAACACTTTACTATGTGAAAATATAGGTTAATAAAATGTAAATTGCACTATAAAGGCATTGTAGATTGTTGTTTAAATTGAAAATTAGTCCTTAAAACTCCATCATATTTTCTATTTTCTAGCTACTTATTTAAGTTATTATAGTTTTACTAAAATGTGATATTATTAAACACAAGCTTAAATGCAATTTTTTTCATTTAGAAAGAGAAAGAGAAAGGATTCCGTAGAAACACACTAAATAAGATTTTATATATTTTTATGTTATTAGTCGAAGTAAGAATGCATGAAAATAATGCAGGTAAAAAGTCTTCTGTGAGGTTGTTTTTGGACCTCTGTCAAGGAAAATGAGACCAGTCTTCCACTTGCCGTTAGTCCTGTCTCTGCTCAAAACATAGTCTGTACTACAGGAGCGTCACTTTGCCATCTGGGTGAGCCAAGCTAATGCAGATAAACTAAACCAATGGACCTATAACTGTTCATACCATTGAAGCATCTGTCTCAAAGAAGTACTCATGTACAGAAAATTGCAATGTATGCATATACTTGGATTTTTGTGTGTATTATCAGCCATAAGATTATAAAAGCATATTTTTATCACATTTTGTTTCTTTATGAATATATACATTTTCTTCTTCAGTATGCATTTTGATTTCTTTCTGTCTTCCCTGTATTAGGCTTTATTTTGGAAAAAGCAAAAATTATACCTGAAGGGTGTCTGGAAAACAAAACAAAACCTTTTTAAGAAAGGATTTCAAAGAACGGGAAGATTACCAGTTATCCTCCAGGTCATTTTGTAGGACTTACTTTTTTTTATTTTTTTCAAATAAAAAGATCCTAAAGGAAGATGAGGGTGAAATTGAGATTATTCTTTATACCAAATCACGAAAAAACAAAATTGCATCTTTGTCTTGAATCTTGATTTCTAACAACAGTATGAATTTTTATTTCATATTTTGGACTCCACATGTTCCAGATACCTATTCAAATATCATATATTTTTACTCAAAGCCCACAGAACCTTGCAGTTACTAGTCTAACCACTTTTGGAAAATAAACGATCAAATATTTACACCATCCTGGTAACATTTTCACATGTATTTCAAGAACCAACTGATGTGAATTTTGACATCCTCCAATTAACTGAAGAAGTTCAGTTATAAACAATCAAGCACTCTACTCCTTTTTGTTTGTTTCTTTTCTCTCAAGTGAAGCCAGTTATTCCTCTTTCTTCACTATTACTTATAAATCAATGTTTGAAAGTTGTGTAAAAACTAATGATAGTTAACAGGAACAGCATAAGAAAGAATATGCCAAGGATGAAATATTATCTCAAATTCTTCATTTGTTCAGGATGCATCTGTGTCAAAAAAGTTATCATATTATTAACGAAACATGGCATATTCAGAAAACATCAATAGTGAAAGATCAATTATTTATATTCTCTATATTTCATTTGTTCACTGTTGGTAATAATCTGTTTCTTTGACCTGTAGCCATTAGCATCTCATTTGAGACCCAAAGCAAAAGAAAAGCTGGATTCATGTTAGATGCATCCCAAAGCATCATCTTTTTGACTGAAGAAAACTAGGAGGCAGAAGAGCACAGAGAAGGGTACTTCCAGTATTTAAGCATTTGAATAGCTAAATTGGGAACAAGGTATTCAATAAGGCTTTATGCCTTACAGAGGATTTGTTCATCCCTAGCTGTCTGTGAAGAAGTGTTCACCCTTCTGCAATGTCTTTTTCCTTTTTTGTGGCAAGCTGTCTGTAATTACTGTGTGTAATTATATTACCAAAATTTCATTTTTGAAAGAGTGAAAAAGAGAAAAACAAAGAAATCCCCTTAAGGTGGGTGACTATTTATCTAACTGGGAGGGGCATGCAGGGAAGAAGGTGCAAATAATTAAGTGGTTTTCAAAATAGCATGATTTAACTCTGCATATAATGTTAACCTGTAAACATCACATATAAATAAAACCGTACAAAAACTATACCTAGGGCAGTGATATGAGTAACCTTCCTTTATGTTCCTTTGTCATAGGATATGAACAAAATCTGCAGTGCAGTCAGGGACTATACTGGGAAAAGGGGAGGGAATGTGCCATATGTGGATGTGGAGGTGGACATTGCTTTCTCCAAACCCTTTAAGCCTCCTATTAATCATCTAACATTTTCTGTAACAGGCAGGCAATTGGTTGCAGTTTTCTAACCAGCTTTCTGAACACCTTAGCTTTTCTTTTCTTTTCCTTTTTTTTTTTTTTTAACCTGTTCTAGCCTGGGCATATGGTGGAACAAAACTGTGAAGCTAGTCCATAGACTGTCACTTTTGCTGTAGCAACACATGAAGGTGAATTTAGTCAATCCCTGAAGGGTCTAGACTTAAAAACCTCTGGCTTGTTTGCCTTCATCTGGTTGAAAATCATACTTGGATCTTGAAGAAACAAGCTAGCAATGACCCATCTAGCCCCTCCAGTCTTCTATGAACACAGTCAAACTCTATGTTTGAAAGTAAAAGGGTAGCATTGTGTTTGTTACTAAAATAAAAATAAAAATAAAAACATTGAAGACAAATTTTTAAACTTAGGAATCTAGAGATAAGCACTAGACTTCATTTTGAGGGATCCCCAAATATCTGCAATTTCTAGTAAAGGATAAAAATCACATGACCAAATGACTTCAGGGATATTACTATATAAAAGGCTAAAGCTAGACATGCTTAAGACCAGAAAGGAAGCCAGCCTCAGAGACAACACTAGAACTTGGAAACTCCAGGTTGTAAGACAAATGCTTATGTTCCTCATGTCTCATTTTCCTGCTCTCCTTCTGTAATCTCCTCCAGAGAACCAAGATAAATGAAATTCCTTTCAGCTACACAGGATTTCAAACATTTAAAGGAGAGAAAGCAGAGACAGAAGAAAAATCGGTATTTTCAAGAGTCAAACGAGGTATTTTTAACACCAAACTTAAACTAACTATAGTCTTGGTACTGTGCAACTAAAAAAAAACCCAACTGAAAAATCTTTAGTTATGCCCAACTTAGGATATTAACTTTCAGAACCTTTTAAAGCTGTTTTGCTGGCTTCATGGAAAAGTGCATGGCATGCACTGCATAGTCCTGGTCTAATCAAAAATAATTTCATTAAAAAGTTGCTGCATAGGTGTTTTTTTCCACTAGACTACACACAGCATTTTAAGTTATCTTTCACTTTTTCCCTTTGGACTTTAATGCTTACAAATGAAGTTTCATGCTTCATGAAACAAAGACTCGCAGGATGCTTAGGTAACCACAAGCAACAGAACAGGATGCCAGTCTGGGGTGGAATCTGAAATTCCAGTCAAACCCACATCAGCTTGCAAGTCCGTGGGAAGGCTGAGCTTATGACGCCCCAGTGCCTACCCCACAGGGGTGAGGACTCACAACCTGTGTGATTTTATTGTGAGATTCTTTATACTTTGTACATTAGTTACTGACTATTTTGTTCTTGATCGCTCAGCTCCTGTGGTCCTGCAACTACAGAAGAGATATGTTCTTTCATGTTTCTAGTTTCTGTGATCATGGAAGAAAGCTTAAAGCTCCAGATCTAGTCAAAAGTGAAAGAGAGAGAAAGTGAGAGAGTGAAAGAACATCAGACAAGATCCAATCCTCTTCGAGTATCCTATTTTTTTTCAGAACAATTTACTATTTCTTGTGTTTGGCAAAACACCACTTGTCCTGGATGCATACTCCTCTCCCTAGTGACTAAAATAAATTTAGCCTAGAAATGGCTCCCTTTGAGAGGATAAAAAAGGGGACTTCTAAGAATAACATAAATGAAAAAAAAACCATTATTTCTGCCCTACAGAGCAGATTATTGCAGACCCTAAGGTCGGTGCACAATCACTATGTTGACTTGCTGAAAAACTGGAGAATTCACATTGTCTTGGGGGAATGTTCCTCTATCCTCCCAACAAACACGTAACACATGCTTGACCCTTTCCTATTCAATCCAGTTCACTGCCTCATTTTTTCCTGGAATGAATACTGAGTAGCGACTCGATTTGCATGTTTTGTTTCCTGCTTAAGAAAAAAAAAAAAAACCCTCTGAACTCAATCAAATAGAGAAGAAAAAAAGAACTCCCTCACACAGCAACAATAAATCCTGAATTAACATTATCCTTAAAATATGCGACTGTGTTCTATACTCAAGCGCAGCCAATACTACTGAATTGCTTGATATGGCTTTACATTAGAATGACACTATTGAGATAGTTGAACCCTTGCACTTCTAAGCTCATGAGGGACCACCCTGGAGCAAAGCTAACAGGATAAATCAGAAATTGCTTCAAGACCAGGAGTAATTAAATTCACAGTGCTGGATAATGTAAGAAAAAGAGCAATTATGCGGCCAGAGTAAAAATAATTGCTCACACAGATGCAGAGTACAGCAAAAATTCACCTGAAGATACACAAAAGAGATTAAGATCACCCAGAAGATAAAGATATATATCTGACATAACACAGGGATTGTTGCAGACGTTACTGTGATGGATTCCACCCAGCCTACGTACTATGGATTACGCACCTTAAAAAAATATGCCAAAGAGTTGACTTGACAGTGATAGTTCTCAGCCGGGCATTGCCTTAACGCCTGGCGTTTCTGGAAAGCAGTTCATAACTCAGCATGGCTGAGGATAAAACTTGGCCTAGGCACTGTTTAGGCTCTTCTCTGCAGTAATTCTCCTAGCTGCGCCCTATCAGTATAGCCATCACCACATAACTGTTCTGTCTCATAAGGATAGTTATTTTTGTTTATATGGCCAGTAATGTGACAGGAATCAGACTAAACTACTCTTGCTTAGAGACACCTTATGTCTATCTTCCTCTAGGAGTTATTTCTTCCCTTAGAGGTCCCATGCAGTGTTCAATTCACATAACTGAAATAGCTCTCTCCTCAAAGGTCTCAGATAATCTTTTGCCTCAGTTTTATTTCCTAATTTTTACTCAGGACACATTTTTATGAGTAGCTTAAATTGACCAAGGCCAGCCTCTCTGTAACCCTGCATTTTCACCTTGCTAAGCACGTGAGCAATGTGCCAGTGCTGACACGGTGTCAGGACGTGTGGTGGAGGGTCCAAGGGGGCAGGACTCCTGTGGGGTCTAAGGAGGACCTGGATCTACTTAAGACAACCATGAAACCTCTTGTAGCTTGCCAGGCTTTCGCCATCCGCACACTGCCGCCACTCGTGAGTGGTTAATTGCCCCAGGATGAAGTAACTGAGCCTAATCATAATGGCCACATTTGAGTGCTCTACCAGTGCTGAAATGTAATACCTTGTGTTTATAAAATAAATAAAAGAAACAATCACAATTTTACTACTTAAATATACTCTTGTCTCCATAGGACAGTAGGAACTGTGGATATTAGAAAGGTTTTCTACTTATTTCTGAGAAAACTGAGATTCTTTGCTGCACCCAGCACCAAAAACTAATTAATCAAACTTTCACAAAATTGAGAGCAAATCTTTCATTAAACATAGCTGATTTTCTGGTTTACTTCAACAGTAGAGAGTTCTGGAGGTTTTGGTATGAGTCTGCAGCACACATCAAAACACTCATATCTACTTGTTTGACTTCCCACAGCCTGACTTAATTCCCATCAAGTCACTAGAAATATTCTGGTTTACTTAAATAGCTTTTTGATCCATACCAGTCTCCTCTGGAGCAGCCAAATTCTGTTGAATGAAAACTAACCCCTTAAGAGTTTTCACTAAAGGTACTTATTTCACTGTTTCATGAACCCTTTTTTTTTCCTTTTTTTTTTTTTCTAGCACCACTAACTTTTTGAAAATGCACTAAGAACTGTCTAGATTGTCATAAATTCAATTTTAAATTCTCTCTATAGCCATCCAACTAAAGACAAATTGATTTAGATTAAAATGAAAAAAGAGACACTTTGTATGAGAGGATTTGTTAGAGAGATACTACAGAGTCACGAATTCCACAGTATCTTCTAATTTACATTCTTTTTTCTTAATGCTTTTATTTTAAAATTTTCTGCCGTTTTTATCTATTGACTTTACTTACATATTCCTCTCAAATGCAGCGAAAGATTAGATTATTAAAAGTATATGACTATCTGCCAACTATTTCCATAGGAAAAAGTCCAATTTTGGGGTTAATTAACCCAAACCGGTCCATATACTGTACTGTACTGGTGAAATATAGAAGTTAGACTTTTTCTATTCTAAAGGAGAACTCTAAGGAATCTATTATTGGCATTTCGCTATTACAAAGCATTACAATCAAGAAAGACATTAGAAAGAAAATTACTTCCTGTACTGTAAACTGATCAACTTTTGCACTTAGTTTAACCTTTCTCTGAGCAGAAATTTGCAACATTTCTGGGCATTTTGTAGTCTTTCATGACATGAAAAATGACAGATAATTTTCTTCTATCAGCCGCTAGCAAAAGAAACAATTCTAAAATATTATCGCTAATGTTGTAATCCCTAGACCAATGGATTTCTTTTTAAACATTACAATAACCATACTCAATAATGTGTTAATATTTTAATATTAAAATTGTTATCTATACAGGATTGTCTCTCCTTCTAATAGGAAATTTTATGTCTATTACAATCTCTGTTTTCCTAAGGCCTTTGACACTAGAATTCTCTAAATAACAAGATTAATATATTTTAATTAAAAACCTTCAGGAGATTTCTGCATCCTATAATTGTTGATGATCTGCTCTCTGTAGGCCAAGGTGATGTTACAATGGTGTCATAATGGATGATATTGCTGCTTTTCAGATAGGATATTGCAGCTCCTCCAAATTTGGATTCATATAATGAACATATGAACTTTGTAACCAGTTCAATTATAATGTTTGCTGTTTTTTTCCTTTTGTAAATTCTCTGTGAACTTGCAGTTTACTTTACTATTTTTTCACTGTATTAACTCACTTCCTTCTGAAAGACGTTTTCCTCTGAGGCAAATATGGTTAAATTGTGTCATCTTGCACTTGTTCATAGCTACATTGCAGTAGTAACTGCAAGGAACAATTTTCCGCATTTTTCTAAATGGAAGCCATTAAGCATGGAAAATAGTTCTTTACATGTTTTTCCCTTTGCCTTGCTCTCTTCAATACCCTTGATGAAAGAACCCACTATTCCAAAAGAATTTAAGCAAAAGGGGAAAATCTGTGTTATAGATGGTCATAATGTGGCCTAGAGTTTCTAATGTTCACATTTTAAAATGGGAAAGAATAGGAAATATGAGAATGCACAGAGCCTATTGCAATTCCTAAGCCTGAAAGCTAAAGTCTATGCAGCAAATAATAGCTATTACAAATAGTCATAAGTCCCTTGAAGTCATTTACAGAGCCAGGCATATGACCATGATATTTTGCTAAATTATACTTATGTGTACTAAACTATGTATAAAAATAACATTGTTGTGAGTGCACAAGGCAACCACAGGCAGAGGCAGTAGGGTTGAGCTATTTTGTACATGCAATAATGTAACAGACAGCTTTAGGAAAATTTAGTCCATCAGTTGAGAAAGCTTAAACTTAAGGCCCTGCTTTCACCTCACGATTGTAAAAACTGTAATGTTAAGTGCCAGATTTTATTTGTTTAGGATATAGAATGTTACTCAAGAATAAGGCAAGGCAAACAATAAGCTAGTTTTAGAGGCACGTGATGTTTTTCCACACATAAAATTGTTGCTTATTTGCATACATATTGTATACAGTAGAGTACAGTTGCTTCTAGCAAATATCAGATGTGCATCTTAGTCTGCCAAAGTGTGATGAGCCACTTTTTCAGAATAAAATGCACAATTACAAACAATTATAACCTGCAGTACACAGATCAATGCATTGCAGCTGAGCTACCTCCTGCACCTACTAGCAAATGTGTATCAGTTCCGTGTGCCCTTCCAGAGCACAGAAGAAAAAGCCAAAACTCTGTCGTCCATTAGTAATACAAATTCAATGTATTTCTCCTAATTACTTTTTAATCTCCATTTTATTTATGTACAGTAGCTAGAAAAGGAGAAAGAGTTTTATTCCTTATTCTGCCGCTGTCTTGCCTCGTTGACCTTAGTCATATTGCAGCTTCTCTGTTGCTTGATTGATTCTTCTGCATCAGATGCATAATTAAAACTACTTCCATTTTAGGTGTTAGGTGGACCTGAGTTTACCTTTTACACTCAGGGAGAAGGTTTCTAAAAAATAAGTGCAAATTACTATTATTTGTAAAACTTCATATTGGTACCTTACATTCCTGGCCTCCACATTAATTCATTAGATTATGTAGTTTTATTTGCTATCTACAAATTACCTTAAAATTTTAAATTATAATATAATTTAACTTAAAATTGTTCTTTTTTTTTTTTTTTGTTAATATCAGAATTACTTTTCCCCTTTTGTTCAGACAGTGAAGAAAAGGACCCCAAAAGTCTAAGGAAGAAAATATTTCTTTTTTCTGTCTTACCACTACCTAGTGGGACCTTACACCAGCTACTGAAAGAAGGACTCACTCAAAATTTCATACAAGAAAAGTAGGATCGCAGAATACAGATCAACATGTAGAAAGTCTGCTTGGAAATTAAGACAATGGAAATCAGTGACCATTATATGTGTAATTTATATCTAGAAATAGTATTTTTTTCACATAGATTCAACCTTGCTTTTTTGAAAGAACCTATCGAGTACCATGCAGCCACCTGTAGACAAAGGTACTAGCCAATACAGTGGTGATCATATTTTGCCTTACTCTGAAGTCTCACCCAAAACACAGACAGACGAAATAGCTATCCTAAACTGCTTGCGATCTGAAAAAAGAGAGACAAGTACGAAGGGCAAGGAGATAGGATAAATTATATAGAGACTAGATACTAAGTATAGGATGAATAAATATAAGATTATGTATAAAATACTGAATGATAAGATAGATGAGTGACTAGCACAGCTACTGTTACTTAACACATTAAATTTCTTTGAAATGCTGAGCCTGGCATTCCTCCTGTGGATAAATTATACCTCATTGTCAGTTCTGTGGTTGTGGCAGTGTAGAAGCAGCCTTCAAAGGAAAAATGTCTTTTCAGATGCACTGTATGTACAACAAAAAGTAAATTGAACCTTCTCTCTTGGTTCTCTTATGTTGTTTTCCTCCTTGTGGTCCTCTGCAAAGCAGCACTATCTCTTGTCAAGATAAGTCACCTCAGTCACTCAGCTTTCATTATTGTGAAAGCAATCAGAGAATATCCAGGAGTGAACTCTAGATGACTATTCTGCAGACAGAAATACAATATTGGTTCTATCTGTGCATCTGCTTACTTATCAGTTGACAGAATGTTTACTAGATACAGACAGAGTATGGTGTGTAATAAATGAAGTCCTGCACAAAAAAAAAAAAAAAATGCATATCAACATGTCGAAAGGGAAAATTAACAAAGTTATAATAAGGATTTCACAGAAATACATTCTAACTTATGATTATCATGACATATGATATTGTAAGAATGTTTATTCACAAATAATAGGATAGCTGTCAGAAAGTCTATAATAGGGTTTTGCTGAAAACTGTCCTAAAAAAGCACACTGCTCATATGACTTAAAGCTGGAATATCAAGCAGGAAGCAGAGGCAACACCTTACACCTTCATCATTGTTCACACATGGCAGAAAGAACGTATTCTGCAAATGATCCACAAACTGGAGATATCTATTTGAACATACTTGAAGAGCATAATAGCAAAAAAAACCTCCAAAAGATACATTTTCAGAAATTTACACTGATTTGTAGGTAGTTACCCTCACCTTTGAAAGAGATAAACTCCTTACAGAGTATGTCAGTTATCAAAGTAAACCAACACATTTCAGGGAACAACAATAATAGCTCAACACATTTCAGGGAACAACAATAATAGTCATTCCTGTCATAGTGATGTATACTGCGACTCGTTTAAGCTTCAAGGCATTGTACAGAGCAGAACCTCATGCAACAGCCTTGTTGGGTCTCTCAAACTTTTAAAGTAAGAAGGATTTCTTCTAGCTATTAATACAGAGATTATACTTCACAGTTCAGTAGCTCTAATCCTGTCGTGTAGAATTGAATGGGGGCACACCCATACAAAATGTTGTAGTACTCTGACCTACTATAGACAGATGGACAGATGGACTTAGAGCAACCAGTGAGGTGGAGGAAGAATTCTGGTGGTTTAACTTGAACATGAATTATTTAACACTACATCCCTTTAACCTGTGTGGCTCATGACTTTATGTAATTCATGCACAGTCTGATCTGAGCTACTTCAGTGTCCTGAAAGTGATATAGTTAATCTTGCTTATGAGTGACATTATTAGAACTGGTAGATTGTTGCAGCTCTTGGCTTGATCCATATAAAGGGCTGAAGCCCTTGGAAATAGAAGTGCTTGGAAGTAAAAGTCATTCCCTGGGTAAAACTTTTCTGGAATTCCAATTTATGTAGTCACTCAAAACCCAATTATGCAATGCTAGTTGAAGGCACAGATTCTATCATTGATGTTACCTCTAAATCTCCTCGATAAGTCACTTAACCTTTGTATATATAATTTCCTTATTCTTTAGAAAAAGGATAACAACTTTTCCAGTCTTGCTGGAGTGCTTTCAGATTTGGGGTGACAGATTCTATACTAGCAAAAAACATTTGTTAATTGTTGCTATCAAGAGTTTAATTCTACTTAAGGTAATTGAAGTATCACCAAATCTGTGATCCATTCAATCACTGTGTTCCTGTAAAAACAGTTATAAGATCTGTTATTATGATAATTTGAGATCTATCTTGTAACAAAAGTTGGAAACAGGAAGGAACTCAAGTTGTCATGCATACTCTGGAATTAATTTTCTCACTACCTTAATTTAAAATAACCTGAGCTTTTGTATATCAGTGTAAAGTTTATCTTTTTCCACGTTTGTGTTGGTATTGGGTATTTACAGTGCTGGTATATATACAGAGTCATTTACAACTGTTCATAATGTTTACTTTCAAAAGTATATACAGATATGGATGTAGAATAATCCCTCCAAAAAATTTCCACTAGCAATGGAAAGCAGAGGGAATTCTAGCAGGACTGAGAGAAGAAGATATCAAAAACACACCATCCTTAAATGGATCTTTTTTTTGTACATTTTACTGCTTGCCAAAGGCATGTCTGTGCAATGCCTGTGCTGAGCCGTTGAAGTTACGAGATAAAGTTTCTAAAACTACCTTTCCTGTTTAGCTACAAGAAGACAGAAACCTCAGACCAATATTTTCCAAAAACACCTTCAGACTGAAAATTCAGCAGGGAGCTGTGCTGTATCTCGATGCTGGTACACTGCCATAGCTTGTGTGCCTGTATGGACATTTAAGCCATACCATATACTTCTCTCTGTTACCACTGTTGACTTCCGCTAAAAGCTGTAAGATGTTTTCACAGAATCACAAAAGTCACAGAATGGTTGAGGTTGGAAGTGAGCTTTAGAGACCACCTAGTCCAACCCCCCTGCTCAAGCAGGGTCACCTAGAGTATCGCCTTCCCAGAGAGCTACCTCCTAGAACAACCACATACCCTTGTGAAAGGAGATACATATACTTGCAGTTTCAGTTACAATCTCACAAGTATATTTACAAGTCAATAGATGATTCTTAGGCACTGTGATAGCTTTTCTGTTCCCTACTTTGTACCATTCCTGTTTGATGAACAGCTGCTGTCACTCCTTTTTTGCCCCCTTTCCCCTCCTGTAAGTTAACAGTTGTCTTGCTTTGACTATGGAAGCTCAGTACTGGGGATGCCAGCAAATAAATCAATACCAGAAGGGCCTGAATAGCTAGTCCCCATGTAGTCCCCCCCTCCAACACCCAGACCTACTTCTACTCTCTAGGGAGCCATTTCCCATAGCAATTTCATAGCAGCAACCTAACAAAACACTGTAGAGCAAGTAGATGTTTCTCTTCATAAGCAGAGTAAACATGGGCATTGACTGGTCTGCACTTGACGGAGACTCCAGCATAGCGAAGTCAGCAGTTCTACCAGAGGATTGTGATGGTCCCCATCACAGTATGAGTAAGACGGTTTAAAACAGGTCAGCAGTTGCCTCCTAGACAGTGATGAGCTATAACAGCAATAGTATAACTGCTCTTGCCAGAAGATTGGCTCACTGATTGTTAACAATCGAATGCAGCCAGTCAATGCCCTCATTTTTTTTTTTTTCTGTACCCGGATGGATGTTTTGTTAGATACATGCTACTGACATACTTTAGAGATAACATCAGCCGACTATACGTGGTCGGGCATAGTCATTCATTTTTTCTGAAGTAAACTGATCACAAATCTTTTATCTTTTGACTGAAGACTCACATGATCCCACCATTAAGAGCTGATGATTCTTACCCTCAACTGACATAAAGCTACTTTTACGGATGGGCTGTTTTCAGCACTGTTGAGCACTAGTTACTGTATCATGCTGTCACTGCAATAATGGTGAGGAACCTGGGTGCCATGGTTGTAGTGGTGAACTCGTTGATGCCTTGTGGGTATGTGGACATCAAAATAGTGGTCCTACCAATCACTGTGATTCCCACTCTGGGCAACATGTTGGTTTCTTGGCCAACCACATGTGCTTTCTCCTTCTTTACCTTGACTCAAAAAATGTAAGCTAAGTGAACAAGCAGGTAGTAAAATCAGTGAGGATGCTGAAGGGTTGAGCCACGCTACTGCCACAGGCTGCTAGGAGAGGTCATTGGGTCAGTGTGTTGCATGAACGTGAGAAGGGACTGCTTTGGCCCACATCAGGGAACAGTGGGATCCTGGTACCCGTAACATGGTCCTAGCTGGTATGCAGTGTGGATGCAATAGATTCTACAGGGGATGTACGGGGTCAGTTTGGCTTGCACTGCTGTCATGAAGACTACTCTCAAGAGCAGTCCGTAGCTGTAATATACACATAGCCATAGAAAGCTTTTTGGCACGGTATATATCTAAATAAACAACTTATTACCTCTTTACTTTTCATACCAAAGCAAAGTTGTGTCATACCATCAAATTGTTTGGCATGTGTCACAGAGAAGCTTGTGAAGGGTAACTTTTATGCTTACCTGAATCTCTCTTCTTACATCTGTAGTTAACAGGTTCCACTGGGGTCTCAAAAATGGACCTTAGGCTTGGAGGTGGCAGAAACACCATCAGAAGACAATGAGAAGGCTACATCCTTGCTTTTGCTTTGTGTGTGCAAGGTACAGCAGCTGCTCTTGTAACAGCTGGAAGGAAACAATTAGCATACCAAAGAGACATGATATAGTGTTATATCACAAAGTCTTGATCAACTGAGACCTTAGGTTACAAATATCCAGACAACTAAATATATTTAAAGAGACACTGTCAACCTGAAATCTAGTCAGATAAAAGAAAAAAGATAAAAAGAGTTAACCATAATTTCAGATACTCTATATGCCCTGAGTCCTCTAACTATTTTATTTTTCATGTTTGTCACCAGCTCACTTATTCTTTTGCCAGACGAGACTAGGTACAGGTAGAAGGAACAAGGCAAAACACAGGACATAAAAGAGAAACAATTTACTGTTTCCCTGATTTAGCTGATAATATTCTATGTTTTCTGATGAGTTAGAGGGGTGAAACCATGAAGTAGCAAAAAGAAAATCAGATATATGACATTTAGTAAAAAATGATTTTCTTCTAAATTTTTTGCACCTTGGGCCACGTCTTTTATTTTTAATATTTTTAAGCTTCTTTCCCACTAGCACTCATCATCCCTATATGCTTATAAAGGGCAGAAAGAACTAGAGAAAATTTTCTTTTCCTTTATATAACTGTGATTTTCTCAAAGTGATTTAAAAATTGTAACCTCAGCAAGAGAGTGGTGAAAACACATGTTTTCATTTGCTAAACATCACGTTTGACATCTATTTCACATTCATAACAAACCAAGCATTCTGAGGTCGAAAATTTTTTTTATTCGCTAAACCACAAAACCACATTTACAACTGTAATGATTAATGATAGCTTTCATTGTACTAAAGCGTGAAAGAAACTCTCATAAATATGAAAACAAATAAATAGAGGTAGTAAAGAGGATCTTCCCTTATAGTTACTTTATTTCCACTTGATTTCTATCTTTAGGTAACTCTGAATTCAGCTGCCATCAGCAAAAACATCTTTCAAAACCTGAGCTTAATTGTTCCATATGCAATAACTGCCCACTCTCACCAGAAATTTTGGAAAATTGTCAAAGAGTATTAGCTAGCTAAAGTGGGGATGGGCAATTTGGGTTGTCCACTTTAGTCAGGTAAGCCATCTTGTGTTGCTTGATGTTTTTGAAGACTGAGACCAGCAGCACCAAGCAAAAAATGGTCTTTTTTTTGAAAGCTACAAAAATAGTACCATCCGGACTGGAATTCAAGACCGTCAAACAGGATGAGCAGGAGATGACAAAACACAAAAACTGCAAGGTTGCATCACAGCAACACTACCCAGCCATGCTGACTAGGATGGCCACTCAGTGTCTTTCAGCGTCAGTGGAGGGGCACAGGATCTGGCACCTCTTCAGTGCTGCGATGGGACCTCCAGGATGTGCAGAGCAACCGAACTGAGCACACAGGGCAGGCCGCGAGTGCTGGGGCCACGCCGGATCTTCTGCACCTACTACCTAGCAGGTGCTTGCAGGCACCTCCCTGAGCTCCCTGGCCAGGTGGGCAGTCATACTGGACTGATGCCCCTGCCACAATTCATAGATCTCCTTCCTGACTGCCACATCCCCCGACATTTGCACCCTTGACCCCTTTCTATGGGACAAATAACCACCAGGATCCAGAACAATTAATTCAGCTTGCTGCCTACTTTCCATGCAATCCAGAGAGGGCTCTTTTCCTCAAGGTCAAAGGGGTCCCACTGGCAGCTGCAATCACTAAAGAGATTGACACCTATGATCCCAGGACCTTTCGCAAGGGATGAACCATAACAAGCATACTCTCATGCCTCTTCTTCTCCTTGCTTTCAAACTTCACTGCACCACTCAAAGCTTTTACTTTAGGTTAATGATAAAGTATGACCAGTAGTTTGATAGTCTTGCATATACTTTTCTTCTCAGCCTCAGTAATTACATTTAAAAAACAAAACTCTACCTTTTTGCTCTGAAATTAACAATGACCCTGAACAGAGACCATATAATCGATGAACTGTCATATACTTCACTGACCATGATTTAAAGTTTACTGGGGGGAAAAAAAAATCCCTAAAGCTATCCAAAGCTGAAAAAGTAAAGGTGGCTGAAAATGATCACAAATCAAAACAGCACATGAGGTAAGTAGATAGATAGAAATAAAAAGACAAACTGGCACACAGAGAGCTATTCCACACAAAGGAAGAGCTGGTTATTGTCTTTGGGCAAATCTGATTTTTCTTCCATCCCAAAGATATTACTGCTCTGTAGAATATGTAACAGAAAGCATCCAAAAAAGAGTTTGGGTTTTCAGAGCATCTGTTCTCCTGAAAAGGGGGGAAAAAAAAAGAAAGAAAGAAAAAGAGGTTAAATTTATTCCCTTTGGAGAAGGGAAGACTTTAAGGTGACCTACTTAGCTTCAGTGGTCTTAGTTACTTGGCAACGTATGAAATAAGATGGCAAACAGAATAAATGTGTTTAAGAGCCAACTAAGACAGTTTTATAGACAAAGGGGTTAAATGATATAGTTACAAAGCAGAGAGGTGAGGTTAAAATAAATCTGAAGGACAGATTCTTACTGAGGAATGTGGCCTTTTCCTGACCAGCAATCTTTTATGTCCTTATGATAGGTTTATTAATTGAAATAAAAGAAGGTTTTATATGTGCTGGCTCCAGTAAAACTGTGCAGTAAGTGAAATGGTAGGTTTAAGAAAGAAAAATATGAATTTTAAAAAGTAATGTTTTTCATTAATTCATACATTTTATCTTCAAGAGCAACAATGCAGTTTCTACTGTTTGGAGCTGGGGAGAGAGGCACCTTTAAATGTATTAGGGCTAACTAATCCTAGACCATGTCAGATCCCTCCTGCTTCCCATCCCAGCTCTTTAATGTCCATGAATGTTACTATTCTAATCAAAGGCATCTAAGTAGTATTCTTCAGTGACTATTAACGACATCTAGGCACCGAACCATTATTTGGATCTTTAAAAACTCTCAAAAATGTGCCAAAAGAGAATAGGCTTTACGTCCTGTGAGAAACACTAAGGAAGATTAAAATGATTAAGCAGAAAAAAAACTTCTAAGGTGGGAGAGAGTAGAGGACACCACTCAAAACCTGCTTGATATCTTTTTTTCTACATTTTTGTATTTCACAGTATTTAATTCTCTTAAATGTTAGTTTTGAACTATTCTGCAAAGCGTACTTCATAAGACCGAGTGAAGCTCAATCTCAATGTATTTTACGAAAACAATTGTTTCACGGTATGTCCTGTGGTAGTGCCAAGGTGAGAAGAAAGGAGGTAACTTTAGAGGCAGGACCTACCAGTGACTGTGGACAATTGATAAAAGCTTGTCCCTGCTTGTGGGATCCAGGAGGATGCTTTCCTCAGCCAGGTTAGGAGGGGTTTGAGGGGTTTCTCTGAGAGTTTACAGCAGAAGGTGACATCTGAGAGCAGATGGTGCAACCCAGAAAGCCAGGGTTGTTGCCTGCGATTTAGGCACCTCTAACAAGAATTTGGTTGCTGGCCAGGCTGCCTCATTTCCTTATAACTGCTCTGCAAATAGTTGCAGTGTGTCCCCACGGGCAACGCTATTGTGGAAGGCAGGAAAGGTGAGGGGCAAGGTCCATGCAGGTAAGATCCGTTCCTGGTGAGTCTGGAAGAAAAAATCTCAGTGAGAACTGTAAGGCCTGAATCTAGGTAAAACTGTTCCCTGTATGTACATAAAAATTTTGAATTGAAACAGCAGAATGCTTTGCACTCCTCAGAACTAGTGAGAATTATATGTTTTTACCTGCAAGGAAACTTCACCCACTTGTAATCCTAAACAAATGGGGTGAACTTTCAACAAAATGTATTTTCTTACATTGTAACTTGCTGGCAGAGGGAAACACATAATTCAAACTACAATTATATGGAAACACTCATATTTTTAGGTGAAATTGCATCAAATTAAGTAAATTAAAAGCTATTGAAATATTTACATTTGATAGAAAATTACATTAAAAATTTACATTTATATAAACAACTTTTTTAGAATTATTAAGCTTTTATGATATCAGTTCTAATGCTTTTATTTAACTCTTTTAGCATAAACTATTGAAGAGAACAATTATCTTGGAAAAACTGTTAGCTGAATATTATATGAAACAACATGGAGAAATGCTACATCACTGAAATATAAACTGCTAGAAGAAAAATTAAATTATCAATTTCTGTCTTTCAGTCCCTTTTGCCTCCAATCCATGCCAGCTTGGTCTGTGATATTTTGACTGTTTAAAGCAGATTGCCAATGAAGGAAATGTAGCAAAGAGGATGCAATATTCTGTTGTCCTGTCACAAGGGAACAGAGAACTGGAAAATCATGACTGCTGTCTTATTGACCAGCAGTCCAAAAGATGAGAGAAATAATGCAGTGTAATGCTTTTTGGAGAAACAAAGAAGAACATAAACCAAACATAACGAGAATATACATGCTTATCTCAATTATACTAGCTTTGATTATCTAAACATCAGATTACTCAGAATTTGGACATAGCGTTCCTCTCCCATTTTTGAAACTCAAATAGAAACATATTTTGCCTAAAATGAATTGCAATTGCCTGAATTTTTCAAAGGACCCTTGAGTCAGCTAGATAATAGGGGTTTAGCTCTATTCAGCAAATATAAGCACAAAATACACATCCAGAGAAGCATAACGCAGCTCTTACTGGCTCAGACAACAGCAGCGCTTCTTTGCTAGATGCCCATGCTTTTGTTCTACAAGGGTCTTGCTTTAAAACTCCCCATGGTAACAGGAGAGCCGTATAAGGCAAAATACTCAGCTGAAGAAAGTCAGCATAGCTTCATTGACTTTAATGGTGGTAATATACACTAGTTAGGGATCTGTTCCAGTTACATTAGCAGTAGTCTTTGATCCAAGGAAATCTCCTTTCTCTGATGAAGTCTATTCTAATAGTTGATCACCAGTCTGCAATATGGGTACTCAAGTGTTGTAATGCAAAAGGCATCTTGAATGGTTTTGTTTCACTGGAATTCAGGTTAGGTTTTTTAGCATACTATTTGTGATAAATATTTTAACTTTTGTCTGTTGCATGAGAGTTTGCTTTTGATCCCTGAGCATGATGATATTTATTAAAAAAATGTAAAAAAAGACAAAATACTGAGATGGATCTTTAGTCCCCTGAAGGGTGAATTTCTAGATCAGTAGCAGAAAGCTGTGGCAAAAATTGCTACAGTTGCACTGAAAAATCTGACAGATATGACTCATGCTGTCTACCTACTAACACATCTAAACCTAAATGTCAAGAGCATTTTACAATGTGTTTGGATGATATGTTTTCATCTTAAAACACTAGAGATGTGTCTTCTAGCTCACAGTACTTATGATTAAAAGTTAACATATTTTGTGACCCTCTCCTATGTATTTACTCACTAGGAATGAAATTTTCTTGTATCGCAGTGTAGGTATGTCAGTATACATACATACATACATATATATGTATATACACATATTTGTTACAAAAATACACTTCATAGGAATAGTTTATCTGTAGTTAATCTTGCCTCAGAGAAAGTGCATAGACGCTAGTATAAAGATTCTCAACCTTTACAGAAAGTTTCACCCCTCTTCCTTCCCGTTCTCCTTTTCCTCTCAGCACTAGCCACTGCTTCCTCACATCTGTTCATTGCTGCTAACGCCTCCCCGCTCCAGAGCTACACCAGCATCTACTCCAGAGCTCAATCCAGAAGCACGGCGGAGTTCATTGCTTGGGTTTCAGTCCCACCCAATGCTTTCCCTCCCTTCATTTCACCTGTAATGCTGGAATATCTCACAGGCTGGAAGCTGGACTAGATTTTCTCGCTAGGTCCATTGAAGACGCATTGCTATGACTGTTTGTAATTCATTACACAAACACATAAAACCAGAAAGAAAGAGTCCGTACATTTAGTACAGATGACTACATTGCATAGAAACAGCAAGTTTACTGTATTACTTTGCTATTCCTACCGTGCATCCTATCAAAACTTTTTTAAAGTGCTTTTGTGAGCAATTCCAATGGTTAAGATACAAGACTGAAATAAATTTTATAAACAAATGACTTTACTGTATCAGCAAAAAGCTGGATTCTCAGAGGAACTTTACATTCCCAGTTACACCTCTTCGCCACAGAAAAACAAACAAAACAAAACAAAAGAGGAAAATAGAGAAAGAGTTGGATTTTTAAGTGTGATGTTGTCAGACAAGTCTTTCTGAGTACATGGATCTGTCTGTCTGGATACAGGGACATGTGTCAGTAACGCCCAGGGAACTGTGGGTCATTTTCCTTATAGAAATGTAATATAAAAGATATACAGATATATGCATAATAATTTTAACATTGACTGTAGAAATAGCAAGTATGTGGAATAATATCAGGCTTTATTTTAGGCAGAAAATATATTAAAAAAAGAAAGATAATTAACAATCTCACTGATTTATAAATATTATAGACACAGAACATGAGCTTTCCACTACTTTTTTCTTTCTAATGAGAAGAAAGTGTTATTCAATATGATATATCTTGTGAAAAAAAAAAAAAAATCCCCTACAGGACTGGAAAACTTAAGGCTCAAGAACCATAATAGCTGTGAATATTAAAACCTCCTACAATCACATGCAAGAAAACAGAATCCAGTGATTTTTAATGGGAAATGAAAAGTGAATTGTCATCCGAAAGGATTAAGTTAAATCTTTAATCTCCCCATTTCTCCATATGGAAAATACCACCCAAACAATTTCTCTCAAAAATGATGAAAAGCCATTGTAATATTTTTCACAGAGGTTACTCTTTTTTATCAGTGGATATTTTTATGGTTCCATCATCTTTAATCCTACCTGCATTGCTTCTTTAACTCTGTTGGTGCAGGGTGAGGGACTGGACAAGGTCTATTTTTTAAAAAAAAGGATTTCAAAAGTCTTGGTATTTTAGTACAGTCTCAGCTCTTGCTACGCTGCCACAAAATTGAGAATAAATAAATCACAGATAAGCAGAGCCCTGCATTCCCATCCTCCAAAAGGAATGTGGAGATATATCCACTAATCATAAGATTCCAGTTCTGTTGCAGGTAGTGTCTGGCAGGTGCATGCCAGCACAATGAAAGCATTTGGCCAAGAATCTGCACTTTAAAATCAGATGATTTTTAGACCCATGTTCTTCTAGGCTGTTAGAAATAAATACAAATAAGGTGTTCCTCCTGACAGAAATTACTTCCAGGAGCTCTCACTGCTCTGCATCTGTTCTCTAGGGCAGGAAAAAATAGGTTTCGGGACCAGAAGAGCGAGAGCTAGAGAAATGTCTTTTGGAGAATCATTCCACCACACAGCGCAGCCCCCAGCAAATGCTCCTCACTGACTCTGCATGCTAGAGAAGCTGTGTGGAGGAAAAGCTTTAGCACCAGCCTAAGGCTTATATAAAAAATAGCACTAGTACAAAGGCAGAAGAGATTATTTCTTCCATCTTTGTAGCATCCTTTGCATGTTCAGGATTATGCTCCCATCACCTCAGCTTAAACAACTTTCCCAAGTCCTCACTGCTTTTCTTTTCCAGTTTTGTGATGTCTCTAGCTTGTCCATACATTTCTTCCACATCTGCATGGGAAGCTCCTCGTTCAAACCAAGATCACAATCAAAATCATTAATACTCCATGAATACACACTTAGTACACAATTATATCATTAGTTCAAATACATGGCAAACAGGTTCAAGAACTCTGCTTTGCTATGCTTTGCACAAACGCTTAGTAACAGGCAACCCTTCCTTCCAGCTGCTTAAGATTCAGTTGGTTAAGTATGACAATATAGCTGTTCATTAGACTAAAAACCAGGGTACCTATTTCTATCTCGACCAGCAAACTTCCAGTAAACCTGTTATTTCACAGAACCGCACTTTCACAGAAATGAAGCTGGATATCATCTACTCTCTTTTGTAAATTCATTTTAGATCTACAGCTGAAAACATCTCACTTTTCCAGTCCAAATATAAGTACATTTTATATATATGGCCGTTAATAGAAATTACTTGCTCCACTGAAACTGTGTTGTCCTTGGTAGCTTTACCAAGTCTGCTTCAGGCGCGAGTTTCCAGAGCCCAGTGACTCCAAGCATTTGCACCTGCAGCACTTTCAGGGCACAGCTCAAGTGCGAGGTGTCCTCTGCTGAGTCAGCCAGCTCGCGGCAGTCTCCAGGTGGAGAATGAGTACGTATTCGCTGTAACTGTTAGGCTATATGAACAATCAAGCAGTATGAACTGACAATCCATGGTAAAATGTATTTAGGATATTGGGACAGCTGAGCCTCTTCAGAGCAGTTCTGGCTTGGATAAATACGCTCAGTAAATCAGCAAAGTGTGGCAATGTTTTTTTTCTCCTTTTTGTTTTTTAATTAAGTAATTTATCCAGCAGAAGACTTTTACCAGTCAAAAGGTGTCTCAACAGAGGGTGAGTGAAGCAAAGAGGGAGACATTTCAGCAGACATTTCAACAAAGCGGCTACATGTAGGCCCGTTTTAAGTAAATTTCTTGTAATGATAATAGGAAAGATGAAGCGTTGCTGCTTTGGTATGTGGAGAACCAGGAAGAACTGCAAATCATTGTGCGCTTGCCTTACTGAGGAATTGTTGTTAATTTCATTGCAATTGAGTCTTTCATGTCCTCTCTGACAAGGACATTTGATCACTTTCAATATTCCATAAATCTGTGAGAATTCCAGCCTAATTTCCAGACCAAATTGGTTTGTACCAGTACAGATAATGCTCCAGGTTAACAGTTGATTTTTTAAAATATAGCTGAAGTTTTCAAATATTCTAAAGTACTTTACCTCAAGCATTTACACATGCTAATGTTAGGAATAACGATTGTTAACAATTACTGAAAATCTACTGCTAAGAAGGATTTGCGATATTCCTCATATCAAGTAACACTGATAAATGTGGCACTCACCTCCCAAACCATGCAAAATAAATCATATGAATTATTCTTGAATAAGCTTTACCATGTTTACTTGAAATAAAAGATCTATTTGCAGAATGAGGAAGGTGGAGAGGGAAAAGACAAAAAAGAAAAAAAAATAAATAAAAACACATGTATTCCACAGCCTTTATAAGGGGAAAAAAGTCCTAAATTAAATCATGAAACTACATAGACAATTGCAGTTCCAGATATGTGTCAAAGTTACATGCAGACTCAAAATCTTGTCTTTTAAAATGCAAATATAAAATGGAGAGGAAATAAAGTGAACTCCAAGTCCTGAAGCGATCAGTCTCAAGTAAACCAATGGTATGTTTTTTTTTCTATTATATCATTATAAACCCAGAGTAATTCTATTGGGGAAAAACAAAACAAAAAGGTAATCTAATTTTACATTGGGTTTGTTTCTTCTGCAGTAAGTGGTCATTATAGTTAATTGTAAGCACTAAACGGAAGATGGCATTGAGTCTATTTTGAAACTTTGGCTATTGTATTAACATTTATGTTTGATTCAGTGCAAATGATTTTTCATTTTCAAAACTTGTGCTTCACTTTGAAGCTTTATCCACATATCTATTGACAACGAACCACATTTTGAGCTAATCAGCACTGGTAAACTGCAATAGTTCCACTGGTTACAATCAGTGCTCTTGTCAAAGTAGTTGCTGATCAGAAGCTTGTGCAACTTGCTCATATGGTGAGGTTTTGTTTTAATCTGGATCAAAAAATCCTGACTTACCTGGTTAACTTTTTGTGGAAATATTAATTTTGTTAAAACTCATATGGCAATGAATTTTCAAGGCCAGGTGGAATTTTGTTTTAAAAATAGAGAAAGACCAAACAGACGTGCTAGCAGCCTCATGGTTAGGGCAGTTGGCTTCTTTCTTTGGCTTTGATGCTCTAACCCAAAGATTTAAGTAAAGTGGAACAGTTTCTACAGGAAAAAAAGTGAGTATAGGACCATTCACCTCAATACGATGAAATTCAGGTTTAAAACTTTACTTTAAATAAAGCAAGCAGGGAACTGAAATCTTACTCTAGCAGAGCAGGAACACCAAAGCTCTGGTGGTTGTTTGAAGTGCAATGAGAGTCTTCAGCTTCACCCCTCCTACAAGAGCTGTTCACTTTGTATAAACAATTAATCAGTGGAGGAGAGAAGCAGAAGTAACTAGTGGCTCTTGTAAGCAGAATCTTTTCTTTCATTTCTGGCTACATTACTTCTTTACTTCAGACCTCTGACCTCTCTGGCATTATACATGACTAATCTTTATGGACATAATGAGACAATTCAAGCTCAGGTCCCTTGAACAGTGGGGCTGCATCACAGTAGCTATAGTGGGAAGAGACTGAATGTCTTCTGAAGTGTATTTATGACAGTGACAGCAGTAGTACAAGCCACTTTTCTCATCTCGGGACCGCATAAATGACTCAGGGAAGGAAAAATATTTTCATAATCATTTGGAGAAAAGTCCTACCCAAAGCTCAGACTCGGAAATCCCCCGATGTTTGCGATGTGCAGGATCTGAATTTAGATCTTCATTTTGGTCAGTGGTTTAAAAGCACTGCTGATTTTAAGTTTCAGGTTTGGGGTCTTCTTTCCGAATAAATGTTGTTGGTCTGTAAAGCCATCATTTCTCCCTTCAGCTTAAATATCATAGTTCTTAGCATAGCCTGCAGCTCTAAGTTAAATGCAACTGTGCTTTACATGTAGGATTTATCTTTCGTTTTAAAGAATACTAGATAAGGAGAGCAAACAAACTCCCATTCCTCTCAGGTACTGCTGATTCTAGACATTCTTGGTAATAGCTATGTCTAATTACGTGTTACTACCTAATCCAACAAGCTGTCCTCATGAGTGCTGCTGGCAGTAGCTTTGTTATTAATTTCTATGTTAATTTTCCATTGATGTTGAAATTTGTAGTCAAAATTTTCTTACAATACGTTTCCTTGAGCAGTCTTCTAATTTTAGATTCTGCAACTTCATTAAACTTACAGTTTACTGTAATCCTAAGTAAGGCTTCATCCAAAACCATCAAAGTCAATGCATACTTTCATTTCGATACACACAAACAAGCATAATACACATGCAAGAATTATACTGCTGATCTTTGCTTAGTGAAAGAGAAATAAATAAGATAGAAATGAGATTTTTGCAGCTGGTAATACTTTCTCTTTCACTAAAATTTGTCTCAAAATTGAGATTCCTAACCATGATTTTTTCTGGTTCCTCATATTGCAAATTTCTCACATTGGGTAAATATTTAATAAGAACCAATCAAAAAAATAAAATAAGACCATTTCTAGAAGTCCAATCCTATATTCCTTATTATTCACCATTTAATATTAAAGTCTGCATTCTGAAGCTTCAGCTGTAACTTAACTTTGCATTCTACCTTTGACCACTTTTCTTAATTAAAATTCAAGAGCTTATCCAGGAGTTTGGAAAGAATATGAAAGGCAGGTGAGAAAATACAAACACATTAATTATGAGGATGCTGTCATATACAAAAATAGGGGCTTAATAGACAGTTCCAGGGCTCATTTGAACTGACACTAAAGAAAATGTTTTCTTCTTCTTATGGAATATTGAGCAAGGATTATTTTTTTACTCTCAGGTGTTTCTTACAGTAAGTTAATTGATATTACAGGGTGAGGCATAGATAGATATTTCTCTTTCCCCTCTTATTTTTCATATGCCTAGTGCATCTTCATTATTTCACTAAAAATGTCATGTTTCTATGTTAGCTGTCAGATTTTATGATGTACCCTGATGCTTGAAGCTTCATAATTATAAGTCATTTTTAAACATATTTTAAATGTAGGGTTGGAATATATTGTATGGAACTTAACCACAGAAATATTTTCTATTGACATTTCAAAACATCTTCCTCAACACTGCACATAGAAGCCCATACAGTGATATCAAATAGGCACAAAAAAACTCCAGGTCTCAAGTACAGTATATATTTCTGAGCAGGTACATAGCCGTGCAATAAGAATTTCCCTGTGAACTTACTCAGTTACATTCTAATGCTAACATACAACATGAACTTAGTTTCACAAACATATAATGCTAGCACCTGACTGCTAGCCAGAAGCTTTGGCTTTTGAGCCCAGAGGCCTTTCCTTCAAACAGTGCAGAAGACACAACCACAAACCCTCTGAGAAATATGATGATTGATGATGAATCAGTGGTTTATTTGATCCTGTAATACCTCTGAAAATCTCCCCCAAAGGGAAAAATTATACAAAGAAATTCTCATATTTAGATTCAATTTTCGAAATCAAATGGAAGGTTGGTACTCTAGAGAGTTTAAAAACCACTCATGCTTTTGCTTCCTCAGAAAGCTTCCTGACCTACCTGCAAAAAGGTGTCTTAATGTTATGCCTTCCCTGCTACATGAGCTTCCCTGCAGAGACGGCTTTTTGCTTTGCCTCCTTCTCTAGCTGTCAATATGTCTATAGAAAGAGGAATAAACTAATTAAGCATTTTTTTTATCCTAAAATCAGAGGAGGTCAGTTTAAAACGCTTAGAAGATTTGTCTGTAATTAAAGAATTATGAAATCATAACCAGAAGGGAATAAGTGGCTATGCCTCATAGGACTCTTATGTCAAATTACAGTCTGTGTTTTTCCACACCGAATATATATTTACATATGTATATGTGTGTGTGTGTATACACACATACATATAACATATATGTTTGAAAGAGTGTGGTGCTTTGCAATTTAATACGTGAGCTGCTCTCCATCATTTTGTCTGTCTGTTATATTTGAGGCTTGGTTTCTTTTCTTTCTTTTCTAAAACATTTTTTCTTTCTCTACATTTGATTCTAAGTAAGTATTTAGCAGTAAAGTGCATAGTCAACCATGGATCAATGTCACCAGCCAAAAGCGTATTATATTAAATATTACAGACTGTGCAGAACAGACAGTTCATAAGCAATATCTTGTATATGAACATTGCAAAACAGGCACAGGAAAGAACAATATTATACCAAAAGTGATCTTAGAAAAATGGTCATTTTTCCATAAATGAAGTAGTATCCATATGCACATGGCACCCTCTTCTGCCACTCTTAGTGCAACATATTTCTCAGTATTGACAATGGGTTTCTTCTAGCAAAGCAACACCTGCTGTCCTAGCTGTAGCTACAGAATTCCTTTCCCATCTCCACAGGAGCTCCTGCTACAGATCGTGGTTGAGAGGAAGCAGTAATGTCTAAAAAGAAACAAAATGGTGAGTGGGAAACTGGAACAGACGGCTCAGCAGAAACTCAGCTTCTTTAAACTCCTGTTACTGTGGCTTGACAAAATAGTACTTTGAGGGTAATATCAGACCAAGTCCAGAAGATGAACCGTTCTTATGAAGAAATATGGATTGTTCAACCTGGTATCCTAAAATGCACCAAGGACTACACTGGGAAAAGGAAATAACAGGAAAAATTACTCTAAATTCGGGAGACTGGTGTACACAAACACTCCTTGCTTTCTAAGCACTCTCCAGCCTGTTCCTGTATTGTGCATCATAACTTCTCTTCCTATTATTGAGATACTGCACCCACAGGAACTGGTCTCCCTGTCTGAGTTTGAAAAAGTAGGAACTTAATGCTGCTTTGCTCGTTTTCAGTTTTTTGTTTTGTTTTTGTTTTAACTCCAGTTATACAGTTTTTGCTAACGCTCTGCCATTGTGAGGCTGAGTAAGGCGTAAGAGGACAACACAGTGCACCAGAGATATTTGCATTTTGTCCATGTATTATACTTGGTCTTATCTTCTGCCTGCTGGCATCACTGGGAGACCTATGCTTACATAAAAGAATAAATATGAAATAAACTGAGTATCTGGGCTTTTTTAATCACTGCCATCAGTATATTCTTCAGGTAAGCCGTGAGTAGTGAATGAGCTCTGGAACGGCTTAATTTGCTGCTTGATTCCTGTGAAGTATTCACCAGTTTCTGTCACTGTATAGATACAGCTGTTGTTGGGCTTTTGGCTGTCAGGTAGCAAGAAAACTGACAAAGCGATCAGAATCTCTGCTCTGCTGTTTACCCTGAGGATGTCCGCAGCAAAGGAAAAATGAGGTTTTTGACCTTACCATTTGACTTGCTTGCTTTGAGCAGGTTGCAATTACAGGCCACCTATCATTTCTCTACACATAAAAATACAGAGCACAAGTGCAAATGCAGTTAATGAGAGCTTAGAAGCAGATGCTGTCTTTTCCCAGCTAACACAGTGCTAGAGGTAATACCAACAGTTCTTTATTTTCGTGCTAAGGCTGCACAGCACAATTTTTACTTTCTTATGTATGTGCTGTGTTGGAGGCACGCATAAGAGGTAAAATTAAAGTATTAGAAAGGTTAATTTCTAATAAAAAGCAGAGATATTATGCCTTCCAGAGAATGCCCACAAAAAGCAGAATCTGACCCAAAATGCTGAGTTAGGTTGGGCCGAGTTTTCACCCTAGATCTTAGTAAAGGGATTACTTAGTCCTTCTCAGATACGAGTGTCTTGGATGTTACGACCTCTGAACAAATGTAGTCAAGCTTGGGGTTCTGTAATATTGATGAAAACAGGGCCATGAAGTAGTTGGACTACATTTCCCATGTCCTGCTTCAATAAGGTATCCAAACTAAAATATTCTTAGTTTTAACCAAAACATTTCAACTATTTTTTTAACCAAGGGAAAGACAGATTTATTTCCCAAATGAAAGAATAAATAGCTTCAATGGTAATGTTTTCATCAAAACTTGTATTCAGAAGCACAGACTGATGATAGAGGCTTGATTTGCTCCAGCGGCCTTTAAAGATGTGAGTGAAGCTTTGTATTCCATATCTTGCTTGAGACAGATATTCTAGCCCTTCTACTGAATCAAATTTCCTAATATGATTTTTTGATACTTCTTTTCCTGGCTAGCATAAAAATATGTTTTCAAAAAATTGACTTGAAAAATAGTAAATTTGCAAAGTGTTCAGATTTCAGGAAATGATCACTCTGAAGTGATCCATGCAATTATAATTTTCTTCTATACTCACGTGGCAATCTCTAATTACATTTTATTATTTCCACAGGAAGTAATGCCTCTGTGAGGGAACTGAACACAGGGAGAAAAAAATGCATAAATATCAAATTCTGAATTTCACGTACTTTTTGAAGAATGCAGTCTACATCTCGTTATCAATACAAGGAAACAGTAGAATAAGGCCCCAGACAACTTTAAGAACCTCTCTCATCTTATATATGTAACATATGTGATCTGCACATGTAATCCTTCTTGAGACCAGATCACACTTTGTAGCTATTAATAGTAAAATTAGTATTACCATTAAAGGCATAGATTTTGGCCCTATCTGTCTAAGCTCCAGGGACAGGAAATTTAAGAAGAAAATAGTACAATTTCATAGAAGACTAGATCACCAACTGCGTAAATGGACACACGAGTAAAGCCCAGTCAGATTCTGGTCCTGGGTACAATGGACAGTTGATTTGAAAAAAAAAAGAAAAAAGAAAAAAAGAAATACCATTAGCTACAACTGCATTCTTCTTATTGATCTGCTTTACATAATCTTTGACTATTTTCTACATAACAGAAAAGATAAGTGCATTGTACCTTTATGAATACATTTGTATGAATATCAAATATGGCGACTAATTTATTTACTTCAAAATGTTCAACATCGTAAAATTACATTAAAATAATATTAACTTAACCAGTAGAATTCCATTTGCTGCATTTTCTGCAGGAAGAATTTCTACTAACCAGAATCTCCTTGTGTATCCCAGCTCTGCTATGACCAGTTACCAGTGTTCAGTGTTGAACTGCAAAAAAAGGATTTAAAGTGGAATGAAGATGACTGGTTTTGTGGTCCATTTAGGGGGATCTCAATATCCTAAAGGGGGGGTAAACTCTGAGTGGCAAATAACACCTTCCTAATGTGCTACTGCTGAGGATACTGTGACACCAAGGCAAGCTACTGAAGGTGTTCAAAGGAGGGACTAGAAAAATAGCAGAAGTCTAACCCAGACATGCCCTCTCCTAGAATAACTCTAGGGAAGGAGCCACCTCCTGCACACAAAGTGTGAATCAGAAACATCAGCCCAGGGCCGTCAGAGGCCTCTAATATCTCCATTACCTGGGATGCAGGAGCGAACTCCTGGGACTTGACAGTACCCGTTGGAGGCGGCTCTGATGAGGGCACAGAGCAAGGCTGTGCGTGAGGGCTCAGGTATGGCTAGCTCGCTGTTGAGAGCACACAGGAGATCCAGGTGCACCGGGAGGACCGGCATGCCTTGCCACAGGCCTCCACTGCCCACCTGCCCACAGCATGACGGGCAACCCGCAGCGAGCTGCAAGGCAACCGTGCCGAGAAAAGGCAGGCAGGAGGCAGAGCAGGCTGTGCTGGTGGCTGCTCCAGAGACCCATGTTTCAGAACGGTGCAAACACAGTTGACTTACTGGCACTGCGTTGTAATCTCCGTGTCACAATGCTAAAATCTTACCTCTTCTCTCTCTCTCCCCATCCACAAGTCCTTGACCACCTCCCCTCATTTCTCCAGCTCTCTTCATCATTTTGTTTGGATATCATCTTCTCTCTAAAGTTTTCCTTTCTTAATATATAAAACTAGTAGAAGCATGCATACGTAAGGCATCAAAACAGCTAAGGAAGCAAACACTGTTGTCATTGTTGCATGTTTCCAATTCATTCAAATGGCAAATTTATTGGAGAGCAATACATTGTTTTGGAAGTAAATGATTCAAGCAACAGGGCAAGAGTGGGAAAATAACCCTCTTGATAACTACAAAGCTAACTGAGCAGGATGCATTATAGTTGATACTGCAGGTACCTTAAAGATCAGATCTATCCTATGCTGCTATCTATAGGCTCTTTTTTATGCAGTCCAGGAGACATAGAAAGCATAGGAATCACATTGCAGTGCATTTTTTCCTTAACAAGATATTGTAAATGAAAAGTTCACTTATCAAATACTATACACAGAATTTATTTCTATTCTCCTTCTTCAGCCTCTTTTTCTTTATGCAGTAGTTCACATATAATGCACGTAGCTTCTTTGCTGCTGTGGCCAATCTGATCTACCTTCATCTAGGCTGTCAAAACTTACTTAGCAATTGTAAATAAAAACAAAATTGCCAAATAAAAATTGCTGTGGTACACCCTGCCGGCCATGGACATGAAGATCTCAGTTTTCTGTAACCTTTTTGTTCACTCTGGACAGATTTCCATTTTTCTCTTCAGTAACACTTCAGTGGATTGCAGCTTCATTCCTCCTTCTGACCAGCCTTCCACAATCCTTCCTTGCTTTGAAACTTCATCCATGGGCCACCCTACCTGCCAGATAGGAGGATTAGCATTTCTTTAATCCTATTAACTTTAATATCAATAGGTTATTTTCACAGAGGCACCTTTTGCTAAATCCTTTCCTGTGCAGCATTTAAAGTTATTCCTTGACTGTTTACTTGCTGTATCACCTGGTGGTTGGACACCCTCCTAAGAGGTAGAAGACTGATCAGATACACTTTCAGCCTGATTTAGAGCAGTCACTGGAACCAAGATCTCTGACCTTCCAGGAAGGTACTTTCAACATCAAACTGCAGAAGGCAGTCTCTTTTAAAGAGGCTACTCTCAACTTTTAAATAGCCCAAATCAAATGAAACTGCATCAGCAGGACTGAGACCAACCTCTGCTCAGCCCAGCTAATAGGCTGACAATCCAGGCAAGAAGAGAGCAGCAAGGTTAAAAACAGGAGCGGAGGGTTCATGTCCTCTCAAGTAGAGGAGAAAAACTATGTCTGTTATATCCTGGGTGAGTGCTTTAATCAGTTAATGGAAAGCTTTCTCCTCTTCCTGAAATTTTACACACTTTATTTCATTGGTTTTATCACAAATGGTTGACTTTCCTGTTTGAGTATAAAGAAAATGTTATCTACCTAATACAAACTTACGATTTTTTAAATATCATTAAAATGACATAATATATTTTGAGTCAATTGGAATTTATTGGCATGTTATAGCTACTGAACAAACGTATTCACCAGTCCTCCCTGCAGTATTTCTTATACCCCTATAGCAAATATCCACAGAACCCAAATAACTCATACCATCTATCAGCAAACATAACCTTTCCACTAGAAACCTCAGTATAGACCTATGCACTTACTGCAGGTGTGTGTATAATTTACACCTGGAAAAGGTGTGGGTCATTGACTCTTTCAATAATAATTACTTTTGTTTTCATTCCAAAGGTAATGTAGCTAATTTCATTCTTAAACCTGAAAATAACCTGCAGTCATTATATAATTTTCTTTGACGTTCAATCTAATCTGACTAAAGAGTGAGAAGTTCAGACCAGAGATATTTCTTCGGCCAGTTTGACATCTAATATATCCAATATTCTGGAGTTTTACTTGTTTCTTGACATCATTTTGTCAGCCAGTAAACACACTGATGGTGAAACAAATAAGATTTCAACCAAACTGAACTTTTTTACATTTCCCTATCAGTACAGTCAATGTAATAAATCAATTTATTTTTCCACATCCATGTTATTATATAACAAAATGTGATGTCAGAATGCATTCTAAATCTAGAATTTCAGTTTAGAAATAGAATGCTCACATCCTAATTCTAACTTATCAATCTAAAGGATTCTATCATAGTTGGTAATCTGCTATTGTAAATATGCTATAAATGTAAGACAGTGAGCTAAAAATACATAGAGAACAGAAAAAAAAAAACTCCTTGAGGCAAAAATCATGAGATACTGAGGGAAGAATTTGCTGTTGATGGGAAAATAAAGTACCATCAGTTTATGAAGTTTTAAAAAATGGAGGAAGAACAGGATAGTCAACATCAAATTGTAAAAAGACTCTTTCAGCGGGTTTGGGGCCAGGGATTGTATATTCAGTTTTTCTGTCCTATTTGCTTCTTAGTTTTCTAGTCTCTTCTGGTCCTGGCTCAGGACATGAATCATTAGAGTACTAAGAAAAAGATTTTAGCTAGATTTGCACAAAACTTTTGTAATGAAACTGAAGAAATTCAGACTAACCTGTTTTAGGGTTTTAGGCTTGCAAGCAGGAACACGTAATTCAAAGGGAACAGAAAAAAGCCTGGTGAAAAGGTGTGCCATATGTTTCATTGCTGAAGCTAATAAAAAATTTCAAAGGCTTTAGATATGTGTTCATCTTGCAAATGGCTAAAATGATTTCTGATATTACTTTTTCTGTACTGTTTGTTACCACTTTCTATTGGAAATGTCTGCCCTCACAGCACATCGAACAAAGCCTGGAGCAAAGGAGTGTACACGGCCAGCCAACTCCATCTGAAGCCACCAAGAAAGCCCCGCATGAACCAGCTGAACTGGAGCTGCCTTAAGCCATACCTCCCATTCTTAAGCAGTGTCATGTTAACCACTCCAGGAAAAAGACATTTCTTCATGTCCTCAGTTGCACCCATTTCATAATGGTGAATGAGGAAAGGCTTGTGCTAGGCCTGCTGAAATGTGTAGATTTTGCACGGAGCTGTTGGGCTACAGGAAGCCAAATTTCAGAACAAAAACTAAACGAGCATAGAATGAGGAACAGCATCATGGGAAACAGCAACCAGATCGAAAGTGGCAGGTCTTGGCAGAGTTCTGGATCTCTACAGCTGCTGGAATTGTTCTAAATTAGACCAATGATCTTAAAAATTATCTGACATTCTAATTACAATGAAGTTTTCGGGATCTACATTGTAAAATATAATTGGAGTGTAGGGTCTGCTTCATCAGTTCACATTCGTTTTGTAGATGGCTGGAACGAAAGGAAAAGTTCATCCCTTTCCAGACTATGCTGATAGTCATTTAGATAAACAAGTTCGTGGGGCATAAAAGCTTACGGGTAAAAGAACAACTCTGCCCACGTTTTTTTAAGTTTGTATCTCTTACTATAGCACAAATAGCATTGGTAGTAAGTTTTTGTCTTTTTCAATTGCTTTAAGAAACAGGCTCACTTTGTCTGATTAATCTGTTCTGGGCATATGCTTCTTTGACTTTACATTATTTAGTTATTGTATTTTCCAGGGACAGACACCCTCAATTCTCTCAGTTCCCTACCTATCGGCTGTTTATTTTCTACAAAAGACTGAGATGACCGTCCTGAGAAGAAAGCAGAGGGAGTATTGCTCTCAGTGCAGTTCATTTAACATATTTTAGATGTCTGCATTTTGGTGAGATCAACTGCACCCAAAAGGAACCTATTCTTCTCCCCTGACTTTACAGGGAGCCTACCCAACTTGAAATCCATAATGTGGATTTCCATGTAGTTTTTGTCTAAGTGAGGGGAATGCCACCAAATGAGATCAGAATAAATTAAAACATCTCGGCACGAACATTTCTAGAAGATGACACTGAAGTACAATCACATTCCTAGGAGCTGATGATAATGTTTGCAAACATTTAGAAAAGAAAATCAAAATCATTGATACTGGCAGTTGACTTACGTTCCAATAAAAAGACTAAAATGGCTTCATTTTGATTTTTTTGGTGATAGCATCAGTCAGATGCTAATAAGATTTTTTTATACCAGAAGTATGGTGCATTTTAATATTTTATTTCTCGCAATATTCTGACAAATGAGCAGACGTCAGGTTATTAAGACACAACATTTTAATTGTTTCAGATAAGTTATTGGTGAAAATTAGCACTTCAGGGGAATTTCAGAAAAGTTGGTCTTCTATTTTGATGTAGGCTGCCTCCTCCCTCTGCTGTCCCCCAGTGCAGGACCCAGCTAGCTTAACTCAGGACAAAGTATAACATATGAAAAGAAGCAGCCTGAAGCAACAACAGCAACAAAAATGTTTGAGCTATCTGAACACTCATTTACTGTTGCTACCAAAGATACTTAGTCACATTCCATGTTAATAAATATGTAGATATGGGGAAGAAGGAGCATTCTGAACAGTTATAAAAAAATTATTTCATCATATTTAAATAATCTATGCACTGTTGTTTTCCAAACAGGGTTTATTGTGCTTTTACATACAGATTGCCTCTGCTATATCATTTCATATTCCTCTCTGTATATGACTATTTATTAATGTTTGCTAATAGCACCAACAGTCTACCTGGAACTGTTTCACTGAGTTGCCAGCTGACGTCAGCCAAATTGAGCTGCACAGTGGACATATCTTAAGTAAATAAATACCTTGCTGTGTTTAAAAAAATAATGAATTTTAATGATTATTCTAATAAAGCTGTGTACAGCAAATTGACTTCATTTATCTGAATTCCAAACCAATTATAAAGCTTGAGGGAACTAATATGCCTAAGAAAAGAAGTAAAAGAAACAGCAACGGGGGATAATCCATTTGAACAATCTATCCTTAGAAATACTTTAAGTTATATCTTCATGTAATTCCAGTGTTTAAAAGCTCCCTTGTTGACATTCTAACATTAGCTCTCTAACAAGTATCCTGGGAATAGAACAGTATTCCTCAACGGTTACATACATACTTTCTTTCTTAGACATGCTAGCTTTTGTACACTTTCCAGGCTGATCTAGCATTAAGTAAATTTGATGTCAACCACGTCAAAGTGCTCTGTTCTAACAGCGAGTGACATTGTCACTTATGCCCAAAGGTTCAGGGGGAAAAGAGAAAGGAATCTCAGTGCAAGATTTGATGAAATGACAAAAATGCTAGTATTTGCCTTTATAAAGCACTTTACATTTCATGCTGTTCCATCCACAATGATTTGCTACAGTCTCAAAGAATGGACATGCCAGTTTTCATATAAGGCTAGAGCAAAAGCTAAGACAACATAAGAGCTTTACTCTTTTTTATGGACAGCATTGAGCTTTAGGTGGAAGTCAGTATGTCAGCATTAGTCTCCCTTCCATGTGATACATCTCAGAAGGAGAAAAAGGGAGAGGTGGGAGGATCACCAAAGCTTCTTACTTTAATTAAGCAAAATTCGTATTCATTTTAATGGATGGGTTCATGAACAAATAATACTTTCTTCCTTCTCTCTCTCTCTCTCTCTCTCTCTTTTTTTTTTAATAACTAAAAACTAAACAATTTACAAAGCCTGCCTAAGTTCTAGACTGGAAAAAGATTGAAAATATGGGCCCTCACCTTCAGCTTCTCTCCTTCTCATGATTTGGGCTTACTTCATTCTCTGTTCGACGTTGGACATCCAAAGATTTTCCCTAAGCAGAAGAATGGCTTATAAATTGTAGTCCAATGCCCCCAACTACAGTGTTTACCGTGTCACTTGAGAAAACGCTTAAATAAAAGCAGATGATTACTGTTGCCTTAACTCTGTTCACAGTGTCACTACTGTTAAAACCCTTTTACTCATATAGCTATATCATTGATGCATTTATAGTTTTCCATAGGCATAGTTCTGCAGATCAGGTACTGTTTTTATTTTGTAGCTTGTTCAATGTGGCAACACTTTTCAATCCTTTAAAAATAATGACATAAAGAATTAATTCTGTCATTGAAGCAAGCAACCTGACAGAATATCTGGAAAGAAACTCCTTGGCCCCAAAATATTAACCATAAACACACTGCCATCTGGATAGTGTATGTGGTTAAAATCAGGAAATAATACTTCCTGTTATTGTTTACTAACATAAGAATAGATGCTATTTATATTTATACAAATATGAAATCCTTGGTGAAACCAAATCACGTTATTTCATTAATAACTAACAGCAGTGAATTTTCATTGTTAATTATTTGCTGTTTCTACAAACATACCTTTCATTTTAAATTCTTGGCCTGTTAAGTTTTAGCAAAAAAACTTATTTTTATACAGTGTTCAGTTCATCCTCTCAGTTCTGTAAATAAGTGGTTTCATAAGTGAACATGTCACATATAGTTTCATATTACTGTGAGGGAAAAAAATCCAGCACGGTCATATAACAGAAATGCATTTGTGGTATGTATGGTTTTGCACTATCTGCATAAAAAAAGTCTGACCTGATGTTAAAAGCCTGAGCTAAACCCTTCCCTTAACATAGCTAATCTGGGACTCAGCTTGATGTAATTTCTCTTTGGTTACATGTACCATGCAGAAGAATCACTTCTTGCAGTCTCTTAAACTGCTATTAGGTAAACAAAATGTTCTCTCCCTTTTTGCATTTCAGACACAGCTAATTACAGTATTTCATCACCTGTAACAGGTTAATTTATTTTTTTTGGCTAAATCTTCATCGTAATGAATCTACATGTGAACAGACTGTAAATAATCATGCAAACCATTACAGAAACACCCTCATTTTAATATATGACATGAATAAGATGCTTTAAAAGTTCCTGTTGCAGGTGGGCACCTTATTCTGATACACATATGCCAGCCACTTGGTTTATGTTCCTCTGTTGTTTTCTCCCCCAAGGCATTAACCACTTGCTAGCATTTTAATGTCCAGTATTTTGCACAGTGCTGGGATTCCTCTCCGGGCCTTGTCATTAAGTCTTTTCTTAAGAAATACTTCCTCCCCTGGTGTGGCTCTGGAGTGCTTTGAAGGTCTCAGTATGAGAATTCCTGTGTTTTGTTTGATGTTAGATGAAGCCGCAGTTGACTTTAGTTCGTCAAAATATCCATGTAACTGTAAACATATAAGGAGTTTCTTAGGCATCTATAGCATACAGAACACCTTCTCACCCTCTAAGAACTGCATAGCTAAGAGCATGGTGATCCCACCTGAGCTGGTCACACCAGCCTGGAAAGAGAAAAGCTTAGAGCACTTTTCCCAGATGGCTATACGTGCACATTGTCAGAGTTATTAAGAAAAAGAAAAATTCAATGGTATGTAAAATTAAGTAAGTCTTTCTGAAAGGAAACAGGGTCAGAAATGGAAGTTGAGATGGAGAAAGCTGGCAAAGAAGTTAAGAGCAAGATAAAGGATACTGGAGAGTGAGAGATGAAATAAGAGATGGAACAGCAAACATACCTTCACGAATTTGGTTCCAGAATATTTAAGAAAATGTGATGTATAGGGATGCTAAGTGGATTTAATAAGAAAAGAGTCACAAAACGTTATTTTTCCCGATTTTTGCAGAGCGTGATGGTAATCGCATTTTAAATAGCAGGCAAATAAGTCAGGATGAGAAGATGAGTCACAAAAATGTAGTAAAAGAGTTTGAGGACTACTAGTGTCTCATGAATGGTGAAACTTCTAAAAGTTTTAAATAGACTCCAAAAGAAAGGAGAATTCTTTGACCTTTTTTTGTTATTAACTTGAAATTAAGAGGTCGGAAATGTAACTGCAGTACTTTGGCAGAGCCAGTCACCAGAGATCAGATGCTGATCTGAAAATCTACAGTGACAGAAGCGACTGATGAAACATAGGGGCTTAAACTTAGGACTATCAGGCTGTGCCGAGTTACAAAAATTACTCAGGACAGAAAGCTGAGATAGCAAATGAGATGTAGCTATAGTTAACCAGCTCACCAGCAGGAGAAAAAAGTAGTAAACAGTAAATATGTAGAGGAAGGAAAACTGCAAGAGGATGCAGAGAAAAGAGAAGGAAATATCTGAACTGTGGCAACTTGCACAGATCCAGGCAATGCCCAGACTCTAAAAATGCCACAGAGAGATTAAATTGTTTTGCAGTCAGGAGTAATACAAGCAGAAGAGTGGTGCTGCATAGATAGCAGTTGTGAAGTTTTACATAGGCACAGTGGCTGAAAAACTGAAAACAGGGACTGGACTCTTCCATGAATCACTAGGGAAGGTCTAAAAAATTATAAACCAAACACTTGCGCTCAATCATTGCTGTACATGACAACGTTGCAAAAGAGAAAGAATCAAAAATACAAAGAAAATGGAAGGACTAACTCTTGCCTAAGGATTTCATCCTTATTTCATAAGAAACTTTATCAAATGGATAAATGGAACTAGTTGAGTTTATTACAGTTATCAAAAATAAAAATCTAAAACTGCATTTAAAAATATGCCAAGGTTTATGTTTAAGGGTTGTTAGAGGAAAGAAAATGTGCATGGAGGCACAAATTAGCCACTGATTTCCAATTAGAAAATAAAACTCCAAAATGTGTGGAACCTCAAGAAACTGCGCTGACAGGGAAAAGCCTCGTGATGACACCAGGCTTATGATACCAGGGTGTTTTTGAGCTATCGTTTTAAATAATTAGGTTTAGATACAAATTTAAATGTATTCACATTATGATCAAGGCCACTTTGCCCCAAGAGTGCATTATGTCACAAACGGGACTACTATGTTTCTTTATTTAAAGTTTTTCACATATATGGAGGATTTTACAAGATATCTATACATCATTATCCTTCTAAAGTGGTTGTCCTAACTTCTTTGCCTGTAAAAATATATCATGTGACTAAGATATGCAAAGCCCAAATTACCATCCGTAAGAGGATGCAAAATAACAACCAAATTGAAGAACAAGACTAAATAAACTGCAGATATTCAACTTCGCTAATTTCTCCATGCCTACCTCATGAATTTAAAAGAATAATGTGAGGCATTAATTTTGATGATTCTTGCATGCACCTGAAATGGATTTTTAAAGGATTTTCCGAAGTTTTTATATAAAAAACAGCTTAGCTGAACAGAAAGAATGTGTAGACTTGAGAGAAGTCAAGGGTTAATCTGAGATCCAAGACAGTATGGAAAGAACAGAATGAATGGAAAAAACACAGGCTAGCTCTGCACAGTGAGAATGGTTTAATACTGCTAACAAATGTATAAAGGGGAAACACATTAATCATGTGTGACCAGATAGCAGGACCAAATATCTTTGAAAATGCCTGATGGACTTTCACATTTTGTATTGGAGAAGTGCTGAAGTTCTGCAATGTTTCTACCAGGTTTTGAGCACTGCCACTGTCAAAAGCCACAAATTAAAAGTATTTTACAGCAATGAATAATCCTCTTCCGAAGTTCATAGCCCTACTGGATATCCAGTGCTATCCCTGGTTCACAGAGGATTTTGTTCCTTCTGTACTTTTTATTTGTTCATCTCTTTGCAAGGTCATAGTTTCAAGGCTTCACTGTTCTCAAAATTTCAGAAGGAGACCATGAATAAACCTCTGAATTTAAGTTTCCTTTCTATACTATATGAATTTTAGTGAACATGAAAGTATGGCAAATAAGAATAGCTAAACCCAAGTGTTACATAACTATCCCTTACAATTCTGCAAATATACTTCATTACTGACCTATAACACTCTTCTCTAGTGAAATAATGAATGTAGCACTCCCTGTGGTGCTATTCATATAGAACTTTTTTTTTTCTAGGAACAAAAGGAAGCTACTTGGAGACTTTTAATCTTATTTCATGAGAGAGCTAACTACCTATTGAGTCCTGCTGGTCTGCGGAAGTGAGAGCTAATGTATTGAGCCAATACAACATCCCAGTATGCGGAGTACCAGTTTATGATAATTACTTTTGCATCTGCAGTTAGAGTACCACATGTAATTACTGAAGTGTATGCTTTTCTTTCAGCAATGGTAAGCAATTTCTGTTAGTGGTCTTGGCAGTCATGCACATGCATTACAAGACCTCTAAGTATTCCTTAGCCCCTTGTAATTAAGTGCAACAAGAATTACAGCCAGTAGAACACGGTGAATAATTCACGACCAATAACTTGTATGATAGATTTAACCTATTTTTATGTGCCAAAACACAGACAGGTATTCTATCTTTTCTTCTATATTAAGTTATTCACCAATCTCTTCACTCATCTGTAACCCCTTGGCAACTTTTTGCAAAGTATTTCCAAATTACTATTGAAAAGATACTGATTATTTACATAATTTTCCCCTAAAATTTTAAATTAAGTAAAATTTGTATTTTTTTAAATGGTAAAAGTTTGTAATCTGAAACTTTTCTCTACACAAAGCCACCTGTTTGGAAAATTCTATCTGCAATTAAAGAGGAAATAGCTTCATTCAAAAGAGCCATATCTTAAAGGAAACTATTTGCATTAGAACTCCTTGAAAAAATATAATTTCCATCTAGCAGGAAAATCTAGTAGTTTGAAACTCATTTCGATGTAAGGACGTACAAGCGGAAGGATCCTCCTTGGTCTTTGAATCCACTTCTTTTGTACTGAGGATGGTCGTATTACCTCTTTAATAACTTACCTAAGTAGACCTTTCTCAAAATCCAGTTACATTACTTTCCTCACTACTAGTTCCTCACAAATATATTTCCACAGGCTCAGTATGCATACCTATTTAATCTTCTGTCAATTTAGCCTTTTATTCAAATAGTTCCTCTCTTTCTTTGATGATCATACACTTGAGGTATTTGGAGATAGCCGTCATTTCTCTTTCAGAATTTATTTTGCTAGGCTTAAATAAAAAATAAAAAACAGCTCTTCTTATACTATCTGGAAGAGTCATCTTTTATCTAATTGGCTATTTCCCTGAGTATGTTATATTCCTTTTTTGTACCTCTTTTACTCTGCATTTATTTTTTCTCAATAATCAGTGACCAGAATCTTACATAGCATTATAAATGAGTTTTCTTGTGTGTCCAGATCAGAGACAATCTATCAGGTATAAAACATTATGGAAGAAAATATACTGTACAGTTAATTTTGGAGTAGTTAAAGCACAGTGCATCATAATAGTTCCTCTTCAGAAAAACGCTATGATACCTAATTATACCAGGAAACTTCATTGATAGAAGGGAATAGGGGATGGAAAGAACCTGGATTAAAGTGCCAACGAAATGCTTCCAGCTGCCCAGGAAGCCTCAGAGGCCCAAAAATACTTGGTCCTTCAGGAGACTACAAAGTACTTTATAAAAAGTAGAGCAATGTAATTACTCCTACTTTAATAGGGTACAGCGAAGTGAAATGCCGTAACAGAGATCACAGAAGACAGTATCAGGGCTAGGAACATATCTTTTCAAGTCTAGCCTAATGTTTTACGCACAATAAATTTAATTTGAATTTTCTGAATCAAAGATTTCAATCAATTTTTTCACAGGAATTTTCAGTTGTTATTAAGTCTGCTTTTCCAGCATGACGTTACCACTACTGAATACATTTTAAAGTGCAAATTTATTTATACTTAGATTATATTACATATATTTAGATTAGAGATAGATTACATGTATTTAGAATTCCGCAATACTCATATGCAGTGAAATATGATTAAAATATTTTATAGGAGTCAACTAAAAATACCTTTCTGTTAGGGAATGTTGTAATATTATTTGTTTAGATCAGTAATAGCTAACCTGGCATTTACAGCCAGATTATCAGCTCCTGTTAACCAGTTCACTTGTTTCAATTCCATTATCACTCTTTCAGGAACAAGAGCTGAAAACCATGAAAATATGCATTACTAAATCAAAGAGTTTTGAGTTACTGCATTTTCATTTTATCATGAATATACACTTGTGTACAAACTGTGTTTTTTATGGGAAATATTTGATTTTAGGAATTCTTCAGCTTAAGAAGATTGACTGGAATCTTTTCTACAGAGGAGCTCTTGAATTGTCTAATGATGGCCACACTGAGGTTCTATATTCAAGTTTCATGTCTTTCTATGTTTTTAATGAAGCAAGTAATGATCTAACACATCATGTTGAACAATGTGGTGAAAAATATCTGTTTGTCAGACAAAATTTAAAAATATGACTCTTTTTAACTATTACAATTTTTATGTTATCATTGTTCTATTAAAAATAGAAATTCACCTAATAAGAATTTGACAAAATTGTGCTTTAATTATTCACAAACTCTCCTAAACAAATGTACTTGCTATGAAATTTAGAAAAAAAATACTCTTAATCTTGGGCTTTATGTGAACGTTTAGTCCAGATGCTTACTCACTCAAATATAATGCAACTGGTCATTTAAGTTGCTTGATATCGTTTGTGTTTTCTGCTGGACAAAAAATAAGCTCTGTAAACTACACTATAGTAATGAGTCAATAATGCTTCATATGCTCATACTCATTCATAAACCACTTTATTTTCCATAACACATGATGAACAATCAAGTTATGAATTTCTCTCCTATCAGGTAAGACGTTTTTAATATGTCCCTCCAGATCCAGTGCAAAAGCTAAGGAAAACAAAACTTGCAATTGGGATATATAGTTATGCACTAACTCAACGGAAAAGAGTACATGCTTATCCTGAAGTATGAGTAATTCTTGTAAAAATCTTATTTTCATTCAAGTAAGGGGGAAATCACAGATTTCCAAATCTTTGTTGGATGAGGATTTTATCTTATACTCAAAAGGAAGTCACAAGTGCAAACCATAGATCTAGTATTTGAAGCTACACAGAGAGATAGAGGTTGTTATTTTGAAGGTCTTTCTTGCTTCATTTTCCCTTTTTGTCTTTCTCTCTTGTTCAGTGCATCTGAGTCCAGCCTTGAGAATCTTTCTAATTTATAATTAATTTCTATTATTAGCAAGTCATTTCAACTTGTCTGGAAATTAGAATTTGATTCTACACTCTCTGAACCAAGCTCCTGGGTAAGGAATCTCTTCCCATGTCCCTCAAACAGCACATGCATGGTAACATTTAGAGAACCGTGATTACGGCAACATTTACTTTATTTTAGGAGGTCAAAGGCAAACAGATAAGGAAGGCAGGAAGCTTGTGCAGGGATTTACACGAAGGTAAGACTTGTACTGCTTTAACATAGCAGAAGAGGGGTGAGAGGGATGACTTTGTATGTACAAAATACATAAATGTGCGTGCACCTGTGTATTGCTCATGTTCTAGCTTTTATGCAGGATATTTACATATGCTAAAGACACAACACCATTCATTTTCAATGTTCATTTTAAGGCACTATGCTGGAAGATCAAACACCTAGGTACATGCTTAAAACATGTGCTTATTGGCTTCGCTAAAGCCGAATAAAATAATAAAAATATACAAATTAGTTTGCTTCTGGTGACCTAAATGGAAGTAATTACACCACTGTGCTTTTCAGACCTCTGCAAGGTTCAAATTTTCCCACTGACGGTGCACTGGATTATTATTTAGAAAATTATATTTCCAATTTTATTGCAGCATATAGGAAATAGCTTTAAAATAAGCAAATCATTTCCCTGCCTTGAATGCCTTTCACAACTTCTGCTTTCAGTAAACTTAGTGAACAAGACATGGAAATTTCAACATTTCCATGAAACTTTTTGTGAAATAGTAGTGAAAAGGCAATTATTTTGAGGAATCCATAAAGAATTCTGAATTATCATCTTTGGAAAAAAAGATGCAATGATTAATCAATTTATTGACTGTGATGTAGAGTAATTGTCTTACTAAGTTGTCTAGTGGATACCCATTGAGAACTGCATAATCTATAGTCATCAGGGAATTTCTCAATAGCAAATATATACAAATACATATTGCATTTTCTTTAGTCTTGACAAAATGGCTTAAGGAACTGGGATGAGGAACAAGATAAAATTTCAGATGTTCTAAATAGCAAATTAGATATCAAAAAGATTCCTTCCAACAAAGAAAGGCTGTAATAACCCGTGAAATTGCAAGGCAAATACTGCCAGTCCATATTTACTACATCATAACTGAAGGCAGATTGCATTCTCACTGGCTGACTTGACAAAATACATGCACCCAGCTACTCGCAGAGATAACTGTAACATTTAAACAAGTACAGATTTGGAATTCTAAGTCAAAAGACTTCATTTTTCTCCCCCTTACCTGGAATAACTTACTTTCAAACGCAAACTTGATCCAAAGCCCACTGAAGCTAGCAGAAAGAGTCCCATTGGCTTCGGATCAGGCTTGGAGGAATATTACTTTCTTGAATCTCAACGCAAAGCATACATCTTAGGTACAAACCTTCACCATGACCTCCCTCAAGGGTACTACTCCTAGTTTCAAGCCTCTGTTTCACTGTAAAGAACATCACTCAGCAAAATTGAACTACAGCTGAAACTAGCAATGCATGTGGAAACATCAGTAAGATGTATTGCACATTTTTTCCCAAAGGAGTCTTTCTACTATTGTCTATGGCTATCACCATTTCTTTGTACATTATGTCTTGTTTGTTTTGAGACTTTTTTGTGCAAAGGCCTACCTGCATCAGTAACAGAGAAACACTGCACACATTTTTAGGAAATAGTTACAAATAATAAAATCCTCACAGGGAATATAGACTCACTGTGTAAACTTGATTAAAAAAAAAAAAAAAACATGCTGAACTGCTGCTCAAAGACTGACCATGGTGAATCCTTTTCTGTAAGCTGACAAAGTTTGGATTAAAAATAATGTTTCCCTCAACCTCTTTTCCAGGTCTGTTCAAAAGTGGAAATATTAAAATACAGAGAGGATTGTCCTGAAATAGTTTCAGATCTATGTGACTTAGCCCTGTTCTCACTACTGTAATACAAATAACAAATGTAAAAAAATTAGCCTAATACTTTAATCTATTGGGACATCCCAGGTCTTTACAGAAGCCTTATCTGCTCTGGGACTGTATATCACTGTAGGACAATCGTGCTGAAGAAGGTGCTAGAACCGATCATGTTAAACCCCAAGGGAATTTTAAGACTAACCGTAGCCTGTTAACAAGTGTCTCAACACAATTTTAACCTCTCTCTCTCTGTTATAGTGCTGAATCACATTTAGCTTCCCTTACATTTCTGATAAGATACATTTTCAGCAAAACATGGTGGAGGCTGCAGGCAAGGTGAGATTTTCAAAACTACCTCCAGTTTAGGAATCTTTTAACACCTGTGTTACTAGTTTCCTAAGTTCCAGATTCATTAAAGTATATGATTATCCATCACTAGTAAAGCCCAGGATTAAGAGTTAGATGTGCATTATTTTTTATGGATTTGGGCTGAAATACCTACATTGCTAAGTTTATCTAACAAAAGGTGTTTATAAAAGTAAAAGTAATCATAAAGGATGGCGAGAACAGTTTTCTCACTTCATTTCTGCTTTCTCTTTTAAAACGGTTAAAGCAGATCTGACGCATGTGTTCATATGAACTCTCATTGTGTGAAAATTAAGTTTATTTCATTTGGGAATCCAAAAAGGTTGATTTTAATATTAATATTCACACTGTGCATATATAAAGTGTCTGATAGCCAGACCATTAAAATATTTAGGTGAGCTGCTAGATAGTGCAGGGTAAAATGCATCTAATCCTATTTGTTTGCCTCTCTACAAAACAGATGTATTTCACTGGGCTCTTTTTCTATTTCCAAATAAACAAAACAACTATTTAGAAGTATCAGAATTACTGCATGGCATGTAGTAGGGTGCATGAAGAATCAGATCCTGGTTAGGAACTTATTTTATTTTAATTTCTCTTACCCTAGTTTGCATGTCGGCAGAAAAATAGATTTTGTGTTTCAATCATTTTAGTTTGTTCAAATATAGTAGACTTAGGTAAGGTATTTACTTTCTTACGCATCATTCTTCTCCCTAGATATCCATTTCTCTTTTGCTTCACTTCACAAGAATCAATATCTCTAATTTTTCAAAGTGATTCACCCATATATCTTCTTTCTCAGGTAGGTTTAGTTTGTAGTTGCAGATTATGCTAAATTTATAGAATATGTTAAATCCATGGGCACTGAGGTATTTATGAAAAGAAATGTATTGTCATATGCATATCAAAAACATACTTTATGTACTACCATTGATGAGCTACTGCTTACAAGAATTAAGCTGTTATGGAGAGCTGTGAAAACAGCCGATGCCTTTGCTTAGAACTGACAAGTCAGTGAAACTAAGGCATTCTGATCGCCCTTAAATCTAACCAGCTTTGGTGTCCTAGCAAAATTTTTAGTAAACAATATTTGATCCTAGCTCTGCCAAACACTGAACTGATAAGTTTGCAGCTTTTAAAAGCTCTCGGAATATGTCAAAAGAATAAATAAGAATTCAGCATATGAAAGTACACTTTCAAGAAGATACATTTTGCACAGTATTGACATGTGTCCTTCTTGCTGTCCTTATTGCCATTTCTGTGCGTAAAACCCTATTCCTGCTTTTAAGCATCCTGATATGGGGAGCAGATATACAAAGGCAGTGAGGATTCTCCTGAAGAGTGACTCCCTTCTACTGCTTCAGGCAGCAGACAGGGCAAGAACATCAGCAGGTAAGTCTTCATTTCCTTTTCTTTGAAAAAAAAAAAAAGTAAATAACAGAATAAAAACAAAATAATATTGTCACATGAAGTTACTGCCCATCATTAAAACTGTGAATTCCACTCTTATAAATCTATCCACCAATTAGACCAGCATCTCTAGGATGTTATATTATTTCACATCTTTATGGTACTTCCCAGCACCTCAACTTCCTTCTGAGCTGCTCCTGAACTGATTAATACTTTGGTATTGGGAGTGAATTTATTTTCCCAGACTTAACAACTCCAGCTGTCTGCCACCGGCGATAGATATAGATGACCGTCATTCAACTAATTAACCAAATGTAGGCTTGTTTCTATGTCATTAATGAATCTTGCATTTTAAGATGAAAGTAAAATTAATCTTCCTGGATTAACTAATTGGATACTTTTGTTAAAGAGTCTAACTAGTGGATGGGTAGATGTTGTAGGTTGGTTGTACCATGATTTACTGCCCAATTTCACAAAGGACGACAGGAAAAACATAGACTTATTCCTCAAGTAAGGTAGGCATTAAAAGATTCAAGAAGAAAGGGCAAAAATCCTTTGAATCACAGAAAGGTACGGAGAGTGTCATAACTGAGCAGGAAGGACACAGGCTCATTGTGCAGCCTCGCCTAGGATCCCAGGCCAGCACAGCACTTAAGGACATACTTAGCTCTGAGCACATGACTAGCATTCATTTATTTGGAACTGAGTTACATGCTCATCTATTTTTCCAAAAGGAGGGAGGGAAGGGGGAAAGGAAGCTTAAGCTAACGCTTAAAAGTTGAATGCAGCTTGTAGTGCTTTTCTTAGTGCTAGGATTTGACAGGGAAGTTGACACCTCTTCCAATGCTCTTTCTTTGATCTTCAAAACTCTTGCCCCATAGCTTTAGACAACAAACAGTACTGTGTCCTGGCTTTGTGTTTACTGCCTTGGTGCTATATAGACAGTCAGCAGTTGGGGTATATGTATGGAAGTAAACATTAACAATGAGATAATAGCAGGAATATTCATCTGTGTAACACATATGTATATGTTGTGCATGCCTTTATTGATTTATAAATTCTTTATCTCGAGCCTTCTCAGAAAAGCAATAAAGAAATAATAGAATTAATAATAGCTGAAATTAATGCAATAACTTGATTCTTTCAAGATATGAATTAGTCCAGAGATGCATTTTTTCATGTTAATGTGTTGACCAGTGCTCTTTAGCCTCACTGTTTTCCTTTTTTAATTACAATTCCACATAAAGAAGAAAAACCCAAGGAAAATATTCAGGCTTTATCTGTCATTCTTACATATTAGTTAATTTCCAATTTAAAAGGACTGTACTTCAGACTTCAAAGTCCATGAGGGCTATATAGATCTTATCAACTTTCTAGAAATTGAATGAAGTTCCTGCTAGGAGTAGTGATCGGTAGAAAATTTAAAGCTGAACTGATCACAGCTGAAATAAGAAATGAGCAGAAAAAGCATTTTCTACAAAATATAAGATCATCTGGCCTTGAGTATGTGTAAGCTTATGTCCCCTTACCCTCCCCCCTCCCTCAAAGTTCCTCCCTAAAAGACACTGCGTTTGATCAGTTTCTAGGGTCTGTGCTGTAAAGTATTTATTTAAAATTAAATGAGAAAGTCTAGCCTAGCTTGAGATCATTAGTAGATCTACTAATGCAATTTGATTTTTTTTTGCTTTATGAATATATATTCCTTTAAGAAAAATTGAATAATTACCATTTCTGTACCATTATGCAATTTACATGGATTTAACAAGCCAGTTGGCTTCTGGCTGCCAACTCCTTTAGATATTCATATTGCACAATAACACACGCTCTATCATATCCAACTCATTAAATAATCACCTTGTAGATTATTATTTCATTAAGTGAGTCCTATAATATTGCAAGGAATGCAGTCTATTTGTTTTGTGTGAACCAGCTACTTTCAGGAGAGGAAAAATCAGTGCTGTAGGGCGCTACAGTTACAATTTAAAGATTAATATAGCTTTTTTTGTACTGCATTACAATTAGAACCATTTTTCAAGGTACATGCTAATTCAAGTCAAATCTGTGGACATTTAATATAAAGAAATGGTTCTTCAAGAATAAATAAAATCTCTTAACAGAAAAGAATGAGTATGTTTCTTCAGCTCTGGAGAGCATTCTGAACATTGGCCACATTGTTGGTGAGTTGCAAACCTTTTACACACATAGCAAAAGGAAAAAAAAAAAAAAAAAAGATAATGGGTACGATAATCCTCCTAATAATACCACAAGCTGAATTTCAGCTTTCAGTCCTCTCTCTAAAGTTAAAAGACAGCTTCTAAAGCTTTTTAGGAGGCTGCTGCCCTTTTCAAACCACTTTTCAGGTGCATCATTCTTGCTGATTTATACATACTAAATGCTATGTGCTCTATTCCTTATGCATAACGCTGGAGAAGGCTGTGTAATATCATTCTGAACCCTGGCAGCGTCTTTCACATCAAGCTTGACTGGACAGTGTTAAGGCTAATTATGAGAATATTGGTTATGATCTGAACTGGGAATAGTTAGGATGAGACTGCTGCATGAGACACATTGCTTCCCACAGACCCACGAGATAAGGGCAAACTTATTCTTCTTTTGCATAATAGGGAGGGCTTCCTCTGCTTTGTTCAGAGCTATCGAGATAACACAGCAGCAAGAGGGCACGGCAAAAGAGTAAATACTAACAAGTCCAGGACAGTAGATCAATCTGAAGTGCCTTCCTCAGGTTTCCCCTTTTCAGAAGGGTAGATTTGAACTGCTTGGGTGTTAGGTGATTCTGAATTACGTATTGGGCATACTAGATAGAATTAATCGACACTTTACAGAAACCTGCAGAAAGCCACACGTTACTTACATATGCACACCGAAATTCAAACCATGCCTGACAGAAAAAAGAAACTGCCCACATCGTAACAAGGATCACCAGGTGAGAGGACTTAGAAAATAGCTGACTCTTCAATGGATAATACTATGGCTATATATCTGTTAGCTTTTCATAAAAGATGGACTTATTGGCCAAGATATACATTGTTTAAACCTCATTCCTTAAAGACTACTATTTGCACAGAATCCATTAGCACCTCTGACAGTGTTGCAGCAGATTTAGGATAAATACCAGTTAAAGATCAAATTTGAAAGGAAATAGCTTTAGTCCTTTCTCATCACTATTCAAATGCAGTAATGCGGTAGTATTGTGAATCGCACTTTTATGGTATTATTGATAAAACATATATTGAATTGTTACAGGACTGTGCATCGAGGTCAGCAATGTATATAATTAGAAATGAAATCAGTAATGGTTTAAAGTTTATAACCCATAGACATAAGATTTTATTTTCATGATTCAACTGACTTACAGGCTCAGCTTCCCTAAGACTTCTCATACAGCTGTTCTGAGAAGAAAAAAAAAAAAACCACACTATTAAAACTGCTCCACGTATAGGTACCTTCATCATTTCCAGAAAGATTACTTCCAATCATATCACGGAAGAGTGGTACTTGCTACCACTCTTTTTACTAAGGAAAGTCGTGAATACTTGTGCTATATAACATGAATTTTCTAATTCATAAGTTTAATTCTCAATTTAAAGCTGGCAATGCAGGTTTAGCAGACAAATCACTGGCTGGAGATAGGAAGACAGCTTCTCTTGCCAGTTTTGCTACCAGTCTGCTACACAATCTTGGGCAGGTCTTTAAATCTCTCGGCATCTTCATTTCCCTTTTGACCTCCTGGCTGTTTCAGGTTTTTATTTTTTATTTTTTAATCATCAGTTCTGGCCTGTTTTTAACATAAAGGTAGATAATACCCATTCAAAGAAATGAATGGCCTATCTTTTTTTTTTTTTTTTTATTACTTAATGTATGCTTTTTTTTGGTTTAACATCGCACTGCCTCTAAGCAGTTGGTCTAGAGGAAGGTTAGGCACTTGGAAGTACCTGCAGTTGTTACTTGCAGCGTTCTAACCAACCTTTCAGGTTTTATAAGAAATTAATGAAGTGACAGCAGTGACTTCAAAAAGGCATAAACAGTTCTGCCTAAAGAAAATGCTGCTGGTCGTATAGGTGAAACAGACTTAATTTTTACTCTGTGTGACTGAGCACACTGAGCATGCCTTGTTCCTGCAGAAATTTTGGAGAAAAGTTACCGAGCATTGCAGGCAGTAGTGAAAACAATAATGAAAGGTATGCTCACGGGGGAAGGAACTTTTTTGAAAGAAGCCAGGGAGGCAACACCAAAATGGCAATTCTCTGCATAATAACTTTTTGTCTATTCAGTATAAATCTCCCTGCATGACACTAGGTGGAAGATGGTTTGAATGAAACAGGGCCTGCTTTGTACTCTGCAATCACTTTCCACTCTCCTCTCATTTGCAAGCAGGTAGGGCTGGCAAATACCAAGACTTCAAAAAGGTATTGGTGCTCAAAATCAAGCGCTGAGAATTTCTGCACAGGAGAAACCTTCCAGTGGCCACTTTAATTAGAGTCTAATCATTTATAAAATGAAAATCAGTTCCATTTTGTTCAGCTTTATTTTAATTTATAGACTTATGGTGGGCAAGACTAGAAGAGGGAGAAAGAAGGGAAGAATAATACTGTTTTCTAATATTAAATTTTGACCAAACAGTTTCCTCTCAGAAATGAGCAGGCTGTTATTTAAAAAGCTCTGGGAGTTCTAGTAAACTTGCTCTCAAGCATCAATTTAAGCCATCCATATTCTAAGTGAAAGTAATTAGATATAGAAAGGACAGAGGGAAACTTTTAATGAACACACTGTTGCCCCATGGGAGAGGGGATGGCCATTTTCTATCCCTTGCGCTGCACAGCACTAAGGATTTGGAGAAGTCGAAAAAAGGAAGATCAGAATGATCCTATCGTGATATATATCCTCAAGTACACAACAAAATGTTGCCACTATGAATGTCTCTACTTCAGTAGGCTTTGGGTCAGGACAGAAGATTGCACAACATGAGGAATGAATCTGGAGAAGCAGCTGAGAGTGCACAAGACGGAAGAAAGTAGAAGATCTCCCTTCTCCATTCATCCCCTACACAATTTTATTTCATGTATAAATAATAGCCATACTGCATAAAAGGTAGAAGATAGATCATCTGTAATGGCTTAAAATAGCAGCCAAAAATAGAATCTTTTTTTTTTTCTTGTCTTTTTTTTTTTTTTTTTAAAGTCCTTTTAGCACATTCTAGGACAAAGCCCATATCAGGAGGAATAGACATTTCTGGACGAGCCAGCACGTTTGTTCCTATAACCTCAAATGGAAAATCCCAACCATCCGTGAAATCAAAGAGAAGACAGGTTCCTCCTACAAGAAGACATTTGTAATTATACTGCTTAGGATCAGCATTCTCTCTCTTTTATACTCCTACAGACTTACTTTCTTGTGATCTCTCACCAGATCTCATTATGAAAATCAGAAGGGGGGGGGGGGAATAAACACTGAAAATGTAACACTTATTTCACTTAAGCTGACTTACAACGCGTGCATATATTTAGTTGCACAGACAAAAATCTCACCTATACCTCCTGAGCAAGTAATAAAATAACATTTCAAATACAGTATATGCTAAAAGAAACAATTACTCTCAGGATCCATCAGTGCAGTGACACTGTTAGCAGCCTTACAGCCTGAAACAATACTTAAGTTCCACATTCTCTAGTCAGTTGTAGCCTGTACATACTCATTTCTGTTATAATTTAAGCAGATGTGTTCCTTACTGTAACTTCAGGACCCCTAAGGGAAATGTGTAGTTATGGGAAACATAGAAAATACTAAATGGGGTCTTCCCTTCATTTGAAATACTGCATATACTGAGCACACAGCAAACCGTTACTGCTGACCACGCCTGACAGAGCAGGAGCTGCAAGCTTACAAATCAAATCAATCACATTGCACATATCCATGCTAAAGGGAATTCCAGCTTGCTGCATTTCTGATCATATGAGTAGCTCAAAGGAACAAGCACTTATGTCCATAAAATGTCACTTGCAGCTCCCTGCGTTCACTGAGGGTAGAGGTGAAACAAGTATCTCGCGCTAACAATCTGAGTAAATCGGAGTAAAATTCAGAATTGTTGGGCGGGGGGACAGATAAGATATTTGAAGGAAAATAAATTACTTATGCGCATATTGGCTGGGAGGGAAGCAAGCAGCGTGGCAGAGGAGAAGTACTGGGAGAACTCAGGTTAGGACAATAGCATAGGTAGATTATGGGTAGAGAAGTAGATTTCACTTTGTATTCTCCCTTCTCTGAGTGGGCATATGGAGTTATGCGTGACCCCCTGTGAACACCAGGATCTACGTGAGCAAACAAGCCTAAGGGGCTATAAGTTCTTCTTCAGTTGTGAGATATGGTATACGGCAAGGGCAAGGTATCCATTCTACTGGAAGGATCTGAGTCTGCTTTCCAAGCCTTGTGTATGTGATAAGATTTTGAGGTTATGTACTGTACCTGATATTTGGAAAGATGTGCAGCACCCTGCCAGCTTGTTATATGAATCAGACTCTAGAGTTTTTTGCAAGTAACCTAACAGTTCTGAAAAAGATATATGCAGATAGAAGGTTATTGGCACTCTGTGAACCCTGAGTAACTGACTTCAGACAGTCCTCAACAGAAAACAGCTTCTCACCTCTTTACCGCTACAATCTACTCAACAGAAAATGAGGTGAGGCCTGCCTGGTGTTTCAGAGTATGCAGATTGTCCTTTCCTTTTCTCTCTTGCAATTCTCCCGCATTCTCTTCCACCACAAGCACAGCTCTGCCAGTCTGCTCCAACTAATCCCTCCATCAGTTGGATACAGCCACGTCTAACAAGGTGTTTGCATTTGCAGATAATTCCCATTGGCTATGGCCTGCTCCAGGAAGGCAGAACAGACAACCCGTATTTCCTGGCTTTCAGAAATCAGTATTCTGAAAAGACAGAAAGTGCACCCGGAAACCTTCCATCTGTTAAAGTTTTTGGCTTTTTGTCATTCAATATAAGATGAATAAACAGGCTTAACATGGAACCAAGCTGAAATACTAACATCAAACATCAAAGAGATGTTTATATATCCAAATGGGCAAAACAGTCATCAGAAGGTATATACTGAGCCAATAGTGTCCAGCAAAGATAGTGACCACTGTCTAGCAAAGATAGGCATTCAGAACAGGTAAACAGTGCCAGCATAGATGATGAGAGGAAAACACTTTCCAAACAGATAAAATGGGGACATTACAATATTTTTCCATACTTTTTGTTACAGGAATACCAAAGAGTTCCAGTTGAGATAAGAACTTCTTTGTGCTTCCCCATACTCACACAGTCCAATTAGGTAAGAAAGAGGTGATTCTTCTTATTTTACAGAGGAAGACCTGAAGCCCAGTGATTTTGCCACAGAAAGTATGCAGCAGAGCTAAGAGAAAGAACTGAGATATCTTGAATCCTAAGACTTAATGCAAGGTCATCATCCCCTGTTCTTACTGCAAAAGGAGTTTGTGGTTCAATTTGATATTTCATCCCCCTTTTTTCCCCCCCTTTATAAGATACAGTTAATTCCCATGATGAATGTGTATGTTGTTATTCCTACTCCAGGTTTGATACATCTTCAGATTAGCCATTTCCCCTCTATATCTGTTTACTAGCTGAAAGTGTTTGTGAAATCTCTTCTGATTGTCATGTGTTACATGATATGCATTTAGGAGATGAAGGTCATCCTTTTGCCTTTCTCTTGCCTTCGTGTGATCAATAACCTTTAAGATAAGATTTTAAAAATTGATACTGGGATTCATTTTCACAGCATGATAAAGGCATAAGTTTTCTAAAGAGTTAAGTGATTCTTTAGTCATTGAGGCAGAGATCGTTTAAATCGTTCATCATATTATGAAAATATATCCCCCTTTAACAGAAAGATTTGTTTAATATATACAAAAGCTTTTGGAACTACTGAAGAGTTGAACTGTTATACCCATATATGCTGTCAAGCAGGCTTTGTGGGATGATAAGTAAAAGTATGTCTAAGCCCCAGATTTTTCTCAGTGTTATGCAGAACAGATGAACAGTTTGATGCTTTCCATTACTTTTATGTGCTGGCAGCAAAAAAATCAAAGAATAAGGTTCAGTGAGATCACACCACACAGATTTATTTCCTCTTTCTTGAGGGCAGAAGATCTCCAGTTCTGGTTCATCTACTGGGTCAGTTTTCTGTGTACCTCCTCCAGGGATCTCAGGACTGGACCATCTATCATGATGAAGGTCCACTTGTATACAGGCTGCATGGAGAGAATGGCTTTAGTTAAGGCAAATCTGGAATAACTCCAGTGAAGTCAATGCTATTTGTCTGGGTCCCCCCCCCCCCCATATGAATGAGAGCAGAATACATCTCATTTAAGTACATTATGTCATCCCTGCTTTCCACGTCTAAGAACAGCTGAAATGCAAAATTTAAAGGTGAGAGACTTAATGTATCCACGTCTAATGTTCTGTGATACAAACGAGAAGCCCCAATAATGCTCTTTTGGGTCTATTCTTATAGCTATTTATACCAATTTTATACTGATTTTTTTCATTTGTATCACTCCTTATTATGATTTAATCAAATGAACAAGCAGCTGAGGTGAAATCTGAATGGCAACAAAAATTATTTGAGGCAGAACATTATTTTGCTCTATGAACAGCAGTCCTGTTTTGCAGAACTGGAATATGTTAGTGTATCTTAGGGACAGTCTTTACTCCACAGATAGTACTGTATAACAGGGCTGGGGAAGAAATCATGACAAGGTTAGTTTTTTGTAAGAGCTATGTAGTAGGGCACTTACCCACCTAAGTGATTCCATTTCTTCTGCTGTAAATAGCCTGCCTTGAGAGTCTTCTGATTTTCTTTCTTGTAGAAGAAGGAAAGAATGTCAGTTAGCCTCTTAAAAGGGGTGAGTTCACTCTGTGCATTAGCCAGCTCAGCAATATTACCTGTCACTTAGAAAGGACAGAACACAGCTTTGTGTCCAGGTACACATTTAAAGACAATTGTACAGCATATATGCTGTAAGGTGTGTGCACTTCTGAGTGGGGGCACCTTCCTCCCCAGCATGTCAGTATGGTAGACTTGCATAGGAATTGACCTTTAACCTGTCTCATCTGCAGAGAAATGGATGTTTCTGCTAACCCAGAAATAAAGACTGTAGCATGTACTACTCCATAGTACTTGTAAGAATATTATCAGGGCAAATAATATACCTTTTTTTCCCCCTTGTATCCATTTCTCTTCTCTCTAATCTCATTATTGCTTCCAAGTTATCTCTTCAAAGCTTCACATTCTGGTATTCTGAAACAAACATCTCATATACACACAGCGAAAGAATACTCCATTCCTACAAGCTCTTTACCCCTCAAGTAACCTCACAGACAGTGGTTATCACCTTGATTTCAATGGGATGAGCCATACAAGCAGGGTAGCAAACATCTTCACTCAGGAAGACCAGATTCCTGTTGAGCTGTACATTAACTCCATAAATAGTTCCACGGGCACCAAAGGGAACAGTTTCCATGTGAAGAACTTCCCACAAGCACAAAAACCAACCTTAGTCAAATAAGTATCACCCCTTTAATGAATTTTATGTGAGTGCTGCCCTACAGCTGCACACAGCCCCATTAGCTTCAGCTAGGATACACCTGGGACTCATCGCAAGACTGAGGCTTTAATGCAGGCTACCCAGAATAAATGGTTTAACTAAAGGCAGGATGTTAAAATGATTTAGATTGACAGCTAAATTAAGTGAAACTACCTGTGTAGACACACACCAGTTTAGTATGCCCCTGTAATTTACAGTTTAAACCCCCAGGAGCACCCACACTCCACCTCACGTGGGCTTAATACAGCATCTTAACAACCTTTGTTTGTTAACAGCCCTCCAGAGACACGTTCTACCTGACAATTTCTCCCTGCTTTGTTAATTAAGTAGTCTGCAGCATGACCTATTCCTGTGGTGCGTTTTCTTCCTCGGCCAGGACATGGCGTGGGCCTAGTTGGTCCTGTCTGCTCCTGAGGCTCCCTGACTGCCTTGCCCAGCTGTGCCAGATGGGCCTTCAGCTCTGACTGCCTTTATTCTGGTAGTGATCCTGCTGGATCCACAGGGAACAAGTGAATTTGCAATAACTATTTCTTGAAATAGCATCAGCGATGTTTCTAATGTGAAATAAGCTTTTAAAATCACACATAAATAAAATAAAAGATCTTCTCCTGGCCTCTTAACATTATGCTGCCTTCTGTGAACTGCCCTCCATCTACTGATGCAACAAAGTCTGAAAACTAGTCAGAGACCAGTCTTGACCTCAAGCCCTCTGCAAGCAATTTTACTGAGCTGTGGAATAAGACCCAATAGTAGATAATTTGTTGCAGATATGACACAATGAACTATTTTTCAAATATTCCTGCTCTCTGGTTTGCTCTTTAGGATTTGTTGACAAATTGTTGGTCCTTGATCTTGCGGTCCTTAATCTGTCACAAGCCTTTGCCAGCAACACACAATATCCATAAACCCAGACTATGGCCTGGTAGGTAGTGCTGTAGTATCTGTAACTTGCAGATAACCTGACCTGTTTTTTTCTTTTCTTCCTCCACTAGGAAAGGCTGGGTGCTGTTATGTTGTGTCCTCAGAATGAACAGAAGAAAATCACGTGGAAGAAACAGTCTTTGTTTGCTTTCTCTCCCCTTAAAAATTAAAACCAAATCAAGCAAAAAAAACCCACCTAAAACACTGACATTTTAGGCTGTATTTCATGCTGGTTATATTAAAGATAGAAAAAGATTTCAAAAAGGGAAGATTAGACAGAGCAAAAAATAGTAGCACAAACTCTGCTCTCACTTTCAGTGATGTGCATCAAAGTCACCCAGGCTCCCAGGTACTAAGGCTGCGTATTGACTACAATCTCTAAAAGAATTTGGCCCAGAAGGGTCAGCAAACAGGTTGCAAAACATAAAAGAAACCTGTAAACATGGGTAGTTTTGTTTTGAATCAAATTTCTCTTATTTCTCCTATCCTTCTATTTTCTTTAGCCTACATTTCCATGTGCGCATTACCTCCCCTTCCCATCTGTGGCCAATGCAAGAATTCTCAGGTAAAATTATATGGCCTGTGCTTTGCAGAGTATTATAAAGAGTTCATTATCTCTAAACTATATACATCCTTCCAAGCAAAACTGGAATGTGAGATAATGCCTTGGATGCGTGGCCACAGAGAAGCTGAGCTGATCCCAGAACCAGAGTAAATAGGTAAAATTCCTGTCCGAGTGACAGCTGGCCCCAATAATTAAGTAATAGAAGAATAAGCCGAATACAAACTGTGTTAATGTACTCAATAATCAACTGTTATCCATTCAAGATAGGACAAAAACATATGACCTTTACATTTGCTTTAAATATTTTCCTAAATTTTTTCTCACTAGCTGTTCTTAAAGCCCAGACTCAGGTGACTGTTTAAAGGCCTGATGAACTATACTAGTAAGCTTAATATCTGCAAGCTGGCCCTAAATTCAGCACATGCTTAAGAACTTTCCTGCATAAGAGCTGAAGATCCTGCAGCTGGCAGCAATTTTAAATCAACAACCATTTAACACAGTGGAGTTTATGAAATTTACTGAAGGAGAAACCAATATATAAGAGAAAAAGAAGAAGCAATCAAATATAATAAGGAAGAAGAAATCATATGCAGATAAAAAAAACTTACATATAATAGCTGCAATATATCTCACATGAAAGAAATATTTTAAAAGATATTAAAATCTATGCAATGAAGTTTTTTTAAAAAAGGCTGGTTTTAATGTATTTGCTTTATGCATTTTTAGCATTCATTGAATCAGCTCAGAAAAGCCCAGGAGATAACTCGTGGCTGTACTATTTATAGCTAGGGATTGAACATCTCACGTTCTAAGCCTCTCTAATTTCAAATTTTTATTGACAGGAAAAGTATACAATGTTTATAGTGTGGCATTCTTTCAGGGGAAAAAAAAAAAAAGAAAGAAAAAAATCTCTCTAAACCCACTCACATCTCATCTCATCAGTCATAACCTGTGTGAATGATAATAGATTCTCAAAGCTCTCTAGTTCTCCGTGACAGCTCTAATAATGCAGTGCCAGATGTTTGAAATGTCTGCAGTACCCAGAGGTTGCAGTGCAATGACCTCCATGGTCTCCCATTCAATGGAAGTGGTTGGTAAATGTAAATATAATTACAGTGCAACCCATTTATAATAGGCATGATTATAATATAGCGAATAAAAGCACTTACAAAACTAAATATATTAAATTAAATAAATTATTTTCTGATTATAATAGACACTCTCTGGGTGTTATTAATACTTCCTAAGAAGAGAACAAGGAAAGAGCTTTGAGCACGTTTGAGAGATGGAAGAGCATCAAAAGCGTAAACCTTTGAGTTAAAACAAATATTCCTAAAACAAGGGAACTGTTACTCTTTTAGCTAAGCCTTTGCAACAGGAGATTGTGCATGTTCTTACTGTGCAGAGTCCCTAACAGATAGCTGAAAGAGCACTATTCCCCTTACCACATTTCAGCAGCAAACTTGCTTTGGTAATACTACATTCTTGCTTTCAAAATCTATTTAGTTATCATGCAGAATTAAGGCATAACACTTTCCAAGCCCTCAAACCTGTCCCAAACCAAATTAAAAAAAAAAAAAAAAACCTTTACTCTGAATAGTAATACTTCCTTCAAAATAAATAAATAGGCCACGTATTGGCCTGTATGAAAGGATTTTATGCCACTGGTGTCACTGAAATGAAAAGATTAGAGCTGTGATTCTGCATGATTTTATTTTCTTTCAAGACTTACTTCCTTGTGTTTCATCGATTGCATTAAACTACTCTGGTGCTGAGAAGCAAGTGGAATAATTTTCCTGGGGAGGGAGAATTGTTTGTGTTATAAAATAATTGCACCATTCCTTCAATTGCTGCCCTCTTCTTCCTGTGAGCCAGCCCTTCTTTTCTGGCCCATGGCGTTTTACTCAGCTATTCCTTCTCCCAGTTGAATCCTAGTGAAGTGTTTCACCTCAGAGTTTTGATTAGATGTTGATGTGGTTTGGAAGGACTATCAGATCACTGTAGTTAGCTATTTTGTCAATGAAAGTAGTAATTATTATTATTATTATTATTATTATTATTATATAGTTATTACAAGATATTACAGGAAGGAACTAACTTGGTTTAATATTTGGTCAAACAGCAAAGCAAACAATCCTGCATGTTATGGATCACATTTCAGTGCTAATGCAGTAATCTCTACAGTCTGACTAGAGCAGAGTTTAGGTGCCTGCCAGTTCCTCCCCAGATGAGGAGCTGCAGGTGATGTGAAAGAAGGAAGCTGGTAGATTAGGAGGTCAGGCAGCAATTCTCTAAACTAATTGTTCTTATCCTCCCTGTTCCCTTTATGTCGTGAAATTGCTATGCTGCTACAAATCAAAGTGCTTTCCCAGGGCAACTCATCAGATTATTAGCTGTTCAGGCATAGCTTGCCCTCTCCCCTGTGGAAGGGAAGGGGTTAATTTAATATAGTGAAGTTTCTCTTATGTCCCAGAGGCAAAGTTCCCATGACCACACTTCTAAAATGTCACCCTTTAATTTTTCAAGTGCTGATATTGTCTTTCACCGTGGGAGTCTTCTTGTCTCATTTCAATCCCAGCCAAGGACAGTGTTCAGACCTTTCCCGTCCTCCCTAATTTAGTTATATTCCTAATATCATGGCTCCGAGGGGCTCAGGAAAGCCCCCTCCCACCTCAGCTGTCTGCCTCACTACACAAAGCAATCACAATTGACCCGGTAACCTCTATCTTCCAGACCGTGACTGGCTCTCCCTGGGCTGCCTTCCCCAACTCACGACTTTCTCTTAGTTATGGTGGAGCCAGGCTAAGTGAGCTCTCAGAGCTGGCTTCACATATATGTACTGGCATAACTGAGAGCAGCATTTTGCCCCCTTCTGCTAGACAGAGGCATCAAAAGTGCCTAGTGTATTTGATGCAGAAATAGTGACTCATTCCTTCCCATTGCAAAATAATTTGATATCAGGGCACCAATTTCTGTTATTTTCACCAAGAAACAAGTTTAGCAGTAGCACTTGTTGAGCTTCCTTGTGGTAGAAGCAAATTAAAGCTTTGTTCTATAAAGACTGTCCAAATACAGCACAAAATTCTGCAGGTTCCTAGGGAAAGATGAAATGTTCTTTATCATCCTTTTGGTGCCTTGTAGGATCCAGGACCCACTGATTTGTTTTTCCTAATTCTGAGAAGGCCATCATGTTTTGTGGTATGGATAGCTCTCCTTTAGGGTTCAGGGATAAGTTCACTGTATCCAGAAACTCATCCATCTCTCGCTATGCCTTAATCGGAGAGACACGTATTTGGATGCCTCCAGTACAAATAGGAAAGTGTGAACATATTGTGCGGCTAACTCTAAAAGCAAATAACTTCTACTTTGTATAGTTACACACAGTCAAGCCATCATGAATCTGGAGCTACAGAAAATGAGACTGAACCCTATTTTTACATCATTGAACTATTTTGGAAAGCTACATTTAGGAGGAAAAATGTTTTCTTTCAAATACGTCAATAATCTTCTGTTTAATTTATATACCCACAGCTGTCAGCTACCTCCAAACCCTCTTAGTGCAGCGATATGGAAATATTTTTACTGAAAACTTCTTAGGAATACCTCAGAGAGTTCACATTCATCTCTATTTAAGCGAATAGATGAATAGAATCTACCTAACCTAATTGGGTGAGAAAAAAAATCAATAAAGTGTGCTCTCGGCTTATCATCTGTATCCCATTTCTTGTGGGTTATTGCTTGCACTGTGGCTTATTTGGAGGAAACCTTTGTTCAGACTTTAATTTGTTCTGTTCATTCCATGGTCACATCCCTTGGTTCAGTTTAATAAGCAAGGAACAGCACACGGGAATAAAATGTTATAGAAGACATATGCTGCTGATGCAGTATATGCACCTGGCAAGCACAGTTTCATTTTATGACTGCAAATTCAGAAGTGTTTTGTCATAATGGGAAAAATGTTAACTGTTCTGTTTAATTAATTAATAATGCACATCAGAGGAAATATAACTTTATGTCATACAACAATAATTCCAATTGCATTTTTTTAACATAGCTATTTAATCTATTTTCATTTTTCTTTTAAGATCTCGTCCATGCAGGTGCTATGATCCTAATGCACTGTAGATGCCTACTGAAATCCATAGTGTCAGTGGAGCTCCACACACAAATGGGATTCACCATCATTGGAGTCCAGGCCCACATTTTACATAAGGATTCCTGAGGGGAAGAAGTGTCTTAGTTTTATTTTTTGAGAAAACAAGGCTGTCTGTACTGTAAAGTCTTTGGAACAATTTGATCTGAAGGAGATCATTAACTTCTGTGCTACCACTTGGCTTCTCTAGCTTTCTTCTGGCATTGTTATTCTGGATCCAGAGCAAATCATACTGCCACAGCATTTTCTTCCGGGCAGTTTCCTTTGTGACCCGCCCTGAATAGAGCTGGAAGGCATACAAAGGTTGGTAGCAGCTCCATATGGAGTACCCTTGTTTTGAATCACTCTCCCGCTGTTTTGAACGTGAAACAGCCAACTTGTCAGCTTCTTCCTTTACAAAGGAGGAGCTTACGCTGCACTTTACAGCCCAGATCAAGTTCTAGGATAATGGCAGACAAAGCAGAAAAGTGGTGTCCACTCTTTCCTGCTTTCCCAGGCCAGATCCATGATTTAGAAAAACAGAGAGGAAGCAGGGGGCTCAAGGAACCTGTTATTATCATCACAGTTCCAGGTGTTGCAATGTGCCACCCCGCGTACTACTTGAATAAAGATATCACTTCAAGGAAATCACTGCTAGATCAGTAGTCTAGAGCACAAGTGATGGGAGAAAAAGCGCTCACTTCATTATTCTGAACTAGACTGCTGCAAGAGCATGCTGGTATTCTATACTGATTGTTATTCGAGATACTAATTCCCCCAAAGATAAGGACTTTCACAGTGGATGAAACTCAGCAAATCGCTCCATAAATGCTCCTAGTTTTCTCTCTTGTATTAGAGAGCACAAAAGGCATATTTGCATTACCTGGGAAAATAAATTAATATAAAGTAAAAAAAAAAAAAAAAACCTCCTTCACTCTCTTCCAGTGCATTACTAAGAGAGAAAAGCTGGTTAAATGACTTTGAATTGTGGTGCTGTCAATTTTTATGAGTGATGTTGAAAAATCCTATTTTTCAGGCACACATTACACATTTAATTACAAAGACACTTTTTTTGTATGGTTTTTTTCCCTTGGACAAAGAGCCTCTTATGTCCATTTAAATGTTTTAAAAAAGAAATAAGTCATAAAACCCCACATAATAATAATCCCTTGTGTTCCTATTAGGGAAAAGTATGATGAATAATGATGTCTACTCTATCCCCTAATGTATTGCCATTATACAAGTGTCCTTATCTCCACCTTTTTAAACTTTCAATGCACAAGCAATTCTCCGGTATGACTTACAATTCAGTTTCCTCAATGATATTTCCTATACTTTGAGAAATGACCCATTCAACCTGATTTCCATAAGATTTTTTCCATCACTTGTGGCTATACAAAATCAGATAGGCATTTTGGATGGAAAATGAAAGAATAAAATAACCAACACTGCAAATCTTACAGACTTTCTCCTCAATTTAGGAAATGGAGTATATTACAAACTGTAATTTAATTCTGTTGCTTTTGTTAAGACGGCTGCCTGTAGCTTATCATAATTTCTCGTATAGTGTAATTAAAAGGACCCAAAGAGATTCTGTCATATCAGATTTCTGATAGATCTGTGCTGTGAATTTGTGTAGGTCATTGCTTATATGTTATCTAAAACGATCTGTTTTTACATTAATTTAATTGTTATAATGCAAGTTTGAAATCTGCATCAGAAACAGCCTTCATGGCATTGGTAACGCTGCTAATTCTTCTAAAGATCTGGCTGTCTAAAGTTACTTGTTCATACTATCTGCATAATGAATTGTTCTCTTCAAGGTGATAAATTATTCATTAGAATAATGAACAGATCAATCAGCAGAGCTGGATAACTGAAACACACAGCTTTTGGCAAAGTAGGGTCTGAATGTTTACATTTATCACAGAAAAGCCTTGACTTTGATATAGACCTTTCAGAGGTGTTTATTAATCTTGATCTCATTACAATTTTGGTGGACTAATAGCTTTTTATTTGTCAGAATTGTTTCTGATGATGTAGTGCTGTTGTCTCAAAAATACAGATCTATTTAGACTATTTAACCTTCTACACAGTTGTTCAAAGGCAGCTTATTTATAACATTGTACTTTATATCTAAAAAAAAAATCAAGATTAATAACAGAAATCACAGCAATTTCAGAGCTGGTGTCTGTGAAATGTTATGGCTCTCAGGTATACAACTTGAAAGAATCTCATGGGTTAGCTGCTACACATAGCAGTGATTCACTGTAGAATTGAGAGTATTACTCTGGGAATGGGTCCAAATCTTTTAGAATATGGCAGGGAGCCTCTAAATGTAGAAAGATACATATTGGGTACATTAAGCATATTTTAGTGTTTATTAGTGAGAGATTTGGGATTTAGACTAGAAAGTGCTCTGAAGCTAACCTAAATACACATCTGCTGAAGGGTGAAATGGCATATACTGCAATTCATGAAAATGAGTGTGAATTCATTTCTGAACCATAGCCCTATGAATTTATCCAGATCAGATTTGGCAGGAACTTGTTAAAAGGTCATATAATGAAGGGAGTGCATTCAGACCTGTGTAAGACTTTAGCCACACGATTGCCATTAAATCATTGAGCTTTATGTGATGAAAAACGCTTTCACTGTTTCGCTGTTTTGGAAGTTTGCAACCAACATATCCAATTTAGAAAAAAACAAAAACCTAACAGATTAGGACTTTTTATTTTTTCCCAGTAAGTTAGATTGGGGCACCATGTCAAAGGAATATACTGGAAAATGACATTACATATTGCTATGGCAGAAGATCATTGGGAAAGTGAAATATGTAGGGGAGAAAACCATCTAAGGCCAAACGTTCAATCTGCCTTATATCAAATATTCCACATAGAACAGTTGTACCATGAAATTAAATTATCAGACTGGTTAACTGTGAGACTATATATTAAACATGTGAAACTAGCCATGTTAATGGGTACAACTTTTCCTGAGCCTACGTTTAACAGTAAGATCATTTGGTTTGGCAAAATTGTCTCTGCAAATAAATTCACATACACTCAGCTGTACATGTAACTAATTGCAAACATACCAAAGATTACAAATTGCAGCCCTCAACATCAATTCATCCTGGTGGCACATATGTTACCGATGATGAAATGCCATTGGTTTATACCTGGCTATGCTCTGTATTTTGATGAATACATAGAACAATCTGTTTCCTTCATAACATCCTGCTGCTGGAGCTGAAATCAGATTTAAGTTGGAATTGGGACATCTAATGAGAGTTCATGGGCAAAGCTCTATCAAAATGAGAAATGTGGGCATGAAGCATTGATCAATGGACTGCTCCCTCTTGAAAAACTAAATGCTTTAATCCTGAGGCGGAATATGCACTTTGTGTTAGTCTCATGCATATAAATAGCCACTTTTGAGTCCAAGTTTAATCTGAGTGAAAATGTCTGCATGTAAGTTCGGATGTAAACGTCCTTTCCCCTCCACCCGTCCCCACTTAGTGCAATCAATGGGGAATTGACTTGAGTGGGGGAAGGCTCTGACCTATAAATCCAATTAAACAAATTTCTGGTTTGTTGATTTCAAGAGCAGGAGAGCGTTTTCGTTATTTCTTTTAACCCAGCTGTCTATGTGACTATATGAGTGTATATCTACAATCTTGAGCCCTAAAATAAAGGGGAATAAGGCCATTGGTCATTTGGGGATGATGCATAAATAACCTCTTTTCCTCTTCTGGTACTTCTGGATAACTGTACATCCTTGTCTGACTTCTAATAGATATTTCATTTTGGTGCAACTTTCCTCAAGATTACTGTTGATATACGACACATATCAGCACTGCTGGTCAGTGCAGGCATGGGGAATAATGAAGCCTGCGCTTCCTTGATTAATATGTGACGTTTGTTTTTAGGCGGGAAAGAGCTCAGTTATAGCAGCCTTGAATGACCACAGCAGGTAGTCTTGGACCGAAAGAGCTCACATCTACCTGGACAAACAATGGAAAATAAACAGCAGGTGGAATATATTTTGTAAAAAGGGGAATCAATGTTAAACAACTTACTTGACTTGCACAGAAAGTTTCCAGACTTAACACAGGAAGCATGCGTTTACTTGACACTGTCCTCGTATTCTTAAACTGTACATTTTTTGTGCCATTTGGATTTTCAGATGCACATAGGTTCCATTCACTCTAACTAAACTCAGTAGGAGCTGCAGGGTCTTCTGAGAATCAGGTACCACCAAAAAAATCGGTCTGACAATAGGGAACAGTAGACTGCAGCATTAGTGTCCTATTTTCCAATGCCTGCACACTAGAATCTAACAAATTCATTTCAAATTGTACACTGCACCTTTCAAAACCCCACACAAGGCACCACATTATACTTTAGCCTTTTATTATCTCATGCTGCAGTCACTTTACCCAATTAACACAGCTCTTCTTTGCAGACTACTACAGGAGTACAAAGAGGATTAAATAAGAAGACGTAAGATGGAGGAGAGGGAGAAAAAAAAGAAAAGAAATGTTGTACTTTCTCCTCACCCGGATTCTGGGCTTCACTCTTTTTGCTCACAGACTTTACAAGTATAATAAATAATAGTGGTCTTATTAGGACCCCACTGCGCTTAAACTTTCCCTAGTATTTGCACAATGAGCTGCTTTTTCTTCTTCCTACTGTTTCAGTAAAACACTTTGAGAGCCTGAGCAGTATGTAAAACTCAGTCTTTCGTCCTGACTCAATGTGCTTATGTAGGAGAGCTGAGGGGAAAAAAAGAAAAACAAAGGAAAAAAGACTGAAAATGATTTGCTTTTTACCATCTCACTCCCCACCATCTTTGCAGTATCGGTGGGTTCCTTTTTTTCCCCTGAGTAATGGGTAGTTTCTTTTTTCCTGTAATAGTGATATCTCTCTTAGTCCTTTTTTCATGATTAAATCTGATGCCTGTGAAAACACATCACTCTGTTCTTCTTTTCCTGAAAGATTTTGGAATATCTTATATTACCTCGCCTGAAGTTAGAGAATATCTGAACTGAAGTGTTCTGAGTTACTGGTTAACTTGAATTTTATTAAGAAAGATGTTACGTTATTCCATAAATATTCAAACATTTTCTGGAAAAGGTCAAATGCATAATCCTCATTTTACAAATGGAGAAACTGAGACACTAACTAATGTGCTGTTTTTCCAAGGCAGAGCAGGAAACAGACTGCCTCAGTTTCTTTGTTCTTGCCTTAGTGCGCTACTCACAGATAGATGACTCGACTGAGTACATTTTTGGGTGTACAGCACCTTGCAGACTTAATACAGATAAAATTCTTAGTATTCTCTTAGAGGAGTCTTATCTATGAGTGACTTAGCTCAAATTTAATATATCAGGAATAACTGGTTCACAAATGAAATGCAACCACCATTTCAGTGAAAGATGACCTGTCTTTAATAATCCATAGAAAAATTTTGGAGTGAGGTTACAAAAATGGACATCTGAATAGCTGACAAGGCAGAGCATGTTACTACTTTTTTTTTTTTTTTTTTTTTTTTTGAGAAGGGAGAATGGGGGAAGAGACTGCAGAAGAAAACTGCCCTTTTAAGTGTTTCCACTGCATTAGCTGGCTGCAATGTTACTTAGAAATACTGAAGCCATAGTGGTAAGTTCATGACACCAATGAAAAAGAGTACGAAGCACCTGTAATTAAATCAGACATCTGTTGAGAGGTGATATTGAACTACATATGAGCCAAGGTATGGCTTGCCATAATTTTGCTTAAGTACTGTCCAGTTGAAAATATTCAACAATCAAGACAATGTTACCTTCAATTTGAAAAAAAAAAAAAAAAAAAACTATATTTTTGGGAGGTTACTACTAAAGTGGTAAACTGGGAGACTACTAATTACACCAGTGCATAAATATTTGCAGGCTCAAGTTCTAACACATAATGATTAGATAAAAATATTCCTTGTGAAACAGGGCAAGATATCACAGATGCTCACCTTTATGCCTAGTATTATTATCAAAATTTTGATCAAAATTGCATGTTACTGAAATAATCAAAATGAAAGTCTCCATGTTTCAAATTAACTATCAGGAAAAAAAAGTATCAAAAATCTAGATTATTCTAGATCATCTAGGTGGGACACTGGTTATTAGGAAGCAGAAATCTGTTCATAGACTTTCATAAAATGTACCTTACAGAATAATACAGGCTGGAAGAGAACACCAGACATCATCTGGTCCACACCTCACTGCTCAGACCAGGAGCAGTTAGAACAATTCCTCATGTTTGAATATCTGAGAATGGACAACCCATAGCCTCTCCGGGCACCTTTTCCAGTGTATGACGACCCTCATGGTGAAAAAAGTTTTTTCTTGTACTTAATCAGAATTTTTTTTGTTCCAACTTGCGTTCATTGCCTCTTATCCTTCTATTGTGCACCTCTGAGAAGAGTCTGTCTTTTCTTCTCTGTACTCTGCCACTGCGTTATAGTAGACAGCAGGAAGATCTCCCTCCATAGTCTTCTCAACTTCAGGCTGGACAAACCCAGGTCTCTCAGAATCTCCTCACATGCCATGTGCTCCAGTCCTCCAACCACCTTTGTGGTCCTCCTCCAGTATGTATATGTTTCTCATACTGGGGAGCCCAGCACTGGGCAAGGTCCTCCATTTTATGATAAGATCATAATCTTATCAAGGCTCAGTAGAGGGAAAGGATCCTTGACTTACTGGATATGCTCTGCCTAATACAGCCCAGGAGACCACTGACCTTCTTTACTGCGTGGGCACGTTGTTGGCTCATGGTCGATTTGTCCACCAGGCCCCCCAAGTTCATTCCTACAAAGCTGCTTTTCAGCTGTTTGGCTCCCAGCCTATATGGGTGAATGGGGTTGTTCCTCTCTAGGTGCAGGTCTTTGCACTTATCTTTGAAATTCATGAGGTTCCTGTCAGACAATTTGTCCAGCTTATTTAGATTCGTCTGAATACCAGTCTGCCCTCCAGTAACTGATCAATTTGGTAGTGTCTAGAAACTTGCAGAACGTACCGTGTCCCATCACCTGGTCATTAAGAAAAATATTAAACAGTAGTGGCCTCAGTATCTATAAAGAAAACACTACTAAGCAACTAGTGCTAGCCCTAGGGCCCAGAAGCCCAGCCAATTTTGAACCTATTTTATCTCACAAATTCAGCTATAAAGATACTATGCATGACAATGTTTAAGCAAGTTGTTAGACTGCCCAGGTAGACGGCCAGCTCTAGTCCAAAGTCAAACTAACAATGTGAGAAACTGGTGTACATTGCAAACAAGGGAAGTTGAAAAGTGGTTGGCACACCGCAACTTGGCTCTAAACTAATAGGAAAGAATGTGTACAGCATACTACAAATAATGAAAGAGGAATACCAGAAACTGCTTCCGGATGAAGGACGTCAAAAGACAGGGAAAAGGAAGCACTGGCTTACTGAGATTAATGACTAAGGCCAAAATTAGGGTGGAAAATCTGCAAAACCAGGCCAACAAAGAAAGTATAAACAGAATAGCTTATTCATTTGGGATCGAGGAAAAGAGGAATATAGGAAGGGCAAACCACATGACTGGGGCTGTTCTGGAGTGCTGTTAAGAAGCAGCAAGGATGGGAGTGACCCATAAGGGAAGGGGAGCCAGCAGGGCAGTGCCCTCACTGACAAGGGCACAGTCCCACAGTACCTGGACAAGAAGAGCAGAGCAGGTGTGGGAATGGTAACTAGGGGCAGCCAAGGATCCAGGTCACCAGGCAAGTTCACTATGACAAGGCAGATCCAAGGTCGAGCCAGGAAGTCAAGTCTGTGGGTCAGGCTCAGGATCAACAGGCTATATGACCAGAAACACATCTCTGCAATGCTGCTTGGGCAACAACACAGCTTAAATGCAGCTCCTAAGCAAAGCAAGGCCCAAACCTCACTTCTTTCAGCTCTCTCATCCACCTCTTTCCTATCAGTGATTCAAAGACCTATAGCTGCATTGAATCAGAGCTGGCCTTGAGCACTGGATTCTCCTTCTTGCCATTTTTGAAGATGGTAAGGTATTACCAAGGTTTAGCAAGGTATGTTATATGAAGAAAAAAAAAAGAATTAATTCAGCAGCAGTATGTCTTATATATATTTTCAAATACATATAGGAAAGAAGAAAATTTATCCAATTTCCCCTCCTCAAATAGCCCTCCTACTTCTGATTTCTCCTTGCTTTTCTCCTCCCCTCCGACAATCTCATAGCCCTTAACAGACTTCTCTCTCTATACCAGGAACCTGATACCCCTGATTTTTTTGCAGGTGTGTGAGAACTAGGTGAGTTAACCAAGGACTTGCATGCAATTACTTCTTTTTTGAAGGGTTATATATAGGTGTTGTATATACCTATACAACCTCCTTTCTTGGAGGTTGTATGTATAAAAAGTATGATAATTCCATTTTAACTCACAGGAAGTGCATTATAATTTTACTATATTGACCTGAGAATGTCAATGTTGGGAATGTCAATACTACAGATAAGCTGTGAGCCTTTGATAATATTTGCATTATAACCTGATCAGAAGAGATAATAATATTAGAAGTGCATAAAAAGACTCTCTCTCTTATCAATCCAGTCTACTCAGCACTTTTAGATATAAACACTGTTCTTCAATTAAGGTCCATGTCCTTCACAGGCCTTGCCCTGCAGGGAGGGGCTTTAGGCATACTGAGGACATCAATAGCAGACTTCCTGAGGAGACAGCTGAATCTAGACTTTCGTTTACTTTTTAGCTTCCTTTAGTATGAAGAAAAGCATGGTTATTGAACGTCGGTGTCAATTTCTCTAAATATACAATTTCTAGGACTATCATAAACTTACGGATGCTCCATAAGTGGGCTCAAACTCATCATCCCCCCAAAAAATTTAGTTGTTGATGGATGGTAGAAAGAACCAAGCACAACATTCGTTGACTAACTTATCATATATGGGATTTTGTATTTCACAAATGTCTTTCCTTGAATATATGTTCTTAATACGTATGCCAACCACCATGTAGGTCTTTGTGTATATAAGTCTATATTTTTGATACTTGAGTTTCTTCATGTGTTATATAAATCAATATAAAATGACAATACCTCCGCACTCTGCAATTACATTAAAAACTTACTGCATCTGCCATCCCTACTCTTCCCACACCCAAAATATTCAGGAATACAGAGTTTTGAGATATAAAATATCCATAGCAGTACAACTGAGGAGAAACTCTTGTGCCAGGCAAGGAGAAGGGAGAGAAGAAGCATGGGATATGCACACGCCTGCTGACTTTAGTGCTTTTCCACATATCCATGAGAAACCAGGCCTATCTGTTAGGTCCCTAGTCTCCTTGGCAATAAAGATTATCGCAGCTGTGTGTTTATATGCCACTTCAAGTTGACGTTTGTCCCCCTGAAGATATTTACGGTTTTCTGCAAAATTACAAATATGGGCCAGCTCAGAAGGGTCCCACATAATTTCCAGAGAGCTACATACTATATTCTATGCAAATGCCAGACCAGTGTCATTCAAGTCTGCTCTTGTGTAGGTCCTGAACTGTGCAAATCAAATAGTCCAGGATATAGAAATAGAAAAACCCTGCTGCAAAGGACTCTGCTGAGATCATTTCCACGCTAACTGGGAAATAACTGTTCATGGATAGGGCAGAGGAAGAGTGTGGGATGGGGGAATGGGGAGAAGACTGCCCTAACAAGCCCTATTCACGTAAGCAGGTCAAGTAATTTTAGTGATGTTATTGCAAGTGGTGGTATGAGGGAAGACTCACTTCAAGGCTACAAACTTGGGTTGTGACAAGTGATGAAAATAATGATTCAGAACATCAGGCCTTTAAAACTTGTTGAAATGACAAGTTAAGAAAGACCTTAACCTGCCACAAACTCACTCTTAATTACTTATAATTTCTGAGAAGCATGTTGCCTGATTTAAAGGTCTTTGGACTTAAGGCCTGATTTAGGTTTAAATTCCAGATTAGAAATAGGAAAGCATTTAGGAAATAGGGAAATAAAAATTAGAAGAACTACATATTTTTATTTATCTTTTAATTCAGCCAAGAAGCTCTGTCCCTAGAGAAATTATATCCTGCTAACAACCTGATTCATTTTAACCTGCAGTCCACACAAAGCAAACAACACTACCCTTCATCTGAAGGTTTGAACTAGTATTTGGAGAGCAGACAGCTGTGATCTTGTAAGCCTCTGGATTTTTTCTTGTCTCAGTGTGCTTAAATAAACAGAAGCAAACTGTTTGCTTTGTGTAAGAAATGGGATTGTAAAAATGCCTTAGCTCTGCTTGGAATTCATCCAAACTAAAGAAATTAAGTTCCTCTCTGTAGCAAAATTGACATTCCTCCCTTTTCCATCCCTTCCCCCCAAACTGTAAAATGTCAGCTTGAGTTGCTCACCCCTATTCTTTGGAATTTTATTAGGTTAGTTATCACGAGTGCCTTCATTTGTAGCTGCTTGATAATTCTGATGAAGAAGGAGAGGAGTATACACAGTTTCCTGGGCTGTCACGCACAGGAGATGATGTGCAGGTCATATAAGAAATGATTTTCCTTGCACTCCCACAACCTGAAATATGGTCCTTTTAATTTTTTTTTTTTATTACTAACATGTTAACTTCTCCCTTCCAGCCTTTATTCCCTATGGAACACCACACTTTGTTCTACTACAGGGAATTAAAGTGGAAGATCAACTGTGGAAGATCAACAGAACAACCTGTCTTGTAATTTCACTATATTAAAAAAAATAAAATAAAAAAAGGAAGAACATTTAAAAATAAGGAAATAAAATGAATTTCAGTTACAAATTCAGCTTTTCAAATTTCTTTAACTACTTGCTACTGTTCTTGCAAAGAACAGTCTATAATCCCCAATATTTCACAGAGGTCCCAGATCGTTCTGAAGGTGAAATGTGTCAAATTCCCCTTTAAAACATGCAGGAAAATAGCACTGATCTGAAAAAGTAAAGCCAGTGTTCCTCCCTAATTATCCCTTCATTTGGCAAGTGAGATCACTGAGGACCCCAGCCATGGCACAGTCACAGAGATGAAGTCTGGTCTGTACAAGCATGTGGATGTTAACATCTGTGTTTCCTCTCACTGTGCAAACATGTATGGGATTGTCAATGGGTAATGCCTTACACGTACTACCTGGAAGAGATGAGCTAATAATATAGAAAAGAGAATGATTTCTCCCACGCTAGGTCTTTGTTTGGTATAAGAGATATGAGTGTGCAAAGAAACCGGGGCAGGAGGGACACGTGGATCCTTAGTTTACATGTTCAGTCTTAGCCCTTACGGAGCTTAGACTAGCTGTCAGACTACTCTTAACACACTAGTGAGTTGATTTGGTGCTCTGGCATCAACAGCACAGGCAAAGTATGAAACTGCACTGTATAAAAAAAGCAATCATATACCCATTAAATCAAATACCCATTAAAACACATATTCCCTCTTATCAAGCTGTAGTTTCTTCTGTTCTGGGTGAAAAGGTCCTTGAACGCTCTCAATTTTCCCTGCCTTTATTTATGTAATCATTCATGTGCTCTATGTAGAAAATGCTATGCCAGCTCTGTCATTTTAAACTAGTGCTAATCTTTAAATATTCAGGCTTGAAAATTCATTTCAGGCAAGAGCTTTGCATAGAAGATCTTAGCTTAGAAGATTAAAATGAGTTACCTAATTGTTACCTCTTTTTTCACCCCAATTTAAACACTCACACACAGTTTGCTGATTCAAAGGATTATTTTTGCCATTTTTTCCTATTTTATAGTTATGGGAGGGGGAAAACTAAAAAAAAATGTTGGGGAAACTGCGAAGTTTCCTTCTGACTTTAACCATTAGCTACATTTTCCAGTCAAAATGTAGGGACTATAATTTGGCTTTCTTTGTTAGCAGAATGGCTGTTTAATACGGCCTTAATCATCTGGCTGAACATCAGCCAGTCATTATACCTGCCCTCAGCACTAGTGTCTGTGCTTCTCCGTAATTCTTGCACTATTTTGTATTTTGCAGTATATCTTGGCACTTAAATAATTCCTTGCTAGTAAAATAAACAAAATACAGAACCCTCAAATAATAATATTGTGACTACATCACTGGCTGTGCAGCTTTCTTTTCAAAAAAAATAAAAAGATACATTTAAAGGAAGTATGAGTGCAATCTTTCCTCGGATGAATGTTGCTAGAAAAGAAGCAGACTGGCAAGGGGAGCATAACTACGTCTCAGAAGGCATGGAAAGAGCTTTACGGGGGCTAGAGAGCGCTGGAAAGTTTTACTGCAATTTGGAAATTCTCAGGTCTGAAGTCTGAAAGCAAGAACCTGTCCTGCAAGAAAAGAGCAGGCAGGAAGAGACTGGCTTACAAGCTTTCTTTTTACGTTTTCTGTTCTGCCTCATCTACTCTCATTAGGTTTTCTCAGTGTAAGAACGTAAGTATTCCGGTTTGCATTCTAATGAAAACTGGCTGGGGGGGGCGGGGGGGGGGGGTGGAATTTACACATCTTTGGTTTTCTTTGAAGAAGTTCTTCTAAGGAAAAAGCTAGCAAGATACACCTCTAAGCCAATTCAATCTTCAGAAATTCTCTACAATCATCAGTGTAAGTTCTAAATTTACATACCTTAACGTACTTTACCAATCTGCACGTCTACACATTCAAAGTAGTTAACTTGCTTGCATAATATCTGTAAGAGCTGAGTGAACACCACCACAAGTGTTATTCTGGAAAGAAGTTCTTAAATTTTTTGATTAGATAAATTCACTTTTTGTAATTTAAATATTCTCTCCTATCCTGTCAGCTTGCATATTTGTGTAGCGTTGAGTATAACGTGTTCTAAATCTGGACCTTAAAAGGATATTTATTTTCCAAAGTAAAAATTATTATTTTTGAGGTAAAAATAATGTTTAAAGTAATCCTTATATCATTTTATCACAATAATAAATTGGACTGATGAAAAAATCACTTTTTGCCATATTTGCAAATAAAAAAAGTCATCACAGTGCCTCTCACCATAATATTGAGAATTTGTCATAGCGATGAGAACAGAGTTCATTCATTACTTTCTGCCTTAGCATCAGGCATGGTTTAGCCAGATTTAAATTTGTTTTCTTCCTCTGCCACATAAATTCTTTCAGCAGTGCTAAAGATATCCTATGACAAAGAGGTACAAAACTGTGAATACAGTGATGAAGATTTGCAAGGCCCTGGATTTTAGCTATGGATGTTTAGTCAAGGCTGCACTGGGTGGATTTGCCAGATGTGAGTTAGATTGCCCATAAAAAAGTCTCTCTGAAAAGGCTGCAGCTGCATTTAGCTTAGAAGGATAAGATAGTGTATTCTTTTTCATAAAAATTGCATTAAACATAATTCATTTTAAATTGCTTTCATTTGACCACTTTGATATTATTCATACAGCTATAGACGTGTATAAGGTAGAAAGTCAGGAAATCAGTCAGATTGCCCACAGTGCTGCAAAAACACATAGGAAGCTGCCTGGTTTGTATTGGTAAAAAGTTTTAGGCTCTGTGCTTCAACAAACTCATCTTGAATTTGGTATCGGTTTCTGCTTCCCACCTCCCAACAACATTATTTAGCACGCTTTTTACTCGCCTCAAATATCTAACCAAAATGAGTAAGGAGCCATACAAAGAAAATCCCTGCCTGACACAGCTTCACTTTTAATGACTCATTTTCGTTTTTTTGGAGTAACAGAGTTCCTTTTCCTGTCCCGTGTTTCTCTCATCTTAACCTCTTTTAAAAAGTTTTATATAATTGTAGTTGCCTACCAACACTTTGCACCCGGAGTAGTTTAAGAATGCTGCTCAAAGAGGTAATAGTTCTTTAGGCAATTTTGAAAACCAACAGTGTGTCAGACATTTTGTCACTTTTCTGAACGCAGCTTTTTGCTATATAATAATTAGAAAAGATATTAATTTTGAATCTGCCTTTTTGAAGGAACTGCAAGTCTAAAAATACTTGACTTAGAATTACTGTGGCAGGTGATGAAAACGGCAACAATTGTCCTTATTTCAATTCACCCCTGTCCTTTCCCATATTCAAGGACACAAGTAAAGGTTAGGTCAGATAAGGGAAAAGAGAGCAGGGAGGGAGGAAAAATACAAATGCTGTAAGTAGAAATCAGCACTGATAAAAAAAAAAAAGTCAGTTGCAACACTTCTGTGGCTTTGAGGGCTTTACACCAAGTTAATTCCTGTATTTACACAAGGATTTGAGTCGAATCCAACTAGTTGTATCATACAGTGTGTATCCACACATTTCAGCTAAGTCAGATTTTCTTTCCTATCCCAAATGGATTCTAGAAATTCCCTTTCTGCTCTGACAATTTCCAGAAGGAGAAGCATCTTTCGCTCCTTATTTAGCCTGGTATCTTACCTTCTCTCCGCTTCTGACCTTTCTGTGTGCAATGATTTATAGCGCAGAGAGAGGGTAAGAAGAGAATGCCAAGTGCAGCTCAAACAGCAGAAGCAAACTTCAGCTGACCTTTCCTGTAACTGGGCAAAGTGAGAATAACGCCTTAGTTTCGGTTCACATATAAAAAGACTGGTAAAATCTAATTTTTTAATAATCTATCCTCGTCACCATGAAAAGCCTGAAGTTTGGATAGTGTATTAAGGCAGTACAAAAAGCATATATGCGTACAGATGACATAGAATTTTTACAGTTACAGAAAATACAGGTCTAGTTAGATAATGGAAGTTCCTTAGTCAAATGCACACAGCTAACATATTCTCTGATGTGTCTCAGCCCAACATACCGTCTGAAATCTATGGCATCATTACCTTTTTCATTCAGCTATAATATTCCCCTCTGCTGAGCTCTTATGGATACGTGGGAGCTCTAGATCAACATGCTGAAATCATCAATGTCCATTACTAGAGTATTTTGCTGTATACCTTAAATGATAGTTCAGTGGGAATATTTTGCCCAGAGTAGCTTATTCCTTATACCTTCTTTTCGAACTAGTATCTCACTAACTACAGCTCCCTGAGTTCCTGTGTTTCCTACTTATCATTGCTATTTCTTATTCCACTGTTAAAGATTCACTTCTGCAATGAAACAACAAAAATGGCCAAAACTGCCTCACTGACGTGAGTGGTGTGACATCATACAATGCACCAAAGAATAAGCATTATACTGAAAAGAAAATCTGGTAATTTTTGTGAGCCATTTATGAACAAGAAGAGAAATATAAATGCAAAAAATTGATTCTGATCAATAACCATAATTATCCTAAATATCAATTTTGTTTCTGAATTCACTGAGAGGAATCTCAGAAGACTAATTTCCTTGCCTCACATCAATTACAATGAATTTTTTCTGAGGAAAAAACTTAATACCTTAGGCTAAGGCTGATTCTTTGTTTTTCCACCTGCAGCTCACACAGCTTACACAGAAGGCTTAAAAATTTTGGCAGATTTTGGAAAGCAGTAGACATTCCAAAAAAGTATCTGTTTTAAATTTGTAAATCAGACAGACAATGATTACATAAATGCTTGGTATTTCACAGTCTCCCCCAGTTCTCTCTGGAGGCAGGTGCAAAATATTGAGGCTCCAGTCTTTCCCATAGTTTAAAACCTCACCCCTCCCCAGGCATATCACAATTTTGTTTTGGGAAACAGACCCTGCTCAGTGATATGAAACTGTGTTGCATCAAAATGACTTTGCTACTTTTTCTTCTTTTTTAAGGATTGTGCCTGTTTCGCCTGTCAGCTTTTAAGGAGGAGTGAATGAATCAGCTCAGAAGGCATGAAGGAGTAGGAAATTCTTTCATAAAGTTGTCATGTTATCTTTTTGGCCTGAAATTCAGACACAACAGGGAACATTTGATATTTAAAACCTATTGCCACTTCAAGGTAACGTAGGACCTTTTCTGACTTTTTAGGGGGAGACAGATAGGAGGAGTGGACAGTTTATCATAGTTAAGACTCAAAAGACAGCATTTGAATGAAGACGAGGAATTACTCCTACCTTGACTCTGTATTTCATTAACCATAAGTATTTTCAGTTCAGACGCCTTTTCATATCAAAGCTGCAGGTCATGGTGAATGTCTTTCTTCCCCTCCCCTTGAAAAAATTTATATACTTGTTATTCTTTCCTGAATGTTACTTTAGGGAATCAGTTGCTATGTAAAGGCAAATAAAAAGTAACATCTGGTATTATCAATATCAACATAGAATGAGATGAAAAAAGTCTTAAACAAATCCTTGCTTTGATAAATTATACGTCTGTCATGAGAAATATGAATTTATGATTGCTTAATTATATGAGTTATATGGTGTTAATCCTGCTTTGGGATAAAAAAAAACTTAAGTAATATTAATCCTGATTTTCCCACTGTAGAGCAGGGCAGAAGAGCCCTATAATTATATTATTTCTGAGTTGGATCTGGGATTGGAGGGGTAGAGGTTAATTTCTTCTAACTTCAGATTCAGGACATAATTATATTTCCTTCATTTGTGCCTAGGTGAGTGAAATATCACCCTTAAATGAGTTATAGACAAAACCAGACTCTGGTACCTCTTGTGTTATATAATATTGAGATTACAAAGATAGCTAGAAGTATTTTATCAACTTTTATGGATTTTTAAAGGAGTCCCTAACCAAACAAAGTCTTCAGAACTACACAGGATTCATGGCAGCCTATAAGCCTGTCTTCTCCTCCAAGAAACTCAGTCACTCATATTTTCTGACTTTTGTCACTGAGATTGAAAGTGAACAAAGAGTATAATTATCATGTCAGTTCTTTACAATTAAAAATATATATATTAATGCTGATCTAAGGAAATTTGACTGCTCTTCTACAGAAGTCATTTATTTAAAAAAAAAGAAAATTAATGAGGAGTAGAATTAAAATTAGCAGTAAAAACGTATGGTAGTATTGATTCAATACTGCTCTCACTGCACGCACAACTTACTGGAAAAGAAACATTCAGAACACTAATGAGGTTTATAATGAAGTCTGATAGAAATTGTGTGATGCTGGAATGAGATACACTTTCAAGGTATCTGGCAAAATTAGGGTGAATTATTTATTGAAATAATTGCCCAAAAACGTGAGGTATCACCAAAATGGTAAGGTATCATTTTAGCAAATGGAATCAAGTAAAACTATAAACTTCCTTAATAATCAGTTTCTTCAGTTTTGATACACATCTATTGACAAGACTAATACAATTAGCTAATTACTAAGAGCTAGAAAGGTTTGGGAGAAAATCTGCTTGTTTACTGCTTCTTGCAATTTCAACACTGTTGTTAGTAGTTCTGTAACAGTAGGACTGAGTGTACCAGCCAGCAGCATAAAAAAAAAAAAAGGGGATGGGAATTAAACTGGAACTTCTCATTTGCACTCTGAAAAAATCAGGAAAAAATGGAAGAAGTGTAAACTTAAAAAGACTTCTTTGGCAAGATGCACATTTGCCAATGATTCTGTATATTGTCTGTCTTTGTTTGGGTATACATGATTTATTTTTATTTTTAGGACACTAGAGGAGGCTCGGGAGTCAGGATTATTTTTCAACTAGGCTGAACAAATTAGAGAAGACAGTACTGGATGATTTGATATAAAAATGTACCCATTGTTCCTTGATGCAACTTTAAGGCCTTCAGCTGAACAACATCAAGATTAATTCTAGCCTTGGAGGACTATGCTTAGATATATAAACCTTTAAGGACTTTAATAAGCACTCTGTAATAATTCTTATTTCCATGAAAAATATACTCCTACCTCTTCTCCCTGTCCAAAAATGCCTAGGAAGGACTTTGGCACTGATTTAGATTTTGTTCAGGTTAACACTTTTGGTTATAGCTCTGTATTTTAGATTTCATTTACCATTCTACTTCTTTTTTATGGCTACTACTCACAAATGTTTTTGCTAAAGCATCATTTGAAACTATACAGATATATCTTTTCTTCTCTCCCTACTAAATTTCATTTTCTTATCATTAAGTTTTTATAGCTATATTGCTAAGCCTTATTAAAGAAATATTAGATAGGTTTTTTGTAAAAGTATTTTCCATATGGAAACAAGCTTCTAGATGGCGAGCATTCTGGAACAGTTTTGCATCCCTTAATATTATACAGATTTCATAGCACCCGAGAATTAAAGGGATGAATTCTATTCAAGGAAATTATTATGTACTTTCTATAAATGTAAAATATACAGTAGATGACAGAATTAAAGCAAAGGTACATCCATGTCAATCTGAGCACATTTTCACATATCATTGTCTTCCACAGAATATAGTTTGTCGTCAGCACTTCTGTAGAATCACAGAAGAATTTAGCCTGGATAGTACCTGGATAGGACCTCCAAAGGTCCTCTAGTCCAGCTTCCTACTCCAGGCAAGTTATCCCCTACTGTGATCAGGTTGTTTAAGACAGTATCCAGCTGAGTTCGAGTATTTCCAAGAGCAGAAGTGCCACAGCCTCTCTGGGCACCTATTCCAGTGTTTGACCACCCTCATGGTGAAAAAAAGTTTTCCTTATATCTAGTCTGAACTTCCCATGTTCCAGCTTGTGTCTCTTGCCCATGTTCCTTCAGCCGTGCACCTCTGAGAAGATCCTGCTTCCATCTTTTCTATATTGTCCCATGAAGTAGTTGCAGATAGCAGTAAGAGCTCCTTGCTTGCTGGGCACTTGCTAATCCAGCCTAGTAAGCAGATGACCTCCATTACTGCAAGGACGCATTGCTGACTCCTCCTGTTCAACTTGCTGTCCACCAGGTTCCCCAGGCCCTTTTCTGAAAAGCTGCTTTCTGACCAGCTGGCAGTGAGATTGTCATGCTGCAGGGGGTTATTCCATACCACACGCAGAAGTCAGTATTTACCAAAGCTGACCTTCATGTGGTTCGTGTAATCCCATTTTCTCTAGCCTACGACATCCTTTGAAGAGCAGCCTCTCCTTCCAGACTTTTTCCAGTTCATTATCATCCAGAAACTTTTGGAGAGTATACTGTGTCCTATCATCCAGCTTCTTAGCGAATGTCTTTTAAAACATTATCAGCTCTGGGATCAATTCCTGAGGGATATCACTGGTACCTGGCTGCCAGACTTGGAGGCTGGTGGTCTAATTTTTCACTGATCCTATAGAACTCGTCTTCAGTCCATCTCTCACCAGTTTGGTTATAAGGATATCACGGAAGACAATGTGAAAGGACTTGCTGAAGTCAAGGTACGCAAGATCACAGCTCTCCCCAATCCATAGAGTGCATCATTTCATCAAAGATGAGGTCATCATTAACCTTGGTAAATCCAAGCTGGCTTCTTCTAATCATATTCTTCATTATGTTCTTCATGTGTCTGGAAATGATTTCCAAGAGAATTTACTCCTTAACGCTTCCCAGGTGAGGCTGACTGGCCTGTAGGTCCCTGGATCTTCCTTTTCGTCTGTCTTCAAGATGTGTGTATCCTTTGCCTTTTTCAAGTCATCAGCAACCTTTCAACCACAGCACCCAGCTCCCTCAATACCCTCAAGTGCATCCTGTCTCGTTGTCCCTTGAGTATGTGTATATCCCTTTGGCTTAAGTGCACCCTCACTTGGTCTTCCTCCATTGTGGGTAATGCTTTACTCCCATGAACTGTGCTAATAGGTGTGAGGACCTACGAGGCCTGCAGACAAACCTTTCCAGTGAAAACCAAGGCAAAATAGTATTGGGTACCTACGCTTTCTCCATGTCATTTGTCAACAGCTCTCCTGCCCCACTGACCAGGGGCCCAAATTTCCTTAGCCTTCCTTTTGCTGCCAGTCTACTTGCTGAAGCTCTTCTGGCTACCCTTGACATCTCTCACTAGTTCTAACTCCAGCTGAGCTTTGGCATTCCTGACTCTATTCCTGCATGCTTTGGCGACGTTTCTGTATTCCTCCTGGCTAGCCCATCCCTGCTTCCATCTTCTGTGCTCTTCCTTTATGTGTGTGAGCTCAGATAGGAGTTTCTTGTTGATCCATGCTGGCTTTCTGCCACACCTCCTATGATAGTCCTTGAAACATCAGCTCTCATACTGCTTTGAATTCTGTGAGTTTCTTTAAAATTTTAGCTTTTGATGGTATGCTTTCATTTCTGAAAGTTCTAATCTCTTAATTTAAGATAGTTTAATTTAGCTACTGTGGTAACTACTGAGAAATCAATAAAGCTACACAACTGTAAAACAGGAGTGATCACAGCAATGAATCAGCTTAGCACCATCTCTTATGATTGTCTGACGTTTCTCACAGCCTAGTGCTTAGTGGAATAGAAGTCTGCCAGACCTCCAGAGGCCAAAATGTTAGTCTCTGATGAAAGCTCTGTGGATTCTTCAGTTTCTATGTCCTAAGAATAAGGCTTACAGACAAATAAACAAACAAAAAATCATTTTTTCTTTCCTAACTGCATGTCTGAAATTCAGGCAAACTTCTATTTGAAAAGCTGAGCACCACTGTGTTTAGGCACACAATTTATTTGTCTGATGGCAATGTTATTGCTATACCCCAAATTCATTCAGGTACTGAAAAAGGTGGAAAGGAATAATTGCCAATGACTACACCTTGTAATTCAAGCTGTCCCTTCCAGTGCCAATACTGAGCATAAGCTAAGTATCTGAAACAGGAAAAAGCACAAGTTAGGTATGTTTCCAAATACAGAGGGGCTAGGAGCTAGCCCATTACACTAAGCAAGGTAGAGCTGACCAGCATCATCTTTCTTCTGCGGAGCAAAGTCTGACAGAAGATCTTTGTTCCTAGTATGTTCCCTACGGACTAATTGCCCCTGTGGGTGATACATGCACTACCAGCCCTAGTAATGGTGCATCAGGACCCACTTCTCACAGATCCCACCCGCCAGCTGCCCGGTGAACCCCAGTGCCAGCACTTGTCTTCCCTTTGAGCAAAGCAGTGCCTCCAATTGAATTCCTGTTGGCATTTCAAATATAACCATTTCACAGTAGAAGTGGAAAGAGTCTGATGTTTACATTAAAAAAAAATGTATATAACCATTATAAGCTCATCCATTCTGAGTATTGCCAATGCTCTTATAATATAGTCCATAATTGCGTATACATCAAAATGTTTTCTGGATAATTTAATTTATCCCAATCTTTCATGAAATAATGTTTCTGAATGTGGTAAAATTGGTCTGACCTCTTAAAAAAATGCAGAGATTATTCTGTTAGTTTCTGTAAGTTATTTGATACAAAGTCCACAACCAGGAGAGTTGGAAACTTCCCTCTAAACAGAAGTGAAAAGACTCAGCTGGTATCTCCTAGGTACCGGGCATTTAAGAGAACAAACAATTACAAATATTGCTTTAATATATTAACCAAGGAATTCCATTTTAACTATGAACTTGAACTATGGCTCATCATAGATGCACCTCATAGATGCACACAGATGCCTAACTTTTATATAACGTAGCTTAGCACAGACTTCAGTGAAGTAATATTAAATCACTTCACTTCACAGGTGGAGAGTGTAATTTTGAAGGCTACTGAACACTGTGAATCTCCCAATGTATCACAATTACAGAAACACCTGTGTTAAATAACTTTGTGCTGATTCACTATGAAAATGCATGGTGTTCAATAGCCCTTAGAATTAAATGCCTTGCCAACAAGCCACAGGTGTACACCACAGGAGCACATGATAATGTAATTGTGAAGGATGTGATGACAGCTCTCCATCCATAATATCTCCATCCCAAGATGCACTCATGCATCTATTACATATTTAGGTACTTTCTAACTGTAGCTTTAGTGTCATTTAAGCAAGCAATAGCAATTCCAAAAGGAGCACTAAACAGGAAAGAAACAACAAAATAACATATAATTCAGGCTTAAAATTGATTGAATACAGTCCAGAAAAAAAAAAAAAAACAACTTTAAATAGAGAGGTAACTTTGACCTTTAACTTTTTTTATATTGAATGCCTGCCAAATTCTTTCCTTATGGAAAATACTTCAGAAACTAACTGACAAGATAAATACTTTGAATCCATTTAACGCTATAGCAGAATTTAAAGAATCCATTAAGGTCTAGAGATTAGTTTAAAAATTCTGTGGCTATTGATCATTCTAAAGAAATTTAGACTGATTTTTAAAGAAATGGACTGATGTTAGCCCTTGTCTTTGGAACAGAATTTTTGCAAGGACTACCACTTCAGGAAATGTCAGAGTAATTAAATGACATGGAAACTCCAGAAACTTCCTGGATCTTTTAATCTGAAGTTTGTGAACAGTTTGAAGGAAATAACTGGGCACAGCTAGTAAAGGACCTTCTTCTAGATTGTTTCAAAATAAAAAAAAAAAGTTTAATATTATTTATGAACTTTTTAGATTAATGATTAGAAAATTGTAATACTAGTGTCCTAAAAGATTCTGTAGAAAGCATAAAGTTCTGTAGCAGTTACCACACTGCACATCTATACGGATGTGTGTACTGCCCATTGATTCAATGCTTTTTCAGGAGCAGAAAGCCTAATGATTCAGTCAGGAAGGCTTAATTTTCTCATGATGCAACCTGTGCTTACAATCGTGAACTCCTGCATTGTCAGAATAGAGGACTGGAGGAAGCGCAGCTCCATAACTATGTATGAGTCAGGAGCGCATGTGAGTTTGGCTTGTGTTAGTATGGGGAGGAGGGAAGTGAAATGGACTGATTCTTCTGTTGGTCTTCTCTGCTCTTACTGTGACTTTCTTTTAATCCGAAACATTTCTGTAAGTTTTAGTCAGCCCAGGGCTACACATAGAGGTACAGAAATTTGTGTGCCACCTAAACTGTGCAAAACGTTTGTACTAGTTTACGTGGCTTTGTTTGTTTTAATTCAGAAAATCCAGTGTAGCAACATCCCAAGTAGCCGCAAGTTTGTGACAGGTTCAGTTCAAGATCCTTGTACTGTAGGCGAAACTTTATCTTTAGCTCATTCCCTTGTGTTTGCCTATTTGCAGTAATGATGACATTCACTCACCTCTTACCCACAGCCTAATTATAAAATGTTGAATAAGAAATTCTGTGGGGATACAAATGAATGAATCTGTCATCCCCAAATCTGCAAATATGTTAAAAGAGTGAAGGAATGGGATCGTAGAAGAAGCTCTTCTCATCTTCAATAACCACAGTCTGTCAGATTCATGTCATTTAATTACCATAAATGTGAGTTAGTAACTTCTTCTGTCAATTTGTCTCTAATTGTCCATTTAAATCTGGTACAAGCTCTCTTCAAAGTACTGAATTCAGAGTGATGCTGAGATGTCTCCCCACACTGCTGCTCAGCTAATGGCCCCTTTCTGCTCTTCTCTCTTTTTACATAAAGTGGACAACTGGAGACTCAGTCCTTTTTAACTCCTCCCTACATATAGGCATACATGCACAAAAACAACACATATTAGATCTCCTGAGCAACAGAATTGATAACATGTCTTAGAAACAAACATTTACCATACCATATTCTTTAAGGTACTGTTGTTTTAATTGTCACCAACTTGATTGATACCCAAGTTTAACAACGGAAGTCCTCACGAGATGAAACGACAAGATTGGAGCTGAAGTGGCAGGCTCTCTGGTGTGACAGTAGTCTAGAGTCACATCCTCTGCAGGGCACAGTGGTGGTAGGCAACACACTCACCAGTGGATTACAAAATTGGCTGCTCATTTACTTTAAGGAAATTATTCAGAAATCTCAGGCATTACAAAATACATATTCTCTGTTAATCAGATCCACACTATACATGGTGGATACATCGCTGTTCTTTTTTTTTTTGCAGTATTGGTATTTTACTGTAATACACTCCACTTCTCAGCCCAGCTTCTTTCTGCTTGATCTTGTAGTCAAACTCTAAATCCTGTTCTTATGAATATCACAGACCACAGTGATTCAGTACTATGCCTTCCTTTCCAAGTCATGGAAGAGGATAAAACAGGTCATGAGGAAACAAATCTTTGCTGACAAGTAATTAGCTTTGATAACCTAACTGACAAACATGACAAAAATCAAAAGACACCCAGAAATTGATTTAACTAACCAATATTACTTTCTTTGCTTGGATAATTCTGATTAGTGATTTCATTAGGATATAAAATAATAGACCAAAGTGTCTGCCCTAGATCAGATGCAAAACAAGGCTCAGCTATGGGGACCAAGCAATGCCCAAGCTTAAATGTACATACTGTGCAGTTCCATTTGTTTAGAAAATCATGATCATAAAGCAGAAAGTTAAGCATGTCTCTAAGTCCTTGGAGGATCGGGGATCTACTCTGAAGTCAGTGAGGCTGCACCAATTTCTGTCCATATTGTCTAGAACATGGCAGTAAGGTCGCAGTCAACATTTTAGAGGAAGAACATGCAACATACCATTACAATTTCAATAGATACCAGCCTCACCTATCCTGAAAAAAACAACTCTGTTTTGAGATCTAATTAAAACACATCCAAGAATATAGCCTACATTCAGGAATATAACTGTCATGGAATTAAGTGCACACTTTATTAACATATGAAAACCATATTCTGGTTTAATTACTGAAGTGTAATTACTTTTAGTAATTTAAATAATTTCATTACTTTTAATTTAAGGAGTCTGAAAGCTAGCAGGAAGAACCTGAATGGTGGTGATGTAAGCCTTCAAATAATCTGTTTAAGAGTATAAACAGTATCTGATTTCTTAACTGTCATAATTTTAAGTTCTCCTCATCCTTCCTTCCACCCATCCAGCAAAACTAATATTGTCCCACTTAGTGTCCTGTACAGATCAGGACCAAAGTGCTGAGGCAGAACTTTGCAAGAAAATTTTGTACTCTGCTATTTCTTCTGTTTCATAAATACTACACCCAGGTAAAAAAATACATGAAAAATTCAGATCTCAGCAAAGAAAAATATTCCTTGCTGTTGCATCTGTGCATAGCTCTACATTCTTACTATCATAACAAACCTTGGTGAATTGACAAGAAAGGTGTTTCTTTCGTAGGAAATTGTTTGTACTTTCACTTAAATGATAACGTAGCAGAAAAATACATTTAAGCTTGGGGACTGCTTCTCCAGTTTACTGCACTTTTGAATTAATCTTAAACTATTTTCTGTTACTGAAATGTTACAGAGACAAATAGCAGTGAAGTAGGAAGATTAGCCTGTGTAGTGCAGATCTATCTGATTTGTCATCATACTAAACACACTTGTGTCACCGTATCTGAATCCCCAAGGTTATACCTAAGATTATATCTAAAGTAGGAGTTCTGTTGTACATCTCTCAACCGTCCCCTATATCCCAACACCTTGGTTTTAAAAGAAAGCAAGCAAACCTGGCCGCAAGGACCGGCAGGGAGCTGCCGCATGCTCTGGCAGTTTCCCAGTTTGGATGCTGCAGGAACCAGCCTCTCACAGGGGCCATGGTGTGCACCTGGAACTCAGCCCGAGTGTAGCCTCAACCGTATTGTATTTAGCACCCACCTCCAGATGCTAACACTCTGTGAAGATCAATAAGCTGAAGACTGTGAAGAGCTACAGCACCACAATAAAACAATATTTGGGCAATCTGGCTGTTACTGTTACAGTCTTTTGCACTGTTAGCTACTTACCTCAGAAAGTGTGGCATCCAAAGTTAGGTAACCGAGCTCAGTATGCATCCTAGTTGCCATTTTGTGATGGCTGGTAATGCAGAAAGATACATACTATGATGTAAGAGTAGCAGATTTTTCTTTTGTCCTTGTTCTCCTTTACTATAGAACAAAAGTCCTTCAGAACCAACGTGTGTAACTTTTTTTTTTTTTTTTTTGGTGTATAGAAAATGATAATATGCACCTTGGTAACCTTCGTATCATCCGTATGTGCTGTGAGATTTAATAGTTTTTTCATGCTGATCTGGTAACGGTATGTTTTTAAGTCTTGCTGTTCTCTTTGGAAGCAAACAACTCGTGGCTGCGAGAACCCAAAGTTAATAGCACTAGGTCCTCTCTTGACGATAGCACAGGTGAACCTGGGGCACTTGACTGCTCTTGCTAGGGTAATTCTGAGAATGCTACAGCGAAGCACTGTGGGTTCATTTGTTATCTATGGTACCTCTGAGTTACAGGTCTGTAGCATTGATTCAAATGTTTCAGTAGATCCTGAAAGACAAAGTAAGAATAGTAGACTGGAAAAAAATCCCTCAGGTTAAGGATGCAACCGAAGTACGCATCTAGGGGAAATTAGATTAGACTAAACAGAGCACACAAGAATGTTTTCTTGTAAACTAAATTGTGATGGGAGTAGACAAGCTAATTCACTTTCATAGCTAATTCCTACAGTGGTAAGTCTGATACATTATTGCCAAACCAAAAGCCTATTTATTTTGGTAAGACAAGAAGGAATTGTTCTTGGTTAATATTTGTCAGTTCCTGCATGCCTCCTTTTCATCAGATTACTAAAACAAAGAAGCTGTCTGTTATGTCTGGTAACAATTTTGGGAAATGATTTAGCAATGGAAGTTGCAGGACTTTCAAGTCACTCACAGAGGTATTTGAAAAATTCAGTGTTTCAAAGAAGTTTCACTCCTAAGAAATGATGTAACCACTGAGCCAGAAAGAACGGCCAATTTAGCACAAAACTGGCAGTAGAAGGAGATGAGACAGAGGTCAGATCAGCAAAAAAAAAAAAAAAAAAAAAAAAAGCAGATCTAGCAGATCTGGGAAGAAGAAAGGCCAAGGTGTGGGGGAGTTTACTTTTTTGTAAAGCATGAAAAAATACCAAATATAATGTTAGGGAATCTGAAAGAGAGCCTGGAAAGTGACAAAGAAAAGAGGTGGCCAGAAATGTTGGATGAGAAAACAGGGAAAAAAAATAGTAAAAAGGAATCGGGGAGGAGGAAGAGGATTTAATTCTACGAATTCTAGCACTCCTTTTTAGTTTGCTTATTTTTATCCTTCAAAATGCTGAAAACTTCCCTGCTTTAGACAAGAGGGAAGTAGATACCTCCTTCATAGACAGATATAGTTAGATTTTTTGTAGATCACACTTGCATTACGTGTTTGCAGCTGACAAGGACTAGATAACATTTATCAGCTCTTCTAGAGCCTGATCCAGCACCACTTGAGTCAAGAGAAGTTTTTCGAGTGACCTCAATAGGCTGGAGATCAGGCAAAGAACGTAACTTCTCTGTGGCTGTGTGTGCCAATAACAACAAACTCATCCCACACCATGGGACTGTGCCTCATTCAGTACCCCTCCCCAACACATAAAATAAGGTGAAAGAGATTACAAGCAGACAGCTACAGCTGTGACATCTTAACAGATCTCTTGTCAGAAGATAATTCAGAGTCGTTAAAATGTTCCACCATAAGCCGTTTGCTACTGCAGGAAACAGAACACTGCTGCTTTATAGAGCATTATTCACAATGCTCTATAAACAATACTATTGACTCTCAGAAACATGACTGTCCATTTTAAGGTATTAGAATTACCATCCTCCTTCAGAGTGTCATAATTGACAGATTAATTTTTTTATTGAGTGGAAAAGATGAAAACAGCAGCCAACTGTAAAAAGCCACTTTTGGGGTAACTGCTGGGGGGCTCTGCCAAATTTAAAGGAGACAATCAGAAAGATGCATTTGTAATGGGTAGTTCCTTACAATGATAACTTTGCATCAGGTGGTGGAAGGCATCAAGGTAATCAGTTCTGCTCTTTGCATGTGACCATTATGTTGCAGGGGGGAAATAACTTTTTGCCCTTCGAAATTTAAAATGACAAAACAGAAAAATAACTGTTCTGATTCTTTATACACACAATTCTCATTTTATCTTGCTTTGGCCCTGCCTATAATAGTTGCATTTGCTTTAATTTTTACTTTTAATTTCAACACATATGTGAAGAAGTATAACATCAGCTCTATTTTTTTTTTAATTTTAGGAATTTAAGTCTTAACTGAAAAGAAATATTTTCTAATATTAAAATGAATCATATCATGATTACCTTATGTGTACTTATCCAAATTGTATGTTAGGTTTTCCTTAAGTATATTTACCCACATCAATGACTTAGTTAGTGTCTATGACACTAGAAGATATTATTAATAGATATTAGTGCATGGCACAGTATATCCGTATATTGGCCAGGCATAAGATTATAGTAGTCTACTACCTGCTTCGGAGCTAAAAGAGCTCTGTTTTAGCTAAAGGCAATAAGCTGCTGTTAAATGCTGATGGTCTTAGATCATTACTAACCATTTTTTAATATGATGTTGATTTTCACACTAGGACTTAATGTAAGGTTTTATTTCTGACTCCTTCCTAGTCTTATTTTCACTTAAACATACATAGTGTTAAATGTTTGAAATCTATTTGTGAACTTTACATTGACCATAAAAGAAAAAGTAGATAATGTAGCCAGAAAAATTGCTAATATATCATGACTACACCCTCCCAAGATGTTACTTTTTTGCAGTTCTTAGAAAAAGTTTCAGCTGTGAATTTCTCCAGGATCTTCATATTCCAAGAAGAAGAGCAGGGGGAGGGAACACTTGCTGCTTTCTCACCCTTTGCATAGAATGGAATGAAAGGTTCCCATTATTTCTCTATTTATTTATTGTTAACTCTCCACATGGAGGCTTTCATGAAGGACTGTGTTTAAACGGTGTGTCGGGGCAGTAACCTGCAGAGATCGTATAAAAATGATATGTCAACAGTGGTGAAATCTATGGTTTGTACAACAGTCTTGAGTTACCTTAAAGTTCATACATAGTTTAAAAATATTTCAAAGCTCATGCCAACGAAAGTCTGAAAGAATTAATGGGCCACACAATGAGACTTAACTTACAGAGAGTAATGTCGGAAATATATGAGCTGGTCTTAAGATGTGAGAAATAAAAGAAAAAAAATATGATAGTGAAATGATTTTAAAAACCCATAAAATTTGCACATACATACGCATGTGCTCATATACATGCAAGCACACATGTTTGCGGACACAATAGATATTATTTTGTTGTTAGAATACTACACTCCAGAGGTTTCACTTCTGCTCTAACTAGTTCTATGTACAGCAGTCAGCTCAAAGAATCAAAATGTCACATACTTTATGCATGAAGTCTCCTACATGTTTTTTTCTGTTGAGGGTAAGCAGGCCAGGGAAGACGATACGTCCGTTAGTTTGGGAAAGACTAAAAAAGATAAATGCTTTTTTTACTCACAGAATCATTGAACTGATACTGCAATAATTAAAAGATAGGGCTACAAAGCATATCCTTGGATTGTACCAAGTTTATCTCGTGACTCAGCCAGAGTCCTTGCATGTTAGGGAGGTTTTGTATGAAAGGTTAGAGTTTAGCTTGTGTTTTGTTATTCATTTACTTTAATCTGCTGTTTGTGACTGTCTCTCTGCGATTGATTTGAAGCCCAAAAGGTGTCAGGGTTTTCACGTCTTCTGTTTTGTTTGCACTTTTCCCATTACTGTGATCATACACAGAGAGGAGTTATTTATTCCTGGCATTTCTCATCCAGAATTGACTGCCTTATCTAGTTGTTTAAGGGGAAAATACATAAAGATCCATCCATTTTTAAATAAAAGTTAATACAGAGCAGTTGCCGCAGTAGGAACGCAAGACACATGGGCTGAGACTCACAACTACACATATCAAAGGATGTGGGTTTTACTTCATTTTTTCCCATGTCTGTGATTGTACTCATGCTAGAAATACATGCTTTTCTAAGAGACAATCTCTAAACAAACAGACACCTACAACTTCTGACAACATGAAGGACTGCAAACTGGAAGCAGGCTGATTGCCAAGGGCATCTTCCTGCATAGAATAAAGAATTGGGTCTGATGTGAAAATTAGCAAGTTGGAATAACTCCCCAAAATAATTAGAAATCCTGCCAAATTAAGTAGTTATAACTCCACGAGTAAGCATAGGACTTGATCCCTTGTATTTTATTAAAATAAACATGTTTGCTTTTACCATAGTAAATCTTTTGTAATACAGACATGAGTCAAGCTACCTTGTTGAATGAAGCTTTAAACTTTCGATAGAAAAGAATCTAGTTCAATTTTTGAGGTCTTAAGGATCCTTAAAGGGATTGAATTTTCTGGTTTTTATCCATGCTCCCTGGTGGATAGAATTTTATACCTCAAAACTTCATACATAATCGACAAAAATTTCCCTGTCAAGCTCAATTTTGCAGACTGAATTATCTCTCACTCAGAAAGAAGATACAATCCCTATAGATCAGGTTTGAATCATGGGCAGGATAGAGATGTTCTGAACCTACCTGCAGCCTGTATTAAGCCCATGGATAAATAGAGGAGTTCAGTGTCCAGTGCTTTTATAATACCAAGAGTTCAGCTCTATTCTTTAAAGAGGAGTCAATCTCACTTTAAAATCATGGCAAAAAAATGTGCTGTAAGGCCTTGCATGTGTAAATGGAGCATGCTAGGGAAAGAAGTAGTTTACACAAGAGATAAAAATACGTCTGGTAATGTAATATTGTTCCTTCAACTGCAATAAATCTTCCTGAATCTGGAAAAAAAATGATTACATCTCTAATGCAGGGTAATTTCTGTCCCAGGGCAATGCACAGGAACAGCTTCTTGTTCCTGTACAGTTTCTTCTGCATCACGACAGTTTCATTCATTGCAGCTACGGTCTTTTTCTGGGGTAGTTACCCAGTTACCATATTCACAGGGAAGATTGCATTCAATGTGATAAACGTACCTACTCTCATGGTTTACTTCAGCTGTGCAGCCACACGGATACAACTGGACTGCATGACAGAGGGGTAGGCACCACACTGGCCAAGGCCAAGGAGCGTCCTGCTCTTCTCTCAGACTGTGGGACATTTATGCCTCTTTTAGGACATACGGGATAACCAGGCAAGCTGGATCCTCCAGAGATGAAAATCCTGGGGAACCATTGCCCACCATGCCTCAGATTTTCTCCAAAAGCTTTGCTTGTCTCTTGAGATAAATCTACACTGTTGAAAAGACATGTGGTGCAGAGATGCCATGGACAAGGTCGCTGACTGATGCTAAGTTCATACAGCCCAGTACAGTTTTTAACCTAAGCAGAGGTTAACAGCAGTGGGAAAATGATACTCTTGCAGTAAGTATAACCACCACAAAAGTGCTACATGTAACTTTATAGACCAAGTAGTTTATATTTCCCCACTTCTTCCTAGGAGGATTAAGCTGGTCAAAACATTGATATGCAGAGATGAAGGAAATCTGATTATTTCAATCATTTTTCCCCCTTGTTTTAAATATTGCATGTTTTATATTTATTTTAGGGGATGGAGAGGGAGGGGAGGAAGGCAAAGGTGATCTTCTGGTTTTGTTTTAAATAAGAACCAAAAACACTGAAAATTTGATGGAAACTGCCAGATGCTATTGGGTGCCAATTTTTGTTTGGTTTTCTTTTTCTTCCTCCCCTGCTTAGGAAAAGAGGAAGGGAAAAACCTCCATGAACAAAATCATTCATTTTCATCATCTGAAAATCCACTTTACCAATTACCACATCGATACGTGTAAGCCCATATGCAGAAATAGAAACTTGTTTACTCAGATATTAAAATTACTGTATAACCATACTGATATGCCTCTTCCCATATACACACAGCGGACTGGCCCAAATTGAAACGTTGGGCTCTTTATGAGCATGAATGTACCTAGTCTCAAAAACCTCTACAAGAACATATTAATAAAATCATAATATACCTGCAAACATATCACCTACTGTCAAGCATTAGTTTACTATGGTGCTAAGATTCTATCTAGCACAGCAGTTGATCAGCCTTTGTCCTTAATTCATAATAATTTCAAATCATTTAATATTTTTATCCAAGGTAGTGAAATTACAAAAATGGTATTTTTAGAATTCAATATAATGGAAGGAAAGTTCAGAATTAATGAGAACAGCTAAGTGAGATATGGGAAGCAACTGAAAGAAGCTATGTAAGTGAGGCAGAAAGAATTATGAATTTAGCAAGATGAGACACAAAGTCCAAAAAAAGGAGAGCAGCTTAAATGGGAGTATGGCAAAAGATGACCTGTTAAAGAGGTTTTAAAGATGTATTGCATAAACCCTAAAAGTCTTTAAACTCTTAAAATCTCAAAGATAGAGGAATTTCAGCATAGAGGAAATGCAAGCTTAGAATGCTGCAGATGTGCATCTTTCCAGAGCGCTAAAAACATATACATATAATACTAAGGGAAAACAAAGGAAAAACAAAGAAAATAGAAAGAACAATAAAGATAAACAGGAGAACAATCTCAGAACTAAATGCAGAGAAGAAGAGATATATTTGTTTACGAAGAAAATGAAGATCTTCAGAGAGAACTAAATATTGAGATATAGATGAGTATAAAATTTCATCAAATTTAAAAAAAAAGCTGTGCCCCATTAGGCTAACAGGAAGGAAGAAATAACATGTGAGAGTCACCTTCTAGTACAATTGGCATAGCCAGAAAGAAAGAAATTCATTATGACGAGAGCCATAAGCACAGCCTATGCACTCCTACATTCTGCTTCAAAATAACTTTCAAACATAAAAGTTACCTGGACTTTCAAGTATTTCATCTAAATTATCTTCAAAGGTGAAATACTGTTGTTAATGACAAAGGTACAGCCAGAAAGGCTAATGACATAGAAATGTGATGGTTAATTACACAACTTTACTCTTGTAAACCACACCGAGCAGCATTAACATGACTGATATTTCACTCCCATTAACAGAAATAAGGAAAACTTAAAGTTGATATTTTTCTAGGAATGCAATTTTGGGGCACTTCCTTTTTCCTTTTTAATTGTGGCACCTCAAATTGCTAAAGGTCACATACAGAGGTAGTAAAGGTGTGACTGACTTTATGATTTCCAGCAGAACAGGACTGCGTGGCGAAGGGGAACCAGTGATGGCTTTCAACTGCCTTTGTGCGTGCTCTTTATTCCACTGCCGCGAGTTCAAGATAGGGATAACTTTGTACATGTGGAGGGGCTTGACATTAAAGCTGTATTTAACAGCACAACCTAACATCACCACTGAGGGTATTTCTTCTACCTTCTGTGCAGATACTTTCTGACTAATAGGAGTCACTGGAGGTGAGGAAGCTATCCCTGCTGCTTAGCGCTGTGATCACCTGGGAAGGAAATAAACACTGCATTCCTCAATTCACATCTTCTTAACAGCACATGATAATTGATTTCAAGTGCAAGGTAAGAAGGCTGCAAACCTTGGGCCTTTTCCCAGATGATGAAAACTAGTGTTGCTAATTTCACCTTCTGGGCATTGGCCCCCCTAGGCCACTCTTTTCCAAAGTCCATGTCTGTCTATTGAAATCTCTAAAACAGTCCAATACGGTTTAAGTTTACAGTGATGGTCTAAGTCTGTCTCACCTCTGGAGGAACCATCAGGGAGGAACAATTCCATTCAAGGCATTCCAAATGGGAAGCAGGGGAAGAGCAGGGAGCAATTTTGTGTCTTCTCAGATACTCCCCTAAGAGAAAGGGGCAATCCTAAGGACACTACCAAAGGATAAGGAGGGATCAGACTGCTCTGATTTATCTTCTTGTTCTCTAACCATCCCCAACGTCCTGTTCCCAGAACAAGAGAGGGGGTGAGTTGTTGCCTATAAACTTCGTGAGCACAAGGCATCTGGGGAAAAACAGCCTGGCTGACTGGGCTGCACCTTCTAACAGTGGCTTACTGCTTTTGATCTGGAGCTGGCTCATGTCCCTTTGTATCAGGATGTAGTAGAGCAAATGTGAATCAGCATGCAGAGGACTGTACAGGTATACCATTTTTTCTCATCATTTAGTGGCTAATAATGACCATTCATGATTAGAAGGATTAGAACGTTTTCTAGCCCACAGGACACAAACAATTTCTTAAAGAATTTCCTCTGGTGGCATCAAAACAATAACAATCAAATCACTAAATTTAATTCACCGAATTTGCTGAGTATTCCTGAATAACAGATGTACTGGTTAGGCACTCCTAAACAAGCTAAACTTGTTAGTTAATTACAGATAGCAGAACAAACCTTAAGCACTCTTAAATGTCTCTGTGATGTGAACATCTTTCAGCTTTCTCTAGTTTCCTTCTCAGACCTCTGTAAAGTTAACTCAGTTTAACTTCATCTTGATTGTAAAATGAAAAGGTTTTCCTAATGGAGTTGAACTGTGGTAATTATAATATCAGATAGTGTAATTATAGTTTCGTTAAAGAAAAAAAAAAGCTCACCAGTACTGGTAGATTTCATATATGCTGGTTTCTGCACAGAGGTTGAAGTGAGTCATATCACAAAAGCGCAATCAATATGATACGTGGCATATACTGCCTTCCTCCATTTACTTCATTTAGAGCATGTATTACTTACTGGGTTACTGCTGAGAGAAACATTAATTTTCCACAGCTGCTTCAATAATATAAGACCAGGTGTTTCCCACAGGCCAAGGCATTTTCACCCTCAAACTCTGCTTGTGAATTGCACGATTTGAAATACTGCTGAAGGAGCAGTTGAAAAAAGTGCAGTTTTATCACATGGAAGTGCTTCTTGGATCATCAGTTTTGATGAATCTGTTGTGTTAATCTTACATTTTTGAGTACTTATATTTTAACTTTACTTATAATAAAATTTTACCTTTTAAATATACTACATATTATATGAATAAACGATAATGTTTAAGTATGACTGAAACAAAAACTTTTCATACCTCTAAGAATTTTTTTTCTAAACTTTTTCTTACTGGAAATTCCAAAATCTTACCTTTTTATTCCAGTTCATAATTGAAAATGCATTTTGAAATGCTGAAATCAGAGCTATAAAAAGACTGAGCAACAACAACAGCTAAACGTCTGTACGGCCCAAACAGTTACTCTTAGCTATTTCTGATTTTCTTCTTGAACCTCTACCCGGTGTCTCACTAGCTCTAATAACCAGCAGTAGGAAGATCTCAAAATAACCAGTATTTCAGTGATATTTCCATGAGCAACAAGAGTCACCAAATTTATCTGATCTTTCTAGATTTCCCAGTTCTACGAAGTAGTATCATAACAGTCAACATATATTCTTAAAGTCTTAATACCCTTTTGTTTCAATCAAGCTATAAATAATATAAATAATATATTTCAGTTCCTGTTTCGGTACCGGTGAATAAAATGTCAATTATGAAGAGTAAGATTAACCAAGCTATTAATAATATCAGAAAGTATTCATATTTTCGTTAACTGCTGGAGGAGATTTTCTATATTTTAACTGAACTGTTTTTCCCACTCACCTGGTCTGAATTTTTGCAAACTTATAAACCTTTTTCACAGTGCAATTAGCTTAACTTAAAGTAAAAAGACTGGTAAGTAACACCCTTTCCCCAGTCACCGTGTTAAATTAACACAAGCCCTGATTATCCCTAACTTCCACTTTGCACATAGTCAGAGGTAATATAAAACATATGTACAGTATTTCAGTTTGTTGTTCTGCTCTCATCTGGCTCTATTTCCAAAAATTCTCTGGCAAAGGAGAACTACGAGTGCTTACTTAGAGGCCTGGTTGTTTTGAGCTCCTGGAAGTTAAATCCACATTTCATCAATATAAATGATTGCCCAAAACATGGAACAGTAGCGAATCAGGGTCTATGGGTTTTTTTTTCTGTTTTATATTTTCCTTATATGTTATACTTTTGAGGAAAACAAAAATAAGCATCTCAGAATTCCTTCTGACATGACAAGACAAGTTTAATAACTAAAACAAAATATACACATTTGTTAAAGCTAGTAACTTGGTCTCAGACTATCCTACCGAAGTATCAATGAGGCATACAGACAGCTCCCCAATGATACATTCCCTAACTGCACTAGCTCACATGAAAAATAGACTTTTACTTTGCCCCTTCAGATGGAGCTCAAGGAGTAAAGACAGGGTTATCTCCCAAAAGACACAGTCCCTGATAGCACGAGCTGCATTCGAACAAAAAATGTACTTTTTTCTTGTTACCCTTTTTTCTGCTTGAGACAGAAAAACTTTCTCAATGTAAAAAACCTTACACAGAATGAGATCAAGTGAAAAATAGCCAAGAAAAACAAAACAAAACAAAAACAAAAATAAAAACAAAACTTAGTAACAGCTCCCAGCAAGCAAAGAAGAAAGATACAGCATAGGTCTCCAAAACAGCAGTGTTATTTATTACTATATGTTATGAAATTTAAGGTACCTATCTATAGTAGACTGCAAATCTGAGCGTGCCAAGTTTTATCTTATATTTGGTATTATTGCATCAGATGAATTTGGTCCTATTCTTTCTCTGTCAGTAACCTGTAGGAGTGATGGAAATCCAATTTCTTAGAGTAACAGGAGACAAACAACCAGATTACCAAGCACTAGGAAACCAATGTCTATCCTAAAGAAAATCTGTCTGTAAATTCCCAAAGATTTGCTTTTGGTATTCTTACTTTTTTGTGAAACTTACAGACACCTCTCCAATAGCTCTCTCTCTACTGGAAATTATGCAGAAATATATTGTCAGCCAAGATTTGTCTTCCCCTTTTTCTGGATATAACTGGAAGTGCTATAGCAGGAGAACTTGGATATCAGGTTTCAGCTCTGCGACGGTTAGGATGGGTACTTCTGTATTGTATTTCCCAGGTTACTCAGATGCCAAAGACTTGGCAGGATCAGGATGAGGTAGGAGGTCCAGATTCAGACCTCTAAATTCTATCTCCATTCACTGTTTACTAGCTGTTGGACTCACTGCTTAGATGTTTAGACAATCAAAAACGTTAGACCTACGTGTTAAGACCATCTGAATGTAGCCTAAGTGTTTAAGAAACTGTTCATCCCTTCAAAGTAAAAAAATTAGTCACTTGCATGTCCTATGCCAATTTTATTGGATTTATACTGCATTACAAACTGCTGTAGGAATCAGGAATTCCTTGGACAATGTTTTACCAGCTAGAGTACAGCTCATATTGCGCTAGATTTTGCTGATGTCAATCTATTTCTTTTTCTGATGTGTATGAGGTCATTTAGTTCTGGAAAGATTAAATCAAATGATAATATGAAACAGTCAAATGGCTGGTAGGTCTGTAAGTAGGCTTGTATGGCCTGTCTACAGGGAGCTCAGAATCCAGTTCAAATTAGGACAATTTTTAGTTCTAACGAATCAGAGATCAGGTACGGTTCATGAACCAGGGTTGCTTATTATTAATTTTTTATATTACAGGTCCATGTACAGGTCTCAGCTGATAAGACAGTTTCACTGTGCACTGTAACTACACATACCATGAGACACTGCTCCTGAGCATTATGGTTCAATTGGAAAGATGGATAAAGGCTGGGAGAAGAAGAGGAAGAAAAAAAAAGTTATATAAGTTATATAGAGGTGAAAATACTTACCATATATCATATTCCAAGGACAGAAACAAGAGTTGGGAGAAGAACCAAGACTTCAAAGCAGAAATGGGAAGAGAACCAGTTTTTCTGAGTTTCAGCCATGTGAGATTCAAACTGAGCCCAAACACTTTTGCTACACAGCAGCACAAGCAGGAACAGATCCCCTTCTGCCTAAACCATAAATTGTATTCAGGCCATGAAATCTCAGACAGCTCCAAACATAAAAAGCCACAGCTTCTTCAGTCTTCTCCCCCTTCCTCAGCTAACTCCCAATTAGTATGCTGCTGATAGCTTCTTTCAGTAAGAAAGGATTACTCATCCTCTAAAACAAGGCAGGCAAAACACAAACGCACTTACAGCATAAATAGAAGATAAAGCAAGTGCTTTAGCCAATCTTCTTTCTGTCTCTTATATACTCTTGGTAGCGATAGCTGAAGAGCAGCCCAGAGGATAGCAGGTGTATCTGCGTATGACACACTCCTCTATACTCCTTGTAGACTCATATAGCCAGGCCTACCAACAAGCCCATCTAAATAGTTTTATCCCACTGAAGAAACTCCTTTGAAGTCATAAATTAGATCTGTTACCTTCTGGAGTTAGAGTTTTGCAGCTGACTTCTGTAGAAACTGGATCTGGTGCAGAGAAGGATGATTGAGTGCACAATATAATGAATAGCTTTTAACCAGATACTTTGCAATTTAATAAAGTGTCTGCTATATTTCTAGGTTGATGAGGGCAAACTCTGTTAGGATTGAATTTTTAATTAAGAATGTTACTGTCTCTTTCCCCTTTTGGTGTCAAATACATCATTTACATTTTCAACGTAATTTCCTTTAATATCTAAATAAATGTTCCACTTAATGAAAGCGTTTAAATAACTTTTTAATGAAAAAGTGAAAAGCAATATATAGGGTTGAGTCTAATTTTCTTGAGTTTGAAGACACATGTGGAACATGTTATGAACTAAGGAAAATATTTTGAACCTTAGGTGCTGTAAATTACAACCCTTGGTGTATATTCAAATTTTAATTAGTTTTCTTAGTTATTCTTGCCATAATCCTGATAGCTGCATGAAAAAATTGTAGATGCCTTGGTGGGGGGAGGGCAAATCATGCCTCATACATGTACATCATACATTTCTGAGATGTTTAACAAAAACTCTATAGCCAACAGTAATAAATGAAGAATATAAAATATTTTAAAGGTACTGAGTTGAAATCCTGTTCAGGTCATACTTTTATGTAAAGCCTTTTTTCACTTCATGAACATAGTTATAAATTTATTCATTCTTAACGTTCCTAAGGAAAAGTAGCAAAGAAATATATCTATCCCAGTGCACTTATGTTAAAAACTCATGTTTAAGAAATATTACTACAGTGATTAGAGCAGGAATATATTTTCTACCAAAACAGTCATATTAAACCACAAGATACGGTTTAGATGTTTAAATGACTTAGATACCAAGTCCTAATTACAGATAGCTCAGTTTTTTTTTCTCTGTTCAGAAATTCTATCACAGCAGGAACCAACATTAAATCTAAAGAAGCATTTTTAAAGCTAGCTATCTAAATAAGTTGCCTAATTTCTGAAGAGGTATAGTTTTTGATTTTTGGTTTTGTTTTTTTTGTCACATCTTACAGACTGAATGATTTTAACAGCTCTTGTCTCTCTAATTACAGATTACAAGCAGTGTCCCTTCAGAATTTCACTGTAAATTGATTTTATAGTTTATGACATCAAAAAGAGTTCATGAAAGAATACCAAGGAATATTTTTCCACCATAGACTATATAGCATAAAACATTTCTAGTAAACAATATAGTAAATAAATACTTTATATAGTAAAACTTAACTTTATTTATACCCTCAGCTATGCTATATTAGCGATTTAGAGCTTACTAGCTAGAGTTCACAACCTGTACAAATCACCTAGCTTTTCAGGTTCACTTCACGGGAATATCACGATTCCAGATGAACTGCACTGCAAATAAGTTCCACTTCATCTTGAACTATGTAATATCATCTGGGGACCAATTAAATTGACCTTTATGTGGTAATATTGAAACCAGAATTTTCCTTTCCTATGACTGCATGATAAAGACGTGAGTGGTCAAGAATCTCATTGCCATAAATATCCTGTGGACATTCATAGGAACTGTATGTATAATGAATATTGTTATCAAGAGCATCCAAGTCTCTTAAAACAGCTGAATGTCTTATTGACTTGTAATAGGACTTCATGTTCAAGTAAGGAAAGTGCTGTTCCACCCATGTGGATCCTAAACATCTGAAGTAAAGGGAGCTATTTGGTTACCCCTTCCTACAGATTTGTAAGTGGAGCGGTTTGCTTACCTCACCTCCAAGTGCTCACAAAGTGCTACAATTTCCTGAGCAAAGTTGTTGTATCTTTACCTTAAAAGGAGTTATCTGTTCTGGGTCAGTTTGAACTCTGCACAAAAGTAGCCTTTGGTGCAAGCAGTTGGCAGGCTGGTTTAGGTCCCTCTGATTTTCACAACTCAGATGTGGCAAACTGAGTAGCAAGGATTTTTAGAGAAGTGATCACAATGTGGATGGTATCTCACGTTCTGAGAATAGCAATGCTTTAGAAGGGGTAGAAAAATGATCTCAGAAGTTACAGACCTCTTTATCTAGTATGCAAAACTACAGAACAAATGTTGAAAGAAAGAATCAGTAAATGACAAGCAGAACAAAAAGCAAACACAGTTTTAGCACATGTAGGTTGTGATATTTATCTGCTATCTTTATTTGAAAAAAAAATCAAGAACATTTCTTTGATAAGGATTTGCTAGACAAGGAAAATCTGGTAAACTTAGGAAGGGAACAAACTAAACTAGAGATAACAATAGGTCACATTAAAAAGTGATATATCAGACTCAAAGGTAGTTACTAAAAGAGTTACTGAAGGATCAGTTCTGAGGTTCTAACTTAAACATTAACATTCAAGACTTTGGTACCAAATAAAGCTTGCTAATTCTGTTGATTACGTAAAGCAGAGTCATTGTCAATACAGAAATAAATCAGAATCTTATATGGGGGGAATGACCCTGAGAACTGGAACAAAGAAATGGCATGAGATTTCACAGCAAAGTGCAAGGTCATGCTTTTAGGGACTAATAACAAGAATTTCTTCCTTCACATGGGAAGTTATTAGGTGGAAATGTCAGAGGAAGAGCAAGATCTAGGTGTATTAGTCCATTATACGATTACTGTGAACCATCACTGTGAAGTAGCCATGAAAATGTCAAAAGCAATCCTAGGATTTTTCAGGCAAGGTATTTCAGAAAGAAATATGGAAGTATTAATGTCATTGGAGCAGGCACTCCTAATATATCAACGGGAATGTTGCATATAATTCAGGTCAATCATGTTCGAGGGTGATGAATTGAATCTCAGGTACATTTCCACTGAATGTTAAACCTAAGCTTACTGCCAGCAAGCCTAGTTACCACCGCTGTCAAGTCCCCAATAAGGTACTGGTATCAGCTGGAAAGTATTACTTACTCACAGTATCTTCCTCCTCTTTTCCCTTTATGGAGAGCAGGTTCTGGCGTGAGCTGAATTGCAGTGTTGTTAACTGCAGCCACTGTTCAGACAGTACTGTGTAAGCATAACCTTGAATGGGAGCAGAGAAGAGCTACAAGGATGATCATAGTAGTATAGTGCTTATCTTGCAAGAGGAGTCTGAAAGGTCCTGGGTTGATTAACCTAGAAAACTTGGTGCTGAGATGGAATATATAAATCAGTTCAGCAAGATAACCTATAGGATTTCATTAAAAAGAAAAAGAATATAAATGAATTAAATGAATATATTTAGTGCAGAAACTGGAAGACACTTTAAGATCATCAGAGGAGTGAGGGATGCATGTTTTAAATCTGATGCTGGTAGTGCTGGCAGAATTAGGCCCTGCAGTCTTCAAAGCCTCTTTCCACGTATACTCCCCCTTTCCCCCCTCCCCAACACCACAGAGCATGCAGACACCAGACTGCCTTCTAATTTTATATTTTAGAGTTTGACATTTATAAAACTTTCAGTTATATAGTAGACTAGATGAAATATGGTAAGAACTGCATTTTCAAATTGGAATTGGCTATATCACACTATATAACAGCTGGCATTAAAATGTCACCAGTGGTTTTCTTTATTTAGTGTCTTCTTCCAGCCTTAAGTCTACTCACACACCCACACAAAGTAGGTAGATTTGACTGTAAAATACAGAACTTTTTTTCAGTTTTGTCTTTGCACATGTTATTTCAAGAGAACTACCAGCTCCCCGTGGAAGGAATCTACAGCATGTGAATATGGCATTATATTAAAGATGCTTGGCTTCTTCCGGAAAAAATATCCAGCTACCACAGCATTTGCCAAGGCTGGAGAATGCTACCGTTAAGCTAGAAGGTTGAACTTCACCACAACATAGGTGATGCCCAATGAAAATAACTGGGACTTGTGCCAATATGTTTCAAGAATAAATTAAAGCAAATTACTTATTATTTACTAACAGCAGCTGTTAAATTCTGAATAATTTGTAGCACCTTAAATTAAATTTTCAAGGCTTCCAGTGAGATGCCTAGGAACTGCACTGATCATTTTGCACTGCCTTAATATACAGACAGCAGTAATTAATCTCTCAAGACTTTATTCTTGACTCCATACTACTCTTTGACAAAAAAAAAAAAAAAGCAAAACCCCTCAGATAAATTGTTTGGGAAGTACTTTTTTTATTCCTCTAAAGTTTTGAGTAGCAATTGAGAAGTAACTTTCTTCAGGCTAATAGATGGCACTGACGGAGACCAACATACTATTTGATATTCCCAAGTATTCATGGCTTTACACATGAAGTACAGAAGAGTGACTTTTCAAAATAAAAAACAGCCAAATTTTGCATATGCTTCACTTTGGGAAGGGGTTGGGAAGGCCAGATAGTTCTGATTTGGAAACTAGCAGTGTTTTCTATGCAGGCTCTAGACTTCTGGGGGAAAATGAGTTATTCACTTTTCTCACAGGCTCCATACAAACTCTTATTCTTAAGTACTGTTGCTGTTATATAAAATCAAAACACAAGAGCTTAAAGAAATAGCACACTCAACTTGCAATGCAAGTCCTCCTAGCAGATAGGCAAAATTAGCCAAAATAAGAGTTTTATAGCAGCTTAAGGAAGCATATGGTGAAGAAAAGAATAAGACTCTTCCTAAAGTCAGGCATATGCACAGGGCATAAGCACGGCTTACCTCATGGCTTGGGGTGGAAGTTGTAACTTTATTCGCTGGGTGAGCTTCCACTAACATTGCTATTGGTAGGCTTAAGAAAAGAGTGATGATACATATAAGGACTATTTTAATTGCAAGACTGTACTCTTTGTTAGTGAAGGTGTGTAATTACCAAGAATCCTTTCCATCAATGATTCATGCCAAAGCATGTAACAATAATATTTTCCATATTCCATTTCAGGCTGTTATTTCATAAATGCTAGTCTAATTTTCTTCAGTAAACCATTCTATGAAGCTTCCGACCTCTTCCAAAATTAATACCGCTACATTTTCCATCTGTTAGCATTAATTTTACAGCTGATATTAGAAGTGAAGGTAATAAGCTTTCCAGAAGAAGAGTGAAGTTAGATTGTTTAACTTTCTCATTGATTTTCTTTTACTGTTCAAATTCCAGAAGGACTGAGGGCTGTAATAAACAATTTACATTGTGTAATGAGGTTTAGAATTTGCTGTGGGAATATTATATGAAAGAGGATGGAAATGCTTTCAATAGTTTACCTTATTCTACTATAAAAGAAGAGAAGGTTATTCAGAAACTTCACAAATGTAATCCACATCATAGGCTTATGTTTTCTTGAATTTAGTCTCGGCTTTAAAGTGATTAAATAGCAATAGCAGTGAAAAGTTCTCTACTATTTGTGATCTCTGTATTTTGTTTTATTTTATATAACAGCTTTGGGTCATTAAATAACAGGCTCTGTGTAAGGTTAAAGATTTATTTTTACAATAAAACAATTACATTTTGAAATACACAGTGGGATTTTGGCTGAAAAAAAGTTGTGCACGAGGTATAACAAAATATTGTTTTGATCCTCTTAGTTAATCATATTGAATGTAAAACCTACTTATGCAGAGTCTCATTCTGCTCCATTGTCCATTTAGAAATCAAATTAATAAAGACCAAGAGAAACAGCTCTATTTTTAAATGATGCAATCAGAGCAACATGTTTTAGTGTAGTAAAGGCTTAGAAGAGAAGGCAGTTAAGAGAATTGCATCAAAACAAACACAACCTGCATCAAAGATTAAGATTTTACCAAAGCAAAATGAGGATAAAAAATAGAACAAAATCAAACTTACAAATAACTAGTTAAAAATAGCTTCTACTTCACAGTATGTTTTAGTTAGAGTTTGATTGTCTTTGTTAAAATTACTGTTGTAATATCAGATGTGCAAAACAAGGAGGTTTTCTTTTTGAAGTGTACTCCTAATGGTTAATTTCACTTGAGTTCAGATAAGCTTCAGCCAGCCACTTTGGAAAATTTCTATTAAATGTCATGCATAATTACATAAAACTTGTAAAAATTTATAATCATCATACTTTTGGGTGCTTTCAAGATTCTGGAGAACCTCTCAAGCATTACGAGTCTGCTACTCAGCTTTCCTGTTAAGCAGCCAGCTGCCTTGGAATTCAATTAAAAAATGTTTTTCATTCATTTTCCAAGTAATCAATTTAAACTTGAACAAAAATATTGAATTGACTATGAAGAAATGTGGCTGCTACATTTCATAATAAAATATGGTAATCTGGCATGGCCTGTAATTAAAGTTGGGTTTCTTAAATAACGTATTGCAAAATTTCAACTTGAGAGCAGGTTGTCGGATTTTCTTTTCCTTCTGTAGGATTAAGAAAACCACTGTATCAGATTATTACAAAATGAAAGCATTGTTTTCAAAAAAATGACAAACACTGGGAGCAATGCCATCACAGTGCTATCTCTCAGCAGCATCCCAATAGATTAGTTCTATACTGAAGAGTTAATATGCTTTTGGGAGAGTAGGTATTACAGCATCCTAATGAAATTATGAATAAAAAAGAAATCCTAACATGTGCGTGAAGCAGATCTTTTTACCTGAGGAAAAACTCAGGTTCTGTTCAGTATGAATGATTATATGTATACCTAAGCCAACACCTCTTTAACGATAAAATGTCTAAAGATGTTGGGCTTACATAAAAAGTGAATCATTGCTATGTGTATATATTAAAAATTGCAAAGAGAATGTCAAGTATAATACAGAAGGTGCACAGCTTCCTGGAATGTGAACTAAGCAGCAATAGTAACAGTGTGCTTTTCTTTATTTCTTTCGAAGTATCTGTATAGCATTGCCCGTATTTCAATGTATTTGTTTTATAAATAAAGTATACTTTAACTATATGTTTTTTTTTTTTTTTTTTAGATTGTGCTGCTCTTAGGCCTTCTAGGCGACCAAAAACTGTTCTGAGAGAACCTACTTACCCTAGGCAATGCAATTGTGAGCACCTCATCTTCACCCTTTCTTCTTCTCCGTTTTAACTTTTGGTGATCTGCTACATACTTTATCCACGCTTTGCCTTATCATGAGTTAGAAAGCATTAAAAAGTATACTATTCTCAGTACTCTGTTTTTTTTACGCTAGCTCAGTTAATATGAAAAAAGAAGATTAAAAAAAGCCAAATCTGGAAGGGAAAACAATATAATAGCTGATACTCCAGTTTTCAAAGGTTGTTAATGAGTGGCAAATAAAGCTTTCTTCTAGATGAAATAGTCTCGTAAGTAAAGTGTGCCACAGTTGAGTTCTATTCACAGGAAGCCCTGGACTTCATGATCTGGCTACGCAAGAAATTTTAGTTCTAAGATTTGTTTTTCTGAATTGAAATAATCTCTGTAGCCACATAACAAAACTCTTCAGGGTCAAGGCCAGTCCCAGTTTTCGGAGGTGACTGGGGAAGAAGTGTCTGGCCCTGTAGCAAAGGTGCCTAGCCTAGCTGCAGGCCTAGAAACCTAGTGGGAGTGCCATGATTTTATTCAGGTGGTAGGGGTACAAAGTTGCCACGTAATGGAAACTGCGCTGAGTGTCCGCTGAGTGCCTGAAGAGGACGCACATAACCGGCGCTGAGGTGCAGCGTGGTAGCAGACCTGACATCTCAGCCCCCTTTTTAAGAGATCTGGTTGCGCTCTGCTGCTGCCACCTAAAATAATCCTGAAACCTATGTCAGAATGTTTCCCCGTGTTTTCACTTATCTCAGGCTACATGTGCAATTCTGCTTAATCCAACTCCCCGTGTCTGTCTGCCTCAATCACCGTCATACCAAACTGCTGTGCGGCGATGTGCGCTGCAGAAAGGAGAGCACCAAAGGGGCTGCGCTGTGCAGCTTCTGTATTACGTATTTCAGCTTCAAGTCCAGGGGGTCGTCAGCTTCCAGCCCTTAAAATATCAGTTCAGAATCCGTTCTGAATTCTGTTTGACCAGAATGCGTTCCCTGATTTCAGAGATATAGCCAAGTAGAGAAATGGATCTTCTTGTTTGGTTATAACACATTATCTGGTACATAGCACACAATACGTACGTGAGATTAGAGTAGTTTGAACCAGGTTAGATAACTGCTTACCTGCTACTGTTTTCACTGTCCTATGGTTGATTCTTCCCCTCTTGCAGCTGACCAGTCACTACTATTCTCCTTTTCCACTCTCAGATTTAAGACCCAGCCATTCCATGAATTTGTCAGAAAATTATGGTAATCTGCCTAATTCTGGCTATGGAAAGCACCACAGCATGTAGCAACTGTTACATAAGGAAATATACTTTTTCAGCTAATAACATGTTTTTCAGGAAAAAAAGTTATCTTTAGAAAATGTTTTACTATGACTAACAGGAAAGACCCATGCCACAGACAGTCTTAAAAGCCCGGTTAGCTCTAGCAGAAAAAGAAGGGTATTTAAACACCTCCGTACATACTTCTGTTTTGTGCCCTAGGATATTCCAAGCAACCTACTTCAGAGGAATCATTTCTCATACTTTACCAGCTTATTTAGAGAGATATAATATATCAGGAAGCAAATGCAATGCCTTCCAAAGCCTGATGTTGTGCAATGATAGGCAATGTGGAATCACAGTATGTCACTTTCCTGTATGATCTTATTCTACATAACTGTGAACATACTCCCTGATGTCAGCTACAATGTACAGGGGACTACACTTCCCTTTGAACATCTGCTGACAGTTAAAATATTGAATGGAAGCACAAAGCACTTAGTGTTGTGGGTTAGAGCTAGTCAAACAAATCAAATGCAAATTAAATACCTCTTGTAATTATCCCTTTCAATATTCAAATGTGTGTGTGTAGAGGGGGGGTACTTTTAGAGTGATACTTTTTTTTTTTTTTAAACAAAGCATTCTTCTTCCTGAAGTGGTCTCCAAGTCACTTAAGCGTCATTCAGATAGAGATGTCAAAGAGCTTCTGTCAACTTCATTTATGATAAATATTTCACCCTCTCCCTGAACTTTTAGCTTTCTACATAATTATGGAGAAGACGAGGCTGCTTTGTTTAGTACTATATTACAGGCAGCTCATCAGCAGGGCAAGAGCTTTCTTCAAATCATAATTCTTAAAACTGATTCCTGAAGAATTCTGAAGAACCCAGAAAAGGCACTAAGTAAGTGCTGCGTTCTTCTTTCAGACTAATTGGATGGTCCTCTGCCATGATTTGCCTTTGGACATTCTGCTTATAAAATGAGTCATTCCTACCTGATGTCCTAGTTCAACATTATGTCAAATGTAGGTCTCTATCAGAAAGGAATGGTGAGTGAAAGGCACAGAGGGAAGGACAAAACCTGAGATTCTTCACTTGAAACACTTGGGACTGAAGTTTACTTGGATAACAAACCACAGATGATAAACAAACAGACAAATTCTTCTGCTCCACTGACAACACAGCTTTGTTGAAAGCTTTTATTTTGTCAAAATATGCTAATTCTAAAGAAAAAAACAGCACTAAGAAAGATCAAATACTTTCGTTTTATATAAGTATTACAATATTTCATTTTCATAAGCTGAAATATTTATTTTTACTTGTATCATTTTGATATATTCCATTTGACTATTGTTTAAATATAATGTCATATTTTAGTAGTTTGCAAAAGTCCTGAAGAAATGAACAGACCTTACTGGAACAAAATGCTTTGACACCAGTATAAAACATCAACATCAACATTTTTTCACAAATAGTGATCCGAAATCATGCATGCAAAGTTTCTCCTAACTGATGCATCTTAGAAGGTGAATCTTGCTATTTGCAGATTTAGCAAGCAAAAGTAGTAATTACTTTGCATTTTGCTTAGTGACATCAGCTGCAAAAATCGAAATATGAGTATGAAATAATGACCCCTTCCCCACAGTCCTACAGCTGAAGGTTATCTTACAGTTTTGATTTTCTATGACTACACAATCATGGCAACAGTATTCAAATATAAGCATATTTAAGTGCAACCGGTGACCTGTAACGTCTATGAACCCTTCAGTGTAGCCATGTTTCTTAAACCTTTTGTGCCATTTAATCTGCCTGATCTCTTCTGCAAAGATTTCCCCTGACAAACTGGCAACAAAAGAAACAATGGCCTTTCCCTGAACAAAAAAAAAAAAAAAAAGCAGCAGCTTTGGGCAGTCTGCCTTTACAAGTGCCAACAACATTTCTTTCAAAGGCACCTGCTGTTTCACATCAACCCCAGCCTGCAAAGGACAACAGCAGTGACAGCATCCTTTTTTCCGCTGTGTGAGACCGGAGTCATGGATTGTATACAGATGGCTTTAATTTATGCCACGCAAACAAGCCTCGGTTTCCTTAACCTTCAAATTATGAGTCGTAAACATTTCCAAAGAGGGTAAGGGGAAGCAAACCATTTCAATAGAAATGAACTCAGAAAAGGTTTGCTTTAAAAACGTTTGCTACTTTTCCAGTGTATTTAACGGAGCTTGAAGTTGCAGGTTAAACTCCCAGATACAAAAAGCATAGATTATTAGCCATCAGCACCTTTGTTTCTTTAATGTTTATCCAGGACCATTGACTTTGCCTTTAGGTAGAGATGAACCTAATGTGATGGTAACAGGAGAAAACTGCCAGCACAGTACTGCATTTTAGCAACGCCAATTCCCATGACAGAAGGTCTGAAAAGATACACTTGGTGAGAACACAAGGGTTCATCACCACTGCACTGGCAGAGTCAGCATTATTACTGGAGCTTGCAGAAACATTCAGTTTTTTTTTAAGGCTGTCATGCTGGGGTTTTCCCCTCTCCCTTTCCTTTTTCTTGTGTTTTCTAGAGGAAAGCATACAGAAAAATATAGGTTTTCATTGCACAGCTACAAACTTTAAAGAAAGCTGGCTCACAGGCTGATGGCTCAACATGATTACAAACAGACACAGAGCTATACATGCTGAGCTACTTTTTCTTTTCTTCTTTTTCTTTCTAAGAATTCTAGAGTTAATTCTGAAACACACAAATCAATCTGTAACAGCAAGCACCTAAATCAGAATGCTTCACTGACCAGGCAACTTTAAAAGAACTGTGATTTTAAAGGATCCTTGTGTTTTCTTTGATGAAAAAAAGCAAGTAATTACAAGTCAGTCAGTTACTATTCAGAGAAGTTCAAGTTATATCATTTAACTCGGCATAAATATAAGTGCACTAGTTTACAATAACACATAAGTAATATTGAAATACATCTGTCAGTTTTAAAGTTTGAAATTCAGATTGTGTGTTTGTGTATAAAATTCAGCAAATAAAAGTTATTGTTTACCTTGGGTGCCCTCTTCATAGTTTTAAGCATAACATAAAGAAGCTTTTGCTCAGATATATCTTTATCTTCAAAAGACTGAAATATGACTTTTGCCTACGTTTGATTGTTCTCTGAAAAAAAGAAATAACTTTATTCCTTTTATTTATGAATAAATTATTTGCTAGGGAGATAAAAAGGGCATTCTTGTATTGGATCTGTTACCCTTTTTACAAAATTGACAGAAAAAATTTTAGTTACAAAAGGGAAAATGGTGCATAGACCGTATTCAACATTTAGAATGCTCTTGTGTTGTGAAAAGCTGAAATATAAATCTTCAAAGTACTCATGGGACTAGTTTCAGTAATGGATCATTTTGCTATATCAAAGAACAATTAACTTCATTAAAAATTTAGAAATATGTCTAATTTTATTCATGAATATATCTAACATTAATTAAATTTCCCATTTGAGAAAAAAAAGAAACACATATTCAAGTATGAGCTTAAGTGTTTTCTTACATGCTTATATCTCACTGAATTCACTGAAATGTAAGCAGGTGCTTTCATAACCAGAAATATTATTTTCGTTACTGAAAATTCTTTTTGAAAAGAATGAAATGTAATTAACTGGCATATTCTGGGTCAAGCTTCTCTAAAATATGAACAAAGTTTAAAAAGAGAAAAGGTCTGTTCATTTCTTCTTAACTTTAGGTCATGACCGTATTCCCTAGGGAACATCAGACAAAATTAGAACATTCATTTGCTTAGGATGTTTTAGGCGGAATCTGAACTGCATGACTCAAGATCATCTCAGCAAGTCAGAAGACACTGCATTTCTTTGCTAGCGTGGCCTCACAGTTTAACATTAGCACAAGATTGTATTTCCCAATAGAGATAGCAAACAGTGGAAAAATAAGCTGTTACATACTGGAAATCTGTTAGAGTAAATTTTTCCATGTGGTCCCTAATATCTTTCATGGTCACTTCAACTTCAGTTAGATCTTCTCTTTGAATATCCCCTATCCCCACCCTACCCAATTATGTAAGTGTTTTCTTCCCAGGGTCACAGCCAAATGCAATTTATAAGTGTGATATTTATTCAAGATACTACATTGAACAGACACCAAAGAATTATAATTGTCTCTGCTTCACCTTAAAAAGTTTAGCACCCACTGACAACAGCCAGGTCACCTCCAAAACTGGCCAACAACAAGCAAGGATTGTTAATGTGGTGCTTACCTTGCTGTTAAGTATTTTTAGGGAAATGCTTCCTTTTGTCTAGCAAGATAGCTTTCCAAACTCAGTATGTGACATCTTTATACAATGGAAGCCTATGTCTTGTAAACTTATACAGATGACAATGCAAATATGTAACAGAAACTAAAACACAAGGTTCTTACTCAGTTATGCTGGTAATTAAACAACTTTCGAGCAGCAATAGGCGTGGTCTTTGGGGAACACTGTGGTCACGAGGAAGACTGCTTTCACTATTAACTGGAACAATCAATACTGATTTAAGTGCACAGCTCCACTGTTTAGTCTATTATTGTTCATATGTAAAATCACATGCGTAAAGTTTGTATTTGAATTTATGGATTATCTTACACAACAGGCAAGTTAATGTAAGAATTCTATTCAAATAAAAAAAAATTGTTCAAGTAATATATAATTTTGGTGACATGTATGTACTATTCTGTTTGTTACTTTGCCTTTGTCATGCCAACACAGCTGCTGGGGAGCTACACGATAAGCATGACTACTGAACTGACCTTCGCTAAGAGTAACTTTTTTTCGTGGTCCATTGATCCAATTTATGGCCTACCCTGTAAAGGGTTACATTAGCAACACAACAGAGGAATTCTTTAAGCTACATTGCTACCAGCAGAAATGTCTGTCAAACCATAACCCGAAGGACACATGCACTGTCCTCACCATTTTACTTTAACGTACTCTATAGTGTGTACTAAGATATATATTGTGTGGGATAAGACAAGAAGTGCACTGGTCTACAAGCTACAGGCCAAATTCTGTCTTGACCTATACTTATGGTTTGATTTCAGTTGAATTAGGAGGCACACAAGCTACAGCAGAACTTCCTCTCAGGTCAGGAGCGTTCTGACTTGCTCGCCTCAAGTTCTGACTTGCTCGCCTTTCTTGTGTTAACTCTGCATCCCTTCACTTTGGTTTTTATCTATGGACTATAAACATTTGGTTATTTGTACCACGCCTGAGGGTGCCACTGATCACAGCACATCCTGAATTTTATCCCACCCTAAACAGAGGATCTTGCCAAGAAGCACAATTTGAAGAAAAGAGAAGAGAGAACTGAAAAAAAAGGAATGGAGAAACAAATCAAGCAAAATAACTGAAATAGGTTTGGGAAGGACTTTAAAACATTATAAACTAATGACATTGCTGTCATGCTGTGGCAATCTAATTTGACCCAAAAAGTATCCAGGAATCAGGATGCTTGAACTGACTCAAAGCTTTTCTTTAATTAGGTAACATGATGGATTCCATGTATGATAGTATTTGGCTAAGCCTAGAGGAGGAAATAGAAGTGGAAATATGATTAATGACACCAATCATAAAGTCTACCATCTCTTCCAGCATTTAACATTGTTAATATGACTTTGAGCCCAAATTTGTAATACTTGAAAATGATCCAACCTTTTGTTGTGTTTAGTTAATGAGAACAGGCAAAAATAAAAATTTCAGGATAGCTGAGTTCAACCTTTTACTGTGAAATACATTTCTGTTTGGTACCAAACATACTTGCAGCACTTTAGAGTGTTTTGGCAGAACTGCATACTACAGAAGACTCTAAGGCTACATGCGAGTTCATAGAAGTACACCATTTATAAAACCTGATATAGCAATGTCAGCGGCGTGACAGGATACCTTATTAGTAAGTTAGGAATTCCACTATATTTTAGCTCTAGCACTGCAATTTTTTTCATTTGGACAACAAACTGCTATGCTGGAAATCATATCTTGTGCATTTTGTTCCTCACTTACTCAAGAATTGGTTTGGGACCGCAGAAGACCACAGGGACACTTTTGATCTGGTCTATCCTCAATCACAAAACCACTCGCTTTCTTCCCTGCATAGACTGTGCAGTAGTCAGAAGACTAGGAGGTCATTTCTGAGAAGATTTACCAGCATGAAATGAAGCTCTTCCGCACCAAATGTGGAGGGAAGTATTTTGGGTCTGTTTCTCCAAGTATGTATTTGCTGAATCAATTCAGAATGAGATCAATTTTCTTTTTCTTTTCATACAGAACTTTATAGAGCTCTACTTTTTATTTTTTAAAACTACCGACATTTATGCATACCCTGGACATGATATTTAACGTTCTGAAAGCAGCAGCGTTCAAGAATGTCAGCAGCCCACAGGCATAAAGTCTCTAAGGACTTTTCATATCCCTGTGTCTGGTTACGAATATACCAACTTTAGAAGTTTTTACTCTCCAGCCACTTGCTCATCACTGTCTTTGTGCTAGATGCTATCTGCTCAGATGCTGGCAGACAACTTGTGAGTGTGTTTATTATCCTATTTCGCTGCAAATGAGCTGGGTTAGTTTAAACTGCTTAAACTGTAGATCTTTTCATCTGAAGCAAGCTGGCAAGTGATTACAAGAGCACCTCAGCCAGAAGATCTAAACAGATTGTACCAAGCAGCTGGATTAGTTATATTTAAAATAGATACAGGGAACTTCCCAGAAGGCACAGGCAGGAGAGAACTCTTGATCAAGCCCCTCAGCAAATTCATTCTTCATTTTGACTAGTTCACCTCCACTCAACTGACAAAGAAAGAGGGGAATCCAGAGACTGCAGAGAAATCTGAGGCAGGGCACAAGCGGTTCTATCCATACGTGTATGTACCACCAATGAATATGTGAAGAAACAAAATAAAATGTGACTTTGAATTCTTCCTTGCTGTACTGAAAATGGGAAAATAAAAAGATCTTTAAGAAGTGCCTGTTTAATTATGATGGTCAGTTATTTATAAAAGGCCCAGAGAGTGCAGGGTGCAGCAATTCTTTTTAGCTTAGCCTGGTACAAAACCTCATTTTTATGAAAGAAAAAAGGCTTAAAACTACAAAAAGTACTACAGTGAAATGGAAGGAGACATGACCAGATAAATATACCTCCCTGGAAAGAGCATTATTGATTTTTATAGTGTTTGTTCTGCAGGGATTTTTGATTCAGTTCTGGCAGCCATTCAGAATCTGCATTTAAACTTTTTTTTTTTTAAAGTGATAATCCTGATCCATTTTCTCAATGTCAGGAAATAAAAGTGTATTCTTAATGAAAAAGGCACTCTAGATATAAAATATTTAAAAGCTTTGTGCTAGAATACTTACTGGTTAAAAAAATGGAGTGGAGGTGCGGAGGACACTTACATTTGTTTTGTATACCAATGCCAACAAGCAATTCAGCCAAGAATCAGCACTCCACCACCATCCATCAGGCCCACATTTTTTATTGAGGATGAAGTCTGAAAATTATTGATGACTTGAGGTGCAAAGACTGTTTCGAGCTTCCAGATTCCATCTCCTATGATGAAAATGTCACCACAAAGATGTCTCTCCATTGATTTCCCCTGCTTCTTCTTGTGCCTTCCCTTCCCCAAGACCTATTTAGCTGTTAGTGGGTCTTCCTGTATGTCATGTGCTAAACAAGTGATGAAGCCAGGTGGTTAGAAGTGTAGAACCTTGTTGTTAAAAATAATCTCTCTTCTTCTCACCAAATGTTTATGCACTGCAAAGATTTTTCCAAATGCTTCTTAAGTGTTGAGTTTTATGCTACAAAAGGAAAAAAAAAAAAAGAGAGGGCATGAAATAAAACTTTCCTGCCTTTCATCCTTCCCTGCCTTTCATCCTTCCCTTCTTCCTGCATACACTCTGCAAATATTTGGTATGCAAGCTACAATAATTTTGTTTGTTCACCAATTTGGCTGTTATAGTAAGACTTTTGAAGGTGAGAATCACACCAGATTCATTCAAATCTTTCAGGCACATCCAGTTATTGCATCAGACCATACTATAGGTATTCTAAAGCCTTGAATTAACCTAGATTAAGTACACCAAAAATACCTGTATGGTGGTAGAGATAATAGGATAAGGAATAGGAGCAAAAAAGGTGCTAAAAGGGCAACTGCTGGGAGAAGGATGAGAGAGAGGGAACCTCCTTCCTAGAGGTGCAGTCAGTGCCCTGTCACCTTTACAGGCTCCCATGCATAACCCCTCCTTCCTCCCCTCCATCATCTTATTCCCCCTCCCCCCCCCCAAGGCAAAGGCAGTGTCAGCCATTCCTTCCTTCCTTTATCTCCTTCCCTCCTTCCTCTAACACACCTGCAAGCAGCATGGGAGCTTGGGGGACCCTAATGGGCTGCAATCTGGAACAGACAGGAAAAGAGAACAACCCCGAAATACACGTTGTTTAAACTAGTTTTGTATCTTCAACATTAGATCAGTGAAGGGATTGCAACTTACTTTTGCACGGAAGGAAGAGAAAAGAAGACTTCACATGCATCAAAATTCTGCATCAGTCCCCCAGTTCCTAAGCTTTCCTTACAGCCTCTGCTGATGCTTCCCTCTCTGTTTTTTTAACTCCATACCCCGGCCCAACTGGCCTGAAAGTCCCCTCCCTTGCCCTTACCAGAATCTGCTCCATCATTGCAGCCAAATTTGATTTTATACACACTGTTGAAAGCCTTGAACTGCCTCTTTGGGGACCTACTATGGAGGTCCCATTAAACGCTGGCTTAAAGGCAGAAGCAGCCATCCCTCCTGCTGCTGCCTATCCTCACTGCAGGAGGGATGATATTACCATTTTCCTCATTTCCTGCTCAAACACTCCCTTAAGGAGGAGCTCATATTTTATCTCACTACCCTTAATTCTGGAGTGCTGCATGTACATCCCTGTGCAGGTACAAAAGGGAGTATAGATTATGCCATACTGAAAAACCAAGAAAACAATCATAACTACTATTTCGTCAAAACCAAACCCACTACTGCACAAATCAGTTCTTACTTTTAAGAGTTCAACTGAACGCCCTCTGAGCTTTTTGCCTGTTATGAATCTACGTGTGCAAGGAGCCAGTTGTATTCTTTCAGCTGAATTCTACTCAGATTGCAAAATGGGGAAGTGACACAACAAGGGGAAAAGAAGAAAAAGAATTCCCACATGATAGCAGTGTCATGTTTCCAGTTCATGGTATCAAATCTACCTCGCAATGACACTTGCCCCTTGAAAAAACTGTTTATATTTAAACATATCCGTTGCACTGAAATAAGCTTCAGCCTGAAATACACTGTGGCGTTCAATCCAAGTACACTGAAAGCCCATCTAGACTGCAAAAATGTTATAACAACAGCAGCAGCAACTGCAAAAAGAAGACTAAAGACTGTACCTTACTTAATGGTATACATATATTTTAAAATATACAATTTAATATATTTTGGAAGTTATTTCCCATTACATTATTTTTGCCATAATTAGACATTAGGCCCGGTTTTACAGTTTTGCACACACACAGTTTATAGTTTACAGGCAACTTCAAGAAACTTAGATAGATGCGAGGAAATTAGACTTAACATGGTGATTTATTTCACGTGTTATGAGAAACCTCACTGGTGACTAACACTGGGCTTTACTCGTGTACAAAAAATTAAACACATGTATGTTTTTTGCAAGATTAGCATCTTAATCATGTCCAAATTCAGGTGTATTCTGTTTCAACCATATTAAGTTAATAAACAATTTCAGCCACAAACATTGGGAGGACTGAGGGGAGTGCTAGTGCAGGCATGGCCTTGTTCTTTATTGGCATCTTTTTTCTTGATTAAGGATTCAGGGTTTGCCTCCATCTAAAACCAATATATTGACAGATATTCAACTACAAAATTTAACAGCAGAGCTAAAGTGTTGCACTATATCTTCCACTATAACATAACACTACTAATTATACACTTCTTTCCCCAGGAGACTTTTAGCTGTAACAAAATGATCAAGAAAAGTATTTTTCATGGCATATTATACAGAACATTTTCTTAAGCCTGATGGCAAACTGTGGTCATTTTATTTTCCCTGAGTGGCTTACTGGACTACATCACAGTGGGAGACAGGATCTCAGTTGCTCAGTGTCACTTTGCCAGAAAGTGCTGACAACGTGCTCTTCCTCAGTGGACAGTAGTTTTTAAGCTATGTAATCTAATAGTGGTAGCAGATACAGCAGATAACAGCAGATTTCCTTTCCAGTGTGGGGCAATGTAAGACAGCTTGTACTAGGGATGTCTGAAGTAGTCCATTAAGCTATTAAAAAGAAATATTAACGGAAACTGAGAAATTTCAATAAATCAAATAATGAAATGTTCCTTAAACAGACTGATGAAGATGGAAGCAATAGGTAACATTCATATTGGTATGATTAGAGCAAAGCCTAGGAGACACATGAGACCATTGTGATAGCCCACGTAAATAAAATAGATTGGTTATTTTTGCAAGGAGCTTAGAATTTATATTCTACACCAGTAACAGTGCTTTCTGAGGAAGGGCTTTGAAAACTTATGTGCTAATCAGTAAGCTTAATTCAAACCTGGAAAAAAGGATATGCCTTCGTAAAACACTTCTGGAATTCCCTGAATTATTTCCTGAGGAAATGTTATGAATAAAAAACAGTCATATCAAGAATGTAAGCCCAATAGCATCAGAAATGTGGGGAGGGTGGAATACAGAAGTAGCAGGAAAATATTAACAAAATTACAAGCTGAAGTGTTATCAAAGGATGCTAAACCTGTCTTGAATTTTATTTAGCACCAGCTTTGTTCATTGTTACCAGAAGCCTTGATGAGTGGACTTACTGTATTATTTCACTGCTGCTCTGGACTGCACACCAAAGGTAGGAGGTTTTGCCAGACTTACACAGCAGTACATCGCTGGGGTTGCCCAATTAGTTAAATCACTGGGATGCACTAGCCTCAAGGATTAAAGTGTCCAGGAGTCTTTGTAAAATATAAAGCCACGAGGCAACGCTTTTATTCTAAGTAAAGATAATAAAGTCCCCAAAGGCGTTTTCGGTCTCCCAGCTGGAAATTCCTCCTTGAGCTGAAACTTTGGTGGCAGCTAAGTCTAGATAAGCTTAAATTCTTAAAGAGCATTTGGTTACGGTCACATGAGGGGACTACGAGGTGTTCTGGAGGCACTGGAGCAGCCCTGTTTATGCTGTTTCTTTGAAGGTTAAGATGTGTTAAGGGAATATAGCCAGTGATTTTGCTGTCTGTGTTCTTTTGGCTAACAAGAACCTTGTAAAAATATGAGATTTTTTTTTTTTAAGTTGTACTTACTGTTGCTTAACTTGTATTTTCTCTGTGTGACTATGGTACTCTTAAAACTCTTTATGGCTTCCAAAACAATATAGAACAAACAAGAAGGAGATTAAAAGTTAATTTTTTGATTCACATTTTACTGGGAAACAGTCTATACTGGACAACCACCTTCTTTGCAATAGATTGAACCTAGATCTTGCTGACAGGAGAAAAGAAAAAAAAAAAGTCCTCAACAGAAAACTCTACTTTCTCTACTTTTTTGACCAAAAAAAAAAGAAAGAAGGAAAAAAAAAACAAACTGAGGTTGTTTAGTGACTTCATTTTAGTCTTTGCGTGGTAATAATCTAGACTGCCACAAAGTAACTCTCCTATGAATAAGGCAGTTCTCCTATTAACCTTACATTTATTTTTAGATGACCTAATCTGAAAGGGTTGGAATGACACTGCAGAAGAAGGGCTAGGAAAGGTAAATTTGCATGCCTAAATCTGAGCACTATTTTCTACCTTTAACTTGTCTGGAGCGTTTGGCTTTCCTTGCTAAGTAAATTATGCCGTTGTTGATAGTTCAAAGGGTAAAACCGCTTTGTAGGACACCTTAGGATCATTAAGCGTCAGACAAACGTTGCAAACGTTCTCTTCCTCCTGGCAGCACTAAAGAGAAAGGAAAATGTCCAGGAAGTCCACTTCGATACTTGCATTAAAGACTCACTGAAACCGTGCTTAATAGGAAATGAATCTTTATGCTTTTTAATCTTTTAATCTTAAACAAGCATAATTGAAATCCTCTGTCTGGAATACAAACAGACCACGTTTTACCTCAGTAAGCAGACATGATTACTGCTGCTCTGTCGAAGCCCTGTTAGTTAACTGTCTTGGGCTTTCAAATCAAATTATACATCCTCTCCCTCTGCCTCACTGAAAGACGATAAAATAAACAAGGCAGTAGCAAAATATACTCTCATTTCTTTGCTCATTGGTCAGGCAGAATCCAAAGGAGGATGAGGTTGAAAAAGACAGCGGATAAATCCCCTCTGGACCTTTTCTATTAGATAAAGCAAGCTAACAGAGAGAGAAGTGATCGCTTTACAGGAGAGATGAACTTCTTGCAGGAAGTTTGATGAATTGACATCATTCCAGGCAATTTGAGGTAATACAATCTTCATGTCTGAACAGTGTAATTACTAGATACGTTTCCAGCATTCAGATACGCTCTGTATCAATCACCATGAATGGTTTTAGCAGGATCAGCAACCATTTGCTTCAGGAAAAAGGAAAAAAAAAAGGAGGGGGGAAGAGAGGGGGGGAAAGCTAAATGGTAATTTAAGCTCTTTTAGTGTGAAAGAAAATAATACAGCTGGAGGAAATATATAAATGCTACAGGTGCCACTTCAGTTTGAGGCCCTGAAGAAAATAAGACCTGATGCAACTGAGATGGGCTCAGCAAAGAGAGAGCATAACTGGTATCAGGTAGATGGCGACGCTGTAGCATAATCTAACCTCATTTCCGCAGTGAATTTGCAGCACTGTTGATGCTGTCAGTATTATCCCAGCCTATGTCTCCTATCAGTCACTGTAACTCTCAGGCTTGCCACATGGGCATTTGCCCAGCAAGGTGTGATAAAATGATAGCGTCTCCTTTTTGAGGGAGGTGTGCTGACACGAAAAGAGCAGCGCTGAGGCACTCACCGATATGAATCCCTTGTGTGTGCGCACCACAGTCCGAGTGTAAGAAAGTCATGCTTGTCACCTGCCTGGCTGATGGAATATAATATGAGAAAACAGCTTAGCTGTGGGGTCTTTCCCCGCTACCCCTGGAAATGCCCCACTGATGTGCCAGATTAATTTCCAGTAGCATGTTTTTCAATTTCTTGTCCAGTCTGGTTCCATATGGGGGCATGAGGTTAATTTTTCAAGCTACGTGTAAGGTTGCAATTATTCATTTTTCCTTTATAATGACATTTATCACAGTGGCACAAACCACAACTAAAAAGTATACTAATTGACTTTCATTTATTTACAACGACGGATCAGAAGCAAGCAATAAAAAGTAAATGACTGCTTCATGTGGTCCATACAGAACCTATTTGGAGGAACAGGAATCACTGGAACGGCTCTGATTGTCGCAATGGTTAGCCACGAGTAGGATCTGGACAGCTGTTCAAAAATAGGGTCTGGACTGAGCTCCAGCTTTTTAAATCTCCAATTAGTCGAGCAGGTCTAAGGCTCTTGGTTCTTCTCATTGCAAATTCAGACAGGTTCACTTTATTCAGGTCTGCTACTCTGCTTTCTGTATGCTGTCTTTGGAGAGAGGCTAGAGCATCTCTGCAGTATAAACAAAATTTTTTTCAGAATGAATCACTTCTGAAGATAAAGGTCCACCATTTAAAAGTGTTCGGTAAAATTATAACAGGTCCTTTCCCCTTGTGTTGCTATAAATAGAAAGTAATTTAGAACATAAACAAACCACGAATCCATGGCTTGAAACATATGTCTTGTCTCTGCATCAAAGACAAAAATGTAGCTAAGATGAGCTGTTCAGTTTGGATTCAAATTCCAAGGTCTGTGTGTAAACAGGTACAGATGCTTTGTTTAGAATGTTATAAAGCTGAGATCCAATGCCCAAGTTCGGATTTTCTCAGACCTCTATCTAGTAACAATGCAACCTTTAGGTTCCAAACAATAAAACAGCAGTACTGAATGCAGGGTAAATGGCATTAATCTTGCACCCCAAAATAATGCATAAGCCCCTCTGCATCCAACCAGAGCATCTGGAATGGATGCCCTTTCTTACTGTTTATTATCATAACGGGCCTTTCTGTTTCTGGAGAAATCAAATAGGGATCACTTTGATGTCTGCAGATTCATAGCTGAGGAAAAGCAAGGAGGCTTTATATTGTACAAAGGATAGTCTTCTAGAACAAATTTATCTAAAAGAACACTTACTCAATAAAGTGATATTGCAAATATTTTTATACAGAATAAATTGGCAAAAAAATGACAGTCCTCCTTTATTCCAATCTTGAATATTTTATCTAAATGGAATTGCTTTATGTTGGTCATTCAAAGACAGTAATGAAGAAGCTGAAGTCTGTGGGTAAGCTTAAAAGAAGGTGACAGGAGCTGCCAGTATAAAGATAGACGGCAAAAGAATTTGGATACATGATGGGGGATGCATTGCTTCATTAAAACATCCACCAAGAAATTTTTTAAAAGCTAATTATTCAAAGAAAAAAGTAAAAGTAATCAGAAGACTCCAGAAAAGAAAATGTCTACAGCTTCAAATGTTTACAGAGCTGCATGTTAGTCTAGTGCTGGGCTCATGCAGACACACCATTTTTCAAAGCTTTGATAAACTATTTTCTGTGAGGCTTCACAAAGATGTTTAGAGAAGTAAGTTTAAAATATTTATGAGGAATACAAAGAAACCTAATAGGAACATTTCTGTAAGAAGTATAAATATGCTAGAAGGTTCAACAGAATTATTGCTCATCTATGTACAAATCATAACAATAAATAGCAGAATCTGAGGCATAGTGAAAGCTTTTCTTCACATTTATCCGTATCATGCAAGCTGTATTCCTACCTTTATTTTGCTACATACACCACGTTTTACCTTTATACTGCTAACCAACAAATAAGGTCTAATACAATCCCTGTCTATAAATGGTTTATATATTTCTAGAGCAGCTGAGACACTCTGTACTCATACTGTTCTCAGGAAGAAAGTATCTTCTAGCGTGCTTACTGTTCCTTTAAAGCAGTCAGAAGGTGTGATCAGCTTAGAAGCAGTGACAAAGCTTAAGCATAAAATAGAGCTACTGTGGATGCAATTACCCTGAGTTAACTCAAGATTAAACAAAAACAGTTTCCATTCATACTCATTACACATGATATCAAGGAAAATAACCTATTTCACCACCTCCATCACGTATTCACATACAGATATATTTATACACACACATAATCGTGTGTCCACAAAACACCCATATGTGCATGAGAGTTTACCAACTCTCTGATAGTTTCAGACAACACAGAGAAATGCTATTGGTGCGTGCTCTTGCATGAACTGATAATGTATGTGCTACTAGATGATTTATGAAATCAAACATTTTGAGTTTGTTTTTGATTTTACAGTTAAAGATGTGCTATCCCTGCCTTTTGTTGTATAAAGACTTTACGTGGTGAACACAGCTGCTGCAATTTCGTCAGAATCTTAAAAGAAAAAAAAAGACACCTAACATTGTGAAATCAATAAGAATGCATCAACAGAACTTAGAGGATGAGATTTTCAAAGACATGTCAGCGATTATGATGTTCAAATGCTTTAGGAATCTTTTTGTAGTATAATATCTTTAAGATGATTTGGGAGCTTTCTTTTGGGATGATTGTCCTTTCCCTGACAAAGCTGGAAAGATCCAGCTACCGCTGCAAGAACAAGTTCAAAATTACTGCTAGGTACAATGCAACAATGGTAACTTTGAGTTGGTGGTCAACTAGAAGTAAGTTTTTCTATTATTGATTAAGGATTGTGCTTCTGATATTAAACTGTTTTTCATTTCCCTCCTAATTCCAGTAAATCTCAACACTCTTTTCTTGTAATTTTTACCTGAAGTTTACCACTTGAGAGAATTATGATTTTGGAAAGTAAGAAAACTCGGTTAAGATTATTATATGAGGAAATTTTCAAAATAAAATAGGTCACTGTGAATTTCACATATTTTATAAATATCAAATTTAGTTTTAACCCTCAACAGTATCTTTGTTTTCTGAAAAGGCTGAATTAATTTCTGCATGCATGCTGTTGTTTGTGATTGAGCTATAAGCCACACAAGTGAAAATTCTGTGCATTCTGTAGAATTCCTACACATATTTTGTCTTGTGTGAATTAAATGTCATTTCTTAAAATATATATATCTTTATTACAAAATAGTTACATTTCAAGTACGACATAGTAGGGGAAAAAATATTTGGATAACAAGGAAAATATTAATGCCTACATACATAGCAGCAAATGTATATGTGTGTCCATGTGTGTTTACACATACGTAAATGCACACATATATTTTGTTTGTGTATGTGTTTCTGGATATAAATGTATATGTACTTTTCCAAAGCAGTTTTTAACAGAAATGGAAACTTCAAGTAATGGTAACAAAATCTAATTAGAGACACAGAGTCTCTCCAGCAGAGTGAAGAACTGAAAAGATTGTAATTGCCTACTTTTAGAAAAAACACAAATAGAAGGGTGCAGGAAAGAGAGTATAGAATAATGCAAGATGTATAAAGCTAAATAATGACCTCTTGTTCCCCTTTCTTGTAATACCAGCACAAGGAACTACTAAATAAAACCAGAGACCCAGATTTAAGATTAATGAAATAAGTATTGTTTTTGACCTAATGAAAAAATGTTAAAAATCTTTAGCTTATTTATCCTTTAGATAAAGTGATCTGCCAAATAAATAAATAAATAAACACTGTGAAAGGATAAGACATTTATATGATATGAATAAACAGAGTTATGATGTCTAAACCACCAGTGAAAGGGTCATCTATAATTTAGAAGAAGATTCCTGGTTTGGGCAAATGGTTACATAATAGGTTGATAATTCTAAGTTCGAAAGTACATTGAAAGCTGTACATTTTTTTCAGTAACAAAAGAATACTCGATTATGGAGAGCTCGTTCTTACAGTAAGGACATAAACATGTTAGCATAGTGACTGATAATAAATTGACTGAATAATACCATAAAAGTGTCTACATAGAGATGATTAAATGAGGCAAACATTATTCAGAATAATCTCCAATTATCAGCACAGCATAAAAGATTAAGCAGCTAACCTAAGCTGCGCATATCCTTGCGAGTTAGGGGACACAAGAATTTTCCCACTTTTATTCTGAGTTGGAAAACAGGCATATGAGAAGAGATGATCTAATTTTCAGAAGAACCATGAATAACTGGTGTAATTATCTGAAGAAACACCTTGAGAATGCAAATTAACTTCAACACCATTGTTCCTCGGCTCCCACTTTCAGCACGGGGAGTAATCACTAAATGCTATCGGGGCAGCGGGGTCGTTATTCCTCCCCACTGCAAGAAAGCCACGCTTATGTTATCACACAGCATGGATCTTTTGGGGGTGCTGTTAGATCCCGTGATACATGTACAGTTTGCCCTCTCTTAATAACTGAACTTGCCTCCACTGCGGCCAAGGAGTGACATAGTCACATACGCAATCCATCAAGCTACAGACACCCTCAAGATTTATCCAGCACAGTTTGCTGCTTGCACTGTGATCAAAAGACGAGCATACAGAAGCCCAATTAAAGCACATGGCAATTATCGGAAAGCCTTTAGAAATAAAACTTCAAAAATAAATCACCTAATGTTGGAAAGAACATTGGGTGTAACAGCTGTTACTCCCTATGTTATTACTAAACCCTTTTAGCACTGAGAGTTTATCAAGGTGGCAATGAGATACATATAATTTACTGCTTAGCTTTAGTAAACATTTTAAAGATCCAAAGAGTTAAGAGAGGGACAATTTTTTGGGATGCATCCGTGAGTGCTGAGAGAGCTGGCGGATGTTATTGCTAGGCCACTCTCCATCATCTTGGAAAGGTCCTGGAGATCAGGAGAGGTGCCTGAGGACTGGAAGAAAGCCAATGTCACGCCAGTCTTCAAAAAGGGCAAGGAGGAGGAGCCAGGAAACTACAGGCCTGTCAGCCTCACCTCCATCCCTGGAAAGGTGATGGAACAGCTCCTCCTGGAGGTCATCACTAAGCATCTGGAGGACAAGAAGGTGGTCAGGAGTAGTCAGCATGGATTCACCAAAGGGAAATCATGCTTGACCAATCTGATAGCCTTCTATGACGGAATGACTGGCTGGGTAGATGAGGGCAGAGCAGTGGATGTTGTCTACCTGGACTTCAGCAAGGCTTTGGACACTGTCTCCCATCCCATCCTCCTAGGTAAGCTCGGGAAGTGTGGGCTAGACGAGTGGACAGTGAGGTGGCTTGAGAACTGGCTGGATGGCCGAGTGCAGAGGGTTGTGGTCAGTGGTGCAGAGTCAAGTTGGAGGCCTGTGGCTAGTGGTGTCCCCCAGGGGTCAGTCCTGGGTCCAGTCTTGTTCAATATATTCATCAATGACCTGGAGGAAGGGACAGAGTGCACCCTCAGCAAGTTTGCTGATGATACTAAACTGGGGGGAGAGGCTAACACACCAGAAGGCTGTGCTGCCATTCAGAGGGACCTGGACAGGCTGGAGAGGTGGGCGGAGAGGAACCTCCTGAAGTTCAACAAAGGCAAGTGCAAGGTCCTGCACCTAGGGAGGAAGAACCCCACGCACCAGGACAGGCTGGGGGTTGACCTGCTGGAAAGTAGCTCTGCCGAGAAGGACCTGGGAGTGCTGGTGGACAACAAGTGAAGCATGAGGCAGCAGTGTGCCCTTGTGGCCAAGAAGGCCAATGGTCTCCTGGGGTGCATGAGGCAGAGTGTTGCCAGCAGGTGGAGGGAGGTGATCCTGCCCCTCTCCTCAGCCCTGGTGAGGCCTCACCTGGAGTACTGTGTCCAGTTCTGGGCTCCCCAGTGCAAGAGAGACATGGCGCTACTGGAGAGAGTCCAGCGGAGGGCTACCAAGATGATTAGAGGGCTGGAGCATCTCTCCTATGAAGAAAGACTGCAAGAGCTGGGCCTGTTCAGCCTGGAGAAGAGAAAACTGAGAGGGGATCTCATCAACATGTATAAGTATCTGAAGGGGGGATGTCAAGAGGATGAGGCCAATCTCTTCTCCGTGGTGCCCAGCAACAGGACAAGAGGCAACGGGCAGAAACTGAACCACAGGAGGTTCCATCTGAACCTGAGAAAGAACTTCTTCACTGTGAGGGTGACAGAGCACTGGAACAGGTTGCCCAGAGAGGTGGTGGAGTCTCCTTTGCTGGAGATATTCAAAACCCGTCTGGATGTGATCCTGGGCAATATGCTCTAGAGGTCCCTGCTTGAGCAGGGAGGTTGGACTAGATGATCTCCAGAGGTCCTTTCCAACCTAAACCATTCTGTGATTCTGTGATTTTCATGTCTACTAGCACTGGCAGCAATTGAGGAAGATCCTCCATTTCATATAATTCTTCCTAATTATTGAAAATAGTGTATTTTGATTGATGAAAATGGAATTTTTTATGTCTTTTTCAGGAATATTTACAGATTCCATCTGTTTGAATGAAACAGGTAGGATTTTCTAGGTCCCTGGCACTACATGTGCGCGTCTGCATGTATGTTAGTGGGGGACAAGGTCAGCTTGTCTAAGCAGTAACCTGTACAGTGCTTCACTAGTTCTGCAGATGCGGAAGTTATAACTATTGAAAAGTTACCGAGAAAGAAAACAAACCTTCCCTATCATACTACTGTACGTATACAACATACAGTATAACAAACCCTCATTCTTCTTCCTTATTCCCCTCCTCCCTGACATGTAGGCAATATTCCTAATCTATACAACTGTAAATAACCTTTACAGGTAAGGACAGACACACAAATTACCCTCCATTATTATTCCTAACTATTTAATTTCAGGTAAAAATAAAAAAAGAGAAAAAGAAGAAGAAAAAAGAAGAGTTACAAAGAGTTTTAATATTCCTACACTGGGTACACTGTAAGGCCATCCATCCTTCCTTTTCCCACATTAACTCATAATAATACCCTCTCCCCAATATTTGTATAGTAACAGGCCATCATCTGATATCTGCTTCTTATCCTATCTTCACGATTTTAATTGAGAAAGAACTAAACTATCAGTACAGTACAGTAAACAGTTTATAAACAGATTTTTCATAAACATCTATACAAATCCCAGCTAGCTATTATTTTGAACATTTTCAAGCCTTTCCATGAATATTTGTCATTTATAAATTTATACAAATAGAAGTTTGATTCATACTCAAGCCTGAAGAATTATTTTTATTTACCCAAATATTCACCTTTGAATGTTAAATTAGATAACTTAATAACTTATTAAGTGAAATATTCTCCACAGAGTCTTGGCAAGCTAGGACGACCAGACAACGGTAAATAAACAGCAAAGAAAGCAAAAAAAAAAAAAAAAAGGCAACGAGAGTACCCAGTTACATAGTCATATTTAAAATCTGCCCGTGCAATTCCGTTCTTCAGACAAAATGACTGCATAGTAATTAATTTCACTTTCAATGGCTGCAAAGGGAACATTTCTTCTCATAACAGCTCTGAACCCAGCAGGTCTGTAGAACATCAGTGGACCACGGTTTTTAGTTTGATTAAACTTTTAAGCCCATACTGCGTGGAGCTCACTAACAATAAGACTTGTGAAACATATATGCATTTAAAATGAAAGCAGTGCGATTTGCTTGGAGGCAAACCATTTTTCAAAAGTAAAATGATGAAAGAACAGGGATTTTTTCCTTCAACAGATCTTACTTACTTTCTTTAATGCACATATACATCCTTAAATCAATTGCTAAAATGCTCAAAAATATGTAATTATGTTGTTCGGAGTGTTAAGTAATTATTGTCAGTTTTAAGGCTTTGCTACTATATCATGCCTAAGGCAAATACTCTTGTGTTTATGAATATTGGAAAGAGCAAGTTATAAATCTATAATCTGAACATAAACATCTCTCAAGCTGCCTGAAGTCTTGGGTTTTTTTTGTGGCAGTAACATGTATTTTAATTTGAGACTGCTGGTTTTATTTGCCTCCCTCTAACTTCATATCTGTCTATATACGGTTTCTTCAAGCAATCATTTATCCACCCATTACTTTCTAAATTAATAAAGGCTACCGAGGAATGAAGAATGACAAGGACACTGTGTTGCTCACTTTCAATGATGTAACTACAACAGCGATTTTGTCTTGCGCTTCAGAAAGGCATGTGGTATAAAACACATTTCTGGTGCAAAACTCATTTCTGGCTGCATCAAGTGACAACTTAACAGGAGAGAAGAATGAATTCTTCAATACCATTAGAACAATTTAAGTTTGTCTAACAGATATAATATTAGAGAAACTTCTCCACTTGAATGTCAACGTAAGCACAAATAACAAATTATGGAGTTTTTTTTTTAGAGATGGTTGAATTATACTCCTCCAGAGGCAAATAGTACTGGTCTTTTCTCAAGTGAATTAGCTGCTACAGATGTTTTCCCTTAGCCCCATGCTTCAGGACATCCACTATGGATCTGCCCTCTTGCTTAAAACGTAGGGCTGAACCAAGTGTGTTGTATTCCTCCTTTTGTCCTTACTGAAGGACTGATACTCAGTATTAACTGTTGACAGAAAAGGAAGGATGGAAGGAAGGAGGGAAGGACGGAAGGAACAAACAAACCATCCAACACTAGCTACTTAACCCTTCCTTTCTGCATTCAGTGGATACACTTTTCCCCGAAAACAAAGTCGTCCAGGCAGGTAGCTGATAGCAACTGGGGGAAACCCCCAAGAAACTCTGATGCTTCTGATTTGGAGCCTCTCTCTGAGCCTCTGTCATGAGGCCTCACCAGGCCTCATGTCTTAGCTGGGGAAATGATATAGTCAGATAGAGAGCAAGTTCTAACTTTTTCTCATGCATCTCCCCAAATGAAGAAATAAGAAGACACTAATAACTCTGAGGTTCTCCTGAAGATTTCTTCTGCTTCAGAATCACTCTTCGGGAGAAATCCACAAAGCCGAGCCCAAATCCCACCTCAGTTTCAAAGTGTAGCAATAGATGCAGCAATTTCCTATGACTATGATATGGTCTATGTTAACGCTGTGGTTAAACAGAGTCTACTACAAAGCAAACAGCTGTGTCCTATCATCCACGTGAACTCCAGGGCACCCAAGAACTGCTTTACATTTACAAATTTCTCAATACTGTATTCATGAGGTACTTTCTTCCATCTACTCCAGAATGAAATTCTTTAAGTTTAAAGAGCAGTTATGCCTGAGAGACTCATCTCTGGCAAATCAAGGATCAGATACAGAACAAAACACTTGGAGACTTATGGGAACCTCAATGATTTATGCTAAATTCACAGTTATATTTCATATTGCACATAAGAAAACCCTCCCTGAACTTAAAAGAGCTCAAGAGTATAAGCTGGCAATGATGTGATGCATTGAATCTTAATATTTTTATCCCACACTGCCAAACACACAATGAAACAAACAGACCACACACCCCAACCTGGAGCTGAGCTTGCTATGCCATCCATAACATATGATAGAATCTAATATCTTGAAGAATTTACAAATTGAATGATTAAAATAGCCAGTAAGGCAAAATACAATTTGAAGTAGAAACATCTAACTTATTCAGAGCATGTACAAGTTCATTACTTTTGCTACATTATGAACACCACAACTTGAGTGGATTAGATTACACAAGAATTCTCTATTTTCCTATGTACAATATATGTAACTAGTTACTTTCTGATCACATTTCAGATTCGAAGTAAAAATAAATTGTGAATAGAGATGAAATAACTATGCTTAGGTCAATAGCACATAGTAGTTTTCCTCTGCAACATGTTAAAACTTCTCTGCCATATATAGTCTCAATGGCTTCTCTAGGCCACATAATGAACATATACCATAAGGCACAGCATACACTAGCTTCTTATCTTATAATGTTATTGCACAAGAAAATAAAACCAGGCTAGTACGATTTCACTGATTCTGGCTCTTCCCTTTACTGAATGTTTTCAAGTGAAAGTTTCTATGCTCTTTTGTATAAGTATTATACATTCACACTTGTACAACTGCATCCTTATACACCTTATGAATTCCTTATATTCTTCCCTCATTCTCAGAATATTGAAAAGGAGTTTGTGGTATGCTGAGAAAGTAAAAAAAATTAGATATCAAATGGTTTAATACAAGGAAAGGCCCAAGCTTCCAAAATCAGAGAAAAACTCTGGTTTTAAGCATCTGATTTTAACCATTATTAATCCTCAGATCTGGGGATGTTTAAAATAAGAATGATCGGGGGAAAAAAGCTAAATTTTAAATCACAGAATCACAGAATCACAGAATGGTTTAGGTTGGAAAGGACCTCTGGAGATCATCTAGTCCAACCTCCCTGCTCAAGCAGGGACCTCTAGAGCATATTGCCCAGGATCACATCCAGACGGGTTTTGAATATCTCCAGCAAAGGAGACTCCACCACCTCTCTGGGCAACCTGTTCCAGTGCTCTGTCACCCTCACAGTGAAGAAGTTCTTTCTCAGGTTCAGATGGAACTTCCTGTGGTTCAGTTTCTGCCCGTTGCCTCTTGTCCTGTTGCTGGGCACCACGGAGAAGAGGCTGGCCTCATCCTCTTGACACTCCCCCTTCAGATACTTGTACACGTTGATGAGATCCCCTCTCAATCTTCTCTTCTCCAGGCTGAACAGGCCCAGCTCTTGCAGTCTTTCTTCATAGGAGAGATGCTCCAGCCCTCTAATCATCTTGGTAGCCCTCCGCTGGACTCTCTCCAGTAGCGCCATGTCTCTCTTGTACTGGGGAGCCCAGAACTGGACACAGTACTCCAGGTGAGGCCTCACCAGGGCTGAGGAGAGGGGCAGGATCACCTCCCTCCACCTGCTGGCAACACTCTGCCTCATGCACCCCAGGAGACCATTGGCCTTCTTGGCCACAAGGGCACACTGCTGCCTCATGCTTCACTTGTTGTCCACCAGCACTCCCAGGTCCTTCTCAGCAGAGCTACTTTCCAGCAGGTCAACCCCCAGCCTGTCCTGGTGCGTGGGGTTCTTCCTCCCTAGGTGCAGGACCTTGCACTTGCCTTTGTTGAACTTCAGGAGGTTCCTCTCTGCCCACCTCTCCAGCCTGTCCAGGTCCCTCGGAATGGCAGCACAGTCTTCTGGTGTGTTAGCCTCTCCCCCCAGTTTAGTATCATCAGCAAACTTGCTGAGGGTGCACTCTGTCCCTTCCTCCAGGTCATTGATGAATATATTGAACAAGACTGGACCCAGGACTGACCCCTGGGGGACACCACTAGCCACAGGCCTCCAACTTGACTCTGCACCACTGACCACAACCCTCTGCGCTCGGCCATCCAGCCAGTTCTCAAGCCACCTCACCGTCCACTCATCTAGCCCACACTTCCTGAGCTTACCTAGGAGGATGGGATGGGAGACAGTGTCCAAAGCCTTGCTGAAGTCCAGGTAGACAACATCCACTGCTCTGCCCTCATCTACCCAGCCAGTCATTCCGTCATAGAAGGCTATCAGATTGGTCAAGCATGATTTCCCTTTGGTGAATCCATGCTGACTACTCCTGATCACCTTCTTGTCCTCCAGATGCTTAGTGATGACCTTCAGGAGGAGCTGTTCCATCACCTTTCCAGGGATGGAGGTGAGGCTGACAGGCCTGTAGTTTCCTGGCTCCTCCTTCTTGCCCTTTTTGAAGACTGGCGTGACATTGGCTTTCTTCCAGTCCTGGAAGATCTGAACGATTCAGATTAAGACTTTTCACTTGGGTCCCTCATAACAGGATGTGCTGGTCCTCTGCACAGGCCAAGACATGGCCTGTTCCTATTTGTGGATCTGCAGAGCTCCAGAAGGTCCCACAGGAATTGAGTACTTCTGGGCTACAGCAAGAAGTGCTAGAAAATGGGGGCTGGGATAGTAATAAACTCTCCTTCAAGTGGGATTGAGAGCAAACATGGAAGAAAGCAAAGAATACACAGGTTTTCTGGGGGCATATCCTTCATTCAGAAAAAAAAAGTATGGCAGCAAACAGATGCTATGTGCAAGTGAAACTGATTAAGAACTCTGAGGTTTGTTAGGTAGCATTTTTCATGAAGTTGATCAGCGAACATTTCCTATATGAAAGACTACTCAGGATTTATTTCTCATTTACCTCAGTATTAGACAAGGACTAATTTCCATAAACGTTAATGAAGATCCTCAATATTAAAGCTTAGAGGATGGAAAAGAAGAGTACTTCCTGATTCCTACATCCATTTCTTATAGTGAAAACTATAGTATGAATATTCTTTCATTAGAATGACAGCCTAGTACAGGAATAATTGAAAATCATTCTTTGCTATTAAGGAATCAAAAAAAGTGTAAATCTAGTGAAATTTGTTTCTGGATGACATGCATTTCCTTACTAAATACTATTTCATTTTGTTTTTATTATGCATATTGTTAAGCTAAAAAAGTCTGTCACAGTATATACTTTAGGTTTAATTCTTTTTCTCTTCCCAAAGTACAGTGCTTTTCTCTTCTAGATTAAAACAGTGGCAGATATTGGCTAGAGAAAAGAACATAATATCCCAGAAGAGAGAGAGGAATTAGAAAGTAATAGAGAATTCCAAGAATTCGTCAAAGTAAGCAGACAAAATAATCACAAATATTATCTCCTGCATTCTATAAAGGAAATATTTAGTTTGAAGCCTGACTTTAGTTTTGCCTGAACAGTAATTCCATGATTAATTTTTTTGATTAAAAGTGGTATGCTTGGGCCAAATCATTAAACCTACAACATTCTACCTAAAATTTATGGGACATCATTCAAAATTGGTCTCTAAATGTAAGAGAAAAGAGTTATATCCTTCAGTTTAAAGAAAAATGCACCTGATCAACTGGTAGACCAAGCATTGGAAACAAAATTGTAACTCTTAAACTGCACTTTATACATTTGAAAGGCAGTTTTTCCTCATCAATGTTTTCTGTTCAGCCAAGCCTAATTATTTCTTGCCCAATACCTCTAGGTGGGTCTTTCTTCTGGATACTGATTCAGTCTCTTCCAACAATCTATCTTAATTCCCTATTAAAAGGAAGGTTTACTGACTTTACAGTGCAGTACTCCAAGAGTTTAATTATACATACTGCATACCTCCAAAAAATCTCTGAAAGCTTAGGCTAGCAAGAACATCTATTCATTGGACTTCTGTACTTATCCACTCTTTACTGTCTTGCCGGTTTGCCGTGCATTATTTTTAACACAACTAGCCTATCTTCTGAGCTTGATGGAATTGATATATGTAGTGTCCCACACACTTGAACTACTCGCAGAGGAAAACGGGTCTTGGAATATTGCTTCATTCTTCCTAAAACAAAGACAAAACCCCAGGGAGAAAACTAAATGCTATCTTCTTTGAGACCATATCTTCTGGAATTCAGCTGTTTATTCTCTTATGCACAACTATTTTCAGAGTCAGAGACTGAATCTCACTTTCATCATAATAGTCAAATTCTCTCCTCGAATGCAGTTCTGCAATTCCTGCTACAGCTGATAAGAGTTATGCTTGTATATCTAGGCAAAAACTTGGAGCAGTATAAGGGTCCAACCTATTGGAAATGCTTTTTTATTTTGATTTGCTTTCTTACTCGTCTGCTGTAAGATGTCATTGTGGGTCATAAGACAATAACATTTTTATACGAAATACAAGCACCAAGGAAATGCAAAAAAAAAAAAAAAAAAAGCAGAAGCATGCATGCAATGAGAAGTACAAGTTAAATCAAGAAATAACATAATACATTCATGAGACAGGCCAGAATGCCATAGCTTTAATATAAACATGGAACACGTATCCAAGAAAGGTGAGGCACTATGAGAAATTAAACTAATGGGTTTAACATTAAAGAACTGGTTTAACAATGTTCAAAGGGAAAGCTAGGTGATTTCAACAGGAATTGAAAAATAAGGCTCAGAAAGTAGATGAAATGAATGAATCTATAAAATAGATAAATAGAGTTAATTGATGGATGTTTTCAAAGGATTTGCTACTGCCACATTTTTCAGATGTAAAAGGGGTTACCAGAGTAAGTAACAAGTTTTGAGAACATGCTAGGATGAAGGCAATCAGGCTCGTATGGCTTGAAAGAAGAATAATATTTAAAAACGTGAAATATAAAGAAGAAGAATGCAATTAGATTGGATTGTTTAGAGAATAAAAATCATGTGGGGTAAGATCTGCTTTCAAAAATAAAACAAATGCTTATTAGAGACAGATAAATAAAAGCTCTGACTAAAGAGTTGCATTCTCAAATAAACTTTGAATTTCCTTAGAATGGAATCAAGAGCTAATGACATCTGTTACTATAATTACTGCTTATTAGCTATATGACAATAGTGCCCAAGGCCCCAATTAAAATTGGTCCCCCATTATGCAAAATATTTATAAATACATGATAAAAATTACATTCCCATAACTTTACAAAATGAAGTAGATAAACAAGGGAAGTACCGTGATCTCTGTTTTACGTTTAGGGAATGAAGGGACAGAGGTTAACTGCCTATTTCATACTGAAAAGTAGGATTTAGAGACCTAAGTTACTGAGGTGCTTTACAAGATTTTACCTGGGTTTGCAAGTGAGAAAACAACAGTGTGGAGGGAAGATGATTCTTCCTAGCCCTTGAACTGGCATTAATGCAGTGGCTGAACTTTTCTGCTTCACTTCTGAAAGTCAGAGCACTAAGAATTTCCCCCTTGATTGTGACTCTATTCCATTCACGGGGGGAAGAACGGGTCAGGTTCCAAACATCCTTGTAGGCGGAAGAAGGTAAAATTAGGATTTTCTGTTTGATAGGCAGCATGCGTGCACAAGTTTGCTACTCGACTTTGAGGAAGCCTCCAAAACTTTAGGAGAACAGTCATTTAATTCATCATTCAAACTCCAGGAATGCTTGTTGAACAAGTTTGGTCATACAACGAGATCTTTGGGAAAGAAGGTCTTATTACAACGTGGACACATCTGAGAAGGCAATAGAATGAAATCAGTCTTCACTTTTCCTCTATCATAACAAATAATGTAGAAGAGCTCCATCAATCCAGGCAACAAATAGAAATTTTCTAGAAATTCTCTCAAAACATTGCTGTTGCTTGGAGATAGTTTTTGGAGCACATTTTCCAGGAAGTGCCCCATCAGCTCCTGGAAAGAAAGAAAGACTCTTCTAGAAGTAGGGAGTAGAAAAAAAAAGTCCTTTAGAAGAAAAAGAAAATGTATTGTTGTAAAACAATGAATCATAGATTTTTTTGGAAGTGTCCAAGAGTTTTTAAAGTGTCTTTGCTCTAAACAAAAACACACTGGTACTAATGTCTAAGCCTCGGAGAGCCTAAGTCTTTTAAAAGAGGACTGAGCTCCTAGCAAGTACACTGTTGAAGGCAATTGGACACCAAATCAATTCAATGTGCCCACACCTCCTAATTTGACCAGGAGTGGTCAGATCCTAAATATATATGCATTAAATCCTATCTGCACATTTATGTGTGTAACACTTTATTCTTCTAACAAGCCAAATCTAAAATCCCAGATCCTCAAAGGGAATTATTCATAGTGATCATGGGACAGATTTTTATCTTTCAAGACCTGCAAAGGTTGTTCACGACCTAGAGTTAGATGCTTCAATACAATACACAGATAGATGCCCAGGAGTGTGATTCACAGTAACCAGATTCCTAAATAGGGAGATGCATAAACCAGACAACAAAAAGTATCATAGATAGAGATGATCTGCAAAGTTGTCTCCTGCTTTTAAGTGCCTAACTGCAGCCTAAGTTATGTGCTTATATGAAAGTGGGGTTTACAGCCTGGAATCCCATCTGCACTTAAATGCCTTTGATTATGGAAAATTGGTTCACTCTTCACTTAAAACCTGTCTGTCAAAGGAGGAGGAGGAGAAAGGAATGTTAAAATAGCCTAGTTATTATAGCAGTTTCTAAGGAAACCAGAGTCAATGCCCTTCTCATGCAAAAAGAGCTGAAATTCATACGTCTCACCTCTCAGGGGAGCACCCCATCCACCACTAGCAATGCTCAGCCTAAGGCTAAGAAATGCAGCAAATATGGCAAGTATACAGCAGATGCTCTGTGGTAGCTGTCCATGTACACACCCTCTAATTCCACTACAAAATCCTTTGAGGCTATAACCCTATCCTTTTGAGGTAATCATTTGAGAAAAAGCTGTATCTGATACTGTAGTAATGCTCAAAATTCATACAAAAGTAAAGATTAAGAAAAGGTTAACAGCATGGAGAAATGGAGCAAGCAGTGCGACAGGGACACTCAAAAGATGGGAATGCTTCACGTTTCCAGTAAAATCAGTTCATAAACACAGAAACTGAAATTCAAATTATATTCTGAGAAAAACATGCAGATTAAAATTAAGAGAAAGGAAAATAAAGAAAAATAATAATAAAAAAATGAGAGAGCCTTCCAAAATATAAGAATAAGACATTTCTACCACAAATAATGCTCAAAGCATTGGAAAAACAAATAAAGATATTTGTGACCCTCTAGCAGGATAAAGATATAAGCTGATACTGTTACTTACTGTTTAATTTACAGCTGAAAAATAGAAGTTGGAATAAAGTAAAACATTACATTCTTCTGTAAAGATCTTAAACATTCCCTAATCAAAAACTAAATTACATTTGGAATATGTAAAACCAGTTTTAAAATAGTTAAAAAAAGCAGGTCTACTTTTAAAGAAATGCCTTCAATTGCTTCACCCCTGTACATGGAGGTGATCAAAACATTGCATTTCTAGAGCAGCAGAAAAAAAACAACATGTATGCTGAAGCTGAATGAAGCAAAAGAAGAACAGATGTTCAAAAATGCAGGGCATACAAAGAGCTATGAAGCCAAGAGGTGAACAACAAGGACTTGGAGAGTCCCAGAGCGAGGAGAGAAAAAAGATAAAGCAAACCATGAGAGCAATGTAAAATATGAACAAAATGGGGAAACAAGAACGTTCAGATATTAAGGATGATGATGACTAAGAGACCTCCATGAGCTGATGGTAAAGATACCTTTACAAGTATCATTGCCTATGCCCTAATAATTACTGGTCTCAAAAATCAGGTAAATGCTAACCCACTTAGAAAACAATCCCATGAAAAATGAAATGTTTCAGCCTGAATGAAAGTTGGAGCACATTATTTGCAGCAGCTTGAGGGAAAAGCTGGGGACTGGAGGAGGGGGGAGGCACTCAGCCTCAGTGCATTTGCCCAGAACGTTAGTTGCCCATTCTGCAAATGATTACTACAGGCATTGGTTTTTCTTCCCAACCACAGAATGTTTGTGTATTAAAGCTGCAGCCCAATCACTGAAACACAGTTTGCTGCAACACAATGAGCATGAAATGGCATTGCATTGCTGACACATAATTAATCTTGCTATCTGGCAGAGACTCAGCTTAGAGTAGGACCTACTGAAAGTCACTGGAATTTTTCTCACTTTTAAATGCATTCTATCCCATTTTCTACTTCATGTCAGCCTCGTGTCTACTTAAATTATGTCTTTGGCTAGTAAATTTTCTTACATTCCCTGACAGGCAAGCTACTTCCTTAGGAGGCCAGCTTAGGTGCACATGTCTCTGGCTCTTACATATGAAACTAGTGAGGACTGTAAATAGCATTTGCATATCATTGAGCAATAAGATGTTAGCTGTATAGCAATGGAAAATTCAATAGCAAGATGTTCTGAGGTTACAGAAAAGTAAATACATTTTTCAGGCAGAAAGAAGCATGGTATTCTGCTCTTCTTGTATGTGGTGGCAGAGCTGACATTTGCTTAGGATGTGTTGAAATATGACAAACTGCCTTACAGAAACAGCCAACATACAAGACCTTCAGTAATTACAACATGCAAAGTGTGCCTAGAAATTTCTGATTAATAATCACATTAGCGTCTAGCATTTTGTTTACAAAGCTAATTTGCCAGCATTGTTAGAGCACTTATGGTACATTGTTGAATGCTGATTACTGAGTTAATCCATTCCACAATAATCTGACATCTGAAACACCCTGACAACCGCTGCACCAGTACCCATTAACTAGTGCAGTTTTCTGTAATAACGAGAAAGATATAATTCAAAGTCATTACTATTACAGTTAGAGAAACCACAGAGAAGAAATGACAAGTAATGCTTCAGAAGAGATGAAGAATGAAATTGATAGTATTCTTAAATGTAAGCAAAGGTTTTACTCAATCTAAAAGTACATAGAGGTAGCCCATACTGTCAAAGAGTATACTTAGCTTACTGTATGAGTAAATATCTGCCCTGTTAACAGCTGTGGGCACCTGAGTTATTGAGAATGCTTAGTTTGGCTTTTTTTAATCTTAAAATGTTGAAAAATGACAGAATCACAGACGTGCTAGGGAATCACAAATGGCTAGCATCTGTTTCAGATAATTTTTTGAAATTTTTGGTATTTCGGAGTTAAATGTCGCCTCATAACTCTTATTCTCCTTGTTTCTCTGCCATGTCCCTCCCTCCCCCCCCCCCCCTTTCATTCATTGAGTAAAGAAATGGCTTCTTTTCTCTGAGCAGTAGGTGCTTAGTGGACATGAGGCGTATTCAGACTATGCAAAGAAGTACTACACACCCTGCCAGTTTATGATCTGACTGTTTGGGCGTGCATGGCACTGGACTACAACCCTCTTGACTTCTGAGAGAATAGATATACTCTGGATACACTGAGATCCTTTCTTACCTGATCTGAAACAAAAAAGTTATTTTCTATTTTGCTTAGAAATAAAGAATCAGTAATGCAAATGTTATGCGGTTCAGTTTACAATAAGAAGCTATTCATTAAATACTAACATTCCTTGACCTCCAAAACATCTCTCTAGATCTTTATCTCATTGTCTCCATCCTCACTTATTTTACATGCTCTTAAGCATGTATTCTTATTAAATAATAGCAACAGATAAGAAATCATTAAACTAGAATAAAGATCTTATATTTGCATATATATGTTTATAAGCATCTTGCAGAGATAATAATCCTATAATACTTGGAATACAGATACTATTCTGTTTCAGGGCATTTTGAAGTTTTTACTTATCTTCACCATTTTCACTTCATTTACAATTAATGTAATTTCTGTGATAAGTAAATAATTGTTTCATCGTTTTAAATTTCATTATGAAATAACATTGCTGAAGAACAAATAATAGAAACAAAATGAGTCTACCAAAAGACTAAAGTAAAACAGCAAACCAGACACTATATCTGCAAGTCTACATTTTTCATTTGTTATAAATGCTAGTGTGACTGATGAAGCTTTTAAGATCACTATAATAAATACAAACTGATAAACTCCATCTGTTTCAAAATGTTGTACATTATAGCATGAAGACACAAAAATCTATCAACTAGATATGAGAAAAAATAGAGAATTCGGGGGAAAAAAGCATAACCTTTACAAAAAAAAAAAAGAAAACATTAAAGAAAAGTTTGGCATTTTGTTCCCAGCATGAAACCCCTAATATAGTTAATGTTGCAGAGAAGGCTGGCCAAAATATTGTCATCATAACCTTGCGTGTGTGTGTGTGTGTGTGTGTGTGTGTGTGTGTGTGTGCACGCGCATGTGTGTGTGTGTGTGCATGAAGTACTGATGATTCAAAGCAAAAACCTTTTCAGGAACATGACAATTTCAACAAAACATCTATCCAGAAAAGTCTTGCAAGTTCACAATGGATTTTTTTGACAAAAAGTTCAGCAACAAAAAACCCTAACTTGCCCCTCAAGCCCTTCACCTGGAATGTGAGGCCCAAAGTCAAGTACCTGGTGTGAATGGAATTTGAAAGTTATTCTGGGACAGAGCTCTTTGGCTGATGAAAAAAATTCTAAGAAATTCTCCGCATAAGAAGGACGAGAAAAAAAAACAAGATCTCAAATAGTTTTAGTTGATATGAAAATCACTTTTTATCCAAAACTAATAGCAAAAATAAGAATTTTCATTTGGCTTCCTGAATTCTTTTTTTTCCAGATAGTTAACAGTTAGATCTGTTCTGCTGAACAGAAACATATTTAATTATTTTTTATCTCATTTACTTTACATGGAATTCAGACAAAAGAAGGACTGTTGCATTGCCTCGCTTTTACTTTATGCAGTATTTTCTAGATAAAATATTTTTAAGAAAAAAGTTATAAAATTGTCTCCAGCTGCCTGTTAAATGATAATACTTCCTCCCCCTCCACTCTCCCAACTTTTCATCCCGCGAAGTTATTTTACCCACATTACATATTATTATCAGTCTTATTTGGTAGAGCCTTGCCTTGCAAAGAAAAATATCCAAAGGTACTCTGGTCTTTTCTCCTGCGTTTGAGGTATCAGGGTTTGGAGAGTACACCCCAGACCTGGCCCACTGCTTCTGTAGCAGCACGGTCTCCCTCTCCAGCTTTTTTTTCCTTCCCTAGCATTTGTCAGATAAGAAAGCCTGTAAAATTTATGGCTTAGCCTGCCTCTGAAAGCTGCTGTAGTGGTACCTTACAGATTTATGTCCTGAAAGATGTGCATAGCAGCCTCCCGTCCCTCTCTGACAGGACAAAGTCTAGTAAGTTTTCTGCGGCATCTCTGACCTTCTCTGTCCATTCGTCCTGTGCAAACAATTCATCTTCTTCCATGCAGCCTGCAAGCAGAGCTCCACTGAGTCAGTTGACTGGTGTCAAGGATTTCCCTAGCTAGCTACCCCTCTGCTCTTTCCTCTGTGCTGTCACAGCAGAGAAATGACTTTATGGCAGGCTGAAGCTGGTATTTTGTGATGAAGGGTACAAATTGAGCAAGAGGGGGAAAAGAAGTGTGTCTGCGTATGGATTCCAGGAAGGCAAAAACCCTGATTGTTTGTAAAGTACAGCAGGCCACTATAAGCTTTCATTTTTATGTTATGCAAATTAAAGTTTTGACATATCTATAAATTATACTATGCCAATGCATTACAATCTTCAAAGTAATTTTATATCTTTGTGGGTCTTGGCAAGTTTTAATGGGAGTATAAAACTGTTTTTGCAACAAAACTAGATTACCTTGTTGGTGAAATATGCTGCACATAACAAAGGTAGAAAACCTTTAGAGAAAGCATGTTAGTTACATCTGATATGAAAGGTAAACCAACCTGAGACCAAATCAATTCTCAGCTTAGAGACTAACAGACCAAAAGGGTCATGCTGCTATAATTACATCTTTATTTCAATAAACCAGTTTAATGAACCATGTTTTAAGGTATATACATGCACCTCTTTGCATGTCCAGGAAATTCTTAATTTTGATCCTTATTTATGAAAAAATGACATGAATGTGTGCACGCGTGTGCATAAATTTCAGGTTATGATAAAGCTTTCTAATCTAAGTTGTGTCTGTCCATCATAGTGAGCTGAACATTATGCTGCAAACTCAGTATACTAGGCCCACATTTGTTAAACAGAAGAAGTTATAGGTTAGTTATATCTGTTTTCAGAGCTTAGCCTCCTTGGCATGCTGAATGACTTGAGCCCAGTGACTTCAATTCACTTTGACCTGTAAGTAAAATGGTAGGATGAATGTCACTGTGTAATGCGGTTGAAGACACAGAGGCGTTTCTCTTAAAGAGAATGTTTTATATTTATTTAAGCCAACATTACAAGAACAAAGGCTTTGAGAGTTCAGAACAGTTCAGGAAAATGATAACACCATAAAATAATTAGCAAGCACTGATTAGTCTGCATACTAGAAGACATTTCCTGCTAGATAAATACGTGCTGCTTCTTGTTCAGTTGCTGTGTTTCTAGTCAATATGAAAACTTTAATGTATCAAGAGAAGCTGGAATACGTGTGAGTTTCTAAAAACAAAAACTAAAACCCACACAGACACATCTGTAAAAAAGAGATAAGTCCTATAAAAAGGTTAATATAGGAACTAAAGAGATCACCAGTAACAGCAACACAAAATCCATAGGTGCTCAGGATTATAGACGATTAAAATTTCAAAAGATTTACAAAACAAGGAGTTAGATCCTCTCTACAACCTGATACTGCCTTCTGGAATTAAGTGAAACTGCAATACAAGTCTAAAGCTGCATTTCAGAAATTTTAGAGCATTAACAATGAAAGTCCTAACCAGACACTCGTAACAACCCCATTCTTTTCTACATTGCTCCCTAAAACCTCCTACTTTATCTTTCTCTAACGTTAAAATTAATGTGCACAGACATGCTGTGTACTAATATGCATATACATACCAACCAAATGGTTCTTACTGAGCATATCAAATATAGATTTGCTTTGGCCTTTTTTTCACTTTCTGAACCGAAAGTAAGTATTATTACAGAGCTTTAGGCACTGGCTTCTAATGATTTCAGCCAGACGAGACCACAGCAGTAATATCACAGGTGCACGCTTTATATACCATTGTGTTGACTCAGCCTTGCAGAGCTGTATTACACTTCATCTCTCCTGCACGTGAATGACAAGTATAGGTGGTGAGAAGTGCAGGTGCTGAGAAGGATGAGGATGGCATAGCCGCAGTCAGCAACATGATTCAAAAAGACTATGCTGTACAGTAACAATATGGAAACAGTAAGATGAAATAGCTCATCAGTCAGCAACAGACAGGATGAAGCATCACAGCAGCAAGGTCCCAGACGAGACAAGACAGGAAGAACTAGCTGTCAACACCTGCTAAGTTCAGGAACCAAGTGCTAATTAAAATGACTAAGGAATAAATCACTATCCATTAAATCCTCCTAGCAATGCTTAAGACTGGAAGAACAAAACAACAACAAAAAGATGAACATCCTACTGAATTCAATATCTTAACTATTGACATTTCTCTGAAAAGTTTTCCTGCAAAAGTAGTTTCAAAACAATGCAAAATATAAATCATGTTCTCCCATGCAATTCTCATTTACATGGGGATTTATAAGAACACATCTATTTTTGTGACCATATGGCCATATTAGACAAAGCCTAGCAAAACATTTTGTCAAACTGAACATCAAAAAACTGAAAACGTTGGACAGTACAACGTGTAACCATACAGCTAACACGGCTGGAAACTAAGGGTAAATTCTAAGAAATGTATTTCAGAAACATTTTTAGCATGACGAGAGTTGCAAAGAAAATATAAATTTTAAAATAGCTCCGATGCCATTCCGTATCTCTATTTGGTAAACTGTCCATAAATGCATGTTCAGCCTGCTTGGTGAGGCCTCACAAACTGGCCTGCTAACCTTGAAGAAAGGACCACAGCAACGTGCAGAGGGTGTCACATTTCCTTAGCAGGTTGAGGGCAATTCCCCAGAGGAGGAATTGTGTATGTGGCTGGAAGGGCTCCTCTGGAGGGAAACCTCAGGAATCCTCACGCTGCCAATGTACCACAGGTACTGCCACACCATGTAACACTAAAAAGATGCCAGGTCATATTAACTTGCTACGTCAGCCTAAAGAGAACGTTACAGCTTAGACTGGCCTGCAGGACTATCTATATCATACTTCTGCCCCCAGGTTGCAGACTCTGATTCATTAGCATTACAAATGAACCAATTCTATTAATTTCAGTGGCTCGTTTGGACCGTTTCAGCAGAAAACAGTTAATAAAGGCAAGTCAAAAGAGTAAATCACATTTGAAGTAGCACCATGAAATAAACTTGATCTTTAGAACACATTTATTTACACACAAAAGCTAGATTCTTATTCCCAGTTCCAGCGGCTTTGCCCTGTCTGGGCAATCACAGTATTGCAAAAATAGCATGTCTCATCTAATAACGTGCAACAGCTATAAAGAATCTAACACTATTTATGATCTGGATCTACAGCTGTACTAAGAAGCATAGTCATGCTGAAGTGGTAAGCATAAACAGAAACACATGTTTATATATCACTAAAAACTGAAAATTACAGAATTCTATGGCTATATTAAAAAAGAAACTTGAGTATGTTGACAATAACCTCAGTGACGCGTGACTATTTTGTGAAACATAATTCCATGTAATAATGACTCAAGCACTTTTAGATATATTTTATATTTAAAAATATGAAACTTATTTTCAAACCTAATTTTTCATTGCCAGCTGAATATTACTGTTACAGTTTTACCTATGCAAGAAACAGAAATGAGCCAATATCTTGGCTCTTCGGTACCACAAAGTATTTTAAATTGATCAAGCATATTTATCCTTCATATACACTGCTACAAGTCTTTTAGGTAGTTTACTGAGGCAATCCTTCTGGAAATAAGATATATAATAAATTCTTATAATTATCTCTTTTTCACACAAAGTATGTTCTCTCTTTCTGTAAATATAGCATGAAATGTCTGTTATACCACCTTCCCAAACTACACTGAAGATTATCTGAGATGCAAAAGTTACATGAAAGGAAACTAGCTACCAGTTGTTTTAGCAGCAATGTGAAAACACATTTGTATCTGTTAAAAGGTAAGTGGATAATTTATAGACAATTAATTAGAAAAGAGACAGAAAGGAAAGGCGTACAAAACAGCAGAAGAAACAGCTGATAAAATGCGCTTTCCTGTCATGAAATTCTCAAAATGACCAGTTTTCCTTTTAAGTTTGAACTGTTTTTCTTGGTGGTTTCTCAACATATTCACTTTCAACATTTTTGATCTTTGATATTAAAGATTACAGGACAGAATAAATGGTTTTCCTAATGGATACACACACTACGTTTCAGAATGTGTTTTCCTTTAAAATGCATTTAGATCCTTATGTCTTTTCATAATTAATTCACATTTAAATTAGATTTTTTGTGTCTAGATTCAGCTGTTTATCATATATTATTAATGCTTATGAAAAATAAATACATGTTATAATTTCATGCTATTCATTTTTAGGTACTTGGACAATTTTTTTTTTCCTTGTTAGACACATATAGCACATGATGCATTGGTTAAGTAGGTACTGTGTCAATACCACCGTATCTAATTTTATCTCCTTTTCTGTGCAGCTATTTCTAATTACAGTGAAAATGCAAATTGCTTATTTTTAGTCTCTCTCTCACTGGCAAAACAATAATTCCTTTCTTCTGCTTTTTCTTAAAGAAAAAAAAAACAGTACTAGATCTAACACACCTGTCTGTCATAGCAGAGGCTAATAAGCAAGTATCCATTTTATTAAAATTCTAAAATGTACAGTTATTGTATATGCAATGAAGCACCACCCACTTTTAATAAATCACACCCATTTAAGATGAATAATAATCTTATTATAGATAATTTAGATATTTCAAGGAAAAGAACAAAATTCTTCGTGTATAAGTAAGCTACTGCCTTGTAGATCTTTTCCCTTACTTTCTCATCCTCTCATTTTTCTTTTTTCTTTACTTCAACCAACACTGCCTTGCTTTCACAAAGGACCAAAGCAATACAGTCCTGTGGACAATTAAGACCCACTCTGATTCCCATTGTTGTAACTGCTGAAGAGGACTGTTGACGCTCCTGAGTAAGAAATGGGTAAATTAAAATACATTTACAGTAACTGGAGATATCCAATAGCTGTTTCTCCCTTGTTAATCACCATTTTCCTTCAAAATGGAAACCAAAGAATTATCTCCACACAAAATATAGTTAGTAAACTAAACAATTGTGTATTGTAGTAAGACTGCAGTCTTGACGCAATGACGACGTTTGACTAGCATAACCTTTTTGAAGTATTGAGTGTACTTTGATAATATAGTAGACCTTGATTCATGAAGTCCTCAGGTGTGTATTTAGGCACCTTCCTTAATCATATACTTAACTAGCAACCAGTGGGATAAAGTAGTTCACTACCTATAGCCAAGGACAGCAGATAGAAGGTTGCAAATAGCCAACGATTGTCGCTGAAACCAAGTAGCATTTTCCAGAGATAAAGCTGAGTTATTTTTGCTTCTGACTGCTTCATCAATTTCTCTGTTCCTAAGTTCAGATTCTTTATAAGATATAGGATGCATCAGCTTTGTTTTAACTTGCTGAATGAAAACACTTTGTATGGAATGCTCCAGGAAATATCATAAAAATAAGGACATCATTTTATGTTAACTACATTATCTTTCAAAATCTTGCTCAGGCTCATTATAACTTTTCCCGTAACTGATAAAAGAGAATTATAATGTACTGCATCTGAAGGCTCGAATCCTAATTGAAAAGGTATTTGCAACATTGAATTTTCCATATATTAGGCTAGGCGAATACAATATCAGGTGACTATCAGAAAAGATACGACTGAATTGGATTTGATCAAAACATTTAGTTCTGTCAATATTAAAACATATTCAGATACTTTGCTTTTTTTTTTTTTGAAAAAAGCAAGAGATTCTGCAAAAATGGTAAATGACATTTTTGGAGCTAAAAAATCATTTGTACATGACTTTTGCTTTAGATTTCAAAAAATACCTTTCAAAGGAAAATAAAAGCTTAAAATAAGAAAAAAAATACATATTAGTTGATCTAATATTATTCTTTTTCTAAATTACATGAAATACAGACACATTCAGATTTTCTTCTCTTATTTAAAACAAAGGTAAATTTTGAAGTCTTAAAGTCCTTACCTTATTTAATTTTTGCTTTTCAGGGGTGCCAAATTTATCCTCTTCCGCAATACATAAACATTCTATTTTTATCTTTTTGGTAAAGGGGTGCAAGTTGTGAAAACCTTCATGTACCAAATATTTTAATTTCTTCACATTTTTCCAGCTATCTCATTACCTGAAGGGAGTTTCTGATATTACAAGACATGACTTGCCAAGCAACATCTTTGTAAACATTTTTCAAGGTTCCTGATTTAATTTTCTCATAGCTCCTAAAACATCTGTCATGAGTGATTAAAAAGTATAAGAATTCATAATGCTCTGTTTGAGAAAAAATAATTAAACTAGCTTCAGTAAAATGAGAATTACCTGAACTTGATGACAGTCTCTTTGATGTTTAAAAAGAGCTAGGGTCATGTTTTGCTTTTTCCTTTCATGTAAGTCTTCATTTGTATTTTTCACTATAATTTCTGATCCAGGTGGAATAGAAATATCAAATATAATGATAAAATATTACTGTGGTATCTCTGACCTCTGAGGAAGAAAACCCCAGAAATTTCATTAACCTCTCTGTTCTTGTGAGATCTAAATCCCACATCAAGAGATGTAGATAGTTTGGATAATTATCATGTTATCAAGGTGATATTTGAACTGAGATTCCAGCCATTTTGAAGGTTACTTTTCACAATGCGTTACACGTAAAAAGTATTCTCCATGCTGCAACATAAATCAAAGCTGAAGTTAATTTGAGAACTGAGTGACTGAATATGCAGGTTATTTGTTATTTACAAATTTCTCTCCATTACTTTATCCTTTCAGAAAACAATATATTTTTGTGGCACTGCATAAGCTGGTTCATGAGCTAACCCCTGCTCCAAAGTCACAAGGAAACACTGTAAGATATCTGACCATTGCTGCTCTAAAGATGCACACTGGCCCCACGCCCAACCACAACGTTATCTTGTAATCTATTTGTCAGTCTATTTATCTTGTAATCTATTTAGCAGTCAGCTTTTTCCAATCAATCTTTTTTTTTGTCTTTTGGAAAGTAGGAGAAAAATAAGTGACTGCAATGCCGCAGCTCTTCTGTAAAAGCTAGGTATTGCAAAGCCAAGCTTGCTTAGGAAGTGAGATTCAAATTATTTTTTAAAATGCATAACCCTTTTATTTTACAAGTGAATTCAACAGTTAGTCCTTTAAGATATCTCTTATGCTCAAGTCAAACTGTTCAGCTTATTTTTCTAGCTATAGAAGAAACGATCTAAATTGTAAGGATAACATTTATGACCTCTTTCTATCGCTCAAATCAGAATTCTGCAAGAAGCATGACATGGATATAGGCGCCTACTTGAATAAAGCTGTAAGAAGGTTCACAGTACCCTAACTTCCAGTATCAATCCAAATATGCTGTTTTCAAAACCAGAAGGCAGTATAAGCTATATTCTCAAAAAGCAGACAGTTTAAAATGGTATTTACTTTATACTAACATGTGGTAATATACATGCTGCAAAGACAAGGTATTTTCCAACACCTGGAATATGAGCATTGCAAGAGACACTGAGAGAAGTAGTACTCAAATTAAACGGTAAGGCACGTGACAAATGGAATTAAAGAAAAGATGCAATAGAAACTTCATTATGACAAACTCAGTGTATGTACCAAAAGCAAGGCATATCCAGTATTTCATTAAGGAGGCTAGAGACTCTTAACAAGAAAACTTTCCAGCTTTTTCTATCAGAAAAGTAGAGGATAAAGTTCAGAATTTTTTTTTTTTTTGTGGTATCCTGTAACGCTTTATGTCTGATTCAGCTCACAGCTGCATAAATTTGATTTGCATTAGATTAAAACTATATGAATTTTTAAGTTATGACATTTATTTAAAACTCATGAAACCTGTATGAGAGCCCTATTACCTTTCTCTTTCCATCTTATTTAATTTCCTTTTTTTCTTTTCTTCCTGTCCCTACCCTCCAAAACTTCAGAAATACTAGCTTTTCATTCCCTAGCTTCAGTACTCTGGAGCTCACTAGACCTATTCATCTCCAGTTTTAACCTAGTTCATACCAAACTTTCTGAATTTATAATTTATTTTCTGTCAAATTCAAAAACCCTATTTCACTTCTGACTAATTTTTGTTACTGAATCCCAAGGAGTTCAAATTTCCATTCCTGTGCTGGCTTTGCATCTGCAAGGACAATTTTGACTAACAGTTTCAGCAAAAACCCACACTCTCACTTTAAGCCAAACAGCTAGAATAACCTATTTCTTCTCTGAAGTGGTAGGAACTGTTTCTAGGTTATGGCTTGAAGTTAAGTTTAATGATTTGAGGATACCTGATAAGAAAAAAAGCGCTACTCATTTATTAATTTATTTTTTCCCCAATATCTAGGTGCTGGAGGAAAAGAATTCTCTTGATAACAGAGTGGAAGTGTGAGTTATTATTTTTATACATATTTCTCACCATTAATTTATTCTTCTAAAATGCAACAGTTGTTTCTGGCACCATTTAAACTGATTGTTCAGTTCATACAATGGAATATTAATGTTTTATCCAGGAAGCAGCAAAGTACAGCAACAGCTACTCAGGAGAAAGGGTTAGAGAAGAGCCAAGATATTAGAACAGTAACTGCAGAGATGTTTTTCAGTCTAGGTAATCCCACAGCAAGAAAATAGACCAAATGTTTGTTCTTTCCTATGTCGTTGCATTGCATTTGGTAGTTTATATTTCTTCCTCACAGAACAGTAGAGGCTGGAAGGAACCTCTACAGATCATCTAGTCCAGCCCCCCTTCTTAAAGCAAGATCAGCTACAGCAGGTGGCTCAGGACCCTACCCAGAAAGCTTTTTAATATCGCCAAGGATGGAGACTCCACAACCTTTCTAGGCAACCAGTTTCAGCATTCAGCCACCCTTAGAGTGAAAAGTTTCTCCTTACATTCAAATGGAGCTTCCTGAGTTTCAGTTAGTGCCCACTGTCTCTTGTCCTGTCACTGAGCACTACTGAGAAGGGTCTGTCTCCGTCTTCTTTATTTCCTCCTATTAAATATTTATATACGTTCATAAGATCCCCCCCGAGCCTCCTCTTTACCAAGCTAAATAGTCCCAGCTCCCTCAGCCTCTCTTCATATGACATATGTCCTTTGTGTCCCTTCTCTCGAGTATGACCATGTCTCTCTTGTACTGGGGAGCCCAGGTAACTCCAGGTGTGGTCTCCTCAGGACGGAGTAGAGGGGAAGGATCACCTCCTTCTACCTGCTAGCAATGATCTGCCTAATGCAGCCCAGGATACCGTCGTCTTTTGCCATGAGGGTGCATTGCTGGCTCATGTTCAATTTGTTGTCTTCCAGGACCCCCCCAGGTTTTTCTCTGCAGAGCTGCTCTCCAGCTGGTTGGCCCCAAGCCTGTACTGGTGCATGAGGTTATGCTCCCCAGGTGCAGAATTTTGCACTTCCCTTTGTTGAACTTCATGAGGTTCCTGTTAGCTCATTTCCCCAGCCTGCCAAGGTACCTCTAAATGGCAGCATAGCCATCTGGTGCATCAGGCACTCCTCCTAGGTTTGTATCGACTGAGAACTTGCTGATAGTGTATTCAGTCCCATCATCCAGGTCATTAATGAAGATGCTAAGCAGTACCAGCCCCAGTATCAGCCCCTGGGGATCACTACTAGTTACTGATCTCCAGCTGGACTTTGCGCCACTGAGCACAGTCCTCAGAGGCTGGCAGTTCAGCCCAGTTTCAATCCACCTGTCTGCTGTCTGCTTATCTAGCCTAATTTCATCAGCAGGTCTACAAGGACGTTACAGGAGATAGTATCAAAAACGTTACTGAAGTCAAGGTAAACATTCACTGCTCTCCCCTCATCCCCCAAACCACTTTCTCACAGGATATAGGTTTAGTTAAGCATGACTTCCCCTGTGTAAATCCATGCTGACTACTCCTGATCACCTTCCTGTCCTTCATATGTCTGGAAATGGTATCCAGGTTTAATTGCTCCATCACCTCCCCAGAGATCAATGTGAACCTACCAGCCTGTAGTATCTGGAATCCTCCTTCTTGAAGATGATAGGGCTGACATTTTCTCTCTTCCAGTCCTCAGGACCCTCTCCCAATTGCCATGACCTTTTAAAGATAATCAAGAGTGCTTTTGCAATTACATTGGCCAGCTCCCACAGCACTTGTAGGTGCATCCCATCAGGGCTCATGGACTCATATCTGTCTAGTTTAAGTGATCCCTAACCTGAACCTCCTCCACCAAGGGTCAGTCTTCATTGCTCCAGACTTTCCCGTGGGTCTCAGGGGCCTGGGATTCTTGAAGGCTGATCTTACCAGTGAAGACTGAGGCAAAGGCAGCCCTCCGCCTTTTCAATGTCCTTTATCACCAGACACCCTGCCCCATTCAGTAGTAGGGCTGCGTTTTCCCTAGCCTTCCCTTTGCTGCTTTTGTACTTGTAGAAACCTTTCTTGTTGCCCTTAATGTCCTTTGCCAGTCTCAGCTGCATGTGGACTTTAGATTTCCTAACCTCATACCAGCATGCTCTGACAGTGTCTCTATTCCTCTTGGGTCACTTGTCCTTGTTGAGGCCACTTCTTTCTTCTGTTTGAGTTGAGGCAAGAGCTCCTCGCTCATCCATATAGGCCTCCTGCTGCCTTTGCTTGATTTCCTGCTTGTTGAAATAGACTTCTTTTGAGCTTGGAGGAGATGATCCTTGGCTATCAATCAGACCTCTTGGACTCTTCTTCCCTCCAGGAAAGGGTCTCCCATGAGATTCTTCCAAGCAGGTCCGTAAAGTGGCCAAAGGCTGCTCTCCTGCAGGCCAGGGTTGTGATCCTGGCTTTTGCCCCGCTCCCTTCTTGCAGGAATGTGAACTTCACCACCTTGTGCTTGCTGCAGCCAAGGCTGTCCCTGACTTTCACATCTCTGACATCGCTTTTCCTTGTTTGTAAGTATGAGATCCAGCAGAGCACCTCTCCTTGTTAGCTCATTGATCATCTACGTTAGGAAGCTGTCATCCATGTACTCCAGAAGCCTCTTGGACTGCTTGTGCCCTGCCATGTTGTCCCTCCAGGAGATATTGCGGTGGCTGAAGTCTCCCATGAGGACTAGGGCCTGTGAACTTGAGACTACTCCTAGCTGTCTGTAAAAGGCGTCGTCTATTTCTTCTTTCTGTTCTGGTGGTCTATGGCAGATACCCAATACAGCGTCAGCCATGTTGGTCTGCTCACTAATCCTGACCACAAGCTCTCAGCTGTCCCTCACCCATCCCCAAGCAAGCTCCACACATTCCAGGGGCTCTCTCACATAACAGACAACTCCACTTCATCGCCATCCCCTCCTGTCCTTCCTAAAGAGCCCACATCCATCCATCACAGTATTCCAGTCATGTAAGCTACCTCACCGTATCTCCACAAACTCAGTGAGATTGTAGCCCTGTAACTGCATATAGATCTCTAGTTCCTCCTGTTTTTTTCCCCACACTGCATGCATTAGTGCTCAGATGCTCCAGAGAGGCACCCTGGTGTGCCTAGAAAGGGCATGTGAGTTTCCCCATAATGTGGTTCTGCAAGCACTTCTTTATTTACATATACATGCTGGGGGCAATTCCAACTCAGCTCTCTTTTGCTGATTGAGAGGTCCCTTAGGTTTACATTACCCCAAATCCTTTGGCTGCCAACTCCATCTACCACTTTCTTACTTGACTGTTGGTCATTCTCTCCCTCATCCATCTTTCCTAGTTTAAAGCCCTCTTTACCATGTTGGGTAGCCTGTTGGTAAAGATATTTTTGCCATGCTTTTTCAGGTGCATCCCATCTCTTCCAAGCAGTTGTCAGTCCTTGAAGAGGGTTCCATAGTTGTAGAAACAGAAACTAGAAACACCAGCTGTGAAAACAATTGTTGACCTGACCAATTGTTAACATGTTTAAAGTCATCTGCTCTTCAATATTACACTAAAGCAATCAAAGCATCATAAATTTTCTTTTTAAAAAATGTCTTCTCTGAGGTTTAAGTGCTACTTATAGCATTTGCATTGTTGATCCAATTTCTGCATTCTGGCTTTCTGGCTGCATGTTACTGTCTTTATCCCACTCCCCTGTTCTGTAAAAATTGAAGGTAAATATGCAATACCATTCCAACATCACTGCCATCCAACAGATTTCATGGCGTGCTGGTTTTAGCAGGTATATTAAATTAGTTTACACCAATTGGAATCAAGTGCACAAAATTCTTAAGGGAATGCAAAGAAAGAATGAGTCTAGGGCTTTTTTTTTTTTTTTTTTTAATGTATTAGTTCTGAATTTGGCCCAGCCTACTCAGTCTTATTTATGTTAACAAGATGCACACTGGGGTTTTCTTATATAGCGTACAATCTTCCTTTGTTTTGTGCATGCAAAGAGTGGGAGGGAATCTTGTAATTCCAGAGGTTTGCTCTATATGAGACTTGACTACTCTGTAATTAATCCCCTAGGTAGACATAAAATCAGAGAAGAGTACTGCTTCAATACAGAAAAAAAAAAAAAACCTAAGAAAACTTGTCAAACAAACAATATATTTGGGAGTTAATGGGGCTTCTGTGTGCTCTTTAGGCAACTTAGAGATAATTATAAGATCCAGAGAATGTTAGAGAAAGGCGATGGAACCTGGCAGAGGGATGAGAGAGGTAAATAAACAGTGGAGGATAAGAGAAAAAGAAAGATGTTAATTTTTGAAAACTTCCAGATGAAAGTTTTCAAATATTTGTAATGAACTTAAAAGATCAAGAACAATTAGTGAAATGAACCTGTGATAAAGTTGAAAGACACTTGAGATAGAGATGCTAGAAATACTGTTATAAGAGCACTATTTGGCAATAGTGTAGAATGTGTGAATGAAAGACATCCATTCTGTGTGATACAGAAGAATTCTCTCCTGGTGTAAAATTCTGATACTTCTGTTCATTGCCTGGAATGATTATTCTAGTATTCTTGTACACTGGGAATCCAATTATTATCAAATAACATGGGAGGAAAAAAAAGTCTATCCAGACTTCAAAATGGTCAGACTTGCTATTGGCATTCGCTAAATGATGGTTTGAAAATCAGGAATGTAATGGTATAAGTAACTACCTGTAATAATAATAATTTAACCTAAACACCATTGTACTTTAATGGTTGTTTAGTTGAGAATGAAATTAAAAACACTGCATCACCAAAATGAAAAGAAATTAAAAAAACAGTCTAATTGTTATCTATTTAGAACCAACTGTTCACAACAGATGGAAGCAAGCCTTTTAAAGAAGTTCTGAAATAGTGAATGAGAGAAGGACCTTAAAAGTTTTTCTGTAATGCAATGATCCATACGACATAATTAACCACATATTTCATAGATTAAAAGTATGCACACTTTTTATGCATAGTTTTCATTAGTCATGTATACACATCTGGGCAAGCCAGAAGAGCATGCTTAATGCCTTCCAGCGTGGCAATCAGAAGAAATGGATTGGCAGGATTGGAATCGAAAAGCCGTCTTTATGATGCCAAATAAGTCCTTAGAGATTGCTATTTTTTCCAGGAGGTTCTTCACGAAACATGGTTACTTTTTCTTTATCTCTCACAGGTCATGACACTCATTCTTCACTATAGGTATGCGAAGGAAAGCCTTCATTGTCAGTCATATGACTTGATGAAGAAGCACAGCCATTCTCATCTTGTATGTTATCTGATGCCATGGAAGTCTCCCTGGTTTTGCGATACTTGAATCCCTGTAAGTAACAATAACAACCCATTCCCCTTGACATAAAATAAAATGAAATTCAGCTTGGAGAGATTATTCTCTGGTACAGGTCCTGTCCTGCAACTGAATGCATTTACAACAGCCTAATTGTAACAGCCTAGGGTGAAGAAAAAAGAATAAAATAAGGGGAGTGGCAAAAATAAATGATGATAGCTAGGTTTCAATTTTTTTTTCTCACCAAACTTTGTTTAATATCTTCTCAGTGCTGAAATTATGTGATATACTCTGTGATATATCTCTTTGCCCTCAGAACAATGTGTGATACTATTTGGAAGCAAAAATTTGATTTCATAGGAAATTTTGCAAATTCTGATATTGGAAGTATGATTAAGTTGATTTTTTTTTTAATTAGGCTACACTTTAAAAGCCAAACCAACATTGTACACAAAATTATAATCTTGCAGAGAAAAAAAGACAACTAGTTAAAAATCCTTTTCAAGTTCTTTAACACTAATCATGGACTTAATATAGGAAATGATAAAGAAATACTTCTGGTTCAAAATTTTTTAATTTGGCAGAAAAAGTCAGCAATGGAGATTGTTCTCTCAGAAAAAAAATCAATTTTGATCAAACACCTTTTCTCTAACCTATCAAAAGAGGTTGACTTTCATCTGTCACCTGCGGTAGTCAAATATCTATTTACATTAGTCATTTACTACTGCATGTCAATTGCCATTTCTTAGTACTGTTTTCCATTTTCACAAATCTGTTACACTGAATTTCCAACCCCATCAGCTACATGTAGCATCACTTTCGTTGGTCATTACAGGTTCTTAGTAAGCAAAAAGGTTCGGGTGGAATCTTTGCCTTCATGGAAGTTGTAAAAGCTGAAAAGGACTACGTGCATGATCTTTCCAAAACGCTTAAAGGGAGAATTAATTGCAAACTCTCAAGAAGAGTGTTCATGCAAGTTAGTTTTATTTATTTATCTATCGGTCAATTCATTTGATAACCCAGCTTGCTAATTCAATCTTGATTTTGTTGACAATAAACTAGCTTTACTGTCAGTATGCATTCTATGAATACTGCATAGTCCTATCTGTACATGTCTTCTTTCTCTGTTAACACCATTACTGTAGGCACAACACACAACAACCACATGCTTCTATTTTGGTTCACATCAAAAATATAATTGTAGAGTTTTTGTCGTTGGTGGTGGTTTTTTCCCCCCACCTGCAGTACTCTCAAAGCAATCTACATACAATTAAAGTTAAAATAAGTAACTACTTAACTCAGAGATAAGCATCAATAACCCAAAGAGCTACCCTGCTGTTTACTGAAACAATCTACTACGTCAAACTATAGGAAAGCTGTGGCATGATAATGCTTTTCTGTGTCTTTTTCTGAACTGTTATTGATTTCCCCTATCATATTTGTTTTCTATTTACAAAAAGAGGTAGATACCAAACCATCTGTCTATTTCTGCCTGCTAATGTGTCAATCACTCAATCAAGCACTGATCTGCACATATGCATACACAGAGGCACAGGATATGCATGAAATCACTGTTGAAATAGTTCATTTTTCGAAAAAAAAATAACAAATCAAAAAGCTTTTAGAAATGATCAGTTAATACCACCTTTTCATTTATCATTGACAATAAAATTACCAAAAGGGCATGTATCACAGACGTTAAAGATTGCTTTCAATTGCTGTGTAGTGGAGACTACAGGTTGCACACTTAAAAACACAGAATGATAATATTAAACACTCCATCCCTCATTATTCCTCTGCTCTATGAATTACATAACCATTAGAGAAGTGTAAGTTTCACATATCATAGTTTTGTCAAATTCATATAAATTGTCAGCGTGCATCCAATGACAATGTACAACAGGTTTCATTCTTAACATTAACATTTTTCTTCATAAGTATTAAAATGCATATAGTAATAGTGACATCTAAAGTAGTATATGAATAATCATATAAAACCTCATACTAGATTCCTTATCCAATTCAGGCCAATTTATGCTGTGCTACTTGTGAAATCTGGCCCTAAACTAGCCAGTTTACTGAGGGGGATCATCCCAATAGCAAGAGAAGCTTCTGATCTAACATACTTGAAATGGAGGCCAATAATTCCCTCTCTCCTCTTTTCCTGATGTTCAGTAGTGACTGGTTCTAGAGAGCAGAGCTGTCTTCATAATCTCTAAACTATTTTAGCACATATACAAAATGTGCTTTATTCACTTATTGCCTGTAGTTCACCGAAATACAAACAGTAGATGCTATAGTTAAGACTATTTTAAGCATCATTCCTTTTTCTGTTACTTTTATTCTTTTAAAATAAAGTAGGCAAAAAGTAGTGTTGTTCAAAATTTACTTTTTCACTATTTCAGTACTTAAAAGTACTATTTTTTTTAATAAGCTCAGTTATTTTCACGTACATTGAAAATTCATATCCAAAAAAAATTCTTGCCTACATGTTGCTATCAGAAATGTTATACAGAAGTACTTGATATGATTAACATGACCTATTTTGTGTCTATATCATATAAAATTCTAAAGAAATCCATAATTTTTAAGAAAACTAAACTAGTTCAGTATATTCAAATTTAGAAGCATTTAAAGTGGAAAAAAAGTGCTGTTCTATAAATTTATTTATTTTGATGAATGTGATAGTTTGAGTCAGTGAACATTGAAATTAATCAACTAATCTTGCTGTGTTACTTTATCAGTCTCATTAGAATTTAAAAAAACAAGGCGTGTATGAGAAAACTTTGAAGAAATTGCATTCTACTCCTTATGCTCACACTTACCCATAGAACATATGTTCAAGTTTACAGAGTATTTTAGCAAATTCATGGCCTAATCAGAGTAGCATCTAAAGAAATTATTTCTCTTAAATTATTGGTTTCCAACCTTCCCTAACTCTTCAGAAGAACACTTCCAATTTGTTTCAAAGCAAGTGAAATAAGTAAGATTGAAACCATACTAAATCATGTCTCCCACATGGAAGAGGCTCACAAGAAAAAACAAGACAATGACAAAGATTACAGTTATAAAGGTTGAATTACATTGATAACCAGATGGAATCTTTCTCTTACTTCTAATAAAATTGACCCATCATTGAGGTAAGACACATGAAATCTAACTCAAACACTCACCTAACAGGAAATTTGGTGGGGCGGGGTGGGGGTGGGGGGTTGGAATATGTTTGTAAAAAGAAAATGTAAATATATTGCTCTTTGTTTTGACACCAGGAGTGCCTGGGAAAGCTAGACAAAATTTTTTAAAAGTGCATAAGCTCATCTGCATGCCCAGCTCAAAGGACAAGCACAAACGGAGCCAAAAGAAACATCTTAAATCAGTTCAAGTACTAAAGAAATTAAAAACACCTCAGTGACTTCCCACTGAAGCTGATACGAAGCCAGGAAACTTGTAAAATGTGGTGCCTGTACAAAGATGCCTAGCTTCTTTAGAACTGTCAGACATCAACTGGATAAAACTAAACATAAACTTGAGATATATTTGTGTCAAAATTTTGTATTCTCAAATCATAGCCAGAAACTGAGTCAGCAGCTGACACGCTGTTGCCTTTGTTCCCCATTTCTACAAAAACAGGATGCTAATTAACATAGAGTGAGCTATTTTCTGAGCTAACACATGCATACATAATAAAAACACAGCATGTATTCATATGTACATTGCATAATTAACACGTGGTCAAAAAGGAGGAAACAAAGCAACAATAAATAGCTAATTTTCACAAATGAACAGAAGATAGCAGTGGGATGCCAGTTGTTCAACATTTTCATAAAGGATCCAGAAACAAGGATGAAAAATAAGTGGCAAGGTTTACTTTGCATAATTTTATGTCATCAGTTATCACAGCTGACTGTGAAGAACTGTAAAGGGTGTCAATCCTGAATTACTGAGCAATAAAACAGCAAATAAAATTCAGGGATGGAAAATTTTAATACATAAGAAAAAATACCTTGTTAAAGTAGTGCACGTCATTGTCTATCTGTAGTTAGTACTCTCTGACGAGGTCACAGACAGAAGATCTCTGGAAACGTAATCAAAGTGGTAAGTGAAATGTAAGGATTTATCAAGAAAAAACAGGATGTCATTATATGGAGGACTGATATGCCCGTATCTTCAATATTACACGCGGTTCTGATCTCCATCTGAAATGGGAACTTGGAACTAGAAAAAGAAATAGCAAAGGGGCAAAAAGGAAGATCAGGAATAAAAGGAAAACTGAAAATGCTGAAAATGCTGAAAATGTACTTTGAGATTCTATAGAGAAGCGATGAGGTAGGAAATGGCATAGGTCCTTCAAATCATGAATTACATGAAGAAGGTGCATAGGCAATACACTGTATTTACTTTGACCTTTCTTCAGTTCTTTCCAGTGCCCTGGTCCTTGTACAAGAAGAGATAGCAAAAAACAAAAAACAAAAAAAAACCCTGCTGAACAACCTATTAACATTCATTTTCATAGCTATCTCTCCCTCTCTACACACACACACACACACATATATATGTATATTCACACATATACATCTTTTTCCAACCAGTGGTCTCTAAACAAGAGAAGGAAAGTCTTAGCCTACTTTGTCATGGCTCATTTGGAAGATGTTCCTTATCTTCAAGTACCTTCTCAACACAGCTCTAAGCCTTTCAACTTTACTTTTTTGTGTGTGAGATAAGGAGAAATGAAAATTATCAATAATATTCCAGATGTGAGCAAACATTTATGTTTTCTGCTTTGCTCTTTGTTTGTTCACTAATAATTTCTAATATGTTCTATTTGCTCACTATCCCATACTCTTTCTTCCAGTGTCTGCTAGTGAGTCCATTTAAATGTTGGAGAGAGGATACAGGGCTGAATTAGCCTTTGATCTGGTGCAGCATGTTATGCACATTCAGACAGTGAAGATGCAAATTATTGCTAGCTATGTAGAATAGCTGAGATTGCTGAGACACAGTGTCACAAGTCTAGAAGATTATAACAAATCCTTCCCTGACTCCCTGACTACGGCATTGACAAAGAAGAGCTAAGGACCTACATGGAACAATCTTCCTTCAGATAAACTCTTTATCATGCTGAATATTAAAAAAAAAAAAAAAAAAACCCACTGGTAAGTAGGGAAAACTTTCAGATTGTTTTACAGTTTCATCTATGAAAACCTCTGACAAATAACACAGTTCAACAGTACAATGGCTGAAATTAGACAAGGTGATAACAACTCTGAGTTTACTGGGTCTGTCATTCCAAAGATTCTCAAAACTTAGACTTGATGCAAGCAAAGAAGGAAATAGGAAAAAACTGAGGCTAAAGGAATCACAGAATGGTTTAGGGTGGAAGGGACCTCTGGTGATCATCTAGTCCAACCTCCCTGCTCAAGCAGAGACCTCTAGAGCATATTGCCCAGGATCACATCCAGACGGCTTTTGAATATCTCCAGCAAAGGAGACTCCACCACCTCTCTGGGCAACCTGTTCCAGTGCTCTGTCACCCTCACAGTGAAGAAGTTCTTTCTCAGGTTTAGGTGGAACTTCCTGCCCGTTGTCAGTTTCTTGTCCTGTTGCTGGGCACCACGGAGAAGAGATTGGCCTCATCCTCTTGACATCCCCCCTTCAGATACTTATACATGTTGATGAGATCCCCTCTCAGTTTTCTCTTCTCCAGGCTGAACAGGCCCAGGTCTCTCAGCCTTTCTTCATAGGAGAGGTGCTCCAGTCCCCTCAGCATCTTCACAGCCCTCCACTGGACTCTCTCCAGTAGCGCCATGTCTCTCTTGTACTGGGGAGGCCAGAACTGGACACAGTACTCCAGGTGAGGCCTCACCAGGGCTGAGGAGAGGGGCAGGATCACCTCCCTCCACCTGCTGGCAACACTCTGCCTAATGCACCCCAGGAGACCATTGGCCTTCTTGGCCACAAGGGCACACTGCTGCCTCATGCTTCACTTGTTGTCCACCAGCACTCCCAGGTCCTTCTCGGCAGAGCTGCTTTCCAGCAGGTCAACCCCCAGCCTGTCCTGGTGCGTGGGGTTCTTCCTCCCTAGGTGCAGGACCTTGCACTTGCCTTTGTTGAACTTCAGGAGGTTCCTCTCCGCCCACCTCTCCAGCCTGTCCAGGTCCCTCGGAATGGCAGCACAGCCTTCTGGTGTGTCAGCCTCTCCCCCCAGTTTAGTATCATCAGAAAACTTGCTGAGGGTGCACTCTGTCCCTTCCTCCAGGTCATTGATGAATACATTGAACAGGACTGGACCCAGGACTGACCCCTGGGGGACGCCACTAGCTACAGGCCTCCAACTTGACTCTGCGCCATTCAGCACAACCCTCTGAGCTCGGCCACCCAGCCAGTTCTCCATCCACCTCACTGTCCACTCGTCTAACCCACACTTCCTGATTTTACCTAGGAGGATGGGATGGGAGACAGTGTCCAAAGTGTGACTGAAGTCAAGGAGTCAATCATCTTTCACCTGTGCATCTTAATTTTGCGATGCAAACAACTGTCTAACCTGTATGCATTCTTGTGGCTACAGAAAGGAGCTTGAGGAAGAAGGTAAGCATATATAAAATGTGTTTTGCTTTTTTCTTGTGTGTGTGTGTGTTTTTAATATCACTAAAGAACAAAGTGAAGAACTTGAACTTTTCTGAGGGCAAACAAAGTCAGGCTATAAACAGTTCATGGAAACCATGGACATCTAACTATATGGCGTAGGGATGTGTAGTTCTTAGATTACACACCCTAGAAATCTAAAGTCCTCAATCTTATATTTTATATTGTGAATTCAAATCAAGAAATTTTCAGGAAAAAATAACATAACAGTAGGCTGATTTTAGAACCTGATTCACACTTTTAAGTAAGTGGAGCTCATTTAGAAGAGTATTAAGCACACACAAGTTTCTAATTTTGTTGTTGCATTTGCTATAGTCTCTTTACTCTTAAATTTTACCTCTACTAGATATTTAGAGGCCGTTACTGCATGTTTGCAATGGGCTGCAAGAAAAACAAGACAATTCAAGGTTTCTGACTACTTTACAATTGTTATTTGTGTTTCCAGATAGAAATCAAATTTTCCACACAAAATCAAATTTTACAGATTGAAGAATATGACTTACACTTGTTCTCAACTTGGAGAGCCTTCTTATTTGTCAGTCACCCTTTTTAGAACATGGATCATAAAACTGAATTTCCTATTCCAATAATTTTCACACTAATGCCCACCAAACTTTTAATACCCTCGTTACCTTCCATTCTATGTTCACATCCAAGGACCACATTTATTCATTTTCTAACAAGTTATCTAGCCTTATACACTAAAGGACACCACATTCTTTTTGAGCTACAGTTTTCCTGTCCTTCATCCTATAGTCCTTTTCCTATGTGTGACACCTGCAATAGTATATGAATTTTTGCTGTTTTTCTGTAAACTCTTTGAAAAAAATCTGGGATTTATGAAAATAAAAAAAGTTGGTGAGTTTTTTAAGGAAGGTTACTCTGCAGAATTAGAATCTTACCAATTTCTATCATCTGTAAGTTTTACTAGTAATTATTTTGCACATTCTTCCAAACTATTGACAAAAATAATAGGCCAAAAATGAGTTTCTGATTAGCCTGACAGGAATGTTCTGGTTGAATGAGGATTCCCTATATACTTCTATTTTCAGATGTATTCATTAGGGTAAAATATAACTATTAAACCCGTATTTCATTTCTATAGTGATTACGCTCATTGTTTTTAATCAGAATGTTGTATAGTACATAATTAAATACTTTATAAACCAAGAAAAGTATATATCAATGGAAACACTGTTAAAGAAAATTGTAATCCAATGAAGTAAAACACCAAATTTGCTTGTTATCTTTAAAACCGTGGTGACTGACATTGTGGGATATTATCCTTTAATTCCTTCTAGAAAACAACATGTATTTGCTTTTCATTGGCTCAATATCATGTGAATAGATGCCGGTTAAATTAAATTATACAGTTAATTATTTCCCTAGCATTTATGGCTCATCAAATTCACATCTCATTCCCTAAATTTGTGGAGGGAAAAAAACACCACCACTAACAAGAATCTTCACCTGATTTTCCTAACTGGATGAGGAGCAATTATTTTAATTGTTATAACAAGTCACTTAAAAAAAAGCAGTTGAGCAATAGCGTTTGATATCTAGAGAAGAAATTTGACAGTTACTGGACTACACAATTATTACTGTGTACACATAATTATTCTGAAATGTCTTTTCTGAGGTCTGAGTACTAAATACGCTGTGTAAGTTCATCTAATTTGCTGCTCATCAACACTCACATGGAAACATAGGTATTTATTATTTAACATACTTGCTATACACTTCAGCACTTGGATGTTGTACTTGTCTAAACCTCTGGAAATCAATTGTCAACCCCCTTCTAGGCAGAGCTATCTTCCATCAGGCTGATCAGCTACTCTTTGACAGAAGTTCTGAGCTAACCAGCTCATCATTACCAAGGCCAGCAGGGGCTGGCATGCAATTGCCTTTCATCGTTAACACTATTAGGAATAACTGCTAGGAAAGGCAGTTGTCCTGAGTAGCCACAGTGAAGGGCTGGTTAGGCAGAGGAGCAGCAGTTCAAAGCACTGATCTAGAATCAAAAGATGACTGAACTAATAAGGATGGATAACAGAGAGAGCTGGATTTCTATATGAGTGAAAAATGACTGCTGAATGGATAAAGTCCTCTTCCTATGGAAAACAAAAATACTTTTTTCCAGAATATGCAACATACCTCTTATCAAGAACATTTACAACGTTGCAAGGGCTCTTCTGGCAAACTACTAACCTTGGAATGCTTTGTACGGGCTCCTTTCACTTAGCAGCAAGAGTCATGCATGCATGCTGCAAACTAGCTGAGCACACTTCCCCCCCATCCAATGCCTTTAATAACCCCTTTTAGGAAATAAAGTAAAAAATAGAAACGTGATAGAAAATATGTTAGCTATTGCCTCTAAATTCCATTGCATTGAAGTTTTCTAAACCTTGGCCTTTAAATACTTGCATATATTTTTACTAGGCCTACATGCGTGTGACATATTGGGGTACCTTATGGTATTTAAGACCATAATTTTTTCCTTCTGTTATGTCATTCTCTAATAACCAGGAGTGCTGACTCAGTGGACAGCTTCCTAGGCCAGGAGCTGTACTCTGATGAAAGGTTGTGGCTGCTGCTGCTCAGGTGCTGGACCCATGCAGGCTGTATATATGGAGGGCAAACTATGAAAGATGCTGAACGTGTACTGGCTTTATACATCAGACTGTCGGAGCCAACAGGTCAGGGCATCCTCTTAGATGGTTAGATTACTGAAGCATTAACTCAGCACAGTGATTCTCTACCAAATCATGTCTTGATCCCTTCAGAACATGAGAAAACCTATGGCAGCCTAAAATAAAGATAACTTCTTGAATGCTCTTGCAAACAATACTGGCAGGAGGAAATTTACTATGTACCAGAGAAAATACCTTTGTATGCGTAATAATGTGTTTTTGTAAAGTCTGTTTCCCCTCTTCCTCACAACTAGACTCCTCTGGGTGGATACAGATGGAACTAGTCCTACCAAGGTAGTCAAGGACAAGGATTGGCCGTGACTGCAAACACGCTGTCAGCAGCACTGAAAAATCAAGCGTTACTCTGCACTGTTAACAATGAAATTTTAGATCACTGGAGAGTTTGGTGGGAAAAAAGAAAATTAACACCAAAAGGTAACACAGTTAGGATTCTGGGGATCTAAATTTTGAATCTCAAAACTGTTCTGTAGACCTACATGTACGCAACTTGTTCATGGTAACAAGGTAAAGGAGGGAACAGATCTTGGATATTTAATTGCACCAAAGCCAGAATCTTAATCTTATGCATCTTTCATAACACCATGCCCTTCCTGAATTGTTCAGTACTGTCTTCTGTCTCTCTTCTTTCCAGGAAGAAAAAAAATCACCTAATTCTCACACGATAACCAATTTGTTTTTAAAAATGAGAAATCGTCTAGTCTTTTTTTTTTGTTTTGGTGTAAACGCTAAAGACAAATATTTGGATTTTTTTCTAACTTTTTCCATTTGGTTTGGTATTTGGAGAGGTACAAGTTTACCTATAGAACCTACCTGTGGACACTGAAAATAAATTGGTATTTTTGACACATGACAATAGAAGTAACTATACATAACATGGATTATTTAAATGATGCCATTAATAAAATACTTGGATGCTTTTCTTTGGGGATAGGGAGGATATTTTCAATTTCATCCTATTGCATAACTAGTTAGGTAATGCAGGGAATTAAAGGTATATAGAGGGAGTCATCTGGGGGAAAAAAAAATTCCTTTACTGGTCTCATAGATAGAAAAAAACAGTTTTCATATTGCTTGTTTGCTTTCTTTCCATATTGTTCAAAGAAAAACTGTAATAACTTTTAGACCTTTACCAACAAATTTGAAATCACAATAACATTTTGCATTTAGGACTCCACAAAACAAAGTATTGTTGTAAGCGTAACTGTAAATTAGCAACTTGATGTCTGCCACTATTCCTCCATTTGGCATTTCACGTATTGTTCTCTGAGAAGCCCTAAGAGTCAAAGAGAAAAGCAGACACAACCTGACACATAAAACATAAAAATGTACCGGAATATACCACTTAATTTCTTGTGCCAAAAGAAAATGGAAAATTATTTCTATTTTGTATATTTCACACATTACTGATGCCAATATTGCTGATAAAATATTCCACCTTTAGCAACAGCACACAAACACGCACGCTGTCATCCTGAGCCTGGAAGTGCTTTAGAAAGACAGGCAAGCATTTATTTCCATTTTGAATACGAATGAGCAAAGACCAAAGGTATTAAGCAGCCTGTGTAACGTCACACAAATCAGTCACAGAATCTGGGCTTGTGACTTTTAACCATATGCTTATTCATTAGTTCATGGATTTCTTGTCAGTGTCTTGAGCTTCTAAAATATTCATCCTTTCCCTACTACTTTACACCGCCATCTTTTGTGCTGAAATCCTATCAATTTTCATTATCCTATAGTGTGACCATGTCAACTTTCAGATTAAAACTCTTCAAATACATGGTTATGAAGTGGTTATTGCTGATGGCAGCTATTTCCTTTTCTGCTCGTTTCAGATTAAAGCTTTTTATAGATATATGCTTGCAATATATCTTTTTTCTCGTAGCTGTTCTTTATATTTTGTGCCATTCTGTGCTAGCATACTGTTGAGATATTTTCTCTCAGAGATGGCTGTTTCTCAAAAGCTGATCCCAAATTTATTTAGCAATTACCTTAAAGTTTTTGAAAATCTTTTAATATGCAACTTTTAATAAGTTACATCTGAAAGCAGTATTATTTCTTCAGAGAACATAAAAAAGTTGAACATAACCTGATGTTTACTCTTTGTATAAATGAGACTACCTGTGAGAAATGATACCCCTCTCATATGTTAAAATCCAAAGACAACCAAAAATTAGAAGACCACAGAGCTCAAAACTATGATTTTCATCAAATATAAAACATGAAAGAGGTAGACTCTCAATTAAATGGCTGTTTTTAATGCTGTATATGTTTTGGGAAGACAGGTAAGAGGCAGCAGTTACCAGGAAGTGTTTTTAAAGAGAAAGCAAATACAGAACACAGAAAAGCAAAGAAAAAAACATACAAGGGAAAATGATTTTTTTTAATTAAAAAAACAATGAATTGCATTAAATGTAGCTAAATTTATCTTTTAAAATTAAATTTATCATAATTATCATAATCAAGAGAAAACCATTAGTATAATGAAATATTTTTTTCCAGTGTATTTTTTAAAAGGAGTCTCAATATTATGAGTCACTATATTAATTACGATTGCAGCACATAAAAAATTTCAAAATAAAGATATTAGTGCTCATTATAACAAGATTCACTCCATTATTTTTTGTAATTATTAGAAAATGAATCACATTGCCTGCCTATGAATTTAGGTTTCTATTGAAATGGCTGGCTCAGCCTTTGATTTTATGGACATCAGAGGCAACATTGCTTATAAGATGCTGGAAGCTGTACAGTTAACTACGCTGAAAACCGCTTAATCATGGTAACTCCTACAAATTTAAAATAATTTAAAAAGAAATTGAAGCACAAACAAGAAGCCAACACAAAACTGGACAGACTGGTGTGCTTCCAGAGAATTAGTAATTCATTAACAGCTTCTATAACACTTCTGATTTGAAGCAGCACCCAAACATGAAACAACCTCTTTGCAAATATCCATGGGATATGCCCCTAAAGGAGTCATGTCGTAGCATGACTCTATATAGAATGCTTAAGACCATATAATTAGTAATTATAAACAAAGTATACCAATGTTCAGTAACTGTGTTGTTTCTTATACTACCACATCCATCAATTTTTTGCTTGTTGTTTGTTATTTATTGTTTTAAAGCCTTTTATCTACTTAAAACAAAAGTTTTCCATAAAAAGGGTTATATACTGAGAAGAACAGAAGTCAATGCTGCAAACTAGGCTGTAGATATGATCAGTATTCTGACTAGTGGAGGGAGGATGCAGAAGGAAGATTTTAAATAAAATCATTGGCCCAACTGAAGAAGAGGAGAGCTTTGACAGTTACTTCATCAGGGACAGGATTTCACCACGTTCAATCAACTTAATAACATGCTTTTGTTAAGATATATTCCTTACTTTATGTTTATCACTTACGTGTCACGTTCCTTGTAGAAATATTCTTTAGTTGTGAGTCTTGAAAGTATGGAAATGCTGTCTCTGATTATATTTTCAGAGTGCCCTCTAGCAAGTCAAAGTTAATACAAACACACCAAAAATGTGGACAACAACCCAAGAGGAACTTTCAGGAAGAAGCTGGAGAGACATCTGGATGGTTGTGGAAAAGCAGAGCTCAAAAACAAAAGCTGTAAACAGAAGCAAGTCACACGTTACCTATTGATAATCATAGGGGAAAGGGTTTAGGCAAGGGATTAGGCACATGGAAGGTAACTGTCAAGAACGATACAAATATGCAAGAATGTCTGTCTTTTCTGCTTTTAATGCACTGCTCCTCAGATCATGTGTTCTTTGAACACATGCAGATTCTTATGTTTTTCTTTTCCCAGTTACAGTAATTTAGAAACAGATCTTTAAGACAGATTCAGCAAAAATCTTCATTTACAAAGGGACTATATTTACGGGGGTCAGCAAATAATATTTAATCCCTGTAGAAAACATAAATCTGGCTAGCGGAGAGTTCACAATAGAAAGTTCTCCGAGAACTCTATTGAGAGTTCTCTCTCAATTTTTATATTGCTAGCACAAGAGTGGGGTTAACCCGAACTGTGCTACGCTAAAGAAAACTACAGGCTGACAAAAGGAGAATTAATTCACAAGCATTTAAAGGCTTGTCAACTCTTTCGCTACACTTTGCAGATCAGAACCAGACAAAGACAAGGAGAAGGTGACTCATCTTACGTGCCCCCGCTGGTCTCTCCTGTTTGACATCTCCCCCAGGAGGTTTCATTACATGCTGTCCAGAGCCTATATTCTCCTGAACGGGCTATAGCTATTCTAAGGTTTCTGCCAAAATGAGAGGTAGGGAAAGAATATTTTAACAGACAGCAAGAGTAGGGAAGGATTAGTCTGTTATGGAACGGCTTGAGAGGGCAGGAGTACAAAGTAGAGACTGGTGGCATACTCAGTTCACACAGTTCCCTTGGAACCATATTTACCCTAACTTATTGAAGTAAAATAATTCAATTTTCAAACTTGCATTGACAACAAGTTTTTGTTTTGTCACTAAGCTTTGCATTAAGTATTAGGTCACATTTCACAATGCTATATACATACACAGGTACATGCAATGGATTTGAACAGAGATTCAGTACCTTTTGGGTTGTTTTTAGATTTCTTTAAACTTCAGCTGGATGTAACACACTTGAACACTTTCCTTGAGCTATCCACCAGCTCTTGATTTCACTTTTGAGAGTACCAGCTTGCTTTTACCATGCTTCTTCATAAAATTGTAAGTTTGACTATAAATTGATTGCAAAGCTGCTGCCCATTCTCAGGTTTCCAGTGCTTTCAATAAATAGAAGTTTTCTTTGACTTAAAAACTTCTGATAAAGGGAATACTCAATCACTTCATTCATCAGATAAGTCTGAACTTTAAACATAAGAGAGTGGCGGAGTAACAGGGAGTGGGCTCAGGAGAAAAAGAAAAGCAAGTCAGGGTAAGGAGATTCATTTGCTTCACAGTCCTTTGCGGTTTGATTATAATTTGTTACTAAATCTTTGTCCTAGTATAGTGAGTTGTAATAGACAGCAAAGGACAACTTTAAACCATAGCTTGATCAAATGATACCAAATCTGGTTTTGTGAGGTGTATTTCAAGAAGCCTCTATTTCCAAGAGCAGTGATAAAAATGCTTACATCAAATTTAAAGCAGTTTTACGTATTGTTTTCCTGTATCAAAATGTGAAAACCTTCCTGCTTCACTTTATGCTTTCCCCAAGGAAAAAAGCAATAACATCAACTCAATGCAATTCTCAAAAACATCTAATGAACTTAGGAGAGCAAATCCTAAGCAGGTCAGCAGAACTTCTGCTGCCGAGTTAAATATCACTGAAAATCCAACCTTAGCCCATAATTAAGACAGACAGGAGATTTGGAAGAGGAAGCAAATCAACATGCTAAAGTTGCTCTGAACTCCCAGGACCAAAGTGAAAACAATCAATCTAAAGAAAGCGGAAGAACATAGCTATTGCAAGATTTAAAATAATAAAGCTACACATGCCCAAAAGTCTATGTTGCAGGTAAGCAAAAATATTCAAATGTAACAACCTCCTAATCGGAAAGGATATGGAGAAACCTAGGATCTAAAGTGTCATCATGAGTTTAATACCCTTAAAGCAAGGGCACTGAAAATAGCCCTGTCCAAAAAGAAAATAAAATTACATTAATACAATAAAGACCCATTTCTCCTTTGTCATTCTACCTAATTTTGTGACTCCCTAGAAATACAATAAATAAATAAATAAATGGGAATTTTGTCTGTTCTTCTGTTTAAGGCATACCTAACAAAATAATTCCATGATTTTTTTAAATTTATTTTCTAGTCTTAAATAACAACAGTTCTCAGTCAGCACACTAAATATCAATTTACTGCTTTCCAATAGTGAATTCAGAGCCAGAAAAAAGGAAGGCCACCACTGGAAAACTCCAATCAGCCAACTGCTCAAGCACATGAAAACAGAACTTTCAAGTACAAAGAAAATATGCACCACGCCACAGCATCTTCATTCTACAGGGGTCGAGGAGTATATCCTGAACATCATTATGTTTCCCAAGATCTACAATATAGCCAACTTTAAATGCACTTTGCAATACTGTGAAAGAACGAGGCTGAAATTATGCTCGAGACAGCATTGCATATGTTGCTGTCATGTGTCACCTACTTAACTTGCACTTACCTTAAGGATGCCTAAGGAACAATCTTATATTGCATCAGAAGCAGCAAAAGTCAAGTAGCTACTACTGATAGAAAATGTGGGTTCATATTTTACCTTAAAAGGGAACAGAATAATTCAGTGAACTATAAACACAGTCTTGCTCACCTTCTCCCCGAGTCAGTAAGTTAGTCATACTCAAACAAGCAGTTCCAGCTGGAAAGCTTAGCCCTGTACACTAACAATTTAGAAACAGGCACTCACCTAGGATAAGGATTCAACATCCTTTCCAGATTTGACAGATCTATTCCATATCTTAGGCAAGTAATGACCAGTTGGCTATTACCTATTTGTATTTTTAGACTCCGTTCCTCCTCTTAGCTAGATTAGTCAGCAGTTTAACTCAGAGAAGCCTCAAAACTCGAATTCCCTGGTAAGAGAGTAGTCAGCTTAATCACCTGAAGGAATCTGGGCTTGAAATACAGAGAATAGAAGTAGACTGTGAGATTTCCCCCAGAATCTCTTTTTGGGAGTATCTGACTATACTAAACTTGGCTTTTTATCTCAAAATGGAGGATTTTACTGTTTATCTGGATATTATGTGTTGTCCTGCCTCAACACTGTAATACCTTCGTATTTGGCTTTTACCTTTCTGTGCTCAAGTTTCCTGGTTTATGAAATAGAGATAATTGCGCTTTATAACTTAATGGTTTTGAATGAAGTTAGTTCTCTAAATTGACACCTATCAGAGACCTAAACACAATGACAGCAGTACTATAGTAAACAAAAATAACAAGTCAGGTTTTTTTTTTTTAGTTTGTGAAGCACAGACTGCTCTGTGATTACATTTAGGAAGGCTCAGCACATGGTAAGTGCTTTACTAGATCATAGCCTTTTGTCAGTAAACACAATTTTGGTAAATATTGCCCAGGTAAAGGAAAAAAACATCCCTTCCAGAGCCAGTTATACGGTTCTTTACAGGAAGCATCCCCCGCTCCTTTGCATTGCAACTTCCTCTGAGATGGTTAAGAGTAACCAGGTGAGTAGCCATCCTGCTACTCTGGCAAGGAATTAACCCAGTGACTCTGCAAGTTCATTTGCCTGTAGTTATGTTACATGTTCACAGACACAATTATCCAATCCTTTTAATGAATTATCACATATTTAAGCACCATACAAACTTCATTTTATGGAATCTAATATCTAGAAAACTAATTCAAATAACTGTCTATATAGATATTAATAGATCCAGAGAATGTCTTTGGCAAGGCGCACTGGACATATTTGTTTTCCATGCTGCAGCGCCTGGGCTAAAAACTATAATTACACAGTGACCTCAATCCACTTCCTCTCCCATTCAGATACGCAGCTTAAATTCAAAATGATTTTGTCTTCCCATAGCAACCAGGCAATCATGCCTGTTGTACCTATTACTTTTTTGGTTGTGTAATCAAGTCACTAACTATTATGCAATACACTGATTCAAACATGCAAAGCGTAAACAGAGGGGCACGGTACACAGCACATGTTCAGTCCTTGCAGATCACCCAAAAATCAATTTATCTTGAAGGAAAAAAATGAAAAACAAATCCTTATGCACAAAACACTGTACTCGAGAGAAAAGAACAACTAGAAAAATGAACGTGTTGCTTGAAACACTTTCTGCCGTTAAGGAGACTGAACAAGTATGATAAGGCAACGACACTAAACCAAGCCACAAAATGGCTTGGAATAAGTGATTTTTCTATAATGACGTCAATGTCTTCTCTGAAAAAAATACATGGCCTTGACATCCAAACCATCTTGGAAATATTCATTAGAAACTTACTTCCTTTCTTTAGCTATGTTTGCATCAAAATGTCCGGCTGTGTATGTCTAAACTATTGTTTTTAAAAGGTAAACAGCATGACACACACACATATATACACAGGGATAAACAGCCATCAGGAACTCTTTCTAAATCCCTGATGTACTGTGCATCCAGCGCCAGGGAACAGCCTTTTTTTGCCAGTGTATCACACAACCAAAATCCATCAGCGCTCACAAGTTCTGTCAGAGACAAGAGGTTTAATTTAATCTCTGGCTACAATGCTACTTCTGAACAACGAAGACAAGCAGGCGTTTTAAGTATTTCAGATATAGCCGAACTACGTTTTCACAACTCAAATACTATTAGAGCAGAATACAAATATCAACCAGAAAAAGTATTTTAAACTCTTAAACAGATTAGGAGTTATATCATAAACCAAAAATTATACAGCAGGAAATGCAGTTCCTACTAATAGCTTCGTCTGCCTTTTAATAGGCTCTCTCCTACACTCTGTGCAAGTTAGTGTGGTGAGAGAAAAGAAAGACTTTTGAACAGTTGACAAAAACTCTTGGACTAATGACCTTCCAAATTTCTATTCCTGCCTCGTTCACTTCTGCGGTGATAATTCCGTAATATAAACAAAATTGGATAGCCTGGTCCAGCCTTTTCTGAGAGAAGGGGTCATTAATTTTGGAGTTAATATTTTAGGATAAAATTTTGTTACATATCTGTATATTCATGCACATATATTCATGTGCATTCATGCATAAATGTGCTGTGTACACGTAATATACCCTCATTCATACACAAACACATGTAAAAGCTTTGAGAAAATCTTTCACGTGAATTTGACTAAGTCTAAACATTTAAAACCTGCTATGTCCCTCCACCTCTTTCTAAAAAGATGCCACTTCAACAAGCCATAACACTGCCAGAAAACAAGCCATAACACTACCAAAAAAAAAAGACGGAAGAAAAGGTCATTTTAGAAAAATCATTAAACTAAGGTCCCTTGGACAAGAACTAGACAGTAAAGAGGTAACTCTCAACTTTGGAAACATATGGCAGTACTTAACCTTTGAAATAAAATAAAAATTGAATTTCATTGTATTTGGAGCTACTGAGGGTTTGGCAATATTTCATGCCTCATTTGCCATAAAAGTTATTAGATCTCAGTGAAGCATCAAAGAAGAAATCAGCATAGCCATTTTATGGCAAATGACCACAATAATTTAACTACTTCACACCTGGTTATCGGTCCTTACTCAGCTGATCACTTTTCTAAAGACGAGCCAGCCAGTTCTGGAGCTGCAGGCAACATACTCTTGGTTAAATTAATTTTAATGCTTTGCTGGTTTAAAAAAAAAAAAGGTGGGGAGGGCAGGACTTCAAGCATTGATGTTTCTGAAGTGCCAAATCCATAACCAAAGTCTAACAGTAGCCTCAGAAAAAAATAATCCAGCTGCGATTGACAACTTGCTTACCAGGAGAATATTTTAGACTGAAAATATATGCATTAGATTTCTCAAAAAAATTGACCACTGTTTTCAAAACCAATTTTAAGTTCAATTGTTTGATTCCATAGATCCTTATTGAGGCAAAAAATACAAGAAAAACTGTACTTTAGAAAGTCAAGTTACTTTGATATAAGGGCTTAAAATAGTTTTGCAGCTTAAATTCAGCCTCCTAGGTAAGGGTGGGGAGAGAAAATTACCGAAGTACACTAGCTATATGAATTGCCACCCAAAGGATCACTTCAGTTCAACACGTACTAGACAACATTTTCAGAAATATCTACGTAGTAAAATCATATAAGCTCTCTCTTTTTTCTTTTATATAATAATTATATCTCTTTATTTCCTTCTTTGCTGAGAAAAGCGGAAAAAAGATCTATATAAAAGATAGATATTGATACGGACTGAACATAATTAAATGTAGTTTTTATAGAGGGTAATCTTTGAAAGACTGCCAAAGATGACATCATTTATGCTATCCTTGTACAATTCACATGCTTTGCAAGTTTACTGAATATTCCATTTTTAAACAGCCGCCAATGTGCTAATTCTACTGATTTAAAGTCTAGAAGCTGCCCAGTTTAAACTATGTAAATTACCAACCTTTAAGCAATTATTCTATTTTATTGTCATCACCTCATTAATTCTCTACAGGTTAAACAAATTTGGATTCATATTTGCTACTTCTACGCTGCATCAGCAGCTCTTCCAGAATACTATATTAAGACTAATTAATTAAGACAAACTGCTATTGTAATTAGACTAAAATATGCATTTTTAGAAGAAAAATATCTTTTTATATTGCTACTGAGTTATAATATACTAAACACTTCTCAGATATTTCAGTTTCATATAATTACACTCAGGTAAGCATCATCCTTATGGAAATTACAGATTACAAAACATCCCAAACTATATGGTTACATCACGAATGTCTCCTATTCTTTACATGCTCATTCGGGATTTTTTTGTCCCAAAGGTGATATACAAATATGCAGACCTGCACCACGCTTGCTATGATCTAATCTGCTTCTTTGAAATACGGAATCAATTTATATAAAAAGAAAAAATCCATAGGTAGAAATGAGATCTAAAATGCTGGAACGACAGAACTCGCTCTGGATTACAAGGTGGTAGTGAGAACTGGATACTGAACTGAGAGTTGTTGATGTATCCTCTTCCAGGCAGGGATTAACAGAAGAGCATTTCTCCTCTCGAGTACCCCACTTTTTGCACCTAAACCTCACTCATTTATCCATATTATCTTCCCCTCTTCAGATCTACTTTCTGAGCTATCTGCCTGAACACTCTTTTGCCTATTTTCATCAAAATGAGCTGAGATAATAGATTAAACAGTCTTTGCTGGCTCAGCTTATTTTGACTAAATTGGGTTAGAGAGAGCTGTAAATTTTGGCAAAGAAACAGTGAGAAGATGTGTCAGGTAGGCTGAAAACTATAATCTTTTCAGCTAATATAACGGCTGCCTGAAGAAAACATCTAACCAAACTTTGAGAACACATTTACTTCAGAGCAGAAGCAACTATCAGCAGTAAGAACTAGAGCAATGTGAAAGTGCCACAGCCTTGCTTTGCCCTCTAACATCACAGTGCAGCCCAAGGACGAGTTTCATTAAAGTACAATACACTGGAAGAGCAGCAGACTGAAATGGATGTGAGCTTACATCTTCACACACTCTTGACCTTCACAAACTGGGAATCAAGCAAGCATGCCATATGGCTACTGAGAGAACACCTTGCACCACATCACAGGAGCATGCATCTGTACTCTTTCTTTCCTTCTCTAAATATTAAGCATATATTTTAATTGTTAAACTGTCATGGAAAAAAACCACTTGAGACCATTTCCAACTCTTGCAGCCTTTTATTATTCTCATGCATACCACCACTTTCACCCATTCTAGCTGAACTGATATTTTTAAGATGACTTAATTTTAAATCTGATTTTACCCAAAGATTTTCACAGATGATGACCTTTGGGCATTTTTAATAAGTACAGTTTGCTTTGATAAACTGAGTCCTTTAAAAAAAAAAGTTTCTTAATATAATGAAATGCCTCTCATGTGAGCATTCAATATTAGAGCAAAGACTTATAGAGATGTTGTATTTCATAAATAATTCTTTTACAGTATATATTTGTACTGGAAATACCCCTTTTTGGTGTTGTATTGACCATTGGTCTGCCTTAGGGCCCTGCATATTTTTCTAGTAGAAGTTTTTGATCCTTATGTTAAGCAAAACAATAATTTTAGAGACAGAAGCCAGTTCAGTCTCTGTATCCTGTCTGCCTACACATTACATTTTTCAGGTGACTAAGTGGAAGTAGGAAATACATCCTTTACGATGAAGTGTAAAAATAAAGTAAACTAGATGGCAGGAATCCTCAGAAGTCCACTTAATTCCTATATGGATATCAGAAAGTGCCATATTGAGCCATATGCTGCTTCTGAGGTGAGAAAATGAAGTAATCTCATGGTTATCTGAGAGAAATAGAAAAGAAAACATAATGAATATAACAGTGCTGGTCTGAAATATTGCCGCATGCTCACTTTATCAAGGTACCACGTTATTTTATCTTTTTATCCCCATTCAACCACAGCTTATAACATTCCATATTTGGAATAAAGGTAATTTAAAGCACCAGGAGCAATTTAACACAAGAAAACACTTTCTTAAACTCTGGGTCATTTTATACAGTTAAGCCTTCATTATAAAAACATCACCTTTGGCCGTCAAGGATAATGGGGCTCATCCACATACACAGACCCAGTGACTGGTGAAATAACACCAAAAACATTCATAGAGACTGTCCTGTGGCTATAATACTAGGTGCTGGAGGGAAAAAAAAAAAAAAAAAAGATTGGAATATATAAATGTGATTAAAACATAAGATGCTATTTTCCCTTTATTCCCTTTATTTTTGATCTTATTTTTGCCATTTTATAAGCTGTAGGGCTGGAGGAATACAAGCAATTTGGAATGAGTTCTTCCTTCTAGTGGAAATGAGAAGCATTATAAAATTGTATTCAGCTATCTGTTCAATGTGACAATGCACTAGATCCAGGACCACGAGACTGACAATTAAAACATTTTAGATAATATTAGGACAATTATTTGGTCAAGATACCACAACAGCCCATTTATAACTACTCAAACCACATGTCTCAATATGATGCAAGTATTCAGTCTGGGGAACTGTATGTCGTATAGGGCTTCAAAAAATTCATATGTCTAATCCACCAAAGCTTCACTTCAGGAGGAAATCTTATTTGAGTCTCCTTTTGTACGTTCCCCCTCACAAGATTTAAAAAAATCCTAGACTTGGTTATCCCGTACATATCTAACAGCTCCAGTGACATTACTCTGATTATTACTTTTTTTTTTTTTTTAAAGACTGAGAATAGCTTCTTTTAATTGTTTTAACAAAGTTACAAAGTTGAAACATTTTAGCTAATTAACTTCTGAATAAGACCTTGAAATTTAAGATGCAGCAATTGGAATTGAGATTTGGCAGCATGAAATCCCTATGAAAGCATATCAGTATTTGTAAGAATGGCAATTCCTTCTAGTTAGTCCCTGTAGTTAATTTCAAAGCTCTTACTTGACAATGAAATTTAAATATTCCTTTATTTTCATTCAAATTTCAGGAGTTGATACATTTCAGTTTCATAGGTATTTCATTTCTTTTTAAACATATTTACATCTTGTAATTTCTACAATATAAAACTAAATATTTTGTTTAGGCATTTACCTGCACAGCTGCAAGCAAATAGCACTATAGCGAAACAAGACTAGAATGCAGTTTTTTGCAGAAGGGGAAAAATATTTTATATAGAACACAAAGCACACAGATTCAACCAGCTTGAGAGAACAGGGAATGCCGCTAAATCAAGCATTTTCTTTGGACTATTGTTTCTTGTGATATTTCTATGTCTACAAACAGAGAGAGATGCTCAGTGAAGTTTTCAGAAGTACTGAATTTAGGTACTATTAACTTCTGACATCTTACTAGAAGCACCCTAAATAAAAAATAGGAATGCATTCTAAAATTACCTTTAAAATTCTGGCACATGATTCCCAAGCCACAAAAATTTTTCAAGACTTCAATTCATTTAATATTTTGAAATTGAATTTTTAAGGTAAAGACACTTGCCAATATAACCAAAGTATGTATCCCATCATGAGTAAGTTGGCTTTTTTTTAGGGACACATTATCATTACTGTTAAAATTTTATGCTTGTTTTTAATTCAAAAAAATAACCTATCCTATGGTTATAACCAAATTTTATATAGATTAAGTATAATCTTAACATTCCTTCTGTATGTAGAAAGCTAATGCACATAACGGTTTCTTAGACTGCTGTTCAACTAGAATACACGATTTGCTTACAGCATCACCATTTTATTCTATGAAAAGACTACAGATGCTACCAGATCAACAGCAAAAATATTTTACAGAGTTTCTAAGCTTCTCAGGTTTTTGTCTTAGAGTAGCACATACTATCCCCTAAGTTTTTTAGTAGAACTCTTACTAGACCAAGTGTGATTTTTAGATGATAAATCAGTAATAAAATAAGGCTCTAACAATCTCTTCAGATGGAGTTGCTTTCCATAACAGGCTTATGCCACTATAAATGTTATCCATGATGCTGTAGATTTTCTCAAAATTTATCCTAACTAAAGGAAACAAACTTACATATATCTCCTTCTAACTTCATTTAGTATAATTCCATACCTAGAAAAAGAAAAAAGTATGTTTTATCCAGGAAGCTAATGTCAAAAGTGCAATCAAATTAAAAAGTAGAATGCAGGTGGAACATAAAAACTCTCTTCAACCACCCACTGATCGAATAATTGCTACGCAAGTGCTGTTATCATCACTGTTTTTTTTTTTTTTAATAAAATATAAAGACTTAAACTTCAGGTAATTACAAAAACGTAACCCTTACAAGCTCTGTAATAGAAGAGACACGGATGTTGCATTTCAGATCAACCTTTTGTTACTCTTTAGGTTACAAATTTCTCTCCGTTTATACAACTTTATAAATGGGGAGATGGCAGTCCAAGATATTTAATATTTTCCTTGGGAAGAGAAGCTGTTTCAAAGAAAAGAATCTTCTGTAATTCAAATGAAAGTATACGTTTCAAAATATTGGGATGAGAGAATTAATTAAGCAAAGATAATAATCATCAAACTGGGTTCTCATCCCACTCACATTAATTTCCTAGCAGTGTAATCCCATCGTCTTGCATAGAATTTTTTCCAAATTCACCATTGTCATAAGAAGCATGATGAACATCAATAAATAGCTTCTTTTCATTGAACATTATAAAACTAAAAGAATGAAATTGAAAGGATTCACAAGATTATCAACAATGGAGGAAAATATTCTCTTGCTATGTTCTCTGGAAATTCTCACTGTTAAGTATTGCAGCTAGGAGACAAATACATTCAAAAAGAAAAAAAAAAGATCAGGATAGATATGCTAGATAACAATATTCAAAGTTTTAATATTGCTCTAAATCCAAAATCTGTGTTTCTTTTTGTTTAGTCGTTGTTGATATCTACAAGCGGATAAAATGCAATTGTTCAAGATTATCATTCTCTCATTAACTTATTTCCACGGTTATAACTATGTTATACAGTATATTTTTATATTATACATGTAATAACAATCCCTAATAACCACAGATTATGTTCTATTACTGTTTTAGTCAATCTGAAGGGAACATACTCCTACTAAACAAGAGTAATGCACCAAACCAGTGATGGTGAGGAAGCAGGTGAAATAGAACCTACAGTCTTTACCTGAAAAAAAGTATTAAACCTGAAAAATAGCTAGTTTTGGATTAAACAAGTAAACCATAAACAGACAGAAGTTCCGAGTTATTAGCTCTTTAAAAACAGGCTTGCTAGTTTCTCAGAATAGAATTTGCTTTGCAGGAGATGGTGGAAAGTACCAGCCCCAAAATCCAAGAAGTAGTCTTTCTAGCGTGTGTAGGATGTCAGTTTTAATTGATCCTTACTCAAGTGACTGAGGTCCAAAAAGCCAAAATAAGATAGAAATGGATTTACTGTGAAATGAGCATAACAAAAGAACTCAATATACTGCAGCAGAGGCTGACCTTTAGGAATGCTATACCTGCAGCAGCAGCTTGTTAGAACTAACCCCATAGAGAAAAGCTTCTATTTGCAAAGCACATAGTCCCTCTATGAACAAAAGCTCAAATACATAACCGATACAAGCTACTGTGAACAATATAGTAGTTCTCTGTGCTTATTTATGTTTTCAGTCCAAAGGCTGCAAATTATGCAGCTGAGAAAGCTCTACGTGCTTATCTTGGAGCTGATTGTTCTAAAAATCCAAAACGTGCAACTCCAACAGGACTCCCGGTTACTGTGAGGACTATCACGAAGGCCATTGCAGACTCTCTCAGGTAGTATCCTGGCAGCTGACACAATCCCTACTCCAAAACCTATTGCCCTCAAAACGGTTCAAAAACTGTAAGGAAAGTTCCGTAAATTAAAGGTAAGAAACAGCTACTCTCTTTTGATGCAAAATCCCACTGTGAGTTGTCTCATTTTGTTCTGACTTGTCTGAGTTCCATCACATGCAAAACGGAGATAACACTAGCCTCCTCAGGTGTGTGGGGGAAAAATGTGATGATAGATGAGTAGTTAGTTAACATTCCTTAAATACTATTTATGTGTTAAAATATTCTAAGATAAATAGAAATAAATGGAATAAGCTGTCAATTGTCATTATGGAAAGATGTCATGATCAGAATGACTAAAGGTTTTTAAACTACAGTTTAATGTATTTGTTTATACTCTGGACAGGTGAACGTACAGCAGCATGACAAAATTTGCTAACAACACCAGTCTTTTAGATTAGGAAAGTCCAGAGGAACGCAACAATTATGCAATTTGTCAGTGCAATGGCAGATTGAAACTGTGCAAGTCAAGTCACACCGGGAAAATTTGCATGAGTCATATACATTGTTGAGTTTTAAATTAACTGTGTCTACTCAGGCAAAAGTCTTGACATGTCAGTGCAAGTGAGCACACTGAAAACATTAATAGTGCTGAAATAGCTATAATAGAAATATCATCAAAATGATATCGGGTGAAGAGGTGGACAGAAAATAATGGAAAATATTTTGCTGGAGGAATATTAATTATATTTTCCTAGATAATATTGTGTTCGGCTTTACATATTCCAACTCAAAATGAAATATTGCCGAAATTTGGAAGGCTGCAGACGGATATGGAAACACCTCCAGAGGTAAGTAAAGAAGAAAATCATTAGAATAATTTAGAAATGAAACAAACCAGAAAGGGCATTATATCCTGATTCTGTATAGAGCCTTCTGTGAAAAGCTTAAAGGTATCTAATGAGTGTCAAAGAAAACAGTTTCAGGCCAACTCATTCATCTTCATTCAGAAAACCAAATTCAGTAGAGACTGAATGGAAAGAAATGTAAGACGTATTAATGTAAGTAGCTTATAAAATGCTACCAGGGACAACAGAGTTCAGGGACTCAGTAGGATGAAGAAAAGAATGAGTATGTTGATAATGGGATACACTACATACACAGTAAATTGGATATTGCGATAAGGGATAGAACCTTTCCCCAAATTTCTATTAGCAGAAAAACAAGGCTTTTTATTGTGTAGTTGTTCATTATGGGTTTTATGAAGCTTTGAAAATATCCATCTTCTCATTTTCAAGCCAAGAATAACTTGTTAATAGTACCTAATATTTTTACTTTTTGAACTTATTTGTGCAAAACTTAAACCAATACGCCTCGTCTGAAGCCAGATACCCATTCAAGGAAACAGTGAATCACTTTGAAGGGTCTCTTTGCCAAGTGATAGAAGAAAAACAAATGAAACTTGAGAAAAGAAAAAAAAAAATCACTCCTATTGTCTTCTGCCAGGACATCAGGTCTTCTCTCACTGTTGAAAGGACAGTGCCCTTCTGTAAAGATGCACTGTAAGAGCCAGCCAAGAAAATGACAGCTGTGCACAAGGCATCATATATTCACCTTGTCAGTACTATAGAAGAGTGGATCTTGCCATCTTTTAAAAATCAAACATCATAATGTTACAATTCCTTGCCACTCTTACCCCTCCAGAAGCAGTATCAAGATTCACCTCAGCCTTTTTAACCGCACGAATCAGAGCTGGGAGCAGCCAAGATTTTCCTTCCCCCAATTACGATTCTTCCCTGGTCTTTAAAAGTCAATTGTTTGCTGCTTCTCACTGATCATATTGATTTCTTGACTTCATGAAAGCAATCCTATTCTTTTTGATTCTTTGGGAAAATGCTATGAGAGAAAGAAATTAAGAGGTGTCAGGTTTTGGAACTAGGAGCGTGTTGGAATACAAAACATGAATGTAATGGCAGAGCTTCTTATACAAACGAAAGCTTAAGAAATCCCCACTGTACTTTGGAGGTAGCAGGGACAGCAGGTTATGTCTGAAAGGCTGGCACAAGAGACACCTTTCTCCCTTATTCCTTCCTCTTTCTGACCCTTACAACTGTTTGTTTGATCCCTTCTTCAGGTAATGTAAATGTCCCCAGATATCCTGCTGTTTAGCTTTGTTTTCCTGTATCCTGCGTATTTGTGATTGCCTCCCAGAAATATGCCTTTTTTCTACTCCTCATGCTTGGGAGAATAAATAGGCTTATGCCTGTCTCGAAAGATTTTCCTCTCATTTATCATGATCACGATCTGTTACAGAGTCTATGATCTTTTAAAGAGTCTCACTCAGTCTTTTAAGATGTTTTGGGAAAGTAAAGCATTAGCCTTAAACATAGGCAAATCTCTTACTCCTCTAGAGAGGGAGAAACAGAAGCCAAAAGGACCAGTTAAATGGAAATACATGTCACTGCCTTTGAAGCCACCTTCTGCTTTGATATCAATGTGAAAATGAAAGAAAGAGCAGCAGAGATGTTAACTGGCAAGTGGAGCTGCAGACCAGTATTCTATTAATTCAACAAGGAGCTGTTTTAAAAGAGATGCTGGTTTGGTTGGGGCAGGCTTCAAAGCTTGATCCAGATGATCACCTTATTAAACCAACAGACGGGAACAAATGGTAATGTGCATTAGAGAAAGAGTTGCCTAGACCACTCTGTGACAATAGGCATCTCTTTACTGGGCTATGTCTCTGAGTTAATGATATTTGCCTGTCTTGATAAGAAACTGAAATTTTCACCTAAGAGGCACTATATGAAATGCAAAATGTTTGTGCTAGAGGGCTGCCACTTCAAATTGGAAAATGCCTTTCTGCCAGGAAGATCACTAAAAGACATGGTTGTAAAGCCAGACTGTCTGCATATGTGGTCCATACTGCATCTACATGAAGCTGCAGAAGCGATTCCGAGCAGGAATCCCTTAGGAGGGGAAAGTTCATTCTAAAGCAGAAATCAAAGAGAAATTTACCTGTCAGATGCTGGACACGCAGAGGACTCATCCTGAATTCAGGATTTCAGGCTGACTGGCTGGAAATTCACTGCTGACAGTTTTTCTTGACAAACTGTGTAAGCACTTAAGCATACCTAAAACTGGCTGGTTTATTTTGGGGTGCACGCTGACATAAGGTGGGAGCAGTTGGTTTACTGAAAGAGACCACTGGGTTTTCTGCAGTAAACACATAATAAACCACGAGTTTTCACAGAACACTCTTTGGGGGAAAAGTAGATAAAGACGACCTGGAAAAACTAGGAATAAATAGCAAAACAAAAAAAAAATTTTTAGCATGAGGATGAACACACTCCCACCCATAATGAATGATTAATTAAAAGCAAATATCAAAAGGCAAATCGTGCAAAAGAGAATTACCTGGATTATGAAAGAGTCAAACCAACACTGACACACAAAGACAAAAGATTAACACAGAAGTATAACATCTGTACACTGCCCAAGTCACAGATTTATCTACATAAGGCACAGAGAAGACTGAAGTATTCTCCCATTTCACATCTGGGAGAATGCAAGGTTCAGAGATTAACAGACTTGGAACTTAACATCTGGGTGCAGCTCTTTTTTCCCCACAACGGACAAAGTTCTCAGATCCCCCTTTAGCGATTTAACATCAGGATCTGATCTATTCCAAAAAATATCTACTATAATTTTATCCTCCCTGAAGAAAGATGCCATTACTGCTTCAGTCATTCAGGTTGTATCTCATTGCAGCTGAGGGCTCAGTCAAATTTAAACTTGGATTTGTTTTATGTGAATAATGAGATAGTGATTTTCAGTTTAGCAACAAGTGCCAGTGACTAGTTATCAAGTCCTAAAATGTGAGAATTAAATGCAATTTCATCTCCCTTGTTTTCATATATTAAATCAAACTGTTCTGTATTATAACATGTTATCATACTAAAATTCATTTTTTTATATATATATATATATATATATACATACACACACACACACACGTATTATTAACATGTTGTCATACCCATGTTGTTACCATAACCTATAACTGAGTAAATTGCTTTATATGGAAGTTAGAGCACAATTTAATGACATTTACCAACATGAGAATCAAATTCAATGTGCAGATTTTATATGTAAGTGCAAGAATGGTGCAAAGGGGAAAAACCGCTGATAACGAATTGAAAATCATTTGTCTAAAACATACGTTAATACTGAGTCTAAACAACCTACAAAATTTAGAGCCATAATACATTATCTCTTTAGGAAAATAAACCCCCAAAGGTATTTTAATCACAGAATAAAAAGCACACTACAAAATATATTTGACCAAGAAAAAACGTCAAAATGGCAGTTTGATAATACAAAGCGTAACTGAAAGGATTTTTTAAAAACATTTTTGGTTAGCTAGTGATTAAACGGTAACATTAATATTTAAATCTGTCAGAAGAGTGTATTAAGCCATTACAAAATTTAATTTAAACTATCCTAAAAGTTTCACCTGTGAGAACACCAAGCAGTAAAACAGCTTGTACATACTTTTAGATCCGATTTTGCAAGCAGTACAGTAACACACAGACACTTAACTTAATGAATACTTTAGGTTAGTTCATGATTTTTCTTAACATAAATTTACCTACTAAATTAAATTAAACCAGGTAAGTCACCTATTACTTAGGGATCACAGTTACATATCGACATCGATACATATCGACAAATTGTCCAGAAAAAGATTTACTACTGCCAGCATTAATGAATCCGAGATCTCATTTAATACAGAGATAATCTTTCCAAACTCTTGAATCCCATCACTTCAAAGCACAATGGTAATAACCACATTTACATCTTGCTATTTTTAAACAGTAAGTCCATCTTGGACTCTTGTGAGAAAAACAGCAGAAACAGCTTAAATCGAGTAATGGCCAAGGGTTCTGAACAGATTTCACATAGTACTTGTGCCATTTTGTCTCAGTCTTGATCTCCAAGGTACCTTGTTGCCAATCCAAACACTCCACAAAGTAAAGGCTGTCAATCACATCTTTTGCATAATATGTTTCATTTTTGCTATGTTTTCAGGTAGAGACGGGATGAGAGTAATAAGCCTGTCATTTGAGCCTCCACAGTGTTTAATTGCTAATTTAGGGCCTGAAAGAGAAAGGATTCAATAAACCGTATTTTACCATTCGATAGAAGGTGTTAAGTGCCAGTTATTTCCACAATATTTTGTACATGTTTTCAAAACAGAAGTAGTAGTCTATCTTTGTTTGAGTTGCGTACTTCTGAAAACTGGCTACTGCATTGAACTAAAATATATGAATCTCACACTTTTTCCAGCAATTCCTTTCCACATAAAGATCATAATTTAATCCTGGTTTTTACAGCCATTTGTATCTCAAAAATTAAGCATGAACATTGTCAGGTTTAGAATTTAACTTAAGTCTTGTTTGTATTCGCTTGTACTTGCTAAACATAGACCTAAAAAAATTTCTCACATTGCATGCGTTCATGGTGATTTTACTGTGATTTGTTTTTCACAGCAGATATCGATCCACTGATCTTAAAATTACTCTCTGCTTTTTGGTTTTAATATTTTAATACTAATTCCCATGTTGAAAAATGAAACTGTAATGCAAACTTGATGACAGAGGTCTAACTTCTTGAGCAGTTTTCAGCTTATATATGGTCCTTCAAATTACAGAGATTTTGTATTTTCCCACATAGAGGTGATAATTGGATACACTACGAATCCAAAGAAAATTAAATTACGATGGGAAGAAACAACCTGAAAAGGAAGAAATAAAATAAAATGTTATGCAGATAACAGATTTTTGTTGTTGTTATTATTAAGAAGTCAGTGTTCAGAGAACACAAAAGTCCCGTGAACTCACTGACATATAAGAATACATACATAAGTGAAGGTTGAAGATTGTTACATCATTTTTAATCTACTCTGACCATGAATGACAAACTACTGTTAAATATTGGGCTTTTGGTCCTATTATAACCTTCTTTTCTCTCTCTCTCTTTCTCTCAGAGGGGAAAAAAAAAAAAGTTACTAGATAACATCATCCAAAGCCACCTTTCTTCTATACAATGATTTTCTGCTGCTTTCTGAGTAGGAAAAGGTAGACTATTCACCCATAAACACTACGCTTTGAGGTGCATCACGCCCATTCAAACCAGAGGCGCTCTTCTAGCGTCACCACTAGCTGAAGCAGCACATCCCTTGGGACACCCACAGTCCATCCCTGGCTGCTGCTCCTTTGGTGGCTGGAGAACCAGAGCCTTGTCCCCTTCTTGGCTGCAGAGCCCGAAAGCGGGAGCTGACAGGGAAGGAGCCCTGTGAGGGACAGGGTGGCAAGATCCCTCCACCCCTGCACATCTATGGGGGTAGCAGACACTTAACTCCCTCCTCAAGCCATTTCCACTGCTCATTCCCACCGGGAGCAATTACAAGTGGTTCCTGACAGTGAACACCTGAACGGAGAAGCATGCAGAGTCAATACCTAAGCTTGAGCCTCGTGGCCAAGAGCTATGAGAGGCAGCAGCTCTGCTCCCCTTTGCCCAGTGAGCTCGCTCTGGGGGTGTCAGGAGGGGGAGCACTGTTGACACCTGGGAGATGGAAGAAGGTACGACTTAATGGTGCCAAGGGGCAGGTCAAAAACATGCGAAATTGTGTAGGGGGTTTTGTCACATTTGGAAAATACGTCACAAAGTGAAAGTTTACGGTTGTTTTAAGATGTTGAACGCTGTGTTGCTATAAAAAGCAGAAGGACTAAGTGAGCCCAGGGTGAACAGTCACCCAAACTAAAGGAAACAGATTGCAGCTTCATGGTCTAGAAGTTGCAGTCAGGGGCGAGGGGAGAGGAAAAAAATGTAAATATTTTAAAACTAGTTTCCTCCAAACAGGAAGACTACATGGTGCTTGAAAAACCTGTAATCAAGATAGCTGTGGAAAGCCTGCATACTATGCATGCTGCTGCTGCAGCATTGAAACAGCAAACGAACTGATGCTCTAATAAAGGTCCAAATGGTCATCTAGAGCATTGTCAAAGGACACAGTGATGGATTACACTCGCAAAATCTCTAACAGACTTAGCACAGACCAGGAACAGCTCACAATACAGGATCAGCTGCCCCGTAGGACAGATGACAAAACCCAGAGACCTGGCACCTCCAACCTACAATTAAGGTGCTGCTGCAGGAGAGGTCTAGCATCTGCCTTGCCAAGAAAAAGACCATGCTCGTATGCCATACAGGAGTCAGAGGATGTGCGTTGTCAGTGCTGAAAAGTTCATTCTACTTATCTTTAGCTTAGCAAAGGAGGTGAGGGCTACTAACACCAGTGCCGAAGAGGATGATCTGGACCAGACCCAAGCAAACATCTCCGGATAGAAAGCTGGACTCAAAGGTCCCACATGGGTCTATTCTTCCTCTGTATCAAGGGTTTCCCTGGTGAGGCAGGCTGCAGCCAAGGTGCTGCGTCCTTCCCTGACAGATCCATGAGCAAACTGAGAAACTCTGCAGGTTTCAAAGGTGCTGCTGCCTACTCGTTTTGGCTCTATGTCTGAAAGCTCTAAGGGAATTTAGTGGGGATGTCAGCAGTCAATTAAAATATGTTGACACGGAAAATTTGCCAACATGAGGAACGTGATCTTTGAAGCTAGCTGGCAAAGTCACAGCTGTGCCAGTTAGTCCAGGAAGCCACATTTGCAAGTTATTAAAATATATTTTAAAGGGATGTCTTCTAAAACCTCAGGCTTTGGCATAAGTGCGGAATGCAGGAGCTTAAATTATATTATAGGAAAGGTCTGCAGCTACAGGAAAACAAAACTTAATATGGATAGACAAACTCAGTTGAACATGAGGAGAGAAGTTCTGACCCTGATAAACAGCTGCAAGAGACTGAGAAGGAAAGCTGATTTTTGCCTCCTTTATTTCTATGTAGAAGGCATTTAAGAGTGGGAAGGTTTGGGGCTTTCTCTTACAAACGGTAAGGCAAAATTTCTCACTTTTGACAATGCTGGTGTTGGAATACTCGCAGTACAAAAAGGCATACAAATAATCATTCAAAGCAGCAGCATATTTTGGTGAGGGGAAAAATAAAAACAAATTAAAAAAAAATTTCAGTTTCCCCTCCCCTCCTTGAACTTCTCTTCCTGAGTGACAAACCTAATAAAAAGCACGTTCCTGCCTGTTTTAAATTGTCTTCCAAAACACAACAGACTAAATTCTCAGCTGAGTTAAATAAATTCAGTAGATCTACTTCAGATATTATTTCTCTAAAAATACCTATATATGGAATGTCATCTATTTTATTTTAAAATTAAGTTGTCAGTAAACGTAGAGAATACAAAAGAGATTCAATACAGTTTCATAGAATAAGGAGGTCAAATTCCCCACTACAGTCAACGTTAAATGATGCTCAAATCAATGCAGTTGCAAGCGCTGACACCAACTTAGAACTTTGCCGAGTAATTCCTTGTTCTGTATGTCGTGATTATTCAAAGGAAAAAAGAATGTTCATTCCTTTGAAAAAAAATCTCAATCTAACGCACAAAATAGAACTATTTTTACTTAAATTAGACAATTTAAACAACAATAAAATATAGGAGATTTCCTCTAGGTTTGGGAAATAAAATGAGAGAAGTTTAGCATTCTCATCTTCTATTCATTCTTTTGTACTTTCAGTATTATAACTTTTTTAGTGATCATTTCTGTACTTCCCTCTCTAAAGCTTTCACATAAAAAAATAAAAATAAGGAGCTTGCACTTCAATGTCTTGGCAGCATGCTTATCACAGCACAAGAGATAGATCTAAGTGAAAGGTTTCCTTTGATATTTGTCTCTCACATTATTGCGCCACGTCTAGCAGTGTGAAAAGTAAAATAAATAAAAACACTGCATATTAAAAAAAAAAAGATTCACAGCATGGAATAAAAGAAGAGGTATCATTTTCATCAAATATTTTTTGATAATCAACTTTTTAATAGTGCATTCCAGATAGTCTTACATAGAGAAATTAATCCCATCTGGGCATGAAACCAGCATTTTCTGTAGGGAAACTGAATAAGTATTAGAACAACTTAAATAGAAATTGATATGTAAAAAACAAAACAAATAACACTGCTTAAGGAATCTACTGTAGTGCAGCACTTTGCCACAACAAGGTCCAGGTTTCATCTCCTCACACAAGAAGCAAATTGACTGTTTAAAAATAATTCTGCTCTGAAATTAGAAGCATCCCAAAATTGTGCAGCAGAAGCATCTTTTTTTCTGCTTCTTCTTTTTCAAACTGCTATACTAACTATATTATTAAAAGAAAAAAAAATTCCGCAGATACACATCTGTTACACTAAAGTACTCTTTCAATCGTATATTAAGAAAATAGGGAGAATCCATACTCCAATTTGTTGAGCAAGCAACATCTGGGTTCATACAATGGCATGTTTTCACTCAAGTAAAACTCTTGTTGAGGTCCATTTAATCCAAATAGAAACATTGTTCAAACACTTATACAACTTTCTAACATTGCTAGGAAATTTTGAATTGAATCACTTTTTCCTTAAGAATATAGTCCCAAACGTAAAATAAAGAGAAAAGTTAAATCAATCCCACTCTTCACTCCAACTTGTTTAGAAGTAGAGAAGATTGTTTAGGTGTCAGGAATTATTCCAGGTTCAAGGTTGTTCTCATGCTTCTATTATTAGCCTACCTTATTATCTACCTCATTAATTTTTTTTTTGTTAAAGAATTCATCTGAAGAGGAGTGAGATAATTTCTTCACCTCATTCCCTCCCATAATCACAATCCTGGCAAACTATTAACTTTCAAATTAGAGTTTGATAATGAAACTTTTTAAAAATTGCCATACTGACCAGTCGTAATCTTGTCCAGTCTAGAACCTCAGCTCTAACAATAAGCATTGCAAAACACTTCAGGAAAATATAAAAGAAATGTGATTACAGGATAGCGTTCCACAGTGGAAATACCTTCATAATGGTCATAGATTTAAAAAAAAAAAGAGAGCAAGATGAAATTTAACTGGAAAATACCCTTCTTTCAGTAAAATGTTTTCTGAAATGGAGCTTTATTTACCTACATCACAAACAAACTTCTTATGTTATTGTTATGAATAGCATTGAGAGTAGTCTCTCATTTTGCAATTTTAAACCTACTTTCTAATTTTTGAAGTGCTCATTGCTTTTGCTTCAACAGTGTTCAGGGACGAAAAAGAGACTAGGATAAAAAAATTATTTTTCAAGCATAGATATAAAAATCTCTATTTAAGAATCTAAGCAAATTGATTTTTTTTTTTAAATCAGTTCTTTTCACTACTGTAAACTGTAAATTCCTGATAAGTTATCAGGAATGAAGTAGTGGAGACAAATTGTATTATAAATAGTCCTTTTTTGCTGTTATTTTAAAATAAATGGTCAAAGCCATTATCAGGGTTCTTAATTCTAAAGCAATGCTCAATCTGATGTATCAGTCCAAGAAGTAGCATGACAGAGGTATGATGTATTATTATCCAAAGAAAAAGTAATCTCTTGAAGAAAAATATGTTTATTAAGGCAGAATCTAAAGACAGTAGTGCATACTGCAAACCAAAAAATACACAAAATTGTTAATGCAGAAAATATATGCCCCAGTGGTATGGATCAGGTAAAATACAGATTAGAGAGAAATGCCTATGAATCATACACAACAATGTAGGCAGCAGTGATGCAGAATAACTGTTTTCAGTCTGGCTTTGTCGGCTTGATAATAACACGAACTCGAATTGCTTCAAGTTAAAGACCTGAACAAATAAGTTAAAAGAAAGGACTTAAATCACTTTTTTTTGCTGTAAGTTTTGTGGGGGTTTTTTGGTTTTTTTTTGGGGGGGGGTTGTTTATTTTTTTAAACAGCAGAGGTCAGAACTAAATCTAATCAGGAAGTTACTCTCACATCACCCTCCCCACAATCCATGAGAACTTTTGAAATACTGAATAGTCTTCTTAGCTTAGACCATGAAGCCAAAATCTGAAAAATATCTGGAAATAATGCAGACATATATACAAAAAATCATGTCAGCTTTTTAAAAATATATTATAAAAATGCAGAAGCTTTTTTTATTTTGAAAGCTAGGCCTTTTTGCAAACTTATTTAACTTAAAAATTATAAACTTTAATTAAAATTTTCCAAAATTTTGAAATGAAAAGTACTTTTGAACCAATAAATGAACAATATGATCACAGTGAAATATGTAATCTTAATTATTTGAAAGCTTTTGCCACTACTTTCTACAAAAAATTGAATGGAAATATCTGCCAAAATGACACAATTTCATTTTTGATGGATCAGCATCCTGGCAAAAAATAAAAAGCCCTCTTGATAAGCCTTCTATGGAAAACTGTTACACCATGCATGCAAAAAAAAAAATACTTGTCTATAGTGCCATCTTCATCTTTGAAGAAGAAAAAAAAAGTAAAAAAAGAAATAGAAGATGAAGGTAATGATTTCACCTTTTAATAAACATAACAGAACAAATAGTAGTTTTACTTATGGGGAGAGAGGACAGGGGACATGGCAGCTTAATGATTCTTAATACCCTACCTTTGGCTATTGTATTACTACAATGAATTTGTTCCTAATTATATGTAATATAAATATAAAATTCTCTGGAGCAGATACCATTTTTCTTCTTTCTCAGTGAATTTAATATAGGAGTTCAAAACAGATAAGAATGCAATGTAGTGGTCTAATTCTGTAAGTACAGTACCACATTTCAATGCAGTAGAAATTAACCTGCAAACTAGGCTGGAACACGTGAAAAAATCTCCTATCAGTCCTGTGATATCTCATAGCAGAGTGAAATGACTTAAACGAAGTGACCAAACAGGCAAGTAGAAGAACTTGGAAAAAGCGTCACAACCCAAAAGCATATGTAAGGAGGGTTTCCCTCCTCCTCCTTTCTTCCCGCTCTCTATCAGTCTGTAAAGAACTTTTGGACCATTTAGGACAACAGATGCCAAGAAAGTGTATAATTTATTATAATTAATAAAATGAAAATTACATTCATATTAATTTTTAGATAAAGCAACCCATTTACATGAAACTACTGAAGTTTGAGTGTTAAAAGAGGAAAATTGCCTAGCCTATTATTTCATTCTTCTGAAAATCAAAGGAAGAAAGGAACTAAGTTTTCTCTCAATTTTTTTAATCACTTTTTATCTGAAAAGTTGGATTCTATATTATAAAAAGAGTCTGATAAAAATACTAGGATCTTGAACTATAGATTCATGACATAAAATGTTCTACTAAGTGGGCCACTTTCCTAGGAACAATTAATTTGGCCAAGATTTGCATCTGAAAGTGCTAGTCACATGAAACCTCAAAAGATTTGAGGAAATCTCAGGAGCTGATCTAAAGGAAACAGAAATATAGCTGGTTATGTCTTTTGTTCCTAGACCACCAACCAGTTATGTTTATTACCCATTTAATAATGCTGCCTAAAGCAAGCTGTGCAACTAAGTTCGCCAATACTACGCTGCAAAGCTCTTCAAAAGTGAAAAGAATATGAAGAACCGTTAAAAGGAAAAATAAATAAAAGCTTTTAAGTAGCAGCAAAACTATGTTTTAGGCAATTCAAACAAAAGAGTAGAGTAAATGATTTCAATTAATTCTGTCAAGGACTAGAAACGTACCTCTGCAACACTGTGTCCCTGATGTACACCTTATTCAAGAATTGTCTCTGGGAAGTACTGATCCCTTGCAACCTCAAGGAGTTGAAGAGATGAAACATTTTTAGAAGATAGTCTCATGTCCAGCCCCGAAGAATATTCATTCCTAGAGTAACTTTATGAAACAATAAATAGAAAGCTGACTGGTGCTGGACATTTTTTCTTTTGTTAAGGCTAAATAATTTTTTGTGGAAATGGAGGTCTTCTCACTGAACAAGGCAAAACACTAATTTAACAATTATTTATCCAATAAAATTGGAATTAATCACAGAAAATAGTTCTATCTACTTATCTTAGATATTATTTTATTGACATTTATTGAAATTCCAGTGAGAAATTAAACAGGTATTTAACACTTTACTGGATGACAGGGGAAAAAAACTCAGAGTGTCCTTATAACATGCAAAGGCTCGAATTAAAAAAACAAAAAATCTTAACTATTTACATCTTTTATATTTGCTAAAACTTGGATCTGAATATTTTTAACTGATCTATGAAATAGTTTGAACTGAAAACGCAGATTTTAATCCCAAAGAGGCTGACCTTCATGGAATTCATCACACTCACCAGTTTTGGGCAGGCACTGTTCAGTGCAGTGAGAACTAAACTCTTCTCACTGTATTGCAAAGAACTTGGCTTATTTACTTGAAATGTAGTACAAGGAAAAGCAGACAACGCATAGAAGATTGAAAAAAATTAAAGAGGAAGGGGAGAAACTCTCCCACCACATAGACAAAAAGTAAAGAAGAAATTGAAAAAGGTAATATCCTATCATTAATTGAATTACTAGCATTTGATACAAACAAAAAAATTATCTTCCCAGTTGAGCTTTCTCCAATAAATACTTCACAAATATAGCTTTAAATGGATACACCCACACACCTATTAAACCACAATTATTATAGCTATCTGCTACAAGAGCCTTAGAAGATAGAGACTTTATAACTGGAAGCTGCAAAAGTATTGAGGAAAAAAAACAATTAAACTCAACTTTTGGCCCTGACTTTCCTAGAGAGGGAATCCCCTCCACCACCAAAAAAAAAAAAAAAACACACAAGCACTAGATCTGATCAGAGCAGACATAGAATAAGACTCAAGAGCTGCTGAAATATGAGTTAATAAAAGCAACAGGACTGATGCACTTTGTGATATATACGGGCTGAAACTGAGATCACAGTGGGAACGAGGGAATTGACGGAGCTCAAATGTAACATATTTCCTTCGGGAAAAATAGGATTTGAAAGATAACAGGAAGAGATATGGGAAGGTAGAAAGCAGTAGAGAGATTCTCACCAAAATAGCAACAAGTGTTTTCCCCATCCCCCCTTTTAAAGGGAACCAGGATTAACCAAAAAAGATTTTCTTTCTGGGGCAGTGTCATAACATTACATAAAGAGAGTAACTGAATTATGAATAAGGATCCTCAACAGCACGAAAGTAGGTTTTCTTGTCTTTTCAAACACCACCCAAGAGACAGGCTTGTGTGCACAGTCCTCTGCAATATTGCCCCTAAACAGCTAGGTGAATTGTAAAACTCAGCAAATGTGCAAAGCCTCATCAGACGCATGATACTTCTGTTTCCAGAAGTTAGAAGAATGGAGAAAAAGAAAGGAATTAAGAGAAAAATACCTACAGCCAGGTAACCTAGGATATCAAGCAGCGCAAGAGAAGACTTGCCACAGACAATGAAAAAGCAAGAAATGCCAAGTCCAAAAACATCTTTAGTGAAACTCTTATAGATTTTTTTTTTAATTTAATTGGAAAAAGAAATTCATGTTCCCTTTTCCTGCCATGATTTAAATCAAATTATTATAACAAATTAATTGTCAGTCACTATAAGCTCCTAAGGGTAGAGTTAATTTCAGTACCTTTTTATTTCAAAAAGGAATAGAAGAATTTGACTCACACCAGCCAGGTAAAGTCCAGTGTTCTGAGACTGAGATTAATGAAAACTCTGAATGGAAGCTTGCTGTTAGGGTGAATCTTTAACTAAAGACAGGAAAATAGGGAGCACATACAGGAAAGTAACTGAATTTATCCACCAAGCTGCTAGTAGCGACTAACAACAGATCTGAGCCAGCACCTGAGCCAACCCGTGTAGAAGAGCAGATACAAGAGGAGCATTCATATCACCACCAAGGGAAGACACTCATTTAAGCTTACGGCTATAGCTGTAGAAGGCCAGCTGCTGCTGGTGAGGCACTGGGCTGGACTAGAACTTGAGATATTAGGTCTTAGTTAAGGCTTTCTTGGCAGCTGTTACACAGTTTTGAGCAAAGGATTTTGCCTTTCTCTTATGAATTCGATCCCTTTTATGCTGCCTCACATACACAGACAAAACTTTCAGAGTCATGGTTTTACATATTATGAAAGAATTGCATGAAGACAATCTTGGTTAAACAGTTTCAAATCAGAATTAGTAATCCTGCGTACAGCGCGTACTGTAAGCATGCAGCATCTTGAGAATGGTACGTAGGAGACGTCAGGGACCCTGCTGAGTTCAGACATCAGCAGGACCCAGGAGCAAGGTCTTCCTCAAACAGAAGCAAAATCCCCCTTGGCAGTAGCATCTTGCCTCTTAGAGGGACTGCATCTCCAGCCTCCGTGGAATTTCAAGTAGCATGCTTAACCTCCCCTTTGGGGAAGGAAAATACGAGCTGGCACAATCCTGGAAAGATTTCCAGTGTCTACCTGAGGTGATTCCCATAATCTTCCCTTATGCTTTGGTGTTTCCAGACTCTTATTCCCCTTAAAACAAATCATGAATTTGACTATTTTAGCAAATTAGAACAGCATTTCTATGCAGTTCCCTTCCATCTTTAGTAAAGCCATGCCCAAGATTAAGACAGCCTGACATACAATAGAACATTAGACAAATGCTAATGCTGCTGCCACCAATAGCAGGCTCAGATCTGCCAATTGTAATTACAGCTCTAGGATTTTATTGTCAAATACATTTCCCAGATAAATGGCTCTTGCCTTTTTGATGATTTTGACTGATAGGCTGAGGATGGAGTTATCGTTTTTTGAAAGTTCGAATGTATGGGGTAATGCAAATTCTTGAGCTATACAAAGCATTTTTATAAATGTATTTTTATTTTTAGTATTTATCTCTTATCTGTATGGCTTATTTTACATGAATCCGCACTGCTTTGCAGCAAATCAGATTCAAGTGTATCATTGTGAGCTACATACAAAGACAGCGGTAAGAGCGTTAATCTGCTCTTTTCAGCATACTAGGTCTCAAGAAGCTCCCACAATCCAGCATTAACAAGCTATTTATTTCATTTACCATCTTAATGACTAAAGAAAAAAAAATGAAAATGATGATTGCTTGTTTGTTAATGAAGGGGTGCTATGGTTAACCACCGGAAAGACTATTAAGCATCATAAAATTGCCCTTGAAATTCAACACTTTTAATACCTCATCTGATGTGCTATGCTAACAATTAAAAAGAAATAAAAAAAGATCAATAAAGGTTTCACCTAACTCCCCATTAAATAATTTCATGGATTTGGGGAAGAAAATAAAGTAGAAAGCATAAAAGTAAAAATATTACAGCAGATTAAATTATTGAACAGGAAAAGCTGACATAGATCCAGTTTTCATTTTTTATCAATGATGCTGTTAGTTGCCTTATAAGAATATGGATCTACATTTTTCGTATGCATCGCCTGAACTTTTGTCTACCTATCCGTGAACTTGCAGATCCTTGTTATACTAACAATAATCCTAAAAATAGAAAGCAAAACAGATTTTTGAGGCAAGCTTCCCACTCTTAATATTTCTCCTACTCTCTGAATAAAAGTAGCCTTTGCCAGCCAGCCACTGAAAGCAAGCTATGTTTCTGGTTATAGCTATCACTACAATCCCCAGCAGTTTCATCCAGTCCCAGGATCTCTTTCTCTTTTTTTTTTTTTTTTTTTTTCCTTCTTTTAAAGCTACTTAAATGTGAACTGAATTACTCTCCAATCAGCATTAGAAATTCAGTCTTGCAAAGAAAGATACTTAGAGCTATAGTATAAGCTTGATGTCATGGCACCCTGGAGCACGCAAGTTTTTAAGGTATTGCGTCCAAAGTGGAACCCCCAGGTAAGAGTTGGGTTTCTAAAAAAGGGACTCAGAAGAGCACTAGCTCCAGTAGCTGGCCAGAGCATAACTTAAGCTAGCTAAAGGGAATGCTTGGGAAAGAAACAAGTCTTAAATGATATCACTCTCCCAGGCTTTGGCCTCATGTTTTGTGGTATAGAGATAACAAGGTATTAATACCTCTTACATGTAAGGTTCTCCATCGTGAACTTGCTCTATTTAATGTAGAGGCCTACAGCCTCGTCTTTCTTCCTGGCAAAAAAGTCATTTTTTCTTTTCTAGATGAGGCCATTACAAGCCAAAAGTGGAAAAATGTATTCTCCCAAAGCTAAGGCTTATGCACAATATGGGAGCCAAGCTACTTGACAGCAAGACCAGAATGTTTCTGGACGCACACAGAAAAGAAATTATGAAAGTCACTATGGACCTTTCTTAATGGACTCATGAACTTTCAGTAGCTGGATAAGAATTTTAAGTATCCAAGTTTTGGATTCAAGTAAGATTCAGGCATCTAAAATCCTATTCTGATGCTGATGGATTTAGACATATACTTACAGAAAGGAAATCCCAGATATGTTGAAAATAATTTAGTAGTTTGTGAGTATGTGCTAAGATACCACTGTATGGCTACCTATCACATTCACCAGTTCCTCTAAGGAGGCTGAGATTTCAAATATGGGAAAGGCCAATTCATACTCATGTATAATTTAAATATGAAACACCTAACTAAATTAGAATATAAGTTGATTTCGGGAGTATATGAAGTTTATAAGCTCTTTCAATAAGTCGGCAGAATTTATGTTCTCTGTAAACACTATTTCATGGCTCACAATTTTTACAAGTCATTGGAAAAAAAATGGCTGTGCTTGTACCTCAGAAACATTATGAATGATATGCAAGAAATGAAGATATAACCATAACAATACTCTTTCCTGGCGCTATTCCAGCTGTCCTCCTCACCTTCCAATTATTTTCCCTCCTGAATGATATACACAAAAAAACTGAGACACCAAACCCTCACTTCTTTGCAAAGCTTAGGTCTGCAGTTTAGTAACACTTAAGTCATTGAAAAGGAATTTATGATCCTGCTATAAAAGATGCTATGAAAATATAAAGCAATGCTTAGAGGAAGTGAAAAAAATCATTTAGTAATCTCTAAATTTTGTTATAACTTCAAATTCAAAAGTCATTGCAGTATCCATTCTTCTAATTTTCAAAACATTTGCACAATATACATCAACCTCTTTATGTTCTTATTTAAAGGAATGAGTAAATTCAGAACTAGTTATTGTTGGAGTTTAAGTTTACTTAAGATATTATAGATGAAAGTTGGTTTCTAGACATTTGCCCAAACCTAGCAGACATGCCAGACTGAGTATCTTTGCTTACATGAGTAGTTCTAGCACTGGGTTTACTACCAAAAGTTTAAAAAAAAAAAAAAAAAAAAGGTGTGGAAATAGAAAATATTTGAATGATTGTGGACGGACAGTGACTGTATGGAAGAAAATTTAGACAGACCCAGAAGTCCTTTCTCAGTATAGCAGCCAAAACTGTAACTAGGTAAGATTGAAAGTTTTAATGCAATATAACCTTCCTACCTCAGACTAGATGAGGATTTACAGCAATCTTTACAATAGAACAAATAAAATAGCTTTGCACTATTAGCAAGATGAGAAACAGTCAGGTGCCCATTCAGTTACAGCAAAATGCAAAACTTGAACTAAAAAAAAGTAGGTGTGTTTATTGGTAACAATAGAATACACAGTTCATTTGAGGTTTAGAAAATTATTTTGACGAAATAAATTAATCAGTAAGTACACTTCTAGCCTCCAGCAACAATAAGAAGGTTTGATAAGTTGAAAGGTTTGATATTTGAAATTAATTTTATTGTTACTATGTCTGCATGCTCTTTGCTATTTTTGTGTGCCATTTTTATTTATAAAGCTGGAGTTAAGCATCAAAGTACATAGAGAAATGCAAAGCTTGTTGATGAAGCCAGGGTAGGGCTGAAATTCATACAAAAAACAATAAAACACACCCACCACAAAACTCAAGAGATTTAAAATTTGCTATCCATTTATTTTATTTGATGCCACCAACCCCAGCAATGCATTTCTTACAGGACTGAAAGAAAGAACTGTAAAATTGAGTACCTCCTCCACCACCCATAAACTAGGATATGTGAAACAAGACTATTAGGTACTTTAAAAAAAAAAAATGAAGAGAACGATCTCAGTCCTCTCTACAAACTTCACACATGCTCCAGAATTAAATTCCTCTCCCCTCAAGTCACCATGGAGAGCCATTCTCACAGACAGGAAAGTAGGAGGGATGACTTGCAGTCCAACCCAATACAACCACTTTTTGTTCCAAGTATGAAGTTTCTACATGCATCTTGCAGCTTAGAAGACTTAAAGAAAAGGTCTTCAATACTGATAGAAACTGATTAATTATAAGTTTAAGCATAACTGTGCTGAACTTGAAGAAATTTATAAGGAAAATACTCAAAACCAAATTAAACTAATTCTGATCAAACTTTTACATTAGTTGTCCTACTCGATAAAGCTATTTTTATTTTCGTAAGCATAACTGTCTTTGCTATAATTCAGCAATTATACCATACACAGAAAGGGTGTAGGAAGGAAGGGGGGAAAAAAGCATTTTATTTCCACTAATTCAAGTGGTTCAGTGCAGGAAACTACTACTTTAGTATGGAGGGGTCTAATAGTCATGGAAACATCCTCCCCCATGCAAGTTTTTAAATTTAATCAGAGCATAGCATGACCGTTTTCTATCTAGTGAAAACTTATGAAAAAAATTGCCTAGATCGTTTCTTAGGAAAAGTAGTTACAATATAAGAGGAGAGGAGGAGAGATATTATTTACACTTGCTGTCACTGAAAATGAGAGGTTTTCTTACAGTATGATTTACGTTCTTAGATTCGCTCAGAGACAAATAAATAATAATTCCATATCCTAGGAAATTTCTTCTATATTTAACGAGAGCAGAATATCTGAAGTGTCCTTGTTCTGCCTATAAGAAAGGAATGTCAGCACAAAGAAACACACAGTAACAGATATGAAAATTCCATCTTTGTCACTGAAATGGCCAGAGACTGGAATAAGTGATCTTGTATAGTTCATCTTAGAGTTTCCTCATGAAACTGCTAAACTACATGCAATTTATGCTGTTCTCTTTCCGCTACCTTTTGCCAAAGTAGATTAGAAAAGTCCAGCTAGTATTCATTATTTTGGTCATATTAACACTGGGAGCCCTAGTGGACAATAAGCTGACCATGAGCCAGCAATGTGCCCTTGCAGTCAAGGAGGCCAATGGTATCCTGGGCTGCATTAGGCAGAGCACCGCCAGCAGGTCAAGGGATGTGATCCTCTCCCTCTACTCAGCCCTGGGGAGGCCCCGTCTGGAGTACTGTGTCCAGTTCTGGGCTCCTCAGTGCAAGAGAAGCACAGACATACTGGAGCGAGTCCAACGAAGGGCTACTCAGACAATTAAGGAACTGGAGTTTCTCTTATCTGAGGAAAGGCTGAGATAACTGAGACTATTCAGCCTGGAAAAGAGAAGATGTAGGGGGTTCTTATCAATGCATATAAGCTTCTGAAGGGAGGGTGCAAAAACGATAGAGCCAGATTCCTTCCAGTGATGCCCAGTGACAGGATGAGAGGCAACGGCACAAACTAAAACACAGGAAGCTCCATCTGAATCTAAGAAGAAAAAAAAAAAAAATCATACACAAAACTTTTTCACTGTGAGGGCAACAGAGCACTGGAACAGGTTACCCAGAAAGGCTGTGGAGTCTCCATCCTTGGAGAGACTCAAAAGCCCTCTGGATAGGGTCCTGGGCAATGTGCTCTAGGTGACCCTGCTTGAGCAAGGAGGTTGGACTAGATGATCTCCAGAGGTCCCTTCCAACTTCAACCTTTCTGTAATTGTGATCGTTTTTAAGTGAGCTTTTATGCCTTATTTTACCTATTGCACATATTCATTGTCAAGCATTACTTGCCTGACATTACAAGCATACAAGCATTACAAGCATATTCATCAGCATAGTACAGTGCAATTCTTATTGGGCTCAAATCACTGTCAAAATTGCATCAAAAAATTCCTTTATTTATAATAATGGTTATTGCTGTTATTCTTTCTTAACCCTACTTACTATTAATAAAAAGTAATTGTAGTACAAGCCTACATTAACAGAAACACCTCACCTGTAATTTTCTTTCTAACTAACATCAGTATAACCTTTCACATTTAGCTTCTATACTGACAACAATGCAATTTGATTATTGCAAGTAAGCTGTTTAAGCCTAAGTTTTCCCTACTTACCTTTCTGCACAGTCAAAATATCGTAACATAATCTGCCTTCCCTTACCCTAATCCTCAAAAGATCCTGATGCTTTAATGTACCCTACACATATTTCACCATTCATTCGCATCGGTGCCAAAGCTACAGGTTACACTGCATATCAAACACATAAGACTGTCCCTCCTCCAAAGAGCTCACAGTAGGAGATAAAATATTACGCTAAGAGGAGAGCGGGCAGGGGGGAACATGCACAACTACAGCAGCAACAGAGCCTATAGCTCCAATGACAGAAACTTAACTTGTTGTCTTGGGGATTTAAAGAAAATACGAAGTCTACAATTGAATGAAAAATATAAGATCAAGAAAATAGCTTTGTTAATGGAACTTCCACATTGTAACAAAATTCCTGGTGATAGAGGTGGGAAAGTTACAGGCAGAGTGCACAAAGCATTAAACGCAGAGGGGAAGATCAGTGAAGAGTAGTGTGAGGGCACTACAAAGAAGCCAAATTCCAAAGAACAAGGGAAACGACATAACGTGACAGGAAGAGCTGAAGTAATGGAAGTAATAAAAAAGTCTGATACCTTCAGCGTTGTCTTTCAAGGATGCTATAGTCTATTTTCCATTAAAAATCATCAAGAAGTATAGAAGTAGCTTGACAAAGTTTGTCAGAGCAGAGATTTTTTTTTTTCTTTATTCAAAATTCTATTCATTGCTTACCTTAAAAAAGGTGAGAATTGTACAGGTAGGATAACAGGGAGGACATCACTAAAGTGAGACCTCAGCAAATGCAACCGTGACTTTGGAAAAGTCAGGCCCATTTAACTACACAAGCTTGAACAATACCAATAAGGTTCAATAATTCTCTCTCTTTATTCCCCCAACAGTTCATTTTAGAGATACTTTGCCTTATATTCAAGAAGTTCTTCAAAAGTCTAAGAGTAGTACCTGTGTTTCTAAACAAACAAGCAAAAAGCAAACTATGGAAACAGCTTCTGAAGGGAAGAAAGCAAAAAAAAAAAATCCACAACTTGTGGAGCTGAAGGAATCTCTTACTGTAATTTCACAGACTTTCACCCTCCTTATAGTTCTTAAATCAGATTTCTGAATGCAAGGTAGCTTTCTGAAACACAGTTTTTTGAGGACAGGTGACTATACATATTAGACATACTTAACCCATCTACAGTGCCTTTATTTCTCAAATGATGCCACAATACAGCTTCCCATCTGAAATTAGAAAGGAAACAGTTCCTTCCATAAAGGTATAGAGCAAGCTGATCTTTCTTTCACAGATTTCAGCAATAATTTGAACAGGAAACTTTAGAGGAATAAGTATTTTTGTATTCTAATGCTGAGCAAACAAAAAAAAATTACTAATTTATAAACAAAAGCTGAAAATACAAGAGAAACAGCTTCAAATATTGCAACATGATATTGCAGAAAACTTTAAATAAAATCCTATCACAACTATTGCAAAGATAAAAATGTGAAAATAACATTAACCAGAGAATCTTTTTTTATTAACTATACAGTAGATATTAAACCAATAATTCATAATAAACATAATAGCTAGACTCAGGAAAGTGGGAAAATAAAACAGCAGGAAATAGGAAATTATGCATGAAATAATATTATAAGCCTCTCAGTGCTCCTGGATTGTACATTTAGATTATGTACTATGCTGTAGAAGATGCTGTGGACCCTTGGGCAATTTGCACTGGACCTAACTATGCCTCATCAATTGCCAGAAGGATATGAATTACATTGCTAGTCTACTTTTTTCCACCGCAATGTGATGGTATTAAAACATTAAACCTGTGTGTGGTGTTACAACAGTACTGGAAAATACCACTCTGAAACACTTGTTTATAAAAAAAAACAAAACATGCCATCTTTGAACTTCACTGCTGCACCTCCTGTGGAGCTCCCAGCGCCACATAACTTCCAGGCTGAGTGCTACAATAGGGTACTTGAATTCAAGCACTGCACCAAGCTCAGCCCAGCTGAGGTTACCTACCTTGCATCTCCTTGACACTGAATTATCATGTCTAGCAGCCAATTCCTTGAGAGTGTTGCCATCTCATTGCACACTAGTGTTTGACTGGTGGCTGCCAGGAGTTTTCAGCTGTAAGCGCAGGCTCAGTAGAGCACTACATCAACCAGAACTGCATCTGGGCATCACCTTTGGCTGTTGTTTCATAGACCTTGTCTGGTCTGCAGACTTCTCTGTCTGCTACCTGCTCCATGAGCTGGGACCCCAGCCTGCCATGCTCAGGCCAACGTCAGGTTTGAACAACATCGAGTCACCTTAAGTTTCAATGTTCATTTACATATTCCATTAAAAAAATCAGCCAAACAACAACAAAAAACACACAGCTGTATTTTTTAACTTAATTCTTCGTGTTTTGAAGGTGCAAGAAGTGTGAAAGCACTTGTGTGCACCAAGGGACATCTCCAACTAGACTTCTGTCTAGGAATAGTCTGGTGACGAGTGCAAAAACAAGCAGCATAAATGCAACATCACTTCTTGATTAGGGAAGACCTAAAAAAACCCCACTAACCACCACAATTCAAGTACCATTCGTATACTCAGTCAGTCCTTTGTGTCTAAGGCTTTATTTCAAAACAGCCTTCAGTATTTTCCTTTTTTTGAAAAAGATTTTTTTCTTTAAGTTGGTTCAGGTATGGACATCAAAGGTTTACAAGCTCAGACAGCATGTGTCAAAGGTTTCTGACAGCAACTAACTCCTCTTTGCAATTCTTTCCTCCTGATAAATTTCAATTACATAAATGTCACTCCATGCAGGCAATCTTGGAAGATCACCACTATTCCACTCACTCAGTTTGTTAGGCATGTTTCATATCAAAGTCAATTACATTCCAAGTTAACGTTTTCTTTCATTGCCCTGTAAGCAGAAAGTTCACGACATAACGGAATACCTGTCAAAAGGAAGAGTCAATGAATTCCAAGAGTTAGTTTCCATATAGCACTGAATCATTCATAAGTTATATACGGATTCCTCAAAGCAACATAATCAGAGTTCCCAAATTACAAGAGAGCTGTGGCATACATGTACACGTTTAAAATCTAGCCTGGCATAAATTGCTGTTGAATATTCAGTGTTCCAAATTTAGAAATTCCTAAACATCGACCCAAACATTTTTCAAATAGAGAAAGGCCAGTGTTATCAACTCTATCCACCTCAAAGTCCTAACTCCGATTACTTCTCTACTGGGGCAGTTTCAAAAAGCTTAGATGAAAGTTTTCCAAAAACAGTCCTCACCACTTAGTACCTCAGCATTTGGGTTGCCTCGGCATTGGAATTATTAAAACAGATTTTTCTACTTGTATTTTTACTAATACAAGGGTGCATGGAATTAGTAAATATTTACTGAGTTTTAGCTGATCAATTTCTTTTCGCCCTCTATAAAAGGCTTATGTAATACTTCTAGGGCATGTAAATGTCAACAGCTACAGAAAAGTAGTATGTGGGAAAGCAAAGCTCACATTTAAAAAAAAAGTAGCTTCCATTATTCAGTATCTCTGTAAATAATGCTAAAGGGTGGGCTAACAGTGAAGAGTGTGAAAGCCTACCCAGTTTTAAAAGATTTGATCAGGTCTCATGGTTTCTTGTTTCTTCTGAATTCCCCTGTTACTGAATAGATGCTTCAAAGATTCCTTCCAAGTGACCTTGTAGTTAGCATTGTTTTACAGAGAAACTCTTGCATTGTCCTTAATAAACTGCTCTCTCTTACAGTATTTACTGTACTCAGGGATATGTCTCCCTCAAACCCTAGAAAGCTGAAAAAGTAGGATGACAAGAGAAATAGAGAAGGAAAAAACACAGTATACTAAAGTATTTATGTCTTCATTAACTCACTTGAAGATAAAAATCTTTATGAAGTATCAGTTACGACACTACTATCGAAGCAAAATATGATGTCGATGGATGAATAGTTCAAATGTGTTAGATGATCACATATGTTAGAAAATGAGGAAAATAGGGTGGTATCTCAAAAAAAGTGGCTTAATTTTTAAAGGGCAAAACCCAACATCATTTTCATGTGTGTGTTGGTGAAACTGCGGAGAGCACTGAATTACTTCTGAACTTATTGTCAAATATATAAAGCAGTTGGTTTAAATTAATCCAATTTAAAAGTGATAAAAGCTGTACTGGGAGTTGGGGGGAAGGAGAGGGGGACACAACATTCTCACCTTGCAAAGTGACAGTACCTTGACAATGTTGCTAGTAGGATCTTATGACTTTGTCTTCTTCCACAAACGTGAGCCTAACTGTAAGAGATCATAAATTATCTTTCATTTGAAAGGAATGAGGGAAGCTTAACTACCACATGAAGCACATGCTCAGTCTGTTAAGATGCATAAAATATATTTTATGATTATTGTTTTTCTTATTTCCCTGAGAAAGATCTAGTTAAAGGTAAGAAATGCTTCTAATTCAGGGTGCTTGACAGCATGCACAGGGAAGTAGGAAGCTGAAGAGAACAAAGAAAAAACTATGACAATTTTTGCAGCAAAAATACCTCCAGGTAAAGATATTATTAGAAAATCTGAACTAATCCAGTCTTCCTGTTACCTCTAACATCACTGTTTGACGAAATAAAATGAGCTTAATCTCTAAGTAAAAAATGAAAACATTACAGAAACAAGAGTACTAGAGAAAGGATTAAAGAATCTTGTTATTACTGCCCATATACAGACCTTCATTAGAGATAGGTGCTCAACAGATGTTAAATTGTGACTATTTTTTATGTTGCACTGCCTCATTGTATTAAAAGTTGATTCAAAGTCAGCAGGGTTCAGTGTAGTATGTGCTCCAGTATCTTTGACAGCTGGTGATTAAAACCATTCTTTCTCTCAAAAAACCCCCAAAAGTAGCCAACCAAAAAACATCACTACTACCACCACCACTTCTCCTTTCAAAAAGTATACGTATAATCTTAGTCATTCTCCTTTTGAATTTCAAAAAGGTTGGACGATGAAATTTAGCACTGAAATAAGTTTTATCTATGGATATAGCTTAAAACTTTTTAAAATCATATTCTAATTTCCAAAGTAGTTCCACTCATGCATTTCTTAAACTTACCTCGAATCATTTGGGGACAAATTTTCTCCTCTGCCTTAGAGAGATATGTTATAGATAAGGGAAGAAAAGGAGTTAAAGATCCGTGAAATAAATGTGAAGGACTGGTTTAATTTTCCATCATCACAGATTTTTTCCTTCAATCACTAGTATCTTAGTATATACAAATTTCCAAGACCTCCAAAACCAAGACATTTTTTAACAAGCATCTATTTAAAAATCAAAGGAAAAGAATTTCAGAATGTTTCAACAGATGGTCAATTCAGTAAAGCAGTAGTAAAATTAAATATTGTATGCTAGAACATTGCATTTTGCTCCCTCCTTGCTTGTAAGGCAAGCATATTAACTTGCCTTACACACTCACAATTATTAACTAGAGAAGATAAAATGCAGTAAGTCACACGTGCTGCAGTTTTAAGAGTACTTCTGCTTAGGCAGCCTTTGTACAAACAGTCACTCCATATTTCCAGCCATGGATATTATCAATTTTGCCAAACTTCCTCCTAGGCTAAATGAAAGAATGAATGAATTCTGCCTTGTTCAAATTAGTTCTTTAAGTTAAAGACCTGAGGGAGAAACTAAGATTAAGGGCAATACACATTCCACTTTATTATATACAGAACAAGCAGTTTTCCTATTGCTGTCTTCGAAGCTTTGGGCAAGATTCATCATATTCCACATTAAACAAAACAATAGATTGCAATTCACATCCTTCTGGTTTCCTGTTGCTAATTAGGGTTTCAAACAAGCTTTTAGAAGCATAAATGGATCAAATTTATAACAAAATGTCCTAAAGGAACAAATAGATTTTGTTCCTTTCCTGCTGATAATCTCTCTCTGCCTTTGATATCCTGTAGAATAACTCACTCCATTCTGATGGCTACTTCACCTCCAAGATCTGACCCTCACTGGGGTGTCACTGGGCTAGATACTTACTTACAGCACAATTCCCTGCAGTTTTTGTCTCATAAACCTTAACCTTCTAACTATACATTCCCCTCCCCCTCCCAGCCTGGTACTGCAAAACACAGTCATTCAGCAGTGTCTAAACACAAATGAAAAAAAAAAATACAAGTGTCATACAAAACAATGTTATTGTATTCTCCCCTGGGAAATATCACCTTTTCTGGTAAATTTTTCCTGTCTCTCTCTCTCTCTCACAAACAGCATGTGAGGGTAATGGGGATGACATGACTTGGTTTATTAGCATCTTCCTCCAGCAATCAGCTGCTAAATGACACAGTATAATTTCACTAGACAATAAAATAGGAGAACATAACACCTAACTATGATATTCTGTGTAAGGAAAGAAGGTATTTATTGAAAACTTACTCACTTACCAGAAAACTATTTTCTGTAGGAAAAAATATTACTAAACAACTGTGAAAGCCACATACGTTTTCAACAAAAGCTCACAACATTGAGATACATCATTACTTATTGGGGTACACTCTAAATACAAAGCTAGCTGGTCACTGAACCACTTGTAAGACCAAATGGGTCTTACAAGTCACCTAGATCCTAATCATTTAATGGCTTCCATTTATGGCTGTATCTGCGTGCAGGAATTTGCTCATATCAGTTTTAAGTTTGGCTGGATCTACATTATGCTCTGCATTATGTTCCAGACAGAGAGCTCCTGTAACTAGCAAAAATAAGACACAGCTTCTGGGAACAACTACTTGAAATTTAAAATCAGAAAGGAACATAACATTGACAAGCAAATTGTGTAAGAATAGATACAAGATCTTTTGCAAGTTGTAAAACGTTTACATAAACGTTTTAAAAGACATTTCAAAATTAAAGCATTCAGTATAGTTGCAAGGTTTGTGGTTATCATCTGGTTTCTATTCTCACCTACAGCATATAGGCCGACTCCTTGACTTTTGACACAGCTCTACTGCTGCCCAAGTAGTCTTCCCTCCGCCCACCGTGGGATAGGCATGAAAATACAATTCACCCAGTCCACAGAAAGAAGAAAAAATAAATAGAAAATACCCTACATATTTATTTGCAAGAATTAAAAAACAAGTCTGAAAGAGAGAAGACAGTCATCCTGAAACTATTTAATCCATGAAATTTTTCAGAAGAAAAGAACAAACAAAAGACTGCTACAACTACGGTCTCAAATTTAGTTAGCAATTTTGAGGAGGTCATAACTAGAGCTGTTCTACTAATACTTTGGTTCAATAACCAAAACCATGGGTATTTTTTAAATAAAAAAGATTGTATTAGATTCATTTTCATTTAGAGCAGGAGTGCTTACTCACCAAAATGGAAACTCAGAAATTTAACCTAAAACAAAATAGTTTGATTTTACATCAAGAAGCTGTAATAAAGGTTAAAAGATTACAGAAGGCTCCAGTGAGAGAACCACCAGGTTGGTTCTCACCTTCAAGAACTATACTTGTCCAATAGATCAATTGTTAGAGAATTCACCTAAAATACAAACATTGGTCTGCTGATTTCCTCCTCTTTCTGAATCTGTTTCTCAGGAAACAGAAATAAATATGCTCAACGGTATTCTGGGCTGTGTTACTCTCAATTATATCTTTCCAACTGTTAACAAAGAAAAACACACAAGCCTGAGCCAAAGAGAGCTGGAATGGTTCTCTAGTCTAGGACTAGAGGTATGATATGCGTAGTTGGGGCCCAGGGACCTAGTCCTTCCCCCAGGAGACATAAGTGTACTATATAGAATAAGTGATGTCCTGCAGAGCAGCCAAAAGACAAAACCAGATGCTCAGTTGTTTGCTGAGCACATATGACTTTCCTAGGATGGAATCTGCCAGAACTGTTCATCGACATGCATCTGTTCCTGGCAGCCCTCTTTCTCTAGGGACCTGTGAACTAATACTTAAGGTTTCTTGCATGTGCACACAGAGCATGCACATCAGTAAATACAAATCTGTTATCTTGAAAGAATGGCAGCAGAGGCATTTTTTGTCTAGTCTGCACACTGTCACCTTCTCTGTTTTTTTCCAGGAAAGCAGACTGCCTGAACTGTGCCATTTACACTGACCGATTTCCCAAGAAGGCACGCATTATAAACTCCAGGCTTTTATAGAGCAGTGTATATCTAGCATCTGAGCATTTTGCTTTTCACCAAATATTCTAGTAAAGCGACAGGAAAAGTATTGCCACGCACATCTCTCCTGTACCACTTGAAGGAGTTATGTTCCGTGCCCATGTGGCAGCGCACATCAAGTACACTAGTTTCAAGTCTCTTGGGTGACAGGAGATGCTGTCTCCTCAGGCAGATAAAATAACTCACATCAGGTATGAGACTTAACCCATTTGCTTAAAAATGTAACTAATTGTTCCTATTCCATTCCAAGAATGTCTTTCAGTTAAAGAATAAGAGAATCATACAGCTTTGCAAATAAAGAGTCTTCCTTTCTTCCCACAAAGCTTCTCTTTGTAATGTTAACTATAGTGCAGTTTTACTTTTTTCTTTTTTTTAAAAAAAATCAGTATTATCATCCTTAATTTGATTATTTCCCTATCTGTTCACTTCTGTTTTGGGCGAGATGAAGTAACAATGCTTTCTCTCCTTGGTATTCATATTCTCCCCGTAAGCAAGAGAATATGTGGTTTGTTGCCTGCAGCTGGAGGGGACCAGACTCCATGATTGACCAGATCCCTGAAGTACAGTTCTGTCTTCTTGCCACTGAACATAATATTAACTGAATTGCAAGGAAAGTTTACAGACATATGCTGGTAAATTCATTGTTTACTGAACGAAAAACAAAAATCATGTTTATTTCAATGTGACAAAGATTTTGCCTTAAAGCCTGAGGGTAAAAATAACAATCAGTATATTAAATTTGACCTTCTTCAGCATCACTTCTTGATAGTGTATATTCATATTGAGAAAGTTCCTAAAGGCAAGGGAGATAGAATAAAGTAACCCTAAATCTAAACGACCCCTAAAACAGGTCTTACCTGGAACCACCTAACCCTCAAAGTCTGAAAGCAGATTACCATGTCAAGCCACTTCCTTAAATACTGTTCACAAAGAACTACCATGTTCTCAACGGGCAGGAAACCTGTGGCTGTTTACCATTCCTTCAGCCATTACAAAAATGGCAAGCTTGAAGACAAATATGGTGACAATCTTTCACTCTTCAAAAGCAGCTTCACTTAAAAATTAGCCTTAGATAATATTGCTGTATGAATATAGTAAAAAGACACAAACACATTAGTCATTTCCACTTTACTTTTTTGACCAATTTTATTTTGCATGTACATGCCTTTGCTTCTGTACCTTTAGCCTCTGTTTCAGCTCTCCAAAATCTCAGAACATTCATGTCTTGTAATATAAAGCATTTTGCACAGGCACTAGGGAGACCTCGTTTAATGAGGCAATGATTTAAAATAAAGGCTGGCAAAATAGTTAAAAAAAAATCATAGAAAATCTCAAAATAAGCATTCTCAGGAGAGCAGGCAAGGAGTGTGCTCTGAGAGTTGAAGTTTAAGTCTGAGAGAGGTTAGAAATTGAATAGTTTAGTTATGCCTGATCATCATAGGTCCCTTACTACAGACTACCATATACACGTCTAATATTGGCTGTGGATCAGGAATGCTATCGAATTTAGAAACACAGAGCTCTAGAATACTCCAATTTTTTTTTTTTTTTTTTTTGGGGGGGGGGATGTTTAGGAGTCTCATATTTACAACTGTGAGAAATGCCCTAAATTTACCTTAGAAAAGCACCATCTGGCTATAACTGGCTGCAAATTACCAGCTGTGAAATATTACTAAATTAAGAACGTCAGCCAAAACAACAGTTAACCTTTTGCACAACAGAAATGCAATCTATAAACTTAGTAAGATTTTTAGCTATACATCAACTTGAAAACAAATTTTATGCTAATATGCCTTTCCAAGAAAGGCAACATTTTCTTCAATTCTTTAAAGATGAAATACATGTCCATACAGAGAATTAATAAAAGATTGATTTTTTTGTTTGTTTTAAAAAGTATGATCTAAGATACATACGTCCTTTGCCAGTTCCTTCCACAGGAATAGATTTCTCCTTAAACTGTGCACCACTGTTTATTTTCTGACGAGCTGTAATTCACATGTTTTCTCATTATTATACAAACTTAGTGGGAACTACTTCATCTTCATCACAGCTTTAAATTGAAGATAGCTACTGCATTGTAATTCAGGACATTTATTCACATCCTTCCGCCTCCAACCCCTCCCCCCCATTCTTTACTGATTTATCCTTCAACAGAACTTAAATGCTTCTCTATTTATATTTTTTTTTCCTGATAAAACTAACATTCAGATGATGAGGAAAGTAGTTTTGAGATCGGAAGAAGAGAAGGTTTGATCCTATAAATAATCTATGGTTTTCTCCCCTCCTTCCTTCTACCCCCAGTCCTCTGCTGAATATTTCACACTGCTATAGATACCAAGATCTTTTGGAAAAAAGTATTAAAAACATTAATATGACTTCCCACAGCATGAAGAGTTGCTGCACGTGAAAGCTTATCTGTTTTTTCTTACCATATTAGCTGGTCTAATAGAAGATAGCATCTTTCCTTTCAAACTTTGTCACAATATATCATTAGACCTTCACAAATACAGCAATATTAAGGAGATGCAAAGGAAAAAGTGATATTGTACAACAACTTAGTAGATGGGAAACTCTTGAATATTTGTCATAACGGGGAGGATATGAACAGTTGTTTAGGATGGTATGACAAAACTTTTATCAGGGTGCTTATCAACTATGAGAATAATTCTATCTATTATTCTTTGAAGGTAGACTATATTATGAAAAAGTAGTTGAAAAAACATGACATTGAATTAATCAAGCTAGAACTATGAAAAAAGCATGCCTGACAGCACATTTTTGTTCTGTAATTAACAATGAATATTAATGAAATATCACAAAGATTATTAATCCAAAGCAGCATGGTAGCAAGGGCTCAGAATACTACTGAGTAGCCACTCATTAAGTCAACTGCAATAACTCAAAATATGCAAGCTCTTTGCCCAAGGAAATGCACAAATAATCCTCTCCAAGTTTAAATTAATGCTTTTTACCTTACATTTGAAATGGTCTGTGAACATTTGGCTAGTCATTACAGCTCAGAAAAAGTGGTATTTCATTTTATGCTATGATAACACAAGTTTTGGAATGATTCTATATTTTGTACTGATGTTTCTAAAACAAAAGATATCATACTGCTCACATACTTTTCAGTTCAGATATAAAGTCTATGCTCCACATTCTCATCAGCCAAGATCTGAAACAGCAGCACTGCAAGGTTTGGACTTCTGCCACTCCAAGAGGAGTTTACTGTCAGTCTTAGGTTACCACCTAACACTGACCTGCATGTTATCTGAACATAATCAAAAACCTAGTAAATAAGGAATTTAACTACACATTTACATTTAAGAACCAAGGACATACCCTACCGAGCATCTAGCTCAGCGTTCTGTCTCCAAAAAGGGAGATACTTTTTAAGGGAGATGACGCAAGCCTGAATGACCTTCCATCATCCATTCCATTCCTTCCTACTGCCCCAATATTGAGTATTGGGATAGCAGAAATAGCACCAGGTACAATGAGCCAAAGAGTTCACAGAACTGTCAGTAAGCGCTCCAAGATCTCTTCCCTGCATTAAAACCTCCAGGTTCAAGTTCAGAATCATTTAGATATTTCTTCCATGGATTAATTACCTACATTAATCTGAAGCCTGACACTTTCTTGCTCAGTTTTGTGAGGTCCTTTTGGACTTCCTTACCATTAGTATGCCGCTGGACTTGCTTGAAAGAAGTTACCATCTATCACCTGCAAGCTTGGAGTTTCACTGTTCATTCCTTCCTCTAGGTTATTATTGAAGTTAAAATAAAACCAATGCCAGCACCAACCCTGAAGTGCTGCACTGCTGGTTTTTCTTCATCCTGAAAAGTGATCGTCAAGCCCTGCCCCTCACTTCCTCTCTTTTAACCAGCTCTCTTAACAATGAATTTCTTCAATTAGAAATACATTGTATCCACTGGATGCCCTTTATCTACATCTTTTCTAGCACACACACACAAGTGTTACACAGCTGGTTAGCAAGGCAGGCTTTCCCTCCAGGGAAGCCATGCTGACTCCCAACAGACAGCATTTACCCCCCCCCCCCCCCCCAGCAATCTTATTTGTTATTGTAGATACTACCATCTTACCAGGAATATACTTTTATATAAAGGTAGGATTGCTGTCGCAATATCCCACTTGTCTGGTATAGTGGCCATTTTTAGTGCTGGGCTACATACCGCATTCTGTAACTTCACATCTGAATTCTGTCAGAGCCTTCTAATGCATATCATCCCGGCCTTACCCACTCTAACTTGTCTGTCTGATCTAATATTACTTGTGTATTTATTTCAAACTGAGCCAACTTCTCTGAGCTATCTGCTGAATAGAATGAGCGGGAATCTCCCCAACATCTTCAGCAGTTAAAGCCAACGTAAAGAATTCACTCTGGTTCTCTGCCATACCTCTGACAGATTCTTTTCTCATCAAGCAGTCTCACCATCTACTCCAGCTTTCTGGTCTGGAAGTATTTAAAGGACTTCCTAATATCAGCTGAAACATCCTTCGCAAGGCACACTATAAATTTTGGTTTAGCCTTCTTGATTTCCTGTTCACACTTGACCTGCCAGGCTCTGTGGGCTTTCCCAGTCTCCTTGCTTGCGCAAGACCTTCATTTTTCAAATGTTGACCTTTCTTTTTTTTATTAGACTGCTTTGTTTTCTGTTTGGCTATAACTGACTTGGGCTCCCACTAAACTAGATTTTAACAGCCTCCAGGCTGCTTTCAGCTTCTTGCAATGATTCTTTTAGTATTTTTTTTTTTTTTTGGAGAGTGGTTTGTTTTTGACAGTTTCTCTCATTTTCATACATTTCCTTCTCTGTAAATTCAATACACATGTGCCAAATTTGTTTGGCCTGTTATCTTCTGCTACAGCATTAAACCCAATTGTACGATGATAACTAATACAAAGCAGCTCTTGTATTAAGTTCTCCTAAACTAGGTGTAGAGAAGCACTCAAGATCAAAACCTGTATGGCATTGTAGTTTTGAGAGTATTTGGCCTTGGAAGCAATCACTTACTACATCTAAAAGATGAATTGATTCTGAATGCATATGGGTAGTTGAAATTTCCCTCTACTGCTACCTGTCTTAAATCTGTAATTTTTCTGATTTAATATTGTGATCATTATCTATGTTCTAATTATGGTGTGAACAGTACAATCTTAATGTAATCAGTACAAACCTTATTATTAGTCTATGATTTCTACCCACAAGAATTCCACAGTACTTCTCTTTTCCTTTAATATTTGTGCTATTATACTTAACATACTCTTACACACATAGCATAACTTTCCCCCTCCCACCAATATAAACTACCTCAATTCCTGTAAAGTTGGTAAGCTGGTAATGCTTACTCATTTTTTTTCTTTCTGAAATGCCTATTTTGCGATCATTTAATGCCAAATATTCTTATCCTCCCATCTTACTTCTCAAATTTCTAGCGCTGGCATAAAGGTACTTTGAAGTTTTTGCAGTCAATCCATCACATAATATGACTCAACTGGCATTACAGGTAGTCTAATTTGCCTTCATTATTTATTGCATGCAGTTTGTTTCTCTCAGACTTTTTGGAAGTGCACTGACTACTATTCACATCAACTTAAACCAGGTGGTCCACTGTGCCAGCTTTCCCTCAAATATTCCTCTTTAATTTGCAGTGCCAGCAGCCTGGCTCCTTTATGATTAAGGTGCAGCCCATCCTTCCTGTGCAGATTCCTCTCATCCAGAAAGCTTCTCCAGTTCTTCATATAACTGAATGCTTATCTTGACATCACTGTCTCATCCACACATTGAGATGCCAAATCTCTGCCTGACACTTGGAGCTGAAACATGAAACCAACAGGATTTCAGAGAATGCTCTTATGCAGGTTCTGGACCCCTGTCTCTACCTAGAGGCCTGAACTTGGCCTCCTGAACAACCTTCCCACACCCTTGTCCCACCTATGTTATTGAAATCATAATTTTCCTCTTTCCCCACTCCAAACAGTCATATTTTCACATCCACTGCCTTTGCATGCAGCACACAACTTACACTGCAGCCTCCTAGAGGTCAAAAACCCATCTATCTATAGTTGAGTCTCCAACTACTACCATCTGCTTCTTCCTACTTCCTGACATCCTCACCGCTGCTGGAGCATCCTCAGTGCGTGAGGACATCTACATCGGCTGGAACGTGGGTCTCATCTAAAAGAGCAGATCACTCCTTGCTAGAAGGGTGCTCTCCTGCCCTGAAACTTAATGCTTTCCAGTAGCCCAGGGCTGCTGCAATGGGGCTGAGGCTACCCTGCAACGTTGCTCTTTGCCTCCTCTGTGAGCCTCTCTGTTTCACTAAACTGCCTAAATTTAGCAAATCCCACCTAAAAAGCACAAGCCTAACTGCTCAGTATGAGGGGGGCCTTGCAGTATGTTCACACATACAAAACTTGCCCCTTGGCAATCAGGTTACAGTTATACACACTGCACTCTGTAACAAACTGAAAAAATCCCTGCTATGCTAGGGGGTCCCTGCTTGCACTTTGAGATTTTGTGGGGGGCAGTGGAGGGAAGCTTTGAGGGCTAATACTATTTAGTTTCTCTCTTGATGAACTAGTTATGATCATTCTCCTGTTTCTCTACTGAACACTTAAGGCAATCAGCAATAGCTGAGAAATATGCAAGAGCATAAAGAAAAAAAACATTAAAGAATTTTATCCATTATTTTTCTTCCTGAACCATGTCAAAGTTTCCATTTTAAAAACTATAGACTTAGTTCTCTCCCATAAGTCTTGAGATATCCACTCTGTGGACTTTAACTAATCTTATCTGGGGATGCAGAGAGAAGAAATTCCATGTGAAGACTTCAGCAGCAGCCTGCACCATGTGCTGAACATTTATGAGAAAAAAAGTGATTCAGATAGTGCTAGCATCCCATACCTTGTGACTGTCACATTGCTTGCATGTATTTAGACATATCAGAAAAAAATATAAATAAGGTAACAAACACCCTGCTTATTAGCTCATATCAGCTTAGGTACACATGCACACACTTGGTTATTTGAAGCAGGTCTAGGTATGCCAGTAATCGGATCACACAGAATATGTTTAGAACACATTTGTCCTGGGCCTGATCCAGGGTTTTAGCTTGTGAGCATCCTTACCCACTGCTGTAGTGCGCAAGTTATCAAGCGGCCACATATAGCACCTCAGCTAGAGATGGCAACTGTCAACACAGTAGTGATAAGAAACAGCTTGTTTAGCCATGCATCACTTGTATCTGACTGGGTGAACACTTGTCTGCTCCAGCAGCAATTTACTTATAATTCATTGAAGGCACCTGTAGCAGCAATTTTTATGGACATGGACTAGCTATAAGTTATAGCAGAGACCACTCAAGAAGCTACCCTTCCTCAGGTATTCCTTCTTTCACCCAGCTCCTAAGTTTCTACATGGCACACCATGCTGCAAAACGGAGAACTCAAGCACTCTTGACTTTTCTCAATTTCTAGGCTCCTCAGAAAAATGAGATTCAACACAGCCTAGGCTTGCTGACTTGACAATATGGCTAGGCAGTGAGTTAGGGCAAAAGCTCAGATTCAGAAATAAAGTTTTTTAGCCATACAGAGATACCCACAGACAATTTAATAATTAGTAAGATCAGTCCCTGCAGCTTCTTCCCAGCAGAACACAAATTGGTTTTACCCTCTGGAACTTCATACATTAAATTATTCTATTATGTTCAAAAGGTAGCTTTAAGTAGAATATTTCAGTAGCCTAGAACAGAGTTTACAAAGTCTGGAACAGAGGTGAAGAAGTCCGTTCTAATTCTCCATAGGACAATTGTGAGAGCTGGTGAGAATGAGCAAGGGCGAGTTGGCTAAAACAGAAATACAGTAGGAGGAGAACAGGGAGTTAGTTAACAGCAGAGATTTCGAAGCCAGTTTACAAGGTTGAAAACAACCTATTTTCCATTTTTATTTCACTGTTTTGATAAATTAAAAACAAACAAACAAAAAAAATCAGTAGTTCTTTTAAAATTGTCTGAAGCACTAAAAAAAAAAAAAAATCCCACATACACCCCTTCTTTCTGTACCAAAATCCTGTTTCAGTACTAGGGGAAAAAAAACAAGTTTTTAAATAAATCAATAGATTTGATAGTGCTTCTGCTAGTCTACTGAAAATCTTTACCGAAAATTTATTAAAAATGGAAAGGGCTTATTTTAAGGAAAAAAAGTGCTATTAAAGGATATATTTAAACAAATAAAAGCCCTAGTGATTATTATATATTTTTCACTTACAAGAAAATACAAAGCCTGATTTTAGGTGGATCAATAAATAAGAATAGATGGTTGATATAAGATTAGGAATTTTAACTAGCCAAATAGTATATAGATACCTATGAATGCCCCTTCTTTTGTGGTTTAGTACTATCAAATGATAATTTCCACAAGCCTCCCAATCTCTTCCTGTTGTGACCAGCCACTTCTGGAACAAATACAGCAAGGCATAATTTTGAACAGCCTGAGTGCTCTACAACTTTTATCAAGAATCAAAACCAGCAAGGCACAATTGATTCTACACTTCTGTTTTTCTGTAAAAAGACCAGAGGACTTATCATTATATCCTGATTTACAACAAAACAGCAAAGCATAGAAAGGATGCAGTAAGTTTTCCTTTAATAAAAAAGAACCCATTGAAGGGATGAGGTAATCAGGATTTTGCATAAGTTTTGGACTGTAACGCAGCCGCATAATACCAAGAATAACCTACACAGCTAACTGACTTCAAAAGCCCAAGAAAGCCAGCTTTGTAGCGCTGAGAATGGAGTACTATAGCAGATATTAACATTAGGAATCTATTCTACAGAGTAATAAGCTCATGCAAATGACCTGATCTTCTTTTCATTTTCCTGACTAGTCTTATTTCCAAGTATGTGTTCTTACCTGCAGGGTATTTCTGTTTGGTTTGTCCTTTACCCTCTGAAAAAGTCAAAACTTCTCTTCCCCTCCGTTACAGCTCCCACCCCTGCCCCACTCATTCTTCTTTGGTCCTTCTGAGCGTGGCTCACTCAAGACAAATACTGACTTATTCACTTGATTTGCTCAGTTGCCAGGATTCAAAAACTACTGCATACACCTACCTTTTTATTCTCTTCCTCCACTTCATCTTTATCACTTTTTTCCAATCAAGGCTGTGGTAACTTGCTACAATTACTATTATTCCTCTCACTCACTTTATCTATTTCCCTTTCATACTCACCAAGCTAGCTAATGTCTCCCACAGTTTTTACACTGGACATGAAAACTGCAGAATCAAACAGAACAGGAGCTGCTATGATGCAGGTGTTAAATATATCAGAGAGACAACTGCAAATGCCATGTTTTACCTCATTTTAGTTTTGTAAATAGCAACAGAAAAATGTCAGTGTGTTTATGGAAATTGGCAGTTATCAGCAGAAAGACTGAAAGACCTCTCTGATACTAGTCAACATACTTATCTTGTCCCTATATGAGTTCTTTCAGTTACGGTATAATTAGCACATTTTTCCTATGTTTCTTTTTTCTTCTTTGGGAAGAAGAGTGGAAAAAATACATTTTGGACACACAATAAAGGACATACGATATTGTGCAATTAAAGCATCAGAATTCCAATTAACAATTAAGTGTACAATATCTGGCAACCTAAACTACTTTAATAAACATGTTTGTAACCCAGAGGCAGGAGTTTGAAATGGACACTTTGGGATAGAATGCAACAGTGACTGGTCTGAATCGTCAATGTTTTACTTGGAGACTCAAAGGCTGCAGAAAGGAGAGAGTTTAGAAGAGACACTAGGAATGCAACTTCTCCTAGATGGAAAAACAAGTCACTAATAAGTACGAGAATTGTCAGTGATGCTTAGGTTCCTGTTAAATTCCCTTTGGGAGGAGAGCCAACCCAAGGCTCACCCTAAAACTCAAAAGTCATATCTGAACTGATAGGGGGAAAGGACCAAGGCACAAGACGGGAGTAACAAGCTGAATAGGATGAATATCTAGCGGCAATTTTTTTTTTTTTTTTTTGAAAAGCAGGAACATTACACATGAGTCAGTGGCACAGCTGGAAGTCAAAAATCCCCCAAGTCAAGACTTTGTTCCATCTCTGGCCAGCAGACACTACTTCCTCATTAAGGCATAACAGATACCAATGCTCTAAGCCATAATCTATTGGTACAGAATAACAAATTAAAAAAGGCAGTATTGTTTCTATTTTGATCATGCCTGCAAACAAATCCAACAAATACAGCACGTTTGCATCAAGAGAATACTATATCCTAAGTAAATTCTTGCAAAGATACAATTATATAAAAAGCCTCAACATATTTCATGTTAATGATTATTATTATATTGTAATCTTAAGTACTGTTGTAATTAAAATTTCATTATCAGCTATCTATTGCCCCATCAGTGAACATTTTGTAATAATTAAAAAATATCTCCCTCCTCCAATTTGCCCTCCCTTCACTTGCATAAAGATGCAGTGTATCTACTTAAAACTGAAACATCTAATGAGAGCAATTAAAACTGTAACAAATCAAATATGGCAAAAACAAACAAACAAAATCACCCAAACTAGAATAACAAACCAAACAGCAAGCAAACTCCCTGCTATTCCTTTTTATTTAGTTTCTTTCTAAACCCTGTAGCGAAACCTGGGCCACATGCAGGAAATCAATTAATTTGCCACTGCCTCTTTGCAAGAATTCATTAGCAGACAAAGGAAAAATAGCAGCAGGTATGGGACATACAATTGCTGCCTGAATCTCTAACCAGAGGAGTTTGAGCTGACAAAGAAAAATTGACTTCTAGCTGAGTCTTCCTATTGGTTTTCTAGTCTTGCCTAGTTAACTTTAATAATAACTAACCAACAGGAAAATAAAACGGCAGGAGTTGGTAATCCTGCAAGACAAGCCAATCTCCACAAAAGCGGTAGCCACTGCCTGCCCCTAACGCAGGCACTAGAGCGCTCAGGGACTGAAAAATAAAACATCAGCAAAATTAAAAGTCCGAGTAAAGCAATACAGCATATCCAAAAGGTTAGTCATGTCTAATATTTTCTATTGCTAATGGATGAACCATATCCTGATAATATCAAAGTAACTTTCATAAACATGAATCCTGATTGTTTCAGCTTCATCTTTTAAATACAGACTTCAACCCGGCCTCAAAATGTTAAAGCTTTTAAAAGAACTGAAGATACCTGCAAAACTCTTTCAAATAAAAGAAACTGAGTGCCCTCCACAATTCAATCAGCTTCCTCAATGAATTTCTGGAGAGAAAGTCTCCTGTGTTTTTTGTTTGAAATTTGGTATAACAAGCACCTATTCTGGAATATAGGATTGGTGTTCCAAGTTGAGGTTTTATCAAGTAGAGAAAGTTTAAAAAAACTGAATTATCATCTTAACATATAAAATAATTTTATCTTTGAATTAATAATAATATAGAACTATATAAAGAAAAAATTGGAATTAAGGATTATTCAAAACTAGCAGAGGATCATTCCAAGTCATAAACTACCTACTGCTCAAAAATTTATAGTTGAAACACTGGATATTCACACCACTAGCCAAGAAAGGGCTTTGAAGGTGCTATAAGGATACCTTCTCTACTCTAGGAAAAAGAAAGGTCTCAGCTAGGATAAACTGAGTCAACATATGCCAAATATCCTTTTCCATTCAGCAAGCAGTGGCTGATGCTATGTAGTCCAAGCTCTCCTCTTTTACGTACACAAATCCAAACACTGATGGATTACGTGGTATTTAGGATTAAACTCAGCATCTGGATGCAGATTAAGGTTCTTTTCTTGCCTCCGAGTACATTTAATATCAAGGGTAGTATGGCATTAAGTGACCAGCTATTAATTAGTAATAGTGATAAATTATTTCTTTGATATAGTATCTTTTGGCAGCTCTTCATTTTGTCTCTGTATTTCAGCTGCTTGGCTGTTTTCCTGTAAGAGTTTGCTTCACTAATCTCCTCTTTGGATGTCCAGGAAGAATTTTTGAGCTAGAGCCACTATTGATTTCAATTTAAGCTAGAAAACTAATAGAAAGGAGAACAGCTTTTTAGAAGAGAACATCTGAAAAAGAAACCAGGAATCCTCTACATATCCAGAGCTAGGATGCTGTTGCAGTTTATCTGTAGATACAACTCGGTGAAACTGGGTAAGTAGTATAAATTAGAGATTTTTACTGATACTATCTGCTTGTTATTTCTGGTCAGTTTAATTCAGTTAGAAACAAATTATTGCATTACCTTTGGCTTTTACAAATATTTATTTGCATACGGTGCAAAAATCTACATTTCTCTGTCTCCAATAAATGTAACTAGTATGCTATCTGTCCTCTCAACAAGGAGCAGTAGACAATATTTTACCCCCTTTTCAGTTTCTTTTTAACTGTGCTAATGTTTCTATTGTTTTGGTGAAATTTTTCCATGTTGGCATTGTGCCTCAGACAAGGTATTTTAGTAAGTGTGAGCCAAAAATCAGTCAGTCATATCTAAGACTGAAAAGGGGTACAACTATTAATTTCTCATTTAAAAAAAAAAGCTCTTCAAGTGTACAGCTGATGATCTCTAGCATCTCTGTACATCTGTGCAGAAAATAAAAGTCTATCTAATGGTAGAATAAAAAGAACCCAACATCATTATGATACAATAGATAATATCAGAGCTAATGTATACACATAACAGGAGAGAATTATGATTATTTGCATAATGCAACATAACTTTTCAGAATTTCCTGACTTTTTACTGCTTAGCTTAGCAACTTCACTGTTCTTTTACATAATGTTTATTTCTAGTAATTACCCATTGATAGGAAAATGTTACAGTTTTGGGTTGGTTCCATCTGGATTGGAAACTGGGAAAAAATTTGCGGAGTTATTCTCAAAGTAATTCACTTATTTAGAGACACATACTCCTAGTCCCATTTCTCTGAGGAGCAGTATAAACATGCAGAATGAATGCACTCACAAGACTCCCATGCAACCTTTTTCCTCCTGCAGTTTCAGCAACACAGTTATTTGCCTCAGTTTCTTTAAAAATCAACAAACCTGCATTCTCTTTCAGCTTTGATATAACTTATTGTTCTGAGCACACTTCCTGGTCACTTGGAATTGATACACACACCAGCTCCCTGAACCTGGGAGCTCTTCATTTGTAGATCTTACCCCATTTGAAACCACTTGCTAACATTAAGGGGTTCAACTGAAGTTTTCAGTGGACATATATGAGTTCTTCCCTGAAAAATGAGGTCTTTTAAGATGTTTCAGGCTTGGACTTGGAATTTACCTTTACTTTTGAAGATCTTGCCCGACATACAGTCATACAGACTTTTTCTGTTACAGTACTAGTTCCACCACACTCTCGAAAATTTAGAATGCAGTGAGTTGGAGTAGTAGTTTTTTTCCAGATCTTCTAACTATAAACATAGAAAGGTTTCCTCAGGTATCAGGTGCTCCTGCCTTTATAGGAGGCATATATGAAGATAAACAAGAAAATATAATCTGCAGTCTCAGCTGCAGGGAGGAGAATAATGGTTAAGGAGAGCATCAGATGTATTTTTCAAAGGGAGGATGAGAACTGAGTAAGTATTTCAGAAAGCAGAAGCAAAAGATCTAGCAATCAAAGTTTCCCAATCTCATTTCACTCCCCTGCCCAAAGAATAAAATGGGAAATAACACTTAAACTACTTGAAAAATTCCAGTTTCCTGATAAATCGCATATCCAGACAAATATCCAATTAGCACAATTCACTGAAATAAAATATGTTCCTCTCCTTGTTCTATTGCTCCACTATTTCATTTTATAGTCTCAGTAACATTTTCAGGTGTGTAGTTACTGCAGAAAGATGACACATTTGATATAAAAGCATAACTGAAAACTCCTAACTGGGAGCCACTGCAGGAAATACTTGACAGCCAGGTGCCAGGGAGGAAGACAGAGTTTGGATTCTTGGAAGCCTCTAGCATTATATACAATACATATACACACACATACATATATATCTCACTCTTCTATACAAATGTAATAGTGGACTAGGTCCACTATTAGACCAGTATTAGTAAGAAACTTTTTATAATTCAGATATGTAGCAGATGAAAGTGTTAGGAAATAAGAAATATTCACTTATTTTACTGTTTTTCCCTGTTTACTCCCAATAGCATTGTCTGTACAGTTAGCTAAACCATGGCCTAGAAGACAACTTGAGACCAGCATTTGGCAGAAGCCACTCTGCGCCTATATTTCTGCACATAGAACATCTGTGCTTCATTGCTGAATGACCACGCTGATCTCAATGCAGCTGCAGCTTACATGCTATTCACACACCCTTGTTGCTCGTGACACAAGATCATTTAAAATGTGATCATCCAGCCTATATGTCTACATCATCCATGTAACGTCCCTGCAAGACAGTAGCAGATGTGGAAGACCATACACATCCACACTTAACCTACCTTCAAAGCGATCCAAAGCCAAGCTGTGAAGCAGAACCATTTTGGGATTTCTTCATGTCGCAGCTTGCGGTACCAAAGGGATGGACACAAGCAGTTTCAGAACGTTGCACAAGGTTGATCCTTGGCATAAGATATTCTAGCAGCTTCACCAGTAATGAGGATGTTGAACAAGTACAGAACGAGCACAGCGAGAGCAAGAGAAGAGACGAGAAAGAGGGGGTGAGGGAAGGGATAGACAAATATACATGTTCAGATAGGCAAGAACAGAATAGAAGAATGAACAAGTATTCAAAATACCTGTAAAATCTGAGTTTTAACTGGACTAAGAATAGCAGTAACAAATATAGAACCTTAAGTGACAACTTGCACAGATGTAGAGAGATGCAGCAAAATTTATAGCTAGATTTCAGTTCCATGCATTTTCTCTGATAAGGTCAATTATAGTAACCAAGTGAATTAATCTGTATATTTACAGGAACATTTGACAAGAGAAAAAGAACATTAAACTCACTGAAACACATGGGCATACAAATCTATCTCAAATATTTCAAAGGTTGTTACAGCACTTTACGAACGAGTCCTGCCAACGAACCACTACCCTAGCTGGAGCTGAACAGCTGTGGTTTTGTTGCCACAGACAGCTGTGAGTGAACTCCTAGCAGCAAATTACCCATGCTACCTATCAATCAGTCACTTTCCATGAGCTTGAACAAAGGCACCTGATCTTGTTGCTGTCACAGCATTGTTCCACTCTGTCAAACTATACTCTCCTGACTGCTTTCAGATCCAAAAAGCTATGCAATAGGGCAATGTGGAACTGCAGTGATGAGAGGATTCTTTGCAAAAATTATTTGCTCGAGGTAAACAGATCTTCAAGTCATCTGCAGTATCTGTCTCCCACCCTTCCCCCTCACAAATTTGGAACTTTGCTTTCCCCGTTGCAACTAATTTCAGAAATTTACAAGTTAAGGATGATATCTAAACCCTCACGGGTCCTGGATAAGGGACATTAGGGTCACAATGAGAGTTGTTCAGAACTTCATAAATGCTAGACTGCTTTCAATCCTAATTTAGTTCCTTTTTGCATTTATGGCATGACTCCATCTTCATTTACAAACTCTTTATTTTCCACAAGATCTCTTCTTATATCAGAAACTCAGAATGGATAGTGATTGCTTCCTAGTTGACTAGTTAATATTTTGCTTCTAACTCATTCATTTTGTGACCTCAAACTTTATGTATGACCTGCTATTCAGACTCTTTTCTGAAAATAGAATTACTAATTCCCTTCACAGGTTTTTCTATAGCTTTCATTATTGTGGTATCCAAGTACTTTGCAAACAATAATAATGGTTAAAAAACCTTGGGACATGGTGAATTATTAAGCTCATTTTACGGAAGCAAAGTAAGGTGTGTTAAGATTTTAGACACCTACAGCCAGATTTTTCCAGAGTAACTAATTTCAAGTAAGCAGTCATATCTTTAGAGAACAACACCCCTTGATCTCCACACAGCTACTTTGAGGAGTACCATCTCCAGTCCTTGCCACTTCTCCACTATTATATGAAAATCAGATATAGTATTCCACTAGACTTTCTGCACAGTAAAGCAACTGTAACAGAACTGATCAAGTCTGATCACTGGCTCTGTGGGTGCCAGTGATTAATAACATATCTGACCTTATGGGATAGCCTCTTGCTGGAAGCACTGGTTTAAGACTCCAATCCTAAACTGTAGTGACACTTATTTCCACAGACCCTACAAGCATTAAGAGCTTCATCCTGATAAGTAGTTTTGCTGATGCAAGCTTTTTTCCAAAAATATTTAGGAAATATTGTTTTAAAAGTTTCAAGAAATGATTTTGGGAAAAAGAAAAAAAGTCATTTTATTAACTTGAACTATCCTTCTCTCTCCACTCCTTGAAGAAAAGGTGGCATAAAATGGGGAAAGTTAGATGTAGTGTAACAATAGTTCAAAACAAACCAACACTGCTGCTAAATTGGGAACAAACCTAGCACTTGAAACTTCCACTTATTTGTGTTACTAAAAGATTCTTTTCATTCCCAGAAGGCATATGCAAAGTTTTATACCAAGATATTTTTCATCTTTTCCCCCCCTCTACCCCTAAAAGAAAGCATGCCTGAAGAGAGAGGCATTAAATCAAGCATAACACTACCACAAAAGAAGCAGAAGATAAAGACCTGCTAGATTCTTTTACCAGTTAGAAGCAGTATTTTCCCTCTCTCTTCTCTTACAGGAATCTAAGTTTTTCAGTTGAAGTTGTTATATGCATGCTTTCCACTGGATTTATCAGAGCTAACTGTCTGTAAGGTAATCACATTTAAGCTAATCATCTAGAATCTCCACATAATCAAGATCTGTCAGGCTTGAACACCTTCCTCAGAACAGGATGAGTCAACGTCTAGAAGTACTTGTTCATTGACTACGTAGCCTAAGTACAAAGGCTTTCTATTTAAGTTTTGGATAACTAAAGATGGAAGAGATGAGCCTACCTGCTACTTCTAAAGCACAAACAACCAGACTATAGGCAAGTCTGAATTATTAGCAACTATATTTCAAGCCATAAATGCCCAGCTAACAACTGCAAACACTATAAAATGAAGCAGCCCTCTTCAACCTAGACAACTTGAAAAACAATTGACTAGCCCCTAGTTCCATCTCTGCAAGAAACTTCTAAGAGAAGGCCACTTAGGGGGAAAAAAAAAAAAAAAAAAGCTGTTTTTGCACATTAACCTAGACACAAATAATTCATTTTTCCCACCTTTCAGGATAACAAACTTTTTCTTCTGCTTGTTGAGTCAGTTCCCTCTTCCCAATACCCTTAAACTAAAGCAGAGAAACACCAATAACAGCAGCAAAACCCCCCTAGTCATTGCAGCAACAGCTAATGTAATGATTTCTGGAAGAGTGGTCTGAGCAAAGGCTTGTTAAAACAGTACAACAGCACAGGTGCACCAGGAGCAGAGCTAATGAGCAGCACATGCTTTCACTTAAAATCCTTAATTTAAAGTCTTTCCTGAGCCAGGAAAATCTTGGGAATGGAGATAAGAGGAGATTAGTGACCCTGCCAAGTTTAGGAGAAAAAAAAAAAAAAAAAAAAAAATCAAGATTTGAATTCAGGTTTATTGCCAATATACTGCCAGGTCAGTACTTACTGAGATTCCCCCCCCCCCCCAAAAAAAAAAAAAGAATTCCATGGAGCAAAAATGATGCTTTTATAGTCATATCATCTAGAAAGACATTCTAAGAGCAATAAGAGAATGAAGAAAGACTTTGAACTGTTGTGCACAGCTGTACTGCCTTACTTTACACTACCTCATTAACTTGCCTTACCTACAGGCTGAATACAGCATTAGGGTTATAGTTAGAGACTGAAAAAAGTTTCTTACATGTGTTTTTTAACTGTCCCATCTTGGATTTACCACATGCTATTGAGTTCCATGTGAAAGTCATTACAAGCCTATTTGGGTGATCAAAAGAGATTTGATCTAGCAGCTTTCTGCCCTCTTAGTGCTTCACTTGGCTCTTTTAGGCTGAGGCTTCAGGTAACTAAGGGAAATTATATCAGCAACCGACTGTGATGCAGAACCTTAAACAGTAATTAACATGTTCCTGTGTCCAGTCCCATCTTCTGCTTTGTCATTGTAGAGCTGTAGAGGAAAGGATGGAGCACAGGCAGGTAGCGAATCTGGAAAACAGGGGGACTTGACAGGAAAACAGGGACATAAGAAGTCTGAAAGCTCTCCCAAAGCAGGAGGAGGCATCCACATATATGATATCTGTTCTCTTTTCTAGAAAACAGAGACTGCAAATGTATAATTCTCCTTCCTTAAGGGCTTCAGGGGGCTAGAATTAAAGTCTTTTCCTAAAAATACCAGAACTGTTTCTACAGAGCAGCAAGAGATTTTTGAAGAATGCCTCCACGTGGAGGGAGGAACGTTTTACTTCTGCAAACTTCTCTGTACTTCCTTGCTTCCCTCACTATTGCAAAGTAAAAACAACTGCAATAACGATCCTATATAATGTACAGTCCATCAGATGCACCTCCATCTGACTGAAGAGAAGCCTCCAGAAAATTCTTTTCAGATGCCTGTGTCTGCTTGCTCGCTTCATTGGCGTCAAACATGAAGCGTCTCAGTGACGGTAGGCATTTGCTGCCTCCTGCTGGTTGACGTTTGGGATGACTTTCTATTTTAAGGAAGGGTGGCTAACTTCCAAGGAAAGTAGCGATAAATTTAGCATCTAGGGTTATAGGGGACCACAGACTAAAGGGATTAACATTGACGTTAGTAAGGCAACATGCTCAAGTACTGAGTATGAAGGTTGGTGAGGTCAAATCGCTGCTTGAATGAACTTCTGGAGCTTAGATCCTTTTAGGATGGCTGCTGCAATTATACTTTACACTAAAGAGATTACTGCACCATCCCACAGTTGCTGGAAGTTCAGGCGACTCGGTTGCATGCTACAGTGCTTTCTTGCCTGTCTCAAGCTTCCTGGGAGCCAAGAAAATTATGGTGCTTTATCTAGGTAGAGAAGTTGGCATAATCACAGTTTGCATCATCAGGATTCTTCTTCTTTCTTGCCAGAAGGGACTACTAAAACATACCAAAATGAGTTATATTTCCGGGTCACAGAAATGCAGGTGACAAGCTGACAATAAGCCTATGTCTCATATATAACTATACTTTGTTTTAACCTCTCTTGCAGGTTTTAAAGGTCTTGGTTAAACAAAATTTGCATTTTCACCATTAGTTACACTATTAATAAATATGTAGCTCTTCTTTGATTCCTGTTTGAGTTCCCTTTCTATTTTATTAATATTTATATCAGAAATCCACTTCAGAGATTTCCCTAAGATTCTTTGTTTTGGTTCACAGAAACAGATTGCTTTTGTCAGAGGAGGCAGAGATGATTCTGGACTGAAAGCGTGACAATTCTTTATCTAACTAATTTTTACATAAACATTTTTTAGAAAGATGAATTACTTTTTATGAGATAGCTTTAAAATATATTAAATGCCATAAATCTTTGTCTATAGAGATCATAGTCAGCAGACAGAGATTCTAAATGAATAGATTTTATTAATGTGGAGAAATTTGAAGCGATGATAAAAAGTCTCATAGATGTTGCTGCAAATGAAATGCTTATACTCAGCTTTTCTCTTACCCCATCCACTCATCCAGCCTCACTTAATAGAAAGTGAAAGAAGGTCTACCCAAAATAGGATTTTCAGACATTAAACACTCTTGTAGAGTATTACATTTTTACTTATCTGGTCATTCGTCACTGCTTAGTTGCTCTGCATAGATAAATAGGTAATGACCAATGACTTCAGCTACAAGCCTGAAGATCAATGTCCTTAAAAAGCCATCAGGTGAAGAAAGTAATATATCAGTGGAAAACACAAACAAATACATTCAGGAAAGTGTGACTACCAAATCTTGTATGGAAGAAAATAATAAATCAGATGCATGCACCTTCTAATGAAGAAGATGGTTGCAAATATGATACCTAATAGTTTTCGTCTCTACCATTTTTATTTAATGCTCCCACTGCTCACCTCACTCAGACCATCTCCTTCATCCCTATTCTTTGAGAGAACAATGCAGGGCAGTAACATGCAATTCCCTTTATTATGGCACCAACCTCACAATAAAGCTCAGCAATACTGATGCCTTCAAAAGATAGTAGTGTGTGAGAGAACAAGGTTGGGTTTCTGTCTCAATAATTTTAGATATGTACGCCCAGAATTCTTCCATAGTGAACAAGGTACTAGCTTCTTGGTTGCAGATGAGCTCCAAGATTTTTGCCATTACCAGTAAAAGGCCATGGGATTTATATTGACTTGGTAGTGCAGGATATTGGCCCGAGCTGATGCTAGCTGTGATAGCAAGTGTCTAATGGTCAAGTGACTACTGCCTAACCTTTTTCAGCTTCGCTCTGGATATCATGTATGGTAAAGTTCTAACCAACTTAATCAGTTACTGTGTAACAAATGATGGCCTGTAGTGTTAATGAGTGCTGGAGAAGGTATGGTGCAAGTCTCAAACTTCAGTGGAGAACCAATGAAAAGAAAGCAGACTTCGTCAAGAACAGACATTAAAAATAAACCCAGACTGCCACCAGCATCATTGATATCCTCTTGCTGAAGCCAGGAGGCTGATGACTTGCATGTTTTAGCCCCCAGCTTTCTGCTTGAGCCTGACAGACGCTGTTGGCCATAAGAGCCAGAGTGATGAGGGAGGAGTTTGCATAATATCAGAGAAAAGTAGTAAACACTATAACGATTTTTGGTATAAGAAAGTCAATTTTATGAGGCCTTTGAGCTTCTGATTGTTACAGTTATTGTGACTGGACTAATGATAATAGCTGTAGAGTAACAATAAATCCTCAGCTCTACATATACAGCATATTTCCTTTTGCCATAACAAGATTTTTAACAACTTGAGCTGACCTAAATCTATGCTGCTGCTGGAATAATATTTCCAGTCAGACTGAATCCTTGACAGAGCACCCTTGCTTAACTATTGCTAGAGACAGGAACACAGGTGGAGCTCAGGGAAAGAGGAAGCAGAGTAGAACAGCTTTGGAACAGTTTACTCCAGTTCTGAAACCCTGACCTTTCTGGCTTCTCCAAGTAGGTTTTGGGGGGGATTGTTTGTTTGTTTTTTCAAAAAGCATATTTTCCCAAAAACTCATTAAAAAAAAAAAAAAAAAAAGAAGGCATAATCCCAGAAGGTAACTCATATATAGGCACTCATCCACAGCTGAATGAAGTTGGAGGGGGGCTGTGGAAGAATAGTTTTGTGTTACTATTTTATCCTCACTTCTAATTTCTGTTCCACTTAGTAAAAATCTTAGAAAACAAAGCAGAAAAACACAGAGAATCACACAACACAAAAGTCAAAGTTAGACACATTGCAGACGACTCCTTTAAAGCAAAACTCTTTGTTCCAAACTATTTTTAGGGTTTTCCACAGCTGCCTTGCTGTAATTAATCAAATGTAATACAGTAAATAGAAAGTCCACTGAGAGCCCATTACCAAATATGGCATATGTTTTATGCATAAAATAAACTGTATATCAATAATCACAATTTAGTGGGTGAACCACAGCAAAACAAAAATCCTTCTCTTTTTTTTTTTCCACTTACAAACACTGCTGCCTGAAAAGGAAAGGAAAAGAAAATGGAGGGATTTAATTTATTGTTGCTATTTAAAATGCTAGTTGAGTACCTGTTGTGTTCTTATAACGGTCTACAAGAAGATAAAAATACTATTGCTAATGGGTATTAAAGATACTTTTTCCATATAACAGAAGTTGATGCTTTGAGATCAGATCTTCAGGTAGTGATTATTTTTCAGTCTTTCTGCTTCCTGAAAACCAGAGCATGAATAATCCTAGTCCCAGTGCTCTACAAGGTATGTAAATAAAACTACCTTTTGGCATGCACGTATGCATCTATTTCTCCAGGAAGCCGTGGCAAACAAGGAGAGAGGACATATGGGAAGTCTGGTGTATCCCTGTGTTTTACCCTGATATAAGTACAGAACGTGGCCAGGAAACAGACCTGAACCTGGCAGTTCAGACAGAACTTTTAAGTTAGCTGCCTCTCCCCGATTTCCCTAGCCCAGGTTCCTGGGAAGGTAGCAATATACAAGTTGTAGAAAGCCTGCAGGAGTGGACAGACCAACTGTAGGCCTGGGAGCGTGAAAGGTATGTTAGAGAAGTATAAAAGCACACAGTACTGCACACAGATTTTGCAAAGTGGTAATAGAAATATATATATTTATTTATAAGACTTGGACTAATCTTGCAATTCATTTATAACATAAGTAGGCCTTACTTATACTGCACTTCTGAATATGTTTCAACATCTCTGAAAGCTGAAACACATTTAAATAGACTACCTGTTCTGAGGTTAGAGGACATGATACTTAAAAATTTTAAAAGCTTTGCTAGTGACAAGAAATAGCTTTCGAATGCTAGGAAAAAATATCAGAAATGGTTTCTGCAGCCTTCCAGACAAAACCTAAGCCACTGATGCTGTGTCAGGTAAAGAGTAACTAATATTAGAGATGACATTACTAGGCATGCCTGGCCTCCCACAAACCAGTTCTCATTGTTTCAGTCCTCACGTAGATGATTTTTGGTGATATCATAGGAAGTGCAACATTATTATCATGCTTTGCTGAGAAAGTTTGAGCTTTTTTTGTTTATTCTATTATTTGACTTAAAAATCTCAGTTAAATGTATACCAAGCACTGAAAAGATACCTAACATTATGTTTCATTAACTGTTACTTATTATTATTGACCAAGGAGACAGATGCTACTTTTTCAGGAGACAGAACTACTCTTTCAAGAAAGTAATTCATTGCCTTATATAATAACATGCCTAATATTTATTCAGCAGAGCCAGTAAGAACATGAAGCTTCTGACTTATTTTTCTTTTAAACAGAGAACAAAATGAGCTAGAGAATTAAGCTTTTATACTGCAGACAAAAGTGCTTTTATTACCTGACCACTTGAGTTGCAAACTCTCCACATTATACCATAATTATGATTCCAGGATGCAAGTAGCATACAACATCACAAACTTTAGTGTTTCTGCTACTGACTAGGTTAACTTAGAATAATAAAGACATCTTTCACGAAGGTAATTATAAAAATGCTTACAACCAGCTAATAATTTAGAAAAGGTTATTCAATAAGCATACAAGAAAACCTATAGCATGGCTATGCCAAAAAAAGCAATTACTGTACTGCAAAAAGAAAAAAAAAAGAATGAAAGGAACGATGGGCAGTAGATTCTTAGTTTCAGTCTCATATCCATGCAGATGTAGTACTTTAAACCTCCAAGTCATTATTTTCTTATACTTCTCTTAGGCTATTGGGAGTTCAGTGACTTTGGACTTAGGCATATTCACAACCAAATCAAGGTAAAAACTCTTATTGTATAAAATCACAATGTTTCCTATTTACTTGCTGACATCACTAGTAACACACATGAAATTTCTCTGCTCCAATATTGAGAAAGCAGATGCAGTTTTACACATTTTTAAGTGCAGAAGCTAAATGACTAAACCCAGTCCGTTTATCATATAGCGAAAATGCTTCAAGTCAACCCTGGTTCAAAGTAGCTTACCACATGCTAAAATCAATAGGTTTCAGAAAAGCATTCAAATACATATTAATCACTAAAAACACACAAATGAATCTGAACATAATCTTTCAAGCATGGGTCTGAGGACTAGGTATACAAAGACATTTAGCTGCCAACATATGAACATAATCACCTTTTGAGATTTGCAGAAGTAGCTAAGTTGGAGAATTAATTCTCAGTTAAATTCCAGAAGCTATCATAATTAAGTTCACTACTAGATATCTTGCACTGTACAAAGTTAAGCTAAAGGACCAAAATATAGACCCTTGACCTTCATTTTTGGTACCCATGAAAGTAAAACAGATAGATAATCATTTTTCTCCATCTAAATATCTGAGCATTTGGTACAAAGAGTGATATGCTGTGTACAACAAATACATTGCTGTGATGTTCTGGAGCTCTGTTTCTGAGGAACATTTTATTCTTTGCCTGTACATGCTGGGATTGTTTCTAGTCTTTCTGAAGACGGGAGTTGTGGGTCAAGAATTTTTTCTATAAACCTGTCAATATCCAGAAAGCTTACACACAAATTAAATCTTCCCTAGGTGAAAGACTAAGAAGGGAGCGGGGATAGAAACAGTGGATCTAGTAAGCGACAGCTTTCTTAGTCATCAATAGAATGCAATGTCCACTACAACTGAAAACATATTTTATATGGGATTTTCTTTAGTGCAATCCTCCTAATGAAATACAAATTGGTCCTTATATCTTGCCACGTCCCAAAATATTCAACCTTGAAGATGCTTGGAAGCTCAAAAAAAGCACTACAACTATATAGACATATTAGGAATCTAGAGGTTAATTTAAATAATATAGCTTGTTCAAATGTTTTCTAAGAAAACAATTTTGATTTTTTTTTTAATTATAGAGAATAATAATTGTCATAGAAAAATCTGTTGTCAAAAATACTATTGTTTCAAAAAGAAAGACCAAAAACGGGGAGGGAGAGGGGAAAGAAGATGATTCAATACTGAATTCAAAATTAGACACTGCATATACACATTCCTATAGCATTTGCTATAGGGAGGCAATTAATTAGTCCTTCCAGTAAGTAAGTTTTCCACAGTGCTTCCATTGTATCAGTTTATTTTCTGCTTAACTGTCTTGCTTTTCTGAACACTGATATATCAAATAGCAGAAAGGATAAACTTATCGCAGCCACACAGGTGCAACAAATATTTTTCTTCAAGGCAAGACTGAAATACACTTCAACAAGAAAAAAATGGAGAAAATATCTCAAAAAAGAATGCAGCAATATTTAAAAGTGAAGGAAAATAAATAGGAGCAACATAATAATGATGACAAGATTTCAAAAAGTAAATACTAGGCAATAGTTTAAGAATGCAGAAACCTGAAGGAAGAGAAGAGGAGATGGAGATGTCTGTTACAAAGAGTTAGAAAACAGCAGTGATTCAGTCAAAAAACAATGTTTGCTAGAAGGTAAATTGAGAAAAGTTGGAGTCAAAGATGACAAAAATACGACTCCAAAAAACAAAACTCACAACCAACAACTTAAGAATGGAGATAAAACTGCAGAGCATTTAGTGAGTGAATGACTAACAGGGAAATGAAAGTAAATCTCAAATAAATGTGGGAACAATCCGTTGTTCTGCTACTCATTTTGTTCAAAATGGTTGAATTTCAACTTCTGTGCAGAAGGGTCTCAGAAGCCCAGCTAACAATGTTTCATGTAAGTGAAATAAACCTTCATTATTCCCTACATAAATATCAGAGTACTTCATGAAACAACTGCAAGGTGCTGTGTGCAGTGGTGTCTAGATCTCAGTTCTACAGAAAGAACCTGTGCATAAAAGTAACTCATTTTGGCATTTTTTAGCTTTTTGAAAACATGTAATAACATAAGCAGATTCCCATAGATGTTCACAGGCCTTTGTACCAAGAGGAATACAAGCATAAATTGAAGAAGTCAAAATAACAAGATCAGAATTCAGCTTTTTCTTCTACCTTTGTGTTGCTCACCTGTCAGTGAATTGTTGGACAAGTAGAAAAGATAATTCCTGCAGTGTGGTTTACCTCACAGCATGATGTGTCTCACATTATAGAATGCAGACATGTATATGGCAAAGGAAGAGGTCTGAGATAATGTGTTTCAGTCCTACTGTGCCCAGCAATCACATCAGGTATTTATAAACACTGACAATATCCCCCCTGAGCCTTCTCCAGGCTAAACAGTCTCAGCCTCTCCTTGTATGACAGACATTCCAGTACCTTAATCACCTTTATGGCCCTTCACTGGACTCACTCTAGTATGCCCAGGTCTCCCTTACATTGGGAAGCCCAGAACTGGACCCAGCACTCTAGGTGAGGCCTCCCCAGGGCTGAGCTGAGGGGAAGGATCACCTCCCTCAACCTGCTGGCAACGCTCTGCCTAATGCAGCCGAGGAGACCATCGGCCTTCTTGGCCACAAGGGCACCTGCTTGCTTATGTTCAACATGTTGTCCACTAGGACACCAAGATCCTTCTCTGCAGAGCTGCTCTCCATCTGATTGTCTTAAGAAATATAATTAAAAGTTTTTAAAAATGCAATTTTTAAGTGTTTTTCAAATTAATCTAGTTTGTGAAAATAGCTGTATAGCCGAAAGGACTTAAAGAAATCTTTTAGATTATCACGAGCACTTTGTAGATTGCCAACAGGCCCGTGACATCAGGAGAAAGAAAAGGAGGAAATATTTTGGTTAATTAGTCTCTTAGCCACCAGCATTTCATTATTCAGAACAGCAGACACTGTAGTGGTTATGACAGCAAAAATTCCCAAGATCAGGAGGACAAAAAAAATATTTACCTAGGTTTTGCATTCAGAGCTATCAGCTTCTTTAAGGGGAGCTAAAAAGTTATTGCAAGATCTTAGTCTGAATTGTTATGAATTATGTGGAAAGCTAAATGGCATCTCTTGTGATTACTCCTGCAGGTGACTTGCTAGGCATGGTGAAGCTGCTGACAGGATACACTCCAACAGCATGCTGCCTAGGTTTGCTTTCAGAAGAAGATGTTATTAAAAGATATGTTTATTTATGTACTGTCTTTGTTGGGGAAGAAAGAGATTTTTGAAGCTTAAAAGAACCAGACCAGAGTAAGACCCAGCAAGACCAGAACTTGTTTTAAACTTTCAGCCTTGGGAGGATTTGTCAATTAATTAACCATAAGGGGTGGGATGAGAACAAGAGCTTTCTAGATAATTGACATAGATATTTTATCAGCTTGACAGAAAAATATGTCTGTGAAGGACTGAAAGAGACCTGAATTTCGGAGACTACTTCTTTGTGAAATACTGAGGGGCACAATCAAATATGTTTACCATATTACCGTTGAAACTAAATAGCATCCTCAAAAGGTACTCATTAATTAGAGCCAATAAAGCTTAGGCACTTGCAAGTACCATCTTACATGCCTGGTCATTAAAGAATAATGCAAAACCTGCAGTTATATGCATGAGTTCACTGCACAGTGTGTGTAAAGGATTAGGAACCTTAGCAGAACAATCTCAAAAACAAATTCACGCTGAGTGGAAATCAGCCAGTTAGCTAAGAGGAAATCTTAGAGTTTAAGTGCCTAATTCAGGATTGCAGAGACAGACTTTTTTCTATTTGAGATTTCAAAGATGGAAGGAAGCTTGGGTGTTTTGTTTGTTTGTTTGTTTTTCCTTCTTCCAAAATATGGCTGCTGAAAGGGCCATCATCATGATACCACCTCCATTTTATGTGATAGCTGAGAGGTTTAGAACTCATTCAGGAAGTTAGAAGCATATGAGCTAGCCCTTTTCAGCCTGCGAAGGTTCAAAGCCGTATTTCCTACTTTTCAACTTGGCATCTATTAAGGAAGTGAGAAACATACACCTGCTTCCAGGATAATTTCTCTCTTTGGTGATTAATAAGTTATGGAAATAAGGACTCTCCATTTATCCTGCTGTTTTCTCTACTTTCATTTTAAAAATAAAGCCACTATGACTATATTGGGGGTATGCTAATTCTAAAGAAAGTTTTCTTATCTTTTGTCTTTTTGCTTTGCAGCCATAGTGGCTTTGCCTGGAAAATACAGGTAGCCAACCCTCAGAAGCTTCCTGCTGTATCCATCTTAGTCATATCTACATAGTCCTATTTTTTATATAACAATCAGTAAAGGAGAAAAATTAATCTTCAGGTTACAAATGAACAAGCTTATTAGATGTATATATGCAACAACAGATAAGAAATCTCTGTTTCAATATTTCAAGTGAATGAAAATGAAAAACAAAAAATGCAAGCCAGGTGGTAATGGAACACTCTTCCCTAAAACAATTAGAGCATGAAGAATCTAGGTTTCTTGTAAAACATATATGGAATTCCTTGCTAAGTTGTAATCTTAAATGAAAAAAGCCATTTGGAGTATATTTCAGTTTATGAAAAGCTGTTCCCTGCCAGTACCACCAAATTACGTTATCATTTGCATGCTCTGTTTACTTAAGGACTTTAAGTTAGAATACAGAGATATATCACAGTGCCAAGAAGATGGTTACCTTTTGGTTTTGGTAGTTCATGAGCAAGTAGGATATCTTGGCGAAAAATTAGTTTTAAAAGAGCTGCAGTTATAGGCAAAAATATCATATTTTTCTCGGTAAAATTTACAGTGGTGAAAAACTTACTTGATCACCAAATTCTAATTTGGTACAAAAGAACATTAGATTTAAAGTCAGTTTTAACTTCAGGGATGACTACATTTGAACAAAGACTAATAACAGAAAAGGACATAGACTTTGAGTGTTATTGTAAAAGAAAATCTAGACAAATGGATTTTTATTCGTCAAAAAGATACACAATTCTATGTTTAAAGTCTAGTCATATGACTCTGCAATCATTACACTATAGTGAGGCTAATCACATGCTTAAAATTATACAAAGGATTAACTAATTCACTGAAGCTGGCTTTAGGATACAGATCTCTTTCTTTTTTTAATAACACTTTGCTTTTGAGCTAGAAATCAATTACTTAATAAATAGTTTATTTTTGTGTAACTGTACAGGCAGAAGCTTTTTAGGAAACTAACCTAACATTCTCACGCTTTAATTATTTTAATGAATTGTTCTTGTTGCCACTCAGCTCTAACTTTTGTTTTTCATTTTCACACATTTTACTTTGAAATACCGTTGAAATGCTGAAATATGCTTTTGTGTACAAAAATTATTAAGTCTTATTATGTTTTTTTGATTTATAGCCCTGTATTATTTGTTAGTTAATTCAGAAAGTACACTCTTCCAAAACATAGTTTGACTACATGACTGAACAACACATGACAAATTCCTCCCGATCACAGCAGTGAGTTAGTGAATCTAATGAAGCTTCAAAGTAATAATTGGTAAACATTTCCTTTGTAGTAGACACCCCTCTAAGTATGAAAGCATCAAATCGTTAGAACCACTTAGAAATGGAATTTGCAGCTTATTAATGCCTTGGCAGACACTATATCTAATGTTTCTACTCCTGCCAGGACATGCACAGAGAATAGGTTGATCTGGAACATAAAAAGCATAAAAGAACAGATTTAATTCAAGGTTGTTCCTCTTAATATACAAAATAAGTAAATCAGGATGCACAGCAGAGTAAGACAGAATGTGGCTTTTCAAAAGCTTGTGGTGACATCCACTTGGCAGAACCAGACTGGAGATTTTGGGGAGAAAGGAAGGGAAAAGATCTTTGAATGACACTGAGATTAAAGCTTTTACATTTTATACTTCTTAAAAAAAAAAAAAAATCAGGAAAGATCAGAAATGTTAGAGGAATCAGCATGAAAAAAATTTGTACAGTGAGTAATGCATTCATCTTTCCAATACAGCTCAGTTATTAATCCTTTAACCTTGGGGAATTAAGCTAAAAACTAAGGTGTACCTATTTTGTACGGTCACAGGTTGTGTGGCTTTTCCATAGATTTCAATAAAATAACAGTATTATGACCAGTATTTTCGCTGATTTATGATCAGTATTTTAGCCGATATAACTGTAACGAAGATTTAACTGTACTACCTTAATGGTAAATCAATGAAACTACACACATATATAATTTAAGTTTGCTTAAGTCACTGCAGAAAATAGTCTTACAGTCAACAGCAATACTTAATTGTTGTCAGCAAGAGCAGAACTTAGGCCTCCCTGTAGAGCAGCTAATGTTAGAGATTTTTTGATTGTTCATGTAACTTCATTTATATAGCCCTGTTCTACAACATTATTTCCCTAATGCAAACTTAATTCATTTATCACTTCCTAAAATGTGATCATATTAGCGATATTTTCTTAAAAATACCTAAATGGCTGTTGGGCCTTGTCACACACCCACACTGGGTTAGAGCATAGCTCTGTATATAGTATGAAAGTTTTCCTGCCAGCATGAAACTTTTGGAACACTGGAAGGTGTGAGAGATGATACATGTTACGGAAGAATGCGTTTATGCACAACAGTTACTTGCTATAATTTCACAATAATATTTTAGTATCTATTACCAACTTTAATATATTTTTCTTTATAGTAACTGGACTGAGGTCAGTAAGGTACTTCATCCATTCCGCACATGAGGAACTAGGGTACAGAGGACACGTGCATATACTGCCTTGATCCTGAACCTTGCATGCAAGCTGTTTGGACCTAACCTCAATGTCCACACATGGGGAGTTCTGAGGCAAGTGAGAGGAGAGACCTGGATCCATACTCTATTCAGATAGGAGTTCATGAACCCGTAATATGTTTCAGAGCAGACCAAACAGACTCCTTTTTGTAGTGTAGATGAGCAAGATTAGACTTATGCTTGTGCTTTTCTGGAAAAATCCTTTACCTCTCGTGGCAGTAGAGATATAATGAGTGATCACTTCTGAAAGGGACATGGGTATGTGAAATAGGTCCTAGGAAAAATTTATATGCTTACATTGAAGCTGGTGTTTTTGAAACTTTCTGCTCAATTTTCACTAAATGTGACATATTTATATTATTAATTTCCTCTGATACTTAAAGACCTATCCAGAATGACAGGCTCAAAGTACAGCTCAGTGCTTTGATTATGATAAAGTTGTATTAGAGCCTAAACACTGTATGTTCCTTTCACTCAGTCCCCAGTACTTATAGATATATTGTTAGGTTACGCATAGGATATTGTGGCTGGATGGGCAGTGGCCCCACTTATAACAAATTCCAGTAACCACCCAGAATACGGTGATAGGTATACCATTCTAATCTCTCCAGATGAACTGGGCAGCTAAGAATACTTTTATCCCAGTTTTAAAATAGGTAAATAAAATACCTAAGAAACGTTAAAGATAGCTAGAATGAGGAATTCAGCTGAGAGAAACAAGCATTGGGTTTTGGTTCCAATTTCAAGAACAGTTTGTGTGTCTTTTAGGTGTTTTATGTAAGAAAAATGCACTAAGAATACAAAGAATTTGCCCCTTGCCGTCCAGATGTATGTCCTTGCTGCTAGGTTAGAAAGTCTTCTATCAGTTTACATTCTCTCATAGTGCATGAATCAGCTTCAAAAGGTAAGTTAGTGAAGTCTTTTCTTTCTTGTTCTGTAACAACCCATCTTCCTCCCGAGTAAACTAGTGATAAAAGCTTTCCATAATGTAAGACAGGAATATTTGGAATATTCTCTGACAGATGAGAAATAAACCTGATTTTAACACAAAATTATTTTCACCACTTGCATACTATCTAAAAGGGGTTCTTCTCTGGCCTTTCTATGCCTATGTATTGTAGGTATGTTCCTCTGACTGTTAAAAAATAAAGGGAATGACGTCTGCATTGTTCTAGTATAATGGGTGAAAGGACCTACTACATTCAGGAAATTCCAGGTGGTAGAAGGTCCTGCAGACTAAACTAACACACTTATGCCCCATTAAGTGGGAACCTTGATGATATGCACTATCCTCAATATTCTCGCGTTAGCTATTTCTAGCAGCTTTTTCAGTGTACTTGTTTTGGATCACACTTCACAGTTGGAGGCATTGAACTTTCTGCATATACCTACCTCAAGATTCTGAATATCTATCTATGAAGGAAGTGGGGGAAAGAGAGGAAGAGAGAGGGGAAAGACCCACTTTGTGTCTGTATGCGAGGGAAGGACAAACACTTCTAAATAAGGCATTGCAATTCTAAGCATATTTTTGTATCTAGTTCAAAATAGCTTGCCAAAGTCACATAAGGCTGTAGCAGAGCATGGAATTAAGCTCAGGTCTTCAAACTCCCCTAATGCTTACCTCTTTCTGTAGCTGATACATTTATATTTTCCTGACACAGACCAAGCAGAAGCTTCCACCAAGTCATTTTATGGTTAGCTGAACTTAAAACTCTGCCATGCTACACTATCCTCCACTGGCATTCAACATATCCTCATACAGGATAATTATTTGTTCCTCTTATTTAATGTCCGCAGTATCCTTTCTTGTGTGGATATATTTGTTATGATTAGTTTTCATTGCCCACTACTGACCTTTTTATAGAAAATAACAATTTTTGAATTATGCATTTGTTTTGATTAATAGCATTTACTTCAGAATTCTACATATTTTCCCCATTTTTTAGTATGTCAAATGTAAGTTTGCTGAGTTGCTTTAAGTAGTATGGTTCTTTCTTTAAAATTCAGTATAGCCTGTGTTTATGCAATACACTGATGATAACTCATTCTATCCTGTCCTTTTTGGGTCATCTTGCTTCCCCCACACCAATAGCCCAAAAATAAAATAGTTTTGCAGGTTCTCCAAACATGGCTTATTTCTTCCTGTGTGTTATGCAGTGCTTGTTAATACCAGGCTCTCAGAAGAATATTAATAACATTTTAGAAAAATATTTTCCCTTACTGAGGTTACAATAGTTCTTATACAAATTTAAAGATAAAGCTTCCTTGTAAAGTCTTAAGAAATTTCAATATTTTTCCTATTGATTTTATTCATTTTCTTACCTAACTTTACCCTCACGGCTCAAAACCCACCTCTCACCTCTAGCTTGGCAAGTCTGACTCCTGCATGAGTATTACAAGGCAAATTGCTAAAATCTCCTTTTTCACATTTTTTTGAAGTTTCTAGCTTACTGTCTTAATATGAAAAAATTCCGACAATTTAGACAAGCAAATTACACAAGTGCTTTCAGTGGCAGTTCTAATGCTTCTCATTTGGAGAGGATCTTAAATCTACTTCATTCACATTCATCAAAAAAAGCAGGTTTGAAGCACATAGTTATACAGTAAGTTCACACCACTCACCTTATAAGCAAAATGACAGGACAGCCAGGGTACTAAGACCAATTAACTTTCTCCTATACGCTATTTTTGTGCTCAGCACGAGTTAAAACGTCATTGCCAGATGTCCCTCTCTGAAACCCTGGGGACAGCCAGGAAAATTCCTACAGATCCCTACTGCATGAGTGCAATGTATTTGTGTTCTGCTGTGTACATACTCTGCTGGTATGCTGGGTTTATCACTAGCGTCATATCCATGCTAGCAGGTCTTCCACCTGTGCTTAGCACAGAAAGGAAGCGAAACTCAGAAAAATGTTCTTGAGGGGGCTGGACCTAATAGTCCCTAAGGTAAGGGTCACCCCTGGGAACTTACATATCTTTCCAAATAAACTTTTATATATTTTAAACTGGCAAAAAGTGTCTAATTCTGGGAGCCTTCTTTACTTTTAACATTTACTTTTTTCATCCAAATCCTACATAGGCTCCTTTTCCTTGTGACATCTGTTAAGTCTTTCCACTTCCCTCTTCTTTCTTCTTACCTGTGTTAAGAGCATTTAAAATGTGAAGATAATAATCAGAGGACTTGTTCATACATTTTCCATTTTTTTTTTTTTTTTAAATGCAAAGCACAAATGCTCGGCAAAATATGTCGAGGCAGCATTGTCTTTTTGGTTCCTAGTTTTTGTACAGTTAATCTAACCATTTACTGAGAACTATTTACTAGAGGATCAAGTTTTCACTTCTTGGTTTTCTCACTTTTCTTCTATAATCAACATCAGTTACTCCTCTGCTTGGTTATAATGAAGGTGATTTCCTGAGTGTCTCTATAAACTTCCCTTGATTCATTGACTTTCCTTACTGCTGTATTGAAGAAGAGAGAGCTGTATTTTGTTTTCTGTCTTTGTAATTGTCCTACCTGGAAATTCTGTTACCTGAAAAAAAGGATTTATTTCATGTTTCAAAGAATATTCTCGTGTTTTTTACACTGCACTTAGAACATAAAACTGCCTCTGCAATAATATGACTTAGAGACAACAGAACTATCCATCTTGCAGATCATGAAACTTAAACAAAAAGACTAATTAAAGTAGGACAGACCCTACCTCTAAGACTTCTCAATGTGCAAATGTTCATCTTTACAAACTTAACGTTATAGTACAGTAGAAATTATGTATAATTTTCTATAGTTTTAAAAAATAGAATGAACAACCCCCTCCCATAATTTCAAATCCATTTCAAAACATGTAAAAAGTTGTAGACCGTTAGCACAGTCTTTATCACTTTTAAACTAACAAAACAACCAGGACCAGCAGAAATAGAGTTTTCTCCTTTCAAGGGCAAGTACCAGGAAGGAAATGAGGCAAGTCTTCACCACAGGATTCACAGAATTTGCTGAAAATGAAAGACTATTGAAAATGCAGGCACCCTGACTTGTAGTCTATGTTCTGGAGGTGGTGTGCTGAACCTTTCTCCCACGTTTCCCCTCTAACCTGGGCTCAGCTAACTCGTTCCTCTGCTGCAGACAAAGTTGTTCCAAGTCCTCATGCTTAGACCGTTGTAATATTTCCCTAATATGTTCTGTTCTTCAGATTTGTGTTTAACTTAGTTCCACTTTCCAGCCCCACCTCAGCTTTGCACTCAGTTTCCTCTTTTTTTCCCCCACTCCCTGCAAAGACCTACAAGGACAGGCATAAAGAAGAGAGAGATTCCTTGCTCTCCATACCTATATCAAAGCACACAATAGAGCTTCAACAGGACTCCTGCTTAATTTTCCTAACTATAGCAAGGGTGATTTCAATGAATGTAGAAGATACTATGTAACAAAGTACCCAGTGAAGTTTCCAAAGCCTTATAATTTGACCCAAAATCTAGAGTAGCTAGTACTTCTCAGTGAAACCATTATGATACTTTTTCTTAATATGTGGAAACATACTATATCTTCCTCTAACAAAAATCTGAAAAACTGTAGAAATATTTTTACTGAAATTTTCAGAAATAAATGAACATCAGGCTGACAACCCACAGCTAAAACACTGAAAAGCTGGCAAATTTTAAACCTACTGAAAAAAGTCATCTAATGGTAACCTTACCTCCGTATTATCTACAATCTAGAAGTTAGCTTTAGCAGCTGATTCCTTTGTAAAGACTGAATATTAGAAAATATTTAGCATCTTGCTAGAGTCCACTGTAAGGTAATTTAGGCATCTGCTCAAAGCAATGGCTGCATTTCAATGTTTTGGTGGGGAGCAGTAGAATCTGTTAAATCTTTCACATAATTGAACACAGCTGTTTAGGAAGACATCACTAAGAGATGAGCATTTCTTACCTAGCCAACTAAAATTCAGTGGGATATATACATAAGAGTATTCTCCTTGTCTTTGAAAATTTTGGTAACTCCTACCAGCAAAATTTTTCTTCTCTTTATTATTCCCAGGAGGATGCAATTTGAAGGTAGTTTCTCCCCTCTCTTTTCCTTAGAAATTTGAAGTTACTCTATGCATACCAGCAGTGTGACCTTCCCCCATCAAATGGCAATTCCTTAAAGGAAAAACACTGCATGCATGTTCCTCCCTGGTTTCTCCGTGTATCAAATATTCTAAGTTGGCACTTGGTGAATATAGTTTTTCATCTGACACCAATGCTCATTAGTTTGATCTAGTGTACCACCAGTAAGACCTGGAGAGTTTCTTGCTCCTGGAAAATTAGATATAGAAATGCCAGAGCAGGACTGTTCCAGTCAGTTGAAGAATCCAGCCAGCAATAAAACTTTACAAAATTTTCAATTCTAATCTCAGATGCAAGCTGTGTTTACCCAAGAGTATGCCTAAGTAACTGATTTATGATTTGGGGAGAAAATCCTGAGAAATGCATAGTTTTGGGGAATTTTTACATTAAAGCAAGAACCTATGTACAAAGAAAATCTCATGATCAGACATTTAACTACATACAGGATTTGGCACAGTCTCTGAATAGAAACTGCTGAGTTTCACATAGCTCTAACCAGTTGTGGGAAATCTAATTTTCTTTTCCTGTGAAGGTATTGGAGTTTTATGGAAAACACTGTACACTGTAACAATAAAACTGCTGAAGTAGATCCCTACCTCAAGCGAAAAACATTATGTGGTGCCACCTACAGCAAAACAAAAGTTCAAAGGAAAGACTAATTTCTTTTCTCTCACCACAAACATGACATCATCTGTTAGAGACTAGGCTCTTCAAAAGAGCCTGACCCAGAACTTAAGGAGTTCTGCTGAGTTCACTGGATTTTGGATTAGGCCCCTAGAGAGGTTCTTCCTGGTGTGGATGCTCTGCTATGCTCTATGGATCACATTGGCAGATTTATTCATGCAATTTCAAGTTACTCAGTAGTGGTGCAGGTGAAAGCATTTCATAAGAGAAATAGAAAGCAAACCTGTAATTGATTGAGTACATTATGTGGGTGACAGGCCTGAGCAACATTGATTTTGTTTGTGACTTTGTATATCTTGTTCACCAGTCTTCACATTGTCATTTATATTCAACTTTCTTATAACGCTCTCTATATATTAGTGCCAGTAAAGTGGTAGAATTTTAATGAGATAGATTTTTTTACTATGTGTTTACTCTGCTTTAATAGGATTTTATAATGTTCTGCAGTGCCTTGAGCTTTACATACTTTATATACAAGATTATCATAATAACTTCTACTTAAACAAAGTAACTACCAGGTCAATTCATTTTGGTTTCATAGTCATATTTTAAACTGCTAGATTAATAATTTTGGGGGAGTATTGCAAAACCAAGACCCTTTACCCATCCCTCATACCATTCCATCTAACCCCAGCTACATTACCAAGAATACTAGGCTTCACTTCTCTACAGAAACAGGTTGGATGCCAACCTGCCACTGTCATCCATAACATCTGCATTGAAAAACTGAAAAACTACAGACTGGATTAGAGGACAGTGAGCTGGACTGAAATGTGGCTGAACTGCCAGCCTTAAAGGATTGTGTCCAGTAGCATGAAGTTCAGCAACAGGATAAGGGGCAACAGGCACAAACTGAGACACAGGAATTTCCATCTGAATATGAGAAAAAAAAGGTATTTCCTGTGAGGGTGAAAGAGCACTGGAACAGATTACCTAGAAAGGCTGTGGAGTCTCCATCCTTGGGGAGATTCAAAAATCATCTGGACAGGGTCCTGGACAACCTGCTCTAGGTGACCCTGCTTGAGTAGGGGGGTTGGACTAAATAATTTACAGAGATCTTTTTCAACCTCAACCATTCTGTGATTCTGTGATAAAGGCCAGTCACTAGCAGTGTAGCCAGGGATTGATACTAGGGCCAATACTGTTTAACTTTTTCATTAATGGTGTGGACAATGGGACAGAGCGCACCCTCAGCAAGTTTGCAGATGACACAAAACTGGGAGGAGTGGCTGATATACCAAGTGGTTGTGCTGCCATTCAGAGGGACCTCGACAGGCTAGAGAGATGGGCAGACAGGAACCTCATGAAATTCAACAACGGGAAGTACCAAGTCCTGCACCTGGGAGGAACAACTCCATGGCTGGAAAGTAGCTGTGTACAAAGGGATCTGGGGTCCTGATGGAGAACAAATTGAACTTAAGTAAGCATTGTGCCCTTGCATTAAAGAAAGCCAATAGTATCCTGGGCTGCATTAGGCAGAGTATTGCCAGCAGGTCAAGGGAGGTGATCCTGCCCCTCTACTCAGCCCTGGGGAGGCCACACTTGGAATACTGTGTCCAGTTCTGGGCTCCCCAGTACAAAAGAGAGATGGAGCTACTGGAGCAAGTCCAGTGAAGGGCTACCAAGATGATTAAGGCACTAAAGCATCTCTAAGATAAGGAGAGGTTGAGAGAGCTGAGACTGTTTAGCCTGGAAAAGAGAAGACTTGCGGTGATCTTATCAATGTGTATAAATTCCTGATGAGTGGTAGTAAACAAGATGGAACCCAACAGTGGTATCCAATGAAAGGACAAGAGACAATGGGCACAAATTGCAATACAAGAAGCTCCATTTAAAGAATAATGTTTTGATTTTTTTTTTTTTTTTACTGTAAGGCTGATCAGACACTGAAACTGGTTGCCCACAGGTGTTGTGGAGTCTCCATCTTTGGAGACATTCAAAAGCCAACTGGATGCAGCCCCGAGCAGCCTGCTGTAGCTGATCTTGCTTTGAGTAGGGGCATCAGACCAGATGATCTTCCAAGCTCAACCATTTTGTGATTCTATGAAGTTGCAGAGCTCAGATACAGATTGAAGCTTCAGGACTGAAGGAGTTAGGAGTCTGGATCTGGGTTCATGAACCAACAGATGGTTGGTGCAATGAATTTTATTCTCATAGTGTATTCTCTTTCTTTACCTTATTCCCTCAATATCTAAGTTGTCTGAGTCAACAACACTTCTGTTCACAGCTGTTTTGAACAGAGTGTCAAAGGAGGAAAGGGTAAAATGTGTTGTGTAAGAAATACCGCCCTGACTGTAGCACTAGTCTTAAAAATCTCTGTCAGAATCTGGTATTAGGTAATCTTAGGCATGGAAAACGACATAATCCTCAAGAAACATTAGATTCATGAATACGAAATGAAGGCTTGCTTCCCCTTTCCTTGACTCTTTGTCCTGTTACAGACAGGCCAAAGAAAAGATTTCAGTGTTTCTTCTTTTCCTTCTGTTTTGTCATGGAGTTTAAATTTTTAGAGAGTGACCATTAGTTATTTAAGATGTACTTGAATTTTACATTAAAATAACATTAACAATAACATTACAATTATATAGAATTATACCTTGAAGGTATAATCTATACATCTTCAAGGAAAGAACTGAAGCAGGGAGAATGTTGAGTCCAATCAGCATCAGTGAGCAGAAGTTAGCTATAGGTTCTTGCTCATATGAGGTTTTGCAAAGTCATACTTTCAAATATGGAGGTAATGCTTTTTCTTCTCTTTGTACTGCCTTTTCTTTGTGATTGAAAATTCTAGACTTACATGACAAACTTGTTTTAATATTTCTAGACTAGATGAAATAAAACTTTGCAGATTTAAATTCATAGGCTTACAACCTATCTCTACAGATATAAGAGTTTTTGTAGCTATCCGAAAGATCCAAATATCAGTTCAGTTTTTAGTCTTCAACCATCAACAGAGATAAAAAATAGTGAATCTTTCTATTTCACTGTCACCACTAAGCAGATCAGATCAGCAAATTGTCCTGTGGAAATTAAGAAAATGCCAGTCCCAGATTCGATTCTTTTACACCACTTTACCTAGAAGAATCATCTCTCCTCCCCCAAAGAATTTTTCACCAGGGAACACATATGTTTAAGTCAATATATAGCTTTACCCCAACAACAGTTGAAGTCTTAGTTTAATCTACCAGTGAAGGTGGTTTATAGCAAGATGACAGACTTTACAACACAACAGATGAAGAGCTGCTCTATTTTGGGGATGGGCACCTCTGCCAAAATGGCAATGCTAAGAAATGGACAGATGGAGGAAATGGAAAGGCAGAATTCCTTAAATTAGTTTCATTAATTCAAAAAAACCTCATGTGCCATGTAAGTCTTTCTCATCTCATTAAAGAACATCAAGATCCACTAAAAGTTCTAGCACTCTTTATTAAAAAGAAAACCTTCTGAAAGAAAGCACAGTATCAAAATGGCCAGCAAATATCTGGTGGATTCTGTAAAATGGAAGTAGGAGAAACACAATACAAACCATATGAAGACACTTCTTGAAATGAGGGAAGGAAAGTATTGAATTGAGGGAAGCTAAGAAAGTCCAGGTTTAAAAATATGAAGATGAAAAAATAAGTTTGAAACTAAAAAGGGATGTTGATTAAAGTTTAAAAGGTTTTTTTGTTAAAACTCTGGACCAAGGAAATGCCACATTTCCTCGGTCCTGAGAAGCTGTGCAAAAACCTTGTCTTGTTTTCAAAGCTTGCTTCCTCTATGATTAAGTAATCTATTGACCCAAATATGTAAGACCAAACACAGGATAATCGGTTATGGCAAGTGGAATTTATCCATTGACCGTCCTTATCTACCAGTGTTCACTGTGAACTGTTGATTGAATTTCATTTATACCAATGAAAGGATCTTTTGTAGTGGAAACATCCTTAATTCTTTCAGAGACATGAAAATAGCAAAGAGTTTTTCCTTTTTTTTTTTTTTAATGTACTTATGCACTTTGTAAAAAGCCAGAATTTGATGGTTTCCATAGTAACATTTTAGGACAGCAGACCAAACAGGAAGGCCTTGTTCACCCACCTATGATTTTAACACAATTCTACCTTCCACATCACTGACACAGAAAATACATACACACACACACACACACACACACACACACACATATATGGATATATATATACACATATGTATGCACAGACATACAGAGGTGAAATCAAGTTGCAGGATGAGTACATTTGGGGAAAAAAAAAATCCAGCACAGCACAGGCAGATGCTAAAAATCTTGTCAGGGTAAACAATGTCAAGTAAACTGAATTAATTTCTGAATGATATGTATTTACCAATCATTTAATAAGTGAGAAGCCTTGGAAGTATTTCCTTTCCAGTTCCCTACTCTATGGGTGACATATGGATTAAATCTATAGATCTTCAGGAAAGAAGTGAAACAGTGAGACTGTTGATTCCAGTCAGCATTTAACTAATTATTGCTTTATATCTTTACACTAACATTGAGCAGAAGGTTCTATGTTCGTATGAGGTTTTGCAAAGTCACTTTCAAATGCTGGCACCTATCTGGACCTATCTTGGATAATCCTTCCCAGGGGAGATTTCTCTCCCTCCTCTGGCTGCCAGACCTCACCTTGATCCTTTATTCCTGATGGAAACTTACCTCTGAGATCTCCAAATCTGTGTGGGATTACAAGCATCTGACAGGTTTTTTTTTTGTATTGACTACCTCTGCAGAAAAAAGAACTTGTCCAGTTTGCCAGATTCATTTGCTATGCTTTGAATGCTAAACAAGCCTAAAAACTAAAACATGGAGTTTATTCTGGCAAAGCAGAGGTTAAACAGTTGCTTACTAAACTGCAAAGAAAATGGCAAAATAAGCCCACAGAACAACAACAACTACCGCCATCAAAAAAAAGCAAATGAAGAAACTGACATCTGACTCTTCTTGCTGTCACATAGGGATCTCTCATAGACAATTCAGCAGCACTCAGATCCAAAGTGCTACCTATTAGAGGATCTCTTTGAGGAAACTCTCGGAGGCTGGACTTGGATGAAGGAATTGCTGAAGGCAACTTATGACAAGTTGCCTTCTCAGCTTGACTGATACTGCCAAATAATGGAAGAACTAGCAACCTAGTGCCAAAAACCAGGCTGCTTGCCTGAAGGAGCTCTCCAAGTCAGTACTTTCTCCCTCCTTTTGTTTGAGATGGAATCTCCCTCTCTTTTTAGAACTTCTGTTCCACGTCTTTTATCTAATAAAAATGTAGCTTTGGCAAATACAGCTGGAAGGATTCACACTTTCTCTGCAGGTACATACTCAAGTAAAAATGTAACACACGGGCACACCTTCCCTATCTCTTGCCTATCCCCTTTCGCGTTTTGCAGTCCCACTGTACTGGCTTATATTGTTATAACACTTTATAAATAGTGTACCCTAAGATGCATTCACTATACAGTCATCTAATCAAACACATAGCCTTAGGATCACCTTGAGTATTTCATAGTCTGCACATAACATGTTATAAATATCGATGACATGTTTGTTATCAATCAGATGAATTTCTCTCTTCCTTCCCACTTGTTAATATTAGGAATTTTTGTTATCATAGCTTCCTACTTCGTTCAGGCAATCACTATTTATAAACACATAATGAAAGCAATGGCAATAGAACCTTAAGATACCACAGTTGGTTTCATTTAAGACTAAATAATATAATAAGATGTGGGCTATTGTTCCAGCTAGAAGGAAGATAATTAATTTATGGACATGTGTTTTTATGAATGCAACAAGAGCTGTTACTCTTTAGCATGCAATTATCTTATATGCTCTTCAATATAACAGCATAATGAAGCCATAAACAATTATACACTGTATATCTTGAGTAAGTTCAATCTTCATTATTAAACCTTATCAGTTTTGTTTTTCCTTTTGATTTTCTATTACATTATATCTCTGCTGTTTACCTTTGATGATTTGTTCTAATTTTTAAATGCCTTTTTTAATTCTGGGGAGACAATACTGGGGAGAAGGGGAAAAATACATTCTTTTTTGCAAAATTTCATATTTCTTTAATGTATTTATAAGTTTGCAGTGTAAAGGAAATTAATAGAAGCAAAAAGCTACAAAAAGGCACTTGTATGCCTTAGCTAGTCCACAGCTATTGACATGATTTTTCTTTATAACAGATTTCAGAGTTTCATAATCTTTTGTAAGAAGGTTTTTCTTTTGAGAAAGAAGAGGCCACCTTTAAAAATCTTATGTGAGATTCTAATGTCAGCTAATCATTGCTCATCCAAACATTGTTTTTATTCTTTGTGATTTCACAACAATATATACCACCTATATAAGATTTCATTCAATTCTTCAAGTGTGTAGACCTGCATCATTATACTATCTCACCTTCTAAATTGTTGATTTCTATTGCTTCACTTAACTTCTCTGTAGACTTTAGTAAAGAAAAATTATATTTACTTTCTTCCTTCATGCTATTGGGAAAGAGAAAAGGCAGGATATGTTCCAAAAAAATAGAAGAATTAATTCATCCGTTTGTCATTGAAGTTAGTTTTCTAACTTGCATGCATACCCAGTCCACCAAATCTTAATCTGCACAGACTGTGCTAATTCCAAGAACATATTTTAGTAGAGCTGCACTACCACTTACAGTGTATCTCAACACATTGCTACAGAACATGAAGAGTGCTTAATCACTTCTATAAACTCCAGGGATTCATACTGACTGTACAGTGAACACCTCTCTCAGCAGTTTTCCAAACTTAGTTTCATTCAGATTAACAAAACCAGAAGCACAGTGTGGGTGAGAATCATTTATCTCCATCTCAGAGGTGATTCTTCTTGTCAAGAAAGAAGATATTAACGCAAGAAAGAGCTTTCTCTGGCCACAGGATTTTTATAAAATATTGAGTGTGCACTAATTTTTCAGGTGAAAGTAGCCAAGCTTGAGTGCATCTGGCCAACTGATTTTCAATGATCTTTTTAGAAAATGTCAAGAATTAGCTGTAAAGGTAATTATTCTAATTCTTCTAATTCAAAGATGAACTTTCTTTCCTTCATAAATACCATCATTCTGTCTATACAGTGAATTAGAGGACTAGTTTTTCATTATCACAAAATTTACATTTTTTATAGTGGAAGTTTCACAGACAGGGACTGTATGGGCCTCTATTCACATTTTCAGTGCTCAATAAATGACTAAGAAATATGCATATTGTTTTGTATATATTTAAATTTATCTTTTACCCAAATAGTGTATTTGTAGGTAGCCGAATGTTCTGTATTCTTACCATATAATATACATTCCCTCTTTGTATATAAATAGGTAAAGATATAGACATTCACAAACACAGACAGATGTAGAAACATATCGTGATTAACTGGCTACATTAATTATCTAATGCTGATAAAGTCCTAACTTCAAAAGGGGAGTGAACTCCTGTTTCACTGCTCCATCAAAAAAGTATCTTAGAAAAACCATACAGCTGGTCACCACTGAAGATGATCAAAACCATAATTGCAATCAACTTCCAGTCTAGGAAGAACATGCATGCTTAGAACAGTAAAATAAAAATCCATAGTATTTGTCATAAAATTCCTATTTTATTCTACTGATAGAAAGAAGTCTATTCCATCAAATCTATTCCATCAGTTGTAAGTGAGCATTTGGCCAACAGCTCTTTGGATGTAGTTCCATGATTTCTGATTATCTCTAAAATATCGTAAGTGGCAGACTTCTTTCCAGAAGTATTAGCAATGATGCTAATGGAAGGGTTAAAAACGTTTTTCAACAGTACCGAACACAGGAAATACTATCTAGGCAAAGAGCCTCATGTCAGAGAATGCAACTGTAGACCACATGACCAACTCCTGTGAAGTGCTAGAGTCACTGAGGCACTGTGAAGGCCTGATGCAGCCCATTCAGATTATAGACAAAATTTCAGCAAATTACAAAGCTGAGTTGGCAGTATTTTTGTAAGAAATTCTTTAATAGCTCAAAAAATTAACCTTTTCCCATATGGGAGCGTTATATTTGGACTGAAGACCTAAAGGTCCTTCCTATTTTTTAAACTACTTTTCTAATGTCCTCGCTTATAATCATAGCCACTACAGTCACTACAAGAGACACTCCTTCTGTACTCCGTAACACTTACTTCAAATGAGATATTCTTTTCTTACACTGGTATTAAAGAGCTGAGACTTAGGCTGGAGGGGCGGAAAGAGGGAGTAAAAAAGAAAGAAGTAAAGAGAAAAAAAAGTAAAAAAGTAAAAAAGAAAAAATAAAAAGAAAAAAGTAAAAAGCAAAGAGCCTTTAATAAAATTCTTAGGTATCTGAAGGATGTAAACATCAAGTAGCAAGAAAAATTCTTTAGAGTGCTACAGGGCAAGGTACTACACCAAGAAATAGATTATTTTAGCTGTTAATCACATAAAAACAAACCACTTCACCCCCTTTCAAAATAAACCCAACTCCCAAAACCCCAAACATCTGAGTATATTATGGAACATTCTCCTAAAAAGAAAAATAAAAGCTTGGAACATTTAAAACTGCATTACAGACAATGTTCACTAAGAAGGTCTCTGCTACTTCTAAATTACATGAATGTGTAACTGTCAAACTGAGACTGTTTCACAGAAATTTTAAGAAGCAATTAGTCAATACTAATAAGAATTTTACAGCTGCACTTGAGTTGGAAAGCAAAGATCGTTTTCAGTAAATATGAAAACCAACAGAACTCTGTAATCCTTTCATAATATGGGCAAGCATGTTTGTACTTCTGCAGTTGAGGGCAACTTCCAGGCTGACTTTGCTTTCAGAACAGTGTTAGAATTTTTAACGTAACAATTTTGTACTCCTTTTGCCTTGCTTTTTGATCCAACTATTCTTTTTGGCCGGTGGAAGGCAACATTTGTTTCCTTACTAGATCCTTCCTTCCCTTCTCCACAAGTTCCCTGTGGTTATGGCCCTCTCCTGAGGTTTAAAGGACGCAGTTTGAATACACACAAAGAAGTGGACATTTAAATGTTTCTCCTATTTCCTAGAAAAAAATTGTAATATGTAGGCTCTTACATACAGGCCAAAAATCACATTTTTTTCTGTGCCTAGAAATAAAAAAAAAGTATTTTTTTTTAATGAGGAAATCAATCCTGTCAGTCTGCGTTAGATGTCATTTGCTATTACCTACCACAGACTGGATCCAAAGACATAAAAATAAAAAAAATTAAAGAATACCCATTTTTGGACCCCAGCAATGTGCAAAACTGAGGTAGATGTCAACCTGCTGAATACTGTGGCTGTTTTGAGCATGTTCCTGAAGCACTGTTAAGCTAAAAAAAAAAAAGAGAGAGAGAAAGAGATTAGCTATGGCATTTGAGTTTGTATAATTTACTACCCAAATAAGGAGTTTGTGAGCTCACTTCTTTGATATCAGGTACCTGAATCATGTCTCAGTCCTGCTTTAAGCACCAAAATCCTTTAAGGGATCTAGAACTATCTTATTCTATTCATAATTCAGATATTTACATTTTTTCTTATCTTTTTTTTGTCTTTTTAAAATTTGATTGTTTACTACCATCACATCTCTGGTCTTCTAAATTGTCTGAAGAGAGGAATGAAGGTATCCTTTAATTAAATTAAAAAGAAAGCTATATAAATTCAGTTTTATTTTCCACAGTAAATGAATTGAGAACCTAATTAGCATGAAAACAATCTGCTTTCAAGATAAACTACAGAACGTCATGTGAATCAAAAATATCATGTAGTTAAGATGCAGATTACAAGGGTATGATTTTAAAGATGTCGTATTTTTTATTTCTAGATATGAAGGGTAGAGATTAGAGCACATTAAACTGCATGAAAATGTTATACCATTCAGTGCTTTCTCCCGTGTTCAAAGTCTTTTAAGCTGTGTTTATCCTTTTAGATAGTAATAATGAAAAATGTGGTGATAATCAGAGAACTGACTGTTTAAAAATGACACCTTCTTATTCAGTGCACTACTTCTATGATTATATCTGCTCATTTTAATGACAAAATAAAACTTTTACTGCTTTTCACTCTTCTTTAGCATTGAAAAGTTAGAACAGAAAAGAGAAATTTAACTTTATTCTACTCTATCATGGTTATCATAAAATTGTTAATTGAATTTTAGTTACAGAATTTGCTTTACTAGTTATCATGCTCATGTCAGGAATAGAGAGGAATGTAATCCCTTTAAAGCTGAGTAAAGTGTTTGGATAAAACTAAAATAGATCAGGGAACACCTTTTTTATTAAAATACATCTCAGGAAACATCCAACATCTTCAGATTCTTCCGTAACTATTCCACACATAATATCAAAGAACATCCTTTCAAAAAATATAATTTCAAATCTTTCATAGTTGAAAGATGGAGTGATAATCAGCAAAAAATTCAGTGCTCTATAGAAACTTGTGGGACTGAATAAAATTAATATCATATATAGAAGAAAAACTTACATAAAACATCACCCTGATACTTCTTGCACTTGAAAAAAAGAGTGTATGAACCATATAGAAAATCCACTCCCTTCCTAGTGAAATGTGTCTTCATGTATGAAACAAGAAAAGGGAAAACAATGAGTCCTGCAGACAGGATTTGGAAAATAAGGAGTACTTCATCCAGTTGTCCTCTGCAGGAGGGACTGTATGTAGCTACAGGTAGTTTTTCTAATTTACTGGTACATATGATAAATTAGCCATCTACATGAAAAGAATATTTTGCTGTTCAATACATAATCTTCTGCTGCATCCCAAAAAAATAAACTAAGGAAACACAGGTCTCCTATCTCTATAAGCATTCTGTTATAGTTTTCTAGATTACCATTGAAAAAGAGCTTTTTTTCTGGAATGTTGCAATGTGGTTTTTAACCTATTGTACTGGTTTTGCGATTAGTTTTCTCTTTGGAAAACTGACTGTTAAGCAGTAGGAAGATTTGCTTTCTGCATTAGCCAAGCCACTTTAGTCCACTGGAACTTGATACTGACTGAAACACACAAAATACAATTCTGTCTTTCTACATTGTTTTCGTTGTCTGTACCTATATGAGTAAAGAAAAGGTGCACTAAGAAAACAGTCAGTTTCATATCAATAAATTTTCTTCAAGGCAAGTATCATCCTGAAACGTCTCCATTTCTTATGATTTGGTAAAAAAGAGCAAAAGTGTTTCTTATATATATTTTACAGCTATGTATGTGTATATTTATTACAATAGTATCTGAGTACTCAAAAGCATTTCAAAAATATTTCAGAAATCAACTCAAAGTGTTTGTGTCTTGTCACAGAGTAGTGGGCTGAATGCATTCATCCTATTTAGGTATCATGTTACTTGATACAACTAACAGGCTCCCTCTGACATGTTAGGTAGTGAGTCACCAGAGAAGATGTGGGTTCCTATGCCTTAGTGAATCAGGGAGTTGCTAATAAGCTATGCAAGTAAAAGTGATGACACCCTTGTACTGAAGAGGCAGCTTCATTTCCAAAGGCAGTTCTTTCTTTAGCAGAATAAGCTTTGAGGGAGAACGATTGAATTTGAAAGAAAACCTGCAGGACTCCAAGAAAGAAATGGGATACGAAAACAGTGCAGCCTCTCCAAAAGAGTTTCTCTGAAATGTGGAGAGCAAGTGAAGCTGAAGGCCCTGAGTAGGCTGGTAAGTAAAACTTCTGAAGTGAATGAACTAAGGAGAAAAAGAGATCGTTGCTGATCATAGCATAAATAGACCGAATGCTGCTTCCCTTCTTTTCCTCATCCAGGTCTTTTAAAATAAGCATGATATTACATACATGTATGCATGTATGTATGTACGTGTATGCATATGTATGCATATGTATGTATATGTATGCATGTACATGTGTGTGTGTATGTGTATGTGTGTATAAAATATATAAAAAGCAGGTATATTTTTATGTATGTGCTTATATACAGGTGTGTATGTGTGTATAATCTTCGCCTCACTTCAGCAGAGGTTGGCTAACACTGCAACATTCTTCACTCACTGCTGTGAGGAATCTAAAAACAGGGTATTGTGATGTTTTAACAAATCCTCAGATATCTTGAACTATATGCCACCACAGAAGCTGCATGAACTGGAATGAGGGCTGAGGAGGGGAAGATGCGTCTTCCACTGTCAGGATAACCCAGCAAGCTCTCTGGCATGCTTCAGAGCAGCGGAGAGCATACCTGTGAACACCAAAATTCCCAAGGGAGTGTGTGATTTCTGCCTTATATAAGGCTTTTTGTTTACTTCAAAAGACATAAAGTACTTAAAAGTGAAGTTATTTATCTGGGGAAGGGACAACAGGCTGTTATGACTTGTAAAGTCTTTTAAAGGCCTCTAAGCCTAAAAGGAGGCTCTTAAAAGGAGAATGTTTTTAGCTTTGTAATTGAAAGAGTGGTGAAGTACTAACCTCGGACTCAAAGGAAGATTGTCACTGACAAAACCACTCTTCCTGACCTGATTTTTAACTTGATGCAGATCATCCAGTGCTGTCATGGCTCATGGCCCAATTAGGCTTCACTTCTGAGATCAGACAGAATTACAGCACTTGATGACAAGATTATGTACTTTTTTTTTTTTCTCTAATTAGTATATTTCAAAGTATTCAGAGTCCTTTTGATTTCATAGGGTGATGGATGATGAACTCCATATTTGTCCCTTATGTACTTTACTGAGGAGCTGTATTTCTCAGTCAGGATGTCAGATCATTAAGCCCTGAGCACAAGGTGAGTAGTTTTCTTCAACAGTGCTCAGTGACTTCCTTTTTCTTCTGTCCTTGTTTATGAATGGACTCAGTATTCTTGGGGGGGGGGGGGGGGGGAATAAAAGTTCTCTTACCTGCAGTAGCGGAACGGTACGGCTTCTATTTTGTTCAAAGATTGAACCTTCTTCAGATATGACTGCACAGCAGCTTTTTATTTTTGTATTGTATCAATATTTAAAGGAAACAATAGGTGAAATAGGATAAATTCTCAACTGGCGCAGCACTTGAAATTCCACTAAGATAACTGAGCTATCTTCTGGCAATTTACCTTATTAAAAAAAAAAAAATCCCATTCTCTGGTGCCTTCTTGATTTTTCTTACACCCACACATATTGCACAAGACTTCAGAAAGACATGATAAGGACTATAAGATTTTATGGTCAACTACAGAGCATTCAACGTTTAAAAAGAGAAGGGCCAGAGATAGAGCAAAATAATGGATTCTCTACTTCAGAGGCTGAACCAAAATGTTGGGGAAAATTTATTTTTTGTCAGGCCCTTCTCCATTAAATAACACTTCTCCTGTATATGCCTCTGCCAAAATAATTACTATTGAGTCAAGTCAAAATGATTTATTTCATTTAAAACATTTTTTTTTCTTTCTCTGTTGGATTCTTTATTTAACTTTTTATTTTGATTCATAAGATATCTTAAGTGAAAAGCTTAAAAGACCAACTTTGAAAATGAAAAGACTACATATTTCAAGATACATTCTGAAGTGTTTTGCAGTGTGATTGACATCTACAAACTTCTGATTAAAGGAGAAAAGAAATATGATGGCTTTCATAGTGGCACTGACTACTGACTGCTACACCAGGATGAGTAAGGTGGGTAAGGCTTTTTAAAATAATTAGCAGAAGCAGCCAGTGCCCATAAATAACAGGAAGAAACAGGAAAAAAATACATGTACATGCAAAGTGTCCAGCAGTTCCTTGGAATTTGTGTTGAGAGCAGCTTCCCCTACATGATGTTCATAAAGCAATTAAAAGGAACAGTCTTTGAAATCTGATTCAATCACTTTCTCCCTATTGATCAGAGAAGTGTGAGCTCTTTATTGACTTCAAGCATAAGCAGGCATACAGGAAGTGGAAAACTAGCTCATGTCATTAAGGACATACAGAAAAATATACCCTGAACATGTAAGGACAAAATCAGAACAGCTGAGCACAAAATGAAACAGAGTTAACTGTTGCTGATCATTTCTGAGAATGTATGTAGGATCAACAGCTTCCGGAAACCTAGAGAATGGAAAAAATAATGCCATTCTTTTAAAATGCGGAAGGGAATTGCAAACAAAGGAATAAGGAATCTGTGGAATTGGAGTCCACAGAACTAAATTTCAATTCCCAGAAAAATAGAAGCACAATCTATTTTTGTAAATAGCTATTAGCTAACAAGGAGACTAGTCAAAGTCAATATGGATGTCAAAAATAAATCAAGCCAGACCAATCTGCCTTCTTTTTACAATATCATAACACGAGGGGTTTTGCAGACAGGAACAATATCATATATCTTGACTTTAATAAGGTTTTTGACACTGTCTCTGAGACATTCTCATAAACAATCATTGGGTGTTTTAAGAACAAGCTAAACAAACATCAATCAGCAGTGATACAGGAATAGCCAATTTTGTTTTAGGCATGGGGCTGATCTTCAGAAGCCCATTCCAGTTCTGAGAATCTAAGTAAAATTAGATTCTCACAATATTTGGCATTTACCACAACTGCACTAGATTCTTGCATCATTTATTCAGTAATCATATGTACTTGAAGGTCATCACTTCAGCTCCAAAAATCCTGAGATGTAAAGTTAAATAGCTGAAAAAAGGTAAATGTTTTAAACTGCTCCTTAATTGCTTTGCCAGACAGACACTTACACTTGTCACAGCAACCAGAAGAGGTAGAAATTTTTAAATCATAGAAAAAACATGATTCCTTGAATTGAATTTTTTAAAAAACTTAGCTCTAAGAGGTCCATCTATATTAGCTGGAGTTGGAAATGCTCTCAACATACTAGTGAAACATCACGGAGGCAGCCTTACTGATAACATTCCTCAAGTTTCATGTTCTATTAAAAAAAAAAAAAAGAGGGGACTTCAAAAAATTCACATATTAATGTGAACATATTCACATATTTTTAAATTTAAAACAGAAATATAACTTTATGAGAAAAATTAGGTAGCAGACAGCTGGCTTGTCAATTAACATTAATGCAGAGACAGACTTCTCACTAAGATATTTTTGGTAGAAAACGTTAATTGATTAAAGCGACTTGTGGAAAAGGGTTTCTCTCTTTGTGTGTGGGGAGGGGAGATAAATGTATTGGTTTTTCAAATGTGGAAAAAGAAGAGTTGGGAATTATTAAAGTGTCTCATTTTGACCTTTACTAAAAGTAAGTACATGAGTTAGGAGAGACAAAATTACTGTCCTTTAAAATGTATGTTGCTTCAGAAGAGAGGATGGTAGTAAAAAGGCTGGGTGAAACATCTGAATTAATCCAGTTGTCTTTAGTACATGGACACTTACACAGATTTTACTTTTCAACCTGATTTAAGACATGTTTTTCCCATCTTAAAGAACTGTTGCTGCATTGGAAACTGATTCTAATTTACCTCTGCCATACGGAACAACTATTGCTGCCACAGATAATCAAAAGGAACTTCTGCAAATCCTGTATGCTGATACAAAGTCCTGCCTTCCTTCAAGTAGCCTTTGAAGTAAAGGCCTTCAGAGCCTTGCAAGAATGTTAAGGACTCTTGTCAGATGGTGCCCACTGTTTAGTTACTACAGAAAGACAGGATATATATCTGCTTTCTTTTTATTAGGACACAGTTATAACTGAATATCTACAAGGACTTACACTTTATAGGGGATGAAAGTTCAGGAAGCTATTCTGCTTTAAATTTATTGGGCTTGACAAGCTGAATGTTATTACAAGTTGAATGCTGGATTGCACAGAATAATGGGGAAAAAAGATACTCACATTGGTCTTACCATATTAAAATGAAAAGGATATTCCTGATTTCTAATCAACAGAAGTACATTTGAAATAAATATTTAAAAGACAGTACTGGTATGTTAATGTTGCCAAGCTCACATTTTCTCAGTCACTTGAGATTGATCTTAAGCTTTGGGCTATTCAAACAGAAAAATCTCCCGACTTTGTTCTGGACCCCTTTCACCAGGTCTGGAAACCCTTCAGGATAAAGATACTCAAAGAGACCCAGCCCCAGGGGTACCTATCTCACTCTTACATTCACCATGCATGGCGAGCCAAGCAAAAATTCTAGCAGTTAACAGCTGAGATGAGGTGTTAGTTGCTACCTCCCAGGTGAGACAAACTGTGTGAGTGCTTCCTCTGCATGCTATTCCAAGTACAAAAATAAGCAGGCTAGACTGAGCTTATTTTTAAATTAAAGTAGTAGATGAGAAGACCCTATGGAACCAGACACAAGGCTCAAACGTGAAACAGATCTAAAAGTGCCCCTTGAAGCCATGACAGGACCTGGCTGAATGAACTATCTTCCTCCATTCTCCGTGTCCAGTCAGTGATTAAAAGTTACCTGCTTGCACAGGAATAGACATAACACCCCAGGGCAGGCCTTGCCTCGAGCAAGGAGATGATGGCCACTCTCAGATGTGAGGTGGTAGCTATGGGCGCCAACTGGGATGAGGGCTTGATTCTGCATTAGCTCCATCTGCTCACCAACAGGGTGGCATGGACAAGGAGCACATCCCAGCCCAGCTGCTTCGGGAGAGGGATGAAAAGCACCAGCAGCCACTACCTGCTGGATAAAATGGCCTGCTTCTCACCGGAGATTGATGCTTATGCTGAGAGGCATCGATCTCCCCTGGAGAGTGAGAGGCATGGGTCTGCCAGCAGGCAATGACTGTGACTACCAACAAAGGTCAGCCTGTTGCCCCCTAATTTGAACATAGGAAGAGTAGTGGTTCAGGATGCTTGGTAAGCCGAAAGCCAAGACTCAGACCTTGGCTAACAAGCAAGGTGAACATAACTTACGTTTGTTCTCCATACTCTCTCTTACTTTTGTTTTGACCCAAATCATAGATCATCATGCGAACTTTTGGTAATAAAAAAAAAAAAAAAAGGAGGAGGGGGGAAAAATTGTCCTTGATTTGATCCCTAAAACTTTGTTCCTCTTATTTTTTGTAAGATTCATTTTGATACATGGGAAGACACCTTGCTGCACTTTCACATTTACTAGCCCAATGCAGATTGCTGCTTTTCCCTTCTGCATTTATCCATCTTCCTCATTACACAATTTTGTCACTGCACAGATATTTAAAAGTTCCAGTTCTTTTCTCTTGCGAATTTGGACTGTTTTTTGAGGTGAAGCTTCCACCTAAATAGGAACTTGTAACAGAACTTCAGCTAATGAGCACTAAACTTGCATGTCCCTGCTGGGACAGGGAGAAACACGCAGAAGCTAAAAATGTTTTTCCTAGAAGCTAAAAATGACTATTCTTCTATGGCTGTTACCAAGCTGCTAGTAACCGACTGAGCAGAAAGAGCTGGTATACTGAATGTGGGACAAGACAGCTTACGACTTCTGAAAACTTTCACTTTTTTGTCCCTTTTAGCAAAGTGAGAATTACTTCGGTTATAGCTCTTACCCCTCCCCCCAAAAAACCCAAAACACCAAGAGCAAAGCAAAACAAAACAAAAATCTGGGAACTACCTATATTTTTAAAGTTGCTTGACCTGGCATTCATGGTGCAGCCTCTCCATACAAGCGTGAATTTTAAAAAATAAGACAAAACAGTCTTTTTCACAATCTGGGACATTCATGAGATCCATTCACGAACAAGTCAAGGTAAAGAAATAATAAAAGTCTGATCATTTATCAGAGCTGGATGGATAATTTATTTAGAGAGAAAATACAAACATTCCAGAGAATAAATCAGAAGGTTAATTCAGTTGTAATCTATAGGATTCTATTTGTTTTTCTGCAATATTTTTCTGATGGCTGCTTTTTAAGGCCTGTGATAGTTGTAGGCTTAAAAACTCTTGAAGTTCACCCACACGCTTCCTATCTATATAAGCTGAGGTATTCAATCAGCAGACAGAGACAATCCCAGGTGACATGTGATTGAGTGACCAATTACAAGCTGGCTATTTCAGTTTGAACTGTAATTACAGAAAGAAAAATTTCTAGCAGCTCTCTGCTGGCTAAGGAAATGTTTATTAATCACTGAAAAACATCAAATAATTTCTAGAAAATATAACTGTTTTTCTAGTGATTCTCAAATACACTGTGCTTAGATTCTGCTCAATTGACTTAGATGATCACTGTTCATGTCTAGGCATCCATGTCAGTGTGAACCAGGCCCAGAGCTATTGTGTCCTTGACACAGTGCTACCAGCCCCTTACAGTACGTACACTTATCCTTACTGATCTGTAGGTATATCCTCTATTTCCATTTGCTCAGATGCTTTAGGATTCTTCCTGAGCTATTTGGACCAACGAAGAACTTGTCCACCATCCTGTTGGTACTTTGGAAAAGGCTTTGAAAGACTTTCAGCTCTCAAGGGTCTAAGCCCGCTGACTATCACTGCCCCCATCAGCTTAAGTGCAGCTTTTAGTCAGATGAACAAGTGCCTCTAAAGCCAGATAAAGGCTGGACTCTTTATATAGAAAGACGAGAGGAGTAAAGAATAATCTTTAATAAAAGCAGTGCAGAGACACACAGATTCAGTAAAGTATTTGTATTCTACCCATCAGTATATGCAGAAAACACATTATATAGAAACAAATACTCTTCCGAAATTTGGCTAGTTATGTTTCCTTATAAAATTCCTTTGTCTTGTTTCCAATGCCCTCGTGAAGGGAAACTCAAATGCTGGCTTTTTCATGTGTTCCCTGCTAAAGCAAACGTGGAGAAAATAAGACCTCCTCTCGCTTTTCGAGGACTGAACCTTTCTTCTTTTCAGAAATCCACCCTGGCCCATTCTTCAAATCCACTACTAAACTGAAACACATGTGGAGCCTCACTGGTGCTAAACAGACCTTCATAGATTTTTTAGAATTCTTTCTATTCACTTGAGTTCAGATCTGATTTCATACACTACTTAAAGGGAAAGTTAACCAATGACAAAATCATCAACATGCTTCTTAAAGCATGAGGCAAAATATATTCAGTCTGTCAGAAAAGTAAACCTTTAGAATAGTTAATAAAGGACTCAAAGTGCTGGGAGCCAGTTCTATAAAATATTTACAAGGAATTGTGTAAATTAAAGATGGAGATGAAAAAAATTACATCCCTATGTATGCAATCAGCATGTAAAGCTTTCTTTCCTTTTCTTCTCCTTTTTGGATGCATTTTGGAAGTGGAAACACCTCCAGGGCTGCTCAACATTTTGTAGGCTTGCGTTTAGAATGACAAGGGCCAGTTTATGTGGTTTTCCCACATCATTTACATACAAATCTCAGATTTCTTATTCCAAAATCAGATTTTTTTTGAGGAGTATCACCAGAGGAGGGTAAGCTGTTACCAAAATGTTTTTTTTTTTCAGTACTACCTAACAATAGAAGTGGATCGTTATGTAACTGTACTTGAGACTCTAATCTTTCTGAAACACCCCCATCTCTTAAGGTAAACAAAAGCTGAAGTATTTAATCTGGCAGTGACAACACATCTTGTATTTCAAGGTCAGTGATTACCAAGAGGAACTCCAAAAGCATTTTTACTAGCTTTTAAAAGAAATTTTGCCTATGGATAAATAATCTGGCATGATAGAAAGGACTGCCGCTTTCTAAAGCTGAATTAAAGACTACTGTAATTACGTATTTATTTACATTTATAATAAGGTATTAACATCTTTATCCGAGCATGACTTTATTTCTGCCTACCATCAATCTTTATCAACTTCTTTACAGAGCTAAAACACGCACAATTTTAAGATCTCATGCAGAACACCTCATTTTAAGCACCACAGAAATAATACCAGCTTGACAATCACATTAGGGTTTCAACCTTCCAAAATTCTGGGCAATCAGATATTTCATATCCATGGCTTCCTGTTCTCCTTTTAGAAATAGGCAAAGCACCTAACCGAAGCTCAAGAGACCTACTAAGAAATATTAACTATGTGGGAAACCTATGTAATCATTTTGGAAAGCAGCTATTTTGGGCTGCTTTCTCTGTAAAACTAGGAAAATGATACTGAAGTCCTTCCGACCTTGCTTTAAGATCTTCTTAGGAAGTTAGCTATACATGAGATAGGTATTACTACAAAGTAAGGAATGCCATCAGATTGATTCCACTGCTACCTTTTCTGATCATGATGAAATAAAGCAAAGACAAAATTTTCCAATGCATATCAGAAAGATGAGAAACAGCATTCATTTATTACTAGACTATCAAAAACTCAAGGAAAATACTTCTTATTTATACAGTTTTGGTAACAGCTTGCTAGAAGAGAGAAGGGCTTCCTTAGCTGCACAGAAAGTAACTTCTGCATATTCCCTCAATGGAATTAAGGCTGATATAGTGGTAAACTATAACTGGATGTAGAACATTTAGGAACAACAGGAAGGGACATAGTAAAAGCGATGTAATAGGAGTAAATGCAAGTTTATGAAATCAAATTACATTTGTGCTTCAAGTTCATGCTTGATATTAAAAATGGCTGCAGTGAAAAGAACAAAATGGAAGAAAAGAATGTTAAGTGATGCCAGTTTTCAGAATATCTCCTTTCCCTTAGCAAGTCAAGTGTCAGGATCTCAAACTATACTCACTGTAAATTGGTCCAGATTTAGCAAAGATCAGCGAGGCAAGACAAAAAAGGTCTTTTACTCGGGAGTACTTGTTTGCTGAAATATAGCTAACAGTTCAAACAATTGGCATGAATTCATTCATTAATCTAGAGTAAAATATGATGATGTTTTTATTCTCAGATAATATACGTGGAAAGATAAAGTGAACTTCTAACTTAGTCCAAGTATATGGGAATGTAAATTGTAAAAAGATAGGAAGTTCACTACGAAAAGAGATGCTTGAAAAAAAATACAGATGTGTTTCTACCTTGCTTTACTCCTGGACAACTGTTACCATAAAATTTACACTACTGTCAAATTAATGTAAAGTGATACCAACTCAAAATAACAGCATGTTTGCACATTCTTGTACAAGCAGTGAAGCTGCATTTTTATTTGTATTAGAAGCTCCAACCCCTTGTTCCAAGTTCCAGTAACATTAAATAAAGATGTTCCCTTCTGCGAAAAACTTACACTGAGCAAGAAAACCCTCTGAGGCACAAACTGTATTTGCAGTGTTATTTAGTTAGCTTGGTCACACAGAAACTATAGGAGGCTTAAAGTCCCTGGGGCATCTCTTCCCCACCTATGAAAAGCTGAAATAGTAATGAATGCTCTCTGGGCAGTGTAATCTTAACTGGAAACCTACAGAGGAAACAGGGGTTCTTTCTCCAACTGAGGTTCTTACCAGAATAAATAGTGCAGGCATTTTATTCCCATTTAAACAACAAATCTGACCAAGACTCCCCCTAAAAAAAACCCCCATACAATAATATTTCTGAAAGGATGTGGCTTGACTCTTCAATTGCTTGCTTTGTGTTTGCTCTTTCAAACTCATTTTAAATAGAGATTCACATACATAACCCAGGTTTTCCCTTCAACCCTGCTCTGGCTCTGTGTATCATCCAGAAAACAAAATACAAATTGAAAGACAGTGAGCCCCAGTTGGAATAAATAGTTTGTTTGGGGGTGTGAATCTCTACCGAAATTCCTCCTGAGAACCACACACCCTTTATTCGTTAAAATGCATGCATTGTCTTAGCTCTGTTAACATGGATATAAGCCAGTATTAATGATGTAATTCTTGTGTTACATGTATATCTTTGGTGTGCAAATTCTAAACATATTTCATTTAACATGATAAGGGCACATATATAATTTCCTCATTGATGCAAGTCACTGTTTGCTCAGGCTGATCTCTGTGAACACATGAATGATTTGGATAAGTCTTCCAAAACAACATTAGCTTTACAAGTTAGTTAAATGGTGAAGATTAGGCCTTCATTTAATCTGGAATTGATCTTTGTCCTCTGTAAAGAAACCAGATGAGTGGATGAGAGAAAGAAACTACATCTATGCTTTTGAATCAGTTTGGAGAATTTGCATAGGGCTAAGAAGTCAGCGTGGTAATGATTTTAGTCTGTAGTAATGATTAGTCTCCACAGAGAGAAAACACTGACTACAAATACATGAGAAGGATGGCACGGAAAATAATTCTCTTTAATTGGTATAATCGATGAAGCATGAATCTAATTATTCAAGTTCCTTTCTACGAAAAAAAGTTGAATTTGACTGTAGAAAATAATATTGCTTAAAGTAAAGTTCATATGAAGTCTTGCATACATTCACATAAACCACTACTTTAACAAATAGTGTTGCAAATTTATTACAATAATTTTACTTATGCAACACTTTAATATATTGATTTAAAATGATCTTAAAATATTTAAAAAATTCCAAGTCCACCATCAAGTTTACTTTTTTGGCAGTAAAATTTTTTTGGCTTCGTTGACGATGGTGATCAAACCTGTAGCTACACCTGAAACACAACCTCCCTAGTCTGACTAGAGTACTAAGCTACATAAATCCTTCAGGGTTAAATTCTGATCTGATTGAGTTTTGAATTATAGTAGCAGATGGAATAGGTTACTAACACCAGTATCCTCCAAAGTTCCAAGCCACAAACAAACAGCGCCCAGCAGTCTGTGAAATATCTACAGATAAGATGCAGGATCTCTTGTGTTTTTGTTTTTGTGGGTATGTGTATGTGTCTGTCTTTATAAACAGTATTTTTGATGCTGGTGAAGAATATGCACATACAAGTGAAGTTGCACCGTTGGAGTTATGTAGTATGTACTAGGGAAAAAAAAAAAAAAAAACAGAAAACGCTGGGAAAAACATATATGACTTAAGAGATGTTATTAGATGTTAAGGGTTCCAAAACTTATAGATTAATAATATTTTTATCCTAAATCAATTTATTCAGTGACAAATTGTAAAATGTAATGAATTTTAAACTCCAAAGAAACAGTTGCTCATTTAGTTTTTAAGATTTTGGTTTTGTTTTCACTTAGTGTACATACCACAGGACAGTTTGCCAATCTATTTCTGATGAAAAGCTTTATATTGAAAGAATCTAACAGTAGAGAGAAAGGACTTTACATGTATTAGCTAGGAAAAGAAAATTAATACAGAACAAATGCTACTAGAATTATACCCATATGGCATAACCAAACCTCCATTAGTTCAGCTAGGATGAATTAGTTATCATCCAGAAAATACCTCAGTAGCTCTTTCAAGGATAGAGGTAAGGAAGAGAGTTATTACTCAAAATGACTGGTTCCTTCTGGCCTCTTTAGGAAAAATGAGTACCTCGGGCAGATATGTAATAGAACGTGGTTCCTGGCAATTAAATATGCAATGGAAACGACAACCAAATCAAGAAAGCAGGTGAACGTCAGGCAGAATTTCTATAATTTGTAATAATGGGAGGTCTGACTGCCATACTATTTAACACTTAGTTTATGAACACCCAAGACTGAACCATCAGTAGAAACCTGTACTGTTCAATGCATGTCACGTAAGCAAGGAAAAATCCAGTCTGGCTAGTCATGGGGGCTTTCCTACTGCCTTAATAGGTTCTTGGAGATGTCATCCTTAATGTGTCCTCTAAGATGTTATCCTCCCTGTGTTGTATGTTGCCAACTCTTGAGACATTTTCAGAAGTCCCATAGTGATGTAATCCTTCTTTTTAATACCAGCATCTGGACTCAAGGGAAACATGAAAATACTAAGTTACACTTATTTGAAAAGCACAAAAGTGAGACAAGGAAAAGAAAATTTTGTACTTAAAAAGGTGTGCAGAGAAACCCAGAAAAATATCAGCTGTCCATATTCAAAAGCCTCATTCAATCTATGACAGGTAAAAAAGAAACCCAAAAGCATTGCTTGAAAAATGAACAGTAAGATTGGCAAATCTGTAATTTTATATGGAGGAACGCTTGATTTTGGATCGCTTTGTACCAGTTTTGATAGATGACATGCAGATGAACTTAGCATGAATGACAGGGAACGGCTCAGATAGACCACCAGAAATAACCACCCCTCTACAAAGGGAATGCTGCTCCCCCCCCCCCCCCCCCCCCGGGAGAAATAAAAAAATGTAATTTCTGCATAAGCACAATCGAGTAAGACTTAGATGGCACCCTTCTGAGCCTGAAGAAGCGCATTGCTACGCTTAGGGAAAGCAGTCTTCCCACAGACAGTGCACAAAAGGCACCCACGGCCAAGCGACGCGGGGTGGCCCCTGCGTGAGGCAGCCCAGCAAGGGGCCGCTAACGGCCGACCGGTGCCCTAACGGCCGCGGCTCACCCGCCCTAACAGCCGCTGCCCCTCAGCGGCAGCCTCCGCGGATCGCTGGGCCTCCTGTCGCCTGGGGCAGGCGGGGGCAGGGGCGGGGGTGGTTGGCGGAGGCGAGGCGACCGCAGCCGGGGGCAGGTCACACTAGGAAAATAGGCAGGCAGCGCTCACCTCAGCTTTCTCCACGAGGAAACCGCCTAGCTCGGGGCGGTGCCATGGCGCTGCGCCGGCGGCGGGGCAGCGACTCAGCTTAGGGCAGACTGCGCAGCTGGGTGCGGTGATGGCCGCTGGCCGGGGAGAGCGCGGCGGAGGGCTGGCTGCAGTTTCACGAAGACGGGCTTGGTGGTGACGGTGTAATTAAGGCTGGGTTGCCAGGACTGCTTACGGGAGCACCCAGAGCAAAACGGATCAATTAGTTCCCCACAGTGACATGATCTGTGGCACTATCTGCATAAACACATTTTTGTGAGAGAACTATTAAAAATCAGCTTTGAGGCCGGCTGCACCACTCTCGCTTCTGGGCTTTCTGTAGCCATCCTGCCACTGTGGGTAATGGCCGTTTGGATGTGAAAACAAGTTAGCTTGCGAGTGAGTCTGCCAGGCAATGAGGTTTCAGTAAGCTGGGACTTATCTAATCGATGCTTTCCTCAATGATGAACGCACTTGCCCTCCCCAAACCACATTGCAAATACTATTTGATAGAGGAAAGATATTTACAGTCGTAAGACTTGCAGGTCTCTAATCCTTGCAATTGCATTTGGGACCTTAAGCCTGCGACTGCGTTGCACAGCTGTCTTTTGTGTCCAAATGTAAAGTGCCTTAATAGTCTCCAGGCTCCAGTATTACTTTTAGTTGTGTCAGAAATGAGGCACATTAGTTTGGCTTTAAACTGATTGTGTTTGGCTTTCATTGAAATCTCTTTCAATTTTCCAAGTATTTACAGAGCTTTGGTGGTCAAAGAAACCAGACAGAAGGTTTCATAGCAGAATTTTCATACACATTGAGAATCTTTGTGGAAATACTGAAATCTTAGATTTTACCAACTAAGATGTGTGTTCTTCCTCATTCATGCAGCTTCAAAAAAAGCATCTATTACATGATTCTGAGTATTAAATTTGACCCTATGATGTTGACAGCTCATGTACTTAGGATGACATTTGCTTAGCCATTCTTCTAGTTAATTTCTAGAAAGGAGTCAGACACTGTTATTCTAACCTTTCATCAGCACTTAGAAGCATCAAACCCATGGTTACACATTACAGGCTTTTACACTTCTTTTTACAGTTGCTTTTATACCCAGAACAGCCATTTAACTGTGTGTAAAAGCTTGTGGTGTATGTAACGGTAGGTTACACAGAGACAGACTATGGACCGTGTGTTGTACAAAAGCAAGGGGGAAACACAGACTGAAAGACTGTACAGGATAAAAGGGGTAACAGAGGGGCACAGAGGAGAAAAGCAAGGGGGACAGAGGAAGAAATCTGATTTGGTTTGACAGTCTGTTTTCTAAATCTTAAAAATGGAATAAACTGACAACAAGATCTTTCCTATCACTTAAATCCTGACTGATGGAAGTCAGAGGGAAAGGAAATTTCCCTAGGAACTGGGTTAAGTTAGTCATGTAAACCCAGCATCTCAAAAGTATTTATACACCTAATTCCCTATGAAGCAAATGAATTTAATTTAAGTCTCCTTGTGCCCGAGTTCATCATCTGTGAAATAAGGAGAAAACATGGGGAATAATAAATTTCTGTGATCAAGACTGCATCAGTGTGATAGGGAAACTGAAAGTGCGTTCTCCTGGATAGACAGTAAGCTCCAGAGGGAGGTCTATACAGTCCCTGAAGCTAGCACTGAAATCAAATAAAACTGCTAGGGCAGACCAGAGTCCAGCCAAGAAGCCAGTGCATCTCTGCCACTATATTCCCTCTAGCACCATGCGTTTCAGATTCTGTTGTTTGGCAGGAAAGGATACAGACTCAGAGACTCACAGAATAGTTGAGATTTGGAGGGACCTGTGGAGATCATGTGGTCCAACCCCCACCCTGCTCAAGCAGGGTCATGCAGATCAGGTTGCCCGAACAGTGTCCAGTCAGGTTTTCAATATCTCCATGGATAGGGACTCCATCACCTCTCTGGGCAACCGGCTCTAGTGTTTGATCACCCTTAACACTTGTCAGGATGCTCTCCAGGAACCTACTGGGTGGCTTGTACCCTGCTGTGCTGTCCCTCCAGCAGATACTGCAGTGGTTACAGTGCCCCGTGAGGACCAGGGCCTGCAAACATGAGGCTTCTTCCAGTTGTCAGAAGAAGGTCTCACCTGCTTCTTCTTCCTGACCAGGTGGCTTGTAGCAGACGCCCACTATAACATCACCCATACTGCTCTGCCCCCTGATCCTGACCCATGGGTTCTCAGCTGCCCCTTGCCATCCACAGGAAGAGCTCCCGGCATTCCTGCTGCTCTCTCACACCAAGGACAACTCCCCCTCCCGCCTTCCCAGTCTGTCCTTCCTAAGGAGCCTGTGACCACGCACAGCAGTGCTCCACTCGTATGAGCAAGGTGAAGCTCAGGACAGAAAACCTGCTTAGCAAAGGGATAGACTTGCTCTGCTTTAAAAATGCTTCCCTCTTGTTCTTTCTTGACCAAGGCTTGACTATTTGCACTATGCAGTGAAGTGTGATCTAGCTTATTCTCCCTTCTTACTTGAAGATACTTTCCTGATGACAAGGAGAAAAAAAGCCCTATGCTTCTGTTTCTCTAATCATAGGAAGCAGTACAATATTTATTTATTATTCTATTTTTTGATGTCATTATTATACAGTGTTTATAGTCTGGATTCCTAAGGAAACAACACTTCTTTGATTTGTCTGTTGCTTGCTCCCTAAAATCCTAGGAACTGGTTGGCCATTTTCAATCATGTCTAACAGAGATCTCAGTAATGTGAAGATCTAGTAAGCATCATAAAAATCGCAAGCTATATAGAGAGAGCCTTTATTAATGCCTTTGCTGAAGGAAAGAAGACAAGATGAGCCCCAGTCTTTTTAGACATTGGAGACCAACACAAGGGAGACCTGTTATAAATGTCTTAACTGCTGGAAAATTTCAATAGAAGTTCACTATATAATGCACCACAGTGAGTGTAGCCACAGCACATGAATATTTAAGGAATCGGGAATCATTACTTCTGCTCAGAATGGAACTGTTTGGTTGTGGCTCACTGGTGCTTGGTGAGCCGGGCATTGTACAAGACATTATGTAAAGACACTGTATATAAAGATAAAACAAGTATGTGTTGCCTTATCAGAAGGCTCACTATCCTGAGTAATGCTTTTACTTTGTATAAAGGAAATAGGAAAGGGAGAAAGAGAGAGAGAGAGAGCAAGACAACAGACAAGAAAAAGAAAGAGAAAGAAAAAGAGGAAAAAAGAGAGGAGACGATAAAGGAGAAGAGAAAGGGGAAGAGAAAGGGGAAGAAAGAAGGGGAAGGGAAGTGAAGGAAAAGGAAGGGAGGAAAGAAAGGAAGAAAGATAGGGAGAAAAGGGGGGTGGGTGGGTGGATGGGTGCAGGAACCATTCTTGAATTTTTGCATTTTTATAAATGCTTCTTTATATTGTCCTCCTTTAACAGTTACAAGATCATGAGCAGATTTCTCCTTAGGCACTTGCTTTTCACCCATTCGTAGTGTGACAAGGGTGATCAATTTTTGACAGAACCTGACATGCATCTTTCCAGTTTGACAGAACTCCAAAATCTAGAGTATGGACGAATTCATCCTTGACAGTACAAACTGAAGTCCAAATTTACTATTAGGGTATTTAACTGATGCGAATAGTCATTTTTGAGAAGTCAAAGACAACTTAATACACTCCAGTCTTAAAAAAGAAAAAGAGGATTATGGTTCTTTCTTGTGGAAAATGATTCTATTTAGATTAAAATATTAAAATTTGAAAATAATTTTTGAAAACACATACTTTATGTGACAGATACTTGTTGCTCTAAACAACCCACTGAGTAAACTGCCCAGAGCGATCAGGATTTACCCAAACTGGAGGACATTAGAATTCAAACATGCAAGAGAGAAAGTTAAAATTTCAGATGAAATAATCTGAATTACATGATTTTTGCAAGTCTGCAGCCTCAAAACTAATGTCATTGTGACTTTTTGACATTGTTTTTTTTGCCTATATATGTTTGTAGTGCCCTAAAGAGTTTCCAATTAATGATTCAAGCTCTAGCTACATTAAAGATAACATAGAAGTCCTTGAACCACTAGGACAGTTGCAGTCCTTTAGGACAGTAAGATGAAGAATATGACAGCTGGGAGAAGAAATCTCAGTGGGCAAGAAGAGCTCTGGCTATGCCAGATATGCTATTCTAGAGCTTATTAAACAAATCCAGCATGACCATGTTAGAAAATACTAAAGAATTGTGTGATTCCGGGGGGGTGGGGGGGGTTCCAGTACTGCAGGAATGACCTTCAAAGCCATCACCCGCTTGTATTTCACTCTTCATTCTTAGTCTTCATGCCCCAAAATCAAATCAGATAAAAATCAAAAACAAATAGAAAAGGACCTGCAGCAAAACAATAATCTCCTTCCCACCCCTCACCCGGGCCTCTGATAGCACTTCTTCATCCTAGCAGAGGGAAATACATGTCTGTAAATTTTACCAAGGCCCTGGTTATTCCCCAATGATTTTAATATAAGTGTTAATATACTATGGTGATTAAGTAGAGAGATAGGCAGACAAACTAGTGTCCCAGCTATAAATTGTATCAAAAAGCTTTAAATTATTCTTAAAATATTAACATGGAACAGTCCAACTATTGCTTAAGAGCATTTAGTATGGTGCCAGGGCTTTTCTCAGTCTGTTTAAATAAACACATTTGATTTGAAAGCAAGAACCACATTCCTGTAAAGTTACAATGATTTGTATTAATAAGTAAAACACCCAGAAATATATTGATGAGTGACTGAAAATAGTATTTTTCAAAGCCCCTTCAAAGTCAATATAAAGCACACACATATTCCAATGAAAAATGATTGAATCTCAAATCCTGTAGTACTAACACTGTGCTAGTTGAGGTCTGTTATTTGCAACAATATGTTGCAGTGAAATTAGAGTAAGTTTGAAGGAGCAGTTAAGTGAAGATGCCTGGATACTGAAAATCAAGCCCTTTGATAATGGAACTACTTTTCATTGTATTACACCATTGCCATGGAAATGCTGAAGTTCACTTGCTGTAAAACATTACTCTCAGCTTTTCTTTGCGTAAGTCCGTCACTCACTGCTGAGAAAATTCCCCTAGTAAAGTAATTAGATCAATAGTTTGACTTAAAACTAAAAAGGAGCAATACACAGGACTAGATGCTGAAGCATAGGCCAAAAATGCTGTCATAAAAATCAAGGAAAACCTTCTGCTTAATCAATAAGCCCTGAATCAGGACTTAACCAGCATCAGGTAGGTGTACTCCTGAAGGACAAAATCTAATGATATTTACATTCACATAAACAATCTTAGCAGTATAATTTTTGCATATGGCCATATTTGGGAGATTTTAGCAGATTTTGTTTGCTGCATATAATCATTGTTTAACATTCAGTGCAATGATTTTAGTCAGGTGCAAGCAAGCAAAGGAACTATTCCTAAAATGCATAATACCTAATAGTAAGTAGATACTTAAAAAATGAAATGAAATTCCATCCCATGGAAAATGGTGGGGTCTTAAATTTTGGGTTCATGCTGAAGTGGAATAAAAAGCCAAAGTAGGAAGTATTTTTGTATTGCACAATGTATTTTGAATACATTCAATTTCAAGCTAATGGAAATGTTTAACTCTTTACCTTTATAATTCTGAGTATTACTGAGCAGATATCAATATTCCAGTAATTTTACAGGAAAGGGTTCCCTCAAAATATTTACTTTAGTCAAACTAGCAGTTTCCAAGTTTTCTTTAAAACACACATTTCAAGCATGTCTAATTCTAAATAAACTTCAGAAACACTTTCTGTACTTTATTTTCCAAGCAGTACGGCCATTATAGTATATATAATGTAAAGCTATATTTACTTCTCATTTGTGTAGGACCAAATTGTCTGTTACAGTAAACAGATGCTGATTTCAATATAGCTGCATCACATTGTGTCATAGAGCTCCTTCATTCATAAACATACCCAAACATATCCCTCTAGATACTAATCTGGTTCATAGCAACTACATTTCTAATTCATGGATTCTGGTGCCACATGTACAACATTAAATTGATCTTAAATTTTAAGATTTGGAAATGTTGAGGTCTGTATACTTAATTTAAGCCTAATTCAGATTGTATCTTTCAATTACCGGACCAGAAGGCATTTATTTTAGAGTAATGGGCCTACATGTGAGTTAGCAGGTGTAGATAAGCAAATAGTAACAATGAGACATTAGTTCTGAGCCATTCTGTTCCTCGTAAGGTCTCAGATAATTCATTCAAATCACTCTACTTTTTGGTATGATGCAATTTCCAACAGGGATTTTGAGAAGCAGACCAAAGTGAGAAAAATGTTTGAAATTTTCAATTTATATGGATGAACAATATAAACTCAAATGATTGTTTGACAAAATACATATAGAAATCACCCTGAAGTGCCAGGAAGTCATTCCAGAGGGGAAGGATAGATAAACTATTCAATATTCTTCTTGATAAAAAAAAAAAAATGTAGGGGAAAAGGAGAGAAATCACATTTTAATATAGTGTAGTGTATCCATGTTCTTTATGAAAAACAGCTTATCAAGAGCAGAACCCTTAAATGGACCTCACAGATTCTACCTTTCTATGAAAATGATAATTCCTTTTTATGATAAAACCGCCTGAGATCATCATGAAAGTAAGAGCAAATAACTCTAGGTAAAAGGGTTAGTATAAAATGAATTCCTCAGGTTTTTCACCTTCAACATCATGGCTGCTTTAACATAAGTTAGAGGCTGACTTACGATAATCACACACATACCAAGCATATCCTTCTTTCTTCTCTCACCTATCAAATATTTTGCTGTCTTCTTACCACAGTAGCACCTGATCATTTGCCTTATGAACATTCTTGAGCAGCACTGAAGATTTCAGAGCACTGGGGAACTGAAAATACTGATTGGTGGGAAGTGCAGAGATGATTTATAACAGATTTTTCAAGTATTCCTATTTCTAGCCATCGGTTTTGCTTAAACAAAAAGGTTTAGATATGCCTTCAGCATGATAAGTGATTCTGCTTCTGCTGCGGAACTGGAAAACAAAGAAGTTATTGAAACAATATGTTGTACTAATTTAATTGTGAAAAAAACAAGAAATATTATATTTTAATTTATGCATTAAAACTGTTTCTATATTTATATAAATTGAAATTAAAAATGAATTAAAAGGAAAAAGCAGTTAATGGAAGATGGAGAAATGAAAGTTCAAAGAGCAGCAATAGACTTCAGAGATTGTGATTCAAACAGAGACATCATTAAGGACTACCACAGATATTTTTATATTCACCGCCTACGTCTACTTGATGGCATCCACTGACTCATTCACACTAGATGGTGACTGATCATGATTACATGCCATTCCTGCAAGAATGAGATTTGGAAACTGTTATTTTGCAGGCTGATTCTAAAGTACCAGTGAATCGCTGTCTTCTAGAGCTGTATTTTATAAACAAGAGACACTGCTCTCTGGAGATGAAAATGATTATGTGAAGCTGTAGTTATTGGAGCAGTGTAGTGGAAGTGCAGAGTGCAAACTTTCTTTTTTGCAGTTATCCAAGCCTTTGCTCTATACCCTAGAATATTCAGTTCTGACTTTTTTTTTTTTAAGATTTTGAGACTGAGGCTAAACTGCTTTAAATTTCTCCAGCTTCATTCCAGTACAATACACTAAGTAAAGCTATTTTTTTTCTGAGTTCAGACTTTAGGAGTTCTGACAATAATCTCCAAGGTAGATTTTAAAGTCCCTTGTAAATGTTTTATTCCTTGCATATTTGATGACAATGTGATTTTAGACATCTGAACCTATCCATTAAATGTACCTGTGAAAATAGAGTTCATTAATGCATATTCATGCATTTAGATTTAAAACTTTTAAGATAACTGCATGGAATACAGATTAATCAGAAGATACAATTTTCACTTCTGTGTCTGTAGTTCCCAAAACCCAGTTTTTATTTGATAGTTGATTAGTTATATTTAATAAATTGATCTTCCCTTTAAATTGAGAACATCATAACTATAAAAATACTAAAATCATTATGAATATTATTGATCAATGCCACTGAAAGCAATCAGCATAAAGTAACTTAGGCTGAATAACAGACTATTCCCTTAGAAGTCAGCAAGAGAGAGTCAGCAAGCAAGGGAGGATAGACAAAACTGCTGGGGTGTTAAAGAGGGAACTTGAATTGTCCTTGTCAGGACTAACCTTGATTTAATCTACTGGCTTCTATAAAAATAAACAAAAAAAAAAAGTATTACAAAATGCAATAAAAAAAAACATTAGGCAGCCAAGACTAGGGTCAAGTCCTGGTGTCACTGAAGTCAAATACTTTTTTGGACAAGACTTAGTTAGTTCAGTTTCTTTTTTTCCCACCTATTCTGCAAATTCTGTTTCTCATCATTTCTACCTCTAGCTATGTTACTGTACTGACAGAGTAGGTAACTTGACAGCAGTGTGATATCACTTCCACCTGTATGAAGCTACAGATAGAAAAATAAGGCAATCAAGCCCCAAATGTTTCCAAAAATAATCTTGCCTGAGTGCTGCTCTCTTAGTTCATTAATTAATGAACTTTCAAGCACTTTTGTGAGAAAAATTGCTCTAGACATTAAGAACAAGGTATTACTATAGCAAATCATATAATATCACCTGAGTTTTTTACTTCAGAAGCGCTCAGCTGTGAAAATGTCACTTTTCTGCCTAATGCATTTTATGTTCTAACAAAAAATGTAAAAGCAAAAATAAAAAATGCTATAATTATTTTTGCAAGCATGTAACAGATTTAGAGTGGAGAATGCTTTTCCTTTTATTTCTGTTACCTTTCCACTGTCAGCTTTTGAGGACATGAACAGTCTTCCCACTGTAAGAAGCTGAAACCTAAGTCAGCCACAGCTGCAATAAAAAAACTACATTAAATTAACTGCAGATGCAGTATGTCAATGCTATCTAATATTCTTAAACACCTACAGCACAGGGTTGTCCATAATAATAACTTAATATAGACAGTCAAGTAGGGCAGTCAAATACAGTTTTGCTTTGGATTCAGGTTTTCAGAACCATTATTTTTTTCAATTTTTAAAAAAAAGAAAATCCTGATAATTGAATGTCACAAATGATGACAAAAACCACAAAAATCTGTGGAGGTGGCTTATTCCTTCCCTTTCCTGTACAACACATACTACTTCTTTTTTCATATTTACATTTTCAAATGGTTGTCTCCATAGCTTTAGTGAAAGCAGTTCACCTTAGTTGGCTGGATGAAGTCTCAGAAACTCTGGTTCATCAGGTGTGTTCTGGAACTAAGTTTGAATCTGTTTTCTTTCTCTTATACAGTAATGGCAAGAACATCTTGTTCTCCTACCGTTTCTGCACATTTCCTCTTCAAAGTCAACCTTTACCAACCTTGTGAAACACAAAAATGCATTCACAAAGGATATATGGACTTTTTGTTAATAATGACGAATACATTTTTACTCTTACCGAAAGTGAAATAGCACTTATAAAATATTTCCACCTCGAGTGAGGTATTACCAGTTGGTTAGTTCAGAACGCTAAACTAACCTATTCGATTTGCTGTGGGTGTTACTAAAAGAGCAATAAAATATTAATTTAAAAAAATGACTCCCTATTCAAATAATTAATGTCAGTGGTTCTTTATTCACACAAACCTACTTACAAGCCAGTTCTTGGTAGTTTATACATAAAGCAGACTATTAATAATTACAGAAGCCATTAGGCAGTTACATTCGAAAAGGAGGAAGGCGAAGAGATGTATTTTCACATTCAATGGATCTTTACATTTACACTCAGTCATCTCTACATTTAATATCAGCAATAATCTAAAAGAAAGACCTTTCTTTCTTTGACTGTCATCTTCTACATTAACTATGCTTTTTTAGAAATATGTGAGTCCTTGATTTTTCGTTCTTCACATAGCACTAGTAGCACTATTTTTAAAAACGGAATTTCTTTGATTGTTTTATTATAAAGAAAAATTCAAATTTGCCAACAAAATCTTTAATTCTGAACATCTTGTATATGTTGGGTTTATTGCTAACAGACTCCAGCTACCCTTCAGAGAGGCTATGGGGACTAAGTGATCTCTGACTGCAGTATCTTGGGTTCTCATTGCTCTTTTGCCTTTCACTCAGCATTCTACACTCTGAAAAAACAAAACCATCTATTGACCCTCCGATCTACTATTTTTCGCTAAGTAAATGCATATTTATTAGGTGGAATTTATTTTGCTAGTGCCCTAAGAAAGCAGTAGCTACCATTATTATGGCGCTACCATTCTTTGTCGCATGAACAAATCACTTTCTCGAAAGAAAGCTCTATAAAACAGCTGTCTCAGCTCAGAATGTCCTAATCAAGTAGAGTGTAGTAATCTTGTTATTTATTCAATTGCCATCTTATCAGAAATTCCTGTTCATGTACCTGTACTGAAAAACAGAACAAGAAAATACAAAGTTCAACTTCAGTGAAAGCTATGTTAAATATATCTACCAGCAACAAGGTCACCTTAAAATCTTTCCTTGAACACAGGTGAGTTTACAAATGGTTTACTTTGGTGGCATACTTTACATTCTTACACGAAGATTAAATAATTGGGGCTCTGTAGAAGTAAATGAGGAAAATCTGATATTGATAGGGTTACATCCCTGTGCACGTTTAAAAATACAAGAAAGGCATCATAAAAGATTTTGAATCATTCTCATCTGCTAGGTTAGCAAAAAAGATACAAACCACAAAAAAAACTTCCTAGATCGAACTGGTAACCTGGAATCACATACACTGATTTAGGAACTAACTGTGGCTGAAACGCTCATGTACAGATTTAGATAATCTCCACATAAAACATCAATTCTTCTTACCATTTGCACACCAAAATAATGTTCTCATTTTCTGCTGCTGTGTTGGATAGTTACAAATAGGCCAAGAAGTCAACATGAAACCTATGCTGTAATATGGGCAGAATAATGAAGAGTTTTGGGTAGTAATTCACAACACTTTTATAGATAAATTTCTCTTGGAAAACTGGCCATATTCTGCTCTTTCCTGGGTTTATTTCTGTATCTGTTCAGTTATGAGGTGTCAGTCCCCACCTTGCTGCCATCACTTTTATTCCAGCAAGGACAATCCTAAGACCAATTGTATGATAGCATACAAAAAAGTTTAACAGACTTGATTCAAATTCATTTAAAAATCATATAGAGCTAAAATAAGTTATACCTTAATTCCAAATATTTGAAATTGCTAATTAAAGACATTAGTGAATGTCAATACAGCATTATTTTAATGACTCCAAGATAATCCCACAGCAATCAATTTAGATCAGAATGAGTTTATTGTAAAGTGCCAAAGGTGAGGAAAAAATGCTTCCTTTGCACTACAAAGTAACGATTTCTCAAATGAATAATGCCTGTTCGGAATTTAACTAGATAATTACTTCATTTGCATTTGCCAGGGTGATAAGAGGAATAGAAAAGACAGCTCAGTGGGAAATGATGCAAGTGTTAAAAGGTAACATGCAAAAGACAGTTTTACCCAAAGTTCTGGCTTACCAACAGAGCCCATTTTAAAAGGAACACATTTATTAACGTAAGCATCCTGATAGGAAAGAAACAAAGCAGAACAAATATATAATAGAAAAGTACAGTGCATCACACAAAGCTCTGACATGCAGTTCAGAGTAACTGGAGGCTGGAGCAACTAGATACATTCCTGTTCTTGTTTGTATATAATGAATTTGAGGAAGCCAGAACACAGAACTGCTGGGATCTATTCCCATCTCAGCTATTAGAGTCTTACAGAAACGGAAATGGTGGCAAATTACAGGCCAGTCATGGCTGATCCTACAGGAATAATATTAATTAGAAGCAATAAAAATGATTTTAGCCTGTTGTAGCGGCCCCGGAATGACTCTCTGCTTTATCAAGGGTGAAGAGACCGTATATTTTGCAAACTCCAAGCTATCACATTTAGCTCTTGCTAAGATGATAAAGTACCTGTTTTTCTTTAAGTATATGACAATAACTAGACTTCTGACGTGCTCAAAGTTATGTATGTGCTGTGATTAGTGGCGCCTCTAACGCTTTCTGGCTTATGGAGATCTTCACAGGCAGGTACAGTGTATTTCTGCGGGCAACGCGTATTTCAGTGCTGATTTGCTGTGGTGCTGGGCTCAGTGCTAGTGTGTGCTCCATCCTTGCTTAACATGTGAGATTGTAAGATTCAAATTTCACTAAGGACTATCAAGTTCTGGTGAATATGGACACCACTGTTTTCAAGGTAAGAACTTTCCCCGGTTGTGATGTTTACAAAGTAAGTCCTGTGTATGCTTAAATATGCAAGCAATGTAAAATACGGATAAGAACTTTGGAGGTTTTAGTTTGTTATCCAATGGTGTATACAGCTCTCTGACATATTTTACATTCTAAAACTGGACAGCTTTTTACACTTCAGGATATATGTAAATATTTTAGCACTGCAAAAATATTTTTCCTTTCCAAGGGAATTCATTTGCCGTTAGTGTTGGGTTCAGCAACGGGGCCGGGTGTGGGCGGGGAGGAGGAGGCAAATGAATAAAGGATTCTTTAAACTGGGAAAGAAACACTGGGACTCCAGGTGGACAAAAAATGGCTCGAGAAGTTCCCTATGCTTCTCGCTCTCTCCTCCCATCTCCAGCCTTCCCCCAATGTTTATCGTTTTATCAGATAAGCAATACTATATTGGTGAAGAGATTTTTTGTTGCTTTTTGCTTTTTACTGTTTTTCCTTTCCCCAAGCTTATTTGATTTTTCAGAAAAAAAATACCTTTTATACTATTTACGTATTGGATTTTTTCATAAAAAATCCTAGTCTTTCATATCGTTTAGTCAAATCATAAGCATTGTTTATCATATATGATAATAAGCAGGATGAGATTCCCATTTTAAAATATTAGAAATCAATAGAAGGATTAGTTAAGACAAAGGTTTTCTGTTTTTCAGAGAGAGGATAGGAAAATGAAAAAAATAATACATAAATGAATCATATGAATATTATTTCTTTCAAAAAATTCTGAAACCAACAGTAATGATTTATATGTCTTATAAATCCTTTACAATTATGATGCAAATCTAACCATTTCCTCTTGGGTATGTCCCTCAGAATGTACCACAGTTTATGAGCTTTGTTCACTCTGGAAGGAATTCTGAATAGATCTAGAGAGAAATACAAGATAAGTAAAGAGGTGCATCATTCAGTATATTAGTTGAAGTGACATTTTTTCACATTTTTTCATCTGTTTTATTTCCAAGTTAAATTTGTAATCTGGGAAAACAGGCGCATTATATAGCACATGATGAGAGAAATCTCTAACTGTTATCTACATGATGTGTCTACTAGTCTTTAATGAGACAAAATGAGAAAGCATGAATGAATAATAACTTGGAAGGCTGGTAAGGTCATTTCTGCCTAATTTCTGAGTTGGTTTCACATTATTACTACAGTGTTCAAACTAATAGTTCTGTGTTGATAGTCAAGGAGGCAAGAGAACTTTTTTTTTTTTTTTTGTGATAACACTTGGCATTCTTCTTCCACTCTGGAAGAAAAGACTAAAAAAAAAAAAAGGCTTTCTTTTTCTTTTTTTTTTTTTTTTTAAGCAAACTCATGTAAGACTAATTACAATCAACGAAAATTTTCAAAGTCATGTGAAAAAATTTGAGCAGCAAGAAATAATAATGTAAAAGATGAAAAGATGACTAGATCATTTGAAAGCCAGCCTGGTGAAGAGAGAGATTAATCTTGGTCATTACTAATCAGAGAAGGAAAGCCAGAAGCATAGCATGTGATATCAGAAAGTAACAATGCCTACACTTAACATTTTACTCTGTTCAACAGTAATGGTTGAGACTTGGGGTAACAGTATGATCAGATGTACGATTTTGCAACATTTAGAAATTCAGATTGCAACGTTCAGGTTGCAGCATTTCAGAAATGTTATGATAATAGGATATTATAACAGAGAGCATGCATAGAAGCAATATGAGTTGTAGTATATATTTACCCCTTTCCCCCAAAGTGGTTGTTTGGTTATCATATTTTATGTAATATATAAATACATATCTTATATGTGTCTTTCATATATATATAAATATATATATTTTATACATATATATATATATACATATATATCCCTTTTTCAGGACTATGATTGATATGCCAATAAGTTTCTCTGCTACACTTTAAGCCTAGGTGTGATTTAAATTAGTCCAACTAAAATAAATATAGCTGAACTTTAAAGAGAGAAAAGAAACAAAAATGTACGTTTTTAGAACATTTTATTCATACTGATAATAGCTGTATATAATTTGTGACCTTGTCACATGTAAATATCTGTAAAATGTTTGCAACTGGAAAATGTGAAGCTGGAGTGGTATCATGTTTCCAGAAGTCCTTCCCTGGAAAGGGTGCCATGTTGATGTGGTAGTTTCTACTTTCTCTTTCTCTAGATTCTCCTTGGGTTCATTTTTATTTGCTCACTATCATGCTTTGCAGCTTAGTCTTTCTTCATTGGTATGTAGTTTCACTTTACATCTGAATTTGCTGTCTAAGGTGAGTGTTACATATACTGGATATTCTTTGTTGTCTTTGCTACCCCCAAGATTGGCTTTTTTTCAGTTCACAAGGATGCGTTTTTAAATAGCGGCTTACTGACAATTGATGAATTGTTTATAGCTCTGGGCCTTCCAGTATCATCCTATGCCTGTACTTTGAAAGCTTCTGCTGTCATCCTGTGTGATACTCCTGTACATTGCATTTTATTCTCAGGTCGTAGATAGCTCGTTCCATGCAAAATAGCTACTTCTTACTACTTTCAGTAGTTAAAAATATTTAACAGTAGGCATTACACCACATCATTGCACAGGTAAGCCAAAGCTAAAACAAAATAGATAATAGTTATCATTAAATAATTGCTGTTAAAAGCTAAAACAAATCTCTGGGTAGGCCATGGAGATGTGGCCTTACCAGTACCAAACAGGAAGGAATAATCACCTTCTTTTACTTGCCAACTATACATTTCTCAATGCAACAATATGCAGTCGACCTTCATTGTCAGAGGGGCACAGTGCTGACTTACATTCAGCTTGTTGTCCACAGGATCCTCAGGTCCTTTTCTGCAGAGCCATTAGCAACCTGATCAGTCCTTGGCCTAACATACAGATTTTTTTTTATCCTAGGTGCAGGACTTTGCATTTGTCCTTGTGTTTAGCAGCTCTGACCACCAGAGCTTAGTGTATAAGTTTAGTGTGTAAGCTATTTCGCACAACCATCAGTTCAGTGTCATTTTCAAATTTACTGAATGAGCGCTCCAGCCTACTAATCAGGTTGTTGAGGAAGACACAAAACTGTATTTGCTCTAGGGTCAAGTCCTGAGGAGCCCCACTCATCTGACAGACAGTTGAACTTAGAGCCATTGACTGCTACCCTTTGAGTGCAGCATTCCAGCTAGTTTTTCACAGATTCCTCCAAGCTCATGGGCAGGAGCAGTGAGCGGAGGCTCCCGCTGAGGCTCGTCAAGGCCTTAAGTCCTGTTAGTGCGCACAGGGCAGTCCCACTGAAAAGCCTTCCTAAAGGAAAGTTAAAAAAAAAATCCACTACTCTCCTTGCGCCCACGGAGCTAGCCATTTAACAACAGAAGGCAGTAAGGGTAGTCAAGCAAGTTTTGGTTATGATAAATTTATGGTGGCTGTTCCCAACTACCTTCTGGTCCATGTCACGACTTGCCCTGTAACCTTCACCACACAACATTTCCAGGACGTCTTATCGCCTGCTGTGTTGCCCTTCTAGGAAAAACCAGGGGGGTTAAAGTACTGCATGAAAACCTGCGGTCCCAAGGCTTCTTTCAAAGGTGGTTTTATCCATTTCCTTCTCTTTATTGGGCAGTCTGCCTGTCATGATATTCCCCTTGTCAGCCTCTCCCATGCTCCTAACCTGCAATCTCTCAACAGGCTTATCATCAATTCCAAATCAGTGCTCCCTGCATACAAACCACTCCTTTGAAGAGACCACACCTCTCCTTACTGCTTCTCTTTCCTGAAGACCCTGTACCTACCCACTGCAACACCCCACTTGTGCAACCTCTCCCCTATATCTCTATAATTCCAGTAGCATCACCTAAAATTCTACAACTAGCAGACAGCTCTTTACATAGAACTGATGTACCCAAAGTTCTGCTCTTTAGTAACAGTAAAGAATAAATTCTTTCTGGGCAGTGGGCTTCTTGATCACACACCTAATGAAGGAAGGTCCTCAGACAACTTACAGAGGTGCATTAAATACTATTTTATGATATAAATTTTGTCTTATTGCAAAGAAGAGGAGAGGAGGTTAAGATGTTTCTGTTTGGTTGAAGCCATTTCGTATGGCGTCTGGTGTGCTTCAGTGAGTATGGTGAAGCTGATGAGGAAATTTTGAAAGCAGTCTCAGGCTACGTAATTGTAAGCAATTCTTTGGCAGGGGGGCTTGTATCCTTTCCTCCATGTTAGAAAAAGTTTGCAATATGTATGACATGATTCCAACTTCAGAATCTTCCTGCTTTTGACATGACTATTCCCAATCGGCATGATAGTGTATAAGCTAGACAATGATTGCAGTGCTCAAACCAGCCAAACTGCTAGAAAGCTTACAGTGTCTTCAATCTAATACAATGTTCCCTTCCCCCCCCACCACCATTTTTCAGGTTGTGAGATCAGAAGGTAAAAATTTGTCCTGTTTTTTTTCTCCCATACTAATCCCCAAAATTGTTTCTCTTCAGTTAACATTCTGCTCAGTAACAGAAAGAGGTTGCCATTTTTTTAATAGATAGCATTGGACAATAACAGATAGTAGTGCCTCTGATCTTCAGAAAATTCAACAGATCCTCTCATCATGTCTTGATGCTCTAAGTGTGTTCAGTCCCTATAATTACCTTCCCAGGTATCAAATCACTTTCAAACTTCAGTTTTCTGACAGGCATTGGGTTTCTAATGCCACAAACGGTATGACGTCTGTATCATTTTGTTACAAAATACAGTGATAAAGTTGTGCTAGGGCATCAAGCAAGGCAATGTTTTTTTTATTTTTTCATTTTTATTCTTCAGAGTCCCCATCCTGTTGGAACCCTAAGAAAACCTTGTATCTTTTACAAATGTATAAGAGAGAAAATATTTAACAAACTTACCAATGCTAATATTTCATAATTTTGCTTCTGTAGTCATTAGGCTTAAGTTAAGCATGATCTCGTTGTACTGTGACCTCATCAGATAGAGGACACAGTCAACCGGCCCCACTACTGACTTGCTTTTCAGTGATCTATCTTCCCTTTGGTTGAAAAATCACCAGCCTTGAACAGTCATATTTAGAAGAGATGGGCTGTGTTTCTTGATATGACAATTTAAATTAGAGTATCAGCATTAGACATTATAACCTGAATCTTTTGTGAACAGCTGGAAGTACAGAAGTCTTGCTTATGGTCACTGTTTGATGTCATTCTTCACATTATGGCTTATTGAGTAGAGGCTGCTGTAGCTCCTGGGGAAATGTATTTTGTGCACATAAACCAGCTTCTACTAATGTGACAGCAGCTGCAGCTTCAGATGTTTGGCTAGGAGTTAGGAGGAGTGCTACCAACAGGAGAGAACTCCAACCCTTCCCAGAATTAAAATGCTGATAACAAAACAAAGAAGAGGAAAATTACAGCCTGGTCTCCAAATCAATCAGCTAATAGTTGGGTTTCAGCATGTTGATCATCTCATTGATTCTGAACACCACAAAGCGTCCAGCCACAGTGTTGAGATACTTTACTTGTGTACTGAAACTGCAATTACAGAGAGTGGGACAATAGTAACTTCTTTTCTGAAAACCAAAAATAAACAGCTAGAGAACGAAGTCTAATGCTTATTCCCTGATCACTAAAAAACCTAAGTAAGTATATCTTTCAGCATGCTCTAAGTGTGAATGGAGTTAGGCATCCTGGGCAAACCAGAAGGTAGTTTGCGAAGTTAGAAACTCTGTACTCATAGGGAAGCCCTATCGGTAGCATTTATTTCTTTTTTATCATGAGATAGAAGAAGTCTTTTTGTATTTTGACGATTTCATCTCTGACTCTGTGGCATCAGAGACTGCTTTTCTTAGCGTTTATCATCAAGATATCACCATCACTTGCATACACTTGAGAATAAAAATTGATCAAAGAGGAAGATTTCACAGCTGTTTGTGAGGATGCCTTTGCGGACTTTGTGGCAGTGAAAAGTACAAAGGGTAGGTAAAACATGAGGTAACAAAAGGGCAGTAGTCTGGACCTCAAAATCTTTGATCATTCATTAATTTTCTCTGCAATCTTGGGCATATTATTTTAATCTATGCTTTGTCTCCGGCTTGCAAATATAGGGTGGGAATAAGACTTTCGCCCTTTGCACAAGTATCGTGAAGCTACAATTCAGATTGTATGGTGCTCAAATAATTATAGTGATATATTTGACAGAAAGAATAATTCCTATTGACACTGTCAGACCCTGAATGCAGTTCATGCTGAACAGTCAGGAAAAAAAAAATCTTTGAATTTTGTGAAATAGTCAGGTTTGACTTAGGGTCAACAGCATCAAAACGCATTTCAGTAAACTCCCCTATAGGAATTTTTTCTTAAAAGGTAGGGACCTGTCTATTCCAAATCATAAAATTAGTTTGATTGCAAAGTATGTGTCATAAATGAGAGTGAAGATGATGCTGGCAAAATTGGCCACAGTTGACCGATAAATAATTACCTGAGAGAGAAGGAGCACAATATGACTGACCTTCATGATGCATTTTAATTATGGATTTTAATTGCCTTTTGAATCCTATAAAAATCAGTGGCCTTCATCACTTTACCTGTCTTTTCCTTAGCTGCAGAACTGTGCCAGGATTTGTTTAGAGCCTGTAAAACAGAAGAGGACACAGTGTCTTTTAGCAGGGGATGAAAAGATTTAGGAAGTTTATAAAAAACTCAGTTTGGCAACAAAGTTCCTTAGAAATATCACCTGAAGGAATATCAAAATGAAGATGAGCTAAAAAAAGAAAAATAAAAGTTTTGAAATAAAGAAGAATATATATACAAACCAATGCAAAGCTCTGCTTCTTGCAGTATTTCCTTAACTGTGTGATGAGAAAAAAACCTTAATAGCTGTAAAGAAAAGCAATTAAAGAGAAGCTTTCTTGTTTTATAGACCATTCAGTACCACAAGCACAATGACCCCTAAAATTATTTCTAGTTATAAGAGACCTTTGATTTCTGAAAGCTCAAGGCAGTTAATTCTGTGATGTCAAAGATACAAGTTAAACTGTGACAATTCAAAGATCCTTCAGGGTTCTGCAGATTCACTATGGAACTAATTTCTTATTCATTATGTGAATGAAATGCAGTAAGAATTTCTTGGGTTTCATCAAAAAAAATGCATACATATCTCTATATATATTTATTTATTTATTTATAAAAGGTGATTTTTTTTTGACATCTAGAATTCAATTTATTATTCTTCCATAGAAAGGTCACACTCAGATCAGAAGCTTGGATGCTCTCATTTTGTAGGCTGGTATTAACACAAATCTTCAATTCTGACTCCGAACATTTTTTCTTTTCTCTGAAGTTACAAACTGTGCTTTTTATCTGCATATGTGAAATATCCAGCCTGCATTACAGGAACAGATGTTATTCAAAAATAGTTTTGTAAAATGCTCTAATGAATTTAAAGTATCTTCAAGAGGCCCTAGAAACTGAGGGAAAAGGGATAAATGAAACAACTGAGATGTATTTGGTTCAGGTAAGCCTTTTTGGCCATAATCCAAAAAGAGATGGGTATCCAAACATATTAAAAACTCTTGGGGAAAATATACTGCACTGTGAAAATATGAAATACTTACTTTTATTAAGAGAGAAAAGACAAAATGCAGAGTAAAAATGCCTAATTTGGTGACTCATCTTTGAATTTTTTGAATATAGAGGGAGTGTACTTGAAATTCTTGATGAAGGAGTAGAAGGAAAGAGGCATGCTATGCTTTATCAGAGAGTTTAAGAAAAAGATCTGCTTTCCAGAAGCAGAAGGCTCTATCTTATCCTCAGGTCAGCAATGGATAAGTTGAGGAAATGTCTATCACTTGTCCATATCTTCTTTCCAGGTTGGCAAATCCTAAAAGCTCAATCCAATCCTTTTCTCCATGTTCACAATGTGGCACTTCTCATAAGCTGCTTATTGAGTAATGGTATAGCTGATGCAAATTTGGATGTACACATAAATATTTTCCCTTACATAATGTAATTGCAAACTACTGGTTGGCAGCATGACGGAATTTTTCCTTTTTTTTTTTTTTAACTTTAACACTACAAACAAACCCTAGCCAAAATTAGTGTCTTCAAAGACTCTCACTATATCTGCAAACTAGCTAATGCTTCAACAGCTGCTCTTCACTGATTTGGGTAGTTCAGCATATCTGTACAACAGGATGTGTTCCACTCTTCTGCACTGTCAATCACAGTTTCTAGTTGCTACAACTGAGGGTCACACAACCATTAATTCATCTCCTCTGATAAGGAAGGGAGAGGGACCTCATTATTTTAATAATTTTTTTTCCATTTTGGTTTTTACTGTTAAGCCTTTCCAGAGATCTAACACAGTAGATTATTGTCAAGAATAAAAATAAAATTTAATTTATAACCTCTTTCCCTTCCTCTTTCCTCTTAGGCAAAGCTACATCACCACCCTTGATGTCACGAAATTAATGGTGGATAAGGCAGCACTAGTTCTTACTAAAAGGAAGCATAGCAATTTGTGTGCAAGTGTGGCAAACCAATATGCAGGTATATTTCCTGTCTGAAGTTCAGTGCAAATTGAAAGTTAAAAGACTGTTGCTCTGCTCTGACAGCAGACACTGCATTGAATTGCAAACAGTAGTGCAAAATTCTGAGATGTGGATATTTTTCCAAGACTACTCTCTCAAAATGATGAAATTTCATATGTACAGCCCAAGTAGAGTCTGGGCTTATATTACAATTTAATTAAATATACAAAAGATTCCTCTTATTTCTCTCAGTATTCAAAAAGTGTAATAAAATTGTATGGATTTGCCCCAGAAATGTTATTTTGCAGCTGTTTTTGGAAGAAAAATAGATTTTTTTAAAATGAAAATTATCTATCAGATTTTTTTTTTTAATGGAGTAAATTAAAATTCCAAACAAGACATATTAACCCAGTAACCCTTCTGGGATTCATGCCTTCATTTTTCTGTGTGGACTGAGTTTCTTATCCAGTGTTATCTCCCATAGTTTATGATGACACAGTGAAGACAGGTAAAAAAATTACTCCCCCAGTGCAAAATGAGAAACACAGTCAAGCATACAGGAGGAGCAGAAGGGAAGAAGTAAGCACCCAGCCAGAATTCCAATGAAGAACCATGACATCATTTCCCAATTAGGTTTTTGGTTGTTTAACCAAAGGGCAAGGCCAAAGTTTTTCAATTTGGGAAAGAATATCTTTTACTTTCAAGCTTTTACTAGAAGTAAAATATGGAAGACATTTTGTTCTGAATGCAATATCAGAGAAAACAGAGGAGGCGTACGAAGTACCCATTCTTTCTCTTCTGACTCTTAGTTTCTTGAACCACTGGCAGTTACCTGAAATCCAGGCACAATAACATTAATGATGAGATTCCCTTTTGCACAGGCATATGCAGCTTGCCTTCTAAGATAAGGTATGGTTCCTAGGAAGGTAATTATTTGACCTTTGCGTCTTCCATTTCTAAAAAGCATGTTCATATCTGTATCCCATAAATATAAGTACAGATTTCTCATATGGACTCTCATACAAACAGATTTTTCATCTGATACAAACACAGGGAGCATTTCTTATGTCAAAACGGTGTTCCACTTTATATATCTTATGTGTCAAAACTATAGCTACGAGTGACTATTGGAAGCAGAGATTTCTTACCGGCCTCTACACTAGTGCCAACTGGCCAAGACAATGAGATGTATTTAGACGTTTTATTCAGCTAAAGAATGGTAGAAAGCCTTTTGTATTTGTAATTGCTTAAATTTCAATCGTATTGCAAAGAGAAACCAGTTCTTGAATATTTTCTGACCTCCCCTGTATGCGGAGGTGAAAACAAATCTAAAATCTATAACCATAGGCAGAACCCTTATGTTTATTCATAACTAAACTACCCAGAAACTGCTCATTAAATGCAGCCATTATTTATTAGGTTGTGATCCCTGGCTTCTAGGTTGCAGAGTATGTTCTACATTCTCCCCCTTTGTTTTAATTAATCTTTGCAAAAATTTGTAATTTTCTTTTTTTGTGTCTAAGGGTGAGTGACTAAGAACATTTCTGAGGCTTGTCAGCATTGAGAAACTTTTGCACAGCTTTGTCAACCACTGACCATGGGTCTTATCAGAAGAAAATCAGCTCCCCCTGTAGATCACAACCTTCTACCCACATGGTGTCTAAACTTCTGCAGTAGTTGACTGAGACCCTCTGTGAGCTGAGCAGATCCTAAACTCAGCTCTGCCTATATTCACACACAGACTCATTTACTGCTCTACAGAGCACATGAGAACAGCCCAAACACCAACTTGCATTCATATACACTACCTATCCATTTATCTACTTTGTCCTTTTTGTATAGTCTGTACCTTGGATCACACACAAGAACACAGTAAGTAAAGGGACTCTGACCCCTGCCGTCAGATCCAGGCGATCCTGTCTGCCAGTTGCGTCAGATGGGTGAAGAGGGGCAACCACACCAGCTCTATATCCCTCCCTTGAGGACCATGAGATGTCATCTACCATCAGAAGGGATTTGTAGGCGGCCTGAACACAGGCTGAATCCTGGCAGCCTGCAGGGCATGCTCCCATGTTTGCCTTGCCAGAGAGCATAACAGCTGTTAATGTCAGTGGTGGCTCACCTATGGGAAACAAGACCACAGCTGATAGCATAGCCTATGGAATTAACACAAAAACAGCACATTGGAGCTGTATAGCTAGGAAGATTTTCTGATTAGGGACTTTTAACATTGATTCATTACTGCAAGAAAGAAAATTGTAAGTTAGTAATATTACCTGGCTTGCAACAGCAGGCATGAACTAATTTCCTGTATCTGGACATCCAGCAAAAGGGTAGGTAGAAAGTTTGAAAAATGTGAGATGAATGTAAATCAAAGGCAGTTTTTGCCTTTTGCTTCAGACAGAAAGAGATTTCACTGCAATATTGAAGATAACTGATTCTCTCCTGAACTTGGTAAGCAAAAGTCGTGTTTCTCCTCCACCTCCCAACAAAAGAAAAAGAAATCCAAGTGTTCAGTAAATGCTATTGTGGAACTGAACTAAGCATCTGGAACAAATTCTTGTCCCAAGAGCACAAAAGGCAACAATCCTGAAGGTGAATGCTTATCAAAAATGCCATTAGTGAAAAATTACTTTGTCATCTTGTATGTAAGTTGATAGTGCTGGGCCTGACAGATAATTATGAAGCTATCTTCACACATTATAAGAGAAGGTGATGGTTCAAATCTCCTTCTTTACCTTCCTAGAATACAGAAGAGTAAAGGGTCTTTGCAAAGAAATAAAGCATTTTTTTTTTCCAGTCAAAAGCAGAAGTGGAAAAAGCAATTGTCTATACTAATGGGAAATGGGAGGATTTCCATGACAGGGGCTTAGATGAGTGAATAGCTGCTAAATAAAGATGAAACCCTGGCAGCACAAACATTAAGCAGAGAGAAATTTTTCTACCAGAAAACCGCAGCCCCCCAGAACCATAGCTCTTGTACTCTTGAGCTTTCTCTTTCTGATTGCCTGTACTCTGATTTGTAGATGTTGAAATCCAGTACATTTTGCCAACACAGATTTTCTGATCAGTAATTATTTAAGAAACTTCTACTATCTAGGAGTGAAGGACAATATTACAGTATCATAGATTGTCTAATTTCATTCTATACCTACAGCATGTATTGACAACATAAAGAGAGAAAGAATATGGACATTAAAGCAGCAGTAATTTGCGAAAGAGTATTTTTTTCTTATCATTTCAACACACAAACATGCCTAAAAGTAGTCTTGGTGTAGTGTAGCCTACTGATTCCATCTAACAAAGACCACAGAGTTGTGTTTCTCACACTTCCAACACAGGTTTTCAGTTTGATGCTTTTTGTGTATACGTGTGGTATATTAAAACAAATAAAAATTGAGTAGGTAAGAGTTTCCCAAATAAGTGCTTTTGTTTTGCTTTCTAATTTTTTATTTTATTTTCTATTTTGAATGATTGCCTAAATATTTAAAGCAAATTGAGAAGGTTCCTCAAATGCATCCACAGGATGATTCCCACTCTGAAGTAGATCATGGCTACTTCTAACTCAGTATAAGGGTTTATTCAGTAAAATGCTGACATTGTAAATTATCATTTCTATTATTTTCTTTGTTACGTAAGTGTTTACAGGTTCTAAAAAAATCATTTGATCTCCATAAGGGATAAATTAGCATTTGGAAGGTTTTTTTTTTGGGGGGGGGGGGTGCAGATTTATTTATGGAATAAAGGTATGCAAAGATTTTCTCAGAGCTTACATACCAAATGTTCCAAATAAATACAACCTAATGACTGTGCAGGCATTCTACGTTACATCACTTTTTCTTACCAGTACTAGAGAGGAATGCCTGTAGAAGCTAATAAAACCCAACAACAGTAAAGCATAGCACTTAGATGCTGTTTTTCATTTTTAAATATTTACACATCTTAATTAACTAAACTGAAACACACCCCGTGACATGCCTTTTTTGTTTTTCCCCATCATTTTTGACAACTAGGGAAAATATAGAAATACTATTTTCTTATGAAATTATAGAGTGTCTCTATGTCAGAGATTAATTTAGAACATGCATACTATTTTATTTATTCAACAGTCTTAATGTCTTTAGAAAGACATTTTCTGATGTTAGAAAATATAGTTGAAAATATTCTAGAATAAGGCAATGCAGATCTTTCTATTCTTAGAAAGTGTCAGCTATCTTCTACCCGTGGAGTAAATACCTATTGTATTCCCAACAGTACCTTCTTTTGTACATTAAGTAGTTGAGTACTTCCAAGTAATTTTCATTTCCTCTGTTCAAGAGAGTGGCAGAAATAGCCAAGGTGAAAACTAAATGTTTCATTTTTCTCATTCTATGATTTTGTGTCTGTACTAATTTTCCCTACTTTACTACTTGTGCAAGTCTTCCCACAAATGCCAAATCACAGGATACATTTTTTGATTAAGTTGCTTGTTGTCTAGTCTTTATTTATGCTAGCTAAAGGGATTCCTTCATATTCTGCACTAGCTAGAGCTGATTTTAATTTTGGATGCGTGTCTGTATTCAACTCTACTTCTACCAGCAATTTTGCTTCATTATCCTGCTGAAAGATCAAAAGCAAATTTTTACATGCAAGAAAGAATATGATATGCAAGCACACTTGTCACACCTCAGGATCATTTACTAAAACCAAAAAAACGTTTGTATATGCTGGATCTACATTTACTGCTTTAGTCTATTCTCATGCAACCTTTCAGAGAATGAAAAAGAGCTGTGTTCCTTTCTTAATTGCTAACACTCAGTTTTGCTTTTCTACTGTTGATGAGCAATGACCTGACATTTTAACAGACTATCTATCATAAGCCCAGGATATCAGAACTGAGTGGTAATAGACAGTCCAGAGCCCATCCAAGCTTACTGAAGTTAAGACTGCATATTTCCATATGCGTGGCTGTTGTTTATCCACACTGAACTTCATCTGCCATTTTATTAACCAGGCTTTGCAACTGGCCCTCACCTTTACCACCCTAGCTAATTTAGTACTAATAAGCTTTGACATTTGATTGTTTCTCTATTTTCATATCATTATAAGTATATTGAACACACAGTCCCCAGGACAGATTCCTGTATGTCTCTGCTGTTAAAAAAAAAAAAAAAAAGCAAAATAAAAAAGATCATTTATTTAATTGCTTTGTTTCTTATCTTTTAATAAGTTATTTATCTATGTGGACTTTCTCTCTTATCTCATGGCAGCTTAGTTTCTTTAAGAGCCTTTGCTGAAGGACCGTGTTGATTGCCTTTGGAAATCAAAGGATGTTATGTCAACCTTTGTGCACATGCTCACTGCTTCCTTTAAAGCACTCTCTACGTTCTGACTTTAAAATTGTCACTGATTCCATTCTTTACAATATTTTCCACCTATTTTCCAGAAGAAGCAAAGATGAGTGTTGCTGGTCTGGGTTACACAAGTGGAAGCTGCCTGGATCTGCCTTGACACGCTTTCGAAAATTGGTGATGTATCTGCCTTCTCCAAGAGGTTGAATACCTCAGTCAGTAACTCACCTGTCACTAACTTAAGTTCCTTCAGAAATGTTAAGTGGATATTTGCTGGCCCTCATTTACTAATGTTTTAAAAGATAGGTAGCCATTCATCAATGATCTATAAATGTTTCTTTGTCCAATTCACAAACAGACTGATATGAGACGCGACTGGTACAGATTTAAAGGACAGTAATACAGTTATATGTCATTCAATATGGCTTCTGGAAACATTTAAAAATAAACTGATACAAGCTTGAGTTGTTTTTACAGGTCTGATTCATAAAAGCAACTGTTTTGGTATAATAGGCTTCTATGAGACATTTGACTTAATCTTGACGGCTGAATAAAATTAGCATCATATAGTATCAGTGGAATCCTTATTAAATCATTTTAAAAACAGTTTAATGTTAGATCTCAATGGCAATTTTAATGAGAAACAAGGATAATGTTAATACAGTTCCATGGGAATCTATTCTTGGCCTCATGTTACTTTTATCTACAGATTAAGTAAAAATTGGTAGAATAATACTAACATCTTAATAGTATGAATTGCAAGCTCAAATATCTATGAGAAAAGAATCCAAGTCCTATAGATGGAAGATAATATCATACAACATCCATGAAAAGACTTTCAAAACAAACGGTTTCTAGCTGATGTTGTTACACTTTAGATAAAAGGATGCAATGTGTAGCTACCCAAGTAGAGAAGTATCAAATAAGAACAAGGAGCTACTTTCTGTGGAAAAGCCCGTGACAAAGGCAGCACTGATTAAATTATTTCAGGTTTGACATCAATCACAAAAAAGGGATCTGAAAAACTGGAATTTAGAAGAAATGGCAGCAGAATAACTTGATAGCTAGAAAATTTGCCTTCTAGTGAAAAACATGGAAAATTCTATTTGCTTAGTTTATCCATGAAAAGAATGAGAACTGATTTTATCTTAGCCTTGCAGTACCAATTCAGGGAACACATTTCTGAAAGTAGGTGACTCTCTAATTTGGCTGCAAGAAGAAAATATGTAATAAGGCACAATAGCTGGAGACTGAACACAGTCAGACTAGATACGAAGTATGTATTCTTAACCGTGCAAATAATCAACTTTAAAAAGATTACCTGCACAAATAGTTAGATTCTTCAATATTTTAAGTGACTGGATAAACACTAAAGCTCAGAAGCTCTGAACCTCAGTCAAATTGTAGTTCTCTATTCTGTCTTATGTAGAATTTCATGTGGCCCATTCTGGCTTCAAAAATTATACAACTGCAGATACTTTGCATATATGAAAAAAAAACTGTAGCATGTGGAAATAGAAATCTTTAAAGTCACAAGTATATCATTTTAATAACTCTTTTCCACTTGCTTGCCAATTCTTTTCCTGTTTTCATACAAAGCAATGTTTAAATTAATTCATTTTTATTTCACTGGAGTATAATAAGAACAAATAAGAGAAATATATATCCTGAATAAGTAGAACAATGGTGTTGAAAGTAAAATTAAAACGTTTAACATTAGAAAAAAAAATCCCATTTTTACTGTGTCTTCTGTATAATTATTGCTATTTATATTATACTAGTGCCAAATGATCCAAACAGGAGCAGAATCCCATTGTTCTGAGTCCCTGAAGAGCTTACAGTTAACAATAAAACCCATAATGAATACTAAATATGAAATTCAGTGGCTGCTTTTTCGTGTGTCTACATTCTTACCAGAGGTTAATGGCTCCTATGAGCCCTGCTTCAGAAAAAAAAAAAAGCCTCAAATGCTGGAATCTTTAAGAAAGTTGTGGCTGATTAAAAAGGTTATTGATAGAGGAATTTTAATGGAAGAAATATGAGGTCCATTCTGTTATTATGTGTCTTAGATAGTGTTATCCATTATACTGACTTCAAGAAAAATCTTTATGCTATACTACGAATTTTTATGTATATTATAAATTTCTCTAATGTTATGCAGAAGAAACTAAACTGCAGGGTAAGAAAAACTAATAAATATTTGTAATAAGTCTGGTTGGTTTTGTCTACAGAAGTATAAAAGCTTTTGCTAAATACAAGCTGCACTCATGCTCTTGGTATTGCATGTGTACATATCTTCCATAGATGAGACTTGACTTCTGTCAATATCAATTAATAAAAAGATACAGAAGTAACAGGAGGATTTAATCCTAATATATACCGTGAGCTAAAGAGATTCCAGACTCTACAGCTGTTGTTATGCTGTTCCTGAAGTAGCTTCTGCTGATGTCTTTCATACTAAGGAAGTGCCACTGTAGCTTTTCAGGGTAAGCCCTTGGTGGTTTGATATAATGCTGACATGTACCAGTAAACAGCACTTCTGATTCACAGATACTCTCAAATTGCTATGGTATCTTTTTGGGAAGTCTTAACGTCTTTTGATTTGCCCTGTTCTAATGAAAGTGACTTATCTTTGTCATCTATAAGCCTCTGCTTTACTAATGGACAATGTCAACACACCAGAATCCTTAGTGTCTTACTTTGTGGAGGAGAACGCTTGAAGGGCAACACCTGTCAACAAGAAATGTCAATTCTGAAAGTTAGAAAAGGGTAGCTGCCTACAGCTCTAACCATGAACAAAAGAAAATGTTGGGGAAAGCAGAGCTAGTAACGTCAGTAGTGTGCCCAGATCAAAGTTCTTTGGTTCTGTCAAAGTGTTTGCTTCAGAAATTAATAGTTTTCCATATGTTTGTGCATATATTTGAGTGTTACCACATGCACAGATATTGAAGAGACCTACTCAAATCCATGCAACCCAAAAAAATTCAGGGAAAAAAAAAGAATGTTCTTAGCGCTCAAGAAGGGCACAAGAGGTGTGAAGAAAAAATAAAAAAAGTTACAGGTCAGTCAGAGTTTGTTTTGAAATAACATGAAAACAGGAATCTGAAGAATCTTGAAATGCACCATTCATTATATTAATGTGCTGGTCACCAGCAATGAAATGGCAAGTGTTTTTTGCTTGTAATCTGAAAATTTGATCATCTGATATCTTCTGAATTATGATATCTTTTGGAGTTGGTATAAAAACAAAAAGCCAGTGGAAAACAAGCTCTCTTGAACTGAGAGATATTTGAGAAAGACATAAAAGGAGATCCTTGTGTTATCTCACCGTTATATTTGTCTGTGCTAGCATTTCTATTTTCATGAGCTCCAAAACTCGTCCTGCTTTTACTAGTTTTATTACTTGGAGAGTTGATAAGGAAACAGCTATAAGTTTTATACCTAAAATGATAACTAGGGGTTTATATGTTTCTCTCTTTAATCTGATATTCTTCCTTCTGTCACTTGTGCTACAGAACCTTTTTCTAAGCACAGTACAAACATAATTTTGGGTTTTCACCATGACTCATGGCCTCTAACTGCTCTTAGGCATTGCAATTACTTGCTGTAGAGTAGTTTAGTGCAGGGCAAATGGAGATCCTGTAAGGATCACCACATTTGCTGCCACATAGCATCTTTCATATGTTATGTTCTAGCATTAGACGTTACTCAAGTAAAAAGATGTACCAAATATACATAAACTTCTGGATGACAGATATTTCCTTCCGTATTGGTGAGAATGTTTTCTATTTACATTGAGACACATTTTATTCTACAGCATGCTTAAGCGCATATTTAAATTCTAATGAAGTTAAGCACTCAGCTAAACAGTAAGCAAAATGATTAAAGATGACCTACCATATTCCAAATTCAACCAAAATGAAATTGAAAGACGACAATTTTGGTGTTTAATGCTTGCAGAATAGAGGAAGAACTGATGGGAAAATGCGCAGGAATGATAACGCTTAAGGATTAGCAGTCTTCTGAAACAGAAGAAAAAGAAATACCATTGACATCTGTGGGGGCTATGTTGTGCTATAGTAACTTTCTTGTCAGTGATTGGATAAGCATCAGAAGTCAGTAAGTGGGAACAGAATGCAAAAGGTGTCTAATACTTTTTCTTATGTAAGCATAGCACACTGTAGATAGAATTTAATGGCAAAATAACACAAAAAATCCCCCAAATAATTTACTGCTAAGCCCGCATCAAGGTTATAAGCTACCTTAAGTAATAAATAGTCTTGAAATACTGAGTACATATTGCTTGGATATGATGGGCTGGACAATCTTTCAGGGAATTCTAGTTGCATAAATAATAAGATAGCTTGTTTTAGTCTACCTCTGAGAAGGGTGAGTAAAAATTTACAATATGAATGAGTTAGTGTTGCCAGAATAATCTTAACAGTTGGAATTTACTGACTTTGTAGAGTGTCATTTTGCAAAACCTGCTTTTTCTTAAATATGATTTACATTCAGAGTGCTCTAAAAGTACTGATACAAATCTGGCTTTCACAGAAGTAGACCTTTCAATGCATAGGAAAATGTAATGTAAAAATCAGAGGTACCTACGGTCTTTAGATGTCGCCAAGGCTAGGACCTAGCTGCATGGGAGAAAGGTGGTGAGAAGTTACAGTTTTGAATCTAGGAGCCTAAATTGGGAGGTAAGCCAAATCTGGGCATTTCAAACCTCTTTGTGAGTTTAGCCCTTAGTTTCTTAGCAAAGGACTAATATCATCTAACATTGGATATGTAAATTTAGTTGTACTGTCAGAGCTAGTCACCAAAATTCCCTCAGTAATAAATGGAGAGAAGCACCTGAAGATGATTTATCCTAGCTATGTTAAACATCTACTGTAGATCATGTCCAAAATAGGTGGTTTAAATCACTCCAGAAATGCCAGGCTGTCTGCATAAGCTTTGGAAGGGTCCTAAAGATCTAGCACTATTCTACTTCACAAGTAACTAAATTTAGGCAAGATTAACCTCAACTTTTTGCACCATTTGAAAATATATTAATACTTCTCTATATTACAGACATAAAACTGCAAAAGTAGTGAAGATCTTGGATGTTCAGACATTTTTGCTAATTGAAGCCAATAAATATTTCAATATGAATTTACAGATACAAAGAATTTCTCTGTCCTCAGAGACAATTTTTAAAAAGCTAGATATCTGCTATCTTGCTTGGAGAGACCCAAGAAAGACTTCAGTATTCAATGACAACTATTTTAAAGGTTACTTTCAAGATTCAGATTTCTGTTTCTACATTTCAATAACCAAAATCTAACCGGGCTAAAATTCAGTCCAGACATAATTTTGCACATAAAGTATACAAAACTAACTAGGTGTAAAACTATGTCTTCTAATTATTCTCTCACTTTGTAGAGCTGGGGCTAGATAGTCAAAATTCCTTTGCACCATGAAATATAGTAGGTCTAAGCAACACAAACTATAGTGAGAAATAACCATTAAAACACAGTGTATGGTGCTAAGTCTGATCAACTTCTGAATGAAATCCTTGTCCGGACAAAAACGCATGAACAATAATCATAAAGTGAGAGAAACTCTTGCAGTGCTGAAGGCACTGAGAGACCTGCACTACACATTATGTTTGAACATTGCGAAGGAAAAGTTTGGAGGTTAACAAATGAATGCATTTTAAGGGAGGTTGGAGCCCATCTATTTCCTTTCAAATGCAGTAATTTAACAGTTTTCTAGTATATTTGCATGTATGAGATAGAGAAAGAAAAAAGAGTAAAATGTGATCGTTTCAGGAGAGTAGGATTTGAAAGATGTTGCAGAGGTTTGTATGCTAACTGCAGTGCACCCTCCAAACAAATTTATATAACTGTAAACAAAGAGGTCTAGTTATCTAATTAGGAAGCAACAAATGCACGCTATAAAATCTTAATTAGTAAATACAATGTAATTTGCTTTTGATGGATAATCTAACATCTACATCAACCTTCTGTATATTGGTAGGAGTTCTACCTCTTTCATTTCTAGATCATAACAACGTGCTTATGTGGAAGAAGAATCTCCCTTATGAGTCCATCTTGATATTTCCTATTTCTCAGATTTCTTGTTTGTATTTTTTAAGGAAGCAAGTGGAAAATAAAGTCAATCTACAATTAAAGATTTGATTCTGAAAATTAATTTATATTAGGAAAATTGCTACAAAAATACTTAAGCAGGGATTTAATTTACTTTTCACAGAGTGAAAATTGGCCTAATTCACGAGAAATTTACCAGTAAATTATCTTTTGTACCTAAGCACAGATTCTTTCCTTACCGATTAACACAGCAGAACTATCCAAATGCATTTTTCAGCTGAAATGGTAGCAATAGGATACAAGGTAGCACAGATACAAGGGAGGAAAAAACCAACAACAACAAAAACCAAAAGCAGACAAAATAAATTGATTTGAATCATTTCTGTGTGCTTTCCTCAAACTTACACCAAGTCCCTTGAAATTAGACAAGGTACCTGCAGGAATAAGGGTTTAGAACTGTCTTTAGATTTAGATCTATCTGTCCTAAATTCCTTAAATAATACTGTAATGTATTCTCTAGAATACTAATTGGAATAAAAAGGATTTTTTTCCCCCAGTTCCTATGCAGAAAAGAGGGGATTAAGATGTCTGGAAAAGCTTCCAAAGCTATTAAATGGAAATTTACCTTCTCCTTCACATTTATGTCTGCAAAGATAGTAATGATGGGACCGTGTTGTCCCAGCCGCAATGCTCAGAACTAGGGCAGCAGCCATGCACAATCTGTGGCAACAATTCCTTGGAAAACAGAGGAGCGTGAAAGATATGGAGCCCATAGATCATCTTTCCTTCCGACATCTGCGTATGGCAGAACCAAACAGCAGGCGGCCAGGCCATAGCAATTCAGGTCAGCAGTCTTCTTGAAATCTGTGTACCCATGCCTATATGAATGGCACTAGTCTGTTATAGTTCAAAACACATACAACTTTAAAACATGCACAACTGGTTGTCCTCTAAGTGGCCTTTCCAATCAAATAACTTCTAAAGGAAACTCCGATTTAAGTCTGAATTAAAAGAATTGCCTCCCTTACAATATACTGTCCTGTATCAGAGTACGGTCAACACTGGTATCCTGATATAAACCTCCTGACACCTTCAGGGTGTGTTCATGTATGATAGTGCTACCGCATACAATTAAGTTGTAGTAGATTGCAGTCACCTCACAGTAATTAATTTTCTGTCAGAGTTTTGGTTGTATATCCTGCTCTCTAAGGATACATAATATATCTACTCTAACATTGTAATAACACACTGTGCTACATACACATTCAAACAGCGCAGCAGCGGAGATCAGCTGCAAGATCTTCATTAATAAAAGCATACGCCTTTGCTATGTGAGCTAAACAGGTCTTTAGCAGTGAGGAAAAAAATGAGCTGTTTATCCTGTGAGGTGAAGCAACAGGGGGGAAAAAAAAGAGTGCATACATTAAGACAGTGTTCGATGCTAGGCATACTTGGCCCCTGGTGCTATTTTGGTGTTATGTAAACACTAACAAATCAAGCATAACTTTGATTGCTTGAAAGCATTGCTATTTTTATTGGATGGGGAGCTCTTTCTCTTTAGAAATTCATAATCCACGATAATGCAGGTACTTTCATAAAGGCCTCCACTTTCTTATGAATTCTAAGAAATGAGAAAAAAGATAGGGAGGGAAAATAAAAGGGATACTAGATTCATGAAACTTTCTATGTTCTCTCTTTTGTGTGGAAGATACATACATACAGCATCTACTACAAGATGAAGTCAATCTCAGTTAAGTCTGAACACTTCTGAAATATTGCTACTACTATCAAAAAAAAAAAAAAAAGGAAGAGGATGCTTACCTAATTTGCTGATTTTCTCTACAAGTGTCAGTGTCTGACAAGTGGTCAAAGGACTGTACCTAAGAAAGTTATTATCTCTCAGTTTCAGCATGTGCAACTTAAATATGGATGTGGTATCACTGAGAAATATATAGGGTTAATTATATCTGATATGTGCATGAAATAATAGTAACTGCTAGAAAAACCAGGAATGGATAGAGCATTTTCCTCTGTGATTTAGCTTATTTGCAGCAACTTACTGTATTTACCTTCTGAACATCCAGAAAGAAAGACCTGATATTGTCTCTGAAATGGTTTCAGTGAACATATACATCTTCTACAGCTTGTCCTGCCTAGTGACCCCTCACATCATCTAGCAGAAGAACACGGCAAATCCCTTTTGTGTGTACACCTGCCAACTCTAAAAGGGAAATTTGCCAAGCATATTAGGTGAGCAAGTGATCACTTGCAAGCAAGTGATTAAATGACAGATTATTTTCATTTAGCAAAGAGGAAGAAAATGAAGCAGAAGTGTTTCAGAGGGTTGACAGCAAACTAGCACATCATGCCTGATGCAAAATGAAGTCATTGGAGCATGCTTTAAAGACAGAACAGCCTGAAGTAATTGCTCCCTGTTTAGAAATAGTTAGCTGCTGAAAATCTTTAGATTCGTTTCAAGTCTGAAAATATTTCAGTACAGCTAAGGAAATTATTCAGGAATCATTTTGATTTGCAGGAAATCTGAGCTGCCCAGAAGGGCAGTATTTCTGTTCTCTGTATTCTATTTACCTCCTTCAAAATGTATTGAGTATGCTTCCTTTTTTCAATAGGGCAGCTAGTCACTACTCCTGCTTTCAAATGCAGTTCTAGCTGTGATATATGATAGCACAAAGTCTTGCACTATAACTTTCTGAAACTAAAGAAAGAAGCTACTGATTACAAATTAGGACAAAATTTTCACATTTGTTTTACAATGAGAATTCTGATGGGTGGGCAGTTAAAAGAAGTTTATTAAGAAAATAGGTAGAGCTTGACAAAAATGTTAACAAAAGAAGATTATTGTCTAATGGAATGTCTTTTAACTACATCAATGACTCATTTTTTTGTGAGAATTTTATAGTGAATGTGTTTACAGATAGGAGTGCTTGAAGGCACAGTGAATTCTGAATTTTTATAAAATAACAGTAAGAATATCAGAAAATAAAACTAATCGGGAAATGAAGAGCAATAGTCAAATCAATACTAAACAAAGGAGCTCAAATTCTTCATGTCCAGCTACTGAGCTGAATACTCAGTACTAATGGGACTGTATATGTCATTGCACTTAATGACAGTGCCCAAAGTCAATGATGTGCATGTGAGATACCCAGAGAATAAATATGGCATCACTTCATGGGATTTTTCCAATATCACTATACAAGCCCGTCAGTCATGACGGTTACCTGCTGTTCATGACCTAGATTCTTGTTGCACCAAGATCTCTGAAGTTGAGCAGATTTTTCCCATCTCTAAATTCTTTCTAGAAACTATTCAGTATCATTCAAATCAACAGATACTCCAGTCACAACAAGCTGCTTGTGTACATCAGCTTACTATTATTTTTAACTAACGTCAAATAGAAAAAACATTTTATGAATAAAAAATAAAGGGAGTGGGAGTGATCTGTAGATTCTTGTGCAAACTTAACAAAGAAAAAACTGAGAAAAATGCCCATTGTTTAGAAGCCTTGTCTGGGTTCCAAGTATTAAGTATTATAATGAAACACATGCTGTTAATTATTTGCCAGTTTCTAGAAATATATTCGCACTACCTATACACTGGAAATATTTGAATACTATATATAGCATACATAGAATATATACGTATGTGAGTGTGCGTGTGTGTGTGTGTATTTGCGTGTATACACATACGTCGTCGTCTCCCAAGAGAATTTTGACTTATAAATTGATTTATGATCTAAAGTATACTTGCTGAAGTTTATTGCTTTCCAAAGGCAGCTGTGCTGTATCTTTCATGTGCAATTATTTGACTAATAGGAAAAATATCCAAAGTGTTTATAGTCAGCAACGCTATATTCTGCACACAAGAAGGTACACAATGCCTTTGTGGGGATATTTGTTTCCAAACAAAGCTATAATTTGTAATTCAGCTAAAGGACTTGGGGGAATTTGAACATAATCAAATATGACAGAAGAAACATAAAAGCAAATATGCTGGCAACAATCCATGTCAGTGGATGTATGTCTGACTATAAGCTCGACTTTCATTTCAAAGTATCTCCTCACTCATTCTCGTATTTCCAGTACTATCATAATTATGTGAATCAAGCTGTTTTACATTCTAGCTCAAATCTATTGATGGCAGGCTACATAAAAGTCAGTCTTGCTTTTACCAATGGTTTGCACATGCTGCATTGTAAGTGTGTGAATAACCCCAAAGACTTTAGCAGCTGCAGGGTTTTTTTACACATAAATACTTGTGCTAGTTGGGGTAGAAATACAGTATGATATTAAAGGGGTGGTGCAGTTATATGAGGTCATGATATTATTACCATGCGGGAACAACTGCATCTGCCTTTAGGTGACCGAGTACTGTAACAAGAGAGGTTACAGTGATTATATCTGAATGGTACAGGGAGCAAGACAGGCAACAGTGGGAAAGCAGAACAATGAACAATGGAGTTGAAGAAGATTATTCAATCTTGAACGACCTAGGCACAACCTGGGTCTTGCTGAAGATTTAAAATCTTTTTCTACCTGAGTCTCTTGTGCCTTATTTCATCCCATATTGTTTTCTAAAAACAATTTTTTGTGACAAACAATTTTGAAATATTTTTTCTCCTTCTTCAAGTACCTTTTAAGAGAACTCTACTCTGCCTGCTTAACCACAGTATATCTTGACTATCTGTTAGGAAGATGTGCTTACATTTGAAAGACTTGGAAAACAATTGTCTCATGACGAAATTCTAATTTTCCAGCAAGGATATCAAACTAATAGTGAAAACTTAAACTGAAATTTGATATTTTGTAAAAAATCAAAAACTTCACACATTGATATTTCTTCTATTCCAAAGCAAATATTCCAGAATCTACATGTTCCCATGGGATAAGCATTTTAGAAAAAAGTTTTTGGTCCTTTTCAAGTGTTTAAGTTTAACATTTTTGAAGTGTAATCCACTATGTTGTCTCTAGCTGCAGGAGACCTCATGGAGTCTTTCAGAATTCCCCTGAGAATATTGGGCTGCCACCTTCACAGACAAATCCATTAAGATGAAATATAAATTCAGAAAGTTAAACATGTTCTGACTGGGAAAGGGACAAAAAAATCACCATTAGAACAGTCAAGCAGTGGATCAGGCTACCCAGAGAGACTCTGCAGGCTCCATCTTTGGAAATTTCTAAGACTGGAAATTTCTGGCTGGACAGCCCCAAGCAACCTGAATTGAAATCAGTGTTGACCTAACTTTCAGGAGGAGGTTAGACTAAACAGCTTCCCAAAGTCTCTTTTGACCTGAATAAGTCTATGATTCTTTGACACAGAAAAAAAAACAAACACACACATAACTCCCACTAATATTATAAGGGCTTATATTTCTCTCACTTAGGAATAAGCTTTGTAATTTAAATAACCAGACTGTATATGGGACCTTGCCATATTTATAGATCTTCTAACACCTAAAGGTTAACAGACCCAGAGAATTATAGACTATAACCTAATGATTTTTCCATTTCTAAAATAATTTTGGCTGAAGTGTTCCTATCAGTCATGACAGGAGTAAAGTATGACAAATAATTGCTATTTTTCCTTACTTATAAGACAGAATCACAGAATCACAGAATCGTTTAGGTTGGAAGGGACCTCTGGAGATCATCTCGTCCAACCTCCCTGCTCAAGCAGGGTCACCTAGAGCATATTGCCCAGGATCACATCCAGACGGGTTTTGAATATCTCCAGCGAAGGAGACTCCACCACCCCTCTGGGCAACCTGTTCCAATGCTCTGTCACCCTCACAGTGAAGAAGTTTTTTCTCAGGTTCAGATGGAACTTCCTGTGGTTCAGTTTCTGCCCATTGCCTCTTGTCCTGTTGCTGGGCACCACGGAGAAGAGGCTGGCCTCATACTCTTGACACTCCCCCTTCAGATACTTGTACACGTTGATGAGATCCCCTCTCAATCTTCTCTTCTCCAGGCTGAACAGGCCCAGCTCTTGCAGTCTTTCTTCATAGGAGAGATGCTCCAGCCCTCTAATCATCTTGGTAGCCCTCCGCTGGACTCTCTCCAGGAGTGCCATGTCTCTCTTGTACTGGGGAGCCCAGAACTGGACACAGTACTCCAGGAGAGGCCTCACCAGGGCTGAATAGAGGGGCAGGATCACCTCCCTCGACCTGCTGGCAACACTCTGCCTAATGCACCCCAGGAGACCATTGGCCTTCTTGGCCACAAGGGCACACTGCTGGCTCATGTTTAACTTGTTGTCCACCAGCACTCCCAGGTCCTTCTCGGCAGAGCTACTTTCCAACAGGTCAGTCCCCAGCCTGTACTGGTGCATGGGATTATTCCTGCCTAGGTGCAGGACCTTGCACTTGCCTTTGTTGAACTTCAGGAGGTTCCTCTCCGCCCACCTCTCCAGCCTGTCCAGGTCCCTCTGAAGGGCAGCACAGTCTTCTGGTGTGTCAGCCACTCCCCCCAGTTTAGTATCATCAGCAAACTTGCTGAGGGTGCACTCTGTCCCTTCCTCCAGGTCATTGATGAATATATTGAACAAGACTGGGCCCAGGACTGACCCCTGGGGGACACCACTAGCCACAGGCCTCCAACTTGACTCTGCGCCATTCACCACAACCCTCTGAGCTCGGCCATCCAGCCAGTTCTCAAGCCACCTCACCGTCCACTCATCTAGCCCACACTTCCTGAGCTTACCTAGGAGGATGTGATGGGAGACAGTGTCAAAAGCCTTGCTGAAGTCCAGAAAGACAACATCCCCTGCTCTCCCCTCATCTACCCAGCCAGTCATTCTGTCATAGAAGGCTATCAGATTGGTCAAGCATGATTTCCCTTTGGTGAATCCATGCTGACTACTCCTGATCACCTTCTTGTCCTCCAGATGCTTAGTGATGACCTCCAGGATGAGCTGTTCCATCACCTTTCCCGGGATGGAGGTGAGGCTGACAGGCCTGTAGTTTCCTGGCTCCTCCTTCTTGCCCTTTTTGAAGACTGGCGTGACATTGGCTTTCTTCCAGTCCTCAGGCACCTCTCCTGATCTCCAGGACCTTTCAAAGATGATGGAGAGAGGCCTAGCGATAACATCCGCCAGCTCCCTCAGCACTCGTGGGTGCATCCCATCGGGGCCCATGGATTTGTGGATGTCAAGTTTGGACAAAAGATCTCTAACCCGATCCTCCTCAACCAAGGGAGAGTCTTCCTTTCTCCAGCCTTCCTCTCTTGTCTCCAAGGTCTGGAATTCCTCAGGACTGGCCTTAGCAGTGAAGACAGAAGCAAAGAAGGCATTCAATAACTCTGCCTTCTCTGTATCCTTTGTCACCAGGGCACCCGCCCCTTTCAGCAGCGGGCCCACGTTTTCCCTAGTCTTCCTTTTGCTATTGATGTATTTGAAGAAGGCCTTCTTGTTGTCCTTGACATCCCTTGCCAGATTTAATTCCAACTGGGCCTTAGCCTTCCTTGTCGCATCCCTGCACGCTCTGACAACATCCCTGTATTCCTCCCAAGTGGCCTGTCCCCTTTTCCACATTCTGTACACTTCCTTCTTCTGCTGGAGTTTGGCCAGGAGTTCCTTGCTCATCCATGCAGGTCTCCTGCCCGCTTTGCTGAACTTCTTCCTCAGAGGGATGCACTGATCCTGAGCCTGGAGGAGGTGATGCTTGAATATTAACCAGCTCTCTTGGACCCCTCTTCCTTCTAGGGCCCTACCCCAGGAGATTCCCCTAAGTAGGTCCCTCAAGAGGCCAAAGTCAGCTCTCCTGAAGTCCAGCGTTGCAATCCTACTCATTGCCCTGCTCCCTCCTCGCAGGATCCTGAACTCCACCATCTCATGGTCACTGCAGCCAAGGCTGCCCCCAACCTTCACATCTCCAACTAGACCTTCTTTGTTCGTTAGTACAAGGTCTAGCATTGCACCTCTCCTCGTTGGCGTCTCCACCACCTGGGTCAAGAAATTATCATCAATGCTCTGCAGGAACCTCTTTGACTGTTTGTGCCTAGCTGTGCTGTCTTCCCAACAGATGTCAGGGTGGTTGAAGTCTCCCATGAGAACCAGGGCCTGTGATCGTGAGGCTTCTTCCAGCTGTCTGTAGAAGGCCTCATCGACGACTTCCTCCTGATCAGGTGGCCTGTAGTAAACCCCCACAACAGTGTCACCCATGTTACCTTGCCCTTTAATCCTTACCCATAGGCTCTCAACTTGCTCTTCATCCACCCCGAGGCAGAGCTCCATACATTCTAGTTGCTCCCTCACATAAAGAGCAACTCCACCCCCTCGCCTTCCTGGCCTGTCTTTCCTAAAAAGCACATAGCCATCCATGACAGCATCCCAGTCATGTGAACTATCCCACCATGTCTCTGTCACTGCAATGAGATCATGGCCCTGCGACCGCACACAGATCTCTAACTCTTCCTGCTTATTCCCCATGCTGCGTGCATTGGTATACAGGCATTTGAGAGAGCCAGTCAAGCACACAGGCTTCCCAGAAGAGGTGCAAGAGGATCCTCCATAGCCATGTTGCATGCTGTCTCCCCTGGTTGTATGCACCCGCTGGAGGCATCCTGACTTGAACGGTGTTTTACTGACTCCCCTGCCACTATACCACTCCCCTTCCCCCATCTTGCCTAGTTTAAAGCCCTCCTTACCAGGCTGGCCAATCTGTTGGCAAAGACGCGCGTGCCCCGCTTGGTAAGGTGGATCCCGTCTCTCCCCATCAGCTGTTGATCTTCAAACAGGGTCCCATGGTCATAGAAACCAAAGCCCTGTTGCCAACACCAGCGGCGCAGCCAGCTGTTAACTTGGAAAATTCGTCTACTCCTCCTCCTGTCCTTTCCCCTCACAGGCAAGATTGAGGAGAAAACGACCTGGGCTCCCAGACCCTTCACCACCATTCCCAGAGCTCTGAAGTCCCGTTTGATGGTTTCCAGTTTGCCTTTCATGTCATTAGCACCCACATGGAAGATCAGCAGAGGGTAGTAGTCTGATGCACGGACAAGCCTTGGCAGTCTTTCCACAACATCTCTTATTCGAGCCCCTGGCAGGCAGCAAACCTCTCTGGACAAGAGATCAGGTCGGCAGATAGGTGCCTCTGTCCCCTGCAGCAGGGAGTCACCCACAACAATCACTCGCCGTTTCTTCCGGGGGTTCCTGCACGGCACAGGGTCTGCCAGGCCAGTTGCCTCCCTTGGAGCCATGCCCAGCTCCTCCTCGGGTTGGAGGGCGCTAAACTTGTTCTTCAAGGGTAAGTCTTGAGGAGGAGCAAGAGCCTTTCTCCTTCTGCGAGAGGTCACCAGCTTCCAGCCCTCTTCAACAGCGTTATGATGCACCTTTACACACGGTGCTGAGCCCTCTGACACCTCCGCTGCAGTCGGGGCAGGGGACTCCCGGAGCTGAACAATCTCCGAGAACACCCTGTCAATCTCCCGCTCATCCTCTCGGATGCTACGCAGCCTACTAACCTCCTCCTGTAACTCCTTTATCTGGTGACGCAATTGGTCAACCACAGCACACCTCACACAGGAGAGCTGACTGTCAGCCCAGGCCTCGCGGAGAGGCCCCAGGCACTGCCTGCAGCCTGACACCTGCAGAGCTGCATCTGCTGTCTGAGGGTCTGTCTGGGTTGAGGCCTCAGACACAGCCAATGCAGAACCTCCCGCAGCCACTGGGGAACGTGCTCTGCGGCGTGTCATGACCATGCACGGGGAAGGACACACCACTGTGTAAAATGGAGAGATGCCTTCTTTGCCTTCTGGCGCCCTTCTGCGCGAACTGCTGCGCAAACTGCTGCGTCTGTTCGCTGCCTCTGTTGGCTGCGCTCTGGGAGCTGCGCTCTAGGCCTGGCTCTTATATAGGCCTCTGCCTAGCAGTGACTCACAAGGGTGCTTGACCCACCCAATCAGGAGCCACCTGAAACAAAAGCCCCAACTCCCTCTGACCAGGGCAGCCCAGAGAGCTCGTTAGCAGCAGCCCCACCTAGCTAGAACTTCCCAGGAGAAGTTAAGTCAAGGTCCCCTGCAGGAGTCCTTGCCCAGCTCTCCCTTCCTGCTAGCAGCAAGCACCGTCTAGTTCCTCGGGGGTCCCCAGAAAGTCTCCACAACTTCCAACAAGGCCCACAAAAGGCCCAGGCAGAGCCCAGACACTGCTGCGCAAACTGCTGCGTCTGTTCGCTGCCTCTGTTGGCTGCGCTCTGGGAGCTGCGCTCTAGGCCTGGCTCTTATATAGGCCTCTGCCTAGCAGTGACTCACAAGGGTGCTTGACCCACCCAATCAGGAGCCACCTGAAACAAAAGCCCCAACTCCCTCTGACCAGGGCAGCCCAGAGAGCTCGTTAGCAGCAGCCCCACCTAGCTAGAACTTCCCAGGAGAAGTTAAGTCAAGGTCCCCTGCAGGAGTCCTTGCCCAGCTCTCCCTTCCTGCTAGCAGCAAGCACCGTCTAGTTCCTCGGGGGTCCCCAGAAAGTCTCCACAACTTCCAACAAGGCCCACAAAAGGCCCAGGCAGAGCCCAGACACTGCTGCGCAAACTGCTGCGTCTGTTCGCTGCCTCTGTTGGCTGCGCTCTGGGAGCTGCGCTCTAGGCCTGGCTCTTATATAGGCCTCTGCCTAGCAGTGACTCACAAGGGTGCTTGACCCACCCAATCAGGAGCCACCTGAAACAAAAGCCCCAACTCCCTCTGACCAGGGCAGCCCAGAGAGCTCGTTAGCAGCAGCCCCACCTAGCTAGAACTTCCCAGGAGAAGTTAAGTCAAGGTCCCCTGCAGGAGTCCTTGCCCAGCTCTCCCTTCCTGCTAGCAGCAAGCACCGTCTAGTTCCTCGGGGGTCCCCAGAAAGTCTCCACAACTTCCAACAAGGCCCACAAAAGGCCCAGGCAGAGCCCAGACACTGCTGCGCAAACTGCTGCGTCTGTTCGCTGCCTCTGTTGGCTGCGCTCTGGGAGCTGCGCTCTAGGCCTGGCTCTTATATAGGCCTCTGCCTAGCAGTGACTCACAAGGGTGCTTGACCCACCCAATCAGGAGCCACCTGAAACAAAAGCCCCAACTCCCTCTGACCAGGGCAGCCCAGAGAGCTCGTTAGCAGCAGCCCCACCTAGCTAGAACTTCCCAGGAGAAGTTAAGTCAAGGTCCCCTGCAGGAGTCCTTGCCCAGCTCTCCCTTCCTGCTAGCAGCAAGCACCGTCTAGTTCCTCGGGGGTCCCCAGAAAGTCTCCACAACTTCCAACAAGGCCCACAAAAGGCCCAGGCAGAGCCCAGACACTGCTGCGCAAACTGCTGCGTCTGTTCGCTGCCTCTGTTGGCTGCGCTCTGGGAGCTGCGCTCTAGGCCTGGCTCTTATATAGGCCTCTGCCTAGCAGTGACTCACAAGGGTGCTTGACCCACCCAATCAGGAGCCACCTGAAACAAAAGCCCCAACTCCCTCTGACCAGGGCAGCCCAGAGAGCTCGTTAGCAGCAGCCCCACCTAGCTAGAACTTCCCAGGAGAAGTTAAGTCAAGGTCCCCTGCAGGAGTCCTTGCCCAGCTCTCCCTTCCTGCTAGCAGCAAGCACCGTCTAGTTCCTCGGGGGTCCCCAGAAAGTCTCCACAACTTCCAACAAGGCCCACAAAAGGCCCAGGCAGAGCCCAGACACTGCTGCGCAAACTGCTGCGTCTGTTCGCTGCCTCTGTTGGCTGCGCTCTGGGAGCTGCGCTCTAGGCCTGGCTCTTATATAGGCCTCTGCCTAGCAGTGACTCACAAGGGTGCTTGACCCACCCAATCAGGAGCCACCTGAAACAAAAGCCCCAACTCCCTCTGACCAGGGCAGCCCAGAGAGCTCGTTAGCAGCAGCCCCACCTAGCTAGAACTTCCCAGGAGAAGTTAAGTCAAGGTCCCCTGCAGGAGTCCTTGCCCAGCTCTCCCTTCCTGCTAGCAGCAAGCACCGTCTAGTTCCTCGGGGGTCCCCAGAAAGTCTCCACAACTTCCAACAAGGCCCACAAAAGGCCCAGGCAGAGCCCAGACACTGCTGCGCAAACTGCTGCGTCTGTTCGCTGCCTCTGTTGGCTGCGCTCTGGGAGCTGCGCTCTAGGCCTGGCTCTTATATAGGCCTCTGCCTAGCAGTGACTCACAAGGGTGCTTGACCCACCCAATCAGGAGCCACCTGAAACAAAAGCCCCAACTCCCTCTGACCAGGGCAGCCCAGAGAGCTCGTTAGCAGCAGCCCCACCTAGCTAGAACTTCCCAGGAGAAGTTAAGTCAAGGTCCCCTGCAGGAGTCCTTGCCCAGCTCTCCCTTCCTGCTAGCAGCAAGCACCGTCTAGTTCCTCGGGGGTCCCCAGAAAGTCTCCACAACTTCCAACAAGGCCCACAAAAGGCCCAGGCAGAGCCCAGACACTGCTGCGCAAACTGCTGCGTCTGTTCGCTGCCTCTGTTGGCTGCGCTCTGGGAGCTGCGCTCTAGGCCTGGCTCTTATATAGGCCTCTGCCTAGCAGTGACTCACAAGGGTGCTTGACCCACCCAATCAGGAGCCACCTGAAACAAAAGCCCCAACTCCCTCTGACCAGGGCAGCCCAGAGAGCTCGTTAGCAGCAGCCCCACCTAGCTAGAACTTCCCAGGAGAAGTTAAGTCAAGGTCCCCTGCAGGAGTCCTTGCCCAGCTCTCCCTTCCTGCTAGCAGCAAGCACCGTCTAGTTCCTCGGGGGTCCCCAGAAAGTCTCCACAACTTCCAACAAGGCCCACAAAAGGCCCAGGCAGAGCCCAGACACTGCTGCGCAAACTGCTGCGTCTGTTCGCTGCCTCTGTTGGCTGCGCTCTGGGAGCTGCGCTCTAGGCCTGGCTCTTATATAGGCCTCTGCCTAGCAGTGACTCACAAGGGTGCTTGACCCACCCAATCAGGAGCCACCTGAAACAAAAGCCCCAACTCCCTCTGACCAGGGCAGCCCAGAGAGCTCGTTAGCAGCAGCCCCACCTAGCTAGAACTTCCCAGGAGAAGTTAAGTCAAGGTCCCCTGCAGGAGTCCTTGCCCAGCTCTCCCTTCCTGCTAGCAGCAAGCACCGTCTAGTTCCTCGGGGGTCCCCAGAAAGTCTCCACAACTTCCAACAAGGCCCACAAAAGGCCCAGGCAGAGCCCAGACACTGCTGCGCAAACTGCTGCGTCTGTTCGCTGCCTCTGTTGGCTGCGCTCTGGGAGCTGCGCTCTAGGCCTGGCTCTTATATAGGCCTCTGCCTAGCAGTGACTCACAAGGGTGCTTGACCCACCCAATCAGGAGCCACCTGAAACAAAAGCCCCAACTCCCTCTGACCAGGGCAGCCCAGAGAGCTCGTTAGCAGCAGCCCCACCTAGCTAGAACTTCCCAGGAGAAGTTAAGTCAAGGTCCCCTGCAGGAGTCCTTGCCCAGCTCTCCCTTCCTGCTAGCAGCAAGCACCGTCTAGTTCCTCGGGGGTCCCCAGAAAGTCTCCACAACTTCCAACAAGGCCCACAAAAGGCCCAGGCAGAGCCCAGACACTGCTGCGCAAACTGCTGCGTCTGTTCGCTGCCTCTGTTGGCTGCGCTCTGGGAGCTGCGCTCTAGGCCTGGCTCTTATATAGGCCTCTGCCTAGCAGTGACTCACAAGGGTGCTTGACCCACCCAATCAGGAGCCACCTGAAACAAAAGCCCCAACTCCCTCTGACCAGGGCAGCCCAGAGAGCTCGTTAGCAGCAGCCCCACCTAGCTAGAACTTCCCAGGAGAAGTTAAGTCAAGGTCCCCTGCAGGAGTCCTTGCCCAGCTCTCCCTTCCTGCTAGCAGCAAGCACCGTCTAGTTCCTCGGGGGTCCCCAGAAAGTCTCCACAACTTCCAACAAGGCCCACAAAAGGCCCAGGCAGAGCCCAGACACTGCTGCGCAAACTGCTGCGTCTGTTCGCTGCCTCTGTTGGCTGCGCTCTGGGAGCTGCGCTCTAGGCCTGGCTCTTATATAGGCCTCTGCCTAGCAGTGACTCACAAGGGTGCTTGACCCACCCAATCAGGAGCCACCTGAAACAAAAGCCCCAACTCCCTCTGACCAGGGCAGCCCAGAGAGCTCGTTAGCAGCAGCCCCACCTAGCTAGAACTTCCCAGGAGAAGTTAAGTCAAGGTCCCCTGCAGGAGTCCTTGCCCAGCTCTCCCTTCCTGCTAGCAGCAAGCACCGTCTAGTTCCTCGGGGGTCCCCAGAAAGTCTCCACAACTTCCAACAAGGCCCACAAAAGGCCCAGGCAGAGCCCAGACACTGCTGCGCAAACTGCTGCGTCTGTTCGCTGCCTCTGTTGGCTGCGCTCTGGGAGCTGCGCTCTAGGCCTGGCTCTTATATAGGCCTCTGCCTAGCAGTGACTCACAAGGGTGCTTGACCCACCCAATCAGGAGCCACCTGAAACAAAAGCCCCAACTCCCTCTGACCAGGGCAGCCCAGAGAGCTCGTTAGCAGCAGCCCCACCTAGCTAGAACTTCCCAGGAGAAGTTAAGTCAAGGTCCCCTGCAGGAGTCCTTGCCCAGCTCTCCCTTCCTGCTAGCAGCAAGCACCGTCTAGTTCCTCGGGGGTCCCCAGAAAGTCTCCACAACTTCCAACAAGGCCCACAAAAGGCCCAGGCAGAGCCCAGACACTGCTGCGCAAACTGCTGCGTCTGTTCGCTGCCTCTGTTGGCTGCGCTCTGGGAGCTGCGCTCTAGGCCTGGCTCTTATATAGGCCTCTGCCTAGCAGTGACTCACAAGGGTGCTTGACCCACCCAATCAGGAGCCACCTGAAACAAAAGCCCCAACTCCCTCTGACCAGGGCAGCCCAGAGAGCTCGTTAGCAGCAGCCCCACCTAGCTAGAACTTCCCAGGAGAAGTTAAGTCAAGGTCCCCTGCAGGAGTCCTTGCCCAGCTCTCCCTTCCTGCTAGCAGCAAGCACCGTCTAGTTCCTCGGGGGTCCCCAGAAAGTCTCCACAACTTCCAACAAGGCCCACAAAAGGCCCAGGCAGAGCCCAGACACTGCTGCGCAAACTGCTGCGTCTGTTCGCTGCCTCTGTTGGCTGCGCTCTGGGAGCTGCGCTCTAGGCCTGGCTCTTATATAGGCCTCTGCCTAGCAGTGACTCACAAGGGTGCTTGACCCACCCAATCAGGAGCCACCTGAAACAAAAGCCCCAACTCCCTCTGACCAGGGCAGCCCAGAGAGCTCGTTAGCAGCAGCCCCACCTAGCTAGAACTTCCCAGGAGAAGTTAAGTCAAGGTCCCCTGCAGGAGTCCTTGCCCAGCTCTCCCTTCCTGCTAGCAGCAAGCACCGTCTAGTTCCTCGGGGGTCCCCAGAAAGTCTCCACAACTTCCAACAAGGCCCACAAAAGGCCCAGGCAGAGCCCAGACACTGCTGCGCAAACTGCTGCGTCTGTTCGCTGCCTCTGTTGGCTGCGCTCTGGGAGCTGCGCTCTAGGCCTGGCTCTTATATAGGCCTCTGCCTAGCAGTGACTCACAAGGGTGCTTGACCCACCCAATCAGGAGCCACCTGAAACAAAAGCCCCAACTCCCTCTGACCAGGGCAGCCCAGAGAGCTCGTTAGCAGCAGCCCCACCTAGCTAGAACTTCCCAGGAGAAGTTAAGTCAAGGTCCCCTGCAGGAGTCCTTGCCCAGCTCTCCCTTCCTGCTAGCAGCAAGCACCGTCTAGTTCCTCGGGGGTCCCCAGAAAGTCTCCACAACTTCCAACAAGGCCCACAAAAGGCCCAGGCAGAGCCCAGACACTGCTGCGCAAACTGCTGCGTCTGTTCGCTGCCTCTGTTGGCTGCGCTCTGGGAGCTGCGCTCTAGGCCTGGCTCTTATATAGGCCTCTGCCTAGCAGTGACTCACAAGGGTGCTTGACCCACCCAATCAGGAGCCACCTGAAACAAAAGCCCCAACTCCCTCTGACCAGGGCAGCCCAGAGAGCTCGTTAGCAGCAGCCCCACCTAGCTAGAACTTCCCAGGAGAAGTTAAGTCAAGGTCCCCTGCAGGAGTCCTTGCCCAGCTCTCCCTTCCTGCTAGCAGCAAGCACCGTCTAGTTCCTCGGGGGTCCCCAGAAAGTCTCCACAACTTCCAACAAGGCCCACAAAAGGCCCAGGCAGAGCCCAGACACTGCTGCGCAAACTGCTGCGTCTGTTCGCTGCCTCTGTTGGCTGCGCAAAGATTTAAATCTCTTAACTCTATATACTATTTGAATGTGCTTACTAAATATATATTATATTGTTACACTTGCATAAACTATACTGTATGACAGTTAAATTTAATGTACACCCAATAATACCTTAAAAAAAACACACACACACATGCACACACAATAAGGTGGCAATAATAAGTAGATGTTTGATAACATTTCATTTTCTACAGCCAGATAATACAGACTCACATTTAGAGTACACCACATTAGAAAAACCACTGCTACTCTAACACTAGCTCTGACTTTGTGGAGGTGCCAGCTTTCCAGCACTCTGTCTTTTCTACCTCCATGCAACACATACACAAGTGCAAACCTAGGCTTCATGCTTATTATTCTTCCTGCACAGTGCTGGAAGAAATATAATAGTCACTCATGTTCTGAAAAGTATAAAGGGATTGATGCAAGATGAGATAGAGATCATGCAGCTAAGATAGAGTATGAATAATAAAGTAGATCTTGTTTGAACAACAACTGTAAAAGATGTTATTAGTTTGACCTGAGCTTAATGTTTTGGAGATGGTTAACTGTGTCAGGAGCAGGATCCAACAGAAGTCTTGATCTTTTATACATCATTACACAGAACTTCAGAGGGGCTAGAGTGCCCGTGGATGAGAGTACCTACTGAGCATGTAGGAGTTCTACCTATAATTACATTTCAGCTCAAATATACAGTTTTATTATAACCTATTCAGAAAGTTGGCAGACGTCTTCAATATATGAGTTTAATTCCAGCCTGAACAGCCTCAAATACAGGCAGCCTAGCTGCTCCATAAGGAGTTGAATTTCTATAGGTTATTTTCCTATTTTCTTTTTTTAATTCTCTTCATTTTCCATTACAGTCAACTACACTTACTTCCTATGTGCCTTCTCTCATACTAGCTCCTCATAAAAGGCCCCCTTAGAATCAATTGACCATGCTTCCATAGGTAAATGAGGACAAAGGGTATATGGGCTTTATTTCTATAAAAGGGGTGAATAACATTGTCCAAGTTGGTGCTTACATATGAAGACCACTAAAACAGAAATGAGGAAGAAGGAGAAAGACCTAGCTGTCACAGAATGAGCCAATAGCATAATGCAGTCATGAAAATGGTAAGTCTGTCTTATATTTTAACCAGAATTATGGATATAGTCCTACCAATCAGTAAGGAATCAGTAAGATTTTAAAAGTACTCTGTACATTTTTGGATATTTATTTTTTTTAAATGGTGGTAGGAAGGACTAGTTACTAGGACAAAAAGCAGAAGAAAGAGCCTATCTTAAAAGAAGAGAATCTCTTTTGGCCCAACGCTTACTGACGTCTTGGTAAATGATGTAGAACACTACTGCCCTTAATTTTGCAGAACTATGGCAAATAACAATAATGACAAAGCAGTTCTGCAAAGTCTGTAGAGAATCTGCCTCATTCGGTAACTGGGCTTCAGGTGAACTTATGACATGCACACAGGTACATAGAAAATTATATTTGAAAACTAAGAATGAAAATTACACTCACCAGCTTGGTTGGCCTATATTTTGGAAACAGGAAGTCTGAAAAGGGCTTTGGAAAAATGGCATATAATCAACTCAATATGAGCTCTTGGTGCAATACAGTGCTAAGGAAGCAGAGAATGCTTTGAAAACACAGAGATGTACAAAGGTGGAAATAGTCAAGGAAAATGTACTTTTCACAAAGGTCGTATAGGACAAGGGCTGCTTGGAACCCCTTTCATGGCTCTCAAGAGCGTTTTGGCTACATATATGTAACAGGCCTTGTTTCCGCCCCTTGCAGCAGCTCCAGTAGATGGTATCTAGACAGTTTCCCTGCTGACCAACTGTTTCAAAGTAGCAGAATGCACTCTGCTGGGCACTTAACCTTCTTTGCTTCCCAGCCATCTCTGTAAGCAACTTATTTAAGTGATACAGAAATTGCATCTTGGATAGTAGCTTTAAATTCTCAAAGGGAATGCAGTAGACTGCATCGATAGAGTCCCAACAGCGTTTTCTTACCTTATTTACTATATAGCTCAGCTACAGCCAAGTTTTTGGCTGCAAACCCTGTGTCTCCTGCTCAGTCTAATATCCATTCACAATGTGCTGAAGAGATACTTTTCCTACCTTCTTCCCCAGCTAACATTTTTTTTTACATTTAAGTCCTCTTTGATTTTGAGACTTTCAACTTTGGAAACAATTAAGCACGCATAAAAATGCCGGGCTATATGTAACTGTTTTGCATGTGATGGATGTAATCACTCTTATCTCAAACACTTTGTTGATGCTTACCTCACACATTATGCCTTTGTTACTGTTTGCTCTTTATTTCTTAACAGCCCTCTTTGATTTAACTCTTGACAATCAAGTTAATACAGACTAGACAAATTTAGAAACCGCTATATTTATAGAAAAATTGTCGTGCATACTATCCTTATTTCCCATACCCTGGCACTAGTGAGATGATCTGTTGGAAAGGTATATCTTTTTTTAGTGTCCACACCTTAAAAAAAACTAGAGACAAACAGAAACTTTCAGAAAAAGCACTACATGAATAATCTGAGGTTAGAAAAAAGTGGTTTGCTAAATTTCTAGTATAACCAGGGGAAGGGCAAGAGGTGATTTGATTACAGTGTACAATTGCTTACAATGAGAATATTTCTGATTGTAAATAGCCCTTTAATTTAACAAATGAAGCATAACGAGATCCAAAATTTGATGGTGGAAGCCAGATGATTGATGTTAGACTAGGTGCATATTTTTATCAGTGCACCTAATCAACTATTTGAACTATTTACCTAGGGAAATACTTAGTTCTTCATCAGTAAGAACTTTAAATCTAAATTATGTGTTTCTAAAAGATATGTAATAGCTCAAGCAGAAACGACAGACTTTGTGTGGAAATCACTTGAAGAAATTCTGTCTTGTATTATGCTGTGGTTCTGATTAGATGATCATTATGATCCTTTCAAGCCCTAAAAACTGACTGAAATTTCATTCCATTAAAGTCCATGTGAGTTCTGCCACTGACTAGAATCAGGCCAGCAGAGTTTACGCTACAGCACTTTACAGCCTCACTGACACTGTAAAGATACCCTGAAGTATGAGGAGACGTAATCATATTTAATATCCCTTAACACTTCCATAGTGACGTAAAAAAGCCCTAACTGTAACGAAAATCAGACATTCCTAACAACTAGAAATTAGTGTCTTTAACAAGTGTGGCTAAAAGAGTGTGTTTAAACTGGTCTCCTACCATGAATTTTGAAGAAGTATTTACTGAAACTTGTTAGTTTCACAGTTGTGCTGATTACAAGTTAAGGCTGATATAGCTGTAAAATCAGCAGAAGGAAGAGATCTGCCCCTTCAACTGTGTGCATAAGCCCACACTGTCTGTGAGGGCCACATGGTCTTTTTTGCTTTATGATATCTTGGAAAGGAGGTTTCTATCTTAGACAGCATAGGTGAGCCTTTACACTAGACAAAATTATTCTTTCCTCATCTATAATAAAACATTAAGCCACTGTGTCAAAAAGCTGTAACAGAAAGTTTATGTGCAGTGGCATTAATAATCAGATGCATTAAGAGATTTCAATGCAGATAAAATTCAATGTAGATTTAAGATTTTCATTTCTGTAAGCAAGATATGATACAGTTATGAGAAATAATAAGGGATACTGACAAGCAGACCTGAGTTATACTACTCGCCTTGGAGAGGAAAAGAAAACCATTGATAATATCATTTTTTACAGTTAGTAACAATTAAAAAGATAAAGAACACCCTCTCCACTTCCAAATATCAAAGAAGCCACAATGCTTAAAAGTATTAGAAATTGATATCAATTTCGTGTATCTAGATTATCAGTAAGGAGGGTTAATTCTTTTGATATCTGTTACTAAGTCTATACAGAATAAATACGCCCCTATTGCTCTGGAGTTTGAGCACCATGTTTGCCTACGGAACATCTTATGAGTTAGAGTAGAGCTGTTATCTCCAATTCTATAGGTGGGGACTCAGGTACAGAGATCCACAGAGCTAGATCCGCAAAGGACTTCAGGACCTAAGTGGTACTTAACAGATTGAGGCCCTTTGTCAAGAGACATCGCAGAAGTGCCTTTCAAAACGTGGTAGAAATAGTGTCCAACACCTGCGCAAGCAGTTCAGCCACAAGGACTCTGAGATGCCAAGCACTTCTCACTGATGGCCAGTGGTGACAGAATATGACTGTCCTCAAAACATAACCTAAGTGCCCCATCTCAGCTGCAGGCGACCTACAGCCAGCAATGTTGACGCAGGCTAGGCTAGAAAGCATGCTGTGCTTTATCCACTCTTTCTTCTATGCTCTGGTAGACAGTAAAGACAGACATAGTGGTGGTGAGTACACCTCTGGCTAAAGCGGTAGGCTGGTCTGCACGTGATGCAGGGATCCAAGCAGCAGGGGTGCATGCCAAAGCAGACAGAAGAAAGGCAGCTCCCTTACCCACCTCACATGCCCTTAAAAGCTCAGCTATTAAAGAGATACATAACACAGCAATACGAGGCATATTTTGTGAGAAAAGCCCGTATCTGGAATAGTTAAAGAGCAGGCATCCTGTAGGGGATGAGGCCCTAGAGTCTAAGAAAGGGACAGTGAGTAAGAAATATACATCGATTTGGCATCTCCAGCTGCCCAAGTATCAGTTCATACACAGCACATCACCTTCCTGCAATCCCTTCCATAGCTGCGTCCTCTTAATCAGGAGAGGAAATTGTGCTATTATGCTCAGAGACTTTTTACCTGTTCTTTTGGCGTGAAGTCCATAAATCTCTGCCATAGTAGGAAAGCAAGCACAGGCTTTCTAAACCTAAGGCTGGTGTTCCAGCACTCATTTTGAGCAATGTAAGATTCTTCACAGGTAAAGATAACAACTCTGATTAAGACTATGTGCTTTAGGGACAGATTACCTGCTCTACAGTCCAGCATGAGGCTTCTTGTATTGAATCATGCAATATTGGAAATTGTTTGATCTAGAAGACAGCAGACTAGGGTTTTCTGCGTCTTTGTGAGGATTAGTCTAATTTTAAAACATAAGCAACTCAAAGACATTTGTATGTATAATATGTGCATCATTCTAAATGCTACATTGTTTAAAATCCCTCAGGTAGGAGAGATTAAAAAGTCCTACTTCACTGCTACAATGAATATTACTTTTATTTATTACTAAATGGATATTAATGGACTAAAGAGATGGTAAATATATTTTACATAAAAATCATTTGTTTGTAATATGGTAAATGGAAAGATGACATGCTAATTTCTAACATGACAAATTCTTCCTTTCACATCTTAGCTGCTTCGCTTCCTTTTATATTGATTTTGGGTTTGCAGACAATGAGATTACATTTTAAAGCATTCACAGAGCAGAGCATAAGGACAAGGCTATAACAAAACAATTATATTCATATAAATGGGTCTCTAAAGACTACAGTAAAGCATTATTCTTTGCACAGAAAGTTATCAAATTTCTGCTTTCACCCATCTATCACAGCAGGTGATGAGGAAGGTTTTAAGAAAGCAGATAAAGTTTTAGTCCATTAGAGAATAAATAGCTCAGATTTATGAGGGCTCTGTGCTGAAATGCTCTGTAAAAATAAATAAATAAGTAAAGAAAATCTTCAATCATGCTGTCAAATAATCCTTAGACATCTTTCTGTCACTGGATAACTCATGCTTTAAAAAACGACAGAAGAGGTAATATTAAATATAACATTAACCAATAATATATATCAATTACAGGACCAAGTACTCATGACAAACATTTGTCTCAGTTATTTCCCTTAATTTAGTATTCATGCACTTGAGCAATAGGAAATGTAGCACGAATATAAACTAGAAAAAGACAAACTCATTTGGATAAAAATGAGATCATCTCGAGCATTCAGACTCAAAACTGAAGCATGTACAGGCTGACTTTTTTAAAAAGCTAATTTTGTTACTGAAGACAGAAAGATTTCTTTTATCTCCACATTTCTTTGCTCTCCTCTATAGACATCAAGAGACAGAGAGGGTGTGGGGGCAGAAAGGGAAGAGAGGAACAGTAAAACCCAGGACAAATACTATCACCATGAGACAAAGATTTTCTTGTGTGGAATTTCTGCTTCAAAACCAGAAAAGTTTAGACAGAAAGGGTAGGCACAGCTCAAACTGTGCAGGATGCAGGAACGAGTGGAGACTGCACTGCAGTACTTCACACGCGGGAGGAGCGCTCAGGGCAGTGCTGAGGGAGAGGCCTCTGTTTTGAAAGCAACAAATCAAGCCATTCGGTACATTTACCAATGTTTACCAGACCCTAAGCCCTTCAGAGGTAGGTGGCCTGTTTCTCAGGCCCTGCTACGGTCTAGGAACAAAATAGGTAGGAAGTTACATAGCTTTGTCAAGACTGACGCAACCCAGGACATAGAGGAGCAGAAATGCTGGTGCTGGAAGATATTTGATATAAAAAACAGAGGTGTCCATTGCTTTACATATCTATCTATAGGATTACTGGGTAAGTGAATATGAATTTAAGAAGCTGGAGGAAGGTGTCAGAATTTTATGTGTAGCCACTATGTTATATTTTCATCTCAGTTTATGTAATTTAATTTTGTAGATCTCCGCTTACATATCTGCAAAAGTAGGAGAAGGGACAAGACTAACACACTGCTGAAAGCAGCTATGTGTGAATAGGGTTTTACAGCTGCATCTGCATCACCTTGCCATTTGGTCTTCTATCTGGGGAAATGTTGACTATTTAGCATCAATTTTGCTTCAGCTTTCTGCTGTATCCCGGCTCAGCCACTTCACCGTGCAACAACCGGCTTTGATGTGCAAGCCAACATATGGCCATTAAACTATTGGCTTCAATTACGAACAGAAGGCCTCAGAATCATGACTTATTACCATGAAATGATTAAGTTCCTTCTAGAAATGTGGCTTCATCTTTTCAGTCAAGCAAAAATAGACACAGATCTAGACTTATGAAACTCACTTCTCTCAGCTGATTCCAATTTTATTTCTTTTATTGCCATATTATGGGCTTAGTAGAAACTCTCTTCCTTTAATAAAAGTTTTATCAAATTTAGATAGATCATTGAGCTTCTTCACATTTCTGTGCCACTCTTTTGTTATAGATGCTAAACCTTGTTTTGCTATTCCAAAAATACTTGTAAATGGCAGCTTATGAAACTTCATACGTACACAAGGTGAGATTTCTTGTTGATTTTTCCCCCAAAATATTGTCATAAAAAGCCCAAACTCTTTACCTCTAAAAGTTATTCTCAGAAAAGCAAAGCTGGAAGTACTTTGGTCTCCTGTTGTGGTGAAAGAACACCCAAAGCTTTCGAATTGCTCGTTTAACAGAGTAAAGGCAGGAATTTTGTTTCCTGTAAGCTCTCATTGTGTTTTCTCTCTTCTCATAATGAATCTTTCCTGTCAACTTCACTATTTCCCCTTGGTATCCTCATTAACATTAGTCATTAAAACAAGATTGGGCAAAGCACTGGAAAATCTACTCTAGGGAAAGATACCGGTTGCGCTTTGTATCACTTTATTTAGAAAGCACATAATATTCTACCATTGCAGTTTAAAATGCTCCAGTTATTTCCCTGAAAGCGTCAGTGTTTTGGGTGATTACAATGGCTTATTGCAGCATTTCTATATGACTTGCTAGAACTTTTCCTATTGATTCTCTGCTTCTACGAAGACACAAATATGAGACACGCAGGCATTGCCTCCTTACTGCTACAAAACCTGTGGATTACAAGGGTTTATAATGGAGTAGGGGCCACAGAATTTGAGAGCTCTTAAAGCTTGATTCCAGTTTCCTAAAATCAAAGAGAATCAGGGAGGCACTGTAATGAAATCATCTAGTCTTTCTGCTGCCCCAAGGCAGGATTAACTTCAGTTACAAATTTCTGATGGATGTTGTCCAGGCTTCACCTATGTTTCAAAATATTTGTTACCTTTTCCCTAATAAGTTAAAAAAGATTACCAACCATAAATTAAACACCTTTCTCCATGTGAAATACTATATTTTATCTTGACTTGTATCTAGTTGTAACTTCTTCCTCAGCTAATACAATTCGCAAAACAACATCCTGCTCCCTTTCTACAGAACTAAATAAATTCACATGGTGGAGGACATGCCAGTAAATGTAATTTTGTGGGAGAGTTAGACGTTAGCAAGAACGACCTGTTTTTGTGCTCTGAAAAGCAAGAGAGAAAAAAAGAAAGAGAAAAATCATTTATGCTTGTCATCTTCCACTTCCTTCAAATAACTTTTGTATAAGTTGTGACTGAACAAACCTCAAAAAACATAGGCTTTATCATAGACTTCCCAATAGCATATATTTAGAATAAACTGATGCAAAATTAAATCTTAACAGAAAACCAATTGTTTTGATACTATTAACTTACAAATGCGTCACGGATATTTCTGCCTCATAGCCAGGCCTCTCCTTTTCTTTAAAAACATAATTCCCTGAATTAATAATTTTCAATAATGCATCATTTAGAATAGAGGGCTGGTCATACATATGAATGGAAGATGGTTTATATTGGAAAGAAAATTAAGTGCTGCTTACTTTGCCAGCAATAACTGCCTCTGCCTCTCCTCCTCCGAAGCAGATTTATTATCACCATTATTCATTCCTGCATGTTGTCTTAGGGAACACTTTTATGTGGAAATGTCACTTATTTTCAGAAGCCACTAACTTAAATTGCTTTACAGTTTCATTAAAAGCCCTCATTGCTGCTGGCTGTTCGGTAGACATCTCATATGGTAAGCTCTGATGTGCTCTTTGTAGTCAAGTTGAGAGGCGGTTTACTTGTGCTTTCCTGATTCCCTATAAATAAAACATTTTTAAAAGCTAAATAGTCCTGTCTCCTCTTTTTCATTACAGGGCTACGAGTGCCTGCCATCTCCAGAACCCTGCAGCACCAAGGACCCTTCCAGTTTCTTACATTTGTAAGCCTCAGCATGACAGCCTGTGGCTGTGAGCATGCAACGTGCTCACTTAGTTACCCTAGACGTGCTGCTAGTATAGTGTCTACAGCCATAGATAAACCAGCCTGCCAGGGAACAGTGAATATTTTTCCATTCTGTTTTACTAATGTGAAACATCTTTGTCTGTGTTCTGGAGAGCTAGGATGACTAGATGTGTTTTTAACAGATAGCTTTTTCTTTGACTTGGCTTCTCTGCGGTAACTAAAATAGACAGCAGAGTCATCTAGGTTTCAACTGTAACAAAGGGTGTCCTATTGGTTTATAATCACTACTCTGTGAATAGAAGAAGTCATTTACCTCTTTCCAAGTATAACCTGACCTTATGTATTCAAGAATTAGGTTAATCTTCAGTTCAAGATCTAATTAAAGAATTATTTTTGATTATTAATTCATGAACTGTTGTTTTAAGAAAAGAATTGACCAAGAGGGAGGAAGCCTTCAGGAGCATCTAGGACTAATTTCTGTCAAAAATTAAATTGTACTCATGATGGATTGAAGTTTGATGTAATAGAAAATCACATATTTCTATTCTTGGCTGATGAGGGATCCAGGCAACAAGTGCTCTTAAGAAAATTACCTTAGCAAATGGCAATCTCCTTCAACTCCATCAACAGATTCTTAATTCAACTCCTAAAAGCATGAAAGTACATATATTAGAAAAAGATGAGGGAGAGGATTTTCCTTGTTTGTTTGTTTTGCTTTGTTTTTTAATTTTCTTCTACTGGCCTCAGGTAATCAGGTTAACATGGGTTAAAGCGGGTGCAGAGTTTCAGGTTTTTTCCCCCTGACTCTTCTGTAGACAGAATAAATTGTCAACAAGAAATAATATTACTTCCAGATAAAATGTTGCAAGCCTGAAATTCTCTGCAATTAAAAAAAAAAAAAAAATCAGTTGTTCTTGCACCTGACAGATGATATCATCCGAGTCTGTGGATCAGCAAGCTCTTTATATGCAGTGGCATCATATGACTTGGTTTGTCATCTCTCCATCTGCTGGCTGGTTAAAATTCTACAAAAGCAGCTCGAGTAGTACATATAAAAGAAAGAGGGAAACTACAGTGTTTGCAGAAGGCATTATTGACAGGTTACAGCATATGTTCAGTGTGTATAAGAAAAGAACAAAACTGTGTTGTGTTCAATATACCATATACTTGCTTTGCTAAGTCGTATAAAGAGTCATAGATAATTATCATTAAATGTTATACTATACCTGGTGATCCTAGGCTTACAAAGTATATGTTAAATAGGACACTGTGAGCAAAGACTAAAGCGAACCGTAAGAAGGAGGGTAGTGTTACAGGAATGTGATCACAAAGGTAGTTTGGGAACTTATGGAAAATAACAATCATAGTAACCTGTTCTTAAATGTATTTCTTCATATCACCATTATTTTTCCTATTTTATAGGAGGGTAAACTGAGACATGGATCACTGAAATGACAGCAGGTCACCAGCAGTTACATTAGGCTGTGCATTCAGTAGGAATTTTGCAACTAACTCCATTTTAGCTGGCATATGTTTATATTGTATGATATATTGCAAAACTAAAAAAAGGAAAGTATTGGAGCATACTTGCTGACAACATGGAAATAGCTAAACCTGAGTAAGAGATTAATGACCAGCTCAAAAGTCATTGAGTCTGGATGACTGTTTATGCTTTGCCTGTAGCATATTGTAACTGTAGGAAGATATTCCTTTTAAAAACACATGAATGGGGTACTGCGTGTGACATCATTGTAGCCTGGAAGAGGCAAGAACAGCAAAAGTTATGCCAGTATTCTCTATCTTGATCCCCCTTGTTTGCTTGCAAAAGAGCCACTGGCTTGTATCTGCTAGAGATACACCTGAAGGTGCTGAAAACCCTTAAGAAACCCTCACAGCAACAAGATACACTGTTGAGTTTTAAATTACTGATACTATCATTTAAATTTACGTGACTATTGTCAATATGTCTGATCTGCTGTTGATTACAGCACATGGACGTGCAAATTTACTGCGTTTATTTAGGACTGAGGACTGTAGAGAGTAAGCCACATAAAAAGCTCTTTGAATCAGATTTGGTTTTATTCATCATATGCTACATACTGGCTTTCAAGGAGATTTTAAGCCTCAGTGAAGTCATACTGTCTGTGCTTTTTAGACCCACTTCCTTCTACCACCCTATTTTTAATAAAAATCATCATTTCAGCAGGCTCCTTGACATGTTTTTGTGGGAATGCTTTTGACATCCCTTCTGAAGTAGAACTGTAGAAATATTTTATTCATGTTGGCTTCTTCCTACAAGCACCTTTTAAAAGCAACTGGCCTCTTTCCTCACCTTTCAGTGCAGTTTCCTAGTGCCTGACATTTTTATAGTGCCATACAAGTTAAAGATTGTCTGTATTCATTTATGTTTATACACCACAGACTAAGATCATCTTACAGTAAGAAACAAGAAATAAGCATGATTATCCTAGATTTATGAGGTACCTCTGTAAGTAAACAAAAACATTCAGGAAATAATTGACCTATTTTTCTTCAAGTGCAGTGAAGCTGATCACAGAGATCTGTGAGAAGATGTTTACATAAAAGTCTAGTGGAGGTGGCTATGCTGCAGACTTGAATTTTAAAGCTATTTCACAATGGTTAACAGTAGAGAAGACAATCTCCATGGTCCTCTTTGGATGCTTCTCCAAAGCTAGTGTACTCGGTGGATATCACTAAGTAAAATCTTTTTATAAGAGAGAAGGCTTACAGAGGTGCTTCCTGATGAGCTTGAGACTGTATTTCAAATAAAATCTTCTATACCATTTAGTTATAAAACAGCAAGAAATGTTTGCCTATAGAGAACCTAAACAACTTGATCAGCTAGAATGTATTTTTTATTTAAAACAGCGGTTGCAGGAGGTTTGCTAAAAGAATAAGAGCGTAATGTACAACAACTGGAATGTTTATACCCATAGCATACAAATATGGAAATCAAAACATTTCAGTAATGATACTTCTATGCCTCTGTTACACCTATCACTCACAGTAAGCCCTCAATATAAAATTCCAGTAATAGACTCCTGAATTATATGCCTCCTCCTTACCACTGAAGAAAAAAAAAAGCCATAAATCAGAAATAAAACAAGAAATGCAGGCAAAGCTTGGAATAATAATAATAAAAAATCATTAAGTCTCCTGAAATGAAGTATTCATTTATTCTACCTAGTATATGAACTTTTGCCCTTGGCTGATATCAATAAAATGTGACACCAAAATGCAGTTAACGTGACACATCTTGTCTAGATTGTAAAGGAACTCTCCTTAGTATTTCAGCATAAATTTTTGTGGATTTGATGTTAAAGAGAGTTTATGTGAATCTTATGAAATAGATCATACAGTTTCATTAGAAATCCTTTTATTCTTACTTTCAGACTTTGTACTTATTGCTTCTGTCATTCCAAGAGATATGTTGCTCAATATATCTTTAAGCATTTTTTCCTCTCTACCACAGTCATTCAACCAATTAGTAAGTTTTTAATATGTAGTAAAATATTATCCAGGTAGAAAAAATGAAGAGTCTAGCAAAGCATTGGAGTGTCAGTTTGCAGACTTGGAAGAACCTGAGATTCTCAGAGCAGGCTTGGGAAAGCTTTGCCCTTTGACGCTGATAGGCAGAGAACGGAGCCTTTCATATAAAGTATGTGATGATCTACATATGATAGGTACAGAAAAGCTGTTCATTGTTTTTAATTTCCTTGAATTGCTACTATGGTGCTTAACATTTCCAAGAATGGAGCAGGAAAAAAAGTTAATTTTCATATTTCATTTTTAAAACTCCTGTGAAAGAGGAAAAACTCCCACCTATCTAACAACAGAGTTAGTTTCCTCCACTTTATTTCTATACAGGACTTCATCACATCTTCCTACATTATGCCTCAAAGACTTTTCGTCCCATTTAAATAAAAAGTATCTTTAACTGTACTTGGAATAACACCTTGCATTCCAAACAAGGACGCATATTTTATGCAAGTTATGCCAAACACTGTAGAAACAGAAATTCTTCCTTGTTCTAAGAACAAGCTCAGGTCTGATTAGAAAGGACCACTGGCAGTGAAACAACTACATTTATCATGGCATGCCAGAAGTGGTAATGATATGCACGGAAGGCACAAGCATAAGATTAAAAACATGGGACTGGAAGTGTCTGTCTATTTACAGCACCCTATCTGTACCCAAAGCAGTCACCAATGATTCAGAAGGAAGCAGAAACAAGTACACAAACCCCAAGCCAAACACACACATACACATGCACGCACACCACCAATTCTGTTTTGTAACACAGAAGTGACACTGCAAGTTGAGGAAAAAAATTCCTTCTGGGTAATCCGCCAAACCTGAGGCATAAGATTAATGCCGTTTAGATACTGAATGCCAGCTCGTTAGATGTTCAGGGACTCAAACCACAGAATGTCCCCCTTTTCTTCCTTTTAAGCAAATCCTACTTTCCGCACTGAGAGGCATTCTCCTAATTCACCATACAGCATATTTCTTTGATTTCTTCTCATCCCTCCGTGCTGGAAGACATTATTTATACTTTTACATAGTTATATCTAAAGATATGACATCTCTTATGGAAGCGGATGATTTGGGTGAGATATACACCCCTCCCCCTTCAAAGAGGTCTGCCTTTCTACCTCCTCCGTGCCTGCAGGGCATCCACACAAGTGCGGATGTGCAGGGGGAGGAAAAGAGAGAGTCACCACCAGAAGATGGGAGTCTGCAGCTCCAGAAGAGATTGAAAAACTGCAGAAAGGGGCAAGAAACAGACAATTTGGCTTCAGGAGTTACAGGAAGGAAAATTATTGAAGCCAGAGTGTACCAAGCAACATTTGCTGCAACTCAAGCAGCTACTGAGCTAGCTGACACTGTGTGAAAGAGCAAGGACAGAGTGGGCAAGGGACGTGGTGAAGAGAAACTTTGTATTTCTGCTCTGACCTTGTCACTTTGAGCCTGCTCTATTTAAAATATAAATATTCCGGTTTAAATTCTAACACAACTTTTATCTTCTGCATTGTTTAAAAGCCTCTTGGGAGATTTTGGAAAGATCATGCTAAGGATAAAGTCTAGGCAGATCTACTCAAAGCTTAGAGGTCTTTACACCCTAAATGCCACCATCTCCAGACCCTTTCCTTGTTTTCCCTCTCATTCTTTTTCCAGACTGAATCCCCCTTATTTACAATAACAAGCATACAATAAAAATGCTGCTCAACAGGTTGAGTTGGAGTCGTACAAAAAGGAGTGCTGGGAGCAATCTTTTCATAAAGCCCTTCCAAATGCTAGTGGGGTTGGTCCTCAAAATCCTTGTAACAATTTCCCTGCAATATCAACTCATCTTCCATGAACTGTTTACTATTATCCAAAATGATCACAGTGGCATAACAGGTATCTTACGTAATCTGGTATGGAGCAGCCATCCTAATGTGGAAAAATACGAAATAAGGTAAAAAACAGTTTTCCAAGGTTTGATAATTCATTTTCTACAAGAAATCAGCAAGGAAGATATGGAAGAGATTGTTTTTCTTTGGAAAGAAATCATATGAGAGAGTAGAGGAAAAGGACTTGTACAGAAAATCAATGCAGTAAATCTCTCACTGTTAAAAGACATCAGGAATGGACAGTGCTAGTGACCATCTTCAAAAGGACTGCCATTTTAACTGAGAAAAGCCTTAATAAGCGTCTTGAACAAGCACCCTGAATTAAACCTCTGATCACTTCTGACCTCAGTGTTCATTTCAAGAAACTAATGAAGCCGTTTAAACTCTTGTCCTTAGGTCAAAAAAAAAAAAAAAAAAAACCTCTGAGGTGATTATGTAAAAATAATTGTCCAGAAACCTCTGCATAACTCCTAGATTGTAATAAATGAAGTTATCTTTGTATTTCCCCCCTCAAAAATCTTACGTTTCGTGTATTCTAATAGCTTAGGTTACTTATTTATTGTTAAAGGTTTCCCATAAGCGATATGGAAAGGTCTTTTTAAATCAAGGGACATAGGCTGTTCCACTAAAATGAATCACCAAGGAAGATAAAGCCAGTTCATCTCCTGCCAATTAACAAACAAATGAAAAATACCTAAATGGTTTGTAAATACATAGAAATAAAAATATCCAAGCAGACTTTTCCTCTCTATAACCTGGAAGGGCATAATGCCTCAGCCAGCGTCCTGCCAGTGAGCAAGAGGTCCCTCTGGAGTGGCACACATTTAGCAATATGGGGCCTTCTGCAAGAAATCTGACAACTTTTTGAAGGAGGTGTTGAACTGTACGAATGTAGAGTATTGTAGAGTGGTGTGTATGCAGAGGGGTAGCACCTATCAGGATATACCATGTTATGATATTTGCGCTCTTTGCATAAAATATGAGAAAGTACTCAGAAGTACATAAACAAAATGTACTTAACTGATGCAAGGTAGAGAAATCAAGGTTAAAGGAAGACTGTATGCTTCCAGTACGTAAGCAGCATGCAACTAGTTACGAGCTGGACTTTGGAGAAGAGGAATCCAAAAAATGATCCAAAAGATCTGGTAAACAACCCGGGGAGAGCTTTTTGGTAGTAGGAGGATGGATGCCTGGAGAGTGGAGGGAAGCAGCCCTGAGCCCCTGGGCTGCTCGTGAGAGCCTTGGGGGAACCTGCCGAACTCCCTCCATCTGGCTCCGAGAGGCGCTGTGCGGGAGCAGTGGGGAATCACGGACCAATGGTCCTGGTGTGTCAGCACGAGCGGTCACAGCCTCTCTACATCAGTTTTGTCTCAAACCTGCATCTCTGATGGGGAGAACGTGTGCAAAACAACACGGCCACAGAGGAAAAAAGGATATTTAGGAGCCCTGCAGTCGAAAGAGATAGCCACCTGTCACATGATGGCTTTGCAGATCATTTCCAGAGATTTCTGTGCCTATTGCTGTGTCCACAACCACCCCCTTATCTCTCTCTCAGAAAGAGTGCTTCTCCTTTTCAGAGAGGAAGATTCAAGGGTGTTTATACCATCTCAGTCTTCATTAAGTTCTTAAAATACTAACTGCCGACGCACAAATGGGCAAAACTCAGAATCACTGAAGAGAATGTATTTTCACTGTGAAATAAATGAGTGTTTAAATTATTAAAGAGGTGTAATGTTTAAGCCATTAGATCATTTCTATCCTTATTCCTGTCTTGTTTGGGTATTCACAAGGTTAGTCCTCATCCCTTATCCTGAGAAATGTGACATAAGCAAGAACTAAGGACTCATTGATTATTCTGCTCACAGGATGATATCATAGAAGATAGGGAAAGAAAGACTCCTATATCCAGGTTTTCCAGACAAGCATATCTTAGACCTATCTGAGGAAATCTGTAGGCGAACTTGCTGCAGACAGAATTACAAAGCACTAGCCACAGCTTTTTTCTTGTATAGGTAATCGTTTTTTTTGTTTATTACTATTATGGCATTAGACTGCAGTATTTTCACTGTAAAATAACAGAGGCACTGAAGAAAACAGATGAAAGAGGAGATCAATAAAACAGATTCATGAAAAAACCTGCAAATAAAGCGATGTTGTTGGGAAAACGTCCCACTTAAAAGAGAAATTGATACAATCATCAACAAAAAACACTTAATGTTTTAAAAAGAAACGATACTACGGCCTGCAATCAATATGTAAATGAAATTTCTATGCCCAAGAGGAAAACATCAAGCAGACCAGTTATGAACCAGCATAGTAAGAAATAGAATGCATAAAAGTGACCACTTCCATTGTAGATGTATTATACAATGATAGCAGTATACAAATGAGAACCAAGTTTGTCCCTTAAATCCTAAACCTCATGTGCATAAATTCAAGCTGAAGATGCAAGAACAGTCAAACTGTGATATTCAAGCCACATTAGTGACCGTCACTGCAAAAGCCATTTTGTGAGATCACAAACTGCTATTTTGACGCAGTGATGTGGTTCCGTTTGTTTTCCCTGCTGCCCTCTCATTCTCAGGCATTCAGTGCATATGCAAATCAAACTTCCAAACTTTACTCTGTAGTCCTGAGACATGAAAATTCTCATTTGGAATTAAAGAAGAAAAAAAAAATTAAGATTATTCTGCAGTCATAATGCTCAGGAGTTTAAGCTACACATCTAACATCCTGAAGCTTCTGGAAAAATGTTGAGAGCTGAAGACACTTAATATGCTTTGGACTGCCTCCAAGAATAATCCTACTAAAGGAAGGAAAGAAAAACAATAGACTCTGAATTTACTTCTGAGCAGATACTTCCCTTCCATCACTAGTAGCATAAGACCAAAAATATCACGTCCTATCAATGAGTTCACTTCACCTTCAGTTTTCACAGACTTTTTAGTTCAGCCTTCAACTTGTGTTACATATGAGACATACAGAATTATTTTTCATCTACCTGTCAGTGACAAGATACCATTCAACCTAAGCTGTCCAGAGGAGAAATTACAGAGTAGAAAACATACAGAGTTTTTAGAATATTACATTTTGTGCAGGAATTAAAGAAAACCTGCCTAAAAATGAAAGTTAGCTGCACTTTTCTGTAAACTGACTTCACACAGACAATTTGATCACCCAGCGAGCACTTGCCAAGTCAAGAAAACACATTTGATATTTCTTTCCTGATGTCTTTGACAGTATATTCTCGTTTTGCTTTATATTAAGACAGTCTGTTGCTCTCTGGGATATTAGGGTCTCCTTCAGTTCTGTATTCATTCCCGTCTGTATTCTGGTGTGTTTGCAATTTTACTGTTGTGCAAATGTTATCTTGAAATTCTCTCAAGCAGAAAGCGTAGCATATGAGTGCTGTAACAATACTATGGCACTGTAACCTTACAATTCCCACACCCATACCTAAGTAGTTCCCTTAACCAAAATGAAGGATTGTAAAGCAGCAAGACCGCAAGAAGGATGCCCTCATTAAAAATCCTATGTTAAATTTTTATTGAAAGAAAGTTTAAGAAGTGGAGGACTATGAGCTTCTGCTTTCCAAGAAGGAAAAGAAAAAAAGCCTCTACTATATGTTTCTTAATCTAAGTGGTTCAGTTAAATGAAAGCTACGAAATTTTCATTGTAGAATAAGAAAGGTTTATTGCTGTGTTCTCATTAAAGTCATTAATTATAGCATTTTAGTAACTTTGGAATGGCAATTTAATATTTACAAAATTTAAATATAATTAAAATGCACAAAATTTGTCTATATAATGTAACTATGCAAATAAATGTGTGTGATGCAGCAATGCTGAGAGAAATATTTCCTCTTTTTGAAAATTCTTTAGATATCTATTCAACAAATGCTTGGAAAACATATACAGAAAGTAGAACTGACCATATAGGGTAATTTCCATACCTTTTTCTAACAGGTTCCATATTATATCTGCTTTCTAGCTTAGGCAGAGCATTGTATTTAACATAAATATATACCGATACTAAGGAATAGCTTCTTCTATACTGGGAGAAACCAGTATGTTTTAGAGAGCATCTTTATTTCTAACTGTTACAGGCAACTTCCTAAGTTTATAAGTAATTTATAAATAATTTAATTTAATGTCCATGCACCCATTAGCTTATAGCTGTTTAACAGATAATTCAACTTCCATGCTACTGAGGTCAAAAAGTGGCTAAATTTGGACAGCCAAAGTTTTCCTGATTTTTCACAGCAGCTGCTTAGATATCATTGCATGAGGTTGCTTGACTTTTTGACTCACACAGGAACATAAATAATTGTGCATAGAACCAAGAGACTTGTTTGTCTCCCCCTCCCTGCTACAACTTACAGAGGGAAGAAAAAAGGTAAAATGAGGATAGTGAGCAGAAATTTCAAATTGTAACCTTTTGCTCTAGATAACAAGATTTAGACAGTTAATTCAATAGAAAATATCCAACAAAATACAAATTCTATATCCACAACAACTTTTAACCTTAAGTCTTTGAACTCTGATAAACAGTAATTTTAGCTGCTATGTCATGAGAATGCAACAGAACAGAGTGGTTTGTGGCATCTGACGAACCTGCAGAACTTGAAGATCGTGAAGAAGCGGGGAGGATCGTACCGGAATTGCAGCCAGAAAGGCTCTGTTTTTAAGAGAAGATGCTTCTGCTGATATAAAACTCCATAGTATGGTCAACATTTGAATGCATGCAGGACACATCCACCATGCTGCCTGCCTTGGAGGCAGAGTTTAGCCATGACCCTGTCTTTCCTCACATCTTCCTAACTGACAATAAGAGGCTACTACTTTCTGTGATAGTGGTCTGACAGCTCCACTCCTCACACACACCAAGACTGCCAAGACTGTCCTGTGGTAAGCGCACACTTCTAGAAATAGGGTTGTAGTTGCAGCTGTTCCAGGTTTAAAAATCTTTCTTTTTTTTTTTTTTTTTTGGGGGGGGGAGGGTGTTTTATGCCTAACACACATATATACTTTGTGCTTTTTCCTTTCTTTACGCAGTTGCAGTAAGTTAACAAGTTGCTTCCTTTAAGTAGAATTTCAGATCATCTGCATTGGAGCGTGATCTAAAATTTTCTTAAATCTGTACTGGGTTTGGACATTGGCTATTTTTAACTGTGATTTATCCTGTAGTATGAATCAAGGATCAAGGCCCTAGGATGCTAGGCACTATGCAGAGAATAAAAACTCAGAAACTATTCTTTTTTTTCTCCAGTTCCATAATAAGTAATATTTTTTATTAAAATAATGAATATACAAGTTTGAAATTTACCCTGTAGCAGTGAGTGAGGGAAATACTTTAATTCATGCAGGAAGAAAAAACATAAAAATCAGAGCTATTGTGATAAATACTGAGTAAAACTACCTGCCTGTGTAAGAATCAAACTCTGTTTAACTACACATGCTCCTGAATTACCTCACTGGTTAAAACAATTATAGAAGCATAGAAAGATATATACTGCCTTATCCTGGGATTACACACATCCCTTTTTCAGCACTTTTGTTCCTTCTATCACAGTGGCCAACAGAAAATGATGTACATGGACCCCTGCCACCTCTAATACTACATCACACTTTATTATCATCTGCAACACTGATCTGTGCTGGTTCAAGAATTAGAGATCTGTCTTTCAATCAGGACATCTGCAATGCCGGCCCCTGTTGAGGCTTTGCCATGCTGCATGTATGGCTTTGCCATACTCCTTCTTCCAGTAAAAGCAGCTCTGAGTTTCATTCATTTTGCTACTTCTACAAGAACGGATTGAACAGCATTATATAATTAAAAAGCTACAGTTCATAATTGTTAACATTCTTTTTAACAGGATGATGCATGTCTCTTGATCTCAAGCAGGTGACTATTTTCCACAATGGCAGATTTTCTGCAGGGTAAAAGATTCTAGTCTGGAGAGGCAAGGCGTCACGCTACTTTGCTGTTATGTGAGGTCAAGAAAGACCAGCTCTTCCACCTGCCAACTTGCCTTCAAAGTGAAATTCCGCTGGGAAAGAGGTTAGCAGGGGACATTCCCTCGTGCCACAGGGGGCGCGCACTTAATGCAGTGGGAGGCATTCGTCCGCTGAGAACAGGCACATGGGGTTAGGGAAAAAAGCAAGGTCTAGCAAAGTTGAAAATCCCTTGGGCAGGCATCTTACAGTGCTTTTCATTTCCTCTTTGTCCTTTTCATATCGAATGTCCCACGTTTGTATTCAAGTTAATTCCCCCAGGACCTTGATCCAAATCAAGTGGTGACTTTCATCTATCCTTAACTCTTATAGTTCACTACCATTAGCAGTGCCATCAGCAGCAATCCAAAATTACTACCAATGCCAACAATATAAACTACTCAAAAATTCCAAAAAGTGAATGAGGTGCTACAGCTTTTTCCCGAAATTAGAAAGTACCAAAAATAGTCCTCACATTTTTAATTATTCACTAAAGGATGCAAATGTTATTACAACTGGCTTCATAGAGCAGGGATTCTATAACGCTTCTTTTAGCCAGCTTAAACATCCTGAAATTTCTGAACGAAATTTTCTGTCTTTAAGAATGTTAATATTATTTTATTCACAGAATAAAGAAAATATTATGGGCAAAGTTACCAAAATAATTAGGTACAAAAATATCTAAGTCCTTTAGGAGTCTGAATTTCCACTGAAATTTAGTGGAAATTCCCCCCCTGGGGAAGAGATGTAGATTGCTTTTGAAAACACTGACCACAGTGATTTTCCCAAGGTCACACAAGATCTCTGCAGCAGAACCAGGGTCTTTGGGGTGACGGTACAGTCTCACAACAAGACCATTGCTACTGGAATAATCATTCTTTCAAGCAGATTACATTTTAATTAATTGCTAAGAAGATTTTGTGAAGGAACTGCTTGGAAAGAAGTCTACAATAGTTTTCTCCTTCTATAAAGGATTAGTTGAGGAAAATGTCCCATGTCCCTACAGAATCAGAAGAAGGATCTTCTCTCTGAGCTGAACGTGCTGTGTTTTGGCCAGCTATGTGCTTTGGCCAAAACTGCTGAAGAATTTACATAAAGTAACAAAATAAATAAATTATACTCTAAACCTTATCAGGAGACTACTGTGTTTTCAGCTGTATTAAAGCTGTGAAGTATCGGTGGTAAGGGACTTCTTCAACCTTTCTACAAAATTTTTAAATGTTCTTATCTCTTCAATCCGTTTGTAAAGAGCAAACCAGATTACGGATGCAGGGGTAAGGCTGGGTTAGGCAAGTGTGGAACAACGTTTGGAAGGATAAATAAAAGAACAAAAACTGTGATATTTCCCTCTCAGTTAACTTACTATGTATAGAATAAAGGCAGTATAATTATCAATTTATACTTTTCTGTAGGTCAAGAGAAGATACATTAAAGCAAGAGCAGATTTGCACAAATAGATACAGTTTACGAGTTATTACAATATCAAGCAAAAATATTTAAATTATTTCTAATTGTTCCTGGAATGCTATTAAAAGGTATCTGCCACCTTGCGAGTTTCTGAATTCATTCTGAACAATTGTCCCTAGAGGCACGCAGAGGAAACAATTCACTTGTTTTCTGGAGTTTGACTCACCTAAAGCAGAAACTCATAAAACACAAACACGTTCAAATCAGAGCTTTTCTGCAGGCTTCAGTACGTCCCTGGTTACGATGACAGGATTGCTAGCTTCTACCCTAGATCTTCTACCTTTTAAAAAGTTCTCTCTGCTTTTTGATGAACTGGCATTTTCAATTAGTCAACAGAATCCACACAACTATTTCCCAGCAAAATTAAATCCCAATTTTTGCGTAAAGATTTTCTGGCAAGAATTGCCAGATTATTTCATCCTGATTCAACCAAACTTTTTCCCAAGGAAAGCTCTCTGCTTCTGTGCCCCTCCGCCGCCACAATCTACTTCCCTCATTTTCCAGAATAAATTTTATCCCCTTTTCCATAGAAACTTGCCTTTTAACTCCCTACAGATGCAATGCTGGCACCATCATAAGCCAACCAGGACAATGACCAAAGTACCACTACTCAGATTTGGCCTTCTCTGTTTACTACTTAGGATAAATATTCACACTGTAAAATACCTAGCTGCTTCTAAATACTAGTGGTAAGTACGGCTTCCACTATCCAAATTCATGGTCCATCTTGAGCTCACTATGTAAGCAAAATTCTCCTTTCTTTCTGCTCAGATGTGTGCTTTCATGTCAAAAAATTGAATGTGGCTATTTTTAGACAATAAAAAAATTTTTACTTGCATGGCCTCACTACTTCTCCACGAAAAAACTGGTAATGGCCTCAGAAAGTGAATCCCTTAAACTATGGCTTACATAATTTTTTTTATTTCTTAATTTGCTTAAAAATTATCAAATGATGTTTTTTTAGTACTAGTACTAATTGCACCATAATTAAATGTAACTATTTTATAGGTTATGACATTTCACGTATTTCATTATTATACCCATTTAAAACCATCTTTACTTTAAAATTTACTTTCTATTAAGTATGCTATTATTAACCTACAACACTGTACCAACATCTGAATTCTGTAGAGAAAACAAGAAGAGAGTAGAAAAAGAAAGAAAGAGAAAAACAAATAAATAAACAAAAACAGACCACGGGGAAGAGATAGAAACATAAAAAACAGCTACTTGCTTTAAAACCTTTTATCTTTAGTTTTCAGTCTATTATTTCAATGCCAGTGACACTTGTCACGAATCAATAAGTCTAAGGTGTACAAATCAAGTCTGTTCAATAAATACTTAGCAATGACAGTAACAATTGGCAAATATCAGAGAAGCTGCAAGTGCAAAAGTGGATTTTGTCCATGTCATTTCCTGGAGACATCCAAATCTGCACTGAAATGTTATCTTTCTCAGCAGTACTTCAGACTGTGGATCCTGGAAAAAAGAAAGGGAAACTATTTCCCTGACCCTCCAGGGGAAAAAAAAAAAAAAAAAAAAGCTTTAGTAATGAAATGACTCTGTGTTCTGTGTTCTACCATCTCAAGCATCGCTGGAGTCAGCACTGTAGCTTTCGAGGGCAAAACCGACAGCCTCTTAACTGTAGGTAAAATATTGTCAACAAGTGACTTTTGCTGACAAGCACGATTCATCATACGAGAAACAGTGCTATAAGCAGCCCTTTCTCAGTTTGAAGACTAGACAAATACCTGCAGTAATGTGCATCACCCATAAAGCTTTTTCTGTTTTTATCTTTGTTTTTGACACATACACACACACACACACAGAGTTGAGTGGCTGGCTCAGAGTGCCTTTCAAAGCAATGATGTTTTGGCAAGTTTCTTGGTTAATGTGTCGTCAAAATTCTCCAGGACAGAAGAAAGCGTTCTCTTGTAGATAAAATATTCCTCAGTGGGATTTCACCTGCCCAAAGAAATGAGTGTGTGATTCTTTGTTTCGTCTGGACACACATTAAAGTTTACTAATATAGATGTTCAGCTGGAAGTTCACTGAGTAAAGGTTAAAGCAGAGAACTGTAAAACATCCTTAGATTTAACAACAAACATCAATGCTCTTTCATGGCAGAATTCAGCCACGGCCCTGACGAACTTTACTGGAGACCTATTTTATAGTCTAGACAAGTGTCTCTCAAACTTTTAAAGACTGAGCCCAACCTCAAGAGGTGAGTTACATCAGCTATGTCGTCATTCTCTCTCTATTCTTTACTACCAAAGACCCATCGCTCAGTGCCTGTACATCTTCTACAATTACCCTCCCCTACAAGCACCACTACCCTGGCCAATGCTGATATGGGACACTTCCATACTTCAATGAATTGACGAACATTAACAGTGCCATTTAAAGTACTAGCCATCACATCCAAATTACTGCCTCTTAACTAAGCAGGGAGGTTGACAGAGCAGCCTCCCATACACTGAAATTCGGTAAGATGGTGCTTTCTGGAAGTAAGAAAAATCAGTAATTGTCATGTTTGTTAGCTCTATTACTTACATCATATTCACATTTTGGCAGTCGTTCTGCTGAAGAAAATATGATACTGGAGAAAAATTATTTTTAAAATTCACATTTTACTAGTAAATGTTTTTAAAAGCTCATATTAAATTGAAAATCCAGACCATGTCAGTGAGCAAGATGATAAAGAAACTTTGAACTGTAGTGCTTTAGAAAAATATCAGGAGTGACTTGCAGGGGTAACTGAAGGAAAAAGTCAATTTGCTCTGTTCCAACAAATTGACATAAACACACGCCCTTCACAGGCTGCCTCCGGCACTGGAATCCTAAAGCCTCCTAATTCCTGTTGATTTTTCATCCTTATTCTTACCAGTACATCTTTCTGCTGTTTATTAAACAAATATTTGGCCCAATCTGCTTTCATTCTATTAAAAATAGAAAAGAATTTTCTGTCAATCTTGTTTTCATTATGGAACCAACACCCAAAGTGCTTAAGTTTTTTTTCAACTTTTATTCTGGCTAAAAACTCCCATGAAGTACACCAAGCAAGCCTTGAAAAAGAGATGAAGATGTATTTGAGGATTTGGTTTCCATCGTGGGATTATTTTGCTAAAGTTGTTTCAATTACTCTGGGTAAACTGTCAATTAATTTTGCTAAATATGGAAAATTCACATCCTTTTAAGAAAGTCATCTTTCAAGTGGCAATATGTCATCCAGAAATTACACTGAAACAGTCAAGTTTACATTGTCATAGAAAAAGTTCATCGTGTCAACTCTGAAAAAAACTACCATACATACAATGCTTCAATAAGACTGCTTTGGAATTTTATGGTTTGTAAAATATTGCTTTACATAATCACCTACAATTATTTATTATCTTGTAAAGGATATATCTCCTGTGGAAAATGATGTCTTGCTCAAAATAGATACATCCATTTTGCACATGTGGAGTTATATGTTTTGGGTTCTTTTTGTTTTTTTTTTGTTTTTTTTTTAAGTATTTTATTTCTCATAACTGCACACTGAACACAATTCACATTCAGCCTTAGCTTATATTTTACCTAGTGCATGATAGAAGAAATTGTTTACTGGGTTCATCAGTCGTATTGCACAGATTCAGAAATTATACAATAGAAGAGGACAGTTTTAGACATGCATAGTTAAAGGCAAAGTGTGATTTACATGACACCTAATACTGTAATGTGATGGTGTATAAAATGAAAAGAACTAAAACCAGACAAGAAATAATTTTCCATCCTAAAATAATCTTAAGTTACAACAGTGTTCTAGATCAGTTCCGTCAAAACTTTCCAGTATTGGCCTGTAATTATTTTTACTATAAATTATTTTTGAATTCTTCTCCACTGTCCCATTCAACTAAAAATAAAAAATAAACAAAAAGACCTACAACATCCTAAATCATTTGATTCATTTTTTTTCTTGTATCTGTGAAAGAAGAGTTTTGAAACTGTTATTTCCTAGAAATAGTTCGTGTTTTACCGAACTGGAGTTTTCTGACAATCTAAGATTGTATATGCAGGGCTATGGAGATTTAAGCCAACATGGTCTGAATGAAAAACTATGCATGCATGGATACAATAAACATACAAGCATAAAACCATGAGGCATTTCCTTCTCGCAGCAAAATTTACTTTATTTTTGCATACTGAAATATGCTGAAATAAGGAATGACTGCAACTAAGAGATGCAAGTAGTCAAATTAAGGTACAACAGAAATTATATATAAAGCACTAAATAATTATAACTTATAAACATACCAAAAATAAAATCCATCTCTGAGTTCATGAAAAATTTGCAGCCTCCTCCAACGTAGCAAAAAAACCTTTTCACCCTTTCAAGATAACCGGCTCCAGTTATGGTACCAAGGTGAGTATGACATGCAGTTTGGACTAAATTCTTACTCATGTACGCAGGTACAACTTTTAGATGGACTACCTGGGACAGGGTCTCCAAACATAAGCAAAAGCACTTTCAGGTCAGCTCTGGAGACAGGCAGGATAAACAGGAGTCTCAAAACACCAGACTGAGTCAAGCGACAAGATAACCTTGATCCTTCTGTCTACTTTGTGTATATCAGAGCTCTATAAAGCCAGCTTGAGTTTTAACAAACAGCCAGAAATCAGGGAGCGGGGGAAAGTAACTTTTGTTCAAGGGACAAGGAGAGTTTTAGATCAGCCAGAAGCAGCATATGTTATAGCTATGTTAAGACAAATCGATTTCTCCAAATTTCTCCCTAACATACTCCATCACTTTTATCCCCTTTTCTATCCTTCTAATATCCGGACAACCCAATCTGCATCCTTTATGTTACAGTAGTGACAATTTAATTAAGCTTTTACTGCAGAAAAGTTTTGAACCAGATTTGGCCATCTACTTGCTTAATTTCCTCCTTGGGATGAGTGAGCAGGATGAGGTGAGATTGAACTTGGCTGTCATGTACCCTGAAGAATAATTCATTCAGCTGGGAAGAAGCGCTAGCTTGTTTGGCCTTAACAATAATAATCTAGTTTGATATTCACTGATCTTCTTAGGAGATTTATTATTTCTTTTTTTTTTTTTCTTTATTGTTTCCTAGGACATTTATTTCAGTGGGGAGTGGGTTGAGCCCCTAACTGTCCCTATCTGAAAATAATATTGTTCTCTGAGTTGCATACTTTCCTTGGCTAATGCCAGCACGCCTGATATAGAACAGCTCAGAGATCTGAAGGCTTAGCATACAGATTCAGTATAGAGGTGTGGGTTTATGTTTGCCTCATCTCTGCTTTGTGAGGACCCTCCCCTAAACACATACAGAGAAAGAAAAAGTAAGAATCTAATTTTGAAAAGGGTAAGACGAGTGTCATAAACTCTGCCTTATTGAAAAACGGTGAATTTATCCATGACTTGGACCCACTTATGATGATGCTTTATTTTTATTATTTTTCCCAGTCACCAGGAGCCTCACATCCTTCTGCACATTCAAAATGTCAATACCTGTTTCTTTGACTGCTCATTGAGCATCTGAATGATAACCATTCATCTGTCTCTCTGCATGCTTTCACAGCTAGATTGTAATGCAGCAATCATCTGAGTGGAGCCAATTACTGTAATAAGCTACTCCAGAAAGTTGCTAATGGAAATGTATTTATTTATTTTCGTGCAGGACATTTTGCTGGAGTATCAAAAGTAGGGCACCATCATAAATATTAACCAAGGGCCTTTTTAGTTTATTTAATTCTTAAATATTTGCTAGCTCTAATTAGCAAAGCCAACTGTTTTTATCATTATAATTTTAAGGATTTCTGTTAGTCCAGGGAAGGAATTTAATTAGAATAAGACATTATTTGATACTGCAGGGAGAATTTAGATTCAGTAGGTAAAATTAAATAATGCAGCCTTAGCCTTTGAAATGTTTTTCCAATTATTTAATTAGCCAATTATAGCTTATTTAAGCTGTGCATGTTATTTACCTTGAGATGCAATTCCCAGTGTGGTTTAATTCAGATTTCAGGTTTGCTTAGATGGTATTTAGACTTGGTAACTTTGGCAATGGTTTCAATGGAAGTCAGTCCCACACAAACATCAGCACAAAGGTAGGTGTGACGGCATACAAGGGTTACCATATCCTCGTGGTTCTTTGGTACTAACAAAGATGGTTGTCTGTCCCCATTCACTTCTTGCGTAAATTTTCTTCAGAATCTTTTATGGTATATTCTCCTCTTGTAGTCTAAAATCACTTACTGGCTTCCAGTTGTTACTATCCTCACTGAGTTATTCTGAGTTACGTCTTTGTCTACCTTGAGGCATCTGCCATAGTAGAAAATCTTTCTTCTATCAGTCTTTCATTATTCTCACTTTGAGTAGTTCAGTTCTTATTGAAAAAGTTACTCCCTGTTTTGTTCTACTAGACTATAAGGAGGGGATGGGGAAAATCTTTATATATTGTATTTCAAAGATCCAGATGGATTACATATAAGTTTTATTGTTGTTAAAAATGCTTGTCTGAATAATAGGTTCTACCATGCCATTATTTTCTCTGTTTTCCTATAGGAACACTCAGTGTTATTTCTCTCTTTCCTCATTCTTACTATGTTACCATAAAGCATCTGTTGTCTACCTTACTTTTCTTTCTTTGAGCCCATCCATTTTCGAAACATATACAAGATGCCACATATAATATTACAGAGAAAAAAAAATGCTTGAGATCTACAGTTCTACTTTGATAAGTAATTTAGCACACTCTGTAAAAAGGTCGCATTAATCATCCTTCTTCCCTCAGAAAACCCTTAACCACACAAACATACCAACGTTTTTCTGAAAGCATTCAAATGTAGTCCAGTTTAAGCATCACAGCCCTGGTGAAGAGCCACAATCACAAAGAGAGGCAGAAGCCTTTTCCAGCTCTTTACCTAACCTATATTAGATAACATGAGGTCACTTCCTCTCACTTTTTGAATACTCTGGAGAAAGCATGTGAGACCAAGAGTGCCTGTTATGATACTCTCATGTCATGGCAGGTGAATGAATTTGCTGCACCCTTGTATGAGGAATGCTCATTTAAAATACTCACACAGCCGAGAATATGATGGTTACAAGATGCGTGTGAAATAATGAAAGAAAAACCCCATCCCTTCTATCTACATTGAGACTTTGTTCTATGGTTAAAACAGCTGAACAGGTCACTGATAGTAAAAGGCAAATAGCTCACTCCCTTCTCGCCAAACTACTTTTTTGGCAAAAAAGTGAGTTAAAGCTGCTCATGTAGCAGTTCCTGAAGGGTTGCTGCTGAAGGTATGCAGCACGGGGCTGTAATTCCCTCAGCCTGCCCTGAGAAGCTGCATCCTAAAGGTGTTGCTTCATGTTATAGCTTAGCCTACCTAACAGCCAGTTATTGCCAAAAAGAGAAATGCCTCAGCAACAGCTGGCTTAAAATTAACCTTTATTTGACTTCTTTAGAGATAAAAATGTCTAAAAGAGACACTTTCATAGAGAAACAAGTGTTGTCTCCGCTACTTGATTAACTTAACAGCTCCTCATCCAAATGAGGCTTCTCCTCTCCCTTTGTTGACACAGTGTTGTGCCCATGTGACATATTCCTTACATGATACCATCCACTGCATCAACTTGTATTTAAAGTACACTTTCTATATCTAAATAGGATAAATGTATGTATATATAGCTTACTACTGAGAGACATTACTTCATCAAAATTAATCATATAACAGTAATTAGCTGCTTTTGATTAACAGTTGTGGGAGATGATCGCCAAAGGCTTTTCACTAAACATTGTCACACTAGAATATTCAGATGTCTCTGAATATGAATGTTTGAGATGTACATTTTACATATTTAGAATAATACACAAATAATACAGTACTTCAGTCAAAAGAAAAGAACTCAAACCTAAATATTGAAACAGATGTAGGCTATAGACCATATAGAAAATGAAGTAGTACTCTTGGTCCTGTTGAACTCATCAGAGGAAGAATACTGATTTCATTTTACCACCATGTTATACACATTTCTGCTTCTGTTGTGTATTACATCATATACCCATGTGAATGCTCTTATATACTATTATACATAATTATTGAGTTACTATTTTAAGTGATGATTCAGCCAGGAGTCTCAGAACTACATAAAATAAGAAAAGATGACTGCAAACTTCATGAAACATTTTGTTGGCCTTGTCTAACCTTGCCATATAGAAAAATCTGTTTCATAGAAAATGCATAAAGTGGCTGGCTGTTCAAATAATTTTGTGTTGTATAGTGACATTTAAGTCCACAACTACAGAACATCTGGATAAAAATAGTCGGTTATGGGAATGGGTATTAAATAGCAGCTACTGTGTGTGATCTTTAAAGTCCCAAGAGCCATGCTTTCTGACTGTAGCTAGAAGCCATCTTGTGTCTCGCTACAATGAGGACAAAACCAATGACGGAAGCGTCCTGCATTTCACATCCAGCTTCAGATGAGAAGTGCACATCTAGGTTCTGTTTTTCCATCCCCTTCTCCCCCCATATTGGGGTGACTGAAAAACCCTAAAGACCCTGAAACCTTGTGTGGCCGTTCCACAGAATCTTTTCCCGTCTCTGTGAGAACCTCAGACCGGGGTGCACCTCCAACTCTTGGGCAGGTCTTATCAGCAACAGGTGTGTTTTGTTGTGAGCAGGGTGGGGGAAAGAGAAGCACTTTGGAGATTAGCTAGCTAAACCTAGAAAGTACTTCAGTTTTTGCCTCTCTTACTCTTTTTTTTTTTTAAAACACTAATTGTTTCTACATAGCTGTTTTCTCAGTAATTTCATATCTTTAGAGTCAAACTTAAGAGAACGCCTTACCCTGCACCCCCCCCCCCAACCACACACACACTTCTGGCCACATCTCAGCCCAGCCCAGGGCCACCAGTCACTGCCCCGCCGTGCTGCAGCACTGCCAACTCCAGCCCCTGCCCGGACACGGGCCTCCTGGTTGGCCGGGCCCGTTGTGTATTTAGGAAGATCTATGTACTGTGAGGAGATATCATGAGACTATGACTAAAACTAAAACTCTTCAAGTTTTAGCCAGTGGGATAAAAGAGGGATAAAGGGAAAGAATGAGAATGGAAACTGGCTTCAGCCGATCTGGGAAGAGCGTTAGAAAGCTTATGGAATGAGAGAAATACAACAGCAGTAAAATGGTCTTTTTCCCTCTAACTACTCTTAGAAATAAGACCACAAAGTCCTAAGACAATCTGTGTAGCAGTAATTAAGCAAGAATTCATGCATGAAGAGCTTTAAATTCAAGTAGATTAAAAAGAGGTGCGGTGAATCTGTTGTTTCCCTTCCATAGGGGAGAAAACAGACAGGCAGGCAAGATGTTTGAAGTTATAAAGTAAACTCCAGGACAAAGCTAATACTGAGCCAAGGTTTCTCACTGTTTAGCAGGAGGATGCAATAAGGGGCCCATTCTCATCTTTGTTTCCTTTGGGCAGAAATGTGTGTGCTTCTGTATGTCTGTGTTACTGTCTCAAGCTTCCCCATTCCTGGGGAAAGAAACCTGTATATTAAAGCCTTGTCTGTGATGCACAGTGCAGTAACTTCTTATCCTCACCTTCTACGGAAACAAGCTATAAAAAAATCATAAGGTGCAGCACAGTCCCATAAACTCTAATAGAAAAAAGATATTTCACTGGCAAACTTCTTAAACCTTCCCAGTTCTCTGAATGTTTCATACTGTTAATTAACTAGATAAAACAGAAAGAAACATTGTACTCAAGTCCATTACAGTTACAATATGTTCCTGCATTAGCCTGCAGTGATATTTGCGCTCATCCATAATAATATCCCCCATAATGCAACACAGCCATCTTGCTCCCCCTCTGCATGCTAACAGCTCAGCGAAGGTATCCCATAGAAGCAGAGCTGCACTTCTGGTATAAAGTCCATCCACGGATATGAATGGCACCACTATGTCTGACAGTTCCCAGGAGGAAGCAGCATTTCTGAATAAGTTTCTTTATTGTCTTTCCAAGGCGGAAAAAACAGGAAAAATAGTGAGGACTTGAGGATCATTCTCTCACATGGGCTTTATCACAAAGATCTCAAGCAGATCAGAAACAGGTGTTTTCCAGGCTAGAGAACTATAATACGTTTTTTTTTTTTTTTTTCTTTTTCCTTGGGGTTGTACGTAAAGGCTCCATTTATATCAGCCACAAAACTTCTGTCCTTAAGAGTTTCTCAACCTGGGGGTTTGCCCCTCTCATGTGAGAGGGTCCAGGAGATGCTCAGCAAAGATCTGAGGAATCAACAAATTGATCTGCAACACTAGAGCCTACCAATTAAATTTAGGTACCCTGAGAAATCCTTTTTCACAAGGAAAGGGAAAGAATGAGGTTCTTTTCCAGTAAGAAAAGAACCAGATTAGCATGCCTTGTCTTACGACAAATATCAACTACAAGTAAATGCATACATGCAAATATATGCGGTATCCTCGATCTCCTCTTTGGTGCTGTATTATATGAAGCTTCACAGCTGGTGGCAATAACAAAATATAGCATCATTTCAGGTAAAATTGTTTGACTTTTTATTTAATAGAATAAATCACATAAGTAGCAAAATACTTGAGATGCCTGCAGGTTGGCTTACGATCTGTAAGAGAGCTTTGACTGACATACAAGTGTTAACTGAGAATTTCCTCATTCTGTAGCTCGCATTCAAAGAACTCTTTAAAAAAGAAAAAGCCATTGTAAGAGGTAGTAACAGTAAAAGTTTAGTTTCCTTCAGTATGTAAATACATGAGCTCAGGCTTTTAGTGTACTGATGACTTCTGCTTTGTTTTACTGAATTTTTAAAAAGTAAAATGAACATTTATGAACCCATCATGAGAGGGAAATGTAGAAGGAAGCTTCATTATACATTATGAATAACTGCAACTCTGAGGGGTTAATGGTTTAGAACTAGCTCTAATAGTCTGTATAAATGCCTACATAGAGGAGGAATTTTTCATGATTTATAAGAAATTAGATATGCAGTAAAATGAATTCTACATTAATTTAAACATCTGCCTTTGACATACTTCTGATATCAGTGCTCTGCTTATTGGCCTTTACCTACAATAGGCTTTGCAAAACAAGAGCTCAGGTAAGATCATTCCAAGTTGAGATCATTTGTCACTCGATCTCAGGTAAAACATCTGAACCACATAACTTGCTTTATGAAAATTCTACATAAAGGCATCTACAACTTGTTCATATAGTAGACCATGTCATAGGGGAAATTACTTCATAAAACCATCTTTTTCCTTATTCACGGCCACATGGACTTGTCCTCTCATTTGCAGTTCTGTAGTGTCATTATGACCGTGACACTCATTGCAAACATAGAAAAGTAATCTGAGGGTAGCAAATCTGCCGAATGTCATGTTGGTCCATTTTTCCTCAAGTGGTTTGTTCAACGTCCTTGTCTCCTGAAATCCGAGAATCCCTATTTTGAAACTTGTGATACAGAGGGAGAGGGCAGCATTTGCCTACATACAGCACAGGTAGCATCCAGCACCTCACTCTTTCCTCTGCCCTTCCCATCGGAAGAATAACTTCTCCCTGACCTCTCCCCTTCTCGTAAAGGCAAGAGAGGAGTTTTGCTTTCACTTTTTACAGTCTTTACTAGGCCTCTTTCTCTGGAGATAGTAAAGTAGAGCAGACAGAAAGCTTTCCCTCAGGGCAGGGCTAGATTTTACATTATAATTGAAGTTTTGGGAAAAAAACTCATTTAAGAGGGACTAAACTACAGGATTTTGGAATACTGTCTATATCATTACTTTCTCTGGTTTCAGTAATTACTACCTGATAATCAATGATTATTACCCAACATAACCTTAAGGGGCCCAAAGCAAAGAACAGTGTTCATATTAAAACGCTAGGGAATTCTATATGAATTCATTTCCCTTGAGAATTCAAGCATATGTAAACAATTCCAGGCCAAATCCTGGCTCACTGAATATTTTGAAATGAAATGATTGCATTTCTGAGTTATTTCAGTAGATTTTTACAGGGTATAGTTAAAGACAATTTATTATAATGTAATGTTTATTTGATATAATTTGTTGTATTTACCCCAAGGTCACATTGTTAGCTCAATGCTAAACCAGTTGGTGGATTTAGCAGAGATAATCTGAAGATGTGAGAACATGCATAGGTATGCCAAGAAGTTAGAGTGACGGGAGATGAAGAAAGCAATACATTGCATAGTCTTTTCCCTGAATTTTCCAATTTGTGAAAATAGAAGCATTCAATTGGGTCACATATCTCTTAACAACCCTCTGCTGGAAAAACAGGCCTGACAGAACCGGCTGCGCTGGAAGCCCGTGTGACTGCTCATCAGTGGTCCTAGGTTGTTCGCTCTTTTGCGAGCTGCTTAAGAGGTTGATTGCCCTGGGAACTTGAAAGCCTTGGTCGCGTCTCTCCAACTTTCCCTTGTAGTTTTTCAGTTACCTTGGCTTCCCAAGATTATTAGAAGGTAAAGAAGAGAAAGAGAAGGAAAGAGAAGGCAGACAAACAAGCTGGTCATACAACAACTGTCAAATGGGTTGTTTGCTAAGTCTGTTCCATTTGAGCTACAGTTACGGCACTTGTGCAGTGGTCCTGCACCTGGGAGGACCTGCAGTTAAAACTCAATGTTATATAATTTCAAACATATGATTTCAGTAGGGCTATAGGCAGTAATCTCAGAGGAAGGTACTCTTTTATAAGACGACAATATTTTGACTCTGAGAAAAGACTGATCCTAAAATCATATTTCAATTCATGTTACAAGTTTCCACTAACAGCAAAATGAATTCCAGTATAGCTAGGAAATGTGAATTTGCTTCAAGCTCAGGATAAGCTCCTTGATTAGGAATAGTAGTTGTTTCAGCATGACTTTATCTCTCCATGTTAATTTTTTTAATTATGATGATTTATGGTTGATATTGCTTTTGTCTCACCTTGATGGCCTCAAAGACATTATTCACTATCAGACACTGTGTCTTTTTTCCAATTTTCTAAGTGTCACTATTAAGAGAAACTGTGCAAAACATTTTAATTAATATTGAACATAATCAAAATGAAGAGACAAATGTTCGTTGCAATGCTTCAGAAAAAATGGGTTATAATAAATGAACCCCTTCATGTTCCCATTTGTAGTACACTACTGAGCTGTAGAGGTTGTGCAAAAAGGGAGATTTGTGTTTTCATCATTTATGGAGTATTTAACTATATAGAATGTATAGAATATTTTCTATTTTTATGCTCTATGTGCATAACTTCTGCTTATTTTGTTCACATTTTTCATACTTCCAGAAAAAAAGAGAGGGGAGCATGAGAGTATAGAGAAGGAGCATGAGAGAAAATATTAAAAGCTAGTCATGCTATGAATTTTTTAATTAAAGTACTAATAAAGGATTAGTCAAAAGCTGACATTGTGATAGAGAGATATTCTGACCTTCAATATACGCATTTTCAGTTCACCTACATATAACTTTCAGCCTAAAGTTTCTGCTAGCATTGTTTCTTTTGGTCAGATAATTTTATCTGTGCATGTATTTGCTGCGTTTTGCTAGTCTGACAACTCCTATTTATGACTCTGTACCTGGGGAAGAACTTCAATGTATGTTTCCTGCTATACCAGTGCCACATTACCTTTGTGATACAACCTTTTATGTTTAGTTCTTTTATCAAAATCTATGCTTCTTGCTAGAAAATTGTCAGAGTTCTGACTCGAAATGACCCAAATTTATTGTATAAATACCCTGAGAGAAAAACTCTTGAACTAGAAGTGCTGCAGTCAGTAATCAGAAGATAAGACTTTTCTCCATAGTGTCAAGAGTTTTCATTTTTACATTGTTCCCATTCTTAAAGAAGAACTACAAAGAATATTGCTACCTTGCTGCTTTCTCAAAAAACTTTATGTGGAGTTTCAAAGTCTGCAGGTGTAGTTATGATTGTTATTGCCACTGTTTGTAACATATTCAAGAAGTGGTATCTAAACCTACTGTGTGGTCTCTGGAAATTAGCTCACAGAGCTGCAACGTAACAAAAAAAGAAAGGGAGGAAGAAAAGCCCTTTCCCTAACTTCATCTTAGAAACAAAGATCAGTGCAGGAACTATTTTGAATGCATATTTGTAACTCAACTCTTCTTAAACTCAACTTCTTAAAGATCACAATTAAGATTTCCACAGCACGTTGAAACTATTTTAAAAGAGGATAGAAGGAAAAGACCAAGTGGAGAAAGACTCACCCTGGATGAGCTCGTGGAAATGCTGCCCCTTCACAGTTTTTTCTTCAGTGCTGAACTTTTGTTAAAGTGACTGGAGCTGAGAATTAGACCAAGTTCTACACTTACGTAGACCCAAGTTAGCGGGGGTTTTAGAGGTATGATGCTGGTCCATTGAAAACAGAAGGCCCTAAGGCTAACTTTAGTTATTAGAGAGTCCTTCCTCCTCTCCTTCGCTTCCTAATTTAATATTTCCAGCTTCTTTCTTTATTTCACATCCCAAGGTGCTCAGCTGCTGGACAGAGCCTCTTTGTCTAATTATAACATGAGATAGTCTTTATTCCTTTTCCTAAGGAAAAGGAATTCTCTCTCCAGTACTCTCTGCTACCCTAACAGTCCCCTAGTTGTTCTGCTCTGGAGCTCTTTTGACAATGGTGCAAAACTTTGTAATTCCTGCTTGGGAGGAACTGTCATAAGCAGAGTTTCCTCTACAACGCAGCTTGGTCCTTCTCCCTCCTAGAATAAGACACTTTCACATACAGGGGAAATTCACATATGCACTCATGAAGAAGTTTCTCAGTGGAGGAAGGCATAGTTTCAAGCAGATCCTGGAATTTCAATTTATATTTCTTACTACAATAAGTATACAAAACTACTTATGAACGCACACACACACATGCATGCACACAAAGCCTTTTGCTACTGAGGTACTAGACATTCCCTTGGATTTAAGTTTAAGAGCAAATGCTTAGGATACTACAGGTAAAGTAAATCAGAGCAGATTACAGTTTTCATAGATAAACAGAGAAAAGGAGCTTGGAGGAGCTAACTGAGGTGAGTGTTGTAGCTTAGCACAGAGGAAGAAGGTTATTCTCTGTCTAACGACAGGACAAAAGAGCAATACAGGTTAAGAGAACAAGGAGATTAAAGGAGTTGAACCTGTGACCTCCCCCTCCACACAGCTTACCTGACTACTGAAGGGGAGCTCCGTGTGTAAATGGGTCGTACAAGCCCCTGGAGAAGGAGTAAAGCTGTAATTGTGTGACTGTTTCACTCTCATTGACCTTGCCAGACAACTGACATTCGTAGGAGGATGGGTTTGTACGTGCAAAACAGGAGTTGCAATGTGAAAGGGAATTAATTGCTGAGCTATAAACTGAGTGCACTTACCAAACAAAGAGCATGAGCTTGCCTGCTGCAGAGGTAGGCTATTCCAACAGAAATGAAGGGTAGCCACTGTTAAATATTTTTACAAGAAGCCAATGGAAGTGAAGGCAATTCTCTTTTGTTGAAAGGAATTTGCTGAGCCTCACTTAGGACCGCTGGCAAGCGGCATAAAGTCTCCCCCCACAAGCTTGCAATCTACAACTAATGAAGAAATATACAACAATTACATATAAACGTCAGCATGATTAGGTCTATTTAATAAGAAATAGTGTTGCACTTCTCGTCAGATAGTTAATCCAGGTTAAACATTAGCTGTTAATGCTCACCCACAGAAACCAAGAAACTAAGAAGGATTTTGCATCATGTAAAAATGAAGCAAAAAAATCTCACAGATTTGAGGACCTTCTGAAATTCAAAGATCATTTTATTTTCACCAAAAAGTTCAGGTAAAAACAGGAATACTATGAAGAATTTACATGTTTCAGCACTGAAAGCAACTTCTCATTGAAATCTTCCATTTCAGAGAATTTAAACACTAGTATTCAAAATGACTTATTTGGTCCTCACCTCAACCAGGAGTTAAGTGTTTGAAATGGCAGATGAACAGAAAATACTTATTTGCATAATAGGCAATAAATAACTATTTGAAAACAGTTTAACATGAAAAACCTGCAGCTGCATGTGTCCAAAACCGTTACATGAAACTGACTTGCCAGCTCCTCAGCGTAAGCTAATTGCCTCCTTTCCCAGTTAACAGAAAGCATGTTTGTCTCTGTATCATATAGTTTTTCATAAGGTGACCGACAATTTTCGGTAGGTAGTCAAATATCTGTCATGACAAACATAAAAATCTCTTTCATTTTGTCCTCCTTAGAACAAAATCCTCCTGCTTAAAACAGGTGAATAATCTAGTAATTTAATCTCAGAATCACGTATACATTTTTTTTTCCCAAGTGAATAAGGTTAGGATTGCTCAGTATCACTGTTTTTGTGATCTGGACATGAGCTGTTTGGTCTAAGGGCACATGAAGCATAAAAAATAAATACAGGGATCTTAAATAGAACTAGATGTTACACAGAAAGTCAATATAGGCCAAAAACATCTTTGTAACGTAATCCTGATATCTTCTTCTAGTTGTTAAGTTATAACAGTAAATGCTAACAAATTGTGTTAATAAAAATGAAAGCCAAGTCTTAGATGCTTTGGTAGGTGTACTCTGAAATGTGTTCAAAGTTTCATATTAAAGCATGCAGTAAACAGAAATACTGTCAGTCATTTATGTTATATTAATTTGCTAGATAGAATCAGGACTAAATAGTTACAGATACAATATTCACAGGTATAAAAATCTTTGTGTTCACTATGAATTGAAACATATTAAGGCAGGTCAGCATTAGGACTTCCATTTACCTAACTCATACTTGGAGTATATATTAAACACTTCAGATTAACTGTTAAAGAATGAACTCAGTAAAAGAATATAAATGAAAATCAAACTTAAAATAGGAACATACTCTAGTGGAAAATATGGAGTTCATCTATTTTAAAGGTTCACTAAAACTTCAGTGAAGAAAGAGTTACATTAAATATATATTACAGGATAATTTTATCTCAGGATTACACCTTTTTCTTCTTTTGAATTAAAATACAGCCAATACTGTTCATTATTTATGTTTTAGGCAAGGTCTGAAACAAACACGTAGTATTTCAGCCTACAAAGTAGGATTCAGTCAAATAAAATTGAATGTAAGTTCTACATATTATATGATTTCATATATGTTATGTTTTTTGTATATGTACATAAAACATATTACCTATGGGAAAACAGAATACACACTACCACTTTTTTGGAAAAGAGTATGTAAACCTAACTTCTTAATACAATAACTCATATCACACAACAAAACCCTGTACTGCACACTTGTATGGATTTTTCAGGGAGCTGGAAAGGAATAGAGGAGGCACAAACAGTTGGGGACAGAAATGTGACAGTGAGTTTTGGAAGGGTTTAGGATAGGTTTATTCTTAGGCATTTATCTCAGTGGAGACTGACTCCCTAAAGGTATAAGTTTATTACACTACATTTGGCCAGACAGGTTTACCTGGAGTAAAGAGAACTAGGTAAAAATTAAAATGGAGGAACGAGAATGAAGAAAGTCTGAAGGCTGAGGGTACAGAACATGACTGAAAATAATTCAATGTTTGTCATAACAACTGAATAAATAAGAGATTAAAATCGACAGTTTTCTGGTCCATGATTTTGATATAAGAAGAAAAAAGGTTCAAAGAAAATATTTACTGTAACAAGCATAGCTAGAAGAAATAGGCCTAAATTGGGGAGGAGGGAAAAGGGACGTAGACAGCATCATGGTAATTAGTAATGTTTATCAGAAATGGTTGCTAATGGGATAAATCTCCAAAGAGAGGAAGGAGAGGGATAATCTAAGGTAGGGCAATTAAGAGGAACCAGATTGACACTCCTGTTCTGCACATACTTTTTGTTCTAGCTGAAGCAAATCAATATTTATGTGTCTGCTAAACAGTAGTTCTCCATTCCCCCAAAAAAAGAAGAAAAAGAAAGCGGAAAAAGAAAGAAATCCTCTTCGAGAGAGTCCATTAGAGATCATTAACAGAGAAAGAAGATGCAACTGTGGAAGAGCACAAGAGAGTGAAAATCTGTTTAGAGCAGATTTGTACCTGACTTAGGCAAGAACCTTAGGAGACTTCATATTTGTGAAACTTTCTGTGATAGCAGCAAGTACTACTGAAGCAAAAGCAGAACCAATTCATTATTGCCATCTTTTGATAACAGTTTCACTGATGCTAAGTAATTTTCACCAACTTTCCACCAACAAAACAAGCCCAGCCAAAACCACAGCGAAACAATGATGTGATTCAAAGAAAAGAATGTATACATCCAAGGTATTATCATATGGAAAGCAAAGTCTTTTGTGGACTTGGATTGTCATCTTTTGGTGGAGGACATAACGGATGTGACATTTGAGGGCAGGAGAGGAGCAAGGTATAAACATACCATCCTCTTTCATTTCCTTGTCAGAGGGAAAGCTTTAGGATGGCTCATCTTCAAGTTACTCCATTGTTACCTGCATTGACTACTGTACCATAATCCAGATGCCATATCAGAAAGATATACTTTGGTTGTAAAAAAGCCACACACTGCCAGAGCTTACATCCTAAAAAGGGTTCTATTAGAAGCTGATAGCGATATTTGTTTTATACTCAGGTTTTGCAACCTACTTCCCTGAGAAGTGAGGTAGGAGAAGCGTAGCAGATGTTCAAAACAGTAGAAATTACAAAGAATACACCACTGAACCGTGAGTATTTGTGCATTCCCAAATAATCATTCTGAGATGTAGAATGGTGTGGTGCCCTGAAAATTGTTAATGTATTGACAATAATATTTCTTTCTCTGGTTGCCTTCAGTTGAAATTCAGCTCCATTTTAAATACATAGTAAAACTTTGAATCAAAAGATGATGTGCGTTTGTAATTCATTAATAATTAACCATCTAAATCTTTTCTAGAATCAATAGTGTTTTTTCTCTCTGATAGGAAGCTGAATTTTCTTGGCATATTTTTTCTGGATGTCACTTTTCACCCCAATTATTTCAAACAGACCAAAGTTCAGGTCTAATTCTGTGATAATTCATTTTGCTTTAGAAAAGAATGGAAAAGATATCTAAAATATTTATTAGCAAACTCCTCAGAATGATAGCAAAAGATTTAATGAGGGCTACTGACAAGGTCTATGCATTTATGTTTTTTGCACATAAATGATCAGCCAATAATTAGAAAATTAGACAATATATTAGAAAGAGATGTTTTAGAGATGCACTCTTCTCACAGATTTATTTAAAGGGGTGTCCTTAAAAGGGAATACGTCATAACTTAATGATCTAGAAGGTTTTGAGATCTATTCTCTAAAGACATTTTTATTCCACTTTTTCAAGTTTTTCAAGTTTCATGTTTCCAGTCAATCACATTTCAACTGTTACTTGATTTAGTATTCCTTAATAATTTTTTCCTAATACAAAAGTATTTCATATAATAAAATCTTACACATACCACTGTTATTCTCTTCATCAGTTAAATAGATATCAGGAGAAGCATTTCAAATATGTTTTCAGGCAAATATGTGTTTTTGAAATAACTTAGCAACTCCACACAATGGACTATTGGAGACTATAGATCTTCCTTGGATAAAAATCTTAACCCATCAGAGAACACAGCAAACTTCAAAACTCTCATTAAATTCATTGCAGCAAAACTGCATTTAATATGTATGGCAGGGGGAGGAAACAAACTACACTACTGTTTTCAGTTCTACCGTTATGATGTTTGTCCAAGTTACTTTGAAGGTGCCCTAACCAAAAATCATATATCATGTTCCCCCCTTCCAAATAATTTGTGTAGTAATGGCTCTGTGCATTATCAGCTTTGAAACTCTGCTAATTTAAATGCCCTAATCACAAAGTTCTTCTTCGATGTACATCTCTATGATGGGCACTTAAAATTTGTTTGTAAACTTTAAAGTACTTTGAAGTACATCTGTATGGTAACAGAGATGGACTTACTCTAGTTTGGGTGTTCATATCAAACAATATTTTGCATTGCAGGCAGTTTCAACAACCTCAGTGCAGAGTAATGTTCTGTTCAAAATTAGGGTGACAAAATTTGGCCCTTCATGAGGGAAAATGGGAACCTGGACCATACTGCAGCCGTGTTTGCAGGTTCTGCAGAAAACTCCATTACCATGTCTTAGCTCTGCCCTGAGGCAGTGCTTGTAAAAATCAGTGCACCTTTTAGCCTGGTTTTATTGCAAATTTATGTAAAATCAATTTTAAAGGATTCATTTCTACTCTTTTATGTAGTGTTTACCAACACAGAAATGATATGTAAATTAATGTAAACCACTAGTTTATATGCACAGTAGAAACTACCTAAACTTCAGGCAGCAGGAGAAAAAAAAGTGACAAAATGGAGGAGTGGTAAAAAACTGACCTAGAGGCTCACACTGTAAAATAAACTACTTGAAAGTAGAAAAAAAATATGTACATATTTAATCTTGGCTCTTAGCCAGAACAGTAGCAATAAGCAATAAAGAGACAACGAGCCTATTCAGTTCAAAAAAATTCACCAGGGTTAGCAAGTATTAGATACTTCCTAGATGCATCCTATTAATCTTTGATGTTGAATACAAGTATCTAAAATCTTTTACCTCTTTCCTCTAATAAATTGATCGGAGCACACTTTTTTGTAGTAGAAGAAAAAAGAAAGAAAATAAATGGTGAATATTTTTTGTTCTCACTTCCATCAGTGAAAAGAGAGAAATTAACAAAATATTACAGGTGTCCTTGAGTTTATGTTCGGGCTGAGTTTGGCACCACCGTATTATTAGAATGACATATGGCTTAAAAGAACCCTCTGGCTTTGAGAGGTATTCATTTTTTGAAAACCATTTTATACACTTGGTCAGAAATTTCCCTCCAGCATGCTAGTTTTACAACTCTTTACACATCTTCCTGTATACTATTCCAGCAGCATATATCATATATATTACTTAAAATGAAAGTAATTTACCCGCAGTTCTATAAAACATGTAAGGCAGAGTGTAAGTCACTGGTCAAGAATCTTAAAAACCTAGGATCAGAATCCATTACCCATTGACTACTTTGAAATACATACATAAAGATATAAGGAAACACAAGGAAAAGATGAAAGAAAAATCCTTCTCTTATTTAGGTAAAATGCTTTGAAGTAGATACAATAGCAAGGCAGTGTGCTAAAGTTTCAAGATCTTTTACATGTGACATTTTGTCTTATTAAAATGCAAACACCAGTTCTCTAGTACTGTCTGCGTATAGATTATAAGCAAACATGTTAAGCTTGGACTTTGTTTACAAGCATCTGACATATTGTTCATTTGTTCCCGAGAGCATTAGTCTGTTTCCCCAAAAGACAACATCTTTTAAACGTATTCCTGTCCTTCATGTTTGCTGAGAAAAGCTTTGAGACTTATTTTCCTTCCTTTCCTCAGCCCTTAAAGCATGCTGCATTCAGAGGTAAATACACATTCAAATGCGAGTCCAACAGACTTTCCCCCTTTCAAGTTATTTGCCTGCATAAATAATGTTGTTTTTATTGCAAGTTCTGATTTTCTATGTTCCAGAAAAAGGTTAACAAATGCAAAATATTCCACGAATAGGATATAAGATCTATAGGTCTCATGTCTTTGTGTGTAAACATACCACTGACTAGTAGGTTCGGAAGAATACTTCCCCTACAGGAAATGCTACAATAGATTCATCTAGAATCTGTCTGTTAGTGGGGTTCTTGATTTTCTTTGCTGAAGAGTCAAGTATTGTGATCTAACATCATCAAGTATTATTTACTTGAACTACCCCTGAAGTTTTCAATAATTGAGTTTTCAAATGCCTTTCTTCCTTCTTTACTAAAATCTTATTCTAGGACTGGTAGCAGTTAATAAATAGTTCGCCATTGCCCAAACGCACATGAAGAATAACACATAAGACATAAACATAACGGACAAACATCATGTAAAACATAACACCAGAACTCACAAATATATTAATGCTAAATAGTATTTAACAAAGTTTTAATGATCACGTAGCTGTCAACTGCATGTTTTAAGAGGGAGAAAAAATTCAAAAGTTGTTGAACTGTTGAACTTATTTCGACGAGTTCCTAAAAATCAGCCAGTATTCCAGTACTGGATGGGCAGCTTGCAAGGAGTTAACATGTTCTTAGTGCTTTGTATTCTAAATTACTTTTAGAAAGTAATATCCATATTGTACCTTGAAGGAAGGCCTAAGCAGTAAACTTTAACAGCTACCTGAGTTGGCAATCATTTCATAGAGACAAGACACTGCACTGGAAATTGCTCTATAAATAAGATCCCTTACTGAAGAATTAAAATGGAATTCATACTATTGATGTTCACAAGAAGACCTAAAAATAAATAAATAACACACACAAGACAGCCAGAAAGTGGCACTCGTTTCAAGTCACTGTCTGAAGCACCTGAAGGACACCCTCAAAGTCAGTTTGATCAATGGAGATGAATACATTTGTCCAGCTTTCTGTGCAACTGTAATTCGTTTGGAAACCTTGAGGAAATAAGCTGACTAACGGAAATAGGGCAGATATTAGATATCCTCACTGCAAAGCCTTTCCTGTGATCATTAAATCCAGAAACGTGCCCTGCCGTACTGGAATAAAGTATCTCTAAGTTCTTCCCCATCTCCTCCCCACCCTGTTTGTTTATGGGGCTTGGGATCTCCCCTTGCCCTCATCCCCTTGATATAACCTCTCCAAAGCGTGATGATGTTCTCTGGTTTGCAGCCAATCACACTGTCAGGACCGAAGTTATAATCTCCACGACCAAAGTTTATGTTTTGCTAGTAGCGTCAAGGAAGAGACCGTCAGTGTGATGGCTGCACTAGATCTCTGACCGCTGTGGCTGGGACACTAATATTCTGTGAGCGTTTACACAGCACTGTCAGTACTGGGAAAACGTGCACGAAAGTTTAAAGGTTTAACCTGTAAATCTAATGGAGAAGATGGAGGGAGGTAGGTGGAGGTGAGGGGAGAGATTGAAAAGTGCGTACCACCTATTTGGATGAAAGCCTCTATATATATATATCATAGAAGAGGCAGAGATAAATGGGAAAAAAAAATCAAATTGCTGGAACCAATGTCAGAAGCAAAAAGAATCCAAACTAGAAAGCAAGAAATCATATATCATTACCTAGGCTGAATTGGATTACTGAAGCCCTTCCATGAAAGTTATGATTTATTCTCTGTAATTCAGTTTTTTCTTCAGACATCACAAACCATGAGCAAAATATTCTGAACTGCTATAGCATATGGCACTTTGCGCGGGGGATGATTGATACTCTGCAGTTAACAGTGACACTGATGGCACTGCAAAGCAAGAGGAACCTGCAAACATTTGAATTTCGTTTAAAATAACACTTATTTTTATTTGCTATTTTTTTGAAAATGATTTTCATTCAGCTTCATGCCTATGAAAAGTGACAGATTAATGTCACCAGAGCTATCAATCTGCTATTACTGCACACAACAGATCCGGCCCTGTCAGCTGCCATAGCTGTGAACTTTAACCACGTTCCTCAGGGGTGATAGGCTGCATAGCGTTCAAGTGGCTTCAGTACTTGCTTTGATACGTAAAAAGCACGTTGGGAAGCCTGTTCAGAATATAGTAGCCGATACAAGAGACTACAGGTGGTCGGCTTGTGCAGGAAAGCAGTGTCTGTCAATTCCTCTATTTGTTGATTATTACAGAAAATACTGCTAACCAGAATAGCTCAAGCACTTCAAATGCACGTAGAAGGAAACAAAAGAGGGCTCTTTAAATGAGATGTTCAAGTCAAAAAAACTTTTTCCTCTAACGCTTTCTAAATATATTAAGGGTACTATAAGCACATTTTTTATTATTTTATTGATATCCTTAATTTAAAAAAAATGTAATTCTGAGAAATTAAGATTTTTTTTAAATATATGACATTGTATACCTCTTACCATTGTAACAGGTTGTTTACTGTCTGTATTTCTTAGGACTAGTTTTTTTTTTTTTTTTTCCTCCTTCATTTGTCTGCCCCCAGTAAGGTTTCATTTGAATTTAGGCTCCCTAAGGGCTGTAAAACCCTGCACAAGAATGCTTGCTGACAGAACACGCACAACAGGGATTTCAGTACCACACGTCTTCCCTGCACTGCAGCTCCCATACCTGAATTTGGTAAGCATAAAGAAAAACAGTGAGCAGCTAACCAACTGTTTACATTTTACTGAACTATAAATTATCTTCAGTGGGACTTAAGTACATCCTTAAAAGTTTTACTAAATTAGGGCCTACAAGAACTTACCCTTACTAATTAGGCTGCAAACAAAAGCACCAGTTAGTGTTAATTTCAGCAGTGTAGCCTCTGAAAACTGCTTCTTACTCATACACCCATAGGAGGCCAGATAGAAGTTCAGGCAGCAATAACTTGTAGTCCCTTTTGCCTTGTAGCCTGATTCTGCACTCTCACTTATACTAACATGAATATGCTTACTGTCTGCAGTCATTAGGCTGGATTTTAACCAACAACTGAGCTATATACTTCTCCCTTTAGCAGAACCCGGTTTTTACAGATATATGTACAAGCAAAGGGAACTAAAAGCATTTGAGCTGTATAATTTTATGCACTACCGAAACATAAATGAAGAATTATTATTTACCATAGGCTTTAGAATTTTGGAATTAAAAATATTTCCCTCTATATTTCCCTCACTGCTGACATATTGGAAAATGATAATATTTAAGAGCTCAACAAATAACTTAATGATTCAGGGCAAAATCAGTGATTTGTACTGAAAAAGTCAAGGCTTATTCATGTTCTGAAAATTCTTGCAAGAGCATTGAAATTTCTGAGAAAAAAAACCTTCTACATGAATGACAGAGAGCAGTTAGGATCAAAAATAGCTCTCATCATCATGCTTCGTTACTTTAAGAATAGTAAGTGCTGTATGTGGCTTTCAAAGTTGCTTTATTTTGCACATTAGTCACAACCGTGCTCTTTTAGATAGGACAATTAAATAGGCCATTAGTCATTTTATAGGATATTTATTCACCAGCCAAGAGGAAATTGTTATTCTGCTCTGAGATAAGCTGGGTAATTCCTGACTGATAAAAATCAGAAATCTTCTTTGGAGATGCATGCACATCCGGACGCCCACCTTCAATTAATTCCAGCGGCAAGGCTTATTACTCTGTCCTTATGGAGTGCTTAAGTACCTACACAGTAAAGTTCCTTTCAGCTTTGCAGCAAATTAGAACCTGGATCACAGAACTTGCCTCTCAGGAAAGGCAGTACAAAAGCTAAGGGCAATTAAGTTCTGCTTGGTTTAGCTTACAGACTTACCTTTAATTCAGCTAGGATGACAAAAATTCACAAACCCAAGTTATGGAATCCTTGAAGTACCATTTAAAATATATCTGACATCCTCATATATGCCTCCTAGAGAGGTAAAATATTAGTCTTTGAATTTATGTCTTCTTTAGCCAAGGGAAGCCCATTTGCCTCTTCGCAAGTTCATGGCTATCAGGTTGCAACATATTTTAAGCAAGAGTCCATGGGAAACATCCAGCCACGCAGGTAGGTCATTAAAGTAGATGAGATACTGTATATCAGACTGAAGAAGAATAGGTTTCAACACAACACTCAGCACACAGAAATAAGTACACTGCCTAATACAGCTGCCTCCTTTTTGCGGAGAAACTGTACCTTGCTACATTATGTAAACACATTTGGAGCCCTTTGGTGTTACCTGTCATACCCCAGTTAAGACAGTGCTAATTTGGGAGGACAGGAAAGAGGGGAAAGAAGGGGATTGCCAGGGGAAAACATGCCAACAAATTTATCTAGTTTATGAACACAGGTAACTAAATTTCACTGTTTTCCATCAGCCTCTACCTTACGTAATGCAACAAGGTCTGATATAATAACTCCTGCTCTTTTTGAGAAAAACAACAGGAGTTTCTATTTTCAGTATTGGCCAAGTGAAAACAGATAATATTTTTGGAAAAGTCAAAGAAGATATGCAGATTTATGTTGACTACAGCTAATAAGATTATTAATGTCTATAAAGTTCAGAGAAATACTGAAAGAAACACCTCAACAAATTTTAGAAGAGTGTTTATTCAGTTTTAAAAGCAGAAAGATATACCGCATCTTTAACAAGATTCAAAAAAAAACCTATCTAGGAATTTCAGTTGGAAAACGCCCTTGACTGATTTTAAATCAACAGAACTTCTGATAAATGTGTTAGAATGTGTTTGGTAAGTGGAACCAGCCTCTACTCTTATCCGATCAGATTACAGATGCCATTCATTCATGCCTGTGATCTGTATAGATCCTCACTGAGCCCCTTTTTACTTCCAGGATCGAACGACACACAGAACCCTTGTCACGCGAGTCCTCTTATCCTGCTCAGCTATACGCCAAGGCACACCACCACCAGCTACGGCAGAAGTTAGTATCTCTAAATCAAATGAAGCTATGTTTCTAGTTAGCCACTAACTAGTTCAACAAGTCACCAAGTCAGACCCCATTCCTGGGATTGCTAGCAGCCGGTTCCAGACCCTGCAACCTGAGGGAAATGCAATGCTACAGAGGAAATGCAGCAAGACAAGTCACCCTCAAAGGCTGCTTAAAATGGTAGCAGTCTCAGTCAAGAGCTATAGTAAGGAAGTACTGAGGCAGTCTGTCTTGATAGTTTTAGAGACTGGCTTCAGGCCTCCAGCAGCTGTAAGATTACAAGTAGTCTGGAACTCAACACCTTATGGCAGACAGATGCAATATTCCTGAGGACCTACAACCACAGTTATGTATATTTGCATAAGAGGAACTCAGAAGAAAGAATCACACCATTACAACAGAAGTTTGAATACCCATGTGCTGCTTTCTGATTTCTAATTAATTTAGGGTCTCTTAAATTCATATTCCAGTTGCCCAAGTCACTAAGCCTAAACTAATATTTCAAAACATAATATCTTATTAAGTTTGATTACTAGGCATACTTTACTAGAAGGATGCTCAGTTTCTTGATTAATAGGCTTCTCTTCTTCAAAGTCCTAATAAAATTTAGCTGAACCTACTGTGCTTAGAAATGATCAACAGTAACTCATGAGCATGTTTTGAGAAAATTGGCTCATACTTGCACTAACACAGGAATTAAGCTTCAAATTTTCATCTCATTGGCATGAAATTCTATCCCCTTGAGCCCACTATATTCCTTGTAGCATTTCATAGATAATTATTCTTGATCTACTTTCATGACCTACTGAGTTCCATTCCATTAACATTTTTGGATTTTAGACTCCCTGAGTCTCTCCCCATATTTGCTGCAACTTGCGTCCTTCTATCAATCTACATTTCAAACTACAGCTGTATCCACAATATGATGAATGAAGTTTAGAGAAATTTAAAGACACATTCAGAGGCTCTGAACATTAACTCTTTTTTCTTATGGATTAAATGCTAACATTTAAGAGCAGGAGCTATAATCAAATCAATGACTGTGGTCATCCAAATTGACTGTGATGTTTAAAGAGCTTATCCAAATCCTTTACAAAAAGCTGAACAACAAACTCTTTTCATCAGTGCATTCCTCAGCCCACCCATGTCAACTTATCTTATAGACAAGTCATTTGTTTCACTGAGAAAGAGGCAGGTTCCCTGAATTCCATCAATGATCTCATTGTGGAATCACTGTATTAGTTTCAGCTTCATCCCTTAGGGGTCATCTCAGGCACCATTACGTTAACCAGAACTTTACTCCTCAACTAGTCTTTTTGATTAGCTGCTTATAAGTACGAGCAAGAATGGCAAAATGGATGACAAACAGATTTTCCAGGATGGTTTATTAAAATGCAGTTCATTCAAGTATCTTGCTAAGGAGGTCAGATAGGTGGAAATATGTAAAATAAGTAAATCAAAACTAATTATGACAGCTACTGGAGAAAGAAGAGTAAGATAAAAGTTGACATGAAAGGTTAATTTAAACAATGAGACTGCTTTAAGGTCATTGATTTTAAATGGTGTTTTAAGACCACTATACTGAACTAATCTAATAATTATTTTTATTTATTTATCAAATGCTTAACTGCAGTCTGGTCTGCAGCTTGTGCAGACACTGCAGAAATTCTTTACAGGTAGCTCAGTTTCCAGTGAAAACATCTTGGTACAAAGCTTAGGATGGCCACAAAGCTATCAAGTCAACTAAGGAAAAATTGTTTGTTTAGTGATATCAGTGAACAGTTCAGTGTTCAGTGATATCAAGAACAGCCAAAATACACAAAACCAGAGAAAACGGAGTTTGAGGTAGGAGCAAGAAGTCATTAAGCATTGTTTCCCCTTTTTCCAGAGATCTGAGCCTGAGTGACAGATGGCATAGTCACTTTGTCATCAGCTAAGCACAGACGGCACAGCTCCTGAGAGCAGCACAGCAATACTTGAAAGTAGAACCTGCTCGAGGTGTTGCTTGATGAGCTAGGTCTACCAAACCAGACAGAACTGCTTCCAGCACTACCAAGGTACTGAAACACACAGACTAATCAGTACATAATCTAGCTAGCATAAAGGTACCTTGGCTATTTCTATCTAAATTACACCTTTGACTGTAACATAGGCCACTCTAACTTGTTCAGTGGTGGTGGTAATAACAGGTGTGCTGCATTTGTAACATTCCTTGCACAATCCCACTAATGAAGAAAGGTTTGTTATAAGAACTGTGAGGATGTTTTTTTTCTTCCCACAGTCTATCAGTATTTCGATGTGGTTTTCTTTAATAATGTTGCCTCACTAACCAACTTTGATACAGTAAGAAACTGTGGATGATATTTACTACCAAAAAGAAACTAATTGCCAGGAAGAACAGACAGGGGAGTGTTCTGTATTGCTATTTCAAGCAATGTGCTTTGTTTGAGGCAAGAAACTGTGTTTTATTATGTCATTTACAGTATCACTACTTACTCTGGAACCACATTGCCTTGGCCAATATCTGTATGATACTAACTATAGAGAACAAGGCTTTAATTATTAGCATCATTAACTTTCTGAGTCAACAGCTTACAGTATAGGATAGCATTGAAGCAACTAGTAAAAGATGGACCCTGTTGTTTCACAGTACAAGCACATGTTGCTGGAAGAAATTCCATATTCCTAAAGTATATTCTCCAGAACAGTGAGTTTTTTTATTTGGTTGGTCTTTTAAACCACATATGTTAAGTATGAAACCTAGGTCCCTCTGACTTCAGCAACAAAGCTCCTCCAGATTTCACTGGGTCCAGAGCTTTGTCCTGACACTGTTTCTCCTCTAGTTTTGGTAACCACCAGCTCCAGAACTGCCCCTGCCGTTCCTAAACTTCAAAGCTTATATTTGTTCTCTCTTAACTTCTATCGTATCACCACCTAAGTATTGCTATGTGGTACAGAATGAATGTCAAGTGCTCCCCATTTATAAGGGATATAGATTTGAAGTGCTAATATTCCAGCTATTGACATTTCCAAAGGATACTGCTGATTGGTATTGCAGCCCAGAAGCATCTGTTAAATACTAGAGCAAAGGGGATATATCAACAGTAGCAGTAATCAAACACAAAATTTTGACAGCATGGGACAATAAAGATTATTCCTCTGTCAAGCCACAGAAAATTCAGTTTGGAACCTAAGGGCACATAAAACCTCTGAAGGGTCACTGTCTCTTAGATTTTCATTTCTCACACACTTTGTCCTTTTTTCCCACCTGCAGGCAAACATCATCAGCACCTCACAATTTCTGCTCCAGTTACATTGACCTCTCAGTTCTCTGCATTTGCTAATCTACTGATATTTTTCTCAAATACTCTCCAAATAACAGTGTCTTGTCAATCCTGTACTTAAAGGCAGACAAAAATCCAAACAAATAGTCAAACCAAATCAGTGGAGCTATGGATAATAACAAAGGGAATGTAGGTAACTACAACTAATTTTTTTCCTTGCTGCTACACTGAGCTCTACACTTCCTAACCATAGGACGCATGTCTGAGAAGTTCAGATAAGATTATTTCAATAATTTCTTTCTACTCGTTTCCTTTGTTCCTATGATGAACTGCTTGGATCATCTAATGCAACACCTGCCATCACAGACAACCGTGTCATATAATCCCTTTCACGAACTTATCAAGCACAATTTTAAAAGTATTTAGGCCTCTTAGCCCTACTACTCTTACTTTGCTGAAAACTATCGTAGCTCTTTTCATTAGGAATCATATTTTGTTTCTCGTCCTTATTTCATTCACAGCCACTTTTCACCCATTTGATCTCTTACCCAACATTGTATATTGGTAAATAAGGTGAAGTGATAAACATTAAGTAGGAAAATGAGCTATTTTACTCAGGGACAGCCAGAACCGTTCGGTCTGGATCAGATAGACTAAAACCTGCTCCCTGAAAGCCTGCTGGCTGATGTGCTTTTCCTGTTTCTAGGGTATGGAGATTAGCCTATGCAGATCAGTGTGTCTCACACTGATTCTTAAAGAGTAACCTGTAGGAACATGCATGTGACCAGAATCACACACTTTATAGATGAATACAGCTTAGTGACCTGTAAAATAGAATTATTTTTTGTTTTAAAGGTAACAACTAGACTTAGATTTCCTTGAATCCTATCTTCTGCTTTCATACCACTATCCTATGGACAATTAATGTATCCAGTTCCTGCTCTTCTATTAAAAGATAGCTATTCTCAGTCATTCTGAAATGTTTTTCATTAGCTGCTATGTACATGACTTTGCATTTGTACAGTTGAATTTCCTCTTTTCTCTATTATTCATATTTTCGAGGTTGCTTCATTAACTTCACTCCGATATGATACCTATTCTCAGTAATACCTGTTGCCATCTTCCTTTTTATCTGTTTTCCTCATCAACTTCTTATATCCCTCTTCCTGCTTAAAAATAACTTCTTATTCATCACCATGTTGAATACCTTATGGAAGCTCCGACAGATAAGATGACTGTGAAGCAGAAGTCCATGTTCTCTAAGAAAGCAGTAAGGTCAATCTATTTTGCTAAAGCGTATCACACACACGTCAAGCCTTTTTCATTTGACTCAATTTCTACAATAATTATTTCCTTTAAATTTATTATAATTGCATAGCCAAGGTCATTCTGACAGTCCAGTAGCTGCCTTAGTCACTTTCTTCCCTTTCCGTTCATCCAGTACAATTTCTGAGTACTGATACAACATATTTTTTCCTCAAGTCCCCACCTGTTCCGTAAAGATTTAAGTCATAATAACAAAATGAATTATCCCTATTTCCTGAAAGATGTTTCTCTCTTTCCTTGAACTACAAATTCCTCTTAGTTTTAACAGTACTGATTTGGAGAAATTCAGGCATCTTCCATACTTAAGGGGATAGTATCTCAGTCAAGCTAATTTCACAATAGCTGTACACACGCAATAGTAGCAGAGTAAACTTTAATCTGTACGATAGGGTATCTTATGCATGCTCTAATTTATCTTACTTTATCAAAATCTAGCTATTTGAAATCAAGAATTTGAGTTACAAAACCCTTTTTTGTTATTCATCTATGTAGTCTGCTGTAAAGCTTTTTTATGTAGTTTTCCCATATCTTATGCATTACCACTACTCTTTGCTTCATTTAATTTGTCATGAAGAACTTGATTAGCTGTTGTGACCAAGAATATCCAGATACCACCATTTCTAGTACCATTTGATACTAATCTGTGTGGAAGAAGAATTACCAATATTTTTATCATTTCTGGTAGTATTAATCTCTCTAGTAAAATACCAAAGTCTCTATTTATCATTAACCCTTGAGGCTTGTATAGGACTCTTCTAACACCACCAAAGTAAAGCTTCTTCTATCACTCTTCCCCAAAGTAACTTTCATCAAAATAAGTTTGTTTGCTCCATGCTATCTGTTCCTATTTCTTCGCAGCTTATCACTTCATTAAGCAACAATGCTCCCCTACCATCTCAGCTTTTATTATTTTTTCCTGAATATCACATAGCTTTACATAAGAGCGTTTCAGTCACCTTACTAGACATGTGGTCAAATGAAAATCACATAAACTGCTAGGAAATATATGTAGAAGGAAAGCTTAGTGGTCAGAACTGGTCAAAATTAATGAACTCATAAACAAACTACATGGAAATATAATCCCTAGAGTCTAGGGTTTTGAAGGTACATATAACCACAGGTGAAACAAATTTAAAATAAATGAAAAAGTTGACATCATAAAAGGAACATGCAAACACAATGTACACAAAAGATTGAGACAAAGGAATTCAAAAATTAATTCTCTATTGATTTCTTGCAGTAGTTCTCCATCTCATAGGCTTTGTTTTAAATCCACCTCCAATAATTTTTTAGCCTGAACCCCAACAAGAAAATAGTTACCAGAGAAGTTAAGAAAACACTACAGTTTACCTGAGGACACAATAGCTTCTTTGATATCGTTTAGTCAAGAATGATCCTCTCCACCAAGTACTGTTCTAAGCCAGAACTAACAGGATCAAACCAGGAATCACTTGACAAAATGCTTCTGTTTCTGTCATGTTTAGACTAATTATCCTAATGGTCCTACTAATATCTAATATATCAGTACCCCCCCCCCCCAGGGCCCTGTATGACACTTGAGACACCTGGCATCGCTTTAGAGCGCAAATATAATCCAGACACACCCAGAATCCTCAAAACAGATGTTAATAATACTGCAGAGTCTAACTTACTAACATCAGTAAGCTTTCCCTCAGCCTAGCTCACCTCATGCTGTACTTCCACAGGTCCAGCCTCACAATCCTGTTGCTGCCTGCTCCCGGGGGCCATGTTTAACGAGTCCTCTGGCTCTGCTGGCTCCCTCACACCTGGGTCCAGCAGCCCAGGTGACCTCTTGAGCTAGCCAGAATGGGCACAGTGGGAATCTGCTCCCTTCCCCCCTCGCCCAACCTCACAAAGTTTCTGGTCTTAGGTCTTTAGAGGATAATGCTTCCCTCCCCTACGTGCTACTGAAAATTTCTAAATCTTCTAATCTCCCAGATGTCACTTTAATGCTATGTCACTAGTATTTCCCATGCTCTCGCTACTTTATTGGGCATACAGAATGTGCTAACTGGAATTGCAGCCTACCTGATCTAAACTTAACAGGCTAGAAAATATTTACAAGGCTCTTTTAACTGCGTAATTTAAGAGGCAGAGAGCTGCTCACTCTTTGAGGCCTAGTAAGAGGCATTATGCAATGTTTAACTGTGCATCCTCAGTGACCTCAAAATCCTGTGTGCTGTAATGCACTCATCATCTGTGTCTACAGTCAGGCTGGTATAATGCTCACAAAGTCAACAGGCATCCTTCAAAATGCTTCAACAGTCTTCCTCTAGCTAAGAGCACTTAACTGTTCAAAAATATACTTTATTCACCATTTTCACCTTATCCATAAAGTTTCCTTTTCACAGAAGTCAAATAAAAGAACCGTGCTTCAGCTGAGATCCACCCAAACTGACAATGAATATGAGCAAGGCTGAACACAGTTTCTGTTCGGCCTATGGAGGCGCTCAGGGTTCTTATTAAAAACTAGACCAGCACAGGTGAGCCACTGCCCACAGTGCAGTCAAGTATGATGTGTAGTACACATTTTGCACATATTATAATTCTTGCAATAGTCCTCAGGTATTCAAACAACACTTGTTTTGAGGAAGATATCATAAACTGGTTTTTGTCAGTACTTTAAACACAAAGTTCATGCCAACCTATGACTAATAAGTCTATAATAGTATGAATAAAATTTGCAATAACAATGAAAATAGTTTAAAAATAGCAAGGTATCGGAAGTTTCCTTTTTTCCCCAAAATAAATCAAGATTATGTAGCACTTTTCTAAAAAGTACCTTCAATAATGGATGAAACTAAGAAGTTAATTCCAGCTTCATCTATTTCCCTAAATAATCATGCACTGTGCTAAAATATGCTTATTTTTTGAATCAGAATAACCTTTATAAGTATGCCAATTTTAAGTGCTAAATTTTCATATTCTATTCAGCTGAAATTATAATTTTTAGCTGAAGGAAGCCTTAAACTAGTTCTCAGCCTCCTACAACCTTTGGAGGACTTATTTACATGTGCTTTTGTGGCCAGACTCCCCTTGTTTATTTAGACTATTTTAAATGTTACTTATCTAAACTGCGCAACAAAATCCTAGTACACCATTGTAGAGATGCAATATTGTATAGGTGCAGCATAAAATAATATAATATGTTCTGAATCTATGTTATAAATCCTTTCCTACTTCATATAAATAAATGACTATGGTGGTATTCAGGCTGAGAAATAGATTCACTGAATATATTACAATAAGCTAGCCTGTAAGCCTACATGTTGGTGTGAAAAGGTGACAGTATCTAGTAGTGATGTCCCTGCAGATCAAAGCTAAAACAGGAATCAGAGACAGAAACAATTCATCCCTCCCCCCTCCATCCTCCATGTGCCATGGAAGAAGTAAAATGAGCCTTGGCATCCTCCTTCACCTACACAAAGAAAGTGGTTTAAAAAGCCTACAGAAGCTTCCTCCTCTTTGTTCAAGGAGAAACAGATAAGCTCCTTAATTGTCCCATGAAGTGTTCAGTAAGGGTCATTACCTGAACTTGTACAGAGTATGTAAAACATTTGAGAATCATTCAGTCTGAAGAACACTCTATAAGAGCATGATACTGTTGTTATTTTTTTAAGAGAAAGTTTATTTTTCCTTCTTCTCAGCCATAGTAGCAGCATTTGCCAAGCGAGCAAAAGCAATTTCAAAGGACGTAAGGAAATGCAGGCTCTCTCATTCCAGTCATGTTAGGTCAGTCATAAGTTGACTATACTGTGCTAGAAAAAGTAATGTTTTAATGACCCACATTCCATATGCAATGAAAATTGTGAACTAATAATAATTTCTGTGCTGATAAATATGCATACATTTAGCCACACAGGTTTTTTGGTTAATTAAGTTAGGCATGCAAGTAAGTTTTAGAAGGAGTAGGACCTTATGTTTGAGGAGTGAAGGCCTGAAACAAGTAACTAAGGAAATAAAAGAACGATAACTTAGTCTTATTATAGTTTGGGGTTTTTTTTGTTTGTTGTTTATCTTTGAGAACAGACTCATACTTTGCCCAAAATATATTTGTTTTCAGGTTCATTTGGAAGATATATAGTTATCTAGCTGGCTTGAGTACTCAGTACTAGAGTGGCTCTTTGAACTAGAAGTGACCAGCTTTGCTTTTCTCTCACTTTGAATTTTACAGGAAAAGATACACTGATTTGATCTTATTAATATTAACTTTTATATTACTTCACAGAGAGCTTCATGCTGTTAGTGGATTATTTTTGTTTCAGCTGTTAAAACTAATCTTTTAAATAGAATATATTACATAAATTACACTAAAGTGCTTCTTGTGACACTTTTCTCACATACGGGCAAAAATATCGCTGAATAATTCCATCAGAGCTGCAAAGAGACTTCAAGAGACAGTGTGACAAATATACTTCATACAAAGAGTCTTCAAACACTTCTGATTGACAGCATTTAGTGGACACACAGTGCTGCACATCCTTTGAACACCTCATCGTTCTGCAGTGGTAAGGACATATCCAAAGAGTATTGCAGACTATTTTTATTACATAAACATTTAATGGTGGCAAAAGTGCCTTTGGCTTGTCCACGCCATGCACTTTTAAGATCAGCATGACTCTCGACTCCACTCCAAAATCCACTCTATTACTTTAAAAGAGGAATAAAAGCATGTTAGTTTTGCCAAGACTGTCACTCCTTCAGCTGCTTCTGCTTCTGTCCTTGTCAGTCTTTCTTTCTCTTTCTTATATTTGTTCTTTGTCAAAAAGTAAAGTTAATAAGTGAGGGCCCACATTTAATGCTCTACCTCTCCATCAGGAAACAAACACCAACATGAAAGCAGTGCTAGTTTACAGTATAATTCAATGAAGTCGCCTTCATTTCCAAGATTTTTCTCTTTCTTGCTATATATTACTTAGGCCATCACCTTTTACGATTTTTGCCATAACCTACCGCTCTGAGCGAGACTTTGCATAGACATAGTTCTTTGAAGTTCCTAAGTATTACATATATGTATCACATGTGCTTTGGTGTCCTGCTTGATTATCTTTCTATCCCTCATTCCAAGGCACAGGCCTACAAACATTTCCTCATGTCTTCACAGAATAACCAAAATCCTCACACCCCTGGCCTAGAAGCCCTTCTCTTCTCTTCAGTTAGAAAAGTTGCTGTTATTGCCTCTCCTTGTTTCATTTATCTTCTTTGAGCCTCTAGTCATTTAGCTGTGTCAAAATTTTAATTTCTGTGTTGAAGCAAAGCATGCTGATTTATCTTCATTAACTGTGTTCTTGGTCTTACTAACGCTTGAAGTCCAGCCTGCTCAAGTATATGTTGCCACAGCCACAGCCGGCTTGAAGAACATGCCAGTGCTGTGACAATAATGGACTCATGAGAGAACAAGCTGTTTCATCTGTTCTCATTTACTGCAAATGTAACACCCACTAATATAAATGGACTCACGGCTGGTTTCGGGCGTGGTTTAACATTTGTTATGAATTTTCTATGGTAGATTCATCTATTTTTAAAATTTATGGCCATTTTGTCAATCACATGTCGGATGAAGCTAGGTCAGAACTCTACGGTAACTGATAAACATCAGCATATTTCCTTTATATTTAAAATTAAGAACAATAAACCCTTTATGCTATTCATCCATTATTTTACTAAAGAATATTACTGAATAACCTTGCAAAATGCTCGATTCCTTTCATTCCCATGACTCAAGTGTGTCTCTCGCACTTGGTCTGATTGAGGTACTGTGTATTACGCATCTTCGAAGTGCTTCTACAACCTTTTCTCCCTGCGTGCAATATATTATTCTCCAGTTCAGCTACCAGTGTCTTATTACCTTTCTTAGATTGTCTTAACTCACCATTTTTTTAAAATACTTATTTTATAAACTTTATTTAAATTTAATTCATCATTTATTTACATTATACCATGCTCACTTCTAACGTAAGTGAACTCACTCACTTCCATCAGTACCTGACAAAACTGTATTTTTACTCCTGCAAGTTCTCCTACTCGGTCATAAAATTTTTCACTGTCTCCATCTTTATCTTGTCCTGAGCATTATCATATGCCAGCTTACCATTATTCAAGTTATTCGTTGACCGGGCAATGAAACATGTTTCAAGTACAGGTATTTTTAGTGTGCACCCATTCAATGTCATACGCATCCAGAAGTGTGTATATTTTCTTCTCTTCTGAAAGAGTTGTACCCAACTTTTAAGTTCTTGCTGCTTGTTTTTTCCAGTGTCTAGGATTTCTGATATCAAAAGTAATTGTACTGGGAAGTCCATAAGAACTTGGCATCTATGTACTTTCATACTGAACTCTTTGTTCCGAATGCGTGCATTTCATATTTTCACTCTCGTTGTCATATGTTTCCAGTAAGGCATAGCAGCTCAGTGAAGAACACGTTCTATACCTGCTAACTGGCTGTTATCAATGGTGTTTACATATTTAGTAAATTTATGCATTTACCTATTCCTCATCTAATTCATCAGTTTCTCATCCATACCATCTCTCGTATACCCCTGCATATTCACATCCAGAATAATTACAGCAAAGTTTTAAAAAGCTGAACTCCTAGAGCGGTAGATTTTGAAACCTTCTTTCGAATATATTCCTCCTTTTGGTTTTCATTTGACCCTGAACATTGATATTCCTTTGTTCTCTTAGCCTCCATATACGTCCAAGCTTCTTCCACCCAGTGTTTCTAACACTGTCTGCACGTGAGGGTAGAATGCTCTCATGCTTTGAGGAGGTTCTACTTTAAGATGAACAAGCTGTCCTGGACCCTTATGCCCTTAAGAATGGGATTCACTCGAACGGGTAGTTCCCAAGGGAATCTGCCTGCCAGTTTCCTGGGCAATCCCAGGTCTAGTCTCCTGAGGGGGGTCTTTATTCTGCTATTCACCTTTCTCACTTCCTCCAGCATTTAAAACTGCACCATATCATGGTCACAACAATCAAAGCTGCCATTGGTCTTCAAATCTCCAACCAGTTCTTCCTTATGCTTGAACAGCAGATATAGCAAGGCATCTTCTAGTCTGGCCATCCAACAGCTCTGTTAAAAATCTCAATTACTTATCTCTGTCCATGTTATCCTTCTGGCAAATATGAGGTAATTAAAATCCCCCATGAGATCCAGGACCTGTTATTGTGAGGCTTCTTCAGAATGTATAAAGAAGGTATTGTCCACCTGCTCTTTGGATGGCAGTCTGTAGCAAACACCCACTGCAGTTTCCCCTTTTTGGCTTCGTCTCCGATCCTGACACACAAACTTTCAACCTACCTGTTATCCATTATGCAGGAGAGGTCTGTGCATTCGAGACCATTTGGTCCTGTGTGCTTCCTGCCACATCTCTGTGTTTTCAGCAATACCATAGCTCTATAGCTGCACACCAACACCCATTTCCTCTGTTTACTTCCCATGCTGTATGTGCTTATGTACTGATATTTGAGATGGGCCTGTGGTCCTCTGGGCAGGATTTACTGAGTGGGAGTGTGGTAATGTCCCACCAGCATGCCATCTCATGAGTGCTGCCTCCATCCTCCATTCTCACTCTTGTCTTTATACAGAAGTCTCTATCCTCTAAGCTACCTAGTTTCAAAATCATCCTCCTTTGGTTAGCAATCCTGTTTCTGAAGATGCTATTGCCCCCACTCTGTCATACTGATCCCAAGTCCCTCTAGTACTTCTTTTTCCTTGAGGAGGGTGATGAGATCATAAAACCCAAAATGCTGCTTGCAGTACCAGCCAGGTATTGACCTGCAGGGTGCATCTGTTTTCTGCTTGGGCTTTTCCTATCAGGATCAAGGAGAACACCACCTGGACCTGAATGTCTGTGAGGCTTTGATCCAGTCAAGGTCTTCTTTGGCATGATGCCTACATAAAGGAGCATCAAATCATTATTTACCATCATTACATCATATTAACATGATGTCTGAGAGCTCCAGTTTTGGATATTGTGCTAGATAGTGCATATAAAATGCTCAAAATTCACATTCTGTATCTAAAAGAAGACAATATGAATACAGATAGATGGTAGCATATACAGAATCCATATAAGAGAATATTTCACCATAATATTTATTGATCACAGCATAAAAAACAGCCTAAAACACATCCAAGATTTTTGTTTGTTTGTTTGTATGATGATAAAAGAGTTTCAGGAAGGAATTTGAAAGAGAATAATCAAATAAAAAATATACATGGGGAGGCCTGTTCAAAAAATATAGGGTAGCATGTATAGCACAGAGCTTCCATAAAAGGTAGGGACTTCTTGGTGAAAGTATGCGAGCTGTGCAATGGTTATGAGCATGACAGGAGGACTTGACACAGGACCGATTCCTACGAATGAAAGGTGAAAGAGATGGCACTGCGCTAGGAAGAACTTCAGAACTGCAGCTTTATTGATTACAGAAGAAGGGAAATCAGCGAAGGGTTCCAGAGAAAGTTTAGACATGCACAGAATAACAGCTCAAGAAAAAAAATCTTCACAACAGCATTCTGAGTGAATGCAAGTAGAACAAGTTTTATTTGCTAGGACTGTAGAAAGCAAGTTGTAAAAAGGCACGATGCAACCAGCAGGATCAGTATGAACAATAATTTTGTCATGCGGGAATAGAAAAGGCTTTAGTGAAGTAATCTAACCTTTCTCAATCACATCCAGCTCACCTCATATCCAGCTCACCCCACATCCAGCTCACCCAGAGTGGAAGTCAAAGTATAAGGCTAAACAACTACAGGCTGGAAGCAGCCAGCATTTTTTTTTCTTAGTCATGTCCTTTTGTGTAGATGTTATGATTTAACTTGATAAATCTTTAAGTGTTGGATGGTGAGACTGTATTTGATACATCCAAACAAAATAGTTTAAACACTGTATGCAGGAAGAGGTTTGTATCTATTTTATTGACATCTGACAATCACGTAATTTGTGGCATTTTAAGTTTATAGTAAGAATTAAAAAGCAGTGAACTGAATACATAAAATGGCCGGTTTCTTGTGTAATTAATATAATTCCATAAATTACAGTTTTAATCATATACAATAAATATTTCATCAAAATGACTATAACCAAGTATCTTTTTAAGTATTTCTAAGTTTTAACATCAAAGGTAATTTTTAAGTAAGGAAAGAATTTTTAGACAAAACATTCTGTAGCAGTCTGCAAACTTACATATTTTTATTACATTATTCAAAATCAGCCTAACTGCCCTTCAAATGAAATGGGCACATCGTTCTAAGTCCGCCTTAGAAAGGTAGAGTTTTCCTTATATTGCTCATGAATAGACAACAAAATTTTCCTCGTAATGAAAGCTGGGAGATGCAAGGTTTTTTAAAGTTTTAGCACAAATTTAACTACCAGTTTGAGGTGATTACAAGGGATTAACACTTCTCTGTGCAACTATAATATGTTCAAGTTCCAGCGATATTCATGGTACAGAGTTTATTTTCTTTTTGTGGGAGCTAATGTTTCTGTAACAGCTATGAGAAGTTCCAGTGTGATTTCTATCAACCCTATATATAAACTGCTATGGAAGCCTATTCTCCAACAAGCAAGATTTTTGACTCTTCCCCTCTGGGCAATCAACCAGCTCTGAATAAGAGGTAACAAAACCCCAAAGACCACTACACAGAATAGAAATACTTAATAACCTCTCTGTAGACTCTTTAAAGCACAGATGTGTGAGGAGTGATTTAGAAGCAAACTATCTAAAGAAAACAAAAAAATTTCTGAGGGAAGTCCAAATTACCAGCTTCCCAGAAGTCAGTGAGCCAATAAGTACTAGACCTTTGTGGGAAGGGACCTACACTTATCTGTAGATATGTAATTTGAAATGTTTGTTTCAGTGTACTTTATCACATTCATGACTACCTTGTTTATGATCCCTCATGTGACAAGATGCAGCACAGCAGAGGAGGTCTCAGTGACCTAATTCAAAACGTTTTGAGAGCAGGAAAACAACATAAAAACTGTATTCTGATGATGACTATTATTTTTTGTATTTATAGCTGTGGTTTTGAATGTAGCTACCTTGGTGAATATGTTCTGTGCAGACTCTGTATTTTGCTTTTCTACTTTAATTTGGGTGGCATTTGAGTGTTGCTACATATGTTTGTGAGTAATCCTATTTTGCTATTAAGAAATGTTTGCCAAAAAGTTCACTTCTACCATGATTCTAGAAGAAGCAAACATGTATAAAACTAAGAAATCTCTTAACCTCATTTAATGGAACAGCGAATATATAAACACCCATCTGCTCCTATTTTAAGCCTAACAGTGCTGCCTTCTCTTGTTTTTCTCTGCCACTTTTATTTCCTTAACTTGTTAAATTATATCCACATGGCTGGACACCTGTGCCTGCACAGAGCTCCAAGGTTTCCATTTGCTGCCATGTACATGGACTCCCGTGCTGAAGCAGAGACTCCCACATATGGGATTGCAGCTCATCCTAGCGAGGAATTGGCCAGTGGATCCCAGACCACACAGGGCAGAGCACCTGTACTGTGAAAGTCCCAAGTGAGAGTCAGTGTGTAGGCACACACGAAACAGAGCAAGAGAGAGCAAGACAGCCGTGCCTAAGGCAGAGTTTCGCTGTAACAGGGTTTGGTGGCAGCACTTGTGCAAGGTCTCCCAGTTCTCTGCCGTGCTACAAGCCAGATCAGGGAACTGAGCCAATTTACACAAACTAAAATACAGCAAAGATCTTTTAGGATTGTTGTGTTTGGTTTTTTTTTAAGCCTGATAGTTCCTTGATGATACAGCTGGGGCAAGCAGTGAAGGAGAAATAATTCAAACCGGTAAAATCTCTCCTCATCCTTTTTGCTTTTGGCAGAGCACATCATGTTTTCACTAGCTTTTTTAGCTCCAGGTTCAGAAAAAGACTTAAATGTTACCTGACTTTAAGCATGTTCCATTGACTTCAGTGGGGTAAGTCATATGAATATGCCTGAAGTTTTTTGATGGATCAAGCCCCAGTCTATAAGCATCTGTTTCATTATGAAAATGTAAGATGTTAAAGAAACTTTTTGTTGAAACTGGTTTCTGATCACATCCTGGATACATTCTATTCAGAGCTAATCTATCGATTCAGCTCATTTTTTTTCCTTTGTGTTACTCATTGATAAAACAAATAAAACTAGATGTATTACTTGAATAACAGATCCCTTCCTTTCTCCAGAGAAGTTCTCAAAATTAGCTTTTGTCTGAATTAGCTTAACTGATTTGAAATGAGATGAGTTTAACACTGGAGTAAAATAAGTTACTAGGAAGCTTAGTAAATAGTCACTCTCCTGGAGGTCATTGTGGTTGGTTGAAAAGAAAACATGATAATGGCATAGAATTAGACATATTCATTAACATCTGTTCTTGCAGCCTGTCTTCCCTTGTTCGTCCTTGAAATTTCCTCCCATTATAAGGTCTCCCCTTAAGCCTTATTTCTTAGAAAGAGACAGAGCAAATGCATAAGAGACATTTTGCATAAATAGGAAAGTAGAGATAACAACAGGTATGGATGCCTTCAGTCTAGAGCAATACAGTGCCATTTGATGGAGTCTTTCCGAAAGCTGGGTTCCATAATGCATTTGCAAAGAAAGTGAGTCATTGCCCATGGCCAAAGGAAATGTAGATTTATTGCAAACTCCACCAAAGGAAAAAAAAAAAAAAACTCTACAGGAGAAAGCGTTCTGCAGGTCTCCGAATGCTGTACGTAGGGTATTGGTATATTTGTCCTTCACTTTTTCAGTTCTCTGACCTGATTAGAAAAGCTTCAAATTTCTCAGTCCTTCAAGAGAGAGACTGTCAGCCCTACACTACTTCAGAAATTTAACAATAGTTTAAGAGGAATGAACTTTAAAATTAACAAACTCTGTAGGGTAATCCCTTATTTTTTCAATGCATAAGTCAGATTTTTATTTTTAATTGAAACTTTATTGTAATACGCTAATATTGGAACATAATGACAAATGGTGCCTGTAGCAGCTGTTTTTCTCAGCAGTTCCTCTGAACCACAGAGCTTATTCTGACATGGTTCAGCTCTGTGTCTTGATTCCACACCCTACACCAGCAAAACATTAAGTACATGCTTGACAATCAGCATCTGCTCAAGTCCTGTTAATTTAGATTTAAAAGGTCTTCCTGTGAATGCTATAGCAAGAAGATGACCTACTTAAGTAATAGTACTAATAAAATGTTGATTATTTGCCCATGTAACTGGGTACAGAACAATGGGTTTAAACATTTTATGCAGGAGCCTGTAAGTCATGTCTTGGCTGCTCATGTCAGCTGTACTAAAGCTGAAATGAGTTTGCACCTACAAGCTACAAGCAGAACTTTTTTTAGCCTTATCCAAAAGGAACAAAGCATGAACAAGTGCTTTACTGAATAGGGACTGATATAAAAACCAGACTTCAGCGTTAATCGTGGAGAAATGCCACAGCCTCCTCCAGGAGACTGTAAAGCAGGAGATTATTTCATTTTTACAAGTAAAGGCTTATTTAATCACCATAGCCATGATTTTATCATTATAGCTTGGTTTTGCTGGAAAAGCAGGGTATGGAAGATACTCAAGTCATGTACGTACCACGACCAGGCTGCAGCTGGACATCTGGCTATGTTACCACCTGAAAGGACGTAAGCATCTGTAGCCTTCCTCCACCCCAACCCTCTCAAATTCCTTCTCTGCTTTGGTGGTCAGGCAACCGTGGGGCTGCATGGTAAATTGGCTGGCAGAGGTGATCCTGCTGCAAATATCTAAATAACTATCAAAAAGAAAAAAGTTATCAGAATACTTGGATGATATTTTTATTGTGTCAATCCTAGGAGCAGTGTAGGCAGCATTTTCAAAAACTGAACAGCCAGCTGCTGAGCCAGTGTGTTTCTTGTAACCATAGTGCCTTTTATCAGCCCTGCACTACTGTTGTGCTACAGATTCAGCAGATAGCATTTTACCAGGTAGCAGTTGGCTTTGTTTGGCATTGACTATGGCAGACTCCTCCCCTTCTAGCAGCATTTAGAACAGAGCCTTTAACTGGCAGAAATCCTCCCTCCCGATATCCCTGAGTAACAATCAAATAGCCAGCAAAGGTCAGCCCTGCGGACCTGGCCTCAGCTATCAGCTCTGGAGTTTAACCAGGGCAGCACATACCGCATTTTGAAATGCCCACCCTTTGCTTTCAACATAATGATTTGCAAAGCTACACTGAAGGTTTACACATCGCTTTATGAAACACCTTTAAAAAGTAAAAACCTTACCAAAAGGCATTTAGTCTGAAACCTAATCCCCCCAAAATACTAAATTGTTAGGTTACGTGAAAGAGAGAGAGAAGGAATTTGTACAGGGAAGAACATTATCAAGAAACTTCCAGACCTAAAACTGCCCCGTGGTATCACAAAAACAGAATACTCTTCTTGAGCGACAAAACTGTGTTTGTCTAGTCTGTTAGTGGTTTCAATAACTTTTTGTTTTGTTGTTGTCCTGTAATAAGAATGCAAGAGTTGCTACTGACTCAGTCCAATATTATTTCTCTGATATAGTAGCATGAGATTCTCCAGAGATGATATGAGAAACCTTGTAATGATTGCACAACAACTTGCTTATGGCAGCAGCTGCATCATTCCTAGCAGAAGTTAGTTTATTCCTGCTCTTAACGCTTGTAACTGAATAATATCCTGAATTTATATAAAATCTGCAGCAGCTTGTTGTATAAGAACCAAGCATTTTTGCAATACCAGTATCCAAACAGTGATTGTCATAGTTATTCTGCCAACACCCAATCAGCTGTAATACAAGCTTTATACTGAAATGAAGAGTAGGAGTTTGAAGAGATGACATTATTGACTCACATATTTATCTCCTACAAATCAAGAAGGTCAATGTCAGATTAGTATTAAATGTTTAAATTAAATGTCATGAGGATAAATATGTAAATACTGTTAATAAATATGTACATTTCATCACTAGCTGTGAGGTAAATATTGCTGTAAGTTCAACACATTTTGTAGATATTTTTTAAAATATCACTGAGAAAATTACTACTGCTGTATGGAAACAATCCAGATTGGTTTTCGTATTTTAATTAGCAGTTTTTAATACCCTAGCCAAGATAAACTAATGGGTACTTTAAAATACGTTGGACTAGTTAAAGATCTGCCTTGCATCCCGGAATTACAAAGGGCTTATAAGAAACACACTCTTAAAAAGGAAAGTGTTAAAAATAAATATTCAGTGTAAATTCAGAAGAGTAAATATACCAGTAGACACATTTTGTGTATAATAATTGAACTCATACCAAGAAAAGATCCCCTGCACCTAGTAGAAGTACCGATCCTGTAGATTTACTTCAGTAGCCACAAAACAAAGCTCTGTGGAGTAAAAATTTTTGATGACTATTTAAAGATCAGATCTGATCTCTGCACTACATTGGTACACTGGGTAGTGAGAACTTCTCAAGCAGAACCCTTCTATGACCAGGATATCGCCTCACCCCAGACAAGACCATTCCTGCATTGCTGTATGTGGCCAAATGGATGACAATAAGGTAGGCTGAACATCTTTCTGCAGGAGCAAGTAGAACTGAGACAATCGAGTACCATTTCTCCAGTTACATGAAATCTAAAATAACTTTATATTCTGAATACAAAATAAATTGGTTGCCAAAAGATTCTTAAGTGCTAGAATAGTTAATTGAAGTCCATTTAGGGCTATGCAAATAATATGGGAGAGAAAAATATAATTTCGCTCAACTCAAACTATCTGTTGTTTTTCTGTGTTGTGAAAACATATCAGATCAAATGAGATGTTTTATTCTACATAAATAATAAACCTAGCAGAAAAATATCATGAAATTTGAAAGTATGGGGTAACAATATCACAGCTGTACAAAAAATACAGAATATTCTCAATTACTAATCAAAACTGAATATATAGCTATCCAGACTTTGTTAGTTCCACTAATGTAAACCACTGTTATTCCAGTGAAATAATTTTTCTGTTTTGGACATGAAAAAAATGACACATAGTGAAAGGCAGATAGAGAAAGGCCGATCTAAAATGCTGAATATTGTAGCTGTCCTCAGAAATGGAGAAAATAAATTGAGTCATACCATCCTTATCAAAAGGAGCTATTATGTATTAATTCCTCATCATGTGTATAGACTTCCTTAACTTAATTGAAACCCTGGCTCATTCAAAAATATTTTAACATGTTCAAATGCTACAGCAAACATTTAAGAGGCAAAAATGTAATATTCCCTGGTAGGTCAGCAAACAGTACCTGGAAAGTGAGAACTTTCTAAATTACTTTTCATAAATCTTATGACTTTGTTTATGTGCTTAATATAGCACTAGTTATTAATTAATTGCTTCCTTTCTTTCCAATTCCAAAATCATCTGTTGGCAGTGTGGAATAGACAAGCAAAGGACACTAGTGCATGTGCTAAACTGGCATGTTTGGGCTGGGAGAGTAAACAAACAAAAATCAGTGGTAGCTACTTAACCTTTTCTGGCCAATAGAAGATATAAAATACAGGTTATAATTCCACCTGATTTTCTCTAACAGCATAACAAGCTGAAGTCAGTTCTGATACCCTCCCACTCTGTTATGATGTTTTCAATAAAGAGGTATGATTTTACTTTGCCTCTCCACAAATAGTTCAGTTATCGTAATGGGGTGAACTGCAAAGAAGACAATGAAAAGCATGACTGGAGGCAAGATGAGCCACTCAGGAGGCCAGGGTTATCTTAAACCAGATTTTACTGCTAAAGAAAATGTTGGGAATTGTCACTTCCAGTATAGTCAGGGAAGAAAACTTCTTCTGGGAGTGGTTTTGGCAGCTAGGCAGCAGTTCCCCCTGGTGACTGGTGCCATCTCCCAACAGATGAGTCGTCAGATAGAGCCCAACAGAAAATAGGGCTTTTTTTGGCTAACGACAAAAGGAAAGCTGGTGCAGAACAGCAGGAAGAAACTACTTGCAGAGAAACGAGATGGAGACATCACAGCAAAGCTCCCCTGTGCGGAGACCTGCAAATTCAGTGCCCCAGGGAAGTCGACCTGAACCAGGAGAATCCTGCTGAGTAGAAAGAGCAACGAAGCGAGGAAAAGTACATCAGTCTATTGCTGTACACACCTGGCTAATGCCAAAGGTAGTATTTTTGGAGTGGGGAGTGGAGGGACTTTAAAAAGACTACACTCTTTGAGAAGTTGGAGAATCTTCCTTAACAGAAAGTTAAGCAAGGTTGATTGCATCATATAGGTACCTGGTGTATGGGGAAACACATCTACTTTTTATGCCTTCACTTTTGTGAGCCAGAAGGTAGGATAGGCCACCAAGGAAAGAGTGTGGATGCCACATATCAAATAAGAATATTTACAATAATATAATTTCTACTGTTTAAAAATGCTTTGAATTTCACCAAATAAGGAAATTTGGTTCTGAAAATATATGACCAGATAAGTGAAAGCACATTCAAAGATGACATTGTAGTTTCACTTTCAGATAGAATAAAATTTTCAGCACCTGAAAGATCAACCAAGTGCAGTGAAATGAGAAAGTACCACTATGGGTGCAGAAAATGTCTTACCTTTTATACTGGAAGATGGTACAGAAAATTGGATTCAAACTAAGTTGGAGAAGACAACATCAATCATCAGTCATTTTACATTCTGACCGAGTACAAGAAACCGAGTGCATGAATGTTGGGTCATGCGATAAAAGAAATGCACTGTCAGACCCCTGACCTGCAGGTCAAGGTATATGATAGGAAAAGTGGATCATGGCATGACATGAGCCCAGGATCCTTTCCCAGATGCTGCACAATTCCAGCATTCACCAGGCAACGTTTGTCAGTAGGTCAGTCTGCTACATCTGGAGTGGAAGAGAAACTATAACTGAACTAGAAAAGTATTACCTGCAAACCCTGAAATTGGGCAGTATGAGAGAAACATAAATGTGTAAATTGTGCATAAAGTTGAAATTTGACAGATCTGAAAATAGGTTTCTCATTCTTTTTTATTATATAATAGCAGAAATTGTATAGGCACCAGTAAAAAAAGGAATCCTCATTGTATCCTCTGTTTTCCCAGTAAATAGTACCAAATAGACTTGACAATTACTTTCTGTATCAGCCAACTTTGGTGCAGCGAACTGTTCCTATATAGAGAGTTAACAATGGTGCAGGTTTATACATGAACTTTCTACTCATGTCAGGAAAAATCTGTCATCTATCTTCTGTCAAAAAAGATGTATTATAGAAGTATAGAAGTACACTTTTACACTTTTTACTGCAGAAGTAAGTAGAAACTTAGGTTAGTTTAACTTAACTTAGAAGCTTGCTCCAATCAGACTCCCTGTGCTGAGAAAGCTTTGTATAGTTTCACATACTGAGTGTGTGGTTCTGATTTGAGCATTACCTCAGAGAAACCTTGGCCATTTTGCTGGATTTCCTATTTTTATAGGTGTGACCAAACTACACTGTGATTTCACAAAACATTGGATCATAAAGTAGTTTTCATAAAGCCACAGAGTATCAAAGCTATGAAGGACTGATTTAAAAAGTAAAGAATTATTATCAACAGTTCACACAAAGCTTAAAATGTATCTTTTCCCTTTACATACACATGGAACTTTATAGTTCATAGCTCCTGGATTGTGGTGACCTTTCTATAAGGAAAAAGAATTTTTCTGTAATGGAAAGCTTGAATTTTAAATGAAAAATAACCATGAGGAATTCTTAATGTTTTCTTTTCCCAACCTCTGATGGGAAAAAGAAAAGGTATCACATTTAAGCAGCAACTGAAATAGGAGGTAAGACATTTTTATAAGAGAGTTTTGCTCTACTGGGAAAAAAGTTTATGAAAAAAGTAAATGATGCAGAATTGTCCTCTTCTGTAGTTAGTCAACTATTTACATTTGTTCTTGGGATTTTGGGAAGAAAGCCACCTCAATCAATAGAGAAATTTTTGTAGCTATAGCTTGAAAAACTCCTTACTACCATTAGGGACAACAGCTAATGACTATCGATTGTTAAACACTTAAACTGATTATTTTATCTTCAAAAAACATTAAATAGAATTGCCTGAAAATAGAAGAACATGAGTGGCATTTTATTCCAGCTCTATCCACCTCAATGTGGGTGTCTATTTTTGCAGCAGATATCTAAGTCAATAGAGATAAAGACCATGTAGTCAATGGCGCATAAAGAACAATGTGGTAGGTCAAATGTAGATGACTCTTTTAAGATGAGCTGAATACCTCTCCAACCTCCACCCGTGCTATTGATAAGTTCTCTAGAGACTGTAATGAGAGCTCAGATTACTACATCTAAGTGTCTTTATGTGGAACTAAATCCCACCTCATAACTGTATGCAATGCATGTGCACAGGAATGATGCAACTTCTTTTGAGTTCTTGCCAGGATCACTCAAGCTCCAAGCCAGAAACAGTACTGTTTGCAGACACAGAACCCAGATAAGGGGCAGGAAATACTAGGTCATACACAGTGGCACTGACTTGTGTCCAGCTGTCTTTGAATGTGGACAGAATAGGACGTATCTGTCTGCATCCCACTGAAAAATAGATTACATTACAGATTCAGTGTTCTTACCTCACTGCCTCTCCAGAGGATATAAGCTTAACAAGACTAGGAGCTCAGCTCCCAACAGAGATAACAGAAGCTCAGCTGATGTGGAGCCTGGGAATGGAAGAGGCCATCAGCTGAAGAGTAAAGGTCAAGGTTGGAGAAGACAAGGAAAAAGGCTTTTTTCACTTCTCTTTTCCTGCATTTTGAGATGCCAATATGAACTGAGCATCCATGACCATGAATGTAGCAAATAGCTGAAAAGTGGTTAAACTAAATTTGCTGTTATTCACCTCTAATTTAAATTGCACTGTGAAGGTAGATACACACATGCACATACTACTCCCTGTCCAGGGCTTCTGCATACCCTAAGTTAATATGGTTGATCTCTGTGTGAGAATACAGCATACAAACAGACATAAATCTGTGATGACAAACAGGTAAACAGGTTCATAAGAACAGCCTTACCTAGAGACTGTGAATTTACATTGGACACTGTGGGAAGATGCATGGAATTTAAGTTATAATTGTGAAATAAGCAGAAAATGACAGTTACAGTTGCGGTATAGCTGCTTATCAAGGCTATGCCTGTGTGCACACCCAGCATACTTAGTCATTAATACCCCGGGTGATTGATTGATCTTCTGGATGCCTTCAGGTAGACTGCTGCAGAAAAGCATTCAATGTATTTTTAGAGAAGCTCTCTGGGTGGGAATTTCACACAGTCCCAGAGACTCTCTCATGCTGGAGACCAATAGGCATTACCTATGTGCTTCAATGTACGCTTCAGCTATCGTCCTGGGTGGAGAATCTGGCTGTCCCAGAGACTCTCCTAGGTAGCTCTTGCTGTAGAATTCACCAAACTGTACATAGAAAAGCTATGTTAGAAGAATATAAAATAGTCAGAAGAAGCTCTTCCTGCAGGTGCAGTAATGATCATGTAGCAGAGAACAGCTGTACATAGATAAATAAGCTAGGAGATGTTCTGTAAGTAGCTTAAAATAGTCAGTAGCAGTGGATCATGCTTATGCTGAAATGGTCATGCAGGACCACAGGTCAGCTGGATTATAAAACTTGTTTAGAATGACAGTTTGGGGAGTCTCACCGGATTCAGTTGAAGATGTTGTTCCAAGGACTCCTGCCACCATCTGGACAGAGATTGACCATCCTGTTCAGGAGAGCTGATCTCCCGTGTGAGCATTACCCTATGCCAAAGCTTGCAATCAATTAGCCTTTTTTAACAACAACAACAAAAAAGGTCATTAATTCTTTATCAACACCAAGAACAAAAGCTTTCTGTGCAGTGTGAAGTGTATGCCATACCTTTAACCAACAAGAGAGGAACACTCGCTTGTATAGACAAAGCTTTGCTGAAGGCTGACTACTACCTTCCCATAAGGAGAATTTAAGTCATTCAGATGCCTTGTACTAGCTTTCTGCAGAAGCTTTAATTTCCTCCTGAAATAAGTGTTTGTTTTATAACTAATTTATTTGGACTGAAGTTAACAAAGCACATTTGTAAACTTCTACATCTTGAAGTGTTTAATTTGTGTTATGTCTGCTCAGGACCCTTCTGCTATAAAATAATTAGGAAGAACAGAGAAAAACTGTGACAATCCTAGTTACATTTATAGTTAAAAGGCGTTGTTTCTCATTTTGAGCTTTGCCATTTATATGTCTTAAGAGTGAACAGTTATGTGGAAAAACAGTAACTGCCGTGCCAATTTTTACTTGAATGAATTGAGATACATGCTAGAAGCTAGAACACTTTATGAATGTGTCTTTTTATATGCTACAGTGTGCGCCTTGGAAATTTTACAAAAATTATGCCATCTGGTTATCCATTTGCTCATTATCAGCCATACAGTGAAGAGGAAAAAAATGTAGCTTGTTCAGCCTCACTAGATTCAAACTAAATCAAAAGTGCAATTTGTTTGATCTAGTATAGTAAGATATGTCTGCTGGGATTGATTAAAGTAAAAATACTGACTGCTACATTCCTGGAGTATATTTCATTATCAAAGATTTTTCATTTAGTTCTTTGAATATAATATGAAGATAAAAGATAAAACCATTGTGTCACTCTCTAAATCCTTCAGACCAATATTTATAAAAATTGAAAGGAGTGAAATGAATGAAGATGCCTGTAAATTAATTTACACACATAATAAATCCTGTACACGGGAGTGCCTAACATTCTTTGACAGATTTAAGAATTTTATTTTAAGCCATTACCAAAAGGGTGCTCATGATGCAAAAAATATAGAAAGTCTTCAATATCTTTTATATGAATACTATAGAACAATTATGGCACATATTATCCATGACTGAAAGAGACTGTTTATTGACAAAAGTAATAGATTAATTATTCAACAGATATAGATTTATGAAATTCCACTGAAAATGCAGTAGCTACAATATATCAGCAGAAAATCAGGTACTTGTCTATCTTTAATATATTAGATTGTTTTATTTTGTTGATTTAAACCTTTCAAATATCAAATTCTTAAAACTAGACTTTAAACTGAATGAAATACTACTCAATTTTACAGTTGATAAATATATGTCACTTAGGATGGAATTCATCTCACATACATGCATCCTTCCAAAAGCCTGTATCCTATCACAGCTAGTTAAGATTAAATAAAAAACACACAAAGCAAAGACAGTGAATCAAAAAAATTATTATTTCGGGTTAGTTTTAAACTTGACCTAATAAATTATTTGTGTCTCTTCCTTAGAACTGAATTTATAAAATAGGGTTGAAGGTCTTATTTTGCTTCCACTCCTTTTAGCACTGAAGTGAGGACACCTATCTGGACTGTCAATGGCTAAGGCTCAAATTTCTCACCTATTTAATTCAGAGAGAATGGAGCTCTTGGAAGAGCTTTGTTCACTCATCTACTACCTATAGATTGGATTGCAAGCTAGAAAGTCAGGAGTGCCTTCTCTTCACTTTTTTCCCCCACTCTCTTCAGCTAATTTGCCTTCTCCTATTCGTCAGATAACAGTTTTGAAAAAATGTTAAGTCTGTTGAAATCACATTTTTCCAGGAAATGGGAAAAAATGCAGTGTGTCAGGCCCTAAAAGGCAGAACTGTGTCATAAACTTTTGTGGCACACCAGCCAATGTGTGAGGTTAAATATTTCCATCCCATCTGGTGCCCATGTCTTACATCCATTTTAGTCCACTCCTTACATTGTACACATTACCATGATATCTGTACAACAAAGGACAATGATGACTAGTTATATTGCACTGAACAAAGTCAAATAATTTTCAGGACCAAATGAATCACTACATGTGGATACTATTGGAGGCCAAGGCTTATGAAGTCGTACTTGAAGAAAAAATGAAGAGAAATTTCAAACTTTGGATAGAAAGTACTTATTGATTTTTTTCAGTCATTAAGATGTTGTTTAATTACATCAATTTTCCAGTTTCTATTAAATAAACATAAGATGTTAGTTTTCATATTATGCCATGAATATTAGCCATTGGACATATTCATCATTAGTTTAAAATATGAAAACACTAACAATAGTTTTGGGGAGGCACAATAGAAAGAATATGAGAAATATGCTAATTAGTGAAATCCTTAACTGCTACAAATCTCTTGTTTCACAGCTTATAAAGATTCTAGTTTGTTTTCTGGCAATACTTGCTTAGCAGTGGGCTAACACAGATGAGATCATTGTTCAAACCATATTTATGATTTGATTCATATATAGTTTTTGTCAAATCCTATTTGCAAGTTAGTCTTTGCTCTTCACGGTGCTCTAATACTTCAGTAGGACAATATTCTCTTTGGATCTGTTGGTCTTAAGAGATCAAGCCTTTTCCTTTTCCCCTCTCCCTTCTCATAAAAATAAATCCAAATGATACTGATATGTCTTTATGTCAGAGGCTGGGAAAGGGAATGAGAAATCAGCTTGCTACCACTTGAATTTGTTTAAGATAGAGAACAAATATCCATGCTTTCAAATCACAAATTTAACTCGTCCCTCACTATTAGCAATATCTTTCCACAGAATAATTCAGCTGAATAGTTTTTGCGAAGAAGTATATTTTCACATTTTACAAGGGGATAATAAAGAGATACACCTTTTATTTTTCGTAGCATCTCTCAAAACTTCTTAAAGATATTTTAATCTAAAATGAAACAACAAACTCCAAACAAACAAACAAAATTGCCCACAAGAGTAGGAACTGCTCAAGGTTATTGTAAAATATGTTTTGCTTTTTCTATTCTTTAACTTACCATTCATACCAGCAGAACACTGATCCTATTTTCGTTAGGCTGACTTACCATAATATCTGTCAGACACTCTTACTTTTGCTATTCAAGTACTGCCTGCTATATGTTAGGCTAGTTAGTTCTGCTGTCTGAAATCAAGTGTTTTCTATCTTAATTTTCATTGCATCGCTTGGATACTTTGTGAAAGAGACAAAGCAAACACTGCTGCTTTATAGATCAGAGTGCCATGCTGTAGCTACTTGCTAACGCAGCACAAGAGCACATCATGTTCAAAAGAGAAACAAAGCTGTAAGGCTCTCATTTGAAAGACAAAGTGGTACCATTGGATGAAGATAACTGATGAAGGCATCCCTGATTAATGTAGGACTTACTTGAATACTCTTCAGTTGGCCAGCTGGACCTGTGCCATGGTATGTTTGTATAAAATAACCTGAAAACATCATATGGAGGTCGAATCTTCCTTGATAAGTTGGGCAGCAGCAGTACCGCATATGTAGATACTGGCAGGACTGCTGGAGGCCCTGCTTCCTTCTGGCACATGGTACTCCCTGCTCTGCTGACATTAGCAACTCCTGTAATGACAACCCCATGCTTGCACTGAGAAAAGGCACATAACATAAGCGTTGTGCAGAACTGGCCTCATAAGGAGAGGACTGGAGAAGAGAAAAGGACTCCTTTTACTGAATGACAGGTCACATTCCTCCAAGGCAAAGCCTCTGCTCTCCTGCTGTATCGTGATCTTGCAGTTATGTCTGTCACCTGAAATCTTTTAAAGGGGCTCCCCTCTTGGAAAAGCTGTGCAGCTCCAAGTTAAATGTTCCTTCTTGCCATAGCCCAGGGAAATCATTTGTGAGTGCGGCTGCTCAGTTTTCTGCCTTCCTCTGGCAGCTCCATAGAGACAGTTTTCCAGGCTCCTCTTACACTGGAGGGGACTCACTGGCTCTAGTACCAGCACGGGAAGTGTCTTCTGCCTCAGATTCATGTAGGAGAAGGAAAACATTCAACCTACTAACTAAGAGATACCATGAACAAGTTACCTTACTGTAGCTTCCAAGCTTGCGATGACTGAAGAAAAAATACAATTTCATAGAATTCTTGGCAGCCTAAAGCACAAAGTTTTCATTCCCATCAAAAGATGTTCACAGAAAAAGACTCACTGAATTTATTCAAAACTTTTGTCAAGATACTTTAATTAACATTTCAGCAAAATACAAAATAGCTAAATGTGATAAATGGCATATTCGAATACAGTTTATATTTTGCTGTATACCTATCAAGTCCCTTTAACCAAATGGGTCTGTAGAAGCAGCACAAAGACATGTAGGGTCTGAGGCTGTGGTGGTAAAGTACACATAAGTTTAACACATAGTCTAAACTTTTTTGTTCTAAATTTTGAGACATTTTGAAATTATAACGAGAAACTATAGGGTAGGTGTCTGGCTCTGTAACTCCACTTCTTGGTTCACTGAAAGGACAAGATGCATCATATTAGGTGTACTGCACAAAGTCATAGGTATCTTATCATCCCTTACTAATAAAAAATGCCAGCCATGTTTTTTTTTTAGGATGAAGATTTTGCAAAGGGCAAACTTTAATCATGCCTGAAGTCAGTAAAAGGCTTCCCTTTACATTGGATGTGTAAAGGAAATAGTAATTTTGCAAATAGCTTTTTAAAAACACATTTTATCCCTTCCTTTGGAGCTCATTTTGTTCCAAATGTTCCTCTATCTTGCCTTGTGCTCTCTGCAGCAAAATAATGTAAACTGGATTGATATATTTTTAAAACCCACACTTTTATCTGCATCTCTAGAGTACTATCATTGCTCCTCCAGCATTCTTATTCTGTTTATGAAGAAACAAATATAAGATAGAAAGTGAAATCCTGAAGTCAGATGAGATGTTGCGCTTGACTTTTGTGAGATCATACCCTTGAGAGAACAAAGCCTTATTGGAACTCCATTATCTAAACTAACATACGTTCCTGCATAAGAATGGGAAGAAACTTGGCCGATAAGGGGTGAAAAAAGATGAGAAAACCAGCTATGTGCACCTTTCAATCCCACTGAAGTCTTGTCATGACTACTACATGCTCAGGTCTTCATTGCACAATTCCTTGTTTAGGCAACCATGAAAGACTCAATTTAAGCTCCTACTTAAAGTTATAGAATTAAACAGGTGCAAAAGCACCATTAATATAAGTAGATACACCACTATGAACCTTATTATAATTGGTCCAGAATTATCAGTAAGATCTATTGCAGAATTCTGCTATAGGCAGCTTCTATATTCATAATGTGCAAGTTTCTCCAAGATAAGTGAGAAAACAAAATGATGGCAACTCCAAAGGATAAACAAGACAAGGAAAACCAATGATCCAAATAAACAAAACATATCACAGAAGACTGGGACTGCTAAAATTTGGAGATTATATGTGTATAACAGGATAAATCCTAAGCAGATATTATGCAGATTAAAGTCAGAAAATTGTCAGTGACAGTAAAAAGTAAAGACTTCAATGCATATGTAATAGGAAGCTTCCTTTCACTGAGAGTTAGAATAAACAGACATGGCAATGATCCACATTGTAGTCATCATATAAATGCTTGTCTCATTATACTCCTCGCTAATAAGCCCTCTTCTGCCACAATTAAAGGGCGTAAGAGAACTTACCAATACTGAATATGCCACCATTCTGCTATTTCAGTATCAGAGCTGATAAAGCAGTTTAACCAAAAAAAAAGAAAAAGAAAAAGAAAAAGAAACAGAAGAAAGCTTTCAAAGGAATATTTCTGCCTTTCAGCAGATGGTGCATACCTTGCATGTTTAGTGAAGGAATTTAAATAAAGACTTATAAAAGAATATCTTTCTAAGTACCTGTAGGCTTTAGAATTCTTAAACATATTTGATTTAATATTAATATAGTATGTTTTACGGGATGATTTATTTGATGTAGTAAGTAATTTATTTGATCCAGTATCTCTCACATAATACATGACATACCTGCCGTGACAGACAATATATCTAATTCAGTAAGGCAAAAGTTTAATTCTACAGCTTCTTTGCTCTTCCAATTTTTTTAATAAAGATATATTTTATTACATCACAATATATTAATTTCAATTTAAACTATATCAAGTCTAGCACTATATGCATTAAGATAAAGCAAACCAAGCTCAATAGTGAAAAGAAAAAACAGAATAAAAGTGCTCTGCAAATGTGCTTGCGTATAAACCATTTGATTTCAATATGCTACACTTGATAAGTGATATTTGCAATTAGCTATAATTCAACAGCTGCTACTATTCATGAAAATATCAGCAATTTTTAAAGTGCAGTGAATGCATATTAGCACTTTACTATTACTTATTTGTTAAAAATAATGTCATGCAGCTGAAGAATAGAAACATTATCATGTATCCATTCACATGTATCGAGTTTTCAGACATTTGCAATTCACCTAGAGTCTGAAAATTGTCATCCAAACTGTTTGATGAATATTTTAGTATAAGCAATACATTTCTAGACTAGGAATGATCCAAAAAAAAGATATAAAACTTTCTGTCTGCTTATGCCATTCAGTGAGATTTTATCAATATATGCCAATTGTTTTGTGTTTCAATTTAGATGATAAATATATTTGTTCTTTGAAAGAATTGCTAAACTTTGAATTATATTGCATTCTGAATCAGAATGAAAATTAAAAGGCTTGCAAAACTGAATATTTGAAAAACATGCTTATAGAATTATATGAATTCGTCAGATCAAAAGCACACAAGACTGTGTGAGGGAATCTGAGCAAAAACTAAGTACAACTGGAAAGTACATTATGTTTAATGCTACACCTTTAAAAATTGTTCAGTTTTGACAAAACTGCATTTTTGTTTAGCAGGGTAAAAAACCCTCAGCAAATCACTGGTTTTTTTTTAACCAATCCTACTTCACACTTTGCTTACTGTCTTGATATAATATTAATAATTCCTGCACATGTAAAAGGGAAAATCACAGCTCAGATTTTTCCAAATCATAATTTATCCATCAGCACACAAAAGTACTGTAGTTCAAACCTGTAGCATCAACGCCTTGCTATGTATAGGTCTAAGACGCATTACCTTGTAAATTTAGAATTAAGTGGAATGCAAGCTGGGAGATCAATAAACTCATTCCACGCCCACAATTGGATACATGACATTTACTGTATTTTACTTACAGAACCAGAACATTCAAAATCTGTAGCATCTATACATTTATTCCTTTAATATGATATCATTACGTTTGAAAGAGAGGTAGGTACAATGCCAAAGATTCAGCTTCCATTGATTGGGGCTTACAGCTGAACCACTCTTACAAGAACCGCTTGTTGAGAAACAGCTGTTACACCATCACAGTTATGCCTAGAGCTGTCACGCCTAGCGTTAGCATTTATTGAATGATAAAATAAACACGCTGAAGCAGAAGACTCAGATTCCCCAAACACTTTCTCTCAAATGAAACTAGAATGAGATTTAACTCACAATAAATAAGATAGGTATAATTTATGTGCTAAAGAAAATTTCTTTAATTTTAGAATAACTCCATAAAATTTTAGCAACATACGAAGAAATCTGCAACAGAGAATATCTATGGAAGCAGGCCATGTGCCAGCACAAAATCAATACAAAATCTGCTGACTATTATAAACAGAAATAGACCATTTTTAAATGTCACCCAGAAAACCTTAAAAGAAAGGTTATCATTTTATGAGTGAAATTCTGTCATATCGATATTTTGTTTCTCAGGAAACTGCATGAGCAGGTTAAAATACTTCCAAGATATCAAAATTCTTAAGAATGCTGACTAAATAATGCCATTGCATTGCATTTCAAGATTTTCATCAAAAGAATATATGCAGATGTTCCTTTAATCGAGCTATAACTTTCTTTTTTTGTGCAAACTCAGAATTCTTCTTTTTGAGTCAAGATACAAAATTTCAATGTTTGCATCCTGCTGTGAGAGACTATCTCAAAGTATGGATGCCTAGCACTTTATTTTTATTTTATTCTTATCATTATTACTATCATCATTGTTTTAAAATCAATATAAAGATTGTAAATTCATTGCTTGGCACCTCCCATATTTCATCATGCATGCTGTTTGATAATTAATCTGGATTTGGGTACTTTAGTGGATTTTAATAAGAAAATGGAGAGACATAATACTGTTGTAGTTAAAGATCTGACTAACACTAAGAAAATCAAGGATCGTATTGGGGTTACAAATATGACTGACACAATATATTCAAATGAGTAGATGCTAACTAGTACAGTAGATAATCAAAAGAAATTACGAGTCTCACACTCCTAAAGATTTGTAATCCTTTTGATTTTGAACTAACTAAGGAGCAGGTAGATTCCTTTCAATTCAAGATCCAAAGTAGTAAACAGACATATGAATTAGAGTGAGAAATGCAGAGTAATTCACTGAAACTAAGGTATGTCCACACTGCACAATAAAATAGTAGCAGAGCTAATTAACCCGAAACATTTTGACAAGACGTAATTTTGTTACTGGTCTGGTAGTTACCTGTGACACCTCCGCAAGGCATCATATTTTGCTCTGTAGCAATTGCAATTTTCTTTTCTTTTTTTTTTTTTTTTTTTTTTTATGGAGCATTTGAGTGATCTGGTTTAATAAGAACCCCACAAAGAGAATACAATTCAGCTCTAAGTCTGCGGAATTTCAGTTACATCTCCAGGGAAAGTTCTGTAACTAAGAGGCAAAAGACTATTTTGGCCAGGATCCCTCCTGCTGAAATTATGCCTCTTAAAAAAAAATCTAGTGCCATAAAGAGCTCTGAGTCTTGATTCTAGGGGTTAGGAAACTTTCCCAGAAGTGAGGAGTCCTGGGTGTCAGTTTCTCTCCCCAGCACCTATTCTGCAATAACCAGACCAAATCCTCTCAGATTGGAAAGGGAACTGAAATAGATTTTCCTAGTACCTGGATGATAGATTAGATTACTACACAGAATAGGACAAAGGGACTCACAAACATATCACTGATGTTTTCCTTCACTTGTCTGGAGGAGTATTTAGACACTGACATAGGTTAGGCATGAGATAATACTCAAGCTGGGAAACTTCAGTGATTAAAATAAAATAAAATGAATAAAATAATAGTAACATGTAAGTCCTTCTCAATGGTTCTTGAGTAAGACCTTTTCATCATAATTCTAGATATAACCAAAAGAATTGCTAGGCAGAGGCCTATATAAGAGCCAGGCCTAGAGCGCAGCTCCCAGAGCGCAGCCAACAGAGGCAGTGAACAGACGCAGCAGTTTGCGCAGCAGTTTGTGCAGAAGGGCGCCAGAAGGCAAAGAAGGCACCTCTCCATTTTGCACAGTGGTGTGTCCTTTCCCAGGGCATGGTCATGACACGCCGCAGAGCACGTTCCCCAGTGGCTGCGGGAGGTGCTGCATTGGCTGTGTCTGAGGCTTCAACCCAGACAGACCCTCAGACAGCAGATGCAGCTCTGCAGGTGTCAGGCTGCAGGGAGTGCCTGGGGCCTCTCTGTGGGGCCTGGGCTGACAGTCAGCTCTCCTGTGTGAGGTGTGCTGTGGTTGACCAGTTGCGTCACCAGATAAAGGAGTTATGGGAGGAGGTTAGTAGGCTGCGTAGCATCCGAGAGGATGAGCGGGAGATTGACAGGGCGTTCTTGGAGACTGTTCAGCTCTGGGAGTCCCCAGCCCCCACTGCAGCGGAGTTGTCAGAGGGCTCAGCACCGTGTGTAAAGGTGCATCATAACGCTGTTGAAGAGGGCTGGAAGCTGGTGACCTCTCGTAGAAGGAGAAAGGCTCTTGCTCCTCCTCAAGAGTTGCCTGTGAAGAACAAGTTTAGCACCCTCCAACCCAAGGAGGAGCTGGGCATGGCTCCAAGGGAGGCAACTGGCCTGGCAGGCCCTGTGCCGTGCAGGAACCCCCGGAAGAAGCGGCGAGTGATTGTTGTGGGTGACTCCCTGCTGCAGGGGACAGAGGCACCTATCTGCCGACCTGACCTCTTGTCCAGAGAGGTTTGCTGCCTGCCAGGGGCTCGAATAAGAGATGTCGTGGAAAGGCTGCCAAGGCTTGTCCACACGTCGGACTACTACCCTCTGCTGATCTTCCATGTGGGTGCTAATGACACGAAAGGCAAACTGGAAACCATCAAATGGAACTTCAGAGCTCTGGGAATGGTGGTCGAGGGTCTGGGAGCCCGGGTCATTTTCTCCTCAATCTTGCCTGTGAGGGGAAAGGACAGGAGGAGGAGTAGACGAGTTTTCCAAGTTAACAACTGGCTGCGCCGCTGGTGTTGGCAACAGGGCTTTGGTTTCTATGACCATGGGACCCTGTTTGAAGATCAACAGCTGATGGGGAGTGATGGGACAAGCGGGGCACGCATGTCTTTGCCAACAGGTTGGCCAGCCTGGTACGGAGGGCTTTAAACTAGGCAAGATGGGGGAAGGGGAGTGGTATAGTGGCAGGAGAGTCAGTAAAACACCGCTCAAGTCAGGATGCCTCCAGCGGGTGCATACAGCCAGGGGAGACAGCATGCGACATGGCTATGGAGGATCCTCTTGCACCTCTCCTGGGAAGCTTGCATGCTTGACTGGCTCTCTGACATGCCTGTATACAAATGCACGCAGCATGGGGAATAAGCAGGAAGAGTTAGAGATCTGTGTGCGGTCACAGGGCCATGATCTCATTGCAGTGACAGAGACAGGGTGGGATAGTTCACATGACTGGGATGCTGTCATGGATGGCTATGTGCTTTTTAGAAAAGTCAGGCCAGGAAGGCGAGGTGGAGGAGTTGCCCTTTATGTGAGGGAGCAACTAGAATGTATGGAGCTCTGCCTCGGGGCGGATGAAGAGCAAGTTGAGAGCCTATGGGTAAGGATTAAAGGGCAGGCTAACATGGGTGACACTGTTGTGGGGGTCTACTACAGGCCACCTGACCAGGAGGAAGTCATCGATGAGGCCTTCTACAGACAGCTGGAAGTAGCCTCACACTCACAGGCCCTGGTTCTCCTGGGGGACTTCAACCACCCTGATGTCTGCTGGGAAGGCAGCACAGCTAGGCACAAACAGTCAAAGAGGTTCCTGCAAAGCATTGATGATAATTTCTTGACTCAGGTGGTGGAGACGCCAACGAGGAGAGGTGCAATGCTAGACCTTGTACTAACGAACAAAGAAGGTCTAGTTGGAGAGGTGAAGGTTGGGGGCAGCCTTGGCTGCAGTGACCATGAGATGGTGGAGTTCAGGATCCTGCGAGGAGGGAGCAGGGCAAGGAGTAGGATTGCAACGCTGGACTTGAGGAGAGCTAACTTTGGCCTCTTCAGGGACCTACTTAGGGGAATCTCATGGGGTAGGGCCCTGGAGGGAAGAGGGGTCCAAGAAAGCTGGTTAATATTCAAGCGTCACTTCCTCCAGGCTCAGGATCAGTGCATCCCTCTGAGTAAGAAGTTGAGCAAAGGGGGCAGGAGACCTGCATGGATGAGCAAGGAACTCCTGGCAAAGCTCCAGCAGAAGAAGGAAGTGTACAGAATGTGGAAAAGGGGACAGGCCACTTGGGAGGAATACAGGGACATTGTCAGAGCGTGCAGGGATGCGACAAGAAAGGCTAAGGCCCAGTTGGAATTAAATCTGGCAAGGGATGTCAAGGACAACAAGAAGGCCTTCTTCAAATACATCAATAGCAAAAGGAAGACTAGGGAAAATGTGGGCCCGCTGCTGAATGGGGCAGGTGCCCTGGTGACAAAAGATACAGAGAAGGCAGAGTTATTGAATGCTGCCTTTGTTTCAGTCTTCACTGCTAAGGCCAGTCCTCAGGAATTCCAGACCTTGGAGACAAGAGAGGAAGTCTGGAGAAAGGAAGACTCTCCCTTGGTTGAGGAGGATCAGGTTAGAGATCTTTTATCCAAACTTGACATCCATAAATCCATGGGCCCTGATGGGATGCACCCGCGAGTGCTGAGGGAGCTGGCGGATGTTATCGCTAGGCCACTCTCCATCATCTTGGAAAGGTCCTGGAGATCAGGAGAGGTGCCTGAGGACTGGAAGAAAGCCAATGTCACCCCAGTCTTCCGAAAGGGCAAGAAGGAGGAGCCAGAAACTCCAGGCCTGTCAGCCTCACCTCCATCCCTGGAAAGGTGATGGAACAGCTCCTCCTGAAGGTCATCACTAAGCATCTGGGGGACAAGAAGGTGATCAGGAGTAGTCAGCATGGATTCACCAAAGGGAAATCATGCTTGACCAATCTGATAGCCTTCTATGACGGAATGACTGGCTGGGTAGATGAGGGCAGAGCAGTGGATGTTGTCTACCTGGACTTCAGCAAGGCTTTGGACACTGTCTCCCATCACATCCTCCTAGGTAAGCTCAGGAAGTGTGGGCTAGATGAGTGGACGGTGAGGTGGCTTGAGAACTGGCTGGGTGGCCGAGCTCAGAGGGTTGTGGTCAGTGGTGCAGAGTCAAGTTGGAGGCCTGTAGCTAGTGGTGTCCCCCAGGGGTCAGTCCTGGGTCCAGTCCTGTTCAATATATTCATCAATGACCTGGAGGAAGGGACAGAGTGCACCCTCAGCAAGTTTGCTGATGATACTAAACTGGGGGGAGAGGCTGACACACCAGAAGACTGTGCTGCCATTCAGAGGGAGCTGGACAGGCTGGAGAGGTGGGCGGAGAGGAACCTCCTGAAGTTCAACAAAGGCAAGTGCAAGGTCCTGCACCTAGGCAGGAATAATCCCATGCACCAGTACAGGCTGGGGGTTGACCTGTTGGAAAGTAGCTCTGCCGAGAAGGACCTGGGAGTGCTGGTGGACAACAAGTTAAACATGAGCCAGCAGTGTGCCCTTGTGGCCAAGAAGGCCAATGGGATCCTGGGGTGCATTAGGCAGAGTGTTGCCAGCAGGTGGAGGGAGGTGGTCCTGGCCCTCTACTCAGCCCTGGTGAGGCCTCCCCTGAAGTACTGTGTCCAGTTCTGGGCTCCCCAGTACAAGAGAGACATGGCGCTACTGGAGAGAGTCCAGCGGAGGGCTACCAAGATGATTAGAGGGCTGGAGCACCTCTCCTATGAAGAAAGACTGCAAGAGCTGGGCCTGTTCAGCCTGGAGAAGAGAAGATTGAGAGGGGATCTCATCAACGTGTACAAGTATCTGCAGGGGGAGTGTCAAGAGGATGAGGCCAGCCTCTTCTCCGTGGTGCCCAGCGACAGGACAAGAGGCAACGGGCAGAAACTGAACCACAGGAGGTTCCACCTAAACCTGAGAAAGAAATTCTTCACTGTGAGGGTGACAGAGCATTGGAACAGGTTGCCCAGAGAGGTAGTGGAGTCTCCTTCGCTGGAGATATTCAAAAGCCGTCTGGATGTGATCCTGGGCAATATGCTCTAGGTGACCCTGCTTGAGCAGGGAGGTTGGACTAGATGATCTGCAGAGGTCCCTTCCAACCTAAACGATTCTGTGATTCTGTGATTCTGTAATTCTTTCAAAAATCCACTTTAGATCCTATACTCTTTTTTAGTGATCTGATCAGTCAACAGCATCTTCTGGTTCATCCTAAATATAACTTTAGCAGTGACTCTTTAATATCACTTAAACGTCTGGAAATCCTCGGAAAAATAAAATCTTTTGGCAAATGGTGCTTTTTACAGGCCAGTGGGTTAGCTCATCAATTTGCAGTTTCTTTCTTATTTAAGCAAATACATTCTTTATAAAATCCTTAATGACAGTAAAACTCACCCAGGCAGAGAATCCAGCTGGTACTGACAAAGCACACAAACAGCCCTCTTACATCCTACTGAATAGGCATATGACTACTTGCCATCTTTACAATGATTGTTTGTTCACTAAAAATTCATAAAAGCACTTCCAAGCACACTCTCCATGAAACTACAATCGTTGTACAAAAAGGCCTGCATTTATCATGGCAAGTGGGATGCTAATTTGGCTGTAATATTCTACCAAGGCTCAGAAGGGTCTCTTGTTAAAAAAAAAAGAGCTACTCTTTCTTCACTGGGGAGACTGGTCAGTTATTAATGGTGCCTGGATTTACATTTAGCAAGTCTTTTGATAAGATTGTGTGAAGACAACAGAAAATGATGTCTTCATTCTGTCTGCTTGATCCTGACACTAGATGAAGGATCTACAGAGAGTCGGTAACACTTCTACTCGGCTTTACCAAAAGATACTGTGTGGATTCCCAGACCACTCCTTTTTTTTTTTTTTTTTAGTAAACTTAAATAAAACCAGGGAGACAGTTAAGGAATGTCCCTTCAATATGCCAGCAATATTAACCCTACTCATGATTATATCAATGCACCTGGCATATTCATTGAATGCTAAAACTTGACCCAAGTTAATAGCTAAGATTCTGACGCTGAGTTCAAGGCTAAGTCCCTAGCATTCTTGGTGAAGGTAAGAATAAAGCTAAAACGCTCCAGCTCTCCTAAAAGATCTCCAGATGAACACTTAAAATATCACCCTGTTTTCTAATAATTTTCAGGATTTCAGAAAACTAATTAATCTGTTTAAGTGTTTGAGCAACACCTGGCTGAGAATTATATGTCGCTAAACATCTCATTAAATAAGTGAATAATATTCATATCAGCTTATATTACATGCAATAAAAGAATTAAAATGCCTTAACTGTTTGAGACAGTAGGAAAACAAATGCAGATATTTTCTCACTGTGCTCTGTTCCAAAAAACTGACAACCCATTCTTCGTGCTTTCTGTCCTAAAGGCCTCTCTACATTCAAAGATCTCTTCACTCACTACTTGCAAATTGGATATTCCTATGGACTAATGTCAATGAAATAATCCATTTTACTGTGTAATTGCATTGATAGGTTATACTTCACACAGCCGGATTTTTCTGTCCCTCAAGCGGTAGTAAGCCACACTGTGGAGTTGTTTTGCTGAAATCAATGATTGTATTTGTAGTATAAAATAATACTTAGCACCAGTAAAGCTTGCAAAAGCTTGTGTATAATGACTAATATATTTATTTCTACATCAATGCCTGTCTAGAATTCACACATTAAAAATTATCCTTTTTAATAATAGATTTTCTAATTTGAAAATGTGTGGCTCTGGTGCTTACTGCTCCTGAAAGAGAGGCACTCCTCCTTTCAGTATCTTTATATTTTAAGTGCTGCAGTCTCCTGCCATGGTCTAAATTTTTTTTCTCTACTGAGAGACAGAGAATTCAGCCTGTAGCTAAATAAACTTTTACATCAATGATGTTAATATTCTGCTAGCAATGCAGCTAAGAGAGGGTATGCTTTCATTGACATTTCCCTTTGAAGTGAAATCCTGAAGCTTTAATTTTTATTAATGCAAATCCCTGCTAAAAGCTACCTTATCCCTGGTCACATATGAGGCAATATAAGATCTAAAGGCATCCTCACTTGCAGACTTCAGTATAAAGCAGCCACCGCCTGCGATCATACAACCTCAGGGTCTGATAATGTAACCTTTTGTAATGCAAAGCAGGTAGGGACAAATTGCTACTTGGGAAGGAGACTTCCAAAGAAAATCCTAAACTTCTGGAAGATGGTGAAAGGATGTCCAGGTGCTTTAGGTAACCTGAACCTGTAAAGCACTTAAAAAGCCAAAAAACTTCACAAGAATTTTCTGACAAAGCCCACAGAAGAATATAAGGAAATGGTAGTTTCACTGTGAATACATTCCCTCCAAATTCACAATTGCACATCGGAAAGGTGTGATGTCTCTTGTTTATTCCATGCAGTTTTAAAATAACTGAGATCCTTGATAATTTTATTATGGTTACATTATCAACAAAGTTCAAAGACCAGCAGGTGAATGATGTCTAAAGAAGTTGGCATAGTTGTCAGAAGTAATATTTTGGAAAACGGGATTCAAAGCACTCTGAATACCAGGTTCTAACCGCAATTCCATTTGAGTTGGTAGTGTTGTAATAAGAAGTATGTAGTTGTTCTGTGCATCTCATCACACTTTGCAAAGGCCACTATCCTAGTGAAGGCCTAGTGAAATGTGCACATGAATAAGAATTGGTGTTGATACACAGTTTCCCCGCATATGCCAGTCTAACCTTAATGCTTTGTACTTCTGTGGAACTTTATAAATACTTAAAAAATATGAAATACTACATATATGCAAAATAGTAATGCCAGACTGAATTTGAACCTCTATAGTTCAGGGTTTTATGTACATATATATCTATGCACATATATACATACATACATTATATATAATTTTATGATATCAGGTGAATTCTGCAATGACTTTTCTCAGCTGCAGATCAGACCAACTTCAAGGTGATTGTAGAGGACTGGTCGTAACTCAGCAGAACACACCATTTTTCTAAATAATCACAAACATTTACCTTATCAGTCAGCTTGGAATTCAGGTAGACCAAACTCCTATCTGATTAGGAAGAGTGAAATAGGCACAGCAGATTTATCCTTCCAAATGATGTTTCCTTTAGCATCACTGGTAGCAGTAGAGGTACTGGAAGCAGAACATACTCATCTGTGCGTATTATGCTTGTAAGCCACTTAAAGTTTGTACAATGAATGAGCTATGTTAAGGCTTTGTGAGCAGGGCTGAATTCACTTTGACAGAATAACTGCTTTATATTGCCAACCGTTGCATACGTATGCGTGTTTAGTGTTCATCTGAGCTACACAGTTATTCCGCAGGAAGAAGAGAGCAATGTGGTTTTTTTTATTCTCTCACGTGTACTTAGAAGAACATTGGCACGCTTTCCAGTAGCTCATAGCTTTCCCGCAGATGTTGCAGCATTTAATTCCTCTGTGGTGTACTTGTGTACAGCACTCCACAAATGAGAACTTGTGTTACCATCTCTGACAGAAGCAAGGTATTTTGAGGTACTTACACATGAACTACTGGGTGGAAATAGATCTTTTGATATTTCTGTTCTAGGACATAAAATTCAAGCTAATATAATCTTTGAAGCAATTGTTATATACACAAAATTTTAACAGTAACAATGAACCTTATGTGACATAGCACATATCTAGCCCATATATTACTGTTTTTTTTTTTTCTTTATTTTATTCTTCTACATGCAATGGAAATATGACTTTTGAATGGTATGGGCTTGATTTGTTTCTTCTTTAAACATAAGGAGTTTTTTCTTTGATTTTGGTGGGTGTTGGATCAGGAAGAATGGACCAAATATAGACTGAGTTAAAAAAAAACAAAACTGTATTTACCTTATTGGCAGACAAAGAAATGAAATTTAACAACAGAAAAACAAAGAAAGAAATTCAGTAAAGTCAGTATCATCAGAGAGTAAATATTTCTCAGAGAAGAGAGACATTACATGTAAGATAATGAAAGCACCACCAGCCACATGCCACCGACCACGTCTGTATGTGAAAAGATTCAGATGCTTGCAGTGATCATGGACATGGTTATTTCTGTCTTTGCGTAATACCTACCAGGCAGCTCTGACACTACCCCTTGTCAGTCCCAGCTACACTAAGTTGCAGTGGTCCTATTTACAAATGATTCTGCCTCCCATAACAATAGAAAGGTTGTAATGGTGGTGGTTGTTGTTGTTGTTGTCATTCTAATGATCACGATAATCATCCCACCCACCTCCATTCTTCTTCTTTTTTTTTTTTTATGAACACACTTCTACATTAAGAGGTTTAGTGCTCATACAGGACACAAATATGAATGTAACATCAGATTTACACTAAACACAGTGAACAGAAAATACTTTCAGTTCTTGTTTTAACAGCTATTTTATGCTGTACCACTTAACTTGCCACTTGATTTCCTGTCTTGCTAACATGTTGCTGAACTCTAAGATGTATAGCTATGCCTTAAAGAGCCCTATTGTCGCAAACATTTTGATATACAGTTTTAGAAAAGGCTTTTGACCATAACGCACTTTGCCAATGTCGTCAGTAGGGCAGAGGCTGAAATCAAAGATTAGCTAACCTCATAATAACATATGCTGTTCCCACTACCAGAGATTTCTTACAGCCTGGGACAGAGTAGCAGTAAATTTCAAAAGAAAGTCCTATTGAAGAGCTAAGTATATTTAGCATGCTACTGGTAGCTCTGTCCAAATGATACATTGAGTCATTGGAAAAAGCATTACAGAAGCTGATTTAGTGGTAAATAGAAGTTAATAGTGCAGATACTCCTTAGCAAGATACAGCATTACTTTCTATGCTTTTTTTTTTGCTAAAATGACTTTGCAACATCTCTCTGTAGTCCAGAGCCCTATGAGTCTTTCTTGTATGTAAGTTAGAAGGTTTAGCAAGGAAAATACTTGTTGAAATAGCTCCTGTATCTGCAATGCCAATGCATAGCAATTTATTCTCTGACAAAATAATTAAGGCTACTCACATACATGCAAAAAGATTTAAGAGAGCACTGACTTCTTTAAAGCCCATTCAGTTTCAAAAATAACATATAATATGCTGATGTCTGAATTTTGAAATTCTGAACAATACTATTGTCTTATTATCAATTAATGTATTTTTGAGTTTATTCATTTAAATGAAGTTCACCCATCCGGGAACAGCCACCTGCACATAAATGTGTTATTTTTTCATTTAAATTCTGTGCTGAGAATACAGGTCTCAAAAGGAATTGGGACAGACATTCAAAGACATTTAGGTAAATACTGGTATAAGTTACATATGAGGTAGGAAATTTATTATACCAAACTAATACAGAAACTTTCAAAATCCCTTTGAATGACTGCCTGCTTAATTAGGTAATGTAAATATCTTTTAAATTACTTTGATGAAGTTATAAGCATGGCAAAATGCTGTGGAATTTTCTACACAGAAAGCAATTTCACCATTCAGAAATGAAGTTAGTGGTAGTAGCAGTAGCTGCAATTTCTCTTTATATATGAGGAAGATATGATTGAATAACAATGACCAGGACCCAGTTTATAAAAAAAAAAAATTATATCTTTAATGACTTGATACCAGTGAACACAAAAATGATTTCCTATCCCCTGCTACAAAAAATTTTGCGGTACTGTAAGCTAGGTTTCTATGGCTTTTTTTTTGTTAACCCTGTTCTTTCCAGCTCTAGCTTTACAATTTCAGAAAAAAAAATCAAATTAATACACACACTAATTATCTATGAAATTTCAGAAAAATCAAAGGAATACATGCATAAATTGTCTATCAAATTTATATTAACTGCTGTCAGCAGACATGGCTCTTACTAAAAGTCAGCTTAGATACATCTCTATCTTACTGACTATTTGTGTAAAAAACTATACAGTAAAGACAGAAAGACTAGCATATCGTCTACCATTTTTATAGCCTGTCTGAGTGTCTTTGTTGCCATGAGGAACAGACACCACATACACACATGTGTGTGTGAATGTGCCTGAATATTTTAGGAAAACATGGCTTGAAGAATTCACATTTTTCACCCCTTTTTATTTATTGTTTAAAGATATTGCACAGGTCTGAACAGCAACTTAGGAGTAAAATGCTAGAGAATTAGTGAGCCTGTACTACTTCTGTAATATATATTAGATGTCCTCCCATATTTTATTTGTTTCTTAAGAATAAGTAATAAAATATGTTTTGGGAGCTTTTGTTTCATTTTAAAAGGACTAGCCCATTCTCTTTTAAAGAATGCTACGTCTTTATTATATGTAAGATATTATTGGTGAACAGTAAATCAGTTCAAATTATATGTTTGACCTTCTGCTTGTATTAAAATCCTTACTAAATATTTTGACTATTCAAACTCAGCTTCCTGAAAATCTGCATTAATTTGAAAAATTAGAAATGCACTTACTTTTTGTTCAGAGAAGATTGTCTTAGAGTAAAAAAGCAACACAGCAACATGGTAGATTTCATTTATGGTGTTAAATATTAACTTTCTATCTCAGGCTCAGTGTTTATATTTGTTTCTCATTTGAATATGTGTTCGAAACACTTTCTGTTATTTTTTATAATTTTTCTTTTAGCATAAAAAATAATCCTTCAGCCATAAAGTTCACAATTTTAAAGGTGAGTTTAAATGCAAAACTGAAATTTATTTGCAGACATTACTGAAATTCACCAGGCCAACTATATCACTTCATCATCATTAGTGTAGATTGAAAAAGAACTGAAGAAGTTTGCAAAGAAATAAGGCTCATAGTTATTTGCATAACTGTTTGAGAGACGCTTATATATATATATATATATATATATATATATGCAAATATATATTATATATATACATATATATGACTCAAAACAAACTTTGAATTAAATTAATCATTTTCTGATGGTTCCAATAACAATAAAGAACTGTAGTCTTTTGGTATCTAGTCACTACTTTCCTAAATAATCCTCAGATGAGGTACTGGAATCCAGATTTCCCTGCTTCCTGGCAATTGTCCAAAAAGGAGCCTGCTTTGTTGTTATCCCTCTCATCCAGGAATATCTATTTTATAGGAAATTAAGAAGCTTAGGATGTGCTTCAGTTAAACCAAATTGACATTCTTCAGTAAAGAAGATTTTTGCTATAAAATGCATTAAATGCATTTTGCTATAAAATCCATTTCACTCAAAGTACCTTTTAGCACATTATAGAATTGTAATCAGTTGAATGCACCTCTGTCCCTTTATCTTACTTGTTTCAAAAGCCGCATCATCAAAGGCAAAAGCATGACATATTTTCCTGTTTTTTTTTTTACATTAGTGAGGGAAGTCTTTTTTTTTCCTCCCATAGGGGTTGATTTGCATCCTAAATGTTATCTGTTTGTTCCACGTTCACATTAACTGGCTAGCATTACATTTTGTGATGTTAGGTAATTGCCGAGCACTTCTCATGTTGTTCTTTAAAAATGTGATACAAGGTTGTGAGTGCTGGTCAGAAAAGCACTTCAGTATTTGCTGGATTGAAAAGATAAATGAATTCCTCATTTGCTTAAAATTAAGTGCCTGAGCAATTCTTTTGACTTTAAATTAAATACATAGCTAGTCTAGGACTTGTAGAATTCAGCCCTAATAGACGTTCAACTTCTCCAATGTTTGTAAAGGAATAAAATCCTTAGTCACTAACTTTTCAAGTATGTTCTAAAGTATAGATTTCCAGAGTGATTCCATATTCACTATATTGATGGATCTAAATCTAAAAATGAAAGAACTCACTCTATTATTTAGATAATATTATGGATACATTAGAAGAGATGACTTCTGATTTATCTACATATGACAAAGCCCTTCTTCCAGTCTTTAAACTTAGTACCCAGATTGTCAGACTCACCGTGACAAATGCTGTCAGTCTCTCTTATGATAACTTCTGTTAAACCACAAGGAATTCAAAAGGAGCTGCTTGTCCCTGTACAGAGGAAAAGATAGAAATTCGGAACTGAATGTCCTGGTCCAGATTCCAAACATTCTTTCCCTCCCAAGGTCTTGAGTTTGCTCACGATGGATGAGAAACCCATCCTGAATTCCAAGTTTAGAGATGCATTGCAATTTTCATTTTTATATTTTATTATTTTCAGTGCCTAGCTTTTTATTTGTTTCCATATCTAATCTTAAAGCAACATCACTGGAGAAAGGAATGATCAGTTGTTGCAGAGAGAAAATAAGCAAGGAGCTGACATAAAAAGCTGTGGAAGCTGAAGGCGAGGAACAATTAGGAGTACTTTAAAATATAATCAGAGTCTTACTGTAGGTTTTTCTCTGTCAAAATGCTCAATACTCCATCTCTCAAGTTCATGAGATCTTTTTTCCTGTGGGCAGTACCAGATCTAAAATATGATTTTAAATAATTGTACATGTTTTTCTTGAAGTCATAGGTATAAAAAAGGCTAGTGATAATCAAAGCAGATACTTATCTCATAGCATTCAAAAACTATATAGCTGAATTGTGAGTAATAAAGATTTACATATTTTTTCTAGATCCAACCTTTTATCCCATGTGATGGACTCTTAAGCAAGTAGAAGTTACATTTTTTCATTTACTGATTCCACTCATTTGTATTAACGTAAACAAAAACTACTCTACTGAGATTCATGGTAACGTAAAACTATTAAGAGACTACTCAAACTATGGATTGAGTCGTTTGCTTAATGCTAACATTGTTATTTCCTTACTACTTAGAGTCCCATTGTTTTCATGCTCAGTTATTAATTAGTAAAGAAAGACAAATTAAGTCTATTTATCTCTGTGCTATGAAGTTTTATTGTGCTCTAGCTTTGTTTCAGTCTCTAACATTTTGAAATTAAGGAAGAATGATGCTAGCTGTAACAAATACATAGCTGGATTTCCACATATTTGAACTTCTGTGAAAAAAGAGGGTCTCTGACACTGAGCAGTCATTTAATATTTTGGTTTGATATCATTTATTGTCATCCTTTCCTTGTCATCAATAATGCAATGCCAAAATTAAGTCCAAAGTCTTTGTGGTAACTCATCAAGCCTCATAGAACTAGGTGTTGTGCCAAATGCAGTAAAGAACATTAACATCACATATTCTCTTCTACGGCAATGCTAAAAAGATTCCTTCAAAACTAAAGCTTTGTGAGGTTAAAAAAATAGTTTTCTCAATGCTATTAGGAATGAAAGAAGATTTAACATTTTAGCCATGACTAATATTACGTTGAAGTGAGTGCTGCATCCAAGCAGATGTTTCTTAGATCAGTCAGCAGAGTTTTCCCTGCATTATGTTCTAATATGCACAGATACACAAAAGATTACTAATGTCAAGTATTAGTTACGCATCTCAGAAAATTACCAGTGCTGGCTAGCACTAAAAGCAGTGGGAGGCTGAACAAGACATGAATACTTTGGATGGCTAGTCTTTAATTACAATCTTAATTCCTGATCAAGGGAAAACTTAAATGTGTACATCTTTAAATAGGTCAAGGAGATCACTAGTCAGTATCATTTTGACATCTTTTCATTAACATTAACAGAGCTTACAGAAATTAAAAAATAATTATTAGTTCCAAACCTGGTTGTGTTAGATCACATTGATTTCAGAGTGTTCAAATCTCTGCATAACTAGAAACTCATATTTTTTTTGTTAGGATGGTAAAAGATGAATGCTCTTTAATTACTCTGGATTAATCATACAGAAGATCTATAGATTTTTCTATTGTTTGTAATTGTGCATAATGCTTTGGTATGACCTTAAAACTGATAGAATCCTCCTGCAATCACCTACTTACCCTTGACATTAAAAAAAAAAAAAAAAAAACACATGCAACACATGCACAAAACATTTCATAAAGCTTATAACATTAGGTTGATTTCATTTTAGAGCTGCAATGGGAATAGGAAAATATTTTTGTGATTTAGTTTGTTCTTAAATTTTCCTCTCTCCACAAAATGCAAATCCATTTTATAATACACATTCCAGTTGGATATTTAAGGGATTTTGAAAATTCAGTCCCTCAGGCATGAAAGTTACATCCAAAGCTAGATCTGGATGACTTGTTTTATACTGCAAAATTTGTAATAAATAAATGTTGTAGGCAAACCTATCATGGTTTCCAAATAATTACCCATTTAATGAATGCACTTACCTCCAGTGATTTGGAAGCATCATTCTGACACCTCTGTCAGATAAAAATGAACCACAAAACCCAAATGTGCTGTGTATCTTCTTTGTTTGTTAATTTACACAAAATGAATCACTTGAACATTGTTGAACAATGACAACAACAACAAATGTTTTTAAATAATAGCAAATCAGAAAACCTGTTCCTTGCCCAGTTTTCAGGTAAGAGATAAAACTTGGCCCAAATGTGAATGAAGGCAGTAGACTAGGCAGTGACTTCAGTCAATTAGTGACTGTAGTCTACAATATGGTATTAATATTAGCTAAATTAAGCAAAATTAATTTAGCATTACTACTTGTTTTTACACATAGTACAATAAGATTGGTTAGACCCCCTCAGGTGTAGCAAGGAATGCCTCTTCCAAATACCAGATTTTGAACCCAGTTATTTTTGACTTCTTACAGATTCATTTCAATGTTATGATTACTGATAAAATCATAAGAATCATTCTAAAAGGTTGTGTGGTTGGAATTAGATGCTTTAAAGCAGAACTGCATAGAGGTTACAGTACTAAAACAGATACTAGCAAATGAGGAGCTGGTTCCTGAAATGCAGTGAAAAAAATAATGTTAAAACATGAGAAGAAAGCAATAACTTACATCACTGGTGCAAGCAGTTGAAATAAAAAATGAGCATGCATTCCTGTCTGTATTTCACAGCTGGTGTTTTATTTGCATGTGTGTTAATTTCTCATTTTATGGTATCTACTTTCAGTATCCGACATGGCTGTCGTAGCCCAGAATATACAGAGAAATGTTTATTGACAAAGTTTCGTCCATTAAAACCAAGGAAAAAATATCTTGACTGTAAACTTTTTCAATAGGAGAACCTGAGAATTCTCCAGACTGATTCTACACGATAAAATGTTCATATAAAAGCAAGGAGATTGCTATACCTGAATTATCATTTTGTGTATGTTCAGTTGCTTCTACAGACTTGGAAAGTATGAGCATACACTGAGTTTTAACACCTTTTAAATATTAAATTCCTCAGCTTTGAAAGAGCATGACTAGAGATTTGTCACAGACCACTGAAGCATTTAACCGACACTCTACTAACCTTTCTGTTCCTTCTGAACCTGAACAGTCTTCTCAAAGCACATCAACGAAATAAGCCTGCCCATGCCTAATAACTGCTGCAGGGATACCAGCTCCTGAGTCCTGAAAAATTACAAATGAAGGGTGCAAATTTTTACCAGATACCTTTGAAGAAGTTTGCAATATGATCTTCATCTTAAAATTAACATTTTTGGCTGGCAAATTGTCCACTACAAGGAAATAGGGAAGAATGAGCACAAAGTAATTCAAAGGTAATTAAGATCATACACCACATAGCTTAATGATGAATGTTAGCATTTTAATTTTTCCTGATAAATAAATAAATGAAAGCAGGAGGTTTAGAGGATTCTAGGAAGACCGATGACAGATTTTCTTTAGGAATTAATTGGCAAGAAACTGTATTGATAGCATAGCACTGCTCAAAACACTTAAAATAAAAAGCTCACTGATTTTTGGTTTCTGTAAATTTTAAGTGTGGTTTCTATAGCTTTCCTTATCTTTACTTCTCTTTAATGATGTAAGATTTTTCCAGAAGTGGTGACATGGAGTTAGTTAGGCCTCCTGGAGAACAATGATAAAATTCAGCCGGATTCAAAGGAAACAGAACTGGGTCCCTTTATGAAGCACAATATGAATAAAGTAGAAAAACGGAAAATATGTTTTCATATCATTTGATAAAGTACTAGATGTGAAACTGTAGATACCAAAGAATGAATCTGAACTTTGCCTACTACATAAACAAGCAGTTTTGCCATCAATAGGTTCATCTAACACTAAGACTGATATTTCATGCTAATTCTTCCATATTCTCCTGGGTGATAGGTTTAATACTTCAGTAAGATATGCAGTAACAGCAATAGCAAAAGGGTTTGCATAAACCTTGTTTTCTTGGAAAGCAGGGGGAGCAAATTAATGTCTTTTACTACATCAGCAAGACTCACATCTTACTTCCTAGTCAAAATTAATTCTTCTTGATGTTCATTAAAAAATCAAAGCTCTTAAAATTCAAGAAGGCATATTTGATAAATATGCTATTGATATTTTTAATAAGAACAAAATTACAGAGTTGTTATAAAACTCACAAGCATTTAAGCGTCCAGAAAAAAAAATAAAGCATAAAGAAAAATAGTATAGGATATCTGATGTTAAATCTTTAGAGTAAAGGACTTGTATAAAATTTTCAAGAGTTTCAACATTTGCTTAAAGACATATGTTTTGTTTTAAAATAACTTATTGGGCGGGAAGAAAAGGAAACAGCAATGAAAAGTTGTTGTTACGTCTAAAAAGCAAGGCATTGAGAATGTGTGCAAGTGTATCAGTTTTGAGAACGTACATATCTTTGTTACATGCAGTAAAATATTAAAGGGACCGGTATCAAGGGGGAAAAATAGGCTTTATATTTTTCACAGAAGAGCAGGTCTGGCAGTGGAACGTGGGACTCTACACTATAAACCTCCTGCTACTACTGACACCCGGTGCAAGCTGAAAACATCGCAGTGTAAGGCTAACAGAAAACAGAGGATGCATGTACCGAGCACACCTCACACTCCCACTAGTAGTTTAAACTCCTCTGTTAGCACAGTGAGCATCAGCTCCTTCATCAGTATAGCTGTAAGCTGATAGGACAGCTTGTTCTCTTTTCTGTCCATCTTCTCCTACGTGCCCCCTCGTTGAACAAGTATGAGTTTACAAATGAGCATTGCTTTGGCCTTTTCTTTCTTTCCTTTTTCATTTCTTTTTTTATCCTTGGTATTCATTTTGTTTTATATTCCGCAAAATATTTTTGGTCCAAAAACTCTAGAAGAGCAGTAATCTTAATCTAGCCTAGCCTCCTGCAGCAGGACGCAGTTCCCTGCAGTTTAACTTCCAATGTTTCCTCTAATTTCAGACTTGAGGAACTGAGTTTCACTATCTCTTTTAGTTCACTGTTCCTTCTGTATAAAGCTCTTTCAACCAAAAAAAAAAAAAATTGCCTGAATGTTCAGCCTAATTTTACATTAGTTTTATCACATTATATTTAATTATATTCTTTTGTGTGATTTCTAAAACAAATCCACCCCTTCATTTGACATTTACACCCATCTCACACATACACAGTTATGATATCCCAGCCTAAACCACCATTTAGTGAAGTTTTAAGTATATGCTGCCCTAGCATTTCTTCGTTTGTCTACCCTTACAGCACCTTAATCATGTTGTGATGTTCTTTAATTTTCCTGCAATTTGCATACATAATATTGAATTGTACATCTTTCCCTCTGTATACCTTGCTGGCCACTCACCTTCATTCTTTTAATCTTAAGGTAACGTTTAGGAGCATAGGATGCAAAGAGAATTTTAAAAGGCAGAGCAAGCTTTCACATGTGCTATTTTAAATATTTTCTCTACTCCACTTACCAAACACCTCGCTTTTTCCTACCAAGCAATATTCTAGCATGTTTATACTCTGAAATATCAAGCAATAAAGTTGATTTGTACCTTGGGGACAGCAGAGACCATCACCACCAAAGTATTTTAAACCTTGAAAAAATCAGTTTGCTCTGTCTTAATAATGATGTGCAATGGTCACATAACAGAGTGGGGTTAGCAATAAGGTACAGTGCAAAAAGCTGAAACATGTACCAACCTTTTACAATATGCAATACGCTTCTATGTATAGATTTTTTTTTTCAAATACTTAAACATATTGCAAATCTGTGGCATATTTGTAGCCTTCTATGGCTACATATAGCTTCTATGTAGCCTCTGATCTCAAACCCAAAGTGTGGCAGAGCACAACGACTCCCTCTCCCCCCCCTGCCCCCCCAATCTCAAGCCCAAGGCATGGTGGAGTGCAATTCCCTTATCTCGGGCTCCAGCTGACCACTCATAGCTGACAGTGCCCAGGGCTGACCAGGAGGAACTAGGCAATACTGGTTGCAAATAGTGAGGCCAGAAACGGGCATGACATCGGCAAAAAGGTATCCTTCCCCGCACCCGGCGTGGGATCAGCAAAAAAGTATACCTCCAAACCAAATATTGTATGACCATGAGTCAAACTCCATGCCTATAAATAGCGCTGCAGCCTAGAGCCCATTGAGCTCTCCTGCATGGCAGCTAGCTGCGCTGTGATGAGTCTCCTCTCGCGTTAGGACGCCTCTTAAGGTTACTCCTCGAGGTCGAAAGACTCTGTACCTGCGACAGATCCTCGGTAAGTGACTAATAGCATGCTGAGACTTTGTAAGCTTTGCTAAGCGTATTTCAGATTGATTGTGAACCATTGCCTAAGTCCGGGACCGGGTAGGCGTTCGGAAAGCAAGGGATTCCACCCTGAACCCCACGACTCAGTGGGAGGGTCTCCTTGACAATTTCGTCTGACCCTGTCCTCTATGCAGTAAATAACCAAGTGAACCTTGCCATCGAACCTCGTTAAACCACTGTCTTATTTACCTTTGATATTTGTTAAACCGCTCTCTTATATCAATAAAACATATTACTACTTCCCTCTTCTGAGTGAAGTGCCTCTCTCTCCACACTCACTTGAGACACCTTCAGTGGGGTCTTCACTGGCTATCCTCAATCTTGCAGAAACAAGTGTGCAGCAACTTAGGCTGAAGGCAAAAAGGGGAGGACAAGAGAGAGTTTTAAACTCCTCTACATGATAGTGGTCATTTTATCTGTTTTTCAAAATATAACAACTAAATAGTCTTGTCAAAGTTGCCTCAGTAACAAATAAACTATGCATCTTTTACAAAATTTCCTGTTAATATACCCACCAACTAAAAAGCATTAGAGCCAATAGCTATTTTTTCTGGTTTGTAACATATAATGACTGGGTAGATCCATCTTATTAGTAGTATTATGATAATGAACACTTTATATTCTTCTTGTTTTTCTATATTCTCTTATACCACCTTTACCTTATAAGTACATATACACAAGAGTGCACATAAGTCTACTCCAAAATTTTCTGTGGAGCTAAAATGTATTAAAATTGCAAATGTCTAGTGTATATATATATATATATATATATATATATATATATATATATATATATATACACAGAGAGAGATAGACAGAGAGAGAGACAGAGAGAGAGAGAGAGTATATACATATATATTTATAGTTTATATAAATATATATTTTTCCATACTTAGGACCAGATCTTTTCAGTGAGCTACAACTAAGAAGAAATTTTTCTTTTGATGATGGTAAACATAAAAGGAAGTTTAAGAAAATTAAATGCCATTCTCTAGTACTTGCAGAGTAGGAAGCAATATTTTTCTTCTCCCTCTGAAATATCAGAAATTCTGTCCATGAGAACTACAAGGAGAGTTCTGTGAATTAATTCTCTGTGTAGTATAACTATAATTATAAAAGGCCACAAAACATTTAACCTTTGCACTGACCAGAACTCTATTGCTTTACTACTGTAAAGAAATGCTATTTTATACTGCTTCCTTTTTTTATTTAGACAAGCTTAAATATGCTGCACTAAAATTGTCAGAATGAAACGTTACCTCTAAAGCAAGCAGAATTTATTCACCCTTTGCTCCTAATCAATACTCAAAGGTTAAAGGGTTTTTTTACACAGAAGAAAATTAAAAGGAAATATAAATCCACCATTCCTGCTAAATCTTGCAATTTATAAGGGCTAATAGATTTATTCTTTTTCTCACTAAACAAAATGCTTCCTTTTGGATGACGGTTACCATTTGTTGATTAAGAATTCACAAAACTGCACTGTAAACATACATAATTTATTCCTATCATATTGTGGTCCTGGGAATTTTGCCAGTGAATGAAACACTGTATTCCATAGGAAAAAAGGAAAAGAACACTTCTCTGTCTGATATGAGAGATTCATTCTTTAAACTGTGGTAGTCATAAATCTAAATTAGAGCAAACAGCATAGTCAGGGTAATATCTAATCAGTCTTTCAGCTCAGGATATTCAAAGGCTTGGAATGATGATCACTTAATAAGGCAAAGCACATCCAAACCTTTAAAGACAGATACGAATGAGCTTTGTTGTCAAGCTACTTTCCTCTTTGGAAAACAGAAGCTGGTGCTGCTACTAATCTCCGCTTTTTTATGTGTACCAGAAGGCAAGTTTGGGGCTTTGATGACTTAAGAGGTTTTATTTGTCATATTAGAGTTGCCAGCAGCAGACTTAGTGCAGAGCCAGTGAATGAGGCAGACGTACAACCAGATGGAAGAGTAATCTCAGGAGGCTTGACCTTACATGAAAAAAGTGGGGAAAAAAAAAGAAAAGAAAAAAAGTGACTCAATATCTCTGGCTTCTGGCAGTATGACTAGAGCATCATATGCCTGTGTCCTTCCAAAAAAGGCTGTCAAGTTTTCAGATAGTCTTTAATACCGGTAAGTCCGTCTCGTGAGCTGCATTCATTTCTAGCTGGAGAATGACAATATTTCCTTGTTTTTTATTTAACTATGGCAATAAAAGTGTTCAGAGCATAATCTAGACTGCTCAGTTCTCATTTCTATCCCTTCTTTTGTTGCTATATGCTGTAACAAATCATCTTTTTGTACGATGCCCCAAGTGCCTGACATCAAGTTGGGCCAAACTGAAGAAGCTCCATAGGAGACAATGATACCATTATCACAGACCCATATTGTACAATGATCTTTGTGCTTGCAACCTGTCTAACCCCACAGAAAACCTTGTGGGGACTCTAAAAGCTAGGCAGGTAACAGTCAAAATGGAAACGTTTGGCTTCCATCTGGAAGAAGTCCATGCCATAGATTCAGTTAAATGCTGCCTGTCTCCTCCCTGCCCCCCCCCCCCACCTTTCTCCTCCAGTCTTCCCAGTTAAAGAGAATTTGCATTTAAATCTTTCACCATCAACCCTCTGCAGTATGCCCACAGGTCTACACTAACAGTAGTAAAACATCCTTTGCAGGATAAATAAATAACTATCTCAGATGTTCACCTGAATTCACAAAGATGTACCCTTATTTCTATCTTTTGAAAAAAAAAAAACCTCATTATTAAAAGTGAATAGATATGGCATTCTCAAGATGAGAACAGGGAAAGGAAATTTTACTTTCAGATTTTTAAAGTTTGAGGAAGAAATTTCAACTTTTTCTCTCTAATCAATATATTTTAATATAAAGTTAAGTCTAAATAAAGACTCCCTCTCAGAAACATTATTTAGGAACTGTTATATTCAGAAAAAGGAGAAGTTATGCTGAAACTGTGACCAAGTTATGAGAACTAATCATAACAGTGTAGATTGAGTATTGCTTCCAAAAAAACTGAAGTGTAGGTATTGCACCCAGTGAAACCCAAGAGAAACATGCCTTGCACCTTTGCAGAAAAATGAAATATGCCTATAGAAGTTGACTCCCCCAGCAGCATCTGAGCAGAGCAGAGTAGCAATTCCTCTTACGAACAGTCAGTGAGAAACCAACTCCAAATAAAGCAGAGCTTTTACAAGAACCTCAGGCACCCTGTAATCACTCAGCAGCGTAACTTTGAAGCCAGCTGGGAGCCTACAGGGAAGTTAATCACCTTGAACCTATTCTAGGCATGCAGCAGAGCTTTAGTTGTGCCACGGAGCCAGTTCTCCTTGAGAGAACTGCCAGTTCAGTAATTCTCATCAGTAGCGTGATAATTGCAGCAGTGGTCATGAATCTGTGAAAACACGTAAAATGGGTCTACGCTTGCCGTATAGCTGTTTGGCAAGACTATTGGCATGGGCTGAGAAAGACAGAGAATTCTTTTGGTTTTGGATTTTAAGGGGTGTTTCTGTGCCCCGTGCAGATCACTGCTCTATGGCAAGGGGACAGTGGGCTAGAAAGGGTCTTCTCTCCTGAACTGGAAGAGAGGGGCAGCACCCCTCTCAGCACCTGTCGTGAGTGAGTGTGAGGAAATGTAGCACTGCAGAGAGAGCTCAGAGGGGATTTCTTATCCATGGGAGGGAGAAATTCAAGTAATCAGGTCTTCCAGCTGAACACAGTAAATTTAGTTGACTATTAGCTTGGTAGATGCACACAGTCATCTACTTCAAAATCTTTGATTCTCATCTGACCCTTCTGAATGCAAAGCAAAATTTATGTATGTCCTGCATTTTACTAGATTATCTGAAATTGTTTGTACACCATGGAGATATCAATGATATATTTGACACTTTTTTCCTTGATGTGTTCTTTTGGTTCTAGAGTTGATTAGCCTTTGTGCATTTTTCATCACAAAAAGTAACAATGCCAACATCCCGTCACCATTTGAACACTTGAAATCAAAACCCAATGGAGCAGAGAGATGCCAGGATCACTTTCAGCTAGTCTAACAAATGCTGGAGGTATTTAAAGTTTATGCTGACAGTTCTAAAATATTACACCTAAGCAGGATGTTATCTCTGTCAGACACTATGCAACATTTAACAGCAGTCATTTTCCAATGAAATCTAAAAGAAATGATAAAAGAAATAAAAAGATGGAAAAAAAAGTAGAAAGAAGTAAGGTAGGAGGTAAAAAAAAAATCCACCCATAGAAGCTGCTAGTAATAAGAGCTCTCTGTCCACTTAGTCTTTTTGAAGTTACTTCTCTTTCTTTACATCACCTTCAAATCACTAATCAAACCGTCTTCCTTAAAAATAAGACAAAGAAGGAAGTTAGTAATTGAACTAACTTCAATTGAACTAACTTCTTGAATGTCTCCTGATGGATGAGGGATGAGAACACTGTAGGAAATAGGCTCACTTACCACCTACCTCACAGCACATAAAGTGGCTGCTGACAACTACAGCAGTAGCCTTACCTGAAGACTGAGGTTGCAGCTGAAGCAGTCAAGACTCTGCACGAGATCAGCACTGAGATCTCACCTCCAAATCAGCAAATAACTGATGTAGATCTAATGTAGAAGAGACTTCCTACAAGGAAAATGTCATTAATAACCCAGCAGATACAGCTTGCCAGTATTTAAAGCCCCAGACCAGCACGGTGCAACAATGCAACCTTGATTTGACAGACAGGGATGACTGCAGGGAAACTGTTCTGCAAAATGTAATAATCTTTCAGCTACCTCAAAATGAACCTACCAAAAATAAAGTGCATCACTGGCAACTGCTGTCACCAAGGTATCCACAAATCAATGGGGATTTAATAAAACATACAAGTCTAATAGTTCAGAAGACTGACCTTTTACTCCATGCTCAGTGAACCTAATACAAACTTTCTTCTCTTAGTGAAAAAGAGATGACAAATCTGTGAGAGCATGTAAATATCACTTTCCCTGCAAGATCGCAAATGTTATTGAGATCCAGCTTTCCCTCAATGGCTGGCAATTTTGGATCCAATTTAATATATTTTTAAATCATTTGATTTTTGGTATGGCCTGAGCTTCTACTGAATTTAACAATTCACTATGAAAAGGATCATTTAGTCAGCCAACCTAAAATCACCAGCTGCTTCTGAAAATTTACCTATAAAAATTACATTAATTCTAATGACATGATATGAGACAAAAGCATAAGGAATCGTTTAAGCATAATTGATTCAGCCTAGGAATAGGAGTGAACGACACAATGAAATACCTTTCACCTCAATTTTCAGTGATTAAGCAAAAAAAAATGTTTTGTAAGTTACAATACAAAGTTATATCCATTTGCAAGCAGGTATAAGCATTTATATACCCTCTTCTAACTCCAGCAAATGAGCTGAAGCCAATGCAGTAGAACACATGTAAGTTATTGTCATCTGAAAAGGTTTACGAATGAGAAATTCCAGAGTTGTAAAGATGCCATGATATCTGTGAGGTCTTTTTGTGCACAAAGATTCTGGGTACCGCAATATTAACATGTCTCAGAGACCTGTTCTGTCAAAAATTCAGATATGTAGTACTGTCTGGTGAAAAGCCAGTAAAAAGATTGTTTATGTTTTCCAATTTAATTGCTTGTAAAACTGAATCAATATTAATCATACTAGCTGGCAAACAGGTAAGTGAAATCAAGGAAGTCTACTGTAGAAACAGCAATATAGCATTAAATTCATACAGCTGCAAGCTTGACAGCAGTCACTGCATATCTGAAAATCCATTTTACTTCCTCTCATATGCATATGGTTACAGCTTGCTTTTCAAATAAATCTGATCAACATTTTGTGGTATGTGAACATTTTCCCATCTGGTGGATTGTTCGTAAAACTCATTTGCTCTGATTTAGTGACGCTAGGAACACACCAGCCTGAATGGTTTTAGATTTGTATTTGGAACTTCTGGGCTTTCGCAATCCCTCATATGCCCCATAATATGTTTCTAATTTTACAACTGATTAATTTATGTTTTAAAGCTAATAAGCCAGGTGTCATGGTGCTTGGCTATTCTGTACTGCATTAAGGTATTTTATTATAGAGGGTCGTGTTCACTGAGTCTCTACGTGTTTCAAAGCAAAAGACAAAATGGCTTGAATTTTTAAAGCTCTTTTATTTCCTTAATCTAAAGTTCATCCCTCTAGAATGAGTCTGAATATTGCAGAAAGTATTAATAAGTCCTCGTGCAGCTCTCACTGACATAGCACAAACTATTGCTTGCAGCCAGTGACTTTAATGATCCAAAATGTTTAATACTTTTGGCATTAAATTAAGACATTAGCATCTCCTACAGTAATTTTTACTTCACAGCCATATTGCGAAATGACCCCCAAATGTTGGCACAGTGCCGCGGTTAACACAACATAGGAATATCTTAGTAAATATCTCAGCATCGCACCTGCAGTAAGTCATGCAAGAATGTCATTCTCTCTTGATCACCAGAAAGTACAGAAATACCAAGTGTAGAAACTGCACATATATACAGTGTTCAGTTCAAACTCTACCCACCAGCTTTCAGAAAAACAGAGCAAACACTGAAGCTTCTTATCTTGTAACTGGACACATTTGCATCCTACAATTCCTGCGCATTTCTGCATCTGACACTTGAACCCAACCCATTTTGATTAGCCCATGGCAGGTCAACCTGAGCAGCCGAAATGGATGCCATCATTGCTTTTGTCCTCTGCAGTTTTGCCCCACATTCTTCCCCTTCCAATAATTCTATATATTTCAGAATTTCCTCCTGTTTTGACATTACACAAGGCTGACGATACTGCCCGTGTTGCCAACCTCAAAAATGGCAGCTGGTGATTAGAGCAGATTCAAGCAGATACTGAACTCCCTCATTGGACGGCCTATGCTGAGTGCCACCTTGACATTATTAAAACATCAATCATAGCAGAGCCCTTGTGGTGCACAGGTTGCTGCTGAACTAAATGAAGCAAAATGAACCTCTCTGTTGAGCCAGTAGAAAAGATGCTGAGCTTATTTCAGAAATTTCCCTTTGCCTGTAATACTCTTAACTCAGATCTTCAGTATAATTTAACACCACTTATTTTTTGAATGGGCTGTATAACATTCAAAAAGCTTTCATCATGTAAGTTATTTACCATCCAGTTAAGACTCTAGTCCTTAAAAAAGTAGTTATTGGATATTTTATGTATGTGCTAGGCTGGAAAATGCCAGAATTAATGCTGTCCTTATTACAGTATGCACTGTTTAAACCTACCTTCCCATAGTAATTTTGCTAATATTTGCTTTAAAAAATATCATCAGACATTTTCAGGTAATGTACATCAATACGGTTTAAAAGATCGTAATGTTTTAATAGCAACCACCTTCTTCTTCCTTTTGGTAAATGTTCTCTTTCTTCGTGCCTTCCTTCTCTTCAGACCTGTGAATATTGCTGTGGCCTGTCTTCATAATGGCCTGTCTTCAGTGAAGGAGAGGAAAAGGGAGAGGAAGAGGGAGAGAGAGAGGGAATTAATTTTTCATCCAGTGTGGATGGTAGGCTGATATTGTGGCAGCCTCTAGCAGGCTGGAGGTAGAGAATCGCTTAGGATGAAAAAGGGGTTTGAACTCCAGTCTTTTATTCACTGGAATACTGTGCTAATCACGTAGCAGTTGCTGATAAAAGGTGTGACTGGTACCGCGTCATATTTTTAAATGAAAGAGATGGTGGGAGTTATGTCCTCTGTTAATCTGAATGTTGCTGCGTTGTATGAAATGGGGTGTGATCAAGCAATAGATTGGGCCTCTCAGAAAAAGTAGCTGGAGAGATACTCAACAGGTGGATCACACAGAGGCGACTGTATCAGACATCATGTTTCTTAAATCAGGCATCCTGTACTGCAGAGGAATTCTAAATAACTAGAGAATTAAAAGGATGAAAGCAGAGATGTGTATGGATGCTCAGAAAACTGAGCTGAGGCTGGTTTTGAGCCAGCTTTCTGTATCATTTAGACACACATATGTAAGTAACAGTTTAGATATCAATGTCCTTTAGATCTGCCCCTAAAATCTGATTTTCAAGGATATTTGAGCTTTTAGGGCACTTTACTTTGAAGATACTACTGTATGATGCCATCTTATTTTATTTTATGGTAATTCTGTATTCCATTTAAGCATCATTTTATTTCTCCACATTTGTAAAGTGTGGTGATGGTAGGGAGGGTTTAACTGGAGAACAACTGAAGGACAGCTACCTTTAGGTCTTAAATCTTGCTTATGAGGCAAGCTAAAGCTTTAAAGAAGAGAAATAAATCCAAAAAAAAAAAAAGGCAATAAAAGGTAATTTAATTAGAGACCTGGCAACAGAAGTATGGTTTTTATAGCATCATCCATTGATGAGTACTCTTTCACCTTTCTCTGCAAGGGATGTTGCCAGTTTTACGTCCAAGAATTTCTCGGCATCACTGAGCAAAAAAGTCACACATTTAATATAGACCAACGCCAAAGGCAGTTTAGCAGGATTAAGTATTAGCACATTGAAACCTCTTGGAGTATATTTCTTCCTTTTATATAGCAAATTAATGCAAGTAGTCGTTAAAGAAACAGGTATATTAAAACGGAATCAAAGCCGTATATCAAATCTTATCGCAAATCTCGGGAAACATACTTTTACAATAATATATGGCTTGACCTTCAGCTTCTAATATCCATTAGACATTTCTAGTTGCCATTCACTCCAAATTAGTAACGTATACAAGATGATTTACTCCTGTGAATTGACCTGGCCTGGACCATCGCCAAAGACATACGCCTATCGTATTAAGTATCTAATCCACTTTCCTTTGACAATGATTTTTTGTACTTACATTGAACTTTATCTTTCAGGGCTATCCACAAATCGCTGGAGAATGTTTACTCCCTAAATAGAAACAAATGTATATAATTTTCACACTGGAAGTTACTGTACATACAAAGTGGAGCAAATAGGCAGCTGGGTTCTTCTAGTGGCAATTAGTTAGGTTTTGAGGACAATTTTTTAGAAGCTTTTGTATTACATGATCTAGACTGTTTGTGTGGGTATTGCAAACTACCAAAAAGGTCCAAGAAAATTAGTGAAAAGTATATAGTTTGTGGGAAACCATTGCCTCCCCTCCCCTCTACCACTGTTTGCTTCAATGGGCTGTTAACAAGGAAGCGAGTGTTATCTCTCACCTCCTATTTTGGGTAGACAGTGTAAAATCCCTAAGGAAATGGTAAAATCCAACTACTTACTTTCTAATACAACATCAAGACAGGAAAAAAAAAAACAATTTCCTTTCTTCCAATTGCAGCCATTATTTGATTTAATACACTATTTTCTGGTGAGACTTGCACAGCAGATAAACAATGTTAGCAATTTATTATTATTACTTCTAATTTCAGGGGCTTAATTTCTTAATAGAGCTTTGTTAAACAGAAAATAAAATATTAACTACCTCTCATTTTCCTGCAAAAACCAAGAAGATCATATTAAGTAAGTCTATATAATTGATTATTCCACCCCAGCTGAGGTGGAATTATTCCACTGCAACCTTTTACTGATCCCAGACCTTAGATTCCTATCTATTTCTGTTAGTAGAGCTTGGATTTAGCTACTGTCTCTGCCTCTGGGCTTTTAGGCCCAGTTCTGCAGTATGCCAACCTGTCAGGTATTAGGTCTTAATATTTAGGTCCTGCCATCTACCTGCCCTGTGCCTCAAATTAAGTATTCATCACGTCCCCTCTTCTACAAGTCCTTTGTAATATATATGAATTTGTGTAATATACTGTGAATTTGTGTTTGGCACTCAGGATTTTCGACTGCTAAAAAAGTAATATCAGGTTCTTCTGAAGGAGTTTTGGCTTCACACAAATGTTACTTAGAGGCACAGCATGTTATGTAAAATAGATCAACAGGGTAACAACAAATATTTAGAGCATACAGCTGTGTCTCTGCTTCCCCTGGGATCCAAAACCCCTTTTGTTTCAATTAGCACTACTAATGATCCTAGGCTCTTCTCCTTTCCAGTGTTTCTTGTGATCACATACTCTAACATTCCTATTCCTGCCTTTTGTTTGACATTTTTCCATTTTTCAGTCATCTGTGGACACACCAGCATATCAAAGTCACTAGCAAATCAATGGTGTTTGATTTGGTTGTATTCATTTTGGACTTGGCCAATAGCTTAGTATGAGTACCTTTGATTACCTCATCCATTGTCAACATACCAGTAAGTATGAAAAATCTCCTCAAAGTTCTTGCCTACTGGCACCGTGAAAATAAATCAAGTATTTATAATATCTATAACAATGACGCAGATGTTACCTTTATTCTTCATTTTAGTGATACGTGAGGGTTTCGAATTTCTCAAAAAGTCAGAATTCTATAACCACTATTCTAACACAACATGACAGCTACTTGTTCTTCTGGCTTAGGGCTCCATCCACGGGAGTATAAATCTCAATCATAAAAGTGAAGCAATCATAAAATGTTCAGAACCACACAGTTTTAAGGTGCAGAACTAAGCTGCACCATTTTCTCTGCCCTTAAAATAAATAGCCAGATTCTGTCATTAGCTCTTGCATACTTTACCAAAGAAACAGCAATTTTTGGTATAAGACCAGAGGAACATTGATAGAGCTGTACTGGGTCTGCCCAAAGGACTCTCTAGCCCGGTAGTATCTTTCCAGCTGTGGCCATGAACAGATGCCTGGACCAGAATAGAAGAGTAAGACAGGCTTATGAGACAGGCTCTGCTCCAGCCTTGTCTCAGGGACTTCCCAAGCCATCTGTGTATTTTGTAGCTCTTAGTGGATTTCTTTTCTGCCAACTCCTCCAATCTCCCTTTGAATCAGCAAAATCATTTTTAGAGCCTACAGTATCTTTTGACTAGGAGTGCTGCAGGACAACTACTTGTGAAAGGCATCTGAAGGGAATGAGATGCAGGCATCTAATAACTTTGTGAGCCCTGAATCTGCTATCACCATATAAAGAGTAGGTCTGCACCACAGTCAGACTGTTGCAGGTATCTCTTAAGCTTGTTTTCATCTAGCTGCTCAGTTTTCCTACAGAGGTAAAGCAATTCCATTCAAAACTTCAGCCATTAGTGTCAGCCTCACTGTACCCAACAGATGTGTACAGCCAACAGTGCCTTTCATACTGCTAAGATTTCACTGCTCTTAATACCTAGACTAAGTGGATTAAAGTTAGCTTAAGGTTGTCTACATGTGTTGGAATCATGTTTCCTGAATACTTAGACTATTAATAAAGATATTCCCAGACGCAAAGGGAAGTTGCTAACGGATAGGAATGAGGTCTAAGGAAAAAATACAGAATATTAGCTGTCCACAGTTCTGGAACACAAACATAAACTTTCATTTGTCTGTTCTAGCTTTACAAAATATTATTAAAGCTGTGGCCCAGCATTCAGGTTTTAGAGGGTATGGGTAAATAATCAACCTTCTTACAGGAACCAGACAAACAAATCAACAAAAAAGCTTAATGTTCTTCAAAAAATATTTAATTTAAAAGTTTTCCAAAACATTAAAATAATGCGCTAATAGAAACGTTTATCTCATTCCAACAGCACCCTTTGTGGCTAAGTTAATTCTTCTGGGAGAGCAGTGAAATCATGAACCAAATAATCCTGCTCTAATGAATTCAAAACTAACACTTTTCTCCCTCTTCAATGTCCAATCCATATGTAAAAATGACTATGACTTACCAAGAAATATTATATTTTAGCCTTGAGACGTTTTGCTTAGGATAGTCAGCATGTATTTATTGTTTTCTTAAAGGATACACAAGCATTGTCTGTAACTTGTATCATTACTAGCTTTGAATCTTTCATTTTTTATGTTTGAGGGACTGAAGTCATTTCAAACAATTTATGTGCGGTCTGTTCTCATACTAGTTTTCTGAAATTACACCTACATATTTTTGCATCAAGATGATAAATTGTCTCTCTTAAAATGATTGCTGTTGTCACACATTTAGCATAACAAAAAAAGAGTGTATTTTGCTAAATCATAAACTATTGTTGTTCAAGAATCTTTTAATTACACAGCAAAAGTGTAAAGTACTAATAAAAAAAAACCAAAACACAACACAGCTTCAAGAACCAAGTCAGTTCTAATTGTTAGGTGAAAGGAGTCCTCTTCAGATAAACATCAGTATATTATCTTGGTAAAATAATTAAAATATAAAGCAAAAGAAACTCCAATATTTATAATAAGACAGCAGCAGGTCAAGCTAAATTCCAGTTTTAATAATAACTGCCAAATAGGTTTCCTTGAGATGGTTCAGAACACGTGAGCATTTCAATGACCACAACAAAAGTGATATTGCTCTGCTTATTTTGCTCATTTTATGAAGTCTTTAGTCTTGATTAACAAGATCTATAAGGCTTAGATAAATAGTTGTCAATGAAAACATCCTTCTGGAAGATTATCTATGTAGAACAAGTACTTCATGTCTCCATAACACAAGAGTAAAAAAGTATATCTATGGAAAGTGCAGGGTAAGAGTAGAAGACATTATCATTAATTACTTCTGAACAGCAGTGGAAATGCTTTAAGGTTGTTTGCTGCCTGCAGACTTGTTAGTTCCTTCATGGAGTGTGTCACAAGGGAGGGATTTTTGAAGCAGTACCAGCACTCTACAAAAAATAGCAATATGATGCATGACTGTAATCTCTGCTTTGCAGATGTTAAGGCGCTGTTTTCTTCAGTAAGGAAAAAAATAAAAAGGATACTAAAATGTCTAGAAAAGGCAAAGTTGGTCAGTTCATAGTACTGAACTGAGAGTATTGGCGTTAAAGAAAAACTGTTACCCAACTTGGAAGAGTGGGAGGTGCTTTGCCTGAAAAAAAATAGATGTTGCAGATCTAAAATTTTCAACACAAAGTCAAATCTTTTGAGACTCATTTCTGCTCTGTGGACATGAAGTTACTGTGGAAAAAAAAAAAAGATAGAATTGCACACAGCCCCAGGACTGTGTTGCATGTGAGACTTTCAAAAGCTGAAAACAGTAAAAGTACCATTTATAAACTGCCATAAGCAGTGTTACCCTCTAAAGTTATAACTCTCAAGTTATGTCCAACAAAAAAAAACCCGCAGTAAGGAGGTCATGCTTCTGAATTCGGTCTTCATACTACAGCATGTTTTGGCATAACGAAGCAGTCTTCAGTTAAGCCTTAGAACAAACTGACTGGCACCTAAACCAGCAAGAAACCTAATTTCAGAAGGATGTTTACTTTAATAAATAAAAGTAAAGCCCTGGCGTTTCAGGGAACAAAGCACAGACGCAAAGACCTGAACTCTTGAACTCTGGCCACATGGCACAGTTCATTTTGCTGCACCCTCTCCCTATGTGAAATGAGGTTGACGGCATTCTTGATTAATTTTGCTGTGCTGCACTTTACATGTGAAAACTACATTTCACTGAATAAAGAACAAAAAAAGTATGAAAAAGAAAATCACATTGCCCTTTTTTTAGTTCAGTTTTAGAAAAGAAATATTTAGCCCCTTCACTTTGGTTGGCTGTTTTAAACAAAACACATAAAAATCTGCATATGCTGCTAAGGACCTATTTAGCATTGAAAAGGGTCCTTGGTTCATGAGTTTAAAAATGCTGTGAAATGGCAGGCCAAAGATCAATCCCTTGCATTTACCTGGGTCAAGGACTTTACTGTTAACAAAGAAAATAAAATGTGAAGGGTATAATAAAGACATAAAAAAAGACAAATTACTATGATACTTACCTGAAATGGAAAATGACAGATTACTAGCATTCTTACCGAAGGAAAAGGTTAAAGAGCTCTATAATACATGAATCATATAAGCAGGCAGTATGATGGAAAGCCTCTGTTCCTCATTAGATGGATATAAAATTAGAGGCGTGTAGAGTAAGAAGGTATAAATAAAATGCTACTACCTTCAAGCACTACCTCAGGGGCTTTTTTCCCCTTGACTGCCAATGATTCAGCTTTCACAGACTGTGAAACATATTTGTTGAAATATCAGGTTTGGACAGTTGTTTGACTTATTTTTCGTCTTGAGTGAATCTTCACCATGGGACAATATTTTCAGTTACTCAACACAATGTTAAAAGTATTACATCATCAAGACAAACATTCACTAGGTAGTAACATCCCAATGTGTGCAAAATGCTGGTAACTGAATTGACTTTCTATGCTTTTTACTTTTTGGAAGTATTATGTGCACCTTAGCTTTATGGCTTAGTGTCATCCCACACTTAATTTACAAAATAAATCACTTTAACTCTAAGACTGTGATTAAAAGCTAAAAATTTACCTAAAATCTATTTATAAATATAATGTTTAGATTTAGACAATGATCCTGGATCATTCTTTCAATTCATGCAGATTGCTGAATATATAAAAGCACTTGTTTCAGCTAAGAATACAGAAAAAGAATAACAAGAATAACAATTTTGGATGTTGTCTTTTTACATAAATAATGATTTATTTTAAAATATGCCTATATTTAGTTAAAATGATAATGAAACAAAATAAGAAAATATAAATCATGTTTTAGAAAGAGCAAAACACTTAGATGGACTCAGCACAATTGTTTTTTTCCAAATTCTTCATTTCACAAGTGATTTGAACACTCAAGTATTCATCTCTCTTGATAGCTTTAAAATCTTCAGATCGGTCGTTGTTCCTGCATTTCCATTCCACCTTCCTATGTGAACTCAATAATTCTCTAGTAAATGAAGTCGATTTATTAGTAATGGGAAGGCTGAATGGACAGGACCTGCAAACAAACAGTACCAAATTTCTGCTTATCTGATGCTACAGCAACACTTTGGTCCTCAGAGATGCATTTCAAATGGCAGAAAGACACCATTATGACCATTACTCATTTGAAAATGGTAACTGTGCCTGTTAACTCTAGCTATCAGTCTTAGTTTTATGAGAAAGACACATGGTATTTTAAATAAGAGTAATTAGTTGTGGCAACCACATCATTCAGGCCAAATTGGCTGTGAAAACAGCCCCTTGTGAATTCTCAAGGTATTCACAGTGGTCTACCCCAGAACTGACTGCTGCATTAGAGTATCTTGTATTGTTTCTTTCAAACATGGAAAAATTACAAGTCAAGACATATCATTTCAGGGAGTTCTTACTAAAAGAAAAATAAATCCGTTACCAATGGATACTCTGCATTATGGAGAAATACAAGCTAATGGCTGTAGTAAATTGGGGGTTAGTATTTTTCTGCTGATAAAGAATCATTGATCTCCATTGATATTTTGCATTATGTAGATTTTTTATTAAATTATACTTTCATGTTCTTCAAAATATTTGAGTACGTGCCATCCAGTGTGGCAAACACTGACAAGTGTATCTTGTTCTATCAGAGTGGATACTGGTGAGAGGTTTTTTTCATATTTTACTTGACAAAGGTATATAATTCCTAGTAAAGTGAGATGCACTACATTGCATCACCAGCACTTTTCACCAGCACTTAGATTAATAGCCAGAGAGGATTTAGCATAGCTTTTTTTTTTTTTTTACACTACCTCCTCTTCTTTGTCTGCATTTCTTTATTTCTGCATTTAGCAATATTGAGTACAGGGAAAATAGGATTTTGACAGATTGAGTGAGTAACAGCTACAAGAAACCAGTGCGTTACCAGAAGAGTGAATGGAGGGGAAGAGAAGAGGGGAAGATACAAAGTTCTTGCAAGTTAAAAAAAACCTTTCTACAAGAGCATGTGCCTCCCACAATCAAACACATAGTACAGTGCCAAAAAGACACAGATGCACTCTGCAGGTGCAGATAAAGCCTGACACTCAAGAGCATGAGGGCCTTTCTGAATTCATGACTCCAGTACTTCTGTAGCATATTTCCACACTTCTGGTGTACAACTCTACTCCTCTCCAGGGGCTGTGAAATGTTGCTAAATAGAATCAGTTAGTAGAAAATAAAAAAGCTGTTGGGGCATGGGAGACTGAGTCCCAGGTGAGTTATAAACTTCCTAAGAAAGCTTGTATAGCCATGAAGGTCCAACTTCAACTCCACTTAATTTCAGGTCACTACCTAGGCTGTTCTGTAGCCCAGGGCTCCCGTCATTATCAGAAAAGAGAAACAGGAGCTCCTAGAGGATGGCCCAAACCACTGAATTCAAAGACTGAGATTACAGCATTTATACAACTATTGTAGTTGCCTTGGATAAGATACATCTATGACTAAAAATTCGATTTATAGGGGTGCTCAAGTACCTGGTACGTACAGAATAGCTGCCCTCCTGTATTTATCAGCTTGATGCTTAGAATACTCTATCAGGATGTGAGGTGAAAGAAATTGTATCTTCCATTCCTTGGAAGGGATTTAAATATCCATTTCCTAGGGAGTTCCCTAATTGCCAGCATAGGCTGTGCCGTTTTGAAAAAAAGGATGGCAAGGTGTCTTTCAACTTTTCTTACTGAAGCTGTTCTACATTCTGTGAAATAATTAAATACATTTGGAGGAAGAGAGGGAGAGACAGCAAAGCTAGAACAAGAAATAATATGACCCTAGTCTAAAGGATAGGCAACCGTCTTGGGATAGTGGAACTGTAGATTGTGGTCTCTGCTCTTATATAAACACTTATTGGAGCATGTCAAATTTCAGCCAGCAAAATCACTGGGACAGCAGGACATTTTATTAGGGAGGGAAAAAAATTTAATCTATCAAAGTGGAACATCTGGTCACCTTTGCTTGTATTTCTAATGCTGGATTAAAAGCATCGTGCATTTAATGTGCCTGCATTTAAACTGTAATCTAATTAAGTGTTAAAAGTATTCTGGTGCCTCTTAGTCAAGATGCCAAAACTGCTTCTGTTTGCAGCAGGAAGCTGCTGTTTTTACTGATACTGTGTTGATGTACCAAGCTTTGCTTCACCAAGGTCCCATCATCCTACAGTAAGCAGCAGGGGGGGTACTAATCTTCCACACTAGCACTTCAGTTTTCTCATTATGAAAATTGGCTTCATCTTCCTGGCTTAGACAAACGCTGATCAGTGTCACTCAGACCTTGGGGGCCACTAAATGGGAGCAGCATCAGCAGAAGAAGTGCCAACTGCAACAGCTGATATTTTAGCAACAGCTGTCTGGTTTTGTACGCTCCTCCTGGACATCAGTTTGAACGCTCCCGCTTAGCCAGCTCATGGTGTTTGTCCCCACTATGTATTAGAGAGACAAGGAAGAGTATGATGCTCCTTAAAATGAAGTAACGAGCGCTGTCATCTCGTAATAGCTCAGCAGATTGTTAGCGTCTTCACACATCTTCCATATTGCTGAAAGAGTAATCAGAGAGTAATGACAAAAGAGTGATGATACAGGTATGCAGTTATAAACCCAAATGATCTTAAAATCATGCTTTGCATTTGTATTGAGGCTTTTACCCCGTGCATTTCACTATTTTAAAGTTTCATTACATACCTAAGAGGTGGGTAAATTACATTAGCACCATTTTAACAATGTGAAAACTAACGTAGAGAAGTTCATCATTTACGCAATATTACCGAGCAAGTGAATAGCACAACGCAAAACAGCAGCCAACTCTCTTAACTTTCAGCTTCATGCTCTAACCACTAGTCTGGTCAAGTGAATGAAAGAGTCATTTATTCCTAAAGTACAGTTTCTGCTTCAGTATTCACATGCAGCTGCTGTATAGAGGAGAAAATTAAAAATATACGGATTTCTACTGAATTTCTTAGTTTGCACATATTTAGGAAGGTATAGAGTTCCCTGCACCCCAGCCTGTATGTAATTATGTATCCTGAGACTTCAGGCAACCAGTCAACAAGTTAGATAACTGATTCTTCTTGCATTTCCTGGGTCTGCAAGAAAGGATTGTAATTATCATGAATAATCAGCATTTATGCTTTGGAACTGAAATTTGAAAATAGAAGATGCATGAGTATAGCAGTATATAACCCTTATTAATAAAGAAAAGAATCATAATGACTAAAATATTTATCCTGTAATGGCTACTGGTTTTACGCATGCTTTGCAGTTTTTAAGGCTCTGGTCTTGTTCAGTAAGATCAGCGGAAATTCTGATGGAGTCACAATTTACTCATTTTGGCAAGGCTTAATCTTCAAGGTTTAACTTTGTCCATTATTCACATGTGACATAAGTATTCACAACAAACAATTCTGCCTCCTCAGCAAAAAGTTGCTTCTTTTCCTGAATAAAATTCTTTGATTTTCAAAGCTCTAGGGATAACAGTCTTTATGTTCTGCAGAAATACAATATAACAGCTGAGGTCTAAAAATTGAAATAATTTACCTAATAAACTTCCCTACAATTTCTTTAGAAGTAAAATGTAATTACCTAACTTGGAATTTATCCAGGGTCTAATGTTAACACTCTCCTCTTGTGAAAGCTTTAGGATTAATGGTTCAAAATCTCAGTTTTATGTCCGCTTTCAAATATGTAACCCCCCAAAAAATAATAATAAACTTAATATCATTGATTACTGAATATCTGCCATTCTGTGCAATATAGATTATTTTAAATGATCACCTGAAGATCTCTTTGACCTTCCCTTGGTTTATTTTCCTGTAAAGATTCTCTTAAGACATTGTCTGACTGACAAAGCCAAATGAGGATTCATTGTTCAATGCGCCTAATGATATTCCTTTACACTACTAGTTAGGTACTTATCATAATATCTCTACTTTTATCATGAAACTTAAAGATGTTGCAGGAAGAGCTCTGGAATGGAAATGATCCTTAAATTTTAAGAAAAATAATTAGATATAAAAATATTCAAGCTACAAGGAGACACGGCAACAAATGTCTAGTCTTATGAGTCGATGGAGAACAGGGGACAGAGATACTTGCAGGACTATTCTCCTTTATACCCTCTCAGGCAAGTAAAGTTTAACGTGACTGTTATGCAATGTTGACAGATATAATTTTTTTAATTTATACAAGTTTACTTTCCCATAACCACGTACACACACAGAAAAAAAGGAGCAATCCTTAGCAGATGCCAGCCAACCTTTTGCCTCCCTATTTCATGTTATCTGTGTTATATTTTCAACCACAACAACAAAAAATAAAGCCATTTGAATCATCTTTTGATTCCCTTGAAAGAATATTTAAGGACACTCCCCGGACCAAAATTGGTTATAATAAAGACACAGCCTCTAAGGAGAACAAGGGGAAAACGATATTACATGCCTTCTCATTTGGGTGAACGCTAAATGTAAATTCTTAGAAATATTATGGGTCTAGAGGCCTCTAGAAGAGAATTTCATAGACAATATGAAAAGTATATTCAATTACTTGTTCAAATCAAATAAGTAATCTCAAATGCATATTATTTTCAAAAGTATCTTTAAATTCTATTTAACAGAAATTAACAGAAATTTATGCATAGGACTTCTGCTATCTTTAAAGTATTTACAGAACACAAAGTTATTGGAGAAATAGATTGTACATCTGCACAAAGGCTCACATGGCATGTTCTTTGAATTGATTCTCTTGAAATTTTTATTTTCTTCCTTCCTGTTTAAGGGATACAGCCAAGGAACAGATACAATATTATATTATTTTGATAGCCAACCTCAGATGAGTAGTAAGTCCTATGAAATCACTCTGAAATCACAATATCGTTAATCAACAGCTCGCAAACTAGGCTTTAGCTGAAATACACAGCTATATTAAGTGCTTCTCAAAGTAGACTGAGCAACAATCACAGGGTTTTTAAAAGTCTGTCTGATGATAATTCCGTAACTAAAAATATGGCTGCATTCTGCTTCTGAATAGTCTTTTCATTACAGGGCTTCAGAAATCAACCATTAGCATAGAGCTCCCTAGGATCACCCAGGAACAATGGTGTCAGATTATTTTATCCCCTGTCTCACTAACAGGACTTCCTTATGCTATCTCAAGTTTATCTAAGCGGTTCTTCCCAATTTTAAACCAGTCTCATCTTATTATCACGTCTGAAGTGATACCACTGCAGAGAGGATAAACAGAAAAGGGAAATAGAAATTATTTCTTCGTAAAACTCTTAAAGCTTTACTGCCTATTCACCACGGTAGAATTCTTTACAAGTCATGGTGATACCATATCTCAGTTAAGGTAATCTCAGTTCATAGCTCAGTTAAGGCAATCTCCTTTTCTGAAGCCCTGACAAATAAAAGTAGCCCTGCACATATGTATCCAGCGCTTTGAAAATGATTTTCTCATAGCATGCCTTTACGACCTTTCCAACTATCACCCATCTTATATCCAAGGTACAGCTTCCAAGTAGCCGTATTCCAAGCAGCCACTTTCCCAGCCCAGTCACATTATTATACTGAACTGGAAAGAACTTTCTGTACATACTGACCATGAGGTACAAGAAAATGCAAGATAGTAATTACACTGCTGGCACGCTCAGAATATAGAGAGAATTCATGTGAACAATATTTTCTTTATCTTTTTCTAGCTTTTTTTCCCCCAAACATCTTGCTAGTCTTAGCAAGGTACCTGCATCCATCAGCTTACAAAACATTATGCCTCCACATATCCTCACCGCGTCAAATCAGGACTTTATTTTTCCTTCTTGAAATGACAATATTAGCAGCAGAAATATGAAAGAAAAACATTGGCTAATTATCTGATATGTTAAAGCTTGCTGTTATGTGTGCCAGAACTGTTTACAGAGCTATTTCTTTCCTACCCTCCCTGTTTTCTTTGAAGTTCCTGTCCGGCGGCTGTTACTGTGTAGCTCACAATCAGGATCAGTTCAGCCAGAGGCACTCAGACTCTTCTTTGTGACTGACGTGGTGTTACAGAAGAGGCAACGCACCGTGCACATGACCTAAAAGAGAGACACAGGGCTGGCTGTCAAAGGAACCTACGTGGTGAAAGGGAAAGCGTTTGGAAAGCCTTGGACAGCTGGCAGATGGGAAGCAGGGGTGAGGTATGATATCTCGTATGAGTTAATAACTGCACATGTATCAATTTCTCACATATGCACTCAATAGCAAGAAAACTTAAACAGAATATAGCCAAACTTGGAATAGTTGGTTAGGCTTAGAATTTGTGTTCATAGTATGAACTGACATGGTTTTCTTCTCTGGTCAAATATTAACAATACATATTTCTGTATTCAGAAGTGAATAATATCACAGTATTACTGTTATCAAATAAATTATTTTCTGTAAGTCAATAGAGCTTTTAAAAAAAAGAGTAGGCTTTTTAGTGGATAAGTTTTCTTACTCTTCTCAAATCTAAATAAGAATGAGAACATTTGACTATTTTAGCTTCTGTGCGATTACGTATATTTAAAGAAACAGAACACAATTTAATTATGTCTGTGAATACTTGAAACATATAATTACTACCCAACAGGCACACTTTATTTGGGTTTGCTGGAATGCCAATGGGCTTTTATTAGCTCAGCCCATCATTCTGTTGTGAAATGGAAATGAAAAGTGGAAAATATGTTTTCCTTCTCTAGGGATCATTTCAGCTCCTTTTTCTCTTTATTTTATCAGACTTCTTGTTGCTGTGGGGTTCTTGAAGGTCTATTATTAAAATACCCTGCGGTCCTGAGGGAAGAAAAGCAAGCTGGTGTTGCAGATGGGAACAGTGTGAACGGAATAGACTATAAGAAAGAATTCCAAGAAATGCAGTAAACCATAAGCATTGTTCTCTTTTTCTTCCAAAGCTGAGACACAGTTTTCATCTTTCAGCACTCATTCTTCATGAGTATCAGGCAACTCATAACACTATCCAAACATTCAAAACATGAGAGACGCAAGGGACATTTACTAGCCTATTAAGCACTGTTTTAACTTACAGGTTGAGCTTATAAAAAATTCACCTGAAAGTAGTTTTTACATCAATTTCATCAACGTATCCAAATAAATTCTGGAAAATAAGTAAGATAACCATCATGATCACAAGATCATGTGCTTAATGTTTTTTGCAGCAACAAAAACCTTGATGCAGGTAACACAAATAAGCTTTGTGGAATTTAATTGAAATTGAAAGTGTGAGTACATACTGTATTTTTATCATTTTAGTTTGATATCTGTGGTAAGGGTCTGATTTTTAATGTGGCCAGAGAATGTCAATGCTCTCTGATTGAAATGATGATGCAGAACATCAGGTGAGCTGCAGAATTATGACGTGGTCAAAAGACCTCACTCAGTCGAGTCAAACTACACAACAGGAGTGTTTCAGAAGGAACAAAGACTTTTCCTATATTTCAAAAAAAGCATCATCATCATCAGAATATGAAAGATTACTTTGTAATGACTGAATGATTTCTGTATTCATCGGCTGTGCACTTGCTAGCAACCTAGTTTTGAAGCCTATGAAAGAAACCCACAACATAAATTGAATAATCTCTGACATGGAAGGAGCATATCTCCTCCCAGAAAGTCCTCTGAATACTTTTAAAGCATTTTCTTCAATTCCAGAAGACGTGCTGGCTTGATAAACATTAGTTTTCTCTTCGAAAAATGTCATTCCTCATTAAAATCTTATTTCTTAACCTCACCACTGATGCTATATTCATTTGACTCTACTTCATGACCTCACATAGCCAGAGATTAGACCAGCTCTTTCTATTTTCTATTTTTTTGACTGATTTTATTCTTTTTACTTCCTTTGTTGAGCTTGGCAGCTAGTTTGTTTAGTCTAACTAGGCCTCATGCCAAGAGGCTGTACCTGAAACACATTCACTGCCATCAGCTAAAATCTGCTGCATCCCTCTAATGTTGCTGGAAGAATTTGGTAACAGTTTCCTAAAAGAATTAGACAAATGCGTGCACACATGTACATTTAAGCATAGGATTTTAAAGGTATTATATTAAGCATCTACAGAGGCAGTATCGCTCTTAAAGCTGTTCTCATAAAAAAAAAAAAAAAACTTGTGAAACTTTTGCCTGCCCGCTCAAAATCAGTTAAAATCATTTTCATATGATATCATTTTTATATTCTTGAAGGAAATGACTGCAAAATATGAACACAGTGGCTGCTGACAACCAAAGGAGAGAAAAGTAACAGGTCTTACAAAAGCATATACTTGTATACCCCCCATATCTCCCCAAATATGCCTTTTATATTTATTTTTCTGAATGCCTCTGTTGATTCCATTTACAGTTTTTGAGAACATTTAACTAGAAAGGAACAATAAGCAAAGTTTTCCAGCTTTTAAAAACAGGTTTAATGTGCGTGACCATCAGGGCTGTGTGAATAATGGAGGTTACATTTCTGCAGCTGAACTAAAAGATTGGAGGAAGAAAAAAAGTATTCTGCTTCTGGCCAAAATGAATAGTTTTTTGGGACTTCCTCTTCTTCTTCTTCTTCTATTTTTTTTTTTAAAGAAAAACATAGGCACTTGTAAAATGATACCATAGTGGCTATACAACTATGCAGTCCCAGCTCCATTCATACTGAGGCTGGATCTACTTCTGCAGCACTAGGTACAATACTTCCTAGCCTACCCACCACACACATCGATATACAGTTTATTCATAGTCTCTCCATATGGACACATATTAAACATTGTATTAAAAAGTATCTTGCATGTATTTGTAAGTAAATTAATTGTTTCACTCTTCTCTGCTCCAGAGTGGTCTAAATCTTTACATAATAGTTTTCTTTGATTAATTAAAGTACATAAATAGCTGCAAAATGTTGTCACCAGCATATTGCTCTAGTCCTTCCCGTAAGTGGTCTCCAAGCCTGAGGCCTTCTGTGGAGGAGAGTTCCTTTCTGGCTGACTGACAAGCACACTACGTGAAATTGGATTGAGAGTCAAAAATGCTGTAATCTGGCCCCACAGCGTCATATAGATTATGTTCACAGTAAGTATCTGTCATTATATAGCACTAAATGTATCAGAATGAACTGGTTTCATTAACTTTCTTGGATCTAGATTGGAAAGAATAAAATATTTGGAAACCTTTATCAACAAAAAAACGTTCTTCAAAGCTAATATTTACATGATACCTTCACAGAAGCTATGTTTAGTCCCAGACTCAGGATCTCCTCAAATTTATGATTAATTTGCATCAGAGCTAGATTAACTCTTGTGCTAATTTAATTCTAGCATAGGTTAAGGGAAAATCTAGATGTGAGGCTAACATTCTCTTGTGTTTTTCTTCCAAATATTATTGAAGAGAGTGTTATTTTTTTCTTTTTTTAAAAGTATCATCAACATCAAAAAAAAATTATTTTCACATACTCCTATTTTAAGGCTGAAGATATCCAACTATTTAGATAGACAGATAGATAGATAGATAGATAGATATAGATATAGATATAGATATATAGATATATAGATAGAAAAGAAGGTGTTTAAATATAATTTATAAAAGAGTAAGAAGCCTGGTTAAGGTGTGAACCCTTTATTGTCTTGCCACTGTGGAGGCCTTGACAGTAAGGCAGAATTTAAAAGGCCCACAGAAACAGAAATATAGAATGTTTAATTTAAATCTGAATTGATGATAAAAGTAAGCTCTCCCTCAGTAATATCTCCAAGTAATGATGAGAGGTTGATATGATTTTGGTAAAATAAAATGTGAATTATTGTTTTAGCTAAAGTTGTTTCAACCCCTTCCATGAAATATCTCCTTTTCCAAAGTATCTGGTTAGCAGGATGAGTACGGATTGCTAGTTCTATTAAAATAGCTGAGGCTTTCATATCTGTGGCTACAGATGTAAATGGAAGAAAAATAACACTTTTTATTAATGCTTCAGTCCCTTTTCTAGCTTAGGGATACTATAGGCGACCCTTTCAGGGGATTCTCTAACCTCTATGAATGTATGTGGAAAAATATATAATATTCAGTTGAAAGAAGCTTTATACCATATATTGATATACTCAGCTTTTGCTACTATTTCTTTGGATTAATGAATTAAAACAAGACTAATGTAAGACACATGACACCTCAAAATATATATTCAAAACTAACACAAAAAGACTGATACAGGTTTGCTTATAGTAGAAATAACAGATCACATGCACTTACTGTAGAAGTGGAGCTGGGTAAGAAGGGTTTTAATATCCATGTGGTGAAAAAATCTGTGATTGTGAAAGCTACTACGCTTACCTCTCTGTGATGAAAATAATATCTTACATCATAGTTTCTTTCTGTAGAAAAGAGAAATGCTTACCAAAAACTGACACACTAGTAACTACAGCACAGTTTTGATGTGATGGAGGGCCAAGCTCAAGTTTCTGGAAAATAAACATACATTTCAAATGGATACTCTGACCAGTATGCTACTGGTCAGATATGCCTTTTCTGATCCAATAAACTGTCCTATATATGATTTCCTCAGTTTGCCATCCCATAACACATTTTGTTGAAAATTCACAATAATTTCTCAAATAAAGTTAAACTGTTCTTGAACTAGCAGAGATATTCATTAGCAAAAGCAGAAAGCAGAGTTTTCATTCAAAAGGAAATGCAAGCTATTTCAAAAGCTGCTTCTATAAAGATTAAAAAAAAAAACTTGAAGTTTTAAAAATGTGATTTGGAATTATCTAATTGTGTGTAAATTAAGTATTTAGATTGCAATTTTATTAAATCTGGTCTGTGCTAAGAGAGTGCAGAAGGTAAACCAAATTAGAATAATAAAGTAAAATATCTTTCATTAAAATGAAATATTTAAAAAGTATAGAAACAAGAGATGATTCATTTGGAAGTTTCAATTTATCATTTGGGTTATAGTTAACATTTTTTCTGTGAAATGCTTTGATTTGGGATAATGTAGTTTAATAAAAAAGGAAAAAAAAACTATGTATGTCAAAATTGTTTTGACGAATTGTCAAGTTTTTGTCAAGATTCAGAAACATGTACATCACCTTACAAATTATATGTGAACAATATCCCTGCTCAGGACATATACAATCAATGTTCAACATGAAATGCAACGAGAAGAAGGCAAAAAGGAGACTTGCCAGATATCTATGTATTATAATTAGACATCAACATTTTTTGATTATTCCACCAATATTTGAAAACTATCTTTTTATATCTATTTAGATTTCATCCTTGCACTTTTCCCATTTAATATAGGCAAGACGATGATGAGTGTTCTTTGCTGTTTTTGCTGGGTAGATTTGGTGACATCACAAGGTAAAGAAGCACAGAAATATGTGCATGAGCAGTTAAAAGGACTGATGTAACCTGAAGATCAGCAGATGTGAGTAAAAAGTCAGAAGTGAAGGCAAAGGACATATGAAGCGGGAATTAGAAAATAAAGATAAGAAAATCATTGTCATGTGTTGTACAACTGGTAATCAAACAAAGTGAACAGGATGAAATGATGATAAAATTAGCCAAGGTCTCTGGTTATTGGTTTAGCACAAAATGCTATACAAATCTATTTTAAACACCCACTATTATCCTGCAGAATTTATGGTCTTCAATTGATTTGAATTTAATGCTATAGCTGTTTTTTTATTTCTAATAGGTTGTACAAATACTGGAGGCTGTTTAGTATGCCCTCATGCCAAGACAGAAGCTTTTCATTACTCCACATTTCTTCTGCCTAGCACAATGAAACAATTTAATCTTTAGGATGTTTATTTCTATTTCTTTATGCGGATAATAAGGGGAATAAAGTTTTCAACCTCTTAATAAATAGCTTCACTACTACTAAAATTCTCCTCCTATGCCTCAGTAATTCTGTTGCTTCCTTGCCTCATTGTCTGAATCTTTTATGTAAGTGCATAAAACTTTCAAGAACTGCATGGAAATCCCTATAGGGGAATAAAGCTCTTCATGCTAAAACTTTTGAAATGAACACTTAAAATGTTTCAGGCTGTTGGTTTTCTTTATCAGTGCCCTAAGTATTAATCTGAATGAATTGATGTCTATTTGAATCACTACCAATCTCAGCAGGACTGTATTTATGAGTTAGTGGCACTGCATTATGACCACTGTTTAATAAAAAATGGTACTCATTAAGAGTGATCTAAAAGTGAAAAATCAACATTTTCCTTTTTTTTTTCTTTTACCAATTTCAGTTACGAATAGAGTGTATGTGTCGCAGGAGTAACCTGCTTTCATTTATTTATTTATTTATTTATTTAGCATTTCAGTTTCATATTGTGGCAGCTGTTGGTTTCACATAACCATCAAAATCTGTATATCTATTCTTTGTTTCTTCCAATTTTACTATAACTAAATTTCATTAACACTTTAGGAAATGTGAACATTTTCCTCCCATCTGCTAGATGTTTTTAAAATCCATTTACTTTGATTTAGCAAATCTGGAAACAGCCGGCAAAAATGTATTTTTATTAAGATGCTCAGACTCATATTTGCAAGATATGTGACTTTAGCAGACTTTCTTCAGGTCTGAATCAGTTTCTATTTCTCAACTGTACTATTTCTTTCTAAATGCTAATAAACCAGGTGGTCAGAAGTTTAGTTATCATTCTGCACATAAACCAGTTTAATGTGTCTCAGTTTAAATGCCTACAGCTGATGAATCAAATGATGTGCTTAAAAATTTTAGGAATGGTTGTTTAGTTTTCAGCTACTACCTTCTTATTCTTTTTAATTCTGGAGTTAGTTATGCCTATTAAGAAACCTAAAAAAGAACAAAAAATAATATATATGCACTAGGTGCCTACAAGCAGAAATTGTCATGCAGGCTCTGATCTACTGGCAGGGGGAAGAAGTGGGTAGCAGAGAGTGGTTTACACCTTTCTTTTTAACTCTTTCTCCTTAGTTATGGATTTGGGAGTCCATATGAGAATAATCACTATTCTCATTCCCCCTCTGCTCGCTCTCTCTCTTCAATGGGAGGTTTCCTGCAGCAAGTGAAATTCTTTTTTACAGTGGTAAATGCAGAAGTCTGATTTTTCAGAGCTGCAGAAGATAACGCCTGTGTGACTGAATCTACTGAGAGCGAAAAATGATGCTTTGAGGCACATTCTTTGATGTGCTGCATCTGTTTAGACCTGTGTCCTGCCAGCAGACTAACTCTTCAAGCTGGCCTAACGAGGTCAGGGAAAAATGTGATGGCGTGGAAGCAGAGAGAATAGAAGTTAGAATAATTCTTCAAAACAAAATAAAATAAAACTCAACCCTCTCTTTTATGCCACTTGCCCATCAGACTGAACATAGTTGTAGTAAAACAGCATCACCAAGATGCTTTCTATCAAGTCATATCTGGGGAGGTTCTGGATCTGTAATGACATTTTCAGTTGTCTATTTCAAGACAGTTGATGAGGAATAGATGGTCACGGAGCAATGCCAACATCTGAGACAGTATAGATGACACCTGAGTCACCATTACTAAACAATTGTCCTCTGTGCTTTCTTTAGACAGTTCACATTATAAAATATGACCTCTACATTTTTATTGTTCCATGACCCTACCTATAAAATACATTTTTGTCACTTTCTTAATAATCTTAATTTGTGATTAGACTTTCAAGAGATAATTGATTTCCAGGAAAAAATAATACTCTAAGTACTTTCATTTGAACAAGTGTACATAAATCTGAAATTTGTCATAATATTGTGGCAGCAGTGTGTGCATCTTCTTCTCAGTCTATTCCCATAGATTCTTTATTATCTCCAGCTGATGCTATTGGCATGAGTACAGTCAAAAGACTTCCAATACATTTGGGAATCCAGACAGTAGAGATAAATCTTCACTGACTTTCGGCTGATGAGGTTAGCCTCCTTGAAATGAGGGAAATATCTGTGTTCCAAAATAGCCGCTGAAAAATGTCACTAAATGCTTGGATACATAAGGTTGACTGATTTGAGTGATGTCTCCCAACAAAAGTTTGAGAGACTGACTAACACTAGGCACATCTGACATTCTGAAGTATTTCCCAAAAGTATACTGATAAACAAGTACAACTTTAGCCAAAGTTCGACACAGTCACTCAAAGCTCCCTCTGCTCCCCCCTGACTTGCACCCTCAGGTTCTAACGGAGTTTTCAGATAGGAATAAATTCCTTTGAGAGAATATTTTGGGTTTAATGTAATCTAGATAGTTGTATTCTACCACTTGTGTGTTCAAATTATGCAAATACAATTTATATGATGTGCATATCCCACTACAATAAGGCCTAAAAGTCATTAAACAATAAGAGTCAGACAGTCAACACAAATTGCCAAACATTCACGGACGCATCTGTCAACTCATATCCTCATCATTTTGTGTAAGTAGTTTTGATACTCTGAGATGTAGCAATTAAAATTTCATTCATGCAAAGCTGTTGATGTACATTTTTAATAGACTAAGTTAAGTGTACTATAGTTTTTATCGATACCACGTACTGGAAATGCATCTGTCATGAAAAGCTTCATGTAACAGGCTGGATATATCTACCCGAATCATTTAGCTATGCGTTGCTGAAACAGCTATGTGGATTTCATTATATCATTATCAACAAAGCATGCAGCTTACCCTAGTAGGCTAAAAGACACTGCAGTAACTGAAGATGTAAAATTGGCTTGGACAATCCCAGGTTAAAAAGCCTAGTTTTAATTCTATGTATGTGTTTTGATTCACATATTCTATATAACCTGTGATATCTCTGTATGTAAAGCCCAAGGGTAGGAAATAGATGAATTTATGATGGAATGTGCTTTAGAATACTTTACAAGTGGTACTTAATTACGTGAATCATCTCATACTACCAGTTCTTAACCTTATGCGATACTTTACATACATTCCAGAAGCCTAAGTGAGGATAGCAGAAGAGTATATGAAACAAACCTCATAATTCTTAAACCAGAAAACCTTTCCTATTCAGGTTCTCAAATGCAGGCACTGAGAAGAGCAAAGAGAAACTGAAATAATAAGAGGCATTCATATGCCTCAGAGCTTGTCCTTCAAGTTCACTTCACATCCACAGGCTGTTTTCACTCACCTGAATAAACAAGTAACAGGACACGTGTGTTCCAGCTTCGCTCCCCCCGCTCTGCTCAGATCAGCCATGGTGCTCCCTTCCACCACCCCTGCTCCAGCAGCTGCTCCAGGCAAAAGGGGAGGCTCAGTGCTGAGGGCAAAGGTGCCTCAAGCCATCCCAATATGACTTGCCAGAGCACTTCTGTCAGAGCCTAAAGGCTTAAAAGACAAATAAGTATCTTAAAAGACAAACAACTTAAGTCTTAAAAGACAATAAACTATTGCAATTATCTGAGTAAGCAGTTCTTGAAGAACATCATACTGTCCTTTTCCCTCCCTTCAACAACGCAAAAGTCTTTTACACTCACTGCAGGGATTCAAATCATGGTCTTAGTATCTTTTCATGGCTAGGCTGTTATCTTTGGGCAAGAAATACCAAATATACTATTTAGAGTTAAGTCCGTGGCTCAGAAACTGGGTGCACTTCAGCATCCCTCACTCTGTATGTGAGATAAGATTCAAAAAGTTTGATATTTTGGGGGACAAAATTCAGACCCCTTTCCCTGCCATAAACCTCAGTCAAAATCCTTTGCGGTTTTACAGGCATAGCAACTTTTCTCCCTCTTATTTAACTCCCTAATTTGTTCTGATTTCCTCCCCTTGGCCATCCTTCCACACCATTCAGCTGAAAGCTGGACCCATGGATGGACCCAAACCACTGGGCAGGGTTGAAGCAGAAGAAATGATACAAAATTTGTGGTGGCTCTAGTATCGCTGCCATCTTGTGCAACATGCTCAGACAAGAGTCTTATCTCCTGATAAGCTCCTCTCAGACACAAAAACAAAGCAGCAGAAGACACCAGAAAACAAAGAACAAGGTTTATGTGGCATAATAACACTTCTGCAAATTTCATAGACCAAAGAGAAACTTCCTTAGGAAGTAAATTGATAGTAGCATCATCATTCTCTGCTGTTGTCACAGGGTAAAGTCCTCCCAAAGAGCACCACTCAGATAAGTGAGAAATAGACTACATTTGCCCAGTTCCGTCTAAATTAATCCTGTATGTGCTGGAAAACAAAGCAGCACAAATGAGCTTTGTTATGTGACTGTTGCTAACTTCACATCCATAGAGGGCATTTAGGATAAGAGAGCAGAGTGATAGAAATCCCTGTAACGATCTCTAACTGGCCTTAGATATAAAGAAGGTCAAAGAGGCCCAGGCCTATATTTAACTGGCAATGCTATTTGGAGTTTATGGCAATAACCTAATTTAGAAAGCAATAAATAGTGAAAACAGCAGCCCCTCGGATGGGTGAGAGGAATTCAGTTCACAGCTGTCAGGTACCAAGCTGGGGTCTGAGCCTGTGGTGGAGCTGACCCCTAGTTGGCCACCAGGCAGGACTTGGACATGTCATGCAGCAGGAGCCAGTGTCCCGTTCCCCTGAGCAGGCAGTGCTGGTCTAAACTGGGCTGTGGGGGCTGGGGCCTTGCTTACTGGTCTTGCCCCTATATTATCCCATTGACAGATGTCTTTGTCAGCCTTGATTTTAATGTTTTTATTTCCTTTGACCAGAAATACCAGTGTCTTCCATGATGTCTTTTACCTACAGATTGTAGAATGGTGCACTGAAGGCTTCTAAAATATAAACAGCTTGACAAAAGACAGAGTGATGAAATAACTTTTCTGGCAATATATGTTGTCAGGAGTTGCAAGGGAGAAAAAAAAAAGGAAAATACTGCAGGAAAAGAATACAATTCTCTCACAGGGGTTTTTATAGCAATTTTAAATATAATCACATTGTCAAGACTTCTTGAAACAGACAATAGATAATATCTGCAATCTTTGCCTACAGACTGTTAGCAAATTTACATCAAAATATTTCTAAGCATGACCAATTGCAGTTTCATTGCAATAATGAGCACAGAAGGCTTAAGAATTGCTCAATACCCTCATCTTTACCAAAGTATATTAGCTGCTTAATTGCAAATCCTTATGATAATGTCTACCTTATCACCAATTGTTACAAATCATATTTCCTAAGTGCTAGAAACAAACAGGCCACCTAACCAAATAGAAGAAAACCTGCGATCCCAAAATCTTACTCTCCCCTTGAAAATCAACTCAATAAACAAAAATCAAAAAAAAAAAACCTCTAGTGAATTAAATTTGGCCATTTTTAAACCTCAAAAATCACAATTCACGAAAGGCAAGAAATACACCTATAATGTGCAGTTCACAGAATCACAGAATCGTTTAGGTTGGAAGGGACCTCTGGAGATCATCTAGTCCAACCTCCCTGCTCAAGCAGGGTCACCTAGAGCATATTGCCCAGGATCACATCCAGACGGGTTTTGAATATCTCCAGCGAAGGAGACTCCACTACCTCTCTGGGCAACCTGTTCCAATGCTCTGTCACCCTCACAGTGAAGAAGTTTTTTCTCAGGTTCAGAGAAAAAACAGTTCTTGTGATAACTCTGGACACACACTGTCATTCTGCCTTTGAAGAGAGCTACTGGCCCTAATATGCAGCCTATTCTACAAGAGCACCACATTTAAGAAATTGCCAGTACAATTGTTCTTTTTCAGAAGGCTACCCTGTGTCCCAGGACGTATGTCCCATACATCTGTGTTCTTAAACTCAGCCATTACTTTATTAGTGGATCAAGCTAAGTCACAAAACTACATGCTGTGTTGAGGTGTGGTATAGAGGTGTTCAGGCCTACTGAAAACAATTAACATATTTATGAATGTCCCTGGACAAATCTGGTAAAGGACGTGTTGCCTTTATGTTTCTCCCTTCCCGTCCAACACAAGTTACACAGTGATTTAACTCAAATGAGGTATATGGCATTCCTGAGGGTATGCATGCATTTCTTTCCTTTGATCAGAAAGAGTCATCAGACAGAAGAGCTTATCTCATTCTCCAAGCTGAACTGTGAGTGTCCTACCAGGCTTACGATGCATCTCCAGTTAAGCCATCAGTGCTACTGAATACAACCAGGCCACACTCTGAGGTAGCAAAAGATGTAGCAATATTCATATTTTCTCCAAGTCCCGGGAACTCCAGGAGCCAGAAGGCAGAAGTTTTCTATAAAACTATCCAAGAAATAAATGTAGGGCCTTGGAGCATAATTAAGTAAATAACCATTTCTGTTTGACATCCCTCACCAAATAATGTGTTATGTCTTATGAATTCAAAACACGCAACTAAACAAAACACATTTTCCCCTTTTGTGCTCCCCAAATAGATTAATCCAACAACCATCATTTTAAACTGCTGGCTCTATTAGCTAGCACAGCCATCAAAATTTCAGCTGGGAGCCTATCTGAGCACAAATACTATGAGCTGCACTCCAAAAGTCAGCAAATACAAGAAAAAAAAAAAAACTTCATAACTACTACATATATATGACTATGAACAATTCTTTATCAGTTAAAAAAGACTACATCAAACTGTCTTTTTCTTCTACTCCATATTTTTATACTTCCAACTAAAAATAAAGGACATATACAGCATTTAGTTGAACCTTTTCAGATTCACAGAGCTCTGCCCAAGATTATGCAGGTACTTACATTAGTCCCACTCCTGATAACGGAGAATGGGGAGAACCTTTCATGTATCATTGATCTACCTTTCTTTTTCTTTTTTTTTTTAACATGAGAAAAATAAATAAGTAATCATACAGCACAGCATAAAATGAGTCCTACTCCTTCTACCTGCAGTCTGATTCACTGACTACATAGTATTCTGGTAAGAGGAAAAGAAAGAAATCTTGGTGAAATATGTCTCCATAAGGGCCTCCTTGAAACTCCCTGAGCTCCTAACAGCAAGATCCAGGGCATCGGATAGATGTCCCCAGCTCCCAAATATCAGGATCAGAAAGTATGAGTGATATTGACTGACAGAGCATTTATAAAAACGTGCCATTTCAAATTAAGAAGTTTTTGAAATGCCCCCCTTTTTGAGCCCTTTGCTATTAAACAGAGGAATTTGTCTTCTTTATCCGGTAATCTCTACCATGTTAAGTTTTTTTACCTCCCAACCAAGTAACAATAACTGTCTCATGCTTGTGTGTCATAACTTCATGTGCCAAGCACATGTAACCTTCTTAAATGAAACATTTGTAAGATAGTAATAAATATGAAAATATTCAGGGTCACAATTTCAAATGTCTCTTACAACAGTACACGCATAAAATTGTAAATTTTATTAAAAAATACATAAACAATAATTTATATAGTAGTGATGAGAGCAAGAGGTCCCCTGATATAGAAAATTGGAAGATAAGATCTTCAGGGGTGGAGGAAGGGGAGCAATCTCTGAAGTGGGTTTTATGGGTTTATAGGTAAGGCCTAAGCCAAACTTTTCTTAACATTATGCTCTTGCACTTTCACAGATATAACAGAAGTGTTCAAAGAAACAAGAGAATTCAATTCATTCTGTGTATTTAGTGAAACAAGCCTGTAAAAGGAATTTGGAATTTTAGAATGGAACAGGAACTGTTGGTAGGTTCAAACAGAAGGCAAAATATTGTGGTGATTAAAATGACTATATCTCACTGTTTCTTTGCTCCCTCCTCAATATTGTCCTTGATAGATACATAAAGACAGACAATTTTTAGACAAAACTGGATAAACTTAGCCTTTCTCCTGAATCAGTGAGTGTATATGTCAAAAGTAGATGTAAATGAATATTCATTTTTTTGATCATTTTTATATTTTTTAAAACATTTTTTGCAAGATGGGATGTGTTTTCCTTATACAGCTGTTAACAAATAACTTTGAACTCCATTGTTTTATTTTCACTTTTCCTCCTTCACTTTGTGGTATATATTAGTACTGGAAATTTATGGAAAAAGTGTCTTCTTAAAGTTAAGTACAGTACTCACTTCCCACAAACGCTAAAATGTAGAAGTTGTTTAACTTACCAAATTGTATATGATGTTTATTACTATGATCAAGCAGAAGAATTTGGTGCCAGCCTCATAAAATTACACTTAGCTACCAAAATAATACTTCAGGTAAGATATATTTTCACTCTCACTGTAGTGTAAGGCACATAATAGCATGCTCAGTATCGAGAGGTGATTTTTTTAGGATATCTTTGCAAGGGTGATTAACATAACATTTACCAATTGCTAGTTGCTCTTTAGAGTAGCATATAAGATGCCTTATATGCTTCTAATATGATCAAGATCATATTAGCCTAGGAACTGCACAAAGAAGAAGTAAGAGGACAGTTCATAGTATAAAAAGATACAGGAGGGACATAATAAGACTAAATGGTTTGTAGCAGATGACAGAGCAGATGGTTGGTAGATGCGGTTCAAACTCAGTTAATTCCAGTTAATGTTAGACCCACTAGGGCATCTCAGTTTAAGTTCTACATAGTAAAAACATTTCAACTATATAGCATCTTAACTAGGCGTCAACCTCACAGTCCCTTCACACAGCTTCCAATGGCACGGCTTCTCTGTACTTGCTAACTGCTGGCAATGCATAGACAAATATCTACATTTAGGATGTTCTTTCAGGCAGTGTCAGCAAACACACTAAATGTCAAGTGTGTGATACTTCGGTGGAATTGGTTACATGGACTTTCTGTAGGCCATAAAAAGTCTGAGTGATCCTCTTCCGAGGAGTGATGCTCATCCCTGATGGAACTGAGACATGGTGGATTGAGTTTCTAAACTATTATTTCTTCTTTCTGTCTGACAGGAGGCAAAATCCTTGTTTTTAAATCTAGCGGCTATTCACGTAGCCAAATAAGATACTTTTTTATTATCAACAGCAAGAGAGGAAAGATTATGTAAAATATGCCCCTATAGCAAATGACTGACCTCAGCCTGCACCTAAAGAAATTAAGACTCCCAGTAAGATACAGTAACTGATCACAAACTTTTTTTTTTTTTTTTTGGATAGATTAAATGGTCTGTTTGGGTGGCATTTACAATAACACCTAGTTGGCTACCACATCTGACTTAAGACTAATCACTTAAAGTAGAAAGGTTGACATCTTAAGTTAAACGTTGCTTACACTCCAAAGTATTTTGCATTATGCCCTAACAAAACCAAAATAATGTATTGAGACTTTCTCATCCTTCATTATTACATCACATTATGAAAAAAGAGACTTCATACTCAGTAAACTGTCGCTCACAACACTTTTCATATGAGAAAAAAGAAATGCTAATGTTCAAAATCAAATGCCTGTAATAAACTATTCACTTGATGGTACTTGTTTACCATATTCTTGCAATTTCAATTGACAAAGAAATTAAAATATGTTATCCTTATAGAAGAAAAGCAATGGAGTATTTCAAATCTTTCTTCAATTACATATCCAAATACAATCCAGATGTCTCTGTACAATACTGTCTGCATATGTTGAATGGCTTGTTTGTTCCTTCTGTTTTTGTACTAAATAATGAGAATGCTCCTTTCCTTTTACTTAAGTTTTTCTTTTGGCAACTAGCACTGAATATTCTAACCAAAATCTGATATATAGCTTACTAACTTACAAAATATTTCTTGGAGAGGATCCATTTTTCCTGCCTGGCATTACTGCCAGGAGATTTACCTCAGACTCTCTATTTTCATAGTTTTATTTGCAGCAGATAATACGCTGTGCTCTACTTCTATTCTCTTGGAGGGGGAGAAAAAAAAAAAGCAGCAGTGGCACAGGTAGTCAAATCTGTAAAATTTAATGGATGGTTCCATGATTTCAGTATTATTTTTCTATACTCTGCTATTTGATTGATGGCTTTAATCAAATACCCAAGGCAATCAGAACATGCATTTCAAATTACTCTTAAAACAAAGATTACTTTTTACATGAATAATTTACATCCAGTCTTACATCTACACACAAACACGCTTTGCCAATAGCTCTGTTACCTTGCCTCTTTAAAAATCTTTTTGGACCTCTACAAAGCTAGTGTAAAGCCTCACCAGATCAGAAGGGTATGCATGGCTTTTCGGGAGTCAATGATTACAGAATAAGTGGTACAGGAAAAAAAAAAAAGACATCTGCTGTTTCTAACTGACAATTTAAAAATATTGAAAAATGCAGTAACAAATTATCCTCTTGAATTGAGGTGGGTGGAAAATAATTTTATGTCACTGAAAAGTTCATATTGAATTTGTCTTAAAGTGTTAGGTTTGTTAATTTATTTAATCTAAAAATTTGGAAACAGTAAAAATATCATATGTGCTGCCATACGGAAAAAGAACTTTTTCCCTACTTAATGACTTCAAAAAACACATCACAGTAAGGCCTCATTTTAATGTAATTTCTTAAAAAAGGCGGCTGGTGCAAAATGCGTAGTTTTACTCATGTTAAGAATAACCTTGTATTGAAAGGCCCCTTTCAACAGAGACCCTTACATTCTAGAATTTAAAATATGCCACAGAAGACGTACATTGAGATTCCTCAGAGTTATAGCTATAGTTTAAATAGAAATAGTTTATCATGAGAGACAACTACCAAAAGAGCCATACTGTAACTTAAGTACATACAGTTTAGAACAAACTAGAAACATATTTGGCTTAGTAAAAGCAGCCTCAAGATCGCACAAATTCAAACACTTAGAAACATGGAAATAAGTTTAAGGTCCCTACCCTTTTATGGCAAACTGCATCAATAGTAGTATTCACCATGTCACGAGTCCTTCTGTTCCATCCCCTACAGACTTCAAAAAGCAATGCAGACTCCAACTTAACTTAACCCTAATAGCAACCTTAATGTCAAGGTAGGATAAATTCCCAAATGCCTGAACGTGTGACAATCAGAGTGCCAATCTCTTGATGTAAGCGTATGAGGTCAGCATTAACACTATGCATTATTTTTGAATCTCTACTTGAAAATCAATTTCTGCACTATTCTCTACTATGTTATTTATGGCTGAAACCAAAGATGATTTGAAGATAAAATCTCCATAGAAATTGATGATGGACAAGATCTAAGAGAGGCCAAAAAGATTCTCAACTCAACCTCTTCCTTGAAGATTAATTTAAAAATTGCTATTTGAAAATTAAAGAAAAAAAAAAGCCTTAAGCTGTAACTCTGTTCATTGTATTACTAGTATTTTTACATCTAAAAATAAAGGAAGCTTTCTTAAAAGACTTCAAAAAAAGAAACAATAAAACATATTAATCCGGAGTAAAGGCTGCCGAATTTAATTCCTAGATGAACACGGGATAAGTTTCTGTTACAAAAAGTACAAATCACCTCTTATTTTTCAGACATTATCTCATTCTTTATATCCATATATAAGTGCAAATAAAATAAATGTTCACCTAACAAGATTAGCTCAGACCACCCTTTATATGATATTTTCGCATGAATTTAACATTACCTTTATGACTCTGTGTCAGAAATCTAAGTGATATCTTCTTTTTCAGAACTTCTACAGAATCATACATCCTCCCCTAAATCTGCTTCTCCTTCTTTATTGCTGTAGAAGCAGGTGACAGTGCCATGATTACTGCTACTAGACCTTCAGTACAAATTGATATGGATGATTTGCTGGCACGCTACGCCATTTGTGTTGGAACAGCATAAAGATGCAATATAAAGCCTGTTTGTTGGCTTCCTGATGTTCTGCTGGTGCTGCAAAAGGACTGACAGTACCAGATAAATCCTGCTACTGCAAAAGTATCCCATACTTAAACCAGGTGATCCAGTTTATACGGAAAGAGCATTCAGAGCATGCAGCCTCAGCATTTTTTTAATCCAGAACTCAGAGGCTTAGAACTAGATTTAATGTACTGTTGAATAACACATTTACCATTTTCCTGACCCCTGCAGAGAGCAGCAGAATAGTTATGGTTTTTCTTCCATAGGTATTCACTGCTCCTAAAATCCTCAGTTAGTGGACAATAAAATTAGTAGTACTTACTTCCACAATAGTTTCTTTTCAAACAACTGTCTACCATTCCTCTGCAATCTTCAATGTTCCCCTGAAAAATAAATAAAAAAAAAGCATTAAAATATCCTAATTTCACAGGTGGCTAACCTAAAGTCATCTAAGCAATGAGAGCCAGAAAAGGAATCCAGCTCACAACTGACACAGACACTGCGTAAAACCTTGTTGGTATGCAGCCACCAACCTCCATCCACCATTTATTAGGTAGTCATTTGCCTGATGTTGTATAGTAACTGTAAGGTCCATCATAGGCTAATTTAGGTTAGAAGTGACCTCAGGAGGCATCTAGACTGCCACCTACTCAAAGCAGGTCAGCTGTGAGATCAGACCAAGTTGCTTAGGGCTTTATCTATTCTGGCCTTGAAGATATCAAAGGATGTAGCCTGCACAATCTCTCCAGGCAACCTTTTTCCCCTACTTTACCGTACTCAGCGTGAAAAAGTGTTTCCTTATATCCTGCTGGAACTTCCTTTTCCAGGTCACAGAAATTGCAGAATTGCTAAGGTTGGAAAGGGACTCCTGGACATCATCTAGTCCAATTGCCTGTTCAAAGCACAGCCTGGTCAGGATGGAGGCTCCACAATCTCTCTGGACAACCTGCTCCAGCATTTGACTACTGTTACAGGAAAATATTTTCTTATATTTAAAAGGAATTTCTTGTCTTGCAGTTTGTTCCATCACTAGGCACCAATGAGAAGAACTTGACCTCTTTAACATCTTCATCAAGATGATTAAGGAATTGCAGCAGTTGTCATATGAGAAAAGGCTGAGAGAGCTGGCACTGTTTAGCCTGGATAAATCAATCAAAGTGTATAAATACCTAAGGAGTAAAGATGAAGTCAAGTTCCAATACAGATCCCTGTGGTACTCCTCTTGCTAGTGAGCTCGCTGTAGTGTATGACCCATTAATAACTATCACTTCAGCCCAGCCAGCCAATCACTTTTATTGTTGCCTTTTTTTTTTTTTTTTAGCCTATCTGGCTGTCCACCTATTCAAACTGTAACACTATAACTTGGAATATTTGGAAGACAGCTTCAGAGTATTTCCAAATGTTTCCTTTGTAGCCTGTCCCTACTTGCATCTCCTGTATGCTGCTTTTTGGCCTTGGAGCTCCACCATTAGTTCCCTGCTTAGCCTAGCTTAGTCAGTCTCCTCCTATATTTGCTTGTCTTCCTGAGGACTGGGATAGACCATTCCTGTGCTTGTAGGGTACTGCCCTTAAAGCCCTGCCAGCTTCCTTCAGTTCCTTTACCCTTCAGAGCTGCTCCACATCGGATTTTATCTATCCATTCCCTGAACAACCTGCAGTCTGCTCGCTTGACGTTGACCGTTTGTACTCACCTACTCTCCTTCCTCACTCCCTGCAGGGTCTTTAACTCCACAGTTTCACAGTCACTACAGCCAAACCTGTCATTCATTATCACATCCCCAGACAGCGCCTCCTTTCTAGTGAACAGTAGATCCTTTGCACAGAGGGCAGCCCCCTCCTCGTTTTCCCTGCCTATCTTCCCTGAGGAGCTGGTAGATCCAGCTGAAGATTGGTCCCTCTCAGCACTCCCACTGGATGAGCCACCACGTCTGTTAGCTGCTCCCGGGAGCTGTCCTCCAATTAAAGCGCCCTTCGATCAGGAAGAGCAGACAGGGACCATTAGAAAATACCAATTTCTTGGAAGAAAAAGCCTCTAGTAGCTCATCTCTCCCGGCAGCGGCAGCAGGCACCCTGGGGCTCCCAGAAGCAGAGCCCAGAAACTGCTGCACAAGCTGTAGTATCTGTTACTGGCTTCTGTTTGCAGCACTTCATTATTGAATAAACCTACAAGCAGTGACAACTCAAAGATGATGAAAATGTTCAGCTTTTCATTGAAACAGGCAGTGTTACCAAATTAAAGTCTTTGGTGGAAATGCTACAATTTAAGTGTTTCAGCATGTAAAAGAAATATTTTGTCTTTTTAACTTCAGTACATTTTGACTTCACTTTCATGTCAAATATTTATATGAAAAGAATAGTTAACATTAATGATCATATCCAATAGGATTATTAGATATTTTTTCATCAATACAATGCATAGCAACTTTGTTAAAATTGAACTCTTTAGTGCTGATCTCTTGAATGATTCTTTTATCACCTTTACTATTTTGGGAATATTTTAGCTATTTGGCTTGATTCCAGAGAAAAGGAAGTATTCAAATACCGGATTTTCTTAGTGGTATATTACAGAAGATTGATCATACACAAAAGTATACAGCTTGCAGTAAAGGAAAGAAAATATAGAAATCATTTTCAGAGACCAGAAAGTCTCCAACAAATTAGTAACAAAAAAATGTGCATGTAAGTTGAAAATTACATTGCAAAATGATAAATAAGCATGTAAAAGGTATGGAACAAGTTAGAGGCCCTTTCAGCAGGTGGTGCCATTTTGGGGAAAATATCTTTCATAAATAGGGTAAACTATTTTAGCTACCCATTTTGGAATGCATGTTAAGAATGCAGTTTTTTTCATGCTACAAAGAATATCTCCAGAAAATGAGCAAGCAGAGAAGGATGCAAGGTCAACCCTGGGACTGAAAAAGATCACTATTTTGGAACACTTTACATATGTTGGACTTATGTCTTTTTAGAAAAAGATTTTGAACATTCTACCAATGATGTTTTGAATGAAAACACACTCTTAGCCTTATCTCAAAATGTTCTGCCTTATAGTCTCTTGTGTGCCCCCAACCAGGTTGGCTACAGCAAATTAAAAACCTAAACTACAGCAGGAAGTTTGTTCTTTTCAGACAGCCTGTGCTGAAACAGCATTTCTGTACCTTAAAAAAATACCCTGAATGACAAGAAATAAATTCATATCAGGTAATTTACATCATAAAAGCTATATCATTTAAACACTATTATCCTCTCCAAATGCTTTCAACTCCAGCCTCCTAAAATTCTGCTGAAATGACTTTTTCCCCCCTGATGCCCATTGGCTCTCCTTTTCAGGTGTTCACACTAATTGCGAAAGGTTTCAAAATGATTCTGCGTAAGAGTTTCTCACACTATTATCATATTTTACACGAGGAGTAAGGAGCAGTTCTGTAATAATGTCAGCTACACAAGTGGGGATTTTTTTTCCCTCTTTTAAGAAGGTTTTCATTTTTTCCTGCATTTGCTGCCACATGTCTGCATACTGTCTTTAACGCTGGGCTCTTCTCCCTTTTTTTCCCCTTTTATCATTTGCCAGAAGCAGTAACCATCAGTTGTTTTAATAAAGGGGTCTGCAAAAGCTATTCTCTCTTTTTTCTGATTTCACTTCTAAATTAATACATTTTTTATCTTTTACAGGTATACTTAACTCTCAACTTAAGCCTTTACAAGACTCAGATGAGCTATTTCAGCTCTTTACTGCGTATTATCATGACATAAGTAGTGCCAAATTTTAGTAAACGTAAAATAAAAGATTGCTAACACGAGGACTGAAATATTTAATATCAAGCGTTTAACTAGATGGCTTTATATTCATTTAAACATGTAAGTTCAATTTGTTATTTGAAACAGCTTGACAGGTATTTTTTCGGCTATTAATGCAAATGTTTACTATATATGGAAGAGTGATGTCATTGCTGTGCAATAAAGGACGCAGGACTGGGCTATTAACACATACACAAACATAATCAACTTTTACATGCTGTTATAATCAGAATTAGAGCCCACCAAATTCAGTTGTGCCATGCTCAGGTAAACCCAAGTGGAAACATTGGCTTTTTAATTATCATCAATAATAACACATGTGAATTATTATTTTTATTATGTTTAATCCTTATTCAATCAATAAGTGTAATTTTCCTAGTCAGGGGTACGTATGTGACAACTTTAATCTGTCTGTTTAATGACCTAAATAGTTTATTTTTAGCTCTTCTGAAAATACTTTAGAAGATTATCCTATAAGAAAATGTTTTATTTCCACTGTCCTTTACATATACCCCAGAGATATATTCCTTGTACTATTACCAAGAGTTTCAGTCATAGACCCCTTGATATTAGGCATTATATGTACACAGAACAAGAGGGTAGTCCATGTCCCACACAATTTACTTTTTAAATATAAGGCAAGAGACAATGGGAGGATATGAAATGACAAGAAGGTATAAAGAAATAGCAAGGTAATATTGACCTGCAAGACAGGATCTGGCCAATTTTACCACCAGTGTAAGTCATTTTTATAGGTTTTTGTAGATGGAGAAAATCTTGAAAAGAACGTGACAGACTAAGCAAGAGGGATGTTTCTGAAAAGCAATAAGAGGAGTTTTACACTAAGATTCTAGCTAGCTGAGATCTAATCCTCTTCCATCATCTTGGCAGTTAAATTGAATTTGTCAGCACCTTTACTGTTTGCACATTGCAGTCCTAAGCTTGGGATAGCAGCTGCTGGTCAGTCTCTAGGTACAGACACATGTATGCATGTGCTAGGGGGATGTGAATGATACTTGTTTCTCACGATCAACGATTTAATACTCTCTTCACTTGCCCCAAGGGCACAGGTCTTTCATAACTGACATTTTAGATTAAGAAGTATAAGCATCATAATTCAGCACTTTTAAGGCCCACTTCAGTTCTCACGCAGGTTATTCAAAGACATAAAGAAAGCAATTAATATAAGAATCTTCCTTTATCAAAGGTAATCATAGTTTTAGCCTGTAAGCATACCTATGCATAGGTCCTGAATTTTGCCCAGCTGATTTTACATGTGCTAGTATAAAGAAAGTCATATGGATAGGGTGATTATGTCTTATCAAAGTAACTAAATTTTTTGCCTCAAAAGATATTACTACTATTCATTTTTAATTTGCAGTGCTAATCCCAAAGGATTTCAAACTACAAAAGTACCAAATAAATCTGTGCTGTAGTTTTTGGAGTTATAAACAGAAGAAGGTTCAAAAAATAATCCATTTCCAAACTTGTTAGTAAGGACCTACAGTGCAATTTTTTGCCCAGAAATGCAGTCATCAGAAAAAGAAGCAGCATGTTTCAAAAATAGAAAGGCCACCAAAACATTTTATTACAGAATTTAAGAAGAGTTCAGATTGCGAGATCTGCTGAAACACTTTTGGGGAAGATGGAAATTTGCCTAGTCAAAAGAAAAGTATTGTCCTGAGTTTGTTTTTCCCTTCAAGCTCACAGGTTTTGCAATGATAAGGAAAGTGGTATAAAACCTAGTAAGTTGCAAGTACAAGAAATTCTCTTTTAGAGTTTCTGATTTGCCCTAAATAAGCTCTACTAAGCCCAAAGAAGAGAGCTGATCCTGAAACAGGACTCTAGCACAACCTAATGCCTTTTTATCCATTTAATTCCCTGTTCCCTCCTGCCCAAAGCAGAGAGGAGGGGTCCACAAAACTTGTTCTCCCACTGATGCTGGTAGCTGCAATACGGGCAAGAAACTCAGAGATGCTAAGTAAGAATCTCACCCTGTTATTCATCTCAGTAAATGTATAATGATGATCACAATGTCCTTATGAGTAGGAAAATGTCTCTTACAAGTGGAAATTTCTCAAAAACTATGTAAATTGAATTTATTACAGTCCTCTGCATCTTCTGCTTGTATCAGTGAAATGGAATCCAGTATCTCTCCTCCTCCCTCTCTTTCCCCCGCCTCTTACAAAACATATTTTTAGTCACAGAGCCAAATAGTCATATCCACAGCACAGAAAAGGAAATAGTCAAAACTAACTGCATGCTGAACCCTTAGCAACCTACTGTGATTGAGGGTTGTATTTTCAATGTTAGGTGTAACTGCCTTTTCATTTGACTGCTGACATAAAGTTACAAGCAACACGCATTTCCTTAACCCTCCAAATATCACCACTGCTATTTCTAGTTCTTCCCTTTTTTATACCTAGGGTTTTAAATGACATTCTTCTCACATCTTCCTAATTTTCTACTCTTTTCTTTTTAATCACCTAAAGCTAAAATTGGTTTTGATCATATCCATCTGGCTTATCTTCTTATAACTGTCAGACTGGAATTAACTTCCCCATGGCTTTGCTCAGTCCATATATTACTTTGCCTCTGGGAATCTACAATCTAGTCTCCTCACCTTCTTCCTCAATTTTCAAAATTAGCTTATGAAACGGATTTAAGAATGATATTTTCTTATCATCCAAGAACCAAAGTTGGCTTTATCATACCTCTCACTGAGTTTGTACATAAACGGCATCTTTACAGGGAACAATGAATGTAAATATACTTTTTAAGCACTCAAATCTCTTGCATACTAAAGCAAACAGAACATCGTGAGTTTGTTTGGTTTATAAGTGAATGAAACATCTATAATAGTGACAGCAAACATGTATGAGATTTATGCAATTATGGCTTGAATATCAGGAAATAATGTAATCTATAGTGTTTAAGTAAAATTAGCATTAATGCCAGCACATCCATCACCTATTTCCCATTTCCCTCAGAATTTTATTCAAAATTTACTAAAGTCAAGGGAAAAATTCACTCATGTCAGTGAACTTTGGATCAGGCTCAGCTTGCTTACCTATTTTGCCTTGTCTGATACTTAAGAACGTATCTTTTTCTTATTCTATATAATAAGAACAATAGATCTTTCCTTCATAGACTCAAATCCTGGCATTTTCAGCCAACTGAAAACCTGATAGCACTTCTGAAACCTTGGTACTATACTAGTTTTTGATGCAATGAAAGCAAACTGCATGAACAGAGGGATTTGTACTGCAGAACATTGTACTGCATCTTATTTGCAAAGATTGGGAGATTTTTTTTTTTTTTCTTTTGCAACTGTCCAGGGTGTTGCATGATGACTTTCCTGCCTAGGCTGTTTATCACATATAAATGCCCCAAATTATCACAACTAACTAGCAAATTTGGGTAAAAAGCTTGCTACACAAGTCAAGAAGCTTGCCTTTCAGAGATGCTAGGTAATCCCTGAAAATCAGGATTGTTTTAGAATGATTTAAAATTTCATCACCAGAAAATTCAAAGAAATAAAATTCAATAGATTAGAATAACAACTTACTGTATATTTCTCCAAGAAAGAGAACGTAGATGTATGAAGTGTTACAGATAGTAATTGCAGTTCAATTTTCAAGTTTCTTTTACCTATTTCCAGAAATTATAAGCAAAAATCCATCAGATGAATATGAAGAAAGCCATGCACATGTACTGCCATTAGAAACGGAAACAACCCGCACAAATTTTGGAAGCTTAACTCATCTCTTATGGAGCGTATCATTGTATTTGGTTGTTTATGAAACACAGAATGGCATGACAAATGAGGTGTGACACAGCAAGTCAACTTTAAAATAAAAAAAAAAAAAAACTCTTCTATTTCTGGATCTGCTGCTTTGGATTATGTCTAAACTAAACATATCCATAGGAATGGAATAATAAAATATTCAATGCATTTGAAATGTCAAAGGTTGTGGCAGTTCAGGCTAGAGTTAAAGTGAGATGGAAGAAAGTTTGCCCTTCTGGCTTTCCAGCTAAAGAACAGACTTTAGTTCCTCATGCCTAATTACAGTTCAGAATAGCCTTCAACAAGATGAATACAGTTACAATTGTTTATGAAAACATATTTCAGGTCACTTGTGTTCACTGACTCTTCAATATTGAAGGCTAGGAATTACCTTTAAATGTATTCCTCTTGTAGAATCAGTTTACATATCAACAACATATCAGTTGAGGGGATGTCGGTACTCACTCCTGAAGTGACACATCAGTGAGAAAATACTAGGTTTTTAAGCAACCAACCAGCTTTGGGTGTTGTAAATGATCTGATAAACCTTGTCTCTCTTATGCTCTTTAAATTCTTGCAAAATCATTACTTAAATGAATAGTTATCTCTATCACCTAAAAAAGTTTCAGTGGGAGTCCCTGCTGATATTGGTATAAGATGAAAGTTAATTGACTGAAATCAGAACCACACTATTGTAAAACTGGTTAGGAACCATAATCATGCTTTGAGAGATATAGGTACTTAGGTATAGGTAAGCTCTATTATATTCCATTTAATCTGTAGTATTCACAGTTAAGAATTTCTTTTCTCTGCTTTCTTGTTTATGTATATAGATAAAAGTAGATATAGAACCTAACAGAAATGAGTATCAGAGCACAACACTATCTTTTTAATATAAAAATGTTCCATTTCAGAATTGTTATTAAATTGTTAAAAGTAGTTGAAGCTCTTGGAAGCTTACTCTCTCCCATGCTCCTGTGGAAGATGCCTCGGAGTCCGTGACTGTGGGCTATAATGCTCCTCTCTGTCATTAATGATAGTAGTACCCTAGAAAGTGCTTAACCTTAAGGGTATGAAGTGGGTCAGAGATGTTCTGTTGCAAAGTTTTGACTCAAAACTCTGACTACAAGATCTTATATCAAGTTTCTCAGTTTAGTTTTGCAGATGACAGTTCTGGCATTTGAGAAAGATAGGGACAGGCACACATACATATGTGTGTCCACGTGCCTCTAGACGGTTTTGGTTTTTTTCCTGGTTGTGGTTCTGTTTTTTTTTTTTTTTCCTCTTTTTGGGGACTGTTTTAAGAATAAGGCCAATCTACTAAGTGATCTCAGGAGAAAAAAATATCATATTTGACAACCCCAGTCAGATATCCCTAACATTTCAAAACTTCAAGGAGTTTTGATCTCGTAAATAGAAATACAGGAGGTGGAGGGAGGGGAATCCAATCACTGACTTTGAAAACATGAAAAGTACTTATAGAGAAGAAAGAGATTCTCTTTTCATAAGGATGAAGGGTAATATGAAAAGAGGCAACAGGCACAAATTAATTTATAGGCAACTCTGTTTGGATACAATAATAATTAAAGAAAAAAACCTCTTCACTGAGACAACAACTAAGCATTGGGACAGGTTGCCCAAAGCAGTGGTGCAGTATCCATTGCTGGAATTATTCAAGACTTGGCTTGACAGGAGCCTGGATGACCTAATCTGAGGTCCTGCTTTCAGCAGAGGACTAGACCAGATGATCTTCAGTGATCCTTTCCAATCTAGGCCTTTCTGTGAGTGTAAGAGATGCAGCATTTACTATCATCCAGGTTAACTAAGTTCTTCGTGATGGTGGATTTTGTCTGACTTTTCAACAAAGGCTAAACAGCAATGGCTAAACAGAATTTTAAGACTAATCTAGACCACAATTCTGTTTTAAGGTAGCATAAACTACACTGTTATACCAATAATAAAGAACAGCATAGCTTAGTCTTAAAAATCTTACTGCACCAACTGCCTTACAATCATTACCGTGACGAAGCTGTTATGTTTTTTGTGTCTAGCATAAAGCTCACTTGCTGCAGTTTAAGCCTATTACTTATTTTCCTGCCTACCACAGATAAAATTATTCTTTTCTTTTTCCTAATCAATTTTGAACATATTTTATAATATCCTCCCTATGTTCCTTTTTCAAGCTAGAGCAAACCCTTTTCAAGGTAAGCAATCCAGTTAACCTTTCCAGATAGGTGCTGGACATAGATCCTTAAAATAGAAAAGCTCCTACTTCTCTCTGTGGAGATAGCTAACATAAAAGACTCAGCACTTAGACCACCCTCCCACATAAGATCGTTGCAAATAAGGCACATAAATATTGCTGTAGAAGCCTGCCCTAAATTTTAGTAGTTGTTCAACACAGTGATTCAGTTTCTTTGTTAATGCACCCGTTTGCTTCTGGGTGCATTTGAATCTTGCAAAGAGATGCGTTCCTGCAGCAGGATTTGCTTGTTAGTTTTATCTCCATATAATGTAGATAGTACCTGATGTTTTATGAAGACCATGGATTCTCAAATAAATACATATTTTAATTATAGCAAAGGGAAGATTTTATGAAAGCCAACTTGAGTTTTGTTTCAAAATTGTGGCTCTTTAAACAAAGCATAGACTAATTTCTTCTCTTATTCATCTTTGTTGTTGCTTAGGATCAGGACTAAGTGGAAAAAGCCAACAACTCATGATTATACGCATATGTAAACCTTAACTAATGATGGCACTATTGGTAATATCAGAACAGAAATATTACGTTAGGTTGCAAATGAGTTAACACACCTTAGCTTGAAATCAGAACCCAAATGTAAATCCTTGCAGAATATTCATAGCTTTAAGCTTAATAACTATTAAGATTATTTTCAGGTATTTTAGCCTATCACCAATTCTAACCTTGTCTAATTCTCATTGAGCCATGCAGAAAGGTAGAGAAAATTTGACCTAGATTGAACAGTGCAAAGAGAAAGAACACACAGGGGACACTGATGTTAGCATCCTAATTAGAGAATGAAACAGTTAATATGAGAAGAAAGATACTTTCTTTCAGTAACACAGGAATTGCTCTAAGTACGCATAGTAGTGTCATCCCTGCCTCTTCCATGCAGAAAGAATTATTAAGACTGATAGTGTCCAAAAATGTTGAAATTTTTCTCTACTCAAGAGCAACATGGGGCCATATCTATTAATTTTGTTACAGTTCAGAAATAGAGACAACACAAAGGAGACATTTAAATAAGATTAAAGGTCTGAGTTAACCTGACAAGAGACAAGAAAAGTTGTTAAAAGTGGCACTGAAAATTCTTATATGACAATGTAAAACAGCAATAATAAACCCATGCAATAATTTTTCATTTCCTGTTTTTGTCATCGAACAAAGACTGTTTGTATTATTTAAACAATAATCATGTTTATGGAGCATTACAAAAGTTCTCTAAAAATGGGACAAAGCTTAAAATATGCCTATTTATTAGAATGTAGATTGCTGCTAGATGTTATTTGCAACGTGCCTATTAAACTGTTAGCCTACATATATTTGGCATCCATTAAGAGAATGTGTACAGCTCATTTCATGAAGATACGACAGGCCATGTTAGCTGGAGGGATGTGCATAGCTATAAATAAAGAACACCAGGTTAAATGAGTGCTGTTACTCAGCGGTTAAAAACTCCCATTATTTTCCATAATATTTGTGCAGTTACTACCATGAAGACTTTTCTTGCAGCTTATCCTTACAAAAATTATCAAAAGTATCTCTGCTTCAGCAGGTACCTTGTCCTGTGGTAACGTAAATATTTTTCAGCTCCATTCCTGCAAATCAATGAGTACTTGATGCAATTTAATGCAAATTCCAGTGAAACTTGGCAACGCTTATAGATAACAGGAAATATATTCCTCCTAACAATAGGTGGGAGAAAAATTTGCTGATGCCAGTTTTGACACAACAGAATATATAAGCGCTATATTCTTAATACTGAAGCCTATGGTCTATACACAACAAAAGAAGTCAGAATAGCAGCAGCAGATCAAGTCAAGGTAACTAGTCCCAGCTTCTGAGTCTGCTGCAGTAGGAATGAGTCAAAATCCTAACAGTTACAGTAAAATGAGCAAAAAAAATCACCAAAAGTTCTTTTCAAATAGTAGGAAAGAATGGCTAAAATTAAAAAAAAAAAAAAAAAAAAACAACTAGGAGAAGTGTCCTGTCTCTATTCTATTATGGAAAATGCCCGAAGTTTTAACTTGTTAATACTTCTCTTCTACAAGGGTCTGTGCAATACTAATAATACTTGTTTAAAGCCTGTTCCATCTGAATTTTGTTAAAGAAAGCGCATGAGCAGTAGATGAAACTTCTTCAGTTCTGTTAAGCTCCTCAACTCTAGGTTAAATCAGTAAATGTAAGCCCCTTCTTCCCCCCCTCACCTATGTTTCTTAGACCGAGATTTTAGCTCATTTTCTTACCTTGAAAACAATACACAGAGTCCACAAGAGAAGAATGCAAATGAGCATAAAAACATACCTCTATATTCTTGTAATACCCATATTAAACCATTGGTAAACTCTAAAGCAGCTCTTCCAAGTTGGGGGTATGACTAAGGGATATCACACAAGATATTTTTACCATACAGTGCTGGGGAGAATGCTTGAAGGTGCACCTTTTATATTTTCTAGAAAAAAATGGTCAGCATTCAAAAGTTTGGGAATGATTTTAATTATAACCATAGTTCATAGAAAAAACTCGATTAATACATAATAAGCAGATAAAGTAAACAGATGCTTCCTAGAGGTGAAATAAAAAAAATGGGAGATATGGAAAGCTTTCCAAATAAGTTATTTTTCAAGTCATCCAATTCATTAAGAAATGTAGTAATCTGGACTGAAAAGCCTTCCTATACTTTTCAACTCATTCAAACATTCTGCCTCCATCAGCCACACACATTCTGTCTATCCCCCTTCCTAAGGTAATAAGTTGAATTATGGGAAAGACACAATGGCATGGATGAAAATGCAGAGCAAGAGAATATTCATAGAAAGAAACTGACACTTGGCTGGAAGACAAACAGCACTGAACTTCAGTAAGAAACACCAGCATTGAACACTGAAACTTGTAGGGAAGAGGGAATACTTTTCCTCATTAAAACCAAGTAATCCTGATATATTTTGTCCAACTGTCTCAATAAAAAAACAAAAAGAGAAGAGATGAAAAGGCTGGGCAAGCCCAAAATTGCCTTTGATCAGCCTGCAATGTCCAAGGATTCACCCTACTAAAAAATAAACAAAGAAAATGGTTTGCTTGACCAATCTGATAGCCTTCTATGATGGAGTGACTGGCTGGGTAGATGAGGGCAGAGCAGTGGATGTTGTCTACCTGGACTTCAGCAAGGCTTTCCACACTGTCTCCCATCACATCCTCCTAGGTAAGCTCAGGAAGTGTGGGCTAGATGAGTGGACGGTGAGGTGGCTTGAGAACTGGCTGGGTGGCCGAGCTCAGAGGGTTGTGGTGAATGGCGCAGAGTCAAGTTGGAGGCCTGTGGCTAGTGGTGTCCCCCAGGGGTCAGTCCTGGGTCCAGTCTTGTTCAATATATTCATCAATGACCTGGAGGAAGGGACAGAGTGCACCCTCAGCAAGTTTGCTGATGATACTAAACTGGGGGGAGAGGCTGACACACCAGAAGACTGTGCTGCCATTCAGAGGGAGCTGGACAGGCTGGAGAGGTGGGCGGAGAGGAACCTCCTGAAGTTCAACAAAGGCAAGTGCAAGGTCCTGCACCTAGGCAGGAATAATCCCATGCACCAGTACAGGCTGGGGGTTGACCTGTTGGAAAGCAGCTCTGCCGAGAAGGACCTGGGAGTGCTGGTGGACAACAAGTGAAGCATGAGGCAGCAGTGTGCCCTTGTGGCCAAGAAGGCCAATGGTCTCCTGGGGTGCATTAGGCAGAGTGTTGCCAGCAGGACGAGGGAGGTGATCCTGCCCCTCTCCTCAGCCCTGGGGAGGCCTCCCCTGAAGTACTGTGTCCAGTTCTGGGCTCCCCAGTACAAGAGAGACATGGCACTCCTGGAGAGAGTCCAGCGGAGGGCTACCAAGATGATTAGAGGGCTGGAGCATCTCTCCTATGAAGAAAGATTGCAAGAGCTGGGCCTGTTCAGCCTGGAGAAGAGAAGATTGAGAGGGGATCTCATCAACATGTACAAGTATCTGAAGGGGGAGTGTCAAGAGGATGAGGCCAGCCTCTTCTCCGTGGTGCCCAGCAACAGGACAAGAGGCAACGGGCAGAAACTGAACCACAGGAAGTTCCACCTAAACCTGAGAGAAAGCTTCTTCACTGTGAGGGTGACAGAGCATTGGAACAGGTTGCCCGGAGAGGTAGTGGAGTCTCCTTCGCTGGAGATTTTCAAAACCCGTCTGGATGTGATTCTGGGAAATATGCTCTAGGTGACCCTGCTTGAGCAGGGAGGTTGGACTAGATGACCCCCAGAGGTCCCTTCCAACCTAAACGATTCTGTGATTCTGTGATTCTGTGAAAAATCTTATTCAAATTGTTCTTCATGACCAGAAGTTGAGAAGGGGTTAGGAAAGAGAAAGGAAAGGAAAAGACCTGTTGGTCCAGCAGTTAGTGCCTCACCACCCAAATCCTACTGTTACTAGACCCACAGATGCCACACCTCTGGAAAAAGTACCTATTCAATATCCATTAACATATTTTCCTAATCTCAGGATGTCATCAAATCAATTGCTGATTCTCCCTTCCGTAGGTGAACATATTCTGTCCCTGTAAACTTGCTGCCTCATTTCCTCTGTTTTTAATGGATGCACTGAGGAACTGCAGCTAGCCTCTGGATCTCTGCATCCTGTTGATCCTTCAGAAACTATTCCTTGGAGGTGCTTTGTTAGCAAGTTGCATGGAAAATGTCATGTTCCCCTTCCCCCACCCCCACATGTCCAGAAGCCCTTAAAAGGCAAAAATATACAATGAGAGTGGGAAAAAAGGTCATTGCAAGTCACATGACAAAGGCAAAAACTCACCCCTAAACTGTCATATCTTTGATGAAGTTTAGACGGTAGGCAAAATAGGAAACAGAGATCACCACCAGAGTGTCTTCCCTGAAAAATCACATACTATCCTAATTTTATAACTTCTGCTGGGTCTTCTAGTTTAAGAATCACTATATTTGATCAGTGATTAGAATAATTAATGATCAAGCACTAAAACCAAATCACTGCTCACAAAAGCACTGAGGAAAAAAATGCAAAATAATTCCAATTTCCACTAGCCTCTTCATCTAAAATTTTTTGAATTCAAAGGGTTTTTGGCTTTGTTTTAAAATTAGTATTATGCTTTGAGTTTCATCTTCTAGGCTTGAATTCTTATCATCTAAAGTTTATTAGTGCTGTACATATGGCACTGGTATATTATATATAACACATAAATACATCACATACTACAAGTATTCCTCTCATATATATACAATAATACTCTCTCTAAGTCACAGCAAGTTATGGTTACACCTATTCCCCTACTAACGTGTTATATTTTTGTAAAAGTAAATTATGATAACTAGGTAAATCTCTGGTGGTCCAGGGTAACTACCCATCCCAGTTAACTGAGCATGTAGTAGCTAAACAGACTACTTAAAGTCATTAATGAAATTAAGCTCTGTTCATGCATGCAACTTCGCTTGAGATTGCTGGAAGTTTTCTGGAAATAACTAAAAGTATTCTTCAACCCAGCTGTCCCTCATCTTTCCTTATCCTGGTCCAAGCATATTTAAAATTGTGGAAGTCATTCTACTACTATTTCACTGGGATTAGGCCATAAACACCAGAAAGTTACTTTGCTTTGTAGCATCTGATAAACTCTTCAGCTACATTAAGATTCCCAGCTGCTTCCTAAAAGGCTGGTGGGACATCCTGTGCAAATCAGATTACTTGAATCATCAATTAGTCAGCAGTGCATGGTGGCACGCTAGACATTGAATTTTTCCCACGAAATTCAACAAAGAAATGTGGTTACTTTTCTAACCAAAAAAGCACAGGACAATAAAATATACTTCCAGCCCAGATGTTTCAAAGAAAGAAGGGAAAGAAATCATATCACAGCTTGTAGATCCATAAGCCACCTAGAACGAAATCACTTCCACGGACAAAATAAATTAGTGCATATTTTGCTTAAATGACCATTCTTTTAATTACCAATAGTAAATTTATACTCACTTTTTAATCATAATATGATGTATTCTGTAGTATGGAACCCAATTCCTCTTTGCGAAGTTCCTTCTAAAATCTCAAATTAGTCTTACTGCATTTAATACTTTTTTCTTCACTGCCCTGGTTGATGCTATCTGCATTTGTACACTGAACTGCAAATAACATCGTGACTAATAAACAGGAAATAACCTGGAACCAAAGAAATCTGCACCGTTCAACGCAACGGAAGGATGTGGCATACATCATACTGTCAGAATATTCATCAAATCTTGTCAAAAAGGGCTAAATTAAAAGGCATTAAGAGTCTCTTCATTTTCCTGAAAATCCTAACGTCACCTTGAAAACCTGTGACACAACTCTTCATCAGACTTGAAGAACAAGTAGGTTGCAAATACGTAATCCCAAGGCTCCGCCCAACAGTATTCCCAGGTCACATGCAGCAAATGGACTGATGTTTATTGGCAATTATTTCTGGTGTCAAACATGATGCTGTAGTGTACAAGAAAGTAGGTTCCAAGCTGTTTAAAGCTTTTTCTCTTCCTTCCTTCTATTGCCATCAGTTTTCTCTTTCTCTTCTACTAGTCCAAATCAAAGTCATCTCTCTCACTTTTTCCGTTGCCAGCGTTAACATGCTGGGAGCATATGGATCAGGTAAGAATGCACAATGCCAAAATACCAATAGGTACCTGATTTTTCAGTGAATGTTAGAATTGAGTTTTCAATGCTTTTAACTTCATCCATCATCAATAGAACTAATTGCTATTTACCTATTTTTGAAGTTTCAGTTTTTCTTACAGAACACCAGTAAAGCAACGTTTTGACCAATTCTTCATTGCATAAATACAGCAATACTGAGCACATGAAATATTATTACTTTATAATAATGAAAGTTTTTTTCTGCTTGTGCTTTTGCTCAGCAGAATCAATTATTGATTTATTTCAATCACTGTCTTTATAAATACAAAAAACAAGCAACTATTGACCCTGGGCAGCTAAAAATCCATCTACTCATTAGAAGCAATGCAAATGACCCTATAATTCAGAGATCTTTAAAAAAATCAAGAGAAATCACATTTAATAAGTGAGGTGGCTGAATCACTAGAGAATTGGATAACTGAATAGTTTCTAGCCTTCATTTACCATGGATGAAGCTAGACACAATGTTGAAACTTTAACAGTCTCGACTAACATAATGAGAAACAAGATTGTCTCATGTTATATTCATGCTATTCTGTATAATGAAAAAAAAAATCATACATTAGAAAACGATCCACAAGACTTGGTACTATTCACTCTAATTTTAGGTTTGTTGAGTAGGTTGCGGGTAAAAAAACAGCAATTTTCTTCCCTTTCCTCTACTGAAACAGAGCATCTTTATGCAAATTTTATTTTATGAAATGTTTATGTGCAAATACAGCACAGGTTCAAAAGACCACAAAATTAATATATGTGTCTACATATATATATATACATATACACACACACACACGTATATATATATAAATCAGCAGTTGTTCATAAAATATAAATGGTCTAAGGAATAAGAGGAAATTTCTAGACACTCTTCTAACAGATACGTTACAACAAGATTTTCCACCAAACCTCTGCTGTTCCAGAGGCAGATATGGTTTAAGGAAGTTGGCCAAAGATTTCCATGTAGTTAATACATTCTAAAATTATCACAGTTAAAATGAGCAAGGTTAATTAAAGTGTTAATTTGGGCATGACCTTATTTCACTCACAGTAAACTCCTAAGTACAACATGCAGTGGCCTAATACATCACAAGAGCAGTAGAAATGCAGTACAACTGTGTATAGTTAAGAGTTTTGTCAAATATAAGTTAAATACACTTTCTGCAACCAGAAAAAGAAAGAAGTACATCTCCTTTGAAGTAGTTTACCTTCCTTCCCCAAGCCCATCTCTGTTCTCAAAGTTGCACTCCTTTGGTTTATGTTGCATTTTAATAAAAATAAATTATAGCTCTGTCAACAAAAATAAGTGAAAGAATGATCCTGCAAAAACAGGGTTTTTTTCTTTTATAGTTAAGGTCAGGCATAAGATTTTTCATCAACTATTTTGTTAATGACACTCTTTATAGTCCTTACAGAACTAGGCCATTTTATGGATTTATTGTTCTTTTGAAGGGCTTGTTGCCCATGAAAATTAAAGACAATTCCCACCAGTAATAAAATTTGCTATAAAAATACATTAAGCGACATTCTTGTTTCAAAGTAAGAACCAAACTCCATGTGATGGCATGAAAAGAAATTTTACTTTGGACAATGTTGTCTTAAGTAGACTTTCTTGCCTCCTGTAGCTTCTAATACTGTGCAGTTTGAGAGAAGCACCTGAAAAAGAGAAATAGACTATTAATGTGACCTATTATGGTAACTTTTATGAAGTTGTACTTAAAAAAAAAATAATTAAAGCACATATTTCACAACTAATTGGCATTAAAATTTCCCCATAAGAAAGTCTTCCTTTCTTTGCTAGATATAGAATTTGAGCAAATCATGTTTCTGATATTTCTTTGTTTAAAGAGTATAAAGAACAAATTGGATATCTGTGGTGTTAAGATAGATATGGTAAAACATTAATATCTAAATAAAATAAGACCATTTAAAAATGCAGCTCTACCGCTCCATAGGAAGTTTGCACATAAATGGGCAGTTAAATATATATCCAGCTATTTAAATGACTCCTGTAATGTCTGTACAGTCACCATAAATATGCTTACACTCTTCTACCCATAGTAATTAAAAGTTCAATTAATTTTTTTTAACTATACTCTGCAGTTCTGCTGAAGGTGACATTATATTTCAAGATAATATGGGTGGGATTCTGTTGCCTGAACACTGGTTCCCTGGTGCCTTTTTAGACACCCAGAATAATCAAACATATTAACGTGGGACTGACAGGAACTAAATTCTCCATGAAGAACTATTATATATATATTTATTTATAAATATATGTGTGTGTGTGTGTGCATGTGTGTATGTATATACATGTGTGTGTATATGTATATGTGTGTATGTACATATACATATATATAAAAGCTTGTGTGAAATTCAATTACCTGAGCACATATGTCTAGCACTTCAGGATATTCCACCTGGTGTTTAGTTCTTCTTCCAGAATGGTGCCTATCTGCCAGCTTACTCAAACATCTCAGAAGGTGAATACATCAAACATCATGAGGTGAATATTGACCATAACTTTCTTTTTTTTTTTTTTTAATCTTCATTATAATGTATTTTCAAAAAGGTTTCAGGAAAGATAAAAAGGAACCTTAGAAAGGAATCAAAAAGAATAAAGGATTAAATTTTTTTTTAAATATTTTTTTAAAATATCAAGTAGGTAAATCTTCTAGTTTAACTCAAATGCATCTCAGGAAGAAAACACTTGAGAGTTTATTAAGTGGACATAGATTTCATGTTTTCATTCTTTGCTGTTTTGTTTATAATTTGTTATCAGAGATAAAAAGGAAAAAAATTAGAATTTTAAGGCTGTGCAATTCCATTCAAACGAAAGTGATGATAAATTTTTGTTCTTGCTATTCTATAGCTCTAGCTCTGAGCCGTGGTTTTCTGAAGAAGTCGTAGTATTGCTCCTTCTGAGTTGTATGCCTGAAAATATTATTTCTGTTAGGATATAAATGCTTCCCTTTTGCTGTTTGCTTTTCTTGCTCATTAACCTATGTAATATCCCTTACAGCACCTGTCCACTTCCTTTACTGAGAGTTAACAGTAGAACTTAATACAGTCCATTTACCTCACTCCTCATATTTTCACCTGGATATTTTTCACGTCTTTCCCTCTGCTTTTACGCATGTAGGAGGGCTGCTGTGAGAATCTTGAGAAATAGCTTGGCTCTGAAGAAGCAAGTCCACTATGATTTTAATGAAAAACAGCATTCTTTTGTGGAGGGCATTGAATGGGATGCAATAAAAGATCACTGCATGTAAAACCAATGTAAAGATTGGGGAAAAGCTGATGATATAGATTTTAAAAATGCATGTTTGACTGAGATTAGAACTTTCTCTTTACTGCATTTTTATTGACTTCACTGAGGTTACATCAGAGACTCAGCTACTGTAGCACAAAGAACCTACATTTATTACTTTTTAAATATTTGCTTTTTAAAGGCTGTCATTATTTCTTAGCCCACTCTGTGACTGTCGGCACTCAAATGTGAATCCCTATGGGAACCTACTGGTGATCTACCTACCCAACACTGCTTCAGCATGAATGAGCCCTAGAAAGACAGCAGATGAAGCGTAGCACCATTTACTGCTCTCTAGAATTTGGCAGTTTCTTTTTCACCTTTACTGCTATGTTTAAGCGTCTTTAAATGGTATAGGGAACAAGTATAGAAATTTATCTTCATATAATTTTATGAAAAAAATCATCTTGCCTTTTTCCGACTCCCCACAATTTGTTAAAAAAAAAAAAATACTACTAATGAGATGACTAAAAGGCAGTACAGTTGAAAATAAGCCATGTAAACGAAGCATAACACTTTCCATTCTCTATTCCAGCCTTCTCTTAGGCCATAGATAGTATTATTTTAAGTACAAGGCCACTTGAAAAGAAAAACCAAGATATTCAACCATTGTGCAAGAACTGGTAAGTAAAACATAAATAGCCTTTTTCGATTTCTTGCTCCTTCCCCCACTTCTATGCCAAGGAGTGTGTGCTGGATACACATATGCGTAATCATTTGAAGATATTATGGTTAAAAAAAAGTAAGATATATATTCTATATATATATAGTGGATCCAGCACAGGCTGTAATATCCTTTGTTCTGTATTTCTACTTGCAGAGAAGAACCTCCAAAAAAAAAGAGACTTTTCCTAGAATGAAATTACTTTACAAAAGTCTTTAGCTCATTTAAATTCAGAACCTCATCCTAACACTTCAAGCCTGCAGATGTTTGGTTTTGAAACGAAGTTATTTGCCCATACAGTGTGATCAGTTTACATATGTTGTTATAGTTTAGTCATTGTTTGAGCTGATGTCTGACACAAACAAGCGTTTTTTTCCCCTTTAACATTCAAAAACTCTTTTTTACTATTTATGTGATAATATGACCATGACAAGTTCATTCCCTGCTCATGCAAACCTTTCCTTTCCTTTCATGGTACTCTGAGAAGCATTAACATCACTTGCATTTTTTTCCTCTTTTTATGTGAAGATTGAATATCCAGCTGTTACCTTAATTAAGTCTGCCACAGGCAAGGATCTGGCTTTACGTACCTGCAGAGAGAACTTTCATGGTATTTTAATGTCTAGCTATAGCTTGAGTAAAGTGACTCAAGAGCTAATGCAAGCAAAAGCTTAGCTCAAATGAGTGCCAGAGCTGTCAATTTCCAATTAGGAAACTCGTTCGTCTCTCATGACAGTGAACCACCACAAATTACATGCTTTAGCACTGTTGGTTAATCTTTTGCCACCTGACAGATGGAAGTAAATCAGTTGACTTATGTTAATCACTTCCAGGAAGTAGAGGAATATTTAAATCTTGGCACAGTTTTGTATCACTGAGCATGGCATTAGGAGATATCACAACAGCAACCCATTATTTTCAGACAAGGTGCCATCTGAAGTGTGTTTGGGGTGGAATGACTGGCAGGGAACATGGGGAATAGGAAAGGCATTTTTCAACAGTTTCTCAAAAGCTTTCCCACTTGAGGACAAAGCGTTTGATTGTTCATATCTTGCATACTGTATGTTTTCACAAAGTCGAATGCAGTTTTCAACAGATTCAAGTTGTTACCATGTATATATAGAGAAAAAAACGCATATGAGTCTCTTGAAGTAATGTTTGCTGAGATATAACTAGCAACAGTATTAGCGAGGAAGATCTTTCTCTAAATACACCTCTGCTAAAATATAAGAATAATCAATGCAACACTGCAAAAAAACACTGGAACGAATCCTCTAAGAAAAAAAATGAAGAATATGTTTCTTCATGAAAAAATACAAAATATATTTGAAAGCAGGTCAAACAAACATTAAGGTTAACACATGTTAGCATAAGTTACGGCTTTTGAGATGAAGCTGGGAGAAGCCAAGGTGATGGCATAAACCTGTGACTAGCCTCTGGTAAAACATACATATCAACATATGAGCAAAGATTTCAAAGCATGAGAAGATCAACTCCCAGTTTGTTTTTTGCAATTTTCCCCTTTTAACATAAGCGTAAAACAATTTAAAGGACAGCTTGGATTTCCATGGCACCTCTTTGTTCTTCTGGCAATTACCCTGTCCACTTGGTTAAGATTCTGCCATAACTGAAGTAAGGTCTTTGCTGGATTTGGGCTTTAATATATAACTTGCTTGTTGCAAACACTTCTACTTCAAAACGGTTTCACTTACTATCTTTTTTATTTTTTATTAAAATTTTTCACAAAATATAATTAAAGGCATGCCATAGCATATAAATATAATTTAGATGATCTGGTAATAAGTTGAATTTTTAAATTCCTTTGCATTTTCTAGTATAAGAAGAAACTCAAACTTTTCCACAATCTGCAGGGGACTTCAAAATTTGCTAAGGAAAAACACTCTGGGCTAGAAAAGAACCTTTTCTGGGAAATGCCAGCAACAGCAGCTCCAGAGGCATACTTTTACTGTAAAGCAGGCTGGGTGCATAATTATAGAACACAGGGCGCTGCTTAGATTGCAGGAAAGGAAGCAAGTGGTTACCAGTCTACCATTATTTATTAGCTTGGCCTCCTTATGCTCAGGAAGGATGATTCCGTCTTAAACTGCACAGTCCAATCCTATTGTTGCCACCTTCCCACTTGCAGATACATTCACTCCATTTCCCCTGTGCTCACACAACTAGAGCTCCTGCTTAATTCAGCTGGCAGGAGAGGGGCACTCAGGGGCTAGATTAAGACTGCATGGACATTAATAAACCCAATCCCCCTCCTAAACTTTTCTAATTTATTTTAATACACTTATTTTTCTGATTTGGCTCCCATTGGAAAAGGCTCTTTTCTCTGCTGTGTCACCCTTGATGCTTTTCCACGGTGCTTCAGAAATCTTTGTGTATAGAGGTAGTATTATCAGGACTGCTAATTAAAAAGATAGCATTGTTGCACTCTGGGATGGATATGAATTATACTAAGAATTTTTAGCCGCCTTCTCTTTCTCCCCTCTTTCTTCATATTTTTTCCTGACAAATTTTAAAATAATCTTCTAGATGGGTGCTTTTTACTCTGGTTTACTAGTCTAACTTGCTTGTTTTCCTTTTTATGCACAGTGATTTTATATCGTGTTTTGATCGATCTACTTTAAGAAACATACCTGATCGATTAATAAAAATTTAAGCTCATAACACATACAGGGCACATTCCATGTAACTGGGTAGAATGGATTCTGCAGTGCTATTTATCCATATGGACTGGCCAGAGAGAATCAGTGCACTAAATATCCCTTCCAAGATAATTCAGTTTTAGGTGTTCCACACCACTCCTCTTTAACACTGTATTGACTTTTTCATTACATGCAGAATGTTGTGTCTTTAAAGTATGATACATAAAATTGCATTTTACAATACTTTGTGTATGTATGCATATATACATGTATATATTTGTGTGCATATACATGTGTTTTTGTAAATGTTTTTCTACCTACACCCTTAATATTTTTCCTGCATATAACAAAGACTTACATAAACAGTACAAACAATTACATTTAGTGAAATCAGAGTTTAAAAGTCAACACTCAAGTTACAAAATAAGCCTGCTCATGATCTTTCTGGTCTTTAATTTGTCCAAATGTTTACTACTATATGTAAGCATATACAGCTTATTGTATTTCAATCAATACACATATACAATTATGCAAACTGCTATAATTTAAGTATGTTAGAACTGGCTCTCTGAGATTATACATGATATTCCTTATGCTGTAAAGAGATCTTCTAAATTTCCTTTCCTAACACTGAAAAGATGTCACTGGTTAACAGCTAACATCTTTCCTACCCATGCGTCAAAACCCTTGTCTCCTCTGCCACGTTTCCAAACAAGTGGAGCTGTCATAGACAATAATATCATACTTATGCCCTCATATTTCAACTTCATTTACATAGAGAACTTAATATTAAGATAACACAAAGATCCACCACTACTGAGCTTTCAGGTATGGCCATTGCATGGCATTCTGCTGCATTATATTCACCTTTCAAAGCTGTCATTGAAAATGTAAATATCTCTCTCAGTGGATTACCTCATTATCATGATTCATGAATAATTAGGAGAAAAACAATAGCTAAACTGGAGCGCTGGAAGTCTGCCAGGCTATGATCTTGAAAGAGCATATTTAGTTCAGAATTACTAATTCTTCCTCCCTTCCACCCAACAGTGAGGCTTTCAAACCCTCACTATTTTGTGGGTCCTCTGATGTCCAATAAAGCTTGAGCTGATGCTCTCCTTTTCCTCAGCGGGAAACTAACTACGTCTTGTCAGTCTCTGGTCACACAGTGGGCAATTCAGGTGTTTAAACATTCAATGTGCCAGGACACACACAGCATCTGCAAGGGATTTGGTACAACTATAGAAGATGCCTGGGCTACCGGTACCCCTCTCAAGTGACTGAAGGCTGAATTCAGCTAAAATTATCTCCACTTTAACCATGTAAATGTAAATTTATTCATTTAATTTTCTAACCCAGGTCATTTGTACTGATCCAAGCTACGGAACAACTACACAGCTAAGACATCCAGATCTAATAGATAGTAGCTTCTGAAAGAGAGGAGAACAAGGCAATGGCAGCTACAGGGAGGGCAAACTGGGAATCAGTGTCCTCATTTGATTCACCTGTGGCCAGAAAAGACTACATTACCAGGAAAAATAAGTGAGTTCCCTATTTCTCTTTCCCTAAACACATACAGCTTGCTTACATAAAATGCTTGCCTTTAATGCTATAAAAGGGTTGATATGGAAAAAAAAGTCCTCCTTATTAATATGAATAACGTTAGTATAAGATAAAACAAGTGTGAGTGTGGATGTGTTACTGATATGGCTATTTGACAGTCTTGCTGCTATATATACTGTAGTTCAAGCTAATTTCTTTCAGTTTATGTAATAAATCACATCCTTAAGTCAGCAGAATGTTTGTTATAGGAAGCTAAAGAGGGGGGAAGCAAGTCCTTTGAAAAATAATGGAGAAATAGGGGATCTAACAATGAAAATTATGATATAATGCCAGCTTGATTTTCTTAAAGAAAAAGAAAAAAAATCTTACTTGACAAGAAAAAGGATGGTGGGGAAGTTTTCTGCAAAATAAGGTGCAATTGTACATAAGTAATTCCTAAAGAGCAGAAGGTAAAATTTTCAATATTAACAAGCCTAGAAATTGGACCAATATCTCAAATTTTAAATGGGACTGAAATTCAGGAAATACTTAAAATTTATTATTGATTAATTTAAATATAATACTTTTATGAAAAATTACAAGTATAGAGATCACATACACTAAAATCAGTAGAGGGATATTAAAAATATATAGAATATAAACATGAGACTTGGAAAACTAAGCTAAAATGAAGAGAGTGTGGGTCTTCTACCCTCTGCTTTGAGTAAGAATTTCTAGCCTTAGAAAAGAAACCTTGAAACTGAGCAATAACTCAGGAAACCTGCAAAATTTGTAAATCTTTTGCCCATATCAAATCTAAAGAACACATACTTGTACACTCATGAGTGTGCAGTTGACACGATAGGTTTGGATAAAAAAACTCTGAAAACTCTAAGAGAAAACATTCTGAAAATAATTAACAGCTTCTGGTTAAAATAGCAACTGTCTGAGGAAAAGCTAAAACCTGAAGTTCTTGATCACAGTTTAAGCCAAAGAATACACTCCATTTCCCACCAGGCATAATAAGCGGAAATTCACAAAATATGTGCCACCTCTCATTGAAACTAATGACATGTCAATAGATGTATGATTTTAGATTAGCCTTGCAGTAAAGAAGGCAAATATATTGTAAACAAGCATTAAACTTAGCTATGTCATCTGCAACAGACAAATATTGGATTCACATTTCATAAGTAATGAGCTTAAACCCTGTTATAACTGCAGTTTTGACCTCCATGCAGAGAAAAATACAGTAAAGTGGAGCACCACAGAGGTCAGTAATGGAATTTATTTTTTATAATTTAATAGTTTCATGAAAAGCATACAGGAAGATATGAAGTCAACCTATAATTTCTCCCTCAGCAACATTCAAAGAAAAACTAACATGAGAATGGCAGACCTAACCTGCACACATATTTCATTAGTTCGGAATAGCAGCTTGCCTTCAATGCAGTTGCTTTAATGTTAATAAAAACCAGCCATATACTGGGGAACAGCTAACAAAAACAACCGAGATAAACATCACTTGACAGCAGTTTATGAAAACAAGATCAAGAAACACCAAATTTGATATGTGAAACAGCCAACTAAATAAGAATTTGCTGTCTTATTACTTTTGAATAAAAAATCAAACAAGTAACTGGGATGATCACTAACTAAAGCAGCATTGTTTTTGCTTGCATGTACAAAATCAGATACAATTGCATCTAAAAAAATCTTTATCACAAATAAAGGAGCACCACAAATAGAGGAGATTAATTTCCCTTTGTAACAGGGTATAGCTGAATGTAAGGAGATATGATGGTTTTTCATAAATGCATTCAGCAATGTACAACTGTTTCCAACAACTGTGGCAGGAAGGAAGCTCATTTAATCTCCCTCCTTCCTCCCCAACACCTATACCAATGTCATTCTTAAAGGACATATTTCTAAGCATATTCTTAAAAGATTTCTAAGGATGGGATCTCTAAAATCTCCTTTGGTAATCTATTTTTAATAACTCGCATTTTCCCTATGTCTCATCCAAAAATCCCTTGTTAAAATTTAGACTCCTTACTTTTTGTTCTATTAGTCATGGTCACAATATAGATTCTTCCCATCTTTTGGATCAGAACAGTGCAATATTTTTGCTTATTTGAAAAACATTGAGGTAATGAGGAAAGGGAAGGAATGCATACCTTCTTCAGGATAAAGAATTGAATTTATTCAAATCTTTCCTTATAAATCATTTTATCAGGCATCTAATTGTTCTTTTGGTTCTGCCCTGGACTCTTCAATATCATATACCTTTCTTGAGATGTCCACAACCGTAAATAGTAGCCATGCCTCTGTCTGCATTAGTAAATTAAATACTTCAGGGAACACTCTCAGGCATGGAAACTCAATTGTTCATATCGTTAAATTTTTAGAATGGCCCTTGTCATGTCTGCGTCCATACAAACTTAAATTTTCTAAAACAATTCTCAAGAACAGGAAAGGAACAATTCCCAGCAGGGAGTCTTGATGCAGTCATCTCTTCTGAAAGATAGGAGAATATAATGGTATGATATCAGGCATTCCGTGCTTAGCTGTTTTTAGTGATAGACAAGGGTCCCCAGCATATTTAGGTTACTAGAACACACATAGCATGACCAGTGTTGAATAAAGTAAAGGATTACTATGTGTTTACATAGTCAGAAGTACTGCTCTTTGCACATAAAGCAAATGGTAGCATGCCAACATTAAGTAGCATCCATCTTGTGATTCATTATAGCTCTTCCATCAAAAAAAGGGGGGGGGGGCAAAAACCCCACTCACTCTTGCTTATGAAACTGAAAAACTAGAAGAGAGATCATTTAAAAAAAAAAAAAAGACAAGCTGATTTTGAATTTTAATGCAGGTTTCAACATACCTGAAGTTACTAAGTAGCTTTTTTTGCCTAAAATTTAATAAACTCACCTTCTACTCGATGAATTAGTTCCTTAACTAAATTACTAAATTACTTAGTACTAATTTATCTAAGGCAAACTTTCTGCAGGTTTTCACTTGATACAGTCAGTTTCTAAATAACTTGATGTGTTGCTCTGAATTATGACAATAATGAAGGTCCACAAATGAGGAAACACCTTAGTTTAGCTATTAACCGCTTTGAAAAAAGTGCGAGTGGCCTTATATTCCTTTTTTGCAACATTAGGGGAGTAGAATGAGTTAAATGACTTCTTGTGCGGTCCCATTCATGCCGATTGTCTATGAATCTACACTTCAGAGAATGCAGATAAAGTTAGACACTTACTTAGCGGTCCTTACAACTCTGCAGTGCTAAGCACTACATCTGCAGCTGATGAAATAAGTCAGCAGTGCTCTTTATGGTTGTACTTCTTTCTGCGCGCTTTTGATTTTTGTGCACACTGCAGAGGTCGGGAAGAATCTACTCTTAAGACCAGCACAGGCAGGGCGAGACTAGGCACAAAGCTTTTCCCCCAAGAAGGGCTGTGGAACAAAGGACTTTACAGATACTGGACCCTCAAACCCTTCTACTTGTCCCTACATTTCTCCTCTTCAGAGATGTACTGACATCCTCAAAGTTTCTTTCTGTGCCCAAAGCCTACACCTTTTATAAGGCTCAGCCTCAAACTGCTGTTGTTGAGATGAGAGCTCTTCTTTACATGAAATGTTTGTTGGATCATTCTACAAAAATCTGGAGGAACTTTGCTCCCATTAACTACTGCAAACTTTGTGGCTTGTAGAAGAGTTTTTTTACTGTCTTTGTTCAAGCCCTACTGCTTTTAGCTATGTAATTATTCAAGCTTTCATATTAATAGAAGAAATGATACAAATTAGCGTGATCTTTTAAACTTCAGAATCAGTGTTTCCTTATGGGATTCAAATATATGATCAGAAACTTGTAGAACACAGCAAAACTAAGGAAATCATATTCTTGATACAGATTCTGATGAATAGGGTATAATTCTAGTGAGATGGAACATCATTTAATAAATGGTGGCTTAAATTCTACATCTAAAATTAAAAATTATCTAGCTAGGCAAAGTGAAAAAACAGAGAAGCTTTTCTACTTCATTCCATTTTTTTCTTATACCCTGTTCAGTCATTTAGTTCATCTTGTCCATGTTGTACAATATTTCTATTTCATAGTTTTTCTATCCTTCTACTTACCATGACCCAATAATGCAAACATTCTAAACTCTTAGTGTAATAGTGTCCAAAGCTTTAGTCTCCCTAGATACTGTACTAAAAACAAAAGAGGAAGAACAATAAAGGCATTAGAAACTGTGCCTAGAGGTTAGTTAAGATATATGTCCCTGAGGCAGCAGAATATGACTTAGCATATCAAGGGCAAATATTTAAAAGGAGGATGGGGGACAGGGAAGGAAATTAAAAATATATATTGCAACATTCTGTAATGTAATAAGTAAAATCCTTTCTTTTTTTCATATTATAGTTTGAAAATTGCATTCTAGAGAAACTTTCAATTTGGTATGTAAAATAGACACTTTGAATATTATGTAAGATTCACTTAAAAAATAAAATGTTTTATAATTAGGATAAATACGTAAGCAAAGTGATCATTGACATTAAGATTTCTCCATAAGTTGTGAGAGTGTTTCCTTTTGCAAGAGCACAACATATTTCTTGATGCCAACTTAATTTAATTGGATGTTCTTTGATATTGCAGAGCAACTGAAGTGTTCTTAAAATGGTAACTTGTACCATAAAAATACAACTAATGTGTTTGGGAAGTTTATTCTAGAAAATACACTTATTAAGAGAAAAGAAAAGAAAGGAAAGGAAAAAAAAATCTTTCAGTGCTATTATTCCAGGTTGATGCAGTAATATGAACTACAGGTAACCAGTGGTAATTCAGAATACAGTGAGCAATCAGCAACAAAACAATGAAATCACTATAATTTCCAAAATATTTCTAAAGAAAAACATTTAAAAAGGCAAAATAAAGAATAATCTCACTCTTCTGGATTAATATTCAAAGATAGTTACCGTTACATAGAATTGTGAATACAGCTCAATAATTTGCAATGAAAATGAAAGCAGTGGTAACCTTTAGTCAAGGCTTCTCCCTGAAAGAAAAAACTACTAAGTGGCAAAAAAAAAACACTGCTTAGGGGCAAAGAGCCACAGTCCCTCACAAAGGAAAACTACCCTGGTATCGGCAACAAGGTTTTGGTTTCTGTAACCATGGGATCCTGTTTGAAGATCAACAACTGACTGGGACAGATAGGATCCACCTCACTAAATGGAGCACACACATCTTTGACAACAGGCTAGTCAACCTAATAAGAAGGGCTTTAAACTAGGAAAGACACAGGAAGGACAGAGCTATAGAGACCTAGCAGTCTGCAAGACACAACTCAGGGATACCTCCAGCAACTGAATGCAGCTAAGGAAGTGCCTACAAGACATGTCTATGGGGTATCCTCTTGAATCCCTCCTCGGAAATTGGCATGCCTGAATACCTCTCTGAAGCGCCTGTACCTCGACGCACACAGCATGGGAAACAAACAGGAGGAATTTGAGATCTGTGTGCAGTTGCAGGGCTATGACCTCGTTGCAATTACAGAGATGTGGGCTAGCTCACTTGACTGGAATGCTGCCATGGATGGCTACACACTCTTCAGGAAGAACAGGGCAGGAAGGTGAGGTGATGAAGTTGTCCTTTTTGTGAGAGAGCACCTGGAATATATGGAGCTCTGCCTGCAGGTAGATGATGAGCAGGTCGAGCGCTTATGGGTAAGGATTAAAGGGCACATTAACATGGGTGACACTGTTGTGGGTGTTTGCTACAGGCCACCTGATCATGAAGAAGAGGTAGATGAGACCTTCTACAGACATCTGGAAGTAGCCTCAGGGTCACATGGGATTCAGCCACTCTGGCATGTGCTGGAGGAACTACACAGCGAGGCATAAGCAATCCAGTAGGTTCCTGGAGAGCACTGATGATAACTCTCTGACACAGGTGATGGAGGAGCCAATGAGAAGAAGTGTGCTGCTGCACCTTGTACTAATGAACAAGGAAGGATGTGTTGGAGGTAGCAAATAGAAAATAGCAAAAGGAAGACTAGGGAAAACGTGGGCCCGCTGCTGAATGGGGCAGGTGCCCTGGTAACAAAGGATACAGAGAAGGCAGAGTTATTGAATGCTGCCTTTGTTTCAGTCTTCACTGCTAAGGCCAGTCCTCAGGAATTCCAGACCTTGGAGACAAGAGAGGAAGGCTGGAGAAAGGAAGACTCTCCCTTGGTTGAGGAGGATCAGGTTAGAGATCTTTTGTCTAAACTTGACATCCATAAATCCGTGGGCCTTGACGGGATGCACCCACGAGTGCTGAGGGAGCTGGCGGATGTTATCGCTAGGCCACTCTCCATCATCTTTGAAAGGTCATGGCAATCAGGAGAGGTGCCTGAGGACTGGAAGAAAGCCAATGTCACGCCAGCCTTCCAAAAGGGCAAGAAGGAGGAGCCAGGAAACTCCAGGCCTGTCAGCCTCACCTCCATCCCTGGAAAGGTGATGGAACAGCTCCTCCTGAAGGTCATCACTAAGCATCTGGAGGACAAGAAGGTGATCAGGAGTAGTCAGCATGGATTCACCCAAGGGAAATCATGCTTGACCAATCTGATAGCCTTCTATGACGGAATGACTGGCTGGGTAGATGAGGGCAGAGCAGTGGATGTTGTCTACCTGGACTTCAGCAAGGCTTTCCACACTGTCTCCCATCACATCCTCCTAGGTAAGCTCAGGAAGTGTGGGCTAGATGAGTGGACGGTGAGGTGGCTTGAGAACTGGCTGGGTGGCCGAGCTCAGAGGGTTGTGGTGAATGGCGCAGAGTCAAGTTGGAGGCCTGTGGCTAGTGGTGTCCCCCAGGGGTCAGTCCTGGGTCCAGTCTTGTTCAATATATTCATCAATGACCTGGAGGAAGGGACAGAGTGCACCCTCAGCAAGTTTGCTGATGATACTAAACTGGGGGGAGAGGCTGACACACCAGAAGACTGTGCTGCCATTCCGAGGGACCTGGACAGGCTGGAGAGGTGGGCGGAGAGGAACCTCCTGAAGTTCAACAAAGGCAAGTGCAAGGTCCTGCACCTAGGCAGGAATAATCCCATGCACCAGTACAGGCTGGGGGTTGACCTGTTGGAAAGCAGCTCTGCCGAGAAGGACCTGGGAGTGCTGGTGGACAACAAGTGAAGCATGAGGCAGCAGTGTGCCCTTGTGGCCAAGAAGGCCAATGGGATCCTGGGGTGCATTAGGCAGAGTGTTGCCAGCAGGACGAGGGAGGTGATCCTGCCCCTCTCCTCAGCCCTGGGGAGGCCTCCCCTGGAGTACTGTGTCCAGTTCTGGGCTCCCCAGTACAAGAGAGACATGGCACTCCTGGAGAGAGTCCAGCGGAGGGCTACCAAGATGATTAGAGGGCTGGAGCATCTCTCCTATGAAGAAAGATTGCAAGAGCTGGGCCTGTTCAGCCTGGAAAAGAGAAGATTGAGAGGGGATCTCATCAACGTGTAAAAGTATCTGCAGGGGGAGTGTCAAGAGGATGAGGCCAGCCTCTTCTCCATGGTGCCCAGCAACAGGACAAGAGGCAATGGGCAGAAACTGAACCACAGGAAGTTCCATCTGAACCTGAGAAAAAACTTCTTCACTGTGAGGGTGACAGAGCATTGGAACAGGTTGCCCAGAGAGGTGGTGGAGTCTCCTTCGCTGGAGATAGTCAAAACCCGTCTGGATGTGATCCTGGGCAATATGCTCTAGGTGACCCTGCTTGAGCAGGGAGGTTGGACTAGATGATCTCCAGAGGTCCCATCCAACCTAAACGATTCTGTGATTCTGTGATTCTGTGAGGCGAAGGCTGGGGGCAGCCTTGGCTGCAGCGACCATGAGATGGTGGAGTTCAGGATCCTGTGAGGAGAAAGTAGGACAATAACTAATATTGCAACTCTGGGCTTCAGGAGAGCAAACTTTGGCCTCTTCAGGAACCTACTTGGAAGAATCCCATGGGATAAGGCACTAGAAGGAAGAGGAGTACAAGAGAGCTGGTTAGTATTCAAGGATCACTTCCTCTAAGCTCAAGAATGGTATATCCCAATGAGCAAGAAGTTGAGCAAAGGGGGCAGAAGACCTGCATGGATGAATAAGGAGCTCCTTACAAGATTTAGACAGAAGAAAAAAGTGTATAGAAGGTGGAAGACAGGACAAGCCACTTGCAGGGAATATAGGGATGTCATCCAACTACGGAGGGATGGGACCAGGAAGGCTAAGGCTCATTTGGACTTTAATCTGGCAAGGGCTGTCAAGGGCAAAAAGGAGTGGCTTTTTTTAAATGTATCAACAACCAAAAAAGGGACTAGGGAAAAAGTGGACCTGCTGCTGAATGGGGCTGGGCCCCTGGCAATAAAAGATATAGAAAAGGCAGAGAGACTGAATGCCTTCTTTGCTTCAGTCTTTACTGCTAAGACCAGTCCTTAGGAATCCCAGACCCTGGAGACCAGGGACAAGGCCTGGAGAAAGGAAGAATTTCCCTTGATGGAAAAGGATTGGGTTATTGATCACCTAAACTGGACAGACACAAGTCTGATGGGATGCACCCATGAGTGCTGAGAGAGCTGGCAGACGTCATTGCTAGGCCACTCTCCATCATCTTTGAAAGGTCATGGAGAACAGGAGAGGTGTCTGAGGACTGGAAGAAAGCCAGCATTACTCCAGTCTTCAAAAAGGGCAAGGAGAAGGACCCAAGGAACTACAGGCTAGTTAGCTTCACCTGCGTACCTGGAAAGGTGATAGAGCAGCTCATTCTGAATACCGTTTCCAAGCACATGAGGCACAGGAAGGTGATCAGAAGTAGACAGCATAGATTCACAACGGGGAAAATCATGCTTAACCAATCCGATCGCCTTCTATGATGGAATGACTGGCTGGATAGACGATGGGAGGGCAGTGGTTATTGTCTCCCTTGGCTTCGGTAAGGCTTTCGACACTATCTCCCATAACATCCTCATAGGCAAGCCGAGAAAGTACGGGTTGAGGAGTGGACAGAACAGTGAGGTGGACTGAGAACTGGCTGAATGGCAGAGCTCAAGAGGCTGTGATCAGTGGCACAAAGACTAGTTGGAAGCCTGCAGCTAGCCGTTTCCCCTAGGGGTCAGCACTGGGTCCAGTCCTGTATAATTTATTCGTCAGTGTGCTAGATGAAGCATACATTAGAAAGTATGTGCATACTCAGAAAGTATGCACAGACAGAGTGTATACTCAGGAAGTTTGCTGATGACACTAAACTGGGAGAGGTGGCTGATACACGAGAGGGCTGTGCTGCCATCCAGAGGGACCTCAACAGGCTGGAGAGATGGGCAGAGAGGAACCTCATCCGGCTGAAGAAAGGCAAGTGCAGGGTCCTGCACCTCGGGAGGGAGAGAGAACCTCCTGCAGCAGGCCAGGCTGGGGGTTGACCTGCTGGAAAGCAGCTCTGCAGAGGAGGACCTGGGAGTCCTGGTGGACAACAAAGTGACCACGGGCCAGCAACGCACCCCTGTGGCCAAGGAGGCCAGTGGTCTCCTGGGCTGCATTAGCGAGAGCATTGCCAGTAGGGAGAGGGAGGTGGTCCTTCCCCTCTACTCAGCCCCACAGAACTAGAGTGCTGCGTCCACTTCTGGGCTCCCCAGTGCAAGAGAGACATAGAGCGCCTAGAGCAAGTCCAGCGAAGGGCTACTAAGACTGTTAAGGGACTGGAACATCTCTCCTATGAGGAAAGGCTGAGAGAGCTGGGACTGCTCAGCCTGGAGAAGAGAAGACTGAAAGGGGATCTCATCAATGTGTATAAATATCTGAAGAGAGGGTGTAAGGAGGACGGGGCCAGACTCTTCTCAGTGGTGCTCAGCTACAGCACAAGAGGCAACGGGCACACACGGAGACACAGGAACCTCCATCCAGACATAAGGAAAAGCTTTTTCACTGTGAGGGTGACTGAGCACTGGAGCAGGTTGCCCAGAAAGGTCGTGGAGTCTCTGTCCCTGGAGATATTCAAAAGCCATCTGGACACAATCCTGGGCAATGTGCTCCGGGTGACCCTGCTTGAGCAGGGGGGTTGGACTAGATGATGTCCAGAGGTCCCTTCCAACCTCTACCATTCTATGATACTCTAGTTAGAATCGGAAGTGATGTATATTTTTTCAATTAAACAACTAAATTTTCCTCTTCCCCCTGCCAGTGCAACCTCATTTTTACAGCAACATCATGCAATTATCAGTGAAAGAAGAGGCTGTTGCCTTTGGTCTTCAAAAAAGGAAGTGGATGGATAATGAAAATGGGAAGAGATGAGTAAGCACAGCAGCATCTTTGGCAGAGTATTATAGCTGCTTCTTTCCATTGACATTTTTAATCAAAATGTTTTAGAAAAAAAAAAGAGCATCATCACTGGCTGCTGGAAGCTTTACATTTATCCCAGATAAGTGGGCCTCAAAATTCATTTGAATACACAAATGACAAAAAAAAAAAAAAAAAGACAAAGAAAGTAAAAAACGGCGTTTGTCAACAGAGAGGAGGGACCTGGAAAAAGAAAAGACAAGATGAAAACATTGCAATATCCTCTGATAACAATAACCTCCCTAGAGGGCTGAGTTCAAAAGCTTAAATTTCTGTAATGTTTTTTGTTTGTTTGTTTTTTACTACATAGGTATAAAGTACATTCAACGGAAAATCGTCTTTGATTACAGCAAAAAAAGAAATAAGACTGTATTTTAACATAGTCTAAAACATAATGAACTTATTTCCAAGTGTTCCTGAAAGTACAAGGCACTGATACTGTCCTATTCTTCAATAAATTCCAAGGGAATTTCTAAAGATGCACCTAGAAAAGCATTTGGCCCCATGTTTGTAGCTGATTTTTCCCAAAGATGATTTGGGCTCTTCTGAAAAGCAAAACATTTACAAATACTTGTGCTACTCCATGGGGAAAAACTGCATAGATTTGTCACTGTTTTGACATTAAACAGTTCTGAAAGCTGAATATTTTTGTATCTTTTAAAGCATTCAGTTGTAAACTGCCATAGATTAATCTAAGGTACTTATGTAATTTGTTAGAAGTTGTGCAAATTGCAGGCTTCAAGAAATTCATACTTTATATTCCTTCACTAGGTTTTGTCAGACTTTATTGGAGAGCTTCTTTTTTCCTTATGTAAGCTTCTCTTGGGTATATAGTGTAATGCTCAAGTGCCTCCCTACAGCTATCTTCTGAAGCAAATAATGTATTCACATTTTCATTCCAGTAAATAATGTTGTGGATTTGTGTGAGAAAGTTTGCTTCTATCTGCTCTTATCTCTAAAAAGGGTATAATAAAAGACCAAATACTTTGCATTTTCTCAGTTTTCATTCTGTTTTTAACCCTTTTACTACTTCACATATGTCAAATAGCCTCCTTCTACTCACAAAAAAAGGGTATACAAAATTAATATTCTTATTTCATGCATATTGTGTAGACCAAGACACTAATTACAAGTTTTGATTATAGGCATATAGTTTATACTTACATATCACGTAGGTACATATTAAACTATAGGCATATAATTTGTTAAGCATAAGGCCCAATGACTTGCATAATCCTGAATCTTGTGCTTCACTATCATTGCCAAAGCTCTAAACCTTTTGTTTAGGCTTTAACTAAGTCCTGCTCAAACAGTTAGGGGAAAAAAAGATATATATTACTCCATGCTTTATGAAAAATTATAATGGATAAGTAAGCCATTCATGTTGGCACACATTCTCGCTTGTGCACGTGTGTAGGAATTTCTCTTAAAACTATTCCGAATGGCAGGACTGAATTTAGTAAACCTAGCTGTACATGCAAAATTTATAATATATTTTTCTTCAAGGTTACCTGTATTTAAGAAGTCGCTTTATTTTAGTTCATGGAAACAGAGTTTTTGAGAATCAAAGTATAGATAGTTTTAGAAATGTAAAGATGTTCTGATATCAGCTAGAAGTAGAAATCTATTTCTTGCAAGATAGTCTATGAAGGAAGATTGTGAAAAACTTTCCTCTTTCAATATAACAGTCACTAAAACCTTGCAAAGACGACAGCTGAAAAAGCATTTAAAAGAGGTGTGAAAGTAATTAGAACAGTGTATGCAGTTTGAGACAGTTTCTAATAAGTATGAATAAATACAGTACAAATAAAAATTCAAACTATAAATCCCTCAAAATGCTTCATTTTGCTACCCTTGCAACCCCAAACTTCTTCTCCTTGCCCTTTCAAATAAGTATCCGATAGTCTTTACACAATACCCTTAGTCTTAAGGCCTGATAAGGTGGAGACTGGGGGCGGGAGGGGGAATGGTGAGGAGTGGTTATTGTTGCTATTTTAACCAGTGGAATATCTGTGTGGAAGATGAAATGGGGGGGGGGGCAGAGGAGGGAGGGAAGTGTGTCACAAGATGACTCCAGCTTTCCCTGGTGATCCAGCTACCATGCAGAGTAAGTCAAAAGTTAACTTATTAGAAATAAGTACTAAGCATGCCAAAGATGACCTAATCTTTCCTTTCTTGCTATTGCTCATGTCCTCATTCTGTTATCAAACCTTCCTATGATAACTGATGAGCTCTATCGACATACAAAGCAGCCGCATTAGAGTCTGTTAATACCTGAATAAGCCTATTACCTATCAGGTACAGAAATTATGAGAATAAACTCTCCAGTCTTTTCTTGAAACTAAAACTATTAATTTTCCTGCTGAATTATTTTGCTCCAAAATTCTCTTTCATATGCCAGTCTTTCTCAAAGATAACAGCTCATTTGTTTGTAAAAGGAACAATTAATTAACCCTTAAAAGTAGTCTGTTGCAGTGAAAACTTAAAGATATTTTGTCATACAGCTTCAATATATTTAGTGTCCCTCTTAATAAATGATCAACCATCATCTAAATGATCAACTTGGAGCATTAGGGGAGAAAAAAAAAATTCCTCCTTTGGTACCTTTGATAGGTAAAATTTCCAGTTTGGAAGTCTGTTGAGACTTAGAGTAGGTGAAACAGATGTTTCTGGATGTAGTGCATCATTGCCTACAATGGGATCATAGCTTTGTAAAGGACACTGCACTATTTCAAGACACGGACTGATTTCAGTTTCATAAGAATACTACCTAGAAAACCCTCCAGCTGTGTTCTCGGGGCTTCTACGCTTGCTGCTGACAGAAGCTAAACCTCTAATAAAAGTAAAATGATTGCAGAAATTGAGTTGTTGCTCTGGCAGTACAGACTACTCTCAAGTTGCAGAGCTGAAATCTTGTGCCCACCTCCTTTGAGGGCCACCTGGCAGCTCTTTTAAAATCCTATGGGTCCTATAATTCTCTCAGTCAACTTTCCCGATGCCACAGCTGCTAAAATATATGGTTGCCTTATCAGCTCCAAAGCTGAAAGCTGGAAGCACTGGGTGCAGGCAATGCAGAAAACATCTGGGAACATTTCCTGTGGAAGCCTCTTCGGTTTCAATGACTGCCTGGGATGCGAAGGGGGTGGCCGTGGTTATGAATCCAGCATTTTTGGATTCAGCATTGGTCCCTAATTGATACAGGCACAATAAACTGTCTTTACCTATAATTTCTATAGCAAGACAAGAAATCTATTTCAGTGAGGGTATTTTTCAAGAGAGATGCAATTGAATTAAAGCCTTCAAATTATGCTAATCCTACTACAAACTTCCCTTAATTTATTTATCAGGGAGCATGGTGCTATTGGGGAAAAGTCAAGTTAGCTTTGCAACACACTCTTCACTTTTTAAGGATATCATTTGATGCCTCTTGTCAAATGGGACGTAACAATGCTGCTCTCCTCCATCCCCATTTCAGTGTCAAGTCAATACGACCTTTGAAGCAAAACTTACCTACAAAGCACTAAGAGGCACAGTTCCATTCTCAAATGATGGATCTAGACAAGCAGAAATATCATTCTGCACCAATAAGAAGCTGAAGATACCTTCAGCTTTTACGCTATAACTAGTCACTAGGTTTTCTGCTAGCTTCCTGACCCCTTACTTTGAGATGCATTACATTATGATTACCATAAATATCAATTAAAGAACATAAATCTGACAGCTTGCATTAGATGAACAGCCATTTAAAAACATAGTCCATTTTCTGATGATTTGACTTTTAGAATGAAGAGCATTCTTTTCTTCCCAGGCCCAGAGGGAAACAGGAAAAAAAGAGGCCATAAAAAAAGAGGCAGAGTGGAGCTTGACTCTGATTGTTCCATATTCCTTATGGTTCTCTGGCTGAGGAATGACATTGTGAGAACTGAAATCCTAGGCAGACTTTCCAAAAATCAGAAGGTTGATCATCTGCCCATGGATCTTTAATTAGAGGACCGTTCAGAAAAACAAGGAGGGAATTTCTCAAGACAGCAGGTATCAATCCAATGTCTCACGGAAAAAAATTCTCCCTGAAATAAAAATTCCTAGTTTAATAAAATATTTCTAAAACATTACATTTTTAGTTAATGGTATGTTTAAAATGATAGTGATGTTTGTTTTCGCTGTTCTGTAAGTACCCAACAAGTGAAAATTACCTATAGAAAAAGAATAAAATTCTCATAGTAATGTTTAAGGTTGGGACTAAAGACACTAATAGCAGCTATGTTATTGGTTGCCAGTTTTGTGAGGATTTGCCATTACAAGATCTCGCTGACTCGGTTCCAATAGAACCAGAAGTGGTCACTGAACACAATAGATTTTTTTCTACTAATATCACAATAACATGATGGTGAGACATACAGTCACCAAATATCTCTTAAGGAGATATTGCATATGCAGCCAAGTCTAGGCATTACAAACTTAGGTTGGATGACAGCCCCTGCCTTGAAGAGTTTGCCATATGAATAAGCAAGATATGCAGCAAGCAGAATACATGCAGTCTGAGGTATCAAAAAAGTAAAGAAATATATAAAAATTCATAAAATAGATCAATCTTTGCACCACATTAAGAATCGTAACTTCCTAACTGTGACTCTAGTGCTCTATCATGCTAGATATGAAGGAAATCCCTCAGCTCTGGTAGGTTTTGCATCAAGTCCTAAGGCTTACAGAATGTGGCTGATGACTGTGATTAGTATTTATTGTTCGTTGTGTACCAACAGCGTGCTTGGAGTGAAAGAACAAAATGAAGACAATGTCTGCTTTAGAGAGAAGGGGGAAAAAAACCTGAAGGTGGCAGATAAAGAAAGGAACACAATTACAGATCTCTCATGCTGGCTTAGAATCCATGCAGTTACAAAAATAATAAAGTTAAATAATAAAGTTGCCTGCAGGCAATCTAAAAAGGATTTAATTATTTCTGAATTACCTAACTGGGATGAAAAATCATTTCCAACATTTCCAGAGCCAAGAGAATTAAACATTCTTTTGACCCTAGTGTGAACTATATTTTAAAGAACTTTTATGTAGTCCAGTTGTGTATCCTTACTCTTTTTATAAAATGTAGGACATTGCATCAGCCACAAATTAAACTACATGACAACACTTTTGTAAATACAACATGAAGTCGTGTATTTAATAGTAAATACAATATACTGTAAGCAATCATTAAGTGTAAGCTGTGTTTTTTTTTTTTTTGTAAGATCTATAATGTTCCAATGTTTGCTTTGTTAGCATTATTGTATTTCCCTCAACTTTACTAATGCAACATTTTCACTGTGTACAAGCCATAAAACATAGTGTTGGGGGACTGTTAGAGGAGTGTGGATTAGTTTTCTTTAGCATAGCCAGACAGGTACTGCCTATTGTAACAAAAAAAAAGGTGAGGAGGGGCAGGGGGAACATACCCACCTGCAGGAAGCCATTGCAAGACTGGCAGAGGCAAAAATTTGTTAATTCATGTAATTTAACTATATTTAACAACCATGTCCTGTTTGTTATTAAAGGGAGCCTGTGATTGATCTTCTTAAATATACACCCGGGTAAACATATAAATGCCAACTGGAAGGTACTGAAGATTCCTGTCCTTGCATTAGGAACTTCCAGGCTGCATTTTGCATTCCTGTAGCTACAGCCTCCTACCTGGACTCCTAACTCCTTGTCCAATAGCAGAACAATTTTAATTTCTCTAAATTTTCTCTTTAATTTTAATTGTAGTACCAGCAAGGACACCCTCCTCCTCTCTTCCTTGTTAGCGTCTTCAGATTTCAGCCAGAATTCTCAATTTTGTTTACAGATTGGATCTGGAACCAAGGAGGATCATAATGAAGAAGTACCAGGAGGCTTTTCAGGAAGGTTATCAAGCATGCTTGAAGGAAGTGATTATTTTATCTCCTAAAGACTAGAAAGCCTAACTAGCTTCTTGAACAAGTCAGTACAGCCAGTACAGTCATGCAGTATAAATAGCCCTGAAACCCTGAAAACAGTATTTTTTTTTTCATAGTATAGAAATCTCTTTTTGAGAGGTTTATCAGATATTCTGATGATAAATAGAAATTCTTAGATTATCTAAGAATTATTTAAATTCTTAAATTATCTAAAAGTTTAGAATTATCTAAACTTCTTCTTTGGTTTACTGCTAGTAAAGTAATGATGTAACTTTTCAATTCTTTTTTTTTTTTTTTTTTTTTAAATGGGATACATCATGAGGGAAAGGAAAAAACACCACCACATCCCTCTGGTAGTATTTTCTGATACTCTACTACTTTTCCTACTTCCAATATAGGAATGTCTAATAGTTAAGAATTACAGAATTGCAAGAAAATGCATCTTCTAAGATATTTAGTTCCCCTGGAGCTGGACCAAGAATACAATAAGACTGGCCTTTCATGATATCTTCTGACCAGAATAAGAAAAATAAAGATATACAAAACTAAAAGGTGAGAAAGAGAGAAAGATTGGATGTGCAAATTTAGATCAGTTCTTATATACCTATGTTAAAATGACAGATTCAAGTCAACAGTATTGCAGGAATACCAAACTATTTTTAAATCCTGTATAGAGGATCCTATACTACCTCTGTATCTTATTCCATACAATTATATTACAATACAATAACACAGTTATATTCAATTATAGTGTCTAACTTCACTCAAGGGGAAATCCAAAAATTTTAAAGACATATGTCCTATCTAGCTGCAATAAATACTGCACAGCTAGACAGGTAAATTGCCTGTCAGATATTCTCATGAAGCTTTGATGGGCACTTATATTTTATGATAGGCTTTTTTTCTTTTTACTGGCATTAGCAATAGCTTGACAGAACATGAAACTACTTTAATGGTCCCTGCCTTTTCCCTCAGAAAACAGCCTAGCATAAAAATTAAGAGCTCCTTTCTCTGTGAGAGCATTCTGAAAAGTTTGATTTTCTCCACCCTTTGGAAGACAGACCTAAATGTATTCATTTAATGTAACCTTTAAAAATATGCAGGCATATAGGTTTTTTTTTTAAATATATAACCATACATATATTTAGGAACATCCATACTTTGCATACATTTGCAAATCAGCCTTAGTAAGACCTAAAAATAATTAAGACCTAAAATTGCCTTTATATACATTTTTGATTAAAAAGGTAATAATATCAACAAATACAATACTATAACCTGTTCAAAAGGGACACCTAGAAATAAGATTTACCACTATCTTTTTTTTTTTTTTTTTTTTTTTTTTGGCCAGTGAAAAGCAGCACTATTCTCCAGCTTAATATGGTCTGGCAAAAAAATAGCATCTTCCTTTATAATTTCTCCCTGGTTTGAATTCCCAAGATCAGAATGCTTAGGGGACAGGGCCTTTGCCCTCTGCCTCCTTCAGCCAGCTGAAAGCCAAAACTGATACAGGAAGTGTGGCTGATGCACTAGAGGGCAGTGCTGACTTGAAATGGCTGGAGAGATGGGCAGAGAGGAACCTCATCCGGCTGAAGAAAGGCAAGTGCAGGGTCCTGCACCTCGGGAGGGAGAGAGAACCACCTGCAGCAGGCCAGGCTGGGGGTTGACCTGCTGGAAAGCAGCTCTGCAGAGGAGGACCTGGGAGTCCTGGTGGACAACAAAGTGACCACGGGCCAGCATACCTAAATCTCAATAAAATTGCCTAATCCTATTTTACTCTTTGTAAACTGGAGTGCTCAAGTTGACTTATTAACTATACGTTTTAATATGAAATCAGGTGAGGGTTAGGATGCTTCAGACCATCATGTTGCAATTCTGCTGTGGACTTATTGATCCGTGCATGCTTAAAAGCACCTTAGTTTTTTTTTTTTTAGTCTTCAAATTTAGTTTGAAAATATGTAAAGTACAGCAGCAAAATGCTACATGTATATATGCCAAAATGCCATATCATATGGAAATAAAATTAGGTGTTAGGAATGAATATAAGTTTTGGTTATGTGATATTCTTTCTGAAACTTGTTCTTCTGAAAGAAGCTTCTAATTTTTTCTCACCATGCTAAATGTGGCAGGAATTACTACTTCAATTTCAAAATTATAAGATTGGAAGGGCCTAGATTTTGTGTGATACTTTATTCTAATCCAAGGTGAAACTGCAGTACAACTGATATTTTCCAGATGCTGATTGGTTTAATAAAGATGAAACCTATAGGCATGGAAGTAAAATCTAAATCTCTGCTTCTGTCACGTGAGTCAGACTAGTCCATTGAACAAATTCTGATAGATAAGCTACTTGAGTAGAGAGGAGAAGAATGAATCTGTCTTGTAAAACTCTGTACCTGCTTTTTTTTTTCTTTCCTTTTTTAAATTGGAACAGTCACTTGCATCTGAAAATGTTTTAAAATTAGCATGTGGAATCAAGTCTAATCCATATCTGATCACAACTGAACACTGTTGCTAACTCTTTTCATTTCTTGCATTTAATCAGTTCTTTCCATTATTGCATTTAGATAAACTGAAATAGTAAGAAGTAAGTAGAAGACAAAACCTGGATACTGCAATTCATAAATAATTGTATCATCACTCTTCTTATCCTTCCCTCCCCAGAAATGCTTTTCAACAGTGTTACTGTAGCTGGTACCAGTACGCAGTGTGCCATGGCAATTTCCGAAATGCATACTGTAATAATTAAAACTTGCAGATTACAGAACATACGCAGTACTGTGTGAAGTAAGAATTCCCATTAATGATTTCTAATAGCAGAGTTCATATCAACTGAAATCTTGCGGGTATTGAATGTATACCTTGATTTCACTTAGGCAAGGATAACTGTTCCCTGACACGTTTAAGGAATGGTCCCATGGGTATGGCTGCACTGTAGTGGTATTGGAGCATCTGCGTATGGATGGCTCCTGGCTGTTAAACTGTTTGTCTGTGTGATTTGGAGCAAATTGTTTAATTGCCATACCACTCGCTCTCATCTATAAGTTGATATATTACTCTATATCTGGAGCTACCTATATTTTCAATTTCCCTCAAAAGGTCCTCTCTTGCTTGAAAACTTTGCTGCGAAGAATTCAAGGAAAGTATGAGATTTGTGTTCACAGTGTATAGTTGCTTAGTCCATGGTGAATTGGATTCAGTAAGGATGCATTAAACATATTATTCATGCATACAATAACATGTGCAGTGTTGTGAAGCATAAAGCCTACCAAATGCATGACACATGGTTATGGGTCATGGTTTGTCACAGAAAGTGTGATGTGTCCTAAATGCATTGAACTTATTCTGCATGCCCAGAGACTATATTTATGAACAAGGTACTAGGTGCTTTTCCAAGTGTCAGGCTCACTATTTCTGCTAGGCCAGTCATAGATGGAAATATGATAACCTTGTTCAGAACTCAAAGAAGTTTGATATCTGTGAAATGGTCATATGCAGTAGTAATTGCATGAAAAAGCATTTGGATGAACAACATAGCATTGATTCTGGGGCCATAAAGCGATTAATGTGATTCCTCTCCACCTTAAATCAGCATTTAAGAGTTGAATCACAAATATGAAGGTCAGATGCCTTTAAGCAAGACACTATATTGTGCTAGATAATTTACCAGAACTATTCTGATCTCATTTTCTTTCTGTATCTTTTGAGTTCCTATCATTACATTATTATGGGCACAAAAGGAAGAGATTCATCTCATCCACTTTCCAATTTTTGGAATTATGCTGGCTGTACCTGCTCTATCTTGCAAAATATTCTGGTCTTTGTTCCCCAAAGCCCCTTAGCATCTATAAGCCTGAGTATAGTACACAAGAAAATTTTCTTCTAAACGACATTACCTGCATGCTTAAAAAGAAAGTTGAGTTTCATTTCTTCGTTGGACATGAGCCTTATATTTAGCATCCTATTGGTGAAATACAAACTAAGGCTTCAAAACGTGGACTATTGGATGTAGCTTGTGGATGATGATGGGTTTTGTTCTGCTGCAGTCCAATATGTAGCCTTTTGTACCTCCCAGGGATCTCAGAAACAAATAAAAGGAGTAATGTGGAGAGGAAAACAGCGTAAATCTGTAACTACATTTACTAAAGAACACATTTCCTTGCTAAAACTCTGATAAAGTGAGGTATGCCAGAACTCTGTAACATGGGTGGCAAGTCTACCTGAAAGGTACATGCCTTAGGGAAATGTTATTAAACTTACCGTTTTGGAGACACTACAATCACATATCAATTGAAAATGGCTGCCCTCTAGCTCTCTTATATTAGCACTCAATAACAAGTTCAACAGAAAGAAATCACTACTCCCTCCTATCACTGTTTTTTCTCAGTGACTTTTTCTTGTCTACTAAAGCATTGAGATAATCAGGGAAACTGTTGTACATTTCAGTGTAGTGATCCTTCTTTGCTGTATCAGTATGTCAGGGTACAATGCTGGTAAATCCACACAAAATTCCACATAGAATTTTGAAACATTTAACTTAAAACTATTATAAACATTTTTCATTTGTGTTCCTCTAGATAAATTTATTTCTATTTTTAGATTTTGTAGTAATGGTTTATAAAATATAAAGTTGTTGGCAGTGGCATATCAATGAAATTTTTTTCTGAAATTAAGGAACAGAGAACAATGTAAGAAATCTCATATTCATAATCTTTTTTTTTTTTTTTTTAAGAGGTGATCGACTGGCTTTATTCATTAACTGGAAATCTCATTTACATATGAACAGTATATTTCTTCCTTAGGAAATTATCGTTATTAAAGAGTACCTCATTAGCTACACTGATTTCCTTCAACAACAACTAATCATGAATTAACTAAAATATAGAAAATAATACTTTAGTATTTTATACAATGCATTGATTTTTACCCATCTTCCCTGATTAGTAATGCTCTTTCAGATGCATCTCTAAACTTCTCAGGTAGTTAAAGCTACATTCTCTTTGAGAATTGTTTGAAAATATACCAAATTTTAGAAAAGATATCTATTTTACAGAGACTATAACTCACAGAACCTCAGAATGGCTGAGGTTGGAAGGGACCTCTGGACATCATCTAGTCCAACCCCCCTGCTCAAGCAGGGTCACCCGGAGCACATTGCCCAGGATTGTGTCCAGATGGCTTTTGAATATCTCCAGGGACAGAGACTCCACGACCTTTCTGGGCAACCTGCTCCAGTGCTCAGTCACCCTCACAGTGAAAAAGCTTTTCCTTATGTCTGGATGGAGGTTCCTGTGTCTCCGTGTGTGCCCGTTGCCTCTTGTGCTGTAGCTGAGCACCACTGAGAAGAGTCTGGCCCCGTCCTCCTTACACCCTCTCTTCAGATATTTATACACATTGATGAGATCCCCTTTCAGTCTTCTCTTCTCCAGGCTGAGCAGTCCCAGCTCTCTCAGCCTTTCCTCATAGGAGAGATGTTCCAGTCCCTTAACAGTCTTAGTAGCCCTTCGCTGGACTTGCTCTAGGCGCTCTATGTCTCTCTTGCACTGGGGAGCCCAGAAGTGGACGCAGCACTCTAGTTCTGTGGGGCTGAGTAGAGGGGAAGGACCACCTCCCTCTCCCTACTGGCAATGCTCTCGCTAATGCAGCCCAGGAGACCACTGGCCTCCTTGGCCACAGGGGTGCGTTGCTGGCCCGTGGTCACTTTGTTGTCCACCAGGACTCCCAGGTCCTCCTCTGCAGAGCTGCTTTCCAGCAGGTCAACCCCCAGCCTGGCCTGCTGCAGGAGGTTCTCTCTCCCTCCCGAGGTGCAGGACCCTGCACTTGCCTTTCTTCAGCCGGATGAGGTTCCTCTCTGCCCATCTCTCCAGCCTGTTGAGGTCCCTCTGGGTGGCAGCACAGCCCTCTCGTGTATCAGCCACCTCTCCCAGTTTAGTGTCATCAGCAAACTTGCTGAGTATGCACTGTCTGTTCATTCAGCTCATCAATGAATATGTTTAACAAGACTGGACCCAGTGCTGACCCCTGGGGGACACTGAAAGACTAGAAAGGATATTTCCTCCTGTAATGGCCAGCTGCAGATGTTTTCTGTTTCTACACGAAGCAAAAGCACCAGGAAAGATATTATTTCTCCCACACTAGGTTTAAAGCCTTGGATGAGAAAAGCAACTTTAGGTGCTCTTAGACTCAGTAGGCCACTGGTGTGATGCGGTATTCTCCATAGACTGCAAGAGCTACTGAGGAACCTCCAAATGTTGTGAAGTGAAAAAATCAGTACATCCTATACTTATAATCCAGTCCTCAATTTCCATCCAGGTTCTCTCATCACAACAAATCCCACAACCCAGTCTGCTTTATGCTTTTTACAATCCACTCATATCATTTTGGTTTCTGGATCATGATGATATGGCAGCATTAAACGCTTTGGCACATGGAAGAAATTTCTTTTATTTTATTGACTCTCATAAAACCCTTTAAAAGTTACATAATACCAAAAGTGTACATCTCTCTAAGCCTACACTGGAGGTGAACTGTAATTATAAGAACGTTTCATGTGTTCCAGCTTTCTTCACAAGCAATACTTTGTGTTCTGTCAATATAATAATAATAAAAAAAAAAGAGTATGGATAAAATGCTCTGTGATCTTTTGTGGGTTTTGGTTTTGTTGTCTTTTACAACAGCTCTGACTTGCACTGGAATGAACGTTCCTTTTCTTTAAAAAAGTTACAAGAAATAACTATCCATAGCTGTTTCCTCCATTTGCTTTGGTATCCTGAGGATCTTCTCCTGTATCTTTCCATCACTTTTGCTCTTATCCGAGTTCTCCACATGGATAAGTGAAAGCCGGAAGGTTTCCACCTTGGCCTCCCAAAACTGCCAGATTCAGACTTGAAGTTGTCTGTATCTAAAACAATGTATCAAACATCATGTTAAATGAATGTAACGTTAACTGCTCCAACTATATTTAGAAAGTTATTAGACTTCTTCCTCTCCAATATTGACACATGCACACACAAATTATTTTTTATTTAATGGCCAGCCAGATGGGAAGTTTATAAATCAAGTTTATTACACACTTCTGTAGCCTCAAGCTGACGAGCACAAATTAAATTTTATGTTAATCTGGTTGAGCAGTTAGCACACAATTAAGATCTTTAAGAATTAGGCTGGTGGTAATAGCAATATATGAGAATTTGATCCAGATCTCAGAATTAAACAGCAGTCTGTTAATCAGTTTGTATGCTATCACCATTGGAAACTAAAGTAAAGGGCATATATTTTTCCTCTTAGTCATCTTAATATGAGTGGAGCTCTGGATAAACTAACCCTTTTCCCCTTTCTTATTTGCTCATGCAAATTCTCATCTACTAACATTTCACTTGGAAACTCATATGCTATCCGCTTTGTCTCGCATACACATACAAACAATACAGATTTTAAGAATACCTTAATTAGTCACAGATTGGGACCAAATCTAGACTTAAAGAGATCAAATAAACAAATCCTAGTTATTACAGCTGTGATTTTGATGTAGGATCATAAAACAATTTTTAAGATGACTGTCTAAAGACAGAAATACATAATTTGTCAGAAAAACTGAAAACACCTTGAATTCAGTCAATTTGCCTCATTTTCTTAAGTTTTATTTTTTAAGCTGAAGGCAGTGATTTTGCAGATCTTATAAGTAAGAATAGCATATTAGAACTCTAAGTGTATGAATAATGATAATACAGGTACAAATAAAAATGTGAGTTATTTTTAAAACATATGCACCTTGATTTTCAATGTGCTGCCATTATTCCTTGCTCTTAGGTTAACTCATAAATACAGTAGTTAAAAAAAAATGTTAGCCTCTAAATGCAACCTTATTCTTCAAATTTTACTTTCCAACTGCAGAACAATTGTGGGTCTCTGACTGACACACTGATTTATTCTCAGCAAGGGTCCTGTAATTAATGTGACCTTTTGATAAGGTGGGAGATATGGGGTAAGACAAGTGCTCTCATGAGAGCTATTAGCAACTTCTGAGCAATTGCTAAGGGTAGAGAGTTATAATTTTTTAATACTGTTTAAAAGATAACTGACAAACCATGATAATGAGTATGTATAGGGAAGAAAGGAGAGCATTAAAAAGATGTACAAACAGTTAATTACTCAAAAAAAGGCAAGGTTTCAGCATCAGGTAAACTGGGCATTTTGGTCTGTGGCCTCAGGAATACAATTAATAATTCCAATAACATGCAAGAAAATTCATAGGTCTACATAGGCCAAAAAAAAAAAAAAAGTAGCAAAATTTCATATATCTTAAGAAGCTTTAACTCTGTCTTTACACAGCATAACAGGTGATTTTATTTCTTTTTGTCAGATGGTATTTGCACCAAGGGAGTTTCCTCATTTCCCTTCCCATCTGGTTCTGCATACAGTGATACAACATAATACCAAGATGATGAAGTTCTACCAATGCTGCTTGAAGATTAGCTCTGTAAAAGAGTGACTAACCTGTTATTTCATAATCAAGAGCCAGTAAAGTCATTCATAATAACAAAACTTCATTTAAATGATAATTTTTGAAAGATGGGGTAAGATTAATCTGATAAATAGTACACATAAATCAAATGGGTATCTTTGACTTTGTACTCGAATTAGGAGGTAAGAAGAAATCTATATGTTTAATATATGCATATATAAATATAGAAAAGGAGATTTGTTTATAGAGGGTATATATATACATACACATACACACTCACACATCTAGAATATGAATTATTTCATCATATACGTGATAGTGCAGAACAGAAAACGGCAGAAAAAACCTGTGAGAACATAAGGCGAGAAATGCAGACAAATTGGAGAAAAATAGGAGGAGACTGCTTTCAGACCCAAATGAAACAGTAATCTATGACTAAACCTGGGACAATTTACATTAATTTTAAAGATAATAAAAAAAAAAGAAAAAAAATAAAGTAAGAAAAACATTCCTCTCTGTATAAGGACTTTTGAATATGCAGACTGCCTACATACTTTTTTCCTCATAAAAATAGCATATTTTTCCCTCTAGATCCCAGAACAAGTATGGCAAAGCTTGTATTTTTGGTTTAAGGCATCATCATAAAATTTTGTGAAGTGAAGGAAAAGCATAGTTTTTCCAATACCAACTTTGACAGCAACGATGGATAGCCAGAAGTAAATGACAGTAGATTCTAAACAAGAAACTTATCTGGGGCAAGATTCCTTTAAGCAGCGAGTCTTTATGAAGTTGAAATGCAAAGCTTAGCCAAAGCAGACTGCAGTGATAGAAATACAATGGTAGAAAACTTTTCTATCAACAGATAGAAGAAAGTATGCAATAGTCTCAGTAACTGTGAGGAAAGGGTGTTGCTGATGAATAACTTTTTGGAATTTTGAATTTTTCAAATGGTCTATAATAATAATAATCTATATCACCTCAGGATCTCTGATTAATACTTTCATTTTGAAATGATTTGGCAAACTGCAGGGTTTTTTTTGTCATTTCAGCAAATGAAAATTGAAGTCATTCTTATAATTTAAATGAAGCTGTACAAAACCCATCGATATTTCACTTTAAGGCATCATTTTACTTCTCCATGTTTTAGCTGGATATTTTAGTCTTTGTGCATGTGTGTGCCTACATATACACAAAGTGTAACGTTTTACTTTTACCCAAAAGTATTTTAACAACTCCAGTGTCCTGAGGGAAATGGTCTGAGATGATCAGACTGAAATGATGGCAGGGGTAGACAATCATTGGGCATTGATTAATTTCCAAGAATCTCAAATTGAGCTATTTACTTTTTTTTTTTTTTAATTTGGAAATTTTAATTTGTCTGTTATCGCCTTCTTCCTCCTCCCCTGCATTTTTTCCTTTTCTTAATCTCTTATTATCAAAGAGGATGAGACTTCAGCCATTAATACTGACAGAAACTGACTGTTAATATTCTAGCCCTTTGATATTTAAAGGTATTTGGTAATTGCTTATGGAGGAATCACCATTGCACCCAGTATGCTAAACTAAAAAAAAAAAAAAAAAAAAAAAGTAGTAAAGTATACCAGCTTAAGGAGAGAGGCCAAGAAATAGATTAAGGTACAAGAAGGACTTGAATCCTAAAAATGACTGATTCTCATGCTGGACAGATACAAAGGCATAGAATAAAACTCTCTAGCTGCCTGGAAGCAAGTAATTAACATCAGTAGTTTCAAGTAACATTTTTCACTTTGACCAAAACAGGAAAATAGTCACATGCTGCTACACATAACCAACCCTTTTATCCATCAGTCAGCATTTCCCATCAGAGCGCCGGATCCAACTGGAGCACCAGGGGTGGGTTTAATACATGCTAAAATGCCAAGCATGGACACAAATGTGGCATGCTAAAGTATGCTACACAGGTACACTCCTCATGAGCAAATAAGAATGGAAGTGGTGATCTGTGGCATGAAAAAAAATCTCTGAAATGGAACCACGATTCCTTACGCTTTCTGTGCCTTGGCATTAGTTTCAACATTAAAATTATTCAGTTTTCAAAAAGAGGCACCTGAGTTTTTCCTTCCTCCCCTTATCAGTAACTCTCTTCTATGTAAAGTTTTAATAAATTCAATTGCAAGACAACTGAAAATAAAGGTTATCAGTCTCTACTTATCAGTAGATGTAGGCCTCAAGATATTGTTTGCCTAGCATGGAAGTTTTTTCAAGAAAAATAAATGACTCATACTCGGGAAATTAATCTTACGTTAAAATGTTTAAAGTAAGATAAGCATCCATGAACATGCCCTTTTTTGTTGTTGTTGTATTAGGAGGGTTTTTTCCATTCCGATGAAAGTTAGAAATCTTATTTTAACTTTCTATTTACTCCTGTTAAATAAAAAAAGGTGAAAAAAAGTTCCCAAAATTTGTATGACTAAATGGTCAAAAAATAAGTATTTTTGGTCACTTTAATCACTTTTTTAGCTTGTCTTACTTTATTACTGCACCTGCTCTTTTGCAGAACCTTCTTTGGTTGACATTGCATTCTTAGGTGTTTCTTTTCCTTCATTTTCCTCTGGGATGAGCATGAGTCTAATAGATAATTCTTACTGCTCCTGAGGGTCCTTAAATTCTCTCTCCACTATGGAGGAGTGACAAGAAACAGAGGACAGTTAAATGCATGGCTCAGCTCAGCCTCTCCCAGCTGGGAGACACAATGCACACACCTTGCAGCTGAGGCCAGGACAACTGATGAACAGTTAGCATGAGTGCCAGACCACTTGTTGTACACGCATTAGCTAAAAGTCGTCATTCATTGAAATTACAAATAATCCAAACTGCCAAAATACAACAAAAATACAAAAAAAAGTAACTCCTCCCTCCACCAGCACTAATAAACAGTGTGTTGTTATGTAAATGCATATGCATTGAGCACCAGTGCTCAATGAAGCCTTGCAAGGAAGAACAAATTACGGATAAGATAGGTGTTGCAATAGGAACCAATAAGTCTAGCCACACTGCTCTAGCTGGCTGTTTGGAGTCACGCATACATAGTCTGCATTAGCAGAGCTTTTTCTTTTTATAATACATTACATTGCTTACAACATGAGCCCTTGCAATGAATAAGGTCTGTGCCACTTGCTATAGTTATCGCTATATTTAATACTATTAATTTGTATGCAAGTGTTGTTCTATCATCCTATAGCATGAAACAAGCTTGCCTAAATGAGCCCTACTTGAATGTTGTGTCTACACTATAAAGAGGGTCACAGCTGGTAAAACGAAGTTAGTTCCAGAATCAGAAATAGAAAACTGTGTTACTGGTGCTCATTAGTCCTGCTGGGAACTGCCATGCCAGCAGAGCCATTTTCCTGTTGGCATTCATATGCTGCCGCATTGTGCCATGCTATGCTTCAGCCTGCTTGGAGCTAGCTGGAGACTATTTGCGCTGTGCTCTACTGCACAGTGTAGACATACCCTCAGGGTCCAATGCTGCTTATTCACATTTCCTAATAAGTGCTAACCACTAATAACAACTCTTGCAATTATTACAGAACAAGCAGTGCACATCTATTCTGCATATGTTTCCTCACAATTTACCCTATGGCATTCTCAGCTGCATCAAATCTGCACCACAGCCATCCATAACAGAATAACAGAACAGAACTTGAAAAAGAGGGAAAGCTAAAGGGGAGAGTTTGCATTTCAAAACAACAAAAACGAAAAATCCCAACAATTATTTTTTTCTTAACTGTTCCTTTTTTCCCCCCTTAACCATTTATTTTCACAACTACATTGCATTATATTTGGGTGATGAATTACACCAATAGAAACATTATTCCATTGAACATTGAGCAAACTGGAAAAGCATCAGTAAAATAGAGAAGGATAAAAAGAATAAACAAAAATAAACCAAACCCCTGACCCTCAACTCAATGCATATTTCCAGAATCTACAGGAATTGTATTATCATCCTGCTACCACTGTTATTAATAGCAATGAGGAAATCACTGTATTTAAGTATCAGCAAACATCTGCGATGAATGTGCGAATATAATAGTTTTGAGAAATTAATAATTTTAGTTCCTAACCTGCTACACAATTAATAGGTACTATCTCTAGCAAAGGGATAGTCTCTTCTTCCAAAAAAGAAAAAAAAAAAATAACTGTAAGATATTCACTGTTCAACCATAAACACTAAAGAATCACTTTTTTTTTTTTTTTGAAAAGACTAAAGACTTTATAACAGATAATGCAATCTAAATGCAAGAAAAATGGTAGAGGGAAAGGGAGACCATCACACCTCTAGTCCCCCTTCGCACCCCTCATCCCTCCCGACAAAAGTACCAATATTTCCCTAGAAGGTCATTATACGCTTAAAAGGCCCTGCACGTTGGCAGTTTTAAATGCTGAGACTGAAGGAAAAGCAAGTAGAGTCAAAGATGAAACAGAAAAATGCATTTGGTAATTGCTAGCCATTTACAGAATACATTCAAATTCTAGAGGAATGAGGAATCCATTAGACCCTTAGAATTGTATGAGACATTCCTGAAGGTTTCTTGCACGTCTTTTTCCATTCTTAATGAATAATAAAAACAGCTGAAAAACCAACAGCAGGCTTTTTTATTTTATTATTGAAAAATCAGAAAGTACTGGGGGGGGGAGGGGAAGGGAGGGGTGACACTGGGAGAGACAACACAAGAGAAAGTCACTGATTTTGAAAGTTTAAGATACTGGGGGGAGGATGGGGTATGTGGGAAGGAAAGATAAGATAGAATATAATCACAGAGGAAAAATAAAAATATATTTATAAAATCCAGCTCTTGCTACAGCTTAGGGCTACAGATCTCTTAAGGGCACCTCAACAGTCTATCCCAGGTCTGTGAAACAGTTTGTAACAGAGATTCAGAGACTAGGACATTAGGAAACTTCTCCAAGTGGATAGCTACCCCCCAGCACACAAGAGCCCTTGAATTAACATGTTGGATTTGAAAAGAAAAGACAGAAATAGGGAGGATATTTGGATCTTTTACTTTGCAGATACGGAACATTCAGTGTCTCCTGACATATTTATAAACTTGACTCCTTCACACCAGCATTAAGAGGAAAATGTTAAACTGTTACTTATTTGCAGTAACACTAATCTGAGGCTCATTTTGAAATCATTTCAGATTATCTCATTTTAACAAATTTTACATTTCAAACATTTAAGGTCAGACTTCTTTTTCCCCTTGCAATCCCTTTTTAAAAAAGACTGTCACCACTTAGGTATTTTGCTCTCCCTCCCAATCCTTTTCTGCTTACTCAAATTCTTAAAAACATTCTGAATCCAGTCATTCCAACAAGCAACGTAACTAGTAAATGCATTACAGCAAAACCAGGTGGAACCCAGTATCTTAAACAGGAAGGAGAATGTGTCTGTGTCTTTTAAAGAGAAATGACGCTGCTCCTCCCAGATCTGATCACCTCAGGGGTTGTGGGAAGTGGTGCAAAATCCAAAGTTAAAGAGGTTAATAATACAGAATTTACTCTGGGCCACAGCCAGTCACATGCAGACTCCGCTTTCTGAGAATGTCCTTAAATACTTTGACAAGCCTAAATTTCAGGTTCCCTTGCTACTTAGTAAGGGCTGTGGTTAAAGAGAGCCTTGGTTACTGGGAAATGGGGCATATCAAAGCAGTAGGTCATTCTACTTCGAAATACCGCCTGTAGTCTATAGTAACAAGAAATATGAGACGTCTTTAAAAAGCATTAAGAAAGTGTATCATATTCAGAAGGCAGATGTTAATAAGTCAGGCTTAGTAACAGTGGGTATTAGTAGAAACAGTTAAAGTTACATTAGAGTATTCCCCTTCACAGGATTCTCATGACCTTCTAATTACATTCTTGCTTGAATGAGTATTAAGGAGAATTTCTATATTCTATCACATTTCTTTATAATGCTGTGTTCTGACTCATTACTAAGCACCATGTTAGCTCTTGGCAAATGACCACGGCATCCTTCCGGCTTTTAAAAAACAAAGGACTACTAAAGAGAACTTGGCTAAAAAGGATCCAGAGGAAGCATCAGGCTGCTGTTTAAATATTTGGAATCTAAGAGTGATCGTTAGTAAATTAGTTTATGACCGAGGAATAGAAAGACAGGCATAAACAACACATGTAGACAAACATGGCTTGTTTGCATGCATCCATATTGTTCAACAAGAAACAATGAAGAATATATGCAGAGACATCGGAGCTAGCTGCGTGCCAGACAGCCAGCTAAAACCTATTCAGTCTAGCTACACCACAGGGCAATATGCCCACTTTAACATTGCTTTGGACCAGAACCACTACATTTCTTGTACCATGCGGACATGCTGCCTCAAACCTCTGCCACCACAAAGATTTCTACCTTTCTTCCACTGCAAAATGTAAATGCTCATCAATCTGGTTTCTAGCAGCAGTATAAACACTCATGTGCTACCTTGGATAAGCCACTGAAATATGCAGTAACAAAAGGATTTAAGACATTGCAGCAGAACACAGTCCATTTACCTGTGGCAAACTCTGCCCAGTTGCCTCTGCTTTCTCATAACTTTATTTCTGCGCAGTCTGGAGCTCTCTGTTTCCTCTGCAATCTCCCAGACACTCCACTCAAGTTGCAATATTACAGCATGTTACCGTGACGCTCTCCACTCTTTCCTACCACCCCCCTCAGGCTGACACCTCATTTTCCCTAGGTAGGTTCAGCTGCTCTCAAAGGAGGGGGTAATCTTTCCATCCTACCAAGGTTTTACCTGACCCACACACTCCATTTTTTTAAATAAAAAGTAGTTCACTGAGAAGAAGAGAGGTACCAGCCATCACACCACAATATATATGAAACATTACTGATATTACTCATATCAGAGTTTAATCCTCTCCAGGGTCCCAGAGGAGTACTGCCCAAGAAGCTTTAGTAACGGATTATCAAAGGGGACAACAAGTGACATGTGGAAAAAGGGGCAGAAGGAAGACTCTAGCACTCCATCTTATCCCCAGAGGTTAGTAATGACTGTAAAAATATGGGACAGATGAATAATGGCTTTATACTGGGAAAAAAAAATGCTGGTCCGTCTGAGAACTAAGTGCTTAGACATAGCCTCATAGTGGTGATTTCAATTTCTAATCAGCCTATGATTTCATCCCCCATTACCCATTCAATACTTTTTCTAATGAGTGCTTTTGTGCTTTTTCGTATGCTGTCTCCCACACTCAAAAAGACTTTCCAATAAAGCCATTTCTCAATCCTACTTAAAAACTCTCTGTGAAAGCTTTTTCTGATGTAAAGCTTACAAAAACCTCAGCAATAGCTAAACAGGGGGTAAACAGTGGCAGCCGATGATCATGCTGACCAATGTGCTTTCTGTTTCCTTGCGTTTCTTGATCTGTTTGTCTGTTTCTGATTTTCAAAGACCACAGACTCTCTAGGTAAGGCCCATCTTTTAAACAGTTTGCACACTGTCTAGCACAGCGGGCCTGTGATCTCTGGGTTAGAAAGGCCAGGCAATTTTGCAATAAAAACAAGTAACTACACCCACCACCACCAGGCCTCCTTGACCTCAGTTACTGAAATGAGACTTCCAGAAGTTGAATGAAATCAGCTTGATGTTAACAATCCCATGTTATTATCCCACCTTCTGTGAGAGCTGCTAGAAATAATCAGTAAAACTCTGCAGAACTGCACAGTGATTTGTTTCTTTTTTCTTTGAAACAAATCATGTTAATACTTTTTTTGCTTGGTAATATATTGCTAGTCCTATACTGTCTGGGAGGCGGAATGATTATAATTAAAAGAAAGAAGCATTTATTCCTCTCTCAGCCATCTGACTGTGCTCCTTCTCCAATTAGATATTCAATAAATAAATCTCATGAGATTTTTTTTTTTTTTTTTACTTAGGATTGGACCGTAAGATTAGAAATGACTATTTCTAGTAAGGTTTACTTTACTAAAAGCATTAAACTCCAAATATTCAGCTAGAAAGATCAATTTAGCAATGTGATAACTTTTGTAACCTTTGTAGTAGACTTTCAATTGGCACTGTTCAAAGAACTGTTGCCTTTTTGATAGTCTTTGATTGCCAGCTGAGGATCTGGCTGCTATTATTTCTTTTTCCCCACAATGCAAATAGATGAATGAAACAACAAAGGCAGTTAGTCCCTTTGTTATAGAGGCTAATATATTATATACATATATAAAGTCTCCTTATTTATAACAGTCCTTTACTGAGCTCTCAGAAACCCTGATGACTTAAGTTAGGGTTTCTTGGTTTAGCTTAATGGAACATAACTTAACAAAAAGTGAAATTGGCCCTTACCATTTTAAATTCTGTAGTGAATCTGGGGACATCAACAATCCCAAGCAATAAAGATTATCAAAAGGAATGCAAATGAAAACAATATCACATCATTAGATCTTTAGGCATTAAGTTGAAGTAATTAGTCTTCCACTCATGCTTACTATAATATCACCACACAGCTCTGCTACAATGGTTTAATTAAACCAAATACCCACTAGATTTGAATTCTTAATAAAGATGAAAAAGATCAAGGCCGTAAAGTTTGAAAACTTTGAGAAAGGAATACAATGTAGGTGGACAGTGGTTCAAGTTTACAAACGGTACAGGAGTAACTGATAAGTAACTGATTTTCTGTATCAGTAAACTGTGAATTCTGGAAGAGTTTGAGGAGATGAACCCAATTTATGACCTTCTTCTGCTTCCAAATTCCACAGAAGGGTTTTCAACGGACATCTTAGCACAGGAAGAGTGTTTAATTGAAAACAAACAAAGAAACAAAAAAAAGCAATGGAAATGAAAGAACAAAATTAGAGTAAATTCTTGTTTCAATATTTACCTCACACTTTGTGGAGCATTACATTGCCAACATTTCTCAGTTTTGCAGCCATCACCAATTTTCACCAGCTTTGCTTGGAAGAGTTAAAAAAAAAAAAAATCTTTTAAAATAAACGTTTTACCCCAGCGTAGCCAGAGAAAAAGATAGCTTGAGATTTGCTAGACTAAGACGATAGAAAACACAGGCAACTGTAGGAGCGCTGCAAGTTAGAACTGGGAAGCTTGCTATAAATATATTGATCAACAGCAGCCACAGGGCATAGGCTACTATTTTTTACAGTCTGTTTTGCTTGTTTGTTCTTTTAATAGCAAGTGGATGAAAATCCCAGTCATAATCCCCCATATGTTCAGCCAGAGCAGAGTAATACTCTGCATGTAGATCTGCTTCTGAAAATGACAGACTTTTATTCTCTACCTAATTTTTACGCCTCACCCAACTGTTCTGAGCCTTTGCAGGTACCTACAGTTATATTTCAGCTGTCATCTTACAGAACTATATCTTTGAGAGTAGAGTGTAATATTCATGAACATTTAAATGCCAAAAACTCTGAACGTGACCTGAAACTAATTCCCAGGCAGCAAAAAAAGACAATTCTCTGGATGTAGCCAAATTTCTTATTATTACTACTACCAGGAAGTCGTGCAACTTATGCAACGCTAACATCGTCCTCTAAGCTGGGGGGAAAAATTCTGCCCAAAAATCAAAGTCACATTCTAAAATCCGTGTCTGTTCATTCGACTCTCACTCAGGCTTTGGGGCTTGCACACAACTCCTGCTAAAGTCTGATGTGCGCTAGGAGAAGCACAAAGTAGCCTAAAGCACGATCAACACGTACATCAGATACTCAAGGAAGGAACAAACAAGGTCTGCTATCCCTGCAGAACGCACAAATACACCCGCTCATCCAAATAGCCTTTGAAGTGGACCCACGAGCAGCCAGACTGCTGAGACTCTCATGCTTCCCAGGGCAGTTAAGGGGACAGCTACGTCTTGACGAAGGAGGAAGGATGAGCACCCTCACCATCAGCTAGGTAACTATTTTGCTCACAAGCATGCAAATTAGTGAACTAATGAACTAGAGAATTTGCAATTTAGGCTAGTCTACTGAAAAAAGATTGAGCCCTTTTTTGCTTTCTATTAAATGAGCTCATGAAATAAAGTTCAATTCACACAGTATGCTGTCCTATAAATTTGAGGGATCCAAATAAACCATGACAACAATCTCATTTCTTATCGTATGATCTATTTCATTTTAAAAATGCTAACATATATCACAATCATTCTTGTTAAGCATCCTGCTTATATTTGATATTACACTCTTAAAATATCTATCCTCTACATAAATCCACGATGCAATAAATCCACGATGCAATAAATCCACGATGCAATATAATTTCATGCATCACCAAACTACATATGTCCATCATTCTTAATATTTTATTTCATCTATTTTCTCAGTACACTGTGTTTTGAATTTTTATTTTTTTGTAACCTAGCATTATTTCTTTAGAAATCCTTACTACTTTTTGGGGCAGATTCAGCAACTGTATCTTCATGAAACCACCAAGAAGTGAGTAAGTTTCTATGGAGGTATAAATCCCTATTCAGGCAGAGTCTAGTATAGGTTTATTTATACACAAAATGTATCCAGCCAAGTATATGTATCGTACATTCTTATATTGACTTGGAGGAAAAAAAGTACAAAGATAGAATTGAAAATGCCATATAAACTTTGAAGGACATGTATGGGGACGAACATAAAAATAAGTCACCTGCATAGATTCCTTAACGTATGCTTTCTGCTATTTTACTGTTTCGGCTTCTACATATGGTAAATTTTTTCATACAGGCTATACTTTCACACTTGCTAACTAAGCAAGTACCCAGCTAGATAAACATATACTCACTATGTGTCAGTGTAAAGAATGGTGGTTTTTTTGCAACTAGATTTTAATAGCACACTGTCCAACCCATTCACAGAATGGTCTCACCCATTGATGTTACTCTTGGAAAACGTCATTGGCATGCTTTGACTCTGCACAATATGTCAGGTTTTCAGATAATCACATGCACAGCTACATGCCATGCCATGAAATGGAACCCTCAGATCTAAAAAAAAAAAAAAAAAAAAAAAAAAAAAAAAAAGGAACAAAGGAACAATGAGGACACCTTCTGTTCCACTTGTTATTACTGTATGGGAAACTTTTTTCAGTATTCTGTCTTTTGTCCACCCTTATAGCTTCATTCTTTCCTTTTGTAGTCCCCTTAATCCACCTCTTCCTTTATTTAGAAAGAAAGACAGCTGGAGGAAAGGCACGTTTTAATACAAACGATATAGGAAATATATTCAAATCAGACTCTACATAATATTCAGTAAAACAGTACTCATTACTATGAATTGCTTTCCATATAGTAGTTTAATAAATATTTGAATAATTCTGTCTCCTCTAGATTACAAAAAGCCTAAGTGTGGAGGTACAGTAACATTCCATCTTTCTCGCCTTTTCGTGAAATGTAAATAAAAAAAGAATATTTTATATTTCTTATCTAGAACATTTAAATATCAGGGATAAGCAGCTAGGCACAAATTATTATCTTCAGTAGTAAGAGGAGTCAGCACTGTGTGTTCTGTATGATGACGAATACTTAATCAAAATAATTATCATTTAGTAAGATGGTGAGGGCAATATATCACTTATCGAAAGTATCAGTATTCTAATCTGGTGCTTTGCATTATTTAACATTTTTTGACACAGAATATTCTTAACTCGTTTTTTTATTTTATGGCCATGAATCCCCTGAAGTAGAACACAAATGCCAATGACATAACAGAACACTGCTGAGATTAAGATTTAAATGAAAAAATCAATGTTTCAGTTGGCTGGAAAAATAACCTCTACAACCTGCCGAAAGGTAAGACTAAAAATATAGTCCATAGTTCTGTTTCATGTATAAGAGTGTGGTTTTGTTTGGGGGTTTTCTAATCACTTCAGAAGGAGCTCTGATAAGTAAAAACAAAACAAAACAGAAGTGCATGAAAAATGGTTCCAGTTTTAGCGAAATAGACTAGCACATCTCTAGGTCAAGCATCACTTGTATTAGCGCTACCTCACAACCTACTGTTGCTGAAACTAACTCTGCATGCATAATTATCCATTCAGGTTCTTTTTTCTCTTCTTCTTTTGTATCTTATTTGGATGCTAAATGGAAGAATTTATTCATGTGTCCCAGTTAACATCTGGGGAATTACTGTAAAGCCACAATTATATTAACTAACTAAAAATTTCGTATCTCCATGACTGTCACTTATTCTGATTTTGAGATATCTGATATGACACTTTTTCTCCTCTTAAAAGAAGAAACATTAGATCTTTTTTAGCTGATAAGAGCTCTTTGCTCTATGGCTGGCAATCTAGCAATAAACATGAGGTGCAAATGACCCAACTTAAGACTCTAGAGTTTTCCACTTAACAGCCTTCAATACAGAAGAACTCCTGAGTTTGTACATTAGAGTCCTGTTTCAGTTTGCATGTTCAAGTGGTGCATGGGTTCTTTAGACCTAGGCATGAGAATTCTTCCTTCATTCTGTCCCCTCAAATTGAAAAAAAAATTGTATTCTGATCACATTAAGATGTCACTAATCTACAGCTGAAATTTTTTGGACAACATCAACTGAGACAGTTTGAGATAACATCCACAGACATGAATCAGAGTGTATACTTATTTAGGGATACCCATTACTGTCAAATATGAAAAGTCAGCGCAAATGGCACTGGTTTTACTGTTGCTAAAATTACCTCTCATCTGACTTTTCCTTGATCATCTTCTCTCCAGGGGCAAAAATTAATAGGAAAAATATTCCATGAATGCACACTACAAACTGAAAAATTTAGGTTCACTGCTGGCTACATTAGCATTAAACAGCTTTCTGTGAGGGTATATCATCAAACTGTACCATGCTACCTCTGTGAGTAGCCTGTGGGATAAAAAAAGGGCTTGATTAAAAGTCTGGTTTAGCATACATGTATGAATGAGGACAATTCAGCCACACAGCAGAAAACCTGCATGTTTTGGCACCGATTTAAACACTCAGATGTAAAAATCTGATGTAAACTTCCTGATTTTTTTAAATTGATTTCTCAGCCTGCCTGAGGCATTACTGTAGATCTATTTAAAATGCATACAGTACTATATATGCACAGGAAACAGTTGCTTTGGATCCCCAAGTACTGCCAGGCCCTTATACCAAGGGCTGTCTACATCCCTTCACTACTGTTTTTGCTCCTTTATGTAAGGCTGAAACGTGTGTAGAACTACGCTAAAAAGTAATGATGCATGTTTTCCAAATGGAAAACAATTGTACCTTCATGCTAAAGCTTGCCTTTACAACTGTCTGTCAGATCCTGGAGCTTTCTTGTTCCCTTTGGTAATCGGCTGGTAAGTACCTTCACTACCAGCAATATTGAGAAGCTATTGAACATAAGTTTTTATGTCACATCAGACCATAAATTGCAAGATCTGTTTAAATACAGTGCACCATGAAAGGCATCTCATAAATGGACTTCTGTAAAAGATTTACACAAGGAAGTTATGTTGCAATGTTTTATAAACTCAGGCTCAAAATATTTTGTTTCCAAATAGAATTCGGGTAGAAATTATTAAGTTTAGCCTTTTCCATTTCAAGAATTATTCCTCCTAGTACAAAAATCTCTGCTCTCTTCTCAGATGAGAAGTATTTTATCATAATATGATTGGCATAAAGTATCAGAGCAAAATTCTGCTTTACTTGTTTTCAAGCAGTCTTTGTTTAAATGAGGTAGCATCACTGATTTAGGTAAAAATTAGATCAACACACTACAGAATATACCACTTAGCAAATAAAATTTTGTGTAGGATTAACAGAATGAAATCCTGCACCAACATACTTCCAGAAGGCTCATCTCATTCCCCTTTGTGCTCTAATTTTTGTCCTCTTCCCCACGACATGAAAGCATATTACAATTGGTTCCATATGCTTTGAATAATGCAAAGAATGTTTTATCCTTCCCAGGCATATGCACCAAAATGGTAGAAAAATTGCATTATTTTCTTAGACACCTTTAAGGGAACACAGTGCTTTTCTGTAAAACCCATACAGAAAGTACACATGAAATTATATTTTGACCTATTGAAAGCATAAGCAAAAATTCCCCTAACATTCCATGAAGTACTGGATTCCTTTTGCACAAAGAGTATATTTAAATTATATAACATTTAATAAAGTAATAAAGGTAAATGGTATATCAATAAAATATTAATAGCTAGATATGAAACACAGGTTTATAAATAAATATAAATAAGTATATACTTATAGGTAACAAAACAGAAAGTTGCCATAGCAATTCCTATGGAAGGAAAATTCTGTATCTTTTTGGTGCTTAACATAACACAGAAGAAAAATAAGGAAAACAATACTGCCAGAAACCACTCTGTTGTTTTTATCACTAGCTGATTTTCTCTTTGTTGCATTGGAGTACAAAGAGCACAGTTCCTACAGTGAAGTAGAAGCTTTCAATTTTTACATTTTGTCCCATAGAAAATTTATGCTCTCTGCAAATAACTTCTTTTTTATTACTGTTAAACCTTTATGTGAGAGGATAAAGTTACTTCAATAATTTTCCATCTTACTAGGGCTACTGTGAAGAGTTTATTGAATTAAACAATTCAGCTTACCTGTGATGTACTCTTATGTAGCCAAGTTTTAATAAATCTCTCAAAAATGTTTGAATTGCAAGACTACTCACTGAGGACATTTCTCCATGTGCATTCATGGTCCTTGTAAAGGAAATGGCAAATACAGTGAATAAGAATCAGTTGAGGCTTGTTTTCATTAGAATATACCCTACCCCTTCACACATGCACCCTTTTCAGTCATTCATATGCATTTCTCATTTCTCCTTCCCCTTTCTGTTTTCTCCATTTTCAGGGTCACTATAGAAAGTCGTAATATCAGAAAGAATAAGCTCCATCTCTCAGAACAGAAGTATGTGATTTCCCAGGTCAAGCCCAGTCCTCTGCTATTAGAGGTAAACCTCATTATATAATTTCTTTTATAGTCAGCAACTCCAATTGCTAGTAGTAGAAACTGGTTTTAAAATTGCAAAATCAGATGCTATTACAGCTCTTTTCTACACAGCATTTCAAATGATACCCATACGTGCAATAATGCTCCCACCCCACTTCTAACACAGGAATTGGGGGAAAGAAAAAAAAGAGGAAAAAACACTTTAAGTGTATTGGCAGGATATTCTGAAGCTTGAGAAATACACAAATAGAATACTAGAGCTGTCAGTGTCATTTTTTTCAGCTAAAGCAATAGCTAGCAGTTCAGCCTATCCCTGCCAGGTCTGCCAGGATCCTGAGGCACATTTGCTTTCCTGAGCGCCCTGTACCAAGACTGAGTTCCCACTGAGACTCTTTAAAGAGGTTACTGATTTCTTTTCCCCACCATTCCTTACTTCAGCTACTTGCACCATCCCAGCTTAGCACCCAAAAAGAAAGGCACAAACTCTTCTAGCTGTGCTTTTGTACAACTCATTTGCGTTGGCTTAAAGAGAAGATAAATTTGGTTTGCAATAGCTCATCAACTTGGTTTAAATTGGACTAGAAGCACTTATACAATCCTTTCAGGAACTAAGCCCTATCATGGGCTTTATTTATAAAGTGAGCTAGAAGTGCACATCTGTTCACAATCCTAATCATGGAATCACCATTTATCGATAAGTTTTATGCTGGAAATTCAAGAAGGAATTTCTCTGCTGTCCAAAAGCGCATGACCAAAACACAAGGGCTCCAAGTATCACGAAGAGACCCTTCAGTTTCCCCTAAATATGAAGTAAATGTTATAATATTTAAGGTAAATAAATATTTTCTCCAAACCTAGCTTGTTTTGTAGGTCTTGCACAGACTTGAGAACCAGGATACAGATCTATAAAGACTTTGTTTAAGGAAACTGACCTGACTTCATGTATGCACAAGTTAAAAAGAAAATCAATTCAAAATATAACTGACTGGATACTTCATAATGACTGATAAGAAAGAGCATAAGTAAAACTCTTAAAATTAAAGAGAGTCTTCTTGACTTTTGAATATAGTTCTCCACCTTGATGGTTTATTAATATATATTTGGGGTTGTTTTATTTCTTCTTTTGGTAAAGGTACATACTTAGGAAGAAATAGTTTTGTTACTAAACGTCTGAAATACATAAATTATTATACCACAGTGAATAATATTGTTGACCTTAAAATAAAAATTTTAATAATGACATCATGAAAGGAATTAATTTTGATTTCGTTCCAGAATATTTAACAGGCAACCTCAAATTAGTTTCAGTGCTAAATATTAAACACATCAGTAACAGTTATTATTATTATCACTGTTATTATTTTGACAAAATAGGTTTATGTTGTTAAACAGTACCCTTGTTAAAGTTCTACTGCAAAAGTAGTGATCAACTCCAGATGGAATAACTTATAAGCCTGAGCCGTTTATATTTCCAAAGCCTTTACTTTAGATTTGAGGCTGGATTTTGTTTTGGGGAGGGTTATTTTGTTTCCTAGTGCCTCAGCTGAAACTTCTAATTCCCCTAAGGTGAACAGAATAAAATTAGTAATTTAGGTGTATAAATATATCTGAAGCCAAACAATACAGAATTTACATAATTTGGAAAAACAAATACATGTACTGTCTAAACTCACTGTATTTCAGATGTCCTCTGGGTCAGGGTCATTTTCATTATATTTTCCAAGTTTTCCTTTCAGTTATTGTTTGCCATCGCATTGGAATGTTTCTTAAAGAAGCACATTAGCTTCTTTATAGAAGAAACCTTAAATAGAAACCTGAAATAGAAACCTTAAAACCTAAGGACACAAAGATTGTGGTTTTTTTTAAATATGACCACTTTACCAATACGTTGCGAAAGGTTGTTACAGCCAGTATGAATTTTGATTAATCGTGTCCTAGTTAAGAATACAAGCTGGCTGAATTTAGCCTCACCTTTGGAGGTGACCAAGCATTTTCGGCAATTGCTATCCTGACAAAACGTGAGTATTCAGCATTTCTATCTCTCTCTGATTCAAATCCATCTGCTGCTTGTAGAGTACAGAACTCTTGCTTTGTAGAGATCCTGATGAACCTCAGCCTAACAAACACTATCCGTGGGGCTGGCATGCACTTTTATTAGCTGAGCTCCTTCACGTTCCCAGCAGCCTTAGCAGCCCCTGGCATAGTAACACGAGGAATGCAGTCTCCCAGTGAATTCCCTGGCTGGAGAAGTGAGGTATCTGGCAGATGATGAGACATCTGCTGGAACCCTTATGGATTTATTCAATTTAAAACAATATCCTGAGGTTCTGACTAAGGTCTATAAGGAGAAAGGAATTCTATCTGGAATAAGCAACAAAGTTCTTTAGATTTAAAAATTTTAACTTGTTCACTACATTGTAGATTAACATTTTTTGGCAGCATAACTATTTTATGCTCATAAATAAGCAGACTACACAAAAAAGCAACACCTACTCTTTGATTATATGCAAATTGGATGACTGTCTAGTCATATACTGCTTAAGCTCTGCTAAATTGTAATACATATCTTACAGGCTAAAATAAAAGTGTAAGCTGGCATTGAAACCTCCTTGAGAAACAACCTAATTTGAAAGAAATAAAGACCTTTTTAATAGTTGCTCCACAGATTTGATTGTGCAGAGAACACCCAAAAGAAGAAGTGTTTTTTTCAATCTTCTGTTAAGACTCAAACTCCAGAAAACAGAAGTTGTGTTGACGTCTACACAGTTCAGCAGTAAATGTCCTCCATTACATCTAACATCAGGAAATCTTTGTCAGTCTTGGTTAAAATACAGGTAGAACACCACAGAGCCATACCAAAATGAAGTTTCAATTCTGCTGCAGTCTAATTGGAGTTCCAACATCCCTATGCTTCACCTATATCTATAACTCTAGTGGCACTCATTTCAAGAACAGCATCTGTTAGAGAGTATGTAGAAGCTTCACGCAGTCAATGAAATAAACACTAACACTTTTCTGAGGAAAGTAAGCGTTATTCCTTTTTAGATGAGGGAAAGAGACCCGCAATGTTTTAAGTCATTTGACATTCACAGTTTTACAAGTCATTTACTGCTAGGGAAGAAGTGAGAACTTGATGTTGACAACCATTGCAGAGTAAGCATTTTTAGGTAATCAGTACAACCAAAACATACATGCTTCATATGCAGATCTTTCTGATATCCCAGCTTCTTTCACCATTGGCGTTCTTCCATCTCTTTTACCCAACAAAACCATCTCAGTTTCATCTGCTGTTTCCACTACTTTTCAGTGCTTTCAGACACAGTTCACACTTCTCCCACCCCAGGTAAAAAGACAAATGCAAACCTCTCCTGAAGGTCGCGCTTACACATCTGGTTCTGAAAGACGTCCACACACGAACTGCAAGGACCCCTCCTGCCAGGTCCTGCGCTGAAAGTTGTGTTATGAAATGACATTGTAGACATGAAGAGTAGGTTGAAATGGATTGAGGATATACAGCCACACACATCTGCTCCTGCAGAAAAGAGGAACACCATGAGTAGCTCTTCCAGCTTCCAGAAACTCTGCTTCTCTCTTACACTCTTCTGCTCTGTTGGGAGGCTTAAGCCCTTGAAACAGGTCTGTGCCTAAAATACAAAAAAGTAGATATGTCCTTTTTTTTTTTTTTTTGGGGGGGGGGGGGGTGGAACTTCTTCATGGGGAAAAAAAAACAGATTTCATGTGGAATGACAAAATATACCCTGATGTGGAAGACCGTACAAAAGAGAGATAAATTTATAGTCACATACGGACTATTATAATCTAGTATCACAGATGCTACAGTGTCTAATCTGACATCAGGAAATGGTTACCAGGTGCCTGTCATCTTTCTGTATGAACAGTCAGAATTAATCCTCCTGTTTCCTGGGAGTAAAGCTGCTCCTCCACCAACACTGACACTGGCTGTGTTTTGCTAACTTTCCTAAAGTCTTTCCTGGATATACAGTAGCACATATTTTATTTCATATCATTTTCTCAAGTATATGTATAGCACAGAAGTGCTGTAACCTGACTCACCAGAAGGAGCTCTCTTTTTTTGTCACATCATATTCATTTCTTCATGGTATATCTACATTCTGGGAGGTGGAACTAGGTATTTGACACTAAAAGATTGTTATAGAGCTCCTTTTCCTCTATATTGGTTTGCTTCATGCTTTGTTATTTTAATTATCTCACTCTAAACCTACACACTAAATTAGGTCAGATTTATAGCTAGAAGGAAGGGCAGAACTGACAGGAAAGTAGATGTTGAATCACTCCTCCCACCTCTGCCTTTAGCATTACATAAATTTTTGTGTGCATTTGCAGATACGCTACTGCGTGTCTCTCACTTTATTCAGATTTAGCTGTGAGTTGCCTATGAAACCATTTGGGTTCAAGTGTTCAAGAGTTAAAGGAGGGAGAATGAGACAGAAAATAAGAATCTTTCAGATAGCTCCAGCCAAATTTATTAGGTAATCTCATCAGCTTTCAAATACAACTCTATAGAAGTGTAATTGTGTTTTCCAAGAGAGTTTGTAATCTTGGCTATATCATTTAGTCACATATCTTCTAAGTCTCTACTAAGGCAGTCTCAGAGATAAGCATTTTTTTTTTCAATAATCTGGCTGTTTTCATGATAAATTAACAGTTATAGAACTTCTTCTCTTACATAGTTGTGGGGGAGTGAAAGGAGCCCCATAGACAAGGGGACAGAGAACAGTATTACCAAAAAAAAAAAAAAAAAGGTATAAATGCTGTTTTGATGGATAAAATAATCCTTTTTTTCTGTTCCAATCATGATTACTACCACTAATATGCTAGTGGTAGAAGAAGATAATGGTCTAATTAGCATTTGCCTCTGATTTCATCCTTTCACTCAGCATTGAGAACAACATAGCAACAGAAGTTTCAGAAATAAGTGTATTTGTTTGTGCTAGTAGGAAAAAAAAACTAGGAAAAAAAATTTAATTTCTCAGCTTAACAACTTGTCTTTACACAATATTATTGGAAAAATCAAAAAGTACATTGATTAAGTTTTATCTTTTCTTTTTATTTTTATTTTTTAAAACTAACTCTTCTTAAAACACTGGAAAGTAAAAGAAATTTCTTTTACATTCAAATATCCTGTAGCCACAGAGAAAGTGCTTTGCTCTTCTACTCAAAGATCTAGGTTATATACACTCATTCAGGGTCACAATAAAGACTGCTTTGGATAGCTCTAAGCCTTTTCTTTAGCTACAAAATACATCATGGGCATTTTATGAAGTAATCTATCTTACTTTTTTTTCCTTATTTAAGAAAGGCTTGAGCTCAGGCCTCTAAATGTTCTAAATATCAATCAGAAACAATAGTTAGCAAATACATTATGAGGCCAAAATTTATTTTTATTCATTATTCTCTATATCACTTTATGTTATATGTTAATTTAGCTTTTATTATTTTTGAATAGTCAGACTATTCAGTTTTGAATAGTCCTTTTGCCAAACTCTAGTGAAATTTAACATCTAGCTTTTCCTCAATTTTGCAGAAAATTGTCTGAGATTGTATAAATTTCACGACTTATCTTTTGTAGTCAATATTAAATTACACAGTACCTTGAGTACGCAGATTAGCAAGTGATTAAGGGAAGATAAGGAATGCAACACCGAAAGTGATTTCCTGGATCATTACTTCCAGAGTTCTGTTATCATTGGCAGAGTGGCTCAATAAATAACACGTATTATCACACATATATTACCCATACTTACGGGTGTCCAACCGTTAAACTTCTAAAAGAAAAAAGTTCTGAAGTTAGACTTGCAAATAGGAAGGCTGAAATTTTCACAGAATCGTTTAGGTTGGAAGGGACCTCTGGGGGTCATCTAGTCCAACCTCCCTGCTCAAGCAGGGACCTCTAGAGCATATTGCCCAGGATCACATCCAGACGGGTTTTGAATATCTCCAGCGAAGGAGACTCCACTACCTCTCTGGGCAACCTGGTCCAGTGCTCTGTCACCCTCACAGTGAAGAAGTTTTTTCTCAGGTTTAGGTGGAACTTCCTGTGGTTCGGTTTCTGCCCGTTGCCTCTTGTCCTGTCACTGGGCACCACGGAGAAGAGGCTGGCCTCATCCTCTTGACACTCCCCCTTCAGATACTTGTACACGTTGATGAGATCGCCTTTCAATCTTCTCTTTCAAATGCATGCTGTCTACTGAAGTCACTAGGAATTTTCATGGACTTTGGAGGGATTAGGATCTTACCCTAAATTTACTGAAATTTTCTAATCAACAGTTAAGAGACTGTTGAAAATCCTTGGGAATTTTCCATCCTATGGAAAGCTATAAAGCTGCCATCTTATCTGCTGCTGTCTTCAATACAGCCTTATTCAGAACATGACCTACAGGATGGGCCTTCATGACAGAAAATTTGAGGATTCAGGCTATGACTGAGCATAACTATTTCCCAATTAATTTTCTCTGCATTGGGAAATAGTTCTTCTCAATCATAGCTTAAATCCTTAAATAAGAGCTATTTGTTCTTCTAATTTTATAAATGTTGACTATTTTTAATAAGTTTTCCATATATAAGTTTTCCATATACCTTTCAATGTTTCTATGAGCAGAGAAACAGAGTGCAAACATGAAGATATGTTTTGAGCCCAGAAATGTTACGAAACCAATTTGCGTTAGCATACATGTTGTTGGGCCTCTTGTTTCAAACTACAGAATTAAGCTTTTTCTCTTAGAAATAATCTTTTATTGAATCACATAAGGTGCAAGAACACCAATTACAGTGGGATTTCAGATATTTGAATCAATGGCAGCTGTAGTCCAATAGCCTTCTGTGAAAGTTAGTATGAGAGCTATCTGCAGAAAACAAGTTTACATTCCCTTTGTGACTTCTCTGTCCTACCTATGAATTTCAAAGGAAAGTTTATCTTTTTAATTTTATTCTCAGAAATAGGTCACTGTGACTTCTAGAAGGCTTAGCATTAAGAAATCACTTTTCCTTTAGGAGATACAAATCTTAATGAAGAGAGCCAAAAATGTCTTACTCTTTAGAATAGGTTTATTACTGATTTATCAGTTCATTATCCTCCTAATTTCCCCATTTATAAATCTGGAAAATCTGATTAACTCTTGGACTATCCTCATGTCACTGTCTATGCTATATTACATTAAATCCTCTGATGACTTACTAAGATCATTTCCCTGGCTTTCTTGAACCCTACAGATATTTTACATGCCTTGAGGAAAAAAAGAACACTTTAGCACAGATTGAAAGCAACCCTCCCCCCACAAAAGTATTTGACACCACAGAACAAATGATTTTAATACCTTTAAAAATTCACTTTAAATAACAATAACCATGTTACTTTCCGAGAAATGTTCACACTCTGGGTCTAAACCTCCACAGTAAGTTGACATTAATGTTTATCTAAGGCAAGTGTTTTCAGAAGCTGTCCAGTGCTGTTTGTTCTTCTAATTTCACATCCTGTTTAATATTCCTCTTGATAAATTGGCTTCAAAGCTATTGACTTTTTTCCCCTTATTCTATACCATTATTTGTTAAAACAAAACCCATTCTTCTAAGATAAGGCTGAGAGGTAAAATTCCTTGGCAATCCAATACAAATACATTTTAAGAATTCTCTATCATAAACAAGAATACCTATTTGTAGCATACTCTTCACACTTCAGAATTACATCTAGTTTTTCAATCCAAGAACTTAAGCTGTTATATTAGGTCTAAACAGCATAAGAAATCTTCTCAATTTATTTAGTTTCACTTCAGGGATAGTAAAGTGCCTTGCCAGCTTTTTGATTTTCACCAGTTTGAATAATTAATTGTTTTAAATGCTATTTACATTTTTTGATGAAAAGTAATACTTAAAATTTCATAAATAATAAGCATGCATAATGTGAATTTCAATTACTTAATTTGAAATCTCCCTGAATGCTCTTTAATGCACTGCTAATGTATTTTTGGCCTATAATTTCTGAATGGATGGCTTTCTAATGTATACTTTTTTCCCCACTGGAAGTACGTATTTCAAGCTTTTCTGCATTTTATAGGTATTAAGAAAAAAATAATTTCTTCAGTAACTTTGGTGTATTGACCACAAATATTTTATATTTCAGGGTTTATGGCTAATCTACATTTTAAAAATACAGTTATAGTCATACTTCCACCTTATCACTTTAGAGCAAATGTTAAATGTAAGATAAACTAATTTTCTTCTATTTTCATTTGTTAGAATTACACTTCCAACCTAGCTGGGTCCAACCAGGCTGGAAATTAGGAACAAAACTGAAATTTTGTTACAGTGAATCCAGTATATTCTACTTATATCGAGGGGTCACAGTTAAAAAATGGGAGGCATTATTACAAGTACCTAATCTTGCTTAAGGACTCCATCAGATTGGAACTATTATAAGATCTCTTGGGAACTCTACCGCTAGAGTATCTGGAAGAAAACCCCTAAACACCCTCCCTCTATCTTTTACCCGTGGAGCTTGCCTCCTCTCTCCTTCTTCTTTTAAATTATTAAAAGCTAAGACTTAAGTTAGTGTGGAAATGGTGAACGTTTATTAGAAATCAGTTTGATGTCTCCAGCGACCAGGTAGATGAACATTTACAGTGCAAATACCATCGTATAATTTTAACTAAGGGCCTTTGGCAACTGGTGCTTAATTGCTCTGCTCTGTCTGACTCTTCAGTGAACAGGGTTTCTAAGTAATTCTCTCAATTTAAAATAAATGTGATTGCTAACAAAGCTGTATCTGACCTGCACAATGAATGGTTCAGTGATTAGTGACTAGGATTTCACTTAGGCACTGATTCATATTTGAAGCTCAAGCTAACAAAATCATTCTGATTATACTGCTCACTACAAGGATCAAGCATAGGTTGTGGGGATTAATTTATCTTCTGACAGACAAAACTAAGAACAGTTCTTTTACTGATGTAATTTACTAACATCAGATCTGAAATCAAATATCATATCATGCTTTATTTTTGAGATGAAATATCACTCTGCTCTAATAATAATTCTCAAAGAAATATTTTTGTGACAGTTACCTAAAATCTAAGAAAACAATAGGAGGAGTTTATAGCAACCTTACCTTGAAATCACTCTTTTGTTGTCTTCTATGTTATATAGAGAGTCTATGAAAAGTTTATAACAAGTTAAACATCACAAATCATAAAAGGCTCTTGTATCATTACCATCTCTCATTCTGTATAATTTTTAAGACTATGCATCACTGTATAAGCCTAAACCTTAATATATCTTCTAATAATTCTACTTCTAGTGGAGACAGTGGGAACTATGCACTCCTCAGGACTGAAAAGTTTTGTATCTTTACAGATCTGAAACTTGCATAACATCTATATTTTAATTATTTATTAATGGTAGGCAAAGCTAGCTCCATTTTCACAAATTAGAGTCAATTATTAAAAACGAAATCCAAAATCAGTCCATATATTTTCTTTCATTTTGTATTAATGTAAGTTAACCTCCATGAATGAAATACAATTCACTGGCTTCCTAATTGCAAATACTTGCATAATTGCAAAACTACAGTAAATAAAAATCATTCCCTACTTACACTGTTCCATGGTTCGTGATCTAATTGAGCAGAGTGGACATTCTACTTTGTCACATGCAATTTGTAAGTATTTATAACACTGTAAATCTGTGAGCCTTATTTTGAATAGTGAGAAAAACTAGTTCTCAGTGAAAATACAACACTGGTTCACGTTTTGTCTTTACATATTCTAACTCTCAAAACTGTTGGGTTCTATTCGTTACAAAAATGAAGTGAAAAAGCTCCCTCCTTCACAACACTTATGATATCCAAGAAAATGCAGGCAGACTTCCGCCAGCTGCTTAGAGGTAAACACCCTTCAGTTAAGACACGCAATTCAAACTCGTATATCAAAGGAGATCTGTATAGAGACAAGAAGAAACTGGAAAGGATAGAATTCAAATGACAGACAAGGCATTTATAGTATTTACCTGCCAGCTAGTGCTGAACAGATTGTTCAGGAAAAATTCTGTCAGCACATTTTGATTAGGAATTTTCCACATACAAAGGATTTTCAGATTCAGAATTTCAAGTGAATCCCTATCATCCCTGAAAATGTTATCTCCCTTCTCCCATCTTTTACTTTGACTTTATTGCTGATGTTTTCCAGTTGCGATTGCAACTCAGCAAATTAGTTCATCGAACAGTTAAATCCTATTAAAACAAACAGGATGTAAGTACATGCTTAGGTAAACCTGTGGCAGAGGAATTCTACTGAATAAATAAGGTTGCCCTTGCCTGGAACACCTGCTTATACAAGACAGGTGATCCCACAAGCTGGCCACTTCAGTCTTGATTATTTCAATTTAAAAATTATGACACAACTTTCCAGCTACAAAGATAATAATCTATGACTGCATACTAATTGTGAGGTGAGAGGTACAAAACATTCAAGTACTTCAAGTACAAAACATTCAGCAAGTGGATACAGCATGGATTATTCTTCTCAATGGCTAGTGCAAGACTTGTCAAGCAACTTTATTGTTGTTGCTGTTGAAAACCTGTTTCACTGTAGCACAGTTCCACTACACTGTACTGCAAGTCATATAAAAGAAAATTAAATGAAGCTGTAAGAAGACTCTCCATATCAGCTGAAGAAATGAAACAAAAAGAGTTAAAGTGAAATATTACTGCATTTCTTCCTTGCTCAGGACCTGGGGATATTGTATCTAACTTTATGAGACAGGATTATAAATCATGCTGTAGAGATTAACTAACTCTCACCAATCATTCACTGCTTTAGAGCATTTGTCTTCCTATGGATAACATTCCATAAGTAACAAGACTTACTGGGATATACATATATTAAAAAGAAAAATGCATTAATGCATAGGCTAAGGTGAATGTTCACTTTCACACATAATGACATTAATGCTGCAAAATCCGTTTCAGTCTAGTGTACATCTAAAATTCTATTACTACATTATTGATTAATCACTTGAACTTTAAATTTAGTTGAGAAGGATCTGAATGATTCAAGTACATTATCAATTTAGTCTACAATACCTTGCCTGTCAAAATGAAGGGATTGGTGGGTATTCTATACTTAAGCAGTTGAAATTCTTTTTCTGCCGTTGCCCTTGAAAGTAGCATGTACAGTGCAATCTTCATTGTACTTAGAAAAACAAAGTTATTGGAAGAAACACTGTCAGGTATTTCATGCATCTTTGAAATAAATACTTTACTGTAGTTAACAGTTATATAGTTATTAGTTTTTACTACTGCAATACATATTGACGAAAGCTAAAACTTTCTAATATGCTACTAGAAAAAAAATCTGTATCATTTTTACTAAAATTAAGTACTTATATGCGATAAATGTATATACACCAAAGCGTAAACTGACAAGGGTCAATTTGTTCCATCCACTTTACACTAACACATCTGCCAAAAATTTCAGTCATACAAGGTATTTCTCTTTAGCATAATTTCTTATCTGGGAATTCCTCTATCTAGTTAATAAAACATATGTATCAGCTAAAGGCAATTCTTCATTGCTTTATGTGCTGTTGACTTGCTCTGATTGAACCTGCCTGGCGGGAGGGCCCAATAAGAAATTCCCTAAGACCTGACGCAGGGTTTTAAAGCCTCAGTCCAAAGCAATCATGTACGGGAGAGTTCTCTTTCTTTGTATGGTCTAACCATGTTACAGACTTCTACTTTTTTTCACAAGAATGATTTTAGGCACCTATTTACAGCAGTAAGCTTGTTCTGAAGGAATGTTAGAAAATAAGGTATTTTTATTGTAAAGCCTAATGATTTACTAATTTTACTTGTAGTTGCCTTTGGAATGAACAGCACAATGTTCTTTGGCTTAAAGCTCCATGAGCATCACACAAAAACATAGCTGTATGCAACTCAACACGATATAAACATTTATCAGATCATGGAGGACATGAAAATATTTCTCATAATCTGAACCTTAATTCCCTACTCAGGAAAATAAGATCATACAAATTGATTTCAATCAGGTTCAGGTTTGGCCTAACATGGATCTTCATACAAGAAGTCATTTTAAGAATGACTTCTCCCAGCACTTCCTTGACTGAGAGGCTGACAGAAAAAATAAAAACCAAAGAAGGATACCACTTGAAATACCGTGACACCATACTGAGACTAGAACGAACACAACATGACTTTAGGAACACTGTTGAGGAATTTTTTTTTTTTTTTAAACAAAACCGAACCTACCTATCAGTGACGTAATGTCATCCTCATTCTTCCGATGTGTAAAGAGAAAAATAGCAGCCAAGGGACCCCCAAATGCTTTACCTGGGAATCAGTATTCTCCCTTAACTTGGTATTCTATCTTGTCAGGTATAAATGCCTTAGTTTTCACCTGTGTTGAGCAAATTCCTGACATTGCAATTTTTAAGAGTTGTTTATTAAGTCTCTACCTCATTCATTGTGGGCAAATGCAGCTTCTGTCTTCTGACACACTGAATGTACAAGAAGGCTGTAACACTGAAATTTAAAAATTTAATTTAATTGATATTGATCATCTTCAGATCCATTACTGATTAAAGCTGTGCAAATATTCCACTATCTCAGCATCTCAGAATGGAAAAGGTTTCAGTCAGTTGAACAGAGAGCATTTTTGTTGCCTTGCCTAAATGTCTCCACCCCGTCCCACCCCAAAAGGTGTTTAAGATCAAAGGATGCCTCATTTGGACTAAAATATATATATATTTTTAATTGCACTTATGTCACTAAAAAAAAACACAATAAAGATTTTCACATTTTACAAAGTGTTTGGGTAAAGCCTTTTTGATTTTGTTGATAAAACCTATAGAGCAGCTTAGTGCAAATGTTATGAAAAATTTTGGTTTAAAAAGCCCTGTATTTATGTTGTAGTTGAATAAGTTATTTGCTGGAAAAGATATTGTTTCAGTTCATTCTGGATGGATCTCCCTGCCTGTGCTTACAAAGCTCCTTTTACTGTAATGTGATATTCATTCTGATAACTGACTCACTAAAAGGAATCTCACCTTGTAACTTACAGGGAGAGAGGATTTATTACTTTGATTTCTAGCGTAACTGTTTTATGTGTACTTGTTTTAAGGACCATCACCCTATGTCATCTTTTCAGTAGTCACAACCAGAACTGTTCAAAGGCATTGACTACTTCAGAGCTTCAATCCCAATAATTCAGCTTGATCTATTTAAGACCCACTTTTTTTTTTGTTATTTAACCTACAGATTTTCTACTAATTTATATGACCAGATTTTAACTGATCTTTGGGATGAAATAGATACAGTGCTTCTTTATTTATAACAAAACTTGATGAAAGTGTGTCCAGACATTGCTTTGATTGTATCAGATGTATTTTCGTTATTCTACTTTCAATGTAGGATTTCATTCTCCTTTCTGGCACAGCACTGAATATCAAGAGCAATTTAAAAAAAAAAAAAAATGAAATGACCATGCTGCAAACAAGGAAGTCTAGAAGCATTGCCAGTGTTGGTATTTAGTACCTTTGCAATTTGACATCAGCCATCATCTTCACAGGTGATACCAAACAGATACTTTAGTTATTATACCCCCAGCTCTTACAGACACACACACAAAAAGGAGAGCCTGTAGTTGAAAACCAAAGCTAGTCAACTCAATCTACTAGTAATGACTAATCAAGCTAAAGAAAACTAGATTTCATAAGGATTTTGAAACCAGCTACAGCATCACTTCAAGATAAGACAGAAACAACAAAGAAGCTACATCGCTGAGCGGCAGAATAGTTTCATGATTTGTGCCTCTAATTACCTCTCTACCACCTCTCAAACATGCAGAGTTGAAACTCAGAACTGTGCTTCTGTACTGTAAATCAGAGAGTTTTCATTTTTCTCTCATTTACTGTATTTTCTTTTTCTCGCAGAAGAAATCGGTTTATGTCAAGTTAAAGTGCAGTCTTTCTAAATACATACCATTTTTTCCGAACAACTAGTTTACCTTGAAGGCCTTGACAAAAGTTACTTTGTACCTGTAGCCAAAACAAAAAAAAGACTGAAGACTTATATTGCTAATTTTTACATGGCTGTTATGACAAAATAAATACATTCTGATTCTTTCTTCTTTATGTGGCCTTTGTAAAACAGAGAGAATTTAACCTGTTGCATTTATTAATAGCTGCAAATGTATATTGCTTGACAAGCTCTTCTGATATTAAAATTAGAGGGGAGCCCTGCACTGAATTTCAAAATAGGTTTTAGAGGAAGAAATTTTGTTGCCTTCAGGTTCCCACATTTCCTTTCTTCCTTCCTTAGATGATTAGTGTGTTGGAATGCAAATTCTTTGTATTTAATGTCTCCAGTTAAAAATCCTACCCTTCACCAAGATTCGACATATTCCCTGTTAACTTGGACCTAATTCAAGCCCCCTGTTTCTAAACTGCATGATAAAAAAATGCCAAAATCTGTTTTCCCATTTGGGTGTCTGAGGGTTCAGCATCTCAGGAAGAAATCTGCAATGGTGGAACATTTCTTGTGAGGCATCTCTTGTGGCAAGATATTTGTACCCAAGGCAGCCATTGATGATCTATGCAGTCAGGGATGTCAGACAGAGAAATCTTTTCAAGTCAAGTTTTCAGAACCTCCTCCCAACACTAACAAGTACTATCTGTTGAAAACCTCAAGGATAATGATTAAGTAAAATATTTATATCCCATACACAAATATTATTCTGACCCGAATTTCCATAACTGATTCTGAAGCTGCTCGATTTTAATTTAATGTATATTGACTGTTCTGAATAAAATTATGACATTCTTAAACTCTTGCCTATAGTTACGATTCAGTGCTGAGAATTAGAGCCTGTAAACCGTCTCCTTAATCCATTTTGCTTGCTACCTGTCAAGCAGTAATTAATTTACAATTTATTTATAGAAATATGTGTATATCCAGTTATGTGTTTGTCTATATGTACTACTCTTTCTTTGCATAGATCTAGAAAATAGATACTGTATATGGAATATATATGGATGTATATGCAAACACTTAACATATGAAAAAAGGAGAAAATCTGTTTGACATACTAGAGCCTGAAGATAGAAGGGAGGGAAACTTCTGAAAATAAGTGCAAATTCCATTTGGTCTAATATGCTGACTTTACTAAATCTGTAACAGAGGCAAACTTTTGTTATGAAGAAGAAAAATATGGGAGTCTTCCACACACATCACAGTATAACCAATACTGTAAAAAATGGACCACTGAGCCTGACTTTTTCCTGCTCAGAATCATGAACTTGGAGTTAGATCCTCCAAAAAGGAGACATTACTATACAGTGTCATCCTGAGCAAGTCTAAATCTTTATTCTATATATTCCTTTAATGCGTTTTCTTTCATAAAGAATACAAGATGGTAAGAATAGAAAAGCTGATAGTGCTGCTGAGAACAAGGCCAACGATGTCTTCCTGTGGAGGCTGCCAGCCTGTGCAAATATACAGTCTACGGTTGTCGCTGTTATGCTGCAATGGTAAATCTATTTTTTTTAAGTATTCGTATAAGCAAGTTTGCACAGCTTGGGAATAATTATTTGCTAGAAAATTAAATCTCTTCAGCTCTTCCATCTTAGTTTCATACTTGTCAGGTCTTTGTATCAGCCTCTTTCCACCTTTCAGAGAACTGCTAATTCATATTAAAGTCAAGCCTATGTTTATGTTTCACAAGGTTTCTGTCTGCCATGAATAGAGGAAACATATTTAATACATGTATCATCTAGGATTTTGCTTGTTTTTTATGCTGAATACTGTCTAATAGAAGGAGACATAACGTTATCTGCAAAATGTGCTGTTAAAATGTTTTATAATGATAATTATTTTAGTCACTTCATAAGTTAAAACGTAATTGCCAAATAATTCACAGAACTATTCATTTTTACATTGCTATACGGTTTTTAGTCAACTAATCACAGGGCAAGAGAAGGGTGATTAATGTTATGTCAAACAAAATACCAAGTTTATAAGGTGTGGGAAATTCAGAATTCTACAGCCTAATTCTTTTTTTTTTTTTTTACAGTTAGAAATGATGCTGAAATAATAATAATCTGTCAGCTGATATAAAAACAAAGAATGTGCTCTGAAGAGGAGAGAATAAATTCATCTGAGTCAACAAACTAAGAAAACTACCATCTTGTTTACTTCTAAACTAATATTACAGTAAACTAAGAGGAAAAAGTACTGTAAGACGTTAGTTAAGGACAAAATAAATTTGGTAGTCAATGACCTAGTTTAGCAATAGACCCAATGAAGAACTGTGATCAGGATTATAAGCTAAAAGACAAATTTTTCAACAGATTTGGAATGTTTCCTTGAACATAAAGAACGAAGTCCCTAAACAGGGACAATAGAGGGTTTATAGCTTTGTACAGAGCTCTATGAACTGATTTAGACAGAAAATTGCAATCCGTATGAATATAGAAATGAATCTGAGCATAATGATTTCTGACACTTTAGAAATCATATAGAGCAGTAATTTTCACTTTGGAAGAAAAACAAAACAAATCAAAAAAATGAACCATAATTCACCTTCCGATGGTCAAAACTGTTCAAATAACTATATCTACACAGAAATTTAGCCCAGGATTCACAACAGCAGTACTTCTTTTAAAGAGTCAATTTTAAAGTTAAGATCTCATAGTGGGACGAAGATGTACCTTGCTAACGAACTCTGAACCAAAAACAAGCACAGATACATTACACTTTTGTGTTAGTCTTATTTGTTTTACAACAATAGGATATTTTTCTTGTTAAGAACACTTCAGTTTACAGCTAAGTCACTAAAACTGGAACACTGGCTTCTGGAAGATGCTACATTTTACATAATACATGTTAGATATGTCCAAAAAAACCCCCACCCTTCTATAAAGGTTTATCTTGTTGGAATATATGATCAGGGCAGAGGAAATATAAAGGAATATTTGAAATGTATAAAAGTGAGATATGTCCTGAAGAATGTTCTTGGTAGCCTATTTGGTCTAAGTACATGTTTGGCTACAATTTGGCACCAACAACTTAGGTTCAGAATCAAATCAAAAAAAAAAAAAAAGGGAGAAGATTAGAATGAACTCTTAATATAAACTTTTGAGTTCAGTTTATTTCTGAATCAGATGTGAAAGATGAACTTGTATTGTGTAGGAATAAGGTCCATTACACAAGCAACATTCATTGCATTTCTTGCTTTGTTCGCACCAAGACCTTACCAACTCAGTTATGCGCTGTAAAAAGCTCAAACAAGCACAAACAAGCAGACCCAAACTAGAAGTCAGGCCAGGTGAAAAATTCTCAGCAGTAGTCCTAAAAAAAACTTTAAAGCTTACAATATTTAGATGCAAACGCCCTATGCTCTATTCATCCTTTAAAAAACAGCTTCAACAATCAAAGGAATCCTTCCTATTCGTTAATGTACTATGAGCAGAAAACAAGTGGGAGAATATTTCTTGTTTCTGTAGTACTTCACTCCTTACTTAAATCCACATAACTAAAGTTCCTGATATACTTTGCATTTGATGAGCTAGTCCATCTGTGTGTTCTCTATTCTTGTTGTACATGTTTGTACAATATTTGCCCAACTTTGCAATATCTGGTGAGGGTTATCAAGGTATGCACATCTAGGGAAACAGTTAGATACACGAAACAGAGGGACAGAGAATTTGCATCAAACTACCACACTATATCAGTGTCAGTTTATTTCTTTCCACCACTATACTATTTATTCATCACAGACTTTAAGCCCATTTTTGTATTTGGGTCTTGTCGTCCTTGTGGTTTGTTTTCAGCTTAAGGGATCTCATTTTATAGTTTGCTGCCTTAAGATTTTTAAAAGGTAGTTGTGCCATTTAATCTATTGCAGTTGGCCAACATTTTGCAGTTGGTCAACCCACTTTCTATTGTGTTTTCTGACTTACTTGTTCAGAGACTGTTATTGAATCAGGCTAAAAGCAACCAGAGAATTCAGCTTTTTCGGTTTTCATTAATTCAACAAGAATTGTCTTTCCCTACTTACAGAATTTTTTCCAGCTTATTTGGCTTACTTGTGAATTCTGATATGGGATTTGGAAGGTATCTGTATTGCTTTAAAGTCATTTAGTAAACCCCAAGAGAATGTCAGCAGCAAAGCTTCTTAGCAACGGATTGCAACGGACTTATTGATGAGAAAAGGTTCAGCTAAAACTCTCACATTGTCTCTGGTTCAATGCAGTTCAGTTATTCAGGGAAGTTAAACTTGTTTATTTGATTTTTTTAATCAGTTCATTTAAAGAGTAGTACATGTTATGCAACAAAAACTGTGTGTGAACACATAGGAATGTATGCAGCACCTTTTGGACTGCAAAACAAAATCAGGTAAAGATGACAATTAAAGGAGATATATCTATATCTATCTATCTATCTATATACACAATGCTTTAATGTGAGAATTTCTTGTTTTGTTTAATCAACAGTTTAAAAACTATTGGCCACAGTCATTGCTATGGGAAACATCATCTGCGTAGAAAACCTAGTGCACTCAAAACTTTCTAAATACATGAAATAATTTTTTACTCTTGGGAAATAAACTGAACAAGAAGTAATCAAAATTCACCACTTCAACAGGAAAACCAAACACCTGTCTATCAGGGATAACAAAATGTGGCTGTTATAAACCATGAAATTCATCAACAGTGTGAAATCCTATATTTAGCAGTTGTCTAATTAAAGAGAAAACATATATCAATATATTTTTTTCTTTATTTTAGTTACTATAATGACACGTCAGATTGTTTTACCAAACCAGTTAGGTGGAGGAAAACATTCCTTAAATATCCTTATTATATCAATAAAGAGAGATTTGAGTGAATTGCTCAAGATTTTATTGAACATAGGTTGAACAGCCAAAGAGGTTTATCATGCTTTATTCTTCTCAGTGGTTAAGAACGTCTCTCTGGAAACATTGTGTCTTCCTCCTTTCAGTCCTTGTGCATGTAACTAAACAATCTCTTTATATCACAAGCTGTGTATCCCCATATAGCTAATTTATGACAGACCAGTGAATTAAATCCTCATTTGCCAGACGAAGGCAAATGGACTAAAACACCTTTCCTCTCATAGGTTTTAGGATCCATTAATTTTCACATTGCTACTGTCTGGCCCCAAACCCAGACCACAATACTAATGAAAGTGACACTGAAAAATAAAAATAAGGAAATACTCCTCATGGTTTAATTGAAAACTGAATAAGCAAGTAAAATCACTGAGCAAAAAAAGTCTAGGCCAAAATAAAGGAAATCCTCCCCAAAAGAATAAAAACTTCAGTGTGAGTCAAAGCTCAAAAATCTTCATTCCAGGCAATGGCCCATTCTTTACCCTGACGTTTTCATGTCTCTGGATACATCTCACTATTTCAAAGGCCAAAATTTTAATAGTAAGAAGAAAATAAAAGCTTATCTTCAAGATTAGAGCTCTGATATGACAGACTTGAGATCCAGTTTGATTTCTACTTAAAACAAATCACTAATACTACTAAACTTGAAATATTGCTGTACTTCTGCAATGAAGTCAGCAGCCTTTCTTTCAAACTCCAAAATCTGAAAGTCCAAGCAATATGCATTTTACATAGCATTCTGAATATGAAACATTTTGTGCACCTCCATTCTTTACCCTAGATACAGCCTAAAGCCCCAGAACTTTGGAGAAGGTCTAAAAGTATGTGAGGCCAAAACTTGGAGTAAGATCTGCACTTTTCAGTTAAATAAAATTATTTTTTAAACATAATTTGATAAAACATATATGGAGGGGTCTATTCTTAACCCCAGCAAGGGATATTTAGATAAGAGGATGTAACTGAATTTCCTTAAAATTACTGAGGGACTTAGAGACCTACTTAAATTATCTCTTGTTTAATTTGCCATTTGGACAGGAAGAGTTGAATATGAATCTTCATAGAATTGAGGAACTTGCTGATGAAAGAAAAAGCCCTTAAGTGATGGCTTCCCTCTGGGAAACTATTCCACAGTCTAATGTATCTTCTTGTCAGAACGTTTTTCATGATATTTAGAATAGGTTCCTCTGTTCCTAATTTTATCATATTATTAATATATATCTCTCTTAACATACAACATTAAAATCACTTCTAGCCTTCTTGACATTTACATAACTATATTCTTATGGACGCCCTTCTTATGTCGAAGCTAAGGTGTCCCTATTACACTGTTAAAAGTTTCCTTCATTCAGTCTCTTCAGAATTTGTTCTTTTCCTTTTCCTTCCTCATTAATAAACTATTTCCTAGCATAGTCCCTCTGTCCCATTTAAGTCCTCATAATTTTTGTTTCAAGAAATAGAGGTGCTAGTTCTCTCAGAGGTGTTGGACCTTTTAAACCCTCCCTCCATTTGAAGGAGCAGAGATGCAGTGTGTCAAGTTTTCCAGAGGACTGAGTAGGAACAGTCCCTTCCTTGGTGGCCCACACTGCGATGTGACAGATGCAACAGCCCCTCTTGCTACAGACTATTTCCCTTCACCAGCGGCTACTAGGAGCCTACTGCTGCAAACACGAGGCCTATGGTGAGAAACACACCGCTTAAACACTTCTCGGCTTTCTTTCTCTAATTTTACAAACTTTTCCTGTTTTGTCATACATAGCACCCTCCACCCCAGAAAACACAAAAGAATGCCCAAACAATCAAAAAATAGAAACCAAAGCAGCAGAAGAGTTCAAGTACAGAAATGTTTTCTCATACATACTCCAATTCATGGAATTTTGATTAGTTACCTGAAAGGGATGCTGTGAACTTAGTTAACATTGTAAGATGTGTGAACTGCACCAAAGTGGATTAACGTTTTTAATCAAATACTGATTTTATTTAGATATGGAGGGTAGCAAATAAAGAAATTCTAAATCTTAATAATAATGGAAATAGAAAGTAAGTGTATCATCCTGCAAATTAAAATGCATTCCTGGAGTCCTTCCTTAGAGATGAGAATCTATGCCTAGCCAAGCAAGTTTAGTGGGAGTTTCTCACTGACCAGTGTTGAGGCTTGTCTATCCTAAGTTGGATATTGCACCTAAGTAAAACCTGTCATATGCAGAGATATAGAAGTCTAAAGAAGGTAATTGTTGTAGCTTACGTCCTCACAAACGATTACAGCATGGATTGCTCTTAGCTTTGGAGCACATTTAAAGATTGTAAAAGGAGCAGGTAGAGAAAAAAGAATTAGGAGAGCATAAGTAAAACAGGAAACAGAAATAGCTGTAACTATCTACAAATATACTAAATCTTCTGGCATATAAAATACGACCTTATATCTCACTGATGGAATATTCCATTACTGCATGGCTAGAAACTATTATATATTATCTGTACTTAATACATTCTTAAACACCTTTGAGAAACTGAAGTGAAAATTAAGTGAAAAATACTTACAAAAGGAATAATTATTTACAGAAATGTGAGTTGAAAAGATTAGGTGGTCTGTTAATGTAAATACTTGAAAGAGGGAACAGAAAATAGCACAAACAGGAATTCAAAGTTTCTGAAATAGCAGGTAGAGAGCTTGTGATAACTTGTACTGCTAACACTGCTGGCCCTCTGTTCTTTTCTGTAGTTCACAGCATTAAAATCATACCAAAACAAACAAATTAACCAGCACAAACATAAAATAAATGAACAACTGTTCTGGACTAAGTATCAGTACTGGATAATAATAGGCTCCATCCAGGGACGGGAGTAGCTGCTTGTCAAGCAGCTGAACCATTAGTGCTATGAATGTGCAGTACTTCAAATAAGGAATATTGGGTACAATTTAACACCAAACCCTGCTCTACTGTTTGCATGTTTCTTTTAAGACCTTTATAAAGGCTGACATTTAGAAGGATTCATATAAAAAAAAAGACAGTTAAGTGTCAGCAGGAGTGTATGAAATATAAATCACATCAGAAAAATCTAGTTACATAAATGTATTATAAAGCTCTCAATGTAATGGTGGCACCAGTCTCCTATTAAGGGTATATTTTTCAGTAATTTACACATGACTGTGAGCTTATTCAATACCTAATTGTTTTGTTCAGTTAAGTTCAATAGAACAGTAGGTTTCATACCTTATGAACAAACATCATTTAACAAGCATCTACTTATTACCATCAATAACAAATAGCACTCCATAAATAAATATAACTCATGTGCAAAATAGGCTTAGGGCATTGATTAATCATTTATTTATAATTTATAAATGATTAATAAGTATACTCAATAAAAAGTTCTTACGCTAGACAGCAAAAAGGAGCAGTAAAATGGACAAAGAAAAAAAAAATCCCTTCTTTCTTGGGTATACAGAGCAGTACCTTATTATGACACATATGACATTAAATCAAGAGTAGAACAGGTTCCCCACACCCCCAGCTCCTGGATGTAAAGGCAAGGGAGCCATCAGCAGTGAAATGGTGCAGCTGACCAGGTATTGAAAAGCTTCCCTGAACAGCACTGCGGAAAAAGATGAGAGCCAGAGCACCTCATTCATTACTGTCTCGTCCCTTGTGTATTTATGGAATATGAACATTTTACTAAGGGGGGTGGGGGGAAGGGTGGAGACAGCAGGTAGAAAGACAGCAGCTACAGGAGCAAACTTGCAGAGAGCCTGGAGAACAAGCTGGCTGATCACAGACCAAGCAGCTGCAGCTATCACTGCTCCGAACAACAGTAGTAGCGGGAACGCCAGCTCTGTGTGATCAAAGGATTTTGGCAGTTGTGATCTCTGAACTAAATCGAAAATGTCAATAAAATGGCACATCAGGACTAAAAAGGGAATATAAGGAATTTAATAGCTTAAAAGGGAGATTGTGACTTTAATTAGTTCCAAAAAATAGATTTCTGGAGAAAAGCAAACTGAGCTTTTTATGAATATTAAGATAAGTACAAATGTTTTTGGTCTATTTTCCTTCCTCTGGGGAAGCCATTCTTCATAACAAAAAGTGATTTACATGGATTTCACAGAAGTGGGGATCCCAAAGTGAAAGAGATTACAGCATAATAATCAGAAAAGTTGTATGCACGAGGAAACAAAGTAAAAAAAAATATATATATATAGTAATAATTATTTACACTAAGCTTTTAAAATCTTTTGAATAAGTAGAGCATTAATACAGAGAAACTGGGACCACTATCTACAGTTGTGGGTATAAAAGGTCCATTTCTGAATAATCATCTTGGTTTATATTTCCCTGCACATAATTAAATAACACAGCAAAACTGAAAGCCAGAATTTTCAAAGTAAAAGTTAAAATACAGTGTAAAAAGAATCCTAAAACATGCACACTTTTACAGTTTGGAAAAATTATTTAGTTATTGGAATGCTAGCTTTGAACAAATGCAACCTGCATTTTATTTCCTAAGTGGCCTCAGGTGGCCTGTTTAATCTTCATCAAATCAAAGCTTGAATTTTAAAGGTATTCAACTACCTAATGCTCACTGATTTGAGTACCTTAGATGTTTCCTCACTAGTCTCTCTCAAAAGAGAGATTCAGATCATCTGATTTTAGGTCTTTAGGCCTTCAATTTAGGGATGCATGGTTCCTAATCTATGAATTTATGTAGTCATTGGAAAGAGGCAAACTCCAAACAGATGAACTATAGGCTGCACAAGGCCTCTAGGCTAAATCCCACAAACGTAAGGGTTATCTGGCAGATCAAACAGGGTTAGGTGGTTTCATATCCGAACCTTTCTATGCCCATGTATTTCCTGGGAAACATTTCCTCATTTCTGTTGTGGTTTCCCCACTGGATGAGGATATTTAAGCCACACGCAGTGGCTTCTTAAGATTTAAACATGCAATGTTTATATAGCTCTTTAAGCAAGCAAAGCCCAATAACGCATCCAGTGAGAAGTGACAGAAATGGTCAAGGATCTGAGAAACAAATCTGGTTCAAAAAAAGTCAGGATTGATTACGTTAACGAAAAGCATTTAGAATTTAGAGCAAGAGTTTGTGTTCCTTCTGCCTAAGACAAGGAAATACTCAATTATATGAAAAGGTGAGAAACTGTCCACAAACAGCAGTACATGTTTCATATCTGTGATTACATTGAGGAACCCCTTTGTCAAAGGACATTAAAAAGAACTACAAACACAGCAGTTCTAAATCTGCTGTGTCATGGCTTAAGGAAACCCATAGCTATGCAGTTATGAGCATATAATAAAACAAAGCAACATTTCTATGGTTTAGATCCTGTCTACCCTTTTAGCAACCATGTTTGAGCTTCTGTACACTCTAGCCCAGTCCAGCTGTGACCCCAAACTCACTCTCATTGATGTTGGTTCAGTAATCCCACTTTTCATGAGACATGGCAGCCTAACAGCTCAAGCATAGTCATATCTAGCAGCTGGTCACTTATTTCTTTGATGATGTTTAACCTGTACCTATACCTTTAGAAATCAAATTGAATTCAAATATTATGAATAAAATATCCCACTGTTCTTTCAAAAAGCCTCTGTCACGTTTCACTGTCAGAGATGCCAGAACAAACTGCATTGCCCTTGATTCTAATATGGTATAATATATCTTAAACTATTATGGGTATGATTTTTAAATGCTCAGGACTGATGCTAAGATCAGTTCTATGACTGAGGTTAACAGCGGATAGTGATTTCTGAGGATAGCAGATTTAACTTGCCCACTAAGATCTAAAAAAGTAAAACAGTTTATGCTATCAGAATATAGATATTTCTTACATTCTCTTGCTTCAGGTGCACACCTCTGAGGGCAAGGGTACCATGTGATAGGCACCACTGGAAATCTAGTTATAAAGAACATAGACATTTGGGTTTAAGGCAGAGAGCTACACGGAAATCTATTCGCTATGTGAAAAGACAAAGCTAACGAAGGACTCGCAACCATTTTCCCCTTCTGAGTCTTAAAACAAAACAAAACAAAACGAAAACAAAACAAAACACTGTCATGTAAGATACCATAAACTTATGGAAAGGTCGGGAGAAGTCCCAAAGGCAACATTTAGGCTCCTAGAATAAGGCAAATAGGTAGATTCAGGCAGAGAAAATGATGGAGGCAAGGTTTGGATTTTTGCACGAACTAGGGAAATTTTAGAAGGAAGGAGTCTATAATAAGGAATTTTTAAGGTGAAGATGGGGAAAAATGGGATAAGCATGGCATTTGGGATGATAAATTCTCTATCTGTGAAGTCCTAAAAACTCAATACCAGAAAAAGATATAGATTAGGAGCTTATAGATTAGGAAGTTCCACCTAAACCTGAGAAAAAACTTCTTTCCTGGGAGGGTGACAGAGCATTGGACCAGGTTGCCCAGAGAGGTAGTGGAGTCTCTTTCCCTGGAGATATTCAAAACCCGTCTGGATGTGATCCTGGGCAATATGCTCTAGAGGTCCCTGCTTGAGCAGGGAGGTTGGACTAGATGACCCCCAGAGGTCCCTTCCAACCTAAACGATTCTGTGATTCTGTTATACAATTCAAATAAGAACAGTTGGGGAAAAATGTAAAAATGTAAATGTAAAAAAATGAAGTTCCAGTGCAAAATAGACAATCAGACCATGCAACTATGACAAACTTCAGGTTAGATGGGTATTCTAAAATACTTAGGTTTAAGTGAGAATACAGTTAAGGGACATCTTTAGAAACTTGATTGATGAAAAACAATGTAATACCACTATAAAATTATATAGAGGAAAACAAGGTGTATTCTGTTGTTGGAGAAATAACAGTATTTGTTAAAATTGGATACACAGTGAACTCCACCAGGTAATGTTTGTGACTGGTATAAGTGGAAAAAAAATGTAACAAGTAAAGCCATGCTATTACCCATCTAATCCGGAAGTTACTGTTGACAGCAATCATAAATGATAAGGTATAGATAAAAGTCACAGTGAAAACGAGATATCGTTCACTCACTTCAGTCTGGTAAGCCATTCATGATAGGATGTGATAGATAGGCAAAATCTGCAGACACCTTATGTGATTATTTTTTGGAACAGCTGGTGAGTGGATTCACTGGAGAGAAACAGTTCTTAAGGTAACTGTAGTAGACACAAGTAACATACAAGACACTTCCGAATCGTTAGCCATTGAAAAGCAAAATCTGTAATAACGACCGTTAAAATGATCCTCCGATCCTCATTTTCAGGGGAGGAAAAGAAATATTTAAAATAAATTTTAGAGAGAACTAAAGAAACATAAGACATGGCCTAACCCAGCAACTAACTTGATCTCTGACAGTTTACATATAAAGCCATAATATGGGTAGGCCAAAGAGCGAGGAGCAGCTTATTAGTATTTATTATGGGAAACTATAGGTATAGTTTCCTATGCTAGGACCTATAAGCCAAAAAGCCAGAGGAGCTGACAGATTATCAAGAGGCAAAGGACCACTCAGTGAAGACAGGGCTATTGCAGGAAGGCTAAACTAATTATTTATGTTGGTATTCCTAATAGTGGTAAGGCCCATACCACATCTGGATTTGTAACAAAGGATGAGGAGCCACTCTTAAAGAGAAGGCTCAGAAGAAATTTTAAAAGAACTAAAAAACAGACTAAACAGAGCAAAACTCAATAAATTGAACAGCCAATGAACAGGACCAGGCAGTTTGGCAGCAATTTCTTACCTGAGTTCTGTCACAGCACTTAGTTAAATATCAATTCTTACATGTAATGCATCACTTAACAGCAGATTCAGTGTCAGAGGAATGAAAAATGGAAAATATAGTGGTTTTGAACATAGTTTCAGAGATAAACTTGGCAGCTACAATATGAAAATGTAATTTCCATACCAAGCTATTTAGTATGAGTTATAGCAATAACTACATACATCTTGGGTAACCAATACATTTATACTATATTAGGGGGATGTAACATGGGGATGTGACACTTGATAGATCTAGCTGGACTTGTGTCAAGGTTCCAACAAACATGGATACTGGGATGCTAAGTTAATAGAACATATTTATTTTTCTGAAAGGTTTATTATTATTATTATTATTATTTATTTTTTACAAGATACAACATCAAGATTCATATGTAAATTAAGCTGCTATAAGATAAAATAAAGTCAACTTCTAAATTAATACTGATTTAAAAGACAGGAACCAAAGGCTGGCATAAAAGGACAATTTTAAAAATGAAAAGAGATTATTAGCTGTGTTGAGATCCTTCAGTGGATCTATTTCTTGTTAAGGATCTATTTCTCCTGAAGATCATCAAGATAAAGGATTCAAAAAGAGATTAGATAAATTAATACAAGTCATGTCATAATGAATATTAAGACATCTCAGATGAAATTTATAGCTCAGAAAGCCTCTAAATTACTAACTGACAGGAAATGCCCTGGAATGTACTGCTTCTTCCACAGTTTCCCTGGGCACTTCCATTTGCCTTTTGTGTATGCAAGCTACTGAGACAGACTTCAGCCAGGAACAGTGTTGCAGTTAATTTTGTAAACTGTATATGGAAACCAAGAACATCACAAATCTAACATCTAAAATTTTGTAGTCATGCTTGGTTAATTAAGGAATGAGAAGAGCTTTTTCTTCTGTATGTAACATTAATGAATTCCTCAGATATATGATCCCTTGATGTTAACTTCAGAAGAGATATTGAAAGAACAAAGTTAGCTGGCTCATCCAGCTGCTAAAAAGCATTTCTTAATTTCATGTATAATGTGAAATTTCTCAGTTAAATAAACAGTACTATATAACATATGCATTGAATTTTTGGTATCTAAGAACTATAGAATTGCAAAGAATCTCAAACAAAAAATGAAATACAACTCCCTTTACAAAAAATCTAATCTTAATCATTTAAAAAATGTTATCTCAACTAACAAACGCATGTATCTTGAACCATGGTGAAAAGTTTAAAATTTTTCATCAGAACATGTGCATTTCTATAATCTTTTCTGTATTTGGATTTGAACAATAACTCAGTATTTGCTGAATAGAGATGGTAGGAGAGAACAGGCTATAACAAGCTTGGGAATTTATAGCCGTAACTATAAAGTAACTAGTATCAGATACTAAGCAACTGTGTTGGTCATCCTTTACTAATAGCAGTGTGGTATGATCACTAACGCAAACATAGCCATATCTGTGTGACAGTGCTTATAAGTACCTCAGATACACATTTTATGAATATATTGCATTGGAAGTGTTCATTTTGTAGATTCAGGTATAATCTGTATGCTAAACGTTGTTCTAGTAGAGTGAAAAAATACCACTTCTATTTCAGCCTCTAAACCCAAATGAAACCTATCAAGATAAATAATAAATTTACCCAGTGTAATTTAATCCATATATCTTCCAGCAAAACAGAAATCACACCTTTTGACACCCTGCCTGGACAGAAATCACTAGCATAGACATTTCCGATTGCTGGCATTAGAGAAGAAATACATTCTGCCAGGATAAGTAAATGTATATGGATATAAAATAATTATACTGTGATTGTATCTATATAATCCCTTCAGTAACTATAAAATATTTCAGTAACTTCAAAAAAAAAACAAAATCAACAGCAAGAGGTACTCTTGAGTTAGTCACAGGCCCACTGATACCTGTTAAGGTCATTTTCAAAATTTTCTTTTTGGTATATCAAGTAAATACCTGTCCTTTCTTTGCAGCAATCTTTTGAATAAAGCTAGTGTAAGTGGGAGACTCTCCAAATGCTATCTAAACACACATTAAGATTGAATTGTTCATTCTGATCTTCATATACTCCATCAAAAAAATATAGACCCTCATTCTTTATCTCTCAGGTTTTTAGGGGCTGTAGGCCCTGAACTGATTCCCCAGTACCTCCACTTTATGACATCATCCTCCACTAGATTATTGGATTCACCTTTTCAATCCAACTTAATTTGATTTTTCCCTCTAGATTAAGACAGATATAGATTTTTCTCCTATCTGTTCCACAGATGTCTCACATGACCAAATAGTAGGGAAAATATTGAATTTCCGAAACTTTTTATTTATTTAGGGGGTGAGAGGTATTTAATCTTCCTCTATATGTTGCAAAGAAGTCAAATCAATCAAAAGGATAAACTTCTGTGAGCATGGCTAACATATTAGAAAAGCTTTCACTGCTCCCTGCTATCGCTGGATTGCAACTTCTGCTAGTGTCTTAATTTCTTGGGCACTGTATGTGACCTTAATCCTAAAGAAAAAAAATATATGTAAAGAACTGAAACTGGAAATAGAAAACAATAGTATAAAAATTATTGCAACTGTACTGGAAGAAATAATCACAACTTTGGCATGAAAATTGTCATAGAATATCTACTAGCCATATTTCTTTCAGCCAAATGGAATCATTTCAGAACAAAGTTAAGAAAAAAAAATCCTCAAAGGGACCATAAATACACTAATGTAAACTGTCCAAGGTGCACTTTTCCAATTCTGTTAAAGTGCTGTAATGAAGCTTCAGTCATGAAAAGGTATTCTGTACATTATTTAACAGTTCCCATAAGGATGCTGACCATACAGAGATCTCTTGGTGAGGCAGTACTGACAGTGGCTTAAAGTTACATGCATTCTGCCATCCATTTTGGGAAAGAGGGACACCGTGGGAGAAGGGAAACATCTCACTGAAATGTTAAGATTTGCTCTGACCCTGACTTCAGACTGCAGTTCAAGGGCTTCTCTTTCAGAATTTTGTTTATGCTATCCGAAAAAAATCCACATGACATTAGTTCATAAGGAGTAAGATTTAAGAGCCTGAGCCTATGCTTCCACAATGTACCTGTCAGAATAACTTGGGAAAGAGTTAGTTAAAGCTGATATGAGAAAATCTGCACAATGCAAGATATTTTGACAGCTTTTTTTCTTTTTCCTACAATTCTTGTGCAGTTTTCTGAGCATTACAGAACTACTTTCATGAACTACAATAAGGTTCAAAAATAAGCCATCTAGGGTGAGCTGTGGAGTTTGCTTTAAAAGACTTCTCAAGTAACTTATAAGATCAAATGTGACTCTTTCATAAACCACTGCTTATTTCTGCACAAAATCAACCCTCTGATACCAGCGTTCAACGAGAAATGACTTGGTTCAATGCATTGCATACCTCACTCCCATTTCACCCTGTGCTTCTAGTCATGAAAATCCAGATACAGATGAATGTTTCCAACACATATCAAAATCACTTACATATTTTTCCTCAGATCATTAGGCCCACCAAAACTTGGTTGCCTCCCTTCCTATACTATTTATCACTTCTGCTTAAATTGATAAGACATACAAAAAATTCTGATTGAATGTAGTACTTAAAAAGCTGAAGAATCATGCAGTCAATAACTAACTCCAGAGCATCTCAAAAAGTGCAGTAAGTGTAAATAAATAACCTCCATGCTAAGAAGTCTTAAACTAAGCTTTTAAACCTGAGAGTAACATTCTTCCTCCAGGTCAGGCTAGTCTTCAAACTTAGTTTAGCTGATTGTAGAACCATGACCTTAATATGAGAGTATTGGCAGTTTACCTTAATTCTTTCCACATCTAATTCAAATATGAAGCGGAATATTGTAAAACTGGACAAGCATGTTTTTAGTATAGCCTTTAAAATTCCACATAAAAAAGCTATTCCTCCCATCTTCCCCACTATCTTTAAAAGGCAGTTTGAAGAAGACCTACTTGAGCAGCAACCACCGATGCACTCATTGGCATTCTGGGAAGCAAAACAATCATCCTCTGCTGATGCAAAAGCATCTCTACTGATTCTTTCCACTCTGGGCCACCCGATATATTTCCCATTTTCTATATCCTGTGAAGAATATTATTCATATGAACATTAACTTTACCCTTTGATAGTCTAATCCTTCTAAACACAGTCAGGATTTCTCACACCTCAGTGATCCCTGAGGAACAAGCTGAAGAACTGAAGATATTGCTTGAATAAGAAAGCAAAGTGACAAATATAGCCATTATTCGTTAGAGGTGGCTATATCACAGTAAGAGATTTCGTAAGAAACTGTTGGGCTATGTTATTTACCTCAGGTTGTTAACATTCTCTACAACCTTAGATTTTGTTCCTGTATAGAATTAACCCCATCACTATAATCCACTCTGCAAACTATGCAGATAGTATTTTCCAATACAATCAAAATGCAGAACATATTGCGTACAGTTTACTCCGCCACAAAGCACGAGCCCCGAGAAGTTAAGCTTAGTTTATCCGAGAAGATGACAGGATGTAAAATATAATACAAAGTACTTTGACGAACCAGAAGAATTATTTCATGTTTCATATTTGCCATTCTATCCACGCGACCACAAAACGTGTTCTCTATGAAGTCCTCATTGCTTAAGAAGCATGCAATTCTGGAAGCCAATTGCCTTCCAGAACTCAGTTCATTCCCATATAGAACTGGGATATGCTTTCCTAGATCAGTAAAACGATGTTATTGCAACATACCTCCAGAGGACATGGGAACTTTGCCTGTGCTAGTTTACTCTGGCAGATGGCGCTTTTAAATATTTATTAAGCATTCCGTATACCCTTGCTGTGCTGAAAGAAGTCTTAAGCATTTAACTATAAATGAGCTACTTACCCAATACTAGAGTAAAAAAAAAAATTAGAAATACATTAATAACACTGTTTCTGAGGTAAACATTATGGGGCTGATCTTATGGCACATAAAAAGAGCATGAACATAACATTACAAAAGATTACAAGCTTTTTGCATCTATTCTTTGCATAAGGCATTCGTAAGTATATAATTACCTACCTCCTAGGCAACCGTTAAGTGTTTTATGCTGATAGTATTGATGCTATATTTTCAATCTGAAGAGTGTACAAAAAGGATGTGCTATGATACTTGGCCATATAAAATGTATGAAATAGAATTCTGAGTCTGGGTATGTTAACCTCAAATTCCATAGAAAGAATATTAAATGTTTGACATGAAAACAAAATCTGTTAAATATGAACACTGTAAAAATGTTAACAAAAGGGAAGAGTATGAATCAAATACTGTTATAAAATAAGTATGAGTAGTTGCTGCTCCCTGAATGGCTCTTTCATAGGCAGTAGGTAACCACAAGGGCAAAGTGAGTACACTGTAGACCAGTTTCTCTTTTGTGCAGCTGAGTGCAGCATACAGCAGAGTTATAACTCACTAAAGGTAAATACTGATAGGCCCTCAGGCTTAACTTTACTAGAGAAGAAAGTATTTTAGCTAAAGAGGGATAGACTGGTTAGCAGGTGGCTAACCAGCATGATCCCAAATCTAACCATAAACATTTCTCTTTTTGTAATTTCAATCCCAATTGTAGTTTTAAATACTTTCAAGTCATATTAGATGACGTGATTTTATATTTCATGGAATGGCTATCTGTAGTTGATCACTCTGGCAGTACAAACTATCAGGATATGAGCTAGGAATGCTGCTCTGTATCTTTCCATTGAAACTCTGAAAATTAAAGTGGTGATTCTGTGATTCCTTAGGGACTTAATTTACAGTTTCAGATCCAGGCTGACTTGGCAGTGACTTTTCTTTCATTACCATAGCAGAAATTTATGCACTAACAGCTGTGGAAGAAAAAAAATGAAATAGAAAAGTTTGGAATAGGTATATCTGCACATGTATGCACATACAAGCTTTTAAACTATTGCTGCCATAACAAGCACTTCAATTAGAGAAATTGTTAACATAAAAACTAGACCTTCATATGCACCAATCAGTTTTGACCTTTAACTGAGGACTGGCTGGGAAAGTAAAAATTTTGTTTGGCTGGATATTTTGTAGTTTTGAAATGTAGTTTCATAACCCATAGTGTGAAGATTTAGAGAGATGATAATATCCTTTGACATATTTTTAACTACACTATATTAAAAGGATCAGTAATTTCATAAGTTTTACATGCAAGTAGTTGCCCTAGATAGACAGATAATCAGATTAGTGGACTATAAATACTATATATTAGAATGTTGTCTGTTGTTACACTAAAATCAGACTCAAAATATTAAAAACATAGCTTCTCAAACCTTGAATATGCAAATGGCCATCATTACATTTGGAAGAAAGAAAGAAAAGATATTCAGAATAAAAATAGGTGGTTTTTTTATTTTTTTTTATAATATATCTAGCTTGATTTTCTTTCTAGCTCTGTAAATAAGGAACCTGAAATTAAATGTTTCTCAATGTTAGGCAGCAACTTTGGATTTAGACATAGAAAGACATAGGCTTTTCACAAGAATCACTGCCCTACGAGTTAACTCTTCTGGAGTTGCTAGGTAGTCGGATAACCTAGCATCAATAGCAAAACCCATCTATGGCATGGGTAAAATCCACTACGTTGCTAAATCTTAGTGGGAACTCAAGATTCAGTTCAGATATAGCCTGTATACACAGTCAAACATATTTTCAACAGATAAAGATTTTTTTTTAAAGTGTTAAAATATGACCAGTACACTCAAAAATGTTTTTCCTAACTTGCACAGTATATGTAGAGTCCTTGAACTTTCTTTAAGTTATATAAGTCCTACAAGCCAATCCTAGCCTAGATAATTCCAAATATAAGCATGAGGCAGACCTCCACTAACATTAACAATGCTGTGTCAAGGGCACACGAACCTGCAAGTAGAACTTTTTAAAATAAGAGGCTAATAGGAACCTATACATATTGTATAGGTACTCTAAAGTACTCTATTACTACTTTTTAAAGATCCAGTAAGCAAAACAAGACAAAGAATGAACGACAACTAAATGTCTGTTTGAATAAATAAAAGAGAACTCATAACATGAATAACGAAAATAAGTCCTAAGTGAAACAGAATTTAGGGTCTTTTAAAAATTATATTCTACCCTTGATGGCAGCCCAAGTTAGACAGTGGTTTGACCTGCATCTGTTTCAGCCTTGAACAGGTAAAAGACATCTGTTTGGATTTCACTCTTTGTAAGGGCAATAGAGCCTTTCGGCACAGGCACCAAAATGGACAGGAACGTTATTAGTAATGTGAGGAGAGAAGCGCTGTTCTGAGATGTGCCTTACTAACACACGATGAACTCATGGTAAGATGGCCATCTCCTTTTGATTTCAATGGGAATAAGGCACAGCATGAAGGACTGAGGTACAAATTTGAAAGCATTGCCATCTGGCCTGTAAAAGTATTAAATGTATCTTTGACCTTAGAAGGTGAATGTGCTGATAGTTGTGTAAGAAAAAAAAAGACCTACAGAAAACTGTACATTTTTATGATTTTTTAAGGACTTCTACAATAAATTAATACATTTTAAAAAGCTAAATTAAATTTGCATAATAAATAAAAGGTCCTGTAAAAATAATATTGAATGATGTAACAAAGCTGGCTGCAAATCTAGATAATAATGCATTACCAATAGCGTGGATGCATATCAGTGTCAGATTGTTAGACAAATATTTGCCAGATTCAAACCACAAAGATGGATTAATTCCTATAAACTCTGAAATAGAAAGAACAAAATAGTTTGCATCTTTTTTCTGACAGACTACTACTTAGCACAAGGACAGTCATATATTCATGCAGCCATATGGCTTGCATGCAAAAAATATTTCTGCCCTCCTGGCTCAGAGCATCTATAGAGATAGCTCACAAAGTTATCTCAACCTGATTATGCAAACGTGCCCATACACATATATCACTCATTATAACTTAAAGAACACCACTAAAAGAAACAAAACAAAGACAAGTGTCTGCTTGAATCAAAAGGGAGGAAAAAAATCAACCAACTAAACAAAAAACATCTTAACAGCTTGCTGTTAAGCTTCAAGGCATCAGCGTGTAAGGCTCTTTAGTATTAAGATCAGAACAGCAATTCAGACAACCAAGTCCTCCTGTCTTTTGCTGGTACCTCAAGCTCTGACGCCCTTGGCTAGTCAGGCTAGCACAGTTAATGAAGTCTCTTCCCTCTCCTTTTGGTGTTGCCTCAAAGAAACTTGCTGATGGACTCTTGTTTGGTGTTCACAACTACCTTTGCTGTTGCAGCTGAAGCTCATCTTACTACTCCTGGAAATTTTGAAAAAAATAAGGAGTGCATGGTTTCTGCTGTCGGTATTACACAGGTCAGAACTGAACCCTTTATCACAGCCCCTTTTAGAATATTTAAAACTTCATCGGTAATTCTGCTATCTATCCCTCTTCTAAAGGCTGTAGACAGATGTTCTCTCTCTTTCAAAAAAAAAGAGAGAGAGAGAGAGAAAGAGAGAGAAAGAATTTTGCAGAAATGTTTTTAACTATGTGTGTATGGTCCTTTACAGATCCTCATAAAGGCTGACAGGAAGTGGGGTGCCATTAGTTCCTCTAACTTGCATAACTTTCAACAGAGCTTTCTGGCAAGCCCCCAAATCAGTTTGTCTTTCATTTTTCATTCACCTTATTTTGTCTTCCATCACTTCTTAAAATATTTTGGAAACCTTTTTCCAGCAAAGACTGAGAGATTTTCTTTACCTTGTTTATCATTGCATTCTGACAGCCAAGCTGTCTTTAGTCCTAGCAGAAAATGAACAGAAGATTTTGCAAACCAGGAATTTGAGAATAGGATGAAAGCCAAATCTCCCAAGTTCCTGTCTAGCTTTCCATTTTACATGACTCACATAGGGCAATCTTTGTTTCAGTCATCAAGAATCTTTGCTTTCAGCATCGCTTGCTGTTGATCAGTCAACCTAGTATTATGTAACTGCATAAACAGCATTCTCACATTGTTAGGCAGGGTCAGGGGCCAAACGCCTCAGAAAGCCGCCCATGTGCTTTGCCCAACCCATATCTTACCACTCAATACTTGCTACTTGTGAAGAATACATGGTGGTCTTCAAAGTCAGTGACAAAAAGAAAGATGCACATCACTGTTTCTTGCCGCAACTAAAATTACCTTTCTGCCTGACATGCATAAGATCAAGAAACTAATGACATTAGCCCTGTCACTTTGACAGGCAGAACACTGTCAATTATATGTGCAGAAAGCCAAGCAGGCGATCAGAACTAAATCCATTAGACTAAGACATCATCCTCATTCCAAATACCATTTCCTTTATTCAGGCTGACTGGTCACACCTAGTTACAAATTACCTGTATGGTCCAATGAAGACAATTAAACTGCTAAGTAGTATCAATGTTGCAGCACCTTAGTCTTTTGGAAATTACAAAAAAAGCATTCCAAAAAATCTTGCATTCCATTCCTATAATAGCTACTAATTTCATTTATTCTGTTCATTCTATTTCCATTTTCTTTACCTATTTACTCTCTTTAAATTATGAATTATTAATTAAAAATATATAGCAACATACAGGAGCTAAGAAGAAATGCATACTCCACAGTAGTATTTTAATTGAAGAAAATGGATTTGGGTCCTAATTGCTTTATAGTATCATAAAACAAGTACATAACAAATTAACCCTTTTCAACTGGCAAATCAGCAATAACAATTGAGTAATACTAGGAATAAATGTTCAACAGAAACATTAACACTGGGAGAGAGGTGCACACATAAGTGTTGCTACTCCTGTCATTCCATAAGAAAGCTTAGCAACATGTTAAAAACATTTCACAGAGACCTGCTACTCTAAATTTTTGGTTCAGAGTGATAATAGTTGTTAAGAGCACAGTATATTATTTGCTACAGCATGTTTTACAAAATACTGTCCTTCAAGGCCATGCGTGTACTCAGTCTTAACATTCATGTGATCACATATTCATTTCTAGAGTTGCAACATCTATCCTACTCTTATAAGCAACTATGCTGTCACAAAAAAGGATGATCTAGTCTAGTATGACACATTCAGGGCCACCCTGCTGCAGCAACAGAAACAGCTTTTTAAAAATCTGTAAGTGAAAATACCTGAAAAAGTTGCTACTTGCATCTCTTCTGACTTTCATCACATTTGTTCTTGTAAGACACTTTCCTGGAAACGCAGCAAACACTGCCAAGGATCCTATACACTGAGGGTGACAGCTGTCAGAACGTCTACGTGGCATGTGCGCGATTTGTGATTGGAGTCGCATACAGTAATGATTTGTGACCTCTGTGTGATAGGGAACAACACAGCTCTATAAACAGCAGAGCACAGGCATTTGACGAGCTCTGCACAAACCAGAGAAACAAACACATAAATGAAAGCACCTCAGCTCTATCTTATACTCTGTCTCGTGGATCCAGAACAGTATACATATTACTTAACATCTTGATCTATAAACGCAGCTAAAGTAAATTATATTCTCATGATGATGACTGCCAGGAGAATACGTGCTAAAATCCCTTCTAGACTTGCATGCTTCGCTACTGCTGGCCAGCAATGTTATTGCATTTCCAGTTATGGATTCTGAGTAAAAAGTTTAATTTTTTTAATATTAATACCCCCTTATCATTTGCATTTTTCTCCTTGTTGAATTTTAGGAATGAGAGAATAATCAGGGGTAAGATTTAAAAACCTTACACAGTGTGGTGAGCCCCACTGAGCTGAATTCAATTCCTAGCAATAAGGACTACAAAGCTATGTCTCAAGATCGTAGGAGAGCTATTCTGGTAAAAGGAGGCTACCGTTAATTGGCAATGGAGGAAAAAGCAGCCAAGGCACAAATGTTTAGTTCTCAATTCCCCCCTTCCCCCCACATATCTGAGCAATAGATATCTCATTCGTTTGCCATTTGGCTGCCCTTCTGAAGTGGGCAAGTTGGTACGTGTTGTTCAAAGGAGATTTGGCAAGGGCATGAGGTACTGAGGTCATTACGTCCTTCACACTCCACAGCTAGACTCCCTTCTCTTTCCATCATGATCACTGGATAAGAGGCTGCGTAAGACATCTGTTCTGGAAGAGCTCAAGGTGGAATTGCGGTACAAAATAAACACCCCCCCCAAAAGACCCCAAGCCTCTGATGGTTTCTAAAGGCAGAGCTTTTTGTTGTGCAATTAATAGGTGATTTATGATGCCAAGACCATAAAGAGAAAGGACCTGTTTCACTTCCCATCGCACATACATCAGCAGCCTGCCCTAAAGACGTTAAAAATGGTGAGAAAAGCTACAGCTGCATCTAGAAAAACTATATGAAAAGCTATTTATTTTTGATGTTACGTACTTATGGGGGCCAGAGAAGAGAAAGCCGAAGCTTCCTGCATCCCTCAATGTTACAAACGTAGTTTTCAGAAGTTTTTAATTGCAAAGCATTGTATGTGCTGTACACCTGTTTAAGTGGAAATATTAAAGCACAGCTATAATATACATATAAATAAGATGGAAAATATAATAATCTTATATTTATATATATATAAAATATATATAAAATCTATTCATATTAAAACATCATGGACCAAATAAATACTTCAACTTATGCTAAGTACTCTAGCTCATTACATAAATGTTTAGCACATGCAAGTCCGAGAACCATGTAACCTCCCACCCCATACTGGCATGCAAAGCGGTGACTAAGGACTTTTTCATCCTTGACAATGAGATAAACTTAAATAGCTTTTAGAAAATAGATCATATATAATTTTATCTGTAACCAGTCACACAAAGTAAGTGCATATTTACTGTCAGAAATTTTGTTATCAATCTAGAATAGCTACTGCTACTTTTAAAGCAAAAATAGTGTTTACCGTGTACAAAAAGAGCATATTATATTATTTTTAGACTATGTCTACAGTAGGTGTACTTGTATAAGATTCTTGCTCAGAGAGTAATTCTGACATTGAAAGTTTAGCAAAAGATAGTTAAAGCTGTTTATATTTCCAGTAATGTTACACCTGATATGAGGACTACGTGATACCTTGAAAATCTGAGCTCATCTCTTGATCGGTTAGGGTAAAGTTCCTGAGGGAAGCACTAGTAGCCATCTTCTAAAGTGTCTTCAGAATTCCTGTGGCAAGACTAATAAAGATAATCTTTACAACAGCTGCCATGACAGTATTACACATAACTCCTGATATCCGTGGCTATGGCTCACTATGGGCAAAGTTAACATTATATATATAAGCTGGGTTCCTTAGCATTTTTAGAAGTTACTCTAAACATGAACATAGATTGGCAAAAATGGGTTATTTATCATCAGTATTTTATAATAATATAGATTATTTATAATAATATAATAATATACCATTCATAATATAGTCCAAAGATCATCATAACAGATGAACCTCTCCCTTCCTTGAAACAGTCAAAGAAGCGAAAGGGATCTGAAATGAGGGAATAGGCTTATAATTCACAGGTTTGAGGAGAAGTAACTGACATTTTTGAGGCTGCTAATCCTTTCAGCAAATACTGCCATACTGCTATATTGTGTTTTATCATAGTCACATTTTTGAGGTATATTCAAAAATCATGACCAAGACTTATTTCTTCTTCTTCAAAAAAAATGCACATCATGCAGAGAGGAAATATGTTTTGTGGTGCTTTTAATTCCTGCTAGTATCTTATATTACTGCAGGATATATACCAGGAAAAAATATATATATTAAATACAATGACGTTGTCTTAATACATGGCAAAATTCGCATAATATTTGCATAATATTAAATATAACGGTAAGCAGATGGACAAATAAAATTTGTCCTTGTAGGCTTACGCTACCTGAGTTATAATTTATATTTTCAAGTCACGAAAATTACTAATCATTTTCCTTCAAATTAAATATTTAAATGCTCTTCATAATTTAGTAAGATCATCACTGGATTTCATCTAAGAAAAATTAAATACAGAATACTACTTCAGAAGGGAAGTCAGATCTAATTCAGTGCATCTTCTGTTTCATTACCTCAGGATGCTTACTTTAAAAAGTTTCCTAAAAGCAATTCTTGAGCCCTACAAGGTTTTCCTCCAAATCTGGTCATGCTGTCAAAAATATGTTTAAAAATCAGAAGTCAGAGATATTTTGGGTGCTCTACAACTTCAATTTCAAAAATACGTGCTGCATGGTTTCTCATTTTCATCTTCACCTGCATGTACGTATTGTTTGCAGATTTGAAAGAAGCAAGAACAGAATGTGTTCCCTATGTTTGCATCAACCTCAAAGGAGAAATCTAATTTGGAGTACCAAAACAAGAACATTCATAATCATTAGTTAATTTTTGGAAATATTGTCCAACGAACTGAAAGAGAAACAATGGCATTTGGGAGAAAATAACTCTTAATGGAGACAAAGTAAAAAAAAGGTAAACATCAAGAAGGGGAAGAAACCTAAGACAACTAACAATTCACGTTTTCTCCTCACACCCTAACATTACTGTAAAAAAAAAACAAACAAAAAAAAAACAGATAAACAAAAAACAAAGCAACCTCTCCCAAAAAAAATTCAACAAAACACTAAAACTGATCACATTCTTTCTCATTTTTCCATATATCGTCTCAACTGCCTAGATGCATCTCCCATATTCAGCAGTCATCTCTGTATCAATGGCTTCTAAAAAAAAACTATTACTTTCCCAAACTTATTTCTTCAAGATATCTTTCAGTAATAATGACTAAATATTCATACTCTTCTTGGTATGCTTTGTGCTCTTAGGTTTCCATAGGGCAATTAATATGCCACTATTTAGCACAACTCTCCTTTCATATATTTCTGTTAATATCAGTGCCATGTTACACGTGTCTCCAGAAATTCTAATTCCACTGATAAAAAAACATGACTGGCAGCAGGAAAAATGAAATATATAAAAAGAAAAAAAATATGTATTTTTTGGTATTATGTTTTCAAATTGAATTTTTCATTAATGGATAAGGCATGCCATGTGCAAGATATAAAGTCTATGAAAGAGTTTGACCTCCTTTCAGATGGAAAATGATATAAACTGAAAAATTTTATTTCAATTAAAAATTAATGTTATTGGAAACAGCATAAAGTGCATGACTAAAACTTACCAAAAGCCAGGTGACTCCATTTGAAACCAAGTGTTAGTGAACTCAATGTAACAATTTAAGTACATGTATTTTAGAAGTTCAAAAATGGCTTAACGAGGGCTAACCTTAAGCCTGTTGAAGACAACCTGTGTAAAAAGGTCTACAATATGAACTTTTAGAACTGGATATGATATAGATGTGACAGCTGTCATTCTGACTAATTCAGTAGGAATTTGAGCAAAAGACCACGACACTAGTAACACGTGCACCAACTTTGATTAAAGGTTAAGGTTTTCCAAGGAGGGTTAGGTCAGATTCTTTCTCTTCCCTTCAGAAAGTCTCCCTTTCTGTGCTACTAGGAAAGCCGCCACCATCTACATTACTCTCACCATAATCAGTGTTTACATACATTTTAAGAAAAATTAAAGAGGCCAAATTCAAGCCTCCTTTCAGACACAGAATATCTTGGCAAACAATCTAGTAAAGTCGCAGACAATTTCTTCTTAAATTTCCTCAGGGCACTAGTCTTGGATATTTTTTACTGACCTAAAGCCAGATAGGGATCTTTATAGTAAGCAACCAAGCTGTAGTAGAAACGATGACTAATATTTAAGTATAGGATCCTCAGTGAAGCTGCAAAAATACTATTTTGATGAACGGTAATTAGCTCTGCATAGATATGGAACTGTTCACTACTAAACCAACACACTTCTGAGGTGCAAACTCATCCTGCCGACTTTCAAGACCGCATTTAAGGAACGCTTTTCATCAAGCTTCTAACTCTATTTTGTCAACAAGACCCATTTTGTTGCAAAACAATCATAATTTGTCAAATATTGATTTTTTTCCTTCCTCACCCTTTATCTGATCAGCTGACAAAAATTAATTTCAGAACCTGCTTCAAAAATTCTGTCACTATAACTGATCTTTTAAATATCAGCTCAATTCAAGAAGCAGGATATCTGCAGACAAAAATATTTTTAAGTTATAAAAGTGTAGATCATATGCAAAACCCCAAACTCTTTACTTTGTAACACCTCAGAATGCATGGGTAAGCAATCTTTGTTAGATTACTTAAAAGATCTACTACCGCATTTGTCTGATTCTATATATGAAATGAACAGTGTAATAGAGAATAACTCTATATGGCACACCACCTCAACTTAGCAACAAATACAGTTATTAGAGATCTTTGCATTAGGTTACTGAATGTTACCTTTTTGTATTGTATATCAAAAGCTTCAGAATATATGTCAAAACTACACACTGGCAATTCTTACTAAGCCCCCTTGCCTTTCTTTCTTCCTGTTGACCTTCGCCATAACCTCAGAGCCCTTCCAGATTTAAACCTTAGCAAAGAGATTTACGCCATCTTCATGTTGTAGACAGTTGGAAGGCCACCCTATGACGGCACAATCTTAACATTGACTGTAAGCCTCATCTTAGTCCAGACCCCAGACTTCTTAACTTGTCTTTACACAAATTAAGCCTAAAGTGAAATATAGGCTTAGGTTAAGTCCAGCCATGTCTACAAAGCATGAAACTGAGCATACCCTGGAGGCAGATTTCAATACCACCCACATCTTGTTCAAAGAGCTCCCTGAATTCAAACCTTATATATCCTTATAGTCATCCTCTGCATAAAATCGCTTGTCTAACCCAAAAGTCAAGGACACATGCCAGTATCATCTATCAATATACCAAGAGCCATGCAAGTGATAACCTTCAGTTTTTTATTTTTGTTTTTTTTAATCTACATGATTTAGAATCCATTTATGTTTCAGCAACAATATTCTCCATTTCATTATTTTCCATTAGCCCAAATCCTAACTCTCACCCAGACTTCTTGCCTAATCCTAGCTGCTGTCTAGGGCAGCATATTATGTCAAGTAATTCCCACTTATGCAGGAGTAAACTGCAGCCCATAAAAGTATCAAACTAATCACAGCTTGAGCTTCTTCCTGAGCCAAATTCTTCTATTTTCTTTAACTTCTACAGGCCTTATCCCTAGCACAGCTCTTGGGTATTTAGCTACAGAGTGGACAAATTGCATATGCCAACCCAAAATTTAGGGCTGAGAGAAACAGATGGACTAATGCAGAGAAGTGTAAAACGGATCTCAAGTAACTTAAGGCTTAGTGCCTTAATGGCTTTCTTGGCTCCATTTACATCTCCTCCTGCTAAAAGTCCATTGATTAGAACAAATACAAGGTTAGGATAACAGTATAAATAGTATAAAAGGCTAAGGTCAAAGTTTGATAGTATGACTCTGGTAGACATTTGTCTTGTATTAATGTGCCAAGCATCTACTTGAAAGCTTAGAACTGATACAGGTTTAGTAAAATCGGGTTCACTGCAGGGTTAGACTAAGAGAAACCAACGGAGTTTCTCAATAGATGTGCCTATTAACATCAACTTTAATGTTAGTGCAAAAGCCGCTTCTAAATGGATATCCACCTTTTAGTGTGTATTATCTATCAGATATGCCTTCATAATTTTAATGCAAGTATGAAATTGCTGATCAAGTTCGGATTAGTAGTAAAAGTTCTTGGCAACATCACATGGTAATCTATCAGTGCCAGCAGTTGTAGCCATTTTTTTTTTTTGATCTGAGAGAAAAAAAAAATACTTTCATCATAGCATTATGTTTTTAAGACAAAAGGAGAGGGCTTTTGAGAGAAGAGCTTTTGGCCAACATACAACACTGAAGAGATGGAAGAAAGGCCAAACTCTGCTTCTCTACATTTAGCACCTTGATGAAATGCGATGGGTTTTTTGTAACTCAAGATTCTCAACTTCTGCTTCAGCATCTTCTGAATTCATTGTGACTTTTCTGTATCAATTCATAATAAAGAGCCAATGATCACCTTAACAAAGAAACAAGCAACATATAATATTCTCTTTTTCACTCTGATGGATAACAACATGCTTATTTGTAATTTGTCTGATAAGACTAACTAAGCCACATTTTCCCCTCATTGGCTAGTTCATAGTCTTCCTCTGTTGGCAGATAGCTTGTATTTCTCAGTCTTTCCTACTTACACAGATGAGGACTTAAAACAAACACCAAAAACCACCCATAATTGACCTGAGGACTAAAAATTGCTCATTCCTTCTAAAAGGAAGGAGAACTCCAAATTTAGAGAATAGTTATTTGCTTTGCCTAGCTAAACAGTTTTCTGTTCAGGGTATTAGTCTTGTCCCTGAAGGCAGAAATAATAATCAGTCATCCAGTCAACTAACCTCTCTCCTCAGGTTACTTCCTCTCACATTCTTTATCTGATCTTCTTAAAGTTACTTTACATAACAAATTTTGTTAGTTTTTTTTTTTTTCAGCCCTAACAAAGTTTTATCAGCTGTTGTCATATGCCTCAAAGTGCAGAAGGCCTTCCAACAGTAGCCTGATCACTTTAATCACGAACATATGATTGCAATCATCACATTAATCCCTATGTAGGAACTTCTGCTATGGGGAAATAGCAGAGTATGGGGGAAAGGCTCAGTGCAAGAAGAGATATACAGCATCTGTAATAATTTTTAGTAGAATCTACAAAGTGGAGGTGCCCCAGTCATACGCAGGCACATTCACGTCTCACACCTTTAAAATGTTATTGCCACTGCTGGTGCTAAATCAGTTGTTTCTTGTACCAAGATAACAGATTTGGGAGTTTTAAATATGTGCATTTAACATTTAGGAAGATAGACTGAAACAATATTTGATCTTCTCTAAGGTTTGGCTCTCAAAGCCTTGTTCAATGCCTAATGACTGCTCACTGTCAGTAACTGACCATTCAGCACTCAACAACAGTGCAGTAAAAATATAATGAGTTTAAAAATTACTTCAGATTTCCTTTGATTAACTGATCATTAACCAACATATTTAGAATTAACATTCTACAGTTTGCTTTATTACATCTCTTTACATGGAAAAGTTACATTTACATACAAGTATGAAATTAAGAATTATCCTTTTAATAATTTTAATACTTTCTCATATATTACAGAACCATATATCTAGCACATAGAAAAATATAGTTTTAATGAAAGCATGTTTCATCTTAAGGCTTAAGTAAAAAATGTTCAGAAAGTTACAAAGAGCTACTTTAATTAAGCTTACTCAAGTAGTTCACCAAATTTAAAGTTAGCATTTCAAAACAGGCAGACAAATGGAATCAATTGTTGTAACTATGCACTATGTTCTTTTTGTCCTGAAATAGTCATACAGAACTAAATCATATTCTCAGCTGTGTGACTAGTGATTGAACTTAACTCAGGTAACTGCACGACACTTGGATTGTACCATTCTCCTGTGGACCAAATTATTTGCCAGTAGGTCCAAATATGATTCAGTAAACATACACAAGAGATAATAAACCAATCCTTCTTCCAAATACATAAAACTCTTCCAACATCTAATAAAATTCCCACTAGAATTTTACAGGTGTTCCACTGGAACCTGACGTCTTACCCAAAGCTTTTCCTTAAGTGTTAGCCCCAGCAAATCCCCTTTTTCTGATAACAAATTCAATGAATATGAAATATTAGAGCTTTATAGGCATGAAGGGGAGGGGAAACAGCGTTTAGTTCTTCTAAGTTCTTTAGTTCTTCATAGTTCTTCTGCCTTAATCAGAAAAGATGTTGTTAAAGGTGTTTAATTACAACCACTCCCTTCTATTTTTATTGAAAAAAACATAAGTTTCAACAGTAAGAGTAGGATAATCTTTCACTTTCTTCTTCTTTCTGTAAGTGCATTTTATACAAGTGGAACAGAGGATTTTTTTTTTAAATAACTTGACTATTCCCAAATTATTATCTACTCTGTTACATGATGCATTAGTTGACACTTTACATCTTGCCAAGCATAATCTGAGCTATCTCCCTGAAGGTTTGAAACCTTAACAGATTCTGTGATAGCAAAAAAGCAATCAGCAGTGAATCACAGTTGAGTTGGCACCTTACGACACTCTGGAAGTGTTACAAGTCCATAAGTTCTCCACGTTGGCTTGGAAAGCTGCCACTGTCTTGATTGTTACTTATTATCAAGAGACTCATAACCAAGCTCTAATCTTTCCACAAATTTGGAGAGCTACTGAGGAGTCAGAAACTACTCCACCTGATCTTTTAGAACTTCAGTAATAGTTTTAATTGATCTAATTAAGTCATCGTACAATGCTACTGTACAGTTGATCAGAAGCATATCATCACCATACACAAACATTTTTGTAGTCGGTACTTTTAAAAATTGAGTGACTTGATAGTATCCTGAGAGGGGGGAAAAAAAAAAGTCATTACAGGAATCTACAGCTTCCTCTGAAAAGCTTAGCACAAAAAGAAATCAAACCTTTAGGCACACTTTTTTTGGTTCAAGATTATAGCCAGTACATTCTAACTTGGAAATTGTACAATTTCTCATGAACTCTCCTGGCTACAAAATACTTCTGACCCTAGGTACGTGTTGGTACCTGAACTGCAATAGTTTCCTAAGATCTCAATTTTTTCTGATCTTTTGATTTGCATTTAATCCTCTTCTGCATAAGAATTAAGCTCAATCTAAAGCTAATAGTTCCAGGATCTTATGGAAACTTCAAAAGATAACCTGTTTTGGACTGAGGTACTAGATGAATGAGGGTCATTAAAGGACATACAACAGCTATAGAAAGTATTTCTACACCATTTTTGCTTGTGTATCAAAACTAAAATCATTGGACTTGTTTAATAGAAACTATGCTGCAGGTACTGGCTATCTTTCTTTAACATTTGTAGCCATTAGAGTTCAAATGGAAGTTTTAAAAAATTCAATTTTTTTTCTTTTTTCAGTTCTTTTTTCCAGGCCAAATATAAAACAGATAAATCTAGTCTGTCTGTTTTAACTTTTACTTGAGTTTCAATTCAGTGCACATTCTTTACTTGTTTTTGCAAAATATGGATGTTCTCTTTAATGATGGAAAACAAAAAAGTAAATCAAGAACTCTCATCACATATTATCATTATTTTAGGTGAACTTGCTGTAGAATTATTATAGCTAAAGATTTGGGGGTTTTATTATTTATTTTTCATAGTGGCTTGCAAACTTTTCAAGGTCTTTTGCTATATCTGAGATCATATCAGAGGACTGTAATCTACTTTCCCTTCTGGATATAGGCTTGGAAACGCTTTTAACACTGTATTAAAACTCCTTGAACACTTGTACATCTTTAGCAAACTGTCAAACTGAAATTAAAAAAAAAAAGTAGTTTTTGAATTTGAGATATGAGAAAAACTTGCAAACATGATTTTCCTGAGATTTGATTTTCCTGGAAAGCCTCTTTACTTTTATTTTCTTGTATAATCCATAGAAGATGTGAAATATTGTATCATTTAATGAGTTTAAAATATTGAAGATATGGTCAAGAAAAAATTTACCTATGACTGCATTTGACAGATTATGTCCAAGTCTGGGAAATTCAAGGAGAAAAGCTCTGTCAATTCTAAAAGATCTTTTCTCTAAAACTACTTTATATAAGCTCCCTTGAGGTGACGACTGTTTGCACTTTTGTAATACTAGAGGGAGAAACAGTAAACAAAGCAAAATAAATCCCTCCCTATTCCTACAAATCCTTGCAATTGTACAGTTCTATTCATCAAGCAGATTCAAAGCAGATTCTAAAATATATCAAGGGATAACACGGTATATCAGTGGAACAGAGCTGCCATTGCAACCTACACACACTTACACATTCCCTTAGCTCTCCATACCCAAATCAATGAACAAACAAAAACTGGATTCCTTCAGAACTGTCCAGTTAAGACGAACTTACTGTTGTGAATCACTTATTAAAATTGCTGTGATTTACTGCAATAAAAATAGGTTTGCTAAAGCATTTGAATAGTTCAGAGCTATTAAGACTATTAAAGAATACAGGCAAATAATTTAAATTGTTCTAACTATAAAACATGGGAAATTGACCATATACAAAGTCAACAAAGATTATTCTCTTTAGTACATATTACTTTACATAGATATTGTTATATTGAGCTATTTAAAAAAATTAAAATAGCTTAATAAAAGGAGCTCTACCTTACTGTCTTTCTTTGCTTACCCCCATTTCTCTTGACGTCTTATGATTTTACACAGCTATCATCATACCCTATCACAAAGCTTAGGAATAGAAATGTCTTGTCTATGCCATAGTAAAGTGGTATCCATTTCACAGTAAAACAGTACTACTGCACCATTATTTTAACCCAGGAGTGAGTTTGAGCCATATTAGGTAGTATATTTCTGACGTGAACTGCTCTCTGGTTTCTCACTGAACTGGCCACAATAACAAAGTTATGCTGCCTTTGTGGTGTTCCTTTTTTCCTAATAAAAATCCAAGCCCTTACTCTGAGGGGGCGTTAAAATTGCTGTGAGTTGTCAAAATTATGTAAACATAGCAGAATCAGTTCTTCAAGCGCAAGGAAGATGAATAAGCCACAGAGCCGTAACAACCTGATCTATCTTATTTCAGTTAGTCTGAGACCTCTGAATACCATTGATATGATAATTTTCACCGTCTTGTGTAGAAGATGGGCATCAGTCCCTAACCAAGGCTGGAGAGAATCTGGTATAGATTTATCTTCATTAGATAATTAGAAGTAATATGACCTTAAGACAGGAACCATCAGCCAATGTTTAACCAGTGAACTGAATACTTTGTTCCTGTTCCTCACAAGAAGGAGACCAGATTTGCAACCCTGGCCCTTCTAGAGTCAAAGGCAGTCCTGCCACTGAGCTCGCATCTGTATGAATGAAGGTGATTAGCGGTAGGAAGAGCCCAGGAGTGGTGATCTGTACCATGTAAACAGGAAAATAGTAAGAAGTCTCATGAATCTGTTTTGCATTTTTAAGAAATAAACAGATATAAGATTAAAAGGCTAATAATTTCGATGTTTATTAGTATTTATAAAAAGGGAATTATTTAGCAAGGCTTAACTGGTGAGTCTCACACTGAGCCAAACACGTAAACTGGGAAAGTTGTGATTTATCCAGTCTGTGCTGTGATATCTCAGTATTAAATGTCACTATATGTACAAATTGCCCTTTGTCAAATACTCACTAAAATATACTGCTATCTAACTCAAATGGTTCAAGTGTTGGAAAAAAAAAAAAAAGCCCCTTTTATACCTTTTCTGGAAATAAAACATCTCCTTACAGAAAACTAATAATTGGAATTTTGAGACCCTTACAATATATTGACAAAGTATGTTCTCTTAGGCTCAATTCATTTTGCATTACAGTGTTGGCTAGACAACATTTTGGGAAAGGAAATACTTCGCTCCCTGAAATGAATTTGGCTGATAAAGCTATTAAACATAGCTACTCCTGTTGTGTATCTCCTTATCAAGAAAGTAGGAGACTAACAGTACCGAATACAGAGTAAAATGGGCTCAAGAACTCCTTCAGATAAATGCCACTGCATGGTCACAGATAGTAGGTTGATGCATTTTTGAATAACAGTGCTAATATTTGTAAATTTGTGTTGTTATTGTTCTTTATACTTAGTGAAACTAATTAATACATGAAGACTTTTTGTATCTTTCCAAATTGGAAAAAATAAAATAGAACTCAATGATAACTTTTTATGTAGTATTTTCAAGGTTACCCTGAGAAACTGAATATAAAATGTAACAAGTCACAGTTATACATTTCCATGTCTATCTTTTCAATGTGGTCTGTGTGTCCTGTATACCAACATATGTGCCAGACCCAGGAAGAAAAGTTTGTTACAGTTCTCAGCTGCAGAGCTAACTCTGATAAGCTAAGTTAAGTGAATAGTTTAGGTAAATCTAAATAAATAGAAAATATAAATATCATATAATTTTAATTAAATTATTAGAGTTCTGCATGAAACCAACTGCAGTGTCAAGGCTTTCATTTAACTGGGTAAAGTAAACTGAAAAGGTTTTTTTAAAAAAAATTATATTTCCCAGCAGTCTATTTAACTCTAGTTCTTTTATAATTTACTATTCAGCAAAATAGGAAAAACATCTAAATTTCTGAATATATACATATATTCAACTATATATATAAGAACTATATATATATATAAAAGAAAAGAACTCTCTATATATGAACTATATAGATATATGAACTATATAGATATATGAAATATATATATATATATATATATATATATATATATATATATATATATATATATATGAATGAACTATATCTCTAAATTTATCAGAAGCTAAATATTAATGGAATTTAAAAAAAGAAATCTCCATTCCATGAGACAGCTTATTCCATTCTGGCCTTTTCCAGGATTCTCCAGTACAAGATGCCATAGTCATATCTTTTTTGTGAAGCTTCTGGCGCTAAGAATACAGTATTACACTTGTCAGATATTAACATATTCATCAATATCTCAGAATCATTGAACTTATATAAATCAATTTCTCTTCTATAGTTTTACTTAGATCTTATAAACAACTGACAGAGAAAGATCTACTTTTAAGCCTGCATATGTTCACAGTATCTTTCTGTGGTGTTAGCAGTAATTGGTCTTGTAAACTTCAAGAAAAATGATGCTTAAATTTTATGCAATTGACAAGTGTTAATTTATCAAGGTATATCAACATGATGTAAAGTTAGAAATTCTCATTTTAATATGCATGATTCATAGTAAAATAGAAATACAATCAAGAAGAACTGCTTTGTAGATGGCTGATTTTTCAGTTCTACTGTAATTTTACAATATCAGCAAGAAAGCAGCACATGGAAGATTTACTTACTGCACATGCTGGCTCACAAAAATAAAATCAGCTAGTTTCACTCTGGTAACTACTAACACGAGGCAGGGAAGTTGTATAGAATAACGTGCATTCCTATACACTTGAGATGAAGCTAACATGCCACAAGATGGCAGATGAAGGCAGCTAAAGTGGCAAACTGTGGAAGAACATAAGTTTGTGAGTCACTGAAAACAGCTTGCTTTGAAAATAAAGTTTCATTAACCTTGCATAAGAGAAATAACTTTTAGAAGTAGTATTACAAAAACGGACATATTATGACTGATTAATGCTTTTATCTAATGTTTACTCACTAGAACTGGAGCATCTCAAATTCAACTTTCAGACTCAGGACATAGTATTTAAAATTAAAAGTATTCTTTGAAATCAGGAAGAATTCTTCCCCGTATGCCTTCCCAACTCTAGAAAAGAGAGCAGTGATATATATCTCTATATATCACAGCCTTGTAAGTTAGTGGACATAGGCTGGGAAGGCCGTTTTTGTTTGTTTTTAACGAGAATTTGGAACTCTTGCTCTTCTCTTCCACACAGCCTGCTCAACCACCAGGTTAGGGACTACTATACAAACTCGATACAGCTTCTCTCTTTACCCACTGTTGAAGTTGTTTTACCTTGCATTGTTAAATATACATTAAGTCAAAGTCTGAACATGATGCCTTGTAGTTCTAATTTGTATGTAAAAAGTGGGAATAGAGTGGCAAAGGATTCTAGTTACCAATTTAATAAATATCTGATATAAATTCACTTAAGCTGGGCTATTGTTTGGAACGCTAAACTCCTGCATCTCAGATAAGCGTTACAAAATGCTTTGCGCAGGAGTCCTTGGAGTAAAGGCTAGTTTGTAAACGCCAGTGGGCCAAGTCATTGAACTGTTCATGCGTTCTCAGATTTAAGCAGTTCTGGGCACGCTCCAAATTAGACCTTGCAGTGCCAAGACATTTCACACAAAAACCTAGCTGATGTAATATTTCAGAAACATTCACCATGAGATATTAGCTGAGGTGGCAGTTTTAGGGACTCCTCCTGTGGCTCGAATCCTAAGTGTCTTACCAAAAATCATATAAAAATTCAGTACCATTGCTTAGAACGGCCTGAATTCACTGTTTCTCTTTAACCTTTTCAGGCAGAAAAGGTTATACTTACCTGAATATTTTCTGATCTGGATATTTCAGAGTTATACAAAAAAGTAACCTTCCATCACACCTAGGTCATTCGGTCTCCACATCCAACACAGCCAGAAACACCAGCTTAACAGACCCATTCTCCTCTTACTTAACAGACCCATTCTCCTCTGTTTTGAAATCTGTGCATGTAGCTTCTGATAGAAAACAAATAAGACTGGATCACAAATGAGAAAGGTCAATACTGATGAATCACATCTACAAAATTGTATCACACAACTGACGAGTCACTTCCATTCATCCCCTGACCCTGTTATGGGCACACGCAGGACAATTTTTCCACAGGTACTGTATGCTAAGTATCTTGCTGATGTAACCTTTTTTAGTAAATCATTAATTGTACCTGGAGAATTTCTCTCTTGCATTTGGTAACTGTTCACAAATATTGGATGGGAAGCTTCTGAAATTCAAATTACTGAAGAATCCCAATGAACCTTTAAGAATTAACATTACTATCAATAAAACTACGCAACCGTTTCTGCTTCGGGGCAAGAAGCTCTCCTAGGTTTCAATGTGAACAGCCGTACATTTACATACTAGATAATTGTAATGGAAGCAGCAGAATGGGGATTCATCTCACAAGCTGAAAAAGCTGCCCAGCTACCTCAGCTGTGAAGCGTTTGTGAGATAGCTGGTAAGGTGTGCAGCTCACAAATAGATATTTGGAAGAAGAGTTTACCTGCATTAGAGTAGGTGGCTGAGTCTAGATTGATCGTAACAAGGAATCTGCAGTCCAGCCTTTTGTAGTCACATAAATGGTCCTGCAAAATAAATACACGCAGATCAGGTAATATCAAATACAGCAATAAGCATGAACTGAATGCATAACATTAATAACATTCACAAAAATATAGCCAAGTAGCTGAAATGCAATTAAGCATAACAGGGTAATTGCACTCCAGCCTTTTTCAAGCATATAAAAGTTACTGAGAAATAGATATATGCAGACCAGGAAACATTCAAATATAACATTAAGCACGACCTGAGTGTATAACATCAATAATACTGAAACACAAGTGCATGCTTAGCACAGTGAAATATTAAGTCTCTTACAGAATATGTGCTAGTTTTCTTATTTGGCCACACACTACAATGTATTTCAATGCGTAGCAAACAAGGGTACATAAGAACCACAGCACAGTGACTAACTTGCTAGTATCCATACTGCATGCTGATTAATCAGCCACATCTCAGTATTTTGCTTGTTACCTAGCATAACAGCTGAGTGCAAGGAACCTGAGTGATGAAACCAGTTTTGAGTTGAATATTATTTCTGGGTAACATGGTGTGAATCTCATCCATGGAAAAACAGGATCTTAAAGAGGTTCTGGTGCAATTCTCTGCAGCTAAGGGAGGAAAGGAGGTTTGGGGTCCCTAGATAACAGCAGCAACGGGACAGTCACTGCTAGTGCCATGAGATGGCTACTGGGAAAAACAAACCAAATGAGTTCACACACACTCTTAATCCCTTTTTTACTCTGATATGAGCAAGTTTTGGTTTCATAGCCTGCTATTAAAGGCAAAGCACAATGGCATAAAAGCATAACACAATTTTTGAATTAGGGCAGGTTTGCATTCACTAGCCCTGGGTACAGCAGAGTTAAAATTGGATTTTATGCACTTATTTGTTATAGAATATTTCTAATAAGAAGATCCTCAAAGAAAAGGAAAGCTGATAACCACCCGGGTTTTACTTTAGCACCATTATTTCAGAGCCAGAATTACTTTTTTTCTCCTTAAATATTATTTCCCCCATAAAAGAATAGGATGCCATCATTTTATCTTTTTGATTAAATATTGATTCTTAAAAAAAAAGTTCATAAATTTTCATTGCATTCTAAAGGCAAAAAGGCAACAATACTAGAAGACTAGTGAGATTGTAGAAAAAAACAATGAGACTGTTAAATGAAAGAAATTTTTGTCAGCTGAGCACAATGGAGGCAGCAGGAATGAATCAAAGCTATAACTGTGCCCTATATTTTTATTTTCTTATGCTATTTGCATTAATAAGTTGATATGGCATAAAGATGCATTTACTGCACATTAAGATTCATCTATGGGCAGAAGCACCTATTGCCAGCATCTAGAATGGAGGGAAAGCATTTAATTTTCTTAACAAATGACATAGTGTTGATACAACCATGAATAGCTAATGCATTTTAGTCACTTCCTTAGCTATGGTGATTACTATGTGGGATACTTTATAAACCGAGAGACTAGTGCTTAAAATTCAAGGGCATTTTCAATGAGAATTGATGTTTTCTCTACCGTTTCCAAAAACAAGGCAGCATCCATAAGAGAAGAAAAATTTCCCTGGCATATTAGATATGCAAGTATACTACTCTAAGAAAAATTACATAGTGAGTCCTAGGAATTTATCTTAAGGAGAGAATATGAAGGCTTCATTCTATTAGGTGCTTCCTTTTCTATCATCATATCATGCATGAATATTGCAAATATTAACTAATATAACAAACAGTACTTATAGAATGAGCAGAAAATTATCAGTTCATATATGAATGAAAAATAATGCAAAACAGAAGGCAATAGGAGAGAAATAGTTGGAAAAGATAGAGAACTGAGTAGGAGAAGGAGAAACAAAAACTCTGTTTTTTTCCTGAAACTTGACCAAAAAAAAACAAAACAAAACACACAACCTGAGGTTTGTCACCCAAAATTCTGCCAAAAATAAATTAGTTTGGGGGGTTGGGGAAAGGGTATCGAGAAAACAAAGAAAAAGGAGGTAATACCAGCCTAATAACAACAGTGATTTAAAAAAAAAAAAAACTGAAAACTCAGCTGAAATTTCAAGTTCTGGTGGGAAAAAAACATCTTATTTGTCATAACTTCAATATTCTATCCATCCATATCTTGATGGAAAGCATTCACTCTGCTTTAGAAACTGATTTCAGAAATAACAGTTGACAGAAGAGAACTTCTGTCTCAGTCACTTCTCTCTCTAGACAGAAGCTTTTAATAAAAGGGCATATACCTACAGCAGTTTTCTGACTATGTGAAATCCAGCTGAGCAACTGCCTTTTTTTACTCACCCATGTAATACTAATGGTTCATGAAAAAACTGTAATTATTCCCCATAAAGTTTTAAGAGAGGAAAATTTATTGCTTGCAGCACTTAAATGATGGCAACAGATGTAGTTCTCATTTTGAATGCAGTTTTAGGAGGAGTTACATTGTTATTGTTGAAGAGCATTTCTCAAAGCTGCTACAGCTACAATGTATTCTTTTATCCAGTATATATCCACTCATTAAACCAAACTTCTGAACCATTACAAGTTTATTCCCCACTAGTAAAGAAGGCATTGAGGGTATCAGAGGCAACAAGAAAAGCTTTTACTATTACATTAATAGTTCAGGATTGAATAAAAAAATCATGACCCCACTGCTGAATGGGGTGAGGGATTTAGGGACAGGGAAACAGACACGGCTGACGTACCTGGTACCTTCCTTGCCTCAGTTTTCACTAACAGGCCTTTCATGCTTCCTGAAAGGGCTCAGGGAGGAGAAAAGCCACAAGCAGTGCACGAGGATCAAGCCAGGGCTTACGTGCAAGAACTCAACCCACACAAATCCATGGGACCCTTTGCCTCAATAACATCATGCCCTAGTGGTGCTTGTTATGTTGTGTTGTCCTCATTGTGTAACAGTGATAAATGAGTAGTCATTCACGGAGCGACTGGCAGAGACACAAGCCTAGTTCTAGTAGAAGGGAGCTTCAGGCTGAATAGATGAGATTGGTACCCTTTAGTTGTTGCCACTGGCTCCACTGCCCCTGCCATCCTCAGGACTGACTTTCTTAATGGACACGGCAGAAAGGTTTTGGAACAGGCAGTGTAGTTTTCACAGAACAGAATCAGTTACAGGGCCTCCCCAGGACTCTCAACTGACCCCCAGAGTTGTTGGATGTGCTCAGATAGACCCAGCTGTCATTCTCTTGGCAATCCAAGTAATTTTCTGAAAGCAGCACTGAACTGATCAGGACGCCACTGGCAAAATCCCAAAATTAACTAATTCCCTGGGGGGGGCGGGGGAGAAGTAGGTGGTCTCAAAACACATTCATCTTGCAACAATCTTGTTTGGTCTATACAGAAACCTCCTGGAGAGAAGTGGTTGAAGGTAGACTTTAAAGCTCTGAGTGAGGTCACATTACCACCAGTCGCTACAGTTCCAGACTTGTTACAGCTTTTGTATGAGCTAGAAGCCAAAAAATATATACACATTGCATATGTACACATATATGTACGCATTCATGTTGACAATGCTTTACTTCCAGCCCCAAAGGCCAAAGAAGCCAGTCTGCCTTTTCCTGGAATGGTGTGCAATATACCCAGAACTGGCTGCCCCCGAGGTGGAAACACAGCCCTATCATCTGCTGTGGCACTATCTACCAAACTTTAAAGCAACAGATCTCCATACAATCTTTCCAAGACATTGGTGATGAATCGGCAAACAACTCCAGATGAAGTACTAAGTAAAGGGCAACAGGTAATCCTTACCTTTCTCAGTGCTAGATTTGCCATTAAACGCTTTAAAGTAAAAGGAGCCGCTCAAGAAACAGCTTGCAACAACAAGATGGATGGAAACAACTCATCTGACCAAATTGTTCAGGTAAGTAGCATGAACCACCCCTCTCCCCGCGTGCAAAAAAGAAGAAAATCAAGTCTTCTCGGTCATTAACGGATTTTGGCATACGCGTCTTTCCAGTTACGGCCAATTGACTAAACGCTCACATCAAGTGAGACACACACAAGTGTAATTTTAGGTGGGAAGAGGTAGAGAAGCAAGCTTTTGAGCAGATCAAGCAGGAGATAGCCCATGCAATATCACTAAAACTGACTCAGGAAAGCAGCATGAAGGAAACGTGCTATAGAGCGGTAAGAGAAAGATCCCATTGGGATTCTTGAGTTGTAACTGCAAAGGAGCAGAGAACAACTACACCCTTCTGGAACAAGAGGTCTTGGCTGCATATGACGGTGTTCTGAGTGCCACTAATGTATCAGACAGAGCAGCCACTGTGCTTGTCCCCTGGGCTACCTGCCCTGAATTTTATGATTAAGGATTCAAAATGCTGTAGGGGAGGAACGGCCACTGCTATGCAGGATGGCAAAAATGGATCCTAGACCTTATCCAGGGAGCTAGTATTTGTTCAAGCCTCAAACTGAGATTAGCTGAGTTTATGATTCAGTGGCCAGCAATTCAACCATATGAGGAAAACCAAACTCCTCGGGCTGTTGAAGCCCCAGTACATGATGAATTAAGTACCGAAAATAAGCTTATTTACTGAAGGATCCTGTAAAATTCACAGCGTGAAACAGGAGACTGTGAGCTACTACTTGAGCTTCCACAAGAGAAGCTGCCACCTGCAAAGGGACTGAATGCTCCAGATAGCTTGGAGAACTAACGGCCTTGAAAATAGCCTTGGAAGATTCTCAGAAGCATTAGAGGCTCCAAGTATATTTATATACAGACTTCTAGATGGTGGCTAGTACAGTGTGGAAGTTGCTCAGAAGAGAATAGTGATAACTGGCAGTGAGGAAAAGCTATTTCGGCAACAGAAGAGTAGAAAGTAATACAACAGCTACTCAAAGAAACACCTGCTTTAATGCATCATTTTAACATGCATATCCCACATCCAAAGACAACTCAAGCAGAGAAACACAATAACGAGACCAACAAGCTGGCCCAACTTGTCAGCATAGGTATGGGATGAGCATACAGGAGAACTAGTTTTAGTTAGGTGGATCCATGAAAGTGCTGGACATCCTGGGAGGGATTAGATTTACTACTGGAGTAGAAAATACAGCTTAGACTTGTCTTGGGAAGACAAAATTAGGCAGTGTGATATTTGTGGAATAATGCAACACATTCAGACAGTGCAAATGATGAAACGTTATACACCACGGGAGTATCAGAGCACAGCGGCATCCAGCTACTCCCTAATGGACAAGGAGTCAAGTAAAATAACACAGCTGGCAGCTCAGAAGCCTCACCAGCCCAGACCCTGTTCTGCAATGAGCTCACCTGAGCGAGGTGAGCAAGGTAGATCTAGAAATGGTAGCCAGTTCAACCAACAGTCCAGGCAACTTCAGGCAGGCTTGAAGTGATGAGACAAGCCTGAGGTCAGGCCTGAAAGTCAATCTGTAGGTCAGGGTCAAGATCAACATGATCTACAACCAGACAAGCAGGCATAGCTGTGACTGAGCCAGAAACCAATACCACAACATAGATCAAGCAGGGACTGAAGGCCCTGGGCTGAGCTACAATAGGGCTCTAGGAGCCATGGTCAGGAAGGTGTGGGTGGAGGCCCCAGGTGAGGCTATTCAGGGCAATTAAGGCCTGTTAGTGCCCTCAGGGCACTGACAGAGAGAAAAGGATGTTTGGAGAAAACTGGAAGTAGATCATACAGGCTCTAATCTTTAAAGCAGCACTAGCAGGTGTTATGTTCGCATAATAGTAGGGCTGTTACAAGGGCAGATAGAAGGTCTCCCTACTTGGACAGCAAATGCAAGTAGTACGTAGAAGGAAAAAAACAAACACATTTGTTAGTCCTATGTAATTCCACTTAAGCTAGAATCAGATAACAGAAATAATTTCAGAAAAAATAACATCCTTGTATGGACTGAAGATCATGGAGTAGAGAGGGTATATTCCCTTTCATTTCCGGGCAGCTGGAAAGGTATAGCAGTAGAATGGCTTACTTAAAACCATGTGAAAAGCCCTGGGAAAAAGAAATCTCAGGGAGTGGGAATCTCATCTACAGGAAGCTGTGTTAAGACAAAGCCAAAAAACTGTCACAATAGCCCTGCAGAAAACCTGAGAGCCTGAACTCAGCTGGATGATAAATTACCAGCCAGTGTTGGGAAGCTTGGAGTGGCCATGAACTGCCCCATGTCAGTCACAGCTGGTACCACCGTTACCAGCCCATTCCTGCCAAAACTGCAGCCAGTCAAGGGAGCACACAGCACCTCTGCTCAGACATATTAAGAAAGAGTGGCATCTGTGAGGGGAAAGCAGAAATAGGTGACAGATGAAAGAAGGATCAGAGGACAGACATGGAAAGGGATGTTGCTGGGGACACAGCTAGAGATGTGCTTTTGGCAGGAGGTGCTCCACGCTGCAGGAAGAACATCTTTGAGGGACACCCCGAGGGACAATGGCCTGAAGAAGAGACAGTTTTGGAAGACCTAACAGGAGCCTTCCCATGCTTCCTGGTTAGTAAGAAGATGGAGCAAGGATCTTCACAGCTGTGTGTGGGGGAAGGATGAGAGGAGGCAGATGTAAACTGAATCCAGAGAGGTTCTGACTGGATATAAGGAAAAGCTTTTTCACCCTGAGGACAGTCAAGTACTGGAGCAGGCTATCCAGAGAGGTTTTGCAGTCTCCGTCCTTGGAAGTTTTCAAAATTTAACTAGATATAGCCCTGAACAACCTGGTCTGACCTCACAGCTGACCTTGCTTTGAGCAGGAATTAAGACTAAAGACCTATTGAGGGTCCTTATAACCTGAATTTTCCTATGATCTCATGATATCTATGAATAAAACAATGGATAGCAGCATTTCTTAAGACTGAACTCTAACCCTAAGGAATTATAGGATACATAGATTCAAGCACTATTTGTATTTCCTACTGAAAATAAGATACATTGAATGTGTTAAAGTATAACTTGTTTCAGTGAGGAGCTGGCTGGTAGGACTTTGCTGTGGTGAGGTAGGGTCAATTATTTGATTTAAAACTTCATAAAATAAATGGTCTGTGGTATACTGAAGATATCATCATACCTTTAGCAAACAAACATTACTCTACTCAACTGTTTATCCTCCATCATTTAAAAAAAACACAGATATTTATATGTAATATTTGTTTGTCTTTCCCCATTAATGCATAACAACTCAGTGAGGAGCCTTGTGCATTTGTGGAATGGATGAGATTCTTGGGTCACAGGAGAGTAGGCTCAGATGCTAAAATGAAGTTTTTATTGAGCCTACATTTATACAAACATTTCATGAAAAAAGTACACACAAAACTCCATTTTGAACAACTTCTGCTTATTGCCTTTCTCCAGAATGAAGTTCAAAAAGAAAAAAAAAAACACCCTAAAAGCAGTAAGTTATGTAAATAGCAGTGTCATTTTCCTTTACTGACATTTTCTGAGTCAGCATATAATTAGATTTGTCACTCTCACATCTCAAGTCATAACTCCCACTCATTTCAACAGGCTTTTTACCAAAAAAAAAAGAAAAAGAAAAAAGAGGGAGAGAGAGAAGATAAAGACAAACAAATAACTCTGAGTCAAGTGCTGAAAGGATATTACCATGCCACAAGTCCATCCATGAGCTCATCCTTAAATTTTTTCTTTGCTGATGAAGAACAGCTAAACAAAAGCCACACTAGCATTCTTCAAGATATTATGTTAATTTTAATTGATATATTTTTATTTACATTTTGTATAGAACTCTATTACAGAAGAATAAAAACTAAGGCTCCAAATCTGCAAAACCTTTGTGTGTAATTAAGCTGGGTAACAATTTGGGTAACAGTCGAAAACTTTATCAGCTTCAGTAAACTGCCCTATGCGCCCATTATCAGTTGCTTCCCTGATGTGTACAAACAAAAGATATTAATGGATCATTATCCCAAGCATACACCCTGCATTTCTATTTAATGAATATGCTTTTTCCACCCACTACTTTGGCACAGCTACAAGACCGACATTTTAAGAGAAATCATACAATCATAATCAGGATTTAACAAGGAAACCTGGAGACTATGGGTACAGATTACAGACATTTCTTCACAAATCATGATCCTTAACGTTTTGGTAGTAACTTTTCAAAAATCTTGTAACGATACAAATATGTGAGTTTCATTTGAGTGTTTTCTTCTCAGTAAGCCAGAAAATACATACTTTAAGCAGTCACAAAACATTTTTTCCTGCCTACCACATTACTTTTACAGTAATGACTGTCAGATTCTAACTGTGGGGTCATCTATAAGGTTCTCTGGTCTATCTTACCCCTTACTCCGTCCCCAAAGGGCCGTATACCTATTCAGCATTATCTCCAACCAGTATTTGTCTGCCTATTAGAGAAAACACCTTCCAGTGATGGATATTCTATAACCTCCAAAAAGAGTGAGTGTCAGTGTATCCCTGTCACTGTCACTAGAAAATTCTCTATTTGTCTAATCTGAATATTCCTTGATGCTCTAAATTCCACTATTCCTTGTCCTATGTATATGGATACAGATAAAGGATTTTATTCCCTTTCTCTTTCCCCAGCAGCAGTTTTAAATGCATCTAAAATAGTCATTGTAATCTCTTCCCAACCTATGACCTTGGCCTCTCTTCCATCCCAATGTCTGACTACTCTAGACTACCTATCTCCTGTTATTTTAGATTTTCTAATGATGTCATGTTCTCTAGACCTGTTATTATTCTCCTTGCTCTGCTTGGGAATCCTCACTGTTGATCCAAATCTCTAACAAAGTGCAGCGTCTAAAACTAAAACAGTATTCTACCTGAGGCTTTACACTTGCTTAGCAGAGTGGAAGAACTACTTTACAGATCCTGCAGATTTTTGCAGAATATGGCCATATACATTTCTCCTTAAATACATTCACAATATACATGCACACACAATGCTGCATTCCCTCCAAACATACTGCACATGAAGGATAAGCAATTAACAAGTTTAAAAACAGACTTTAACCCTAGTGAAGTTTATTTCTAGGCTATATTTACATTAAAAAAAAAATAATAATTACCACACTTCTAAATGAGATATTAGCCAATGTGCTAACAAACATAATTATATTTTTCTGTTCAAGCAAATACATATTTTCTTGAAAATAAGCAAAAAACCTGAACCTATTTTCCTCAGACTTCTTAGAAGCTTGCATGTGGACAGACACAAAGCATTGGAAAATTTCAGTAAACAAACGTGCACATTTTTCATGTTGTGATCAGTTAAACATGTTAGGCTATGATAAAAACCATTATACAAACTTAACAGCAGCTGTTGCTCCGATAGTTCAGACTTCTTTCCAAATTGCAGCTTCACAGCCTTGCTCCACCTTTCTTTTAATTTCAACTTTGCATTGTGCTGTCTGCCTTTGTTAAGTTTCAGAAATAGTATTTTCTTCTCCCTTTCTGAATCTCAGCTTTCTCCTGACATTTTTCCGTCCATCTGACACATTATCACTATTATTTTGACACGTTATATACACTGTGCCACCTGAAACAATTAAGTGCTTGTGTGCTCCTGTGGCACTAATTTGTCTTCGTTGTAATAGACAGAAGAGACACTACATCGCTTCATGTAGTATGTGATTCATCAGCATTTTAAGCACTGTTGTTTAAACCTCACATTAACATTTATAAATGTTAACTCAAGTGACCTCATATTTTGGAAGTTATTGACTTCACAAAATGGGCATGCCCATTAGGCACACAAAAGGTTCCCTTCTTAATGGTTGTAAGAGGATATTAAACGCAACTACTACACAGCATACATATTTTTAGTTGCTTTTTAATTAGAAGTTAGGAGGAAGAAAAAAATATTAAAGAGAAGCAGCCCATTCTTCTGCTCCATTGCCCATGACAACATCCCCTGTTTAAAAGAAAAGGCAAAATGTTTCAGAAAGCAAAGCTCTCACTATGCTAGGCTATTATTATTTTTAAAATGTGGAGAAATCTATTACAAAACTGTAATTACTGCACTGGCAAGCCTTAATGAAACTAGCTTGAAAGAGATGGGACTCATTTCACTCTTCATTTTAAAACCTAATTTAGGTAAAACCATAGAATTACAAAATCACTGTAACAAAAAAAAAAAAAAAATCATAAAACCCTAAAACCTCACAACACCAGCATGTCTGAGCAAGGCCAGTCAAGCGCTACCAAGTCATGTAGCAGAAAAGCAAGCATGGTCCATTTGAAATCAATAGCACAACTGGGTGCTAATGATGCAGTCAGTCTTTTGCAGATTATATTCAAAGTCAATAATTCCAAGCCTTTTAGCCTAAAGGGAGATTCTCAATCCGTAACATTTTTTGCAGGTCACTCTGCATCAAAATTCATTGAAAATACTGCTTAATGTTACTCTGATGTACCATTTACCCCAACCTGGAACTGCACCAGATTGCTACAGTTCAGAGTCAGAGGAGAAGTTAAGAAAACAGACATGAATATTACAGAATTTACTTTTCAATAACCATTCTGGTAGTAAACACTTGTGAATCCTGACTTTGTTCAGCTATCCGTTTCTAAACCATTTATCCATATTAACATTAATATTCAGTAACAATGCATACGTTCTTTTATTTAAATGGTTCTGTCTTATTTAAATTAATCATTACAAGTATTATGACAGCTTTGATCCTTCAGTTCCTAGAAAAGATAGAACATAAAAATTTGACTTGATCAAGTGTATTCAGCCTTTTCTATGTCACTCCCTGTGGTTAAAGAAACTGCACTGCTCTGTTGATGGTTTCCTTTCCAATTTCAGTACTACATTTATTTTCTAACAGAATGCTCTAATGCTGTACTCACAAACACTGGAGAGGCTATTCAAACACAATAAAAATGAGAAAGCTCAAACATTGTGGCGGAAGCACTTGACAATATCTCCTGAAATGCAATTTTATTGCAATGTACAGAAACACTCCAGTACTACGTCAATGACTGTCGCTTCCAATATAATACCAAGCATCAGTGCTGTCAATTCCAGTGACTTTTTCAAGTATTTCATGATAATTGGTGTGTTTCCATAAGCAACACAACCTGGAGCAAAGGTATGGAGGAAAAAGAGAAAAATGTGATCCGACCAACTCTAAGAGTTCAGAAAACAAAAGGTGGAAAAGAAGGAAAAAGAACCCTTAACTGTGAAACACCCTCCAAAATATAGTTTTAAATGACAGGGGGAGTGAAAAGGAAAAAAAAAAAAACTCAGTATTCAATATTTCAACAACATTTTTGTACCATCCATTGAAATTATATTTCTATTTGTTTTTAAATATTTTTCTTACAAATCCTCAACTTTTTAAAAATGGAAATAATAAGATTAGTTTCAGGCAAGCTGTTCTGAGTAAATTATGTCCTCCCAAACTTCTGACTTTTCCAGAAATATTCACAGCTTAGGAACTGGTTAAAGGAGGATTTGTATCCTAAACAGGATTGTTTACATATTTCTAGGTATCTTCAAACTCCAAATGAGTTTTTAAAAGGCTACATCACTTCATCACTCCTTGCTGTATGCATCTCAGACAAGAGACAGTAAGAATCTCTAGAATTACTGGCTCATTTTGTATGAAAGTGTTAGCTGGGCAATAGATTTTAGATTTTACATCTGTCATTTAGATCAAAGTCCTTGGCCCCTAGAGGTATGCAATTTGTTGTATACACATTAAAAACTAATTTACACAGTGTTTATAGGTATGCCAGATTTTCCACATCGTTAGCTTGAAAAGTAAAACACAAACTGTGGGAATTCGCTGATCCTTTTTTATAAACGACTGTCGCTTTGGCAAACACAAATATGCTGAACTATTTTCACTGTGGCTGATCCAAAAGCATGCAATTGGTTTCAAAATGTATTACTTTCTTTTAGAATGTTTTCCCCTAGTCATGCAATATTCATCTTCAATTTGCAATTCATCAGTTTATGTTTAAAAATGTCACTTTAAATGAATACAACACACAAACAGAAGAGGCATTGCTCTTGCTTTCTTGTCTGCAACCACCATCTTATCTGTATCTCCCTGCCCTTTCTTGTAAGTAAATGAAAAGTGTTATTCTCCACACATTCACTTCCTTTTTAGTCTTCCGATTACCTCTGAATCTTTCCCTGCACAGTACTAAATTACTTCATTCTCCTATCATCCATGTATCATTTCTTCCCATTCCCTCACCTCTCAGCTTTCTTCCTCCTCAGGCTCCCTGCATACTCCTGCCCAGTAACTGCTGCTCTGCACCATTTATTGCTTGAGCCACATACAGAAAAGGAGGCGATGAAGGCATTTGTACTAATGACAATCATCTTGATGCCATCAAAAATAAACGTGACCTAGATGTATATGACATATGATACGGACAACAGGTCCAGTTTATTACAAAAGAGAAGAAATTACATGTTTAAACATGCCGAAGACAGTAGAAAATAAATCGTAAAAAGGGTTCTTGTTCTAGCACTGTAAGATTGAGGCAGATTTCTGCAAACCAGGAATGTTTTCCACACAAAAAGCCTTATGAGCAAAATGACTCATAAGATGCTAAAGTGAGCTGGCAACTTATATACTTTACGGAATCTTCCCTGGGTTACATCTCTCCAGAAAACCCGCATAGCTTACTTTTTTTAATGCCAAAGATTTATTACATCCTTATTTAAAAGAAATGTTTATAGGCATCTACACAGCAACACTTCTGAGGCATTTAGTCTAATTATTACGTGGTGTGCCTAATGGATCAAACATCTGAAATTTATAGCTTCATATTAAGTAGCAGAGGCTTACAATACATACTTAAGTATTTTTCTAAATTAGGATTTTTGTGTCCAGATAATTAGCAAAGGATAGTAGTCCTGACTAAAATATGAAATATTATTATGTTCTTGTGATTACAGGCACAGTACAAGAAATTAACACCATGTCTTTAATGCAATTTATTCCTCAGAATGACTTTGGGAAGATTAGTTCCTTCTTACAAATTCTCATTGCTTATCTACTGTACTTTGATTTTTTAATCTGATTCTAAAAGGTGAAGTTATATTTTATTCATTACAGAGCTACTATTTTTTTTAATTAATACTATTGCTAACTAGTTTTTATAGAAGAACTTCTAGCCTTCTGATTACTCATTTTGGACTACATAGTTTCATAATCCTCAGAACAATGGAACCATAAGTTTTTAGTCTGTGTTTGCTAGCCAAAGTCAGTGTGATCTAAAGTTGTATTAATATGACAATGCATAAGTTGTTACTTTATGACAGGTATATTATCTGTGAATTAAACAGATAAAACTGCTGTGCCAAAGAGTCTGACTGTGTTATCATTGTGTGCCTTAGCTTAGCGACCCACTTCTTCTCACCTAAACAAACTCCTTCTAGTTGGGTCAGCTACAGTGTTTGGGGCCGTTTTTTTACTATCCTGAAAACAGCTTTTATTATTATATAATGTATATATAATTATATGCCCATATATTGTTATATGCTCTCCTTCAGCCTTACTGGAGCTACACCCCAAATTTTCTGGCTTCCAGGCTGACACCCTCCCCGAACTGGAAGAAACTGGCAGCTCTAGCAATGCTTTCACCCAGCTGTCCTACTCACCTGCTTCTGATTTCTGTTCATGCAGGGAGCAGGATGAGTAAAAGTATTGTTTAAGACCTGATAGAAAGCATTAATAACTTGGGATCTGACACATTACTCAGAGGTAACTCATTGCTATGTTTAATGACTTTTTTTTTTGTAAGATCATGATAGGTTAGGTGTTCAGCAATAGATTGGGCACTCAAACATTTTAATTCATTTGCAGTGAATCACAGCAATAGAAAATAGGATCTTTTCCAAATATTTTAAACCTGACAACCTATGTTATGCAACCCACTGTTATTAGATACATACAGACATATTAAATGAAAAAACCAGTCAAGAGCATATGTTGGCATATAGTCCTTCCCAAATAAGCTAGTCTTTAATTTAAGTTAGGAGAAAAAGTTTTCCTTATTTATTTTTCCACCATATAAAACAAATACAACGTCAATCCTTATTGATGTCTATCAATTTCTATAGGAAAACATAAGTTAAAACAGTTACAGAGAAAAATCTGATTGGCTAGCAGAACACTATATACGTTTAATTTCTACAACAGCAAACGCATTTTTCTGCTTCCGATACACAAAAATGTTGAAAGTATATACAGAAAAAATCCTTGCTGCTATTTGCGCTTATATGTGCTAGTGAATTCGTTAGATCTAGAATCCTTTCTCATTATGAGAAGTCATACTTCATTTCAGGCTAGCTGCTTGCATAGTAAACATAAGTGAACATGGCAGTGTCATGAGTTAGTAAACAAGAGTCCAATTTATACTGTAGTCACATGAGACTGCCTATCAGGCATGTGGTGTAGACAAATTTATACTTAGTTACCTTCCGGAGTGATTAAGCAAATTGCCTACAAATATATTGCAAATCTAGAGAGAATCAGGAAAATAATCAGGAAAAAAATCGTATCCCTTATATGATGTTATAATATTATTTCTTCCTCAGCTTATGAACAACAGGAAAATCCAATGGAAACAAAAAGGAATTTGATAGTATGATTATATTTAGCACAAGCATAATAAATATTACCTCTCCTGGTGAGAGAAATTTGTAGTTTAATCCTCTGCTCCACTGTCAAAGAATGGTTCTTCCTCTCTAACCTAAAAGCGTTTAAACAACTTATTTCAGTGAAAGAAATGAAAGTATTCAGAAAAGACTTATTTCCAACTAGTTCTTTTAGGAATTAGCTCATAAATGCATTACTGCCTTGTGTATAAATCTGATAAATACGGCCCAAAGCTTGCATGTTTGAAAAAAGGGTAGAATTTAACTGGATAATGGATGGGTTTTTAGATCTTGCAGCTAGCAACAGTAAGACACTCTTCATACTCTTTTTGAATATGAAAAGAAAAGCATTCCCTTTCAGCTTAATGGCCCTGAAGTGTGTGCAAAGCATAAGAGAGAGTGAGAAGTCCAGTGCACTTCAGAAAGTCAATGTAAGATTAAAGCAACAGGATAGCACATGCATTTACTGAAATCAAGAAAAAATATTACAGTAGTTATTGTTAAACTCTAGTAACTTCGCAATGGATTTGTGCCACATATTGTTGGTTCCATGGACTGCAGAATAAAATGAAGCCTGGAAAGATTTAGATCCATATTCCTGTATCTATAGTAATCCTAGGTCCCTCTTTTAGTTGTCCTGTGACTCTCAGACCGACATAACACTCCAAGTTGCTCTCCAGCATCTGTTAAGCATTCCCTACCACTGAGAAGGCTCATCTACTGCCCAGGCAAGAGGCAGCAGACTCTGTGGCTAATTTCGTACCAGTATTGGACGAGTATTTCCATAATGAGGGCTTTTTTAGGCAGCTGTGTGGCCACTTATCTGTTAAACTAACACTGATAGTACTAACCTCTTTCTCTTTTTCTGTACTGCCCCTATTTTTAGGAAGCCTGTAGAAACTTTGTTGAGGCTATATTCTTCCATCAAATTCAATTGGAATTAGCCTAACAGATTCAAAATGCAAAGAGGGGAGGAAAGGAAAGTGATTATATGACTTTTTCTAAGTCTCATTTTCTTAAGAAATAGTCTAAGGAATATTTTCTTACACAAATGAACTTGCATACTCCACAATAGCCTTAGATGCTATACTGTCTCAGCTTTCTTATTAGTATGTCACTATTCCTCATAAAACCAGGCATAGAAGTTTGAATTGAGTGGGCTGAGTTTATTTCAGCTTCACATTCAAAGATTAATTAAACCTAGTCACTAAATCTTCAGAAAAGAAAGATGAAGATAATCTTCTGCATATTTAAAGCCTCCATTGACAGCAGATAAGAGCACAGATTTTTCCGCGTTTTCCTATAATAATTCCGAAAAGATAATTACTAAAATGTTACACCTGTGTATACATCTGCATTTAGTGACAATCTACTTTTAAAAGAACTACTTGATCGTTGTTTTGCCTAGAAAGAAAGCAGCAAGTTTAAAATTAGGACTATACTCTGCTGAGATTCAAGTGACAGGTTCAAAACTAGAGAATGTCATGCAGCAGAAAGCTTAGTATTTAGACTGTGACAGTGTGAGATGCTCCCAGCAGCAGAAAGTGAGAACAGGGCAGCCTCCTGTCGGGTAAGGAAAGAGGAAATTTGTCCTAAAAGTCACAAGCAAACCAGAATAACAAAGCAGCAATGGGAACAGTGTAAGGCTAATAAAAATCCTGTTTCAAGAAAGAGTTAGTGTGGAGGAAAAGATACAACACATGCATAAAAATAGGAATGGTAATTAGGCAGCATAGTGTGTATGCAAGTTTCTTAAAAATAATAATAAAAAAAACCTGAAATAGTTAAAGAATGACAGAGGTTCCCCAGAGAAATAATCTTTCTGATTTGTTTTAAAAGACAATTGAGGAGAAAACTCCATCTGCTTTGTATCGTACAGCCGACAGTATTATCCTTTTATCTTATTTGGATGATCAGAAATAGTCTTTGTAACTCAGTGAGCCTTAAAACAATGTTCAAAAAGCTAACTGCTCAAATGCAACAATCATAAAAAGGAAGCTCAAAATCTGCAGCTCTTCTCTTACCAATGCTTTGTTAACCATCATTTTGAGTTATGGCATCTGCTAAACTTGGGGGACCCGAATGTCTACCAGGTAATGTAACAGTGAAAGATAATAATTTTTCAATGATAATAATAGTGCCAAATGTCAAGCCCTTTAGAAATCTTTTGCAATGTGATCTACCCAACATGCATACACCTATTTAACATGTCTGTTGCATAGCTAGGCAGGTTTTCACAAAACAAAAGTAATCTCTGATTTGATCATTAAACATTTGATGAAACCATATGTATAAAATACACCAAATACAAAGGGACAAGTTCTTATTTCTCTAAATCCTAGATTTCCATATCGGCCCTAAAAATTTTCCAGTAAAGATGATGAATCCACATCTCGACTGCCTAAGCCTACTAACCATAATCTTCATTTCTGCAGACCTCAAAGTTCTCTGTAAACCTTAAGTAGAAAACTACATGACCACAACATAACAAAAATATAACCACAAAGTTAAGGTAAATCCTCCCGCATATAGAAATAAGTGAATAATTTTGATTCTACACAATGGAAAAGAAAATATTTTCAGAGTATAATGCACTTCTCAAACGTATTCTCTTTCTGGTATGTGTGTACAGAGACATGAACCAATTCATTCTAGTCACCTCCGTTTTAATTTCCTTTTGTTTTTGGGAGTGGATTTTTATTATTATTGCTATTACTATTATTTACATTAGTCCTTTCAGAGGTGGTCTTGCAGTAATACAGAGAAAAAAGTTTTTTAATGTTTGCTTTGACAACAGCAATGTAATTATTTTAATGACATGGTTATTTACTTTCTGAAAACTACACAAACATTGTATTGGAGAAATCATAAAAAGGAGCTTGTTACATCTTCCAAGTACCATGTAATTACAATATTGCTTATTTCTCTATTTTGCCAACTAAAGAGTTTACCAAGATTTCCCCACCTCTCCTCTTACTTTAAGTAAAAGGTCTGTAACAAAATGGTCACATTTACATATTTATTGAAAATAGTTCGATTTATCTGTATACAATCTGAAAATGACAGTGCCAAGTGACGTTTCATATTTATATAACTCCGTACTACTAAAGGGGCTGTAAGTCCTTGCTAACCATGCATAAACCAATACATCATCACTTACTTTCAGCCACCTCTAAACAGCCTGGGCATTAGTTGATACATTGAAGAGTATACACAGCTAGAGACGCAAGAGAGTTATGGTCAAGGACTGCGGGACAACTCCGAAAGTGTTTGTTATTAAATGCTATGGGACCTTTAGCGTCTGCAAAAGAATTTTATTTTCAAGGCTTGGCAATAAACTGCACTATTTGAATTCCTAAGATCAACAGCAGCTTGCAGTTCATAACTTCGACAGTCCCTGATCGAGACATTCTGGGAACTCAGAACCGCTTTCAAGATGTCAAGACAAATGAAGCATAAATTAATAGAGTAGGGGTGAAAAACATGCTGATCTTTGTGTCAATTTAAATGGATCTATTTGTCAAGCTCTGGAGACAATGTGAAAGCTTCAGTCATTGCCAGTTTCTAGATGACTGATAGTAAACGACACTTTTGATGTCAAAGTCTAGCATTGCAGAGCCGGGAAGTTCTAGAGCCAGTAAAAAGAAGTAAAACCCAGAGGGAAGGTGAAAAAATATTTTTCAGTTAGCAGCATTGGGGCTGGTGGTATTTTTAATAGTAATGGGGACGTGATAACCATTCAAAACTTTCAAAAGACAGCATATCAATTAAAATATCTAAGTTCCAGCATTTACACTGAAAGTCTTGGCATCAACTCCAAAGCACTAGCACTCGTAAAAAATGTCCCTCAATGCTGGACAGTCACAAATATGTCCATGCTACTTATGGAATAAGACACATGATAATTACTTTTAATCCTATTTCAGTATAGAAAATTAGATTGGAAGATGTCTTGAAATGTCCTCCATGCTTGTATTTCCAAAACATCTCAGGATAAGCCCTCAACTAGGAAGTTCTAACATCCAAAATGTACTTTCATTGATGAATTTTATTCTGCCCAGTCCAAACCTGTTGTCTGAATAACGGTTTTCCCGATTTTCAGGACTTTCATCAGCAGGAGTAACCCTCGTCCCTTTGAAGAACATAGTTTCACCAGATCCAGTAAACAGACACAGGATGATCTTTCCCACCCAGCAGTGTTAAGCTACTCTTTTATTGCTGCTCCTCTCTCATACTTCACGGCATGCATCCATCACTTCATGCCCACTGTGATGCTTATCAAAGTCTAACATAAGCTGATTTAACTTACAAAATGACAGAAAATCAACTCAGCTACAAAAAAATAGAATAAGAAAAAAAAGTAATGGGGCTACTGCTATTTAAATGATTTAAATACACTCAAAGCATTTGATAAGTGCTAGAGTTTAAAAAAAAGGATTAGTTCGGCAGCATAGTATGGGGAGGGGAAGCTAGAAAGTAATATATGAGAAAAGGCCGTCCTCTTTCAGCTGCAGTAAGGTGTTTGGTCAGCTTGGCTGCTATGAAAGTAATAAATAGGACTTGACCTAATCCTGTATTAATAGGACTGATTTTATGCCTCTATGTCACCGTAGAAAAAGAGGGAAAATGTGTATGTGCTGTATAAATCTAATAGTAGCAGTTTAACACATTCTATATGTGAATAAATCCACTGCCTCCAGGAGAATCAGTCTTTGACTCCCAACCCTACCCCCATTCCCCAGACAGCAGATTTTTCCAGCGTTTTGGGAAGTTATCCTCAAAAGTAATTTCTGCAAAGAATGATATTAAAATTGTTATGTCTCTTGCAATGATATTATTACCGTTCATTTTGTTTTGGGTATCTAGAGAAGCAGCTAAAGGACATTTGGCACACAGGTATCTAGAGCACAAAAGAATCTTTTCCTCATATGATCAACATTTGAGTATTCCTGCCAAAACTAGCTTTCTGTGAGTCTTTCTGCATATGCTCTATGCATTTGTAGATCTTCTGGGAAAGATACGGATCCACTTTAGCCTTTGAGATACCTGCTTCTAGGACAGATATTCCCAAATATGAATTCAGTGAGTAAACTCATCAGCACTGAGAGGCCAGTCCTGCACCAGTTCCCACCATCCCCATCCTGCTCCTATCCGCTTGTCCCATTTTGGATCTCCGTAAGCTACTTCAACAAACAAGCCCACTCAAAGACTTATTTAGCAAAAATTGGATAGTTCACTAAGGGCAGGACTGTGTGGCCAGGAACAGGGAGGAAAAAACAGAGAGAGAGGGGGACACATTGTAAGGAGCCACTACAAACGCTAACACACTTTAGTAATTGCAAAAACCACAGAATCATTCACAAATCAACCCCAGATCGTTCTGGCCACCTCCACACTGGCCAGGCACAAATCAGTTTCACTCCAAAAGCTGTATAACCATTCTATCCGCCCACCAGGGATTTTCAGCTCCAGCCCAGCACAACTCAAGCTAAAACAGTTATACAGTTTTCCATTACGAGCTGGCTTGCATCATGTGCGTCATGTAGCTTGAAATATAGGCAAAAAGATCTTATCTGTGTGACAAACACAATGCTGTATACAACTTTGAACACTTCTAACTAGGATTTATAACATTTACAGAATATTAAGCAGAGAGGATGCTTAAGCCAGCCAATGGGTACAGCTGAAAAAATACTGAGTCTGAAATATATTCTCTCCCTTAGACTTAGATACCCGCCTCGTAAGTGCATCCTGAAAACTGTAAACTGTCATTTAATCCTTTGATATAGACAGATAACTTCAATAAAAAGTATTAAAAATAATGAATAAAAGTATAAATATGCATAAAATAAATCTATATGCACATATAAATATATAAAGTATGTAAAATAATAGTAAAGTAAAAATTAGCTAAAAAAAAGTTAGCTTTCTTGAATTGGTTTTCTCTTTGCCTTGTCCCTAAATTTAAGCTTTTATGCTTTTGCTGAACCTAGTGATGAGTGTTGCTTAGTACACCTATAGGATGGGGCCTCTTAAACAATGTGACACCTACATAATTTAAATAGCAAAAAATTTAGGTATCTTATGTTCTTCTGCCGATCATGCCCAGAACTGTCCCTACTGTGGCCAAAGTATAGTGATGCATATTTTCTCTTCAGACTCATTTCAGACTTACAAACAAATCAAATATGCATCTGAATGCTTTGTGCTTTCTGCTTAAATTGTGCTCAAGCTACTAATGTCTTTTTTTTTTTTAATTTAACTCTTAAATTAATTTCAAAGTAGACTCATGGAAATCAATCTTTTGTATTATTCCACTCTAACAGACAGTCATCTAGTGTTTCCTCTTTAGTGTTTCAAACTGACACGAAGAAATGGTTTATAGAAGCAATTTTAACATGAGATAAAGAAAGGAGGAAGAAAGACTTCCATTTCATATAAATGAGGGAATTGAGGTGAGGAACAATAAAATGACTTGTCCCAGAAAGTTCCTGTTATAAAAAGGAGAAAATGAAAAAACCCACAGTATTCTAGCTGAGTTTGTCTCCATAATCCAGCAAGACTTGTGGTAACACTGTAGAACGTAAACTCTGCATTGTCTCCCTCTGTTAGTAGCAGGCAACAATATATAGTTAAAAACTCCTAAGCTGATGTCTGAGAGTTGTCTGGCTATGCAACACCTCAGTGTGATTTTGAGACAATACAAACAAACTCTGCAAAACAATGAACCTCAGTACTTTTGTCAGCACGGGAAAGATGCTTAAATGGCTGGCAAATTCCCAGAAAAACCAGATGTGGGCATTTTCCCCTTTTATAAACTTCCTAAATCAGCTGTGATTTAGTAACAAGAGTCATCTATTGCTCACCTGTTATAAGCTTTTAGGAAAAAATACACGAAAGAGCTGCAAAATTTAAAGGTGTGAGTTGGTAACTTGTTACACGCCTGCTGCAACTGTGTGTGTGCATGTTTGCCAGCTCAGAAATTACAGGTAACTGTGAAAGGAGTGTTTAGAAGACAGGTCAGCTTTCTGACTGGCATTCCAGTTTGTCAGGAGGCAAAACTTCCTATGAAACTACGCTCTCTGACATGGACAGCAAGGGGCAGCCACAATTAGCCAGTTCTCCCCGCTCCCCCTCGATAGCCCTGTCAAGTTCTCCATTAGCTAAATGTTGCCTCCCAAATAGCAATCATGAAAAAAGTTCTTCCCTAGTCAGACTGTTATATTCCAAGCAGCAAATATAGCTTTCAGCAAGTGACTGGAAAGTGTAGGTCTTTGTGCATGTATAGAAGTTTTACTTTTTTCAGAAACACTGAGCATTCAAAACTTCAGTGTAATTCATGAGCAGAAAGACTCGGATCACCGATAACATACACTCAAATCAGTAAGCTTAGTCCCCTGACAAAAAAAAAAAAACAAAAAAAACAGAGGTATAAAACTAAATATATCATGAGTTGTTTAAATTGAAACTATCTTAGATTACTGAGAAAGCTGATGCCTAAATTCTAAACAGGTATGTAAGTTGGGATGGGAAGGGGGCTGCTAAAAAGGGAAGAATAAGAAGGAAAAATAAGTTGGTTTATTTTCAAAATGGGACTAAATAGCAATCCTAAGCTGACTTTCCCCATGTATTTGGTTAAAGTGAATTAATGAACTTGATGAAGAAAAGTAGAATATTACTTCTGCTCCCACCCTTGTACAGTTAGCAGAGTGCAATGCAACTTTTAACAAAAGTATGAAAAGTTAACGCACAGGATCACTAAACACAACTTCAGTTTAAAACAAAAAAAATCACAGAAGCTATTAGACTTTAAAGTGAGCTTATCAGTTCACTTGTTCATTTGTGCTCAACCCAAAGAATCATTTTCATGTCTCCAATGTACAAAGAAGATGGCACTAAGAGCCTAGGAAATCTGTTACAGGATAACAAAAGAATTCCTCAAGATTGCATGAGTCCACTTACTTAAAGATATGTCCCTGATAAGAGCATCTTTTTCTTAAATCACAAAAATATATCAGTCAAAATCATAAGAATGCATATTCATAGGAAAAGACCATCTAAAGGAGTGGAGCATCGCATTTGTCACAGAAGCTAATGAAAACCATGACTGTGTATGTGCTTACTGTGGGGCCTCTGAAACAAAAAGAGGATGAGAGAGAGCAACAGGGGAAGCAAACTCCAAAAGAGCCTCCTGGCAGCCAAGTCATTACATTTCAGGCAGACTCCTTGGAGGACATGCTGCGGAGGGCATGTCTCCTGGGAGAGCCTCATGAGGACAAGCACCTCCCGGCTCCTGAGGAACTGTCATTTCACAGCTCCAAGCAACCGAGAAACTGACTGACAAGTCTGTGGATGAATACCAAGCGCCACCTCACCACCTATGGAGTGGAAAGCTCAAAATGCTCAGTAACAATGGTGGGATGCCTGCGTCTAGAGAGAGAAGGTATTCCTGATATACAAGACGACTAAACAGCTGAACTGACTGCAGGGCAACTCCAAACAAGCTGAATAGGATTTTATAAGCAACAAAGGTTTAATTAAATTCTACCTAAATTCTTTCCTTTAATGAAATTTGTAAAACTTACATTTATCAAGATCTTCCCTCATTTTAAAATTAATTTTATACCTACAGTTTGTTAACAACATCCTGAAATAAAACAATTGAAATATGTAGTTAAGATTTATTAGTTCAATAGTAACTACTGGAAAAATATTGATAAACCACTATGAACAGTATATCTGATACATTTCTAATTTAGCCTTATTTTAATACTCAGGATTCACGCAGTACAGAGCCACCAGTAAATCAAAATGTCTATGATAACACAATCTTCAAGACAGTTAAAGTCTATATTTAAAAAATCATTTTCATTTAATTGTTAATCTCTACTTTTTCATATTTCTACCATCAAAACAGGAAGTCTTGACTGCTGCAATTAATGCAATACTTAGGTACCTGGAATTAAACACGTAATTTCTAGATGCCAGACAGAGAGCTTGACTGAAATTGCCTTTTAGTAGGTATTAACTCCATATAAGAACCACTTTTTCTTGCTAATCATTCCTTTTTTTCCCCTTCAGGTTGTTTTCTTAACAGTGTGCAGTGAGTTATCAAATGAATTTTTGAAATACCCATGTGAGTTTTCAAGAATAGCACGTTGTTTATATCTTCTTATATTGTGCTAGTAACAAGAAAAACTTATTCTTTATTCCCACGTAAAGCAAATGAAATTTGTGGCAAAGTCTGTATTGTGAGGCTGCATTCACTCTTGCTTCAGGGCACGTCCTTGCGAAGAGCAGTATAATTAGATGGCATTACTAAGGCTGCAGCTTTTCTTTTTATTAGAATCATGTCAACCAGAAAGATGAATAGAACAAGGAAAAAGGTTTTTGACTAAAAGAAAAGTGAATATATCACTTAAGTAATGCAATGGAAAACTGCAAATTTTTTTCCATTAATCTATATAGACTAGAAGAGTGATTATCAAGGGGTCTCGTTTCTGGGACTTAAAAATTGAAATCATTGCTATCTCTATAATGCTAGGGAATAAAAAAAATTCTGCCTTCAGTTTAGCCACACCTTCATAAAATCCATAAATTCAGTCATTTTCTAAACCAAGGATGGAGAAGAGAAGCTTATCTAAAATATACGAAGCAACAGAGAACTTCTTGCTTTTATTTCAATCAATAGTTTTAATACTTCAGTGGTGATGCCCTGAGAGACAGTCTCAAACCAAGTAAGCCCTTACTCACCCTTGCAGCACCATTTGAAGGAAGAATCACAAAGACTAACAGGAATTCTCGGTGAAACATTCACATAAGGGAACCATCACATCTACACTGCTTTTCACCTTCATGTTGATTTAAATTTAAACTCCACATAAAAGCACATTGATGTCTTAATCTCCAAGATAAATATATCAATGGAAAGTCTGTGTGGAAAGAATTTTACCGCCTTCTAGTTAAGCACAGATGCGTATCTTGGTCACTCTCGTATCCCAGTCACAGCAACTGTGAACCAAGAAGAAATTCCATTTTTTAATTTAGATAAATTCAAACTTTTCAGTAAATGATAATCTTAAGTCCTCACTTCTTAGGAAAAGATGCAATTCTTCCTTTATCTTCCAAGTATATCATTTCTTTATTCCATTAGCACCATTCCATCAGTCTTGGCTGGATTTTGCTTCAGTCAATTAGCCTTCATCATTAGCCCATGTTGTGATTTAATCAGGTGAAAGAGACTACTTAAACTGACCACTTGAGCAGGACACCCTGGACTATAACCGGGGACTCCAAACAATGAAAGTCAACGGAGCCAAATGCTGAAAGAGCTGTTCAGGGAAACACCCAGCCTATGGCTCAGCATCATGCTATTATCAACTCTGCTATACACACTCTGACCCAAAAGGAAAGTATTCTGGAATTCCAGCTCCCAACTTCTAAGCTTCATCTTTTCATCTGGTCAAGTAATTTGACCTTGACTGTAATAACTCTAGGACTGCGAACTACAATTCAGGACACACTAGAAGTGTGCCTAGAAATGAGATTTACTTGATTATAGTCATCAGTGATATACTTTGTTTCCAAGACATTTCTTATTTGGACACATAATCATTCTGTTTACATTTTTGGTCACAAATATATTTTTCAATATCTCAGAGCAAATTATTTGTAGAATGTAACTACTTCTTTAGTTACACTTTTGGATAGGGTATTTACCTTCTTCGACTCTCCTCTCTCCAGTTAAGTCCATCATAACTCTGTCCTTTACTGGCCATGAACTGATGCTGAATTTGCCACTACAGACTTACCATGATGGTGTACTGCACTTTTGCTTTGCATACGGTCATATATAGAGCTGTTATAAATTACTAAAACACAGAGAATTGGCAATTTGTCCTTACAGTTCAAATGTGAGAAGATTCTACTTCTATATTCCCACCCATCTGTCAGAAGTGTGCATTCAGGACATTTTCCAGGCAATAAGTCTAGATTTCTAAATAAGAAAGTTTGCATTCAATCAGGTAGGACTGGCAAAAGCTAACAAATGGCTAATTTTGAAACTGAAGTGCTCACTATCATTTTTGCTAATGGTTTTACATTACTGCTGAATTCTATTTATGTATCTCAGCTCTCATCCACATGGTCAAGTTGTTAAGTCCATGAGTGGAGCACAGATTGAGGAGTACCATCACCAGTGGAGCAAGCACTGGTTTTTGGACAGAGTCCCATGGAAAAATTCTTAAAGTTTGGACAAGACACTATCACGTTTAACGTGAGGCTGTAAAACAAACACCAGCTGGTACGTCTGTTATGCACCCAAGCTTATATACTTTGAGGAACACCTGACTAGTAGCACCTCAATCAGAAAATGCTGCCAACACTTTGATAAATGCAAAAACTGTACTATCATGAGGTACTATTACTTTTATAGTAACATTAACCCAATGACAAAAGTAATCTTTTGAGTATTCATACAATGTGCTGTGCTCTGGACACCAGAAAGACAGCAAAGTTCAAAAAAGAAAGCAGTATGATTTGACAGAGAAGGAATGATTTGTGATGTACAGAAACTGGTGTTAGTTTCATTCAATCTTTTCCAAGTTGTCAGAAGAGCACAGTGTTTTTCAAGATATTAAACCTATTTAAAATTCTTGGATAATCTCAAAGTGTAATGAAATAGAATATCTATCTTACAAAAATGCAACTAATAATACCACTATATTGGAACTTTTGGAACTACTTATACATACCGTTCAGAATGAACACAGAAGACCCAAGAATGACCTCAAGCCTGTTTAAATTAGGACTAAAATAAGTCATTTAAAAAACCCGATAGTTTAAAACTAATTGTGACAAATAAAATTAAGCGTTCGCTGTATAAGAGAAAATGGGAACAACAAAGAAATAAGAAAAGCTAGGAACTGTGCTTGGATAATATTAAAAATATGCCCTAGCTATTAGCGACAGATCAATTACAGAGAGGTTATATGCAAGTGTCAACTGCATTCTAAATAAGATCTGATAAATAGTTAAAAGCACAAATTCACAGCCACTGCAAAACTTGTTAGCATGCCTTTGACGGTACTATAATTAAGCATAGAGGAAATATGGCTTAATTATAGTGACTATATGGATCTGATGATTGTTACAAAATGCATATGCCTTCAGTTTGCATTTCTCACTACTTTTTTGCATTTCATTTAGACTTTTGTGAAGTAGTTTCTTCTAAGCCCAGTGCAGAGCAGCAAAACTCGTAAGACTGAACCTAAACTGCCTTAACGAAAAACCGTAACTATAACAAAGACTCCCAGACATGAGTCTGGGTGAGACTCTGGGTCATGGTGAGACATGACAGCTTCTCACCTTCTCGTTTTGAGCCCAACCAAGTTCTTGAGCAGAAGGGTGTATTTACGGCATGTATATCCTATTTAACTAGATATCAGTTTCCTATCCAGCAGAGACACCACTAGAGGTATTACTGAAGTGAAAAGGAAGTTGAAAGTTGTGCACAAAATTTAAGAAATTGAAATATTCACTGCAAACATGTTAACTCTTTTCTACTATATATGACGTGACTAAGGAGAACATGATTTTTAGCAATTCATTTTTATTAGTTCAACTTTTAATTCATTAATTTTCATTAAGCCATTTTTCATTTTTGTATAAAGTTCTTGCATATACCTGAACCTCGTTTCCTTCCTGCAGTCACTCACTATTAGCAGAATAAAATATTTTACAAATTTCTACCGCACTGGATAAAGTGATCCATTTCATTATGTGATAGTTTTCAAGAAAATGAATACTATACCTTAAGTGAGCACAGTAACTTTTCGGTATTTAGGCATTTGAATGTGTTTGCTGGGGAGCGAAGAAAGATGCGAATAAAAGGAGGTGTTTATACCACTTTCAGTCACAGACAGAATAAGAAGGAGCCAAAGTAGAAAATCAGCATGTTTGTTATCCTAGCAGCCTAGAAAAGAAGCACATTCAACAATAAACTGTTTTGTTTACATGTCCACTTCATGTCTTTCAACTTATGTTAGACCTTTCATAATAAGTAGAGAAAGGTATAAGTTTACAGTACTACAATTAGAGGAAACAATGAAAGAAAAAAAATATCTTCTATAAAAGAACTGCATTTTTAATCTTTTTTTTGAGAATTAGATCCTTGAAAGAAATGCTAGGAAAATGTATTCCTATATGAAGGCAGGTTTTGTCTACGGGAAATAGCTTCTGGAAAATGTTGTTATTAAAAACACTGTTTTAAGGAAAATACTTATTTCCTATCTTAGGGTTGGCAAGTATGTTGAAAACTAATAAGAATAATGAAAATCAAAGTGCCACATTATGTACCAAATATTTCTTTTTAAATACAAACTAGAAACTTTGTCTCATATTACTGTCAACTAATATTTTCTTTGAACTTCCAAATAGTACATATTTTTATTCTCAGATGAACAACATACTCTGGATAAGCAGAAAGCTATTTGTTGTAATTTGTGGTATCCTACTGCATGCAGATATTTTCTCAAATACTAGTACACCTTCCAACAGGGTGATGATGATTGTTAAAAAATAGCATTTTTTTGAATAAAACTTTTTGTCTTATTTTCATTGCTGTGAACTATTTTAACGGACAAATCAGGTTATCAGCTTCAGCTGAGATACATAAACGCAGTAGGCGTTTATCTCTCTCACTGACATGGAAATATAGTCAATCAGCAAATCATATCTGCTTATACTCACAGCCACATTACATTACTAATTGTTAAATGATAATAATTTGAAATGAAAACCTTTTTTCCTCCTAAGTAATTTGCCTGGAAAAGATCATTTTGTTATGATTTATATATCTCTAATATATAGGTTGTAGGAATGAGTTTCAGGTAATCTGTGGTAAATGTCAACAACATCTAGGATAACTAACTGTCCACAGTGGGAAACATGCTATAGGGCTTTCTGCTTATGTGTGGTATACCTTCAGATGAGGCATAACTCAATACTGAGTTTATTTAAGAAAGCCTCCTCCCATAAACCCATGCAAAGTATCATCAGTCATGTTAATCTCTAATGTTATTTTCTGAAGGTACGTATTAACAAAAGAATTAATTATATTATCATTTTAGTGATAGCATGCAATATTGGACTATAACATATCCCAGTTGCTATTTTATAGCTATGTTATATTATTATAGCTATGTTATAACCTAAAATTCTTACAAATTTCTGTATTTTATACTTCAGCTGTATAGAAACAAAAAAATGATACAAAGAAGTGCTGCTGAAGTCCAAAATACGAGATGCAAATTACTCTAGTTATACAACAGAAGTGAAGTTCTAGAGCACGACTGTACAAAGATACAAAGACTGTACAATGATAAGAGAATGTATGTAATCCACGAAAGGACTAATGAATATTTCCACAAAACATCTTTATGCAGACAGGAAAATGCTTAGTCTTTAAAGCTGAATGAAGTATGAACTGAAAACACGACTCTATCAATGACTGGAGCATAAGCACTTGGTGAACTCATGATACAATTGCTATGCTCTCTTTTGACTGGTTATATGCACAAAAGAGGATGAAAGACAAAAAGGGAATATTCAATACAATGTATAAGAGCTTACTAAATCCATGGGAAGGAGAATGATGGCTTTGGTTATTTAGAATGAAGCTGCTGGATGATGAGACCACACTGCCCGATCTGAACTCCTCCAAATGGTAATTTAACACTATCCTAATCAAGGAACCTATACAGTGAATCCACTGGTGCTGAGGCTGAGTGAGACCGAGCTTTGTGAAAAACAGACCCTGAAGAAGCTAGAGGTGGACAGTGAGAGTGAGCCATTGCACTTTACAGTGACCATGCTGATTCAGTTGCATACCTGCCATCTTTCCTCACAGTGGCCACTGGGACAGAGGAACTAGGGTAGCAGTCAATTGCAGGAGCAGGAACTTACTGTCATAAGCATGTTCAAAAATAAGTAGCCTTTATAAAATGTCATGGTATGAACTTTCTTTCACTGTTAGGATGGAAAAAATTTAAAACAAAACATTTCCCTAAAGGGTATCCCTAAAATTATTCTATTCAATTTGTTTTATGCAAAGGATATGCATTCTAATAGTAGTTTGAAATGTCTAATCTCAGGCAGATGAATACAAGGTCTTAGAGAAGAATGTGTTGGAGGATTTTTTTGTGTATATCTTTATTCTGAGATTAACAGTAATAATTTTCAGATGAAGTTATTAGATCAGAAGGTTGAGAACTACAATCAATGGCTGAAATGTGAAATATTTCTATTAATTGTGTAAATGCCATTTCACCTTTGAGAAATTATTTCTTATATCTATAAAACTTTCTTAAAAGCCTTCACATTTTGAATTTAGTCAGTTTAAAAAAAAAAAAAAGGCCACTCTGGGAAAGCACGATCCCTTCAGGACAGCACTTACGGGATATGCATGCGTATGTTTAAATCCTGAGATTTTGTCCTGCAGGATGTGAGTTAAAGGCACCTTTCACCTCAAAGGAAAGGGATCAAAGTAACTATATTTCAATATTTTGCTACAGTATTTAGTAATTCAAGCTACAGATTTGGTACATTCTTTTTGAAAGTCATTATGTTTCAATGGATGAGACTTGAATTTATTGTATTAGAACAAAATTACATTCTCAGCTCTTCTTGAGACAATCTTCTGTAACCTCTCAATATTTTTGAAATCAGAAGAGGGTAATACTCAACGGCCTTGAACTGAAGGGGTGTTCAGAAAGATGATATGAAATGGACAGAACTGGCAATCAGTGGAGGTAACCTTTGAGCAGCTGGTCCCCTGCTTTCAGTTCTCCTGCTTGCCTATGGGCAAAAGCATATGTGAAAAACATCTTTCTGTGCCCTGGTCCAATGGATCACCATTGCGTTGGAACAGGAGAAGCACACAGGAGAAGCTACTTCTATCCATCTGAAATGTCCATTACAGTTGAAAGCATTGACTGGCTGTAACCTTTTTAAGGTTAGCAAAACAACTGTTTACCTGGTGAGCTTCAGAAGAAGAGAAACAAGATGCTAGTTTCAAATAATCACATATATACATGCATCGATTCAATTCCTGGGACCAGATTAAGGACCCCCTTCAAATGTCACTGTTATAATTCTGCCTGCTGACTTCAGTGAAACCACTCCTGGTTTGGTTCCCTATAAAACTACGGACTTTAGTAAATCATTGTGGAAGGTTCTCATTCTCTGTGTCGAGATGAATTTTTCTGCAGGCATGCTCAAGGCCCTTTTGCTTTAGGCTTCTCTAACATTCACCTTAAAAGCTGCAGTACTTTTACCCATACAAAACTGGCTTCTAAAGCACCACCAATAGGGGGATAAAAGATAAGGAGACTTAAATATTATCTTGTGTGCACTGGGATCCAGGCTTCTCTTTTTAACAACTTTGTCTCTGTATCTTTTCCAAAATGATGTTAGACAGAATAAAAGATCTTTCAAGATGCTATTGTAAAATATATGCACTAGCTGTCTGTATCTTTAGTTTCTTCACGCTCCTTATCAGGGGAAACACCGTAGAACAGAAATTACAGCTATCTTTACATAAATAACTTCCAAGAGAAATTTTTTTTTTCAGATTTTTGGGAGTTTTTTTGTTTCATTTTTTAAGACCCAATCTTATTGATGGATTCTGAGAAACCACAAAAAGCTTCCAACTTCTGTAAACTGTACAGACTGTAAACTACCTCACAGTCTTCAGCTCTAACACAAATGAGCTGAAAGACTCTTCAAGAAAATAAAACATGCACCTTTCAGATGTTGTTCTTAGATTAAGCTAAGTCATCATGTTCTGAATAAACAGCTTTTGGCATGCAGATCCCTGGCAAGTATTATGATTTATTGTTATCTGACTGATTTAGGTTAGCTGTATAAGTCACATATGGCTGCTTTAACTGGATGACATATAGTGTGTAACAAATCAGCATGGATGAATGATAACTGTAAAAGGTGGAATGAAAAACTCATTTTCAGTTTTCAAGATTAAAATTCGAGTTTTAAATATATTGAACCTGGAAAAGTTTAGCAGCTCAAATATTTGGGAAAGCTAGATGCAACTGTCAGAAGGTTGCCGTCCTCGAATTCTGAATTTTCACTAAATTCTTTACCAAAGATAAAGGACTACTAAAACCCCATATGTTATCCCATTTGGTAAAATGGTAAATGTAGGTTTTTTTTTTTAATATGATAATAAGTGCTTGCCCTCATACAAAACATTCTGTGCGTAGGAAAGAAGAGCCCAGTTTCACTAACGAAACTGATGCCCTTACTTCCTGTCAGCTAAGCTCTCACGCCTCATCAATGAAGATAAATAAAATGGTAGGCTGACATGCTAGGGCCAGATACCTCAGTAGAATATGGGCCACAATGCTATAGAGAAGACAGCCATACCAGCTGCAATCCTTAGGCAATGGCCTAACTGTATTACATCTTTCCAAATGCTAATGAAAACAATAACTAGGACAGACAGCGGAGAATTAAAATAAATTTAGCATTTGAGCTACTAGATCGACATCAGTCTTTAGGAGGCACAGCAGTAAGTCTTCAACCATTACTCTTACTTTCACAGGAGGAACAGGCAAAAGGGGAACATCCATTTTATGCATGGAGTTTCCCATGATACTGTAATTGACCCTATATCCACTACCAAAGCTAGAATTGAAAATAATGCTTAGTTAAGCATTTGCACAGAGCATACACAAGAGTATATGTTCTTTTTGAATACAGTGAAACAGTGATACTAGGTTGTACATGTGCTAAATAGCTGCAATACTGATACTTTTCAAAGCAAGAAAAATGTTATTCTGGATCACAATGCATGAGGAATATATAGATTGCTAAGTAACAGCATACTCTGTAGTTCTATCTGGAAACCTTAAAGTTATTGAATTTGGTATCAATTTATACAGCTGACAAATGTCATCAAGCTGTAGCAGTAACTTTTCCTCATATTTGGCAAATAGAACATAATTTTATTTAAGAATGTAAGTAAGCATCTATGTAGTGAAAGCAATTTTAAAGTCAAAACCATAACGAGAAGAGAAGATTGAGAGGGGATCTCATCAACGTGTACAAGTATCTGAAGAGGGAGTGTCAAGAGGATGAGGCCAGCCTCTTCTCCGTGGTGCCCAGCAACAGGACAAGAGGCAACGGGCACAAACTGGACCACAGGAAGCTCCATCTGAACCTGAGAAAAAACTTCTTCACTGTGAGGGTGACAGAGCATTGGAACAGGTTGCCCAGAGAGGTGGTGGAGTCTCCTTCGCTGGAGATATTCAAAAGCCGTCTGGATGTGATCCTGGGCAATATGCTCTAGGTGACCCTGCTTGAGCAGGGAGGCTGGACTAGATGATCTCCAGAGGTCCCTTCCAACCTAAACGATTCTGTGATTCTGTGATAACGAATCAATTTCTTACATTCAAAAGGAAAAATGTTATATTTTTCAAAGTGAAATTGTCTTCTTAGTCCAGTGATGGTGGAGAAGAGCAACGGACATCTCTCATTTTGGCCTAGCATTGAACAGAACTACCAGGTCATTCTGGAACTTGTCAGTGCACTTAGTAGGGCTTACAGAGTCAAATAAAGTTCACTGGAATTATTGTGATGAATTAGGGGTCAGGATCTAGATACAAATTATTACAGAAATTCTACTGTGTAAAAACTCTTGCGTAAATAAATTTTACATACCTCAACAACAATCATTTGGCTATTATATAGCAGCTCAGTACAATGAAAAAAATGCTACACGAGAACCCTTTGGCATCACAAGTATATTTTACTCCATCACTGCAATAAGACCATGTCTTTTGCTCTCTTAAAAATCCTATTAAAGTTGGTGTTCTTCCCTCTATGACTAGAAGGTCAAGAAATCTAAGATGAAGGAGTAAGAATCTACTACCTTCCAAGTTTGGCCTTGAGAGCGTTTGTGATAATCAAGGATGCATACACTCATTAATAAGCTCTTCTAGCAGTACAACGCCTATAAAATTAAACTTAGTAGAAAGACATCTTCTTGATTAATGTGATTTATATATTACAGATTAATCAAGGAAAGATTTCCAGTACATTAATTAAACTACCATCTCTCATATATGCTACTTATCACACATTCTAATAGCAGCCAGCTCACTTGATGATATCAGGAGTTTGATGTTTTCTGCAATTGTGTATAAGATTGATGGAAGTTTGATTTTGATGAAGTCAGCTCCTAGCACAGAAAAGCTTTATTTGTGCGCAAACTGTTATGCAACTATCTTTTTCTTTTAGACATAGAAGTAAAGGTATTTTACATCCTCATTATCTACATCTAGCTCTGCATTTTATAAGGGGGATGTGACATCTCTTTCTATAGACAGTCCATAGCTGCCCTCTCCTCATGAGAATCTCTGCTGTTGTTTCATCTATCCATAGAGCTTCTAGTTTTCACAAGATGTCTATATACAATCTAAGGATTCCCAGGAAATGAGACAGGCACATTTAGACTGTTAATATGGTGTCTGCCATTGAAAGCAGACACAAGTTGAAGCAAGCAAGACCTACCCAAGCTTCCTATTAGATATGAATCTACTTTTTCACCATAAAAGCTCTTTATCTGTCTTAAATACAATGTTGGCACTCCTCATAATGTTTAAGACCCTAATTGTTTTATTAGGATTGCTGTAGACACCAGGAAGCCAGAATTTAAATCGAAGTCTACTATACTGTTAAACAGCGAATTCCATGAAGTCTTTGAAGTCTTTTCTGAAAATTAGTTTTATAATACTAACATGTAGGAGAAATACAGTCTCAAAGAAGTAATTATAATTGCCAATCCATTTCTTCCTGAACAGGAAAAAATTACTCGTGATTTAATAAAGAAAAAAATTGGCTTAACATGACTCTTCTTCTCTGTGTGAGACAGTAGCAAGACATCCTCCTTTACCTTTCTAACTTTAAGTTCAGCTGGCTGGCAGATTTTCAGCAGTCTGGAGCCTAGGACAGCTTGGAATAAATTTATAATGGGACAACAGCAAAATAGTTTATCAGAAGGGGCTAAATTTCCAGCTTAAATTTCCAGCTTCCACTATTAGAGGAACAGCCCTGGCAATAACCCAAATGACTTGTTTTGACATTTCCTAAAGAAAAAAAAAATCATTTCAGTATGACCTTTTCCCTTTAAGTTTTATAGAATTTATATTAAAAGCAATCAGAGAAAAAAGGTCAACATCAAAATGAACCACTGCAAAAATTCTCAAAAATGAAGAATTTCAGCTGATCCAATGTAGTTTCTTGTTTGCCAGTTCAAAAGTATTTCCTATTGCTGTTTTATGTCTTAACTCAGGACAGAAATATTTTTTCACAAGCTACAAAAATTCTCAGTCTACAGCCCATCTGTGAGATGAACTTTATTATACTTACGGTTGAGCAGCGTGTTGTTAGGGAAGCCCTTTTGTAGAAACTGCTTTGTTTTCTCTTCAAAACAAAGAATACTAAGAGGTACCAAATCTGTACCATTAGGTTTCATTTTCTTCAGAGGAGAACAGATCAGCCCTGGGAATGAAACTTAGCTCTGCTTAGAGATTACAACAAAAGTATGGAAAATCAATCTTTTTCTTCCCTTCCTCCAATACCTATAACGCAGGTCCTTTCCCAGAGTCCTACTAGCAGTCCAGCAGCTTTCCGGGACTTCCTAGCTTACAACCAACTTCACACAGTGACCCCTTTGGTTTCTTAGGAAAGGCTTTACCTTCCTACTAACCCCAAATCCTTTTGGTCTTTGCTTCCTATGACTATTCCTCTCAGGGATTCAGGAGCAGTGACTGCCCACCTGAGCATGCTCAGTGCCTCCAAGGGACAGGCTCCCCCTAGAGAGCTTCCTCCCACCCAAGGTGAGCAGTTTGGGAGCAGCCAAGGGGCAGCTTTTCTTCTCTTTGTTCAGCCACTACCTTTTAATGAAGTATAGCATGCGATATACAAGCAATTAACTGTCAGCACATATATTGGTGAACCAGCGGCGATGTCCCCCAAACACTTATCTTTCACAAGGAGTAAGCAATCTGATTATCTTTTTAAAACAGCTAAAATGAAGACTTCCTCACAAAATATGTCATTTTTCCCCACACACTCAAAGCAATTTTCTTCTTTTATGTATCTTCTCCACACGGTGCTACATTTTCATCTTCTCTGAACCTCGTTAAATTTCATGCTTCTAGACGGCAAAAGCAGCTTGAATCATCAAGTTCTCTCACCTCCATCATGTCCCTCTGGCTAGCTCTCTAGCTGCTGGCTGAAGTAGGGAAGAGGCGGTACTGTGTTACCTCCAGAACCCAGTCCTAGTGAGAACAAAGGCATGTTCAACTCGCTCTACTAGGATTTTCTCTCTACAAAATAATCTGCCACCTATTTTCCCCACTTAGGTGCCCTTCAGTAAAAGCAGTAAAAGTCTTTACTTTTTTCCTTATTGCTTCCCAGCTGTCTTACATATATATTTCATCATATCTTCCCCAGTAACAAGCAAATTGAGACCTGCTGAGAACTACTGTTGCTAGTTGTATCATTTGGATGGACCGCTGACACAAAAGAAGCTTTCTAGAGCAAGGGAGAGTCTTCCCAGAGATAAAATACTTCAATTACTTCTTTAGTCTACATTTGAGTCCATCACTCTAGGATACACAAGGATTTTCTTACATCCCTGTATCCTTTCAACATTGTGTTAGTTTCTATTTGGTTCGTAAATCTTGAGAATATCTGACTTCCTTCAGTCAGGCTTATTTGTTTTTCCTTTATCTAGGGAATGCTCCTCACACTCCTGGTTTGTCAGTGTGAGAGTTTTATTTTGTTTTTTTTCCCTCTATTTCTCCTCCCCAGAGTTAGGAAATAGTTTTACTTTACGTGCTGCATTGTATATAGCTGTCAGGGATCAACTCTCCCCATACTTAGGCTATGTCTCTTTCCTTCCAGCTTCCACAAGATCGTACTTTCTTTCCAAAGACATCTTTGGTTGAGGCCCTTCTTTTCCTTATGAACCTTGGTTCCCTGTCAGCACAGCTCACTCTCTACTCACCAGTCCATTTTGCTGCTCCCCACGCTGTAGGAAGATGTAACAGACTTTACCTTGGATTTAACTCAGGACTGACAAATTACAAAGTTTGGCTTGTGCAGTGAGTGCTTCATATGGGGGTTGAATAGCGCTGCAGAGAAAGCAATCTGCATCTCTCCACACTGTGCAGTGGAGCTCCCCCAACTCCCTGCAGAGGATGCTGTCAGGTGTGCTCTGCTCGGTGCTCCTCTTCGGGACCCCTGTGACTTATTTTTGAGCCCTTGGCTATTTCTGGCCTGCCCTCTTCTTTTGTTGGTTGTCCCACCATCAGTAGTGTGGGCTCTTAGGTTCTTTTTGCTCTAGCCTTTCCCCACCATCATGGAGGTTAACAGTCTGGTTAGAGCCTGGCCTTAAAAGGATAATGACAGAAGATCCCTACTGAATTTCACAACACCCCGTTCCTATTTTTACTCTCGGCAAAATAACATGAGCATCCTGCTCTGCTGAACTCTCAGATTGAAAAAAATTTGACTGAAAGTTTGTGTTAGTTTTCTTTCCAACCAACATTAATGTCTAGGTATTTTCAACTCATGGCTTCCCACAGGTGTGGATTCCTCAAAATCAGGTAAACCTCTGAGATGTGAGAAAGGTTTACAAAAGGTGGAACTGATGCTTTTCCGGGTTCTAGTCAAGCTGAGGTCCTATCACACAATACCAATAAGGTACTCTAAGAAGTAAGAAGGTGAGAATGGCCTTAAGGCAATAGACTTCAAAATCAAGTGCTGCCACAGTAAACATAAACAAAGTATACTGTTCTGAAATTTGTGTACTGTGAAAAAAGGAACAAGAAATACTTCTAACAATTTAATATTATTATTATCTGTATGTTTTTTAATCCATTAAATTATTGATCCTCCCAGAAATGTCCCTCTGCTGCTTTGTTATAGAATAACAAACACTTGGATATGATTGTAACTCACCTGGAGTACTGTGTCCAGTTCTGGGCTCCCCAGTACAAGAGAGACATGGTGCTACTGGAGAGAGTCCAGCGGAGGGCCACAAAGATGGTGAGGGGACTGGAGCACCTCTCCTAGGAAGAAAGATTGCGAGAGCTGGGCCTGTTCAGCCTGGAGAAGAGAAGGCTGAGAGGTGATCTCATCAACATGTATAAGTATCTGAAGAGGGAGTGTCAAGAGGATGAGGCCAGTCTCTTCTCCGTGGTGCCCAGCAACAGGACAAGAGGCAACGGGCACAAACCGAACCACAGGAAGTTCCACCTAAACCTGAGAAAAAACTTCTTCACTGTGAGGGTGACAGAGCACTGGAACAGGTTGCCCAGAGAGGTAGTGGAGTCTCCTTCGCTGGAGATATTCAAAAGCCGTCTGGATGTGATCCTGGGCAATATGCTCTAGGTGACCCTGCTTGAACAGGGAGGTTGGACTAGATGATCTGCAGAGGTCCCTTCCAACCTAAACGATTCTGTGATTCTGTGATTCTGTAATCTTTATGTTTCTGACACTGTTTTTGTAACGTCAGGACTATCTTGCTTTTATAGCTCTTCAAAGCAATTAAAATTTAAATAAAAGGTATTCTAAATTTAAGAACGTACAGCAAACATTTGTTAGCTGCTAAGAAATTGAGACAACATATAGAAGTCAATCATCATTTGCCTGGGAAAAAATTCATCATTATTTTGTTATGAGTCTCTCCGTTGCCACACAGTACCAATCAATAGAAAATACTTTTTCAGTGAATTCCCTTGTCACAGTATTAGGCCTAACAGAATTATTCAAATAGAGTGAGCATAAGAATCTCAAAAACCACAGTGCAAAGAAACCAAACAGCTGTCAGTCACGAGTAGCCAAGATCCATCACTTCTTCCTATTTACTTATAAAGCAGCCAAAAGATGTGCCAAACAGTCAAATGCAGAGTTAAAAAACAAAATGCAAGTAACAGAAAGAAATACAACTAGAGGAGAGAGAGGAAGAAAAAAAAAGTTATGATTAACTGATCTGTTAGTGTTCTACTTCCATCCTACATCATGAACTCTTCAACTAAGTTTCTATGTCCAATATAATGGAGGAAAAACCTCGAGGCGACTGATTACTGAGAAAAGGTGGAGGAAACAAACAAACAAAAAATTATTATTTCTTTTGGGATCTTCTTGCCTGTTTCCCATATGCAAACCCTCACTGCATAACATAGCATGATCTGAATTATACAATTTTAACCTTATGTGTTCTGTTCTATTTGTCTCAGCATACTTACAGAAAATGCACAGAAAATGGAAGAAATGAGCGGTAGCAATGACCTTGGTGGTTTTAAAAATAAGTTTGATCCTGCAGCTGACACACAAATGACAAACTGACAGTGAGAAGCATATGCTGCCTTCATGCGAATTCCATTTATATTGAATATTTTAGCACTAAGAAATTTCAGCCCTCATTCTCTCTAATGTAACACTAATGCAAAAGGATTCCTCTGAGGAAGGTGAGATGTGGTTTGTAGGCCCAGGTGGAAGTATTCCATGTTGTCCTGTTGATCCCTCAGCAATCAGACACAAGGGAGCAGTTAAACTTTTGGCATTACCTCAGTCAGCAAACAATTACCAACAAAGCTAGTAAGTACTGATGGAAAATACACAGTTTCTTCATGCATCCTCCAGTATAAGGAAGGCCTGAACATCTTAGAACTGTTCTGGAAAGTTAGAAATAAATCTATCTGTTTTGTACTCTGTATTTCTCCAGGTGGATACAGTATGTAACACAGTCTTTAATAAGTAAGATCACTGTGACTGAATCTTGCATGTTTATTTTCCTGACTGAATGAGAGGCGTAGACCTTACACCTAGAGTGTTAAGTTTGCTGTGCTGAAGGAAAAATTAGAAGGTAGAAATGATAATTTCAGTGAGGTTTTGCAAGAATAAAATCTAGAGATAATAACAAGTCTGCTGAACACTTTCAGCTTGTATAACTTATAACAGAATGCAATTCCCTCCAGTGCAGACCAGTGAAATGGCCATTTAAAAGGTCACATCTTTAAAGAAAGAAATATAACTGAACTGTATACAGATTTGTACTGAAAATCTGACATTCAGGCATGAAGTTTAGATATAGGTGTAAGGGCAAAACATCAAGGGCTCAAAGGAAAATACAGACATAGTGAGGAAAAAATGGGTGACCCCATGTATCACAAATGGAATAGTTAGTACCTTAGGTAATACTCAAAATTTAGAGGATTTTCTGAAAACCTTCATCACCAAAATGATGGGTACTTCAGGATACAAAACTGATAATCAGTTATTAACCAAAGCTTTACCAAGGTACACACTGCGACCAAGGTACGCACTGTTTTAAAGAGCAATTGAAAGATAAGATATGGCAAACTCAAAGGGACCAGAGCTAAGCCAGACTGTCTGGCAGAGAAGGAATCATTGAGAGCCTGACCATTGAGTAGTCTTTGACACTAAGAATCTACTGCTGTCAACAAGATATTCTGACAAGCGCTGAGGTCGTGCATGGCATGGAAAGGCTGCTTTCATCTACTGAGGCTAGTAGCCACACAATTACTTCTGATAGCTGCTTCTCAGTAATTGTCACAGTTACGGTTTGAAAAAAGGTGTGTCCTAATAAGAGAAGAGTCTGCAAAAATGTCCAACGGGTAAGTGTTGCACCTTCTGGAATTTGCTTCTCAAGCTTCATTTGAAGTACGTCTAATTTTGTGATATTCCAAACATTATATGAAATCTGTAGGGATTTTTTGAAAAGATTAGAAAATATGTTTATTGAGACAAAGGCTTTTTTTTTTTTTTCCAGAAGTGTGTTTGCTTTATTTTTTGCAGCTGAGAGATTGTTATCACTGTACAGTTATTGGTAGCTACTGGTGTTAATTCATGTGTGTGTCAATCCATTATGCTTTTCAGCAGTATTTGAGCAAAAGGCTTTATGATAAATGCTCTTAAAAGCTGAGCAAAATAGATATGCAGTGTGAGAATGGAAATAGAAACAATGGTAGAAAATCTATCATTTCAGCATAGGTCATGTAAAGAAATATATTAATAAATGGGAAGCTTGTGGGTTTTCCACAGGAAATTTCTGAAAGGAATTACAGCAGAGGCCTTGTTCCTCTTAGAGTCCCAGTGCATAGATCAACCTAGTACATTCACAGATCGAACTAACCCAAAAAGGGATGAATAGGAAACTTCAGGACAGTGGAAGAAAGGGAAATTAAATGATATTCTGGAGAAGGAGCATTATAGCAGTCTCTGAAGTAGAAGAAATGTAGAACAGTCACATCATAAATACACAAGCAGCTTATTTAATGTGAAGAAGAGTGTGGGTTTTTTTGTTCCTTCCCCCTGCCCCTCTCTGCTTACAGGAGTGAGGGGAAACTGAGGTAATATAAACAACAGTAGGAAGCTCAAAGAACGTAATGGCTAGTCTGCACTCCTTTTCTGACAACACACATAAACACAAAAAGGAAGTTCAGTGATGGGAACAAAGAGCAGTAGCATTTGGAATAGCAAAAGCAGACCTGATAAATTCTCCTATGAAAATGAATGACAACTGCAAAGCCTGTCTGTGCTTTTGGAATACTTATAGGATCAAAAGGAGCAGTAAAAGCATTTTGGAAAAAAAGAGAAATGTGGCTTGAAGCACAGCAGCAAAATAGTGGCCAGTAGAGACAAAGGCAAAGAGGGCAACACGTCAAAAGCCCTTTTGCCATTCATGTTCTATAGCTTGCTGTCAGAAGTATAAAACAAGACCTTTCAGAAGGGGAAATGATTCAGCAGGATGGCTAACACGAAGTGAAGAGGAAGAAGCCTGCAAGTTGAGACCCTATTATGAAGACTGGGACACTGTAGGCTTTGGAAGGGGATGGTAAGCAGTAAAGGAAGAGTAGAAACTTTCTTCTTTGAGAAGGTTGTCAGCATTTAGCACAAATTGAATAGGATCAAAATCCAGCCTGTAAGTAACCCAACATTCAGTGTGGTCGTGTAGACCCTCTTCTCCATATTCTTTTTGTTTGATCTTGGCTAGCTTTTCACTTAGTGAAGTTGGACATATAGTAGTCACAGACTTGAAAGCACACAAAGGTTGAACTCCTTTCTAGATCAGGTTCAGAAATCTCTCAGCCTTGTGCAGGACTGCAACGTGGAGCTGCAGCTAAGAAAGCTGTGAATACAACTTTACCTGTAAAAAGCTTCTCTAACCTCCAAAGCAGCTCTCTTCTAATGTGCCCTTGACTAACCTGCCCCTAGTCATCTACAGCACTTTTGCAATTTGTCACTTACATCTTCACTTAATTCAACAACTTAGCAACAGTGGCTCAAGTTTTAAGCAAACTACCTGTTATTAGCAAAGAATGTGACACTGGAGAGGAGACCTCACTGACTCAATAACTGCAAAAATGAGTAACTTGGATAAGTGAGAACAGTGTAAACTTTGACAGCTTACTAGGGCTTGCTTCCAGTGGAAATTCAATCCTCAGAAAATGTAAATAAGATCGTTTATTCAAGTTGACTATTAATCAGAAGGTTTCCTGAAAAAGGGTGAATTGTTTCCTTCTGTTATCAGAAAGCTGAAGATATGCAATTCTAAAACTGAAATGTAAACCTAGATTTGTATTTGAAAATTAGGGGCAGAAATTCACACAAATACCAGTTTTGCCAACTCACTTGACATTAGCATTAGTTTATTTCCGTTAAGCCAGCACAACATATCTCAGGCGAGGTTTGAAGGCCCAGTTTGGAGCAATAGGCAGCAGGTGTGTGGGTGGAGGCCCCGCCGATGCTCATCAGGGCAATTAAGTTCCATGGTGCATTCAGGACCTGATGCAGTTCTGCATCAGTTGCACCCAAACCCCATACGGCTGGTTACGTTTTAAATGAAACAGTTGTGATCTAAAAAGTTGCTTTTTTTACTGCTTCCTGCTATTACAGCAACTGCTTACTGAAAAATAGTTTAGCTGGGGAGCAGTAGGGAGTTGCATACACTTCAGCTTCATTTTTTAATTCTTGGAATGAAAGTAAGACATTTTAAAACTTCCAATGTGTAAAACACAAGAATATCATTCACTTCCCAGTGATCAGTGGATGGGACTTGGAAGGGGGTAAAAACAATGAATGCATAACAATTGTTAATTATTTTGTCTATGCCCTCAGTCAATTAAAACAGCTGTTCTTACGCACAGAGGTAGGAAAAAAACCCTGTACATTTATGGTTTTATTGCTTCCTTTAGTAACCAAGATGTACAAGTTTACTAAAGATTTTCCAGTACTTTTCTTCTTTGTCCCTAAGGGACTAACAACATAACAAGAAAGATAACCTCATTGAATGAAAAGCTATGTGTGTATACTTTATAATGCAGCTTTTATAATCCCCCACTTTTTTGCTTTCACTTTATACATATTTTGTACTTACAAACATGCAGTATTAGCATTAGCTATTGCAACTTGTGCTTTGTACAACACATTTAAGTTTGTAGTTCCTTGTTAGAAATACAGTGCACGTGATAAGTCATAAATCCAAGGACTATTTTCATATGAAAATAGAAAAGCCATATAACCATCATTTTCAGGAACATGACACCAGTTCAGTACATATCTCCTGAACCAGTTCATAAGGCATTTGCTTTCAAACCATATTAATTCACTTGATTTATGATCAAAATGGAGTCATGCTAAAGACCACTCGGAGGTCAAAAACAGTATCACAACAGAACACCTTCTCCACTTGCCTCAAAGATGTCTGCCTCAGATTAAAACCCTACAAATATTTTTATTGAAATTCCTTGCACAAAACTTTCATACCTTTTGAACTAAGCGACAAGTTTACTTTTGAAGATCTTTTGTAAAAGGTATCTGTTGTTTGTCTAACCTAGGTTCCCTTGAAGTGGTTCAGTTGTATGTCTTCCTTAAATACAAGACAATGATACAAGGTGCCCTGGAGGACTACAGGTTTTTTACTTCTAGCCTTATATTACCAGAAGGGATAAGGATATCCAAGAAATCTTGAAAGCTGAAAATATGGATAAAAGTATAAGCAAAGTAAGGGTAGATAAAAGTGACTGCAGGCTCCATAATGTTCTAGAAAATACACGTATCATGATGATTTGTTGCTATTTACAATCATGCATTCAGAACTATTAGGTGATTAATATTCACTTGGGATCTAGTGACATTAGAACTACGTCCACAAAGTCATCTTTTTGCTAAAGTTCATATTCTGGAGTATTCTTTTTGCTGTTTTTAAAAAGAAGGATATACTGTTAATAGAGAAGAAGGTATAGGAAAATGACCTAGGCTGTAGCTCTTATCCCTTAAGCTTTTCCACACAATGTCACAGAGGTACACAATGCACAAACTTCTCTTTTATTTGGTACATCTTTCTGGCTACATTTCAAGCAGCAGACTGGCCTATTTATTTTTCTTATTGAGATTTCATTCAAATATTATCCTTAATCACTTTATGTCAACCTGAGTTGTTACAAGTTCATTTACATAAAAGTCATCTCCATAAAACTACACAGAAAATTAAGATTAGTTTGAAGTAGACTGTGCAGGATACAGTCCAGTTGTGTTCTCTCCTCACATAGCAATTTAAAGATCTTGTACACTGTTTTATAGGAAACGTTCTTCAGTATAAGTTTCCAGTGTTAGCATTTCATGAAGAGTAGCTGTACAACAAATATGAAATAAATATCAGTTTTCATATCACGATGATGTAATGAAACAGCTTCTTTTGTTATTTTAAAGGATTTTAAGGTAATTCTTGATTTTGTAAACGCTTTGTTAAACTATCATTCTAATTTTCCTTTCAAAATTAAAAAAAAAATCAGCAAATCAAAGATAACTTTACATGATAAGCTTGTAAGCCATTTGTCTCCTCCTCATATTTATACCTTTCTCTTTTATTGGAACGAATTAAATATTTTTTGAATCAATTAAGTCTTTTCCTTAGCAAATTCAGGAAAAGTTGCTACCTCATCAGAAACCATTAAGAAAAATACAAGGATTACTCAAATAGAAATGAAAAATTCTAATATTTTAAGTTTATATTGTAAACCAAAGACTGCTTATTTTTAAGAAAAGGAACATAACAGGTTTTTTTCTAATAGTTATTTGCTGGTTACCTACTAGTTATCTTTTGGCAGACAAGAGAAATCAATTATTATCAATTATTATCACTTGTAATCATGTTACACAGCAGAAAGACCCCCATCACGCCTTGGTTGTCTGTGTTCTAACCAGGCCCGGTTATTTAAACTTAATGGGGAGAAATCTGAAATCAGTCTCTGAACTGATATTAAGATTGATAACTGTGATGCCATTATGTTTCTTCTAGAGCTTTTTAATTAACAATTAGTGCTTAATTTCAGCAAAGTTAAAATACTGCTCAGCGATGTATTTGATTTACAGCTAAGTAATTATTAGAATGACACAAGAATTAAGAAAGAAATACCCATCTCAATTAGAATCTGTCGAAGTTTTTTTCCCCCATTTATGTTTTTTATCAAAATAATGATTTTTTTGGCTTTGAGAAATAGCATTTTCCAGTAAAAACATTGCAATGATTTTTCAAGCATCTTAACCTAGTGGTGACAGATTGTACAACATAAAAAGTAATTCTATCAGTAAAAAAAACTTTATACACTACACCTACTATTTTCCCTCTTCTAAAGCATCTATCAGTGCTTTTAAAGGTCACATATTTCATGGCCTAATGTGTAGGGGAAAAAAAATAACTCCTCTTAACTTGACAAATTAGCACAAACGCTATAACAGCTTTGTCGTGCATTGGATAATTTCATTTATTATTCTTACTGTGGCATATAATTTGGAATTCATTTTTGTGTACAGAATGACTTCACTCTGCATGATGTTCAAAGTGCAATAATTTAAACAAAACAAATAGGTTAACTAAATAAATGAGGTTTGATGTTTTGTTTCCACTAATTGAAGTATCTTCCTTCTCTTTTCTATGGTACTACTGTGAAGCAAATATGCTGTGATATAAAGATGAAAGCCTATTTCCAATAATGTAAGAAAAATATTTGTGCCCACTTTGAAGCATTTGGTTCTGTGTCTGTATTGTAAACCAGTAAAATAGATGTGTTAGCTGTAGGATAATTTGGTGATGTCAGAAAGGAACAGCAAGGAAAAGATTGAAAAGGGATTTAAAAAGAAAGGAGCAAGTCTAGGGGAAAAAAAAGACAAAGTAAACAATATAAACAAGGATGAAAGAAATACATATGGGAGAAAGGAAGAATGAGAAATATTTTACTGAAAGAAATTACAATGATAGTGTGTGTATTCCAATCAATAAGGATGAAATCATCACACCTAATTTTGGGTATCTATAGCATAGGCCACTATATCTTACTTTATCTTTCAAGGCTCTTTTTCAATGAAGAGAAACAGGCATTTTTAGGGACAGGCTACACTGTTGATTAATTTGGACACATAAATCTTACTCTTATAACCTTCACCTCTCCAGAAATCCAGGGAAGGAATCACTGCTGGAAAGTGAGGGAGACCCTTGACAGTCAGCAGTTAACACTTCGGCAGTTCCTTTTCTTGTAGGTGTTTCCTTTAATTAGCAGTCTCAGTTTAAGGAAAACTGAGTTTAGAAGTTAGAGTTAGTATAGAGTTATATATTTTTCGATGTATTTAAGGAGTTAATGATCATGACAAACGGCATGGCACTTGGCTGAAAAAACAGAAGATAAAACATTTGGAGTCCTGCTTAGGATATTAAGTAAACTATCTTACTGCTGCCAGCCCAGAATGGACCAGGTACCACAGACTAGTTGTGTACTTTTGTATAATAGGTGCTATTTTTTTTGGTTTTTTACTATTTTTTTTCCAATTGCCTATGTACACCTGCCTGAACAACTTTGATATATCTTCCTCAAAATCCAATATAAAAAAACTAGGTGAAATTTCAAATAAAGTATTTTCAATGTTGCCTATGGAAATCATTCTTATTCTTTGATAGAATGGTATCTTGAGTTTTATCTCCCAGGTCTAAACGTGTTCCTTGACCCTGACTCCCGCTTCTATAAAAGCTTTAGTCTTTTGACATTCTCATCCATCAGGCCTTCGGCTCTTCACTGACAAATCAGATACATGAAGATCATGTATGAATGATAACAGCAGTGTAGTATTCCTGATGAAAAAACCGTTGACCTGGACATCAAGTTAAAGAATTTAAGATATTGTTTATTTGATCATATTTATGAGTCATGGTGTCTGCTGCAGATCAAATGATACAGAAAGACAAGTTTCAGAAAGCCATGGCATGCAAAAACTGACCCTTTTAAATGTTTCATTGGCTTGATCTCTTAAAATTTCAATTAATATACTTTACTTACCTGCTGTTAAAATGAATTCAGTATGCTTAAATCTTATTAAAAGCCTGCCATTGAGAAAATGTTTAGTGCAGTCTAGTAGTCAAAAATAAGCAGTGAGGCTAACCAGCTTTCAATGGCTATTTTTAAATAATCTGTCTCTCTTAGCCTGGAGGGTTTAGTGTCAATCTAAGATGTATTACCTGCTTCTTCTCCCTTGGTAAATTTGCCATGATTATTGTTACAGGCCTGTGCAAGGAAGACAGAAAGTTAGTTTCATAAGCATTTTATTTTATAAGCAAAGAGGTCAGAATGTCCTCATCTTAAACTCAGTCAATGCAAACTTATTGCCTAGCATAGACCAATACAGTACAGTTTTCATATCTGATGCATGCTTTTGCTAGTTTAATTTTTCCTTGAGCTTAATCTGGCTGGATGCTTCAAAATGTTTATTTTCTCGTCCTCAATCTGTGGTACTATTCCCTTTTAATGTGAAAAAGAAGGAAGGGCAGATTGAACCTGTTCAAATCAGGCTAGACCTTTAAGATTTGGGGGTTAATTTTAAAATTTCAAACGTAGCATATTGTACTAAAAGTTGGCTTTATCTCATTAGAGAAGAAGTTCATGTCAAATTATACTCTTACTGAATCTTCCCACATTTTAGGAAATCCCCATCAACATTTGTGGTTAACCTATCTTTTAAAAGCAGCTTCAGCAGCTTCCTGTCATACAACAGTGTACCTTAAAGAACTTTTTATATACCTTATACCTTTATATACCTTACCTTTATATACTTTATGTACCTTAAAGAACTTTTTTGAAGTATATTATGAATAGTCATTGTAGTATGAAGGAAAAAGTAAAATGACTTAAATTGCTCAATAAATATATCAGTAAGCTATTTACATAAACTTAAGAACTAATACTATAGCCACGCCATTTACTTTTATGCCACCTAAAATAACCTCTCACATGGTGCCGGGGACTGGAGGGGAGGAAGTTGTCACATTCCAGGACACTCATGAAACTAGCTGAAAGAAGATATAAATATGATTAGGTTTTAATTTTCTATTTGAAAAAAATATTAAGCCCATAATAGCAGGTTTTTGGACCAATTACACAGAAGAGTCAATCATAAAATGGTATTTTACCAAGGGTAACACTTACTACTAGTGTTTTTGGGTCCTAGTGTTAAAGTGGCCAAAAGTCTCCCAAGTTTAGGATGCCTTGTTAGAACAGAGTTAAAGTACATAAATAGATGTCTCAAAAAATTAAAACAACAGCTTTCATTTTAAAAGTGCTGCCAGAAAAAGTGGTAAATAGGATGGTACTAAAGTTCCATATAGCATCTCAGTTGTAAACATACATATCCAGGAAACAGGAGACATTACTCTACAGACTTCAGGCTAATTCACCCTATTGGCTGTAAAAAACTCAGCTTCCAGCTCAGGACTGTTTTCTACCACTAGCATTCTTGATGGATCCGGCTCATGGAACTCAGTAAAGAAAATCTTCTCGAGTTTCATGTCTCTGAAGCTTCTGGACTGATACTCTTTTCATCTCCAGATAAAGGAAAAGGAGGAGTTAAGTAAAGAGAGAGAATTAGCTGTGATTTCAGCAAAAATCTCAAACTATCATCTTTCTTCTTTGTGCTTTACTTAGCATAGGTTTTGCACATCAAATCATGTTCTGTGTATAGTGATGAAATTAAATATTTGGCAGTAAAAAGTGTCTTTAAGTGAACGTTAGGCCAGCTATCCTAAAGACAACCCCAGTATTAGCTTGTCTAAGTTAGCAGCAATCTGCCATAAAGATTAAATAACAAATGCTCTTCTTCACTGCGCTCCTTTACTTTCCCGCATTACAGCTACAGTACTGTCAGGAGAAGAGGGTTGTAAATGTGCTTGCTGGCATTCAGCCACCACAGGAGGTATGCATTTCCATCTGGCAGTGAAGCTATAGGTCTCAGAGGCCATTCAATGTAGGCATAGCTTTACCAGCAAAACCTGGTATGTTTTGGTTATTCTGATCCCCTGCAGAAAACATTTAGGAACTTCTTCACCTGCAAAAGCTAAGCAATCTTCATTCAAAATGATGAGGAAGGCAGGAAGAGAAAGCTTTTTCCCCTCTTCATTTCTCGTGCCCAAAATTGTATTAGTTTTAATGTCACTTCTGTAAGCATAGCTTTTGCTTTTGGCAGATTGCTCTTGAATAACTTACAAATATTGTCCTCAGCTGTCTAACACAAATTTAATCCCCAGTTTTACTCAACTGATTCACCATCAAATGAGACTTAAGTGTGGATTTACGTGAATGGAACAGATCATTATTGCTTTCACCTTAGCCATCTCTAATCTTTGCTTTATGGATAGTCAGTTCATATTCTATCATCAGGAGCACTATCTCATTACTCCTGTGTTTATTTACTGTCTATGCCAGAAACTCTTGCATTCATTTCTAAAATACGTAGAGATGTTTTACTATTCACCTTGTAAAACTTGCCATGCATCTTAGCAGCAGAGGTCTAAAGGGATCTTCCTTTCAGTAAGGTGTAGATAGAAAATGAAGGATTCCCCCTAATTTATCTGCATTCTGTTCTGGAAAGGAAGTTCAGAACTGTTAGCTTTGTTAAAGCTTCACACCAAAACTTGAAGTTGAGTGCATAAGATCCTTTGTTAAAACTACTAAGAATATGAATGCTTGGTTTTGTGTGGACTTATGGTCATCACCCCCCAACCCCCACCTTAATTTACAGTGCAAAAACCTTCACACTCTGAATTGCTGTTTCATAACCAGGTGAAATGAGAGGTTTGTAACTTCATCACTGGTAGCAGAACTAAAACCTATAATTGCTGTGGATATAGATATATTATTCCATGGAGTGGAAAGTGGAAAGAAAAAGCTTTAAATTTGACTGTGTATGTTATGCTTCACTCCCACTGGACACAGTCACAGTAAGCACGCTCAGTCTTCCAAGGGAAATGTTGTTTGTGGAAGTGACCCAGTTTAGCAGACATGAGTAACGAATATGAAGTATTTGAAGGTGTATGTGAAGATGGAAAGGCCAGATGCTAGAAACTAATTTCCAAATGTAAAAAAAAATGTATATATTTATATATTTTCTAGTGCTGTTTGAGCAGCTGGAGAGCTAGCAAGAATTCTTTTCCTTAACTTTACTGAGCTGCAAATAAGACTTGTCCAGGTTTGTCTTGCATTTCTGCTGATCATATCATCTTCTAAGAGAAGTAGCAGGAGATTATATTACCTTCTTTTGCAGACTTTGAAGTAGCTTTCCTAGGTTTCTTACACTATGCAAAAATCAGTTCTAAGAGTCAGTTTAATAAATGTATGCTCTGTTAATAGTAGTGTTCCCTACAGAAACAATGTTTGCTTCTACTTAATTCTGTTACTGAAGAAGTATAGCTGAGCCGTTAACTAATCTGGTATTTTTTTATATGTTTCCACTTTTCATTACCTTTTTTTTTTCTGATTAGTAGAGGTTTTTTTTTTTTTTCTTACTCTTCCGGGAGAGGCCAATGAGGCTATTTAGCTGTTAGTAATCATAAATCTGTGCTGAACTAAATCAATCATATCAAACTCTAACAGAGGCATGACAAGTGTGTGACTACCAAATGTCAGAGCGAGGAGAATTTTTTTTCTTCTAAAGGACAAGTAAAGGCAACTTCCTTTAAGTTCTAGGAAACCGACTACCTAGCAACATACACTTAACAGCACACAACTGAATAATTCTGATTCTAGCTGTTAAAGGGCAATGATACTTATCTAAACATTACTTCATTAAGTCATTGCAATAGCATTCAAAGACTCTCATTTAAGAGGTGCTAATATGTATGGAAAGTGCCAATATAGAAACAAGAGTAAACACTTTATTTTTTTCATTCAGTTGTAAAATATCATTTGTTTGGAATATCAGTGCTATGGTAATAGGAAATGCTTCAAAGCTAACTTGTTTTAATTTCTATACCTGATGATTATCTTCTCTCCTCCCCAATATACTTTGTCTCCCATTTAGAGCAGCCATCTGCTAAAATTAGTGTTGTTATTACTTAATTATGCAGCATTTGAATATATTTTTATCATTATGCCATCTCCCATTAAATATTATGTTTGTGGCTAATGGCATCTTTTTGTTATGTGTCGACAGCTCATTTTGTCAGATTTATTGTGCAATAACTCAATATCTTACTAATAATGTATGTCTACTACTAAGATTAATTATGCTCATAGGAAACTTAGAGAGAAATGCCACTGTTCATAATAGCAAACTCTTAGTTACAGAAATATCCTAATTGTATTTAGTGTCATTAAACTAACCATGAATAAATTACACATTCAGGCTGTATTTAAGTTCAAGTATGGCATGAAATTGGTTCCATATTCTAGCTTGACATGCTTTATACTTACGGAGTTTATGCATGGATCTGTTCTTCTGAAAGCAGCAGTGAGAAAGCACAAATGTTTTTGTGGGATTCCACCTGCAAATATGGGATATTCATCTGCAGCATGAATAAGTTCTTTAACAATGTTCCCTTTCACTCCCTAAACAAAGAATACCTATGTTTCTAATGCATTATATGTCTCTTTCCCCATCATATCCAAGCATCTCTTAAAACTTCTAATACCTTTAAAAATGACAACACATCAGTGAAGTAGGGCACTGCTGTCATCTTTATTTCATGGATAGGGAAGTAGGTCTGCAAAAGTGAAGGATCCCTTGGCTACTGTAACATCTGAATTTTAGGTGTCTGCATCCAGGATGAAAACCAGAACCATGTGCTAATATTTACATATATTTCATAGAGATAAATGTCTTACTATCTGTTTCACAAGAAGTAGAAGGTAGCTGGTGTCGGGATGTTCTCCAAGCCATCATTGTTCAGCCTTCTATACCTACAGCTTGTCAATACGGAAATTTCTGAGGATTCACGAGCTTGCATATCATCATGCATATCACATGCGTCAGTAGGTGCTTTGGGGATATATCTCTGCCGTGCGAGATGCACAGCCTGGGAGTTGTGTGCTATTTTAAGTTCTTGCAGAAAGAACTCACCTGGGCCCATATTTTTTCGGTCATGACAAGGATAGCGTTCCCTCCCTTTTGTTAACAATGTATTGATTAGAGACATGGCCAGGCAGTAGGAGATTCAGATTTAATTTCCTACCTGACTAAAGAGTTTCAATCACATTCTGTTATTTCCCAGGAAAGACCCTTACTTAACAAAGTGTTCTACCCTACTGAAGTTGTGTAACTAGGCAGAAGTGAATGAAAAAAAATTAATTAGGCCAGAGAGAGGTGTGTGAGAGGGAGTTTACAATGCTCTGGAGAGCCAATCTGAACATGCAAAAGGAATTTATGGGATGAACATGAGGAAAGACTTATACAGCTTTCTATTGTGTCAAGTAACCATAGAGGATAAATTCAGAAGTGACATACTGTTCAGGATTTCAGCTCATGACACAGCTTTGTTCTTACAGAAGAAGACACATGTGAACATTTTTCTACCTCTTATGATCCTGCTTGTAATTCTGGGGTGTTCCTAACCATATTGCAACAAAACAGAGCTTTTCTGGATCAGGATGACCAGAGAAAGAAATAGGTTGTCTCCAATTTCTGTATTAGCAATCCTCAGATTTGCTATGCCGACAGGTGGAAACGTATCCTCTTACTTTGGATATTCTGGAAAGGTTTACCCAGTCCAGAGTAGTCAACAAAGTTAAAAAGGTGTTTTGGATGTGATCTTAGTATAACTAGACTAATCATCTCTCTTTCTATTTCTGTCTAGATAATAAGATTACTTCTCATGCGTGGCCAGAGGCTCAGCACTGTGTTCGATCTCTACAGGGAAGAGTCCTGGATTAGTGAAGGATGTTAGCTTTTCTGTCCATTCCTTTTTTTGGATTCTGTGCAGTTCAAATCTTGCTTTCCTCAAAGATTATTGATTCCTGAGGTAGCGCTGATGCTTTTACTCTCCCATTATCATCTACCCTGTCCTCTTTAGATGTTAATATTACTTTGGCAGGCCAGATGCTGCTTGCCGATTTGCTGTTTTTGACAAAACTAGCAGTAAGCTAAGTAAGGCTAAGTAGCAAAGCAATGGTAACCATTGAGAAGTTTAAATATTTCCCCATCCTAAATGAGACAGTGTGTAAACCTCAGGATGAAGCTGTGCTGTACAAGTAGATAGATTTTTCTTTCCTAGTCATGAAAACTAAGACTTTTTTTTTAATACAAATCTATGTAGGGAGTGAATGCATGCAGCTTATTACTAGCTATGGATTGAAACTAGACAGAGTATTAATTGATTTGGCTGCATGCTGGGTTTGGGACTAGCTCCCAATTGCATATTTCAGGAATACTGCGGCAATAATCCATAATGTCCCATCTGGGTTTGGGAGGAAAAAAGAAAAAGATGTAAATGTTTTCAGAAAAATCCCACAATGATCATGATTGGTTCATACCAAAACACTTTTAGCCTTTGATCTTCTGAAGACTTTTTTTTTTTTAGTTTAGTATAAGCTAATCCTCAAAATCAAACTCCTTTTTTTTCCTTTTTTTTAATCAAAAAAACTACAAGATGCTTGTTTATACAGAGCTATATAGTACATTTCTAAGGTAAGTAATCAAAATTCAACTTTCCTTTGAATGGTATAGACTTTGGCAAAACTGACACTTCTGGCAAGTATTTCAATGACAGATTTCTAAGCAACTTTATGAATAGCAAAACCTATAGATTCTAGATTATTAATTTTTACTTCTAATTTTTTAATGATCTCTCTTATCAGTATATGCAGGAGGAGTCATGGACCCAGTAGTCTTAGGCATTACTTGAACAAAGAGATAATTCATGCAGGCATTTTACCATCTAAATGTAAACCACTAACAGATACAGACAGGTACAGATCACACAGGAACAACAAAGAAAAAGTTTTAGTCAGCTCCCTTGTGATTTTAGTACAAAGTTAGCATCACATTGTAGAGGCAAATTCTGAAGATATTTGTGGAGATCCAACATATTTACTGTTCATCCTGCAAGATGGCTTCAAGTTATGGCTGAAGTAATCTAATACTTCTTCCCTGCAAAATGTGCAAAAGGCAGCAGTGCCATTTCTCCCTTTTCCTCTTCATTCCCTCCTTCAGCATCAACTAGTGATTGTGTGATTCTGCCTTCCACTTACGGACTGGGGTCTGTCAGAATCATCGTTGAGCTGGTTGAGTTCACTAATCTGGTGGAAAACTACTCCATGTTGCCAAGTTACTCTTATGTCATTTTAATAAGCTGAAGCAGGTCAATGCAGGTCTGGCTGGTGCAAAAGAGGGAAGGACAATGTGCATCTGTGATCATCCTACCTTTTAGAGTGAAAAAAGTATCAACTCGGCTCGCACTGTAATTTTTAGCGTCATATTTAGTCCCTGTTTCCACTCAACATCTCTCACCTCTTTAAGCCTAGCCTGGAAATGGTTACATTCGTAATGTGGCTTTCTTTTGCAGGCATCACAGAAGATTAAAAACTCCAAGGAGTATTTTCAGTTTCCTCTAAGCACAACCAGGGATCCAAAACTTTCTTTCATGAGTTATTGTATATATCTCACAAAAGAAACCTAGTGTAACTTGTCTTAGTAATATAGCCAGCTATGCCCAAGCATTTCCAAGGAACTAAAAATTATAGGAGAATCTGATATCTGAAAGCAAATGACTTTCTATTTCGTAAAAACACCTTACAGCTTCAAAAATTACTGAACCAACACAATATCACGCACATGAATTCTAAGAACATTCACTGAGCAAGTTCACTTTTACGTTAACAGTTGCTGTAACCTAAACTCTTGCTGTCCCACAGCTTTTCTGATTTTTTTCCCTAACTGAAAAACTGCCCTACACAGTTGTTTCTTGCAGAAAGACACGGAAGGGGAAACCTGAGTAACAATACAGAGCTACTTCTCTTCCTTTGCATTTCTATACCCAGTCTGTCTAGCTTCCTCATAGTAGCTGCAGTTTTGTCATACTTTGAATTAGTTCAAGAAAGACAGTTCAGTTTCATTTTGGAATGAACTTCAGCAGTTTTGATTTTTTCCAGCAATCTTTCTCAGCCTTGAAATAAAAATAACATTCTGTGGTGTGCTGGAATCCATACATACACAAAGAGCACATGAATCTTACGGCACAGTCATGTTCAAACCTCACATTTTAGTTCAACTAAACTAGAAAACAACTGCAAATTTTTCAAGAAAATGGATACTTTATAAACTTTGAAAGTCTTTTGTTATGAAACACATCTTCATAATGCTAGGGGAAATTTTAAATGTTTTTATTTCTATAGGTCTCTAACAGTATGGCTGGTTAATGCTATGATTAGGAAGTAAACTTAATTACAAAAATTGGCTATTATTCCTGCTATATGTGTCCCTAGACATCACATACCCAGGAAGTATCTATGCCAGGGCAACCTACCTTAAAGTCTTTGAAAAGACTCTTCAGCTATTGTGTCTCATCTACACACAGTAGATTTTTCATGATGCTTGACACCTCTAACTGAAATATAATGCTTATAATAAAAACACATACTGATTATTTTCTGTGCTCCTTATTTTGAGTATCATTCTTTATCTTTCAGTAATCCTTGACCATCATTATATGGGAGTTTGAGGGGAAAAATGCACCTGAAACAGCCAGTTAGAACTGTTTTTGAGATACCGGGGGAAAGAGAAATAGTTACGTCTCTTCTCCCTATCAGCCAGGCAATCCAATATAGTTTAGATCTGTCTTTCATCTTTGTACTTACTACTCCAGAGCAACTTTATAAGTTGGAAGTCTTTCTTCAGCTGTTGAATTCATGTTGTAACTAGTCAGATTGAAATTAAATTATTGCAAAATGGGAATGAGTATCTACAAGCCAGTCTGAAAATGAATGGGAAGATTTCCTGGCCTACATTTTATTCCCAAGTTTGACACTGGCCATTCACGTACCAGCATAAGGGATACTAACTTTTGAAATTAAGGTGATAGTGTATAGACTATTCAGGTGATAATCAGGTACTGGCCTACACTGTAGTAGGAAAACTGAAGTGAAATATGCCCAAATGAAATGTGACAATTGGTATAAAATGGACTGCGACAAGGAGAATATAGCTTTCCTGAGGAGACCATAGGGACCCATTGATTCTGGCCTTATTTAGTATCCACATGAACGTCCTGGAAGAGGTAATAAACAGTGTATCACATTTGTCACTATCTTGTCCGGTTGCAGATAATGATGAGGATAGAGGTATATCATAAAGGTAAGATGAGAATAAGCAAGGGAATAACAAGGAGTTACAGCTTGGAAAAAAACTGAATACTGATGGTATTTATGGGAAATGATATGAAATATTTTCCCGCAGAAGGGAAGTCAGGAAGATCACTGCAAATAGTAATGAATTTTAAGGTAGCAGTAGAAAATTTGACAAGGAAAGTTCCACAACCATGGGAAAAAAAATGAAATCTTTATTTTTTACTTCTTGTGGAGATTCATTATCCCATGAAAATATGAAGGTAATAATTTCTTTTGTGAGTTTGATATGATCATACCTACAACTTATGGTTATTTTTTTTGTAAACAAGAGATATTGACAGAAAAGAGTCTAAATGAAATAATAACATATTGTTTAATAAGGCAGCTAGAGGTATTAGCTTATAATGTATTGTTTGGCTGAGCAATGCCTGGAGGCAGAAAAGGGCATGAGAATAGATTTAAAAAAATGAGTAGAAGAACATATATAAAATGGGATAACTAAGAGAAATGATTATAAAAAGTTAAGCACTAGCTAGATATTAGGTAAATCTGTCAGAGATTGAAAGCAACTGGACAGTAAAAAAATTTCTTAAGTGGTGGACTTCCTGTATCCTTAAACATCCTAAATATGTCATGAAAAAAAATCTCCATTGGAATTATGGCATCTAGTATTTTCACTGAGGTCCCTGATTGCTGATGACATGCATCCGTTGCCACAGCTGACTGTGATAGCCATTTTTTTCTACTTACAATTTAAATTAGCATGATGCATAAAACGGTACTGTTAACTGAAAAATGTCATTTCTTAGGAGATATACAATTATCAAAGTTTACTTTAAAGCATGTTTCCACCAGGCAGATCCTGAGCTGAGCTGGAGTTGATGCTCACCATAATCTGATGATGGAGGTGATCATAATGGTCATTAATGTGGGCTTTTAAAATAGTTCAGACATTTTCTTAACCTCTTTAGGTTAGTGAGTGTATATCTCTTCAGCACTACAGTGGCAAAGTCTTTCCTATGTTATTTAGGATATTTGTATACAGTATTTTAATACTACTCACTTTGAAGGTTACTGGTAAAGCAAATGGGCTTGCTTATATTCTAGAAAACTAACCACAAAGCATGCTGAGCATCCTTAACCCCTTATCTGTACAATAGAGTTGTAGCTTCTTGATGCTAGTAATATAGTTAAAATGGTACAACCACTTCTAGAATGCAGACAGCTGTATTTAGTTCACAACTTCTTAGAGAGGAATATTATTTTCTTGTAGAAAAGAAAAACATCACTGGAAATAATTTGTAAATGTGCTTGATGGAGCCAATAATAATGTTTTTAAGCAATAGTTAATGTCAGTGTGGTCCAGGATAAGCCTGGAAGATGGAGAACAGGAACAAATACGGGCAAAATGACTGAATGCTTTACTCTGTGCTTGCTCACAGAGCAGGCTGTAAAAAAGTCAGGTTGATGGTGTGAAAGAGAAAATACTTGCATGTAGAGTGAAGACAGGAAACTGCAGCCAGAGGGGAATAGAAAAGATATGCTGTGGCAGAAAGCAGGAGAGAAATCCCAAAGCGCAGCTCTGGTGGATGGAGAGGAAGCACAGAAATACCTTGACGTAGGAGAGGAGGAGTTTGAATCAGACAAAACTTCTTCCCAGAATATTTATTAAATTAGTTAAAACTACTGATCGTCAGCCACAAGTTCTTGTCACCATGATGTTTTCAGTGTTGCCAAAGCACATACCTTGCACAGGAAAAGAAGATGAGAGGGGTTGATCAAGCTAAGAAAACAGCAATGCTTTTGGAGGGTAAATCATATTACCTTTTTTCCAACAAACAGTAAATTAACTGAAAAGGAAGTTACAGGGAACTATAGCAATATCCATATTCACTTACCATCAGCATTCTCAGAAAAAAGAAAAAGTAAAAATACTAATTTTCACTTCAATTTTTGTAAGTTTTGCTTGAGAATACAGAAATACAGATGTGTTTAATGCTGGCATTTTCCAAAGAAAGTGCTTTGAAAACTTATACAAAGTGAAAAAAGCTTGTTAAAGTTAGGAAATAAAATATTCTGTCTGAAGATAAATAAAATATTTTGGGTTAACTCAAAAATATTTATAATTTTATTTCATGGAAAACAAAAATCTGGACAAAAATACTTTTTCTTTATTTTTCCAGTTAGTCTTCTCTCTTTCCTTTAAGATCGCAAGAACCATTGTGTGTGTCCTTCTGTTAATTATTTACACCTGCATAGCAAACATTTTCAAAATAATCCTTTTAAAGATATCTTCAGTTTTTACTGAAATAAGAGATAGTTGGAACTCTTCAGTTCTTTGGGGTTAGTGTGACTTTCTGACCTTTTGTAGAAGAACCTGTCTGTTATTCAACTCACATATTTCAGAAATAAAGGAAAAACTGGCTGGATCAATCAAGTCCTCAGAGCAGTCCTTAACAATACAAGATTTGATACACTTTGTTTTCAGTGTAGAGTTCACCTAAAGAAACTCATTTCTTCCACAAGAAGAAAGGAGGAAAAAATCCCTTTTTGCAATGTTTAGAGACTGTACTGAATTGAACAGGTGAGCTGAGAACAGGGATGGCACTACTGGCTTGCAATTCTGCCTGTTAAAATCTGATACTATCTTAGTCCTCTGCTTTTACACTTGTTACTCTGCTAAGGAAAGGTCAGGTAATGAAGGAATTTTTTTGCAAGATTCACTAATGATTACAAATATAGCATATGCTTGCCAGGTAGAAAGTGGCAAAGTGGTAGAAAGTGGTAGAAGCTTGCCAGCACTAGAAAAGTTTATTGAAAGAGTTCAGCGTGAACCTTTAAGCTTTGGGACTTGGTAGGAAGTTGGCTCTTTCTTGCAGGCCTTGCAAATGACTGTGGACATACCTACCAGGTGTGCCTGGACGTTTCAGTCCAAACTCTGATAAAACCTTTTTATGCTGACATTATATGTCATGAGCTGCTGTGGAAATTATAGGAAGAGCTCCACAACTTACGGCTGATGGAGCCTTCTGTACATTTGGAAAGATAAAAGGGCTTATTTGTGGCTTGGGGACAGAATTAGGTGAGACTGTCAACAGAGAACTCTGAAAAGCTCTTTTAAAAATCAGGAGTTACGACTCCTCAGATCCTGGCTGGTACTGCTGACTTAGAAACCTGATAAGAATACAGCTTTAACTCCATACTCCCCCAGAGGGACTCCCAAGCGGCTGAAATGAACTAACTAGCTCTTCGCTGACAGCAATTAAATTTCCCACAGATCTGCTTTTCTTTCAGACCAAGTCCTGCATACTGGAGCTTAAATGAATGCAGCTTACATTTATGGAGCACTTTTAAGAAACAAAGAACCCTAAATTTCCTTCTAGGCCTTTTACAGAAATGATTTCAACTGCCACTGAATTGCTAAAAAAACTGAGTTTAAAATACACTTCCAATATATCTGTACTATTCTAGTCGCCTGAAAAGCCTTGTGGTAGGGTTACCCAGTGTATTTGATCTTCTGGTTCTAAAGATCACTTTAATCCATCTATTTAACACGGGGTTCGTTTGTGGCCAAATATAACCCAGTGTCTGGGAACTATTGGCCCAATTTGCAGAGACTTCACAGCTCACAAGCAGTCATTGTCTAACATCCAAAGTGTTACTGTCCCATTTTTGGTTATGTCAAGTTATACCTCCAAGGTGGATATAACAGTGTCTATAGTAGAAACATTCCCTCATGAAGCCACAGTACACATGCTAAAAAGGCTTTTGATTTGCATGAGTAGAAAAAGAATTTTTTAATGGGTTAGTAAAGGTAACAGTGATCACTGAAATTTTTACAGAAGTTCTTCAGTTTTTCCTGACTCTCTGAAGTAAGCATATAAATTGAGAAGATCAGAAAGTAATCCTATCACAATTTCTAAGCAGACACTTTTGAAGCTTTTGTGTTACTAAAGACTGTGAAAACACAGAAAGCAGCAGGGTGATTGCTGCAGAGGTAACAGAAATATACCGTGTTATTACTTGTTATAAATTCATGTGGAACATTGGATTGTTTCAGCAAATGGGATAGGTGTTTTATTTCCCAAAGGTTAAATCATAGCTCTCCATGTCTTAGAAGAATATACATTAGTTTCTCTTGTATTGAAAAAACAAATTAGTTGAAATGTTCAGGTTTTATCTCAGTGGTTAGTGATACTTTAAACCACAGAAATACTGTATTTCTGAGAGTAATTCATTATTACATCATTAATTCATTATTGCACATTACTGAAATGGGAATAAGCCATTTTTTGCTCTCTGTTTTCAAGAAATTAGTGAAATGCTGCTTTGAATGTAGATAACGATTCAATACCTGGAACAACTAATGCTAATATTAATGTAGGAAATGCCATTCCATCTAGAAATTAATGCAAATTAGAGTATTTGGTTCGAGTTGTGTACTCCATTTAATTTCCAGTTCCAAATTTCCAGACTCCAGATTCCGCTTGTACTATAAAGAAGCTATCATTTCATACAGAAGATGGTTTAATAAGAGCATTCGCTTTTCACTCAGTTTTCCATGGGACAGAGGAATTTTAGAGATACTTCATTCCATCTGTCTTAAATTTATGGAATTATAAGGGTAGTTCAAATGTACACTTCAGTGGAAAATTTATATGACAGTAAAATGCTGCTTCTTTTGAATACTTAAACCTTTCTCCCCCTTTTTTAATGTAATTTTCCTTATCTTTCACCCAGAAAGATAATCATGTCATACTTAAGATTAAACCTGGTAGATCTTCAGTAGATCTTTGAGTGCAACTTTTAGAGCTTTTAAACTATCATCTTTGGATCAAGAGGAGAAACTATTTTAAAGGAAATATTAATAGTATTGGGCTAAAGCAAAGCTATGAATAAGACTGATCTATATCTCAGTGATTTTGGGTTTTCAGTTGACCATGGAATTCCTCAATTTTAAAAAATGTTCTGAAAGAAATCTTTTCCAGAGGAATTTTATACCTTGATGTATAAATACTCTTTATTTTATTTTGTTTTTTTAATGATTGTGTAAAATCTCAAATAGAGCATAGTCTTTGTCAAAGAACAGCAAGGGCTGGTGGCTCTTTAAGGGAAGGGAGCCAGGAGCTGAACATGATAATATGGCCAGCAAAGGCAGTGGCCTCACCAGTGAGGGCCCTGTCCCACAGTACATGAGCAAGGCAAGCAGGACAGGTCTGATGACGGTGGGTAGGTCTGGTTCCAGCTCTAACTGAGAGCCCAGATCATGAGAGAAGTCCACAGTGATAAGGTAGGTCCAAGGTGAAGCTGGGAAGTTGAGTCAACAAGTAAGGATCTGATCTGGAGGTAACAACCAAGGTTAGCCACGGTCCAGCGATCACCAGGCAAGTCCGTAGGGATGGGACAGACCCTCAGTCTATGTGGCCAGGGTCTGGATCAACAAGGTACGCGGCCAGGCAGAAGCATGGCTGTGACACAGCCAAAACTGTAGCTCAGGAAGGGGTTAAGTGTGAGAGCCTCACTTTAGAGGCAGATCCCAAGAGAAGGAAAGGCAGTGTGAGGGGAGACGTACTCAGAGCCATGATGGTCTCTACCCTTCAACCAGAGTAAGAAAATTGACTCTGCGTCTGCAAGGAGTCTGAAATTGGAACTGCTGTTTTGAAAAGAGGCTTGAGCAATTGTGTGAGTGGTGGTGCCGCTCTGGTGGCTGTTGCTGTTTTCCCAGATGGAAGGTGTGACCTTACAGAGGCAGAAATGCTGTTTTGCAGTTCAGGAAAGGGTTATTACTTTCCTAGTGGATTTAAGTGCAGCTCTCTGTATCCTACTTTCTACCAGCAGTGAGCTGAAAGTATTTTATTGAATCTGATTCTCTGATAGGTAGCTCTTCTCAGTTTTTGTATAGGAAATCATGGAGCTAAATTCAGAGTTACAGCTACCACAGTTCGGAGTGTTGGAAGATTCATGTTTTTTCATCAATTTAGTTCTTCATTTGTTTAAAAATCAGGACTGGAGTTTATAAGAAAATGGTTTATAGTAAGATAATACACCAGGCCTTGTTGGTTTCCTCTCCAAACTGAAAATAGATCTGCAGGGAAAAGTCAGTAAAATTCTGTATAGCAAAGAGGCAACTCAGAAAATAACATTATCACTTGCTATTAAGGCTCTGCCTAACCCATGGACTACAGAAACTTAGCTGCATCTTGCACCTCTGCATGACACTAATTTGATTTTAGCTATATTTTTAAAATACTCATCTCAATTAAACTGATTTTTATCCTGCCTGACAAAAAACAGAGGGAGCATTGGCAGAAGGAAAGTAACTAGATAGTATCAGAGGTCCCTTATTAAACTTAGTGACACTAATGCTCTCCCACGAGTACAATTAAAGGTACAATGAGATGGGGGGACACTATATACATAAGCAAAGACTTGGCTGATAGGCAATCATTTCAGCAAAATAATGAGAAACCTGTTCCTCTGAGACATGCTGTGGAACTAACAGGCATAATTTTTCATCTTTCTCAGAAATTTTTGCAATACTAATAGACCATACAGGAAAAGAAAATCATTAAATGTCCAGGAATGAATCCTTGCCTATCTAGCAATGCTAAGAACTGCAAGTAATCCTCTTTAACTGTCTCATGTTTATTCTGTTACACTAACAGTCTTGTTAGTATGTTAAATAATCTTAGTATCATTTTATATTCAGTTTATTGTGAAATTGTGAATTTTGGTTTACTTAGTAGAATTTCAAAACCAATCAAAATTATAACATGCATGAGACAATTGCAGGTCTGACACTTTGTTCCAGAAGAGTGCACTTAGAAGAGCTCAGACTAGGGCATGGCTTCTATGTAAACAAATGAGTCTAAAAAAGAATATTAACAAATCATCCATGTCTCTGTTCCCCTCCCATGCTCCTTCCCTTCTTTAAAGTTTTTTTGAGTCTTCTACGTTTTTTATAGATTTGTGCCTGTGTGCATATATATATGTATAAATAATTACAGATAATATAAATAAAAATACTTGTCACTGATTGACTGAGAAAAAACAATTCTTCCATAGCATGATAAAAATTAAGATGTATACTCAAGGCAAAATAATGCTTTCTTTTTATATTTAGACTGGAATTTGTCTCAGGTTACACTAACTAACTCAGCTATGAATGCCTCCTTCAATCCATCCTTAGGCGAAAAAAAAAATCTTACTGACTCTAAATGGATATCTGCTCTCTGATTATTTCATACCTTTCTAAAGCTGCTTAGTGGTTCTAGTGAGTCTAAAGTTTACCCTTCCTCTGCCTCTTCTTTTTTCCCTGTTTTCTTTAAGGAGCATTCAGCCGGTAGAGAAAGGGAAAGCATCTGACTTTCTGCTGGATAGCTCTTATCCCTGTCCTTTCCTTTTTGTCTAGTCTAAGCCTTATGAATTTGCAATGTCAAGAAAATGTCAGGCTGCAAGCAGTCTGAGCAACCTCTGACACTTTTTGATAGAATAGGTCAGCTTTGAGTGAAGGTGGAATACAGTGAGATAGCAACAGACTTAAATTAAACTTTCAAAAAGTACTGCATTTCATATTCCATGTTTGTTTTATGCCCGTTTTCATGCTTCTAATATTTGCTGGCATTAGGCACAGTAAACTAAGTAGTTCTGCAAAAATAGCCAGAATATTAGGTTGTTGTATGATATGTGTGGGATGCATCACCATGTGAAGATCTGTTTGGAATTATGCATGGAATAATCAAATTTGTTCCAGACATAAAGAAAGCAGAAAATTGGTTATGCTTAGTATTTCAATTGTCATTCAGGTGAGTTTTTCCAAGGTGGTATGTATGTATAAATGTTAGTATCTTACCACTTCTAAAAGATACGATAGTCTGTCCCTCCTGTTCTCGTTTCTTACAAACACATACGTATATGCATTTCACGTGAGAGCTCATTTTCAGGAGCCAGATAATCTCAGGAGATTGTTCACTACCTAAGGGTTGTTACAGGCTTTGTAAATTGTGACGGAGCTGGAAGAAAAAGGGAAACATTCCAGTTGGTGGAAGCCAAGGCTTTCTTCAATGGTCTGAGTCCTAGCAGTGCCACAAGCAAAAGCTTCCATATTTTCACAAGCCAGCAATGCCAGATGACAGTACACAAAGAAACTGTGTTTTGAAAATACACTGCTTCCACAGCAAAGAATTCTCATTAACCCCTGCAGGCAGGTTGCAAAAACTGTCATTTCTGACCACTGCTGACTGTACATGTGAACCTTACAAGAAGGCCAGTGTCACCAACTCCAGGATCTGTGACACTTACGAGACCTTCCTATAACAAACTTGTTGTGGTGGCCCTCGATCTCTGGAGCCTGCCTTTTTCAGTAGCACTGAGCTGTTACTTTGTTTTACACTGTCATATGAAATGACAGCCTCAGGAGAGTTATTCAAAACATTTCTAGCAATTTTTCTTTTCCATTGAAAAATCAAAGTTTCCTCAAGATGCATTGCTATTGGCAACTTACCAGTTTTAATGAAGTATGAATTGGCAGAAAGAATGCAAACAAGCAGAGCATAATAAAGCATGCTCTCACAGGAGTTCTGTGAGAGTTTTATTAAACTCCAAGCACCTCTGAGTTTTGGCTTTGAGTAAAGGTATTTCATAATTATTGGGCCAAAGGGGAAAAGGGAAAGAACTAACAAAAAGGTTCATCCTATAACCTGCTACAGTATGTGCAAACATCCTCCCGTTCTACATTAGACAAAGGTAAGAGCTGAACATCAAAATCTTCCCTGCCAGTCAAATGCTTTAATGTGCAGTCCATTTACTCTTTTTATGCTTTGATTGCTCCCGTGCCTTTTTGGGGGATGTGGAGAACAGTCCCACCTTTGTGCACGTTTATACCACTACAGAATAAAAAAGCTACTGTTCAAATCTTAGAACATATTTTTTGGACTCCATTTGTGACTTCATTCCACATTTTCTTCCTTTTTTTTTTTGCTATTCTTGTTCCCTTGTTAGTTCTCTGCATTTTTCATCACGAGCCAGCCTTTCTCCTTTCTCCTCTTCTTGTGTATCTCCATGTTGTGAAGGAAGGAGATGATGAAGCAAGTTCAGCTAAAAACATTGATGTATCCATGTGGGACTTTACAGAAGTTGATGCAATGAGTTTGTGATCTGAGGAAATAAAATTCATCAATTACAATTAAAATACCAAGCAGACAGCGTGCAATAAATTTTTCAATATTATAACTGGAATATGTATTCAAAATTCATAAGCAATTAGGATATCTGTTCCCCTGGATCTGTTTAGCTTTTAACTGTTATAAGATCCATTCAACTCCTTTAAATGAAAAATAGATTATGTAAATATAGTATTTCATTACTGAGACTCACTCTTTTGTGAAATAGTTTTACTTATTTATAAATTATTTTCCTAACTAGAGCTACTTGGAAACACCACTGACATAATGCATGTGTAATAAACATGTACAAATTGCTGACAGTAAACTTGGAGGGAAGATCCAATGTGACTTGTAAAACATTGGGAGGTATAATATTTTGGAACAGTATATTTATCAGTTTTATTTTTAATTGTGGGATTTTATTGTCCCTTGCAATCATTCCAGTCAGGCAGAAACTAGATAGTAGGCCAATTGATCGGTTTATAATGCTAGTCTGAGTAAAGTACAACAGGCTATGAAAATTCTGCTCTACTTAGGAAAACGTTGGAGAGTACGTGTAGCGTCAATCTCTCTCTTACCCTTATTAACCCTAGCTAACTAATTAATTAATAGGCTTGGGGGAAGATTTTTTTGTTTTCCTCCCTTTTCCTTCTCTCCAAACAATCCTACTTTTTTCTTTGTCTGGTAACTCTTCAGCTAGATCACGTCACTGAACCAGCTCCTTGACTAATCACATGAACGTCAGCGCAGGAGAGAATGAGGGTGAAAACTATCAGCTGAAGGAGTCCTGAGATATTGATAGCCGTGATACACTGTGTCTTGAGTTAAAGAGCCTTAAATAGAACTGATCTTTGATGGGAGAAGACTTTTATAAGAAGTCTTCCATCTGAAACTTTCCTCATAGATCAGACAGATTTAATCTTTCTTTTTGATTACCTGTTTATTTCCTCCATTTTTGAGACGTAGTATGGCCATTGTCGTTAATTAAAATGAGCATAATTTAACAATATGAAGTTGCACAGAGGTGAGTGAAGAGATGGGACATCTCAACCAAGTTGATGGCAGAAGGTATAATTGCAAAGGACGGAACTTGTGTTGGTTTAGGCTGCTGTGAAACAATAGTTGCATTTTGCCTATTTGTGAAATCTCTGCTGTTTAGCTAAATTAACAAACATACTAAGGATAGAACTGTGTAGCTCATTGCATTGTACTCATTAAAGCAATCCTGACAGTAGTCAGCACTTAACGTGACAAAGAATTTTGGGCGAGGAAGATGCCAGTGGCTTTCTTCTCAGGTTACTATAACACCATTACATTGCTTTCCTCATTAGGGTCAAATTGGGACAAAATATTGCATTTTACTCAAAGTATTTTTCTTGTAGGTTTTTCACCGTAATAAGAAATAAGACATCGTGACATTCTGGTTTGAGTTAAACTCAAATGTTACTTATCAGTGTTCAAATCAAAAAATCCCCCCACCACTTTCTTTCCTTAGTTTTTATTTCCTCTACATCTTAATTGCAAGTACTTAAAGGTTTGGAAATGTCCCCTAGCTGTTTTACTGCTTCCAAAGGCTATTTTACTGCTCTCTAAGCCTAGTTTCTGTTAAGCAGTCTAGTGACCTCTTCAGCATGCCAGCTTCCTATTTAGATCAGAGGAATTGCTAGCTACCAGTTATGGATTGTAGGAAAACCAAGCTTCTGAAATGTTATGACAGATGCAAAGTATTGTTTCTTTTCATTGTCTTCTATGCTAAATAAAAAATAAACCCTTCTAGAGAGGCATAAAGACAGCTACCAGTGCAGCTGCCTTAGTAACTAGATTTCTTCAACCAAATTCAATAAAGAATGAGTTACTTGAATTCATGTCCCTGCTTTCCACATGGAGATGCCAAAGTCAGGATGAGTGAGTGCGTATTTTAAGAATATGCATTTTGGGGATAAAAATAGCTCTTGCTAGTAACTTTGCAGGTGGATGTGTAGGCAGAACACGAGCAAACAACCATCAATGAAATAAAATCAAGCTGCAGCAGGGCAGGAAGTTTTCAGCTGTCTTAAGGCTTTGTTTGCAGAGAAGTTAGCACTTCCTTTGAATGTAATTATGCTGAATGGCACTCATAGCCATAATCAGAGGAATTTCGGACCCAAAAGTAAATTAAAACCTCAGTAAGGAGCACAAAGGTGTTGCCAAGTACTCTTTTTCAAACATCAGAGGATATGTCTGTGTAAGAGTAACGTGTTCAGCAGTGCTCAGCAATACCATCAGCACCAAACTGCAGAAGACATCAGAGATTGAGAGGTTCCCCTTATTGAGAGGTTTGCTTCTTTGCAAAATTAGAGCTGAGGCAAATGATGCACTTTTGCTCATGACTTCTTCGCTGTCTTGGTTTTTAATACAGCTCCAAAATCTGTTATAGCCTCATCCTCATAATGCTAGATGTCATACTGGATGGCTTAGAGCTAAATCTGGTATGTTGTCAAATGCCTCCCTTTTAAAGGAACAGTCGACTAGTTAATATAGTGGCAGCATCCTCAATTTCCTTCAATTTGCTATGGTTTTCTCCCTATGTCCTTAGCTTGAGAGGGATAGATCTTGGAAACAGAAGAAAAACATAAGAGTAGTCAGAAAGAAGCCAGGGCCTCTATTGAATCAGATGGGTTTTGCCCAAGGTTATTGGTAGGTAAGACTTCCTGGTTTTGGGGTTTCTGACCATTTATTCATGTATATGTTTAAAGAGCACACAATAATGACCAGGTTTAGGTTCTCACAGTAAGATTTGCTTTGCTAACTGACACATGGTACTTTACTTGTGGGTACACCTTTTACTTGTAGATGCAAAGCAATTCCATTCAGCTTCAGGGTAAACAAAGTCATGCTTCCTTGTTTTGCTGCTGGTAAAGTTCCTGCAGTTCAGCTAATGCAGTGACTTCCTTGTGTGCCTGGATCTTCAGCTGGCTGGTTTCTCAACCAAAGAACCTGAAAGGCCCTAGCAGTCAGCTCTACACTGGGACTCAAATTTCTTTCCTGCGGAGAAGAAATAAAAGGGTTTTCTTGTTAGTGCAAGTGAAATCAGTCACCGGGAGAAGACAGACTCAGGAACTCTGGACATCAGTCATCCAAAAACATCTGTTTCTCTCCAGGCTTCTCTCAAATGCTGTATATACAAAAATCTGAAATTCTAAACCAATTGTTGTTATCAGTAACACTGTATAACCACAACTACTGTTTTCTATTAAACAACAAGCTAGTATGCAGAATACTGTGAGAAGTTGCTGTGTTTGTCATTAAGCTTGAAAAAATGTTAGTGACCTTTCTCACTCATATATTATATAAGTCCTTTGAGTTGCCTCTGAGTTTCTTGCCTTTGAAAAACAATTTAAAAATAAATTACTCAAACATCGATAAATAAAAAGGGTTTTAAATGTATTTATTTGAAAAAATTGGGCTGATGGTTACTTGATATATTATTTAAGGATTAAAAATGAGAAATATCGGACCACTGCATTGTCAAACAAAGCTAATTTGCAAAGATATTACAGTGTAGAAAAACAAACTTTTTCTGAAACCAAGAGGACTGTGAGGTGTACAGAAGCTTTCATGACTTTACCCTGCTAGATTTAAGCACAATTTTTTGCAGTTTGGAAATTCTTAAACAGATGCAATTAGTTGTGACAGTACCTTTTTGTTCAGGCTTAAGCCTTGTAAGACTAATACCTTGTATATTCATCTTAAAATTGTAAGGTCTTTTTATTGGGAAATACAGCCTCCAGTAAAGTGGGCATCTTACTCTTATTGAACCTGTACATTCCGGAGTGATATTATTCTAAAACACTCAATTATTACTGTCCTTTTTTCCACTGGAGCAAAGGAATATTGAATATAGAGAAAAGGTATAGATTTGGAGTAATATTTGTTCCTGTAAAAATAACTATTAATCTGACTTTATTTTCATTTAGTGCAGTTTTCTCAAGAATAATTTATTTGGTTTTCTTATTATTCTTTCCTTGGAAAATCTGGGGAAAATCATGGTTTGGAAAGCTTCACCAAGCACAAAGAGAAGTAGGTACTGTCCCTTTAGTAACAGATTGAAATAAATGTGCAAGTTTTACTTCAGCAAACACTTTACTATTGCAGGCAACCCTTACTGAAATCTTTACATGCAGTAACGCCAGTTACCCTCCTTCTTAGAGATCTGTACTGTTGCTTTCAGTCATTTTTGTGATAAAGGACTTTCTCCCACTCGTTCTGTCGTACACAGAACCCTTACGCATAGTCTCATGTGCTTGAAACCCATTTGTTTATACAGCGGAAGGTATGGGTTGAAGGCTAAGCCACAGACTTAAGCAGAATTAAAATGGACATATTTTGCAATGTTGGTTAGGAGGAGCTAGTAGTTCCTCAGTGCTCCCCAGCAGGGTCCATCAAGGAGTTGATAAATTATCTCATAATACCGAAGAAAGTTTTGAGGGTTTTTGTTTGTTTTTGGTTTTGTTTTGTGTGTTGTTTTTTTTTTTCATTTCTGCCGTATGAACTATGATAGATTTTCCCCGTTACCCATGACAGAGCACGCGAACATGGAGGAAGCGTTGACCTAGGCAGGGAGTGCTTACACTCTGGCTTCGTTAACTCAAGTGCCAATTTATGTGGCCTTTGATTTTGGAAGTGTGAGACAGCTTATTTGGTGACAGTATGCTGTGAAGGTGTTCCCATGCTGTACCTTGTTACCTTCAATCCTGATTTGGTTTAATCCATATGAACCAAGGAGTTTTTCCCTGCAATATGTACTTTCAAGAGTCCAATGGGTTATGGAAGAAGAAGCAGTGAAAGGTGCTTTTTCTGAGTGCAGGTATGTATATAAGCAAGATTTCGGGGGCAGGGAGCCTTTAACAGTGTGATTTTTTTTTTTTTTTTGGCTATATCAAATGGGATCAGTGTGTCTTTTACTTTAATAAGAAGGGTCTAAGAATTTATATCCTTTTTCTTTTCTGAAAAACAGGAAACTAAGTCTTTGCATTGTTTTTCTGTGTGTTTATGTATGTATGTCTGTCCAAGAGATGAAATTGTTATGCTGCAACCTGGCATGCAAGGTGCATTAGTTTGGTCCTTCCTTAGTTCCACTTAATGATATGGAGACATGATATCGGTGTTCAGTTTTCTTCATAAAAATGACAAGTATTATTGTTTCATCTGTTTCTCCAATACCTCTTTTCATTCTCAGATGAGTTACTGGAACTTGAGACTATCAATCTGAGTCTCTGAATTTTTTCCGATTCCACATGAAAGCATGCATACTCGACTTCCTTACTGTTATGCAATGGAAAGGGGATTATCTTTCATTGATTTCATTACTCTGCAAACTTTCGCAAAGCAAGACTTGCCACAGTAGCAGTATTTACTAAATCACTTGAATTTCTGAACACTAGTTTATTGCAGTTCTTATGCTGTATCAGCAAAATACAACACCATTTTAAAACCTGACACAAGGGCAATTAGGTGGTGAAACAGTGCTACAAACATATCCATTATATCGTATACAATGAATACTTCAATGCTGTTCAATGTAACCTATTGGTTTTCTGCAGTTAACTAATAAACCCCACACTATTAGTGCCAGGGTAAATTGCTGTTAAATTGCCAGTTCTAACTGCCGTCTGCAAGTCTATCTACCGGGAAGCTTTACTTTATGGAGCCATTTATGCACTGACAGTCTAAGATATGGGCAAAGCCATTCCTGAGTTGTGCAGTATTTTCAAAGTAATAAAATTATGCTAAAATGACTCTGGAGTTTCCTGAAAGTAAGCTAGTCTAGTTTTACTGCTTCTGGGTGTCAGAGTTAAAAATGAATATGTATGGGCTAAAGCAAGCATTTGTTTTATATTTACAATGTTCAGGGATTTTCTGACACTTGAAAGAATAAAAGACCTGTAACTCTTCACATATACAGTGCACTGCTTACCTGATGGTATTCTATGCAGGCATTAATTGTACTCTAATGGCAGTGCACCTTTAAAAAGGCAGAATTATTTATATTGATACTAGAACAATAGTACACATTTCTTTCTAACGATCTGTTAACTGTTTTCCCAGAGATTTTTAAAGGATAGATGCATATGCTCTACAAATTTTTTTAATTATCTAGTTCCATAGTGTCTTTTTGTGGGCATCTTAGAGTAAGGATAGAATCACTTAGTAGCTCTGTGTGCCTTTTTTAAATTTTGGTTGTTGGTTTCCTGAATAATTGCAGTACTGGCAATTACTTAAAAAGAACATGTAAGAGCACTCCGCACAGTGATGGGAATTGATGGGAAACAATTATATAACAAAAACAGTACGTTTCAGTCTCCCAATCTATGATAAATGTTTTTACTTTAAACATAAACAAATACAAGTAGCAGAACACTATAAAGCAGTAACAATTTTTTCTAGAAATGAGTCTATATAAATGTTTAGCTACAGTGCCATGCTTACAACTCAGTAAGTTGATTTTTCAGTACACATTACATGACAAGTGATTATAAACAATAGTTAGCTCTACACAGCCAGCTATGTGCATTGAATCAATACTCACAATGTGACAGTTTAAATAGAAATATTGTTTGTGTAAGCTGAAAGCCAAAGACATTATAAATCCTTTATGAGCATGCAAAGTCTTTTCTATAGAAACTTTCCTAATAACTTTCCTAATACAAAGATTATCATCATCTAAGGGATTTCTTGCTATAATCTGCACCTCTAAAAGGTACCCTTGATTGCAGTGTTGCAACTACAGACACCACAGAGAGGCTGTGTGATTCAAAATCCTGTTTACTTAGCCAACAGGGCCAGGAATTTATATTCACATATCTCAAGAGGGACTCTGCATGGATAGATGTGATGCAAGCAGAGATTAATGGCTATAGGATTCATTCATCCTTTGCAAATATCTGCATCGCATGCAAATGGAAATGAAAATGTCATAGGATAAAGTTTACAGTACTGAAGCTTTAGTAAATAGATGCTCATGCTATTGGAGCATGTTGGGTGAGGGAAGGTAAGAGGCATGATTTATGAAACCTGTTCAGAGATCCAAACGCAAGCACAGGCTTGCCTTCTGTTTAGTAGTTGGTACGCATCCCTGGTGAGTTGTGAAGTTGCCTAGTGTCTTTCACATACTTCTGTTTCAGTTCCGCATTCACATGATAAATTCTCTCTCTCACGTCTTTTTTGAAAGGATCTAAAGGAAGGGCAGATGTGACACTAGCTAGCTCTTCTAAAAACGTTTCACCTTTGGTATATAGAAATCATCAGTTAATTTCAACACGTGTGGACAGTTTATCTGTCTGTTCTTGGGGCAGTCTGAGAATTTCCTGATTTTTATCTTAATAGAAAAAACCCCGTAGTTCAAAATAAATTGAATCATGCACTAGGGCTGAATGGGATGGCAGTTTTAGAAGACATGATTAAAAGACACTGTTTAAGGTGAAGAAAATACGGATGGGGAAATTAATAAGTTCCCTTTAGGTATACATCTTACATTGATTAAAAAACCAAAACAAAAAACCTCTGTTAGCAAATAGGAGAGTGGACATCATGAGCCAGTTGAGAACATTATGAGAATTGAATTAAATTCCTACAAATTGCAGTGAATCCAGAGATACCTCTTTGGGATATTTTGATAGGTATAGTGCCTAGAATAGTACTACCATTCATACGTTACTGTCCATAATCATATTATGGGCAGCAAAGGGAATGACTTAGCTGCAAAATCAGTGATGAGTGGACATGCTGGATAAATGCTTTTGAAATTGCTTCACCTGACTGGTAATCATCATCATCTGCTGTTCACTTTTTGTGTGCCATGCTGTGACCTTTATCAACAAAGGTAAGAGAAGACACCTTCTTACCAAATTACACAAACTTACCCTTACAGCAAGGGCAGGTTGTGGTGTCAGTCTGTGAAACAACTTTGTTGTGAGTGTAATGACATTCTGAGAGTTATGTTAATCTGAATAGCTATGTTAATCTTCAGCTGATAGTGCAGGCAGAGATTCAGAAAATTATGCATATTCCCTGCTGTGGCAGAGCAAAGCATCCTATGCTCCAGCACCCTGTTTGCAACAGTAGCTGGACAGCAGGTTCGTAGGAAAGGATTTAATCCAAGGCAATTGTATTTCTTTTGACTAATCTCTCATATCCTAGTGATACGTCTTAGATGCTTGCAGGTGTGGTACCTTTGTATTTAGTAGTCCTGCCTGAGTTTTATCTCCACTAATTTGTCCAGTCCAGTTGTGAACCAATATTAACTGTCAGCTTCTACTATGTGATGTGGGCATGGAGTTCCACAGCTTAACCACATACTTTGTTTTCTTTGTTTTGAACTGTGACCCTGTTATTACATTAGGTGATGCTTAATATTTGTGTTGGAAAACAGTGAACAACTGATTCATATTCAACCTCTCCATTTTTTCATGATCTTGTATTCCTTTATCATTTCCCACGTAGTCATTTATCTTCTAGGCTCAAGAGACCTAATCTTTTCAGTTCTTCTTTGTATGAACTGTTCATAGCTTTTATCATCTTTGCAGACCTTTAACATACCCTCTTTGAGAAAGACTGAAACTGCATGTACTATTCAAGATTTGATGCCCCATGGATCTATACAGTGATATAATGATATTTTCTTGTATTTTTGCTATTCCTTTTCTAACAATTTCTAATATTCCATGTTTTTACTTCTACTGAACTTAAGCTTTTTGTCCTTTAACCTGCTTATTAAAACACTAAGAACTCTCTCAAATCTAACAATTTGGAAACTGTGAGCATATCATTGCATACATAAAAATTAAGATCGGTTTTTGTACAGGAGTACCTCACTTTATGTATTCATCTACACTGAATTTCAGCTTCCCAGTTTTTGCCCAATTAGTAACATGAGTCTATTCTTTCTGTTCTTTGCAGTCAGCTCTTGCTTCCTCTGTTCTAATTGATTTGTATTATTAACAAACTTGGTTACCTCTCCGACATTTCCTTATCAATGATGAACATAATCCAAAGCACAGATCCCTCCTGGTGACTCCACTGGTGAACTTCCTGCCTCATGGAAAACGACAATTTGTACTGTGGCTTCTATCTTCCAACCAGTGTTTTAGCCCTGTGAAGGCTTCTTATCCCTTGGCTGTTTCATTAAGAATTATTGGTGATCAGTCTTATTGAAAACTTCCTGGAAATCCAAGTAGACTATAACAAATAGATCTCTCTTATTCATGTCTGTACTAACTTCTCCTAGGAGCTCCATCAGGTCTTTGGTGACTTTATGTCTTATTAAAAAAAAAAATGTTATCCCTTTCTCAGTACATCATCTCATTTATCCACTAAATTCTGTTCCTTACTCTAGTTTCTAACTATTTACCTGGTGCAGGCATCATAGTGGTCAGTACTTCCACAGAACTCCTTGGGAAAAGGAGTTAAAGAAAATGGTTTCACCCTAACAACCTTTCAGCCTTCTGGTACTGAAGAGGTTTAAGGCAGGGGTTTTACACCACTTCTTCTAGAAGCGTGATATGGACATATAAACAGGCAGTTGTCATTCCCCACCACTCTGCCCTTTTTCTGTCACCTTTGGGGTTTCTTTCTTCCCTTTTTTTTAATGTCCTTTTTTTACTCCTTTCCATATTTTGCTTATGCTTGTATTATAAGCTCTCCAAAGTAACAAAAGTCCATCTTGATTTGTTGCATATAGTTATACATTGGAAAATAGAAAAAGAAGAATCTGAGCAAAAACATCTACACTCACAACTCTCCCTTAATAAGTAAAATAAGTGTGGAAATGGAAATCAAGGGACCAAGGCTTATGTCCTGGATATAGACCTAACTGGTAAAGCAAAAAGAGTGAAATTCTTCCTACATTTAGGTGTCCCTAGTTTGAAACTGATTCCAATAAGAAATTGCTTTGTTTCTTATAAATGATAGTAAATAAGCTTTTCAATCACAGCTGTCATAGCCACCACCTTGCGGCACCTCAGGATCTAACATGAGAAAATGTTGCCTTCTCTGTACCATTCCAGAAAGATACCCTGAGAAGAGCAACCCACATGGAAGGGTCCTGCTGTTGGCTAAAGCTTAAGACTGTGCGCTGAACACATAAGATTTCATGTCTAACTCCTATCTTCTTACCACCTTTTGACAAGCTTGTCATACTTTCTTTTTTTCCCTATTTCTTCGCATTTTGTTTAATATGGATCTGATACAACCAGTCAAAAACTATTGTGAGTTTGTGACCAGAAAAACACATGGACTGTCTTAAACAGTCTGACACTGATACAATTTTGCTTGTGGCTGCCTCAGTTTGAAGCAGCGAGGTTACAAGCAGGAATAAGTATCACAGACAGCAACTGCCTTTTACTTCTCTGTTTGTTTTATTCTCTCCCCTTTCCTATGTGTGTGTCTTCCTTTGTCTTCAGGGCAGCAGGGTTATTTTTCAGTACAGCTCCAGCTCATCTCAGTTTACTTCTTTGCCTCAAAAAGGGCAGTTCTTTTCATCCTTAGCTCCATCTAAAGCATCGTCAAACTATTTTCCTTGTGCAGTCTCTGAAGTGCGAGGGCAATAAAAGATGTTGTCAAAGTAAAAAATAAATATTTTGTATTTCAAGCTTTAAGTGTTTTTCCCATTTTTCTCTAGAGCTGTACCTCTGACAACTAAGCCGGCTGAGACCTATATTCAAAACTGAGTCTTGTTTAAGAGTTCATTGTTTGTACAGTGACAAGGTTATCGTCACATCTTTATGTGACACCCTAGGCCCAACTATTCCATCAAAACTTACATACCTCCTAACATGCTTCTTACATTCATTCTAACACTCTGGGCAGATATCCTACCTCATTGTCAAGAAACAAATATTTAGAATAACTGCCTTCAGTAGCTGCTGCTGGTTTAGATTAGGCTCTGCCACCCATCTAGAATAGAGACCATGAAAATAGAAGGCAATAGTCTAGATACAAAAATGGCCCTAAATGGCCTAAATTTCATACCCTGAAGCATACTCTGACAGTAAGTTTACTAAGCAGAAAAGTATACACGGATTGCAATCTGACAGCCCTCTCCTTCTAGAACGTGACTGCAGGATGAAGGGAGACTGTCTAGAAAGGCGTCAACAACCTCTACGTTTGCTGGAGAGTATAGCCAGCCTCTACCCTATTTATGCTGTGTACAACCTATATATGTAACAGTGCTGGACCACCATTTTGTGGTTATTGTAGAAAGGACAATGTCTCTCAGTGAACTCGCAACTTAACTTGTAAAAGATGAGTCAAAATCATAGATATAACAAGCAGAAGCAGGAGGAGAGGAAGGATGAAAGAAACCACAGTGAGAACATGGTTTCCGTGCAGCTAGACTTGTTTAAATTCTGAGGTAAATGACAGCTCATGTACCAGAGTGAGTATGAGCAGCTGTTCTGCTAATTGTACTTCTTCCTATGTGTGCTAATGTTAACAGTATTACATCGAAAACACCAGAGGTAGAAGCAGGAATGTCAGGATAAATACTGTTTCAGTGCTTTCTTCCCTTTGCAAGAAAAATCTGCGGTAAATTGTCACAAAGTGTTTGGCCATTTGGTTCAGTGCAGTGAAAAAGGGAGCCAACCCTTGATGATTAATGAAAGCACATGCTATTGTTTTGTTAAATATTTTCTCTCCAGTGTTTTATATGTATTATAGGAATATGAAGAGATTCATATCCTACAGGGATTTTTTTCCTCCTTGCTTGTAATTTTCTCAAACCCTTAGTTGTCTGTATCATCACAGTCCTCCACAAGTATTAAAGTACTTGTTCTCAAATCCCCATGATACAGGAAAATTATTAATCTCTCTTTTATACAGAGTGAACGGATATAGCGAAGGGACAAATGGGCTGCTCAGCATCGGGAAATCTGGAGGTGCAATAAGGAATGCACTCAGGAAACCGTGGTTCTTGAAACTACTACCATGGCTATTTTTTTTTGTTTTGTGTATGATGAATAAGGAAAAAAAAATGGCTGACCTGAGCCAAAGACCTATTTGGTTTCCTTGGCAGTATACAGCAGTACATGCTCAAATAAGATATTTGAAGGCAGCAGGTTGTATTGCATCTCCTGAATACTTTCCCAGCCTTCAGCTGTTCACAGTTCAAGGAATTTTTGAACCTGAGAAGGTGTCTTTTTATCTGATAGTACTTAACGGAATTTTCTTGTAAGAGTTAGTCTGATTAACCTTAGAGCAGTTGCAATATTTTGTAGAAATGAATTACAAATTTAAGTGTGCATTTTGGATCTGGCACCTTTAGTTGTATACAATATTCCCTCGCTCTTGCTTTGTTAAAAACTGTGAGTAGTAATTTCATATTGACCTTCTCCAAGTCAGTTATTTTATTAATAACTAGAATGGCTCCTCGACTGTCTCTTTTCCAAGATAGAGTTCTTGTCTCTGTAATCCTACAGATTACAGATTACGGTTGCTCTTACCTGTTCCTGTTCCAATACCACACTATCTGTCTTGAGAGAGGGGTCTCAGCACTCCATTCAGTACGCGTGATGCAGCCACAGGATGGATTTACGTTGTGTTTTATGCTGTTCTGTGCTCCATTTCTTTCCTAATAATCCCTATCCATCTGCTATTTTCTTAAATAATGCAAATACAGGAGTTGCAAGGAGGCAGTGAAAACTACAGGTCCTATTTTGTCAGGATCCTTTTGTCATCAAAAAAACATTCATGACACTTTGAGGAAGCAACACCCTCTTTTCTTCCTGAAGCACTCTGTAGGAACTGGAATTTTTCATTCACTTTCATGAAAAATGAATGTTTGTTTATTTGGTTTTTTCTAAGTCAGAATAACAACATAGGACATAGTGCAATTTCCCAAGAGCGGGATAACCTCAAAACCTTTTCTTTCTAGAATCTGCCATCCATCCTCCTGGATCGTCAGCAGGGCAAACTGAACACCAACCTGGAGGCTTAGACTAGGCAAGTTTTCAGAGAGAGACAAGGACAGGAAGTTAGACTGGTTTGTGTTAGAAAGCTCCGTTGAAATTGGCTTGTTTTGCTAAAACACTTTCCTTTTTAACATCCAATATTTTCTATAGGTAAATATTTGTAGTGAAAATGCTACATAGTTCTAATTAAGTTTTTACAGAGTTTTTAATAGTATTGAAGTGTATTTTCTAATGCTCTATTTGTTAAGTGAAACTTCCCAATAAGGTATAGCATGCCAGCACTGAGTTCAGAAGTAAGGCCAGAGGCCGTAGCACCTGGCAACCACCTACATTACAACACCAGGAAAAAAAAAAAACCAGCAAAGGCCATGTCACCCTGATGCAGTGCAGGAATGCTCAGGCTAATGCAGAAGAGCTGGTTCTGGAACCAGAGCTGCTCCTAATCAGCTGTTAGCCTGATTGTTGCCCTAAACTATATTTACTGCAAGGTGGTAACTAGTATCTGTGCAGCACATGGTGGTGTGCTACTAGCTAGCTGAAGGTCAGCTGAGGATCTCTGCACTAGGCTGCATCATGTTCCTTTTTAGCTCTCTGAAATTCTAAAAACAAACAGAGGTAAGAACATATGCTGCTACATTCATATAGCTGTTTTTCTTTTCAGTCCTACAACTGTTTTGGAACTCACTTTAATGCTAAAAAGCACTGCCTGTATATCACTATGCTTTCTGAATTTTAGCTCTTTTTTTATCCCCCTTGCACATTCTGCTTTTTGATCTATATGTTCCAGAAAGCTTTTTGATTTTGTTTAACTATTTTGAATTTTTAATTGCAAAGGTAAAGTAATGAGGAAAAAAAAATTATGCCTTTATGTTTGCGTGCCTGACTGAGGAAATTTCTAGTGAAGACAGCAGCATAGTAGAATTAATACTACTACTTCTGCTGCTTGTTCAGTGTGTGCTGATAAAAGGCTCTTTTCCCCCTCATCTGCATCATTTCCTATATTAAATGCGTAACAATGATTGCCTCCTTCAGTTACTGTTTTAAAATCTCTTTGAAATAGTCAGCTGAAAGGTGAAACGGAGGTAGAAAGCATTGATATTATTAGTAATGTTGCAATTATTTCAGTATCACTGCTAGGAAAGAGAGCTTTAAATGATTCTTGTAGTAGGAGTTCTGCAACTGTTCTGGTCTGTGGTAATTGTAGGCCTTTCATGAAATCAACAGAAGAAACAGAAGAATATGCATGATCTACACATCATTTGTGGGAAATGTTGAATTTCTCAAGTACTAGATTACCAAGATGTCACGTACTGTAGTTGCTTTTCTAAACATATTTTTGGTAAGACTTTTAGTTACAAATTATTTGTTTGGCAGCTCATTACTTTCGGATAGTTGATACTAAACTCTGAAGAAATTGATGAACTCATTTTAATACAGAAATGCTGATGTTCTGTGCAATTTTGATTTGCATTCATTTATACATACATACATACAACCTGGTAAATCCTGGTATGGACTAAATTTATCTTATGCTGATTGTTAACTATGATGAGTTTTCATTTTAAGATTCTGTTACACTGTATTTTACACATTTTGCATAAATAAACGTTGTCTAATATAGTCAATATGCGTGACTGATTTTTGCCAAGCAGTGAGTCAGACAGAATATCTAATGAATGTTTTTCCTTATACTGCATCTTGATAAAACCTCTTTCACAATGCAGATCATCAGCCTAGCTGCAATTAGTGATGGGAAATCTGTGAGAACAGCCTTTGTATTACCAAAGCTTTTTGAAATTTGTAAATATTTTTAGGTAGTTGTTAATCTTCCTGGCAAAGATAGGGTAAAAAAACAAACAAACAAAAATTACACATCTCCTGGGGCATTTCAACCTAATCTTCTACTGCAGCCTTCTGCCCAAACTGTATCACTGCATGGAAATATGTTTAATGTTCATATAGTTTGCTGAAGTTCATTATCAGAGGTAACAAATATTGGTACTTGACTGTTATTAGTTAAGGAAAATTCAGGAATCGAGATATTTTTGTAGTCTATCTCAGCTGATAACAGGTGTACAGGACACTATTAGAAGAACATGAAACTTGCAGCAAAGACAGAGTGAAGATGCAAGCCGAATGAGTTACTTAAATTCAAAATTTGGCCAGCCTTGATTTTCTAGAAAACACCTGTGACACTGTGTGAAAGACTGAAGGTCTTTCTTCATAAAACTTGATGAGTTTGCTTATTCTGTTACCAAGATAGCTTTATCGTCCTGTCTGTACTTAATGTTAACCTTGGGCTCTTTCTCTGCTTTGGCAATCGACGTTAATCGCAGCCCAGGTACGCGAGCTTGTTTCAAGTGACCAGTTAAGAATTTAGTTGCAGCAGTACAAAGTTCAGTGCAAGCTTCAGCAGGGCTAGGAGGCTTTCTGGTAAGTAATAGGTGAGTGCAGTTCATATCGTTAAAGGGAGATTAATAAAGAGATAAAAAATTCAAAGGTTTTTGCTCTGTACTGAGAATTCTTTGTAAATCTAACAAAACCATCTTTTGTTTGGTAGAACCACTCAAGACTGTGATGAAAGAAGAGGGAAAGCCTACAACTGTGAAGAGGAGAGTTAGCTAATAATCAAACATATGTGCATTGTCTGTGTGTGTATAGATTTATATGTGTGTGTATATATATAAGAAACAGCTAATTAACTTACTCTTCTACATCCATCTTCCTAATAGTCCTTGGTTATACATACTTAGTTATACTTTCCTTGGGTCCTAGCCAGCCTTGCTCTCCAACAGGTGATGAGTTGTCAGAGAGGCTTTGCTTAATAAAGTCATGACCACATCAGACTACACTTCCCAAAATATGTGCTGCATTGTGAAAGTCAGCCATCTCAACAGTGATAAATTAAGCCCGTCACTTTTCCTGGCTGAAGTGTGTTCTGTCAGACCTCCTACTTTATTCTATGGTCAAAGCACATTTCCATCTATGGAGAAAAATCTGTGGCTGAAATAAATGAACTCAGTGGGAAAAAAAAAATTAATCATAATTAAGTCACAAAATAGAAATTTACTTGGATCCTGTCATCCTGTCAAAAAGCGTAATGAATATAGCCACTCTGTCTATGAAACAGATTGAGGCATTATACTATAAATATTGTGCAAAAAAGTAGAGGTTTTTCCTCTTCTGACAAGGTCATTCTGGGGATAATGTGTTAATCTTATAAGTAGTACTCCCACCCAGGAAGAATCTTTTTAATGGAGTCAGTATAAATAAACTGTGTCTTCAGGTTAGCAGCTTACATTACATTGAACCTAAATACAGTATATTTCACCCTAATTTATCAAATAATTATTTTGGTATGTATTTAAAATGCCAGCTTAGTCTGAGTTGCTGGTATGATTTTGAATCAAGACGAATTGAATTTTACTGTAAATGGAAAAATGAAATCTGCTTTAGAATTAAAACAAACTTCAAATCAACAGAACTTCCCTGGAAATCTATTCCAAGTTTTAAGAAGCTATGATTAGTTGCAAAGCAGTCATGTGAAGGATATTGTAAGCATCATGTCCCACTAATGGTGGGACATCTCTACAAATGTAGGCCCAAGCTATTTTATAATTGCATCTGGGATTGGAATCATATTCCTATGGCTGTGTCTCGGAACAGCATAATAGCTTAAAGCTAAAAATCTTAAAGGAATTTTTTTTCCTCATTTTCGAACCCCAGCCACATTAACAAAAAAGTCATATGATTGGGATATTTTTGATGGTGGAATTATTAAATAGGATAAGATATTTAGATTATAACTAGTAATTTTTTTTCAAAAATTAGATCTAAGATGTTACTTTCTCTCATTGATTAAACTTAGTTATCAAAACTGTGAAATAACGAAAACCTGAAAGGAGTTGTCTGGAATAAGATTGGATACATTGGTACTGGGGAGATATATTCTTATTTAAAATACACTATTTAGATGGAAAATTGAAAAATACTCCTCTGACTTAGTGTAGGTAAAGCTACACCCACAGTAAGCCAATTAGGTTTATTATTTCTTGATGAAGAACTGTAAGCACATGCTGTAACTATGAGTAACTGATATATTTTCCTATTAGTTTAGCTAAAGGTTTGCTAGCGTGATCAAGAAAGTTTCATTAAGCATTTTAATTAACTTGGGATTTTGAAGGATTTGAGGATTTTCAGTATTAGTGTGCTTCTCTGTCCCTGTAGAAACAATATCTTTTACCATGCTCATTCTGCAAAAAAGAAGTAGATTAAATTCCCCTAGAACCTTCTTCTTTGCTTATCATGAGTATTAACATGCTCCATGGAATTTTATGTCTCCATTTCACTTTCAGAAACATGTTGAAAGCAGGTAAGAAAATTAAGGCACTTCAGTGCTTATATGGATGTCTATGCTGCAACGATTACGTACTGATAATACTAATTTATGTTACAGTAGCACCTGGAAGCCCCTACTGAAATTAGTGTCTTATTGTGCTAAGCATGGTACTAACATACAAAAGAGGGTTCTTGCCCTTAGGAGCTTGCAGTCTCAGCATGAAAGACTGACAAAGGCTCCAAGAAATCAGGAATTAGTTAACCAAATTTTACAGATTGAAAACTGTAGTGCAGAGAGATTTAAGGTTTTTTCTTCCTCAACAAAGTTTTTCCATTATGATTTAAAGTATACATTCAAACTGATACAGCTTAACAAGTATAAATTTTCTATGAACAGTCATAATAAAATAAGACTGGCATATTTCAGTCTAGTGCAAGTCATTTGGGAACAGATTTAACTTAGCCCAAATAAGCCACTTTTATTCTGAAAACATAATGCCCGCAGTCATTTGGGTTCACTTAATTTCTGTTCAAATAGTACAATTCTCATGAACACGTTTTCTAAGTTGTATGTAGTCTTATAAGCAATCTGAAGGAACAACTGTGGCTTTGGCCTGGGAAGACCTGCATATAGTTGTCCATTCACTTTCAATATCAAGATAATCAGCTTTCAAGTTTAAATACAAATCTGTTCCTCAGCTGAACCAAAGTATCGAAAAAGCCTGTCCGATGGACTGGCCTGCATGTTGCTTAGAACCTCGTGAGATCTTTCCAAAATGTCACCTGAACTTCTAACTAATTTATTTCAACTTCATATAAACTACGTAGGGGTGAACTCAATAGAATTAGTTTCAGTGGGACTGCTGGCAAAGTAAGATGCAACTTAAACGTGATTAAAGATGTGTTCAAGGTTGATGTTAAAATTTAGAATTAAGCAGAACTTAGAGCTTTCTTTTACGGACTGAATTTAAAGGTTTTTCTTCAGTTCAAAAAAAAAAAGTAACAAGAGTATGTTTCTGAGGGATTAGAAACATCCAAGAAATTCTGTGCATTTATTTGATTTCATGATGCTCTATGTTGTGCAATTGGAGTTCATTTGAATGAGAGATGAGTACTTCAGTTAGAGACCCTGGACTATAAGAAACACTGGGGCAATTTCCTAGAGACTGCAGTTCAGATGAAACAGTGAGCCAAAAAAGGGGGAGAAAATTACATTTAATATAGCATTAACATAAAATTCATTTGCTGTTGTGCCAATGCAAAAATGACCAATTTTCTGAACTAGAAAACTGATAAATATTATTAAAAACAAGATACAGGTCTGACAAATTATAAATGTGTAGAATCTGTGTTTTCCATCAGGGAAACAACCTGTTCAGGTGTCATCAATAGCTGCAAACATTCAAAGCTGCAGAAATTTTCAGAATTTTTGTACCAATTCAGGTCATGATTTGGGCAAAAATAGCACAAAAAAGTTTTTTATTGTAGATTTGGCCATACATTGTACAGTCATTGTACAGTCCAAAGAAACTATGTTAAATCTCAAAAAAGAAAAAAAAAATGTCCAGAATTTGGTAAACTAACCTCAGAACGGTTCGAAGTTTTTTCCATTGCACGCTGTTAACATTTCAGTCCTTCTCCTGAAAACTTTTACTCGCCCATCTCTGGCTCTGTCTGAAGTTTCTTCCCTGGTCTTTTCCTTTCCTTCTCCATTTGCACTGCTCTGGGCCACTCTTCTTTTTTCTGGGTATTTGTTTCCAGTAGGTTAAAGAGAATTCAAAGGAGCAAAATCATTATCGCTCTAAGAGTTTTTGGCTATTTTAAAATATTTTTTTCAGAATGTCCCCCAAAATTCCACCGCAGTAAGGTATATTCAGATGAAAAGCCTCTTTTCACTTGCAAACTTCTTCTTGCACTCTCATTGTCTCCTGTCTCCCAAACTTCCCTCTGTATTTTCCCCTTCACACATCAGTCTTCATGCCATACATTCTAGTTGGAATGATTTCTCTCTTGGGTGACGTATATCCATATGAATTACCTTTGTATTTAGGAACCCTTTTTGTTTCTCTGGTTCAGGAAGGATTCTGATTATAATGACCACCTGTGAGTTGTGTCTGATTATGTGAATGGCTGTATTGTGATGAACAGATAATAAGCATTCTAAAAATGGAAGATTATTCTTTGGTTGATATTTTCTATTTGTTGTAAATCACCATGTGTTCTCCAAATGACTGCTCTGCGCAATTTTGTCTTCAGGTAAAATGCTCAGATAGTTTAATGGGCGCTTCAAAGGAGCCTGGGCTGGAGAATATACCCCCACAGTATTAATAACAGTACTTAATAGGATACAGATAAGTTTTTATATTTCTGCCATCTGCTGTATAGGAGGAGGGAGATTCTGATAAATAAGAAACAATAAATGGATGATAAAGTTTACTAACATGTGCCAGATCTTGCTTAGGAGACTTGTTTAAAACTGCTATTGGATGGAGATTATGCCTTCTTCCCAGTAAAAGTTGTAGACACTGTAGACACCTGTTGTAGACACCTGTATTTGTTATTTTGAGAAAATTACCTCCTATCTCACATATGAAAGTCTGGAAAAGTACATTCTGAGGCTACATAATAGTGCATTTGTATGGAGAGGTGTGGGTTATTTTCTGCAGCTTTTGTAGCAAGTTAAATACACGCAGATGAGAAAATAACAAATGTGCATCTCCCCTCAGTAACACTTTCTTCACTTAGACCATTGTGAGCTACAATACAGCCAACTAACAGAGTCAGCTAAGTGTGCCAGTGCCTTATCTCTCTGCTAAGCTCGTGCAGGATGTTTGATGAAATGCAGTCAGTAGGAAAGAACCGTGAAGATAACAACAAAGTGCTGCCACCCTTTGAGTTTTGCAGACTACCCCCTGTAGGAGAGTGTGAAAACTGAAGAGAGAGTCCTTTTTTCACTTTTTTTTTTTGTTCAAGATACTTTAATCTGCCTGTGAAACAAGGCAGTCTTGTATCTGAATCCAATGTGAAATATTGAACACGGTTTTAAAATGAGGGATTTTTATGCTGTAAAATCCAGAAAACTAAACATAGCTGTACTTTATAAGAATAATATAAAATTAGATTAAAGTTACTAACTACTTCTAAAACACTCTGTAAATGTTTCTTGGCAAACATGCTCATAAAATGGTGCCAGGTGTAAGATGAAAGGCAACCTTACTGCTTTCTTTTGCAGTCAGCGTATAGCTCAACAGCACATGAACATTTTCAAAGAGTATGATTTCCATTTTTTATCACAACAAAACGAAATCTCATAAAAATACATAACAAAGGAAGATGTGCAGAAAAAGCATTATTTAATGTATCAATTACACGAAATGCTGAGTGTGGTTGAGTTAAACTTTTAGAAAGATAAATCACATGTCAGAATGAAGCACGTCTCTGCAATCATTTGCTTTCCTTCAAGCTTCAATTTTGATTTAAAAAAAAATTTAATGATAGTCATCTCTTTGTTAGATGAAGTAAGACATTATTTGTAAATGCATTTTGTGCTGATCTCAATATTAGTACTTGTGGTATATTACAGGATAAAAGAAAAGTGAAGTAGAGGAGAGAAAAGCTATATTATCTGTATTCTCTGCCAAAGCTGCCTTCAGTTGGTGCTGGTGCATACACCATTCTTGCACTGTGTGCTTCTGGTGGGTACAGTTCGTAACAGAAGTGTGATGGAAAATATCGATATCAGCCTTCATTTAAATGATTTTATTTCTGAATAATGGTCAGAGCATATTTAATCATTAAAGGGGAACTATCTAAACCGTATTTCATACTCATGACATGGAAATATGGGCTCTGTTGTGCAAAAGCTATATAAATGTTCTTTGAGTTATTTCAGTTGGATCTGATATAGAAGCTAGGTTGTGTATCAGGACTTGCAGTCACACAGTTAAGCATTAACTTGGCAGGTGGTCCAAGTAAATATCAGGACTTTATTAAATTGCATCTGCACAATAAAGTTGCGTGGAACTAAAAGTCAAATAGAAAGCAAAATAATTGAAGCAGAAATCCAGATGTTCTATATTAGGTTTTTTGAATAATCTAACATTAGTGTTAATATATTCTGCTATACTGTGCTTGCATTGGGTCAAAAATACTATTGGCAAATTATTTGTATTAATATTCCATTCATATATTTCCATTGATGTAAAAGAATGAGATTACCATTGTAGGGAGATATTTAATAATGATGTAAGTAATGAGAAGATTATAAAAATCAAGAAAAAGAATATACAACTGAATATCCAGCAGATGGAGCTTCTTACCTCTCAAATGTTTCATTGATACAGAGTAAATTTAACCTTAAGGTGGCTGTTTAGATGTGGTCAAAAACTAAATGTAGAAGTTACAGTAAAGATTATATGAAAGCCAGCTAAGATAATGACACTACTAAAAAGCTTAAGCTGTTTTTTAAAAGGCCTGTTACATGCTGTCCATACCTTACCAAGGCAGCCAGAAATGCAAAAATAGTATATTGTTTAGAAAATAGTAAGCAAATGGAGGTCAGTATAGTTCCCTCTTTTTTTTGCACATGTAATTTGTACATTCAAAGGCTAAGCAGTAATCCATATTCATTTCTGCAGATTTTAGTACCACAGAGTACCAAGTTGTATTTTGGAGATTTCAGAAAGACATATTGAATGCTGAGTTAAATACAAGTTAGAGAAATGCTTTCACAGACTCCACATATAACTAATTAGCCTTGATTTCTTGTAAGATGCCTGAATATCAAGAAGAGAAAAGAAGCTACATCTACGAATTTTTTATAAAGTATTATAATTTGAAGTTGCATTTTTGAGGAAAACTAGGAAGGAGAAAAGTGGAGAATAGACTAATATGTACTTACTTCAGATTGTAGAATGGTATTAAATTAACGTCTAACATGGTAGTTTTGACGAAGGAAGATATTTACCTTGTTCATGATATACAGCCCCTTTTTCTAGAAAGCTTGGATAGTGGCATTACGATAGAAAGCTTACCTGAAGAAACAAAAATGTTTTTTGAAAGATAGGCTTTTCAAACCAAGAGAAGACAGTTACTGCACCTTCTTATTTATATTCTACTGGCATATTCAATCATTCCCTCTGCAGTATTTTGGATTCAGCTTCTGATATTTGAAAAGATACCTAAAACTCTGCTTGTGTTAACGGAATTCCAATTGGGGTAGGCACAAGACCAAATCCCAGCCTCGCGTGTCTGTGTCAGTCAGGCCTACATATTGGTAGATGCTAAACATCTCTTAAGCAGTACTTGCAGTTCATTAAGAGTGACGGTAACTCAGCAGGCTGTTGCTGTGGTAGAGATCTGTGAAAAGTAAAAGTTAGGTTTTATTTTGGTGGTGACTGATTTGTAAATGAACTAAATAACAAAAGCAGTGAAAAACAATGATGTGGTTTATGTGGCTGCTGTTAAGTTTTGCAGTTAATATTATACCAGTCTGTATGAAATCTGGTACTTTTGGAATGGCACTAAGTACAATTCAAGGTCTAATTATACTAAACCCTGAGTAACTTAGAAATTCTGCATATGCCAGCCAAGCTTTCATTCTGTTATTTTCAAAGAGAAAAGTCACAGTATGGATATAGAGACACATACTAACAACCCAGAATGACAGTGGAGAACTGGAGAGAGGTAGGGTGCATTAGCTTGGGCATAATGTGCTCTTAAATTTTACGGAAAAGAGAGTCAGTCCTGTTCTGATCAGCAGAGTGACTTTCTGACTGTCTGTGCCTGCCAGTGTAGATATGTCCTTAATCGTTTGCGGCTTTTATGCCACATATTGGGTATGTACTTGCTGGGGGCAAGGATGGGATGGCAGTCTAGAGAAGAGAGGACAGTATGGATTTGGAGCTGGGATGATTTATAAATAATTTTAATAACTAATGGCAAATTATCTCTGACTTTACTCTCTCACCCCTCAAAACCGACCTAGTTTTGTGTGAGCACATGCATGCCCTTGCAAGTGCAGAACGCTCTCACCCAGGAGCATGAAACTGGTATAAATTAAAAAATACATTAAAAATATCAGTTTTTATTCAGAGCACTGATTAAGCCTTCATTCTTCCATCTCATAAACATGCTTCTTTTTGCATTAACATACACCTCATCTCTATCACCTTGGTAAACTTAGTTTCCTTCTTTGGATATTTAAATCTCTCACCTACATATAGGAATTGCTCCTCACCTGCAAATCCACATCTCCCTTTAGAGAAAACTGTTCTTTCCTTCTTTAAAGAAAATTTCACTCTTCTGTCTTTTCTTCTTCCTCCTTTCCCCATTCTTTGCTTTCTCCTTAGAGAACTATTTTCTGCTTTGATAGAACTTCCACGCTTCACCAGGTGCTTTCTTTCCTCCCTTCCCTTGGGCAGAGGGGTAGTTTGAGGAAACTTCCTGTGGGTTTCTGTTCTCTGTACGCAGCTAGGAAAATCCCGTTGAGAAATTCTGCTCTTCGAGCTCCACATCAGTGAAGGCTGGGAGCAGATACTAGGAAGACTCTTTGTTCTGGGGCTGCAGGGCTTGGCAATAACAGGACACAAAGGACACTGTAGGAGTTCAGTGTTCAGTAAAGAAAGTAGGGGTGACTGGAGGGGAACATGTTCTGCCTCAGAGTATTTTGAGGTGGGGTAACAGAGGTGCAGATGATAGCGCCAAGCAGCCATGAGCCATCTCCTATCTGATTCCAATTCCTGCATGGACCTTTTCAATGGAGAGTTTGCAGACATCTGCAGAGCAAGTGGCTTTGAAGTTTACGGAGAAGGAGCAGGCTAGAAAGAACAGAGAGCTGAAATTGGCAATTGGAATGGAAGATGCTGTCTGACCCTTCGGGGGTCTTGGAGGCCTCTGCTTTCAGATCATAACAAGAATAATTGTGTGTGAATGAATAGGGGGCAGCTGTATTCCAAAGTGGGAAAATGGGCTCCTAAGGCTCTGCTGAAAGAAAAGGAAAGTGAAAAGGAGGGAATGCTGCTGAGAAAGACTATTTTATGTGCTGTGGAGTTCAGTGCTCTCCTACCAGTTCGGAGTAGGTGATTGTGGCAGGATGACATCTTAAGAGGAGATCAGAGGGCCAACTGAATAGCCACAATCATCTAAGTTTGTGTATAAATACCTTAGTGGCCTGCCAGACACTGGATCTTCAATGGTGGCAATGGCAGAAGTTACTCATACAAAGTTGCTGAATGGAATAATACCAAGTTGCTGAATGGGATAGGATGCTTTCAACAGCTCTCTTAAAACACGCTGAAGGAGACAGAATATGCAAAGTAGACCATGCTAAATTAATATCCTGTTTGCAAAAGGCATCTAAAGATGGATAGAAAGGAGAGTTTGAAGTTAGAGGAACCATTTATTCATATTATTAACTCATAAAACAGCAGAAACACAATTCCGTGGAAAGCGTATGACATTTATTGTTAGTGTTCTGGCTTTGTATAGATCTTCTGTGTTACTTGGTTCAATAATATACAAAATCGTCCTAGGCATTCTGAAAACCGTACAGCAAACCACAAAACAGAAAATCTCGCCCCAGCGGTGTGCGTCCTTCAGACAATATCATTTTATTACCAGCCTCTGAAGAAGAAGATGCAGAAATGGGTCAGCAACTCGTTTAAATTACTCTACAGCACACTCAATAGTGCACTTGGATGAATGAAATGCAATTAACCTGACTGGTAAAGTTAACTGCAGGAGGCCGTTTCTTACATGACAGGAAACTGCACGCTATAGCTAGCTATATTTTAGTGACATAGTGAGCATTAAATAATTTTCATTTTATGGAATGACTCTGCATTTGTTTTTCTGTTTTCTTTTTTTGGAAACCTGCAATTAAAAATATTTAGTTAATTATTTCTTTGGATAAGCATAGGTGATACTTGACTGAAAATAATTCACAGAAAAACAAGCCTGGGAAGATATAAAAGGATCAGAGTAATGCAAATATGGTAGTTAAGGTTTAGTGCAAAAACAATTCAAAGAAAGCAGGGCTGTAATTTAAAATAACATCTCATTAGTTGGTTTAATTACTCACTGCCAGCAGTAATTGATTTTTAAGGCTGGAAACAGAAACACATTGTACTTAGGAAAAAGAAAGTAATTTTACCTCTGGTAAATTGACACAAGATGAAGCGTCCATTGGAACAGTATGAGATTCTGATTAGGTTTCTTAACTGCTTTGGATTATTTGGAAATTAAATTGAAATCAGATAGCTCCAATTTTGATTATACCTTTCAATAACACTTCACTTTTTTCTTATTTGCAGTAAGAATAATTCAAAAGTAGCTATTCTTAAGGCTACTGTTTAGATTTGCAGTTTATGAGGTGGCAACTTCACGCATAGCATACTTCTTTCTCTCCTCACAAATGCTCTGGAAGAGGATTATCATTGATTCTCTGTCATGTGGCTGCGTGTGCCTATAGCGTTCAGTGAGCACGCCACATGGGCCTTGCTGCTTTGTGAGGCAGAACAGAAAGACCGTCCCAGTTCCTCAAATAAGATGAGCGTTCCACCTAGAAAATGAGTAACAATGAGAAAACTGCACTTATTTTTATTATCCCAGTATGAAGTCTATGTTAAATCTTGAATCAGGATTCAATACTAGGAGTGCTTAACTGTCAGAGTAGAGAATGATATGGCTTTTCTAGTCACAACTGCTCCGCAGAAGCATTCAGCTGTCTCCAGTTGTAGACTAGTGCAGTCACACCTTGAGACTGTCTGCTGTGTTTGGACCCATCAAGCTGTGGCATGGTGATGCACTGTTACGCGGTGTTGCAGCCCTTCTGAGCATTAGTAGAAGTAATGTTCTGGGCAACCTTCTTCTGAGCAAAGTGCATGAGCACATTTCTTTTCCTTTGTTTTTGTCACGTAATCACCTGTACTTCAAAATTAAATTTTTAGCGTTAGAGCTGTCAGTAGTTACTCAGTTTATCTAGGCACTGGGAATATTGTGTGGTTCCTCAAGCACTCTGCAGCCTCTGTGCCTTGTAGCAGGTGTAGCAGAGTGAAGTACAGTGGTAATGACGGCATCTCTGCTCCGTCTCCCGCGATTCGTGACTTTCTGAGATGGAGACGTACAAGTAGATTTTTTTTAGAAACATTGAGTTTCACTTTCAAATATCTCTTCACAGGAATGAAGAGAAATTGTCTGTGTAGTGCAGGCAGAAAATAACCTCCTTAATGTTAAAATGAAATCAAAAAAATCCAAAAGCTGTAAATTGATTTTAATCATTTCAGATATATTCCACTCTATTTTTAAAAAGCTTGGGCAGAGTTAAACACCTTATTTTTCAAGTGGTGGGCATGCAAACATGTTCACGCAATCCCATCTCTCTTATAAACAATTCTGAATTGTTTGCTATTATGATACATAAAGTCAGTGTGCCATAAAAAAGCAGCAGTGATTATGTGATCATGCTTTAACTGGCAAATATCCTAATAAATATAGGTATATACTGGAGTTTCTCCTTTACCTTCCAGTTTTTCTGATTTTTTTGTTGGTTCTAGGGGATGATTGATTTAAAAAAAAAAACAAAAAAAAACAAATAACCACCAACCTCCCTCCATCCCCTTAGTGAGAAAGTGTTGTGCATTTGGGCCTGCTGTAGACCTTGTTAAGTTTGTCTCAGAACCAGCTTTATTAGCTGATTGCTCTGTTCTCCTTTTAAAGAAAAGCTTGTCGTTCTTTTCATTCCAGGTGCTGGAGCTCCCATAAGAACAGTGAATGCCAGATAACATGTGAGACCACAAGAATGAACGTAACACACTGTTATTCTCTGATAAGAATCTCCCAGATTGAGATGGGCCATGAAGCAGTGATTTACTAGCTCCAATTAAATTGAATTTCTTAGAGAAGACTATGAAATCTTTAGAGAGGGTTCTCGGAAAATCAGACGTAAAAAGTATAATCGCAGCTTGTCCGGTCCTTTAGTGGTAAGTGGCTTTTTTTTCAGCTGCTGCAATGGCAGCTGGAGTGTCTCGCTGCTGCCATTGACCCTGGTCAGTGCTGTTTATGCTTCCCCTGCACCGGAGAGATTATATTCATTTTCTTATGACTGGTAGCATGAGAGAACTAGGACACTTCTGAAGTCTTCCTGAGTTTTCTCATAAGATAAAGTATCTCTCCTGAGGAGATTTCTTGATCTTCATTTTTCCAGTGCTTTTTGTCTGTCCGTGCTTTTGAAAGTATACCTGGAACTGTAGGAGATTTTACTGAGGAGGCAGGTGTTCAGACTTCACTGATGCTGTTTGGATCTGTAACTAAGTCTTATCTTACTCAGCTGTTTATTGCCTTACTTAGCAGCTGGAGAAGACTAAGGCATTCATATGGTCTGGATGACTCAGGTTTGTAAGGATTCCTGTGCACATTTTATCATTTAGGTTTGCAAATATAGGGTCTTGATAAATATCTAACATTATGCGAAGGGTAGTCAAAATATTCTTCTCAAACATCTTTGACTTAAAATAGCTCTTCTAAAATTGATATGAAGTAGTTCGTTCATTACATTTTGTGTTTCAAAACTGAAAGTGTCTAGGGAAACTTTCGGTACACTAGGATTACATAACTTACCTTTTTTATTTCGTTAGTGGAGTAACTGGCTTGGGACCTTTTGTTTCAATAATCTATCTTTTTTGCACATTCTAAGCTGCTGCAACTGCAACAATAGTTAGTGGAGGACCTCAGTCAGGAGCCCTTAATTTTAATAAGTCAAGCTTTTTCCAGGAGCAGCCTTGACCGTGAATTTAGCTCTACTGATGGCCCCAAAATCTAAAATCTATTGACTTTTACAGAATGTTTCAATGCCAAGCTATTTTTTTATGTCTGCGGTGTGAAGGTGGAGACATTGTTTATTCTGATTCTTCTGATTCAATCTAGGTTGGTAACTGTGGTGATGCTGCCAGTTAAACATTGATTATTTATATAATTATTACCAGAAATGCCTTCGCATGGTAATAAGTACTTAAAAAATGCAGCCTATATAAGCAATAGGATAACAGGACACTTACTTAGTTAAAAGTAGGTTTATTGTTTAAATAACTGACAAAAGTCACCAATATTCCTAAGCTGTGTTTTATAATTTAGATGCAGTTACAGTTTTGGATATGATCTTCCTGGCATGTTTTCCTGAAGCAAAAAAAAAAAAAAAGGTGGGGGGAGAGGAAGGGGGACTATTTATAATTTCTTCCTTGCAGCTTTTAGATTCTCTGAGGCACCTTTATGACCAGTCATGATACCTCCTCATTTCAGAGTTAATGAGGCAAAAAGATGAAAGTTGCTTCAGTTTTTGTTCTTCTGCTTCCACTGTCATGATTGTTCTTCAAGTCTTCTAAATGACTGAATTAAATGAAACATACATTCAGCTGCTGAAGTTGCAAATCAATATTCATATGAAAGCTGACTGCATTTGTACTAATGGCAGCCCATAATATAGTTGCTTATATCTGTGAATTACATGGGCTGCGGAGAGGGAAGCAATGAAAAAATGAGTGACAGACAGATTCTTGTACCCTGGACCTTTCCAGTTAGTGCCTGTGAAACTAAATATATATGTGTGTCTGTATGTGTTTATATAAAGATACATACACACACACTGTAATGAGAGATTTCTTAGATAACATTCCTGCTTCAAGAAAAGGTAATACATTGAAATATTTAGAAGTTGTATTACTCCTTTACCAGTATCTACTGGATAATGCCCTTGTAGATCATTCCAAGACAAAATACATCCCGGGATATTAGTAGAGCACATATTTAGTTTTCCTAATATGTACTTCACTATTTTGCTACCAATTTGAGTGACCTCTGAAACAGATAGGCTGTTTAGAATACTAGAAGCTAGAAAACAAAGAACACATTTTAAGTATCAGAAAGAAAACCAGCTGAGTAGAGTAGAGTGGGAAGAGCATATTTCTTCCTTATCCATCCTCTTTATTTCTGTTAAAGACAAAATATTTATTGTGACCTATATTGCCCTGGATGTCAGTATCATTCTTCCCCTGATTGTGTGTGTGTGTGTGTTCTGTCAGCCCACATGGCACAATTATTCGGAGTAGAAAGAATGAAAGTATCAGTCGTTAACCAAAAATTGGGCTGCACCCTGAAAAATTGTTTTAGAGTGGCACTAGAAAGAAACAGAAACAGTCCTGTTTGGCCTTTGCATAATAGTCTATTTTTATCTAAACTCTGATCTTCAACTTTTTCTACAGCCCATGTGCATGACTGCTTTATTAGATATGTGTAATCCTCCAAGCATAAGATTTCAATGGGGACCACTAACACAGCTAAAACTAAGTATGTATTACATGCCTGACTATTTGAGAGACTTCATTTATCCTTAGCAGTAAAGCCAAATGAGAAAGATATTTTTTTATTGTGAAAGTTCTAAACAAATTCTGCAAAGGAGTTTTGGAGCAGATCCTAAGTGTGCAAATAGACCAAAAAAACCCTAATACCTGTTTCTTCAAGACATTTTGTTAACTTCACATTTCTGCATTTCCCACCCCTTCTGAGCAGAAAGGCTCAGGATAAGTGGTAATAGGAGAAAGATTTCCCAACAACACCCCATGGAAGTTTAGGCCAGAAATTGATTGCATTTCATTTTGGAAGCAGAATGCTCAGAAACAAGCAAGATTAAGTATCAGTGAGAAAGGAGAAAAAGACCTGACAAAGGCTGCACTACAGTTTGTAACATTCATTTAAATTACACCTCCCACCCCCCCCACCCTGGCCCAATCCAAATGGTTGACTCAGTTCTTCAGGACAGCTGGCAACTTGGTCATCCTTTTTCTGCAGCAAGAAGTAACTATGTCACTGATTTTTTCCAAGTGGCCTGGGAAGTCTTCTAGGTAAATATGCCCTATATCTTAAATCAAATTTTTACTCTGAATTTAAAAATAAGAGGCAGATCTGTGTGAACCACTTAAGTCCTATTAAACTGGTTGCAATAGCACACTTTACAGTGTTTCTGAGCTGAATTTTTACTGATATATATGGCCAACCAAATTTTTTGTCTGACTTCAAAAAAATTTGCTTGAAATATTCTCTTTATTTTTTGTGAATCTCAGGGTGATCATAAAATAAGAATTATGAAGCATCGTGCAGGGTGGTACTATGCCTTTTGTAGGATTAAGAGATGTTTGCTTGTGTGCCTGACTATGTGCCTTGGCTCTGGTTAAGCATAAAAATAAGCGTCTCATGGGACAGCAAATATATGATGATATTTTTTTTCTGTCTGCCTTAAAGAAACATAATAAGTCAATTTGCATTTTGAAATCTGCTGAGAGCAACTATGGATCATTAAGTTCTTCTGAATTCCACCTCATGGAGCGTGCAGAGGAGTCCCCTGCAATATCATATGATGACACTTTCATTATCTGAAACTATTTTTGTATGCAGACAAAACTATTTCCTGTAGTATTACTGTCTCACCGTGCACTGTGTGCGTGCAAGACTGATGCACATTGTTTTTCTTGGGCCTTTATGATTTACTACAGGTTGCTCGAGTCATGTGTGTGCGCTCTGGACCTTTGTGGGCTGTATTATTGCTTTGATACTATTAAGTGTGTGAATATGTAAGTATAATTAGGTAACAATTTCTTTATAACTTTCTGTATATTCATGACATGATTGTAGTATGGTAACCTGGATTTAAAAAAATATATATATATTATATTTGCATTTTAAAGTAAGTGACTTAGATAAAGTTTTAAATTAACTCCAGTAATTACTGTATGTTACATATCAGTAAGTTATGTAAGCAATAGCACAATACTGTATGCTTTTAGTATGCTTTCATGTATAGAACTTTATTTGCGGGTTCTGTTTTCCACATCCAGTTTATGACTTTTAGAATGTAGAACAAAATCATTTTATATTTACTCATATTTCCTCTTGATGTCACTAGCAGAAAAAGAAGAGTGCACCTATATCGTACACTCTTCAGTAAGTTGATACTGCAGGTAAAAAAGTCACTTTTCTAGAACTAAGCTCTCGGCACCAGTCTTGTCTGCAATGCAGGACTAAAATCCTACCTACCAGGTTTTAAGCATGGGGATACAGAAAAGAGCATCTTGAGAATCTATTCTCTTGGTAAAATGTTCAAGCCTGGACCCAGAGGGGCTGTTTAAATCAAAAACTAAAATGCATTTGATTTTTTTCTTTTATTTTTCTCTTTCCTAAATAAGAAATATAGGTAACAACACGTCTTTCAAATCTAGTTCTACCTCTTGTTTATTTCAAAGTTTATTTTCAAATGTAATTAGGCATTTAAACATCTTTCTCACTTTATCACTAGTTCTTATTTATTGGTGTGGCTCCAGTTACACATTTAAATCATAGTACTCAGGTGAGTTTTCCTGTTGGCTTCTCTCAGATTAATCTCATAATAAAGATACTCAGCTATTTTTGTGGAATTCACTCTTGTACTTATGAAAAGTTTCCAAATGCTTTCTGTGACTTTGTTTAAAAAAAATGAGATGGGAAAGGGGCACTTTTTCTCTTCAGTATATCAGAAATATCTAAAAATATTTACTGCTTAGAAAAAAATAAGAGATGATAAATCAAACCCTGGGGGGCCAGAGGGAGGGAATTTGGGGGGTTAGCAAAAGCAAGAGGGAATAACTGATATATATATTTATATTAAGTCAGATTCTCTGATTCTTTCTCTTAGGAACCAGCACTATAATTCACAAATAATTTCCAAAAACAATATTAAAAACCTAAATAGTGATCGTACTTTATTCCTTGGGATGCCTTGTAAAATTGGCCTCTGTTTTGTTGGCTATAATACCAGCTCTTAAAAAAAGATCAGTAACAGAAAAGAATTCTCCTTTTTTCCTACTCCCTTTCTCACTGTTGCATTAAAATTGCTTTCCTTGAAAGGAGTTTCCCAAAATGTAAGTCTATCCTGCATTCAGTTTCCCCCTTGTTTGATTTTTTTCAACTCTTTAGCTAGCTTTTTTTTTTTTAACCAAATGCCTATTGATGACTGAGTTAATGACTTTATTTCTTTTTTGTCAAATGTACTTGAGTTTTGCATTTGTTACTAATTAGAGATCAAATGAATCCCATTAAAAGGTTCTTGTAACCTTTCTCTATAATGAGAAAGGGCCAAGAATTTCTCATCTGAAAAGCCTTACAGCTGTCAGCACCTAATGGTTTTGTCAATGTTATCAGGAGTAAATAATAAACATAGAAAATGACTTGACATGAACTTTTGTGAAGGATCTGAAATGAGCTTCAGAACACAGATCAATATATTTCCAAGAGAGTGACTATTTATTGAAGTCACTGAAAGCTTTGGTGAAAGAACAGTAGCATTTTCCTGTTCAATTAGCTTAGATTACTTTCCAAAAATGTGAAATAGATAAATGACAGCTGATGCATAATATCCAACAAATACTCATTCATGGAGTTTGTGCCAGTGCTCTTGTTTTGATGTGTTTCAATGAAACGTATTTCCATTTTCTCTTGTTTAGACAAAGAATATACTTTAAAAACCATATTTTTTTTTAAAAATGCAGTTTAATATTTTCTTACTCATTTTGGTCTATGGTCTTTGCATCTCAATAACCTTACATTTCTAGTTTCTCCAGAAATTGCCACCTCTTCTATATGATATTGTCTGTATTTTATTCAGTTATTTCCACGCATTGGAGTATGATACAGAAAATGAATGCATTTTTGTGAAACCTACCTGCCAGGTAGTAACTGGGCTTGGAACCATTAAAAGAGTTCGAGTTTTATCTTTTGTGGGGGTTTGTTTTCGTTTTTTATTTTCTGCTGTTAATAACATACACATATTACATATAATAACATGTACCTTGACAACTTGAAGCGGTATATCCTTCTAGAGGGACTAAGAATAGCTGTTCCAGTTTCAGAGACAATTAACACACAGAACTTTTGGCCAAATCTGGCTCACAACTTCAGTGGTGATATTGCAGATAATTTTTTTTATTCATTTTCTCCTATTCCCCTTGATCAAAAAAAATAAATGACTTCAGACATGGTTCTTAGAATATGAAATAACATTACAGTTTTCTGTGCATTGCTTTGAAGATTTAAAGTGTTATATAACTGGTGAAACTATAATTATTAAGATGAAACAGGGTTTAAAGGAAATCAACGGCAAAGAAAGATCAAAGAAAAAGTCTGATGTCCTTTATACATTACAGGATCACTTAATCTTGTTTTAAAAACTGTACACACATAATATACATGATATATAAACATACATCTAATTAAAAAGATAGGAATTGCCTAAAAGCAAGAAACAAAACAAGCCTGCTTTATTAGAAAAGTGTTTATAAGTTATTTACAAGTCTACCAAAATTTAATTGTTTGGGGAGGAATACTGAAGGCTGAGTTTCTTCCTCAGGCTAGCTGTTTGGAAAGTTTCTGCAAAATGATCGAAATGTTTCTTCTAATTAGTTTAAGGAAATCACATTATTTTTAATCTTAAAGAAAACCAAGAATACTTTGTTCCATTTTAAAGACCTGCACAGAGATTTGTAGCATGGACATGAAAACGAGCAGCTATCCTGTTCAGCAGCAAGGGGTGAATTCTGCTCTTCTACAAACATTGTATTTAAGTTATTACCTCTGAAAACTGCAGTTTGTGTGTGCCCAGTAGTGGCTTGTGTGCTGTGTGCAGCTCCTATAAAACTCATCTGCAAAAATAAGACAAACAAAAAGATAATACAAAATAAAATTTCCCCAGCAGCTGCACCCCTAAGGAAACTGGGGAAGCAGAAAGGCTGGTGGAGGTGGCCAGCCTGGCACTGAAGCACAAAATAGGAGGATCTTCTTTGGTACTAGCATTTCTTTCAATGGTGCTTGATTAACACAGCAGAGAGAATCTGACTTTCTTAAGGATCAAGGGAAAGAGATTGAAGAGGGGCAATCTCATGCTGATTGGAAAAAAGGGGATACACAGGCAGTCTGTGATGGCTGGATATGGCAGGTGGTGGCTGATAAAGGCAATGGGGATGAGCCAGACCTGAATGTGTTGTACTGGACAGAGGAGGCAGAGCTGAGTTTTCTCAAGCATGAACAAAAGCTAAAAGAGAAAGAGGCACCTATGTAAATAGTGAAGAAAAATATAATTTTGACATTTTCAAACTTGCCTGTGCATTGTTTGCAACCTTGTTGCACCTCCTTTGTGTGCTTATTACTTACTAAATAATACCAAGCTGCGTTGTAATGGATGAAAGAAAGTCATATGTTTATAGACAGTTTTCAAGCTAAATTTCAATGTGTTTTTATACATGCCTACCAGCTTCGGCTCTGAAATATTTTCATTGGAAGCAAAAGAGTACAGTAACATATTTCTGTAATATTTTCTTGAATCTAAGTTTGTGGCTAAATAGCCTTTGTATGCATTTCCTAAACAATGAAGAAAACAAATTATTTTGAGAATGTAACTGTGCAATGACATATATGAGCATGACAGACTCAGCGCACAGGGAGATTTAAACGTAGACACAGTAACATTCACAGAGGCACTATTTTGTATAGGATGCCATCATCCTGACACAGTGAGGAAACAGAGAAATGAAAATACCTCGCTGAATTCTTAGTACAGAAACAAATAAAGATGCTGATGTCTAAAGTATGAAACAATTTTGGTTTAGCCAGAAGAAAACATAAATTCTTGACTCAGTCATAATATTTAGTGTATCCTTGTTTTCCTTGAAATGATGCATAAACAAAGATAATGTGGAGAAGAAAGGAAAATTACAGACTGATTTTTTTTTTTTTGAAAAATAAGTTAAAATAATTTTCATGAAACTATCTTGCTGAATTCTGAGTTTTAAATCACATTACCCAGATTTAGAGAATGCTTTTCTTGCTCATGTGTGATATACTGCCTCAAAGAGAAGTAGTGATTTTATGCAAATAAGAAAAAAAGAGAAGGAAATTACTGAATCCTCTGTTGTTTATAAATATTGTCCATACGAATGTTAAATCACTTATAAAATTTGAGATCTTGAGGCTTTGTTATTCTTTGCACGTTTACTGATATCATATGATTTTAGATGACTGCCCTTTCTAAATTTCAAGAATTTAGACTTTTCTAAACTTATATCTTAAGTTGCTATGACTCTCTTCATTCATTCAGTACTGTTTCTTCCATGCATTTTCAGACCATAAAGGTTTCTTCAAGCCTTTATCCAAATGAAATAAAAGGGAACAATAATATCCAGCCTGCATACTCAGCTGACCAGAAAAGTTCAAATTTTTGATGTTGAGCATCTAATATTTACTGTGAACTCCTCATTTATTTAAAGGCTAAAAAACCCCGAAGATTAATCAAATACTTTGCCAGCTTCAAGGTCGTTTTACTATTTTTATGTTAATAGTATGTATTTCCAGGAATTTGCTGTTCAGTTTTTGTTCTCACCCTGAAAGCTTGCATAGCTCAGAATCCCGAAAAACTGGACATCCCAAAAGAAAATATTAGTAAAATGATGAAAAAAAATCTTTGTGCAAAAGAAGGGAGAACCTATCTGAAGTTATTGAAGGGAATTATCTGTTAGTGATTTATTTCATATTGTCTTTTACAATTCATCATGAACCAAGACTTTTACTTGTGTGCTGTATTCAAAAGCAGGTAAGTTTCCCAGGTTTTAGAGGTTTACGGTAATTGTTTAGTGCAATCTTAACCTGATGACTAATGATGGGGTTAATGGCACAGAAGACAGCTTTACAAAGGCAATCTCCTACCTATCCTCAAATGGCTGTGAGTAGTTTCAATTATAATTCCAGTTAATATTTGCACCTTAGAAAGTTAATGTGTTAAGAATTCCATAGTTAACTCCATGTGTTTTGGTGTGACACAGGGTTACAGATATTCACTATATGTTTCTTCTCTTATATCATGTTTGTTTACACCCTATTTTTGATAAAGAGTAATGAAAACCCTGAAGTCCTCAAAAAAGGGTTAAAATTTTGCCACACAACTAAACAAGCTGTCGTCTCTATATAGAAAATTTTAACTCTATTTTCCTGCTTAATATTGTACAAAGACAGACTATAGTAACGTTTTGACTGAACACAAGAGAAGTTAGTGCTAGGAAACAACCCCACAACCCTAGGGTCGAGGCTAGTAGCAAAGGTCACTGTCTTGCTGGTAGCATTTACCTCATCAGAGCTGCACTTGGGGGTGGGAGGAAGACCACCTCCTTCCAACCCTTCCAAGCCATTTTATCTATAGCAGGAAAGCTTAGTAGGGACTAATTAGATATTCTAAGCTTTAAAAGTAAGTAAAAGGGAACCACAGGCATGCACTTCAGATACACATAGATATGAAGGAGGAAGAGGGAAAAAGTCCTTTTTGAAAGGCTTCAAAGTCACTTGCTATTGGCTTAGAAGATTAACCTGGAGTTTAAATATCTTTAATGAAGAGGATTTTTATTTTCTTTCACACTGATTGAACTTTCTAAAATGTTCTGTATAAGTTAAAGTGCTGCATGGAGGAACTACTGAAATTCACAGATGGCAAAAATCCTTTAAACTTAAAAAACAAAAACCTCCAAACCAAAAAACAATGCTCCATCTGCCCTGAAGGCCTATGAGCACCAAAGATCAGTCAGCTGTGTTACTCCATTACACTGCTTGTTCTGATGGTACCCCCAACATAGCAAGTGACTGTATTTGGTAACACAGTGAATATGAAACGTATTTCCAAATAACATCATAGCTTTGAATTATTTACCTGAGTGAAATGAAATATACCAAAACTAAGTAGGAAAACCCCAGTAATTTGAAATCTCCTCCTCCTAGCATCTTGCCGCCTTTAATACACCCACATACGTACCAATCCATGCATTGCTGTAAAAATCTTACTATAAAGTCCTCCACTCCATTCTCTCTCCTGAGAAAAAATATTAGAGGAAAAAAAAAATCATATATATGTGTATGTGTGTATATATATGCATATATAGAGATATTCACGTTCTACAGTGATAAGCAAAGTGTGACAATTACTGTTTATTGTGCCACCATTAGACCTGTGCACATTTTTTTGATTCATTAGCAGGAAAGAGAAGTAGACAAAATTCCATTTTTAATTTTTAATATATTTCTTAAATCTAATTTTAATTATAGTAGTGGTAGACAGAATTACATATTACTGGAGAGTTTAAGAACATAGCACAAGTTTCTTTTGGACTTCACCGGAATTTTCCACCAAAGTCAAAATTCAACATCCTAGTATTTGTGCTGCTATGGTTTTGAGTTTTTGATAAAATGATTTAGGATAGCCCTAGCAATACTTTCTAAAACCATGCCTTGTGCTTCTCCTGCAAAATCATGATTTCAAAGGTAAAGCTAATCAATTGAACGTTAACTTATATGGGTATATGGTTAGAAAAGTCAGTTCATTAAAATAAACTGTTAAAACTCTGTCTTAAGGTAGGGTTAGGATTTCAAATTACTGAGGTTTTGCTGCTTAGCTTTGCTATATTTCATTTTACTCAGATAAACAAATATCCATAATATACACCTACCTGTCAATGCCTTAATTCAGTCCTACTAAGTACAATAAATACCATTATAGGTAAGCAATTAGTAAGTGCCATAAGCAAAAAACAAATCAAAAAAGACTAACTTAACAATATTTTCTTTTTTACTGTCTTTGATAGCTCTCATTTTTCTATCCTGTAAATTTCTGTAGGACAAGTCAAGGATATCTGTTGACTTTTGGCATAATTTTGCATAAAATTCTAGTGGTCCCATATTCATTTAACATATATGATATTCTGGAAAATAGATTTTGAAGCTGTTATAAAAAACCTGGATATAGTGGGTCAAATCTAGACTCATGTAAAAATAATAGATATATGGTAAAAAGGTGCATTATTTCAGTACTTGCAAGTAGAAGCTTATGATAAGGTATTTTAAATATTAATGCTACTTTGCATGGAAATTGTATTTGCAGTGTAGCATCATGGGAACAATCTCAGGAAACCGTTTTGCCGAGAAGTGGATCATATATTTGTGACCCACGAATTCCCTCAAACTCCGGTTCAGTAATGACATGCCAATGACTTCTAAATATAAGCATGAATAGTTTCAGAGATGTTCTGTGAGATCACTCATGCTTGCATTTACATGCACGTAAGCTCAGCCTAAGCAAAATAGGAAGCACAGAGGACAGATGATGCACTTTTAATTGAGAATGATCTGTGAGCAGTAGAGCAGAAGGACTCACATTGACTTCATTGGTTTGTGAGGGGGTTTTTTTGTTTTTTGTTTTTTTGATTAGACTTCATCAAGCTGTAGAGACAAGAGGAATCTTAGTGTGAAAAAGTATTGTTGTAAACCTTTTTTTTTAATTCAGTAAACTCAGACTTTTTAAACTAGAAAGACAAAACCATTGTTGATATATCTTTCACAGTTGTTCAAACTAGTGAAAGCTACACTGTTCCCTCATGAGAAACTGTACCAAATATATGATTCCTAGACTAATATATCTTATACAGTGACTGCAATGTACCTTCAGCCAATTCATTGTGAAGCGATATTTAACATTTAATCATGCTTTTGTTCCCCAAATAAGCTTAGTTCTAGCTTCAGAGGCTTATCTACTTTGTTTGTAGCCCTGGTAGAGGGCAGAGTAGAGGAGGAGACAACTGGGTATATTTTTGACATCTCCTGTGTATGTTTGATTGATAATGCCTTAAACAGAGTCCCATAAAACAGATATACATGTAGTCTATTTCTCCTGAACTGTAGAAGAAATTTGATTGATCATTACAATTGCAATCTCTTTAACAGTAAAGTTTTCACCAACTTTCTGTTCAGCATTTGCATCATACAGCACCATTACAAGTATGTATGATTTATAATCTACTTTGTCCTTGATCAAATATTAAAAAGGTCCTGAAAAATGCAGTAGTGGTGTAGTCGTCCTTAAATCAAAAAGGCAAGTCAATAGCCATCACAAGTTACTGACGACAGTAAAGAGCAGCTTCCATGCTCTTAGTTTGAGGTGTCCCTTCAATAATATTGAGTGTGCCTTTATTCATTAATTTCTGCCTATCAGCCTGCAAGATACTCTCAGTTATACTTAGTATTTTCGTTGATGGATGTTGCTATGGTGTCATTGTACAGATACCTAAGATCTGAAAGCAAGCTCTAATGTATCATTTCAACTTTCCAAAAGGGCTTATTCACACTGTTTATATTAATGCTAAAATTCTATTTGAAAGCAGTCACTATGCATGCAAAACAGGACAATTTCATAACACACCTACCTCAGCTCAAACGTTCCCATCTAACAAAGCAGTCTTCCTGAATTGATTTACTAATGACTTGTGCAGTTGAATCATTATTAGCTATAAATCATTAGATATTTTTCTTGAAAGCTTATCTGACAAAGCAGCAGCTTGAAGATCTTAGTGTTTGCCACGTCTTTCTCAAAGAACGCCATGAAAGTTAAGCAACTATAAAAGTATTTGAAACATGAAAAGGGAAGTTGGAATCTGCCACTTTTTAGTAGTAACTTGGGTAATGCTTATATAAAACTCACTATGCAAGTTGGTCCATTTATTCGGTGTATATGTTTCAATACCTATGCAATTATTATTTATAAATAATATAAATGCTATTTACATGTAAGCATATATATAATTTATACTATTTATACCTACACAATGAAATATATTCTAGAGAATAATTCAAGTAGGCTATAACTGCATTACTTACCCACTAAGTGTCAGGGCCTGAGTGCATTTTACCATCACCCTGGGGGTTTGGCTGCCTGGGCACAAGGCCAACTTTGATAGAGCAGCTATCTGCCCTTGGAGCTGCACTCAAACTTGGTTCCTACCTGAGCGACCTTGCAGCTGGCCTGTGCTTGGCCATATACCTTCCTCATCCATCCTGACCTGACCTCAGACCTAAATCATTACTGTGAACTTTTCTGGCAATCAGTGGCCTGTTGGCTGACCCTGGTTTCTGCTCTGCTGGGGTATCTTGGGGCTGCGCCCTTGGCAAACAGACATCTACCCTGCCTGCCTTGCCATCACCCTCAGCTGCCGGTTTGCCTTCCCTTACAGAGCAGCCTGTCTTTGCTCGCTCCTGGACAGTAAGTCTCCTATTATATCGTGATAATTTAAGCTCCTAAACTGAGGACAACTCAACCAATTGCAAATATACACACAAAGTGAAATACTTTTTTTTTTTTTCTCTGAAGAAAGGCAGTATTTTTTGCCTCTTCCCAGATTACAAAAGCAAAAAATACAGGGCATGTAACATTAAGCCTTCAACTATTTTATGTGTAACATGTATGAAAACACATGCAAGACATCAGAAGAGAGAGCAATTCAGAAACAATGAGAAAGCTTTAGCATTTAAGTAAAGATCTTGCTGAAGGAGAAAAGTTAAGCACAGAGAAGTAGATTTTTTTCAATATCCATTGCAGAAGTAGGAATATAATGCGGATGTCATGAGGATTAATCCACAACCCAGTTCAATTAGCACTGCAGCCTTCCATTCCTGCTCACGATACGCTTATTGCTCAGTGACATAGGCAGAATGCTACCTTTCCAGGGTTGATAAAGATAGTTGAAATTCTGAAAAATAAAGGAAGAGCAAAAAGAAGCTATGAATTTCAGCTAACATGACTTCACTGCTAAAGTACAGCCAGCTGGAGGTAAGAAAAACCATGCTGAAGATAGGGATAAGACAGTGATTGATATCCTTGTTTGAGAGATGGATGAGATCAGTCTGACAGTTTCTGGCACAAATTGCATTTCCTGCTGTTCAGGCAACTTAATTTCATTTATGTTCATTTATGCCAGCTGGGTATAAATGAACCCCTCTCTCCCCCTTCCCTTTCTCCAGTCCTCTTTCTATGTGCTGTAGTTTCACTTTTTTTCTCCCTAAATAACATCTCTGCCTTTGGAAAAAATGTAATTAATGTACTGTTATTCACTTAATCCATCTGTCTGATGTTTCTTTAGGTTTCCTTTTTGTGTGCTCGGTATGGGAGAGCTTTGTGTTCTTCATTACCATTCTACCTGGAGACATACAATCCAGACCACAGGCCAGGGTCAGTTTATTGACACTGACTTGTGAAATACTTGTCTGTGGTCTTGTTATCTATTTGTTGTTCTTCAGCTTTCAGGCCTGCATTCCCTGACCTGTGAAGTTATATAATCAGATAGCAGTGGGATTGCTACCCTCTATGAGGAACAAATGCAACAAATACACCATCATTAAGATAAATTGTCCTTTTGTGAACGTTTCAAACGATATTTTTCGGTACAAAAAATTAGTTCAATTAGGATTTAGAATGTCATTTAAATACTGGAAATAAATTGATTATTCAGCATTCTTTTGGCAAGAGTACTAAGAGGATTCAGACTTTTCTGCAATTTATGACATTTTTGTTGAAATACCAAAGCAGAAAGAGAATGACAGGAAAAGAAATTAGAAAACATTTTAGAGTGGTAACAGTGAGATTTCTGCTCTCTTTTCTTTCTTTTGTGAGAATTCATGTTGGAATTACACACTTGTAACCTGCTGATAACCCTGCCAACTCTTAGCCATCCTGATATGCCTTCTTAAATTTCATTGGTCCTAAATCTGAGCTGGTCCTCATGCAGAATACAAGCACTAAAAGTATTTTACAGTCCCAACAGTATATAAAAAAAAAAAAAAGGGAAGAAATTAACATTCTCATATATTTCTGAAGCATGCACTTTTTCATACAATTTATTGCACACTGAGTATATGCACATGTGTGAATTTATGTAAGCATATGCCTGTGTGACTGTTACAATGGTTGCTGATCAAGTTGTTACATATAAAAATATCTTCCAGGATTAGCCCTGGAGTAATGGGATCCTAGAATTATATTAATTTTACATTTGAAAAAGGAGAATAAATGTCTTTGAAGCACAGCCTAGACAGTTTTAGCTTCTCTTAGGGTAGAGGAGTAGATGAAGGACTAGGAGGTGCCTCCCAGATTACACTTCTATGATACACCAAGTGCATGAAATATGGCAACTTATTTTGAAAGCATACCAGAGAAATTTACACTTCCAAAGTCAGATCAAAGTCAGCCCTTCTTTGTGAAGGGCTCTGTACTTTTGTAGGGTCGGTAACCACAAAAAATGGGCACGCGAGGTCTGTCCACACCTACTTCTCCATACACATGAAAGTTTGGGCAAAGGAGAGGAGGGAAGCAAGAAATTGAGTGAATGCTTCCTTTCTTCTTACTTCTCAATCAACACAGTTGCTTAGGCCAATAGAATGCCTTATTTAGCCATTATTATTTGCAATTATGGAAGAAGTAGGAGAGAACTGAGACCAAACAGCAACTCTGATCCACAATGGCGAATGCATATGATAGGGGCTTATCCCTCCCCTTGACTGCACTCCTGTTGAAGCTGCTATATGTTCTTTCATTCCTTCACTTACTGCTGGGGAGGCTTTGGAAACAAAATAAACTACTGCTACAGGTTTGATACAAATGTAAAATTAGAGCAACTCTAAAGGTTAAAATTCTCATTGTAGAACATAACCTTATTGGACAAATGCATTAGGGAGGTAATACAAAAAGAATTCCTACTCCTTTCTCAGAGAACAATAAATAACACATGATTCAATAGGCTAGGCCTTTATTGCATTATGAATCTGTGAGACATATTAGTTTTCCAGCACACATTAAATTCAGTGTGGGATGTTCACGTTATGAAATTGCCTATCTGGAAAACATCTCCATTGCAAAGTTACAGTGCCAGCTTTGATGGCTGCCTGCAGACATTCTAAAATATGCTGTTGCCCACCTCAATCCCCACTATCCCAGATTTCCTTTAAAATTACTAATAGGTTACTTCCTGCTTTTTAAGTGAAGAAAAGTAGGTTCTTTCCCCTTTCTTTCCTTGTCTTTGAACTGCAGGAAGACGTTGAAACACTGAGTGAAAGTAATCAGTGAAGATTTTAGCAAGTGTGCACTTGAATATCTTCAGAATAAGAGTAGTATACAAGATGCTTGGCTTTCAAGGAATATCGATTTATATATGCCATAGCATACAATAAATCAGTAGTAACATTTTAAAAAGTTGGCTTCTCTAGTTGAAAGTTGAAGCTTGTTAGTTGATGAGGCCTCCTGCTGGACTCCTTAGAGGAGATGTCATCCCTGTTTTCGTGAGGTGACCCAATTCATTGTTCCAGAATAAGTTACTTGAGAGAAGTTTGAAATCTTATCTTTCAGAAATAACTGAAAATTAAAATACTCCTCAGCTACTCACAAAAAGAAAAGCTTCTCACCTGGAAGTGAAGCGTTCATTGATAAACAACATATTAGAATTCTGAAATGCCATAGTATGAGAAAGGATTTCATCGTTATGGTGCTTTATTTCACTGTCCAGGTTAGTCTTGCTAAACATCTTCTATAGCTTCAATTTTTAATAAAATGATCAAATTACTGGCAGCTTTAGATGTCCAGAAAACAGCAATTGTAGAACCTATAGTGAAAAAAGAAGGAAAAAGTCAACAACAGGTGAGTATAAGCTTATTAATATAATCTCAGCATTATACAAGATCCTGGAATATATTTGGATGGAATGAATAACAATGAGAAAGCAAACGATAAATAAGTTAGAATATAACAAGTGTACACACCAAAACTGAAATGTTCTAGATTACTCTTATATCACTAACAACAAGTTTTCTGAGGTAAATAAAGCAGGTCTAATATATTTCAGTAAAGCATTTTGTTATGGCTTCATACGTAAATTATTTAAGATGAAAGAGATAGTGTTTAATACAAGACTTGTAGGTGAATAATGAGTTGGTAACAACCAAATGTGTAGAAAGGGAAAGGATCAGATGAAGGACATTAGCGAAACTTTAAGAAGCTAATTTAGTATTTTCATTAATGGCTTTATCGCAAAATATAGTATTGCACTAAATGTGTTGACAGCTGCAAGCAGAATGCCCTGTTACAGGGAAGGATCAGAAACTTGCAAAGGACAACCCGTTTTATCCCCAGCCTATTTTGAAGACTAGAGCACTGGAAAAGAGGTATAATGCAACTGACCAATAGAGGTTTTTTCCTGTTTTAGTTCTCGATTTAAAAAATAAAAATTTTGATATGTAATAAATACATGGATAGAATAACATTGGTGTTGGTGACAGTGGGTTTTTGTTTGTTTGTTTTTAACTCTGGTGAGCCTAAGAAAATAAAAGAAAAACTGACACAGAAAATATTATCAAGACCGTCATTGGCCTGTTTTGAATCAGTATGCAAAAGATAGACTCTTAAAGGATTATACTGTAAATGAATTGGGCCCAATGGTTTGATGCCCTTGTTCATAATTTCCAGTTTTACTGGGACATGACTAAGCATTGGCTTTCAGGGGAAAAAGAGAATAATAAATGAATGACAGGTGAATTTGTTTTCTATGTCACTGAAAGTCATTACCAGCACTGCTGATTATGCCTCAGCACAATGAGAAAATGGGGAAGAATTTCTGATGGCCTAATCTTCTTTGCAAAGCTTAAAATTCGGGATAGCAAGTAGGACAGGTTGTCAATTGCTTCATTTACTATATTTCAGTTGAGAATTAGGACTGTGAGATTTGTTTTGCTAACCTTATATTATGTCCTTCACAAATGACTGTCCATTGAATTCAGGAGGTAATTTTACAAAGATGTTCACATACCTAAATTGTTTGCAGGTCCAGGATCTAAAGTAATGATAATAGGCTATAAGTGCTGATTTTATCACTCCTATTTTATCTGATATACAAGTAGGCTGAAAGAATGACACATTGCCAACATTTCTGTGAAACTTTTCCTCCATCATGTGGTACTATAAATTAAAAGACAGGGCGTTCGTATGGGTGGGCTTGTCAAAAGGCTTTTCCACTCCAAGGAATTCTGAAATATGGCATCAGGAAGATTCATTTGATGATGCATCTCAGTGATAGTTTTGGAAACACATTTCATGTTTAAAATCAAAACGTCTTTCTAGCAAAAGTGCATTTTTGTACCTACCATTGTACTAGAAACAGTTTCAACTGTTTTCTAAAGCCACAGACATACATTTGTAAGTATCATTGGCTAAGAATAATTTTACAGTCGTTTTTCTACAAGATGTTGTCTACTAAGACAAATGTAGAAAAGCAGAATTAAGGAAATTCTTTCCTAGATATCAAGAGAAAAATTGTAAAATTATAGCATAAAAAGTTATAAGATTTGTTCTGTGTTCTGCCAGCTGCTGTATTAAGAGGAATGAACTAGAGATTTAATGAAATATTAATGGTCAGAAAGTAAAATTTAATTGGGTATTAAAAACCTCAGGCAAGTTTTATTACATCTGGTAAGTTTAACAGTCTCAAAGAACCATGCTTACTACTTACACAGCCCAAGGAAGATTGGGTAGAAAAAGAACTGAAAAAATGGTAGTTTTCTCATCTGCTAACTTGCTCTTGATGAAATTAAAACACATTATATGTTTGCTAAGGATTTTAAAGTAGAAACAGCACAAGGAAAGAAAAATACTGGCTATTTTGAAGGGGAAAAAAGACAAATCTAAGATTATGCTAAGGCTATGAGCCAGGAAGATGGAGAAGGCAGTTAAATACTAAACTAAGATAGAGAATGAGGGGAAAGGCAAAGGTTTAAGATTGTCAGAAAGATTTAGGACGTGCTGTCCAAAGAGAGACTGGACTCGTCACTAGAACTGCACTCTGAAAACACTGTGCCTTGTCACCACAGCTTCATACAGTTAAGGGGAACTTGGAGGTTGATGGATATGGATGTTGACAAATCTTTCTTCTCTATTCGTTTCTTCACAATTCTATGGGGGAAAAATCACACAAGTTGACTTCTACTTAATCTAAACTTATCTCTGTCTTACTGACAGTGCTCCAAATCCATGTAAACTTTGTCCATGTGCAGGGATCTCTGCATAGTCTGAAAGTGGAAAGCATAATACCACTTATCTCCCTGCAGTGAATCTGATGTAAAGTGATTGTGGTCGTTTTGCAAGAGTAAGTTTAGGGCTAAACGATGGGAATATTATTTTATTCACTAATGATTATGTGTTAGTACCAAGTTGAGCACAACTCAGACAAGAATCTGGGGTAGCATAGGTCATTGCAGTGTCATTCTGGCACTGCATTTGTGGGTCACTAAGAAAAAATAAAATGCTTTAGACTCTATAGTTTGCACCTACTTTCTTTTTACAATCTTCAGAAAAATTAGAAGAAATAGTATAGGATAACAAATACATAACCAAAACTAAAGAACACAGTGTATTTGATCAGCAACAGAATTGTTTTTCTGGTCTGCTTATACTTTTTTGCATCACAGAAATTTAGCTCCTATACTAACACTTGCTCAGTCCCAGAAACCAGAATAGCAGCTTGCTATAAATGGGGGAATAGCTTTAGTAAAAGAATCTTTACCATCTTAGCATTAAAGTAAATCCTACCATGGTACATATATGAGGCCTGAAAACTACACCCACCCAGGTAAATTAAACATGCCTAGGACCACTCCTTCGCACTGAGGACAAGTGACACAAGCCAGTATGCATCCATGCTATTAACTAGCTCAGTATGGAGAACAGGTGGCCCCACGCAAGCTGCCTGGTGGGAGACAGCCAAGTCATGCTGAGCCCTGAGCCTGGCTGGGCAGTCACTTGGCAGAGCACTGCTGGCCCCAACCACAGCACTACCAGGCACTGCCGTAGCACCTCGCCAGAAGACACAGACACGTGCCAGCATGCGGCAGTTTCACCTAACAACGCAGACAATCTCAGAGTGCCTCTGTCCCCTGCCACCCCTTCTTTCAACTGTCACTAAGGGGGACAAAGTAAATACTGCAAACTGCAGAGAATGATGAAGGAAAGGGAAGTAAAAGACGTTCATTCTGTACATTTGCTTATACTGCGAGTCCCACCGACAGTCAATGAATGATTCTCACGTAACTCAAGTTCAACTACAATACTCTATTTTGCTAAAGAAAGTAAAGAAAAAACAGCTTCCATCATTTTTTGTATATTTAGTCTACAAAGGTTGTGAATTCTTTGGGAGTGGAATTTTCTTACAATGCATTTAATGCAGTGACTTGCGCAGCAACGTTATTGATAGTGGTATTCCATTTAATGGAAACCTGATTATCACTACATAAAAGTTCCAGCAGAATCTGACAAGTTTTTGTTAGGTATCCTAAGAATATCATTCCCTTTTATAGGACATGATCTTTCAAAGCACTTAAACAAGGACATAAACTCAAGAGAAATAAATATTCCCATTGTAATTTAAACAAGTGCCTTTCTGGATGGGGGCCCAGAAAGCACACACATAGAAGAATGGAGTGAAGCTTACAATGAGATCCTTGCATTTGCAGAAGGAGATCAAAATTTTAGCAAGCCTTTAATAAGTGGATTCCTACTAAATTATAAATTTTACCGTATAGTAAAGGCTTGCACCTGTTAGACAGGAAGAAATTGAATAAATTACTTAGATTTTTTTTTTTTAAGTTTTGAGCACTCATGTAGCATAAACTGTCTAATTATAATAACTATTTTTATCCCCTTTGAAGTCATTTGTAAAGTATTCCTGCATGATTTAAAAGGGAAAAAATAAAGTTTAAATTTTTCAGCAAAGGCGGCTCTTATTAATTTTCTACTCTTACAATAATTGGAAAAAATATAATTCTGTTTCATCTTTGATACAAGTTAGAGATGTGGAAAGTGAATTTTCTGCCTTAGCAAGGAGACTACCAATAATGAAATTACTGTCTTCTTGCAAGTACTAATTTGCTGTTTAGTAATGTGCTAAGACATTGTTTCAGTCTTCTATAATTTACCATACCAGAAGGGAGCAAATATCGTCATTTGAGTTTTTGCTGTAACTCATCATATTGTATTACATGAAATGTAGGTGAAAAGCTTCATGTAGGCAGACGACGTGACACTCATAACATCTCCCGAAACATAACATCTTTCTATTTGCTTTGAAAAATATATACCTGATACCTAAAAGAATGATCCCTGTTTCCTTCTCTGAAGAATCCCGTTCCCTCCCGCCTTCCTTCAAAACCTTCCCAAATGCTATTATACTTCTGGATGAAGAAGGGTTGGTGAGGGGTGAAGATGCCATGGTCCTTGTCAAAGCTCTCTATTTTTAAGGAGAGAAAAGAGGCCACGGGGGGCCTCCTAAGGAAAAATTATGCAGCTGTTCAAGGTCTCCAGCACATACCTAGGAGAAGCACGTATACCATGGGTTCTCTCTTGGGTTCTGTCACATCTCACATTTTGAATTTTGACTCTGTGGGCAAGGGAAGGTCAGCAAGATGTGCAAGACTCACGTCAGTGGAACCAGCTCAGCTCTTTTAAATTCTCTTTGTGGTCCCAGGTCATGGCTGAAAGAAAGTATATATTAGAGTCTTGGAGACGGTCATTGGCACTGCCTCTGAGGCAGAAGCATCAGCTAGAACAGTCATATTTCTCCATAGCCCAGGATGAGCCTACAGAGCTGGGAAAGACATAATCTGAATTCAGAAGGGAAGCTCTTGGCTTCTGTGACGAGAAAAAAACATACAGATGTAAGAGTATAAGAAAGGAAACACCCTGTATAAGATATATTTAGAAGCTCTCTGAATAGAAAAATGTACCTTTGTATTGGATCATCACAAGTAAAGGAAAATACCACTTATATTACTGCTCTCATCACGTCTTACAAATACCTCTACTACTGTTTTCTTTAGAACTATTTTAGTGTTGGTATATTACTCAATTTTTTTCTGGTTAGTTATCAGCCACATCAAATTCTTTGTTTCATAGTTCTTCTGTTACTTTTCTGGGTCCAAATGAGCAGAAAGTAAAAAATTACAGAGACCGGGCCTTTTGCCAGACTTCAGTTAAGCTTCGGTGCCATGAGCTGCCTGTTTTTCTGCAGCACTCTTAAGTTTTGAAATGAAATAAGCTGAAGCTTCCCTGAAACATCTCTCAGACAGATATTTATGTTTAGAATGGAAAAATAATTCTCTGCATGTCTGCATAATACTTTAGACTTTCCCAAGTAATTCATTAAGTAGGAAAAATTTAGCTGCTTGACGGAATAAAATTTTCATTTCTTATCCATTACAATTTGCAAGGAAAGCATAAAAAAGGCTTTAGAAATCATATTAGCACTATATCCATATATGGATGGAAAAGAAAGGCCAATCAATTTTTAAGCACAGTACCTTTTGACATGAAAATCAGCTCAAGTTGTAATTATTACAATTAGAAGTATCCACATTAAGTTCCTAGAACAGGAACAGATAAACAGATATGGCCCTCCTAAAACTGTGGAAAATGATATAACCTTCTTGCTTATGACAGACTAAGCAGTTATTCTGGATTACAAAAGAAACTGCTAGGAGCAGAGGAAATGTAGTTTCTTGTAGGATTCCTGACTGCCCACTTGTGGAAGACCTGCTACATACACGTCAAGATTTTCACCATTGTTCTGCGCCATTCACATCAATCCCCTTGCAATACTGACATGCCAGGGTATTTATCATCTCATACTCTGACAGCAAAGGCAACTTGGCCAGCTTCATCCCAATTCACATTTTATCCTACATTGCCAATAAATTTGGCTTCACACTTTGGATGAAATGAGATTCTAAGTCCTGCAGAAGCTCAGAGACTTTTATTTCTGTTAAAAAAAAAAAGTTCTGTTTGATTGTCATATTTATGAGTTTCCGCTGAAGAGAAAAAACCAGGTCACTGCTGATCCCTTGGCATGCAACTGGTTGGACTTGCAAGAATATTTTCATCCAGAACTAAATTGTTTCATTTCTTATTAGCCTACCAACAGCTATGTATTTTATTTTTGTTAATACCTTTAGAGTCACAGAAATGCACTGACTGCAGTTGCTGAAGTTGCTGCAGTATGCATTTTTGAATTAGAGTGTTGCCCCGAAAAGTTCCAGCATCTCTTACAAGCTGTCAAGTTCTTTAATAGCACATATATTAAATATTTTGAGCTATTTCACCAAGGTTTTATGAAAAAGAACTTGGCATCTCCTCTAAATATCATGGCTATTGCGTGAGAAAATGGGACAGTTCTGGGAGGGGAAATAGAGAAGGGCTACACAACTAAATCCAACAAAACAAAGCCTGAAATTGTTTAAACAAATAGCGAAGCAGAGTGTGCAGCAGATAGATGAACAGGTGCATAAATGGTCCAGGTTTAAAAATGCTAATTATATTAAAATAATTGTGTTAGTGAACCAGCTCCTGGCTTTAACAATACTCATGTAGTGAAAACAGATTTCAGAAAGCGCAGCCTTATTAGCAAATGCAGACAGATGGCCCCTCTACTTACCATCAAGTTTCTTCCACTGATTCCCCAAACAGCCTGAGGAAACTATGCCTTTACCAAGGCAGAGCGTTAGCAGCAGAGCACTACCCATCAGTGTCAGAACTGCACTCTTGTCTTTAATATCGTATTTTGAGCACATCCAGTAATCTGACCTGTCACAGCACGCCAGCCAAGTGGAAATGACAGTGAATGGCAATAACGGACGAAATAAGATGGCTGCCAGGAGTGCAGGGAGACCCAGGGACCTCAATCAACTGAACCACAAATCCATTAAATGATTTAATTTTGTGTATCCAACTGTGGGACGATTTTTACAGCAGGAAAGAGAAACACACGCACAAAATAAAAGCGTGCATATGAATAAGTGTAAGTAAATAAATAAAAATGAAATTTGAGAAATAGAAGTAGGCTGTGGAGAAGTTAACCTTGCATGTTGGTTTATTTCCCTTTTTGGACGGTGCTACAGAAATCACATGCGCATGGAAGAAACTGTTATGCAATATCACCTTACATTTAAGAAAACATTTCACAAATGAAATTGCTTTTGACTGGTAATGCTGAAAGGTGAAAATCCTCACATTCCATGAAAATAGGCTAGTCAATTTGATTTTTTTTTTTTTTTAAGACATTTTCCAGTCACTTTTACTTCCTGGCTGGCACTGCAATGGCTGAAATGTAAAAATAACATGCTTTAGCTAGAATTAAAAACTGTATACTTATCTGTTCTCATCTCATATCTCATGTATACTTATCTGTTCTGTACTTAGCCTTGCATTTCAAATGAAACCTCAAAAGCAAAAGTAGAGTTAAAATTATGGTACAATGATATACGCTTTTAAATATTGGAAAACTTTATTTTCCTTTTCATCTTCTGTATCAAAAGCTAGTTTTGCTCATTTATACTAATTATTTCAAATGCAGCTAATTCTAGTTAAAAAATTAAATAAATGAATCCCAGGATATGGCTAGGCTGTGCTTTCTGAGCATCTTGGTCGGAATGAAAAAAGTCTTAATTTATAGAGAGGGAGGTGAGATGAAGACCTATTGTGCACCTCCTTCACCATGCCAATAACGAGCATGGATTTGCTATCTGATGAATCTGAATATTTTACTTTGACATTAGTTAATATCAAACATTAATGATTATTAGCCACTATTTAATCAGTGATATAAACTGCTCGCAGCTAGAATAAATGTTTAATCCCATACATAAGATTAGAAATAACATTTTCCTTTTCTATAATGTATTGTATCTGCTTAGAAAGCAAGTTATTTTACTTTAGTAACAGCTAGATGTACCTAGCAAAAAAGAAAGTCAGCATGCTATTTTGTGTGTGTGTGTGTGTGTGTGTGTGTGTGTGTGTGTATGTATATATGTATGGATGCATGTATGTTATTTCTTCTGGTTATAACAAAACCCTGATCAAATACCCCTTTATAGCGTAGATGCAACACAACTGGTAGGACTCTATAAAAGTGCTCCAGACCATAGTTTATTCTACAACTAGAGATGCTCATTAGTTCAAGATTGAACCAAAGCCTCTGTAATCTGTAAAACTGTATAATTACACTATATTACATGTGCTGGTGCTAATAAGCAGGTCCTTTCTCGAAATATAAATTCATAACTTCATTAGATCATTGCGTCTGCACTTCTAACAAAGGTATAGAATTTGCAATTGTGTTTAATAGGGAATAGATTACTAATAGTTTTTTTTTTTTCCTTTAAATTATTTCATTCTGTGAGAAGGTTGTAATTTTTGGTAAGCAGCTAAAAAAACTGAAGGAAAAATGACATTTTGGTTTAAGCTGATGCAATTCTCATTTCTCAGCAGAAGCGCTTTCAGATTTTCTTACCTTTTTGAAAAATTGCATGCTGCTGTGATGTGTCAAATGGCACTCTGCTGCATTTTCAGAATATGCCACTAAAGTCCAGCCATATATTCACAATGATTTGAATATAGGACAAAAATTCACATTCAAGTCCAAACTGGGTCCAAGTATGTGCTGCATAGATGCAAGTCCATGCTCAGTTAGAGACTTGAGATGAGTCCTAGAATATGCTTGGAGGGGTAAAAAATGCAGAACTAAATGCAGTTATTTGTAACTGATGCACATTTATTCTATCATTTGGATGCAGCTACAGGCAGATGATGGCTGCGAGGCTTTTCCCAGCTGTCTGTTACAAGGCCAGTAATATTCAAAAGCATCAAAAGCTTGAACAATTCTTACAGCGTTGTGGGTATTTTGCAAAGTCTTGTACCTTGAAATGGGGACATGCAGCTCACAGACAAGCAGCATACTGGCTTTTAGCTCAACACGTGGTGTGACCACCTGTGAGATGGTATAAAGATGAGCAAAAGAACCTAAAAGAATAAAGAGAATTTCTCATATATCCTAGATGTCCAGTATAATAGGAGTACATACTGCCTAAATATCTTTTTAATTTGTACTCAGGAATATGCAGATACATGCACTCCAATATTTATTTTCTCCTTAAAAGCTTTGCACAGGTTGAAAAGCTTTGTATAGGTCCACAGGGGGAGGGGAGTAAAACAAAAGAACCTACACACTTCTATAAAAGTACACTGGCATTTTTTTTTCAAAAGTTCTATGAGAGTTTATTTGTTTTCCAAAGAAAATACAGAAATCTGACTTATGAAAGCTAATGCCAGCAGAGCCAATAAAACCGCTCAGTCTCTTACCAAAAGATCTACAACTACAATAGTTTTATTTGCTTCCAGCACATATTACAAATATTCCCCTATTTCAGCAAATAGTATGGAACATAGTAGATTCATAAATATTTTTGTTTGTGGGTTTACTTTCTAAAGATCAAATTTTCCTATGTGCATTGTTATTCTTTTTGTGGAACTATAAATTAAGCCCTCTGAATGGCCATTTACACTTTGATGCATACAAATCAATATATATATAATATGTCACTTTATAATTAATTCTGAAATAATTAGCAGTAATTAGCTGTATCTGTCTGTCAAAAAATAGCAGCAGTCATGCAGAGTGTATTAACTGTCAGGCAAGTATATTTTAAATAAATTCTGATAGCATTTCTGGCTCCAATTAACAGAACATCAGAATCTCTCTACAATTTTTATGGACGTTATTCTAACATATGTGAGGAAAGTACTGCATGCCTATTTGTAGGGTATTATTTCCAACTGTGCTACTAGTAGTATTATGAGGGCCTGAACCAAAAAAGGGCATTATCCTCACATAGCTAAAGCCCTGAATTGAACTAAAGCTTCAATAGCCAGTAAGGGAAGAAATAGATATGCAAGAACTACCTTATTAGAGCCTAAGCCTGAATTAGAGAATTTTTTTTTTTAATGATATTACTGATTTTTCACATTTGTGAATCATAAGCCATAGCCTTACAGTACCTGCAGATTAGAGTTTTTGTAGATGGCTTAAAATTTTAGCTCCAAGATGGACTCGTATCTGGATTACATTTCAAAGAGTACTTTTCCAGCCTGGTAACGGTATCAATATCAATGACAATTCCATCATTTCCATGCTGTGGATAGAGGTAAAGCTTCATTATATTGGACAGTAAATGACAGGAAATATTTTTACCGGTTTGACAGTAAATATATCAATGAATGACTAAGTATGTGCAGTCATTCTAGATACAAACAGGCACCACGTGTGACTGCATGGTTAGATGTTGTTAGCTAACATCTTTTTGACTACACATCTATACATAAAGCACCTCTTCAACAAGTAAGTACAACAACCTTTCTCAATGACAGAAATTTTAAGAAAGTGAGTACTTTTTACAGAGCTGTAGCATGGCTATGGGGCAGGAGAGCCCCATAGGGACAGAAGCATCCCTCGTCACACAGCCTGGCTGGATAAGAATCACCTACCATTCCCTTTAGCAGCTATTTGCCGAAAGATTTGACGAAAGAAAAAGAGAATAAGAAATGATTCTCGGGGCTGGAATCCATGCTGTAAGAAGGACAGAGAATGAACTGAAGGTGGTTTCAGCTCTAAGTAAAAACATTGTTATTTGATGTCCTTGACAGTAAACTTCTCATGGAGCTGTGCTGCTAAGAGCACTTATAGGGACAGCTTGCAAAAGCTAAACATAAAATACATCCCAGGAGACTGCTCTAATGCCTTGCCATATTGGGCTTTTTAAAGGTGAACTTATGGCCTTCTTTATAGGTAAGAGAGTATCTCATGCTCCAAAATGAGCAAATGAGGTTTTTTTTTCCCCACAGAAAGACATATGCTTTCTTCTAGGTGTCTCCTGTCCCACAATATTTTCCACTTTTTTTTTAAATGAAAGATGATCTGGTTTAAAGCATTTTACCGTTAAGCTTTTAACAGCCATTAGACAAATTGGGAAGGAAACTACCTTTCAGAGAAGGAAAATTGATGACTGACCAGGTAAATATATTTGCAAGGCTTCTTTACAGTGTAAGATCACAGTGTAAAACCTGCAAATCTGAAGTATGGTTGTAGGGGTATTTTTATTTTTTTCTGCAAAAGGTGAATATCCTGGATTATGGCTCTGTCTTTGAGGAATCTATAATGCTCTAGAGATTTAGACAGCTAAACGTTTTGTTGTTGTGCTTATCAGGAACTACAGGAGAAAAATAGCACCCCATGTTCTAATTTCAGACTTGAAATGCCAATGCTTCTCTTTGAGGTTTTGCTATTACAAACATTATTCAGAAAATATGAAATCAGATCTTGAAGGCTGAATATGACTTTGGAACATAACTGAAAAAGTTGTACAGATTCTAGGAGAAAAGTATTTCCAGAAGTTAAAAAAAGAAAATTTTTGAAACGTCTAAGTAATTTCTACTGTAGTTTCATCCTAAAAAACCCAATTCATTACAAGTGAATTCTGGGATCCCTTTCTCATTCTTTTTCCATGTTTTGAATGAAAGCTTTAATTTAAATATTTAGACAAATCAACAAGAAATAGTTAAGAAAAATTAGAAAACTGTTTCCCATAGAATATAGTCATTCAGAAGAAAACGGAAAAAAACTCCATCAACGAGCTTTTTTTTTTTCTTAAACATACTTTATGAACTTGTTTGAAAAACAGTCGTAATTCCTTAAAAAAAGGCCAGCACAATAAAGTGAACCAAAACATTGATATAATGTATATATCAGGAATCCTCCAGGTTATTATAATGTTTCTTTCTGTAGTCAGGATTTTTTCCACATTTCTTCAGTACAAAATATCCATTTTCTGAACTTGCAACAGAAAACATCTTAGGGCTTTAACTCACATTCACTTAGCATACAGTTCTGCTAGTTTAAGATGTTACGGCATGAACTGTTTGTTATTCTGTCTCCTTTTCCTGTATCCTCACAGGAAAGCTGGTAAAATGAAATATTTGATCACAGGACTCTGAAGTACAGAGGCTCATCTTAAGCTGCCCATCCCATTTGCCAGTAAAGGGCATAGAATAATTTGTGACACTGCTTTCCAGGAATATCCATCTGCAGTACAGAACATTTTCCTAGCATACTGTTTGACTCCCATTTTGTTTAATTTCCTGCAATTTATTAAAAAGTTTATCTTCAAGTTAAGAGTTGTAATACAATAAGATAAACTCAATGTTTTGAGCACGCATTTTTAATAAGAAAACTCAATCTCTAAATAATTGCTTCTAGCTGTAATTAAGTGGTTAGATATGAATGCCATCTGTCTAGCATTGATGTTGCTAAAGTGGGAATAGCAGTTCTGAAGTTTAGTCACTGCTTATCACTGTTTCTATTTAGTTACAAATTAAGTTTCAGCATACAGCATAATACTGAAATGTTTGGTTTAAAAACAGTCCCTTCCTCTTGCACTTGGAAAAATCTCCTTTTCTCACTTACTTTCCTTATCTAGGAGAAGAGCTTGGATGAATCTGCACTTCAAGGCATGGGGAAGCAGGCTGCTGTTGTCTTGTTGAACTCACACTGATCTTCCTTCATTCTTCTTAACCACATTGCAGGGACCACGACAAGGCAGGCTGCTAAGAAGAAACACTGCTAATGAATGGACCTCCACCTACTGTTATCTGACAAGACAGAGCAGAGTGCAGGAGACTGTAACTAATGACAGCTAAGTATGTCCTCTCAGGGCAGCGTGTCACAGATAGACTAGCTGGCCACCAGAAAGGACCCTTCTCCACTCTGTGCTGCCATGCCAACATAGGACTCTGGTTTTCTAAGGAGCAAGGTTAGGACTGGGTTACTTGTCCCTGCTTCTGGGAAGGGCTAGCAGGCTTAGGTAGAGCCTAACACAGTTATAATGCTTTCGGTTCAGGAGCTAACAGCTAAAGCTAACTCGCAGTATCTCTGCATGCTGCCACCTTCACCCTGCAGCCATACTCTCTACCTGTTTTTTTGATCTAGAAATTCTGTACTCAAATCCAAAGGCCTAAGCCACAGATCCTTCTCTACAAGTAAGAATCACAGGGACAGCATTAGCACCATTTTTTTCCACTCCATTGCCTCTCTCAGTTCCGTATTTCCACTGTTTTCCTGATGGATAACTATACACACGTATACTGCACTTATGTAAAAATTTACTCTGAATAGCCAATGAGTCATTATTCCTATTAACACATCTAGGGAAGTAAAGACAGGGTTTATACTTATAATGATAACTTTAGATCAAAGTCTACATCTGGATCAGACCAGATTTGGTATTCCGTGTAACTACATCCCGTTCAGATCTCAGTCAGCTCATTTAAACATGGAACCAAAGACCCTCCCCAGCTCCTCCCATGCAAGTCCATTAGTCTCTGAAACCAAAGTACCTCATGTAAAAATGGGCAAAACAGGTGACAACTTTTAGATTACATATCTACTGTTAGGATACCTCTCTGATTGTGATTCACATTTTCTCTAATACATACCACATTCTAACAGATTTAGAGTTCGTGGAACATTTCAGTTAAGTTCATGGTATGCTGCCAAGGTAATCTAACTTTCTTTGAACTCTTTCTGAAGTCAAATGTGTATGCTTAATCATAAATTGGAACCATCTCTTTTCCATGTGAAATTCTCTCACAATACTAATTAGGCTTCCCCAAAGGTCAGAGAACATTAACAGTTTAAGCACAGTCTGTCTTTTACAAGTGCTTTTTATAAGTCTGCTGTTAGTGCTATTTGAGGAAACTTTAAAAAAATGCAGCTGCCCTAGCTAGCATAAAATAATTAATAATTGCTATGCAGTGATGACAGAACCAGGTTAACTGCATACTAATTAAAGGCTATAGTAAAGCAAATCATTACTTGCATTTGAAATAAGGGTTTGTGGCCACAGTAGTGTACAGAATTGTGCCATATTCTCTTGGCAAGATTTTGAGATGGGAGTGAAATCAATCTGAAATATGGACACGTGATCTAGTCTGAGAAGTCATGAGCTTTAAGGAGCTAGCTGCACCACCAAGTCTTTAATGAAGAAGAGTTTGGTACGAGGCGAAGTTAAGCTCTGAGAAGGTAGATGGAAAAGATACTAACAGAGCTGAGTCAATCAAAAGATGGTTAATGGACAGCACAGAGTATGAGGAACTACTCAGCAGGAAGAATCATATCTTTAGTTTCAGGCAAATAGGAAAGGAGCCAGGAGGGTAGTCCTTCAGTTAGCTATTCCTGGATGCTTAGAAAGGAAGTTGAAGAGCTTGTCAGTCAAAAAATGACTGGCTGAAAACCATGCTGACCAGCTAAGGACTATATTAGCACTCTGTGCTACTCATAAAACTAGTCTGAGGTTTTACCTTGAGGGTTTGTTAGTGTGCTGTGAGTGAGATGAAGTGAGAAGAATAACGTGCTATTTCCAGGGAGCTAGAACATCTGACGCATTAAGTGATCAAAAGGCTAAAATGAACACTGAAGAATCTCTCATGTTAGTATATTCGGGGAAATGTCAAATGTATCTGGAAAGACAACTTGCAGCCAGGCACTAGTAAGGACATAGTCTAATGGGAGTGAGCAAAAGAAAAACATAAATGATTTAGGCTCATATGTAGTGGTCAGATTCAAATATGGCTGAAATGCAAAGGGGTTTGGGTTATGTATTGTTGTATTTACAGAACAATAGGATACAAAAATGAAAGATTTGAGGTAACAGAAGATACTGAAATTAAATATTGACCCATTGCATATTTAATAATTAAAAAATTAAAGTTATAATGATGCTTACCTGTGTTCAGCTTTAACCTATACGCGCTAATGATTTAATTCAAGGACCAGACCCTTTTTGCTGAATCTTGCTAGGATGCGCTGCCACACAGACTGCCTGTTGTATTTAGAGTAGGACTGAGTCTTCCCTCTAAAATAGTAAAGGACAGAAGATTTGCCCTGGAATTCCTCATCCTGGAAAAGATATACTTGAATAAATGTTAATTGTTGATGCAAACGGAATCAGTGAGATTTGACTAAATAGAAGCTCCTGCTAGAGCTTAGATCAAAATCTAACCACAAAATTCCAACGTAGTGTAATTTGGATGTGACTGCAACTGTTAAAGTACATCATATAAATATTGAAAGATTTTAATCTGCATACTGGATATTTACTTCTGTGCATTTTAGTATTTTGTTATTTGATGGAATTAAGAAATTAAAGCCATTTAAAACAATTCTGCACTATACTAGAATAGGCAAAACAGTAGCAGAGTGATTAAGAAGTTGTGGATATTCCAATTACTATATTCAGCATAAAAAGAGAATGTTGTGGTTAGCTTTCAGAATTTGACTGAGCAAAATACTTAATCCAATTCTGTGAGGATGCTCCATTAATCAGGTTTTTATAAGCCAAACTAATATAAACTTTAAATACAATTCTGTTTAGACTTGGTAATAAAGAAAGTAATAAAAAAAACAATAACTGTAAATTAGAGCTGTTATAGTTTCAAAGAATTTAGCCATCTGAAATTGTTTAATCAGAAGTAGACTCTAAAAAGGACCTTTATAGACAGAATGAATTATATTAAAATATTTGCCTATGTATATCTATATATACATCTCTACTTAATTTTAGCAGGGGGTAGACCTGCAGCTGGTGGCTGATGTAAGCTGACATTGTAAATTGCCTTCAGTAGTGTGATGATGGTTTATGTTAGCTGAAGATTTGGCTCAAAGTGCTTAGTAAAATATTAAATGTAACAGGTTTCTTATATATGTATCTTGATCTGTCTGTAAAGTTATCCAGCAACCAGCTGCAAGTTTTTCACTGTTTTATAATGGCATTTTCCTTTCAAAGGGAAGGAAAGTGAGTCAGGAATACTTTTTGCCCTTAAAGTCAAGCTGCTGAGAATGTATTTAAAAAAAAATCATAAATAACAAGATATTCAATTCTTTTAAGCAGCTTAAGTGAACTCAAACTATGGGGTTAGAATTAAAAATAATGACCTCATGTACTTTGAAATCATAGATTCTGAGAAGCTTTAAACAGGCAGAAGTAGTTAATGGGGCTGAAAGTTTGAGACCTGAGCTAGAAAAACAGCCTGCAGCCTACAAAGCCACTCATTTTCTGGTATATACAGTAACAAAAGATAGGAATAAGCAAAAGTGGCAAGCTTATTTAAGCAGAAAATAAAAATATCTTCTTTGCTGAAGACATCAGATTTTTTCCTGAGGAAAAAGTCCAAAAGAAAAAAAAAAAGAGAGAGAAACCTGGAGCCCACTGAGGTAAATGATGAGGGGTGATAAGTTACAGCTGATATTAAGAAACTATATTTTGTAGGGCAGGAATTTGAAGGGATCTCATCCAAAAAAAGTACTAATGGATGACAGGCCAAAGCATTCCTTTACTCCCTGAAATTTTAGAACAGTTAGAAAAGCATAGTAAGAGCAACGCTTTACAAGTCTAGAGATGTGCTATAAGGGACCTGCAGTGTAAGAAACTGGAAAATGCTTGGAAAGGGGAGTTAAGGAACATCACGGTAATTTTGTCTATGTAATAAATAGAGCATTAACTGAGAACCATGAGTCATGAAGAGCTATTAGTAGAATAAGAAATTGATGCTGTAGTATGGATGAATTTTATTCTGAGCAAACTATGAGAGGAATCCTACTCATAACATTGCAGCCATACTACCTTTAAGAATGAGATTGGCAAGGTAGAGATGCCATTTATTCTGATAGACGGAGAAGACACCACACTAATGAGAAATCTGAATTTCTACCTGAAACTACATTTGGTAGTAACCAAATGTTAAAGCCTTAAAGTGATTAAACTCAGAAAAAAGATTCCAATGTGAGCAGGCACTACAAAAGAACATTTTACAGCAAATTATACAAGAGATTTTCACAAGTTCCTAAAGGCATAGAAAGCCTGTCAGGACATTGTAAAAGCAATCTATCTGCAGAAACTCATGCCAGGAATACAAACACTGCTCTTAACTACAGTGCTTGACATGCAGAAGAAATTGCAGTACATGGGACAGTTTAATACATTGAAAAGACAGATGACCTGTAAAACAAGTTACCTCAATAAAGGCAGTAGAAAAGAGAAACAGTCTAAAAAATGATGCCTCAGAGAAATCTAAATAAAATAGTGCTTTTGAAATAATACAGCCTCTGTACCCCAAGACAGCATTACTTGCATTATCTCGGCAGCAGGTCCGAGCAGTGGATTGATACTCTCTGCCAACAAGATTGCATTAATAAGCTGTGGGTTAACCACTTTCACTACACTGCCCCTCACTACATTTTAAAAAGACTGGTCTTTGGTATATCACCTGCGCAAGGCACACATCAGGAAAAAACGTGCATGCATATTAGGAGAACCCATAGGATGCCAAGTCACTGATGGTACTTAGCCTGAGGGGCATGTAAACGTTTGAATGCCTTAGAGCATGACAGCAAATTGGGAGCTCCCCAGAAGAGGTCACTGCCTATGAGTGATCTAACTTTTTGAAAGTACTTGTATAAGCAGAACCTTAACCCACCTGAAAGTATTATGCCACACTAGGACCATCTTTACCAGCTGCACCATTTGTAGTAAGATGCTTTCAATGGACCACATCAGAGGAGTTTTCTGGAAAGTAAGGGTTTAACTTTGGCAGCCTGACTAAATTGGCTTCAATCTATCCAGCTAACTCAGAAACATATGCAAACTGCACATAACAGAACATTACAGCCCATCAAGATATTTGAGATATTTACCTCAGCTCATTAAACAAAGCACACCTGGGGAACGCCAGGCTTTACCTCAGCTAAAGTTAATGAACTGCCACGTCAGCTCCACAGCACCAGCTAACAAACCTAAGCCTGCTGGCAGGACCTTTTGCTGAAGCTGTGTGAAACCTAGGTGCCCAGTGCTACCCTGAACCGGCGGAGCAGGCCAGGCCATAGGAATTACATGCGGAGTAAGGCATGACACCATTGAGTTTCTACCGCTCCTGCTAGTACAATCCAACGGATAGTAGAAATACAATGTTAATACTTTTATTTATATTCTTGATAAAGAATGTGGCCAACTCCTACCTTGAAATGTTGTTAGATATTGCAAACTCTTAAACAGAGAAGCTAAACCTGGTTAAGCAAATCAAAAATGGGAAGGGGAAGATATTACAAGAAAATAAGTTAGTAAAAAACAAGATGTTCTTCCTGACATAAGGACTATAAAAAAACAAAAGTGACTGTCTTAAAACTTTTTTTTTTTTTTTGGGGGGGGAGAGATTTTCTATGAAGTCTTTTTCTAAATAAAGCATTGCTAGTTCCAATCAGACTTCCCAGTCAAGTGCAGACTTCCACATTAAAGCTCGATTATTCATTATTAACAAATGATATTAACAGCTTAAGCAACAGAGCCAGGTTTACTAATTATTTCTTACTACAGATAAAATATTGCACTGATAAAATATCTTCACTTCAGGGCAAACTGACCCCTAAAGGTAACAGAGAGCAAGTGTAATTCTTGGTTGTTAGAACCAAGAAATATTTAAAAGACAGAAATAACCTGCTCAGTACAATCATGACTTCGGAGGCTTCACTTTTTTTCAAGTCCCTATGTTAAACAGTAGCAATCTTTAGCAATCTTTGATACCATGCAGTATCTCCACCTTTATTCTCTCCACAAGGATGTATAAGGGCATTCATTCGAGGATAAGATGAGTGCAAAGAAATATACACGCGTAAATAACAATATATGGATAGGTTACTTTTTAGTGTGTTTTCTTGTGGATTCTTGGGGTACTGGAATGCACAGACAAGTTTGGTCTGCTGGTCACATCTCCAGATACATCAGTGCAACCCTTAGAAATGGCTGACTCCAAACCATTTCATAATCTCTTTTAGCCTCTTGAAGCAGAGCAGAGCAGCAGACAAAAATTTTTGGTCAGCATCAGGATCTCCAATATATTTTCCTGGGAATTTTCCCCAAATGCTTCACTGGGAAGTCCAGGAACTCAAAGACATGCAACACATACAGCTCTGACAAAACTTCAGTCTTTGACTATTCGTTTGGCCCTTGCATTTATAGTTTTATGCCTGTTTCTTCACTCTAATAAATCTTGATCACCAAAAAGTGTAAGGTGTTTGTCATCTGCCCCTTACCAAAAAATATTAGTTAACATAAAGTGAATATTTTCCCTCATCTCTACACTTACCACTGCTAGCCCTCAAACCAAGTCTTGCAGCTTGCTAAGAGAGGCACAGCTGCTCCAGCTGCACAACATCCCAGACTGGAGCAGTCTCCTGAATGTACCAAACCAAAATATCTCCTGATTAAATAAAATAAGTTTCATCCTGTAACAGAACTTGAAGATTCATTTAGTGAACATGTTGTTTTACGAGCATTCACAGGAATACTAACAATAAGCATGTAAAAAAAAAAAAAAAAAAGCATTGGAAATGTGGCCACTTACTGCAAACCCCACATTTTTGTGGAGGAAGGAAATTGGACAAAGATTTTTGTCTTTTCATGCTACTAGGAAAGGTGGAAATAAAAGCTAGATTTTTTTAGATAGATATACTGGAAAATCTTAGAGGAAAATTGATCTTTTACAATTTCATCATTATTTCCAGACCAGAAAAGTACCCCAAAAAACTACAACTTAAACATTCAAAGGCAATCTTTAAGATTTGTAATTTGCCCAGCCCTAAAGTTAATATTAGTCCTTCCTTCCTTATTCTTAGGAAGTGAAACAGTATTAATTTTGTTTTAGAAGTTACAGCAGTTAGCACTTCCCATGTTAGTATTTTGTTCTACAGCATCCATTAATTTAGATTTCCTAAACTTCTGAATGCATGGGATCTGCCAGCCCCTCTGCTTCCCTCTACCCTACATTTGTGAAACGTCTAGATCACATTTTTCTGTATAGCATATCTGTATGAGAGACTGACAGTTAAGGAAGATATATTTCTGTAAACATATTGGGGGAAAGGGATTAGTGTAGTACATTTTCAGCACCTTAGGGATCTGATAAACTTCTAAATTTTTGATTAAATCATTACAGAATGCTCTGAACTGTTTATACTGTCCCATAGAAAAAAGTATATCTCCTGAATAAAAAAATAGTCTAGATTTTGTGCAGATAAATTCAATAGTAAATTCACCATTGGGTTCAGATGGGATGGAAAGTTTTCTACACCACACTTTGTAAATATTTAAGCATAAGATGTAATAACTTTGGATTCCCAAGGTAAATAAGTAGCTGTGATAAAGCCGAGTTTTACAAAATAGATGCCAATATTAAATGGAGCTAAATTTTATTGTTCTTTGGAGCACATGTTGAAGCAACTTCTCATTGAGTAAATTACTAGCATTATATTAACGTACATTTGGATCAAACAATCTGTACTCTTCAAGTAGGTGATAAAACATTAACTCAGCATCTTGAATAAGACTTTTTGCATAGTATGTCCTTTACAGTATAAAAATGTTATTTTAATGAAATATTTATCTAGTCTCTTTTATGGTGTAGATTTCAGCCTAAAATGGAGACAGCTTAACGATCAGAATAAAGTTTAATGAATAACACATCTTCTCATAAATATAATAAAAATGGTAGCATATAGTACCAATTTAAATTAAATCAATAAAATACAAGGGAAGGACTATAAGAAAAATTTTGGAAGCAGTACAGGTATTTTACTTCCTCATGCAATCTTTAAGTAGCAGTTATTTGACAACCTGATAATATATAGCGATGAACCAACTTACTAGTATGAAATTTGATCTACTTGGAATAGTTTTAGCCAATTTAATTAAGTCCAAATTTACAAAGTCAAGTATTAGGTGACAGGTAGCATGAGGATAATTTACCTCTGTTCTTCGCTAATCCGTCTGTAACCCTATCACAGTGGAAATTTTCTTATTCTCCACGATATTTTCTTGGAAAATTCATCTACCTGACAGCAGATATCTGCAAAGTTAGAGATATACACAACCAAGCTAGTGTTCAAATTCCCTTTATAGAGAAAAGATATAGGTACATCTGCAGTGCAATTAATTTCAGCCTAGAACAGGCTTCTAAAACAGGCAAGATGAATTATGTTTGAAAAGTATTTCTTTCCATTGTCAATAAAGTCTGGCTAAGCTGGCCATTTCTACCTACACTGCACATATGGGAAGTGAGATGAGAAAAACTTTACTTTTTGCATCTGAAATTGTTACAGGAGAGCCATCCTTACATAGCACATTATGTAGCAAAGAGGGCAAGGGTAACACATGGGCTAAACATTGGTTGCAACGTGTGAAGGTTTTTCTGTGAGTCGGTAAGGAAGCCAGCAAACGGAATGATTGCTCAAGAAAATACTGGAATGCGTTTGGTCCTGTCCCTGCCACAACAGTGGTTGGGACAATTTAAAATGAATATAATAGGCGTCAGGAACAGTTTGCCCAGAAGACCTTTTGATGATTATCAGAAGAGCCCTTGTTTGCCAGTATAGCATACTGGCGTCAATGTCAGTATAAAGCATTTACAGCCAAGCTAAAATTTTATTCCATATTACAACTAAGTTGGAAGATACTGACAGTTTTACTTTTTTCCCATGATCACCATATTAAGGGTAATAGGTTTTACAATCCCTCTGTATTATTAAAGTTTTTCCCCAAATCCTGGGTCAGGTCCCTGAGGGCACCCCCAGGCCTGCGGCACGCAGGGTCAGGGGCACAGGCTCCAGCAGCAAACCCCAGCCCTGCCCCACCAGGAGCCCCAGGGAGCCACCTGCCCCCACAGCACACTGACACCCTGTGCTCACCTTTCATTAGTTTCTCACATCAGATATGTACACCTGTGTTCCCTCCTGCCCCTGTAAAACCCTCCAGCTCAGGCTAACTATAATGTATACCTGAAGCTTTCAAAAGTAAACAACAAGGGAATGAAAATAAATGTCATCTTCTCAAATGAGATCCACACTGTCACATGTTAGTTTATCTTTCTTAAGGCAGTGCATCTAATTGCTTAGAAGTCAGTAAAGCGTTATTTAAGAATTGTCTTAAGTAATTAAATTAGGCTACTCTAGTTTGGTTAAACACACATTAATCTTTCATAGCAACATCAAATTTGCAAACACCTTGGGGAAAAATTCTGCAGTAAATTATTTGTAAATGTAAAAAACATTTAACCTATAAAATAATAGATGAGGTAGAATACTTCAAAGCAGTTCTGGCTTACTTTTTTTCTTGATGAGAAAAGTGAGATCAGAGCTATTTAATAATTTCACCGTATTGTTCACGTACAGATTCTGCTGCATTACATTTTATTGAGCGGAAAAGGTGCAACATGTTTCTGTTGCTTCTGTAAGAAGTAATATTACAAAAATCATTTAAGAGAATACCTTGAGCCTACAACTTAATGCACAAGAAGTCACTGAATCTTACGAACTAGCAAGCCTGTAACTAACTTACAAAATATTAGATGATAAATTCTTCATTCATAAATTATTTTGCTGCCATCTGGTATGCTGACATCCATTAATAACCTTTATCATGAGATAGCATAAGCCTTCTCATGAAGAATCTGGAACTAATGATGCTATTGTCGTGTCTTTCCTACACAGAGTAGAAATTATATGAAATAAAAATAAGACTGAAATATTTTGTGATATTTTAAACTGGAAGCAAAGCCAGATACTGAAACATATGTGCTTCCTGGAAGAAGTCCTGCAAGAAATTAAAAAGAAACAAAGAAACATGAATTTATTTGGATTTAATTCAAAATATAAAAGTGCAACTTATTTTGATGCCTTGTACATTGGTTAGCTGAGCTATCTTCTGCTCAGTTCTGATCAGTTACTCATTTATAGCTCAGTTTATAGATTAGTTATTGATTTATAGCTAGTCAGACAGGTTTATAGTAACCATGTATCACAATAGATCTGAGTCAGTAAATCTAGAAGAGTTCTTTTGCTTTTTATGCTTTGGATATAAGACAATACCCATTTCAAAAACCTCAAATTGTCCTTTGCTGTCTCATGTTATACTCCCTGAACTGTACAATCCAGCTTTTCATACTCCAGGATGGAAGTGGGAGAAATTTAACTGTGATTGGAACACTCATTATCAGCAAAAACACATAGCTTTTAAAGTATCATCCTAAGAAATACTGCTTTTCAATGTTTATGGACTGGGAAGTGGCATGATCAGCCTTTAAAGATAATTTGGCAGCCTCGTTCATATGTTTGTGAGCAGTCCGAGTTAACTTTGCATGCTGTTTCCTCTCCCTATGAGGCAAGCTGTAGCACAGGACAGCTGTACAGCAAACCTCTGCCACTACTGTTGAGATCTGGCACAGTGCACACGGACTGTGCACCGTGGTAGCAGGCTCCTCCGAGCTGCTGAGCAGCAGCACTTCAGAGGGAATTCAGCAGCAGCTGTGCCTGCCCTGCTGCATGTTTGCAGAGCACGCGCATCACTGAATTAGACATTCTGTGAGCAAAAGTATCAAACTGGTACCAAAAATTCAAAAAGCCATAGTATGTTCTGGAACGAGGCAAGTGGAAGATACTTCCTCTGGGCATGTTCATACATTCAAAACAGGTTTGCGATTTGCATGCACTCAGTTTTCTGCAATCATTTGAATATCACTTTTTGTACATAAACAATTGCTTCATGTGAATTCATCATCTTGTTTCTGTAAATAAAAAACATTGTTTTGTATGTGTATTGCATCATTTATTTGTGCAAGTGATGGTGCGAAAAAACAGAGCTCACTAATGACTATATCTAAGCTGAATAGCAGGTGTATACTGTGCCATCACGTGGGTTTTTGGTTGATCGGGGGATACATACTCCACATACTGTGTGACCTGTCCAGACCACATTACATCTTCCTTTTAATGTGCATGCAGAATGAAAGCAGGACACAAACGTGACTTGGGAACGGGAAGAGCTTCTGCATCCTGCAAATTTACGGCTTTGACTACATTAGCAAGCAGTGCAGACTAACAGAAGCAGATTTGTTGCACAAGGTTGGATGCATCACACTTATCTTAAAACGGGAGGAACTGTCTTTTGGATGCAACAGTCTTATTTCATTGACTTTAGGAAAGTCCAGAGCAATGATAAGATGCCTATTTTTTTTTTTTTTTAGAAAGCTAAAGAAAGATGGTGCAAGTCAGTTCTAGTACAGATTTTTCAGAAATTGTAGGAACTTTAAGGACTCGCTACTTTCAGTAGATGTAGTATCTAGAAAACTTTAGGCTGCCTAAAAAAACAAAAAAATCTGTGGCTTGCCAATGGTGTTGGCAATTTCCTAACTTTTAGGAAAAACATAACCCCTTGAATTGGGGGGAGGGTGAAGGGAGGAGTTAAAAAAATCAAAATAATCAGTGGTTCACTTGCTCAGCTATTATGCCAGAGTTGTTAGTCCAAGTCCTTTTTCTGAAACCCTCCAAAAAACATTTTGTGAACTATTCATTAAACTAGAAAGATATAGACTAGATAGGAGAAGATTTTATTTATTCTTGATGAGAGTTCTTGCTCTCAAGTCAGGGCTCGTTTCTAGCCACTGAAAGATTTATAGAAGTAGAATGATTAAAACATGGTTAACTTAAGAGAATCTCCTTTGTTAGCCTGCTTTACTATAGACATCATAACTTCAGTGTCAAGTCTCAACATTTTGGAAGTCACCAGATGCCACTACAGCAAGTGTACATATTAATTCTGTGTTCCTGAGTACACAAGCAGTTTAATTAGAAAGAAGTGATTGTCAGCTATAATATTGTTTCATGAAAATGGTGACATTAGAAGTGATTTTCTCCTGTGTTAAAATCTTTTATTTTTGCTCATTAAGATGTGTTGATGGCCCATGAATTATAGGCATACAATCAAAGAAAGCATTACATACTGTCAAAACACTATTCTTGCACGAAAGTTTAGTGACCAGCTTTCAGATCTGTCCTGGACATGTGCATTGAGCAAAGCCACATTCATCTTTTTCAAACATTCTTACATTTTGGAAGCCTTTCAGCAGCCCTTGAAGGTATGTTTTCAGTGTCACTGTAGCTTGTTAACTTCGTTTTCAAACTATTTACACTTGTTTTGAAGAAAGAGTCACTCTCTAGCTTATAGAGCTTACATTATCATTGCTAACTTGTCCTTTAATTACGTTTGAATTGGTAATAATAAAAGTGTTCCAGAAAGTGAAGTTAAGAGAATATCTAGCTTTCTTTGCTATGGAACAAAGTAAGTTCATTTCATCACATTGAACTTCTGGTAGACAGAAGATCTCACTCTGACTTGATTGGAATCTTCAAAATCCATCATATACATCAGTTCCACTGAAAACTGGTTTTTTTTTTTTATTTTTTTGTATTGAAATAAGAGTTTTCAGCTTAGTCAAAAAGACTAACATTTGTCAAGTGTTCTTACCTACGCAAGTATAATAGAGTTGCAAAGAAGGAATACAAAAGTGATAATGTGATGAGAAGAATCCTATCTGCATAAGATTAAGAAGGAAAAAAAAGCCAAACTTTTCATCTATCACACAGTTCATGAGTACTTACTATATTGAAAATACCACTTTGCAAACCTAGGTGTTATATCACATCTTGATGCAACTGTTAGTCATAATCCCAAGTAAAGTCAGGAAGGCTGAGAACAACGTTAACCTCATTGCTTCATAACAAAAGGAAAAGCAAGTAAACCAGTCTCCCACAACAGTTACAGAAGTGAGGATGAGCTACCAATTCAGTATTAAAAGAAGACATAGGTTTGTTTTGAGAGAGTTCAAAATTTTCTTCAAGTTCCACCTATGATCTAACCAAGAACTAAACAAAGCTCATGGCTGAAATGCTATTATTAAACAGTCTCACACGAAAGTGCCTCAAAAATTCAGATGGAAGGGAGGCTCCATTGTGTGAGTTTCCATACTAAAAAATCAATGAAAAATAACTTCAAAAAATTTGCTCCATAAAGAAAACCTTTTTCAAAGGATACTTCCTGGGGCACAGTTTTCCACTCATATTAATGCATAAAGGATTCTGATGCAGTAGCTTATAGCCCGTTGAGAAGAGTTTCTCATTTCAGATACCTGTTAATCAGTCATAGTGGGAACATAATACTAGATCCCCCCAGGACCCCTCAATTCCAGATTATTGCACCTCTGCTTAAGAATGCAAGGATTAATTTTTTCTTCTCCCTTTTCCTCCTGACAAAAGGCTTTGTCAAGACTGGCATGTCAAAATGTTTCAGCTTCAGTGAAACAGCATTTTTTTTTCCATCTGACCAGCTCTATTTATCACATTCTTATGAATACTGAATTTACTGATGAGAAATTCCATTTGAACTGGTGTGAAGTTTTCTGAAAAGCTCAATCCAGAATTAGTAACTGAAAAAATATTGTTTTCTGTAATTCTTCCTTTTAGGAACTTATTTTTTTCAGAAATTGGAGAAACTCCAACATTACCCATAAGGTAATCCACCCACAGGTCTAGTGGAAAACTACAGCAAGACATTTCCTAACAGTTCTGCAAGTTCTGGAGCATACAAAGGATTTACAAGAAATAGAAATAGCTGCCAAGGAGCAGCAGGAGTGGTGTTACTCTGCAGGGAGACACAAGAGAAGAGACATAGGTGACCACAGGACACATGCTACCCTCAACAATGGAGCACAGTCCTACAGTACCTGAGCCAGGCCAGTGACAGCAGCAGGGTCTATCAACAGTCCTGATGGTCATCAGACAGGCAAGGTAATGAAGCAGACCCAGAGCCCATCCAGATCAGCAGAAGACAACACTGGGCAGAGGTATAGCTACAAAATAGCTCCAGCAAAGACTGAGGTGAGAAGGCCTAAGCCTATGCTTAAATGGTGCTCCTGGAGCAATAGGCAGCAGCTGCATGGGTGGAGGCTCTAGATGAGGCTGGTCAGTGCTAAATAAGGCCTCCTGGGGTGCTCAGTGCCCTGATAATAACCTAGGAAGTACCCTGTGTCAGGAGCCATCTTTTGGACGGTTATACAATTTTTGGAGGGATTCTTATGAGGTTGTTCTTGGTAAAGCCTGTATTGGACTATATTTAGGGATTTTAAGATTATTTTGCTAATTGTGAGCCCTTTCAGTTGGTGTAATGATTTCAGAGCAAAGGTAAGAATCTCATGTTTACTTTTTATGTTAATTCTAGGCTCTGTTGAGTGCATTAAAACTAGTGATAAAACTCCTATTACTTTCAGTATGGCCAAGATCTAAATAATTTACTTTTCTTGGAGTTCTACTTGAATGTGGGCTCTGGAGAAAGCCCAGTGTCTTTGATAGTAGAAGCCTTAAAAAAAATTGTTTGGCCAACTAAAAAGAGCAGAGGGAAAGCGTTCAGTGTCATAGCATGCTGTTTATTATTTGATGAAACTGTATTTTTGCTACTGCAATGCCCTATCTTATGCATCATTATTATCATAATCTTAACAATTTAAGGGAGAGTAAGGCCATTTCCTTCAGTATAGGTCTCCCAGGGGGATTACACCAACACCCAATACAAGTACGCATCTCCGATGAACATTTGATGTTAATTTGACAGATAGACAATGGTCTGGTAATGAATTAATATTTAATAACCAATTTGCATAAGGGAGCTCTCTTTCAACTTTAGGGGAAAAAAAACAAACATCCCAACCAGATGATTTAACAGTTTCAAAAGCCATGAGGGGACAGGCTCCTAATGAACAAGTCTTCTTGAAAGGTTAGTTTCTCTGAGAATAAATAATCTGTTCAACGATCTTTCCTAATATGCTAAGATTTAATGATTAGGCTGACTATTTGCAGGGTGTGTATGAGCCTGTTCTGTGCCTTCATCTGTCTTTCTCTTGTTCTAAAAGAATAATAAATGAAGTTGCGTTTGTAGCTTTGTTAGAATGTCGTTTCTGCTCTGCAGCTGATCTACAGCACGCTCTCTGTATTAATTTGATTTATCAGAAATGTAAGTTTAGTTATGTTCAGCAAATTTTTAATATAAAATTCTTTCTTACTTCCTTATTTCACAGAATATACTTTTGAATGGGTATATCAAACAGTTCATCCCTGAAGAGAAAGGGTTACTGGAGAAAAGGCCTAAGGATTTACTCTGTTAACTTTGGGATATGGTTTCCTCAAGTAAAAGTTGAGATCTCTTGAATCTTTTGAGATACCTCTAACAAAAAATTATTTATTAGTTTCACCACTATTGCAGTACTAGGAAACCTTTTTGACAAGGCGTCTGAGGGATTTCATAATACTGCTGTTGGGGGCAAAGGTCTCTTTTTCTGCTGTTACTAACACTCTGCTCCTCAATTTGCAATAGTTAAGAGAGTAGAGCCTCTGCCTGGGTCCAACATCGTTCCCTGGGAGAGGCTGTAGCAAAAATAACATGGAGTGTGTTGGGACTCCCTTGTGATTTAAGGCACCTCTACCTCGGACAACCTTTTTCTGTGTCCATTACTCTTCAAAGATCTGCAGACCCTTTTCCTTTTGCAGGGAGCTCTGCTCTGGCATTTTCCTGAGAAGCAGGAGCACCCCAGGCTGCATGAGGCTAACATGCAGTCTGCTTCCAACCTTTACCGCTTCCCAGCAGAGAAGCAAAGCAGGTACTATTGCCTCCATTTGGGGACAGGATATGGATGCTAGAGCATAGTAAAGTCAGCTGGTGATGAGAAGGACTGAACTCAAACGCACTGGACTGTGCAGCACATGGCATTGCACTGGTATTACTACAGACGATGCGATAGTGTAGTAATATCAGGACCTCATATGTCTAAATTTACAGTGTTATAATGGTATAGTTATATCAGCTATTACCAGTGTCATGATGAGAAATGCCTCTGAAGCGCCTAATTCAATCTCTTGGGCTTCTATTTTATTTGCTTTAGATCCATTATTTACTGTTTTGATATTTAGATCTCTAGCTGTACTACTTGCAATTAGTTCAAGAAATTCTGTTTGACATCTTGATTGTACCATTTGGGTTGATGACAGTAAGGCACAATGAATTTACAAGGAATACAGGCAGGCTTAATGAGAATATCATTGCTTGAGAATAGCACTGCTTTATCTCTGTCTGAAGTACATTTTGCTCCTCTTCCTGCATGCAGCATGATGTTTGAGCTGTTTACTAATTATCCCTTTTGGGATGTAGAACACCCTTGAAATTTTCCCTGGTTCTGCCATTCCACTCAATCTACAAGTGAGTAATGTAAGAAAAACTCCTCTCTAGTATCCTAAAAGGCTGCACAAATCTACCCTCACCGTCACATATAGGTAAACCGAGCAGGGCTGAGCCTAGTGTTGTCTTCCTGGGGAATCACCTGTTAAACTTCTGCAAACCCTTTTCTTTTTCGTACAGTCAATCAAAAAAAAAAAAAAAAAACACACACACACACACAACAACAACAGAACAATCCCTTTCTCCCCCAAAACAATCCCCCAACAGCTGAACAAAACCTGATATTTGAAAATTTTGCTTCCCCCCCAACCCCGATCCATCTATTGCAGGATTTCCATTTTGTTGCTAAAACTGGACATATAGTAATTACAGCTCTTGGTAGCTCATTAACGGCTCTGCCTTTAAATCAAAACATTTAAATAATGAGTTGGTCTAATTTGATATCCCTGTTGACTGTCAACAACTGCTTTTCTTTCCTTTCTTAATGAATGACTTTCTTAATTGGGAAACTAGTTTCCTCATTAGTTCAAGGGGTAGATCTTTCATGACTGCACATATTATACTTTTCTGTAGAGTTCTTATAAATCATTAATTGGTGGTTTCTTAACTCTTTATCCCCCTGGAAGACTTATGGAACAGAAATATCTGGCTATACTTGCCTATTTCCACAGATGTCGTTACATGTGTTTACTGCAGAATTTATTCCAACTAGAGGTAAGGAGTCTTATAACAACTTTTTAAAATCATATCTAAAGTGAAACCTTCAGAAATGAAATAAAGTCAATAGCAATAAACATAATGACTGGCCTGCAATATATCAGGGTCACAGTTGCAACTGCTAATCTCTGCTTCAACTGATACATAAACCATATTTTCACATGTACTGCTCCTTTTTAGCTTGCTCATTTTTGAAATCCCTCAAGACCAGTTTCTGTTAATGAGATATGGATGCATCCTTTGATACTTACTGATGTGAGTGAAAAGGTGGACTTAAATATTCACCAGCCCTGCATGTTTTGGCGTTTCAGAATGTTGTGGAATGGGTATTTTGAGTTTGTCCCTCTTGGCTGAGGCTACCAGAAAGCTAGACGATGCTCGGATAAATCTTGCTGCAAGAGTTAGAAATGTTACAGTTCCTCATTGCCTGGCCTACGTCTGCTGAAAGTTATTACCTGTGTCATAGAAGGAGCAAAAGGTTGTACCTGAGCCATTTCAGGTTGTCTTTTCATTGTCTAAACTTAAGCCATAAATTACTGTGAGATTGAACTAAAATAGAGGACTATGAATAGCAGTGGCTAAGATGCAATTACCCTCCTGCTGCCTTTGCTGAAAGAGCTGCTACTGCTGGTGCATGGGCTACTACAGCGAGGAGTGCTGGTGCTTGTCTGCCAAAGCCACTGGAACAGATCTCCATTGCTAGGTTTTGCCAAGATGGCAAAGTTGTCAGGGGAAAAAGGGCCTGTCCTCTACTTAATACAATTACGCTTTCAAGACTCTTGATGCAGATGCAACTTTGCTGAAAGCAGAGTGCTTCTGTTAGTTTAACTGTTTTTGTTTGTTTTCTGTTACAGGAAGATGCTGTAGCTGAGCTGGCAGGAAAACTGGAAGCACGTGTTTTCTCTCCGCTAGGGGGAACTCTGAAGGATGTGTCCTGGAGTCTCTGATGCAGTCACTTATGCCTCTAAGAGTCATTCACTGTATATCTATCTGTATATATCAAAATAAGTTGTATCAGGCATATGGGACTGATTCCAAAACTAAAATACAAGCATGCGAAAATCCCTTCTGATATAATTTAATAGAAACTTACTCACATGAAAGAAATTACAGCAGCAAAGAGGAAAAGGGGGAACATATTTCGTCTGTTTAGTGGAATCATGATTTTCAGAATTTTGTCTGTAGGTGAAGTAACAGTCGATGGCACCCATTAATGAGTGCTAGTATGGCAAAATCTGTTTCTCTATCTGTTTCTCAGAGCTGCCTCTTGTCAGTAGGAGTTGACATATTGCCATTTGAATTATTATCTCTCTAGCAGAAAGAAAAATAGAATGAAGAGGAAAAGGAAAGCTGTGAGTGTGGGACATGAGGAACTGCATGCAGCTCCTGGTTAGGACGTGGAAAAATGCAAAAGAAAAGGTTGGAGAAACGTAGAACTGAGGAGAGGGGAATAATAGGCCTCAAAGAAACCTGTAGTGGGGGAAGAAGGGAAATATGTGCCATTGATAAGACTTCTGTGTACAGTGACGTTGACATACATATTCATGACTGGCAATCAAACGGTGGAGAAGACAAGACTCTTTATAGACTTCTAATGGTACAGATCCCCGAGAGTAAGGGCCCACAAAATGTGATCTAGTGCTTTTTATCATCAATGTAAGAAGAATGAGAAAGACTTGGAAACAAACAAAAAACAAAACAAAAAAACAGAGAGAGAGAAAAACCTTTAATATAGCAAGATAGAAAGGCTTTCAGGTAAACACTTGATTCGTAACCCTGAATAAAAGGGAAAGTAAGATGGCAAGCTTTGCTGGTGAGCTGCCTTTCCATTCACCTAATCCTGGAGGTAAATTGCAAAAAAATAGGAAGAGCCCCACACAGGATGTATTTATTGAAGAACTAGAAACATTGTTTCAGGTTCTCTGTCAGTGTCAAATGCAGCTTTAAATGATCAGGCTTCCAGGCTCTCTGCATTATGTAGAAGAAATACAAGTTATTCTAGAGAGAGAAACTGGAGATTTCCCAAAGGCTGCTAAACTTATCAGTAACAGCTTTAGGCTTTGTGTTACCTGTTACTGAGTGAGTGAGTCATGGGTAGATCTATGCTGTGTAACTTTGAGTGATTTTCAGTGAAGTTGCCAAATACCTGATCATCAGGCCCACCCCTGGCATATACTAATATCGGACTGGAAAAAACAGTGTAAGTTAGAGATACTTTACTTTCCTCTGATCTTTCTCTTGAATTCTCCATTAACTATAGCTTAGCTAAATCAAGGATGCAGCCCTTGACTATTATAGCTGATACAATTGAAAACTGTGTAATAGTATCACATATTCTAAAGCAGTTTGCTGTTATCGGTACAAAATATTTTATCTTTCTAAGCTGTTTCAGGAAATTTTGGCTGGTGGTTAAATACATGCTGTCGTACTCCCCTCACAGAGAATAGAAATTTTGATTTGCTTTTCTCAATTCTTAGTGCTTTTGTTGGGAGGGAAGGGTTATTTTTCTTTAGCAGTTACTCTAAACCTTTGTCAGACATCAATGCTTTAATAAGGTATGGGTTTGAATAAGATTTAATGAGTAAAGCATTTTGAACTGTTTTCTATGACAGGCTGTACAAGCAGGTCTGCTGTAGCTTTTGTGGAATTATCTTTTTGTAGATTAGATAAACAAAACTAGTCCAAATGGTATTGCTGTATTAAATTTTATACCATTATTTCTTTGAAAAAAATTTCAGTGTAAATTCTTTATGTTTCATTATTTTTATGAGCATTCAACAGTGCAGTGATATAATTTTGGCCAATATGATCAGTCAGATACAAAATCATGCAGAATTGTTTGCAAATATTCAGGGCTCACACTAAAAGGCACTTGACAGAAGGACAATAGCAGAAGAATGCAACAATTTGGCCAAACCCTTTCTAGTAGTTCAAATAATATACTGCTTACCTTTGTTTTCTGAAAATACTGTGTGCGAATACTGAATCATACACTGTTTGGCTAGGCTGCATGGCACTTTGACTTCTAAATTCTTACTGAAAGGTCCAATGAAGAGGGAAATAACTATTCCTTATGCCTACTTTTGTACAATCAAGTACAAATGGAAATGGAGGACCTGAGGTTTCTGGCATGTTTTTCTTCACAAACATATAGCTGTTTCACATCAAAAGTAAGAGGATAAATAGTGCTGTCTACGTAATCACAGAATGGTTTAAATTGGAAGGGACCTCTGGAGATCATCTAGTCCAACCTCCCTGCTCAAGCAGGGCGCTCTAGAGCGTATTGCCCAGGATCACATCCAGACGGGTTTTGAATATCTCCAGGGAAGGAGACTCCACTACCTCTCTGGGCAACCTGTGCCAGTGCTCTGTCACCCTCCCAGGAAAGTTTTTTTCCTCAGGTTCAGATGGAACTGCCTGTGGTTCAGTTTGTGCCCATTGCCTCTTGTCCTGTCGCCGACCACCACAGAGAAGAGATTGGCCTCATCCTCTTGACACTCCCCCTTCAGATACTTGTAGACATTGATGAGATCCCCTCTCACTCTTCTCTTCTCCAGGCTGAACAGGCCCAGCTCTCGCAGCCTTTCTTCATAGGAGAGATGCTCCAGCCCTCTAATCATCTTGGTAGCCCTCCGCTGGACTCTCTCCAGCAGGGCCATGTCTCTCTTGTACTGGGGAGCCCAGAACTGGACACAGTACTCCAGGGGAGGCCTCCCCAGGGCTGAGGAGAGGGCCAGGATCACCTCCCTCATCCTGCTGGCAACACTCTGCCTAATGCACCCCAGGATCCCATTGGCCTTCTTGGCCACAAGGGCACATTGCTGGCTCATGGTTAACTTGTCTGTCAGGACTCCCAGGTCCTTTTCTGCAGAGCTGCTCTCCAGCAGGTCAGCCCCCAGCCTGGCCTGCTGCAGGGGGCTATTCCTCCCTAGGTGCAGGACCCTGCACTTGCCTTTGCTGAACTTCAGGAGGTTCCTCTCCGCCCATCTTTCCCGTCTGTTGAGGTCCCTCGGAATGGTAGCACAGTCTTCTGGTGAGTCAGCCACTCCCCCCAGTTTAGTATCATCAGCAAACTTGCTGAGGGTGCACTCTGTCCCCTCATCCAGGTCATTGATGAATACATTGAACAAGACTGGCCCCAGGACTGACCCCTGGGGGACACCACTAGCCACAGGCCTCCAACTTGACTCTGCGCCATTCACCACAACCCTCTGAGCTCTGCCATTCATGCCAGTTCTCAATCCACCTCACCGTCCACTCATCTAACCCATACTTCCTGGGTTTACCTATGAGGATGTGATGGAAGACAGTGTCCTTTCTCTATTTTTTGTCTTTGTTATCTTATTTATTCTCATTTAATTAGATACCAACATGATTCCCTTGATTCTGATTAGTCACCAGTTCTGCCTTAGTTTTCAACAGCATTAGATGTTGATTAGCTCAGCCTGCTGGTACTCAAAGATATTTTTGGTCTCCCTTTCCCTTTCCTTATTCTATGTCAGGCAGAGGGGGCTCAGTTTTCTCCTTCCTCTCTGCTTTGGGTGAGGTTCTGGAGCTCTCTGCCTCTACTCACTCTTTGTTTTCTTCTCTTAAGCAGATCCATTGCAGGCCTACGTAAGTGAGAAAGTGTCAGTCAGCCTCAATAAAGGTCACTGAAATTGGTCTTTAGCTTTTCTTCTACTCAGCTGTATTTCTTTCTTTTTTTAATTTCTTTTCTTTTTTCTTTTTATAGTTATTCTCATCTCTGACTCAGATGTTAAAAAAAAGTTAACGGTCTTGCTCAGCCTTACTTTGCACATCACATTTGTTCTGTCCCAACCACTCCAGAGATTTGTCATTCACTGCTATTATGTCTGTAACTATCGAGAGAGGAACAGAAGTCTTGGCAAAGAGCCATAATTGCTAAAGGAAAGCTGAAGTAGGAATGTGGAGCTGAAAGAGAGAATGGCTGGCATGCAGAGAGCTAGGTTTCAATAGGCTTGGTTGACCAATTACTGTCAACATACAGAGGCTGTGACCTTCCTCTGATTTAATGGACAGTAAGATCACTACCTTTTCCTCAGGTATGTGGGGATTTGGCTATGTAACATTCATGAATTTTAATTAATGATGAATTAATCATGAATCTAACTTCCAAAAACTCATCCTATCTCTTTAGGGTCAAATTTTGTCTCCAGTTACATCAACATAATGCCATTGTCAAGTTCCTAAAGTACTGTCAGGATGAGAGAATTATATATTCAAGGGCAGATTTGTGTTTAAAGATTGTGACTCTAAATGAAAATTGTCTTAAACTGCAAGTAAGCTGGTACTCTACTGTATAATATCCTGAAATTATTCAGAGGTAAATTTGCTTAACTGAAAACAGAGATCCAAGTTAAAGCACTTATGCATAATTGCTGTTTAAGACAAGAGAATATGTTATCACATTTCATTCTTTCCTGAACAAAAGCAGAGAAATCATGTTCCAAATTAGGGGCCGGCCGGGGGGGGGGGGGGGGGGGGGAGGGTGGGGCGAGAGTAGGAGAGTACAAACGGTCTATGCCATCACTGTAATGATGTTGCTGTGACTTGCATTTAATTCAGACACTTTTTAGAGACCTTTCAAAACTTCATTTAACTTAAATGCTTACTTTTTCCTAGATGCTTGTCAAAAGCAAACTAATACATGAAGAGATACCAGCAAGAAAATAAGTCTTGATTTGAATTCAATCAAATATCAGCTTCTCATACATTAGGTAGCACTGTGGGAGGACTGCTTTCTTGTGAAATTAAACTAACTCATTGTTAAGAAGAAATATTTACAGAGAGATTGAAATATTATCTGGGATTTAAACATATTTAAAAGCTGACAGAGCCTTCTCCAAATGATTTCCTCCAGCAACTGCATTTATCCATACAAATTTCATTCAGGTTCCTAAAATCAGTATCTTGCCAAGAAATATGAATCATCCTGGCCTAAATGAAGTGTATGTGCTTACTTATTCCAGTTTCAACATTTGATATTAATCTGCATTTTATCTATAAATTACAAAATAAAAACTTTTTTTTAAAGAGGTATTGGAAGGTAATGAAAATCTCTGGAATCATCTAAAGTGTTGTGTCAAAATATATCTGGAACTAAAATATGACTAAATAGAAAGAAAAGCAGAACAAATTTTCAAATCTGTGTCTGCCACATAAGAGTGCTTTTGCCAATTTCTGTGAACAAATGTGGATACTGACTTCAGTGATAGGAAAAGTAGATCTGGCAAAAAGAAAAACAAAACAGAATGTGTCAGGGCTATTTTGTGTTGTGTATAGGATTGCAGTGGTGTCCTGGATGGAGCTTCTGCATATCACAGCAAATACTGATTATGACTTTTTTATATTAAAGTATTACAAGCATGGAAAAAAGCTATTTAATATGGACACAGGAAATGTAGACCTTACAATGTCTAACAAAATGAGGAATTATATTCCGTTAGTTTTTTTTACTTCACACAAACTGCCATTATTTCTATTCTCTTAACCTATAGTCTGAGGCCATATCCATATCTTAACAGTACTCATTCTCGAAGAAGCAGATCCCTTCACTTAGGTATGAACAAGACCACACTAGCTTTGGGGAAACTGTTATAATATTTTTCCAGGTACTGAATGCTGAATGGAATACTTAGCACACCATGGACGTGCTGCAGTGCTTGAGATTGTTACTCTTAGACATTACTGGAGGAACTGGGAAATATATGTAATTAATTTTCAGCTTCTTAAACAAATGTGCTAGCTTTTCAGAACAGACACACAAGCTTTGCACCTTGATTTGTGCTATGTTGCTTACAGATGTTGCAAAATGTGTCAGGAAAAGAAAAAGTCCTTGAATTTCTTCTGCTTCAGTTGCAAGCCTATTAATAGACTAGGCAGAGAATTGCAATGCTTCATTGCTTTTGGCTGATGGAGGGGAATACAAGGACCTTCCTTCTTTCAAAGTGGCTTTGAAATAGTATTACCAGCAACAAGGCATCAGAGGAGTTCAGCACTGTAAAGTAAAAATGGCATTAAAAAAAAAATAGAAAAGTGCAATTTTCTCTTTACTTTTACTTTATCAGCAGGAACTCAGATAACTGGCTCTGTCATTTTCCTCCTCATCTTCTGCAGCTTTAAATGAATGGGGTCACAAAGATATACTAATAAACATAAAATGCAATAGCAGAAGCTTTCTGGTAATCGTCTGATTAAAGTGGACACTGCATGACCCTGTAGAATAATCATGATCAGTTACTAGCTTAGTGACTAGGAATAAACAGCTGATTATATGATTACAGAAGGCTTCAAAAATTTCATAGCAACTGAATCCCCAGTCTATCTGAAATGTTTGGCCTGACCTTGTAGAAGATATTAGTGCCATTCCTGTAGGCGCTAAGGTCCTGCGGTTTTCCATTAAGCTAAATGAGAAAGTCTTGACCATCACAATTTGCACCATTGGGTCCATTATGTTTTGCCCTACAGGTGATTTGCTATGTGTTTTATTACAAAAGACAGAATAGTTGAAAGAATATTGTCCTGCAGACAGCAACGTCAAAGCTTATCCATTTAGGGGTACGATGATACTTTCAAAGCTGTATAGTAGACAGGATTGCCTAATTTTCATTAATGTTTGTAGGAATTAAACAATTTAAGATTCACAAATGACTCTGAAAAGGAATTAGAATGGTTTTATTAATGAAACAAAAGCATAAAAATGCATACAAACACTTTTAGTTGCTTTAACATGACACCTTTGACCTTGAAAAAAGAAAGTTGGTCTGTTATAATTAGTCACATAGACTCGCATGTACTAGCCCACTAAAATCTTCATGTAAGTACATCCAATATATTAAAACAGCTGCAATTGTACAGAATTCCTTGGAGCAGATCTAAATAACATTTCAACTGGCATACTTATTCATTTTCTTCTGACAGGTGCTAAACATCTCAGCATTCACTGATGAACTGCTATCTTGTGAAAAGTGTTGACGTGTTACTAGCCTCCTGTAGCTCTGTTGACTTAATTCCGTGAATTTGTGTAGCAACAACACAATTGATACCAGGCAAGGTGAGGACTGTCTGTTAGTTAATCTCCCCAACTGCCAGCAGGGGAAGCTGCTGTATTGGTTTTCAGTGTGATCCACAATAATAAATGCTGGTGATTTTTAAATCAGCGAATGAAAAGGTGGAGTTATCTTAAAATGAGAGAGAAAGAGTATCTATGTTTGTACAAATTAGTTTTTGTCACTTAGGATGACTAAATTACTCACAAGTGAGAAAATGGGGAACGCCTAGTGCAAGATATAACAAGCAGGTGCTATTTAGTGTCTAGATTGCGTACGTCCTGTATATCTACTTAGGCCAGCTAATATAAGTGGCTTCAAAAGATTCTAGTTGTCTTTACACAGATCCAGTGGCTGTAGTCCTTGCCTTTGTATGCAAAAGAAAAGTGTTTCTGTGGAAAAGATGGTGGACTGGAACATGCCAACTTTCTGTTCTCAGATTTGCCCTAGAAGTGTGATCTCTAGAAAGTCATTTAACCTCATTTCAAAACACTGTCCTTAAGAACTTGCACATGAGCTTCACAGATTTTGGCTTTTAATCTGTCTGATGTTGAGTCTTTCATCTTTGGACAATGCTACAGTATTTTGTCCTTCCCATCTTTATTCTGATGCTGAAACGGAGCTTACCTTAGATGGGGAAAAAACTTCAATCCTCCAACCAGACTGAAATGTCAAAACAAAGTTTTTTAACATGTACTGTTACTTTAGCTTTGAAAAATAACAGGGAATGTATGAGACTTTCAAGTTACAAGCATAAATAACATGAAATTGGTTATTAGAGAGAGCTTTGGAGTAAGAAATGTTTGCAAAATTTGTCAGCTGAATTTGGACTACGCATATAATCCCAAGCTCAATACTTAACTTTTTAAACTATTAATTGGTTTTATTTCTCAGGTGCTACCAGAAGAGAGTTGGTATGAGTGTTATCACATTGGTGAACTGGGAATTTCCCTTCTCGTCTTATAAATAATAGAAGATAGGGCAGATAGTGTAGCAGAAAAGAAGTTTTTACGTGGTCCTGCACAGGAGCTTGGCAATTAAACAGACGTTGTCAGTTCTAGCGTGAGCCTAGCCTTGAGATTATATTAACATTCTACCAAGAAAACTTTCTCATGAAATATAATACTCTTTTTAGTCCTAACTAAGGCTGTAGTTCTAATTTAGTTATAATTGTAATTTAGTGCTAATTTTACCTTTTCATTGGCATAAAAGCTTCTCAGAAAGGACCTGCAAGATTCCTAATGTCTAAATGAATGTACTATTTTATCTGTAAGACATTTACTAGTTTAGGAACAACTCTTTCCTGCCTTTAATTTCAAGCACTGAAATCTGTTTTGAAGATGCTTAGTATGTATAGTATGGATTTACTTGTGGCATTCTCCAAAGTAATGTGTTTCTATGGCAAATAACAAATCACCAAAGTATATTTAGATTATGATGCTCATGACCATATGTGTGGCACATGTGTATGCATATTTATAAGCTTAGTTCTTTGCTAGTAGCAACTGAAGAAAGGGCCACAGTCCGGTCCTTAAAGTGACAGAATCAGGTGGTAACTTATCAGTAGAAAAGTGAAATTCCTACCTAGCAGTTATTTTTATGATACAGACCCTTATGGGAATAAAGATTTGTTTTATTCATTTATCTTCAAGGGGAGTTAAACTTTACTATAGAAACCAGTTCAGGGTATATTTCAATTCTAACAAAGACTGCATACTTACGTTTCCAGAGGAATCGAGACCTCTGGAGGTATTGCTGTAGAAAGCTTAAACACTTCATTTTCTCTGTTAAGAAAAGTTTCACCAAAAAAGCTAAAAAAAAAAAAAAAAGTCAGGAAAGGCTCAACTGGTACAGCTCAGGAGCATCTACTTTTATGGGATTTCTTGGATCTGTTGTCTCCTAACTTGTCTGCTCTTTTAGATAGCTAATGCAATGTTGAAAGCAAGGAAATACTTACTAAATACAGGATGGTGGGAGAGAATTCTTCCCAAGAAAATATGTATACTATTGTTGGAATACTCTGAGTTACAGCCTGCAGACCTCAAAAACTGTGAGGCTTCAGAATATAAAGGAACTTTAAAGGAACTATAGTTTTGGGAAAAAATAAACCCTTATGCATGATATTTAGGAGGTTCAATGTATTTAGTTTAACACAGAGAAATGACGGCGACCTATGTCTTGATTATAACCCATAAGTACCTCTAATAAAGGAAAAATTTTTGACAATTTACATCTCTCTAAATTTAACAAGTAGTAGCATAAAAGAACAAATCCTGGCATACAAAGCTTTATAAATTAAGGGTAGACATAACTGGCATAATAACTTATCCCTTAAACTAGATATTCCCCAACAAGATAACACACTTCCCAGCTCCAAGTTGTCCTGTGAGCTTCTCAGAGTTCAGCTCCCAGTCATTTTTGGCATTGGTGTTACAGATTTCTAGAGCCTAATCTATTGCAGACAGAAAGTCAGATTAGATAAATATAGTAATCTCTTCTGATCTTAAGAATCTATAAACATAGCAGTATCTTTAGTAAAAATATTAACTAAATGATATTTAGAAACAATCCTGTCACTAATTTCTTACAACTATTCCTATTTCTCTCATTCTGCAACAAAAACTGTTATTCCTTTTCTATCTATCTGCACTGTAAGACTTTTATTTTCCTGTCTCCCACCCAAAATTCATCAGCTTTCCATCACCTTTCTAATGGGCCATCCTTCTAACACTTCCAACATGTAAACAGAAGCATTAGTTCACTTCCTTGCATGGTTTCCGAAAAACATCCTGAAGTATTTCTTTGAATTCTCTTCTTTTTTTAAATTCCATGTTACACCATATCTTATTTATAACTACCATTTGCACTCCAAAGACAACTACTCACTTCCATCTCTTATTACTCACAGGAATATAAGTAATATTCCCATATTCTTTCTTATTTTCTTATTTTACCTCAGCATTCATCTGTTTCATCCATGTGCTTCTTGTTATATCGTGTATAACACGCTATAAGTGAAATATCTCCTGCATATGAAAATGTAGAGTTAAATACTCAGGTACCCATTATATTTAACAAAAACAACAAATGCCACATACACACATAGACACACCCTTTTTCATATACCTTTACATAATTCCTATCCTTTTACTTCTTTATTTTTCACTTTTTAGCTTTTTCTAAGTAACTGAAATCCCTGCCCATTTCAGATGAGTCATGGAGTAGTTTATAAAATATCAGCTATAGAATCAAGTTAGGTTAAATAAGCATCATTTCTCCTTCACATTCTTCTGCAGTTCTCTTCCTACTTTCTAACTCTTTCAACAGGAAAATCTTATTAGAAGAAATTTTTATACTCCTTTTAAATAGATGGTGAACGATTCCATTTACAGAGCAAATGTTTAGCCAAAGGCTAAAATCTTTAGGCAATAAGAAGTTTTCCTTTGGAGCACTAAGACAAAAAGTGTCACAAGGAGGAGAAAAAAATTGTCTAATTTCAGAAAAAGCAGTGCTCAAATGAACTCAAATTTTTCTGCTGAGCGTGAGCATTTCATGCCTGTAAGTTTCTGTAAAGGATCTCCAGCAGCTCAAATTCTCATCATTTGACTTGATCCCAACTATGCCGCTGGAATTAGTTCCCACAGACTTGATTAGGATGAGTCACATGACTACAAGCAGGACTAAACCCATAGTCAGTAAATACCAGATGGTAAAATTCAGCTGAATACATTTGTAAACAGCTCCCTAGGCTAAATCTCTGCATCAACAGCTGGAAGAAGGTATCCAATATTGTTAGTGTCTTTTTCTGCATGGATATCAACCGCTACTGGACATTTGCTGTGTTTACTGAATACTGGAGAAAGCCTTAATGCATATGAGACTTTATACCTTTTTTATATTTTCCTATTTGGCAGATGTTAGCTGAAAACAACTAGGCAAAAAGCAAGAAGACTAAAAACTTCATCAAAAATTATAATATAATTTAAATGAGAAAATTTACATTAGACATCTCTGGATAATTATGAAACAATTACCTATTAATTATGTTTCCAAGCTTTTTCTAACAGATGGTCAGAAAACTGAAATATATTGGCTCATAGGCAATCAACAAATTTGTTATGCAGGATGAATGCAGCAATCTATCAGCTTGCTATAACCCACTGTACTATAAGGTACTTGCTATAACTTCAAGATCAGAGGAACATTTCAGGGTCTTTAATCTAGCACAGGGACGATACAGGGGTTCAGAGACCGCATTTGAGAAGTAGTCTAAACCTGTAGCTTTACAACAATTACATTTTGCCTTACCATACTCTGTTATGTCACCTTAAAAACACTCTTAATACAACTTCAGGTCTCATTATCATTGTGTTTCACATCCAATTACTGTAGGAGTACAAAATTACTTGCTGTAGGTTGTCATTTGAGACAACGATAGCTGCTGCTTGTTTTAGGCGAACTTTATACTAACGCCTTTATAAAATGCTAGCTGAAAAGTAGGAGTATATATTATGTATTAGCCAAATAAAAAATGTGGTGTCATACAGGTGTATACTGAAGTCATTTTCAACGTCTAGTATTGATGACCTTATATAAATGAAGAGTTCTTATGCCTGCACTATGTCTTACAAATGGACAGGACCTTGCAGAAATGTTTATCTAGAATAGTCACAAAGAGTAGCTGACTATAAATAAGAATATTTTACCAAATTCTGTCTCATGTTACAGTTATATTATTTCTACTGTGCTGAAGCTAATGTGATAATGTGATTCTTTTACCTCCTGTAGGCTTGTGTTGTGATTTGATATAGTTTATATTGGTATGACTAACAAGCAGTTTGAGCTTCTGCGTCTGATTTTACACTTCAAAGCTAACAGTAATGTTGTGTGAGAGAAGAGAGCAATACATAAAGTAGCTTAATGAGCAACTGTTCCTATCTTGAATCACACTAAGAGCAATAGAAGGCAAAAATGAATCTGAGGAGGAGATGAAAAAATTCAAACTAATGGGCTTTTTAATTCAGTACCAGCATTTCTGATAAAAGGTTAAAAGTAACTTTTTGTTTTGTTTTTTAAGTTTACCTTTTGGCCGTTTTGAAATAGAGTAGGTTTTCCCAGCTTAGCTGTATTGTTTAACAGTAACTGCATGGTGTCACCCAAAAAAACTAAAAAGATTAGTAAAAAGCTGACTACAAGTTCCTGGAAGGTATGCCATATGTTTCAATGATGCAGAACTGAAACAACCAAAACTTTCATAGAGAAATTTAAAAAGATCTTTTCATCTTAGACTGAACGTAGAGCTTTAGCTGAGACTATAGTTTCAGCACTAATGATTTGAGCTGTAAAATATTACAAAAGATCCCCCCAAATTACTCCTGTCCTTACTAACAGGATCACATATAGTTGTGTTACAGGATCTTCACCAGCTCTGGGGACTAATTCTGCCTGTGCATAAAGTAGAGACAATATCCAGGATAACATAAGAATCAGCCTATATAAATCAACCCTTTGTAAAGATGATCTACCCTTTCTTAAGGTTTACTTTCATGTAAGGTTTACTTTCATGTCAGAAACCTCAGCATGACCCTTGACGCACCTCCTACGTGTACAGCTAAACCATCAAGCCTGCACTTGAGAATCTCCTAAAGCAGAACTCAGAATGATCCCAGTAGGGGATCGTTACCCCAGCAGGGTCAGCTGGACAGCGTGAACAAATAGTAGCATCTAGCCGTGTTTAAATCATCCTGGGGATGGCTCCTCATGAACAGGATGGCAAGGGAGGAAATCTGCAATCAGATTAAAGTGTAGCTAGATGACAGTGCTACTAATTATTATCCTCTGGCTAAGACTTGCTCAAGAAAGCATTAACAGACTATCGGGACTAAAATCCAAAGTACAGTCATGGTAAGATATACCATATAAATTGTACATAATCAATTATATAGATGTATTATCAATATATTTACAAATATAAAATGTTTATTAACATTCTGTTATAACTTGCTAATATTTATTTATAATAGTGTAATATTTTATGCAATAGAAAATTACTACTTACACATCAAAAAGGCTGGCCTTGCCTAATGGGAATATAAGACGTTTCATATCTTCTGCACTATGCAAGGCTGTGTTCTGTTGCAGCTGTACAGTCAGCTACACAGTAAAGCTAGCAGGATAATCTAGAGTTTTAATTTCCATATTTATTAAAAAATTGCCTCTTAGTAAATCCTTGGTTTTATTTTCTTGGTAAAGTACACTCATTTCCTATATGGTATTATAGTCACTTCTACTAAGTATTATATCATTGTGTTCATAGGCTTTCTTTTTAACATTTTCCGTCTATGAAGAACAGATTCAGAAGTCATACTTCCTGAATATATTTTTATTTATACATATATATAATGCAGAATGAGCAAATGCACATAATTATAGATGGCTTCAAAAGGAGAAGCAGCACTCAAAGTAATGATTCAGGTGTCTTAAACAGGACGTAGGATGGCTTAAGCACGTATATCCAAAAAGCCATCTTAAAAACAAAAAAACAAAAAAATCCCCACTCTTTTGCTGTGTACCTGCAAGTATCTAAAATTTGTAGGCATCTTTTTTTTCACCTCTTGCAGATTCTCTGGCAGCCAGCATTTTTCTTTGCTTGCTCTAAACTGTCTTGATGTGAGCAGTGAGGTGCCTTTTCCCATGTTGAAATCCAGGAACCAGGCAAAAAGAAGCCCAAGTCTTCTGAGAACATCTAGTGGGTGCATGCGAAACATAGCTAACATACCTAGAGTGCTCCCTGAAAATGCTATTAAAGCTACTTCATCGTTTAAATAACTTCTACTAGTGCTAGATAACTTCTGGAGTGAAGAAATTCATGTGGCTCAGGAGGTGAAGGGTCTATTTTCAGTGAATTCCATATTCTTGATGGAATTCAAGCCTGCTTCTTCCAAGAGAATGCAGCAGGCTCTACCAGGCACTAGGTTTTAGCACAGGCTGGGTAGGAAAACTGTTCACCTTCTGCTGGGTAGGAAAACTATTCACCTTCCCTTTTGAAGCTGTGCACCTACTTTTAAATGAAACACAAACTAGTAAGACCAGAGAAGAAGAATTCAAGGGCTGGTAACTTTGCAATTCAGTAACTAGGAGAGCTAGTAGAGGAGTTCTGGTTCCCAGTCTCTGCTTCTAGGACTATCCCTGCTTTAATCCAGTAATTCTTCAACAGAAAACAAATATGTTACAAATAAGTAGAAGAGTATCCTAACTATAATACTATAGAATTATTTTGCTCTATATCTTTTTATTTTTTCTTCTTTCTCAACACTGGCCTAGAAAAGAAAATGATGAATAAAGTATTTTCATTATGTCAGCTTCATGAGCTTCCTTTCAGCTCTTCAGAAGGCAAGGATGTACTCAGAGGGTGCTGCTTTTCTGTCTAAATCCTCAGGCATAAAATTATTAAGTGTCTATAAAAACTAATAGCAGGACTATATTTAGCTGGAGTCTGATGGAGTGGAAAGAACACTACCTACCTGTAAAGAATTATATGAACTTCATTTTAATATGCTATATAGTCTTAATTCTAAGATGATGTGTATAAGTGCTTTTGCATAAGAGCACTACCATCTATGAAGTTCCAAGTCTTTTTCAAGTTACCCCCTCACTTGACTAATAGAGTTTAGAAAGGAAATCCACCTTTTTCACTTACTGACAGTTTTAAACATTCTGGGAAAGCACAACAGAAGGACATTTTATGTATTTTGGGGCTCATCTGAGCTTCAGAGCTCTTCTTTCCTAAAGATTCACCTTGCTAGGTGAGCCAGCTTTGACATCTGAACAACACAGCAGCCATCACAGCCTGTAACCTGATAGCACCAGCCTTGAATCTGCGTCCTTTCACAAGTTTCTAAAGCTCCTTGTTTACGTGCCCCGTGCTGCAGCCCATTCAGCTGAGGGCAGATGGCCTTGGAGCCCCCCCCCGGCACCCTTTGGGCTCAGGAAACATGTTTGTGTCAGACTGCCAGGGACCCCAGGGGCACATCCTGAGCACAGCAGGTGGGTGAGCAAAGGCTGGTGGCAGGTGATCTGTGGACAGCTGTGCAGGAGTCCTTGTGTCTCAAAGTCCCCTCTCATGCCATCCAGTAAAAATGCTGCTCCCCAGTCTGGGCATGAGGTGGGCCATCGGCCCTTGAGGTCAAGCAGCATCTCCTCCCTGTAGTCTGTTGACACCCTAATGAGATTAGTTCCCTACCCTATGGGGTGGAGAAGTTAGAGCTGCTCCTCTAGCTCTACTTCCACTGTTACCTTGAACAGGTAATGAACGGGAAATCAATTTTTTCTTGCTTTATATTTTCTTCTTCTTTTTTTTAACACTTAGGACTAGAAGTCTTAAAATATTTTCCTCAAAATTTGAAAGGAAATTATACATAGTGGTCATGATCTTCATAGGAGCTGCCTTTTTGGATTTTGTTTTATAGGCAATATGAAGTAAGTGAATTTTTAATAGGAAAAAACCTAAAATAAATTACTTTTATCGTATCCCAAATTTACTATTAGTCGCTTATAAGTACTAATTCTTGTTTCCTTAGTCAGACAGAGAAAAAAAAAAAGTAGAATCGTTTTGTGCTGTTACAAGGGAGGAGGTGTTAATTTTATTATAGCGAGCCGAAAATAATTTTTTGAAATAATTTCTATTAATATTTGTTACTCTTACTGATTGTAGTGAAGGTCAAGGCACTATTATATTATAGACCATAAATGCAAGCAGTAAGAAATACTTCATTATAAAAAAATTGACATGCTAAACAAGATTTGTAAAGCACAGAAGACATTACAGTGTTGGAATACCAATACGTAACAATCAGATACTAGGAAGACTAACTTTATAATTAGGGTCAGCCTGATTCTAACAAAACCGTAGACAGAGCCCTGGTCATCAGTGTCAGTCTGCAAACATCTTTCCTCCCTCGCACAGTGGCCACAGGTAGAACATTCAGTATATACTATTATATGACAAATTTGAAATTTCAGCCATTTTGTTTAAAATGTATTTAGGGAAACTATGGAAACTATAGTGTAAAATAGAGCAGTATTTTTCTGTGTGTCTGTAGTGGCTAATAACGTTGTGTGAAATCCTAAGATTCTTTCACTTTAAATATCGATTATATATTTTTCATAAAAGAATATACATATATGAAGTCAGAGAGCTAGTGAAGTTAGGCAAGAGGATAATTTATTATCAAGAAAGAGCTTTCTGATGTGTTTTTATCAAGCAGGGGCTGTTTTACTTGATTATAATCAAGTAAAGTTATTATCAGAGTATTTTGCACCACTTTCTGGACAGCGGTGTTTAATTCATCATTATACTCAGACCAAGGGAAAACATTAGGGAAAACAAGGAGACAAAGGAACTCATTATCATGGAAAATGTTAGATGTTTAATCTCTTACTCTATTCTAATTTTTCCAGTTCATTACAATAATTTTGGAATAGGCTGAAGTTTTTTGGCATATTTACTTCTGACTGTGAATAGTTATCCCGAATTGTGAGAGTTTATTTCATTATGTAAATGAAATATAAAGGAGGCAATGATGTATTAAACTGTAAATACACCTAAATGTCATAAAATCATAAATATTTTTTGCTCCTAGTTGTCAAAGACATGGAGAGCTAAATCTCTGACTAGTGTTAGCATAGATCCACTATAATAAATGCTAGACTCCTAACTGATGCTAGTTCAGAATCTGGCCCTTAGCATTTATGTTTCTGCTACTTTCCAACTTTTCATCAAGCTGTATTTATCCTTTAATTAAATAAGGGTAATAAATGAAAGCATGGGGTTACTTTTCTTCTCCTGGTTTCTGACTCTTTGGCAGAATTAACAGGTGGAAAGTATAAAAGTAGCTTGCAGTTCAATCTAGAGCTGTGGGAAGAGTTCAGAAGTCTTTGCACAGTCAGATTCCCATTGACTTCAGTAACAGTTTCAGTTGTGTTAAAATGCAATCTGTCTGTCTGATCTTGCAAAAGAGTAGAATAATAGAACAGAAATAATAGAGTTATTTCCAATTTTACAAGAGCATATCCTATCAGGTAGACTTTCTACATAATCTCCAATATATACAAACCCCAGCAGATAGTATTTAAAATGCCAGGAATCATTAAATTTTCCTATTTGAAACAACCTATATAGTTTTTATACAGTGTATTTATAAGCTCTGTTAAAAGTGTAGTTATAAAACAGATACCTGGAGGCTTCATTCTCTTTGACTAAAATATTTGATTATCAGCTGGTGAGATTTTACAGCTTAATGTCCCAAGAAGACAAAAATTGTAAATAATTTTAGTTGAATGGGTAGTAAGTTTAAGCAATGAGTCACGGTGCCTGATGTAAAGTGGTATATGGATGCTACAAAATTTAATGTAATTTTAAGCATACATTTTATGTAGAAGGAAGAAATGGGAGCCTTTTTGTTCAGAATGAGCATCAGTTTGGTACAGAGTCTGTGGGAAAACACCTTATTAAAGTTAATAAATTAAATTCCAAAGGGCCAGGTTTCCGTGCTGTGTTGAGTTTATTCTGTGCTACCTCACTGAGTTAAAGCTGACCCGTTCAACAATATGAAGATCATGAGTATCACGCTGTGAGGATTTCCCTCCTTCTGTTGAGGCTACTATGTCAGCTTCTTATGAAATTTCTAGCCATCAGCAGATAGGTAAGCAAATATCTGTAGTTTTTACTCTTCTAATGATTCTCATCATCCCTTATTTCAGGTGTTTTCTCATCTTTCATTTTCCCATCACGCCAAACTCCATAATTCTCTCCTTTTGCCTTTTCCAAGAACCATTTTTCATTGGTTGGTTTTTATTCTCTCTCTTCTGGAATCCCTGTGGTGTTGTACTTGCTTATATTTTTTAATCGCTACTCTGTAGAAGTACTAGAGCATGAAAGTATAAAATATTACTGGGCAGATACAATGAGCTTCTGCTGGACTGGTCCTTTTCTTCATGCTCTAAGATAGTAAAGCACAAAAGGATGAGAGAGCTCAGGAAGGGTTAAAGCGACTGCAGCTATAGCTTTAACCATCAATAACAGCATCAGCTTGTCCAATAAGTTTTTTATATGAATAGAGAAATCCTTAGCTGAGGTCGTCTAGCTTGGCTCTTATACAATCAATGGAAAGACATGTACCAGCTTTGTGTCAAATATGGATGATGCTTCAAAACACCATGCTTGATGGAAATAGTCTCACCCTGTGGGGAAGTGTTAGAAAGGAATCTTAGAAGGCCAGTGTAGCTTATGTTTGAACAGAGGATTGAAAAGATGGAGAGTTTAGACATTATCTGCTTATCTAAACTGAATTCAAATGCTTGATGGTCCTTTCCATCACTAGACTTCTAAGAAGCTTTGTTCTTCTGAAAAGATGTCAGTGGCAGCACTGAAATTCTCCTGAGTGCTGAGAGTCTATTGTTGGCCTGGGGTAGGATTTGGAGTCCTTCTAGGAGTGAGCATTGCAATTGCTTGTATCCTTAAGCAGTCAAGTTTCATTACTGTATTGATTTATACACACTCTGTTGGGACATCGTGATCGTAGTGGAAAAGATGCAGGAGTAAAACACACTAACCTGGAATTTCCAGCTTCCAAATGACATTGAAATGGTATGTTCAAATCTCTCAAAAAATGAGGGCAGTGGAGATGAATTATTAAGTTGCAGCAGTGGCAAAAACAAATTATCCTGGTTTGTGTTTCTTACATTTTGAACCTATGGCAAACTCTTAAGGGGCTTTATGTGGCCTTCAGTGTTTGTAAGACTTCTCTTCTCTGTACATCATTATTCCCATAAGAATGATGAATATAGTACAGGTGACAATACTATTACTTACTTCGTAAATGAGCAGAAAAGAAAAATTACATAGAGAGTAAAGTTCAGATAAACATAGCTATAGTAGTATAGTCAAAAGAGTTGAATGGCAAAAAACTGGTGCTAGATGAGAGGAAATCCGGAGGAAAGAAGACAAGCAGGATGGGTTGAGCACTGCAGAGGTAGATTGCTGCACTTGTAGGCAGGGGCTGAGGAGCGGGCAGAGAAGTCCCTGTTTGCAGCAAGGGTTGACAATGTATATAAAATGGGAGAATAATATATGAGGAATGTGAATGAAATAATAGCATTTAAGTTAGAAAATGAATTACGTGTTGAGATACATACAATGTGCGCATGGAAGAGCAAAGGTTATATGTTTAGTAACACAGGAGGAGGTACCTAGGGTAGTTACTGCTAGGCGTGTGGAAACAAGCCTTTTGTTGGAGAAGCAGTAACTTCAAGTCAAGTAGCACTGTGAAATTGATGTAAAAAGGTAAAACACCTTTCTGTGTATGTGAATAGATAGATAAAGTACAGGTAGCTGCATGCAATTGTTATTTTCCTGATTATCTAAGAAGTGTAAGACATTGATTTTGTATTGTAGTATTAGAATTGTAACAAAGTTTTTTTTTTCCTTTTTAAATCTTGATTATAAATTCTGTCCTGAACTTTTTTGCATTGAAATTATAAAATATTTTGGTTCATGACAGCTGAAACATTTCAGGTTGTCTCTTGCATTATACTGTTGAAAAGAAACATATCTATATAGAGCAAAACTCAGTTCAATACTTTAATAAATGCATATTACATACTAACGAAAATATTTTATATGATACAAATATAGTAAACGGAAATAAAATATTTAGATACTTTTAATACAAATATTTCATTTTTTCCCTTTCTAAAATTTAGTGGATAGTAACGTGCTTCCACAAAACCTTTCAAGACTGTTGAATTTGCATTTTTACACAAGATATTGCCTTGCAGACATTTCTTCACCTGCTCTTACAACTTCATGTCTTTCATTGTTCAAGAATAAATAATTAATTGTAATCCTTTTTCTTAATGTATAATATGAAATTGAGCAAAAGTCTTAAACTTCTTATAAGAGTGATCTTAGGAATCAGCATTCATTAATACATACTCTTTCATGATGTATCATATATTGCCACTGAAGGTAGAAGAATCAAAAGCTTCTCTTTTTCTCCCAGTCAAAATGCCTCTATGAACTGCTATAGTACAAATATCCTTCTATGTGTCCTTAACAGCTATGACTATAAAAAGTCATAGTCTAGTCCTCTAGGTAATCTGCAGGAGACAGTAAAGGGTACTTAAACAGCAGCCATATGTCTAATCATAGTGCTCAGACAATCTCTTCCTGATTTTTTTCTGTTTAACATAGAGTGTGCATTCAGGTGTTATTTTGTTTAGTTTAAGCTTTAAAAAGAGTGATACTGTTATCTTAAGGTTTCCATTAAATTATTCAAAAAGTCAAGTATCTTACAAAAAAGTCAGTCCTCATAAAAAAAAAAAGCATTCCATCCCACTTTTTTTCATAATAACACCTATTTCGTTTTTATGCTTTGCCTTTTTGATGGAGTTTTACTTGAAGCAACCATGACCTGTAATTAGATAATTAAGATTCTGTGACTTAAGCATTACTGACCTCTTCTTGTTTACAGTATTGCTTGGCGAGATTAAAAGGTTGTCCTCTCCTCATCTACATGGAGCTCTGCAGGGTATGATTTCTAATTACATTCTCAGAAATTGTCACTCTCACCCCTATTAATTTGAATATAGGGCACATACCATTACTTTCTCCTTGCATGCATGCCATTTGCTGAGCTAGCAAGCAGAAAGAAACACAGAACTGGGAAAGGGTTGTCAATCTATATCATCTGCATAGTATGCATCTTTGTACTTACTCTCCCTATTGGCGTACTCAGTGGAAAAAAATCACATTTGGTATTCCTGATATTTTTGAAGGAATGCACCTTTTCCTAAAGAAAGCAAAAAAATCCCAGCGCGAACTCTATATCAGAAGCAGAGACCCATAAATCAACTTTAAAAGCCACTTTTATTCTGACTACTTCATTTTTTTAAAAATAAAACTACTAAAATTAAGTTTTATACTACTGATAAAAGTTCAATAGCATACAGCTTAGACTGCTGCACTTTACCTCTGAGGCAAGCAGGCTGTTCCTACTTAAGAGATTTTCTAACTTGTTGCAGAATCACCAGTTCTATTGTGCACAGGAGAGTCATTACTACAGTATTTACAGCTATCACAATAGTTAATGTGATGTAGGCACAGCTACTTGTTTACTTGTTCACTGAGATGTGACATTTTAAAAAACAACCATCGTAATCATGAGTATGTACAACCAGAAATAGGTTTTTACTCCTATGGAGCTGCTGTTTTCGTCTTCTACCGAAGGCGCAGTATATAGCTTTTTAAATTAATATCCTTCACTGGAGGCATTAAAGGCTGTTTTTTAGCTTTATCAAGAACTTAAAAACAAACTGATTTATCCATTTCCCTAAAGAAGAAGAAAAAAGGTGGTGAAGATTTTATTTTTTCAAATGAACTAAAGCATTCAATGGTAAGAAAAAGGAAAAAAAGAAGAAAAAAGAGAAAGTCCTCCAGCAAGATGAAAACCAAACACAATCGGCTATAAAGGTGTTAAATGCTAGAACAAGAAAGGAAAAACTGATGACCCTCAAGGATTCACTTTGATGTAAAAGCACTACAGTGTCCAGCGTATTCAAATGCCTAACAGCATGGATTGTTTAATTTGCTTTTCCAGATACTGCTACATTTACTTAGCATTTTGTCTGCATTCCATCAGCTTCCAATTAAATTAACAATCCTTAGCAGCAGCCTGAAAGGAGGACGTTTTGGTGTTCAAAGGACAAATTTCCTATGGGTACCAATTGGGATATTTTGTATGAGTGATCCCAAATCTCCTCCCCTTGCCTGCCTTTTAATCACATACAACACCCCAGAGATGAGAAAATGTTAGAGTCAAACAGTCCTTCATTTCTCTTTCATAGCACGGTGAAGCAAGAAACTCTCGCATGGTAACAGAGCAGACCATTGCATTTGTTAAGCTCTTAATCTTAGTGTCAACCAAAGCCTCACCAGATGAAATGAAGTTTGACTCTTGCAGTTGTGTGAACATTTGTACTGTAGAAGCTCACCTGAGATACTGTAGTTGGATCTTATGTCTATCCGTGACTGGCACATTAAAAAGGCAGGAATAAAGCCCTTGTGTGGCTACTCAGTGTGAGTGAATTGACACATACATCCAGCAAAGAATTAAACAGAAGGCTTTAAATGAAAAGGCAATGAATTTATAACAGGATTATACAGCAGTTTGAATCAAGTTTGTACAATGTTGAGCTGGGAATTCAAAGTAAAACAAGAGAGGGCATAAAGAATTGGCATTTATAATGGACTAACGAGAGACTTCAGCGACACAGGAATTTTGCAGCCACAGCAGCAGATTCTCATATAGTTAGAAGGACTGAGGAGGATTTTAATTCCTGTGCTTCGCCAGTTAGCTTTAGTAAAAGGTATGTTCCCCAAGTGGTAAGTTACATCTAGTTCTTTCTGCTCCTCAAAACTCAGAGATGTTTTCAATTAAATAATTCTTTTTGGCTAGTCATTTGCATCATACTTGGTCTAAAGTTGATGAGGGTTTAAAGGCTATTATCAATTGATCAAACTGTAGTGGAAAGCCTTCAGAACTTTCTTAAATTAGAGGAATGTCATATCCAGAAGGTTCACCTCCTTTTATTTACTCTTTTTTAAAGATGAGTTTGTGGCTTCTTCCATAATGGCAGAGTTATACTTAAATAACGTGTTCTATATAGAATTTTGCATACAAACCAAATCCCAGATGATGCCATTACCAAGTTTAAGGGGAAAATATAGCAAAAGGAGAGAAAAATTAAGAAGTACAAGTTAGGCAAGAAAAAAGCACTTTCAGCTGGAATTTGGAATGAGATAGAGAGCTGATGAAGCAAAAAGACACAAGAAGGATGTCATTACAGGTATAAGGTACATATTGCTTAAAAAAAGAAAAAAAATTCACTGCACAAGCTTTCAGCCATAAGTGCTTACCCTTCAGCTCTCCTCTCCATTGACTATTCATGTATGGTGCTGTATTATAAAATAATCTCTCTGTTGCTATAGAATGCTTTGCCAGAGATTAGACCTTGGGGAAATACTATCTTTGGCTATTTCACACTAACATTGTATACAAAAAACTTTCCATTGTAATGTCTGATGCAACAATTTTTGGATTATCTATTGCAAAAAAGTTGCACATGCACATGCACACACATGTGCGTACACACACATTACATTTTATATGTAAATCAAGTGACTGAGGAGGAGGGGGTCAAGCACCTGTGGCTTTCCGTGATAGCCTCCTGTGTCCTAATAACCTCACTACTTGGAGGTAAAGCTATCCTTTCCCTTTGAAACAGCTGAGGCTGCAACCATAAAATCATGGTGACTGCTACACTTTCCAAACTATCTCCACCTTCACTAGTGCTTCCCAGACCACCATCTTTTTCTCTGACAAGTCACATAATAGTTGCCTGGTACAGCAGTTTCAGTGCAGATATCCAATGACATATAATATTTTCCTTCTCCGTCATTAGTCCAGTTTGATCCCTTTTGCAGTTCATCTTCAGTCTCCCCTTCTCCTACCCACCTCTCAGGCAACAACTGCTTGGTCAAGGCCTAATTCTTCACCCTTAGACTAGCTGCTTCTTCCACGGGATGCTTTTCATCTTCAGTGATAATGCTGGTGTGGGTAGCGGCTGCAGATTTGACTCTCTCATTACAATAAGTTGGAAGTAATCAAACTTGATACATGGAAACATATGCTATTACATTTTGAAAATGCACATCACTCAAGAACCTGGAATAACGCCCCACCTTACATTTTTTAAAAGTTGATGAAAGAGCACAGGTATTACTATAAATAACTTAAAGCTGTAACCAGTTTAAGGTGGGGGTTTTTTTTCTTCTTTTCTTCTTCTTCTCTCCTCCCTCTGCCATGCTCCTAGTCTTTCAGAGAATTTGTGATGATTTAGCCACTTGAAAAAGAATGGCAGTCACAAAACTTCAGCATACAGAGTCCATAAATGTTCTATTCAGTTCTAAGAGGAACCATTTAGCTGAGAAAGCTGAGGCTGTGCTTAGAAACGATTAAATCTGTCACTTTAAACTGTACCTGCTTTCACTTTGACACTGATAAGGAAGCTCCTGCTGCCTAAGTGTTCTAAATTAAATTATTCTCTTGAGGAATGTCAGAGCCATTTCTTTAAATGTTGCTTCCCACTGCAGTGCTAATGAAAAGTCTGTGCCTGGCTGAGTTTGCCAGGATTATGCAAAAAAAAGTTCTCTGCAAGTTTCCATGTAAATACTGGATTCAGTATGGTTTAACTTATTCATCAGTGACCTGGATGAAGGGAGAGAATGCACCCTCAGCAAGTTTGTCCATGATACAAGACTGGGAGGACTGGCTGATACCCCAGAGGGCTGCGCTGCCATTCCGAGGGACCTGGACAGGCTGGAGAGGTGGGCGGAGAGGAACCTCCTGAAGTTCAGCAAAGGCAAGTGCAAGGTCCTGCACCTAGGGAGGAATAACCCCCTGCACCAGTATAACCAGAGGTTGACCTGCTGGAAAGCAGCTCTGCCGAGAAGGACCTGGGAGTCCTGACAGACAACAAGTTAACCATGAGCCAGCAATGTGCCCTTGTGGCCAAGAAGGCCAATGGTCTCCCGGGCTGCATTAGGCAGAGTGTTGCTAGCAGGGAGAGAGAGGTGATCCTGCCCCTCTACTCAGCCCTGGTGAGGCCTCACCTGGAGTACTGTGTCCAGTTCCGGACTCCCCAGTGCAAGAGAGACATGGCGCTACTGGAGAGAGTCCAGCGGAGGGCTACCAAGATGATTAGGGGACTGGAGCACCTCTCCTGTGAAGAAAGGCTGCGAGAGCTGGGCCTGTTCAGCCTGGAGAAGAGAAGAGTGAGAGGCAATCTCATCAATGTATACAAGTATCTGAAGGGAGGGTGTCAAGAGGATGAGGCCAGCCTCTTCTCCATGGTGGCCGGCGACAGGACAAGAGGCAATGGGCACAAACTGAACCACAGGCAGTTCCATCTGAACCTGAGGAAAAACTTCTTTCCTGTGAGGATAACTGAGCACTGGCACAGGTTGCCCAGAGAGGTAGTGGAGTCTCCTTCGCTGGAGATATTCAAAAGCCATCTGGACACAATCCTGGGCAAAGTGCTCCAGGTGACCTCGCTGGCGCAGGGGGATTGGAAGAGATGATCTCCAGAGATCCCTTCCAATTTCAAAGATTCTATGTGGTTCTGTGATTTCCTTTCCTATGGATGTCCATATCTTGAAATTTGTCTGTATTTTAAGTTATCATGTTAAATGTAATGTGATGCTTTTCTTTTGCTAACCATTGCAGCACACTTTGGTCTGGTACTGCACAAGCAAATAAATTCCGCAGAAATTAGTGACATGTTTCTGATGATTCAATGATATGAGAATAAACTTCGGTAATTTTATTCTATGTCAGGCCTAAATGTTTAACAATTTTCACTGCAGTCAATCAAGCCGGTTTCTCTTTAGCTTGTTCTTTCTTTCTCTTTCTTTCTCTGGTGTAAATTGCGAGCAATCCTCCTTGAATTCAGGGGAGTTATAACTAATAGTCTAATGTCTATTTAAGGAGAGAATAAGGCCATCCTTGTGTTAACCTTGCTTTCTGACAGCTGCGTTAAAATGAGCATGTAGAGAATTAAAGAAAAACTAAACCATACTGACAAGGTATGATAGAGGCAGCCAGACTACTGAAAGTCAGAAAACGCTGTCGGTCAGTGTGATGACAACTATGACTTTGTTTCTTCGGCCTAGTATATGGTCATCTTATCATGACCTCACAGTACGGTGTGTGTCCAACATTATAAGATACCCAGAGGTATGGACATAACCCCTTCATAAACATAACTCTCATAGAGTTATTTGACGATTAATTGTTTAGATTCTTGGTGGATTATGACTATTATTTTTGTAAAGCAACACTTGGGCACTCATAATTTTGTGAATAAGTGAATAGTATGAGATGATACTAAATTTTCTTTATAATTCCCCTGTGTAGTGTCTCCTTGTTTATTTTTAATATGGATATTGTACCATGGGCTCTTCTTTACACGGGTGTGTGTGTCTGTGGCAGATGTATGGTGTATTTTGCCTTGTGATAGGGAAATGGAATAGAGGACCTTTCAGGATGCCTAATTTTCATGTTTCCCTTTTTAACACATAGAAAGCTTCTAGGTATTTACAATATACTTTGCAGCCTAACTTCATTGTGTCTGCATTAAGCTGAGATAACATATGCATAATAGGCACTCTGAAAGAAATTAATAAATATTTACATTGCTAATCATTTGTAGAAAAGATCAGGAATATTACAATGTCTTGATGATATTTGTTTCTGTGAAGTAGAGCTTTTAACTGGCTTCATTTCTGCTCTTGAAGAACAGATATATGTGATCTTTGATTATACCTTTTACATTTTCTAATTTCTTTTATACTTTGACAGTGAAAGTGATTTAATTCTTTAATTAAAATATAATTTTGATTAAATTTTATTGGGCTGTAAGACATATTTCATTGTTGATCTTCATTAAAAGTGTTCATTAAATGCTCCTTAGGCTTGTATGTATTGTATATGCAGACTCTCCAGGTTCTGCTTCTCATTAGAAGCATTTTAATGAGAATCAATTTCTGCATAGCATTAGAAATTGAGCTGGTCATTTCAATTCTGAGTGTACTGATTCTTCTTTCTTTTCCAGCAAATTGATGGAGTGCATAAGCCACTTGCCTGTGAGGTAAGGTTTAGTCTCCTTTACAAGTTACAGAAGTGTCACTTTTTATACTGTAAAAACATAGTATGGTAATTACTATATAATTCTGATGCACTACTCAGATATACTCAACTGGAACTTGATTCTCTTTTAACTGAAAACGCTATTTTGTCAGTCTTCCGTGCTGCAGCAGGCAAAGGAAGGAATATAAGCACAACCTCCTTCATGTTGCTTTTGCAATTCTTGGCTTTGCTTTAGGTTTTAAACTTCAGTGAGAAATTTGATGCACAACATCTTTTCAGCAAATTGACAGTGTTTGATGAACTCAAAAATACTAGTTTTAAAACATCTTTGAGGAAGTGAACTTCTAAATCCAGGACATCATTCCAAGGGAACCTAACTTAGATTTTCATCTCTGTGCACTCCGGAGCCTTGTACTTTCACCCAGGGATGACTGGCTCTCTAATGCTACTTTACTTTTTTTGGTATTCACAGAAAATCTGAAAGGAAATAATTTTAACTGAGCGGCTGACAGTATCAGGAAGTTTCAGGTCTGATGAAAATCACAGCTTAAAATAATCTAGCTCAGTCCAATGGCTGCTCTGCTCTTGCACCATGGTTTTAATAATAATCATTAACAGATGCTTAGATGTAGGTATGTAGCTGCTTATAATGATCCTAATCACAGTACTGTCACAGGTGGTGTGAGCTTTGCTACCTATCAGGAGAGACCAGATCCATGTTCTGAATCATGAACATAGACGGTGACATCTTACTTCTTGGTTCTTTGTAAACTTCAAAATGTCTGAATTTTTTCTAGCTATGTAATAGGAAAACTGCTTTTTTCTTTTCTTTTCTTTTTATTCTTTTAGAGTTGAGACAGGAGAATATTACTTCCTATCTCACTTTATGGCAGGTGTTTAGGTTAGGTATTTAGGGCCCCTGTTCTGTGGGCTTTTGTGGAGTTAGGGACATAAGGATTTCAAGAGCTGTGCTACAGAAGCAGAACCATAGAAATCAAGTGACCCCTAGAGGCTCCTAGATAGCCAACAGGATGGCTTTAAAGTCCTGAAACAGCCCTAGAGTGCTAAGAATCACTACTATAGCCAAATCCCTCATTATAGAAACAAAATTTCCATCTTCTGATGTCTGAGTTCTGATATTCTTAAAAAAAGTTCAAAGTACAATGCCTGAAAGCATTTTTTTTCCCTTAATGAGCCCTTTATATTTCAAAATGAAGGATGTTTGTTTTTTCCAACATTTTATGTTGAATGGAGATTCCAACTTTGGCTCTGCTACTACTGCATAGACTTAACTATAGCCTTCTATAAACTTAATTTTATTTTGCTTAGCTGTGAATGAAACTCATAAGTCTATTTTTTCCAGGTCTTAGAAAAGGGGTTGTGAGAGTGGGGTTAGATGTACACATTCCCTGAGTTGCTATTTTGTGTATTGGGCTTTCTCAATATATCTTCAATGAAAAAAAAAAAAAAAAAAACAAGCACACAACCAAAAAACTCCTATTCCACTATTTGAACAGTTTTTTTTTTTTTTACATTATTTATTTTGATTTACATTTATTTTATATACATTATCCTATTTACATTAGAAATGCAAAATACACCTGGTTTTCAGAACACGTCCACAATCCTTTTGAGTGTGCTTTCCAGATGCAAGCAGCCAAAATACTTGAGCTGCTAATCTTGAATTTATAGTAAAAAAGCAGAAAACAAAACAAAGAAAGCTTTGTTCAAATATAATTGAATGGGATGTAGTCTGGTGAGTGTTCTGTCTTCTACTATTCAGGATTTAATTTTTTTTGAATGTTACTTAAAATATTTAGCTGTATCCATTTTGTAGAGATATTTCAAATAAATCTATGCAATATATGTCAACCATACCCTTTAACTTAAGAAGTGAACTCAAAAGAAACTGATTTTTCTGTGTGCTTTATGAGGAAAGATGGCAAATGTGATTTTCAAATGAAAAAAAAATTGTAACTGTGATTACTAGTATGAGTGTAAATATTCTAATATCATGAGGTAATAATGGATTATGTTAAAATTTTAAAAATGTAAAAACTAATTTTAGATTTAAAATATATGGATTTTTTTAACATGTTTTTGAACTTTAGTCCTCAGTTTCAGACTCGTCTAAGTAATCTTGATGACTAGATTTGTAAGTAAAGATTCATATATTCACAAGAATCTGAGACTTTAAAAATAAATTAAATTAATAAGATTTGGAATAAAATGTAAAGTGCTATTAAATGTTGTTTCAAGCTCTTATCAATATCTCTTATGCTTATAAAACTGAGAACTGTCTTATGGTTTAGGACTTGTCGTGCCAAAAGTATAGATTGATCTGTAAGATTAAAAGTTTAAAAGATGGTGGTGCTTGTGATGCAGTATTCAGATGAAGACTCTCTTTCTTCAACATGCAATTCAGCAAATAGGTTTTCATTGACTTATTGGGGATTATAATGTTTCAGGGAAATAAGAGCATCTGTGAACTTGCAGAAAATGACCAAGAGGCCTGAGAAATCCAGAGAACTGGAAGGAGCTGAGCTTCTTTATAACCAGATTGAAAGGCTGCATAAAAGATAGATTTCCACAGTTGCAGAACAGGACAACCTTTCAAGGCTTCCATGCTCCTTCATCCAGAGAAGTGCACATATCCATAAGGATTCTAGAAGAAGTTACAGGTTCGAGGAGACATAATGGCTTGGTGGTCAGGCTTCAATGGCTGTAGCTCAGCTGTGGCACCTCTGTTTTTTTTGGCTTCTCAGATCTGAAAATGATTTTTTTTTTGATGCTTTCTTGGGCAATTCTGAAAAGTAACAGAGAAGTCAGAACTATCAAAATTTTTTTGACCAATTCTACTTCAACTACCGTTCAGAATATCTTTTTCCCCCCCTTTTCCCCTCCAGTGATCAAAAGAATATTGTATTCAAATTATGCAAAGCAAAGAAAAAGCAATGCAAATTTTCCTGTGATTCTTCAGCTCACTGCGCTCAGATTAACCCTGAAGTTAGAAGCCCAGGAGGTGAGTTTTAAGTGACTGGATACAGAATCAGTATGCAGATCATACGCCAGACCTGTGCAATATGGGCATATTCATTTGGGTTAGCCCAAGCTTCCTTATCCTCAATTTGACAGGTTTAGGTTTCTGTAATGCAAGTAATTCATCAAATAAAAGTGAAGAGGCTCCTCATGTGTGTACAATGCTATTATATCTGAGACTAGAACTAATTATGGTAGGAAACAGTGAACTTGAATCATTCCAAGCTGAAACTGCTTAGCACCTTAGATACTCACTTCTAAGAGCACTAGATGAACTTTCATCTTAGTTTCAGATTAGCTTTTCTATGGCTAAAAGTCACTTTTTTGTTTTGCAGAGAAGGAAGAACGTAATCCTGATACTTTTTTAAGAAACTATGTTCATCCTGCTGCATATGTGGGTATTCTTGGACTGGAAGTAATCAGTGCAATTGCCGCTCTGAGGAGAACAGTGAGGAATCATGTCAGTTTATCAGTGTACAAATTAGATTAAAAGAGATTATAACCAAAACCGTCAAGTTAGATATTTAATTCAGAAAAATGGTAACGGGAGCTGCAGAGAACAGCCCTATCCTAGAGTGACGAAATGTGAAGCTGGTCTAACGTTTCAGAGTAACAGCAAATTATGGGATTAATTTAAAATCACAGTCCAAATTTATGGGAGCTTGGGGAAGCCTATATAAGGCCAGGCAGAGAGATTTAATTTACTCTTTATTTATGACACACATATATAAATTCTTCTCTCTATAAAATATTCTTCTCCAGTGAAATGAGTGTATTGGGATATAGCTGTATATGTCTATCTGTGGGTACAATGTATTTATTATATGTATGTGCAGATAACTCAGATTTCAGATGTGCAAGTCAAACCTGCTAGGTACAATATGCTGTCACAACAGTGAGAGGGTGTAAAAGAAATGGTTTGGGCTAGTAGAACTCCATTATGGAAAATTAAAATGGTGCTTCCCTGACTCATGCATTTTAGTCACTATCTGAGGCCTTGAAGTTAGGAGCCTAAATTCTCTATAATCCTTGTAGAGTCAGAGGGACCACCTTCGTTTTAGGAATGAAGGAACCACTAAAATTTTAGGTTAGCTGAATTGCCAGCTGGAGTTCTGCACTTCTTGAGTGACTTGTAGAAGTAGGCTAAGATAATCAGGCTTCTAACTCAGGCATCTAAGCTGCCTAGAGCACAGCTGAGAGGGGCAGCTGACAGATGCAACAGTTTGCACAAAGGGGCAGAGAGAATGGGCCAGCAGCTGTGCTGCGAACAACATCCCAGTGCTCAAGCAATGGTGGTGATGTGCCACAGGGCGCAGCTCCCAGCACCAACTGGAGCAGCTGTCCCTGTAACATAGAGACCAAGACCAAACTCCTGAGGGAGGATGCAGCCTTGTAGGCCTGGAACCATGGGTGTTCCTGGGGCCTCTTACTGAAACTGGGACAGTGGGAGATTGATCTGGTTGGCTGCTGGAGGGGCACACTGGTTGTTGATCTGCATTGCTAAGTAAAGAGCTGTAGAAGGAAGTTAACAGACCCTGTAGCATCTGAGATAATGAAGAAGAGACTGACCGGATCTTCTCTGAGACCTGATATGTACAAAAATCTGCACCCTCAGCTGTCCTCAAGGAGGGGCAGGGAGAGTCCATGCTCACTGGGCTGGGAAATGCCCCCCCCCCCCCCCCCGAGGGTAAAGACTGGAAACTTGTGACTTTTGGCAACAAGAGGAAGGCTTCTGCTCCACCAGCATATCTGCAAATGCAAAAGTGCACTGGTAGCAGAGGAGTGACTAGGACCTCTGCCCAGTGAAGCATCTGAGCTGGCTGAGCCTGAGCCATGCAGCAGCACCAAGAGGAAGCAGTGAATGATGGCAGCAGGAAACTCCCTGCTGTGGGGGATGCAAACTCCATCTGCCAACCCGACCTACTGTCTCAGGAGGCTTGCTACTTGTTGGGCATTCAGATCTGGCACATTGTGGAAAGACTGCCAAGGCTTGTCTGGCCCTCAGCCTATTATCCCCTGCCACAAGGACACCAACAATTCAGCCAGGGGAGAGCTGGAGCATATGAAACATGACTACATGGCTCTGGGGGTGAGGGTGAAGGGCTTAGAGGGCTAGGTATTTTTCTCCTCAATCCAGCAATGGGGAAGTCTTGAGGAGAATTGGAGAGATCTTGTGAGTCAACAAATGTTTATGCAGCTGTCACTGAAAAGAGGAATTTGTTTTTTATGATCATGGGACAATCCTCATCCATGAGGACTGAGGACTTCTAGGAAAAGATGGAATCCACCTCACTAAGGGGGCAGAATTATGTCTGCCAGTAGGCTGCCAGACCTGGTGAGCAGAGCTTTAAATTAGGAGCAGTAGAGAAAGGAGATAGTGACCCATGGTCTACTGAGAAAATGGTGGATCAGGCTGGCAAGCAAAGGGTGCAGAGTGATGTGGCCATGAGAGACCTCATAATCAGTAAATTTGTCTGAAGGAGCCCCAGCTCACGTCTATGCACACAAATAAGGAAGGGCTTAGAGAACAGCTTTATGGAGCAAGATTTCATACTTTTCATGGGAAATCAAGAAGAATGGGTGCTTCTTTGAAGTGCCTGTACATTAATGCAAGTAGCACAGAGAGCAAACAGGAGGAACTAAAATCTGTGCAGTTGTAGGGCTATAATTTCATTGGGAACACTTGCCTCCATGGTGAGACATCTCTCTTGACTCAGTCATCTCTATGTGAGAGCAGCAGGAATGCATGGAGCTCTGCCTAGGAAAGGGGTGATGAGCCAATTGAGAGCTTATAGATTAGGATTAGAGGGCAGACTGACATGCACGGCATTGTGATGGATGTCTGCCACAGACTGCTTAATCAAAAAAAAAAAAAAAAGAGGCCTTCAGACAACTGGAAGAAGTCTCATGTTTGTATACATGATCCAGCCCGATATCTGCTAGAAGAACAACACAGCAAGGCACAAGCAATCCAGGAGGTTTCTGTAATGCATGGATGACAACTTCCTAGTGCAGGTGGTCAAAGAGACAACAAGGGAAGACACTCTGCTGGGCCTAATGTTACAAACAAGGAAGAACTGCTTGAGGATGTGAAGGATGGGGGCAGCCTTGGCTGCAGTGACCATGAGATAGTGAAGTAAGGGTCTTGAGAGAAGACAACAAAGCAAAAAGCAGAATCACAACCCTAGACTCCAGGAGAGCAACCTTTAGAATTTTCAGAGATCCACTTGGAAGAATCCCATGGAACAGATACCCTAGAAGGAAGAGGGACCCAGGAGAGCTGGTTGATTTTCAAGGATCATCTCCTCTAAGCTCAAGAACTGTCCACCCTGATGATCAGGAAATCAAGCAAAAGTGGCAGCAAGCCTGCATGGATGAACAAGGAGCTACTGACTGAACTCAGATATGAAAGGAAGCGTACCAGAGGTAGGGGCAGAGTCCTAGTACTCTAGGAATACAAATACACTGTCTGAGCATGCAGGGATAGTTTAGGAAAGCCAAAGCATATCTAGAATTGAATCTGGAGAGGGATATGAAGTGCAATAAGAAGGACTTCTATAGGTATATCAACAGCAAAAGGAGCACTAAGGAAAATGAGGGCCTGCTGCTGAATCGGGCAGGAGAGCTAGTGACAAAGGGCATGGGAAAATCTAAGGTATTCAATGCCTTCTTTGCTGTGGTCTTGATTGGTAAGAATTGCCTTCAGGAGTCCCAGGTTTTTGAAGCCCATGGGAAAGTCTGGAGCAAGGAAGACTTATTCTCAGTAGAGGAGGATCAGCTTAGGGAACACTTAAACGAACTGGCCATAAACAATTCCATAGGACCTGATAGTATGCACCTACAAGTGCTGAGGGAGCTGGTCAATGTTATTGTGAGGCCAAGCTGGATTACCTTTGAAAGATCATGGCAACTGGGAGAGGTTCTTGAGCACTGGAAGAAAGCAAATATCAGTGTTATCTTCAAGAAGGAAAAGAAGTAGGATCTGTGGAACGGCTTACTGACCGTTCCTGGGAGGATCCCAGCCTTGATCCCTGGGAGGGTAATGGAGCAAATAATCCTTGAAACCTTTTCCAAACATATGAAAGACAAGAAGATGCTTGCTAGTAGTCAGCATGGATTTATGAAGGGAAAATCATGCCGAAACAACCTGATGATAGCCTTCTATGATGACATGACTGGCTTGGTAGATGAAGGAAGAATACTGGATATTATCTTGACTTCAGTGAGGCTTTTGACAATGTCTTCCATAACATCCTCATGGACCCACTGATGAAATACAGGCTAGATAAAAGGACAGTGAAGTGGACTGAAAACTGGCTGAACTGCCAGGCTTAAAGGGTTGTGATCAGTGGCATGAAATCCAGCTGGAGGAGAGTCAATAGTGGAGTACTTCAGGGGTTGATACTGGGCCAATACTTTTTAACATTTTCGTTAGCGGCCTGAACAGTGGGATAGAGTGCACCTTTAAGAAGTTTGCAGGCGCTACAAAACTGCGTAGATACACCAGACGATTGTGCTGCCATTCAGAGGGACCTCAACAGGCTGGAGAAATGGGCTGACAGGAACCTCATGAAGTTCAACAAAGGGAAGTGCATCTGGGAGGGTGAGAGAACTCGATGGATCAAGGACAACCTGCACCAGGGCACGAGGGTGGAGCAGCATCTTGAGACCTGGCCTTGCTGCCTAGTGAGGCTTACCAATCCCTAACTGATATATGAGGAGTAGCTAGAGGAGGAGGGAATCAACTTAAAAAAAAAACAAAAAAACTGTGAAATAATTATAGTTATACTTCAGGAATTAGGTATTGTATGGTACTGTTTATCGATTTTGTCATCTTCTTTTCTCCCTTAGTAAAATGTTATTAGTTAAGCTGATTGATTTGACTGATTAGTATTTGTGAATCATTTTCTCTGTTAAGTACCAGCTGGTTTAGTTTGTTTCCTTGGGTTTCTGAGTGAAGATTCAAGCCATTGTTCTGTCACCAGACTGTTTTATTTTGAAGTTAGTCCAAGTTATTGCCAGTCTAAACTTGGGAGGAGAGTAATACACGGATTTTCTACAAATCATTTACCTGTTTAGTGCTCGTTACAGTTGCTGATGATTTCTGCCCCCTTTAGATATTTTTGGGACAGTGGATAGACGTTTAGAGAAATTCTGTGAACAGGACCTAGAAATCTAACTTCTACCAAAATGAATGGGAAGTTTGAGTTTTTGAAAGTCTTTCTAATGTATATTTGTATCTTTAGGCACCTAAATTCCTAGGAACATTTTTCCTAAAGAGTCTTCGGGAAATCATCAGAAAATCTCACACGACAATATGATTTTCTCCCAAAAAATTACCAGTGACGATCTTGTAGGTTGAGAAAATCCTCTGTCACATACAGAAATGATCTGTATACCCTTGAAAAGATGGATGCAAAAAAATAGACAGTGTATGACAACTAATAAAGCAGGGAAGAATAAAGGGGAGAAGAGAGGAAGTATTCACTGAAAAATTAATTTTTTTTCACCAAGAGGGTATACCAGCAGTCTTGCCTGGATTCCTGTTGAATTAAATATTCAGAAAGGGAATAAGTTTGAACTCTCTAGTATGCATATACTCTCCTGGGGCAATTGCACCTGCACACACCGTGCCTTTTCAGTGCAATGAGTAACTGGATTAATTTGGTTAACAGGCTGATGCTTTAGGCATACTGCTCCACTGGTTTGCCCATGATTCCAGCTTTAATACTTTCCTAAAGTTTAAATTAGAATTTTGACTGCTGCTGAAATATTGAAATTACTTCATCTGATATATAATTCCAGTAGCTCAAAGACAGTAAAAATGCTAATTATTATTTAAGTCCAAATGTAAGTTGTTTGTGAAAAGCAATAAAGTCAGATTTTCTAAGTATTTTTATAATATCCTTTTGCAAATGTCATAAAATTTTAAGATACTAATAACTCTACTACTTGACAGCATTATGAATTATGAACAAAGCATATCCTCCTTTCGTATGCTTTTTGAAGGATGCTTTTAATGCAAGTAATAAGCAAAAGTTTCAAATTCTTAAAATATAGCTTCCTTGGTCAAATTGGCTTTAATGAAATCAAGGCAAGGCCACTCTGTGAGCTTCCACAGAGTTATGCACTGGACATAAAGGAGAAAGAACAAATTGACAGAGAAAGATGATGAAAGGAAAAAAGAGGAGGTAGAGAGTTTTAATTAATGACAATTTTACTATTGCTGTAGCTTATGAGCCAAAAAAAAAAGACATCTGAGTAAGACTCATAGTATTTCACAATTTTCATGTTGTTTTCAAAATTTTGTACCAAAATAGGGTACTAAACACCTGCACCATGTTAGTGATGATTATTAATGCCTTCTGATGTCTGCCTTCAGCCATTTAGTTTAACTAAATCAGTTCTGGGCTGCCTAGCAGTTCATGTTGGTGTATTTCTATATGTGCTTTTTCCGTTTTCTCGAAAAGTAAACCAACGTGCAAAATATTGAACGGGCTTTATAGAAAAATATTTTTTTTATACAGAGTGATAGTGATCAGTAGTAAAAAGGTTGAATTTTTTTGCATCTGGTCTGAGAGTGGTGGGCGTATCTATCTTAGATCTCAGGCCAATATTGACTACATTTTTAAATAAATATCTATTACTTTTATTTCTATCTGAAAATCTAGTAGAATTTGAGCTGTGCATCTGACCCATTTTATTCAAGTATTCCTCATCTTCCTCTACGTCAAAAGAAGCATTGTAATTGCAAGTGTTTCTAAGCTAGACGTCATTGAGAGGCAACTACTCTTAGTTTCTGTTTCTGGGCTTTACGATACACTGTCAGGTTCAATGTAAAGCAATGCATTTTGTGGGGATGAGAGACTCAGCAATCTCTCTGAGAGAACCACATCCCAGAACCACAAAAGGAGTGCCTCTGGCCTTCCCTTTGCTTTCCAGCAATTTATTGCTGCTTTCCTCATCATTCCACCAACACCCTCGGGTGCTCCAGACTCCTCCTTTAACTCTGGGGCAACTTGGCAGGAAAGCAAGGAACAGAGACTTAGCAGAAGAATCTTCTCATCACTTCCACATTTTTCTTTAACCCTCTTGAGAGTTAGCCAACTGAAAATTAACAAAAGGGCTTATCTAACTCTCTAACCTTTCATCTCTTTCGTTCAGCCTCCTCAGCATTTCAGTTCAGACAAAAGTCCCATTCTTTTTCCTGTATAGTTCAGACTTCTGTAATATCACCCAAAAGCCCTAGCTACGGACCAAGATGCTATTGCACTAGGTGCTGTATAAAAACAGATCCAAAAGATGTTTCCTAACCAAAAATGCAAATAAGGAACAAAACAGCTAATGGACTTCTGTAGACTTTTTGTTTGGTCTTTAGATGCTTTGTAGGAATATATATTTAATACTTTAGAAATGATAAATTAAGTCTTTTACCTGAAATGAGGCCCCAAGAGATATCCAGGAAAGAAGAATCAAAAGCAGTGTACTTTTTGGCTATAATAGCTTCAACTAACCACAGATATAAAATTTACTTTAGAAAATTTCATGGTTACAAAATTAGACTAAAAATTGGGCTAATCTTCCTAAAGGCATATAACAAGTTAGAGATATCCATTTGTCACTTTATATGAAAGTAGTTTTGTTTTAGGGATTAGGTAATAAAAGAAGGACTGGCATGATGTTCCCCATATTCACTCTGAGGTGAGACACCTCAGAGACAGAGAAGAGACCCTTTATCTTTTGCATGCTAACATCTAAAGCTTGGGCAAGACTTAACAGGAGATAACCAACTTGTGGTTGTTAGAACTTATAAGTCTTAGCATTAAGAATCCTTTTTTTTCTGTTAAATCTCCAATATTGTATTTTATTTTGTATTTCTATTGTGTTCATTTGCTGTATTGCAGAATTAATATTTTCAGAAACTTTTGGAAGCAGTTCACTGAAGAGCTTGGTTTCTTTGAATCAAATGCCCTGAATTCTTAATAGGCAACTTATGTCTATCAATCAGCAATGTACTGATTCTATATGATGGCAACTATCTTCCTTTCAAGAGCCATACCCCAATGTCACATAGATTCTCCCTGCCCTGGATGGTTTCAATCTCTTCAATTATTTCTTTTGGCTTGGAAGTTCTAGGCAAAATGTCCACTATGTAATGTAACTGGGTTTATAAACCGAGACACAAGGTCCACGTGTTGATGTTTCCTCACCTTAGAAGGAGCTATTACCAATGGGTGTGCAAAGTAAATCTGTGTTGATTACATTTAAATATGTTTTCAGCATGAAGTTCAAAATGGAAGCTTCTGCGTAAAATGGAGCTCCCAGTGTGATACAGGCTGATCACAATCTGTCACAGCAACTGAACACAGTCAGATGCAAAAACAGTCTGAATTACTCAGTCAGCTTCCAGGAGAATTCCTGAAAGAGGGAAAATTAAATCAGTGCCTGGCTATACTCAAGACAGACTTTAATAATAAAGAGTAAATTATCTTGATATGAGTAAAGTGAAGCACAGAGGGAGATGAATTATCAATAAATTACTAATTATTTTTTTAATATTTAAAGTGTCATTAAATTTGTCTGTAGTTTTGATACAGAATAAAGTTGTTGATATGCTGCTTATGAGAAATTAGGCATTACACTTACAGCTTTTCAGTTCAAGATTGATATAAATTTGATTGTTAACCTTCTTTTCACATTTACTCCTAAATGCTCTTTCTAAAATTTATTTCCATTAACATTATTCATGGCCACTGGGATTAAGATTAGGTCAAGCAAGAGATTTAAGCTTTTGATCTGGTTATCGTAAGAGCTGTTTGACTTGAAATAATTTGTGGCAAATCTAACGCAGATTTATAATCCTTCAGACTGGAGGAAAGAACAGTCTGTGGGAAGGTAAATTGAAACTTATGATTTAATGACCTGATAGACGCACTGTAATATCAGTTCCCATTTTCATGCCTGGAAGAACAAATAGATATTTTTCTTCTTTGTTTTCAAATATCTTAGACCGAAGATGTTTATGAACTCCAGCAGACTATGTATGCCCCAGTTAATATTGTTTTAATATCATAAAGCTGCCCTGGAGCGAAAATATCAATTTCTGTGGCAGCGTACTGGAAAATTCCAGTCAAAACCAATTATCCATGGTTATTTTCTAGCTTGTAGATCATTCATTATTAATGGATGAGTTAATTAAATTAATTTCAGTGAAAACATCAGGATGGAGCAATTCATGTTGAGGTGACATGCCAAGATATGCCAGGAGATGTCTGCTTCTTCATTAATTTTGTTTTAACTGAGGCTAGGTGAATCCTTCTGAAACCTAACTCCTATAGGTGATAATCAGTTTCTATTAAAGGGAACTCCTGTGTGTGGTGGTGATTTGTTTTCTCTTAGCTAAAGCAAGAAACTGAGAGTTATATTAAGCCTTCCTATATTATGACGTCTTTTAATTTGTTAAGTATGAACATTAAACCTGCTTACTTGTGCAAAATATATCAAATGCTGCTCCCCTTATATCTTCTGGTGAGTGGAAAAGTAAAAACTTCTGGTCTTGAATTAGGTTTGAGCCCTGGCTGCATACTTTAGGTTTTCAATAGCTTCTGTTTCAGGCAAGTAAAAAGTGAAATTAATTTCTATTAACAGTCACTCTAGGCAGTTAGGAAGGTCTGAACAACACTGTGCAGATATCTCATGATATCCATTAGAGAGTTTCCACCTTTTAAATTTCTCAGCGGGCCTTGTACAGCTAGGCAACATGACCTAATTATTTGCTCTTATGTTTCTCGGTTCTCCTGGAAAGATAGACTGGGATACCAATGTAATTAGTTGTTGAAATACTTTTTAATAGTGAGTAGAACTGGATCTGTGGATATATTGGTGGAGACTTCATTCCCTTCCTGATGGACCCAGTTTTGTGTGTTGCAAGACACTGGAGTAGGATACTTCTTCAATTCTACTGAAAGATCAGGGGGAAGATTCTCATAGTAAATACTGGGATCCTGCTCTTTTTTCACTAGCCCTGCCTAGAAGCATGATTGTCTACAAGACAGAACTTAGTCTCTGTGATCCTACTATACAGCACTTGTAATCAATACAAGCAGCTTTAGCTCTTGCTTATCAATGGAGGGGATGGAGGAAGTTCCGTTCTGTACTGAGCTTTCTTCAGGCCTGGGGGTGCCCTCGGGGACCTAACAAATCCTTACACAGTTTATATGGTCTTTACATTCAGTATAGTTTTATGTAGGGCTTTGAAATTGGCATTTTTTAAAAAAGTACAATGTGTTGACAGGAATATATTCCACAATTCTGTGTTCGTTATGTAAAAGTGCTATTTTTATTGAAGGGAGAGCTGTCAATAAAGTGAAAAATTGTCCAAAATACCACTGCACCTTGTTTTCCTTGTTTATGTTAGCCATATTTAACTGCTTGGGATGAAGCTTTTGGATGAGGTGTCTTTGCCGGATTGACTTGTAGTTTCTCGTAAAGAGAAAGTGAAAAATAGGAGGTGTTTTGTCCAGCAGTTAACTTTGCACCTCTTTTACCAAAATACTTCTATACCTAGAAACAAATACTTAAAATGCGGTCATTGTAGTGTCAACTGTGTCTTTTTCCTTTGTTCCTTTTTTGCAAATGAAAAGACAATAACATTTTTTTCAATAGGTAACCCTAAGAAAACCTGCTGCACACAAACAATTAAAGCAAGTAATAAAATATTCGGAGGTTTTAATCACATTGGCCGAAACTTGGACTGGAGGTCCTGAGCAGGATTTATATGAAACAAACTGGTGGCTGGTCACGGTGCTGATCGCATGACAGAAGTGGAGGTGACACAATGTTGTTGTGAGAATTAGAGTTGGGGCAGAGCTTTCTCCCCCTTGCCCTCATCAGAGAAACCTCTATAGAGAAGGAGTGGAAATAAGGCAACTGGAGTCCAGAGGGGAGAAGCACTTTAGGGGACGGAGGGAAGTGAGGAGCTGAGGAGCGAGGTAGCTCAGGAAAATGGATCTGGGAGAGAGGCCTGCACTGATGGGAGAAATACCAGGACTTCAGATAGGAAACAAGGCTTTTTCAGATGGGCCAAAATTTGGGCTGTTTCATCCTAACATAAGATTGATTAATTAATTAATTAATTAACCTAGCACTGGACCTTAGGAATGGAGATGAGAGCCAGGGTGAAGGAGGAAAGGTTTAAGATTGCTACTTCTGCATGGCTTTCATCTATGTATTGTGGTCGTAAAACTACAGCCTGGGAGGAGTGGGGGGAAGTGAGTGGAATGGTAAAGGGTCTGAGCTGCTGGCAGGGAGAAAAGGAGAGATAAATGGGGGGTGAAGGCAAGAGCAAAGAAGGCGCAATCAGCACTCTAATGCCTCAGCATTTTCCTGTTAGAAATAGTATGATAGCTACTAGAAATGATAGCTACTAGAAAACATTTCCTGTTACCATCTGCTGCATAAGTCGGGTAAATTGTGAGAATCTTTGATTGTGAACGTCTACCCTGTTACCTCAGGGGATTAAGTACTAAGCATCTAAAAGTTCTTAGCTTCTTGAAGACCAATTCCTCTTGATAATTAATATATCTGGAAATGTGACAGAAACATTTATCATAAGGTTTCTACGAAATTTCTTACTAAAAAAAATAATAAAGAGAAAAGGAGTGAGGTATCCGAATCAGGAAGCGATAATTTTCTTCCACATTATTATTACGATGTTATGTTTGTTCATTACATTCATGTTTAAATGAGTTTATTACCTTACCTTCTATTTGTTCCTTACTGACTTTGTAGGATAGACAGTGTCTGTAAAATCAACACCTGTTCCAGAGCTGATCTCCTCTTTGCTCAGTGTGTGGCTCTAGTCTTGGTTTCGTCCACATTGTTCAGACTTTGCTCTCTGTTATGAAGTATGAATTTCTTCCTGCACATTCCTGATATATTTAACAGTTGACTACTGAGTGCCTTGGATGGATTTCTTAGTTTTTACTGCAAAGAGAGGAAATAACAACTACATTAAAGTTAGAAATATATATTGATTTGGGGTCCCTACTACATATACACAAATATGATGAATTAAAGAATTATTTGTGATGATATAGCTCTGATACTTTCTACTTTTTCATCATTTGATTTGGAAAACAATGTTCTTCAAATGTAACACTTTTGCATGAAATCTGCTTGGGTTCTTGATATTATTTTAGGCTAAAATCATGGAAGAAATATAATATAATTTTCTACTTCTCTAGAAACCTAGCAAGTATCTGTGGGAACCATTTACCACCTTTAACACAAGTAATTATAGAATTAAGAGAACTCTCCTAAAAATATTAGACTTCACAGTGTGTATGAAGATGAGGAATGTCATGGTATTTTTAAATGATGTGACATATGTATCTCTGTATTCACTTTGAATATTACAGATAGAAGAGCTCATTTCATATAACTGTGAAATGTGAAAATAGTATATAATGGCACAGGATTGCTTTGATGACTATATGCTTTTGAATACTGTTGCCACGTGCATAATTAATACGGAAGGACTATAAACATGGAAAGTAAACATGCAATGTAAACATGAGATGGATGGTATAAAAATATCTCATATTTTGAGATCTTCATTATGAGAACATGTGCTATTTCTTTAAATTTCAGCCATAACCTCTGCAACGAAGACATGATATATACCTTTCTTGTAATGAAGTGTACCAACTTATGCTAGAAAAATATGATTCTTCTATAGAGGTACATGATTTCTGAGCTCACTACCTAGATTCTAAAGTATCATGCTTGAATTACATCCAGTTAAATTCACTTTAATTAGAAAATCAACCGTAGTGTCCAGATCCAATTTTAATGACAAAGGTTCTTCAGAGCTTCCATTCAATTCAAATTCCATTCAATAATCAGGTGCATTCAGTTTTAGAGCTTATAAATCCACTATCATATATAGGCAGCAATATTCATCAGTTAAAAGTCTACAGTATACTAAAAACATTTTCTTATTCATATTGCTTAGTGCTTTTATTAACATCTATTTTAAACTGATTAATAGGAATTTATGTATGATTTTGTTCATGTGAATGTGGATAACATTTAATGAAAGTAAAAGCTCCCAAACTCTTAACTTTCATAAGAAGTCACTTAGTGAGTTACTTATAAAACCCAAGCTACTTAGCATAAATAATCACTTTATGATTTATTGCACTTTTGCATAGTTAAGCAGGCATCTCAAGAAGTGATTAATTTATGTTTTTAACTTTAATTTCTTCACAAAGTAAATATTTTCACATAAAAAATCAATATATTCTTGTATTGATTGCTGTAATTATTTTTCATAATACAATCACAAATTCTAACGAGTCTCCAGTCTTGGCCTTTAGAATAAATGACATTGATAGATAAAAGCAGGTAACCATACTGGGTTAACGAATGTTATGAGAAAAGATAGAAAAACTCACATCCATTTAAAGAAGCTATGCCAGTACCTGGAGTACAAAAGTAGGAAATTCGCCCAGGTAATTATCTCTTTTGGACTTATGATGCATTAATAGCCCTCCTAAAACATTTGAAATCATCCATCCCCTGCAGAAAAATATACCTGTGGTAGATGAAGGTGTCTCTTATTTGCATTCTGCTGCCCATAGCAACTTCACACTTCATAGAGATAGCTTACGTTAACTGGAAAGTTGAGAACAACTTCTTTCTTATGATTGAGAATGTTTGAGGTTGGAAGGGACCGCTGGAGATTGTCTAGTCCAACCCCACTTCTCGTAGCAGGGCCAAATAGGGAGCAGATTGCTCAAGGCATTGAATATCTCAAAGGATGAAGACTCACAGCCTCTCAGGGCAAACCTGTTCCAGTGTTTGACCACCCTCACAAAAAGAAAATGTTTTTCGTTTTCGTGTATTTAAATGGAATTTCCTGTATTCCAACTTGTGCACATTGCCTCTTGCACTTTCATGCAGCACCATCGGGAAAAATCTGGCTCCATCCTCTTTAGTCCCTTCCATCAGGTATTTATACACATTGATAAAATCCCTCACGAGCCTTTTCTTCTCAAGGCTAAACAATCCAGGATCTTTCAGTCTTTCCTTCTATGTCAGATCCTGCAGTCCCTTAGCTCTCTTCGCGGCCCTTCGCTGGATCTGATCAATATATCAACACCCAAAATAATAAGAACATCTACAAAGCTTGCCAGTGATCCTCTCTGTGCTCTGTGACAAGTTAGGAAAGAATCAAGATTGTATAGACATTTTGTGTTTCCTCATTTTCAATCATTTGAGTTATTACTGATGAATTTTCAAAAGTTGAGATTTTATTGCATGTTATACTTTAAGAATGCACTAGTTAGTTACCACAACTTTAAAGCTTTATAAGCAGCTTTGTTTTGATATTAATTATTATTAAAGTGTTTATTAGAGGTTTGAAAGAATCAAGCTCTATGTCAATGAAATCTCTCATTTAGCATTTAGTTTATACACAGTGTAATTTATAACTGTGTCATCACTGATTCATACCTTTGTTGATACTGGCTTGACCTGGAAAATATGTAAGTCCCATCACTGTTTTACATCCTCTGTCTTCTGCTAGAGGTAGCGAAGGAATGAAATAGACTGATATACTAGGAGATAACAAATGCATTGAAAACTGCATAAGTGATAACAACTATCCTACACTGTCAAATAGCTATAATTGATCTTTGATGCATTTTCCTTTTACTGAATGTGCTCACTATGTCCAATGTTTCTTTTATTTGAATTATTCAGCAGTTGAAAGCACATCTCTAGTGAGTTAAGTTCCAAATCCCCCAAATATTAATTTATGACAAGGATCATCAACTTTAGATCAATTCAATTTCAAATCCCAAAGTGTGCATTCAAATTTCAATGAATATTTCTAGTGCTAATTACTCAATTTCTATATTTGTAAGGGAACTGGCACCTCATATATATCACGTTGTGCTATTATCTCCATATGTGCCTGCTCCCTCTAAATACAGAAAATCAGCAATTAGCACTAGAAATATTCATTAAAGTTTGAAGGTAGATAAATACAAGTTGGAATGCTATTTGTTTATTAAAATTTACAAAGTAAAGAACATCTAACTGCTTCTCATTTGATTAATGTGCCCCATACCACCAGTTACACTGAATGCTTAATCTGACTGAGCTACCACTAGGTAACATTCATACCACTTAATGAGAGGATGTAATACATGGCTTGTCAACTTTGGCATGGAGTAATACACTTTTAAGTTTTGATTAGCCTCACCTCTAATGTAAGAATTGCAAAACTGTCTTAGATATACCTTCTCCCTCACAAATAGGACACAAATTTATTTTCAAGTAGAAAAGAATAAAATGGAATGTGCCTGGGGGTGCGGTATTTCAGAAATGCTGTTTCTTTCTATTTTTGAGAAGCTGTCTGTCAAATCAGTGCACCACCTGTATTTTAGAGCCAAGTCAAACTGGAAGGGCCAGAATGGAGATTTGACTTCTTTATGCAGTATAATCTCTCCAAAATGCATTTTCATGATTATTTCTGTACTGTGAATGTTCCAGCTAGCTGCTCTTTGCACATGCAAACTGTTCCTCATTTGATGTTGCACTGCTTACTATGTAGAGCAGATTATATCAGAATTTTATACCTGCCCAGATATCAGTCTTTAGAATATAGGTGACTGAATACAAAGCTCTAAGTTCCTCTTACAGTATTCATACCTCCCTTTGCACCAAATATCAGTGCAGGAGAAATTTCAAACCAGTTTATGTAAAATAACGTGTACACAAGGGAATTTGAGGGTTAATAAGTTGCCTTTTCTACTGTTTCTCTTTCCTTTGATTTATGACTTGGATGTCTTGTCACATTGTCTCAGCTGTTAGTAATATATTTGAAATATGAAATGATTATTCTCTAAGCAATTCATTTTCTTTTAAGCATATACTCAATAGAAAACATTAAAAGGAAGTATTGATTTCTTAGGTTCTGGAAAATGAATTATTTGACTATGAAAATAAAGATAAAGAAACATTTAATAGTCTTCTTATAATCTCAGACTGATTTTCATATAGTTTCAAAATTTTTTTTCTTTTTTCCAATTTTTCCATTAGGGCTTAATATGCAGATATTCATGAGTTTCTGAGTCATTTCAAGTTAGATAAGCTTCATGTCTCATATAAGTCAATACATTTAAGTTGGATATACCTGCTTCACTCACAGTAGACTTAAATTGTTGTATGCATGTGTACACAAGATTCTAGAAAGTTTTGTAAAATAATTATGACAGATACCAGGAATAAAAGGATTTACATTTTAATCTTTTTTTTTTTTTTTAATCAATTGAATTTGTTAGGAGTAAGAGAGTCTTCCTAGCATTCTGCTTAACTGCTCTGAATACAAATCATTCAACTTTTGACTAGAAGTTTAGAAAAAGGAAATGTCACCCATTGGTTATTATAACGAATTTCTCTATCCACACGAGCCTGTTAGTAATAGCAAGAGAGATTTGAAATCTGAAAGAATGGGAATTGGGGGAATAAAAAAAAGTTTTTGTGATAGAGGATGCTGTGTTCTGCAAAAAGCTTTGGCTATATTAGAGTTAGTTAAGCTTTTAAACAACATTTTCTACCACCTTATATCAGGAATATGTTGGATACTAGAATATATCAGATTTAATGGTACTGAAATCTTTGTTTTCCCTTGTTCTGTGCAGGAATCCTTTTGGGGACAATTATTTTAAAAATATTTATAATTCCCAGCAGAACTGTAGTAAGGCAATGTCAGCCCTCACTGTGTGACTTTATTCTCCTAATTCAGAGGCAGAAGATCTGAAAAATGAAGTCATATTTTCATGACTCCCTAGCGATCTGAGGTACCTAAGTCTGGCTCCAAATTTTCACAGAAACAGATAGCCTGGCTGTCTCCCAGTTTGGGAGGCAGACGCTGCGCTCCAGAGACCAGCACAAACAACCTCAATAGCGCACAGAAAGACCAAAGGGGCATCCATGACTGTCATATATTACGTAGGAAGGAAGATAAAGAATTTGCCATCAGCAAAGGAAACCACTTGGGACCAGAAGCCATGCAAGAAGAGAGATCATGATGGTTTGAACAGAACATAGTAGGGGCTAAAGCTTAATTTGTATATAATGCTTAAGAACAATGCAAGCTTTGCTACAGATGTCTTTGTTAAATTTACCTATGTTTTATTTGTAATTGACTTTTGCTTCCTGTAGTGCTACTTTATGGCATATATCTGATAAAGCATAATACTTGCATAATACTTACCGAAAGCAAATTTTACCATACAATGATTTTATTTCTGTGACTTATAAACCTTGCTTATGCATGTGTAATATTCTCAACAGATATTCTCACCTCTGCTTTGAGAACGTGTAAAGTGCTTAACAATTTAAAGTAGGATATTCAGAAAAAAAATATAAAATAGAAGAAATTTAAGAGCATAGAACCAGATTGTGGAGCTAATCCTATTTAGAACAGGTGGTGACAATAAAGACAGTTTTACTGGCTGAACTAAGGGTACAGTTTACTCCAAAAGGAATTGGTACTTTGGATATGCTTTCAGGAGCTTTGGAGTGTGTAACGACGCATGCACTCGTAATGTACTGCAGCACTGCCCTTAAAATAAAGATAAACCTTGATATAACCTAGCATTACAGCTTGAAAGGGAGTAAAGACTTAGAGGTGTTGTATAGGTTTCACCCTTACACTCACTTCATGCTGTTGCATTGCTGTATTTTATTGTGCGTCAGATAAGTATGCCCCTTGACTTTGCTTTAAATTTATTGTCTTTATTTTTTAATACACTGCTAAAGGTGAATAGATGTCAAGAATGATACATTAGTCAATGTTTAAATGTATTCATATTGAGAAACTGAAGGACAGTTAGTAAAATGCAGCTGGACTGAAGGAAAATAAATGACAGAGTTCTCAGAGTGTCAGTTAGAATTTCATGGTTGTCAGTCACCAGAATAAATTCCAGTGTTTCTATAATAGGGACTCTAATTATATACATAAGAAGGAAGCTGGTTTTCTATTTTGGCTCTCAAATTCAAAAAAGATCTTTCAGTATTAACTCTTCTTATAACTTGTTTCTTACACAGATTTAGGAGACATCCATACTGAGCTTATGGCTTCTGAGTGATTTAAGTAGGAACATTCATCTTTCAAATATCTCTGCAAGTCCATTATATAGTTTAATTATTATTAATTGATGTATTCTCTGGTAATACATGATGAATTAGTCTTGTAGTCATGATTCTGTAAGAAGATTAAATTAAATGTTTTCATTTCCAATCACTTACCAATAAACATGGTTATATTACCGCTGACAGTTACCAGATATTACTTCTACTCTAGATACAAGATTAATTACATCAGATCTTGCAGATGGTTGTGATCCTACAGATTGGTTGCAATGAAGTTCCTGAGAAGAAGTCAGAGGATCCAGTAAGAAAACATTCTTGGCCAAGACAATCTCTGCTATGAAGTAGGCACACAGAACACAACCTGAGAAACTGGTCCTTGTAAACAAGGGTCAGAGCAGCAAGCCTTCTGCAAACTCTTAGTTTATTCAGAAGTAATGTACTCCGAAGCCTTTTTTAGGCTACATTCCAGTGCTAAATTCCATTCCTTCCTCACCCTCTGAGCTCCTTTGCTGACCTTTTTCTACAGTAAAGAATGCTTTGTGCCAGGAGCGACCATTTTCAGTTTTTGGGAGCCTTGAAAGTTTCCTTCAATACAAAGTTTGACTAGACTCCCTATTTCAGGGATGTGGGTGCCTGCAAATTCAGCTGTTAATGTCATCCATGTGACCACCCCCCAACTGCTCGCAGGGGCTTGTTGGTGAGGTGGTTCATGATGCAGTAGCAAGCCATGAATCTGCTGCTGAAGCCAGTGGTCAAACTAAAGGTGTCCTGATGGACAGCCAGGTACTTCCTTTGCCACTGGTGCTACCCTTAGAAGATCTAGCTGAGCTTATCCTCCAAGCATAGAAGTCACTAAAGGAACTGTTTCACTGCATTATGGTTGCTGGGTTCTCTTTCCTGCTCAGCCACTTTGAGGGTGAGCTCCTCTATGGACTGGTAGAAATCATGATGGATTTACTCAGCTTCAGGCAAGAGGGTGCATACTCCCTTTATCATTTTAGGAGGTGCTGGCAACCTTGTGATAGTATGAACATTTTAGGTGTTTGACAAGGAATGTAATATGTAGTCTCAATCCTGAGGTGTGGGGGTAATTTGCGGCCCATTCCTGACAGTGGCAATGATATCGTGTTGTGGAAGTATTTTTGTAGAAAGATGTTGCATGTGAATGTAAAGGAGAAGAAAGACATTGCATGAAGGAGTGTTGAAAAATGCATTAGAAGGCCAATATTGCTCCAGCAAAAGGTCAATCCTTTTTCAGCTATCTGAAAGCAGTACCATGGAAGACAGAGGAATTAGAGGAGACTTGACAAGCCTTGTGGCCTTTTACTAGTGACAGGAAGATCATATGTATTGGGCTACACCCCTTAGCATACCCAACGGCTTGTTTCTACCCAGTGTAGTGTTCTTGATGGCCATTAGAGTGTAAACAGATAGAAACAAGCCAATATTCCGTGACAACAATGTAGATTTAGACCTATACAAGAGCTGTACAATATTGTGATTGTGTATTGTGATTTCTCCATCTTCTTTCTAATGCATCTAATTGATAACAGGAATTTTTTTACAATATTAATGAAGAACTCTTGGAAAAATATTTTAAGCCTTGATCAGCACTTCGAAAAATGACATCTTTAATTTAAATATGCTTGCATTTCATCTTCCTGCAGAAATGTTCAACTATAAAGTAATTTGGTTGATTTACAGTGTGTATTTTATGAGCAAACCTATTATCATGTCAACCAGGACTTTCCATGTTTACTTTCCTTTTGAGCAAATAAAACAGTCCAGATTAGAACTCCTTAAAATATTTGCTATAAAATCTGTAATACAAGCTTAAACAACTGCATTTAGTGCTAAATAGATTATTTAAAGTTTTCCAAAATTATTGTTTAAAATCTTAATTACTTCATCTAAGTACTTCTGAGGTGGTATGGAATGGAATTTTTGAACTATTTCTTCCCTGTAAAAACTTTTATTTTTTTAGTATTGATATTTTTGCTTCACTGACAACAGAGTCAGTAAAGGTTGTGCCAACTTGTTTTGTGATGAGAAATGCACAAACATGACTCCATTGCATCAGAAAGTATGACAAAATTCAGAAAATTGTACTACTATACTGTAGGCAGTAGTACCTTTCCTCAGGATTGTCTCTCCGTCTCTTACAACTAGCTTTCTATCGTCCACCGAAGGCAAATCAGGTCGTCTTCTCCGACCCATTAGAAGCCATAGAGGTGTCCTTCAGCACAACTCATTAAAGGATCTAACCACGTGTAGGACTTGATCTTGAAAGACAGTGGATTAATGGGACCTGGGTCCAGTAAAATATTTAGGCAGATGATTAACACAGTGGGTTTGCCCATATTTTAAGACATAAGTATATGCTTAAATTGTATGCTGCATTGGATTCCAGCAATTCGAAAGCTCTCAGTGCTTTACAGTAACTAACCCTTTAATATTCTGTACCTAAGGTAACACTCTGTTGCCAAGCAAATGGATTTGACTTTTAAATGCAATATTCACCATGTGCTTTTGAAACTCAGCTTTTATATTCAAGTAGGGAAATACACATATGTATTAAAAGTTAATGGGCATATTTGACATGACTTTAAATCTTAATTTTTCTCATTTGTGCCTCTTGGGCTTACCATGACTTTAACAACCATAGTTTTATTTTGCTTTTTGCTTCTGGTTGCTACAGTGAACTATGAGGGAAATGTGCGGCTGACTGAAGAATGCAAACTGGGAGATGCCAATCCACTGCAGATGCAAAATATTTTACAAACTGCAGACTCAGGCCTTATGATCTGAATTTTTATAATTGCAAGGGACAATTTTAGAGGAAGAAAAATGTATTCCATCTGACTTGAAGAAAAAATTATTTATACTAAGGCTTAATAGAAACATAGGCTTAATTCTGCTCAGAAAAATGACCGTTCTGCATGAGATCTATGGACCACCTAACTTACTGTTCTGTCTTTGGAACTATCCTGTGGCAGACTCTTAAGGAAAGAAAGACAGAGCAATCATGTAGTAACAGTTTCCTGTGTCAGTCAGACCCACCCAGATGCAAACATTTTCTAGCTTAAGAACTTCCTGACCTTAAACCCCTACTGCTGTTTTAATAGCACTGGTATTTTTTTTTCCCCTCCCTGAAAGTGTCTAATTGTTTCGGGATGAAACTCCCAATGGCTTCTAAAATTTATGGCTCAAATCCACGGTCAGAGATTTTGTATAAGTATGTCAAGCTGGGACTTTTCCTGAATTATTAGAAGCAAAGTTAGTTTTAAAACAAAAAAAATATAATTTCATCGTAAGAAAAATAGTTAATTTGTTCAATGCTGTAATTTAGAGCTAAGAATCAAACAGATGGTGTATAGTATACTTATTATAATTTTAATTTCTTTTGCCTGACAATAATTTTTGGGTACAAGAAAAATTTAGCTTTTCTCTCCTGTATAGTCTCAGTGGAATCCAGAGCAAAATGGAAATGGGGACATTTAGCTGGAAGATTTTTGCATACAAAATAAATGGCAAAGTTTTAAGGGCACATGCATCTGAATAGTATAATCAAAATGTCATTTAATGCAAATTCCAAAAGTAGTATCAACACAGAATTATAAATTTGACAGTGAGGTGCCTTTCATGAATAAATAGTTAAAGAAAGGTTAGGATATTGCTGTCTCTATATTGCTTCTGTTTGCTCTTCAAAGTTCGTGCTGTTTCAATTTGGTGAAAAGTAGGTGGTGCTCATTATTTTCTAAGGTATTCCAACCTATCATTGTCCTCTTAAAAAGGAGCTATAACCTATGTAAAAGTATGCAATCAAGAAATTACACTTAGCCATTAAAGGAATAGTCAGTTAAAGCACTGTAAATGGGAAGAGAAAGGAGTTTTATTTTTAAGCTTGATAAAATGTGTATTTTAAGATAGGAAAAGCAAAGTAGACCCATCCTAATTTTGTGGTAATGCATTCACTGAAAAAGGGCAACATCAAAAGATATATTTAGATACTCCATCTGTACTGATTTTTCCTCATTGGATGCAAGATAAAAATAATTCAACAGAAGCTTTTATCGAAAGTCCACTTAATGGTGGTGCGTGCATTTATTTCCTATCGATTTAAGTTCAAAGAGCACAGAGCAGCTATGTGGCGGGGAACCTGTGCAGCCTCTTCCCTACCCACCCGCATTGGTAGTGTCCTGGGGAACAGCAGCAGCCAGGCAGATTTGTGAAGGATATATACGGAGTGGGATCTGTGATCCGGAGCGTGAGGAGGACACCCAGAACTGCCTGAGAGGGCGTTTGCCCCCATACTGGTAACACTGAAGAGGACTTTAACAATAGCAAAGTCTGCGTGAGGTAACCGTCAGCCATATTAAACGCTATCCAGGGAGCTCGGGGACGTCCCCACTGGCAAGGCCTTGGTGAGTGCAGAAAGGAGCCGGGGCCAGGGCAGAGCTGGAGCTTCCCCAGCTCCTGCAGGAGGGCTATGCTGGGGGCCCCACACCCCCGACGGACTGGGGGCCCTCACATATGCTGCCGGGGGTTGTTTGTGTGCAGGGAACTCCATAAACGTGTGGGGTTTGGCCTTTGGGGGGATTAGGCGTGGAAGGATGTCAAGAAATTTTCATTCTAAAGCTATGATGCAAAGATCAAAACCAACAGATTAGTAATTTTCTGCTGTTTAGATGTGTTTTTAGATGTAATTCATGCACGTATGCAAGAAATTGATAATGCTGAATTCTTTATAATCACAAAGCATTCGTTACTGTTGCAGAGGCAATAGTGAGATTTTGAACCCCACTGAATATGCACCTTCTGGGCTTTAGATCTGCCACAGAACTATCTGTGGGAACCTGGACTTGACAAACCAGGTGCTTACTGAGGAAAGGAAGCACATTACCTCAGCTGCTAACTCATAAAAATTAGCACTTTGGTTACTATTTAGCAGGTAGTAGTAATAATACATCACATCACAGGAAAGTGGGTCATCTCTAGTCACCCATCAAGAACTGCAGACTGGCAAATTAGCACCATACAAGTCCTGTGGTGCTAGAAGGGTTGTTTCAGCACCTCCTGGGTTGGCTGCCTTCTGGTAGATGTCTTGGGTAAAAGAACAGAAGCTAAATGTCTGGAACATGTACGAATCACAGTTGCATTACGTGTTTAACATCGTACGCTATTTTCACAATCTACATGGCAAAAAGCATGACAGAGCAAATAATGAAAGGAAGTAAACAAACAGGAGCAATAAGATTTTGCAGAGGAGAATGATGAAAGTAAATCATATGAATGAGACTTATAAAGGAATGGTATCAGTAATTTAAGGAAGATTTAGAAGTTGAGAAGGAAGCTTATTGTACATATCCTTAGAAATATTATTTAAAATCATATAAAGTGGAAAAAAAATCATGAAAATAGCTTTAAAATTACCCTTAACTGAGGTCAAAGCCTAATCTCACTAAATTAGCTCCATGAGTTGTCGACAACGTAATTATGTAAAAGAAGAACATAATCACTGTTTGGGCTGGCTACTTCTTTAAATGGTTCCCACACTGAAATGTATGTGTTTTTTTGACTTTTTTCCCTATCGCTCTGTAATAATGATCCGTACAATACTTTTGTTCCTGCGTACTCCCTTTAGATAAATATCAAACACACAACACTTTTCCTATTCCAAGAATGTTAGTATGCAGAATCTAAATAATTTAAAGAAGAAACACTTTGAATGGCCCACACCCAGAAAACAGGCAAAGGTCATGGAAAGCTTCCTGTTTGTTTCAGTCAATACTATAGGAAGTCCTGGACCACAATGACCGAGTCTCTCAGTATTTCAAATTGCTAGTTTATTACTGGCTTCGTGGACTATGTTCCTTCCAACATAACGCCACGACAACTTTTTTGTTTATGTGTGCCCATAACCTTTTAATAGTAAGAGTTGTTGCCTCATACTAGTTAATATCATCCTTTTGTATTGTTATCTTTTTCTAAGAGAACGTGTCACAGGGATCAAGCTTCCACCAGGAACAACAATTTCAAAACATGTCAGAATTTATTAGGATTTACAAGAACCATGCCTGATTTTTTTTATGGACAGCTCATTTTTTATCTGTCAATATAATAATGCAGTCTAGTTTTATATCTTGGAGTATCCATTTGTCTTACAGTGACCTGATCGGTCATGGTTGTATCACTATTTTTCTGATTGGACTAGAAATGCCAAAACCCAAATGTGCCTAATTGTAGGCCCAGAACTGCTTTAATTTATGTTCTTTTTAATATTACATAGCAACAAACTAATAGTTCAGATATTCAGATAATGATGAAGAAAGATGAGAAATGCATTTGAGAGTGTGACGTCCCTAAAAGAATATAAAACTAATTTTTGAGAGTTTCTTGGCATTGGAGACATGGAAGAGAGAAGCAGGAAACTATCAAGACTCTATATTATGGTGATTGGTGATGGCAATCAAGAAGTCTGGAAAGGCTGCCAATATAATAATTAAGTGCCACACCACAGAGACTTTAGCCCCTTTCAGTTTAAGTGGTAAGTGCTGCAAAAAGGTGAAGAAAATCAAATTTCACAATTTCTGTAGTAGTCTGTGTCTTAGCACAAGCTGATTCCTGAGCTGCTCAGAAATGTAATTTGCAAGAAAACTAGCAGCAGGGGACAACTAACTTGAGTGATCTCCCCATCATGCTCTAAAGGACAGTCAGTTTCAGAGAGTGAGGCAAATAGTAAAAGAATCCCCGTTTACCTGTCTGCCCTTCCTCCTTTCTGCTTCCCAAAAGCAAAATAACAACAAACCCCCTTATGATTCTGGGAAGGCTAGAAGAGAGGCTAGAATAACTGACAAAATATTTTTGTCAGAATTTTAAAAATGAAGTCAACATTTACATATTTCTATTGATCACTTTATGTAACAAATGCTCAGGCCTCTGGCTGTCACTGTCAAAAACAAAAAACAGTTAAATGTGCATACTCTTTAAGATTTTTCTTATCTTTCTCAAGGTGGAAATACAATGAAAAATGTAAGAAATTTTGCTAGAAGATGATGAAACCCATGAGGTTTCAAGCTTTGTGTAGAGATTGAAGAGCTCTAGGTAAGTTTCAATAGCTTAAAAAATTAAATTTACATTTTTTAAAATATTTTTTAAATTTATCTACAGCTTTTCATAATCACTTCATTATCTTTAAAAGGCCAACAAGAAACCCTGAAAAAACTTATTTAAACCAAGCTAAACCTCTGAGAATTTTATAGTCCATTCTTTAGTAACTATAGCCTGCTCATAGCTACTCTACTTAAACATTACAAACCACACCTGTGTTTGAAGATGAAAGTGGTATCTGTAGTAACTGAATGACGTCACATTAATCAGAAGATAGAGAGCAATGTTTTTCCACCAGTGGCATACATGTCTCTGGAGACAACATACTGGACATATGCTTTGACAGTAATAAGAATACAGAATTTGCCTTTATTGTGACACGTGTTCAGCTTGGCCACTCGTCCTCATCTTGCCATACTCTTATCTTGTTTTGTTTTTCTGAACACTTCCAACTCCCTTAGCTTGCAGAAAAGTATTGCTTTAGTTTTATGAAGCTAGAGGAAGCACATAGATGATGTGCAAACAGGAGCATGTGTGATGAAGACTAGTTGGCTAAGAGTACCCTGAAATTACTGATAGATATTTTAGGAATTCATACCCTTTAAAATTTAGGCTAACACAAACCTGTTGGTTTGATATCAGAAAGCTATGATGAAGCTTCATCAGGAGATCTTTATTGTTTTTACAGTTCCGTAGTTCAGCTCATTAATAAGTAGTAGTTGCCCATGCAGCTTATAACAATACCTTAAGTCTTTGCAAAATAGAACATAAGTTGTTGTAATGGAACTGATCATTCTTATAAAAATAGTAATTCTTACTAATTGTTTATGATGAACTATTTTTCTTGTAATATAACCAAGGAATCACAGTTGTCAACTGGGACTCTACTGCAGTAGTCACTTTGAACAAAGCTCAGAATAATAGGACAGTCAAATGCGGAGATAAAGCTGAGTTTACACCATTAGATTTTTTGATGTTCACCCAGAATAAAACCCTTATCCCTCTAGATGAAAAGAAAACTGTCTGTGATATAACTGAGTCAGTACCTGGTCCCTGCTTACTAGTCAGTTAGCATTCATTAAAGACATGAAAGAGTTCAGTCATGGCAACTGAATGTATCTTGGAGTTTGGGGGACCAGTCTTTGTGGAAGGCCCACTAGGTACCTCTGCCTTATATCTTTAAAATAACATGCACTTAAAATGAAGCAATATTTATCAAGACAGATTGAAATTTAAAAACAAAATTAATTTTCTTGTTACTGTGAGCTTCTTTTTAGGATCGGGTTTTCAGGGGAAAAAAAATTTTCAAGAGAGTGAGCAAATAGCTTTAAATAACAGAAGGGAGAAGTGATTGGAACAACCTATCCCCTACTTTGGCACAGGACTCCACTATCTATTTTGGAACCATTAAAAGCCCTAAAAGACTTTAAATAATAAGAGAAATTTAAGAGACTTTTAATAATGGTATAATAGTATAAGAGATATTCATGGAAATGTTTAGAAATGCCACCTCAGTACGCTTTTGTAAGCTTTGTTTTCCTGGTGGAGAATTTTCAAGATCTTTAACTGTTTGTATGCCTGACTGTAGCTGGCCTAAAATAAAATATAAGAATCTTGCTTACCGAAATTGTTTTAAACTATCTTCTCTAATATTTTCAGCTGGCAGTGTTTAAGGTCTTTTCTTGATGCTTGTATTTAGCTGGCATGCTCTTAGAGACAGTATTGCCAAACTCTGGAATGCTGTTTTCATTAGTTAACACAGTTGTCTGTATGCGCGGTTTAAAAATCAATAACAATAATCGTAGTCTGACTGATTTGAAAATGATGGAGCCCCCATTCAAATTATAAGACAAATATATCATGTATCATCTTTCTAGATAGCATAGTCTAGATGCAGCTGACAGCATTAGCCCAAAAATATTATATAATTAATGTATCTAGTTTTATTCCACTTTTCAAATCAGGATGGGGCAGTGCAGTTAGTGGATCTTGGCTTTTAAAAGTAAGAATTTTATGATTATTAATAAAATAAAATGAATCAGCAACAAACTGTTGTCAATATTCCATCTCAAGACACAATTTAAAAATTTGTGATAAAAGTAGAAGAATATAAGAAAATGTGGGAGCTCTAACGTATCTATATACATGTTTCAGAGACAAAATTGGCTGCAAGGAAGTAATTAATTACAATACACCTGTGGAGAGTGAATCAAGATCAGTCTGACTAGCCAAGATTGCTGTACTTCAAAGTACTAGAAGTGCAAGAAATCAAATGAATCAAAACGTAGCTTTATTTTTCTTTCTTTTTGTAGTATGTTAGAGGATAAAGCCATAACTGAATAATTAAATATTCCTATGTTAAATAGAAAGAACTGATTATTAAGCTTAAATATCTCTACTCTTATAAATGGCAAACAACAACTCTCCATCAAGTTCAATGACTAATGAATTTAGTGAACATAATGTGAACAGAAAGATTGTTGAATTTAGACATATAGATTTCATTCAACTTGAAACTCATCAGTATAGTCTCAGCTGAAATAACAAATGAGATACTAGATTTGAAGCCACTTCATCGAGGTAGGAAAGCATTTTCATATACACACAGCAGAACGAGAAATAGAGGTATAAAGAGGCACTTTTTTCATTTGCTTTAGGAAGGAAAAAAATGTGACATTCAGAGACTTGTAATAAGTTACGTATAAAGACAATGGTAGATCGTTAACATTTCCTAGCGTTTCCGCTCACTGTCAGATAGTATAGTTCAAACTGCATCCCATCAAAGTTGTTTAAAAATAAGTCAGACAATAAATAACAGCAATTTTTAAAAAATCATTCCAGATAAAAGCTAAGGAGTGCGTGAAATAAATCTAACTACAGTTGTTAAACTTCAAGTCTGTTTCAATAATTAATATTAATTAACAGCTTAACTATGCTTTAATTCCCAGTGGAACGTGTTAAGCTTATTTAGGGCAGTTAATTTAATGTATTCACCTAATTGAATCACTATACATAAACAAAGCCGGAGCTGGTACAGAGCCAGACTTCATGTCCATGGAATATAGAGATGGAGAATGGTGTTTCACATGAAAATTATTCCATGCATATTATAAAAAAAAGAAGAAATGGGTAACGTGAGACTTCAACAGGAAAGCGTGGCAATGACTTCAAATGAGTTTTAATTCAAGAGAGTTTGGTGAAAATGTGTTGCTTGCTCTCTACCTCGAAAATGTGAAATTTCAGTTATTTCAGCAGCAAATATGACCCAGTGCTCCATTTGCAATTCCAAAATGTGGGAGTTCTATTTTTCTCCTTTCTTCTCTCTCAAAAATTTTAACTGACATCTCCCAACTCCTAGAAAACTCTCAAGGCATCTGGAAGCAGGAAGAGACCTTGTTTTTCCCACTAATGCTGTTCACTACAAATTTACTGGAATATAAGCTAGGTCAAATTGCTACACCTCCAATGTGAGTGCTCTGACCAGTCGTTCTTTCCTTTTCTCCAAGAAGAGACGAGTACCTTATGCTTACTGACCAAACTTAACAGCAGAATCTGAGGGTATACTCAAAGGATAGTACCTTTCATGCTCAAGATTCAAACCTTATTGCTGACTGGTCCCATTCCAGTCTTCTTTAATTCAGCACAGGTATTTAAACCACACTTTTCTATCCAGACACGATATGTACTTGAAGAAGAGTCTTTCTCAAGGTTCCCTGATGGGCATGAGGTATTTCATATAAAATTATTTAAAAATTCTCTTTCCGGCATGATGGCAATGGCAGTCACATAAAAAAAAAAAGATGCCTAGAATTAGCAGAATATTGTGAAAAACAAAGTGAACCAAAACTAAGGGGTTTCTACCCCATCTTCACAAACACATATATTAGCGTAAGCTGTGGCTTAATGGCTGGGAAGATGCTCTGCAGAGGAGGTATGTGTATTTAGAGCTTCTCAGATAGAAACCAGTCTCCTACATGCTCTGCAAGCACTGTAGGCAGCAATTATAAAAGGAAACAAAGCCATCCTAGAAAATGCAGTTGGAATTTTGATATTTCAATAAGATAGAAATAAATTAAATTTCTTACTGGTGTTTTACTCAAGCTGCATGCTTTCATTTCAATTTTACTGAATTAACTTGCTTGGTTAATGTAGACTGTTATAATAAATACAAGAAATTCCTTTCAAAAATTCTGTTTTTCAAGAGCAATCACAGAATGACAGAATAATTCGGTTTGGAAGGAATGTCTGGAAGTCATGAGACCAACCTGAGCTCAAAGTTTTCAATTGGAGCATTATGTTTCTTCACATGTTTATCACTTAAATAAAACTTGCATTAGTTTTCATAGAATGCACTTATTTGATATTTTAGTTTTCAGCTGACCTGGTTTTTAGAAGTCTCTTGTTCCTTATTGCCTGGTTCAGTATTAGGTCATTAACTGGAATGAGGTCATAATCATACATAACTATTTGAGATTACGGAGAAGAAAGGTAGTCAGGAGCCTTTTGCCTAAGTTTAGAAATCATGAAAAACAGCACTGACATCATGGCTATCCATGGTTAGACATCAGAGACATAGAATGCCAGCCAAGATCGAGACTGCTGTTATGATTGTCATTATTCATTATTAGGGCCTTAGACAGAGTATATCTAGCTTTTCCCAGAGTAGCTGACTCACTTTCCAGTTTTAAGTACTACCAAAACATCTCTCTGGTTTGAAACACATGACTACAACACTGTGACTACAACACATTGATGAATTCTGCAGTAAGCTCTGGACTTGGATGAATTGCAAGAAATAATGTGATTTCAGTAAGATGCCTTTCTCTTAACATTACATCTAGAAAGTGCATCCTGTATACTATAATACAAGGTTTTATCTCAGTAATAACATGTCACACAAACAAATATAACAAACTATTATGCTACACTTATTCAGCTATTAATATGCTATTCCTTGCCCAGAGAAAGTCAGGCAGTGGATACATTTGACCTGTCTGAAGGAAATAAACCATTTTTTTGCTCTTATGCTACCTACTAACATTGTTTAGTATTGTTATTTTGAGTTGAAAATGTAATTTCTAGCAAAGATAGATGGCAAATACAAAATAGATCTAAGCTATTTTTGATTCATATTTGTTCCTAGAGTACTTCTCCTGATGTTTAGTTAAGTTACACAATGGAATGATTTTAGCCAAGAATTTTAAACTGTAATACATTACACAAAGTCACTGATTAAGAAAGTTTACTTGAAGACTTAGCAGTCTTTAGAAGTGAAAACTTTTTAAACTTCAACTTAAAATTTTTTTTTTTTAGGAAATGTACTGACTGAAGAGATAAAAAAATCTGTAAAGTTCATGAAAGAAGTAAAAACTTGATTATTCAAGAATATTAAAGTGTTATTTATAAATAATTTGCAAGTTTTATGAAAATTATTTAAAATAGCTGCATAAACGGTAATACTGAATATGTAAAATTCGTTTGAATACAGTATTTTCTTGATTGTTTACATATATCATCCACTGAGGCATAAATTATATAATTCATCATATATTGCACTAAGGTACAATACTACAAATACTATGTATTGCTCTTGCTCTCAGTTCATGAACTTTATGTAATTTGACATAAACAGTAAGTAAGTTTATGACTAAGTTATTTCATGAGCTCCTCAAGATAAAGGGCTTGAGGCTTAATTAAATGTTCTTCAAAATATGCAGTAATTTACACTAGGGCGATATATTTATAAAATGTTACTATTCTGATCTGTGAGCATTATATGTTTACTTTACATGCATTACTGATGGCTATCCAATGTCCATAGGAACGTTGATCAAGGAAAGCTTTACTGCTGTGGCATCTGCAGAACAGGCCAACAGTATCCTGAGCAGCATTAGGAAAAGCATCATCAGCAGGTCAAGGGATGGTCCTTCCCCTCTGCTCAGCCCTGGTGGGACCACACCTGGAGTGCTGTGTGCTGAACTCCACAGTCAAAGAGAGATGTGGACCTGCTGGAGTGAGCCTAGTGAAGGTCCCAGGGACTAGAGCATCTCTTATATGAAGGAAGGTTGAGAGAGCAGGGACTGTTTAGCCTGGAGAAGAGGAGGCTCAGGGGGGATCTTAGCAATGTGTCTAAATACCTGATGGGGGGCAGTAAAGAAAATGGAGCCAAACTTTTTTCAGCAGTACCTGGTGACAGGATGAGAGGCAATGGGCACCAACTGAAACAGAGTGAATTCTATTTAAACACATGAAAAACCTTTTTTAATGTGAAGGTGGTTGAGGAGTGGAACAGGTTGCCCAAAACAATTGTGGAACCTTCATCCTCGGAGATATCCTGGACAATGAGCTCTAGGTGACCCTGCTTGAGCAGGGGGGGTTGAACTCGGTGATCTCCAGAGATGCCTTCCAACCTCAACCATTCTGTGTTTCTGTGATTCTGTGAATAAGCACTCAGGACTGTGATCTCACTTGGTATTTACAAAGAGCTTCTTTCAAACAAATCACAGACTAAGAAAGAGAGGGCAATTTCTCAGCAGTCCTGAATGACGAGTAAGGTTTAGTAATTTGACATAAACTCATCATGAATAATTTAAAAGCAGAAAAAATAGGTCATATTCATTAGCTAAATTACAAATTCTTTTTCATGCTGCAGTATTTAAAATTACTGATAAGAAAATATGCAATAGCCTCAAGCATTACTATGCCTAACATATCATTAAAAAAAAATCTGTAAGTTTGTAAGTTTCTAAGCAATCATTTTGTATACTCTTGTTAGTTCCTGGAATGTATGAATGGCTATTTTTATATACAGAAAAAGGAAAAAAGTCAAAGGGGAAGCTCTTCTGGATTTCATGTTAACTAGTAGGAAGGAAGTGCCTGAGTGTTTGGAAGGTGATAGAGTTTGCAATCCCTGTGAAAAAGAAAAGCAGAATAGAAATAATAGACTTCAAAAGGGTGCCCTTGAACAAACTCAGGGCACTGTTAGAAACAAATCTTAGTGAAAAAGGAGCCAAGGAGAGGCAGCTGACATTACTAAGGGCACAAGTGCAAGCTGTCCAATCACAGAGGAGTAATAAGAAGTATATTAAGAAATCAAATGACCTTAAACATAAAAGAAATCATACAGACTATGGAAAATAGGTCACATCATAACGTGGAAAGATGCAAAAAGTAGCTCATATAGGTAGGAACAACAGCAGAAGAGATATTGCTCAAGAAAATACAATTAGGAAGTGACATACAAGAGTGTTAAGAAATCATTCTGCAAATATATTTTCTCAGAAAAAAGAAAGCCAGACAGAAATGGCAATGATCAATCAATGCAGGATAAATGACTTTTCTTTACATCAGTGTTCAGTAAAATGCTCAACTTCCTGCATAGCTGGTGTCAATGAAAAGCTCTTACTCTGAAACAGAGAAAGTATAAGCTGGAACATATTTAGAGAAGAATCTTCTCAAATCTCTTTTTCCTCATTATACTTACATTAGAATGCTTTAGGAACCATCTAAAGTAATGTCATAATTGTTGGTCATTATTTCTGAGGATAACTGGAAGATGATGAAGTGTTTGAAGTCTGGAAAACAGAAAATATAGTCATATTTTTAAGAGAGATGGGAAGAAGAGTTGGGAAATTATTTAGTTCAGTTTTTCACTCTATTCAACACTTTCCTTTCCTCCAAATACTATCACAAAAAAATCAAATGATTTGCAAGATTGTAAAAAATAATGAAGTAACAGCCCATATGGATTGAAGAAATGTATTTCCCCTTGATGCCAGGTAATGAGTTTTATGTATAGTAAAGGATCAAAAGATACTATCTATAATGACCTTAGTAAGACTTCTGACAGTTTTATCTATTACCATAATTAAGCTTAACAGATATGGTGCAGATGATATTGTCATAGCATCATAGCAAAACTCATCACAAGACCTTCTACTTTTGGGAAGTACTATGTGGGTAACATGAATACAAGACAGCAGTTCTACATGGTTTGGTTAGATAGCTATTGTGTATCAAAGGATATGAGGATAATCCTCAGTAGCGCATAAGCCATACATCAATCAGCAGTGCCACACTACTGGTAAAGAAGAGCATTGTATATCATACTGGGATATGTAAACATACAGCTCACAAGAAATGCTAAGTAATCCTTCTGCTTTGTTCATCGTATATGAAGCCTTTGCTGGAGCTAGTAAGCTATTTTGGGGAACTTTTGAACCCTTCAAGAAAGGTATGGACTAATACTGCAAATAATTCAGGAGGAAAAAATATGAATCAGAGAGTTAGATGATATCTCCTGTGAGGAAAAACTGAGTGACTTGAGATAGGTTTTTTGAAAGAAGGCTGAAGAAAGACTTAAGAGTATTCAAATATGTAAAATTCTAATTGAAAGAGGAAAGTAGTTGTCAGTTCTCCATGTTAGTGATGTGAGGACAATAGGTAATCAACAGATTTAAATAGCAATCTAACTTAGGTGTTGAAATACTACAGTGAGTGAAGCACTAAAATATGCCAGCTTTGATGGCTGTGGAGTCTCCAGTGTAGAAAGTCTTTAAAAACAGGCAACACAAACATCCATGAGGATGCACACAATTATAGTTCTTTCTATCTTGAAGTAAAGAAATGAACCAATGACCTCCTGAGGTCCCTTCCAGCTCTACTCTATAATCCTAGGTTCACTAATTTAAAAGACCTTATAAATATCTATATTTTCTACTATGCAAATGAAAGTCAAGAAAAAGTGGTACAGCAAACTTTACGGTATAATTATGACACTCTAGGAAAATGGAAAACTGTCAATTATTTTCCCAAGTTATTTCCCCAAAGAATAGCCTTTTAAGTTGGCTAATTGATCTACATTTGCAAAGAAGTATAATTAAATCTTAGGGCAAATATATGCATTCAGATCCTGTTAGCAAATAATGAATTCAGATGTATAATTTCTCAACTCCTGCACACAGCTTTGAAAATACACCCTGAAGTCTAAACATAAAGGTATCCATAGTGACAACAACAAAGTTTAAAAACAAACATTAAACAGTTTTATATCTATTCATAAAATAAGATGTCACTTTTCATAAGGTCCTGCTTCAGATGTGAAAAAAAAAAGGGAGATATTTCATATCCAAGAGTCTTTCTCACAAAACATTTGAACTCAATAAGCTGAATCCACCCTAAAGCAGATGACATCAAACTTTCTAGTCACTATTCAGTTCTGTGGGAGATCTCCGCTAATGTCTATTTTTTAGTTAGAAATGACTGGTTAGTTCTGCTTAGCATAAACAAAATCATGGTACTACAGAAAAAACCCTGAACTTCAGAACTATTAAAAATGCTAATTTTTTCTCCTGAGGTTTCGTGGCTCTGTGGCTGAACTCACATATGTATACTGCTGAATGGCATAAAAGCATAAAAAATAATATTAAATATTTAATTTAAGTAATGTGGTATTTTCATGAATTAAATCAGCTAATTAAGCAATTAAGAGCTTGTAGTGAGATATTGTATAGTAGACTTTTATTGCAGTTTGTCCATGAGCTTAAGTTATATGCATTTTAATGAATTTCCTAATTGTACTGACACATTATACAAATCAGAATCAGATCAAAAATGTGGAAAAAGCCCTGGACAACACTAATTCAAGCTTCATAAGCATTTATGTATGACTTCAAACAATTCACATTGATTTAACTAATTATATTTGCTATTTAATCAAAATGGAATACTTCATTGCAGCTGGAATTGCAAGCTTTATTGTCAGTTTTAACACAAAATGTTATGTAGATAATTGCTGGTTTTAGAACTGTTGATACAATAAGACTTACAAAAGATTGTATACAGCTTTTATAAAGCTTTAAAGTCGGATTCAGAAGAGAAAACTACTTTTTTTGGGTCACAGTATTGAATATTACAGCACAATTATCAATGTTTTATCATAGAGTTTAAAGCTTTCATCTCAGTCTTTTGATCATCTTATATCAACAAGGGATTCATTACATCATGGAAAAAAAGCTTTTTGTGCAGGTTTTATGTCACTGGAAAGGGATGATATTTATGTGTATTAATGAAGAAGTTGTAAACTATTGGTTTAAGAAAATAAAAAGAAATACGTAACTTTCTTCTGCCTCCTCACTTCCCTCTTACTCCTGTACTGCTGGTTATGTGTTCAAGAACAATGGAATCTGATGATATTCTTCCCTTTTTTTTTTTTGGGGGGGGGAAATACAACCTATGGCCTTACTGTTTCAATGGTGTACTTCTCCTTTATTAAAAAAAAATGAAAATTTAACTTATTCCTGCATGTAAATCAAATCTTTTCTAATACATATATTGGAATCTGCTTGATTCTAAGAGGTTCCCTTCTAATTGTAAGTAATTTTCAGTATTAGATTGTTTCCTGTATCTTGCTCTTTGCTGTTCTCCTAAGAATTCAAGGAATAAATTTCTCATAAGACTAGTGTAACTCTGTTAACAGAAAATGCTACCCTAGTTTGGGGGTTGATGGATATCAAAACAAACTGTTCAAGCATTTAGTTATTTAATTTGATTTTAAAATATAAACATAGCATTATGCATGCATGTACAAATGCCCAAATCATCAGATGCTTGCATATTGGTAGGAAAGATACAGAAGGGCTGTTTATGCATTTACTATAATATATAGTCTACTGTAAAATGTACTACATAGAAACCAGAAAAAAATGCTTGAATAGTAGTTGGAATGTGCTCACTAGAAGCTCAAGGCTTCCCTCTGTCATGTGATAATTCTGCAGTTTAGAACCAATAGATTAAACATACCAAAAGCACTTGGAAGGACAAGTGTCCCATTCCCCAGAAAAGGATAGGTATTGTTTATTGATCAGGCATATTTCTTATAAGAAACAGATAAAAAAAGCAGATAACGGATAAGAAGGATAGATTTAAACTCTCATCCAGATAACCTAAATGGTATTCATCTTTTCCCTAGCTCATGTTCAGCAAATTTTTTATCCATCAATCTGCCACAGAAAAGGAGGCTGTTGGGTCTTGAAATGAAGGGGTTGCCCCTTCTCATGCTCTTTAAAAATCAATTCAAATTAATTCCTTCCAGAAAAAGTTCATGGCAGAAAGCCCTTTGTGGACAGCTGCAGAATAAGGTAGTCAAATATCAGAGGGGCAGTGCGTAAAGTGAAAGCCTTATCTTCTGTTTTTGCAGCTAACTAGTTCATATGGGCCTCACCTAATACTACCAAATGTGATTGGCTGTGTACTGACGTACTCTCCATATATTGTGTATACAACAAAGATCTGGGTCTATAGATCATATATATGGCATATATATGTGTGTGTGTGTGTGTGTTTATATATAAGCACATGCGATAGGAGCTGCAGCCCTAACTGTTAAGATTCATTAGTTCCTTTCTCCATCTAAACCCTAGTTTGCTTAGATGCCTCTCTTCCTCACCTATAAAATGGGAATTAAAAATAAACATTGCGGGATAATAAGATAATGAGGTGAACTGTGTGAGTAGCTAGGACAGACCTAGCTAGCCTTATGTGTTTCTTGAGCTCTCCTTTAAAGGAGGTTAAATATCAATTTAACAAACACTTCCACTTCAAAATATAATCTCACAGAAGGTTTTGCAATAGCACTAGTTTCTCTTGTTTTCTGTGTGTGTGTGTTTTTTTTTCCTGTTACTCTTTTCCTGAAAGAAACTGTGCATTGAGCAGAACTGGCTAGCTCCTTTGGGAAACAGGGCCTGTGTTCACAACATGACTCTCAGGACACAAAAGCCTGTTTTGTCTCACTAAAAGATAGTTTTTGTATTTAAAATAAATCTTATGAACAGATTGATTTTATAAGCTAACATATAGTGTTATAATTTCTCCATTAATGAGGAGTTTGACTCCAAGCTTATAGCTATAATGTTATTGATATTAAGGAATTACAGTAAGAAATACTAGGGGAAAGAACTTGTTAGGAAAGAAAAGGATCTGTGCCTGTTTCATTCAAACTGTTAATTGTCTAAAAGCAAGGAGTCTGTATCAAAACATTCTGGAGAATGCTGTATTTCAGAGTAAGACTCCTAAAGAACTTGTTTTCTTACAGTTAATCAGGGGTATGGATGACCCCCTTTCAAGATTTTACCTTGCAATGAATTTGAATCACTCCCACTGCAGATAACTAACTGCTTTGCTATCAGTTGTTGATAGACACCTTTCTAAATGAAAATGTCACTGAAGAGAAATACGTTCTTGCAAAGTAGTTTAGTTTCAGGTATAAAAACTATTTGATAGAAAAAATTGATTAAAAAAAAAAAAAAAACTTGTACAAATCTAGTTGAAATGTTTGGAAATGCATTTAGATAGCTTTGGAAGAGGTATGCTTTGGACAGCCTTACAACTCCCTTTTCACGTTCAAACTATTTTCATGCAGCTTTAGCAATTAAAGTTAGGCAGATATGGTAGAGGGGACTCTAAAGTTTCAAGTAACATGAGCGCTCCCACTGCCCATACCTGGCTCCCAGAGCCAGGTTTTCAGGCTTCTGCCCCACTCTGTTGGCATTGAAGAGAAATTAGTAGATCCTTCTGCCAGTGTCAATAACTCAAAACCTTACAATGGTGGCTAAGAGTTTGAAAAGATTTATTCTATCTAAAAAATCTTTGAAACATACTGTCTCTTTCATGATAACCAAAGCAGGTAGAAAGAAATCATTTCAGAGTCATGAAAGCTGAAAAAACTCACCTCGTGAAGTGACAATAATTAAATATCTAGAAGGATGGCAGTCAGTATGAACCAAGCTAAATTTTAAAGTTCCAAAGAAAACACGAAATGTTTTGTTTCACAGAACTATAAATTAATAGCTATAAAATATCATTAAGGGATAGAGGATTGGAAAGGAAAAGTGAAAGAGCATATTATTTAACATGAAATGTGTAATTTTACTGGACTGTTGATATTGACTGAGACATAAAATAGATTTTTCATTTGACATTACTGAAAAACATTTTAAAACTGAGAACAATTTGACTTGGGCGACCTACAGCATATGACCTGATTTGTAAACAGAAAGCAGTATGATTGAATTTATTGAGTGGTAAATATTTTCATTTGTGTGCCTGCCTTCACAGGGATTTCACTTAATGTTTCAGACCTTTTTGTACAGGGAAAAGCTTTTATAAGTCAATCAGCTCAGAGAAAAAAATATTGATTATGCAAACTTACTAAATGTTACTCACAGTTACAGGGATTCAATAATAGCAAATATTGGTTGTTTAATTGAACTGGTCTTTCAGTAAAGGTCTGACAAAACTTTAAAGGTTAGGGTTATATTTTTTTTTTTCAAAATCACAGGATGAAATGAAGTTCTGACAACAGGTTGAGCTTTATTAATGGACATTATATGCCATTTATATACTTTATAAATTAAACAGTTGTCTTTTTTTCTCAAATTATTTCTGAATTTTGTTCTGAATTTTTTTTAAATACGCGTCTTTCTACTTGACTATCTGTACAACACTGTGGACCTATTTTTTCACACACATTAAAGGAGACAAACCTAAGGTTCTTAACAATTTAGTACCATAGTTTTGGTGTTCCTGAGTCGTAGTGTTTAAAAGATACATAATGTCTTCTAGTGGTGATTTTGTCTGCACACTTTGTGCGAAATATAGTGTTGAGTATTAAGAATATCCACAATTTCAGAATTTTCTTGTAGAAATAAGTTAGGAAAGTGAATGACTTCAGTTTCTGAATGACTAGCTGTAAAAATACAAACCACATTGCTTGGTTTAAGGAAATGGTCCTATCATTGGATCTGTGATTGTAAACTCTGCTTAGTGCCGTTGCTGCCCATTTTTGTTCCTTACTGTTTGGCAAGCTGCATGTCAAATGGCAGAATTGGAGCTTGAAATGTTGTCGTAATTAGGAAAAATTATCAAATAGAACAAAATAGCCAAGTCTATTCTGAAATTTGATCTTCTTTATATAAAATCAAGGTAACGCATTTTATTTCCACAAGTGACCTGCAATTTCTTTTTCAATCACTGAATAACCCTTTGAAATTCAGAAGCTGTACAGGTTATATGCATATTTTCTGGTAATAAAGGAAGATGTTAATCTCAGCTTCCTTTTCCCCAATAGTCCTGATATGTAGATCCTTTATAATCTCATTGTTCTAATTCCAAAAGCCCCTTATCTCTCAGTTCTATGTTCTGTTGACATGTGTATTTATTTCCTGAAAGTATGGGTTGTCTAAGAAATTTTAATATGTGTGCATTTCCTGAAGTACAGATATACAAGCAAAAATCCAAATCTTTTAGTGGCATAACTTTTTTGTCTTTGTATTTACATATTTGCATCATCCTAGAGAAAAGATGAATTTATTTAAGTTGGCATCAGTTGAACTATAGCTAAGACTTACCAAATGAATCCCAATCTCTGCTAGATAGTAACCATAAAATATCTCAAACAGTATAACACTCTCCCAATGTGAGAAGTAGAAGTCCTTTGTTTGAAACAATTAGTGTTGTCCTGGAAGATATTCTTTAAAAGGAAGTCCTATGCAGAACCAGGTACATTATTATTTCCTTTCTAGTATTTATAACTTACTATTCAGTACTGTATTCTAGAAGTCTGTGCATCTTTGACTTCAGGCTGAGCCATCAATTCTACCTCCACACATTTATGGGTATGATTTTATAACATGTAAAGAAAGAGTAGCGCGGAACAATGAAACTGGTTGTAAAACTGACAATAGAAATCCACAAAGGTCTATAAAGTGTAGGACATGAATACTTAACTGAATATATATTACCATAGGTGATCTGTTAGCCGTACTACTGATATACAGCAAAATGGATTATTAAGCATCTCATCTGGATATTGTGAAAAGTAGATACAAATTCTAATGTTCATGAACTCTGTAGTGCTAGGTAAAGTAAGAAATGCATACTTTATCTAGAAAATTGCATGTGGAGTTTTGTTTGCCTTCCTTTAGTATTCACTTTCAATATATTGCTTAATTTGAATTAGAAATGAAAACTTCAAAATTAAAATGGTATTTTCTCTAGAGCTGAACAACCCTATATAAATGATTTTAAACAAATACCACTTATGTATTATTTTTAAACCCAAGAATTTAAAACAGCATTCATTGTACTGTAAAAAAGTTTCATTAATATAGTTAGAATGATCTCAAACCCATTCTAATTCTTCTTCAGAATGAGGAAAATAAAAATGTAACTTTTCTTTCATAGTTAGCAATCATAAGTGTGTACCTGTTTTTCATTAGTGCTTTTGGAACTATTAACTGAAATTAAAAAGTATAAGCTGACAACTCTCTGAGGCTATTTGAATAAAAAGATATTATTCCCTTTACATGACAATCCATTAACTTCTGGTTCCTCAAAGCCACTGAAGAACAGGTGATGGAAAAGCTTTAACAGTTTGCAGTTACGAAACTGTGAATAAATATGCAAATTGTGCAAATATGTGCAAATTATATTAATAAAAATATTCCTGTTCAGAATGCAACAGTGTCAATCAGTTAAGGAAAACAAACCTATGATTTTTTTATTTCCTCATCAAAATCCCACTGCTTTTTTCCCCTCCTTTCTCATCTCATCACTTGGAAAGTAGTTCTAATGCCTGAAATATTAGGGCAGTTAGAAGTTGATAGCTTCGAGGCCCACTTTGTTCCTAACCAGGAGACAATTCTTAGCACACCGTTTTGTGGTGTTTTGGGCCTAATGCTGCGAGCTCCCCGCCCTTGTGGGCTTCAGCAGGGTGCGTGGGAGCACGTCGCTTCCAAGTTGGGCCAGGACCGCACTGATATGTCTACCGTTACCAGTATTCTGTTCTGTAAACTCTGTTGGATTTGGAATCTCTGTGGACTTCAAATCTGTGTTGAAACGAGCCTGAGTTTGGGTGGAAGAATGGTGTGAATGTGTTTTCAGGACAGGATAGCTCTGTTCTCCTTTGGGAAGTCTGAGTTGTAACAGAGCCTAGAACCAGGGCTGCAGGCTGCTGCCTACAAACAGCTTCACCTTGGCATTTCAGCTAGCTGTTTCCCTACAGGTTCAACAGCATCAGACGGATGATTTTTTATGATAGGATGTCTTGGAACCGTAGATTAGGACAGTGCTAGAGAAATCTTTTTATTCTTGCTTGTAAAATAAAGATACTGCTGCTATAACAAGGTGGACCAAGACTTGAATGAATCCTGTCTCTGACTGTGTGAAAAACACAGACATGTGCCACCTGGATGTATGTCGAAGATGACCACACCTCTGGGATTAATGGAGGTGAACTGTCTTGACATGCCAAGGAAAGTTTTGAGGTCGATACTTTGTCCTGAATTTTTATCTAGAGCTAGGATTTTCTACTCTCTCTTTTATTTAAACTATGCTGCAGAAACCCACCTACTTCTAATGCCATGGCAGAAGAGGCAGGAGGCAATGCTGAGTCGTGGAGTGAACATGTCTCATCACGACACCGGACTGGGAGGCATACCTTTCTTTGTAAACAAGATCTGCGGGCACACTATGGTATTGCACTTTCAGAGATTTCCTTCTGTTTCATCAGGACACATCAAGACACATTTGAAAAACTTTTAAAGTCCTTTTTATAATACATTGACAGCACCAGCTGACCACCATGCAACTGGCAATGAGCTCATTATCTCAAAAGTTACAGCCTGTAAAGGAAACAGCTTGAAATGCATTTCTCCTTTATGACATTGCTAGTTTCTTCAAGTAGAAGAAACTGACTGTAATGCCAAATTTTGATAGCTGCTGAGGAAGATGTCAAAAGTGTTTTTTCTTTAAATAGGCCACCTCTAATGTTCAAACAAAATGTGTGTGTGTTTTTTTTTTAATTTATTCTCATAATAGTTCCATATTTCTATATTTGACAAAGGCTGTACTTTGTAAACGTTGTAGAAAATATGCTGTGGAAAGGAAGGGTATTTTAAGAGAGTGTAAAATAGTTTTCTTTTTTTAAACAAAAATATTCTAAGTAAAAATAACTTTGCTTCGCAACAAATCTGAAGTTTTAGACTTTACTCAAATTCTAAAATATTGATAATCTATGTGACATTATATGAATAGCCAAGATAGGCCCTCACACGGCACATAAGCAAAAAAAGCAAGCTAATTAATCATCTATTGCATCTAGACACTATTAAAGTATCCAGATTACATAGCCAACAGCTAGACACAGCTTCGGTAGTTAATTGGGGTATCTAAAGTAGGATTCAAAAGACTAATAAACAAAATACTGCATTGTGATATATTTCAGCAGCCAGAATACTGGCTGGCTGACAGCTGGCATTCTCAAGTCCTTTGAGGAGCAGTAAGAGTGAGTGAGCAGGAAAGAACCAACTTCATTTTTGCAAAGTAAAATAAGTAAAATTGGAAAATATATTTCCTATTAGTAATTGCATACCTCTACTTGCATGTAAAGTACTGGAAAATCTTGTGGCAGAAATTTCTCTGAGACACAACTTTTCTTTGAAGGGAATTTACATTAACCAAATTTTAGATGCATATGCAATCACAGTTCCAGATGAAACACTAGTAAATTTATCATATTTATCACAGGAATTAACCCTTACCTTTGCCACTCCTCTTAGTTTTTCAGGCTATGTGAGTTCTCAACAGGATCCTGAAGATGTTCCAGTTTTCATAAATGCTTCTTTAGGTTTGCACTGTGACATAAACGTCAAGATGTTCACAGTCTTACCTGGAGCAACTTACTGCTTTAGGTAAGGTACAGCAAAGAATGGAAAGGATCACTGTTTCTGTACTGGAAGCCAGTATCAATAGCAGAGCAGAGGAAGGAAGTGCTTTGTAGGGTATAGCAGGAGATCACTCAGGATATGCTACATATTCTGTAGTGCTGCTTCCTGGCTCCTTAGTTACATAGAAGACTTCTTCATGCTCCTTGAAATTCTCTGCATTTTGTGTATTTGTATTAAGATGTAATTCTGAACTCTCTAAATGTATAGCTTTTATCTTCCTCCTGCAGCTATGAAACATAGGACCCAGAATCGCCTATCTTTGAGCAGCACATCATGGTCATAGCCTCAGTAATTCACATCCCACATTTAAAATTGCCTATTAATTTGAGTAAAATTAACCATATAAATGCTGACTCCTAATTAGGCCAGAACTTGCAACCAAAGCAAATTTCTTCAGTGCAGTTACTCACATAGGTAAAAAGAATATTTGTGGAATCGTGTCACAACCAACGATAGATGATGAAAAAATGAAAATTATGACAAAAAAGAAAACAATTAGTGTTGCTTTGTAAGCATTACACTCTCGTGGTCAGGAGTTTGTGTATGCTTGTGTATATGTTCACCCCCATATACATACATGCATATGCCTTCTTTGTCTTTAAGAAGTGCTAACTGTTATTAGGAATTACAAAAAGAAGACTTGCCAAAATTATATACAAAGAGAGAACACACACATACACACACACCAAATCAGATCTCGCAGTTCCTAAAGTAACAGTTCTTCCTAAAAGTAAATAACTGCTTCAGGCTTGAAAACAACTCAAAAAACAAAGTGATCAAGGCAGAATTTATTGTCTCTCCCAATCTTTCTACTCACTCCAGTAAAGTATATTTGACAGAGAAGCTTCTATACTAACCACATAAATACTGGGAATGGAATTACACTCCCACTGGCATCAGTCACTGCAAATCAGTGGGAAAAAATGTTTCCTGTAAACACAGTAAATCTCAACGTGTTGTCCTCCACTTCTACTCTTCTTTTGCTTTAGTAAAAGTGGAGGGCATGAAAGATGTCCTATGAATCAAAGCTTGAGCGAGTTCTGTAAACAGGAATGGTGAATTGGCAACCAAAGCCGAAAGCACTTACTGTTAGCTTTTCTGCAGATATAAAAGGTGTCTACATGCTTCAAGGACCGTTCTGGAACAGAATGCTATAAATTATTGAACATGCAGTGAAATCTGTAGGATAGGTCTAGAGAAAAACATCTTATCTGAAAGGACTCAAAAGATCATAATCTGAACATCTTTTTCAGAGCATTCTTAGAATTTGACTAATTATTTATCATATATGGGATACAAAGGCTGGTTTTAGACATGCTACGTCAATTTGTAAGCCTCAAAAGTATTGTTTATCCTCAGCATAAATGGTACATCTCACTTCCATTTTACTTTATTTCTTTACTGATTTAAATTGTCTTTAGCTTGATGTCTTTTTAGATCAGTTATACCTGAAGAGAGATGACTACTCAGCTAAGTATCGATCATACAAACAACAAGTTACTTTCTTACTCCGGTAAGGTATTGGTGAGATGATGTATTCACTGCTGAATCAAGTCAATATAAATAATATGAGACATATATATGTTATATTATATATATAACATATTAATATAATATAAAAGAGATATGGAGAGCTCAACGCTCCATGTCTGCAGGTTTTAACATCATATCATGAAGTGACACAATTGCTGCTGAGAAGAAAAAGGAATGATGAATTTTTCCAGAAGTACAGTTTAAGGCAACAAACACATCTGGTACCACACAGAGAAACTTGCCCTCAATTGCCAGACCATGCTACCTGAGATCCCATACCTAAGTGCCTGACAACTGGGATGGGAGAAAAGTATTAATAAGATCAGTCTCCCTCCGGCAGTCTGGATAAAGCTGGGAAAGTCTGTTACAAGGTCTCCCTTTTCTCTTGGTTAGGGAAAAGCATGTCTCACTGCTACTTTCTTGCCTATTCAGAAGGAAGGAAAGAAGCAAGAAAGCAGCAAGCAAGCAAGGGGAAAAAAACGAGCAAAACAGAGAAGTTCTGTTGAGGTCATGTTTCACTCCATTCAGAGGCTAATGCTGTTCCAGGGACTGGGAAGAATTTCAAAGAACAATGCATTTCTTAACTATGCTTTTCCCGCTGTTGATTTTCTCACTTCATTTGAGTTTTTCATCAGTCAGCAGAAAGGCAGAGAGCTGGGCAGCTGGAGGGGAAAAGAAGAGGAATGCTGCCTTTACTGATAGCTGAAGAGTGGCAGAGAGAAGGGCGTCTTTCCTATTCCGGTCATGCAGAAAGTGGTGCGCATTACTGTAGGAGTGACAATGTGAGTTGGAGACTACTAATTTCTATTCCCTTTCAGCTAACTGGATACATTTTTCAAAAGCCAAAGCACTGTTAGATTGGGAGGTTAGTGCCTCACTGCCCTTAATGCTTTGTACTATGCATTTGTATTTGTAGCAAAACAGGTCTACTAAGAACAGGGATCTTTCAAAACTGATTCTGCAATGTGTAGATAAAATATATATTGTTATCCATGCCTTTTCTACTTTTCAGAGAATGATGGAATTTTTGCTTTTTTTGTTTTGTTTTGTTTTGTTGTGGGAATAGGAAGGCATGTTTCTTAGGCCACTATCACCTGTAAATATAATTTCCTCCATGGCCCAACAGCTTTTGTAATAGCATAGATTAATTAGCATTAGCATCTTTTTGATTCCTTGATATTCCAAAGAGTCTCATATAAACATTAATCAAGAGGTTTAGCACTATAATACGATAATAATATATAATTACCCGATAGATTGATAAGATTTAAAAATGCTGTGTCGTTAATATTCTTAAACATAGAGTCATGCAGTCCCAGTTGTCTGTTACATGTTGACGTATCAGCAGCATGAGTAGTTGAAACGTGAGCTCTGTCCTGAGGGAGGCCCGTGCTGATACATAGCTTCTTTCAACAATCATCACTTGTGAGCATCAGTGGGATGTCACAGCACTCAGCTCTTGGCCATCCGTGCTCAGCCTGCAGCCCATGAAAAGAAGCTCTCTGAGCCTGGAAGGGAGAACGCCAAGGATTTGCAAAGTCCACAGAAATCTTGATAACCACCCGCAACCACGTCTGCTTTTTCAGTGTCACGACTCCCTGATATCCTCAGGATGTTAACAGCCTTGACTTTTGCGAGTAACTTGTTGAAAATTTTCAGTACTCCTGAGCATATGCAGGCCTTTCACAATACATCCCTGCCAGTCTCGGGCAGTTTCAGCTATTCGGATGTGGGAAGCAGAAGTGGCATTTTGGCAACAATCTCTTCCAGTCACAGAGCAGAAATAGAGGAAATTCCTGGGAAATTAAGAAGCAGCAAAGGGCCCTCCAAGTTCTTTCCCACCGAGCAGAAGCACCATATGCACACCCTTCTGACACTGTTGCCAAAATTTCGGTGCTATCTGGTCAAATTTAAACAGAAACTTACTTAATATGACTAATTTTATAAACTAAGTCATTTAGTTAGTTTATAAACAATTTTATAAACTATGACATATGTCATAGTCTCTATGACATAGAGACTACCCATTAAAGAAAACACCATTAAAAGTCAGATATCTGATTTATGTGTCTGTTTTGGGGGCAGAGTGGGAAAAAATTGAAGATGCCCCTAATGACTCCAGAGGTATGATAATCACACTATTTACAGGTCACGTGCCTTTATACATAGCTGTTTAACTGATCTGAAATGTGAAAGACAGATATAATATGTATATATTCCTTGCTTCTGTACCCAGCAGCACACTAAGTTGTAAAGTTAAGACAACAAGCAAAAAGGTGTACTTTGACCTTTCAATACAAGTGTTTTAGAAGGAACTATTTGTTAACTGCCACTGGGATTGAGTGCTCCAGAGCATGTTAAGCCTTGCTAACCTCCCGGTTTTGCTTCTGTAGATCAGAGACTGAACATGACAAATACGCCCATCGATATATTCCTTGGAGGTACACATCAGCAACCTTGTTCAGTAAGAAGTTATGGTAAGTAGTATTTGAGATGTTGCAATCAACTATTGTTACAAATTGAGGCTGAACAGATCATTTATTTATTCATTTAGGGCAGTAGGGAGGACACATTACATTTTAAACAGCTTAGCTATAAATACATTTTTATACTGAGAAAAATGGTTAAAATAATGGATATAAATTTTATTTTTGATGTTACAGTAAATTGTATGTATTCTTTCCTGAATATATATGTGAATTAGCATTTTTATGTGTCCATAATGTGACCTTTATGTTTTCAAGTTTCTTTAGGAAATAGTTCTGCTAGAGTCTATGCAGTTTTTACCAAGTCCTTAATGAGAGGCAAGCAAGTCTGTGGCATCTGTCCCCTACAATTTCATACAATGTTATGTGCACTCTTGGAAATTATAACCCATCCTCTTTCTGAAATTGTCTATCAATGCACTTTTCAACATCAAAATTGTTTGTTGTTGTTGTTGCTGTTGCTGCTGCTGCTGCTGCTGTTGTTGTTGTTTATAAAACACGCTTTTCCAATAGGGAAATGCTGTTGTTTATTTCAAAAATGTTTATCCTTGGGAGGGAGTAAGGGGGAACTCAGTCGAAAATGCTTTTTTCCATTTTTTTTTCCCAAGTCAGTTTGGCAGTGAGCTGCTACGATGTAAAATGAGATCAGCAAATGGTTATCTCCTCTTCTGTTTGTCTTTCATGGGCTGGGATGGGTGGATTGAATTTATTGTCTGGAATATGACCCACTTAATACTAGTCACTGAGCTAAACAGTGGGAGTCATAAGACTGTTGTGCTGTAGAAAGTGCACTTTTCACAGAATATATACTTATGAAAACAGCCAGCTATCTTTAGTGACTTTTATTTTTACATTAAATGTATTATTGGAAAAAAATGTGGGTCCAAGGTTTAAAAATAATAGAGCTCAGACTGAGCCTGATTCTATCAGTGCCTGTCTGCCTAGCACTCCAATGGGAAGCAGACAAATACAATTTTTTTCTTAAAAAAATATCCTTTATTATGCCAGAAAGATGTGATTTAGAAACCTTGTTATTGAGGCTATGTGTGAAACACTTTGAAAGATCATCCCTATTACTGATCAGCTCATTGTTTATCATTAAAAATATTTGTCAAACTATGAAAAAAAACAAATACTTATTTATTTTCAGCATATTAGCTAAAGCATTAATTGCTTTCAGCTATTAGAACTCCCTAATGAGGAACTAATATTAATTCATCTAACAAAGTTCACTTTTGTTTCAGACACTCACCGAGGTAATTAGTAGACTCCCTTCATTCATTAACATTTCAAATCTCATTAAAATGTAAATGGTGGGTAAAGTTTTTGCGTATTAAAGGGTATTTAACAGCATTCATCATAGTAAGTAATTTGGTCTTCATTAATTATAAAGAATATAGTAAATAGTCATTTACTTTTGTGAAAACAGCTGGTTAAAGGTTGTTCTACTTACGATTTTTAGTGCTGCAATCAAAATGGATGATTCCTTGTATAGACATAATTAGTTTTTAGCACTGCACTAGGTGGTGTACAGATTCGAAGAGATTGCAAAAAGGGTTCCTGTTCATCATGCAGCCCTCTGTGCTAGACAAGCACCTCGAAGTAAAGGAATGTCTCTAAGCAAAAAGTCACTAGTCTACAGATTACCTCCCACAATTTAGACTAAGGCAACCACACCATTTTTGATAATGACTCTAATGCTCATGTTCTTGTAAAATGGCATTTCAGAAAGGAAGAGAACGGGTTGCATTAGATAGATAAGTTTACTGAATCTGAAACTTTTTCATATGGATGCCCTTTACATTTGTAATTTTTTTTTCAAGCTAACAGGTAATGGTGAGCAAGTATTTAACCTCTAATTCATATTTATATCTCTTTGCAGACTATTTTTAACAATTGTTGAGACTTCCATGGTTCTGAGCATAGGAGCAGAGAGTGGGCAAGGCAAGAACGGAACAAAGGAAGTACAAAGACACAGATGCTGCAATAAATCTGGACTGACCAAGGCAGGAAATGCTCTGAAGCTTAACTGGTGGCCAGAAAGCAGTCACCAGCTCCTGTAGTGCAGACACACTGAGAGCTCCTGTAGTGCAGACACACTGAGTCTCTGTGGCACTAGTCCTTTAACAGCATGTAGCTTGAACTGCTGCAGCAGATGCCAGTGCACCTGATCCTCACTTCTTTTTTTTTTTTTCCTGAATTTTGACTATGTTTTTATTTTGCCATTCCCAATAGTCCTTTTTTCCCCCCCCCAATCCTTCCTATCATCATTTGTAAGGTTCTTATATGTCTTTTAGGAGTAAGACATCCAGCCAGACCTAATCATTTAAGTCTCACTGGGTATCATTGCTATACGGACCACTCATCTGCCAATATATCAAAGGAATCAAATTTTCAGTCTGAATCAGGTCACATAAAATCTGATTTGCACACTAAAATTTAACAGGCTGCTTAAAACTAGCTGTTTTCTGTTAGCATTTTAATCTAATAAATAAACAGGGCTTGCTTTGGCTTATAATGCTTGACCTTTACATACCTTTAATCTGTTTCTTTTCTGTCCTAGCATGTATGTCTTCATTCTCTCCATGTTGATGCAACCCGTACAAACACAGAGATGAAAGAGGAAAAAGATAAACAAGAGGAACAAGCTGAAAGACATAAAAGTGTTAAGATTTATGTACATTTCCATAAATCCAATTCTAAATTAAACTGTTCTTTTATTTCCTCTCTTTTTAGAGTAGTTTAACTCCCATTCTGTCCGTTTTTTATCCTTATGTCAAGAAAGGTTCGGTGCTTGTTTCATCTGAATCATTTTATATAGGTATAATGGTTAGATAAATTTGACCAACACTTACTAGAATAGTTTGATTTTTAAGAATGTATTTAAAGTTCATTTCTCTATAACAGAGCAATTATCTCAAAGTACGTGGCAATAGCTGGCATTAGCTGCTCAGCATAATTTACAATATACTGAGAAGACAAAAATTGATGCCTGTTTTCTTTTTTTATAGCAATTTTTGTAATGAAATATTTTCTTTCACACTTCCTAAGAAAGTAGCTTTCATAAGCATTCTGAAGTGCCATCCTCAAACAAAGGATTTATAAGCCAATTGAAGGAACATGCTTACTGTAAAATAAATGAGTGGCTTTTTTATGAAGGGGAGCATAACATGCCTTTTCATTTGATGAGCTCTAAAAGAATCATTTGGAACATATGACGATTTTGGCAAGACAGCAACCTGTGCAACTTACCTGCTGAGTGACTGAAAACTAAGAATAAATAATATCATGTTCTTCCTAGGTACTGTAGAAAAGATTGCCTAAATACAGGACTACATGCCAAAAGTGGAGCTTGACCAGAGTTTGGTACCAAAATGTTCACAGAGAAATGCTGATTCAAAACTTTTGAAGTCCAAGCCTGAGGGTGCCAGTGCTCCAAAACCTGCTGATTTATTTTCTTCTTTCAAGCATTTTGAGTCGCACCTCTGCTCGTCCTTGGCACTATCCCAGGGTAAGCAGCTTAATACCATGTCCCCTCTAGTGGTAAAACATGTCATTTATTTATCCTAGTGTGCCAGTCTGGAAGGTATCCTGCAACACCCACTTAGGAGACAGGCTGCCACAAAATGCCTTTGTGGTCAGTATTTTTTATGCCACCAAAATTGTGGTTTATCATTCAATCTACTTTTTGCTTAAGAGATTAGTGATTAAAGGTTGATGATGTGCTCAGAGACTTTGTATGAGAAGGAAATTCATTAATCAGTAGCAAAATCAGACTCTTTCTTATCTTCCATTTTTCTTGCTCTATACATCTTTAGTTTTTACATTGAATGTTGGCACAGCTCCTTCAAGGCACACAGAGAGATCTTTCACCCAGTATGGGCTATATCCTGGAAGTCAGCGCAATATCTGATCAGTAAACATAGATGTGAACTACCTTCAGATTAATAAAACAATTATATCTAGGTCTCTTACCGCCTCAGTAAGTACTTTGTCTGTCATGCTCCTGCATAAAGAGAGGAAAGGGGGAGTTTCCAGCAGATGGGTTTCTAGAGAAATGTTTGACCTCTGCTTGGTTCTTTGAGGGAAAATACCTACTTCTGCAAATCTGAGGGATGGATCACAAGTGCAGGATCTTAGATTTGTGCTTGTACTTGACATTTCCTTATTGACAGCTCTAGCATGACCCTTTGCTCAACACAGTAGCTCCTCCAAATCCTATCCAGAGACATTTACCTCTTGTAGGAACAGTGCGCACTGTTCAGAGAGGCTTGGCACCAGCGCTGTATATTCCACACTGGGGTGAATGTGCAGAAGGTAGAGATTGTAGTGCCTAATTGTAAGCATCTATTTATTTCATTGAATTTCATTTTACTGCCATCTTTGCTGCAGAATTCCTCAAGGCTCAGCTTTTTTTTTGTTTTTTTGGCCTTTGTATGTCATATTTTAAGTAACTCTCTTAACTAGTCTAGGATGCATACACTAAAGAAAACTTTTCTGTAGTAATTCAAACAAAATATGTAATATGTTGCTCTGTTCTTCTTTTAAAAATATTTCCTGCAATGAGCCTGCCTCTATTGCCGTGATCACAACAACCTTATTTTTATTGTTTGCTGTTCAATCTGTTGCTTGTTGTAACAACTTGCCTTTTTTCCCATGCTTCCAGTGTGCACTTTTCATGATAAAGATCATTATTTGTTGTGTTTTCATAAAACACGGAAAAAAGTGATCCGGGAGCTGCTAGGTATTCTTGTAAAATAACTAATGATGATAATAGTTAGGATATCTCAACTAGTATTATGCCTAAAATGGTAGTGACTGAACTATTAACTTGAAAACAGAAACCATCTCTGTACAGTCAGTACAGTATAGTAACAGAAAGCAATAAAATGATATTTTAATTAGCGTTTCAGAGTATGTAGCACCTATGTGGAAGTAGTCTCTGAGGGACTTACCATAGTTTCAACAACGTATTGAAGCTTCCCTTCCCTGAAGGAAGTCTGTCATTAGAGGCAAGGCATGAAGTTGATAATGAATTCCCTAAGTACCCAAGTAAAGAGAGATTTCATGTCTTTGAAAGAATCCCACCGGTACTGTCTCGCTTGTGCTTGTCAGCAAAAAGCACTAACTGATGCCTCTTCTCTAAGTAAGATAGTCTGGAAGTTGGCTTAAGAAAGAGCGAGATACTGTGTTTGCAACTAAAAAGATGAAACAGAGAAAAATTTATGTTGGTCCTCCAACGCTGAGTTTTTGTCATGGATCTCTGTTCTTCATTAGTCCTTTCTCTCCTTTTAGCTTTACCTATCTTAGTAAATACTTTGGTTACCCATATCTGGATTTGATGAAGTATTTCAATTTAATGTGATTCAAACACCTATTCCAGCACACAAAAATAAAAATTCAGGAAATAGAGTTCACATAAGCAAGAAACTTAACAAAATCATGTCATCGGTTTCGGTAACTAAGTTTAAGAACAATTTATCTGCAGATGTTCTGCCTGGGTCAGACAGGTGATCAGACTAGATGGCCATTTTGTCTGTAAACCAATGGGGTATTCTGCAAGGAGCACTCCATTACCTGTGAGGAAAATTTCCAAGTTGTAGATTAACTCTTCCTGATTCCGTTTGTCAACGTATGCAGATTCTAGAAAAAGTATTATATCAGCTTGCTTAAGGCAGCATTAGCCCAGGAATTTCTGTTCTACATTCTTTCCTTTTTGAGATATTTTGTCCCATAACCTAGCTTAAATGTCCTTTTCATTATTCATAATGCAGTTTTTTCCAGATTATTTATTCCCTCTATTGCACTAAATCACTGAGCCCAGAGTATTACTTTTTCCTTTTTTATTTTTTGAGAACAAATTTACTCTAATATTTTTAAGTTACAACGTGCAAGTGTTTCTGCTTCTGCGTTACCCAGTTACATACACTTCCCAAAAGTATGTATCTACAGGCATATAAAGGAGTAGGTTAGACTGAAAAAGTCAATTATTTACAGATGACTTAAATTCATTATTTTGGTTCACAGGAAATGCTGGTGAAGTTTTGATCTGATTGAAATTAAATATTTAAAAATTTTAAATCTCAGAACAGAAGTTTTGAGAAACAAATTGACAACAAAATACCTGCCTCCTGCCTGTAAGGCAAAATCTGTTGGTTTTCTTTCTTTGACTAGTGCTCAGTAGGCTACAGAAACTCCCCCCAGTGGGGTCTGCAGAAGAATCCTTAGACCTCAATCCTACTCCAGGATTTCCAGGCTCTGACCTCTGGTTCCTGTAGCTGGAACACCCCCATAGCTTTCTTCTCAGTGGCTTTTTAAGTGCTCCCAAGCAACCCGTTGCAAGGCTGAGAGACAAGACTGTTGCAAGTGGGCCCTACCTAGGGCTTACGCATTCCTTCTGCGAGACCATAAGCTCTGACAGGGCTGGTAGCCGGGAAATCTGAAAGTGTGGGTATCTCCGGCCCCAGGCTGCCCAGGGACAGCAGGTTTGAGTGCTTCCAGGCGTGGGGAGTGCTAAAGGCTCTGCAGCAGGGCCAGTCTGGTGGCAGAGCTGCCAAGGAGGCTCTGTGGGAACCCTGACTTCTAATTTACTATGAATGCCGATGGTACACTATAGGCAGTGGCAGCTGAGGTAGAAGGAAGAAATTATGAACAACTGCTACAGAAATGTTGTCAGGCACTGTTTTCTAAGAGAGAGCTGGGGGTGAGGGGGAGCTTTTTATATCCAGTACTGACCTCACACTGTCAGTTTTCCATGGCAATAAGGCTTCGACAAGTACACAGTGCTTCTGTCTGCCTACCAAAGATACTATTCAGGGTTTTACTTGCTCCATGCACACTCTTGATGCAATTTGGCTGTATTTTCCAAAACTACTGCTGGGTTCTCTCATCAAAACTTCACAAAAGAGTTTTTTTTTTTTTTTAACTTCTTTCTTAACTCACTGTTATCTCTTAAAAAGTGGGGAATAGCGTCTGATTTGTTTCTCTGCTTTTTGTATGGAAGTCCAAACTAATTTTGTTTCACGTTTCGATGTGAAATCTTTAGAATTTGAATTTGACTTCTGGTGGTGCTAATAATATCTGAAAGCAGGCTTATGCTTGCGTGATTGCTATTGTCAGTTTGTAAAAGATTAAGAGCAAATCACATTCTGCAGTGTATATGTGAGAGAGACTGCAAACAGCATCTTTCTTCTTATGTGCAATTCTAGTACTGCCAGCTTCTGCAAAATAAGTAAGGAGGGATAAAAGAGTCGATGCTGTGTAGTTCCTAAGGCTCAGAATCAAAAGAGCTGTGTTGTATTTCTAGCTCTGTCACTGACCTGCTATGTGAATTTGTGATCCTTTCTGTAAAGGGCAACACACTATGTTTGGAGTTTGACTATCTTTGTGTATTTGTCAGCAATCTCTACTGCTCTACGACAGGTTGCTCTACAGAACAATGACATCTTTCGCCTAGGCTTAGGAGAGCTTTTCCTCTCGGCTTTTTGATTAGAGGCCTTTTATTATTCCTGAATTTCCTCTGGGACAGAACTCCCCATACAGGTCTGTACTTTAAAGGGCATAACATCATTCTTGATTTTAAAATGAATGCAGTTTCCCTCTAGCCAAACTTTTCAATGTCTTGACAGAGCCCAAGAAAGTCAAAACAAAACCTAATAGAAACTGAGTAAACTGCTTTATTCAGGCAAATGGAATCTAGGGTAAAGCTAAAAATAAGGTATTGTGTATTAGCTTACCTTAATGAAAATAGGAATGATATCAGAAAATGCAACATGACATGTTAAAAATATCAACAACAAAATTTTAAATTTTCATTTTGAATACCTACTTCAGAAAGGTATTTGTATGTAAAGAAAAAAATTATTAACTTTTTCTAAAAACAGCTGAAGTGCATTTTCAAATTAGGTGGTAGAGAAAAGGAATTATAAGATGAAACCTGATTATAATTTGTATTATTTTTGTGTATGCTGCCTGCACTACACAGCTTCTTTTTATTTGGAAAAGCAGATATGGTCATTCTTCCATTTATCCGACCTCATTATCCTGACAAGTGATGACAGTCATCGGATAATATAGAAATTAGTAGGTAGCACAGGCACAGAAGAGAATATAATATGAACTTCTATTATTTGAATGAATTTTGCTTAAAGCATTCCACATTTAATAGATATAAGTGAGTTACATTTTAAAGTACATTTTTGTTGTTAACACTGCTTTTTTCAACAGCTGGTTCTTTGTCAGACTGGATGATATTCAAAACAGGATTTTGTTGTTCTTTTTCTTCTTGCCATCTGTTGCTGCTATAGACATGTTTCAAGAGATAGCTTCTAAAAGAATTAGGTCGTATTGTAAATTTGTTCTTCTTATGAAATGTTTAAAATTAAAAGCATAAGGAAAATTATAGTATAACAATTCTATAGTATAATTTAATTCATTTGCAAATTTTTCATTTTTAAAGCAATAACAACAAACACATTTTTAGATATGCATGTTCAACTGATACAATTTGTGAGTTAATCTTATATTAAGAGATCTAATTGCATACAAGCCTATAATTGTTTGCTATTTGAACACCAGGCAAGTTATATAAAAGTTATTATTAGGTGCTTAAATATAATAAAATAAAAACAAAGGAAAATATGATTCTGAAATCTTCTTTTAAAAGAGACTGTTATACATTCTGATCATTATTTCATGTGATATTTTTCAGCCTCATTGAACAGAGCAGATAAATTGCTTCAGATCCTGATCTCAGCAAATCCTACCACTGCGTATGGGTCGCTAAGCATACGAGTAGCTTTTTTTCCCCCGCACGCTACATGTCTTGAATTCCTGTATGCTTTAATTATTTTAAGGATTAACCATTAAATTGTACTCGATGGGAGAATTACATATGCAGAAAATTAGAGATTTTCCTCTCTGTCTCCAGCACATCTAAGCACTTTTTCAAAAGGAAAGATAGCAATGGTATGGATATTTGGGACCTGAGCAAATACTGTGATTTCATCTTCAGAGTACAGTGTATTCTGAGTCCTAAATGAAACACAAAGATGCAGAAAAGATATGTGCACCTATTGTCAAGCATAGGTAGTGTCTTCTGTAAAATTAAAGGCCAAAATCATATTCAGACTTTCTAGTCTTTGAATGTTTGATGTTGCGACTTTACATACACTTTTACTTTAGTATTCTTTATGTAGCATATTCCTAAGGATACAGGATGTTTGGGCTGCAATGGATTTCTTGGGACAATGTTCACACTGTGCTCATGACCTGGGTTGGTATTCAAGGCTGCATCTGCAACATTTTCTGCATACAAAGAAAGGAAGAAACGATATGTAGCAAAGCCACTATGAGTTTCTAATCATTTGCATACCTGATAAATGCTGTTAATATACTCTCAAAAATAAAATATGTTTTCCAGCTGTTGATTGCTGGTTGGCAACTAATTGCTATCTTAAAAAGCAACTCACTAAAGGCAGAGTTGCCTGATATGAGCACACATGAGTGGAAGATGCATTGGGCTGCAAGCACAAAAAGGACTAGCCAGGACAAAAGCTGCTTTAGTCAATATTTCCAGCCATGTTCCATTTAGTGAAGCTACCGCTACATTTTTGTTTTTTTAAACCAACATTTCTTACCAATTAGTACATGTTAATTATCATGGTCTTTACATATGCATGGATAGGTATCATCTTGCTAACTCCTTGCTACTGACCAATATTTAATTTAAAGGAAAGTATTATTTTTTTTCTACTTAAATAAATGTTTGACAACTGGTGAAGTGTCAGATGAGTAAAGGAGGGGGGTGAGTTTGTTGCTGTTTAAAAGTGAAAGAGGGTGGGAGGGAACTGCTGACTGCCAGCAAGGTCAGCATAGAACAACATAAGAACAAGAATACCTCAGATGGATAGACTCTTCTTACTAAAGGCTATTTTCGTTGACAAACTGCCTGAATACAAAAACTCATTACAGTCCTGTGTGGCTGAGCAGCAAGTCTGGTGATCCAAAATCAGGAGACCTGGACCCTAATGTTCAGACTTCAGACAAAGACAAGTTAGCTCTGGAGCTGTAAGTTCTGAACTCTGAACAACTTACAGGGGAGAGTGCCTTGGGTCAAGTGCTCTTGCTACGCCCAAAATCCCCCTTGTATTATTTCCACCATAAACTGGTGAATCTCCAACTTTAAACCTGGAGAAATTTTAATCTAGGGATTTGTTGTTGTTGTTGTTGTTTTTTGCTTCCATTTCTCCTGCTGGAAGACAGTTACAGGAATTTATTCCTCTTGTGGCTTAAAATCATGGTCTATCAGCCTAAATTCATTCATGGCCAAGTTATTCCCCATTGTTCTGTACCACTGTTGTTCTTTAGCTTAGGTAGTTCTCCCTTCCTGGAGTTTATTCTCCTAATCTATTCATAAAGATCCTCATTTTAATCTTTGTGTTGCTTACAAATTTTCGTACAATTACTTCCCTATTCTCTTACTAGCTTTTTTTTTAATAAGTAATCATCACTGCATACTGAATTGATATCGATGTATATTTTGAGGTCCACATGTGATAGGCAGAGCTATGATAAGCAGTCCTAATTTGAACAGTATCGCACAACTCAGTATTGCATGTGGTTACACCGGTAATATACACAAAATTTAAAGGGTGATAGTCAATCAGTCCAGAACAGTTTGGGAGTTTCTTGTATGCACTGCTTCGTATGAATTCTTAACAGTGTCTTGCACAATGTCATCAATAGTTCCCTGTTACTGCATGAAACATAACACTTCATTCACTCCTATTTATTAAGGGTTATATATTTATATGAGGAGTTGGACTAGATAATCTCCAGAGGTCCTTTCCAATTTTGACTATTTTGTGATAAACATTTACAGTTGCAATGTGTTGTAGGATCATAATTATCCTATGGCTGAGGATTGTTCACGGATCTGGTTCATTCTCTGCCACTTGTAATTAATGAGCTCTGAGTTTTTAACTGTTCTTCTTAGTCCATACGTGCAGAAACATACTATTGAATTTCATCCTATTTATATTATTTGAGTCTTCAAGGTCATCTAGTTCTTTCTATATGGTTTTCAAGGCCCCCTTTTGCACTGGAGGGGCTGCCCAGCCTTAGAGTGTCAGCACATTTCCTCAGCTTGTTTCTTTTTTCTGTGCCATTGTCATTAATGAAAAGATTAAAAATGATATATTTCAAGGCTAAAACTTAAGGAATTGCTCTGGTCACCCCCAGCCAGCCAGATAGTTATGCTTTCAGTGTAACCTGACTGAACTTAGTTAATTCCTTAGAATTCTTTCACTAACCCTTATGCACTCTAATTTAACTAATTTCCCACGGGGGACTATATCAGATACTTTCTGAAGTCCAGATAAATTAGATTTACCCTGTTACTGTGTTCTTTGCTGGAAATCAGTGGTATGTTAGCAGTGTACTCTGAGTACACATCTTATTGCTGATGGAAATGAAGACATTTTTACCATTCACATTAGCTATCTTTTCCCTTTACTAATAACCCTTGTTGTTTCAGGATTCTGGTGCTTTGGGAAAGATTTATTGCTTAGCTAAAACATTTGATAAACTCTAATCTTTAGATAATAGCCTCTTATCAGTTCAAAACAATCAGATCAGAGGCTGCAATCAGTAGTAAGAAAATACAGCTTGGGAATCTTCATCTGTTTCTCAAGGCTCAAGTCTGCAGAGTGTGGTGTGTCTTCCAGTCTTGCTAAGGTGGGAAGATTTTTTCTGACATAATTAATCTTTGTAAGAAATATTTGGCTACTGAGAAAGCAACTATTTTATTTGAAGCTTATAGGAGCAATACTGCCAATTTCTGTTTCTCTGAAGGTAGACTTAATAGCATTTCCCTCTGCATGTTAAATCTGCCGATAATGATATACCTCGTTATTTTTTTCTGAGATGTGTTGAATTCTTGCTTGTTGGCATATTATTTCATTGCAAAATCCTATTCAACTAGCAGAGCTTCTCACTATGGGGAAGCAAAATTATTATAGCTGTAAACTGTTAGTGATGGTGTAAGGAGATACAAATTGCCTCTATGAAAGATTTTATTGTTATTGGGGATAACACTTATTTTAAGCGCATATAAAATCTATCTTTTTTTTTTTTTTCTGTATCTGAAGTGCAGTAATAACCACTGTAAACTCTCAGGGCTGATGACTAAATAAAGGCTGGAATATCCAGCCCCACATACTTCAAAGCGTACAGAGCAAAGAAATATTTCAGGGAAGGCAGGAAGGACCATAACTTGTTTTCTGCACAGAACCATAAGTCAAATAAAAATGGCGACAAATATAGAACTGATGAAGAGGTTCCACACTTCTTTTTTGTTTTGAATAGTCTAGTATATCATTTGTAACTTGATCCAAACCATGACTCCATGTTGCAAACAAGTTTTGAAAAATTGTGAGTGTGCTGTTATAACTGTTGCGATGGGAGTTTGCAACCTGCTATAATTTGATTGAAAATTAATGATCTAAAATATTAACCAATGATTGTGCTCTTGGCAACAATTTTTTTTCTCTATTTGACTTCTCTGCTGCAAAATGCACCTATTTTTCAAGGCCTTCACAATGACTGTGGGCTCCTCTGGTTGGTTGATAGATGTAAATGGACGTTATTCTTAGACACCAAGGCCTGGTGTGGTATATCTAATTTTCTGTCAGAAGATTTATTCATTAAACAATTGGATAAACTTATATTTGAATAATAGAATTGTCATTCTGATGGGTTTATTCTTTATTAATAGAGTTATGGGTTTCCAAAATGTTTAAACCTTATGATAGTGAGTGGATAAATGAAAATAAATATAATAGAAATTTAGAAGACCCCCAACTAGGAACTTAAGTGTATATGTTCCATAATTCTACATGCTCTAAAACTAGAATATGTAATCATTTTGGTTTTTCATTCATGAAATTGTTTTCTCTGAACTGCGTTTTCAGTTATGCATCTGATTTACACTTACAGCTGTATAGGGGATCCATGCTTTGATGTCCATAAACAGCCTGCTTATATAGGTGACTGATCATTTACATTGATATGTTACTGTGTGTATATGGTGATATGTACATATTTGAGGTAGCTTTCACTGATAAATTACTATTACATTTGCTCCACTGAAAAAAATAAAAAATCTTATATTACTTTTTCCCCAAACTTTTAAACATAGCTTATGGTAAGACACTAGTTGAGACATCAGGATGCACTTATGTGAAATCACACTGCATGCATACCTTTCAGATATAATTTCTTACTCATAGTTCTTCATCATAATCTCTATTCTCTTTGATGGGCAGGAATGACAGTGACTGAGCTAGATCACAGGTCATTTCTGGTAGTAAATGTCAGTGCCTGTGAAGCAATAGAAATAAAAATATTTGAAAAGATCTATCTTCTCTTAGCCAGAATAGTTAGTTGGCAAATATATGTATATGCTTTTGATGTGACATGCCACTTTTCTGACTTGTCACTTCATATTTATGATGCACAACAGTATTCTTAATCGTTTCATGAGGAGTCTTGTCATGATAAATCATCTTAATATAAAATGAAATGCAATGTAGCATGTCTAGACACACAAATGCAAAATGCAGAAAACATATAATATGCCAAGACTTTGACGTGATTAAGTATAACACTGACAGGTAGCAGAACATGGGTAATAAAATTAAAGATATTATCTCTGAAAGGCAGGAGGGACATTCTTCCTTTTCAAGTTTTCACGCATTCAGCATACTAGCATACAAATTCTCTATTACAGGGAATTTTAGCACATATAGCACTGGACTTGGACTCAGGAAACATAGTGTCCTTGTACGTCTTCCACTGGGCTTGCTCCATCACAGTCACAATATCTAAGGCGTATATTCACTCTACTGGCTCTTCTATTTGAACCATAACTCCTCAAGAACGTGCTCCATTTTAGCTCCTCTTTTAGCATTCAGTTAAAAAAGAAAGTTTAGCAAGTATATGATTTATAGGTTTGTTGTGCTCTTACCTCCTTAAGACCTCTCCTATACTTTGAAGTGAATTCAGATTCCTCCCCAATTGTCTCGGGCTCCTGGTTTTCAAAGAACACAGTTTATTTGCCATTTTTTACTTTGACAAGATAAAATTCTGTTTAACTGGACTCATAAATAATATATTTTCTTTTTACCCATTCACTTAATCCCTATCCTTGCTCAGCAGGAATAAAATCACCTTTGTAAGCACCCAGTTTCATGCATTTATTTTCTATTATCCTCTGTTTTTCTTTCAATGTTAAAATCATTGTTTCACCTCACCAATTTGTGTCTAACATTTAATTAATGTTCCATTTACTTTTGGTAAATTGTTCATTCACTTCGGCTGCTACTTTGTCTTGTGCTTCCTCTGGAAATAGTGGCACAACTTTCATTTCTTCATGCGCTGCACGTCGGCAAACACTTGCAACTTTTACAAGGTGATTGAATCCATGCGTCCTTAGTCTACCTCTCAGTCACAATCCCTCTTATCAGGTTTTCGTTTCTCCTCTGTCTTCCCCAAGCTGCCCTCCACATAGCAAACTTGCAAAATTGGTTCTTTTGGACTTGTATCAGTCAGAAGCTCTTTTATATTTTCCCTTTTGTACGTTATTTGAAAATATCTCTCTCATCTCTCTCTTTTTTGTGAGGAACACAGTGCCTCACTTCTCTCCCCCCCTCCCCCAGTATCATAATTAGCATCCGCTGCTTACAGTAAGTGAAAACTATTAGAAACGTCAGGTGCCACTGAACCAACAGGAGGCACTTTTTGCCTGTCAGTTTTTGCCGGCGTTCACTGAGTGAAGATACAATTGTTTCTGTATCTCTGGGGAACTTTAACCTTGGTAAAGCTTGTAAGTACACTATTCCTATTACCTGTGGTATTTTCCTAGTTTTACTACTGATGCCTTGTATCGTTTAGCAGCCACTCAGAGCAACGGAGACAAAGAAAAATCTGCTTCATTCAGTGTCTGAGTTAAACTAATGCATAATGGGTGACAAATTTCCTAAACATTTTTAGTATAATTTTATTAATGTACATAAAAAGCCAATCTCAGTGACAGCTATTCTTTCCAACCATTAATATATTTAACTCATTTTTTTTCTAAATCTTCATCTGAAAGCAAATATATTCTCTTACAGTATACAGGATTGGGGAGGGTAAATAATTTTCCATATGAAACATTATCAGATGTCTATTTTGTGAGGTATTAACTCTCATCAAAAACTCAACATACAGTCCATTGGTCATAAAAAGAATTTAGGAGGCTGAAACTCCAACAGCCTGAAATATGTGTCATAACAATTTGTAGCAGACCTTGATGTAAAACAGAAGCAAAGCAAGAAGCGTTGCTTGTAAGGACTGACAGCAAGAGGTGCAGAGATGTGTTCAACTCGGTGGGTACACAGAAGAAGAACGAGGTGGCTCTTAGTAGGAAATGGAGTGGAAGTGGCTCAGAGAAACCTCTGGAGGCCCTCAGCAACAGCAGCCAACAGAGTTTCCAAATCAAAGTGAGCTTAGAGACAAGTCCTTCTTTGCTTCACATAGCAGGCAGCGGGGAGGAAGAAGGCAGAACACCATCGAGGCTGCTGTTTGTAATCAGGAAGACTGGAAAGATACTTTTTTTAACTCCTCTAATGTCTAGGAGCAACTGATAAGCTTCTGTTCAGGGGTTGTCCTTTCATCTTCTTGCACTTACTGTCGAGCTGACTTTCCTCTATAACAAGTTGCAGGAGAGGTCATCCCATTGCTGCTACTCCTGGGGCACATGACAACCTTAAACGTTGCCAGGCTGGATGATCTGCAGAAAAAAGTGTCTTAAGATAAATGAGGAAAGTAAAGATAACGCTAGCTTATCCTGCATGTCTATCTGCTACAAGACAGTAAAGTAAGCTACCTATAGACTTAGCTGAATGCCGCAGGTGAGGGACATCATGTTGCTACACTGCGCAAGAAACAAGACAAGGGGAAAACTATGATTCTATCATAATAATTTTTCTGGTTCAAATCTTTAAACAAAGATTTGTATAAAAAAAGAAAAAAAAAGAAAAAAAAGAAAAAAAAGAAAAAAAAAGAAAAAAGTCTCTCATCCTTCTATTAGATGACAACTGGCATTATTACTTTTCCCATCAGACCTGCCAAATTAGCCATGAAGGAGAGTTTCCCTTAGACCTTGTCTCCCTGCTGATTTCCTGCTCATCTCCTAAACAGATGGAAGGAGTTAAAGATGGCAGGCAGGTGGCTATTACTCTTTGTCCAAACTGACACAAGAGAAAAAAGCACAAAGGTGGGAGAACATATTTTGAGGAAAGTGAAGGAGTTATAATTCACAGCTATATTCAGGTACAGACTGGCCCTAATTTACTCAATTGATTCAAATAGAAGTGAGCGACATTAGGGTAAGTAAATGTTCCCAGAATATCTCTACAACAATAGGCATCCACTGAGTTGAAGTTGCATTTAAAGTAGAAATTACTTGCATGCTAAGAATAGGGAAAACTGTAAGTTGCACTGTTCTTCATATATTTGAAAAACACTTCTCAGTGGGCATAGGGGAAGAAGGAGGATTATCAAAGCTAAAACAGGAGTCAATCCCTAACCTCTGTGAGAAAATATACTCCCATTCTTAATAAAAAAACATTCCTATTTTTAGGACATTGAGTGCCACTTATTATGCCAATTTGTGATATTACTGCACGATATGTGTGAAGTTACTTATTAATCTGGACTTGGTGTACCAAAACCTGTGTTATTACTTACCAGCATTAGGCTTTACTTTGGCTGCTTCTAACTACATGAAGAAACAAAGAACTAAATGGTATTTGGCCATTTTTGCAGCATTTGTGGAACAGCTACTGCGTGTGTAACACGCTAACCACAAAAAAGTATTTATGTGACCAGGTGCCTTTTCTGAGCATAAATTGTTTTCCTTTTACAAATATCTGTAGATTCTATGAAGTAAATTGAAGACATCTTAGAGATAATAAGACACAATTGCGGAAGAGAAGATTTTTAAAACATTTTCATAGCTCATATTTGCAGCTAACTTCTTTTATAAGGACCTTTTTCGAGCTTGGAATCCAGGTACACTGGCTATGCAAAAAGTGATCCCTCTTTCAAGTGGTTTGACTTGACTACCTACAGCTTTTTCTTAGGAAGTTTAGGTCTTTGACCACACCCTGCCCAAAGGTAACAAGGTTTCTTCTTCAAGTACAGAGGTGGAGGCTTGCAATATTCCTATATAATCTACAGAATTTTTGTGTAATTTAAATTGTAATACTTGTAGAAGGGCTAAGCCATGCTTGAGAGAGAAAGACAGAAAAGAAAGGTGTCTTAAGTGTGTCTGGTTTTAGATAGTGTCTTTAAAAATGCATTATTAAGCAGACAAGGATTAAAATTGTAAAGGTCAATGCAACCTACCACACATTATTTCTTTCAGACTACCTATTTCATCATATCAAGTATAATTCAATGTTCTGAGGTCCAAATATATATCATATCCAATATTTGGAAAAACATGGTCTAATGATAAAGACTAAATACTGAAAATGAAAGGAAGGTTTATGATACTCTTCCTTTTTTTAATGAAGGGATCTTTAATGAAAAACAAAATGGAATGGAAAAAAGTGAGAATGTTCTTGTCATACTGGCAAGTAAATATCACTTAAACTGAATAGAAGTTTGTGTTGATTCACTGGTAAGAAATTTTGGTTGTGTGTGCTCTATGAAGCAAAAGTCTGATTAGCTTCATGAGCTCTTTCAGAAGCTCTCTACCAATTCAGGAAAGTTAAGGACGCATCTTATGTGCTGAGAAACTTACAGTAGCTGGGCTTTGAGCTATTTTGCCTTGCCTAGATCTGAAGATAGGTTTCATTCACTGTTTCCAAATCTTTCCAAGCCCTACTCTTCACCAGCTCCAGCTTTTCCTCTGTGAAAGGCTCCCTCAAACAGATTTGTTTATCTCCTTATATTTCCTGATGTTTATAGCCTTTGTTCACTTCTGAACCTCTAATCCTCATCATAATTCTCTCTCTCTCTCTCTCTCTTTTTTTTTTTAACTGTGTAAATTTTAGCACTGTTTTACAGTCTGTTGGTGCCAGGAATCTGAAGAGTAAACTTTTCGCTTGCCAATCTTATTTTCCAAAAGAATTTAAAAATTATTCATTACTTTATTTTCCAGAACCTTAATTTTTTCTAAAGTGGACAATTAGATGTTGCAGATCATCAGACAATGAAGTAAAAAGTTAGATGTAAAAAAGCACAATATTTTAATCACTTAAAAGTTCAGCTCTGAATTCCAATTCAAGAAAACAGGTAAATATTTGATTGGAGTGGATCTGAGACCTTGTCTGATGTTATAGCTTCTTACTTCCCCCATATTGTAAGCCAGTTGTAACTAATAATGAAAATGTATGGGGCAAGAAGATTCCTACCTGTGTCAGGAATGAAAACTTCGGAAACTTATGACATTAATTGTTAAGAGTATGAAAACAACAAGATAACTAAAAATAGATAGATAAATTCATTTGCTCTAAGGCTAATAGCTAATCTGGAAGTTCAGTTGCCCAAAAGTTACTTCCTTGGATGAACTGCCTTGAATTCCTAACTTCAAATATGACATTTAAATCTAGAATTCTTTAAGGTAAAAAATGAGGGCATATAATTATAAACAGTATATTTAACCCAACAATGTTAAAAAAAAGCAGCTGAAATATTAGGAGAATTCACTGATGCAAATAACGATTATTAATTTATTTAGTTCTAAAAAGGTACCCGCAGAATCTTTCAGCAATCAGTTCTAAATTAAACTATAAAAATGTACATAGTTCAGCATAAATTCTTGTATCCTTTAGGGGCATGATATTTTAATATGCTGTCATGTGTTTATATACCCAGTAAAATATTAAAAGCTGAATGTATCAGAAATTCAGAAATACTGAGTAAAATAAGTAAAGTAGTGACCTTCTGCATGCGTGTATGCTTACCTAATAAATCAAAACTTATGATAGAAGCAGAAAATCAAGAGACGGAGGTCAGATATTCAGAAATAAGGAAATATCAGATTTATTGCAGTCCAGTCAACTTTAATTTTCTTGTTCTGGCCACATGCATATTTCTGACATGTCTTTTGTCTTAGTGATGTCACTCAAAATAAGTTTGAAATGAGACTTCAAAGCTTTGTCTAATACAAAGATCATATAACAGTAACTCTACCAGTCCTAATTTGGAAAACAGTAGAACACATTCTGGGATAGAGAACCTTTTTACTGTTCTGAATTTTTGTTCAATAGGATTTCATTACAGTTTACCTAAAAGGAAAAAAAAATTCCCCTAACCACACCACTAGCAGGATGAAGAAAACCCCTATAACTCTTATAAAAGCTATTTGATTTGTATGAGGCTGAAGAAAGGTTTTAATTTCCTGAAAGCACTCTATAATGTTTGTTAATTAATCCAAACAATTTAATTAGTTTTGTTGTTGTTGAGAAACGACTTAAAGTATGCGCACTGTGTGCTCTCTGTCTTTAATTCTCTTTATATATGTATATTAGAAATTACCCTCAGCTCCTGTGATTGTCTGGGATTTCTTTTCGTATGCCGTATTGCCATTTAGGGAAGAAAATCAAAGCATACAGCACACATGTTTTGAACACAACTGGGTACAAACAACTGAGAATGAGAACTAGACATTCAACTCCACCATACCCAGTTTAGATCTACAAATGGTTACCATTAACAAAAAGCATGGCAAAGATGCCAGGAACAGTATGTTGGATAATTCTAGTGCTATCTTCCTTACTAAATCAAAACTTTTGAGCTGGCAGGAACCTCATGGAGTTCAATAAAAAGAAATGCAGAGCGCTGCACCTGGGGAAGGATAACCCCTCACATCAATACAGTCTGGGGGTCAACTGACTGGAAAGCCACTGTAGAGAGAAGGACCTGGGTCTCCTGGTGGACAACAAGTTAAACATGAGCCAGCACTGTGCCCTTGTGGCCAAGGTAGCCAACGGTCTCCTGGGGTGCATTAGGCAGCGTTGCCAGCAGGTGGAGAGAGGTGATCCTCCTCCTCTACTCAGCCCTGATGAGGCTCCACTTGGAGCGCTGCGTCTAGTTCTGGGCTCCCCAGTAAAGGAGAGACATGGACTTCCGGGAGCGAGTCCAGCGAACGGCCACTAAGATAGTTGGGGCTGGAACATGTGGCATGTGAGGAGAGGCTGAAAGAAGGCCAAACAGAGGTAATACTGCTGTCTGCAAACAACTAATGGTACAAGCAAGTACAGGGAAGGTGGAGGTAGGCTCTTCCGACAGGTGCACAATGATAGGACAAAAAGCAGCAGATACAAACTGGAACATGGGAAATTCTGATTAGATGTAAGGAAAAAAAAATCCACTAAGAGGGTGATCAAACACTGGAATGTGCCTAGAAAGGTTATGGGGTGTCCAGCCGTGGTGATATTCAAAACTTGACTGGACATGGCCCTGAGTGACTGCCCTAATTGTACCTGCCCTGACACAGCAGCATTGGACTAGATGACTTGCAGAGGCCTCTCAAAAGTGAAATTATTCTGTGATTCTATGCTTATTTCTGAAGACAAGAAAAGTATGTCTGTGTCTGAAATGCAGCACTGAACCATGTAGCAACAATTCTCTGTTAAAGCTTTTATGCCTCCTACAACTCTCTCATCTGGCCCTTCCTAAATTACTACTATTTGGAGCATAAAAAGAAGGGAATTTTGCAGTGTAGAAGTCAGTGAATACCCACTACTATTCAGGAATGATTACTGTCCTGTGGCTTACTTTTTGAAAATGTATCTTTTAGTCCAAACATACATTTTCTGAGTAAAACTCCATCAGCTTATAATTTTCATCTGCATTAAAAGTTGAATATTATTAGCTTATTTCTCTTAATATGCCAGAAAGGAAAATATTGATTGGTTTGGCCAGGTGGATAGGGAGCAATTTTACCACACCCAGTTAAGCTTTCTGTCTGCTTCAGCCATGGTGCACAAGGAATGGATTATGATTTCATATTCACAAAAGAGTTCAAAATTCATTCCTCTCAGAACAGATCAAAATAACTAGATATGGATGCTGCTCTGACCTTGAACACGTACAGAAAGCACTCATTATATGCATTTTCTTGTTTTCTTTTTACCTTTAGGTCTCTTAATCTTCAATCTAAATAGTTATAAGGTAAAGGATGTGCAGTATAACAGTTGTTTATGCCTTCTACCAGGTAGGCACATTCCGTAACTCAGCGTTCCTGAACTGCCGTAGAGTGTTTCATTACAGTGTATTTACTGACCCTTTAAACTAAATTTTATTTACAACAGCTCAGCTCTTGGTAGTTTGTGTGCAGCATTAGGACAGTTTCCAGGGACGTAGAAAGGAAGCCTGCCATAACTAATACTTACAGTCTCAAAGATATCAAGAATTGCATGTTTGTGTGATTAAAAAAAAAAAAAAAAAGAAGAAGAAGAAGAAGAAGGGTAGACTACAGCCAAATGGAAAACTAAAGCATGGCTTTACTCAGAAAATAAAAGCAGAAAATGGTTCATTTGCTCTCTTTCCATTTGCACAATGGTAATAAAAATGCCAAACAGATTGATTTGCAGGCAAACTCTAAACTGCAATAAAGTCAAGATTACAAGAGGAGATGTATTAATACGCCATATTTTTCCTGCAATGCTGCATTTCTACCTCTCTTTCAGGGATGTGCCTGTGTATATGTTCAGTTTAGATTTAATTGGGTGCTGCCATTTGATTTTTAATATTTACCAAAGGATGTACCTTTCTCTGAAATAGCTGCATAGAATTTGCATTTCACAATTCTATGTGCTAAGGGTTCTTTCTAGGATAATTAAGACTTTATTGTCAAAAAAATTCCACATAGATGAAGAGGGGAGAAAATGCATGTTCTAATGAACTGATTACCACATGTCTACTACCATTTATATTGTGCAAAATGGCTATATATTCAAGTCCTCTCAAAGACAGAACATGGTAGATAATTTTTCTGTTTGTTACTGTTTTATCTCAGACGGGCCTCCAACATTATTATCTTCTAGGATGCAGACTGGTAATGAAAGACTCTGAAGATCCATGAAAATCTATATTTTCTTGTACAGTTGCAGTATTAACATAAATGCCTTTAATATAGAAGTTAATATAAACCCTCTTATCCATATAGATTAACTTTGGCCTGAAACTTGGTATGCAGAGTGCATACCACACTGAAATTAAAACAAAAATAAAAGCCATTTCACGATTTGAATAAAGGCCATAAGGCTACAGCTTGAAAAAATCCTGTAGGTAAATAAAGGCAAAATTCCATTTGGAATGGTAATAGGGTGCCAGCTAACATTTTCAAAAGTCAGGAGAAAGAGAAATTCCTCCTGTTTCCCCTTTGGGTATGAAACCACAGGAACACATCCTTTGCGTGCTGTAAGAAAACAATATTATTTCTTCTTTTATAAGAAGTAATTGAGCATAATTTTTCTTTGTAGATTCATATTGTAGCATAAGATTAACATCCATCAGATGATAGTGCATTTGTTTTTGTCCTTAACAATACCTATGTGTATGAGATGTCAACAGAACTAAAACAACTGCCTTTTGGAGGATTTTCTAAATTATTCTAAGGCATATGGAGGCACATGAGAGGTATGAGATGAGAATCATAGCTATCTGAAGAGTTAAATGTTTACATGGAAGTTTACAACCAAAGAGAAATAGTTACAAATTTATATTCAACAAGAAGTTCAAGAGAGCCCTAAGTAACAACTGTTAAATTCTTCCAAGCTTGCAGAGTTTAAAAAAAAAAAAAACATAAACAATGAAGTGATCACCTTTGGGCTCCCACACCTAATTTTTTTGAAAGTTCATCTTAACTAGAACTTGATTAATGAGTGTTAAAGAAAACTATATCTCCTTGAACATATAACACATCTAGGTAACGTATTTCCCAAAATGAAGGAAAATATGAAAAAAAAAAAGGAAGAAAAAAACTTTTGAAAAGCTGCTATGGAGTAACACAAATCAAAGTGTGCAAGATTTTATTGGGCCAAAGACGGGGGGAAAAGGGGATAAAATGTATGAAAAGGTCTCAAGCTGTAGATTGGTGAGGAAAGGACCTCCCCTATGAGGGCTTGTCCGGGAGTGTGAGAATCGATTAAACATATTCTGTTGAAGAAAAATTGGACAAAGTGCAACTAGAGTAAAGATAACAACCTAAGATGCTCCTAACTAATAATTTACTGAACCATGTCCCTTTTTGCTTGCTCCCTCTGCCCACATAAACTATGCGTACTTACATGCAGAGCAGGAACTTCAACAGGAAAATAGTCCTCATCCTGCCTATTCTAATAAGGGCTACACAATGGTATCCTGGAAAACTAAAGTCTGAATTCAACCCTTCCCTCCCCGTTTCTGCTATCTCATCCACCCCATAAAGATCTAAAGTTCCTAAAGATCCAAAGTTTCTTGATCTAAAAATCAAGAGCTTCTATTTCTCATTTAATTGCACTAACCTTCATGCAACCCAATCCAAAAGTGACCCACTCTATCCCATGAGCCAGCAGATATTGTTCTTCCAATGAGACTTTGGAGTTCTGAATCCCAGCTGGGCTAGGGGGTAAAGGAGAACCCAAAAACAAGAGACTCTCATCAGTTGTCTTCCCAATCAGTATGTATCATGTTTCCTAATTAGCTATACCGAGTAGCCCTATGCAGGTATGCATTAAAAAGAGACAGATGATTCAGTGAGGACCTCTGAATTGTTCCTCAGAGGTGCTTTCCTCTCTATTGACGAGGCCTAGGAGTCTCGGGGAGTGTTCTGAGTCACTGTGTTGTAACTAGGTGCCTATATTTTTTTTAGGCATTGGCAGGTTTAAGTAGGGTTTATTGAGATGGTCAGAATCTGACCACAAGATTTAACAACATGACAGCTTTCCTTATGTGGTGGGATAAAGTCTTATATGAGAAATAATATTTTCTACAACCTGTTTATGGATTCCACTATAACCTTTGCCTAGATCCAAACTGTGTCTTTATTCACTTTAAGTAGTACCTGATTTCAGTAGTCACCTTAAAACAAAATAATAATAATAAAAAAACTTCATACAGCTGCTTCACAGCTTCAGCTTATCACTGAAGAACTACAATAATTGTCTTCAGATGGAAGGCCTTCATTCTGTTTGTATGCTTATCCTCTTTTATTCTCCATCCCTCTAGCTACTGCCCATACTGTTATTAAATAAGCTCTGTTCAAGGACATCTCTCTAGAAAATGACAGCCAGACAGTTCATCCATAGCTATGCAGAAGCAATCATCCTATTGAAGATAAATAACTGATAGGACAGACTGTTCAGTTTACTGGCAGGAATGGAAAACCGGAGTCCTGAATATTTGCAGAAATGTGGAAAATACCAGACCTGCACTGAATCAAGAACTGGTATTAGTGAATTTGCTGATACGTATATTCAAATAAACGCACATACTCTTAACTCAGCATATGCTAAGTTATTTGCATATGTTCTATGTAATGCTCTGATTCAAATGAAATAATGTACAATACCCAACATAATAGCATATTCTTGAAAACAAGCATAAAACTACCTAATCAAGGCTTCAATTTTGACAATATATTTCATTTTAACCATATGATTAATCTAAACTTTTCTTTAAGTTACTCAAATAACAAAATGACTAACTTGGGAAATTTAAACTTTTTTAAAAACTGTTTTTTTTTTTTCCTTTTGGGTGATAATACTATAGAATTCCCTAAGATATTTAAACTTGGCAGTTATCTTGGAGATGAATCTATAAAAAGTGCAACTTTCTATGTTCATGGACCCTGACATCAATATACATTCACATTTTTGTATTGTCCTTTCATTGGAGATAGAGAGATAATTATAATTATATAAGTCATCTCTTGATGGGATAAGGTTAGGCAGTCAAGGAGAGAAATTATGGCTAGAATGAAAAAAAGATGATGTGTGTTTAAACCAAATTGAGTTATTTAATGAGCAGCTTCAGAAAAATGGATAGTACCCCATCATGCCACTTAAACATATTGAATAGCTCAAGGGGAAAATGTTGTGTGTAAGCTTTAATTAATTTCCACTTTCAAATCCTCAGAGATACCAAAGGAAAAATGTCTGACACATGCTGTTGACAGTGTGCACAGGTTCCAAGGGCATACAGTGATAAAGGTATTATGACCATGACAACACGTTTGTACCAAAAACTTTATTTCACTTAGTAAATGTGTGTACATTAACCAATGACTATATGGAATTTTCATTTATATAAGTTAATAAAAGTTCTTGTTTTATTTTTTTCCTCCAGTCAGCACAATTTGATTACAATAGCTCCCACTTTGGCTGATTATACACCTGTAATGGGACTTTAAATTTTGGAACCGTACCACCTCTTTTCTAAAAGGAGTTCCCCAAAAGGTAGCAAAAGGTATGTAACCTCTAAGGCTAAGGCTAACACAAAATAATTCATTAGAGCAGTGAAATCTTTTACACAGGGAAACTCAGATAAGCTGGGTGAACAGGACTGAACGTAACAGTTTAAAACAAATCTTCCATTGCCAACAGTGTCTTGCAGGTTGGTCTTTTGTTCCAATCTTGATTTTAGTCCAACAATTTTTAGAGGTTTCACTGGTTGCAAAAATGCCACAGTTCCCTTGGAGTCCCCAGAACAGTCTCCTTTTTGTTACCTGTGATGCAAGCAAACTCTGTTCTCCTTTCAGGAAGCTCCAGGTTCCCTGTGTCCTTCAGGATTTCACAACCCTATTTATTCACAACCCGCCCTCAAGATAGCTCTCTCAGGTGAGCTCATACTGCTATTTTCAGAGAAGGCGAAATTCCTTCCTTACTCTGTAAGTTTTCTCCTACCCCAGAATGCCACAACCAGGGCAAGACAAAGAAGTAGCTTTCGTCCTTATTAACCAACCACATCCTTCAGTAAAACAATGCACACTATGCACAGAGCAATCAGTGCATAATGAAATTTATTTCCAAGTCTGTATTTGCCAATTCTTTCACTGTTAAATGAATTGCCATCCAGATAACGCACCCTAATGTATACATTAAAAATATCTTAATTTTTATTTATAAACAAGAAAAGCTGCTCATCTGCTGGCTGATTTTTGTCATGACTCACTGTTTGAAAACAGGAGAACAGAGTCAAGGTGGGGACTGGAGGACAATGGATTCAGCAGCTAATCTAGTAGCAGCAGCTAATCTAGTAGCAATCCCCAGTGCATTAAAACTCTGCTCAGTTTTTGCCTCTGTCTCCGTCCATCCTAATTCTCATTAAGCCCCTCTGCCTCCGAAGGCTGCATGAATCAATGTGCTTAGCAGTTGTCAATAGTTCTGAAACTCCTGTTCTTTCAGCTTAGGTTTTAAGGAGCAGATTTAGAAGAGGAAGGCTTCATATGGGTTGCCTCTATGCCATCCCAGAAGAGAAATGATATCTCTGCTGCTATATTTGAAGTCAGGTCCCCCAACCGACCATGCTGACTTGGCCTCCGAGCATGCCAGCAGGTGAGGAAAGTCTGAGGTCAGCTGGTCTTTACAGAGCCCTATAACGCCCAGCTTGAAGAAGCCTGCCTCCACCAATGCATGTCAATTAAGTTGTATGGCATAAAACCCTCTATTGCAGCTCCCCCAAAAACGCTTTATTTGCAGAGCTACTGCAGCTACTGCTATCGTGCAACAGGAAGTCATTCACCATCACCCCTGAGGTATCCCGTGTGAGCATCTCCCTACACATGCAATACAGCCAGATCTAGAGAGGTCTTCCAAATTAGATCTTTGTGACACTCCCTTCTAGCATCCTGATGCACTCTGAACTGCATCCATCAGAGGATATAAGCACCTCCTCAGCTTTTAGCACACGGAGGAAGTTCCAGAGCTGCTGGAAAACTTATTTTCTGAATTGTGGCAAGGGTGTGTAGGACCTTAGAGGGTAAAGATGCACTATGTAGGTTGAAACCACTCCCTTACATTTGATTTACAAACAGAAAGAAGATAAGATATTTTCTTTAAGCACGTGTTACATAGTCTCAGTGTGATACAGAGTTTAAAAAAGGTAATGCTGTGTACATAACTAATGTAAATTTCAGGATATTATCTCCTGGCATAAAAAGCAGTGACAGAGACTGCTACAGAAACAGATATGACTTGAAGCTGAAGTCATGCTGAAAGGACCAGCCTTGCATGTTTATATTAGTCATCCCCAAACATCTAGGATGGATCATAGAAATCCTGACACCCCATAACACTTTTCAAACATGCTTGGTATTTACATAATGGCATACCTAATACCTTCTTCAATCCTCTCAATTTTTACATAAAAGGTAAAGTTTAGTATCAAATAATCTATATTTAAATATCAATTGCATTATATCTTTCAGAGCCTTGATATCAAAATGCAGGCAAACACACACCTGGTCATTATACACATAAATATATTATTCCTATTTCTTTAGAAACAATATTTACATGGGTAGAAGGTTTGCAGGATTCGAGCCACAAGCTCCCTGCATCCTTAAGATCAAATATTTTTCAGGTAGATAGTATGCTACACATCAAGTAGAAACTCAGTTTTATTATAGTTCAAATGTTTCTAGTAATGGTTGCTTTAGTATAGCTACCACAAATCCTGCTTTGTCCATTCTTGGTTGTTGTTTGGACAAAATACATTTTCCTGAAAATAATTGAGCAGTGTATTATTTTTATGAATCTGGCATATAAAACTACTGTTGTGTAATATTTCTAAAGTACTAAAGTACTATAATATCACTGTTAAATTTCCATGTCAAATGTGAGCAATCTGAATAAACTGAGATTAAGAAAATAGATCTGTTTTGCAGTAACTGAGAAATTTTCTATGAATAACTTTAAGATGATTTATATTCACCATAGACGTGTACTGATGAAAAAGAAAAATCAAGTTAAGGTTTTTCAGGTAAAATTCTTTTATATAGTTATTGTGAAATGCAGACCTATAGTAGCAGTAAAAAAAACAATGCCCTTGTAAATCTTTAGCTCCGCTGCTGAATATAATTTTCAGTTTATATTACTCATGCAATTGACTGCTCTGCCATAATCTGATTCCATAAAATAAAATATGCATGTTGAGGAAAAAGGCAGAATAACAACTAAGAAGGAATGCTATTAATTTAGATAACGTCTAATGCTGTGAGATAAAGAGCACCCTCAACTTCCTTGATAAGAATAGACCATTCTGGGCACCATCTAAAGATGCTCTGTACCTTGTAGAATTTGACCCAAGGAGAGGAACAAGAATGTGCCTCTGCTAGAGAGCAAAATAAATTTAAGAAGGTGACTACATAATTCAGAACAGTCATTGTGAAACATGTCTGTTTCATGGTGGTCCTATAATTTAATAATTTAATATTACTTAGACAATATTTTGATATATGACAGACTTCTGGTTTTATTGGTGGCTTACTTCTGCATCACAAAATGAGTATGTTCCATCCAGAGAACAAAGTTAGTTTACTTCACTTATGGGCACTGTTTTCTATTTAAAAGGGTTTCTGAGAATTAATGTATTTTACATTTTATAACTTTGTGGTTATTTTAGTTTAAATGAAAGGTTGTGGGTCAAATTGATAGCTTAGGAAACTGTATTGTTCTATCCACAGAATAGCATTAACCTAAGCAATGTGAAATTTCCCAAAGCATTTAGAATTGGCCAAAAATAATCATCACCACTCACTTTTACTAGAAACATATTGCAGCAACTCTGATGCTTTGAAATCCCACTAGAGACGGAGAACCCAGGTCGGAGAGGTGAAAGTCTAGTTCAGTGCTATTTGAGTCTGCTCTTCAAACAGATGTAAAACCCAGAACTTAATGCCACAAGTCTCCCTATGACATCAACAATCCCAAGATTTTTAAAAAGACTGCTGGTGTTGATGGGTAACTATACCCAGGCATGCCAGAAATGGCTCTTACAGGTAGATTCAAAGAAGCCTATTGTAAGGATAACCTCCTTGCTCCCAGCAGAATCAAGGAACAAGCAGCAATATATCTATGCTACCCTGCATATTCAGTGGAGTAATTTGGATACTACAGGCTACCCTCCCAAATGCATCTGCTGGAGAATAGAGTCAGCATGACTGCCTGCCTATCATTTGTAGGATTTAGGTTATTGCAACCAGATGTGTATACTTTTGGGAGAGGGCACTCTTAGCTGCAGCTGATTGTACACACAAACTGGGGATTGCTACCTCCTATCTCCTTCAGTTGGTCTTCCTCCTCCAGGTGGAAATAGAATAAAAGTGGAAGCCTCAGGGGACCACTGCTATTCTCCACCATTTGCGGTATTTATAAGCATACAGGCATTACATCAAGAAAACATACCAAATAAAGGATAGATCATGAAGGAGATAGGACTAAAGGTGTGACTTCTTGAAAAGTTTGACTAATTGTATTCATAGATATGATGGACCAAAATGTGTGGCGCAAAAAGATATCCCTGCATTTCATACTTTTCTAAACAGTGTTTGACTACCGTTAACATTTTAAGCATTCAAAGGCAGAAGAGGTCTGATATCTTTATTAATTTAAATGAGATTCTTGAAAAAAGATCAAAGAGTAGAAGAGGACATTGGGGAAGTACAGATGGTTGAGTAACTCCTAACATATTAAAGACCTTTTAGGGACACAGGACCCAGACCCAAGCCTATTCTCTAGCTATAAGTTTAGAATACTTAGCTCTTGGTCCTGCAAATGTTGGCATCCAATCCAGAACTGGAGTAAGCTGATGGTTAAAACCCTTACATATATGGATTACAAACACCCTTGCATATATGGATGAAATAATGCAAAGTAGTATTTAAGATCATTTCATCAAAAGTCCCTGAAAACTAGTACATCCAGACACTGAGCATTAGAAGAAGATGCAAAAGGCAAAAGCCTAGCTAATATTTATAGGCAAGTAGTATGTGAAGCAGGCAACATAAAAACATAAAAAACACTGAGGTATAAGAATCAGCCGGGTGCAGACCCAAACTGAAAATATGGCCTAGGGGAAAATATAAAAAATAGATGCACCTCCAGACAAATGGCACGTGTTGTAAGTAAAAGCATATCTTTATGCACATCCGTGAAAATCAAAAAAAAATGCATGAAGTTAATGAGGAGCATAGATTAAGTTTCAGAAGAAACCCTCAGAGTGACAATGCTTTCAACAATAGACCAACTGGTTAAATGTCAGTGGTTCATATAAATGGTCCATGGGGAGAGAGGTCAACAAGTTTAATATCAATTAGACATGAGTATGCAAAATAATGTAATGCTCACAAAAGTATAGATGTAGACAAAGCCAACAAACTCCTTTCTGTCTGTCCTTATGCATTAGTTGCGTGCAATGCAATAATTAAACACAAGATATATGTAAAGTCATTCATAAGAAATGCAAAAGTAGAGCAATTTTGGAATATTTGGGTATATGCTGAGGGAAGGTATCACTTTTTACTTGCCTTAATTTTATCTCATGTCCTTAAACTACCACAAACTGACATTGTCAGAGACAGGATGCAATTCTGTGGATATTGGATCTGGTCCTTTAGGTATTTTTATGTTTTTATATATCTATATTCTGATACATCAGGTTCAAAACATGTCTCTCCCTTGGGATCATCAGCCATCATCACTGAGACAAAATATCCCAGATATGGAAGCTACATTAATCTTAATGCAATTAGATGGAGGTAATAAAAATAAAAATAAAAGGTACTTTGCAGCATATAAAACAAATATCTATGAAAAAATATAACTCTAAGGATTCCATAGAGGATTGTCCATAATTATAATTATATAGCAAGCTAAATGATAATTTAGTAAGGGGGTTTTCTAGCTCCAGTTCTCAAAGTCCAGTGATTACATGTGACATTTACTTTTTTTCCTTTTTTTTAGTAAAGTGTGCTTCTAAATCTCCTAGTTTTAAATAAAAACATGTGAATGTGACTGCAATGTCCTCTTAAAGGCTCATTTATTAAGTAAGCATATATAAGAATGCATTGTGCTTTTTTTTTAATCTTAATTCTTAGTTTAGAAGCTATTCTCACAATTTTGGTATTCATTTCTTGGATATCAAATTTTTTTGAAAAATCTCCCCTGAGGTGAAAAAACTTGTGATATGTGGGAACAGTATCAATCAAGAGGCTCATTTGCTAACTTAAATAGCACCTTTATTCCAGGCAAGGATCTTACAAGATGTTTAACCACAAGTCACATTTTGTTAAGTTGTAGACTACATTAGGCTGATTTAGAATTAGCTCTACGTACCAGAAAAGCATAAGAAGTCTCAGATACACCATAATTTTATGTATGTTTCTGAAATTTTATAAATTGAAACTAAATCTATTTTCATTCAAAGCAAATAGAGGATTAATATTGGATACCATCTGAGGTTATGATTCAGCATAACACAACTGGAGAAAATCTTCTTAATTGCGTTGTGGTTATTTTTAGACTTTGAGAATATCTATTTGGCTGAAGTAGCTCTCTAAGAATGATTATTTTGTGTAGCTGTTACCAATGTTACACCCCTTGAAGCAAATAAAACATTAAACACTGCTTATTGTTACAAAGCATGCAGTGAGTAGCACCATGAACTGATTAGTTTTTTGATTTATTTAGAGAAGGAAATAACACCTACCCATTGCTTTGTTTAATTTTGACTACTACAGAACAAAAAAAAAGAAAACACACACAGATTCCAGTGACTGCACCAACCTACTTTCATATACATAGCCAGTGTTAACCAAGCAGAAAATTGATATATCAAGAAATACATTCAGTCTCCCCATGGGTAAAAAATCTCATCATGTCCCTCTCCAGAAAGATTAGCAAAATAACGAGATCTGTACTGTCTCCTAAAGCTGGACTGAGATCCAGAGCCAAAGGAGAACAATCCACCAGCAAACCCAGAAAGAATTTGAACTCAGAATATTTTGTTGATCATAACTGTGGAAATATTGTGCAAAATGGGAAATCCTTCTCTATCCTGATGCATAACTTATTTAAATAGTGGTCACCGAGTACAGGAGAAGGCCTGCACTGGAATCACAACAGAGGAACTGAGAAGTCTCAGAGTCACAGAACAGTTGAGGTTGGAAGGGACCTCTGGAGATCATCTAGTCCAACCTCCCTGCTCAAGCAGGGTCACCTACAGCACATTGCCCAGGATTGTGTCCATGTCGCTTTTAGATATCTTCGAGGAAGGAGATTCTACAACCTCTCTGGGTAGCTTGTTCCAGTGCTCAGTCACCCTCACAGAAAAGTTGTTTCTCCTCGTGTTCAGGTGGAACTGCCTGTGTTTCAGTTCGTGCCCCTTGCCTCTCAGCCTGTCACCAGGCACCCTTGGCCTGGTGCCAAGAGTTTGGCTTCATCTTCTTTACACCCTCCCTTCCGATATTTATACAAATTAATAAGATCCCCTGCAGCTCCAGGCTAAACATTCCCAGCTCTCTCAGCCTTTCCTCATAGGAGAGATGCTCCAGTCCCTTAATCAACTTAGTAGCTCCTAATGGAGTTGAAGAGGAGCCTGATGGCACGTTACTTGGGGTATGAACTGTCCAGTGTAAGTAGTGGAGGTTAAGTAGTTAACTTTTGGAAGCTGAATAATTATGCTATAAGATATTCCCATGAACCAGCCAAAACATATCAGTAAGTGAATTAAGTAAGCAACAAATTCAAGCAGTGCTGAATTTTATGCTGGTGCCACAATTCTGCTTCGGGAGTTTGAGCTGGCTGTTTTAACTAATTACCCTTCATCTCTATTTCAGTCCATCTACCTTTAGTAGTCACCTTAGTGACTTTGATGAGTGTTTCAGGGCACCCTAGTAGCTCTGTTGAATTTGGTTCCTATATGATTTGGTAAGCGTTTTATCTATTTTCTATAAGTACTGCTTCAGAAATGTATTTTATACTTCGCTACTTAAATCTTTTATTTAGGGATGGGCAAATCGAACAAAAGACTTGGGGAAGAACATGTATTTTAGTGGTTTACAATCAGATGGAGATTGCTCACAGAGATTCATGTGGTAAATTTAGGAAGGAAATGTAAAAATGGAATGAATAGGAATGACACTCAACAAAAATAATGCAAGGACTCTAGAAATGACTGAAGGAAGATAAATTTGCACAGTACTGAAATGAAATGAAAAGGCTCAGGGTTGATGATCGCAGCCTATAAATTCTTTCAAGGTAACAATTATAACGAAAGGCAGAATGAAGGCATATGAAACTTGTGATTCATAAGCAAAAGGAAAAAAGAAACCAAAAAGTGAGAGGTAATTTGTGCAGCAAGCAATTCGTTATTTCAATATAGGTTAAATAAAAGTATCAACATGGTTTTACTTAGACAATTTTCAAGTAAATGTACATATAACCCTCCTAGAAACAGGTAAAATTAAGTCAAAAATAAAGTAGAAAAATCTCAAGAGGCCTATCCACATTATAAAAATAAAGCTAAATTAATAAATTATATTAATTCAGCTGTGACACTATTTACTCAATGTTCGTAGTAACAATCTATGTTTTTCTCATTCTTATGATAATTTCTATTTGTTTCTTTTAAGGATCTGTAGTTATGAAAAGTAAACATATATGCAGACATTATATGTGTGTAATAAGAGCTCTGCCCGTTAGGGATCCTTTCTCTGTCCCTTTTTGTCCTCCATTTTATGCACAGAATAGCAAAAACAAATAATCACTTTCATACCTCAACTACGACTATGACTTGAGACAAAAGCATAGCTAACCTGCTCAATTTTCTGCCCTTACCAGACCATATTGTCTTCTCTACCCATTACCATAGAGTTGAAACCTGAAAACTGTTGAATATATTTATTCTTACACATTTGTGCTGTCTTACTACTTTAGATTTGAAGAAGGAGAAGATAAGTTTAAAAAAGGAACTTAGATTTGGGTTCACTGAAAACTGCATTACCTCCTTAGGAGTGCCAAGTGTGAAGAAAGGACCCCAAAAACACTATGTCTGACACCTAAGGTTACCATGAGAGAGCAGGGGAGGCTACATATTGCACAGTGGGCTGGTCGGTTTAGATCTCACCTACTGGAAGGAGAGCGGTTAGCCAAAAGAGAGTGCAGAGGAAAGCGGTGCTGGAGGAAGAGGAAGAGACGGCGCATGGGATAACAAGCCAGCTCATGGCCATGTGGGTGGGAGGCGCGTGGAAGGCGGGAGGTCAGGGACCCAGCCTGACAGACTGCTGTAATTATCCAAATATGAGCTGTTATAAAGTGAGAAAGAGGGCTCTGTCCATCCCTTCCCATTAAAGCTCCCTGCCGGAGAGGAATGCTTTTTTTTTGATCCAAACTATGTGCCAACCAGGGGCTGAGCAGTTCCATGCTATCACAACTGCAGGATGTTTCTGCATGCTCAAAAGCAGAAGCAGGTGCCAAGGCAGTATTGATAGACGTGTTCGATGTGCTTGGAGCTGTTAAGGTATTTTGAATTATAGTTTTCCACTTAGCACTGAATTTCTGCCTGAGACCTTCTTTAAGAACGAAGAGTCCAGTCCGAGGCAATCCACTCAAAATCATATTGAGAGATTTCCCAGAGAAGAGATTTGAAACTGACTTACAAATGCTAGATCAGAGCTCCAAGTAACAGAAACAGTTTTGTTTTTCTCCCCTATATGGTAGCTTGTGCTGTGATTATCTCACAAAGATGTCCCACTGATGAGATTTCTGCATGCTAATCTATCCACCAGGAATTAGCCTCAAAAACAATAAATCTAACAAAAGCTTTCTGGCTGTCATTGAGCTAGACACAAGTCATCCTTCTACGATCAACAAAAAATATGAATTATTCTTGAGGACATTAACTACTGCCATTGTTATTTATAGGATATTATTTATAGGCTGGTTCTAAATCTCTATATCTGAATATATAGTATGGTGATATCAAAGAAATGCCTTCTTGCTGTAGTAATGTAATATCCAGAATAATTATGGTAAACAATTTATTTTCAAGTAAAATATTATCAGCACCTCAAGAGCAAAAATATTTTTTTCCCCATAGAAAGTATAAGCAAGGCATAATCTGATGATCAACTGCATTGTTCTGTTAGATAGAAATCTGCTTCTCAGATTCTTTTATCTTTCGGTTAGAAAACATATTTGACTTTAAGCAGCAAGATCCTTTCGTGTCCTCTCAGAGGAGGACATTTTATAACAGTAGCAAAACAAGTCTAATGGGAAAGAGACATTTTGAAACATTAAAATTTCACTTGAGAGCTAACATTTTCACAACAAATTGGGCAGCTGATGGATGTTTGGTCTCCAGATCTCAGAGAGAGAATTAAAAATCATAATGGCTGGATATTTAGAAAAAAACAATTAACGGAGCTTGGCTTGAAATAGCACCATTTGTTATAAATGCTTGTTGTGAAGAGCCATGTAGAGGATTTATTTATTGCTCCCCATAGGTATTTTGTCAGTCTTTTCCAAATTTAGTTTTTTAACAGAATCGTGCTATTTCTTTGCTTTGCAAAAAGCTTTGAAATGCAGATGTCAGGGTTCCACCTAAATGAATTTTTATGTTTCTATTTTGGAAATGAAAGGGGAAAGATAGTAAAAATTGTTTCGGTTCTACCAAAAGAGCTCTAAAGGCTACCCTGGAAATTAATGTTTTGTTCAAATATCTTTATACATTTCTCATGATTCACAACAATGCCATCCAAAACATACATAATATAAGCCAACAAGATATTGATACAGGTAAATTAAGACAAATACTGTTTTTCATCAGTTTCTTTCATAATCTCTTCTTATTTTATATCACCGCAGTGATAAAGATATCAATGGTCACTATTAAAAAGTTTTAATACTTTTTTTTTTTTTTTTAGTTAGCACAAGAGCTTTGTCACAGGCAGTGTAAACTATAGTAATAGACAGGCTCAAGCATCAGAAAATCAGAAATTTATCTTACTCTTTGATCTTTAGTGAGTTACTTCCATGCTTTGCCTTACATTTACTGTTGAAATAGACATGTCTATCTTTCACACTTGCTATTTTTTGTCTGTGAACTTCATGCTGTGTTGGGGATGGAAGAAGATACATAGATTATGAAATCCGTTGTGTTAAGCTAATTTATGAAACCTCCTGTCTTAAAACTTCATGAACAAAACTGGAGCCTCAGATAAAAATGAAGCTCAAACAATCTTGATTTTAAAGTGTTCAGTGATGAAAGATCTAACACAAATTTGACACGACCTTCCAATGATTAATTTTCCTTACTGCTAAAACTTTGTCTTTATTTGTAGTTGAGCTTGGTCTAGTTTTAGCTTCCAATATCTTTCCATATGCCACTGCCTTGTGAATCTGAGAAGCGTTTTATTATATGGATACTCACTACCCGATCAACTTTTTGTTTGATAAATTAGGAGGACTGAGTTCCCTGGGGCATTTGCTGTAGAAAAGTTTCCCAAAACTTTAATTATTCTCATAGAGTTCTTCCGAACTATCTCTGGTATTTCAAAATTCTAATTGACTTGTGAACATTGGCAGCGTTGTAACAGTTAAACCATTGTCCAAGATCAAGAAATGGCATCGTCGCCACACTGCATCTTTTCGTATTTATCTCTAAACTGCTGTAAACTTAGGACCGCACAGGAGAATACATTCCACATGATTCCTTTGTTTGTATTTTGGAGAAATTTGTTTCCAAGGCCTTCCCAGAGCTTTTTGTAGATATGACCAGGTTTCTTTGCTCTGAGAGAACTCATTAAGCATTTTATAGTAATATTCTACCACGACATGTAAATATTTCAAAGCTGAAACTATACATTGCAAATTAACTATTTCACTTTTTTTTTTGAAAAAAAAATCTTCAATCCAACATGGAATTTCAGGTCCTGAAAAGAGTTCCCCCTCAGTAATCTGGTTATGAGACTACTCAAAGTTAAAAAATACAGAGCCTGCTTCCTTCAAGAACTGACTGTAAACAAAAACACCACAAAAAACGTTCAGAAACATATTTTATTGCACAATTTGTACTAAATCTCTAATTTCCACCTTGAAATGGACCTAAGCTGATCAAAAGCACCCTATCTTTTTGTGTATTATTTTGCCAGCTATTGATTTTTTCCCAAGCGGATTTTCTTATCTACTCAGATGGCATAGATAATCACTACAGAACTATGTCCCAGAAGGCTACATGCTAATGTTTTTAGGTTAATATCATAAAGGAATGTCTTTATTTTGATGTTTACTCTCTACATCATTTTGAGCCCATCATTAGAAAAAAAATTCTCCCAATTCATAGCTTACCCTAATATTTTTAGATACTGCATGTGACAGTCAAGGCAAAAATGACAGTTATGAGAGATCAGATATAAAGATATATTCAGTTTGTTGTAGAAAGTATGCTAGCTGACATTATTTCAGAGATTTTAACCACACTTAATCAAATAATATTTGTGCTTGAATATACTAAGTTTTCTTCATGAGTTTCTTAATATAGTTATATTTTTCTCACTTTTTATATGATGGCAACATATGTCTCTTCTTTTGTTTTTATTTATCCATTACTCATAAGAGATCTAGCAAGGTATTCTGAAGAGTTTTTTTACAAAGATTTCCTCAGGTTTGTGAACATTTTTTTCTAATTCTATTCTTAAATATTTAAATGAAATAATTATTTTACTTTTGATTTTCAAAGCTGTCTAAAGGTGTAATACAACATGTTACAGAACGCCATCATAGCATTCTGTGCGATATTGATGCCTGTCTCCTACAATTTTATTCCCAAGTCCCAATTTTATGAGTGAATGCAGCCTGATCTGAATTGCTCAAAGATATATTATTTATATCTTAAGTATGACCATATAATTTTAATGCATCAGCTCAAGAACATTTTTATTTTATTTACCTCTCTTTCTACAAAATAATTATAAATTTTACCAATCTAACTGAATTTCATCAAAGTGCAAATCAAAATACAATTATGATAATCTTTAAAGACATTTAATGCCCTTTAAAATGATTGTATGATAAGACATTGCAAAATTATTGTAACTAGATTATCAAAAGCATAGAGAAAACGTAACTAGTTTAGTCTGCAAGATGTATGTTATGTGCTAATAGAATAAACACATGAATTAAAAAATGATATATTATTAAATCTAGGAAAAAATCAATAATTACATCGTATTTAAGTATATACAGACAAATAATTTGGAAAAAATGTTAATTGATTGCATGTTCTTTAGTGACCTGCAAGGCAAATATTAAAAGTTTAGAAAGCAGTGCTGGATGTTTTTTCTTCAGAAGTTAAAGGGGATAATTAATTGCATTATTACGCTCCTTCTATAAAATGCAATAAAGTTAAAATAATTTATAGAGAAAATTCTAATTGTGTTTTTAAAGGTGACTATATATTATGGTTGCAGTTGCTTCCCTGTAAACCATAAATGTGCAAGGCTAGCATGAATATGTCCTGAAAAATAGACAAAAATAAAGCAACTAGGTCTTCCATTCACTGAAAGTTGTACCAGTGCCTAGGAGAGAGCTTGGAAGACATACTAACAGAGAATAATCATCCTTTGAGTAACACTTTGTACCCAGACATGAAACTCACAGCTAAATTTATTAAGAAGCATCACCTATTACCAAAGAAATGTAAACCAGGCATCTCAACTTCCACCGCAAAGCCAGGAATTGTTATACACACATATACTGATTTTAAATATATCTCTGTGATTTTAAAGAGACCACAAACAGCTTTACTTACCATAAAGAAGCATCAGAAGTGGCAGAAAGTGAAGCCAAGAATGTCCAGAAAGAGATGAATATGACTAATGTTCTCAATTATTCTTATTAAGTAGTTGTAAGGAACCTATAGAGTATTACAGAGTTTCACCTCATAATGATCAACTCATAGTGGTATTATAAAGGATAATTTTAGTCATATTTAAATTGGTTAATACTAAGACTATCTGTCAGTGGTGATCTGCTTCAACATGCTCTTCTATGCATAAATGTATATATTTCTTTGTAATCCACAAGCAGAGAAGCAAGTTGAATTACAAAATCTATTTTATTATTTCATAGTGCTGTCATAGTTGCCATTGAATTAAAATGAGCTTCACAGGATGCAAAAGAAATAATCCCACCATTAAGAGGTCACATCCATCTGTTTTTCTTTTTGTCTAAATTCACTAAATGCTCCATTACCTTTTTCTGAGACTCATTTTTTTCTGAATAAACTAAAGTCCTCTGAAAAAAAGAGTGTCAAACATTTTTTCCCATTAGGGTCCAGCTAAAATGTAAAGGCTTATAATTTTACACAAGAGACCTTTTAATGATCAGGTTTTAACTCATAATCTAGAAGATCTGGCACTAGACTAATTCCTATCAATTTCACCTTCCCCTCTTCTCCCCCCTCCAAAAGCCCAAAATATCATGCTATAACCAGTTCTTGAATGCAATAAGTCCTCCTACTAATATTCTGTACTTTCTGGGAGGAATTATGAAGTGAATGGCAAACCTTCAAGCAAATGCATCAGAGGTTAGCACAGATATGTGCAGAAATGTGGAGGAGCAGAAATATGACATGTTTTTTTTCCGTTACTGCAGTTGAACAGGATGTAGGAGCTGAATTCACACAGAGTTACTGAGAAGGAAAGCACCACTCCTTAGCTCAGGCCCCCCCTGCATGAGTAGAGAGCTCTCCTTCTGGTGGAAGGACAGAGGGACAGAGACAGGACGTGTCTTCCATGCCCAGGTAGGACCTCTGCACCCTGCAGTAACTTCTGAGCAGCCCAGTAGGTATGTGAAAGTTGTAGTGCCTGTAGTCCTTCTAGGAGCACCCTATAGTTATTTTTCACTAGTGAACTACTGCTGGAGGAACACCAGCCTAAATCCCGATTTACCACAACTCTTAATTTAAAGAGTATTCATAATTTCAGAGGTTACCATGGTTCTTAAAGGAGCGTTAGCTGCTTTGGCCAATTGACGGTGAAAGTAGTACATAAAGCTGTCTGGAGTAGATTGAACTCCTTTCCTTACCTACAATGAACTTTGGATCAGACCCTCGGTGTCAGCCCTGAGAAGCGTCCATTCAAATAATTTCACCAAAACAACAAAATCACCTTCTATTCAAATCGTCTGATAGTTATTGGAGGGCACTCTTGAAATTTCATATGTTCTATTGTTTTGTTGAATTAAATTGTGCTGAAATAGAGGGAAACATAACACAGAATAAATTCATACAGAACACTTAATCCAAAGCAAAAATGTCCACACAGAGACATATACCAAATTAGAAAGAGGTCTAGATTCAGGTTGATGTAGTTATTTTAGAAAAATGTTGTGTGGCAAACAGCACAAGAACAAAACAAGCTTAGGGAGCGTGCAGGTTGTTTATAAGTCTGTTACATGTTTTTTAGTGAATGTTTCACAACTGCATCCAGTCTGAACCAGTGTTTTGCTGCTGATGCACCTTTCACATTTAAAGATTTTCCTACCAACAAGTCCACTGCTTCCCTCAACTTTCTACTCCATTTTTATCTATTTATGGCTATAAAACTCAAAGAATTTGGCAGCAAGTTACACTCAAGTGTTCCTTTCAGATATCTTTAAAACACATTGTTGAGAAATCATGCTTTTTTTTCCACGTTTTTGATCATTAGTCAGACACCGCTGAGCAACCCAGCGTCATCCATCCAAACTATGTGCCCAGCATGTCACATGGTCCTTTTATTAGTGAAATCTGGCAGCATGGTGCAAATATGCCTAACGTAAAACTTCTGATCTGAGTCTGATCCGAAGTCCATTGTAGGTCAAGGAAAGGAATTCACTACACTCCAGTCAGCTTTAGGTAAGGCTCCTATGGTCAGACTGGCCAAAGCCATTAATACTCCTTTAGGCACTATGATAATCCTCTGAAATTATGAATAATCTTTAAATTAAACCGAGTAACATGCTTCTGTTACTGCATCAAAATTTGTACACTAGTGTAGGAAGGGTAATAGTGATATTTACTGTTAGCATGGGCGAAGAAAGATTTGATTTCACACTGACTACCTAGCTTTCTGGATAAAAAGAGGCTGCTTGTCCGTAAATGTTGACCTGATCATTCAAAACATTTTCATTAGTGATTACTCCTAATTTGTTGCAGAGGCGGTGGTTCAGTCTTCCATTAGTAGAAGAGCCTGCTTCAGTGTGCGCTCTTTGGCAAACCAGAGCTCCTCTCTGACCCATTTGCTAATCTCAGACCTACATGTAGCCTGGAGGAGCAAAGCATCCCTCCCACAGTGCTAAAGTGAATCCCAAGCCCATCTAGAGCTTTCAAAACTTCTTAATCAACATCTTTAGGTAAACCATGAAGACAGAAGAGACTAGAAATGATTCTGACAGTCTTTGTTCTGACATGCACAGTATATTTGTGCTTTTATGAAGCTGGCAGAACAGCGGGCTGTTTCCTAAATACCTGTGTTTTCCTTCAGAAAATTTGTGTTTTCCATCACTTCAAAATCCAGGTCAGCTCACTATTTCAAAGTCCTCTTTCATATCAGAAAAAATTAAGCAATTTCCTTTCAACCTTTCATTTGAATGAGTTACAAAAAAGTTCAAGTGTCAAGATGATCTAAATAAGGAGTTCTATTTCAAATAAGCAGAGAAAATGCTGAACGTAAGTGAAGATGGTTATTCTATTTTTGCTTTGAATGCTACAGATTATTGAAATGGGAATAAAAATCCAGGTGCCTATTAGTTACCAACTGTTTGAATACTAATAAAAATAAAAAAAGATATGACAATGAAGAATTCTGAAGGTAAAGTAAGAGTGAGATTTTAAAAGAAGATAAAACTATTTGCATAGAATTTTATATTTGACTATATTCTCAAATGTAAATTCACCCAGAGGCATTTCCTAAACTGGCACTAGATCATGAGAAAAGTAAAAAAAAAAATCTCCCAGTATCCACTAGGGAAATTATGGCTGCAAATTGAATACCTTATAGTTCAAAAAGGACTCCTGGGGTTAACAGATCTTTACCAGTTTTACCTTTCCTGTAAAGATACAGTTTCTACTAAACTCCTAAGATTATACCCAGATTAGTATGAAGCCCCTCTTGGCTTTTTCATTGAACATTAAACAATTATTTGTTTAAAAAATAGCCAGGATAGATTCAGCTGAAGGAAGAAAAGGAAAAGAGAAGACAGAGAAAAGATAAAGAAATTAAAAAAATAAAAAATAACAGCAACTTTCATAGCAAGACATTTACTGTGTTTTTTCAGCAAAGTTGGATGTTATAATCCAGAATATTTTATATTCATATCAATTTGTTCAAATGTATAACTATATGAAGAATATGCATAAGGAATTATGTTATTTAGGCCAGTCCTCAGGAATCCCTGACCGAGGAGACCAGAGAGAAAGTCTGGAGAAAGGGAGACTTTCCTTTGGTGGAGGAGGATTGGGTTAGAGATCACTTAAGCAAACGGGACGTACACAAGTCCATGGGCCCTGATGGGACACTGCCATTAAGTGCTGAGGCACCTGGCGGATGTCATTGCAAGGCCACTCTTGATCATCTCGGAAAGGTCATGGAGAACAGGAGAGATGCCTGAGGACTGGAAGAAAGCAAATGTCCCTCCAGTCTTCAACAAGGGCAAGGAGGAGGACCCAGGGAACTACAGGCCAGCCTCACCTCGATCCCCGGGAAGGTGATGCAGCAGCTCATGCCGGATACCATTTCCAAGTGCATGAAGGACAAGAAGGTGATCAGGAGCAGGCAGCATGGATTGACCAAAGCGAAATCCTGCTTAACCAACTTGATTGCCTTCCCTGATGGCATGACTGGCTGGGTGGATGAGGGCAGAGCAGCGGATGGGGTCTGCCTTGGCTTCAGCAAGGCTCTCAACACTATCTCCCGTACTATGCTCGTAGGCAAGCTGAGGAAGCGCGGGCTGGATGAACAGAAGAGTGAGGTGGGATGAGAACTGGCGTGAATGGCAGAGCTCAGAGGGTTGTGATCAGCGGCGCAGAGTCTAGTTGGAGGCCTGTAGCTAGCGGTGTCCCCCAGGGGTCAGTCCTGGGGCCAGTCTTGTTCAATGTATTCATCAATGACCTGGATGAGGGGACAGCGTGCACCCTCAGCAAGTTTGCTGAGGATGCAAAGCTGGGAGGTGTGGCTGACACACCAGAAGGCTGTGCTGCCATTCCGAGGGACCTCAACAGATGGGAAAGATGGGCGGAGAGGAACCTCCTGAAGTTCCGCAAAGGCAAGTGCACGGTCCGGCACCTGTTTCCGGCAGCAATGACGCCCTGCAGCAGGCCAGGCTGGGGGCTGACCTGCTGGAGAGCAGCTCTGCAGAGAAGGACCTGGGAGTGCTGGCGGACGACAAGTGGGGCACGAGCCAGCACTGTGTCGTTGTGGCCACGAAGGCCAATGGTATCCGGGGGTGCATTAGGCAGAGCATTGCCAGCAGGTGGAGAGAGGTGATCCTTCCCCTCCACTCAGCCCTGGGGAGGCCCCCCTGGAGGACTGTGTCCAGTTCTGGGCTCTCCAGTGCAAGAGAGAAATGGAGTCGCTTGGAGAAGCCAAGCCTCTTTTCAGTGATGCCCAGTAATAGGACACCAGGCTATGGGCACAAACGGAATCACAGGCAATCTAAGAAAAAAAAATGTTTCCTGTCAGGGTGAATGAGCACTGGAGCTGGCTTTCCAGAGCAGTTGTAAAGTCTCCATCCTTGGAGATATTCAAACGCAGTACCTGAGTATCCTGCTCTATGTCACCTTGCTTAAACAAGGGGGTTGAGCAGATGATCCCTGAAGGTCCTTTCCAACTTCAGCCATTCTGTGATTCCCTGATACTGCAACAAATATTCAAACTTTTTAAAGTACTTAAAATATGACTAGAAAGCACATAATTGTCCATAAAGATACTGCAGATATAACTTATGTCCAACCACTTTGATTTTCCCCTGTGACAGCATTGTAGGCCTCATGTGTCAGGGAAAAAGTGTGGATGCTGCATATACCCTGAGTTTAGTAAGGATTTTAATACTATCTTTAGTCTATCTTATTAATTTTAGACACAATAATGAAGGTATAAATTACATGGCACACACCATCTGTCCTTTTGTCCTTTCTCCGATTGGGAGAAGATAACAAAGAGAATAAAGCACCTATGGCAGATGTTTGTCATGGCACTTAATGCATTGTTGAATGACACTTGGTTATGATGGTGATAAGGCAGCATAAGAATATGGAGTACAGTATAGGTAGACTTGGATTCAGCCTTTTCTTTTTTTTAAGGTGCTTGATGGTTAAAGAAACACTTTCAACAATGAGAGTATAGAAAGATAATAGACGCTGATGTACATTTTCATACAGTACCAGGTGTTAGTATGTTATACTGGCTTCCATACCCAACTGACTGCACTTTTGTTGTGACCCAGTGAGTGAGACCACAAATTGCATAACAGATAAATCTTCACTGAGAACATAACTAGAACATCTCTGAAGAAACTGAAAAACAGAGAGCGATTTCAACAATGTCGGGGAAATAAAAGTTTCTTTTAGAGTCTGTGGCACACCTGTAAGTGCATAAATAAGGCTTTGATGAATAAGAGCTATTTGGACAGAGATGCTCCTGGCTTTTCTACCAGTGATGGATAAGCCTTCTCGTTTACATATCTCTCTGTAGGAGCAGCCAAATTTCAGGAGAGTGAAGTGTGCTCTGGGTCACAAGCAGCAGAAAAGTCAAAGTGCAAAAGTGCAGACCTGAAATAGTGAGAAACAAGAATGAGGTTACAGAGTCCCTTTCACCAAAAACCAGTAAATGAAGTCCACAGTTTGAAGAAGAAAGGAAAAAAGAAGTAGAAGGAAGAGGAACCCCATGGGATGGATTAGTCCTGTAATGCAGAAGACAGAATTGTTTTTCCTCCATTTCTAACAAGTTGATATTATAGTTAAAAACACACAGATAGACAGATAGATGAACACTGGATCTACGTCGCTTCTGTAATTAATTCTAACTACCAAAATATTTGGACAGGGTGTATCCCTAAATTTGAGGTATTAAATACAGTAAATATTAAAACACGTAATTATACTGAAGTTGTGAATTAAAAACTGTGAATTAACACACTGAACCACAAGAGAGGAGAAATCTTAGTGCAGGTGAAGCTATCCATGAGTTTTGCAGAAGATAGACACCACAGGAGTTATAAAAGCAAATACTAAGGGATGAGTAGTCATTACAAACTACTAGAAACTAACTTTTAGACTTTGTTTATTTACTTTTTATCTATTATTTATTATTTGTTTTAGGGAGCTGAAAGCTGTGTGAAGATAGCTATGCAAAGTAGGCTATGGTAGAACTTTTTTTATTTTTTACCATGAAGACATATTCAGAAGAAAGAAAGCTTTGAGCTCTGAGAGAGAGAAACACTGGCAGGAAAAGAATGGCTCACTAGTATTTATGCTAAAGAGTATGGTAGATCTGTTTGAGTCTGCCTTCTAAGCTTATGGATAACATTGGAAACAGTTGCTCCCATAGGAAATCTGGGAACTGTAGGAACAAAGGGAAATTTTATTATGAAGAGCTGATCCAGTTTTTACTTGTAAAAAGTTTCACTAGTCCAGGCAGAGTTGAATAAAAGCAGTCTAAAACCCATCTAGAAAAAAGTCAGTTAAGTTTGCTATATAAAAATGCAACAGAAATAGTGTCCAGGCATATTCTCATAAGGGCTGACACTATTTAATTAGCAGAACACTCCTGAACACAACTGAGACTTCATCGCATTCCCGTAGGCAAAAATGAAAATCATAACAAAGCAATAAGTATTCTCAAAGGGTCCATAGGATAGTAGATTTTATGACTTTGAGGTATGCAATTATGTTCAGTAAAAACAAATAATGGATCTTCATCTCAAGAAAATAGGATGAATTTAAATTTCTTCTGGAAATGTCTTTCTTTACTGTAAGAATAACCCATGTTTTATCAGATGATGTCTTCACAATAGACACGAAGAGATTATGCAATTTTGCAATAGTGGAATTTCGCAAAGTCAGCAAAAAAATGGTGGTGGTAAATTTCAATTGCACATGGTGCTTAAATTACTGAGAAAAATAGTACTATTTAGAAAAAAGAGAATAGTCTTTCCAGGTGTTAGTTGGCCCGCATAGTATTACCAAAATGTATAAAAATTACTGCAGAATACGTTACTTTTGGGGTTGATTCTGATTCAGATCTAGAATCCAGCATAGGTAGGTATGCATTTTGAAGGAAATGAAGTAGAAATGTAAGTATGTATGTATTTAAGTACGTATGGGGACATTCAGGGATTTATGATCGGTTTTAACATACAATGGTTTTAACATAATACATTTACCATTGTCTATATCTAAAAAAATAGAAAATGTAACTATTAAATTCGACTATTACTATTCAAGAAACAAACATTTATGTAAAAACTGTTTTGCCTTCTATTTCTTTACTTATTTCTAGTATAATGATTCTTAACTCCTGATATGGTCTTTTTAGTTTACTTCATTACTACCAAAATAAACTAAACCCTTGAAAAACAAAAAGGAAAGCCTGCCTTCTAGTACATGTCAGAATCCTCCCAGAGGGTCCAAAGCATGCCAGGTGTGTGGGCAGCACACGCTGATCTGGTAGTTTGTGAGTAATGTAATATCTTTCAGGATCTGGCACAAGAAGGAGGAAGCACATCAGTCTTGAGGCTGCTCTAAATTGTTCACTGGTGAAATTAGTCCTCAGCATCTCTAGGGGCTTCTTAAATGGTGCAAATCAGAATTCTGTTAGCCTTCTGCGTATTCAGTGTCTTTAGCTCTGCTAAGAGTCCTGACACTGTGGTACTATGTTTGTCACTTCATCAGGGTAGTTCATTTGTGGACTGTGCTCAAATTTTTACTCTTCTAACTTCTGTAAAGATTTAGTGAATTATTTGATTCATGCATGTAGGAAGTTACACCGATTTATGTCTTCCTTACCTGTGTCTGACATTTTTAATATCAAAGTAATAAGTAATAAATAATAATAAATAAATAACAGATAAATAAATAAATGATAAAATAATCAATCAATAAATAATAAATAAGTAATAATTTGCATATTAAAATTTTCAGCTAAGATTGTTCAAAAATATTAGTAATATGTTTAATTTTAAATAGCTGATTTTTAGCTATTTGTCTATAAATATATAAACTATGTAATACAATTATAGCTGTGTTTCAAGCACATCCTGAAAATAAAAGAAAAATTGCACTGCTGACTTAAATAGGCTTCCATATAGAAGAACATATCAAATTATTACTTTCACTGATTGATCTTTAATATTAATCTTAAAGATGAAACTTCTTTCTGTACAGACATCTAAAAACTCAATATCTGACTTTGCTCACTTGTTTGTCTGTGGATTTTTGCACGAGTAAGGAGGGCACTAGCAGTTTGATGTGCGTGCCTCTATCATTCAAACAACGCTCTAGAGTATAATAAAAGTAAATGCACAAATGACTGTGAAAGTATAATCACAAAATGATGGCCCTTGCTAGTCAAAAACCTATTTGCACAGTATTTGAAGTCTGAGCTAAGAATTTTTCCTTTTTCTTTTCAGCTGAGTTATAAACAATTGAAAACAGAGATTTATAAAGGAAATGACAGCAAACTTGCATTTATAGTATAGCGGCATGAATGACTTTACTAAAACACAGCAAAAGCTAGATGAAATAAAATATACTAAATTATTCTTGGAAATGAGTGCAAACAGCTTTGTTTTAAAAAATAAACAAAATAGATAAATAAATAACTGAAACCTGACAGCTTACATTATACTGAGAAACTCAGTGTGCTTATGCTACTAACATAATTATTTTTTCATTCAAAGTAATCCTTCATCCTACAATGACTTTTTAACAATTATTGCTTTTTCTCATCATGAGTTCCCACAAGAGTTACAGCTGCAGATTAAACTTAATATCCCCTGTTCTGTAGATGTCATTTGAATATTCTCTCTCAACTCCACTGTTCTTTCCAATCGTATATGTGTTTACTATGATTGCTGCCTAGGAATGGTCATCTGTGTGCACTCCCTCCTGCAGCACTTACAGAAATGACATTTTCATTTTTTTTTTTTTAAATCCCTTCAGTCAGTGACTAGACTTTCATTTCAGTTAATGCCTTCTTTTCCTAGACAGAAACAGAGTTTCCTTTCCGAAGTATGAAGCTTTATGATGAGATGACCGTCAGGACTGTGCTTTTCAAGACCTCACCAGTATTCCTATGATATCTACAGAAAAAAATCTACAATGTCTACAGACAGGACTTTCAAAGGAGCCCACAGAAGTTAAGTATCAACTCTAAAACTCAATGGATATATATATCTTTCTTAGCCCTCTTTGAAAATTCCAGCTACAATTTAAGAAAAATACACAAAATAAATTCCAGTAGTTAATCTGAAAATGATAGAGCTGAAGCTTCTTCCCAGTGCTTAAATATAAAAGCATAAAACATCCCTTTTGAAAAGACCAGGATTTCACACTTGGAGTCTTCAGTTTACTTAGATGGGCCTTGAATGACCACAGTGTATTGTGACTAAAATGTAATATTCTAACTGTCATTTGTGTAGGAAATGCTTTTGCATTTCTTACCAAATATATATATAAATCTATAAACATATATGTATAAATTGCATGTATGTTTATAAATAAAAAAGTTTAAAAGTTGTATCTGAAATGGATTCTGTTTTCCAAACAACCATACAGTAATAAATATTCAGAAAGAAATGTAAAGTACTTGCAATAGAATAATGATTTGGACAGGCTATTTTTTCTTTTTTCTTTTTTACACACATGCAATGTGTTACACGTGTTATAAATAAATTTTTCATATACTGTTTATTCTTACTACCCTCTCTACGCTAATCCATCTCTGCCATTCGTATTCCATGAATATCTGACTGCTGCATTTGAAACAGGCCATATTTCTTTCTTTTCCATGAACTTCTTATCACCCTACCCTCTCAAGCCTTCCAGAAACATGGCTGACAGGAAATTCATTAGAAGTAAAATTCATTGTGGGGAGGGCTTTAAGGTTTTGTGTTTTTTCTCTTCTAAGATAAAAATTAATTGATTTTCAGTTTTTTTTAATAACTACCCACACTTCCCAGAGGGTGACACTGCAGTTTCCAGATGACAACAAGACATGTGATCAGATACTCATGATATATTTTTGTATTTTAAAATGAAAATCATTTAGTCTATTTTTAGACTAAATCTTTTTAACATATTTCAAGTCCCATAGAACTGGACATATAGGGTCTACATAGTGCAATGAAGCACAGAAATACTCAGATTGTCACTCAGTTACCTACTGAATTGGAAACAGTGTGTTTATGTCAGGTTAGGTGTTTATGTCACCTAAATTAAAAAAAGTTCTTTTGGAAGTGTCTGCTCCCATAGCTTAGAAGCAGGCTTTATTATTTTGGTCTGGATATCTTGCTACGGCAGTGTTACTGTTTTTGAGGCTGAAGGTAGAGCTCCACTATGCTGCATGTGTGTAACTGTGTGGGTTTGTGCTGGCTCAGGGGTGTCTTCATTGTGTGCCTTTGCCAGGTGCTCTGTCACCCAACATAGTGAAGGATTTGGCTTTGCTAGTGGGCATGAAGCATAAAAATTGTCTAATATTTTGCAGTCCTCTTTTAAACCTACTGTCTGCACTGAATACTTACTGCTATGATGCAAGGAGTTTTGTCATGTTGGCATCTCATTCTGGATCATCCTCCTGAAGAAATAAACGTTTTTGGAAATGATATGAAAACAAGCATGTCGTATCCAAAGATCCCCATTCAAAAGCTCTTTCAAGAAAGGCAACTAGTACAAGGACAGGAACTCCCAGTTTGGTATGTACTGTTTGGATACCTATCCCTGACTTCCAGTAAAACTTTAGTTGATATCTCTACCTCATGTCAGAGACCTCAGTTCAGATATTCAGTCACTTCTTGACTACTGATGATGTCTTCATGGGCTACATTCCTGGACAGGTTTTGAAAGCCATTGTTGTAGTATTTTGAAGACTGTTGAAGTTTATGATGTTTGAAAAACCCTGGAAGTTATGTACAGGAGCAGACTCTGAACTCATGACATATTTGCTTACACAAAGCAATAAAACATCAAGTTTCCTTGGTTTCATTCTCTGCTTCAGCCTTCTTTCTCTTTCTACATAAGTACCTTTCTAAATTCTTTAAATTAACATTTAAGCTACTGTTGTGATCCAAACATCTATTTTTTTATATATTTCTTCCCTTTCCAGCAGCTTCCTGTAGTCACCTAGACTCTTACTGTTTTTCTTTTTCTTTTTAATCTGACCATCTATATGCCTTTCTGGAAATTTAGCACAAAGCATTTCCTTTCATACTTGTTATCTATTTGAATTCACATAAGGTTTTGGTAAAATCAGCAGACAGACAACAATGATGAAAGCCCAGCTCAAGCAGAGTTTTGAGCCTCTACACTCTTCTAAAGAGAAAAAAAAGGAAGAAATATTAGAAATTGGATGAATTCCGTAAAAGCTTAGTGTTCATTTTAGTTGTAAGGTGCACAATTAATGTGGTAAGAGGTAGTATATAGCATTAGCTACAGAGATAGTAGGAGGATATTAGGTTTCCCCCTTTTACTTTCATGTTTCTGACCTTCTCCCATTTTCTTCTCAGAAGGGTGATCTGCCCCTCTCCAGATTCTTTCCTCTCTCTACAACATAGTACCTATCCCAGGCAGTTTCCAAGCTCGCAGCTCTTTCCAGCAACCCTTAGTCCAGTTTTGTCAGACTCCGATGGCTCAATGCCTTTCGTTTTCCATTGACCAGCCAAGTTTGCAGTGCGAGAACCAGCCTAAGCTTCATAAACAACGTAAGTGTTCATGTTAGAAAGACATTCCTGAGTTTATAAGAAAAAAATTTTGTTTCCACTGCTGAAGAGACTTCTTCAATCTTCACTAAAGATGTTCACTTTCTGGGAGATCTTTTGCAACTATAAATAGCTTTAGTCTCTTTGTCAGCATCAGTGATTATAACAGCTTTACTTCTTCCTGCACTTACTTTATTCTAATTTTCTTGCCTTGAAGGATTATTTCTAAATATTCCATACCTCTGCTGAGAATAGGATGTTGAAACTGTTCTGCAGTGATCTATTGCACAGCTGCTTCAAGAAGTACACTGATTTTCACTCACTTTGAGGAATACTTTGGGGTGAAGACATTAAAATGTTTGGGTGCTGGAATATACCTGTTCTTTTTATCTAGTATGGTAAGAAACGAAGTCAACTGAGGCACTCAAGACCCTTAGAATTAGAATCTACAGAATCTGAAATTAGATTCTAAAACTTTTTTTTTTTTAGATTAGATATAAAATAAAGATTTTAGATTTGCTAGTTTGATGTGACTCAATTACTCTGCTATTCTGAGAAGGGTTCAGGTCTATTATGCTGGAAGGTGACATTTGTTTGTTCCATCCCTTTTCTCTGCCTCTCACTTGGACGTGTCAAGAGTAATGAGAGGGACTATAATACAAAATTTTAAGTTTACGGCACAAGTTATCTCTCTGTTTTGAACACTAGACAAAGTGCATTATTCGCAGCTACCTCGACTTCCTTATACGAACCACTGTAATTTTTTCAATGGTTTATTCAGGTATTTCAAATATATTTATACGGATTTGGGCAGGTAACCAACTACTGAATGGTATATAGCCATTAAAAAGAGACAAAATATTTGTATTATCTGAGAGCATCATCTATACATATCCTGTATGCAGATATCTGTTTTGATCTAGGTTTCAAAACAATGCTCTAAATAAGCTGTCAGGAACAGTTAATATTTTGTTTGACCATTTTCACATAAGTACAACAAATAACAGAAGTAAAAGAACATATTCCAGCCAAATACAAAAGATATTAATGTTTACCCACCACAAATAAGTGAAATGTCACACCCAGAGCTAAAATAAACAGTCTATTTTCAATTATTTTGATGGCTTAATTATTGATTCGTTTTTTTCTTATATAGACAGCCTTGCACATCAAAACAGTTACTTGCAATAAAGTGACTTGCCCTCACTATATCCATTAGAACAACTCTCCAAAACAGAAGAAGGGATTTAAGCTTATATCTTAGTTCATTTTTTAATGTAAAATAAACTGCTTCAAGCTACTTGAATGAAAACTGATTTTCTGTTAGCCTGCTCCAACATACAGTCACAGAATAATAAGAAAGTAGTCTGAAATTGTAAGAAGGTGGTACATGGTTAACTTTGAATCTTTTAGGCAATTGGCTAATTTTTTTAGCTCTAAGAATTGTACATTTTCCTAATGATGACACGCTAATTAAGATGAAATGTTAAAATTTGTAGCTGGTCATTAAATAATGTAAATAATCAAGTTGTTCTTGACAAAGTGTTGGTAGGTGAAATGCGGAAAGATATTATTTGATATTACTGGTGCAATTTTTTATTTTACCTTTGTTGCTCTGACTGGTTTAACAGGTAATCAGCATAATCAGCACATTTTCTCACTGATTTTTAAACACAAAAATCTATTTCAGGGCCAAAAAAGTGTTTGTTATTTCAGTTTAAGATGCACTAATTTGCCAGTCAGAAAGATAAAGCAGGAGTAAAACTGTAGCTAAATATTACTTTTTTCTTATAAAATCAAGATTCAGATATATATACACTTTTTTGAAAGTTATTAGTAGCATAGGTAATTTATTGTAAGAAGAACTGCACTCTATAAATATTTTTGTACATATCATGGCAAAAAAAGCAATAAATTCAGTCCCAATGCATTACATTTTAATAGACTCAGAATGTAGAATTATGAATCTCTCAGAAGTTATTGTAACCTTCTCAATGATGTGAAGTCAGTAACAATATTTATTCAGTCCTAAGGGGGGACAGTTTTATTTCAAATAATACTGCACAACATTATTATTCTTACTAACACAATTTGGAGCATCTGATGTAAATCACTTCTGTTTCCTTGGTGTGTAAACGTAAGAACATTTAATTCCTCTGAGTATTAGATGATGATACATGCCTCCTTTTCAGAGATGAGTAGATGATATTCAGAAAGATCCAAGGTAAGATTTACATTTTCATGTTCCGTATCCTTAAAAAATGCACAATTTCTTTTGTTTATGAATGAGAGAGGAAATATAGTTAAGCAGTAGGTTTAAGACTTGATTTTCTCCACACTCAAATTCATGTACTGTTAAAGACCTAACTAACCTGCAAATTTAAGGCAAGCTGCTTGATCTTGTGTCTTCATTTTCACACCTACAAAACTGGAGTAACAATCCTTTTTCTATAGCATATGAGTGTTCAAAAAGGGAAAATAAATGTGTTAAGTGTATCCTTTAGTATTTATTTTCATTTGATTGTAATTTTTTGCTTGATTGGATAATAATTTTTTATAATGTAACAATTTTTTCATGGCCATGACATGGAGAAATAAAAATACAAATGAATCTAGAAATGTAGAATAAATATTTGATTTATATATCACAGAAAAATAACCCCTTGAGTTTAGATTTAAAACAGTAGTTTTAAGCCTAAAGAAGGCTTCAATTCTTTGGGCAGAGTATATTATCTCAGTACTATAAGACAATTTAGAGAGGCTAAGATTTTGTGCAAGAGTTGGAAAGTAGACAAGGAAGAGGTTGCAATGAAAGCAAGAATGCTCTGTGCTGAAAAGGGAAAAAAAAAAAAAAGTTTTTGGCCCAGATGAAAGAAGTTAGTGGAGTTCCTCAAATATGAGTCTTGGAACTGATTTTATTTGATATTTTAAATAGAAACAGGATGCAGAATACAGGAGTTACAAGAACTTGCTGGTGCTACAGTGCTGGAAGATACCATCAACAGAGATAAAGAATGAAATTAAGAGGGATAAATGGAAAAAAAAAAAAAACCATCACACTGTGGAAGACAATTGTCCCTAGGCCCTGACAGAACATTCTGTGTGAACATTCTGTGTCATTCCATATTTAGAAACAAGTGGCATGGCAGGAAAATGGTGAATTATCAATATAATGCAACTGAGAGAAGAGCAGTAACATGCAAAGGCATATGAGACACAGTAAAACCACCACAGATAAGGCACTGTTAGAAGCACCCTGCAAAACAATCTAAAAAATCACTTATGACATCTGTGACTCGTGTTCAAGGAAGATGAATTACAACCGAAATTGTACACCAAGGGCTAACTAGATAGCAAAAACTTGTGGTATGAGATTAAAAGAATCTGGCTGCTCTATCCAGAAAAGCAAAGGCTCAGAAGGAGCAAGATTGCTCTGTATAAACTAGTTACAAAACTATGTAAACGCCAGGAAAAACAAATCAGTTATTTAAACCAAAAGGTAATTGCCACAGGAATAAATAGGGAGATTTTATTGAGCATAGGCTAGAAACTAACAGTCTTAATCATAGGAGGAGTGAAGTTCTGATATTGCTTTGCAACAGAAGGGTGAAAAAACTAATCTGAATACCTTTATTAGAGGCATTTCATGGTGTTTATTGCCTAGACTAGCAAGACTGTGACCCAGAAGGTCCCTTCTGGTGTTTTATGCGTGGCTGCTCAGATCTGTATTGTCATGTAAGTAAACGGCCAAAGGTCTGTCGTTACGTCCAGAGTGCTAATTCCTGCAGTTTCAATAGTTTTCTTCTGTCAGTTGAAAAGAGGAAATCTTTTCTCAAACACATTTCAACTTCTTTTATCTCCTGCATGTTAATATCTGGAAGTGTGTGTGAAAACCCAGCCTTCTTTGGTGATTTACTCAGAATTTGAGAAAAAAATGCTTATAAGAAACCGAGGCCCATAGGAAAAACTGAAGATGTTGCCCTGTTCCGTCTTCCTTGTCCACAGACCTGTTTGCTCCCCACCTCATTTTTATTTTTACTGCTGAGTTCATGATCCTGATTTCTAACTGGCAGTTATATGGCATCTCTTTTGGTAGCTGTGGATGTACTGGTGCACAAACAAGAGAGACAAAGCATTAGATGTGGACTTCTTACTCCTTCAATACACTAACGTAGTAAAGCAGCAAGGCATCACCTGAGCACAACCAGTGAAGACAAAAAGGTCAGAAATCTAGACAGATTACATCAGTGATCCTGTAACTGATGGCCAAAGTCAATGTCACCAAACTAAACAGGAAATGTGCAAGAGAGAACAATGTCGTAAGTATCCCATGCAGATAAACTTCACATATTGCTTTTCATATTACTATAATTATTCAACAATGGAATCAGTGAATGTTTACTCCAGGTCAAAGCATTTGAAAACATGGTGTTTTTACCTTTAAAACACAGTAAAATGTGAAAAATGTGAAAATTCCAGACTGTGAATTCACAAAAATCACAGAATCACAGACTCATAAAATGGTTGAGGTTGGAAGGGACCTCTGGAAATCATCTAGTCCAAGCTCCCCGCTCAAGTAGGGTCACCTAGAGCATGTTGCCCAGGATTGTGTCCAGGCTGCTTTTGAGTATATCCAGGGAGGGACAATCAACAGCCTCTCTGGGCAGCCTGTCCCAGTGCTCCGTAACCCTCACAGTAAAGAAGCTTTTCCTCATGTTCAGATGGAGCTTCCCGTGTTTTAGTTGGTGCCCACTGCTTCTCATCCTATCGTTGGGCACCCCTTGGAAGAGCCTGGCCCTATCCTCTTGACACCCTCCCATTAGATACTTTTAAATATTAATCAGATCCCCCCTCAGTCTTCTCTTGTCCACGCTGAACATTCCCAACTCCATCAGCCATTCCTCATATGAGAGATGCTCCAATCCCTTAATTATCTTTGTGGCCATTTGCTGCAGTCGCTCCAGTACTTCTACGTTTCTCTTGCACTGGAGAGCCCAGAACTGGACACAGTCCTCCAGGGGGGCCTCCCCAGGGCTGAGTGGAGGGGAAGGATCACCTCCCTCCACCTGCTGGCAATGCTCTGCCTAATGCACCCCCCGGATACCATTGGCCTTCGTGGCCACAACGACACAGTGCTGGCTCGTGCCCCACTTGTCGTCCGCCAGCACTCCCAGGTCCTTCTCTGCAGAGCTGCTCTCCAGCAGGTCAGCCCCCAGCCTGGCCTGCTGCAGGGCGTCATTGCTGCCGGAAACAGGTGCCGGACCGTGCACTTGCCTTTGCGGAACTTCAGGAGGTTCCTCTCCGCCCATCTTTCCCATCTGTTGAGGTCCCTCGGAATGGCAGCACAGCCTTCTGGTGTGTCAGCCACACCTCCCAGCTTTGCATCCTCAGCAAACTTGCTGAGGGTGCACGCTGTCCCCTCATCCAGGTCATTGATGAATACATTGAACAAGACTGGCCCCAGGACTGACCCCTGGGGGACACCGCTAGCTACAGGCCTCCAACTAGACTCTGCGCCGCTGATCACAACCCTCTGAGCTCTGCCATTCACGCCAGTTCTCAACCCACCTCACTCTTCTGTTCATCCAGCCCGCGCTTCCTCAGCTTGCCTACGAGCATAGTACGGGAGATAGTGTTGAGAGCCTTGCTGAAGCCAAGGCAGACCCCATCCGCTGCTCTGCCCTCATCCACCCAGCCAGTCATGCCATCAGGGAAGGCAATCAAGTTGGTTAAGCAGGATTTAAGCATGGTCAATCCATGCTGCCTGCTCCTGATCACCTTCTTGTCCTTCATGCGCTTGGAAATGGTATCCGGCACGAACAAGTTCAGGAAGTATCTGCCTGCCAGAATTCAAATGATGAATTTGTAAAGAGGCTTAAAAATAAGAGGGCAATTAGATCTCTGGCATAGAATTTTTATACTATCTGTCCTCTTTAAAGACATTAATCAGAATTTTAGCATCTCTTTTTTTAGAGCCCTATCCTTATTTTACTCTCAGATCTACTTCGTCTTCTTTAGCTATAGTTTCTTTCCCCTTTGGCTGAAGCTCCCACTTCCATTTTAATGCTCAATAGCTCTGTGCTTTACTTGCATTTACCTTCTGTCTCATTAGAAGTATTTTCTCTTTGTTTATTTTTCTCTCTTCCCTGCTCCCCACCTCCTTTTTCATATATATGTTTGCCCTTGTCCTTCCTCTTTAAGAATTTCTTCCACTTGGGTCATCACCTTCTCCTTCTGCTCATTTTCCCAGTATTTGTCTTTCACTGCAATGCACAACACATGTACCCAATGTGAGGATCACTTTTGAAGAATATTTCGTTAAGGGGCTGCTCTTAGCATATCTGTGAACATGGGATCTTCTCACCTTTATCTGCCTTACATAATACTGACTTCATTTAGACAGTTTCTGCAAACATATCAAAGTGTTGAGCATGTCTAGCGACACAGTAAGACACTTAACACATTAGTAGTGACATCCTGAAATGTTTGCTGAGGTGTGAGGAAACTGTGTGCTTTGTGTGCCAGTCCTTCTAGGTTTGAGGTCTGGGTGATAAGAGATACAGTCTTGAGGTCATTCTCAGGGTGAAAGGACAGACATACTCACTAATGGCACATTTTCTGTATCTGTAGCTAGTAAATATTGAAGCCATCTGGTTTCAAGCTACATAACCAATTAATTGAACAATCTGTTGGCAACTCTCTGTTCTGAAGCAAAACAGGTCTATTCAGTTATTCTCCACCTCAAAGCACTTTGAACTGTAACAATTGTCATTAGTGTTGCTTTCTTCCCTTCAAAAAATTAAATCTTTAATTAGCAGAAGAAGTGAACCACGTACTATGGTTTCCATTAGTCTTCAATATTAGTAATAGGTTAAATGGCTATAAATAATAGATGCACATAAAAGCTTTTAGAAGACAAAAATCTGTTGAACTTATTGTATTTAAAAACATTATTTTTCCCAACTTCTTAGTCTTGACAGGGTTTAAAGGTGCTTTCAGTTTGGCAGTTCTCTAACTGGCTTAAAACATTATTTCCAGGACTTGGCTGGCTCATTTAAATTTCGGTGACCTAAAGTTGACAGCCAGGGCCTTAGCTACTTGGAAACAACACAGTAGCCCTGAAGCTGATGTTTAACTGTGTTCCAGAAAGAAATGTCACATAAAGAGACTTCCTGTTCTGCTAGATACTTCCTTATCTTTAAAAACTTTATCTTTATATATAGGGAAAACAACGTTAAACTGAGTTTAAATAGGGTACTGCTACCGCAACATACATCTCCAAAAGAGGGAAAAAAAATTTTTTACCACATAGTACACTGTAGCTAGCTTTGGGACTAAAGCCTAGGTTATGTAAGGTGTAGGATCCTTGGATGTGCAGATGCTGACTCCTATGTACCATTCTGGAAGCTGAGCTGCAATTAGTCAGAATATGCAGATTGCCTCTTGGGTTTTCTGCTTATTTCTTGGGAAAGTGCACATGTGAGGGGATCTTTCTTAAAGCTATTATGCTACAGACCTTGTCATCTGTTAGGAAAAGAGCAAACGACTGTTTTTCTCTGATGTTTCTGACTTTGCCTAGCCATGCACAAGCTAGATTAGAAATTAAAGCTTGAGTGATTGCAATACCACTCACCTCTATACCTAATCATTAGATACAAGAAATAGCTAATGTTTTTAATGTTTGACCACATTTGAAGAAGAATTTCAAATATAATCTGCCTTTTTTTCCTTCTTCTTTGAATGTTATTGTCGCCACTTTATCATCTGGAAGGAATGTCCCAAAAAAATGTGAATGTACTTCTTTTTGGTAAATGCAGTCTCTAGTGTTCTAAATTTTAATGTCAGTATTTTACAGGTGACTGCTACCATATCATTGCTAACGATCAATCAGGATCGTTTTACTGCTTTGGGTAATTTGATTCTTAATGAGTTCATGGCCAGTGAAAATAAATGGTTGAGATAGAGCACGAGATAGAAAATGACACTTGTGACTTTTGAGCCTTCCAGTTATAATATCTCATGTCTGAAACTTGAAGTAGTGTAACTAATACTGAGTTCAAACACAAGTAGAAAAATTTGTTCTGATACTCACTACGGGATGAATTTTGAAAGTATGCGAGATCTGTTCTAGCTTGAGCAAGCAGTGAGCAAAATCGTGCATCATTTACCCTATCCACAAAAAAACACAGAAAGTAGCAGACATATATTTAAGAGGCTAATTCCAAACCCAGTTGATAGCAATTGGATATTTTCAATTGTCATCAGTAGGTTTTGCATCAAACCAAGAGTGCCCTAAAAGAAGATAATATAAATAATACTATATTGTTCTTTTATTAGAGGTGAAGGACTCATTGAATAACTGATTATGTGAATTAAAACCAAATATATTTAATCAATGAAATGGAAAACACATTTCATACATGAAATGAAAAACGGAAGGACACATTTTTCATTATGCAGAAAGCCTGTGGAACTTCTTGAGCTGTTTACACCTATTTGTACATACGAATATCCTATTGATATTTAAAAAAACTCAGGGTTTTTTTTGTAATTTATGCACATAGTACAACAATTTTGGAAGTAGTGGGTATAGTGTAGGACAAAAAAAAATCTGAGCAGTAGGCATCTGCAGCTCTCGAAAAATTGATACAATTGTGACAGATATTTAATAGAGCATTTTGTTGTAAGATGAGTGCCTCACTGTCTGGTGTAAGGGAAAGAAAGAAAGAGAGAGAGAAAGAAAGAAAGAAAATACAATATGCTTGTAAGGGTAAGGACTAGATCTGTGTTTGTGTGGTCCCTAACACAGTGGAGTCTTCATCCATGGCTGTGCTCCCTAGGCATTAATACAAGTAAATAAATCATGGTCCTGTGCTTTCACCTCTGTATCATGACAAAGGAAGTTCAAGTCTTAACTCTGTCTGTTTCAAGGTACTATTTTATAACCTTGGAAAATTGTTTTCAGCTCTTTGCATTTTTTTGTATTCTAACATACTTAATTCTAACTTCTTACCTTACAGTGATGCTATAAAGGCTCATTCATTAAAGCTTTAAAGTCTCACAAACTCTATACGTACATACATATAAATACATAGGTATATGTATTATGCATCTATAAAAATATGTATGTGTGTGTGTAGCTGTACATATATACACATATATATCTGTTTTTAATGGAAGTATATAAGTGCCAGCATGGGTATCATAAGGTAATCATGTGCCTTGATAAAGATTATGGAAAAAGTAAGAGTTAAACTCTGAATTCTAATTCAAAGCAACAATTGCATGACCATTAAGAATATTTTAATTTTAATAAGACGGTGACTAAGTATTAACGTATTTTTGAGATCTAAAAAATTACATCAGTGAATCCCATTCAAAACTTAAAAAAAAAATCGTTATTGAGCCATTTGATTAATAAATAAATAAATAAATAAATAAATAACCTCCTTGAAAATAACACAGGCCTGCTATTTTATCTTTTGGGTGATGGCCCTACTGAGTAGTATCTTATGTATGTTGTAGAAGGCTAATGAACTTAGTGAAACATATTTTTAAAAGATCCATAGTAATTGAATAATACATATTCAGGGTAGATGGATGCAGAGGTGGTAGTAGATTAAAAATTTTTTATTGATAGTCATTTTGAAATAACTGTATTCCTTGTAAGTCGTAAACCCACAATTGAATTCTATCTTATCATCTGAAATGATTATACTAAATGTTTTATGTTTGTCATGTACTTCTTTGGAACTTTTTTTTATAAGAAAATATTTCTGGAATTATTCAAAGGTTTTTAAATATTTTTATTTGAACTTTTACAAACACATCTTTTACTTTTGTAGCTTTACTACTATAATGTCCAACATGAAAAGCCTTGGAGAGAGAGGAAATAACTAAAACTTTAAACCTCAGAAAAGAATCAGGAAGCTTTTGTAACATTAATATATGCACACTAGAGCTTTCCCTCCACCTGCTGCCCCTTTCCCTTGCCCTCCAGTTTTCACTGTCATTGTCATTTTAACCAGTGTTGCGACACCTATACATGCAACATACATATAACACTTCCTTTTTGCTTGTGCAGTACTCAGCAATGAATATCGCTGCACTGAAGAATGGTTTGGCTTTAAAGAAAATTTTTTGTGACTGCTGTCTTTAAAAATATGGAATATCACTGAAAGTTGGACATTGGAAATGATGTTTGAAGTAGCTTAAGAAGAAAGGATTTTAGTGTGTGGAATGAAGATCAGATGATCAAACAGAAGAGATAAAAACAATTCAGTGTGTGATCTCATTAGCTATTACCTAGATAAGATATATGATATAGGGAAGAGAATTACTTGGCTTGAACTTGCAACATAGATTACAAAGTCTGCTCTTTTTCCTTTTGCTATTAAAAAAATTTAAATATGATACTGCATGCTTGGACTTTTCCAAAGAAGCAATAATTTGAATAAGATAAAGTTTTCTCAGCTGCCCTTGAGTTCAATAAGTAGAAATCAAATTACAAAAGATATTTTCAAGTATGCTTCAAATATGGGTGCTGTATGCAGGAATGAAAAGAATGGGTGCACTGATTCTAAAATTCTCCTCATTTGTAGATGTCAAACAATTTAAGGATTTCATATGAGCAAAAATTCTGCAAGGGACTTAAAAAAACTAAAATTTTATTGACATGAGAGAAGTACATGGCTTAGGTCTGCTTGTGCTAGTAGATAACAACGGATCAGTTATATAGGATTACATTTAATTTCTCCTTATGTTATATGTGTTTAGGTTTCGAAAAGTCTACCATTCCCTAGCAAAGGAAAATGTAAACATTGTAAATGATAGAGGACAGAAACTTAACTACTTCAAGTTAGACACTATGATAAGCAGCAGTCAGAGACATTTCTAACCACCAGAATCAAGTACAAAGTATATGATAAATCTCTTGATGACTTAAAATTAAAACTGGATACCTTTCCTGTAGTCATATTTTATCCAGATACCTATTTAGAAACATAGTCATTGGGCTCAATATGGAATATGACTGCTCGATAGCTTAAAAGTCTAACGGATGTAGAGACATCCTTCTTAGGGAGCCTTTCAATTTGTGTAACCATCTAAATCTTACAATATTTAATCTCTAACATATGGCAGAGGCCAACATCTGTTCTCTTCAGTATCTACAGCTGCAGGTAGAAGTTGCCCACATGTGGGACATATTACACTGATTCTACTCTCTTACTGGAGGGGATAAGTATTAAGCAAATACTCTTACTTATGAATTCAAAATTACTTTCTGTAATATCAGAATCTTGAAATGCATGATTTTGGAAGGAAACTCTGGATATCATCTAGTCTAGCCTCCCTGCTCAAAGCAGTGTAAATTAAAGCAGGTTGCCTGGGATGGTGTCCAGTTAGGTTTTGAATATTTCCAAGGATCGAAACACTCCCACCTGTCTGGGCACCTGTTCTACTGCTCAATTACCCTCACAGTAGAGAATTTTTTTCATGTGTTTAAATGGAATTCACCGTATTTCAGTTTCTGCATATTGTCTCTTGTCCTGTCACTGGGCACCATTTTCTTTACTGTGCATGGCTCCATGAGAGAAGAGGCATGGCTCCATTTTCTTTACTGTCCCCCTTACTGCCATCAGGTACACATTGCTAAACCCCCCGAGCCTCCTCTTGTCCAGGCTAAACAATCTGAGGTATCTCAGCTGTTCCTCATATGAGAGATTCTCCAATCCCTTATTGCCTTTGTGGCCCTCTGCTGGAGTCCCTCCAGTAGTTCTATGTTCTCTCTTGCACTGGAGAGCCCAGAACTGGACACAGTCCTCCAGGGGGGCCTCCCCAGGGCTGAGTGGAGGGGAAGGATCACCTCCCTCCACCTACTGGCAATGCTCTGCCTAATGCACCCCCGGATACCATTGGCCTTCGTGGCCACAGCGACACAGTGCTGGCTCGTGCCCCACTTGTCGTCCGCCAGCACTCCCAGGTCCTTCTCTGCAGAGCTGCTCTCCAGCAGGTCAGCCCCCAGCCTGGCCTGCTGCAGGGCGTCATTGCTGCCAGAAACAGGTGCCGGACCGTGCACTTGCCTTTGCTGAACTTCAGGAGGTTCCTCTCCGCCCATCTCTCCAGTCTGTTCAAGTCAGTACAGCCCTCTGGTGTATCAGCCACTCCCCCCAGTCTTTTATCAGCAAGTTTGCTGATGATGAACAGTATTGGCCACAATCTTGACCCCTGACGGACACTGCTAGCTACAGGCCTCTAACTACCCTCCGAGTCCAGCACTTTAGCCAATTTTCGGTCTACCTCACTGTCCATTTATCTAGCCGACACTTCCTCAGCTTGCCTATGAAGATGTGACGGGAGACAGTGTCAAAAGCCTTACTGACGTCAAGAAAAATAGCATCCACTGTTCTCCCCTCAACCACTAAGCTAGTCACTTTGTCATAGAAAGCTGTTAAGTTTTCTGCAGCTCACTTGAAATAGTTGTTTTTATTAATCATTCCCGCTTTCATACTCAAACTAGAAATACAGATTCTTTTTTTTTCATGAAGTAAGAAATCAAAAACATTTGACGGTACTATTCATAGCGAGAGTAGGCTTTTGTTCCCTCAAAAGAAGCTGTGGCCCCTGACTTTAGAGACATAATAAAGGAAATCTGGGAAACATAATACCTAAGAGCACACTTGGAATGGAAGCCTGGGAGAAGTAGTTTATGCAAAACAGATTTCCCATAGCATAACAGAGAAGAAAAATAGGTTTTTTTGTGGAGAATTTCTGGAAAGGAGAATCTGAGTAGTAGTTGGGCACCACCTCCTTCTGGAAGGGAGCTAAAGAAATCATACAAGTAAGGTAGATGGAAAAACATGCTTGAAATTTTGTCTCAAATATGAAAAAATATACATGCTATAAAATAAAAGATATATTCTATAATCGGTTTCTGCCGCTTCCAAAAAAGAAGTGTGGTTAGGAAAGAAGAAACAAGATAGTGGCCATATCACAACAGAATATAGTAAGCGATTTGTGAATTCAGCTTTGCTCAATGACTGGTTAGACTCTGCGGGAAGACTTATCCTTTCGAAGATGATTATAAAGCCCTTACATAGAAATACAGTTATAACTGCTTTAAATAAACTCATCCGTGTAACACACATCTAAAGCTCCTTCATGAAACCAGAAAATGCTTGGAAATGACTGTTTTATCTACGGCTGTTTAGAAGCTGAACAGTTGATGTATTTGCAGCCTGGTAGATTCTTAGTCATCATTAATTTTAGTTTGTGCAAGAAAATATTTTATTAGATAGCTGTTTGTAAGAATTGAAAAAATCAACCTTGGGTACAATTCATAAAAATAGAAATTTTTATATAATGCTAAGTTTTATTTTTTTGGCTGAAAAAGGTGCTATAGCAACATGGAGAAGGAGGAGCAAGGAAACAACAAAGATATTAAATACATAACAGTTTGATGGGGGGTTACTTTTCCTTATTAGGCCAGTCTCACGGTACGGAATCAGGTTACAGTTAATTCTCTCTTTGATGTTGCAGGGGGAGTATCCACAGATTACAGTGATTACTCTTGCAAGGTTGGTAGATACTTGATGATTTGCTTTAGGGTATTTTTGTTTGTGTAGGATATGTAAAGTATCTTTTTCTGGCTTAACAAGGGCAGTATATAATTTTTTTTAGAAATGTTGACCAAAGAGCTCTCTGTTTACTTGCAATTTTCACTGATAATGAAGGCATTTGCAATGCAAACCATTTTCATATTGGCAATAACAATAAAGAGTAGCAGAGTAATAAAAATATAATGGCCCAGTAAAAGGGAGTAAATAGTGATAAAGATATCTATTCAAAGTTAATAATAGTAATAAGAAAATAAATAATATATAATAATAATTACAATCTCACAGAGTATCTAGAAAAAGTTGGCAGAGGCTTTTGCTGGGATAAAAATTCTTATTAAGTTACTGTATTTGGTAAAAAAAATTTCCATATATCCCGCATAATAACTTAAATATATCTATATAATATATAATCTTATAATGCATATCAGTATGATATATAAAGAATAAAGCTAAATTATACAAATGGCTATTGCATGAATGTTAAATATCTCTCAACTTCACTAGAAAGCCTAACCACATGACCTGTTTAATGAATTCGTGGTGAATCCCTGTGTATTGTTTTGTGAAGAAAAAGATCTGAGGCTTGAGTTTTCCAGCTGAATTATAAGTCAGCTATAAAGAATGTGATTTAACACCTTGTGGACAGATAAAAGTTAATGATGTTTCTCTCTTACATACAACCTGAGGAACAACTTATATTATCACACAGGCTGGCAAAGAAGAGAAAGTGAGAAGATTACAATTGTCCCTTAGTTACTGTGGTCGAAGGTGAAAAGATGGAGTGGCTTTTAGATTGCATCTGAATAGACCTGCACAAAATGCTATTGACTTCTAGGAGCTGTTACAACAGCTGGGAAGCGACATGGGCAAAGAGCAGGAGGAAACGTGAGAGAGGGACTGCACTTCCGGAAAGAGAAAGAGCCATGTGGCAGCTCTTTGTAATGCTGCTGAGCTCAAGCAAGTGCACATAGACTTAGAGTAAACTCACAGCCCTGCATGGTACACTGAGCAGACGCAAGTAACAATCTTCTAATCTTCAATAAATTTTAGATGTAGAAAAGATGGGATGTGGTTCTCGCCTGAAATAACCAGTTCTCCCTATCTCTCTGTGCTTCTTTCGCAAAGGGAAGAAGAGGTGGGAGGGGAAAATAAAACAAGATTGGTGTGCAGGGAGTGGATATGATCATCACTGCTCATATCTCCAATCTCTTCTTGTCATTTCAGTTTTTTGTAAAATCCGTCTTACTTTTAGTGCATTCATTTTGTATTCTTCTTGTTTTAATTATAACTTAGGTTTTATTTTCTCTGTTTTAGTCTGTGTATCATTGTCATGTCTATATACCCACTTCGGGCAGTTGCTTTTCTTAAATTGTTTGTTTTCCTTGGTTTATTTAAACTTTTCTATTTATTAAAGGTTTTATTTTTATCCACCCAAATTTAAAGAAAGGGGAAAATGTGTCCTTGCAAAAAAAAAAAAAAAAAAATGATTGAAATACAATAGTAAATAAAGCACTTCACAGAAGCCACTGAATTGATGCCCAATTAGTCAAAAGTAGTTATCATAAAGAGGCATAATTAAGATCATTATCCATTTCAGCAGACAAATCAATACTCTACCTACATGACCAGTTTGTCCCTCTCAATCCATAAAATTCATCAGAGACAAAATAGCACTTACTTCACCCAAGAGATGCAGTGAATGTTCAGAGTAGGCAATTTTTGAAATAGCGGGAGTATCCAAGCAATTACTCTTCAGGACTGCCATATGTGACATGGAGGTAAAATTACTTGCATTCGTTTTTCCTTCAGCTTCCTTGATCTGGGGTGCTCTCTGTGGGTTAAGTCCACCTGCGTCCATTTTTCCAAGGTAGTCTTTCTAGCTTTATAAACAGGTCATAGGAATAGTACCTTTCACACATCCACTTTTGAGTAGTTTTGAAGGCAAGATTTTTGTCATCTTCAGTTTTCCAGGTATGCATTTCTGGTTGATAAAAGTGAAATGAAGGTTACATATCTCTCCAAACTATAAAGAAACGAATTTTCACATATGTCAGGAGTAACATCTGCTGCCAAGAAACTTCCGGGGAACTATGGGAAATTTGGTGTCCTCTATGTGTCTCATATTGTAATTACCTGCCAGTACCACCAAATGCAGAGTGATTAAGAGGAAACAGCATCATATATTATTTGATTCCCTCTGATAGGCCCTGGTTGCTGGGCTAGATTAGGAAGAAAAACAATAAAACAATATAAGTTCACCTGCAGCCTTTCCTTTCTAAATGATTACATTCTGTCTAAAAAAGAGAGGTGTCAAATAAAATTTAGGATGAAAACAAACTCATTTTAATTGTAATGAAATAGAAAGCCTAAAGACCTACTAATTCTGGTGTCCAGCATCTTAATCAGTATGTCAAGGTCTGAGGATCTGATCCGTGCAATGTTCAAGTAGTGGATGGATCAGTGGCACATGAGCCAGGGACCAGGGCTCCCTGCTGCTGTTCCAGCCCCCTGAGGGCAGGTCCAGAGAGGGCCTGGAAAGAAATGTTCACAAGTGAGGTTTGGGGTTTTCTCAGCATACTAGGGCTTTTGCAAAGTTTCCTTGTGCCCCACGCCACTCTTGGGAGTCACCTTGAGATGAGAGGCAACCACTGTGTAGGAGCCTGAGACACATTCAGCTGAGAAGGTCCTGGCAGCAGCGAGTTTCCCCCACTTCTGCTCTCTCTGCTATCGTAGCGCGGCAGTATGGCTAGTCCATTAATCCTGGACAAAGGGAGTTTAGAAGATGAGCAAAGCAAGGTGAAACATTAACTTTAGTGAAATCTTAACTTAAAGCAGAACAGCCACAGCATCGTCCAGCATAATCTGTGTTTTAACTCTGGAAAATGTAGGTGTGGGGTTCTTGGTCAGCTGGACCTAAATACTTGACAACTTAAAAAGCTGATAAACAACAAAATAAATGTGTTATATTGAGGTGCTTCAATGTGTGTGTCCACTATTCACATCAGTGATTAAACCATGATGCAGGGAGGAGTTTACAAACACCCAGGTGATTTAAGAACATTGACTTTATCTTGCTTTGCTCAATCTTCACCCAAAGATTTTTGAAAATGCTGCTCAGTTATGTTACAGGCATGGGAGAGAAATAATCAAAAGTAAAAATGGCCAGCTAAAACTTGGCAAATAAGTTTCCAAGATTCCAAAAAAATAAACTGTAAAGTTTTTAAAAATCTCTGACAAAGAGACCGAATACCTTCTGGTTTGCAGGAGTCATTGTGGATACTTGTTTAAGGCAAGGAATTAGCTTAGGAATTACCTTTAATTTACTGAGAGAATGAACTAAAATTGAAAATCTTACCCCAACATTTTTAGTCTAGCAAATGTTACTGTGTCAAATAGCCTATTTAATAATTTATCTTCCTTGCTTCTCCATGAAAAGGAGACATTTTCTGAGAGGATAAAGGGTGATAAAAAAGTTTAATTATACAGAGTGTTCTATATGGAAGAAATCAGTAGCTATGAGAAAACAGGATGGCATTTCATTATTTGTCTATACCTAGTTTCTGACAAGGCAAAATCATACGCTGTAATCTCTCATCTTTTCCTGAAGTTTTAGCAAATGACCTTTAAACTTTCAGACTCCGTGAGAGAGGACAATTTAGCTTAAACTGTGAAATGAAGTTTGTATTTGTCATATTTTCAACAGAAAAAAATTGCTCAAAGTGGCTTGTGAAATTTTTAATTCTTACTTGAATTTTTAATTCTTACTTGAATTTATTTATCCCACCAAATTAAATTAATAAGTTTTTACTTGAGCTTTACTTATTATCTTTTTGGGCTGGAAAAATATCACATTTATATAAAGAAAATTTTTATCTTTGCACTGGCACTCAGTAGATTTCTTTTTACTGAGATTACTCTTTGCTATAAGTAGAAATTTACACTGGCAGCAAAAGTAACTATTAACCACACAGAGTTGACATGCTATATTACAACACTAGCTTCTCTGAATGGAGACATTTCAGAAAGGCCAGGCTGCATCAGTCCTCCTACATACTAACTATATATGCATGAGGACTCAGTGTAGAGAAAGCAGTGCTCTTTAAATCCATACCCTACTATTCTTCACAGTAATTTTCCTCTCATAATTCTGCATGCAGGGTCAAATCTTACTTCTTTGCTAGGCAGACCCCCAGTAGGCTTGTGTCAGCTCCAGGTTGATCTGAGTGATTGACATTGCAGATGGTTATCTCGACAGAGGGAGATAGATGGAATCTTAATCCAGGCTGGAAATTTCATTAACGAGAATGAAATTGGTGCCTCGAAAGCACTTGTCTTGTATAATTTCTGTAAATCTTGCCTCTGCTCAATCAGTGAATTGTAGAAGTTTAAGGTCTTGGAGAAGAGGATATAAAAGTTGAGAAAAAGGAAGGTGGAAGGGAAAACCAACCCCAAAGAAGTTGAAAATAAGTATGTTCTGGAGAGGTTATGAATATCCCTGAAGATTTCCTTTTGTCTCATGTCCCTTGAAATCAAGAAATTTCTGGGTTGTATAAGCACCCTTTGGAAACAGATCACCACATGGGAACAATCCCCAGACACCAGCTTGTCCAGGATCTGGACTATGGAGTGTGTGGACGTGTGTGGGTACTTACATACATAACATAATAATCTGCAGATGCTTAGCTTAACAATGATTTTCCTTACATTTCCTTGTATATCAGTAAAAAACTAAGAACATAAAGTCAAATAAGGTTTTCAGAGGAGGAGAGCACCACAGATTTTTCAACAGATGATGTATACCTTACCATTCACATTGACTAAATATCTCTGTGCAATGAATAAGGCAGTGTGATCTCTTCAATGTGCCCTAGATATTGGGTAATTGGTGTATTTTAATTTTGTAACGTTGTGGTAATCCAACAAGAAATGATAGTTTGCTGTTGTGTTTAATCAACCAAAAGATTTGTAAGCTTCAAGTTTATTTAGAGTATGGGCAAGTCCGCACTGGTATGGGGCCACCAGATAGTGTAGAGTCACCTTTGAAGGTTCCTAAAGGCTCTTGGCTCTTCCAAACACCTCTTGATTTGAAATTCCCTGTGGAATGAAAAATACCCACCTTGAAGCTTGAGTTATGTGTGCACTGTGTGATGAGAAAAATACATTAGGAACTTTTGAAGGGAAAAACCAATCCTTCATTATGTTTGTTCACAGCACATAGAACAATGGGGTGTCAATCTCCTGCTAAAGCCTCCAGGCAGTGCCACAAAACAGAAAACACTTTAATAAAACAACAGCTGCTGAGATAAGAAAGTGAAATTAGCTGACCTGCGATATACAGGCCTTGGATAACATGATTTGATAGGCCATTCCTACTTACGCTTTTAAAATCTATGATTAAAAAATATCTTTTGTAAAGGTAACTATTTTAATTATATCTATATCAAGGAGTTTTCATGAGTAAGTTAGTGATTCATAATTATATCAGCTCCCCAAGAGGTTAGTATTTTTTTTAACTATTATATTTGAAAATAACATTCTTTTTATTTTTGCATTTTTAAATTGGCCCCATTCTGCATTAGTCACTCTAGCTCTTCTTTCATTTCACTGGGAAATTTGCCTGTTTAGCCAATGACAGATACATTCTCTGAGTTTATAATATAGTCTTATAACAGTTTGAAAAGTTATTTCCACTAGGTGGAGCATTGTTATCACAGCAGAAATTAAGAAGAAGCTTTTGAAGTCAAGAGAGAAAAAAGGGACTGAGAAGGAGAATTTGGATCCAAATCTAGATGAGAGATTTTGTAAATTATGTGAATGTATGCAAACTTCTGTGTTTCATCTTGATTGGTCTATCTCCTTATCTTGTGCATTCTGTCTGTCTAGTCCATCACAATCACTATCCTTCGAAGGCTTTGGTTGTAAAAGTTTAAGAGAAAAGACATGGGAATCTGAGGCTTTTTCACATTTTTAGGGAAAAAAAATCAAGATGCTGTTATGGTGCAGATTTAGGCGCCTCAAGGGTGGGTTGGCAAAAGATGAAATTAGGAAACTGAATGGATATTTTAGAAAACTATATTTAAGGACTAGTTTTGCAAACATATCATGAATCACATGCCAAATTTGCTAGATTTTAGTTCTGCCAGACACCAGAGGGAGTAAAATTCAAAGTCACAGCTGAGAGGTGGCTTTTTAGAAACTTTGGGTAAGATGCAATTGAAACTGGAACACACAGAGGAAAGAGCAAGGGTAGCTCAGAGAAGAGCAGTCCGGATGAGGCTTCTCAGCTATCCTGAGCTGTCAGCAATCAGAGCCGTTAACAAATCACCACTAACTTCAACTACATTCAGAAGAACAAAGGCTCTAAAAAATTGCAAAAAACAAGGGACAAAACACTAAAGGTATATGAAACTATAAGGAGAGTTGCATATAGATTCTCCTGGCTATCACTATTGTCAGCCTTCTTCTCCTGTTTCAACAACAGTTTAGTTTAGTCTTGACTAAAATCAGTTGAAAATCTGTGGTGGATCAACTGTTTTTGCTGTCTCTGTGATGAAGCTTCACACTTGCTAAGAAGTCCTTGTGTAGAATTGTGCTGATAGTTATCTATTCTTAATTTTTAGGCAAGTATACAACAGTTTAAGATTTTTGAAGTTTTGCATAACTGTTTAGGTGTATTGAATCATCATAACACTTCAGCATGTCTCACAGGAAGGTGGAGTTGTGGCAGCGTGGTTGAGTCACTGTAGAATTTCCAAAGGGATAAACCTGGCCACAAAGGGACTTTTAGGTGCCAGTAATTTCAATCAGAAATGGTGCCTGCGGCAGAAAAGCAGTCAAGAGCAGCTGTTTTGTGTTGTGTTATTAAATAAGCTGTTCCATACACTGCAGCTGGCGAGAAGTGGGCTGTTAGAGTTGGAGTGGGTTGTGTCTGCTTGGCAAAGGTGATGGCAGGTTTGCACTTGCTGCCACTGTAGCAATAATCTGAATGAATTTGTGCAGATAAACACAAATTAACTTTAAACTAATTATTTCAAGTATCAATGGCAGCATGAACTTCAACCTAGGCTGGCTGTCCATGAATGCGGCGTGTTACTGAGATGTGCCTGAAGCCTCTGTTGATTGAGCATTGAAGGCTTTTCTCCTTTGAACTTGTGGCTTTCTGATTCCAACTGAAGGCTTGTTCCACAGTAATAATATCCTTTACAGACTATTTTGTTGTTATAATATGCTAAATGTTTGATTTGGAGTCCACTATTAAAACTAGATGAGTCTCCTCTTGTATTGGGATGTGTTTTGATCATCTTCTTAGGGTCAAAGAACAGTAATGAAATGGTAAAGTGAACATTAATATACTAAGGTGTAGTAATTTGCAACTCAGGCAATCTAATTTATTAATTATATTTCTCTTTCAAATTCATATGCCTGAGGAAAATAAAAGTATGTATAGCAACCTGAATATTGCTTAAAATATATATTACATCAGGAAACTTACATCTGCAATACTACTCTATGTGCAATACAGATCCGGTCTGAGCGGTGACCGACTGGAATGTCAGTACTTTTAAATGCAACTTCTTTAAAAATTGTCAACCATGTTCTGTCACCAAACAGTAGACAAAACGGAGGATATTAGTCAAAACACTTTTGTTGAGTTCCATGTGCTTTTCTTGGGTATTCATTTTGATAATTTACCTGTCACTCTAGCATAACGGAGGGCTATTGAAAAGCAGAATAATATTTTCAAATGGCTTCTTCAGTTATGGTTTTGTAACTCACTTAAATTGTCTTAAATTGCAGGAAAATACGTATTGCATATTGTGTGAATAGTAGCTGAAAAAAGATTTAGGTACAGATCACATTCAAAATGAATGTTTTCCAGAGGAGAGAAGCTCATTGTGAAGGAACTTTTCCACAGCTATCTGTGGAATGACAAGGATGACAATACACAGCACTCCAGGAGCTTGTTGTGTCTCTCCAGACTTTCCATCACATTATTAAATCAATAACACCATTTTTCTTCATATGAAACGTAATGAATAACAAATGGTAGGTTAAAGAAAACATTCCGTTTTCTGTAGCCAGTTGGGTTCCTGTTTGCATAGTGTTCTGCTCATTATCTAATGATAATTGAGAACCATTTTGTTTAATGAATTGGAATACAATTAAATCAATAAAATGTTTATGGACATTGTTAAAAGAGTGCATTAAAAGAGTGCAGTACCTATCACCTATTGAAATGTAATTGGCAAGCTACAAGTTAAGTATGAAAGACTATAATAAAATGCACTGTCAATTATTTTTTGTCTGTGTAATTCCTAAATGTACCTTAGAATGTATAAAATCTGTCAGCAGGACATAGCAAAAAGAAAATCACATATTAATTTAGATAGTAAAGATAACATACATGAAATAGGATTAGGACATAGTCCAAAGAGGTTAAGTCAAACTCAGCCTCCATTGAAAATGCCTGATAAGGGCAAATTTTAACATTTGAAGGATTTTGAGTTTGAAGGATTAATATACTAAGGTGTAGTAACTGACCAATCAGATAGCCTCCTATGATGGAATAACTGGCTGGGTAGATAAGGGCAGATGTTGTCTACCTGGACTTCAGCAAGGCTTTTGATACTGTCTCCCATCACATCCTCATAGGTAAACCCAGGAAGCGTGGGTTAGATGAGTGGAGGGTGAGGTGGGTTGAGAACTGGCATGAATGGCAGAGCTCAGAGGGTTGTGATCAGCGGCGCAGAGTCTAGTTGGAGGCCTGTGGCTAGCGGTGTCCCCCAGGGGTCAGTCCTGGGGCCAGTCTTGTTCAATGTATTCATCAATGACCTGGATGAGGGGACAGCGTGCACCCTCAGCAAGTTTGCTGAGGATGCAAAGCTGGGAGGTGTGGCTGACACACCAGAAGGCTGTGCTGCCATTCCGAGGGACCTCAACAGATGGGAAAGATGGGCGGAGAGGAACCTCCTGAAGTTCAGCAAAGGCAAGTGCACGGTCCGGCACCTGTTTCTGGCAGCAATGACGCCCTGCAGCAGGCCAGGCTGGGGGCTGACCTGCTGGAGAGCAGCTCTGCAGAGAAGGACCTGGGAGTGCTGGCGGACGACAAGTGGGGCACGAGCCAGCACTGTGTCGCTGTGGCCACGAAGGCCAATGGTCTCCCGGGCTGCATTAGGCAGAGCATTGCCAGTAGGTGGAGGGAAGTGATCCTTCCCCTCTTCTCAGCCCTGGGGAGGCCTCACCTGGAGTACTGTGTCCAGTTCTGTGCTCCCCAGTACAAGAGAGACATGGTACTACTGGAGAGAGTCCAGCGGAGGGCTACAAAGATGGTGAGGGGACTGGAGCATCTCTCCTATGAAGAAAGGCGAGAGCTGGGTCTGTTTAGCCTGGAGAAGAGAAGATTGAGAAGTGATCTCATCAACGTGTACAAGTATCTGAAGGGGGAGTGTCAAGAGGATGAGGCCAATCTCTTCTCCGTGGTGCCCAGAAACAGGACAAGAGGCAACGGGCAGAAACTGAACCACAGGAAGTTCCATCTGAACCTGAGAAAAAACTTCTTCACTGTGAGGGTGACAGAGCACTGGCACAGGTTGCCCAGAGAGGTAGTGGAGTCTCCTTCGCTGGAGATATTCAGAACCCGTCTGGACGTGATCCTGGGCAATATGCTCTAGAGGACCCTGCTTGAGCAGGGAGGTTGGACTAGATGACCCCCAGAGGTCCCTTCCAACCTAAACCATTCTGTGATTCTGTGATTCTATGATTACATGGGATTACTAAAGGAGTTAGGTATTATAGCTTAGGGAGAGCTAAACTGGACCATAGCCATCCTTTTTGGCTTTACAACATGCTCCATAAGCTGTTTGAGGTTCTGCTCACTGGGCATCCCCTATGGGGCAAGCACAATCTGTGCTGTTCTTCACAGTCCCAGGCTCCAAGTGCCTTGGGCCCCAAATGTGCCCTGATTCCATCCCAGCTCCATGCTGGGAGGAGACATTCACTTATATGTTCAGCTTGTCTAAAAGACACTCCAACAAGAACAAGTGCATGAACAAGAAAGTAGATATGCTGCTCCAGTAGATTCTCCCCTGGGTATGACCAGGATATCAGTATTTCAGGAGACCGACAGAGCACCGTAGTGACAAGCTGGGGGCTCAGTCATTGTTGCCTTCCCCTCCTTCTTCATTTCTTCATTCATTGTTTGCATAAAATTATTTGGAGCTTGCATATCCCTTTCTAAATAGAAATTTTTCTTTTGAAATTCTGGCCCTTTAATTTCCGAATTTTAATTCTCAAATCCTTCATATTTCTGTTTACTTTCCCCCCTCACCTCAGATTTGAGAAGATGACTATTTCAAAGAGCAGGGAACAGAGCACTTCCCTCCCTGCCCCATGTTAGGGTCCCCAGTTTTAGGGCACATAAAGGAAACGGTTGCTGAGGAAGTAAAAGTTTTTCCACCAGATGCTGCTAAGGCTAAGCGATGAGATGGTCAGAGAAGAGTCTTTTTCATCCTTATGCCAAAAAGATCGGATTATCTTGTGTGGCTTTTGTTTACCTTTTCTTCTTTAGACTAGGGAAGTGAAAAGCTGTTACTTGTCTTCCTTTGACATGCACTAGAGCATGGAGAGTGCTGGTCAGTAGTACACAGGTAGCACCAACAGTGAAGGTAGCATCTCTTTTCCAGTAGAGTCAGAGTCAGAAACACAAAACCTGGCACCACCCCACTTGGCCATGGCTGTGAGCCAGTGGAGGGCAGCAGTACACACACCCACTGATCAGTCATTACACTATAAAGTATATTTTATTGATGCCTTAAAATGGATGGCTTGCTGTATTTATGATAACACTTATTACAGGACATAGAGTTCATCATGCTAGAACAAACCATTTAGTTCATCTTGTCTAGTAAGCTGTTGACAGTGGCAGTGAATAACTGATGTATCAGAACAAGCATAAAAATAAACAAGATGATGCACTCAGCCAATTGTGCAATGCCAAACCTCTGCAGGCGATTAGCTAACACCCTCAAGCGTGAAATCTGATTACCTTATTATCATCTTAGCTTTCCTAGGCATAAGAATAGCAGTGCTATTAGTTATACACTCCTTCTTAAAAGATAGCTATAGTGTTTGTCTCAATGAATTCCTGTGGCAAAGATTTTGAAAAACATATTATGCAAACTTTCTTCCTTTTGATCGGTCTTGTTAACTGCAATTTAACAGCAGAAACATTTGTTCATGTCAAAGATACAGTAGCTGATACTAAAATAGATACTCAGTTTAAAGAGATTTTTAGACTAAAAATTTTAGACTGAAAATCTTAATTAAAAGACATATAACAGGTCCAAACCATGACTTTAAAAAATATAGTCTGGGGTTCTTTTTCAAAACAGAAAGAATTTTTTCCTCGTGTCCTATGAGGAGAGAAATTCATGCTACTTTTTAAACAAATGCTTTTGTGGTCACATGGAGCTGAGAGCTGAGGATTTAAGATAATGATGAAACAGGATGAGACTTTCAAAATTCTGCAAGTTGATAACAGCAGGTTTATGACTACACAAAAGGGAACCCATCCTAAGCTACAATGCCCTTGACAAACTTAAATACATTTAGTAGTCCTAAGCAGGCTTGATCGATTAACTGCTGACAGCCCTACCGATATGACAAAAACCTAACAAGACTCATAATCTAAACAGCTATAGCCTCTCAACTTTGATTCTTTTCTTCCTCCCCTTCGGAGGCAAGCTGGGCCTAGAAGAACAATTTGTATAAAACTGAGACTTCTATGTAGTCAAACTTAAAAGTAATAATATTACTTTTGATGAAACCTCAGTACTAGGATTTTTAAGACAGATATGATTGTCTGCTTACTGGCCAATTTGTCAGAAAATGTGCACGACTCATCAGCTCCCTGTGAATCACCCCTGCTTGACTATGAGTTTGTCCTCACTCATGGTTAATTACACTTTTAACAGGTAGCTATATGCTATATCTTTTCCTTTAAATGCCAGTGAAATAGCACTTTACTGTAGATTTTACAGTAAATACATAAATCTATCATCATCTTCTGCTGTCAAGAAGCTAGGAAGTGTCAGATGTCAGCTTACATGTAATGTCATAAAAAGTCTATGCAGAAAAAGCAACAACAAGTTAAGCATCCAGTTATAGGAATCTTGGGGTTTGGTTTGGTTTGGTTTTGTTATGTTTTTAATTTTGGTTTTCTATAGGTGCAGAAAACAGCATTCATGAGAATGAAACAGGAAGGTCTATTGGAACTGCACAGGGAGCAAGAGAATCAGCGCAGGCTGAAATGAAATCTTCCCCTCTTTGTACCACTACTTCACAGAAAAGAGAGAAGCTGACAAAAACAGTGTTTGTAATATCCCAGAAATAATGCAGTCAGTCCCGGATGACAAGCTGAGGCACATTAAAGAAAAGCGGAAAACGAATGGTACACATCCTTGTTTTACCTCCTATACATCATTGCTTTCAGTAGCACAAACAGCAGAAAAAACAGATAGGGTCCTGTTTGGTTCCTGTTCCCAGGACTACATGTATTTTACATTAAACAGTCATGGATTAAACCCAAAAGCAGTACTAGGCTGCTCGAAAGACATTCCTATTCTTTCACCTGAGTGTACTAACCACTGGGACATAAAGTCATATGCTCCTTCTCGCACCACACCCTAATGAATATTGTGTTCTCTTCTGCATAATCAGCTATTTGGCCAGAGCAGAGTTTTCTCATAGTTCTTAGAGTATATATTACTGAGAAAACATAGTTTCATAAAGCCCACAGGGTAACTCCCTGCTGCTCTCTCATCTGTCATTACTTGCTTTATGCATGTCATCTGACTTGGTCTCCTTTTAACCTAACAGGGAATATTACATTCATTGCCGTGATAAAAAACCAACCATGCCAGCTTAAAATGTCAGTTTCTATAGAGGTTTTGCTACCTATATAAACAAAACTTTGTCCTTAAGTCATTTGTCACTCTCCCTTAAATTACAAAGTTAACTTCCGTAGCCTTTCCTTTCTGTAGTTTTGTTATTATTATTATTATTTTTTTTTTTTTTTGGTAGCCTTTCCCATGACATGGCTCCATATTCCACTAGGATCTTTCCTCTCAAATTCCAAGCTAGAGGCCGCTTGCTGGAAGGTTATTTCAGGGCCTTGCATTCACATGTAGGTCATAATTTTGCTAGTCTGGCCACTGCTGGTTTAATCTGGCCAGTCTAACAGGTCTAACAGGTAAAAAGCCCAGACTCCTGATATTTCCAGCAGAAGGCTCATTTCTCTGTGTCATTTTCTGCTCCACTTCAGAGCCTGCTGAATCACAGCCAGGGTGCTGTCTGGTTCCCCTTCACCGGAGACCTGCCTGTCTCAGGCTCAGGTTGCTATGGAGTTACTCGCTGCCTTTCAGTCTGGAGATGTCTGACTTCCTCGGCCACTGCTTCCTGAGGCATTTAATTCCCGTGCTGATGCCTTTGCTTTCAGCACAGTGACCCTGAGCCCCTGTGTCCTCGATCCTCAGCGCTGCTTCTTCCCAGCTTATGGAGCCCTTCCATTTCACTCGTTAGTGTAGTGGCTTTATTAAGCAGCACTCAGCTGCGTGAGGATGTCTAACAGATGCGACCAGGGGACTGGGGTTGAAAGAGATGTGCATTCCTTAGGAGGTGAGGTCCTGCATTTCTAAACAAGTGAGGACTCACACAGAAACAGAAAGTTGTTTAAAAAATACATATATATATTTAGTTTCATTTTAATGATTAGACTTCAGATGGGACAACCAGAAACATAGGAAGGACATAACATACAAAATAGAAATATAAGTGGGAACAAGGAGGGTAATTTGAGAAGAAAATTGGAAGCTTACTTTTTGAGCTCTGTAGCTTTGGTAATTGTCTTCAAGAATGTAAATGCATTTGATTTCTTCTAAGGGAAAGAGAATTCTTTTTAACAAGATTTACACCATGGAAAAAATCATTTCTTTTTTCTGTAAATAATGACTCTTCAATACTTCAATTTATGCCTTGCGTACCAGATAGTCTCATCTTTCCATTATATTTCATACTAGTGCTGAATGGTTTTCATTTGCTAGCTTGCTACTGTAAATGGAATTCATTAATCTGAGGCAAAAGTAATTATAACAAAGAACATAAAATATCAGATTATTAAGATGATATCTTTCTCTGTCGAGATGGGTTACTTCAATCCATTCATCATCTCATAGAAACACTAAGTTACTTTAGCAGAAATGTGTCCTGAATTTAAATCTGAGGACATATATAAGACTATGTCTTGCACTGAAGAAAAAGAAGCACTCAAAAATGTTATGTGCGGTATGTCTGATGTTTTAAAGCTTGATTGTTAAATCTTTTGAAATACATAAAATGTCTGGATATTTTACCTCTGTTACTATTCATTTTAAAATGTGACTCTCACATTGAATCAAACTTTATGAAAGTGAATTTCAGTCCTGTCCAAAGTGTCAAAATGAAGCATGAGTGATGTGAGGATATTTGTCAGGCTGTGGTAGCAACTGTTTTCAGTGCTGGCAAAAAATCAGTGTTTCAGCCTCTACGTTCCTGCGAATGGGAAGGGCTCTCCTCCGTGGTCCAAGAGGCCCCATGGACTGCCTTCAGGTATTCGTCACCCAATTCCCTTCAATTGCCTAAAAACCTGGTTGTGCAACCCATTTCACCTTTCCTTCCTCACCTTACCACCAATGAAGTGATCTTTCTAACATCGCTGCTTTTGTCTCTGACAGAGCACAAAAACAGAGCTCAGCGATGTCCCAAGCCAGCCTGTACTCATTCTCTGGGGCCTTCAAACTCGCTGTGCCCTGGGGGAGACGCATGGCCTACCCAGGGCAGGGCTCTCCGGGAAGCAGCTGGCACGGCTGCAGGGTAACCCTGCCAGTCCCAGGTACCCTATTTCCTTTGTTAGAGGCAAGCGTGTGCCTGCATGTGTGCGTGCATGTGTGTGTTCGTGTGTGCGCACCTGCGTGCAACCCTGCAAGTAACAATCATTTCCCTTGTTAAAAATTATTTTGATAAGTAGAGAGTCATGGCTAACATCACTGCCGACAAAATCACATAACGGCATAAGTTGTTGTAACCTTCTTTTTTCTCTGATTTATTTGGATCCTGCATAAATTGCACATATAGCCTTTGCGGAAGAATTATTTTATTGTATTTGATAAGATTTGATAAGATCTTCTCATTACAACAGCAAACTATATACTCATTTCACATATCCTCAAAAATCTAATGCAAATGATACACTCATAAACCATTTTTAAGTATAACTTCCTGTCAACCACAAAAGTTGGTTGTAGTTTGAGGAGCATCAGAAATATAAAAATATGGTGGGCAATGTGTAGTTCATTATTTCTGCATGTCTGTACACAGCTAAGCATATTTTAAAATTCAGAAGTATACCCTTGAAATGTTCACCCTGGAAATTATTGCTAACTCTGATAGTGTCAAGAGAATGGCTTCAGGAAAACTTGTTCTGCCGAAGGACCTTGCTCCTATTTCCAGAAGTGAGACCTTTTTTTTTTTTTTTTCCTACAACTGAAATGACTGCAGGAAAAGAGCGCTCTTCCCTGCCGTTCGGCTGGGACTGTTCTAACATCATAAACCACTTGGAATTAAATCATTTGTAGAAAAGTGTTTTTACATGGCTCTGGCAGAGAAAGGCATGATACAAAGATAGAAGTGCTGCACTTACATGAACATACTCAAAGCAATATATAATTCAGTGCTAGCAGAGATTCTCTTGTTTGCCATAGAATTTGCTATTCCATAGAATTTTCTATTGCCATAGAAAGTAATGTTGCCCTTCAAGCTATCAGGAATCTTCACCATCCAGAAAAAAATGAAAGAAAACAAAAAAACTTTAAAAACATGATCTTGTTTAGAAATCATGACACATTAAAAAACTGTAAAATACATAAGCATTATTTCCTTCAATTTGTTGTACTATGATGAGAAAAAAATTGTATTTAATATTGTAGCTGAAAATTGCATGAAGTATTGAAGAGAAAACCAAGTATCATTACTCTAACACTAAAATATCAAGAATTAGCTGTTATGTTATATTAAAGGATCCAAAATCAAGAGTTTTTTTCTTTTTTTTTAAGCTAAGTTCATCTGGCATTGCAAATTCTCAGAGACCTACTACAGAATTGAAGGATTGCCTCATTAGGAAAAAGAGAAAAAGAAAGAGAAAGAGAAAGAGAAAGAGAAAGAAAGAGAAAGAGAAAGAGAGAGAAAGAGAAAGAGAAAGAGAAAAAAGAAAACGACTTCCATATTTACATTTTTAAGAAGGATTCAGTTTGTGAACTGTCTTAATTTGAATTGTCTCTGTATTGAAACTAGAAGCAGAGTTCAGGTAAGTCTTTTTATCTGTAGGTAATCATCCATTAACTTCCATTTTCTACCCCGAATGTCAAGAATAGATGGAAAAGTATCAACAGCATCCACTGATAGTTCAGCCAGGCGAGAATCAGAGCACAGTCCCTTAGGAAGACCTGAGACTGTGACATTTTTGTCAGCCCAGAGCAGTTACTCAAACTGTTCTACAGGACAGACTGTTCTGAAAGTTCATAAAGTTTATGATTTAGAAATGACAGACCTGCTTGTTTTAAGTGAGTTCAGTGCTCGGCTGAATATCCCTGTGGGGCCACATCACTGCATAATTATGCTTTCTTCCTCATGGGTTAGTCTGCATTCTCTCGTGATGCATCACATGGCTTTATCAGATAAAACATTTAGCAGTGTCATAACCTGGTACAGGAAGGTCTGGAGCCATAGCAAACCCAAATAGCAATTTATACACAATACTGTGGCGTCATTGGTATATAGACTAAATACTGAACAGCTCAAATGAAAACTGTACTTGAGCTCAGTGATCTAAAATATTTTGAATGGATCCTAATTCATTAAACTAAAACAAATTATTTCCTCATTTTCAATTAGAAAAAAAAAATCTGCTACAGATTTTTGAATTTCCATAGAGGAAATTTCAATTTAGAAAAGCCTATTTACTATTCTTTACTTAAATGAAAAAATCTTGTCCAGTTTTTAGATGTCATAGCAATTAGTTATAGAAACAGAGTAGAATGGAAACTAAGTTATTTCTCAGTGATGCTAGATTTTTATTGAGACTATTGAAGAGAGGAGCAAACCTCTGTTCAGCCCTGTTGTCTGATTCTGTTCTTTACTGGATGTCAGTGGAATTGCACATGAAGGCAAACATCAACCTGAGGTTACTTTTGGGGACAGTACAGCACAGTGCACCAGAAACTGTGGCTTGATAAACATGCTGTGGATCCGCCACATCCCTGTCAAAGCAGAGACCTAGATCCTTTTGTTTATTTCCGTGTATGATTGCTCACTGTAATATATCTTGATAGGACTTTCAAAGGAAAATGTTTGTCCCATTTTTCTTAGCAAAAGGCTGGTCCTAACAAAAAACAATGCATAAGTTGACTAAAACTTGAACCCAAATTATATGGAAAATAAAGTTATATTGTGTTACTGAGATACAACTTTAAAATTGATAGTATGGTGTGTTTTCTTTTAGTCTTTCTATCACACATATGTCTTAGGAAAAAAAAGCTAAAAAAAAAGGAAAGGGTTTTTTGTTTGAGAGGTCTTCTATTGTTACTGTGATTATTTTGAGAGCAAGAGTTTATTATTTCCCTATTTCTTTAGTTGCACAGTCCAAGAAACTTAAATTTTCTACTTGAGGTATTTCTTCCCTATCATTTTTGAGTGCTACTTTGCCACATGACTTATTTGGTCTCATGCTTTCAAGAGTCTGATATTGTCACTGCCTTACATAGCATAGAAGTATTTCCACTTCCACAAACTGGAGAGGGAGCAAGAATCCACTTTGAGTGCTTTACATAAGAGACGGGCTTAAACATGTTCAAAAAGATCCTTTTCAAACCTGTAAAATTATGAAACTAACACCTTATTTTACCATACATCCCCCTAGCAAAAGGAGATTGAAAAGGAAACTGGAAACATAGATATTTGCATAATTATTTGGGCTGAAGTTTTAAGGCTATTGTAAACAGCGGAAAGATAGCCGCTAATTTTAAAACAGACCCTAAAAGCAGCATCCTTCAGACTATATAAAATCCCACTCAGGAATGCTTCCCACTCTCAGCTTTGAGTGCATACTCCAGCCTTGTCCAGATTGAACACCATCTCCCGCTTCACAATAACTAGATTTGCACTCAAATAAAATAGTGCTTTCACTCCAGAAGGGATGAGGCAATTTAAACAGATGCTGATCTGAATGGCTAGAGGACTTGACTCCCAGGGCAAGCATGCATTCAAAGATACAACCTCAAATTGCTAAGCACTCTGACTCCAGTCCATCAAAGCATTTTAACCTACTCGCCTTCCTAGATTGGTTCTAGAGTACTTGACTCTTCACAGAATAAAATTTACCATAGCTTCAACTCCAAAGCCCATAGGAGTTAATGATAGCGGATAATATCATAATTGTGAGGAACATAATATCAGGAGTTTAGTTTTGATTGAAAAATATTAACATCCCTATAAAAATGCATCACAGGAGATAAAAACCACCATGGCTGAACATTTAAGAAACACGACTAAACAATATGATAAAAGAGACAATCAGCTCTCTCTATTCTTCCATAAATATTCAAGAAGGCCATTATTTGTAAGCATCATTTGTTACAATTGCCACACCATTGACAAATAATTATTGTGCTCAAAGGAACAAGGAGCATTTGCAGTGAGATGCTGACAAACATCTTAATTGTAAATCTCTGAAGATTTGGTTCATATTAATATGGAAATTAAATTTCAAAAGCTAATGGTGGACTTTGCAGTTTGCTATCCTGCATCCTAAGCACTTGCAATTTGGCACAGCTCAAATGCTTAATCAGTATTCCAAAGGAGATTGTTCTTTATTTTAATTCAGAAAATAATGGTCTATTTGCTTAATATACGTATATTAGAAGCATCGCTGTTTCATTACAATACTGGAAATTGCATCTCTGGTAAAGCATCCCTAAAACCACTGTATCACACCTGGGATATGGTTCAGTGGGATGAATCATGCAGGGGTCATAGAAATTCCAGCAAAAATGTTGCCTATGGCTGTACTAAATATATGCATCTTCCGATTTTCTTCTGCTAATTCATACTAGATATGACTACTCTGAGGGACTGGGTTGCTCTGCAGTATGCTCCAGATCCTCTTAGGCAGGTCAGGTACTTGGCCAGACAACGCATAGCTGTGGTGGAAAATTCCTTCTCCCAGAACCAGGATGGGGCAATGGGGTACATCTGGTTCCAGTAACCAGGATGCACTCCCTGCTCACAGCTACAGACACAATTATTCATAAGATGGTAAAATTATGATTAAAGATTTCAAAATGGGGATGTTTTTATATAAATTACAGCTTTCACCAAACTTGTCAGTTGCCTGTGTATAGCTAGGAAATGGCATCTAGTCTTTTTTTGCACTCAGCATTTACTAAAAAATTATGGTACCTTTTTTTAGCACTTTAACGGGATTAACGGGAAGGATCTGGTACATATGGAGCTTGTGTGTTATTCAGAACGTTACCCTTACTGTGCAGGCAGTGTGTATTGTACTTCACAAGACTAGAGATACAGACCAATCTTGCAGACCTAGTGGTGCGATCAGTCTGCATGACTGCAGTAGCACACTGAAATGGAAATCAGTTTGACACTAAGATATCTTCATGTGAAAACACTATATCTCTGTAGGGAGCTCTGATCTTCTTTGATTGAAGAGGGAGCTAGATGAAAACACACATCTCAAGGGAGTACCAGGTCTTCCTAATGACCATCAGCATTATGTACCAAGGAATGAATCACCATCTCGGCCTCTTTCTGTGACTAAAGGGGCAGATAACATTTTCTTTCCGGTAAAAATATCCAAACTTTACAAAGGCGTATCCTTCACAAAAGAGTGAATTTTATTTAGAATGCAAAACTCTCAAGAGAAAATGTTCAGAAAAGAAGCACTGTCATTTGCATCTACAGCTTTTTGAGGAGATATTCTTGCTGTTAAGTGCGCCTGTCTGACTGAAGCTTTTAGCACTCTGTAGATTCTTAAGTATCTTTAGAGAAATTTCAAGCATATTCATTCAGACAGGTAGATAATCTACACTTCTTCAGGGCATGTTTCATATTCTATCTTAAGTCAGTCATTCATTCAAAAAAGATAGCATGTTATAATTCAGAAAATCCTGGTGGAAGTGTAGTTATAATTAGTAAGCCTGAGCTGCAGACTTACCAAAATAATAGTTTTGTGTTCACATAAGTCAATACAAGATTCTTTCCTTGGGAATCATTCTTTCTTGTTCTCTCTTTTTCTCAGAAGCAAAAATTTCCAAATAACTTGTCATCAGATATATCTAAAATATATAAACCTAGTAGATGGCATTGAATGAATTCTTTTCAGCCTTTTAAAGTAAAGGCAGCTGCAGCAAGCAGCTGCAATTTGTTTGAAGTTGTTCATCAAGATTGCATTAAAAGAAAATAGCACATACACAGGATATGTATGCATTATCTGTCTTTGAATGAATACTTTTGATAATGGGATATAAACATTTTTATACAGTTAGATGAGATTGCATAGAAAGGGCTACTGTTTCGCTGGGTAATGGGGTTTATATAAACATAGGCTAAGCTAGCTCTTCAGTTTGAGATTGTTCTTCAGAAGTTTATTCAAATTGTTTGAGTTAACATATTGTCAACAGAGATGGGCTGGTCTGCAGACAAATAGCAAAGGATTTTCCTACCTACTCGGATACGATATCTTTTAAGATTTAGAACTCCTCTGTAGTTCAAATAGGGGGATACTGTAACTGACAGGGGATAACTGACACCCAAGAGAGAGGGCTGGATGGCAAGGCTGCCTTTGTGCTTCCTATACAATCCTAATTTGTATGAATTCCATACAAATTCCATGAAGTTCCATCCCAATGAACAATGAGTCAAATAAAGGGAGCAGAAGTCCTACATGGATGAACAGGAGAGATGCCTGAGGACTGGAAGAAAGCAAATGTCCCTCCAGTCTTCAACAAGGGCAAGGAGGAGGACCCAGGGAACTACAGGCCAGCCTCACCTCGATCCCCGGGAAGGTGATGCAGCAGCTCATGCCGGATACCATTTCCAAGCGCATGAAGGACAAGAAGGTGATCAGGAGCAGGCAGCATGGATTGACCAAAGCGAAATCCTGCTTAACCAACTTGATTGCCTTCCCTGATGGCATGACTGGCTGGGTGGATGAGGACAGAGCAGCGGATGGGGTCTGCCTTGGCTTCAGCAAGGCTCTCAACACTATCTCCCGTACTATGCTCGTAGGCAAGCTGAGGAAGCGCGGGCTGGATGAACAGAAGAGTGAGGTGGGATGAGAACTGGCGTGAATGGCAGAGCTCAGAGGGTTGTGATCAGCGGCGCAGAGTCTAGTTGGAGGCCTGTAGCTAGCGGTGTCCCCCAGGGGTCAGTCCTGGGGCCAGTCTTGTTCAATGTATTCATCAATGACCTGGATGAGGGGACAGCGTGCACCCTCAGCAAGTTTGCTGAGGATGCAAAGCTGGGAGGTGTGGCTGACACACCAGAAGGCTGTGCTGCCATTCCGAGGGACCTCAACAGATGGGAAAGATGGGCGGAGAGGAACCTCCTGAAGTTCCGCAAAGGCAAGTGCACGGTCCGGCACCTGTTTCCGGCAGCAATGACGCCCTGCAGCAGGCCAGGCTGGGGGCTGACCTGCTGGAGAGCAGCTCTGCAGAGAAGGACCTGGGAGTGCTGGCGGACGACAAGTGGGGCACGAGCCAGCACTGTGTCGTTGTGGCCACGAAGGCCAATGGTATCTGGGGGTTTGCCAGCGGGTACAAGAAGGTGATCCTCTCCACCTGTACTCAGCCCCAGTATGGCCCGACTTGAATCACTGCCTTCAGTGCTGGGGTCCTCAGTACAAGAGAGACATGGAACTACTGGAGCATGCCCAGCAAAGGGCTACAAAAACATCCAGAGGTACTGAGGCACCTACCATATGGTGAGCAGCACAGAGATCTGGGAATGTTCAGTCTGGAAAGGAGAAGGCTCAGGGATGGGGAGGCTTATCAAAAATTATAAATTCCAAACCCCCCCAATACAAGACAGACATGCAGACTGGAGTGAGTCCAGTGAAGAGCCACTAAGATGATTAAAGGACTGGAGCATCTCTCACATGAGGAAAGGCTGAGAGAGCTGGGACTGCTCAGCCTGGACAAGAAAAGGCTCAGGGGATCAGGATCTGATCAATGTGTATAAATATCTGAAGGGAGGGTGTTGACAGGATAGGGTCAGACTCTTCTCAGTGGTGCCCACTGATAGGACAAGAGCCAATGAGCACAAACTGAGACACAGGAAACTCCTGAATCTAAGGAAAAAACTTTTTCACTGTAATGGTGACTGAGCACTGGAGCAGGCTTTCCAGAGATGTTGTGGAGTCTCCATCCTTACAGATATTTAAAAGTCATCTGAACAGGGTCCTCAACCTGCTCTAGGTGACCCTACTTGAGCTGGGGGGTTGGACTGCACAGTCTCCAGAGGTCCCTTCCAACCTCAACCTTTCTGTCATTCTATAATTCTGTGAACGCCTGAACATCTTTCCCAATCCACTGAATTCAGAAGAGGGACCTTCAAGGAACATATAGGGACTTCTGTACATTCCTTTGTGGCCAAGACAACACAAACATTACACAGAGAGATTTTGTGAAAATTTCTACTCCCAAAATGATTAAAAGCATGAATATCAAGGGAACACTAAATTTATTTCATAATGACATTGCGTCCATAACTGTAAATAACAGACATAAAGTACTTCCCTACATTGATCAGAAATGTGCTATCAACATCAGAAACACTAGGACTGACTAATTGAGATAACTATTAGGGCACCAGGGATTGAAGTGTGAGGAAAGACACTGCGACCATACTAACTGTTGACAGGTAGCTTCTTAAGCAGTTGATCGAGGACATTAATTTGATACAGGATGTCCTGTTCTTCCAGAACTTCTGCAGAAGCTATTTTGGATAGGAGATTCCTCAGAGCAAAACAGTTATCTAATGTGCTAATTATTAGCAGGTATTCCCAATAATGTGTTTTTTCACCTTGCAGAAAGAATTAACTAAAACTGTGACTTCTTGTTTTTACTCCAAATGCTAGGACTTTGTTGAAAATAGTTAAATATTCTAAAACTCCTAGAACATAGAAAATAGATCTATCTGTAAGGATCTAATCTTAATTATCATGACCTGATTAAAAGTAATAAAAGCACTAAAGTAATACCCTAGATAGTTGGGTCAAGATACAAGTATGACATTATCTGTGTCAGTGAAAGTAATAACGAAAAGGAAATGGGTGATGACCAGGATACTTTGTTGCCTATGATGTTGCATAACTTCATACATAGCCTAAAGAAACACCATTGCTGCTCCTCTCTGAAATCATCCTCTAGCTAAGCACAAGGCATGAAAGAACAGTATGCATGCCAAAAATGGATTATCTATACACAAGCATTCCAAAGAGAATCTCTTTTCCAGGAAACAAATTCCCAACTGGAATTCCTACAATACTTTTTGCAGCACTTACCAGGTTTACTTTGTACTCTCCTCTCTCTATTTCATTGAGGAGTCAGTACATTTAGCAAATTTTTTGGCATAAAATAAATTTTAAAATTATTTGCATGATTTTCATGTATTTTGTAGAAAAAGGGAAATTTTCCTTATCATGGCATGAGAATTCTGCCATTTCAAACAAGAGTTTAAACAAGGGGGTCAAAATTAAGCAGCTCTTTAAAAGCAGGATTAGATTTCATACATGACTTTTCTGCATTCTCGTCAGTAATGGAGAAACTTGTAACACGTAATCCTGAGGAACCTTAATTATATAAGTAGGTATTTTATATAAAAATATTTTTATTCTCCTAATGAAAAGCCTAATAAGAATATGGGTTATCTTACATCTCTAGAAGTCTTGCAAGTAATATAATTGCATGACATTATTAGATCTTCCTGTCTAGATTTCCCTGTAAACAAGGTGACCAAGGTGAGTATATCTGGATAAAAACCTAGTCTACATCATCACAACACAGTATAGTGTTTTGTAAAGCTAAGTCAATAACTTGAAAACAGAAATTTCAAAAATGAGTAACACCTGAGATGGTAAATTCTAATGAAGTTCTTCAAAGACATCTGTCAACAGACTTTTTTTTAAAATAGTCTCCTTGATTCAATCATTGCTTAGGAGCAGATATTATTTTCTTATCCTCCTATATAATTTATTTTTATATTATGATAAACTTTGCATATTTTTGTTTAAAAAGTAATTTAAAATTTTAAATATATTATTTGTTTAAATGTGCACCAATAAGGAATGCAAGTATGCTACTTGTTCTAAAAGGGAATTTTTAAAGATTGGATACTTCCAACATAATTACTCCTCTCCTCTTCCTCCCGTTTCTCCTCCAAATCTTCACTTTAGAAATCTCTTATAACCTCCTCCTACTGCCAATGTCTAGAGAAAAGGATATAACAGTTTTTCTTAAATGTCCTGTTCTCTGCTTTGAGCAACAACAAAGATGTTTCTGAATACACTCCTGTCTGCTTTGAATACAAGTCCCTTTTCTAAGATGTTCACAAGCCCTTTTTTGAGTTGCTGTCTGAAAATATTTTAAGGACATCTGGCCATATAGTTTCTGTGAGGGAGATGAGAATCTTCTCACACTTTAGATGATTCTTTTTAAAATTATCATATGCTTAACCCACCTGTGACTTCATTAAGTCATTAGCAACATCTGGTGGGGTTAGTTGACCAGTTGATAGACTGGCAAGGTCTTTATAATAACCCTCACTACACTATTCATTTTTTTCAAGCCTTTCATGCGAGGTTTGAATGTGTCCTTGGTCTTTTCAAATGTTAGGTTCCTGGAGTTTTGCAGGAATTTTGTTTTATTCGGTTATGTCAGACCTTTCACTTGTCTCAAGTGCTGCATTGCTTAGCAATTAAGTAGTATCTATTCACAAATTCTGTTTAAGACTAATTCTTACCTGCAGCATTTTTGTTTGCTGTCTCCTCTTGCCTGATATATTGGGATTCTCCAGTCTGAACCAAGAAGCTTCCATATTGAGTAACAGTTACATTCATCATCTGTGCATAGTTGCGTAGTATATAGCAGATGTACTTTGGATTATATATCAAAAAGGAAGGAACCAAGGTGGAGATGGAATTCAGACCCAGCATCCACACCCTTTCCCTCAGTTCTCACAAAACCAAGCAAAATGCCAAATTAATGCAAGAAATCCAAAATAGTGAAAGGTTTCCATTAGCATCCTCTCTTTGATAACCGAGGTACCCTTCAAATAAATGCACGCTTTGTGAAAATGAGTAATTATAAAGGACTTAATCAAAAAGCACTTAGCAGATGTTATCTCAAGAACTGCTGAAACGTTTAAGTGCCTCTTCCAAGTGGGCAACATCAGCAATGTAATTATCTTGTAGGCAAGGAGGAAATCCACTCCATGTTAATCTAAGAAGTGTTTTATACACAACTTTGTAGCTTCAGTACTTGCATTCTCTGGTGACTGGCTCATAACAGCTGAAAAAGGGTAGCTTTATTTTAGGGGAATGAATAATGGGCAAATAGGAGTTTCTTATAAAAGCTCACTGAAACAACACTGCAAACCAGCAATAGGATTATCTCATCAATCCAGACTGGGATTATTTTGATATAACAGCAGACAAACAGACATTCCAGATCAATCATTTTTGTTCTATGCATTACACTGACACTATTCTTTTCCTGTACTGGAAATGCAGAAGGTTCAGTCTTTTCTGAACATTGTAATAGGACAGAAAAAATATGCTTATATGGATTATTCTCTACTTACTTTTTGTAACACTAGTCACTGCCTTTTTGTGTGCTGATCCAGTGAAAGGAAACAGAAAAGAAATTTAATCTACATGAGGCAATATTCTTTCAGACTTGTCAATTTTGTTCCAAGGTGGAGTTCGGTACCGGAAAGATTGAATATTTATGACGGACTGAAAGGCACGTATCTGTCTTTTTGATAATTCGATGACATAAACAATGTTCCAGATGTTTTATTATTCAGAGAAGTTCTACTTTGCCTGTTCAAAACAAATTATTTTTCATTCTATGATATTTTTATTCATGTGATGGTAAACTCCTGGGTGAAGGATATGATAGGTTGCTTTACCTGGACTGAACACTTCCTTCTGTCCTCATGACAGTGTTGAAAGCAAGCATCTATCTGAAGCACTTATATTTATTGACTCTCGATTCAATTTTGAGAGTGAAGGAAGCCATGACTCATTCACACTTCATGCTTAAACATTATCTTTCAACTACAAAGTTGCTTTACTTCCAATTGCTAGGATATCTGTTACTTTTGATTTGGCTGCCTTCAGCTCTGTCTTTAGTACTTTAAGCAAGCTTACCCATCAACAAAGTTTCTAGATAAGCAATAAATTCCCTTTGTTCAACACGGGAATGTGTAGCATGTCTGTAAACCTCCTTCTACTTATGAGATATATTCTTCTTGGTTATTGTTTTCTGTTTACTGGCGTTCATGCGTCTTCTGAACAACACTTATCCTTCTCTGAGGTCAGTTATTTTTATTATTTTCAAATTAGCAAAGAGATTATTCCTGATGAACATAAACACTTCTTGACAAGTGGTGTTTTCTTTTTCAGAATATTCAGAATCTGGATAATCATATTGTCTTCTGCATTGTTATTTTGATTTCTTCTCTTCTGGTGCACAAATGATCTTCTTGATTGCAAAGAGCTTCTTTACCAACAATCTCTTTTCTGTGTAAGTTGAAGAACTCATCAGCCTTTCAGTTCATCATACAGATTTGCACCTTTCCACCTGCACAAAATGTATGTTACTTAATTGGAATCTCTTTCCTCTTCCTTTCATTCAGCTACTTGCTTTTCTTAGTCAAAATGTCTATCCCACCTCTTATGTTAATTCACTTGATGCCTCATTGGCTTTTTAGCGACATTTCTCTAGTCAGTACTGCTTCAGCCTTGCTCTTTTGACAGAAGAGCATTCAAAAGTTGCTTAATGCGAATACGCTCCACTGTCTCGGATGATATTGCATCTGTGTATTTCTCACTTGTTGAAGTTTTTAGTAGTGCCAAAACTGGAATATAACAGTGAGTTTTAGAAGTGGATGCCATGAATTTACTACCTAAAGTGACATTAAATTGATATATGAACCTCCTGAAGTTCTGTCAATTATTCATGTCTTTCATGCGTATTTGAAAGACATATGCAGGGTCTATCTTCACTGTCTAGTCCCATAGATGAGCAACTTATGCTTCAAACCTGCAATAAAATATTGCATTGATTATAACTCGCATTATGTAAATAAGAGTGATAGTCCAATATATCAAAAGTCAACTCCTGTGTTGTGATATAAAATTTCAGTTCACATAAAATAGAAACTCTGTTAAAAAATACAAATAATCCTTCCTGACTCAGAGTTTACCATCTCAAATGATACTTGTTACGACCTTCTCATTGCCTACAGCTCTGGGTAAGTTAGAGAGCTAGAAACGGTATAACTATAATGAAAGTGCATTAACATATCCAATTCAAAAGATCTTAAAAGAAGCAATAACCCGCCTCTTGAACAATTTCTGGGATGAGATTCTCAAATTCAATTTATTTCTTGTGGTCTAAGTAAATATAAAATAGCTGGAAAAATTGCTTATCTGAATCTGAGCAATTAAGTATGGTTTCATCTATGTACTGGAAAGAACACAGATTCAAGGAAGCTGTTTTTCACTTTTGCTTATAGCCTGTACAATAAAGATTTTGAGCACTGAAGAAACAAGATTTTTAACATTTGGCCGAATTATAATTTTCCTCTGAAATAACATTTCTAATTTACAGTGAATATACATTTTCCCATGTCCTAAAAGACAGGTTTCCACTTGCTAAGATTGCTACTTTATAAAGAGGTCTTTTTTTTTTTTTTTTTTTGCAGTAAAAATCATAGGAGGTATGAGAAATTTATATAGTATAAAGGAAAACAAACACTGAAAAGGACTCTACAGGCTACCAAGCCTGATAAGAGTGCAAATTGGTTGAACAAAAGTCTTAGGCCTATTAAGACTGTCTGCTGACCCATTAGGGGCAAACAGCATGCAGCCAAGCTTTTTCTAAAGGCTCCAAAACATCACTTTCATTTGCAACATTTGCTTCTGCTAGGACAATTGAAATAATTTTTTTTTGTCCAGAAAATGCTTACCCTCCTGTCTATTTCTTTAAACTTCTTGACTCTGAAAGCCACACTGGGTGAAGTGTTGTTGGTGAGGTATCTCAGCAGGCAGGCTCTGTGATGGTGTGCTCTTTCCCCGTGATGTGCTCTTCCCCGCCTCCAACCTGACCTCTCTGTAAACAGCACATAGCCAGGGGCTAGTTAAGCAAGCATGTGCCACCCAAATAGGGCTGGTATGCAAATATGACTATGCATCAACCATCTTACCCCATAAATAGGAGGCAGCCCAGAGCCTTTTGAGCTCTCCTGCATGGTGGTGGGCAGCATGGCAGAATCTGTCCTTGAGCAGGGACACCTCTCAAGGTTACTCCTCAAGGTCGAGAGATTCCTTATCTGTGACAGATCGTTGGCAAGTGACTAATAGCATGCTAAAACTTTGCAAACTTTGCTAAGTTACACCCTTGATTTGACAGTGCACATAATCCTTTAGACATAAACCATTGACCAAGTCTGGGACTCAGATTGCATCCAGCTGCACCTAGACTCCTCTGAGAAGTAGTTTGGAAAGCAAGAGGGTCCATTCTGAACCTCATCACTCAACGGGAGGATCTCCTTGATGCTTTCATCTGACCCTATCCTCCATGCAGTCAATAACCGAGTGAACCTTGCCATTGACCCTTTTTAAATCACTGTCTTACTTACGATTGAATTTTTGTTAAATCACTATCTTACCTCAATAAAACACATTGCTGCTTCTCTCTTAATGAGTGAAGTACATCATTCCCCGCCCATCTGTGACAGGCTCTCTCCAGACTGAGGGGCTACCTCTCCAGGCTTGCGAAGACAAGAGGGGGCAGAGCTGAGCTGGCATAACTGCATGGAAACCCTGGAAAAACTTAAGCTTTTGCTGCTGTAGGAGAATGAAGGATGGTCCTGTGGCAAGAGCTGCAAGGGTTATCAGGCCTCCCTGCAGACAGTAGCTGCTGCCCAAGCTATCTTGAGTGGCAAGAGCCACAGCAGTAGCAGTGTGCCTTTTTTCTAAGGTCTATGGCAGTAACATTTTCGCATCTCCTGTTTTGCAGTGGCTGGTAGCCAGTTTGCTCTAATCAGTCACCTCCTTTGCCTGTGCCTAAAGCTGGCACTGAGAAGAGTTTATAAGTTTGTATATACAAACCTGTAGCATTAGTCAAAAAAATACTATTCAGAAAAGTAATGGTAAAGTGGAAACCGGCAGCTTTTGCAGCAGTAAAATAGGGACATGTCACAGACAATTAGGATGTGAACCATATAAAGTAAGGCTATGTGCAGTGTGATGAGCTTAGTCATGCTATCAAGCCACTGAGATTAAATTAAGAAAGATCATGGGCAACTGTCAGTGATACATCAGGGCAATCAGATCAGCCATGAAGTATGCGGATTTTTGCGTATCTCAGGATGTGACAACAGAGAGCAATCCAGGAGTCAGTTATGTGGAAGATTGTGTACAGGTTGCGTCTAATTGAATACGGGGAATGAATTCCACATGGAGATGTTTAGGACCTTTCTCTGGACAGGCATACACTGTTCTATTTAGAACTGACATTGACCTAAAGCTCCTATTTAAGTGAAGGGAGGCTTAGATACTCTGGTTTTGTTGGTTGTTGTGGGTTTTTTTTTTGTTTTTTTTTTTTTTTTTTGGTGGCAGGGGAGAGGAGGGAAATCAGATCATACATTTCAGGTAATCCATTAAATATTATGTGTAATCCATATGATTACACATCCTTTTTCTTCCAAATAAAATCTGATGGCATATGGCCTTCCTGATCAGTGCTTTGCAAATCACTGTTATGTTTGATCATAAATGACACATGAGAGGAAAAGATGGCTTAATACTTTACACGTACTTTCATGTTGCATGTCTGGTTCCTCTCAAGAAAAGGAAAATGATAAACTCAGTTTATCATCTCCATGACAAAATTAAAAAGCTCATATAAAATTCTAAATCAAGCCAAACGGATTGTACTGGTAGGTGTTTATGTGAGGTGATGTACTCAAAGAAAACAGAAGCAACTGGCAGTGATACTGTACAAGGCTGCTGGTGTCATATTGGTCAAGAAAAGTGTTAATGCATCTGAAGAAAGATTAAAAAAAAATAAGAGGAATGAAACACCTATGGGAGAGCTGCATATAATTTGGATAAACCAAGCCTTTAGAAGTTAGTTCATATGAATGTGTACACTTTTACATATCATCAGCTTCATAAGTTAGGCTTTAGTGAACAGGCTCAGTTCACTACTAGTGGCTTGCATTTGGAAAATAAACTAATTCACATGTTTAATGTAAAAGTTTATGGTACACAAGTGAGATTTTCAACTTCTCACATGATATGTTTGGATCACTAATTGCTAATTGCAGTTTCCCTCACTGTTCTTTTTAGTGATATATTTGTACCAGCTACTGAAAGATTATATCGAGTACATCAATTGGTGCATAAATATTTATGAATACTTAAGTGGAATAATCAAGTGTAATAAACTCTCCAGAGATACTGCTAGTATCTGAAGAGAATTTTAAGAATCAAATAATGTGTACATATGTTCTGTGAAAAAGGTTAACATTTACCCGGCCAGAGTCCCTGTCTTATTAGCACAGTTAATTTGCTTTTGAGATTTCCAAACAAACTTTTCACTTCAAACTTTTTTTGGTGTGGGGAAGAGATCTCTGGGCCAGTGAGAATAATTTTAGACCTGATTTACTTCTTGAGAGATGGCAATGATAGCAAGCCTGTGCCTTTACATTTTATTGGCATTGCAGGCTTTCCCCTTCGGAAGTACAGAGCTCCTCTAATTTCTTACAGCCTGCACAGGCTTATTAACAACCTAGGGTGATAGCTAGCCTTTCTCAGTAAGAAAAAATAAGCAGTGCAGTAGGCAGGTACAAGGGACCTAATTTCACGTCATGAGGAAAGATACTTGCATTTCAAATGAAGAAGCCTTATATGATACAAGACGGGGAGAAATGTTAATCCCTTTACAAGGAAGCCAGACACTGCTGCTGGATACTTGTAGGAAAGCAAGAGGGGATTTGTCATTGCTGTTGCTGTTAATTGCGTGAAGTTGCCCTGTTTTTGGCTTGGACTGAAAATGAAGGACAGATTAAGAAACTTTACATCAGCCTGTATGATATTCACTGGCTATTAGGAAACATGATTAGCCTACAGGTGATGACTTCACCACATTATATATAAAATATAAAGAGCTGATTCTGCATCATGATGAGACCAATGGAAAACTTTATGGAAATATAAGTTTTTTGCATATTCTGGGTAAAGCAAAGAGCTGAAAGGGAGGTACAACCACTCCCATACACTCTCTCTCTCCCTGCTGTCATTCTTAATCTCTCTGATTGTTTAATTTAACCCCCCAGTCATTCTAAAATCTTACTTGTGACTTCTAGACTTGTCAACTTTTAGGCTAGTTAGATCAAACTGTAGCATCGCCACCTCAGTGGAAAGAGCATTACTGAGGAATCCTGCCTTTACTCTTTGGGATCACCTCACCGTTCCTAGACCACAGCTCTGCCGGGCCCCTAAAGGCCTGGAGTCCTTTGAAGGATGTATTCCATTTCTAGTCTGAATGGATTGATATATTAGAGTTTGAATCTAGCAGTAAGTACTGATAAAAATCCTGATCTAAATTCTGTAATAGACTACCTCCAGTCCCAGGCTTACTGGAATTTGCATGCCCTAAACAGACAAATCCCCCTGCCCCAAAGCCCCCCCAGGCTGAATTTAATATAGAACTAGTAACCCTTTTGACTTTTTCCTGTGTTACTCTATGACATTTATTTTACCGTGCTTCCAAGGTTTTTTGAGAGACTTGTACGTTATATTTTTGATGATACCTAGCGAAGCAATAGCCCAATATCCTGATCCTATCTGGGGCAGTTCTAGGCCACGATCTATCTGGCAGTGAACTCAGTGATAACAGAGACCATTACAAAAATCAAGGACCCAGAAGGGACATAAAGTAAAACCTAAACTAATCAGGATTGCTGGTATGTATGCATCAAATAACTGATTCATGTGCTTACATCCTATTAACTTCAATACGATGCCCAAGTGCTTTGCCAAGTTTGGTCCTGAAATGTTTGCATTTCAGTCCATGCAAAACAACTAGCACCATAAGGTGTTTCCACTGGTCTTACAGAAAATTGGAAAAATCCTGTCATTCCAAACGGGCCAGAACACTATGCCAAACAAATCATAAACTTTAGAAGATTTTCATGATGATCATACAATCCATTTTGCACCACATCCTCTCTCTGTAATTCATGCAAGCAAGGCTGGTGGAGGTAAGGCACACAGAGGAAACTATTTTTACTTGTCCTATCCCTATTCACTGGATCAGAGACTTCAGCATCGAGACCTTGTTCTTGCATATTTCATTAATGTTACACACACAGAGATAAATAAGAGAGCTCTGATGTTTCATTTTTATTTCAATTTCCGAAGGCATTTCATAAAGCTCTGTAATGTATGTTCACACAGTGATATAGACTCTCTTTAAATACCTTTCAATATTAGTAGTGACACGATAATCCTTTTTTCCATTAAAAAATGTTTTACTCAGTGATAAATAATCAGCTTCAAAGTCAATTACTTATTGCACTAAAGCTGTGACTCCATTTTGTGAAGAGCTGTATAACTTGGCATAGGCAGGTGCTTAGTTTAAAAATAGGTTCTCATAAATGTATAACTTCAATCTGTTAGCACACATTCCTAAATAATAGCAAATGTATATTTGTAACTCTTTTTTTGAACTCTTTTGAACTCTATTTCTTCATATAGGAGAAATGTCTTTTAAAGTGTTGCTTTAAAAGAGAAGAAAAGAACTACGTACTAACTAGGCTTTTAAGCCTTCATTTAATTTTCATTTTCTCTTGGGCCATAAAATAACTCATAAAATATGAGACATTTAGTATGACTAATTAATCCCCCATCTGATGTTTTTGCTAATATTATTACCATATTAATTAGCTAATTACACTAACATTGCCAATGGTAATAAAATGAAAGCAATACTGCAGCCATTCTTGTTGAGCTGTAGGCTGGCAAACCTCATTGCACTTAAAGTACTTCTGAAATAAACATATAGTTCTTGGGAGGAGAACAAGGTATGAGTTACATCCTATACTGAACATATTTGTTTGTTTATAACAGTAACAACAAAAAGTCTAAACCACAAGGCAATATGCTGCTTTTACTGGTACATGTAACCATGGATATTTATATTCCCTGTCCTAACTATGGAAATAACCCAGAAACTGAACAATAATCATTATTTATAGAACAAGGAGGAAAGGGATGATTCAAAAAATCAGGGTGTTGCAACTGACTATATGTGTATCTATCTCTCTGTCTATCTATACATGTATGTATGCATGTATATATAGAGATACATACAGATCAGTTAGGGAACTAAAGATTACTGTGATGGGATTGTTTAGAAGATCAACAGATCAGTCACTTCCTGCCAGTGGTTATAGTTACACATTATTTATCATCATCAGCATTATATATGCAACACTTATTAGTCTTTAGCATTTTATTCTGAATTGTCTGCTGGGCACAATACCATGGAGCTGGTGCTGTACAGGTAACACTGATGGTTCTTAGATGCAGTTTTTAGCTGCAGAGGTGCAAATTATCAGGCTGGAGAGCTCTTCCATGAGAGAAGTCAAAACTAAAGCACGCTTGTCTTATTTTTTCTCTAATTTTCTTCACTTATGCCTGATGTTTTTATGCTGTTGATCCTAATCTATCCTAATATTGCTTATGCATCCTACTGGTCAGGATGCTTACGTATCCTAATCTATCCCGGCACTGCTTACCCTATTTACTTCTGTCTTGCCAGTCACCCTTCTTGCATATCTGGAAGGAAGCATCCTACTTGCGGTCCCTGATGCATCTCTTTCCTCTGTCTGGCACCATTTTATTACTTGCAACTACATGCAGCTACACCCTTCTTTGATCCCTCTTTGGGTGCCCTTTCAGTGGTCATATTGCTCACATACTTAATAAAATGTTTATATGCATACTGCATTATACACAGTCTGGCTATGCCATGTTACAAAATACTCACCTACTGTTGCTAGTTAAACAATTTTAGTTTGCTTGCAATCAGGTTCAAGGCAAGCTAATATTAATTACAGCTTGATTAGAACACTTTTATAGGTGTCACAGTGCTCTACTTTAGTTACAAGGGTAAGGCTGCAGAGTGTCAGTTCTTGTTGGTTTTGACTGAAAAATGATTGCCTTGTGATTTTTCTGGTGGCTGTGGAAAGCCTATTTGGTTAGCTCACCTCAGTGATTAACTAAAAAGTGTTTATCTGTATTATCCATCTGAAATATAAAATAATTTTATTTCACTGCACTGTTGACAAACTAAACAGGAGAGAAGTAAAGTCTGAAAACATCATTTTCCTTTGACTAATGAACATCTCATAACATCTACTTTCTTCTCTTTCTTCCTCCACAAAGTTAGTATTAGACTCAGTTGTAGTTTCAGACTTTTAGAGATAGCAGAGAGCCTCTCTGATGAGTTGAGGCTTCCTGTCTGATGATTTAAACCGACTTCACGAAAACAGCCTGTTCTGCGTAATCTTGTAAATAGGAGATTGTGTCAGTGCGTCAGCTTCTCCTGGAAACATAGTACCAGTTAATGGTTCTATGCAGTCTCTACTCATCACGCTCTCCAGGCAGTTCCCTAGCTGCATTGGAACTGCCAGTACAAACAAGTGCTCATTGCAATGCAAAAGGATCATGCCTGTAGAAAAATACTTCCCAATTTCAGAGCTCTCCTCTGTAGCAGCCTGAATCTCAGCAGGACCCCTTGGAGTGGGTGATACCACATTATCAACGTAGAACACGTGCACTACATTAGTCATGCTACAATGGAGTTTAAACTACACTTGCTTATCTTAAGAAACAACTTCATAAATCCTGCCTTAAGCTTTCTCAGAACTTCTTGCTTCTAGCTTTTTCCCTGTAAGTCCACCTTTATTATCTTTTTTGCTCTAGTGCTTTCTCCCACTGACTGATAATCCTAGGACCTGATGTACTCCCTCCACAAGCACATGGCGAAACTTGCTCCAAGTGAAATGTTTCGCTTGGGTCTATGTTCCATTCTTGTGGACAGCCAAAAATGATCTTTGAACAAAAAATGTTATTCTCCATCATTACGTTCTTTAAAATACTCTGAGAAAGGAGTTCTTCTGTGCTAATGAACACATTGGTCTGAAAGAACCATGAAATAAAATGCCACAAGAACATGCAGCCTGTTCTCTGCCTTTTTTCTAGGATGACTTAGGTGAAAATATGGTGAATCTTGGCTACTGTTTTTGTGCAAAGCTATTTTATATTCTTGTGAGGTATCACAGTTAGATCTCACTCATTTACAGCATTTAGAATATTTTTTGAATACATCTAAAACTCAGCAAGTAATGGAAGTGAATTTGGTCTTTCATTATAAGCTATATAGACTATTTATTATAGGCTAATTAATGCTTTATTATCAGTGATTATGCTGGTTTGCATTTAAAAGATTGATACTAAAATACTTTGCTTTTGAAAGGTAGAAGCGCATTACAAAAGTGTGCTTATTAACTTTTTTTCTCTACTTTACAAATGGGAAAGCGATTATGCTGTCCTTATAGCATTTCCAGGGGAATTACCTTTTCACTCTTTGTTAGATGCTAACTCATTCAAAGCTAAAAATCTACGCGATAACTAGCAAAAGCCATTCTCAAATTCACCCCTCTTGAATACCAGCCCCATATTATATTTTGATCAATTAGAAGGATTTCTAAAATCTTATTAAAATGTTATTCAATCTGTTATATAACATTCTAGGTTGGGAAAAAGTTTTTCTTATTTACTTGTTATTGAATAATGTGTTTATGGTTGTCATGTGATATATATAGGTATATACCAAGTGCTGGCTGATTAAACTTCTTGAGTTCATGGAGAATAAAAAAATATCTTTAGTGGATTGAGGAAGAAAAGGAGTATTGTTAGTATTAAAGCTGTTTAGCTTAAAAAAAAATGAACATTTATCTTGAAGCTGTTTGCCAAGGAAGGACTATAACTTACTCCCATGCCATGTATGAAGTCATTCCCTCCCACTTGTGTGATATGGCAAAAGAGTATGAGAAAGTGTCACAGGGTTGGACTAAGGGGTCCATATAGCTCAGTATTCAGTCTCCAGCAGTTGCAAAAAGGATGTCATTATAGAAAGCGTGCAAGCTTGGCCACTTCCTGCAGATGCACTTCCTGCATCATCCTTCACCACCATCCTCCCCTGTTGGATCAGGCATGTTAGAGAATTATCCTAGTCCTAGTTCTTTTAGAATATGTTTATGGACCTGCTGACCATGAATTTGTCTAAATGCTTGCTGAACGTGCTCATGCTCTCTAGCTTCAAAACCTCCCATTGTGGCAAGGCCCAGAAGTTTACTACCTGTTATATAAGATATGTACTTTTATCCTTTTTAAACCAATCTCCTACTAGTCTCCTGTGCCCCTAGTTCTACTGCCCAGGGTTAGATTTTCAATCTACCCATCACCTCCTATCCCTCTCAGATGTCTCCTTTCCAAGCTGGAAAAACTCTTAAGATAAGCAAGACACCAGTCTTACTCTTTCAGTCTGTCTTTGTAAGGCAGCTGCTTCATCTCTATGATCATTTTAGTTGCCCTTCCCTATAACGTCTCAAACTCCTCTGCGTCCTTCTTGGACCAGAACTGTACACGCTACTGTAGATGTGGGCACAACAGGGTTTTATTCAGAAACAAAATAATACTTTTTGCTTTGTTCTGAATACCATTTCTGATTATGCCCAACATTTTCTTGGCTTTTTTGACTGCCACAGCACACTTGAGCTAATGATTTCAGAAAATTGTTAATAACAGCTCCAAGATCTCTTTCTTGAGTTGTAATTGCTAGTTTTGAGTTCAGCTTTACATAGACATGGATTACATTATTTTCCCTAGATGCATTACTTTTCATTAGCTACATTGAGGCTCACTTGCCACCTTTTAGTTGAGATACCATCTGATATCCCTCTGACAGACAAAATAGGTCAGATGCAGGTAGTTTTACCAAGAAAGTTACCCTCTGTAGTACTTTTTGATTTAATTTTAATAGGTTGTTGTCTAAATGATGCTGCATATATTTAAGTTATTCTTTTTTATTGCAGTAATCACTGATATGCAGACTTTTAAATCAGGAAGCCATACTTAATTAAGTATAAGCACAGGTCCTTTACATACTTTTCTTATAGATGTCGTGTACAAGGACACTTGGTTCTTCACAATATCAAAGCAGAAGCCTCACTGAACTTTATGCCAGTAATTCTTCTTTGTCTTAGGAAGAATTTGAGCTGGAGGAATGATAGTATTTTTATCACACATAAATGTCACACAGAAACAAGGCTCTGAATTCTTTTCCCTTCCTAATGGTCATAGAGAAACTCTTATTAAACTTATTATTATTTAAACACATAATAATGTTGAATGAAATCTAAGAATTGCCAATGCCGGTGAACTCTTCTTAAGTTTCAGTCTTTTTCACACTGAATACACACAGACTCGTCTGTATCTGTAATCCCCCTTTCAGTGGAGGTATTTAAACTTTATCTAGAAAAGCACTGGCAAATTCACCACGCATTATAAAAATCTACCAAATTGTTCTGTATGCTTCAGCATATAAAAGGCATTACAACAGAGACTGCCCGGTTCCACTGTCCTTGGGGATCATGCAGGATATCTCCTTGCCCTTTAAGAATCTGAGTAGTATCACTTCACCTACAGCACCAGCCTCTAGAATTGCCTGGATTGCTGCTTCATTTAGCAGGAATATAACAAGGAATAGACTATTAAGTTAATATAATCTTAGCTACTCAAGGCATCTTAGTCAAGGATTCACAGAACTCAAACCAAATGCCCACCCTCGACAGCGTGAGTGACCCCCCCCCCCCCCCAACCTCTCAGTACGGCCATTCTAGTCCAGACTTTGGATGAGAAGGATGAATAATTCTTTGTCTACTTAATCTCAGGACAGATAGGTTCTCAGATCCGGTAAAAAAATCACAGGTTGCAATTGCTATCAATATTAAATCTTTACTTGAGACTTCATTGTTATAATGCCATATTCTGCTTCTGTTAAACTGATGTAAATCCAGAGTATGACACACAGTAAGCTCCTGGGAAGCAGAATACGTCCCATACTTTCAATTACCTGATGCTTTATCTAGTATAGAAAACGCAACAAGCTTCAGTATTAAATGTGACCTTTTATTTTTTCTGACTTTATGAATGAAGATCTTCTGATTCAGTTACTCAAGCTACCTGTAAATTATTATATAACTGAAAAGTTATTTCTCAAACCTTTGAATTCACTGAGAATTATCTCATTAAAGCTTAAAAAACAACAGCATAGTATCTATGAGGATAGATCCAACCCTGGAAGATAAGCCCAGAGCTCCCAGCAACAACACAGAATTCACTTAATAGCTCTGGATAAAAGATCGTCTCTAAAAGGAGATAATAGGTCTGCTGTTGGTTTCAAAACAGTTCTTGGAGGCTGAGTGTCTTGAACTGTCACAAAATGTTGCATCCATCTTATCTATTAACAGCTAGGGAAGACCATTTCCAGAATGCAAAAGTTTAAGACTGCAGTTCACTTCTCAGGGTTACAGCTTCTAATGGAGTGGCTGTCACTGATAAGAAAATGATGGAGGAGCACAATGTTCTTGCAATCTCATTAGCTGGATGTATTGTATGATGTTAAAGTTACCAATCTGCTGCATACTAAGACATACCAACTGCAAAAGAGTGAAGGAGAAAGCAATTGAAAGTTATACATGAAACTTTAGTACTCTAGCTGTTGATTTGAAATAACAGTTTTCAATGTATTGCATTTTCAGAATTTCTTCTGTACCACTTAAAAGTTTACTTGATCCTCTTTTAGGATACAGTTCCATCAGTGTTACTACTAAATACTAAAAAAAATACAAAAACGAACAAATCCAAAGAACCTGTGACACAAATAAAAACAGAGTATTTCCTAGATGCGTTTTCTTGTAACAAAGATGCATTTTTTCATATGAAAAAGATTTTAACAGCATTGTCTTCTTTTGGAGAAAGAAACGTGAATATACTCAATAAGGAACACAGAGGGATTCACTCCTCATAGTTGCCTAGCTGCCTAATACAGTTATTGGAGCGTAAACATGATATTTTAAAATATTTACTCATGGGAAAATCTAACCAGAAAGACTGATCTTTAGTCATCTACACATCTGCAGTGTGGCCACTACCGATATTTTGCAATGGCCTGTCATAGGCGTTGTTAAATATCATGTAAATGCCCACCACACATCTCCAATCTAGTAACTAATTTTCCTATCAAGACAAAACACTTGTTACACGATAGAAATTTTCATTCATAAGTCTTTCCTTCTAACCAGGATGCAAGCTGGCAACTCTGCAACAGAAACACAGAATGCAAGACAAGAGATGCTGAAATATTCTCTTGATTATGCACCCTTCAAATCACTCATCATGAAGATGTGTGAAGTGGGATAAAACAGACATTTCAGGCCATGACAGATATTCATTGTCAGCTAAAAACTGTCCATGGCAGTCTTGTATCTGCACTAACCCTAAACGCACCCGCCCTCTTATATTTCCTGGCAGGCTAATGTGTGTTCTTAAGGCTTTTGCTCCTGCGGTCTTGTATTTAATGGAGGCAACACATTAAACTTCAGGATAAGTTAAATTTCCCAAAGATTCTGGAAGGATATGATTACGGCTGTTCCTTCCACTGAGAGATGGTACCATTTCCAGCACATATGGATGTTCAGCTGAAAATGTCCAGGTGCACTGGAGACCCTGCTCCACAGGATCCTGGCACTATCCCAGCAGCAGCACCTGGTACACTTTCACTCTCCGCCTGGTCCAGGAAGGACCCATGTCAACACGCTCAAATAAAGGGCAACTGCTCAGGTTAGAAGCAGGTAAGGTATTCAATGTTCTTTGCTGATAGTGAAGGTAAACTCTGAGTCACAATAACGGTTGAAACCTTTGTTATAACTACAGCGAAGAAAGACACACAGCAGAGAATGTAACCCTTGAGCAAGCAGGGGAATGTGTGCAATTAGCTCTCTCTTGGGCTGCCAGCACTGGCAACTGCTGTTTGGAAAGAAATTGGTTTAAAGGCTCACCCATACTCTCTGCAGACAATCCCTGTAAACCTTTTTAGCATATGGTGGCAAATTTGTTTTTAAAAGCACTGTAGTCCCTTCTCCCTGAGGCCAGCTCAAATACCTGCAAATACCAAATTTGGTTTTCCACCTCTATAAGCACCAGGTGTACCCGAGTATGCTCCCTTGCATGTCACTGAACCATAAAAATATATCTCTTTTCAAAATATAGATGGTTTTGATACAGAAACGAAAAAAAATGCAGCGCATAATGAAATCAAACATGGCAGTACACAAACAATGTATCAGAGAACATAAATATTTATTTCCTTTCCTAATAGGTAATGTTAGAGTTCCAGAAACCATGATTCAAGTTTCCCCTTGATTCTCACATGCAGAACTGTCTATACTCTGTGCCAATGCAAGGAGCAAGGAACCTTGCAAAGAATTTCAAAATTTAGCTTTCTGGATTAAAAGTCCTCTGCCTATTGGGATTTAGTTTGTGGTGATTATCTAACTCTCTTTTCTAGACAATACTTTGAAATATCTGGGCTGCTTCCATCAAAAAATAGATGATGAACTAAGAAATCACCATCCTACTCCAGTACAGCATTTCTACTGGCACTTCTAAGGTAGTATGAATTCATTCGAATAATTTGTGCGACCTGATGTCAGAATTACAAGAAGACTATAGGCCTTCAAAATATTATTTGTGACTGTTTGGGGTATATATATATGTGTTTTTTCTTTTTCTTTTTCCTAAGTAGGTTTACTTTTCTCTGCAGAAATGGAATAAAATTAGACATCTTTTTATACATATAAATATCACAAAATTCTTACCATTTTCATGACAGTTCTTCATTTATCTTTGCTCTCTTGACTGTTCTAGAACTAGAGAAAACCCAGTTCCTCCACGGACACAGAAAAGAAATAGGGAAGATTTAGGAGCCTCCCCACACCTGTATCACATCCTTCTTCTCCCTGCAAACTGGGTGTCACATACAGCATACTGGACATTTGTGGCAATGTGCAGGTTTGTTTCATGTGACAGACTTGCTTCGCCTAAACATCAGGGAGCTGGAGGAAGGATTTTTCCAGCACAAACTTGTAGCTAGAGGATTTTTGAGCCCTAAATACACAATAGAAATAAAGAAGTAGAGAAACTGAAGCCAATGCTTCTAAAACTTATATTTTGCTTTTTATTAGTTAGCTGAATTTAGAATTCAGTGCTTAATTTAAGCAAAACTTCAATTAGGGAAGGACTAGTTTCACTTTCCAAATGAAAATGCCATGAGTTTGAATAAGGTTTTAAACTAAACAGAAGGAATATTATTGTGCCTTTTGGAGGAAATGCTAATATGTAAATGTTCTTTACTCTGGATGATTTGTTTTATTCCCAGCCTCAGTTCTTCCTTCAAATATTATGAAAATTTCCCCAATTTCCTAGAATTCCCCTTCTTTTGAACTTGCCTTCCAGTTGCTTTTGTCCTCTGTTGACTGAATTTGGTTTTGCAAGGATGCATTCACTGTCCTTTCTTTGGCAGTGAGGTATGAGTCCTTAAAGTCTTGAGTGGCGTGAATTCATTAGTCTGAAATGTAAGGAGAATATCAGAAAATCTTATGAATACTTATTGTTCTACCCTGCACTTTCAATGCAAGTATTTCAGTAACTTTTTGAATATGGAAAATGCTGACAAGTTTTATTTTAAATAAAGACTCCACATTTGTGTGGGGGTCTTTTTGTAGATTGAGGAGGTAGGGGGCGGTTTGTTTGTTTAAGGAGCTTTAAAACTCCTATGGGAATAAGATGAACTGCCTGTATTGAATGTTAATTGAAACTGGTCACTGCATTTTGTTAAGTGAAAATTCCAGATCAAATGTCTGACGAAACATTTCAATCTTACAGTCACATCTCTGGATGTCAGGAAGTGTTTTGAAAGGAAACCCCTTGGTTAGTGATAGATGATGATTTACAAGAGTTCCGTATCAATGATAAAACTTTCCATGGGATGACTTAAGCTCTTTTTGTCTCTAGCTTTTGATGTATTTACTCTCACCAGTTTTTATTATGGTTTTGCTTGCTGCTTTCTTGGTTTTTTTTTCTTTTGTTTTTGATCATGAAAAATCAGTTAATTCAAAAAAAGAGAATGGATGTTTTCGAAAATGCAACAAACCCCACTGTGTCATATGTCATTAAACAGTGGATGTCCTTCAGTGAGAGAGACGTATAGAAGAGTAGTTATATGTAAATTGTCCTCTTAAGTATTTTTGTTTTTATTTTTGCTTTCTGGATTGGTTGCACACTTGAAAATATCCCTCCAGGCATGTCACTAAAGGAGGGAACTCAAACCATACTCCGAGATGGTTTTGCTCTAAATACAGCTGCATTTCTAATTTGCCATTTAGCTCATATCTTTTTCTACAATGCTATTAGTCATTTATGCCAGTGCACTTGCTCTCAGTTCAAGCCTTACACAAACTTACAGATTTTTAACTAGCAATTTTGGAAACTCTCCTAATTTTGGGTGGTCATTTTTACACAATCTAACATATGAAACCCCAGGTCCTAGAGGCAGGTAACCCTGTAAAAAAATCTTAGCTTTTAAAACAGAAAAGTAGCTACCACAAATTCAAATAAATCCTTGACATTATGAGCTATGTGTCCTACCTCTACTCAAAGATCCAAGAAACAGAAGCTGTAAGTATTTATATTTAAACAGAAAAAACATATGATTGCTAGCCACTGCAGTGATTTCAAAATGCTTTTGCTGAATAATACATTAGATTTAATTTTGCCTGGTGATGTTTTAACTAAAGGAATTATAGCTGCATCCTTGCACGCTTTATTCCCTCTGTCTTAATAGTCCTTCTCTTGACAAAGAGGGGAATAAAAGCACCTATTAGCAATTTTAGAAAGTGTGGAAGAGCTCAGCGTATAATAAAAGCAGGACCTGTATATAAAAATTCTACTTCTTTATCGCTTTTGCCTCGTTGCTAAGGTAGGGCCTTGCCAGCTATCCAAAGTGCCCAGCATGTTCTGGCACCTGAATTTCCAGCGTGGGAGGTATTTTATATGCTGCATGAAGCACTGCGCTGTCACAAGCTCTTGCCGGCTGATGTGACTCCACGCGGCCAGGAGCCATGTGGGTCGACTCCTGGCAGGCACCTGCGGTGAGCTGAACCTCTGCCTCGTCCCTCAGCTCACCCTTCACTTGAAAGGAAAGTGGAACTATCCCAACTTTCAACTGTCCATCAAGTCACACTGAACTGATTGATGAGGATTACTTCAAAGAAATATCACCCAAGCAGTCTTTTTTAGCTTTACAGTCTCCTCTCTGTGGACTTTCTGCACAATTTTCAGGAGTAAAGAAACCTACATCATACACTCATCTGAGGGACAAACACAATTTTAACCTGCTGTCTAAGCATATTATGTTTTTGCTAGCAGGGCTGAGAAAAAAAAAAAAATCCACTTTTAACCTACTGCTAATTATCCCTAGGCTAATACCAGTAAGAGCAGCTTCATGTAACATGATTATTAAATGTTGATTTTTAATTAAGAGGTATTTGCACTATAAAAGGAGCTTTCATCTGTGTAGAAAGGATGTTTAAAATATTTTAATCTCTATTATTTGCACTGTTCTATTTTTTAATTACTGTCTTTTCTTTTAAAGTGAATTTTTGTAGTGCATAAAAAACAAGAGATATTCTCTTATAGCACCTTTTTAATAGTTATTGTTATAAAAGCTGGGTACTCTGACCCTAATTAATGTAGTAAATTATTTCACATGGTACAAAGGTACCAGCTAAAATTTTCCTACCAGTCACAATCAAAAGCCTGTTTGTTTAGCAATAGGTAGTATAATAAAAATGAGAGTGAAAAAGAGAGAGAGTATATTTTTGTAACAGTCTCTCTGCCTATACCACAAAGAAGTCTATATTTCAAAGCAGAGCATGAAGGAAAAGCCTCTCAACTCCCAGTGATGCTAATGGAAGTTCTCCGACTAAATCCCTGAACATCCCTTTGAAAACATACCCCTAATGTAGATAAAAGTCTAGTTTTCTTCTTTCTTTCAGCAAAGAGGAAGTCTAGTAGGATTTATTTTGCCCCTCCTCTCATTCTGATATACTATCTTAGGTGGGCTCTGTGAAAACTCTGCTCAGAGATATATTTACTCTCTTCCTACAAAAACAATTCCCCTTAGTTCAGAAATAAAAGCAGGCTTTATCAGCTTTCTTCTTTCTTTTATGCTGGTAAGCTCCTGCCTTTCTTTCTTTTCTTCTTCTCTTGAAGAGGATATTGACAAAGGAGAGAGGTGAAGCAGCGATATAAACGGCTGTCACGTCTAGGGGAAGGCTAGCCACCTCGTTCGGCCCTTGGCAGATCCAAAACCGAGCTCCCTGGGGCAAAAAGCTTCCTGTCTTTATTATTCACATGGGAAAAAACTCTTCCATAGGCTGCGGAAATGAGGCAGATCTGAGCAGGCTGCTCTTCCTAACCTGCTGGGGTGATGCACAGGCTCAAACTCCTGCTCACCAGGAAGACCCACTGGGACTGGACTCTGCGGAAATGCTGGGTCAGAAGGCAAACTCATACCCAAAAAGGAAGGTTTAGTTTTACTTTAAGTTTTTTTTGTTTTTTTTTTTTTCGCTTTTTCCATAGTACACCTGGACTTGTTTCTCATTTGAAAATAAGATTGCATCATAATGAGAACTTTTTTTTTTTCCTGGAATGACTCAATTTTTATTACATTTCCTATGCAAGAAATTAAAAAAAAATCACTTCCGTGTTCTTTTGAAGTACTCTAGTGAGATGATATAATTTCATTTCTGCTATCAATTTCACCTGTGTTAAATATGTAAAAGAATTTCTTTTGCTATTTTTGTTTTCTATTTCATAAAATATACAATTTGGAATGGAACTAAACATCAAGATGGCACATTTTCCCTAGAAAGGCAATTTTACTGTTTTGGTCAGTTCTATTTTGCGTGCCGGGTTTTTACTATCTCTGCCAAATGAATAAAGTCCTGGAATTTATAGAATAATTGATTGTTTCAACTAAGAAATCAAAAAGAATGTGTAACGATTACACACACGAGGAACTAAAAGAAAACACAAACAAAACGTTATTTTCTTTGAAATAGAAACAGAAAGACGTGTTTCTCATCAACAGAAAGATGTATTTTTCATGCCATGGATCTTTAACAAAGATACATTTTCATAAGATAAGGTTTGACTCGTTCTGTTTATATGTCACAGTTAACTGGGGCAGACTGAAATATTGCATGGGAGCTGCGGTTTTGTTTATATTCAGAGCTGCCGCTCATTAGAACGAATACAGTAACTATGCTTTCCATTTGAGCTGCAATTTGCCATACAACAGAGCCTATATGCATATGCCAAATGAAGATTAAATGTATACAAATACATACATACATACATACATACATACATACATACATACATACATACATACATACATATATATATATATATATATATATATATATATATGAGATATTATACCTCATTCCTTCTTAATGCCAACACTATATGGAGAAGTGGAAATCTTGACATGCAAGAAGCTGAAGCTATGTGTATTTGCATACTGTGGAAAACTTTGAAAAAGTGGAAAAATTGATCCAGCCTGCATACTTCTAGGATTACAGCTGACGAGTAAGGAGGATTTCTGTGAAAAGTGGAGACTGTTCAAAGTATTTTTAAATTTTCAAGCATTAAAATAAATACCTTTCAAATTAAAATTCTGCAATTCCTTCAATGCCTTGAAAGTACTTGTTTTATTTTTCTTGTTTGTAGGCATACATTTGCAAAGAGATGCTTAGACTTTTACATAAACATAGACTATAATTAATCAATAATTTTCTTTTGGGTAACTATTTTTATGATAGGTTGGAGCTAACTGAGTACAAGAGGCAGCATTTATGCTGGAGGCTTTCTGATTTCTGCTTACATTTTAAAGAAAAAAGCCTGTGCCTTCCATAGTTCACGACTATAATAGGAATGCCTATTAGTTCAAATGCTGGCTGGTTGCGTTTTTATTCATTTGCCATTCAACAAAAGGAACAGAGATCAAATGTTTAAAGTGCACGTTTGCATTTGGTTTTTCTAGTGATACGATACTTGTCCTTCAAACTTAGATTCAGATCATCACCTGGATATTTCAATCTGCTAAAATTTAACTTTTTTTTTTAAATTATGGCAATTGCGCTTCATGTAAAAATATTCACTGCATAGTTTAAGAGGAAGCAATTTTCCAGTATAAGCCTTGTACTGTTTTTTTTTTTTTTTTTTCAGTTTTAAAGAAAGTGAGTTCCTTGATCATTTGCAGCAGATACTAAAATATCTTTAAAGGCTGTAAAGACAGTCAGATTATTTGTCACAAATGTTTCAAGAGTATTCTTACATTATTTAAAGGACATTAAATCAGGATATTAATATTAATTATTAAAGCAAGGATACCCAAGATCCAAGACTATTTCCGAGCTCAGATTCCAGCTGTTGCACAGCCCCATAACAAGCCGAAACCTCACAGTCCCTTCTTCCCTACTCCTCCTCTTCTCCACCTCCCTACCTGTTTAACTGCCTACAGCCAGACCATCGAACTTTCCTTAGCTCTGCCCAGATGAGGCTATCAAAGGTTCAGCTATAAAGTATCAAAGGTTTACAGAGAGCTAAACTGCATTAACATTCATGGCACGTGCTGACTTAAAAATATTTGTTTCTGCCTCCGCTCCCCATTCATTTTTATTTTTAAAGGCATTATGAAAACCACATATCCTAGTGGACCTTAAGTGTTTGCTCAGGATAGGTATAGATGGTGGATTAAAAGCCTTCTCAGTGGTAGCTGAAGTCATGGCAAACTGGAACTCATGTGAGTCGCTAGAAATGCCAAACTCATCACAAAGCCTCACTGCAGATGTACCTGTTATTAACCTAGTAGTTATTCTGAATCATAAACTAGGGAGCAGGACACCACAGAGTTATACAGCATTTTCTAATTGTCGGAAGGAAACAGTAAGTCACTGGCAAGTTTCTGAAACTCTCATACTCCAGCTCAGGCCAATTCCACGGTTCAGAGTTCCTAAAAGTTATACGTTGTACCTCAGGCTAACCTGCAAAATAACACTGCAGCTCATAAACTTGTGAGGGAAATCCTGGCCGCACTGGTGAAAAAATACTGACTTCAAGTACTTTATCCTGAAAGTTAGCTTTTGAATAATTATCTGCAAAGAGAAATGCATTCTGCAAGCCTGTTTTTCCCTCTTGCTCTCAGGTAAACAATGACGTATCAGACTGTTTTACTGAAGCAGATAGATTGATTTTTATGGCTTGTATCTCTAAGTGGGCTGGATACGATCTTTGTGGAAATATGCTCACTTTTCATTTATGGAAATCTGATCTCTATTCTTTTGATTGGCTTTGCTTGATCGGAAATAAATCATCTTCACTGACACTCAACATACTGCCTAGGTATGGCAAACAAAAATCTAGGTTTCAATTCATTGAAATGCCTACTATTTTTTTCTTGGATTTCCTGTGATACATATTATGAACTTTTCCACTGCAGCACTTCTAACAACAGAAACTGTGACAGTCTGGTTTTCCTATCTTCAAAGCTACAAAAGGTCATCTAAGACAATAATGTGCTCAGCGCCTAATAACAGAGCGTTTTGTTTTCCTAGCCCTTCTTGAAACTTCAGGTCAATGAGGGACAGGATAAGGTGACGAACCATGGCTTTCCCATACACATCTGAACACTGCTAGAACCCTGCTGCAGTTATTAATAATGACAAACTGTAACACCTGCAATCTTATCAGGTGACAGAAATACCACACATGCACGCGCACGCGTGCGCGCACACACACACACACACACACAACATAGATTGTCACCATCCCTGCAAATAAATGTGAAATGAGAAACCATACAACTCTTCTCTGTTCACATCATTACAGGAATAGTTGCAATTTTCCCCGACTCCAGTTGCCAGGCATGCACTGCTTTATTATACTGCTACTCAATTCTTTCTGTTAATATAAAAGAGAAGTTCAAGGTGAAAATGAAAAATACAATTTTTATGTAAGTTAAAGATGGAGCATTTGAATCTAGATTGTTGATGCTACCTCAGGAAATGGACTGGCTTATCCCTTGAAACGGAAATCAATAAATCTCAGTTCATTTATACCTTGAATACCTCTCATTTATTTTGTCATCTTCACTTGAGGAGCCTGGCTTTTCTTTGTTACCCAGAATTTTCCTGTTGCTTTCCCCTCTTTTTAATATTTTGTTTGGATATGTAATGCAAATACATTTTGACATATTTAGAATGCTTTCACAAGCAACTAGGAAAAAAAAAAACCTTTTGAAGGATGGATAGCTACGAATTGGTAGTGCAGCAATGTTCAAAGAGGATAGAATAAAGTCTCTCCCCCAGTCTTTCTTTTTACTTTTATAAAATATAATTTGATTTCCCCAGAATAAATAAATAATACCTATTTTCCTAACTTTCTGCTTTATAAGTAACCTCCTTTGCAATTTCATGTAGATACAAATTTCTAAATTATCTGGCTTATTTGGATAATAGGAGTCAATTAAATTTCTACTACAGGGGTTCTTCTCTGCATGCAACTTTATTCCCCATGGACTTTTAATTTAATTAAAAAAAAAATCCTTTTAAATAAATACAACAGACCTATCTAAATCCAAGAGAGCCTCAGTACAAAATACTGCCACTCAGCTCCCTGGTAGCCTTATAAATCCTTTCACGTCTTAAAATGACAGTGATTTTCATTAGTACTTCAAATCTTTGAAAGACATTTCTCTTAAAACTGTTCTATCTCATAGATGTATGCATCTGGGCTTTCACACTAGGTACAAATGGTAACAGTAAAGAAACACACTATTTCAAAAAGTGCAAATGAGCAGAATCATTATGAAAGAGAATTTAATGCATATCCTCTGTTTTACTTAAGTGATAGTCTGGTTCCTTGCATGGTCGATCCCACAATTTTGTCCTATGCCCTTGAGCAACTCTTTGAAATTCCAAGCTAGGTTATTTACATAGACCATAGATACAATGTTGTCATTACCTAAAACAATAAAGCTATAAAGGTGAAAGGACCTTCCCCCACTTCCCAACAACACTATTAAGAAATAGATTTTAGAAATATATCTGCTTATATATATAAAAAAGTATTGAGTTACAGTGAATGTGAGTCTGAGTAATAGTAATGACAGTACCTCTCTTCCCTCGCCTGTGTCATTTCCACTGCTTATATTTAACCAATCTTTATAATGAACATTTGACTAAGTCATTGTTCAAGTTTACCAGAATTTTATTTGCTGAAACAAAAACAGAAACAAACAAACAAACAGAAGCTGGAACAGTTATTTTGTAACTTATGTGAGGAATACACAGAGGAGAATCTAATGATTTTTTGCATCACTGAATAGCACATTTTTTCCAGTGCTCATCACATAAAAATAGAAAGCATCAGATACTCTACACATGTATCGCTTTCAATTTATATTGCTTTTGCTATAATCTTGCCATGTTCTTCTTCCTGATTTGCCTCTATGTAGAAGCTCCTATCGTTTGCTTGTTATGGTGGCTGCTCACAAGGGACTCCATGTAATCTGCTTCTTTCTCTTTCTCTATAGCTGTGTTTTTTCCAAAGCTACTGAAAGAAGTACTCAATGAGATTTTTGCTGATAATGTTGCTTGGAGTCTGAAAGGAAACCCACTGGTTACACTAGTGCCAGTGAAGTAAGAAGTCTATATGATCTCCTCTATGTTCTTACCCTGGATGCATCAACACATGGGTATCTGCTTTGCTTTCCCCAAAATATAATTGGCTTCTATAAATGGGAGAAAATCCCTTACAATGACAATTATTGGGGTAGAAACCCTAAGCAAGTTCTTTTCGTCTCCTCTCCCCCTTCATGTGAAGTCTCATAAGGTTAGCAGTGTTGTATTTCTTGGCTGCATTTCATAATCTAGTTTTTCTTGAGATATGCACTAAATTTTTTATTGCCTCTTTGCATACCGTGACTTTTGAGTGGTTATGATATTGATTATTCAATTTTTTGTTAGTACCACTAGCAGCAGAGAAAATCTCAAGCTGAATTCAAATATTTTCAACTAACTCATTTTTCTACCCAAAGAGACTGGAACTTCTTCTCATTGACATCTCAGGCCTTGATATAACAAAGTATTTAAAGTGGAATGTTAAACACCAGGAATAGTCCCCTTGACTTGTAATCTGTCGAATCTAACAAAAGCAGCACCTCTCTGGTCAAATAATGTTTTTCTTCAGCATCTCAGAACAAGCTTTACCCATCTTCTTTTTGAAATAATTTATGCTATTCCTGTGCATCCCTATGGCTGTGGTGACTTCAATAGCATTTCCCCTTCCCATCACAGAATTGCTACAATATATTTCTTTGATGTTATCTGACATATTTGCCAATTCCATAGTAATTTTAAGGGGCTATTTTCATTATTTTGCTTAATAAATTCTATTTTTCTGCTGTATGAGTATATTAAGCACTTTACTGAAGTTCAGTAGAAAGTCTTCAATTAATAATGCTAACCTTTCTGAACCACAATAACTCTTTAGTGACCCCAAAGCATATATTATTTAAAAATGGCTCTCTTATGCATACTGCAGTAAACTCTTCAGTCACACGTTTGAAGCACTTCATAAAAGAAATAGTTTCTTTTCAGTCTCTATGGCTGCATTTATTCTGATTGACTGCACACACTATGCTATACTCTCAGATCAGGCATGTCATTTCTCTTAGTCTGACTGCCTTGCAAAATGCCTGGTTCTTGCCCCAGCATGTGTGTTGGGCATAGCTAATGTGCATACCCAGGGCAGGTAGGGGAAAGCTATTCTTGATGTCCTAATGTGGATATGGCTAGATTGCTGTACTGATAAGAATAGCACATAGCATGTGTGTGTGGGGGGGGAATTCCATGTGCAGTAAAAAGCCTCCTTCATGGAGGTGATTTTTTATTTTGAACTTTTTTATTCAGTTTTACAGTGCATATACGTAATACTTGGTAAAATTTATTCTGTTTTCATAAATAAGCATAATAAGTTACATAAGCAAAACAAATGCTTACAAAGCAACAAAAGAAAAAAAGCATGTTTCACTTTTTCAATAAAATAGAGAAATTGGAAGAAAATATACTTTTAATGAAAAAAATATTTAGTCAGTAATAAATTAAGTATTATAAAGCAGATGTTGTAGGATATAAACCAGAAAGTTCAGTCACTGATGAGATGGCATTAATGATGAAGCAGCTACACATGGACTAAAGCAAGCAGTTCATCTGGAGAAATGGTGGTACCTTTTACAGATGTGGTTTACCTAGTCATCTAGATGCTAGTCTGACATTTTTCAGTGCACAGCTTTTAGTAAAAGCCCTTACTGGAAATACTTCATTGTGTGAAAGCAGTAGTTATAACTAAATTTGCTTTATATCCATTAAAAGAGTCTGAATACTTGCATATTTCTGCCCCGACATATGTTGGTGAGGGGCAGAAATTATTTCACTGGTAGAAATTATGACAAATTCAGGGATCACGGTAAAGCATGGCTTGTTTGCCTGCTTGGTTTTCTCTTTTGTTTGCAAAGCTCACTTGGTATTAGACTGACAAATCAATAGAGAATAATCTCTCTTAAAAACTGAAAAAAAACTTACACTGATGATGAGTCATTCCTTGGGTGAATGTAATGAAATAAAGACCCAACAATTAAGCTGAAGCAAAGACTATGTGTATAGATTGTGAAGATATAAACTGATAGATTTATCTGAGGCTCCTGCACACACAGGATTTACCATGGTAAATCATAGCTCCAATGAAGTCAAGGATGGAGCTTATGACAAGTCCATTATCTTCCTCAAAGAGTAAGAACAGGCAAATTATATAAAATTTAAGTATATCTTTAAAGTAAAGTAAAGTAAAATATAAGAAAGGGAGTTCTGGAAAGTAAAAGAATCGGCCTGAATTCTTGCTAGTGTGAAGCTGCTTTCCTTCCTCTATTGTTTCTATCATGTTCTTAGTTATATCCCTGCTGCTGGAATGCTTTTTTACATTTATTAGCTACTTAGGTTTTCCTGTATAATGTTCCAATTTTCCTTTCCTGATTAGACACATGATCTACCCTATCAAAATTATTTCCTTTATTGATTACTCTAACTCTAATTATAGCGTGGGACACATACGGATTTATTCTATTAAGACTACCTGCAAATAAAAGCATCTGTAGTCCAAACCAAAGAACTACAGATTTGTACCCAGCTATAGGCATTAATCCTAATTACAGGTTTTTATTGACTAATTCTACCTCATTTTAGAGCTGACACCAAATGGATTTTGGTTTGGGCATTTGTTTCTTCTAAAATCAATCCATTTAAAGAACCTTTGCAGTTGAGAAACCAAGCTTAAAGTTATTAGTAAGGTGACATCTATTTTTCAAATCAAATATATTGTTGAATCCTTACAAACACATAGTTAATATGATGCATAATTACATTTTCTCTGTTGCTAAATTATTTTCTCTTATTCTGTTTTTTAAACTTATAAGTTCCTGAACAAAGTATTCCAGGTAGAAGAAAATTCTTTTAATGCCTATCACAAATTATAACTTATTCAAATAGATTAATTTATTAAAGAGATTTTATTAAATATTCATTTTCTTCTATCCGCACTGATACTAGTAATTTAAGTTTGCCTATAGTGTAATCAATTATAGTGAAACATGCTGTGAAAAAGTGAGCCTAGCACATTAATTTAATCTATTTTAGCTACTCCTGCTGTCTTAGAAATCATTTCTATGGTTACAAGGCATTTGTCAAAGATGTCTAAAAGAAAAACATCCTATGTTGCTGATTCTTCTCTAAATAAGGCTAGTGTTTCATTATTTTCTCTTGAAATACCTAGTTTTGGATTTCTGTATCTCTCAACGTTTCCCACATTGCAGAAAGGAATTAAAATATTGTCATCTGTTGACACTTTCCATACACAGAATACATGGTAGGAGCTTGTAAAACAGGTACAGGAAACTTGAAAATATTTATAAGTAGCTAGGAGAATTGGATGTGTCTCATTTGAGATATCAAAGTACATAGTTTCTTTTCACCCTTTCAAGAGACATGCTGACAGATTCCACTCTGGGTTTTAGAGCTGTAAGAGCTTACTTTTAGGCTGAGATGAATATAAATTGGAATCCATAATATCAAAAAGGGAAGAAGGAGAGCGCCTTAATATGAATCCAGACCTATGGCTTTGGTCCTGCATTTGATATACTCCCATGTGAGTAGCAGAAACTCAGAATAAAAAGAGTTATCCTCTTTATATTTGAACGCAATTGTCATTAACCTTATATAAATTGCTTTTGTGAGAAACACATTTTTTTCATTCAGCATTTCAGAAAAAAAATCATACAAGCTTCTGATATGAAATATTACCAGTAAATAGCCTAAAATTAGTCCATGACTACTGGCCACTTTAATCTTGCATAAATATGCAGTGCTGCCAAACAGAGCAATCTCTGTCACTTGCTCTTGTTCTCTCCCTTGTGCCAGAATAACAGTTCATGAGCAGGAATGGCAAGCAGGCTGTAAAATTCTATTTTATGTTAGATATGGCATAAAGAAATCTTATAGCAGTCACCATAATTGAGATTCAGATTGGAATGTTGCTCTTTTATCCTTTATTTTCAGACAAATTGAATCTTCATCCTCCAAATAAGTCTCACTGTTGACAACTTAATGTAAAATAAACAGAATTTGTCTTTTTCTGTAAAGAAACTGTGCAATTTCCTGTTTTCAAGAAGGAGAATCTGGGGAATTACAGTCAGCCTCATCTCAATCCGTGGGAAGATTATGGAGCAAATAATCCTGAAAGCCATTTCCAGACACTTGAAGGACAAGAAAATGATTGGGAGTGGCCAGCAGAGATTTATGAAGGGGAAATCAGGCTTAAGCACTCTATGATGAGATGACAGGCTCAGTGGATGAGGGGAGAACAATGAATGTCGTTTACATTAATTTTAGTAAGGCTTTTGACACTGTCCCCCATAACATCCTCATAGGCAAGCTCAGGAAGCATCAGCTAGTTAAGTGGTCAGTGAGATGGACTAAAAACTGCCTGAAATGCCAGGCACAGAGGGTTGTAATCAGTGGCACGAACTCCAGCTTCAGGTCTGTCATTTGTGGTGTACCTCAGGGGTCAATTCTGAGGCCAATACTATTTAACTTATTCATCAATTACCTGGATGAAGGGATTGAGTATATCCTCAGTAATTTTACACGTTGATACCAAAATGGCAGGAGTAGCTGATACATCAGAGCTGTGACACACTGTGCTGCCATTCAGAAGGACCTTGAGAAGCTGGAGAGATGGGCAGAGAGGAATCTCATCAAGTTGAACAAAGGCAAGTGCAGGGTCCTGCACCTAGGGAGGAATAACCCCAGGCACCAAGACAGGCTGGGGGCTGACCTGCTGGAAAGCAGCTCTGCGGAGGAGGACCTGGGAGTCCTGGTGGACAATAAGTTAAGCATGAGCCAGCAATGTGCCCTTGTGGCCACGAAGGCCAATGGTATCCTTGGTTGCATCAGGCAGAACGTTGCCAGCAGGTGGAGGGAGGTGATCCTTCCACTTTGCTCAGCCCTGGGGAGGCCACACGTGGAGGGCTGTGTCCAGTTCTGGGCTCCCCAGTACAAGAGAGACATGGCACTCTTGAAGCGAGTTCAGCAAAGGGCCACAAAGATGTCTAAAGATAGAGACATCTCTCATATAGTGAACAGCTGAGACAGCTGGGCATGTTCAGCCTGGGGACGAGAAGGCTCAGGGAGGGGGTCTTATCAAAATTTGTACATTTTTGATGGGAGAGTGTAAAAAAGATAGAGCTAGACTCTTCTTAGTGGTACCCAGCAACAGGACAAGAAGCAATGGGCACAAACTGAAGCACAGGAAATTCCACTTGAACACAAGAAAACACTTCTTGACGGTGAGGGTGGATGAAAAACGGAACAGGTTGCCCGGAGAGGCTGTGGAATCTCCATTCTTAGAGGTATTTAAAACCCAACTGCACATAATTCTGAACAACCTGCTGTCATTGACCCTGCTTTGAGCATGGAAGTTGGACTAGAAGATCTCCAGATGTCCCTTCCAGCCTCAACTATTCTGTGATTTTCTGATATTTTCCTGGTTTATTTTGCTGTTTTTCATGTATTTACTTGGGGAGTGGAAGACTGTTGATATTCACTTGTGTCATAGTAGTGCTCATAAATCCAGTTGACAATTTAGTTTGCACAAAAAATTGCAGAATAATTTAAGTCTCTAATTAAGACTCTACCACCTAGTCTACACCTGCTTAAAGCAGGGCTAACTTCAAAGTTAGATCAGGTTGCTGAAGGCTTTGTCCAATTGAATTTTAAAAATCTCAAAGGATAGAGATTTTATAACTTGAGCACTTATCTCAGTCCTTAACTGCTCCTATGATTTTTTTTTTTTTAATTTTCATCTAATTGGAATTTGCCTCGTGCAACTAGTGTCTGTTTCTTCTTGTCTTTCCAGTGGTATCTCTGAGAAAAGTCTATCTCTCTCTTCTTGATGACAACTCATTAGATAGTTGAAGGTGACAGTTAGAACTTTCTCCACTTAACAGTTTCTTCTCCGTGTTAAACAAATCCATTTCCGTTTGCATATCCACACTTATCATGTGCTCCAATCTCCTAACCATCTCAGCAGTACGGCACTAGTGAGTTCTTCACTGAAAAAGTAAAGGTGATCAAAGGAGAAAAAGGAAAGTAAAAAAACAGGCAAAATGACTGAAGTAGTGCTAGCTAAATGTCTCTAGTCGGAATGAAGAACTGCTAATGTAACAAATTTTACTGGAAAAAGCAATTAGGCCATTTCAAACCTTATCCTGAAGATAGTCAGCCTTACAGGAATTAGGCATTAACTCTCAGTCTTTGGGCAGTAGGCTTTCTCCTTCACATGAATTTGGTCAAGCCCCAAGTTTCTGTATAAAGAGCCAGATTGTCTCCAGGACATTTATATACAGCTCAAATTCCTCGAAAGATTAAGTAGTGAGAATAAAGCTTTTCCTAAGCTTGTTGTGGCTACAGTTTATAGTCATTGTGTTTCAAAATAGAAGAATGGCATTTCTTTTCATCTGCTTTTTAAATATTAAATACACTTTTGCTGGAAGGCATCAATGGCAGGAAAATAAGAAGTTGATGGGGAGAATAAAATCCTTTCAATATAGGAAGCTTACAAGATAAGATTCACTTCACATGATGCAAATTCTGGCTTTATTAAATAATAAGGTAAAAACAAAAATCAAGTCTCCCAATCCTGCATCTTATAAAGCAAGCACCAGATGTACTTCCACATGCTAAATAGCCTATTGCCTAGATTAATGTCTGTGCTAGAGATGTAAACACGAATTACAAGTTTTATGAAAATTAATTATTTCTTGCATTAGGTCACAGAGCAATGGCTCTCTTTGAGGTCAGGTGAATGTAAAGCTATGAATAATGCAAAAAAGCTGGTGAGAATTTAACCCTAATATTAAAAAGAGTTAAGATAGTTGGGATATATTTATAGAATGGGATTTTTAACTGTTCCATTTAATGGCTTTTGATATATGTGGAATATGGTTAAAATGTCATTAATTTACCCCAAAAGTTTGTAATAATGGAATTATTAGCTTAACTTAACAGTAGAAATTTTAGAAATATAATGAGCAGTGCTCACCTCTTCTAGGTGAATGCATATACCTGGGAAGAGGTAATGCATGGCTAGGTCTTCCATTGCACTGCGTTTATCTGAATGATGAAAGTACTATCACCTGAATACTCTTCAAAAGGCAGTAAAGGACCACCACTCTGTTACTAAAATTTTAGCAGCAGTCACTGTAGAGCATGCCAGTGAGACTATCTTGGACATACTATTTCTACTCTATGATTTGCCAGAGACAGTTTCCCAAGGAATTTGTTATGATGAATAGTTTCCATGGATGCAAATGTTCCAAAATTCAGCCAAACCTTAAACACAGAGCGGGGAATCTAAATTTGCTTATCCTAGTCTTTCAGTAAGTAAAACTAAGAACTATAGATTGAGGATTAACAATCCGTTGGGATTTTCAGAGACATTGTAACGCTAACATAGCTCCACTCCTGATACAATCAATGGTACATTTATTATTGTCTCTTGCTCTGGAACAAAGGAAAGCAAATGTTGAGTGCTTTGGAAAATAATATCCAATTTTGTAAATGCAGTGCCTTTGTTATTTGTGCAATGTGGATGCATTACCAAAAATCACAAAAGCTAGGCTCTGCATGCTTTTGTCCAGAAAGAACACTACTTTTGCACAAGAAGAATTTTACTTGGGAAAGAAAGATAGATCTGGGCCCCCAATTTTCCAAAATAAATCTGGCTATTTGAATTATGAAAATAAAGATCTTTAGAACTAAGCAGTGCTGTATAACATGCAACATGTTAAATTTGGATTCCACAGCACAGCAGAACATTTTTTTTAGATATATAGATTTTCTGCTGTTCTACAATCTTAAATTCTTCTCTACAAGTAAGCAGTTACACTTACGAAAATACATAGTCATACTGCACACTCAGCCACAGTCCATTGGTCACAGATCAAACCATTTCCTTCCGTCTGGTCTCTGGCAGTGTAATGCAAGCTGAATGGCAAAGCAGGCCACTGCCTGTACCAGGTGCTGCACCAGAAATTCTGGGTATGCTAGTCCTCAGCTGCATCAGTTTTTAACAGCTGCAGATGACACTTGCAATGGGTATGCTTTGTCAATTGTTATGTATTTCCTAGCAAACCTGTTAGGAAATTGCCACCTTTCTTGGTTGGCAATTTTTTACTTTTTATCTGTCTCATACACATCTGCAATTATTCCTTTCTGATCACTGAATAACTTGCAAAGCAAACTAGCTTTGGGAACGAATGGTGAGCTCATGGATGTCACCTGGAGTTTCTTCCTCTGACTTCAACAAGATATCAAATAGCTACATCCACCCACCCATGAATTATCAACGGTTCATTAAAAGATCATGGCAAAATATATCTTCTTTCAGGTAGAAGGCAATCTTGAAAGAAGATATCATTTTCTGTCACTTTGACGTAAAAGGTTCTACGTTTTTTCAGCTCAAAAGCAGAAATTCACTAATGGGACTTGACCCTAATGCAGCTAGGAATCCTAATTTAAGATTTCTAATTGCTTTATGACTCAAACTCAATATGAAAACACTGCGAAAGCAATTTTTTTGTTTTGTTTTTTTCTCTAGCATTTATACACTGTAAGAAATAAACAGCTGGGGTAAGCAGCAGGCATTTCAATATGTTTTATTTATTTATATGCAGAATTTTAAGCATATGTCATATTGATGGCATTTACATCATAATATATGTTATTCCCTATAACTGTGCAAATTCATCAAAAATTGTCTGAATATCTACTGAATGTTAAGGCAGGAACAGCTTACCAAACTTTTTCTCCATCTGGTTCATATCCTGCAGGCTCAGCTTTTCTGCATAAAGCATCCAGTGAAGGAAATGTGTGTTTTAAAATGTAATAGTCTTCATCTGAAAGAAAATGTTTTTCTCAGCCCCAGCGAAGGAAGAAAAAGATATGAGAATTCTGTTTGTGTCAGCCACGAAAACAAAAAGAATAGGAGGGAAGCGTCCACAGGGAGAGATAAGTAAAAGGATTACAACTAGATTAAATTAAATACATTATTAGAAAATATCTTTTTTCACAATACCTTATATAAGCAAATAAACCTGTTCAGGTGTATAGTTCCATTATAGATTTTTATACATTATATATATTCAACAGAATTATTAAAATAGAAGTTAAGTTCTTTAGCTTTATGCTTTCTTATTTTTCAAGACTTTTACATTCACTGTATGGTTTCTGAGATATAGGGCTACCAAAGCCCTCAGCTGTGAGGCAATAATCTGAAAATTAATGTCAGGAAATATTATACCAGGCTTCAGTTAGTATGTAGGACTGCAGTCGGTTCATGCATGCTCCAGTCATGGGTCCCAGAGCTGTTAGCAGCACTAGCCAAGCTACATATTGTTGGAGAACTCTATCTACTCATCCAAATTAGAATGAGCAAATACTAATTTGTCTGTTCTCTGATACTGTTCTAATCACTGTCCGCTGATATCCATGGAAGTCTTCTATTTGATTTTAGTTGGTCTAGGTCAAGCCTGTTGCACGGCTACCTGGACACAATCAATTTCAATAAAAAAGGCACATGTTGAAAAGAGTAGGTTTCTTTCTATTTTGAAACCCCAATTTACCTAAATTCTGTGCTGAATTGATTTTTGCTCTAAAAGGTGTACAAAGACTCACTTTATTCTGGAGAGTAAGTGAAAACATACGTTTTATTCAATGGGGTAGTCTAAAGAGAGAAAAAAAAAGAGCTCCCTCTGCATTAAAATACTAAGATACTTTTCCTTAAGCATTAGATATGCTTGAAATATACTTTATGTGGCAGCATAATTGTTATGTACCATTCGCTATCTTCTACAAGCACCATAGTCCATAATAGCCCACTTAGTACTACCAAAAAAACGGAGAGGAAATATTCAGAAAAATTGAGCCAATGAGTAGTGACATCACCACAGTAGCAATTGTCTGATATCTCTGATATCTCTGGTATCTATATAGATGCAGCATAGAGTGAGAAGACCCATACCTTTGTTTCTAGGTGGAGACATTGTCCAAACACCAATGACTCATCTCATTCTTTGTAGTTCTTCCAGCACACAGAGAAGCGATGGGTACCTTGTGTTAAAAAAATACGACAAGTCTGAACTGTGACAGATGAAATGGAACCTAGACAAGATAGAATCTTCCCTTTAGCTACTCCCAGTAGCTAAACTCTGCTTATTTCCTGGCAATGTAAAGATTTCCAAGACTGAAGATAACACATATGTAGGCTGGAATCATGAATCTTCTAAAGAAATAATGTTGTTTTCTCAGTATAAGTAGCTCTGTGACATGCCTATCTCCTAAGTTATAAAATTATCAGTGCTCAGTAAAAAGTTTTTCTTAGCAGATCAGCTTTTAGAAAGCCTACAAATCTTGTCACATATTTCTTTATTTGTAGAAATGTCTTGATTTTTGAATTTGTGACACAGCTTTCTGGCCTCCAGTAGCCAATTCAAGAGTATCCATTAGTCACTCACTGACTCACTAGCTATTTTAATATGTCCAAAAAAAAAAATTGGTTTCAACTACATGGTTGACACCTGAAGTTTTCTTCCTTGGACAATAGTATCCTAAGGTATGTACTTGTCTTGCTATACGTTCCCAAGCCCAGTGCAAAGACAAGCATGACATTTATCCTTGGCAAGAAAGATATTAAGCTAGGAGAATTCCTTTTTATCATTCCAACATCATTCTTTGTTCTCTACTCCATGTTTATTTCTGAATATAAATAATAAAAAGAAAGAACACCAACTTCAAAATCACCTAGTAAAATACAGAACAAAAAGCCATCAGTTAGAGAAAAGATACTGAGTCCTCGAGCTTACTCACAGTCCTATAGTGACATAACCAAGACTGGAATTCTTCCATTGATACATAAGATTCCACATAAATGCACACATAATATAAAAATACTTCTACGCTATAATTCAGTGTCACCATCAATTATCATGAAATTGTCTTCTCTAATGAAAATTGTCTGGTATGTATCCCATTTAACAGAAAATACAAGACTCTGGGGAACATCACTGGATCCAGTAAAGCTAGAAAAGTGAGCACAACACTGGCAGATGGACTTTACTGTTAATAAATGCAAGAAAATGTAAAATGAAGATAGGATATTTAAAAAAAAGAGAGAGATATTCACATACTGAATTTGAAATACTTCAGAAGAATGAGCACTATGCCTCTCTAGAAGGCTCAGTAAAAACATTTTCTCATTGTGCAGTGCTAGAAATCAGCCACAGAAGGATTAATGAAGAACAGATAATGACAAATTTCTCCTAAAATAAAGAATAAATAAAAATTGAATACATTATGTAAATCATGGAAAACAGTAGCATACCCTTATTTGAAATGCAGTGCTCTGTTATGGACCTACTATTTAAAATACATATATATTCAAATAACAGAAATAAAAGTGCTTATGTCTGAAGCATGATAAGGAATATCATATATATATAAAAGAATAAGATGACTGCGACTAATTTGACAGGACAAGAAAATAGGTAAAATTAACCTCTTTCAAGAATATAAATGGAATCCTGCCATTCTAGAATAGTAATAATAAAACCTTTCAATGAAATTGATATATTCACCTTCTGAATTGATTAAAAAAAAAAAAAAAAGTATGTTCATGGTACATAATTATTTTGTGGAACTTTCTGCCACAAGTTTTCATGAAATCAAGAAATTTAGTTTTGCAGCAAACTGCTGAGATATGTGATATCGGCTTATGACAATTTCCACAGTTAAATCATACCAGCTAAAAAAATTATTCCATAAATTCTTATGATTCAGGATATACCCTGCGTTCTAACTGATTGTCAGAGAAGAAAGTTCACTAGTTCAGCCATAACTATTTGTTGTGACTTTTCTTGTGCCTTTCTCAGAAGTATGTCCTGCTGAACGAGATATAGAGAAATGAAGGATAACATTCATTCTAAATGGCAATTGCTATGTCTATGGTTTTTTTTTTTTTTTTTAGTTATTAGAACTAGGAAAAATATGTTCATCCAAACTTCATATTTAATCAAAAAAATGCAGATTCGGGCACATCCAGATGCTATATAAAATTAGCTCAACCTTGCTCAAACATCCATTTAGAGAAAAAAAAGGAATGAAACTAGAATAGAAATTAATTGACTTTTTTGCAGCTTTTAATTTCATTTTACTTTTATTTAGAAAGCTTTAGTACTGTTTGATATGAAAATGAAGTACTGAAGTACCTCCCTCTTGGGCTAAACAAACAAATGATCCTTTTTAAATTACCATAACGGTTATTTGACATTAAACCTGTTGCTTTATGATAGTTCTGTGCCAGGAAATGCTACTGCCCTGTAACCACATGCCCCATAGGACAAGAATGAGGGACAGAGAGGGCTCCTCAATTCTAATTCTGAAAAAATACCTTCTTACAGCCACATACCTAAGCTGGAAAATAGCAGGACAGAGCAACAAATACATATTGTAAGCATTTGCCGTTGCTCGTTGCATTTACTCAGTCACACTGGTCCAGGATGAACTTTGCAGGTATCTTTAGTAAAGTTACACAAAGAACTTCTCAAGTCCTTTTATTACCTGCCATAAGGGCATTTAGAAATCTATACAGCATTTTTCTTTATGCTGTTACCCAAAGAAAACCCATTCCTCCCTGTGTCTGCATATGGCAAAAGTCTACTCAAAAATGTTTGCTCTAGATAAGCTGTCTGCAGGGTCCCTGCAGAAATGATTTAGCAGTAGCCAGAAAGCAAACAAGCTTCATCAGAGGCACGAAAATTAACTGTAATCATACCTTGATTTGGTTTGTGGAATTTTAACAAGGGCCTCCATACAAATCCCGGAGGCATAACACTGCTTTAATTGTTTAACTTTATTTCTGATATAAAACAGATGTTTTTCTTGGTAACTTCACCTATCTGAATATCACTTTGAAACATGTGCTAAATGACCACCTTGCAATTAGGTCAAGTGATTAAGAAGACAGCCAGATGGTTGTTTAATCTAAATGAATAATGTTAAGAATTTTTTTTTTTTTGGAAGCGTGTTTAGTAATTACTATACTATCTGCATACTCTGTTATTTCAAATCTGGCTGATAGAAATTGGTGTTGATTGACGTTCAATGCAGCAGGAGAGGGTTAATATTAATTTCTTCACAGTAGCACCTTTTTAATATTTAATATGAAACTCTTTCCTCCCCACACTTTACTTGACTCACTTACAGGTTGAAGAAACATAACTCAGACTCTCCACAAGATCATGAGATTGACTTCAAAAATACATATATGTGTGTGTGTATATATATATTTATATAGATTTATACAGATATTTTAGTATGACTTTCAAGCTTAAATTCATCCTTAAATAGTTCTGTACAAAAGTAAGTTTTCAGCGCTGCTGTGACTCAAACTCAGTTTGCTGTTTCCTAATCTCTGAGTCTGCTGCTCTTGTATTTCTTTCAGTCTTGCTCATGGCTACTAATGATGGCAAGCTGTGTGGAAGTTCCCTGAATATATTCCTTTGTCAAGGCAAATTTTGAGAATGTTCTAGCTTTATCCATAATTTGCAAACATACAGCACAGAAATGCACAGCCGCTCCAGACAAACTGCAGCTTCTCTGGAAATCACAACTATGAATCTGTTCGATACAGCTATAAATTATACAAGCAACATACTACACTTGCTCTGCACATTTGCAGTATGATCAGTGTTTCCTGAAAGCAGTAGAGTTGCCATTCATGAATAGGATATACAGGCTTGTGTGTCCAAACGGATCAGAATTTACAGAACATGCGTACCATAGCTCATATACACCTATTGCTGCTGCGGTAGTCCTAAACAGAAATATTTTAGCCTTCTCCCAGCTTCTACTTTAAATAATACTGGAAAAATTAAAGGAATCATTGAATTCAATCTAAGAATATGTTTTTCTCTGTAGACAAATGAAATCATTAATACAGTAGTACTAAGAACAACCTAAAATACGACCAAAAAAGGTCTAAACTAAGCTCTTCATCCCGGGTTCTTGAAATTAATTTTTCTCCATTTCTGATCTACCAATAATACACAGCTTTGTCATAACACCCAAGTAGAAACCTGAACCTGTGAAGCAGAAATTGTTTCATTGTTAATCAAGGCTATAGTTTAATATGATTTAGAGCAGCGACATAATGCTTGCCCGTAGAGCTTGATTACCGCTACTGACATCACCGCTTTTATTACTCTTACTGCTTTGGAAACCAATTGACATTCAGTTCAGAAATAACTCTGTTTGCTCAGCCAAACTGACTTCAATGATCTCCCTGTAAGCTGACAGCTGGGTTGCAACAGATGATGATGAGTAATCAGCTGATCATGACTGAAAACTGAACCATGCACCTGGAACCTTGTTAAACTTGTATTTCTATTATGTTTGGAATAGTTACGGAGTCCTTAAGAATCTACAGAATACAGTAATCTCTCTGTTCAATACCAGCTTTTGCAAAATCAATTACTTCCAACTAAATCTGCATAGCTGAATTTACCTGGGCCTGTATGGGGAATTTTTTTCTGTTTTTGAAAACTGAAGCATTCAAACTATCTCCAACATCCACAGATATGTTGTCCAGAAAAGGTTTCATCAGACTGAAATAAAATAAAGATAGTTATTATCAGAGGTTAATCTCTCTGCACTCAGATGTGAAAGCTTTCTACAGGTTTGACTAGACTAGTAAGTATTTTTCATTCCAGTTAGTACCGTAAGAGTAAATATTTTTTTTTTTAGTCACTAACCCAATGTTTTGCTTTCAGGACTTTTTGTATAATCTTTCGTCATGTCCTCCATAAGCATAAATCTCGGTCATTTGGCATAAATTTTTGTCTTAGCCACTGAAATGCTAATGTTGAATAATTTTTCATAAGAGTTGCACATGTGTAAAATGGAGAAGTGAAGTATGAGTTGATTTTGTTTGCTGACATGTGAAATAACAAGCGGAACAATAAGCTTTTCATTCTCTGTGTTACTCAACTTAAGCAGTTGGATTGCTGCAGCTTATGTCTAGTCACATACTTAGAAAAACTAGCAAAGTCAACAATTAGGTAGGCAAAAAGCATCAGCATATATGCCCTGCTATGTGATATGCACCAAGCAAGATTTCTGGATTTGTCTGAACTGCAGGAAGAAGGAACCTAAAAAAAGGAAAGCTGTGACCTTTGATTATCTAAGGACATAATGACCGAGCGAACTGCTAAGTGACATAGCAACTATTGATATGGTATTAATGTAGGTATTTATGGTATTTCCTACCTGAGTGTTATGTATAATCTCCATTGATTATACAGCAGACAGTAGGCAGTAGAGGTAATCTCTCTAGAAGATTCTAGAAATCCTAACTGAGGGTTGCGCCCTAGTTGTAATTTGCAACAGATATTTATCAGGAATTAATATGTTTTAAGGGAAGGTTCTGTCTGACTAGACAGAAAAGTGGTTGCTAGTGAAGGAATTAATTTTTCACGTTTTAAATCTTCAGATAAGATATCTCATTCAGGTGTTTTAATGGACTTGAAAAAAGCTGTCTTTCTAGCAGCAGTCTGTGAGATCCTCTGTATTTAATTCTCAGCTGTTCCCAACGGTCTCATACTCCTTTTAGAAGAGTAGGCTGGGTGGCTCAGGGTGGGATTTTATCAGCGTGTACAAATACTCTTATCAGTGGTATCCAGTTAAAGGACAAGAGGCAATGGGTACAAACTCAAATATGAGAAATGCCATTTAAACATGAGAAAAAAGCTTCTTTCTGAGAGTGTGGTCAAACACTGGAACTGGTTGCCCAGAGATTTTGTAGAGTTTCCATCCTTAAAGATACTGAAAAGCTGACTGGGCACAGCCCCGGGCAACCTGCTGGACTAGACAGTCTGGTACTTTTTCTGGGAGCAAGCAGGTCTGTCAGGGAGAAGAGCTCCTAGAGACCATGGGATGTAGTGAGCAGAAGACAGTCAGAAAAAGGAGCTACAGGTCTGCACCTCACGCAGGGCCTGCGAGAGAAGAGAAGAGAGGGAGTAGCCAATAACCAGGCCTCAAGGACAACGGAAAGGACAAATATAGGTAGCTTGGGGTTGGTGTGGTTGTTACAAGTGAAGCTAAACACTTTATTTTAGTGACCTCATCACTTCAAGGATTTTTTAAAGTTGTTGATCTTTAGATTTATATAATTGTATATTTAAATTCTGGCTGGTGATGTGCCAGCTCTATTATGAAATCTAATCAGCTTTTCAGATACGTGCATATCATCATCCATACATCACAAACACAAAATCATTTACTTTCTGTTCATGATTATTTCATCTGTTATTGCTTTATCTATTATCATTGTGTACCATTTCCAGAAGTCTTCTCAGAAATATCCTCTGAGATTTTATGAATCATAAGTTCCATCACATCAGTATGAAAAACTGGACTTCTGAATTTTCCTTGACTCTTTTTCTGTCACTTAGAAATATCAGGATCATGTTTTGCATGCAAACAGAGCAGCTGAATAATGTTTCAATCAGCCTCTATAATCAAGGGTATGTTTTCTGCTTGTTCAGTATAATGGCCTCACAGTGCTAGCAGATAATATACACTACTGTTTTCATTAGAGTATTCCTGTTTTCTTCTTTGTTTTGAGAGTAAACGAAAATTTAGCATGTCATCAGCATACTCGGTGGCATTTAGAAGAATATCAACTGCTTTGTAGTGACAGTAAGAAGCTTTGTTCTCTCTCAAATTTATCTCAACACTTTTTCAATGATAGAATCCCAACTGTGTGAAAACTTCCTCTGTGTACTTAGTCAAGAGTGGATTGCACTTAAGATCTGAACAAACAGAGGAAACAAAATACAGTATCACTAGTTTCAGGATAATGGAGCCATTGAAATACATTAAGCCTGGATGAGCAAAAAAATAGCCTTGTTTTCCACAGTTATGTTTGGGCAAGAAGTAACTTGTGGTTCATGAAGGATCTCAGAAATAGTCATATTATAAGAAATTAGCATTCAATTGTTGTAGGCAGTAGCACAGAAACCTTAGTAGTAGAACTGGCTGACGTTGAATTACACAGTCTAACATCCCCCTTCTAACACAAACACAATTTAGGTTATTTCACCTTATCACTTCAAAAATGTAAATTGTGCTACTATATTTGCACTTGTCACTGCTCAACAAGTAAGAACAGTAAAAGATTGCAGAATTAAAAATATATACTCAAAAATGCATACAGAAGCTAAGAGCATTTAGCTACTGTCCTGGTTTGATAAAGCCATTGTATTCTTTCAATAGCAGCACAGAATATGGGAATATTATATATTTTAGTCTGGCAATTAATTGCCTCTCACTATTTTTTCTCAGAGAATCACAGATATTACTCCATGCTTTTATGCAGACACTTGGACAAAAATATGGCCACAAGATATTACAGTGGAAGGCCCTGTGGTTTTCAGAGATTACGAGATTCAAAACACAGTCTGCGGAAGATGAGGTGAAGTATCATGAGATATTTTCACCTAGCCTCTTTACTCAGTCTTTCCTTTTTTTACTTTAAAGAGTTACACAGAAAACTACTGAAAGTTGCAAAGAAGAAAAGAGCCAAAGAAATGAGGTTAATTCCTTAACTCTTCTTCCACAGAGAAAGGGTCACAAGCCTATACTAAAAAAAACAATAACCTCGCAGCAGGAAAATGGGGTGGGTCTGAAGGAAGAGGAGAGAAATCCTTTTCAGAAGAAAGAGGACTGCTGTTGATCCCTTCCTGGACAAAAGAGGAAAGAGAAAACATAAAGAAGAAATTTGAGATGAATATTAGCTACCAAAGAACAGGAGAAATTAAAAAAAAAAGGATTTCCAGCAGCTGGGACCATCAGAGACTAAGTCATAACTCTGGAGAGGAACTCTCCTTACAGTATTTATAACTTAGGGTAGCCATGTTCAATCGACTATTTTATGAATTAATTTTCACATCTACTTCTCCCTCCCAATACCCAAATCTCTCTTGCCTGTTCTTTTCAGGATGGTTAGTTCCCCTCTGTGGTATTAATGTTCCTCATCTTATTGTTTTCCAAGTTTATATCCACAACTCTCTTTTCACTTAAAACCTCTGAGTTCTGATTCTGCCTCTTACTTTTTCCACCCCGTATGTTTTTCTCCTTGCACCTCTAGGATTATTAACTTACTTGATTTTAGAGATGCTCTTGAGATACTGGTGCCTTCTTTAAAGCTTCAGGCATTAGGATCAAATGTCTGTTTCAAAATCTCAGGTTTCATCTTTTATTTTAATTATTTTAAATTAACTTTCTAATAGCCAGGGCTGGAAAGAGAGAATGTGTCAGGCAGGAACAGGGTAAAGAAGGTAGCAGCAGAACGCTGCCCAACTGTTTTACTTGGAAAAAAAAAAAAAGAGAGAGAGAGAGAGAGAGAGAGAGAGAGAGAGAGAACTGAGATTTTCTTAAGAAAGATTTCACAATATTTGTGTAGGCAAAGGCATAGAGTTTTTCTTTATTACTTTTTTCTTTATTACTGCTTTGAGTTACTTTGTTTCCCACTGCTGTTTTTTTCTTCTTCACGTATTCCTGCTTCATTTCCCTCAGTTTCCTAAAGACTGGATTATAATTTGGGTCCTAACATTCTGGAATCTTTTTTGTATCCACCCTCCTTTCTGCAGACTGTATCCTCCCTCTGGCCTGTTTTGGGAGTAGGCAGCATCTGCATTAGCCAAGAATGAAAGGCAGAAAGCCAGCAACCATAAGAATACTACTAATAAAAAATAAACACACAGAAGTCTCTGTTTTTTTTACTCAAACGTTTGTGACATTCACAGCGGCAATGTGAGAATTAACAGTTCTGGAATTATGGGTTCTTTCTAGAAGGTGGATGCAGCTGAAAGCAGCAGAAATTCTGCTCTGTCATAAGAGAGAAATAATTTGCCCTTTGCTATAGTCTTAACTAGAAAAGACTGCAGCTAGATAAGCCATGCAAAGTGTAGCAAATTAAAAGTCATCCTTTACTAAGTAAAGGAGGCTCCATTTCCATATTTGGTCCTGAATGTCTTACTGCTATCCTAGCATAACTCAGGAGAAAAAAAATAGTAGAGTGCAATCAGATTCTAGACCATTTTCTCAGTGTTCTCAATTTACAAGGAGCCTTAGCACTCCAACAGATATTGGGAAATGACTGAAATTGGACAGTTGAAGATGCCATTATCACTCAGCCTTGGGATAAATACTTTTGTAGATCAGCCATGCCTGTGCTGGAGTGGCAATATCTGACAGAGAAACGGGGAGACACCCAGTGATGTTACCAGCTTCCACATCTAATTTTAATCCACTGCCGCAGGTCCACCAGAGCCTTTCGCCTGCTAAGAATACACCTTCATCAGTTCCACCCACACTCTTTTCAACAAAAGGATGTAATTGGTTGGCACGATATATCAAATGCCACTGTTCTGAGCACTGTGAAATCACTTGCACTGTAGTTAATCAGAGCTCAGGTACCAACAGGAGTTTGTATGCACAATGTGAGAACCCAGAAGGTCGCTTTTTTTGGAGAACTTTAATCAAGAACTTGCTTTGGAGGTGTGCAGCGTAAACATTATATAGGCAATCTTAACTTTAACCTTTAATCAGCACATGGTTATAATACTTTGGAGTGCATAACTCAAGACTTCAATGGCAATAATGTAGTTTCTTGAATCTGCGGCCATGCATATGGATTCAGTGAATCAGAACACATGCAGAATAAAGAGAGAGAAAATCAGAAAACAAGCATCAAATAACACACTATTTTTATATATACATATATAAAATTGTTGTTTCCCTTCTTTAGTAAATAAGAATTATTAGTTGTTGAAAAAAGGTAGTCTTGCTTTAATGAATTATAATTACTACTTCTTGCTTTTCTTTTCTTTAAAACTCTTTTCAGGATTTTTTGACTTTTTTTTTAAGATTTTGAAGTTGGTAAGGAGTCTATCTCCTCTGTTTCTGGAGAGTTTAATCGCTTTGTGTAATTTCAGTATTGCCATAATCTAAATAACAAGACAAACAGAGATATTTTTGATTGTAGAGTAGTGCTTAGCAGATTGATACTTAATCCAAATTCTGTTTTTTTAATAAAACTTAAGCAAACCTTTTCCATTTGGCGCATTATGCCAGATGATATGCTGCTTTTATGCAAGATTCATGAGAAGAACACAACTATTTACAGTATGCAAATAATATGTAAATACACCCCTACTTTCTAACATGAGTCATTGACGCTCAAGGATATCCTGCCTTCCCCAAATGAAATGCAAAGAATGAAAAATGCACCCAAGTCCAGCAACTTCCTAACTTTGCACCTAGTACAGCAGTGTCTAGTTTTCCTGATTCAACAAGCTGCATACCAAAATCACTGCATGGCTGAAAACCACAAGACATTTATTCTGAGAAGGGCAAACAGGTCTCAGTGTTTAGTTCAAAGGCAGAAGTGAACAAAAGAGAGAGGAGATTGCCCCAGGAGGTCCCTCTGCTCTATTCCAGGAAGGGGGAGGGATGTACACCTTGATCCTTGAAAGACATTATGATTTCAGCCCCTTGTGTCTTCACACAGCTGGGGATTTGGATCACCCAGGTGCCTAAGTGTCACACTGTACTCTCATGTTATGCACGCCTGCCAATGGAAACCTCACTTGAAATTATGTATTGATCTTGAGCTGGCTCCAGAGCTAGTAGTTAAGTAAAACAAGTAAATATGTGTCCAGCCAGTCAGCAGGCATCAATTAGGCTTAACATTGAAAATATGAAAAAAAGAAAAAGACCTTAGAATTCTAACATAGTTAAGTTTACTCATCACAGGACCTGTCTGTCAAACTAGTATTAAGATACTAGCAAAAAGATAAATAGCAATAGCATTAATAAGCACAAAAGTATAGCTCTGGATAAACAGGAATGACATCAAATGTTCAACATTCATGAAGTGCAGAAGAAAAAAGGAGGGCTGGAGTAGTCCTAACTCTTCAATGTTTATTACAGCAGTAACACATAATGCACTATGAGTGTCCATAACATACTCTTTCTCTCTTTCGTACTTGGAATTGAGGATGGAAGAAATATGACCCAAATAATTCTGTTTTGAGTCTATAGTTTAGGCACCAGATCTTTTGCCTGCTGAAATTAATAGCAGTCAGCTCATTAACATCTTCTGAGGTACTCATGCTAAATATTACATGAGATGTTTCATGTGTTCATCTTCTATATGTGGCACACACTTCACGCAAAGGAGATGTAAACAGTTTTCCTTTCTGATTGTATTCAATATTTTATGTGCTGAACATACAGAGACAGGCAGTTTCTTTACTTTCCTTAATTCCTTCCTGAATACTTTTTTTTTTTTTAATAACACCATATGAAGTAACATGTAATATATCTTAACAGGCTCATTATTTTTCATGAACCCCATATCATTTTAGATTGTGTTGGCAATATTTTCTACTGCATTTTTAAAACTCTGTTTCAACTGTAAGACAAATTGTAATTACATTGCTGACATAACTGAGGCTACATAACTGCTAAGCATTTGATTTTCACAGTGAATTGTGAAGAAAGATATTTACCTTTATAGCCATTTATTAATCCTCATTCTTTTTAGTTTCCACCTGTACAAGAAAGTTGACTCCCAAACACCCTGGTGGTCAAGACCATGGTGTTTGAAACAATGCTGCACACTGAACAACGGTCTTCAGACTTCAGCTACTGACTAAGCTAAATATAAGTGCAATCTGTGTAAACTGTGTACTAGAACTGCAAGCAGGTTGCAAAAAGTTCCATATTCACAGCCCATTTCAACTCGGATCAACCAGTTACACCCCCAAATTCAGCAGTTACTCCTCATTAACACACCAATTTTGGGAAGAATCAAGGATAAAGACAAAGAGAAAAAAAAAAAAATCAGTTGATTTCTCCCACCTGGAGATATACTAGAAAAAAATTTCTCCAGGCTCTTTCACCCCATTTTTTCTTCCTCATACTCCTGTTCCAATATATCCATCCAGATACTATGACTCCCCAATTTCATCTCTACTTCCCTACATTTTCCTAGCCCCTTCATACATTCTCTTTCCCTGCAAATCTAATCAATTAATGCTTTCCTGTCCCAGGTACTGGCTTTTCTCTTTAGGGGAATTCAACCACTCTGGCTATGCTGTAAACTCTTGCTTCCTCCATAACACCTGAAAGCAACTTCCACTGCTCTTTCAATCCATACCACACCTTTTTTCCTCACAGCCTGTCAATTGTGTCTCAGAGACTTGCAATAGGAGAGATCACAAAATTCCACAAGCAACTGAGGTGGACCTCATAAATCCAGAAGAAACAATACTTCCTTTCACCTCATTTTTTGCAACAATTTAATATGAAATTGGGTGTTTTTAACACTTTTCAGGAGGTGACATAACATTGTGTCATGAATGAAATGATATATATGTAATGCATCAGCTGTTCCTCTGTTTTTAATATAAGTCTCTTTATACCATGATCTGAAGGACACCAGATTGCTCAGCGATTTCACTGTCTTACCCCAAGGGAAAGGTTGGAAGCAGCTGAATTTTGGCTCTGGTTTGCACCTCCTCATGCTTTTGCTGCATTCCTGCTGTTCATCTTAGGGAGACAGCAGAGACTGGGAGGAAAAGCACCTGGAAAGACTTACTTAATCCAGGAGCAAGACCAAGTTTACTTACTCATACAGATACCTCCCAACATGCAGCAAAGATATTCGGAGGGGAAGATATGCACTGATGGACAGACAGCCAGTGGCTAAGCATGGTGGACTGGAGAGCAGAAGAAGGGATGTGAAAGCTGGAATCTCTAACTAAAAGTTGAGGGCTTTAGGACCCCTTTTGGGACAATGTGCATTTTCTTTTTAGGCTATGCAACTGCTATTTGTCCCTACTACAAGGTGAAATGCCCATGAAATCTGCTAGTTCTTGTGCATCTGTGAAAAATTCAGTAGCACCCTGCCAAGAGAATGTTATTGTTGTGTCTACTAAAATTTAGATCCATTTACAGCCAGGATTAAATCCTTTTCCTTTGAATCTTCTTCAGAATCCTCTTTAAAAAAATAGAATAAAAAAATTAAGGCTTAATGAAAAAGAAAAATAAAAAGCATGAGCTTTGTCACAGAGCTATAAAAAGTCTTTCAATTTTATATTTTATGGCTAGGAACAGAAATAATAAAATTCCTTTTTGTGCCACATCCCTATTTCCATATAAAATTCTGACAACATACAGTACATCAGCTCAAAGATAACTTGTTAATACACTTTGCTTGCAAAGGGCAGGCCATTAACAGAAAGTTTACTTTAGGCCTTTAAAATTCTTCTCCTATCTTCTGCTCTCTCTGGCTCTACGACCTCAGGGGATGTAATCCCTTAAAATGCAGCTCATCTTCAATTAGCAGAGAGAACATATGTACGTTCTTCATTGAAATCCCCAGGTATCGTGCAATGCAGTTCACTTCAGATTTTACAGTTAATTAAAGCCTCATATACATTTTCTGATTCTCCAGCTGGCACTGGAGAGTTTTAAAGATTAGACCACTTAGTTACTACTCTGCTGAAAAGCTTGCTGATAAACATTAATGTCCACACAGCTTTCTTGCTGACCAGTCCGCTATAATGGAAAGTTCATAGCTCCAGTTTTCCTCATAACAAAAAAATTTCAAAAAACTGAGGTTGAGACAGGGACAAGAATTTGAACTATCCACTTAAGGATGATCTCTCTTAGGATTTAATAATCAGGATTCATTGCAAAACTGCACCTTGAAAATGTGCAACGTGAAGGAGATATATTTCCAGATGTTAATCGTGGAAAATAAAATGTGTCTCTTTTTCTGAATAACATGATCAGATCCTATGGTAGGTAGATGCGACTTGCTGAAATTTGTATGAATATATGGAATACTTTTGGAAGGAAATAAAGTACTTTGTTTTCTTTCCGAACCCTTCATCAGTCAGTGAATGTACAGTATGTGTTCAGAACCTTTCTTTTTTCTTTAGTACTCTGTGTAAGGAATCCATTTCTTATAGTCATTTCACAGCTGGTCTGATCTCTTGGGGTGAGGATTTAGTGCTAAACATTTTTATCTTGGCGGAAAACTGCCCGGTCCTGTTTCTGTTCTGAAAAGTAATTATGAATAACTCAACATCCCTTTTTCTTTTTCTCTGTTTTTTCTCTGCTCAGTTAGTACTGATCCTGCTTTTACCAGGTTCTTCCCATTGCATTTTAAATCTCTGTGTCTTTTTCCCTCTTCTTATTGCTGATTTCTCCCTATACATCTCCCATCTTCCAAAAAGAAAATAACTTCTAAAAATATAAAAAATATAACTTTTTTCTTTTTTTTTAAACATTCATCTGCTTCTCTACTACACAGCACTTTACTAAGATGGCCTAGTGGCCCTTGATCATGCCATAACCTCATACTTCAAAAAATGTTATTCTCTAAGGAGTGACTTTATAAAAATGCCACTGCACTGTGATTCTCCAATGCATTTTGATGTGTTGTTGATCTTCAGATCAATTGTGCTTTTGCTACAAATAAAAATATTTTTATTGCTTGCATTTAAAAACAGTGCATAGTTCAGATGATTGCAGGCAATAGTGTTTCTTAACTGTGTTCTTTGATTGTTTTTTAATTTTATTTTTAGTTGAAGTCAATAATAGGCAGAGTTTGCCAGTCAAATTAACTGCTTTCACTGACATGCTCCCCTTCTCTGTTGAGGGGCTCACCCACAATAAGGCTTCTGCAAAGTCCACAAAGAAAAAGATCATTAGCTGCCAAAGCACACACAAGGGTGCTGCAAGAAGAGGAATGCACATTGCAAAATAGATTTACATTCCTATGTACCACAAAAGATCCAGGGGATACAAAGTCTTACCTTAATGCTCAGATTCTTTAAGGTTGAGAAAGCATGTGACAGAAGAATGAAGAGGTGTTTCTCATATTTGAAATATTTCTATTTCTGTAACTGTCAATAATCATATATTAATAAATCTATTGATATACAAGCAGGAGGGTAATCTACCTTGCTCTTTCCTAGCTTTAATGGCTTTTGATTGTTAAAAGGAATTAAAAAGGCTATATGTTTCTGAATCAGTCCTTTTTGTGTAATCAGCAAATACCTGACTACACGGGGAATGCTTTTTTCATAATGTGCTTTTAGATAAGCCTACCCTTTAAAACATTGGCAAGCTGAAAAATACTACTTTAACTTACCAGTAGCACTATAGTTCTGTGCAGCCTTTCTGGAATGCTACCTGATTAGGTATTATTTTAATACCATTCCTGTTATTCCAAATTCAAAAGGTTTATGTCTATTACTTTCTTTTGGTCACTGCCCCTTTTTTTAGCCTCCTTTGAAAGATGTCCTGCAGGTATCTTTTGATGTAGAAAAGGAATCTGTAAAAGCTAACAAAGATTCATGACCAGAAACCTCAGATGATATAAATCAACATATATCCATTTATTCCACTAGATATGTGTACATTTAACATGACCTTTTTCTGTACCTGCAATAACTTGGCCTCATTTATTTCTCTAGGTCTTTTTTTTTTTTTTTTTTTTTTTTTAATTACTGACTGTAGTGGATTTGTACTTTTGCTTTGTCTTAGGAAGTATTTGGAGTACAGAAAGAAAAATTACATTACTGTATAAATTTGAAACTGGTGAATAAGAACCTACCTTTTGCACAGACAAATGACAGTACTGTGCAATTCCCCTTTTAATAAAAGCTTCTAATTTTCATGTCATCACATAAATGAAACGGTTTGTAAAGCCTGGCAGTAGATAGCTAGTGTTGCATTGCTGGTCACTGAAAAAAAAAATCAAAACCAAAACAAATGGTTTTGTTCTGTGATTCTTTTTACTCCCATTTAAAATAACGAACCCCTTGCAACATAACAAAGTGAAGCAGAAATGCAGGTGGACCTTGTATATTCCCCCTCAAAACAGCAAGTTTGTTACACAGCCTTCCCTACAAGGTCCAAGAATTCCCCCTCCACCCCACACCCAAACGCACACACAACCTTAGATTTTTACTGTACAACATTACAACTCCTTACAACTTCTTCACTGCACATTAACAACGCTGAGCAAGTTTATTACAGATTCCCATTTAATAGCCAATTGGGAAGGAAGACAAAGAAAGGAAATACTGTATTTTTCATTTGAAATGGGTATTTTTCTGCTCACTCGACTATAAAGTTACTGCTGAGTAAAGAGAAAATGCAGAAAGAAATGTGTTCCTTCTCTATCAATCCATGACAACATTTCACCTATATATATGAAAGCTGGAGCGCTTGCTGCAGCAATTTTTCTACTAGTCATCTTTGATTTTTTTTTCAAGATTCTGAGGAAAATATGAGGTTTTTTATTTTTTTTTAGGAGCACTTTCAGAACTGTATTTTGGGGAGCATTTCTTTAATGGATTGTAAATAGACAAAAATCTGTTTAATTTGGAAGCAATACATATATCCCAGAGAAAGGGCTAGGCTTTAAACTGTTCATATACTTTTTTATCCTTGAAAAAATACACTGAATTTTTCCTTTCTAAACATTTATTTTTGTTCAAAATTAACAAATTCATCCTAAGATTTTAGTCTCTTTTTGTAGCTGAGTGTGAAAGTAGTGAAAACATTAGTGAAATTAAGAAAAAATGACATGGGTAAATACTAAATGAGAAATAAAAGCTTAGGCAACATTACAGGCTTATCAAACCTGCAACATCTCATGACTAACCACCCAGCAAAGAAACACACTGACATCATGAGATTATGTTTTAATGCCTTAAAGTCCAGAAAATTCTAGGAAGCATTGTATGGGAATTCTCTCTAATCTATCAAAATTGGGCTTATACTCTCTCTCTTTTTTTGTTCTAATCAGTATTTGTATAAATACAAATGCGCCTACATGTTTTTTACATGGGAAGATTAGTGATTTAGGCTTGGATTCAGCTGTATCAGATACAACCATGGATGGTGGTCATGCTCCAAAGGCTCCTCCCACTGTTGGTAATGTCCATGGGCTGCAAGAACCATATTTTGCTGAGGGAGAGCATGTGGTTGCCAGCGTGGAGTGGGGAGGAATGTGAAGGTAAAGCGTGCTTTACAAGAAACAGCTATTTTCTGTAATTTGCAAATATATTTATATTGATTGCCAGTGTTTTTCCTCCCTTGCTAAGTTCATATTAAAGAAAAGGGACACGTTGTATCAGGAACTACAAGTATGAGCAACAGAGGGAAAAGGTGCTTGGAAATCACACACACGCAGCGTCGGTGTTTTGTCGGGGTGGACAGTCACCTGGCAAAGCTTAATCCTCCTCGGCCCTACTGAGTCCTCCTTTGACCCTTAATCTGTGTCTGCAGTAGCTCACCTACTTCCTCATTTTTTTACTTACATTTTAAAAAAAAGAACTTTGATTATAACAAATCTGTGACTATTTCATTAAATTTAGGGTCATCTTTAGGTGTTAAATATATTGGCTTTAGAATGCTGGTCAGCGAATAGTAGACTGAGGGCAAATTCAGTTAGAAAGTGGCACATAATAAGCCGTATACTTTATGTTTTTTAACATATCCCTAATAAACTATAGTACTTTAGAATTTATGGTGCCTCACAGTCATTATTTACGCATCTGATTTCTTTTTAACTTTTGATTTTAGGTCCCATTTTAATCTTCCCTTCACAGGGAGATTTTCATGTTGCTCAGAAAGATTACAGATATTTCCAGCAGCACATGATTAAGCATCGAAAAATTTTTCTGTTTTTTCAGTTATAATTTTTTTCATTGTTTATCACAGCACCTTCAAGAAATCGCAATCTGTGCAGAATTAAGTTGAAGTTATTTTCAGATCATCTCACATGATATTTGCTCTTATTCAGTCACTTAATATAGAGAATGTGATATTCTTTTGTAGTTGGACTGATTTGACAGCTTCAGGTCCTGAAAAATACATAAATTTCTGTATGGCATGTATCAATGAAAACACACATAATTGCCAAATAAAGATGCGGTCATGTTTCCTTAGCAGAGTTCGCCTTGAAGGAGACTGGGTAATAGCAAAGCTTAACAAACATGTCAGTATGTTTAGATCTCAAACATACTAATGTACAGTGAATAAGCAGGGACTCTTCTCATGAAAATTCTAATGTTTTCTCCTTATAAATGTGCCAGATGTTGAGTCATATAATGTAGGAGGTTTAACATTAATTATTTAGATCATTTGCCTGTCATTATATTCCCTTATGCCATACCAGTTTGCAGGTAATAAATATGACTGTTAGATGGAGTTTAGGCTTTTTCAGAGAGAGATAAGTTCATACCATTCTCGGCTCATTCCTTTGTGAAAACACAATAAAGGGGAGAAGGGGGATCTTGTTTTTAAGACATGCAAATGCATATTAAGCAACGGGTGTGTACATGTCCGGTAGCTGGAGAAAGAAGACGGCTGCTTCATTCTGAAAAGTCTTTCTGCTGGCATTTCAGATGAAAGGGATGGATCAAGAGCTTCCATATCTCAGAGTAAAGATCATTGAAAAAGCTAAGAGAGACTGAAGCTGAGACCTGCCCTTCACTGCGAATGAAGTCTCAGGCACGCAGGGAGGTGGGAGACCAAGGGGGCAAGAAAAAGGGCCCTGCTTCTCAGATCCATGCCAGAAGGCTTAGCGAGTAATCGTTTTAAGCAAATGGTCATAGACTAGATGACATTTGGTAAAGAAGGAAGCTATAAGGAAAAGCAGATGATGGGAGAAAATGAGAGAGAGCTGCTATAAGAAATGACTGCTACAAAATCAAATGATCGCCTAATAGCTTATGATCTTAATAAAATTCTGAATTGTTTATTATATTCATTTTATGTGATAACCTATAGAAAAATGCTTTCTAGTCACTCTTTTGTACGGTATTTCCATGGGATAATTTTACATACCTTCTGCGGTGGGGGGGGGGGAGGGGGGGAGGTGGAGCTCCAATACTGTCCCTTTTGTGTTTGATCAGGCATCTTATTAAATGGAAAACCCACGTTTGGTCTTTACTAATACACTTATTAATAATAATTACTTAACAGAAAATGATAACATGAGATTTCTAACACAGAAAAGAATGAAGAAAGGTTTAAATGACAAGGCATGTTTATAAGAAGATTGACCTAATATTCTAATAAGCACTACGGCCCCAAGATAAAGATGAAAAAAGACACTTTAAAGAAGAGCTTAGCTTTGGAAAGAAAGAAGGGAAAAAATCATTCTGAAGTTTGTACTCTTTTACAGTCTTTTACAGTCTCTCTTCTAATTTATACACTGTGAGTTAAAGTTGCAAGCATAAATAGGGCAAATAATATACCTTTTACAGAACATATCAAAGTTCTCAGAAAGCCAGATTTAAGGCTTATGCAAAAATACACAGCAATCTATTTCTGCAATACTCCTCGCTCTCCCTTCTTAACAGTAAATCAAAAAGGGAAATGGATATTCCAGAACTGAAAAAGGAGATGTACCACTTCCTGAGTAATAGCGTCAGGTGAATGAAAAATTGGTTGCAAAACCTAATACCATTGAATGTCAGAGCTTCCAGCATCAATGGGATGTACTACTCATAGTCCAGTAATACCTTTCCAGAATGTAATAGCAGTGATGAGATGAGTTTGTCAACCCTAATGTGACTGCGTAGATGGCATATTGAAATAGTTAGTGCCTCAATGTAAGGCAACATTTTATGCAAAGAAAATGATGGGAAACCTGAAAATTTGGAAAGATAAGCAGTTGATGGTTACCATCAGTTTTATGTTGAGCTAAGCATTGCTTAAAAAAGGTTATGGACAGTGAGGACCCACAGAAGTTTTTGTCCTCCAACATTCAAAAAAAATCTGGGACAAAGATGTAACATATTTATAAATCTTTCTAATATATTAGTCATATATTTGATATATAAATGTTACAGTGATGTCGTACCTCTAATTTATTTATTTTTCTTAATGTTGGGGAGTTCCTCTCAGAAATATTATTTATCTGGTTAATGGATTTCTTACATTGGGATCAGATCCTGAAGAACTGCAACTCCTATTAAAATAAATACAACTATCATGTGATTAAGAATCACTTTGTGCTAAGTTCTTGTGTAATGAACAGCACATAAGAAAAGGCCCGGGCTTTGCAGATAAACATGAAGTAGAAAGAACTGAAAATGTTTGTTCACAGATATTGTAGAGTCGCTAATTAACCTTTGTGACTAAACACTGCACAATGAGCCCTAAAATTGTTACTGAAAACATCCTTGATTCCAAACATATTTAAAAAAATGTTTACTAGATTCTGTAGATTTGTCAATTTTAAAGACATTACCATTTTAAAAATAGATTATGTTTGCTTTAATTAACACCATGTTCTGATGGCAACACACCATGCTGTCCGTATGCTCTGTTTTGACAATAAATGAGGCACTAACTCATTTCCTGCTTGGTACTACAGCAGATGCTACTCTCACCATTCATGTTTCCTCACGCTATCTTCAGGTTTCTTTTTATTTTTTTTTTCTCTCTCTTTGCACTCATGCAGATATTTGTTCAGACATTTTTATCAGAAAATTCTGATTTAAATGAATGATTAGGGAAGGAAGAGATAAAGGGAAAGAGAAAGGGAAAGGGAAAGGGAAAGGATAAAGAGGAAGAGGGAAGAGGAAATGAGGAATGGGAATGGGAAGGATGATTATCATTCAAGGCAGGTAAAAATGAATGCCATAAACAAGGAAATCTGTACTCTCATTGCAAAAGTTAATAACCTTTGCATTCTGTCAAATGCATCCAACATTGTTCTCTCATGAAAACAAAACAACACAAAACCAACCATTTGACCACAACTGTTTTAAAGCCTTCTTGCCCTCTACATACTAGTTCTATATTGTGTTGATTCACTGGAAAACTACATGATGATAACAGTATTTGTTGGACATGTGTCTCACTTCCATTTTGAGGGTTTAATGACTTCCTTAAGTAGGAAAATTCCTTGTTTCTTGTCTGAAATTTGTCCTCTATAATGTATACTATATCTATGGTTCTCAAGTGTGAAAGCTATCTTACTCAAAAGAACTGGACACTCTTTGTAGTGCAGTGTTTTTTTTAAAAATAACTATGCAAAACATTTATTGAGGAGAAAGTCACTGTTAGAGCCAAGCCTCATTCCTTTTGCTAGGTTTATAAAAGATAGCTCATGTAACTTAGAATTTCTATCCTGCAGTGATATCTTGTGGAAGAATCCATGCTGCAGGAGGCAATGGGGAAATATTTCTACCACTAAACATTATCACATGGCACTATAACACACAAGGAATGCATTAAAATGGTTTCGTGTTGTTCTGTGCTGGCCCTAAGGTGTATTTCTACGTACTGTGACACCACAGAGCACTAACATGATTCAGCACACTGGAAAATGCTTACATTTTAGTAAAGACAACGCTTGGTAGGATTTTTTTCTTCTAGGGCGTTGGCGGGTGCCAGCCATAGGCTGCTCGCGTGGAGAGGCTCACTGTGAATTTCGGCTAGCCAGCAAGCCAAGGGCTGAGCATGCTCAAGAGCCACTCTGAAACGCAGCCTTCTTCTGAGATGCATCCCACCTCTGAGGGTACGGCAGCCTGAAAACACAGCAGGTCAATGAAAACACAAGAGTAAATATATGAGACTAAGGATATATGTAAATTTCAGTCAGTGACTGTGCAGATAGAGTTACCAAAGAAGGAGTAGTGAACAGGCAAAAGATACCTTATCTTGAACAGACTGATACTGTTCTGCAGGAAGACATCATCAGGGACACTCGTGCCCTTTGGAAACTGAGACAGTGTCTAGACTTCGGCCAGTAACCAGACAGTAATTCAAATGCCAAAATACAGAATGCTTCTCTCGTAATGCTGTTCAAATCAATTGCAAAATGTGGATCAATAATGCCAAATTAAATTGCTTAGGGATTTTTTAAAGACTTCTTTTTTTTTTTCCCAGCAGGGAAAATAAATAAATAATTTTAGGACTGTCACAAATTGTTCCAAGTACTAGGAGCATCAATTAGGCAAAACAAATTTATCCTTCACAACTATAAATATGTTAAAATAATAACTAAATGTAAGTAATATTAATTCATGGCCTGACAGCTGCATAGCTAAAAAAAATGAATAAAGTTTGTTCCCTCTGGTCGCAACATGCCCTCTACTTGGAAAACCTGATTCTGCCTAGGGCACTTGGATAATTTTTGATTTTCTCAAGGACTTTAGTGAAACCAAGATTTTCACCACTTTGTTATGCTGTGAGAAGTGTTGGAAGGGGTTGTGGTAGCCTAACATCTGACCTTTCTCCTGACCCTTTTTCATTTTAGGCTTTCCAACTCTCGTGGTCAGAATGCCTGTATTGTCATTCCTTCCTCTTCCATATTCTTAGCAGCACGTTTTCCCTCTCTATTTGAGAGAATACTTCTGCAGCACTGCCAATATTTATTATTCTTATTATCATAAACCTAGGTGTTACGAAGTATTGCATTGTCTGTCTCAGCTTTTGACAAAGCTGTCAAACTTCACTCATAACGGCTACCATCCCCCATTAATTTAATAAAATGGCTGCTGTGTTTTCAATTATGCAGACACCATCCATGACTACATGCAAAATGGCTGTTCCTCTTTGACTTGAAGCAGAGGGAAAAGTGAATACAGACTAGACACTATGTCAGTTGAATATATAAGAGGATGGGGAGGGAAGATATCCAAAGTAATATAGATGGAATTCCTAAAGGAAGAAACATTGCAGTTTTTCTACATGAACATGTAAGATGGGACTTCACCTTCAAAAGATTTCATAAGTTTTCGGATCTGGGAGTACTCCCCAAAGGTAAAAAATGAAACAAAATAAAAACCAACAGAAAGCTACTGAAAATTAAAGTTTTCAGAGTTATTATTACAGAAAACCTGACCATGACTTTTGAATCATTTCAAGACTCACAATACTACTTCAGGTATTCTTCTTTTAGAAAACCTGTGACTGATGTTAACATCACTAATTCCATTCTCTTAAGCAGCATTTGTAGGGGAAAGAGAAAAATTAATCAAATAAAATTGAAACACAATGACTCGGAAGTACTTCAGGTGTAAAGAATAGCTTTCTACAAAAGATAACTTTGCAGTTGTTATTTAAAAAGCTAGATTAGCTATCATTCAATCTTGTGCCAGTGTTTCTGCATTGCTATTGATAGGTCCCTCACTCTGGTCCAGATTTCCAGGAGTATTGCCTAGAGGAGACTAAAATGCTCCTTCAGCTTCTCATGGGAATCCTTTAGCCATATGTTTTGCCCTTTATCTGGTTACTGTTTCTTGTTCAAGTGTCAACACAGCTCATGAATACATAAACAGAAGGTTATTCTTCTGACCTGAACCTCCTTGTACAAGTAGCACAGAAACATGATTGTATTCATGCAATTACACTTCTATCAGTCTAAGATCTCCATTGTACCATATGTTCCGGTATACAAAACATTTAATGTAGAACAATATCCCTTGATACTTATACTCGCAATTTCCCTCTAAATAGTATGTTAGCATTATCAGTATTTCAAAAAGACTTCTACTTCAAAGGCTACCTTCTGAAGCTTCATACAATTTTATATCTGTCAGTATATCCCTCCTTCCTGTTTTGTATAAACACCTTCACCTCAGTTCAACTACACTTTCAATAAAACAGTCCAAACTCAGAAAGCAAACGCAATGGATATCCCTAGAGCTTTCAGTGGTGCTTTAAGACACCTGTTTTCTCACTTTAGAGAGCCTCTGGCTTCTGTTAGGGAAGTGGGCCAGCTAAACATTTTACATAAGCAGGTACAAATATTTCCTGTCATGGATGCAGGCAAGATATAATTCTAAATTTAGGAAATATAACTCTAAATCATGGAAATTTAGTTCATAACAATAATGATTAAGAAATATAGGTAACTATGCAAAAATACTGATAAACTTCCAAATTAAGAGATCAGCCCAGGTACATTAAAAAGTTGATATGACACAACTGCTATGTAAAAAGTAATGCAAAATAAGTAGGAACTTTTCTTCCTTTGCATTGCATCATCAACATTCGCTCTGCAAAATATGTTACAGACCTCTGGTATGATAGAGCTCTGATTTTTGTTTTCTCTCTTTTTACATGCACTTTGTTTATATACAAATATAAAGTGACTTGGGGAAACTGTGCTTGTACCATTTTCTTTCCTTCCATGTGTTATATCATCTTCCTTTTTACAGTTATTTCTTTAGTCTTTGTAAATGTCATTAGTCAATGTAGTCATCATACTTGGGGCAGATTAGATAATGCCAAGCAGCATCACCTTGTCAGAGCTGAAAGCACTCCTTAGCCACAATACAGCAGATGGCGGGTAAACATGAAATACCAACACCACTCTGCTCTGTGGGCTGTTTCTCACACTACTGCTGCTCAGTCAACCTGCAGGGAGCAATTAAGGATGAGTACAAGCGACGAAGGCTGTGAAAGTAGGGAAACCATTTTACTAGACTGATACTTTACATTATTATTATTATTACTATTTCTTTTCTCCCTGCTTTAACAAAATAAGTTGCTTCACTTCCCCTGTAGCAGTGGTAGTCAAAAGCAGTGAGGTGGAGGTAAATCAGCTAAAGGTCAGTCCTGCTAACTAGAGGAAAGCCTCAGGTCACCCACTACCATGATCATAATTAAGCAGTATATCTTGGAGCTAGTTAAAGGCTAAATGAGTGGAAAGAAGGGGAGTAAGTGCGCTGAAAAACAAGGAAATAGAAAGCAACGCAATCTTTTCAGAAGGTTAGGGGTGAGATATGGCGTGGCTAATTGTATGCGTATACTGTAAAGAGCACCTGAATACAATGTAGATGCTTCCCCTACAAGTCTGAGCTAGGACTCAGCTACTGCAATGGGGAAAAGAAATTCATTCTACAAAAAAGTAAATTATTTTTTAATAATACGTTAGTGCAGCAATACAGTGGGTACTTTCATATTTTTGTAAAAAATACAGAGAAGAAGGGCTATTGCTTTTTTTATTACTATTATTATTATTATTATTATATTTTGGCTGCTTCAGTGGGTAAAACCCAAGCAATGGCTTCTTTCAGTAGCATGTGCCAATCATGCATTCATTTAACCAGTGTTGTGCTGAATGCTGAATCATTATTGCGCCCTTGCTACATAACAGACATTTGTTCTAAAGGCTAAATAACTCAGAAGCACATCCCTAGTGGGCCAAGAAACATCCATGCATCATTTATTTAATCATCTAGATGTATACATGTGCTAAAAAAAAACCCTTGCTGATTTGCTTAAGTGCACTTTCATAAAAATAAAACCAAAGCTAAACATATGTGAGGTACAGCAGTGCAAATCATCAGAGCCCATTACTTGCAAACCAAACACCTCTAAAACTTTTCTTCTCCAGCCAACGATATTATGCACACCTGAGATGAGCTGAAACTAAAGACATAAGATAGAAGCAGGTATGGCTGACATACACAATCTTTTCTGCTTTAGTTGAAGCAACAGTAGAAAAGGTTTTGTTTGGGGAAGGAAAGGGAGGGGAACTAACAAACTGCTGAGATTAAAGAAGCTGACATGGCTGGGCAAGCGCAAACTGAACGATGCAGTTCTGGTAGGAAGCTCTGGCCCACTGCCAGGGACCTCCTCCTACTGGAGCAGAGTGAACAAAGGTTGGGGAGATGCAGAGACAGGGCTGCAGAGACAGGCTTAAAAGCTCCTGGCAAACCCTGAGCTGCCCTACTTTGTTTGTCCCCTTCCTTTCAAACCAGCTTAACGTTTTCTCCATGTTTCCAGGCCCCCACTGCAGGTGGAGGGGCAAGATGACAAGTTCACCCTGCTCCTGCTCTCTGTGCTGGTCAGCCTCTTGCCGTTCCTCATTTATCTCAGCTGCACCCTGCATCGACCCCCCGAGACGCCTCCTCCCAAACACATTACATCCTTTGCGGCCAATAATCCTTTCCCCCCCCCAATTTGAACATCAGTTCTTCTCCATGTCTGTTGTCCCCCAGGCCCACTTCTTGCAATAAAATTATCCTCAAATTGAGTGAAAATCTGTATCTTCAGTTCTAGAGATGAGCTGTTTAGAGGCTCATACTCTAATGGTGGAAATTTTGCAAAGGCAGTTTGCACCTGCCAGAGTAACTTTAGGATAAGGCTCAATTACACTTCTAACCTTTTCAATCTTTCCTCATAATCTAGACATTATTTAGTACAGGTACATAGCTGCAACCAGTTCATTCTCTAGAATCACTTAATAGCTAGCTTAAGCACAGTTTCAGAGTCGCATAATATTTAACATGCTTTCAGTAGATACCATGCCCATAGAATAGAAATTTCAGGCCGATGCCACTGCAACTTTACTTTTTTTTTTTCTTTTCAGTTTATACACCATGTATAAATACACAAGCACTCGCTGACAGACTCATGGAAAGTCAGGGACGTTTTTTGCATATTGTTAAACATGAGGGACTATGAAAAGACTACTTGATAAGTATATATTTAGCAAGCTAGGTCTCTAATCTTAATTAATTCACGTAAGTATAAGAAAAAAATATATTTTTAATAAGTAGCGGCTGAGAAAGACATCAACAAAGCCTGAATAATTAACATTTACGGTTTGTTCTGTGTCATGTGAATTAATGTTTATTGGAGGTGATAAATTTTGGTGTAAAATGACAATTCTAGAGGTTATATTCTCTGCATACTAGCCATATTTCTGCTGCTAATAACTTCTATCACATCAGTTTCTTGAAACCACAACAGAATACAAAACCCTTACTGTATCTGAGTTGTCAAAATTCTTGTTGAGGTTGTCCTTACTCAAGTAATCTAGTAGTTGCAATAAGACCTAGAAAAGAAATAATCATTATCTCCATTTTTCAGATGAAGCTTTGAGGTGAAGAGGGATGAAATAATTTGACCAAGAACATCTAATTACCAACCTCCTGAATTCTGACTGAATTCAGATCTTTTGAAGCGTGATTATACTGGTACCTTCATGAAAAGATTGTTCTTCTCTGAGGGATGGAAGACCAAACACTTGTCTGTACTGCTACCCCAGATGGTTAAGTTGTACGCTGAAGCTGTCATGTCAACATCTTTAAATAAAGTTTAGATTCAACATATTTAATCCTTGCTCAATGAATGGATTAACAAATGATGAAGAATGATTATTTGGTTATGCAGATGATGAGGGCATGAGTCCAGTGTTAACTGGGTGGACATGAAGCTTATTCTATAAAGGTCCTTAAATAGCCCTTGGGAGAGATTAAGTCTTTGGATTAATATCTACTATATCCCTGCTATGGAATGTAGTTAGCTTCTTTTTCTAACCTGAATGGGGGATTTTTTTTTTTTTTAAACAGGAAAGCTTTTAGAGCCTGTAATGCATAAAACATCAGAGACACTTTGAGTATGTTTCAATTTACTCATCATTTAAATGTAACAATTAAAAAAAAAATCCTCTAACTGATCCTTTTGAGATTTGCATAAACGTGTTAAATAGACAAACTCTCAGTTGAACTCCTGACTTTTAAGTCTCTTCTTTCATCTTTTTTTTTTTTTTTTAACTCTAGCTTTATCCTGTAGTAATTCCTAACTGGGGTGCCTGTCACAGGAGGGGAAAAAGAAAAAAAAAGACTGTAGGTTCTAAAAGTCAACACACCTGCATGGTTCTTGAAGATCACTTTAACAGAGGTAACAATATAGAGACACTCTGATGTTCTCAAAAAGCAGTATAAAATGTCTAAAATTAGCTTTCTAAACTTTTCAAAACAAGTTTCAGATCCCAGTGTAGGAAAGTTTTTCCTATCTGTCCAAATACGAATGTCCCTCTCTTTCCCCTTCTATATAGAAAGAGACAGATTGAGGGCTGGGCAGAGGGAGTGGGAGAGAGAGGGAGAACTGCACTGATGCCATAAGCAGCACAGTCAATATTAAGTCCTGGATTAGTGACAGGTTTATTTTCAATATTTCATGAGCTGTCCAATTTCAAATGGATGCTTTATCGCATTAGAAAGCAGGGAGTCTTCCCTTCCAATGAGAGATGGCAATCATTTCCGGGCCTGGCAGCCTGGAAGATATGGGGTCATAAAATCATGACACAGGAAAGCAATCTTAGGTAATATTTAGAGGCCTGCACTGTTTGCTGTTTAACTTTTCTCTCCCTCTAAGACTGCACAGTTGAATTCAAAGAATTAGTTCAGTTTTGGTCGAGAACAAATAAAAAATATCCCTAACATTTAGTAAATTTTTAATGGTGTGCACTTGAAATATGTAACAGAAGAAAATTAAACCTGATTCAAATATTTAGGTCTTATTAGCATTTACGTGACTTTACCTTTTCTATCTGGAATAATGCTGACTTAAAGCACGTATCAAGGTGTATATGCACACAGGCATCTAAAATGATATGGCTCCAGCCACTAGCATTCAAAAAGTGTACCTCAAAAGAGAGTCAGTCTTGAAAGACCTACATTTGAGCTTCATTGAATTGTAGTTAAAAAATATTAAGTATCACATCTAAGGCCTAAAAGTTACATCTAAGGCTTAAAAGTTAGAAAAGAAAAGTTGCCTAAGAAGACAGGACAGGGAAGTAAAGGTGGCAAACAAGAAATGAAGTGAGAGTGGAGCAAAAACAGAGAGTAGAGGGAACCGAACATGGAGCCTTTAGAGTTTCCTTCAGTTGCACGGCTTTTCCAATGACAAACACACTTGAATGTAAAGAAAAGCTTCTTCTTCAAAACTGAACATAACCAGATGGGAACCTTAACAACTTTGATTTTAAAATCAACTTCTGGATTGACAATGAGCCTGGGATACATCATCACACAGGATATTTTCTTGGAATACGAAACACTGGAAAACATGAGCTCTAAGGAAGGTGCTCCTCAGTCACACCTGCCATGTGGTATTGAAACTGCAATATGATAATAAATATAAAATACATATTATGATAAGTAAAAAAAAACCCTCAAGTATACTGTTGCAATACTTATTTCTTATATGATATGTTTTATATATCAAATATACAAACAACAAGGATAAGACATACATACCCATTTTTGTATATTCACTGAGACACAACAAATACAAAAAAATTAATTTTATTATTAAGTGTGTCTATGTTCAAGTATGCGCACTATATATATTTATGTATGTGTATAAATATTAGATTAAAAGATCGTATCATTTATAAAATATTTTAAAGAATAATTTATGTAGACAGGTTTATATATTCATTCATATTCAGAACGATAAGCAGATAGGCTGAATACCTTTGAAAACGTACTGAACCAAGTTCTGGACTCGCTGACACTGATACACTTTTATTTAGATAAAACAGCAGAATTTCATCCCACTAATATATTTTTAAAGACTAATCAAATAAAACTCTTTCTTTAACAGCATCAGGCCTCATTTGGAAAGTTCACAATCCATAATTAGCTGCTTCTTTGAAAATGGTTGTTAAAAATGTAGTTTCAGAATAGATTATAGTAAAAATCTTGCCTGTACATGAAATAATTGATTTGTATTAACATGCCAGTTTTAGAGATTACTCATAAATGAACATTAAAACCCACATGATTTAAATATTTGTTTTGATAGCAAAAATAAATACTAAATAGTAGTCTGACCTTAAAAAAAAAAAAAAAAGTATCTGATACCAGAATTAAAGAACAGGTTTTAGGATTCAGTCACTAATCTTTATAAAAGTGAAGAAAGAAAACAAAACCAATACTCTTGAGTCACAGTCGGTCATTCTCTTTCAGCTATTCTTTTGTATTTTTTTCCCTTACACTCAATTTCATCTCATTATATGCAAGACTAATTTTTCAGCTACCCCTTTTGATTCTGTAATCTAGTATGCCTCACTTCAACCATTAACTTTTTTTACCCTAAAGTATTTTGTAACAGAATTTAATTTAATTTGTTTTATTAAACTAAAGTTTTCCAATGTTTGAAATATAAGAGAGACAAAATAATGTTTCTTTATCCTGTGAGGTCCAGTCATCAAATGAGATCCTGTAGAATACTTAGATTTTACGAGTGATATGGGGGGGAGGGTGTGGAATGCAGTGTGAATTGATTCGTTCCATTACATTTTACATTTTCTAACAACCTATGTCTTTTCAAAACGCTTGCTACAATGAGTATCACGTTTCCCTTTCTCTCTACTGAAAGACAAATGTGAGAATTTGGGGCGGGGGGCAGGGGAGAAGAATTTATTTTGCCTGGAAATACTCATAATGAAAACATCAGAAAGAGATCGAAGTTCTGAATCAACATTTTTTTTGTTTTTTTAATTGGTAAACGATGTGAACAATGACATAGAGACGAAAGAAGGATTTATCTTAGAGTCCTAGACTCCTGCCTTACTTTGATAATTTGTCCCTTGACTTTTTTTTTATGTTGGCTATGTTACATGATACACTACCATCTCACTTTATCACCAACTCCACTCTTCTCCGAAGCACCGAGGAAGGGAAAAGGAGAGCTCTTATTATTCTTCACTCTTTCCTTTGAAGATTGCCTTAGTGTTCTAGTATAGAAGACTTAAACTTTGCTTCTGGTGATTGGTGGCAAAAGCCCGTAGATAAGTATATACTACAGTTATTCAAACAAAGAACAAACAAAAAGCAGTTGAGCAAGTCAGGTTAATTATAATCCAATCATATGAAAAACCAGCTCTGGTTATCCATGTCTTATAAACAGAATAGACAAAAATAATAATTAATAAGCAATAATAAACAGCTAATGATCAAGAGTTAAACATTTTAATATCGGGTAAAAATATGATTTAATAAGCATAACAGATTTAGTGAAGAGACTAAAATTAAAGATTTAATATTAGATGGGGAAGGATATTTTGGAAGGGTAGGGTTAAAAGAGAAAAGTTATTCCCTTGTATATCAAGGGTGTGAATTCTCCAATACAGAGGGGAAGTTATAACTGAAGAAAGTCTGCAGTAATATGAGAAAGAAGGTACTAACACAGCTGGCAATATGCCGGGGATCTACAATAAACCTTGAAACCGGAATCAGCTGATTAAGGCTTACTGGTGATTTCCAGCACAGGATAATAGTGTTAATTAAGTAGCAGCAGTAACAACAGGACCAGTCTTAAGATAAATAAACATCTAATTTTTTCTCTTTCATATATCGTTGCACTGTTTAATGAACTGTACCATTTGTGCTAGGTGAATATGGAATGAGGTAAATTTTATGCACCATGTGACTTAATAAGTACGGCTTATATTCAAGACATTCAGCAGTTCATCTAAAGCATTATTTCCTTCAGGGCAGCAAACCCCTGCATTGAGAAGACTGACCGACTTTTTTAGTTATCGAACTTACTAGATGGGGATTATTCTAGCCTGCATACTAAAGCATACAGCTTATATTTTCCTGACAAGCAGTTTCAGATAGTTGAAAAAGCTTATAACTGCTTGACTCATTCTCCTCTTGTTAAAGGAGATTTAACTACTGAGGCATCTCTCGGAATCAAAATAAAGGACAAAAGCTATCTAATAAGTTCTTGTTATTCATCTGTAATAAGTTCTTGATCTAAAAAATTGGAGAGAGCTGCTCTAGGTGTCATGGTCACCAACCCGTTGGAAAGAGCTGGTCAGGAAGGCAAAGATAGGGGTCAAGAGAGGTAAAAGAAGAATAGTAAAACAAAAGCAGGACTCTTCAAGGGAAGTTCAGAGAGTGTAGGTGGAAATAAACATCCGCAAATATAGAAGATGTGCGACAACTGTGGCAGGACTGCAGAAAAGGAACTGGAAGTCACAAAGCAGAGCAGCCATCAAGAAGGACATGCCATAACAAAAAAGGCAAAAGTCATACCCAACTCTATATAGACAGGAGTGTTGCCTGTGAAAGCCAGGAAATAAGCCTCCTATTTTAATGCTAAGGTTTCTGGAACACTGGTCAGAGTCCACACTGAGAGTACGGTGTTCAGCCTTGGGAATCCTGGGTCAAGAGGCGTGGACCCATTAAACAGTGCTGAGAAGGGGAATAAGAGTGATCATATGCTAAGAAAGTGCAACCTGGGTGGAAAGACAGGGGAAAAAAGTCCTCTAGTTGGTCTACAAAAGAGCTGACTGAAGGAAAGGCCATCTCATATCAATTTTCAGATACAGTGCAAGCTCCTGCAAAGAAGGGGGTCCTGTGTGACCTTCTTGAACGGCCCTCTATAAATATGCGGTTCTCCATGTCCACGACAAATAGAACAGGAAGTAATGGGCTTAAAATTCAGCAAAGGTCATTCAGGATAAATGATGAAAAAAAAAATCTTCACATCAGTAAAGCACTGGCATGGATTTTGCAGAAATATTGTGGTTGTTTAGAGTTTTCTTACAGCTGTGGTAGATAAACGTGTCTGAAAGGACACAAATATAATTGGCCCTCTATTAGTTATAGGGGAAGGGTAATATTTCTATTTAAGCTATTCTCAGACTCATATTTCCTGATTTTTCTGGGTTTACAGTGGTTCCAAATGGAATAAAAACTTTTTCTTCATATACAGTAAACTTTAACAAAAAGTGTCCATAAAATTCACTGAACATAACTGTGTAATATCATCTTCCAAATTACTGTGTCACTCTTATGTGTCTATATGCTGCATGTATACAATCCACACAGCTCAGTTCGATACAAAATCAACCAGAAAACAACAGAAGTTTGCAGTTATGCAACCAATGAATATTTAGATTATCGAATTACATAATGGACTATTGAGACAGAGTCTGGCCCAAGGTAAGGTCAATCATGCCCATGCACAAAGCAGATTGTGCTGCTCAGCATTATTCAGTTATCTGGCCTCTGTAGTTTGCTGCAACCAGTATCAATGCAGAAATGCTCTTTAGAAACATTTCTTAGCATCCACCTAGTACACTGCGGGCAGATATGTTGGCTGTGGCTGAAATTTCGTTCACTACAGGGAAAGATATCATTTGCTGTTACTATATGTAGTCACTAATTACTGGCATCAGTGAACAAGGGAGCAGTCAGGGAAGGAAATATGACTTCAAAAACACTTGGGCACTATTTCAAGTGCTCTGACTTCCTGAGCTGTTCATTTCGGTTATGTGTTGCTTTAGGAATGCACAAAAGCAGAAGGTCCTCTGTACTTGTGATTTGCTTGGCACAAAGAGCATTGATTAGCTATCAGGGAGCTATGAATGGTCTCTCAGTTCTGTTGACCAGTTAAGGTTTCACTTCAGTGGGAGGTAACAAAACCATTGGTGTACCAGTGTGCGCCAGAAGCTCAAGACCTGCCCATTCAAACAGCAGTATCCCTCAAACAGAGTCCTCCAACCCAGGAGGACTGCACACCAGTTGCTGACGCTAGGACCCCCTCTCGCTCCAGCTGCTGGCATCACACATATGGGGGTCACCATCACCCAAGGTCTGACTCTAGTTGCTGGTCCCAATCCACTTCACTGCAGTGCCTCCAGTTGCTGGCCACTGACTCCCACTCACTGCAGTCACTAGCACCTCAGACTGGGGGAACCATTACCAGAGGTCTGGCTCCAGGTGCTGGTTGTAGTTCACTCAGTCGTGTCTCTGCAGTTGCTGGCACCTAGATCTTACAGCATTCTCATATGGGATAGAGAGTGAGACTAAAAGGAAAGATCATTAAGAAAAGATTTAATAAGAAGATGGTATGGACTGTGGTGATCAGGTGCTTGGTCAGACAAGCATACCAACTAGCAACTGCTTACATGCAACTGGCCTTTTTCATATCCCCTCCTCTCTATTCCCCTCTTTATTCTCTCCCCATCCCTCTAATTTCCTTACAAAGTTTTGTGCAGTCCCAGGGGCTCCTCCTCTAATCTGAAAATCCTCACGTGCCTCTTGTTTCTGCCTTAGAGTCCAAGCTGGCCATGACTGCAGTTTCTTAATGACCCATCAAGTAGCGACTGAAGGATTTGCTCGTCGTCATTACTTTTGTTACCCCTTGTCTGCCAGGTTTGTATTTCTGTCTGTTTATGGCTTCTCCCTTTACTTACTGTCCCTTTGCACTGAAAAAGGTCCTTGATCACACAACCTAATGGAGCAGCTGCTCTCACATCCCACGCACAGGTTCCCCCAGCTGTAGAAATTATGACTTCCCATCAGGAGAAGCAATCATGTCCTTTCTGACACAATCACTCTGCTGGAGATATGTCGACAATATGGCTGTGTATGCATTTAAAAGGTACCCCTTGAGCTTCTAACAAACTCTTAACTATTGCTGAGCAGTTAAGGTTTGCTGTTAATGGTTACAATAGGTAACAAGTCTTCCATTTGCCTGCCACCTTGAGAAGGGAGAAGGAAAGCAGGTGACTCAAAAAGGATGTTTGCTAGTGCAGAGAAAAGGAGGACCACTGCTCTTGAATAGGAAAAAAACAGACTGCTGCTAGAGGAGAAGTCTGAAAAGAGGTCCCAAATTTAGATCCAGCTGCTGCAGCTGGTAGCACTGGATCACCCCACTCTACAAACAGCTTTGCCGAGTAATAAAAAATGATTGCTTAGGGACAGAAGTTCATGGGTACGTATCACAGCTGCCTATCAGCTAACAGTGTTGGCTGTTACCGTTGATGCTAAAGCATCTAGTAGTCATAAGTCTCTGAAAATCTACCCCTTATATAGCATCCGTCTGCAGGCTAGTGAAACCCCAAAAGTATGAAGTAAATGTTCTCTCTGCTGTGTCTAAACTCAGAAATGTCCTACCAATCTGCTAATTAAGTCTTATTAAATTGAATAATGAATGAGTAGAGCAGGTCCTCAATGATATTTTGCACATAATAGTCCTTTTTACTTAATACTTTGGTTTGTTCAAACTTTTTTCTTTCTTTTTTTTTAGTCCTTACTGTCATCAACATGTATTTTAAAAGCTTGCATGGGATTTATTCTTTTTGTTTCCATGGCAGCAAGAAGACTGTATCCTCGGATATGGAAATCTCCATTTATTCTGAAAAGTATTCTGTGGTAAAATTGTCTTGGATGAGAATCCAGCAATTGAATGTCCAGGAACTATATATTTACATATATCATATAGAGATGTCTTTTGATGTATAGTCAAGGATAAATATATTTGGCCTGCTGGGTGGGATATCAATTGTTCTTGCTGAGTTTTTTATTGTGCATCAATTTCTGTTCTGCATTAAGAGATAACTATTTTGCTGGCTCTCAGAGTAGTATAACCATATTTTTGGATGTGTAGCTTATAGCATTTCTGTTTCCAGTGAAATGAATGTAATTTTTTTTACTTATTTCAACAGAGATGCGCAAGAGCACATCTGCTATTTAGACTATTTGATCATTTTAGTTGAATGATGATAGACTTTCCAGATAATTATTTATCTGACTTTTTGGATTCATCTTCCAATCAATTATTCAAGAAGTTACAGAGTGTACTTTTTTTTATATTTAGGTTTAGTCCCATTTTACTTTACAAAGCTCTTAATTAATCTTGCAAATCAATAGGAAAAAAAAAAGCCAAAGCCATCTATTTCGTTTATAATTCCTTCTTAGCCTTGATTAAAATTGAGATCAGATAGATTTGCCTGCAAGCATGAGGGAAATCAGGTTCAGACACCTGAGCAGAAGTGAAATTGGGCCAGCAGTAAATGCTTCTAGGTTAGCAAATATGCTGAGATAAATGACAGAGGTGGAGGGTGAAGAAAGAAGTTCTGTGCCTGTGTTGTAAACCTTTTCTGTAGTCAGCATCTCCAGCTTTTCTTGATTCCCTCTGTACCCTTTCAGCCTCTGACACAGTGATAGGTTAAGCTATGAAATGCCACTCATTTACATGAGGGGAAATATTCAAACGACTTACTAAAGGAGCTTAAAACACTATAATTAACCCATCACAAAATATAATATACTACAAATGCTTTTTAAAGTTTAATCTACTAATGATGCTCAGCATGCATTAACATTTTCCCCATTTCTCTGTGTCATACATCAGTGGTTAGATAAACACTTTGATTACCATCAGTTTTATGTCACTTTGAGAGTCCAACTTGATAACTGCCATTAATCACCATCTCAGCAGCGCAGCACTTTGAGCATCTCTACCACAGAGCTCTGTCAGCAGTGGCCAATAAGGATGTAACATGCTCTGGTAAATACAGAAAGACGTGCTTCACCACTTTATATCTCGGTACTGCTTCAACCACAGAGAACCTCCAAGCACCATGAATATTACAGAGGCTGTTTGTATGCTTTGTACTCAGGATAGGGCTTTTTTTCCCCCCTTGGGTGCTAAAATAAAAACTTCTAGTGATTAAACTGAGAGAGGCTTTGTTCATTCTCATTCATATTGTATCAGCTATGATAAAAGCCATCTGGCTTGTGAGACCATGTATTTTCCGACTGAGAGTTGAAGAGAGAAGCTGTTGCAGAAACAATAAATTATGCACTAACAAATAGTGCAACACGGAGAAAGTTGGGCAAAAAGTATAAGTACTGGGAATATCATTACAAGAGACTTGATAGTGGCACTTAGGTCCTGATTCAGCAATTTTCACAACATTCTCAGTTTCACAATGAAACAATTGAGTATAAAGCTTATAATAAAAAGACAGAATTCAGCACAACCTATTATTTTAAACCTTCTGATTTTGATAGCTTGTCCATGACTCATTTTTTGAGGGGAAAAGGCAGGACTGGTTTATGCTTTTTTTTTAATACTTTGAGTTGCTATTACTGACTTTGCAGACTCTATATACTAATGATGTGAGCTGTCAGATCTGCTGTAATTTATCTACAAGAAAATGTGTGTTCATTCAGGAAGTACTTGAATGTCCACATACATGTGATAAATCCCTTAGCATATGTCAAAAGCATGATATATTTAAGAGACTTTTTTTGCAATCCTGCAACTCCTTTAACAGTTCAGGTGGATTATTGTGTATTTATAGGTCATTGAGGAAGTTATGAACTGCAGCTGATAGACTAATATTTCTCTGTAAATCACTTACGCTGACATCACTCAGGATGGTGAAGTAAATCATTTTTAATATTATTGAGAAAATTTGGGGAGGGAAAATTGGTTAAAACAATTGAACTGTACTATGACTTTACACATCCTCTGTTAAAGAGATTTCATATGTAACACAGGCGATTATTCTACTTAGTACTAAAACTATTTTATAAACACAGATCTAAACTATAATTCCCGATATTCAAGCATTACTATTCTTGCAAGATGAGTGCTGCTGCATACAATCTAAGCAATAAACAGAAGAATTACAAGACAAACTTTTGTGTTTCAGAGCTTTATGCAATACACTTATGCGATATATAAAAAAGTAGGAGAAGTAAATGAAGTTGAAATGTGTTTTCCTGAAAGGTGTTTAAAATCAGGAAATATCTCATCATGAATAGTAGCTGGGTTAAGCTATATTCAATCCTCTGTTTTTAATTGTTAATATTTACAGCAATTCTCCAGTTTAAGAGGCTGGCCTTCTTTGTAGTTCATTAATGTAGAACTTTTTATTGTCTTTTGAACTGACTGCATCTTTGCCCTAACATAAAAGAATAACAATTTTAATGGCCTATGATATTGAGGAGGTCAGACTAGATAAGCTAAAGGTCTCTTCAGACCTTAAAATTCACTAATGTAAAAGGGCTTTTTTTTTTTTTTTTTGCTGCTAAATGTCATAACAATCCTGTTTGACTGCATGTTATTTAATTTAAGTATATGCCTACTGAAAGTTAACTTGTTTCTAAAATCTACAACTACATGTAAAAACAGCACATTTAACCATACCAGACAAATTCTGAACCCTCTTTCCCACCCTTTTCTGACTAGGTTTTTACTTACTCTCCACAGTGACTGTGTTTCTTGCAGGCATACATGAAGGAATGGGATACATTTCTTGTATGAATCATCTCTCCAGGCAAAGAAAGGTGTATACTTTCTTTACCGGAGTAGTTTTCTTAGTAAATTTGTTTGTTTCTTTATTTGCTTTGGGGGGGGGTTCTATTTTTATATGTGTTTTCTTTCACATTCATACACAGCTAATAATTATTTATGTTAGAAAGGTAACACTAAAAAAAGAAAAAATCACACCTCATTTGAGTAGAAAATGTTAAAATATGTAATAGCCCTTATCTTATCAGATAATTTGGCTAGTGGTAAAGCTCCTTCTCCTTCACAGGATGACCTTTTCTTCCTTGAACAGAAGAAAACTAGTTGTGGATCATGTCCTCTAGCCTGAAGGTAGTCTTTTTCACTATCTTGAGCCCAGGATGTGCAGTTTCAGTGATGATAAAGGCAAGATTATAAAATTCCAGTTCCAAAGAGACTGCACCTTAGCGGTCGCTCTCAAGAGTCCTTTCCCCTCCTTCTGTCTTCCTTTCCACAGATTTCTTTTTTTCATGAGCAGACCTCACACACAGAGTGGGCCAGTCTTGCAGTAAATTATATGGTTGCACGTTGCAGTGGCCAGATAGGGAGCATTTCATGGCACATTCCAAGTTCTCCTGAAGGTTACATGTACGTGTTGAAAAGTAATCAAGAAAATACTTGATCCTTGTGAGAAGTCTAATAGGAAGTACAGGATCCTATTACAACACTGAACGGGCCTTTATGGAGGACCAAAACCATTTCTAACATTATAAGTTTTCCTCTAAAGGGAGATGGTAGGACTTCCTAATCAATCAAACATTGGATGGATCATCCAGTAGTGCCATTCTGTTTCATTTTCTAGTCCTGGAATGAATCTGGATTGTGCCACATGCAGGTAACTGAAATATGTGAGTATAGATATATATAAATATATGATTATCATATATGAATATATAACTCAAAATAGATGAAAGGGAGACTTTTGGCTAGGTTCTCTGTGAGCTTGGACAGAGCTGGATGTTAGATAAAAGGTGAGTGAAACCTATGCAGAAGCATACTCTATAGCTGAAATCTGTTCACTTACTCTCATAGCTATGAATTCAGTGACCCCACAACTAAGGACCACAGTGAAGGTATAGGATCTGAATTAGGCAAAATTAGCTCACTGTCCTTCTCTCTCTACTATGCCATAGAGAATGTTATTGAAAAGTAAAGATATATCAAATAACAGATATTTTATAAATTAATTTATTCCTGTTTGCTCATGCATTCGAAACAAAGTTAGCTTTTCAATTTTAACTTTGCAGTATACTCAACTATGACAGAAACTATTGTGTTATAAAAAAAAAAAAGACCTTCACAGTTTAGACTTCCTCCTGCTTGCATTTTTCCAGAAATTCTCCTCTACAAATTAAAGCTGGAGAAATCTTTTTTTTTTTTTTTTAATTTTTCCTCAACTGAACCTCAGACTCTCAGAAATATAGAATCTTGAGTACAGAGGAGGGGAAAAAAAGCACCTCACATCGAAATTTTGATTCCGTGTAAAGGAATTTCCTGACTTTCTCAACAAAACATGAGCTAAAGGCACATGAGATCACCTCACCCAAAATCATAAGAAATATCATACTTGAACATTTTTCCAAAACATACCAAGCTTTGTGCTTGAGTTTATTTTTACACTTTCTGAAATATCATATTGTTGAGACTTTGACAGTATTGCTGTGTACTTATTTGATCCTAACACACATTTTTATAATAACCACTAAAAGTTTTAATTTTAGTTGTCTCTATCAGAAAACATGTAGACATCTCATATAAGACTATTTATAACCTTGCTAAAGGCATACAACAGCCTTTGAAACCACTTTGCTTACTTGAGGTAACTGATACAGCTTACATTTGATGCAGCTTTTGTCCAAATCACTTCACAGGTCTGTGTTACTAGCTCCAAAAAGGCAAATATATTTTCAGTCAGCCCACCTTTCCCATTCTGCCTGAACTGCATGCTGGAGGACTTACTGACTTGGCAAATTCTCAGATTATGTATTTTAGGTATCTTTGTGCTACCCAGTTTTCTATATCTGGAGTTGCTCTCTCAAGGAAGGGAACCCAAGTTAGAATGGGCTTTAAAATGCCTTAGCTTGTGTTAATTGCCTGAAATAGTTAAGTATCTCTCAGAGATTCCTATTAAAAGGTGACCTTTTTTAACTTCTTCACTGTCTTCACAGATATGTTGACTAAATCTTTGCCAGAGCAGAGGATCTGGCTCACAGATTTTAAATGCTGTACGTATTTTGATACTAAAGATTACTATCAATTCAAGTTTGATTGCATGGAAAGATAACTTTGTGAAGTGTTGTAGAGTATTCCATGTGAACATGATTATCTCCTCTAATAGTGTCATTTGGTTTTGTTTGGCTTTATCAATGCTATGCATTCAGCTGCCTTCTACTCCAGCACTGGTATGAAACCCCCTAAATGAAGCTTTTTGTGGATACCATCCGATCTGAAGATTAGGCACAGGAACTGTACTGTTGGAAATACTATTCTATATCTAGTAATATTTACCTTACATTTCATCTGCCCTGTCTCAGCTACTAACCTTCATATCCAGGATATTCTTCAACATAACTTATAGTTTCTCAGTCAAAGGACATAACATGCATGAGTGTTTTTCACTAAACCTAGTAAGCTGTTGTTTCTCGCTCTTGGTATGGTACTTCACCTTTGAAATAACACATGTTGCAAAGGGATTGAAAAGAACAGGTTTTTCCTGTTTCAGCTGCTGCCAACCAACTGCTCATTTTTTATTCTGCAGAGTGTGGTAGATAAAAAAAGATTATATACCATATTTTCATTTCTTCCCCTTGGGGTAACCACCATCTGGTAAAAATTGATAGAAACACTGCTTCGTTAAACACAGCAGAATACTAGTTTTACTTTAGCTTATTTTAAGATCCAGTTTTTGTTAACACCTAATAGTGCTGTAGCAAGTAGTCAAAGATAAAAAAAATTAATTCCTCAATTTTCCACATACAGTAGGAAATACTGTTAAATGAATCAGCCCTTGATGATTAGTTTTCTTCTTGGGGCACACTCAGCCATTCCTGTACCTCCCAAAGACTCTGTCATTTCTTCATGTCTAAGGAGCTGTTCTTCACTGTATTGTCACTAATGTTGTATGTTACTAATAATACATCCAACAGAAAGCATAATACATGAACAATACATTTGACTATGTTGTTCACTATAAAAATATAGTATATGGTTGCATCACACAACAATACACAAACACTGTATATGTAATATATATAATATATAAATATGTATGGACTTCTAATGCCACAAGTTTTCATAAGGTGAAGACAGAAATCAGTGTGTGTTTATGCATTTTCACCTCTTCCCATTCATAGGTAGTATTTTTAGTGGGTATCTTGAGACCTGAACAAAACAATTCATTGTGGCCAAAAGGCACCACGAGCTGTTCCTCTGTGTGTACCTCTCCACACAACAAGCTGTCTGTGGAAAAAATTCAAACAACTTTCCTCTAACAAAGGAAGAGGGGAGCCTGTGGTATCAGCTTAGTCAAATGACAGTAAGTTAAAGTACATTCTTACTTTACTGAAGGATACTGTTAACACTGCAGTGCTTTCAGTCAGAGTAAGAGTATTCATCCTGTATATGTCCTAGAGCATGAGCTGTGTGACCATCACAATAACACTTTTAGCGCTTAAAATTTTACTATGTATGTTCAAAACTGTTGCAAGTTTGGCAGCAGAGGCTGACAATCCCTCTTCAGTAGTCTTCCCTGCTGGGCTGTTATGCCATTAAAATAGGAGTGACGGACTCTGTGAGCAGTGTATAATTACAATAGCTACAAATACAAATGTAGAGTTAAAATATGCGTATGCATAAAGCACCACCTCACACGCCCCATCATATACCTTACTAGATGCTGACATGAGTTATCTTTGTTATCCTTGATGTTAATCCTGCAAAAACTACTGAAGTCATTAAATTAACCTGAGATTTCATCTCCAGAAATAAAGGCCAATATGTATTTTTTGTATTGATAATAAACATGTATCCTTACCATATCTATAAACAAGTATTAACATAATCACTTTTTTATATTCATTTTTCTAAGGTAAGTCTCCTACACAACTTCAAAATTTACCCATTCCTTCTCAGAAGGTCTGACACACACACACACACACACAGAGTTACAGCAATTGCACAAAGCAAATTCTCATCTCCAACCCAGAAATAAAGATGGCTGTGCAAAGAGGAACTTATAAAAGCCTGACAGGAGAGACTGCAGGGTGAGAGACCTATTTTTGTTTGTTTGTTTCAACCCATTTTTTTGCGCAGTATCTTCCTCTGGGTGACTAAAGAATATTTCGGTTTCACCAAGTTTTGAGTTACCATAATTAGAAGTCTTTAAAGGTTTTTGGAAAACAAAGGGTCTGCAAGTATCAAATATATCATAGCTGATGAAATGGAAAGTTACTGTCCAGAGAGAAGAGCATCCCCACAAGACTGCGTTCAGAGGGATGCAAAAAGATATAGCAAAAGCTGTCCCTGAGAGGCTAAGGCACAGTTTTCCCACTCATCCTCATCTTTTCATAGATAAAGAACAAGGGAGCAGAATAGAGAAGTGACTTCCCAGAGGTGACCTCGGTAGCGCAGGTCAAACAGGTATGTGAATGCTGGCCTGCCAGGTCCTGGGTTAGCTTTGCAGCTGCAGGAGAAGCCCTCTGCTCTACACAGCTACAGGAGGGGGTGCAACCTTGATTAAATGTCCAAACTGCAGAGCAGCTACTTTCTGTAGTGTGCCATGACAGATCGCTGCACCTGGCTTTTATCAAGAAAGCTTGATTTTGAAGCCTTTACCACTTTTATTATTTATTTTTTGATTAAACACCACCCATCGTTATATATTCTGAGAAATAGTGGCCCTGAAGCAGTTATAAATCGATAGCTGGATGTGGAGGAATAGGAAGGGGAAGAAAAAAGGAGAAAAAAGGTGCTTACAGTTAAGAAGAAGAAAAGTTAATAAAAAATTTGGTCAGACATTTTCAGCCCTTTTTCATATGAGACAAATGGGCTAATCCTAAGTAAGAGTCATAGATCAGTATCTTCAGTGTACCTGGAGCTCATCAGGAAGTGACATGCAAGTAGTAATATGAAAATCCTTATTCATTGATAGCAGGAAGGGTTTGCAGGGTAATAGATTATCCTGCAAAGAATTTGTATTACATCTGGCTTTTTACCTAGGATTGGATAAATATTACAGAAATTAAATTGATTTATTATCCAAGTCATGTACACAGCAATGATTAAGGTGAAGAAGTATATCTGAAGATACCAGCAGTTTTGCTAAAATCTGTGAAACTGTAATCCAAATAGAAGTAAAAGGAAAAGAAAAGGCATTTTTTTCCCTCTCTCTCTCATCAAAGGACAATCACTTAAGTTGTATAATACCTGGAAACAGCTTAAATCCTTCCAGAATGTAAGGAAACAATGTTATAAGTAATTCACATAAAGAGTCTACAAATTGAGAAATTTCTACTCAACTCTCTTCTGTAATCAAACCAATCATGCAGTCATTACAAAAAAACACACATGTAAAGACAAAAGTGGGCGGGGGGGGGGGAAGACTACCCTTCAAATGCAGGCAGATAAATAGAAGAGGACATTCAAGCAGAACAAAGTTACCATTTAGGAAAGATTTTGCCAGTTGTATTTGGATCACAGGCTACAGCAACTGTTAACATGTGTCACTGCCTCTAACGGTATACGGGTTCAATCAGAGCACGCACAACGCCAGATGGGACTGGAGTACTCTGTCAGAGGAAAGAAACTATGGTCACTGATTTTTGCATTCCTGTGCAAAAAGCCACTATTGTCAGTTGTTTTATCTATAAACCCAGTACTTTTGTATCTTGGTGTAATCTGAGATGACAAAGCCAGCAAGCACCAGATGGCTAAAGGGATTCAGGCCAGATCTGCGCTGCAGCACAGGTCTGCCAGCCCCATTCCAGCAATCAGGAATACACTGACGTGATCCCTGTTCAACACGTCTGGCGAGCAGACACTCCTCGTGAGAGTTACATGTACATACAGGAAGTCAGCACACAATCACACCCCTTTTATTTATCTGCTTATGCCTCTTTTTTGCCATGCCTGCTCCTCCCCAAGCCACCTCGGTCCCTCCCTTTCTCCACCTTTCGTTTTTTCCCCTAAACGGTAGGCAGTAACACCTCTCAGTCTGCAAGGTGATCCAGAGACCTTTTGCCAAGGGTGTAGGTGTCACCCCCTGCCCATGGGGCCAAGGGCTCTCCTGGAACAGGGCTCCCTTTGCTCCAGTAGGTTGCTGGGGCGCCTTCGCCTGCCCTTGTACCAATTTGCACCTCTGTGTTCATGGAGATGAGCCTTTAATCACAGAACCTAACCTCTTTAGCTTAAAAAGAATTCAGTATAGATATATGCCTATATTGATAGTTTTTCCCAGTGCAGATAGAGAGATACTTTAATAATTCTATAACCTCCTTAAAGAATTTATCAGACTGTCTGGCTCTCCAAGCAATGTGCAACAAAGCTGCTATGTTTTGTTACCACTAACTCTAGTCACTCTGGGTAGGAGTGGTTCTTTACTCAAAACAGGAGTAACATATTGAATTTCATATAGAAACATACTTGTGCGTATACCTGCTAATTTCCTTCAGTAAAGAGTTCAAATGCTTTACACAATATTTCTCCTGTATGTTACATGTTAGCTGAAGATATAGTACTAGCTCAGTAACAGGGTCAGAAGTGGGGGGAAAAAGGCAGAATAGCTTAGTAAGTTGTTTTTGCAAATCAGAAATATGCTGTGGGGGGCTTTACCCCCTCTTACCTCCTATAAAAAAAGTGGAGATGATGGAGTATCCCCACTATGCATTAATAATAGAGGTAGCAAGTATGCATATATTCTGTTTAATTCATCATTTTCTTTCCAACAGAATATAATTCAGGAGGATGAATGTCTTGTCTTAGTCAAATGAAATGTCATTTACAACACTTCTTATGTATCTTATCTCAAGGGAAAGGGCTGTTGTAAGGAGAGGCATACCATTGATTAAGCCTTAGACTATCTCAGTACAAAGACAAATGCATTTCTTATATAACCTGCATTATCAAAACTCAGCCAAAATCTAAGTCTTATCTAGCTTTGCTAGTATCCCCTGGAGATAAATTTTAAAAATTTCATTTAACTAGGTGATTGTTCATTTAAAACTAAATGTATAAATGTTTGTATAAATTCATATCCCAAACCAAAAGAGGCCATCATCATCTTTAGCTTGCTTTGATCCTTTGGGATCAAGTACAATAATAATAGCATGTAAGAAAAGACTTAGGACGCGACATTGCACGACATAGATACCACATAAACCAAGTGATACAATCCTAACTCCACTGACACCTAAAAGAAAACTCTACTACCTCCGGTAGAGCTGAGGCTTCACCCAAAGCATTCAAAAGCAATGGAAAAACTACAACCGAGCACCTTTCACAGTAACATATATAAGTCATCACTACCCTATCATATCCTCTACTACTTTTTAAAATACAGCTCCCACTTCATAAGAGTGCTAGAAGGGGACAGTGAGGAAGTAGTCCCCAAATATTTTGCAAATTCTGTCTTCAGTGACCCCTCTAGGCTGTTGATTGAACCAGCGGAAAAGTACAGGCACATGTCAGAGAATGGACGGACCTGCTACAAAGGTTACCGTTCCTAAAACGAGGCCCATACGTTTCAGAAACCCTACGTACTGAGAAAAGGCCACTTACTGAGCCATATCCAGCTTTCTCCACGCTCTGTCTTTGTGGCTTCTCAAAGCTTCTACTAACCAATCCTCAACTTTAAGTTTCCTTCATTTGCTTTATAAAGATACAGGCCATTTTGAGGAAAAGCATACAGCTAGGGTGTAAAATGCATGATTACATCAAAGAAGTGGCCCAGATGTGCTTCAGTCTGCTTTCTTTTTGAGGGGGGACAGGGAGGGAGCCAGTGTTTGCTATCCTCAGGGTAAGAGTTCCTATAGATTTCCATTGAATTTGGTTTCTGTTTAGCTAGCAGGAAGAGTAATTACCCTCTGGTAAAGTTTTGAGCCACAAAAGTGACTTCAAATTTCAAGAAGAGTATACAGTATATGATTATGTTACATTTTTATTTTAGGCTATTTTTTTTTCTTTTCCTATTAGAGAGAGAATAAAGCATAGAATGACGTCATAATTAAGAAAATAAATACATCAAACCTGTGCTAAGACTAATACCAACACAACATTAATGAATCTTAACAGTCTAAGAACCCTAATGTTACTGGACTAATAACACCTTGTGTAAATTGTTCTGGCTGATGTCAGTGGAGCAATGGTAATTTCTACCAGCTGGGAATATAGTCCACTGTGTTTTAAGTTATTACTTTCTATATTTTAACTAGTACCAAAACACTTCTATTAAGAGCTTCTAAAATGGTTTCAGATCATTGCTACCATTTACAATTGTTTTTTTAGAAAAACCTAATGAAAAGGTGACGTGACAATCATTGCTTACTCATGTTAAATAAATAAACAATCATTCCTCCTGTCTTTTAAGGAAATATTCCCAGTTTGTATAAACTAGACCAAATGCCAATTGACTTGTACTATCTATTCCTTCTCATTTTTGTTTAGGTAGCTCCGAGTTCAACTCCTTGATTTTTCCCAAACCTACACATCAAGTTTTCTCAAAAGAGCTTTATTTTACATTTTTTAAAGGTGCACCCTTTATAAAGCAGGATCAACATGTTGACAAGTCCAACTGTATTCAACAATAAAAACAACAACAGCAACAGAAAAACTCCATTAGCAAGCTAGCAGCACGATAGATGGAGTAAAGGTGCACCTCAGAAACAAGTGCCAGAGTTTTATAAAATAAGCTGAATAGTTCCTGATCTCTAAAGGTCAGGTTCAATGCAAATTGCCTCAAGTTTAAACATCACAGAAGCCAGTACAAATCTACAAGGGGTGAAATTAGACACATATCAAAGACATGTTCCACGTTTGGGGAGTCCCAGCTGAACTAATGTGTGATTATATGTAGGAAGATATTTGTAATACAGAACATCAACAAAGTGATTCGGAGAAGATGCTGACAATTACAGATTACATTATGCAGTTGCATACATGAGGCATTACTAGTTCCATCATAAGCAAGCTGAGAAAATTAAAGGAACAGAATGAAAAATTGCGGATTTATGCATGTAAGAATGATGCGTCCTGCACATTTTACAGTGCAGTAAGTTGCATGAAAAATAGGACAGTATTATGCAGTAACTACAATTTTTCAAATAAAAGATTACCTTAGATTGTTTCTTTAGAAAAAGGTGGGACCTGTATATCAGGGAAACTGCCTACCTCCACAGTAATAAATAAAATTATGACAAGGATATTTGTATACACGAGTATTCAGTCACCTAAGCTATTAATATGGTTTCTGTCATTGTATTGGCTGAGGACTCTCCCGAACAATGCCTAGGTGCATTAAGGGTATTGTCATGGGCTAGCAGGCATTTTACATGTGGACATACTTTACCAAAGAACACACTCTTTTAGAGGCTAGAGAAGTTTATTAGTATATGAACATGAGCCATTATGTGTCATTTCATCTTACAGAATGGGATGTTTGATTTAATAATAATACAGCCATACACCCTGCAATTCCTGCTTTGTTCTTTGTTTTCATACCAGATTCACTCTGTAATTCACCTTTGTCCTTTATTTTCATACCAGGTCATTCTTATCACATCAGGGAGTGATCACACGATCAAGCTATGTGTGCATGTGTCTGCCTGCTACACCCTAGGTATTTTTGCTCCAGTTGACAGGTTGCAGCCAAATTCAACTGAATTGTCCCACGGATAATTAAATGCCTACAAGTTTAATGAAAATAGGCAATTGAGTAGAGAAGTGAGACCTAAAAGTGCCTCCTTTTATGGAAAGATGTGAGCTTACCCTGCACTGATGCAGGACAATCTGCACAAAAGATCAACTTTGAGAAACCAATGCATACGAAATCTGGCTTCACAGGCATTTTCACTCACTGAAATGTTTACTGCCTATTTGTCCCAGTGCCTTTCAAAGAAAAGGATTTAGACTCCCTGGTTTTTAATTCCTTCATTCATACCCTCACTTTTGGACTTTTTTTTCCCCCTCCTCTCCATACACTTAAAGGAAAGCACTGTATTTCGTTGTGGCTCCAACTTTCACTATCTTTCATGAGGTTTCAGAGATGAAAACAGGTTTATAAATGTTTCAGCCAAGGAAAGTGATCCAGTAAAACATGAGGCATAATCCATATGAAAACATGGATTATTATCATTCATGTTTACTGAGATGCTACTCTCCTTAGCTCCTTCCCAGGAGAAAAGGCTGAGAAGTGCCCCCAGGGAGACAATTTACAGCTCACCAACCCCATGCAGTTCTGTGCGTCATCATAGGTATATTAACCTCATCCATACCCATGTATAAATATCACGCACTTGTAGATGAAGTTTAGGCTTCAGAGGATCCAGGATGATGTCACACAGCTTTGAGTAAGGGCCTTACGGAGCTGCCATCTCTTCAAGGGCACAGAGCAAAGCCCTGGGGCAAACATTTACAAAAGTCTTATATTTATGTGAGACCATGTTCATGTGGAGACGTGAGGGGGGAGTTGTTTGACTCACCTTTCCCATATGTATGGGTATGTAAAGAGGCAAACAAGCTGTTGCACTGTAACTTGGTTTGGGTGCAATTCTGCCAGATGCTGTTAGGTAGCGCATTTTGCAGATCTAAAGTAAGCTCGCTGAGGTAGATGCAAATGCTCACATGCAGGCTAATTTGTGGAAGATTTATGGGTATGCACTATACTTTCTAACTCTAATGTCAGATTTTAGCAGTCTAATCAAAATACAATAAACCGTTATCGTTATTAGTTCAGCTACAACAATTCAAATACTTTCAGTTAATAACACAGCTGAGCCTGACAGACACAAGCTCCCTACTGTCTACCCTCTTCTCTCATGTTCTGCTTAACCCTCCAGGGTCCCCAGGGTAACAACCTCAGTCTCCCTCCGGCAGGACCGTGTCAGGAGAGGGCTGCAGTGAGCCACCAGCACTCGCAGGGCTTCCCTGAGAAGAGGAAAACGCAGTTGATAACAGCTTCTTCTACCTCCTGAGCAGAGGTTCAGTCCTGAGCTGCTCAGGGTCACCTTTCTCAATTTCTAACACAGCCAACTTGCTTTGCTTTTCACTGGCTCCCAGCTGAGGTTCGACTCCCTTCACCCGCCTGCTGTTAGTCTCACACTCGCTTTCCCCCTTCCCCAATTATCACCGGGGGCCGATGGTTGTTGTGCACCGACTGGTTTTCAGGCCCTTGTCATTCATGGTGTTCGCCCAGCTAAGCCGCAGCAGTTTAGGCATGAGTAAACCGACCGCTCAGAAATTGTCACAGCTAAACAAGTTAAAATCAGCTCAGGCAAAGACAAGTCCTGAACCCCTGCACTGCTAGATCAACACAAAGTGTGTCACCTTTTCTCTGCATAAAACATATTTACTAGGCTATCGCATGTTTTTAATATCAGTTAGGAGGAAAGAAAAAAAGGGCACAACTCTTCTTTCTAAGTAACATTTCTCTATGTGAATAATCTACATTTTCTTCTTTATTGCTCCTTCTACCCTTATTTCTCCAGGCTTTTTTGTCTCTCATGACGTTTGGGATGATTTCCAAATTAAGACATTCCTTAAGAGGTTAGAAGGGGGTGGTATTTTAGGGAGGCATAACCTCATATCTAAACTCATGGGTGCTGTGGTGGTTTAAGGGAAACTGCGGCTATCGCTAACAGGTGATAAGTGCCCTTAAGCTGAACAACACTAATCATCCCTGTGCTGTTCAGAGTACAGGGGCCCAGAGATCACCATCTGAGACAGCGTCTGTGTTCACGTGTGATTCTTTACGGACCTTCTCTCCCCTCCATTCTCAATGATTACGACTGATTTAACGCTTAATCACATATAGCCTGGAAAAATAAGGTTAGAAAAGATAGCAAGAGGCAATCTGCTTCATTTTCCTTTCCTAATTTTACCTGTGTTGATCCTGCGAGACATTTGTCTGATGTATTCTTAAAGACTTTTACCAGCACAGATTGTACAACCTGCTCTTCACCTTTTTTTCTATCACAAGTGCTGAGTAACTTCTGCAACGCTTTCTAAAGTGAATATCCACCTAGCACTGTATGTTGAAGAGTCTCACTTTTTCTATCTTTCATTTATTAATTCCTCAGAACAGAGTTATTGATTTAACCAAATACTTGACATACTTTACCTGTTAAAAAAAAAAAAAGTGAAAAGTGTGCCCTTTACAGGGACAGCATTATATTGTTGTAAGCCTTAAGTAGCTCCTGTAAGTTTACGATAGAACTGAGAGCACCATTTACAAAGGTATAAATGAGAAAAGACTGTGGCCCAGAGATCTTGAATGCTTAATTGCTTTCTATACAGCTATTTGAACACACATTAAAAAATATGTCAAGAAGTTATTATAATTGATATCAAAGTGGCTGTTTTTCACTGAATTTACCTCATATTATCTGTTTACTATGCATATCTTAACTACAGTTCCTTGAACTTAGAAAAAGAAATTAAAAATCTAGATACAGAGCTCACATTTTGGAGAAAAAAATGCGTTTAACCTGCATTTAACTTTAGCCTCTGTGGGACACTGAGACACTTGTCAAAGTCCAACAGGCTTACCAAGCTTCAAGGATTCACAGCATTTAAATGACTTGCTCTGGGGGAAACCAAGTGTGTAGGAGGCCCCCCAGGGTCCAACCGTCTAATTAAAGGGAGCTTTCTTCTTGATCATCCTCGTGTAAATATATAATAAACCATCAGACTAGAATCATTCTGTTTACATATCATCTGCCAGTCAGGAATATCAATGATGAGAGCAAACATTTTATGTTTATCTGCTGAATATGTTGCAGATCATCTAACAGATTTCTTTATGAAGAGCTGAACCTCCATATGCAGGATGGGAAGCCTACAGCAATTCTGAATTCTCTTAAGATGTCATTTTCAAAAGGCAGATAGATGTTCAAGTTAAAAAGCTCTAGGAAACTTAATTTTTGGAAATAAGAAGCTATTTTAATTGTGTATACAGAATCTTAGTATTGCAGCCATGATTGCACTTTTCAGAATCAGAGATACTATAAAAAGTATTCCTTTACGCACAACCATACCCGTAATAAAGGCTTTATCTTTAGCACTGTTTCCAAACATGATTCTATCAGCATCAGTCACTGAAGTAAATGAAAGCAGACCACCCTCAAGTCTAATAATGAAATAAAATAATTTCACAGTAACAGGGTAGCAGGGTCTGTTCTGAATCAGCACTGGAGTAAAAAAGTGACACTCATTTCGTAAATCTTCAGACTGTATATATTGGCATATTTGCTTGTTTGAAAATAGTGCCTTTAAGCCATTTAGAAAAGAAATAAAAGGCTTTTGAGATAGGTCAGGAAGATAACAGATCTAATGTAGAATTTCATAAATGGTCACATCACAGTTCTTATAAATGGTTATATCACAGTTCTTATTTGAGGGGACTCACTGTACATAGAGCCACACACAACTAGCAGTCATTTGCTTTTGATTGCTTCTCCAAATGCCTTCCTATTACCCTCTATTATTTCAACTTCTTTTATTTCCAGTTTTATCACCATCATCAGACTTCAAGCTGGTTCATGATACTCTTCCCTGCTTTGTAAATTCCCTTTTCATATAAACAGGAGTTTTTCTTTCCCAGAACAGCCTAAAGTTTCTCAAAGGCATGGAAATCTAACAACAAGTGAGGCATCTTTTGAAGATCTACAAAGGATTATAGGAAGTATGAATGATACTAATTAGATCCTGTAACTTTAAAACAGTTGGAACGTTCAGAACTTCTAAAGGCAAGATAATCTCCTTTCTTCCTTGCTTGCCTTTTAACCTTTAGTGATTATTCTTTATTCTCTGACTGTAACCAAAGAAGTAAATCCAGATAGAGATACATAGTATTTAGCATTTTTATTGTGGAGAACTGCCAGTTCTTTAATGTATGCTATTGTTAAATTCTTTGCTTTGCTATTAGAAAATGTGATTCTTAAAGCAAGGCTCTGTTCCAGTTCTATACATCTTTCTTTGTGCTAGCAGAGAGACTCAGCTAAAATACAAGACTGTTTCATTAGTGAGAGAAGTTCCTTAAATGACATGAGCACCTACATTAATATTATCCAGTGAAACAGGAGTTACTCTTTCACTTTTTTTATACAATAACAAAGGATGTTTGCTTCCGTGTTCCACTGGAAGAAGAAATTTGGTTAGAGAGACCAAATGGGACGACCATAGTGTCAACATTCTCCTTTAAATGCCTATGTGATTAAGGAGAGACCTAAACCCGAGGCACCCAAAGGGAAGGAATGATGAAGGATTAACACTGACATGCAAAATAACAGCACATTAGATCAGTGCTGTGCCATTCTATCCTGTCACTTCATGATGGCCTCCCTCTCCATCTGATGCCCTCTGCTATGCTTATAAACTTGGCAATCCTTCGTTTGGAAGGTATATAACTAAAGAACTAGATTTTCTTGTCATTGGTGAGTTAGTACTTAACTTTTGAGCTAAACTTCTCTCTCCACCCCCCCCCCCCCAATGACTCATTTCTGACAGGATCTTCCATCTCAAAAGGCAGTGTTCTTTACATGCCAGCCCTCACGCCTCCACCTCGTGGAACCGGGCGAGGACACGTCTAACTCGAGCAGCCTGCTGTTGGAGAGATTGCTTATTCCTTCACAGCAGCTTCAGTTTCCTCTAGGCCATTTATGCCAGCTGTAACTTCTCTGTGATTTTTCTCAGAGCAGCCCTTGTCCCCCATAGTGAAACTTCTCACAGAAAACCATCTGTTTTTCAATTTATTGCCACCTCCTTTAAGGTCTCTCTAGCTCTTTATTCCTGCAATCTTTTTTTTTGTTTTTGTCCACAGTAATGCTCAGTTTTAAACATCTATACAAGGCCTCGCATGTCCTTGTTTTCTGTGTGCAGCAAATTATCAACATTAATTCAATATATTTTTTTTTTTTTCACATCTCCTTACTGTGCACTTTTCCCCTGACATATCTGGCCATAACAACTTCATCAGTCTCTTCAGATAGATCAGAAAGTCACCAGGAATCATTGTCTCACCCTGACTGCTGCCAAATATTGATTTTAAATAATCTTCCTTGGTGATTACACTGCTTTCCTCCTTGGTTACTAGGCTGCTGACATCTTGCTAACATTTTGCTCACTTCATACCACTTCAGAACAATCTGCAACTCACAACGCATGAGCTCAAATAACTTCTGAAGTATGCTTCTACTGCATGTTATGGCCAGAAGTGAATGAACAACAAAAGAGAGAGCAGCATTACTGCAGCACTTGCCACACCGCATCTGAGCTGATAAAGCCTGCTGAAAAGATGTACAGCCCTCATACAATGTCACACAGGATTACTTTTTCTGGCTGTAAGTATGGCTGAGCGCATCTGCTAAGAATACATAATCTGAATCGTACTCCTGGAAGCCAATACTAAAGACATCCTTTTTAAATCTCTTTGCATCTCAGGCACAGAGTTTTCTAGCATACCCCTCATTCCCTGACTCCCCTATCTTTAATGCCTCTCTCTGTTTTTTTTTTTTCGGTGACCTCTTGCTGCTGTGATACTTTGAGCCAAATCTAACTTACTGTTTTAGCTCACCTCTTTTGATTTGGGATCTCTGCTCATAATATATATGCACCTGACTGATTTAAAGTATCATCTTTTTGCTTTTGGCACTACAGTTTTCACGAGCCAGGCTGAAGGTGTCTTCTGAAATCCATGTTCTCCTAGCAGCCTCCTTGTGCCTGAACACTGCTGGAGAAAACTTTATCTCTTCAGATGGTTTCTGATTAACCTTCCCTTCAGAGTTTCCTTTTTCCTGTAGGCTTTTCTGGTACCTCTGCACCGAATTTGGTCTTTTGCGCCCATGCTTCCTACAGATTTGACTCAAGCAAGCAGGATGACACAGCATGAACCACTCAAAGGGCAACATTTAATGACAGTATCGACTTATATCATATATATGTAATTCATTAATTTTCTTGAATAAATTGCATAAGCTAGCAAAAGTCACTGAAATTAATTCTGGTTTTCTTATTTGCTTTTTTTTGAGGAGTAGCTGGCAAGATACATCAGCATGATTGCTGGATCAGTCTTGAGCAAGCCACACCTTCCACCTCTCTGTACCCATGTCAGCAACGCCAAAAGGGACACTTGGTCATTCCACTACTTCAAGTAAAGGAAGGGCAGGAGAAATAGGGACCCTACTTAAGAGACCCAGCCTAAGTACAGCTTATCAAGAATTCACATGATGGCAGTCATTTATCTAGCTTTCTTTAACTGTGACCCAAGTTTAGGGTTTAACAGGAGCCAGTAAGCAAGGCATTAACTGGAGTTAAAAAGGTCATGCTTATTCTTCTCACAGGAGTGACCTCAGAGTTTCTCCTGGCTTAGAAAGACATTTTAGCATGTCCTGAAGCCAGCTTGGAATAACAAGAGTTCAATAAATTGGAGTGCTGAGAATGAAAGAGTTGAAGTAATTGAAAACTGTCATTAAATCATAAAACAATTGGCACTAGGCTTAGAACATCTTATTATGCATGATAATACCACAAATAACAAAATTCATGTTACACATCATGCTTGTAGGGTTTAAGTCAGCTTCTGATAGCTAGGAGTGAGGAAGTGGTTTAATGTGCACAGGTTATCCTGCAGCTGCCTAGTGAAGGGTTTCTTGTATCCTCTCGCTACGAGTTACCGTCAGACAGAATATTGGCTGTGGGTCAGATCCAGTAGGGCAACTCTTACGGACCTCAACAAGCATGAATTTATATGTGCATTGTATTTACGCTTACAGAACCTGGGTCTAAATGTTTATTTAAAAGTTGTATACTACCTTTGCCATGGAGAAAAATGAGAAGGAATAATGAATAATGTCATGGAGCACGAAGCTTTTAACTGACAACTCTGAACTAACTGATTACAACTTTTCTTCATCTACTTTCAGAAGTCTCTAAGGCTGAAAGATCAACTTTGAGCTCACCCAGCTGGCTACAGCGATGGAGGATAAATGTCTAGAGAACTTGCTGGAATGGCATCTCATTGTGTATAAGCACAGAGGACAGTCTCTGATACAAGGAAAAATATGAACTACAGATGCAGGAGGAAATATGACCTCAAGTTATTTAGTATTGTTATTTAATTAAAAGTCCTGCCAACAGACTGATAATCTTTCTTCAATAAATTTGTCTAAAACTCATATTACTAGAAGGGATTAATTATATACTATACAAGCTGCCTCTATAAAACATTGCTGTAGACTTTCTTTATTCAGATAGCTTCCAGCTCCTTGTTACAGTGGAAAAACATGTATAAAAGGATCCCAATTACACAGCTGTCACAGCTACAGGAATAAGTGCCTCTTTGTCCCCTTGGTGACGTCCCAACTGGGGAAACTGAGATTGGAGGAATACTCCGTGGCATGCCTTGGGGTCACCAACGTGGTCAGAGTGTACCCCAGAGAAACTACAGCAGGGCATCCCGAGGAATCTGGGGGATGGGATGCGCCTGGTTTTGCATATAGACTTAAGAATCGCATGTGATCTTAGATTCATTGGTCCAGATACGAGGTTTCAGAGGGAGTCTCTGAAAGGTCCTTTGGTTGTCTGTATTTTTTGAGCCTAGATTAATGAATTCTCACAGATTGTGCTATAGGATCTTAAGTTTCAGTCATAATTATCTGAAAGGATAGAGATTCTTTGGAAAGGTAGGGTCAAGACTCAGGGTCTAATGAAGGAGAATTGAGTAAACAAGAAATTTCCAAGCAGATTCCCTATTTGCATTTCAGGATTTTTCCACTGTGATGGAAAGCTATCTAAATAAATTAAAATAATTAAACGCTAAATAAAACTAAATTATAATTATATTTTATCTACATTACAATAATATTTACAGTCCTTTATTACTGATACTGCAGTACTTCATATATGTACAAAGAGAACAAAATACAGTCCTTATCTGTATATATTTTGTTGTCGAAAGCAAAGGATAACAAAAGTTTGTTTTCTATGTTACACAGCATAGTATGTGATGAAAGGCACATACAATCAAATGATGTCCTGCATTTAAAGACTATCTTAAGGTACTGTTATTCTAATTCGGTATTAACTATTACATTTCAATGAACTTTGACACAGCAGCACAAATGCAGGTATAATTTAGTGTTAGTGACCTCTTCATTTTCTTAATGGTTTTCATCATCAGCAGCATATGGTTGGGTTTATCTCTGTTCACTTTCAACTCAGGGAAGAAACTGCTGCCACAGGCCAAAAGTCAGAGTGCACGTTTGAGCCCAGCTAGGGTAGTGTCTAATAGTTTGGTCAGCAATGTATAAACCTTAGCAAAACTGAAAATGGACAGCTCTCTGTCTCTCTAAAATATGCATGCTTATACACACACATAGGCACACACACATATATAACATATGTATACACATATGACACTTAAAAAAAATCCTGGATATACTGAGAACATTCCAATTTTTAGGAATATCCAGGTGACACTTTCAGTAACCATTTAGATGTTACTTGCAGTGTCTGGCAAGTTTACAGTTTGGAGGTGCTGCAGTTCCAGTGGAAAAAAAGAACTTCAAAAAAAGAACATCAAGCACCTTTTTCCTAGCATAATGTATTCGTTAGATTGTGCCTTTACCTTAGCCCAGCTGTTGCACTATATCTAACCCACAAAACCAAAAACAAATAAATTTGAACCTCTGTTGAATTTAGGACGATTTTGGATACCTACCCAGTAAATCATTTCTGCTATAAGAATTTGACCTGTGGAAATGGTTAGTTAAAGGGATAGTATAAACATTAAATGCAAAAGAATGTGTGTATATACCGTAGACAGGAGGAAACCAGCAGATTCCCATTAGCCCCATGATGCTAGTTCAGGGTTTGAGAAGCAGGAAGGGAATCTCAAATCACTGTTCCAGATAAGAGGGGAACATCTAGGTATTGGGATGTGGGAAATAGCAGTCAGGCCAGCTGTGGCTTTACCTCCACAGTAACTCATACTCTGCTGTGGGGCTTGGCAAGAAAGGAGGTGTTATGAGGGGGGCAGAGCTGTAGGACACACGAGTGCAATTCGTGGGCCGTTATACAGCCCCCAGGGCGTACTACAGAAGAGCTGCCTAAGCTACATCAGCTCTTGAACTCTCTCAAGGTTGGGAGGACACAGAGGTTACTTAGACCTCTGGCACTGCTCATTTGGCATGCTATGACACTCAGGGAAGATGCCAGTCCTTCACAGTTCTTTCACTCCAAAGTATTTGTGCCAACATATTCAACAGCACTTACATAGTACTCTGTAAAAGTACTGCAATCTACATACAAGAACGCGTTTGAACAGAAACAACATGGACAAGAGTGTACATTTTATTTCAGATGCCTACAACACTAATGTAAGAACGGATCCCCAGCCTTCAAAGTCTGATTCTGAATCCAGAGCTGCTCAAGGATTTGAAACAGGAGCAGCCCCAAGAGTGAGTAATGAGTTACCACCTGGCAAAATTAACAAGTCTTATGAGGGTCTGTTTTCATTTAACAAACTGAAAAATGGTCATTTTTAAATTGTGATACGGCCTTTAGAAAATCCAGCTGTGTAATTAATATATTTTGTTAATAGTTTCAGTTTCCTATATTAAAATTAGTAGACAAGTGTAGACGTAACTCTTATGCAACCAAAACTCACTGTCTTACAGGTATGTAAACATTTGTGTAGTTTTCCCTAGGCAAGTAATATCAGTGACCTCTTTATGACTACTGAAAAAGTAAAAACTATATACTCATATACTATGGATATGAAAATGTTTGTTGAAATGGAATCAAAAGTACTTTATAGGATTGGGAATCTTATGATTTGCATGAGCCTCAAAATCACATTCAGACCAAGATTTTTGACTCTTGTGTTCCAAAGTTCACTTTCAGAGAAGAAAAAAAAAAACCAAAAAAAAAACCTTTCATACAGTCTCGTTATCTGCATCTCCTAAGGCTTTCTAACTAATGATGGATGTTCAGCCCTTCTGAAAATCACACCCTGAACAAGTAGTCCCAAGTGGACATGCACTTTTTTTTTTTTTTTTATGGTGTACTTTTGAAACAATACATAACATGCTTTGAATTATCAGAAGTCAGCTAAAAATATATTACACTTTCCTCTCAGTCCTTCTTCCCTCTCTTTCTAGTGCTTTAATAAATCAGACTCATTTAGAGACCAATGAGGAAAGTGGAATTCATAAGTGTTTCTCTATATTTACAATACTGCATCTTCACACCCTAGCAGCTCAGTGTCATTCTTCAGAAATCAGACAGCAAAGCACAGATTGATTTTCTCTTTTTAATTGCATCTCTACCAAGAGCCTATTGGGAATGAGAGAGAGGTATAGACTCAGGTTTTTTAGGTGCAGTGACACTGGCTTATTTGTCAGAGATCAAATCTCCTGTGAACAGCTTGCTGCAGCTTTTATTTCCAAGACTTTGATAATAACATCAAATTGATGTTGCATTGGTGGGCACTGAGACAGCAAAGAAAACTGCAAAGGTACTTGAAAAAGTACAGCAAAAAAAAAAAAAAAAGGAAGAGAAGAGGAAAGAAAGCTGTTTGAAAACAGTTTAAAGACAAATGTTTAATACTTTTCAAGATATACTGCTAAGTGCATACTTCATCAGTATAATACAGCAAAAATTAATTTGTAAGTAGTTATAGAGTCTATTTGATTCTTCCGAAAGCTTAACTTCCTGGTTGTAGAATAGCATTTCAAGACATTATTAATGCATACCTTTTAACGCTCTGGAACATGGTTAAAAAAACTCATGTATTTGTCTTGATTTCAAGCTAGATGCTGTCATCTTAACTCAGGCAAAAAATTCTGTTGGCAGGAATTGTTTTGGCAGGGATGAATGACTAGGGACTCTAATTATTGACAATGTTTTGAATTACAGCAGAGTATATTTTTAAGTTTCCTAAGTATGATTCTCATGGCAACAGAATCTTGCCAATCTTGAGAGCACTGGAAAGGCAAATGCCATATCCATTATACCGCCTACATTTGTTGTCAGCATTTGTGAAATTCATGCTTCATTTCACGTGTACCTCCGCTTCTTCCTTGCCCTCACACCACCTGCCCTTTCAGGAAATGAGGCCACCTTCCTAGCAGCACCGAAACTCTCCTCGCCGCACTTTCAGAAGTAGCCTCTAACCACTAGACTATATATTTTAGGCCACAGGACTCTTCCATCTCATCTACTTGAAACTGTGCTGCTGCTAATAAATCATGTTAGTGGCAATGAGCTAGAAAAAAACAAGCCTAGGAAAAAAGTATCAAGGCACTGTTGTCAACTTCCACTGTAAGACCACACTGCAACTATTGGTCTCTGGCCACATTATAGTATCCAGCTTGTGACAGGTTTCTATACCTCACTAAAGCCTATAGCCCTTAAAGGTGAGTGAGGGAATGACAAAGGGACTACAGCCCTGATGTGGAGGAACCAAAAGGCAGTAAGGATTCTTTCACCTCGTCCTTTTTCTGCTGCCTACCCCACATTCCTTCTTGTGTCTGGCTCTCGTTCTGTACATGTCCCCTGTTACTCAGTGTGCACCAGACAACCTTTATTTTGGCATTAGTAACTTAAGACAATAGTTTGCCCCTCTCTTGGCTTAGGAGCTCACTCATGGAGCTCATACGAATGAAAGTTTTTATATTAAAAAAGTAAAATCTCCCATTAAGTATATGTGCTTCTTGCAATTAAGTGTGCATGCGCACAGACACACACACACACACCCCCACCCCCCCACACCCCCCCCACCCCCCCCCCCACACACACACACTCATTGGTGGCTCAGTCCAGGGGGACGTTTCCTCAGCCCCCTCTACAGACATGCAGACTACTGAGTCAAGGAGAGGGAGAGGGACAAGACAGAACAAATAAATATTCAGGAACTGTCATCTAGCACCTTGAGAGCTTTCACACACTTACACAAGCATATCAAACATGCAGCAGTACTGCAGATATAATCCTTTCTACCTAAAAAAATAAATCAAAAGACAGCAGAGCAGTTGTTGACCTCAAAAATCTCAAAGATCAATCAATCAGAAAGTCAAACTTCATGATACTTTAAAATGAAAACCAACTGCCATTAGAAAAGGTATTACATGATGTCACTACTTTGAAAGATGCCTGTACCGCATACTTTAGTCCAAAAGTCTCTCAGATTTTGTCTACTAGTCTTTGTTATGAAAGCGTAATGGGTCCTAGCCATGTTATTTCCCGACAGTATCAGTAAAATTAACGAAAATGCAGAAAGAATATGCTGTATGTGACTGATATGTTTTCACAACCTCTTTACTTTACCCTTATACAAAGTCCAAACCATAACATACATGACCTAGATGTATGGGATGATAGGGATCCTGCATAATAACATTTCTGTAAAAGCTGATAATGTATCAGTTGCTCACCAGTTCTGGGTGGAAATCCTCTATAAGTTTCCTAACAAGCTATAAGAAAAGATCACTTGAGAAACCTCATCAAAGTATATTTTACTTTGCCCATTCATACGTTTCCGTTTGATCTAGATCACTTGTTTCCTGATTGCATTATATCAAATCTTTTTCTTAAATGTGGTTGTTAATGTTCTTTCCTTTTCTCAAGTTCAGATAAATTTCACCTCTTCAGGTGAAACGTCAGGTCTTTCAGGTGGTGGATGGACTATGTGGGATTCAAGACTAAGCTTTTGACTCAGGGAGCCTGTCACCACAGATACAAGCCAGAAGAGATAATGTGCTCACAGGAGGTTAATGTAGGCAATCAGGTCTAAATATGAGTGTACAAAATAACTCAAAATGGTTAAAAAAAAAAAAAGAAAAACTGATATGATATCAAGGGAAAAGCTGACATGATAACAAGATTTTACTTGACCCTGCTTACTTATCTGATTTGCTAGGCAACTACACAGAAATATCCCCACAAGGAGAAACAAGGCCGAGGAGATGATTACCTAATGATACTCATCATGCATTGAAGAAAGGGCATGTTATGATCAACCAGCTTATCACACAAAACTAGACCTTCTAGAATAAGAACTACACTCCACATATTTCAATTCCTCTTGAAATACTAGCTTCCAGAAGCAGATGGTGTTAAATTCAGTCCCAAAGCATCAAGGAGTTCCACAAAACAAGATTTCTTGTTAAATAGGTAGCCAAAGGGGCTCTTGCCATCCTTCCCCGCCTTTTCTTCCTGAAAACCTGGGTTTGAGTTGGGTACCTTAACAGTCTCTAAAAATATGGCACCTGGAAATTACTTTATCTTCAATCTAAAATTAACACTGAACTCCATAGAAGACAGGAAGTTATCTTTTCTTCTACCCATGTACTTAGCTTTCAGCATGGAAAAGGAAAACAAAACTCAGCCTCAACTGAAATATCTCAGAATATGGCACTGTTTAGTTCAGCTGAGCATATGTTTTGTTTTTGCTTTATTATATTCTCTGTTGGATCATGAGCAGTGCAGAGCACTCTTAAAGTGATTTCACTACAACTGCCATAAGCAGTGTTAGACTCAAAAGTTAATAGAGCATAAAAGAGATCCAGAAACTTTTCAAAACAGAGAAAACTCAAAAAAAGCTGGGAAAAAAAGGGTAAGGTTTGTAACCAAAGCTGCTTGTTGTGTCCCTGTCCTTTGTGCCCCTGAAATTTCCCCTTTAGCATTGCCCTCAGTCCAGAAAGTTTGTTACTTTTTGAGTTGCAGAAACTCCACATCATCCCCTCTAGAACCACAGGAAAAGTCTTTATTTGTGTTCATTGCTGCTGCCTGGCTGTGCAGAGACTCCCTGCCCTAATCAACTGTCTTTGCTATGTTTCAGTCTCCCTCTTTTCTGTTCCTGTCTTTCACTTTCTTTCTACTGTGACACTCAAAATCCTGCTGTGGGTAAAAAGAAACACACTTTATGTGTAAAACCAATAATCTATCATTAATATAATTGAAATCTTAATGGTAGAATCAAATAATTATTGTTTGCCTAGATCAAATTATTACAGAAAAAGAAAGAAAAAGAAAATACACTATTTCAGGAAAAGTCTCAATAATAATACAGCTAACATTGTTATACCATTATCTTACAGCTCAGAATCTAAAAAAAATCACAAACAAACCTTTAGACCGGCAAATACAAATTCAGCCAAACTAAGCCTGCGGCCTACAAAATTAAAACTAAGTCTATGGCCTGTTACTAGCAATGGCAACAGCGTATTTACTGGGATTCAGGGCTGCACCGCCTACTCCCTTTCTGCATTTCAGAAACTTCTCTCTCTCTGTGCTCAGTTGCTGTTGGGATAGCAGCAGTCTCCCCTGCTTCCAAAAGGTGCCCCCGATCAATTCACTCCCTTTTTCGCTGAGTACAATGCGAATGAAAAAAGACCATCAGACACCAACAGTGTCAGAACAAAAGGCAGCTTGAGAGTGTTCTTTTTTTTTAAAAAAAAGGCTATAATCTCATCTTCATAATTAGGGCTCATTGCCTTAGATTTGTAGAGATTTCATAAAAAGAAATCCGTTATGCCACATTCAGAAATATCTATGCGTTAGATTACCATGTAGGCTCACATTTTTTCTTAATTCTAATGAATGATCATCTAGTTATTGCATACTGTTGCTTTGTGTAGTAGATGAATGCTCTCCACTGCAGGATCTTAATGTTTGCAAAAGTTTCGTTTTACTCCGGCGTATTGTGATACCATTTTCCTCCTTCAGAATACTTATATCCAATAACATCAATCCATGATCCCAAAACAAGTTTGAATGCAAAAAAAGGGGAAAATATTTTTTTTTTTTTAGGCCACAGAATCAGTCCATGGCAAATAGGGTATTCATTAGCACAAAAATAATTAGCATTCAGAGTTCAGTATTCAACAAATCAGTAGCTGTGCAGTATTAACGTTTAAATTAATCTTTTTTTTTTTTTTTTCCCCATTGTTATAAGCATGTCTAGAGGTACAAAACTATGTGAGTGTCTCAGCTGGTGCCAGAGAACCATGGTGCCTTTCTTAACAGATATCAACTGACAGTGTTGTCGCCAACACTATTAGCAAAAACTACTGTTGTGGGTCAGTAGACCTCATTATTCAACAAAGGAAAACACAAGGTAACGCACAGATAAATTTCATATTGATGTTAATAAGAATTAGATCATCTCATTCTCGTTACATACTTTGTAACAAGAGCTCAGTTAGTTTCCTTCCTTTATTGACTTACAGGGGCTATTATAAGATTGTTTAAATACAATTCAGCACAGATTTTACTTTTCACAACGTACCTTGTTTTTTTTTTTTTTTCTTTGACAGATAAAAGCCACCCTGTGATACAATCTTCCACACCCTTTTTTATTTTTAGCTTTAAAATTTTATACTTCCTAGGTAATACACCATAAACACCTGAGGAACCGATTCAAAGTCTGTTGTAGTCAGTAAGATGCTTTCTGTTGACTTCATTAGTGTCTGAAATTGGCCTATAATCTCTTTATGCGGCCTAGCGCCTTCTTCCTTGGAACGTGGGGCTACGAGTTCTTACTTGCTCGCAAGAACTTTTAAGTGTGCAAGTGAGATGACGACATTACAGAGATAACAGTAACACACTGATACAACTTAGATATTAAATTCTGTCTAAAGATGAGAATTGTGGATTTCCAGTCCTCCATGGTAATATCATGACTGCTAAGGAAGAAGAATACTGAACTGATACCTGTTTGGAAATTCATTGATCTAATTTCCCTGTTTTGGGGGGACGTCATTTTCTCTTTCTCTATTTCTTTCTTTTTCCTTTTCCTTTTCTTTTTTCTTTTGGAAGCATAGTAGATATTGTCTATAATTTATTTTTGAAATGGGCTTTAATCAGTTAAAAGATCTGACTAATATAATTACATCAGAGTAGGAAGTGTTTAATTACTTTTTGGAGAGTGAAGTGGGCTTGATGGATTTCCTTTAATTAAGCTTTCCATATGACTCAGATAATATAAATATTTTTTTTAAAAATCTCCTTTATTATGTTTTGCAGCAGGTAAGTTAGGTCAGTAAACATTTCCAGAGTTTGAATTAAGAAAGCTATATATCACTCTATACACCACAAAAAGGGAAAGACTTATTACATAGATAGACAGATTTGCATAACCAGCTTATTTTCTCTCTATATTAGATTATAGTCCCTTCCTCACCAAGATGATCTAACCCCAAGGATACTTCTTATTAAACACATACGCACACACACAAAGAAAATAAGAAATACCATTTTGATAACATAATCTGGAAGAAAAGAAGAGAAGAAAACCAAATGCAAATATAGTACTCTAAGTGGAAAAGGCAGCTGAAATTTCATGAGCTCATTTTAAAAAATCAAATTAATTTTACAGTGTTTCAGTGATGTCTACTTTTGTTAGTGAAAAGGGGTAAGGACAGTTTTTGCCAGGAGCCAACCTGTCTAGCATGCAGAATTTGGTAACAGGAGGTGTATAGATGCTGTTTATCTGAATGTTTTGAACTAGATGCCTGCTCAGCAAGTGACCGATACAAAATTTTACACTATATTTTGCTGTTTAGTGGGAAAGATCTGTGATTACAGCCACAATCCCTTCCTTGCTTCTTCATCCATTGCTTTAATGAAAAGTATTTTACTTTTGGTCTGTGAGATTGGTATTATTCTCCATTTTGCACTGTCTCGCTCAGCATTATGGGCCTTAGGTTTTGGAAAGAAAGGAACATACAACTCTTAGGAGTGTTTATTAGCTACGAAAGCTTAGCATTAAATGATAAATACAAATATTTCAATGTTTGAACCTATTCTCACTAAAGACACAGCATCAACATTTTTATATAGACAAATAATATTTTAAGGATAAAAGGTAATCTATGCAAAGTGTATATATCAAGATTTTTTTCAGATCATTTAAAAAATCAGTATGGTGTGTAATGTCATGGGATTAGTAATTACGTTGGAATAAGTTAACAAAACAAATCAGTTTTAAATGAAAACTTAGTGAGTAATATAGAAGAAGGAATAATTTCTAGATTATTTATTAGATAATTAAGTCTCTTTTTCTGCTTGCAGAATTTGTGAGCAGGTGATGGTTTTCCTTAATGAATTCTTTATTCAAATCTATTCAACAAATATCTTTTTAAAAGTTTTGCTTTACAGATTGTACATTTTCAAGATGCATTGGCTGATTGTGATTGACCCAATAAGTCAAAGGAAATTACTTCTTCTCCCTGATTGAATGTCCCTAAAAGAGTAACTATTTTTCACTGAAAGTAAACTTCCAGGGCAATTCCCCAGCTAAATATCAGCTGTTATAGTTGCATATAAACGAATGGTACTGGTTGTCAACGGTTATATATTGTGCATCTGCCCTTTGACTTTCAAAGGCACAGGTATGATGTTTGAAAATGAAGATTTCTGATATGTACTGGAAATAAACACAAAAAGGAAACTATGCATGGAATAGGATTGCATTCAAATATTTAATGAATACTGTAGAGGTTTATTCTCTGTCTCTCAATGAATATTGCAGAATTTTCTCTCTTTTTAAGGTCATATTTACATGTTCATCTTGAATCTTAGCCGGAAAAAAATAATGGTATGAACTCGTCACATTCAGCATATGACTTCCTTACTTACTTCCTAACGGCACCTGAACAGCAGAAACAGGAGGAAAAGAGAACAGAGGAAGGATCATACCTGCATATCTGACCTAGCTACCACAGAAAACCTGTCACGTCATAGAATAAAGAACTAAGGTCTTATTTTGTTTTTCTGCATTATTCCGCAAGCAAAAACGTTTTAAAGACAGTTAAATCAAAATACGGTTGTTCATGGAGAAAGATTATTGAATTCTTGAAAAAGCTGTCTCAGAGATCCATGAGCCAATCAACAAAAACACATACAACATGAATTAGCAGAGCTCACATTTGGACATTTACTATCATGCAGCCAAATGCATTACAAGTACTCATTTTATTAGATGATTTTTCTCAATATATTGCTGAATTTACTGTTAATTACTGCTATTAGTTTTCACAGAAACTGTGTCCTGGTTTAACTTGTTAGAGACTGCCCTTTGATATGCAAGTTATATCTGCTGAATGTACCTTAAAAGCACAGGCCCATGCCCTGGATTACATACCGAGCAACAGTTTTCTACAGCAGAAAATAGCTCTAAGGAACAGATGAAATTGCAATTGCAAGAAGACATTAAGAATTTCACCTTTAATAACTTTTATTCTGTATACATTTTCATTTATTATTGATAATCTATATATATATAGTTATATATATATATTATATAGTTATTCATATAAAAGACATTCTATGGAAAACAATGCAGAACGGCATTCATGTCAACCACAATTATTTTTTCAACGTTTTAAGGCCACGCTCAGTTGCTTTAAATCAAATTTGAAGGCCTATCTTCAAACTACTTCATTTTGTATATTATTTTCACTAGAAATATCCTTCAATATTATATTTTCTTAAGCAATCACTACAAAAGAAATAGTGTTTTTATATTATGAAGGAACTACTGCCCATTCACCCCTACGGGTCCAAGGCTGGTTGGTTATAGGTCCACCTATTATAGACTTTGTTATAATGATACATCTGACAAATATCAAATACAATTAAACCCAAAGCATAGATAAGTATTATACCAATATCTAACTGATACGAAAGAAGACTCTCTCAGTATGTTCAAATAACTATGTAACCTCTCTGAAGCGACCTTAAAACGTCAATGAGATTTTTGCTACTGTCTTTGGAGGCAGGGAAGGGAGCGTGAAAGCATAGGATTTCATCCATGAATTTCGGCCTTTCAAGACTAAGATTAAGAAAACCCAAGAGTCTTTCAACATTTGCCCTTTAGTTCCCAAGAACAATACTGCATTTCTGTGAATTAATGATTTTTGTTCTCAAAATCATCTAATGAAAAAATTTATGTCTACTGATAATTTTGATATTGGCACCTTTCTTATTTTCAGTGCGTTCCTTTTATTCTCCATAATTTATAATCATATTTTATCTCCTATTTTGTTTGCTATGTGGCTTTTTTAATACAATATTTACATACATAGTTTTTTTTTTTTAGATGTATAGATGAAATTCAGGTTTTCTTAAAATCCTATCATTAAAGAATTTGGGGAAATGAACACTTTTTTTTTTCTGTTTGTTGTTGAAAATTTGATGCTAGTCTGCTTTAACACACTGCTAAGCAGCTAGGACACAGAGATACTTCACAGAGATACCTCCGCATCTATATCTTACAGTGTTTGTTCAGGTAAGTGATTCATTCAGTTAATTTCACTGTAAAGGTAATCAGGTAAAATAGTTCAGAGAAAGCTTCCCTCACTGTTTACATCTTTCTCCTCTTAAAATAAGTACAGTTTTCACAGGATGAGAAGTCCATGGATCATTTTCAGGGAATGGTACAGATCAGTTTGAAAATTGTACAAACCTGTCTCAGTCAGATGTATGTGTCCACCTCATTACCTTATTTTAGATTCCTCTGAGTTGAATCATCTCACTTCTGTTACCTTGATGTCACTCAATAACTTCTATTTTCTCTTACCAGCAATGAACTTCCGACAATATCAGCAAGTACAAGACCCTTACAAACAATGTTTGTCGTGTCACTCAGAGAAACTGAACATTTAAAGTCCTTTGATAAGTTTGTAAATCCTGCCCTAAAAATACATATAAAGCCTTCCCAGGATTCATTCAAGCCTTTCAGCATCACTATAATCATTATTTTACCCTGCCAAAACAGAAATAAAGCCAAGGGCCCAACTCCTCAATTAAAATACATCAGAATAAATGTACTGCTACATCCTGTCTGTAAACTGAGAATGCATCCCTATTGCTTTTTGCACCATGAACTTGCCACATGGAAGAGCAGTTCTTTAAAGTACTCTTATGAAAAGTTTGCATAATTGTTTCTGAGGAGATTTGGAATTGTTGGTTCAAAAATGTTTTGATTTGCTAAACGCAACGCAAATAGCTTTTTTTTCCCTGTGGTTTGGTCTTACATATCTATTTAGATAAGATTTTGCTGAATACTTTAATATTCAAGTAGTGATATTTCATTTGAAAAGTTATACTACCAATTCATAAGTTCAGTGAAAGCACCTTAAGATCTGTACTGTTTAGTCATCCTATGAATAGTACAGTAATAAACCTATTGATTCAAGTTTAGCACTTAGCTAAAAGGCTTGCTATAGTGCTGACAATATTTCAATAGGTCAATAAAATAAGGAAATACAGGGTAAGTTAAGTCAATAACTTTAACAATGTCAATTTGTTTGCCTGCCAAACCTCCAAATCAATCAAATGTGCATGCAAATAGCTCTATTAAATCTAATCTGGATTGAGAAGAGAATATACTTAAGGGTATAATGAAAATTGAAGCTCTTTAATTATCTGCATAAAGTGCATCACCATCAGCATAAAAAATACAGTTAATGCTCATTGGGTAACAATCTACTGCTTAACCAATGACAATAATACTAAGTTTTTTTTTTTTTTTAGATTTATGGTCCTGATTCAGCCAAATGCTTAACTACTTTTTCTAACTTTAAGCACAAGACTAGCCTGGTCACAAAATGTGAATGCTTAAGAAACTCACTGAAACACACTCCATATCATGGATAAACTTTTATTCGTTCTATAAACATTTAATCAGTACCCAGACATGGATCCTTCAAGTGCATCCGTTAATGCATCTTTGGAAACCCAGCGGAGAGGAGCTTTGACACAAGTGTTCTCAGTGGACAGCGGTGTCAAACAGGGAAAGATAAAGCAAGAATGCCTGTTTATACTCTTCACTACTTAATAGTGTCATTAGCTAACTCGCTTTTAGGTTTAGTGTCTCTTTGATTGCTGTTGCTTGTTATCATTTAAGACAGCAGTTTCTGAGACTGAATTTCCACCCAAATGTGAAAGGCATTAGAAAGCATGAATGAAAGAGATATAATCGCATTTGAACATGAAGGAAGTAGAAAAAATAACTGCAGTTGGGCTACATTTTTAAAGATAGGATGGTAACCTTTCTAAAAAGCTTTATATTTCCTCATATTTTATCCTGTAGGAAATCTAAATAAATACAAAGACTGCATTGATAGTTATTTTTCTTTTAAAGTAAAAGTATTAAAAAGAAGAGTGAAAAAATACCACTGAAACTCTCCATACAAAGGGAGATAGCCCATATTACATGCTATAGGAGCATTCTGAAAACTCAGAATATTTCGATCATTGAGAAACAGCATTTATGCTAAAGCAATTAAAAATAGTTGAATGGGAAGCAAGGGAAAAAGTGTGTACAAGGTCACTACTATTTTTGTTCATTCTGTGAAAATTATAACCTAAAAAAAACATGCAAATGAGCAAATTCATGAGGCAATGCATCTGGCTAAAAAGAGAGAATAACAAAGATGGAACAATATTTTTGTTTTTAAAAACTCTTCTGAGACTAGCAGCCTGTCTGAACTGCTTCCCCTTCCCCCCCAAAATGTGACTGAAAAACTCTCTTTGACACATGAGACATCTGATCAGCCTTTAAAGCAGCTTTGGATGGCTCCATCTGTGGGGAAGGAGGGTAGGAATGGCAAGCACGATGCAGCTGTCAGGGGAAGCGATTAGCTAAAATGCACATGCTTAACTTTACATGCTTGAGCAACTCATTGAAACCAACCAGATGACTCCTGTGAGTAAAATCAAAGATGTATTTCAGTGGTTGCAAGCTCTGGGAAATTACTCATTCTAGCTCCGAAAGAAAGAATTTTCAAAAGTGACTTAGCATATTTGGGCAACTAAATCATACACAAATCGGTGGGAGTTACACACCTAAATAGCTTTGAGAATTGAGGCTGTCTCAGTCTAAGTCTTTTTGGAAACTGCTGGAACATATTTGATTTCTTCTGGTTAGATCTATAATTGTACTCAAGCACTTACGTCTTATGCAATTGGTTGCAAACATACCTAGTCCCAAAGCTAAGATTCTCAAAAACTTTACTTGATCACTAAGGCCTATAGGTACCTACATTTATAAAGTGCATTTCCCTGCGTTTCTACCCACAGACTGCTTGATAAATCCAGAGCAGCTTGAGACTTTAAACATCACTGGGAAGTATTAGCTAGCTCTTGCAGTTAGACTTCATGATACTCTGATGATGTATCTTCATGCTACTCAGTTAGGTGGATTTCATGATACTCTCTGTGTACACTGAAGCAACTATAGGGTCAGAATATAAACATGAGAGAAAGAAGATCTGTTGATCTATAGTTTAATCCAAGAGTTCAGTGCCTAGGATGTGGGGAAACTATCTGCAATATTTATTTTCTGTGTGAGCAGTCTGAATCTGTGATGTAATCTGTTCCCCAACAAACTACAGAGAGGTTTGAAGATGAGGAACAGGCTTTCTAATTCTGCCATGTTGAAATGTTAAGTATATATTTATAATTAAATATTTATTATATTGGAAACAGGCTGAGTAATGAGAATTATTCTAGCCTTATGATACAAGGAGAGACCTGGGTTACAGTTCCTTTTCCTGTGAAAGCTTATGGATTTCATATTAAGGAACTACATATTAAGGAATTATGAAAGTAAAGGCTTAGAGTGCAATTCTTATTATTCCTCCCTAACCAGTAGGCAATAAAGTCATGCTTGTTCTCGTTCTGAGCCAATGAATATTTAATTATCTCATGCAAAGCTGTAAACTTCGACAGGCTGTGCCCACCCTCATTGTATTCCATAGCCATAAGTATTCAGACCATTACATAAGACGTAAGGATGTCATAGAAGATGGGACTTTTCATTCAGTCTTTCCTGTTTGGAAAAGCGCTGTAGCAACTGAGCTTTAGAATGAAAGTATGTGATGCCACACAGTCTTTGTCCCACATTTTCATAAGATAAATACCATGCCTCTGCAGACTTTAGCCCATAAAGCCCCATTGGAGAAAAGTTGTTCTTGTCAAAAGGATGTGCTATTTTGCGGGAGATACGTAAATTCAACAGCTAGGTATAATTTAAAATATGCTCTTGTCCTCAGCAGTTAACATTAGTGGCTCCTTGCCAATCATACTAAAATTTGTGATCCCAGTCAAGCTCTTCCTTCTCCTTGTTAATAATTTCCCTGGACAACGTGGAAGGGACACTGTTTCCTCTAGGCACTATGAGGTCCAAACTTTGCAGGAAGGCGATGTGTAGCTTGGCTTAAGCCATCCTGCTTTCTCCTTTACACCACATAGGACACTTCTTTCATTATCAGTACTACTAAAGGCACACTGTCTTCACAGGCTCCACATGTGATTTCTCAGTAACTGAGTTTACACAGCAGGGGTGCATCTGCAGAGCATACTCAGGACTTATCTTAAGTGCATGTCCCCCTGACCTGTCCTGGTTCCTGTGAAAGGAAATTTATATTCACCGGAGGGGAGGGGGCTGATATGTACTTCTGACCTGCAGATGTGATAACCACCAGCGCTTACTATTGAAGTTACTCGGATAAAAAGGGACCTAGAGATGGAAAGGAAGAAGAAAAAGAGGTAAGCTGATGAAGTGCAGGTGCTAAGAATTGTGGAACAGATGAAATTATTCAGAAGTGAAGCAAGTGACTGGAAAAGATTCAAAAGAGAAATTCTATCTATTCACAAGAACGAGTAGAGCTACTCAGAAAGGCAATGAAAAGAAGGAATCTTTCATCTCTACATTGTGGGGCCAGCAGCATTAGATTTACCACTACCTTGCTGAGTAAGGAAAAGCAAGGCAGTTCTCAAACTGGAAAATGTGCCATATGAAATCACCTTAAAGGGTTTAAAGATAATATGTTTCCATGACCTGTAATGGAGCAGGCTGCAGACAACCCACTATACGGTACAGTCTCAGTGAACAAAACAATGCAGAACAAAGCACACGATGCTTCAGGAAACACGTGGCAAAATACATTAACTAGAACGTAATTCACAACAATTGCTATAGTAAGTTGGGCTGTCAGTATATATTTCTTCTAAGGAATGGATAGACTTATGAATAACTAGCCTTTAAGACACTGGTGCTGAACCATAATGCTCCTTAATGAACACTGTGGAATGTTCTAATTGTACTTAGCATTAACTGTGTGATGGATTATTAAGACAGAAATTTCACTGTGCGAAGATCACCATTTCATGAGGATAAAAGCTGTGACCTCATTACTGTTCTCATAAGAACTGCACCTGCATTTGTAACGCCATAATCCTGGATTGTTCAGGATCAAGTCCTCAGTGACATGTGAAATAGTATTACTGGGAAATCTCTAATTAGAAATAAAAGGTGGAACTCCCCATTTTGCTTATCTTATTCAGTTTTCTTTCACTATTTTTTGATTCCAAATGAATGTGTCTGTTCTAAAGTTGAAATAAATAGCATCACTTTTCTTAAAAAGAAAAGTGAAAGGAATGTGATCCTTTGAATGAGATCTCTCCAAATAGTAAATGGCTTGTAAGTCAGAGAGGTTACTGTATCTATTACAAGATCATCACATTCTTTATTCATACAAACTGGAAAACAGATTAGCATTTGGGAGATGTTTGGTCAGATTTACTCACTTAACTCACTTGCTGCTACAAGGATAGAGTATTAAATGGAATGTTTCCTAAAGCTTTTTTTCAGTACACAACCTTCACGTACTATAATTTTACCTTTAGCAAAGCAGCCTACCTAAATTTTCAATACCATGCTCAGTACTTTGGTATCTAAGTGCCTTTGATGGTAAATTACATTTACTTTTAATAATTTTTATTCTTTCTGACCATAAGAGGAGTTTCTGGTATATCTGAAAGTTCAGACCTCTGTGCTCATTTATGTATGAACATTTGCAGCACTGATTGCAGCAGCTGAAGAAATCATAGATAATGACAGCATCTCTGGTGACCTGAATTTTATCTTTGCATCAAGATATGCCTTAACTGATTATTCCTAAACTAATATCTACCATCTCTCTCTTCCACTTCACAATTATCTCACTCTACAATTCAACATATATCATTGCCTAGATGTTCTTACATGAGTAAGATTTCACCAAATATTTACTTGAACTGTTTTCCTCTGCATGTTAAATTTTTGTTCATGTTACATTTCTTGGCCCAAAATCTATTTTCTGACAAAAGTAAATAGTCTTTAAACTTATCTACCTAAACTGATCCGTAATTGCCCACAACAAAACAGCTCCTGCTTACCAAGGGAGTATTTTTAATGATAGGTTGGTAAAAACGTATAGAGGTTAATGGACTGAATACTTAGGGGAATTAGTAAATGTCATTACCATGAGAGGACAAACTAGTGGCTCAGCAGAAAGAAATCTGATGCACTTGTGCACTGCTCAGCAGTTTATGTCTCTGTGTTCACCCTCCACAGCTGTACCGGATGGAAATGGGTTTTGCTCTCCTCTCTCATTTACATCAGAAGCTACTCCCCATTCCCCTTCACAGAAGCAACACTGAGCACTTGTTAGCTTAGGAGTATTTTCAAGAAAGAGACCATAAACTCATGGGTTAGCTAATCGAAAAATTTATTAAAAAAATATTTACTGTAAAGAGATTGGTCAGTACCCTCTGTGAAAACCCAAGCACTGGCCTTTTCTTTTGCGTTTAATCACTTATTAGAATATCCAGTTTTCGCACTTGACAATCTTTCCTTGGACGTTTGCGCATTTAGCATTTAAAAAGCAATTTAATTTTAAATATATAACCCCCTTTAGATTCAATTCAATATATGAACATCTTCCAAACTATCTTCTAGTGTTTTTCCTGGTGTCAGTAAAAGCAAAAGGAGTTGAGTTGAAGTTGTAGTATAACTCCATCTCAGGTAAACCTGAGCTAAGAGAGATAATTGCATAGGAAGCTGTTATTAAAGGAAAAGGAATAATGTAAAGTTATAAATTTATATCAGCTGTGACATAGAGACCACCTAGACATTAAACACAGAGCCTTAAGGTAATGAATTTTTTTCCAATTATTTTCATAAAATGTTGGCTGGTATTTTAAACAAACTTAAAGGAGTTAGGCACCCAGATCCGAGTGAAATTCTTCATTCTGAATATAAGATTAAATCCCTTAGGCTACTTTGGAAAGCTTAAACTTGATGTTTTAGCTTAAACTACAGTCATTGAATATATAATACAAGCTGCCTGAAGGCATAATGGTATTATTTTCAGCTAATAAAGGACTGAAGTCTGAAAAGAAATGTACATGGATTATTTAAGAACCAGTGGAATATTATCTTCCCTTACTGTATGTTAGAAATATGTATTAAAGCTCACATGGTTCTGCACTTAAAGTATAAAATTAAAAGTAAAAAAGTATAAAAGTCCTTTATCCTGTTCCTCCAAATATTGACAAAGCACTTAAAATTGAAATGATGCAACTTTTTGTTTTCTTTTGGATGACATAAAAGGAGAAAATAAACTTTGCTTGCACTGCAAAGTACAAGTCAGTTATTATTCACAGATGGAGATTTACCATTTTCAAACAAATAAGCAACATGGACTGTATCTGGACTTAACTCTTGAGATGATTCCTTTAACCAAAAATTCTGATTCATTCAGAGTTCTTTTTGTTTGTTTGTTTCTGGAGTGACTATATCTTACTTTTGTGACTGTAAGTAAATTTCAAAGGTCTTAGGCAAAACGTAACTGCCAAAAGTCAACAGCAAAACTCCCAGTGACTAAAATAGTGACTTAGCCCCTACGATAGCAACCCTGTTCTAAGCTATCCAGCCTCATGCTCAGTTTCGCATGAACCACTCATGTCTGTATTTTTTCTCTCTATATCTTCAGATCTCAGGTATAAATCTCAACAGACTGAGGACTTCCTTTTAGAACTTCCACTGTTTCCTCCTTCTGTTTGAGTTGGCAATGAAAAGCAGCAGAATCCATTTCAGCACTGCAGAATTTCCTCCCTGATTTTAATTACAAATAGGTCACATCTGATAAATGCATGACTCAAATTCCTTCCTCTTCTTTTAATGTCAGCTAGCTATGCAATTGGCTCTTTAGTCCCCAGTAGAAGTCTTGATTCAAGTGAGACATCTGAAGGGTTTACCTGAGATGGTGTTATATTATACCTCCAGCTCAACTCCTTTTGCTTTGTACTGACATTGGTAAAAACACTAGATTGTTAGGAAAATGTTCTCATCTTGGTTTGAATCTAATGCGGAGTGCAGGGCTGTTCAAGAACATAGGGAAATTAACTAGCGTGCAAAAAAATATATAGCATTATCTGGGAATATTGGGAATATTAGGACATCTGGGTTTAGGGAGGAGCTATTCTATTCAATTTAACTTGATCTATTAGTTTAAGAAACATTTTATTTTCTGTTAATTCTGTATCCAATAGGTTGTCTTTTGTATTATGCTGTTACCTAGACAAGTCGTTTGAAAATAGAGTGAAATCTAACTAATAATGTGGCTGGTAGTTTCTTTGGCCACTATCCCTTCCTAGGGTGGTATTAAATAAAATACATCTTGGGGACTGCTTCCTGTTTATATGGCTTTTGCTAAGATGCATAACAAACTCTAATCTGGATTCCTAGCCTAATTGTGGATCATGGTAATTCCAGCAGGTTTGCCTGCATCTATATTAGTGTTTCAATTCAGATGTGAACTGCACTTTGCAATGAATCTGTTGATTGTACCCGCCGTGTTTTAGATCATCTTACAGAGAAGTCTCAGAGCATAAAAAGGTTGATGCTTCATTCTTTAATTCTTCTGGGTGAAACTAAACAAGATGGTATGGACTGGGAGGCCTTCTAAACCATTCCATCTGTAGTGGGCATTTAGCTCATGGGATCAGACTAGAACAATATAAAACTGATAAAGCATGCATAGACTGCGGGTCCTCAGCATCAACCGTTTTGTTCTACAAACCTTTGTGTTTCGTACTCCCTAGCTATTGCTTCATATAGATCTACTGATTCCATAAATGATCTTTCTGACTATCAGATTTAGTTGTGTCACCATAAAATGTTAAATAACTTCAAAATGAAGCAGAGAAAAAATATTCTAGCAAAACAGATAGATTCTTCATTACAAAAAGTCAGAAGCATTGTTACAAAAGAAAAGCATCAAATATGAAGAAACAGTTAAGATACACTTAAATCTATTCTGTATACTTATTATATAAGGATCATACAACAGAAAAAAAAAAAGACTGCATATAATAATACTCTGGCTCTTCTCAGTAATAATAAAATTCTTGCTTGGAAGAAAAGATAGTTCTAAAGATCAAAATCCCATAGCTTAACCTGGTTCTTTTTTTTCATTTTCGCTCCCTATGCAAAGACTAGAAAACCTTCTTTGAGAACTGCCTTATTTCAGTTTTCTACACTCAAACAATATTTACAGCAAGCTGGGGTGTGACAATAGAATAGAGGTATCACAGAGCAGAGGTAAAATCTTAAAGGCTTAGAGCAGAGCGGAGACTGATCTTGAAAACTGCATTTACCATTACGGCATCTGGATGAGGAAGACAGGAAGACATGTCATCAGATCAGTCTGCTTGCAAATGCATGTACAGTCTCTACGTGCATGACTGTGGTTCTGTCATATTCATTAATAAATTTGTGAGTATAGTGCCCTGTAAGAGAATGATCAGGCCATAGGATGTAAAGGCAGCCCAGAGATTTCCAGGGACAGTGCACTGTCTCTTCAGCTTTGCTCATAACCTGTTTGAGGTCTGTGAGTGTTTGAGAGAATGTGTGCACGCTGAAGCAGCACGGAAAATGATCAAAAACCCACAAGAAGGCATTTGAGAGAGTGAAGAAAATCCTAAGCAAAGCCATACTACAGAAGAGCTGCTTTAATAGGAATGTAAGAATACTTCAGTAGAGTACTGACACACAGCTAGAAGCCTATACTACTTAGGCCCTTGACAGCTAAAGAAGAGAAAACACTCAACTATTAGAGAAGCTGCTGGCTGTGCTTTTTTGGAAGGGAATGGTTCTACAATTATAGGGGATTGATAAGCAGTCTGATAATGAGCCATTAGAAACCTCTTTAAGAAGCGTTGCTGATGACTGTACACATGTGCTATGACTCATGACACTGTGAGGTGAGAGTAAGACAACTGCCACAGTTAGAAGGGATGCCACATAAAACGAGCAAGGCACAGCCTTCCAAATAGCGTACAGATGGCTACCGAAATGTCTGAAAGCCTTTTTGCATCGAAATCTCCAAGCATTCATAGGTGTGTCTCTCAGCAGTACTCAGAAGTGGAATAGTGTAGGCAGAAAAAAAGAAAAACAATTCCTATTTCAGGCTATATCAGATCACAAGGAGGAAGTGCCAGAGAGGATCATTCTCCTATTAAAGTATGACGGGCAGAAGCGGGTTCGTGCAAGACTGAGTTCTGTTTAAAAGAGGATGGAATAATAAACCCAGAAGATTTTTAAAGCTCTTATCACAATCTGGATAAAGCTCATACACTTGAGAACAGCAGGTCATCTGAAACCTAAATACGGAGTGTGCAACTACTGGTGAGGTTTGACAGCTCGTTTGCAAAATACATAGACTAGAATAAGGTGTGCAAAATGGAAAGTGACTGGTTAAAGAAGGAGGCTCTACAACCCACTGAAATTCCAAGCCTGACTGAGAAAAGGCACTACCGTATTGAGCAACAAGTATTACGTAGATACTGTAGACTACTGCTCCATTTCCTGAGAGGGTGATCATTTGGAAAACACTCAAACAGGAAGTCAAAGGCACACTTTGCCTTTATCTGACGTGATAATCATAAAAGAGGGCACAACATGTAACAACAGATAATGAGAAGCTGAGTGCCAGCTGCTTTCTTCTGGACACTCAGAGAGCAATAGAAATATCATTCCGCAGCGAAGATACTGATTACTGATAGCAAAAGCAAAATGAAAGAGAGAGAATAGCAACCTGGCAATATTTAACCACAGTGCATCCTTTCCAACTCCAGATAGTAGGATAACAAGGAAAATAAGGATAAACACTTTGTTTCATAATTAGAAGAAATACTGTCAGGTTAACCTAAGTTCATAAGTTAATGACCTTACACATCCTGTTCTGCTTTGGCAATTTTTAAGGCTCTTTACAAGGTCAGCTTTCGCATGTTACAGTCAGGTGGTTGTTGTTATGAGTTGTGCAGTCCTATTTACAGCAAATTCCTACCTCCGTTCTTTTCATTTTTATCCTGTTCAACAGAAGTCTATAATAGTTAGCAACTCTGCGAAGGCTGAAACTACCTTTTGGATGGTTCTGTCACTGTGTCATTGAAGCAAGCTGGCAGAGTACTGGTTTATACTTAAGCAAAACTTAGAACTTCCCACTATGCCTCACAAGTAAAATTCACCCTTCATTTTGCTTATATCATTTTGAATAATGAATCATCATCCCTTCACTGTGATAGAACCCAGGACCATTTTCTCATTTAATAGCTTTCATCTTTATGACGTTCTATATAATTGATATCATTGTACACTAATGAGTTTGCCAGCATTATCAGAAGATGTATCACCACCTACATAGTTCCTTTTTATCCCTGGAAAGACTACATGAATTTATCACTTTTATGACTTCTCTTTACTTATATGGATTATATAGATTAAAATTCATGGTTCTTTAAAAATACTTTGAACTATTCTTCTTATTTAGTAGTGTTCTTAGCCTATAGATATCTTTATGTTTTCTCATGTATAGCGATATATTGTGTCTCAGTTAATAGTCAGTATTTGCCTGACAAGAGTGTGACCACAAAGAAAGTTATTTAATTTTTAAAATAAAATTAAGAACTTATCTACTAAATAAGAAATCTCATTTATTTTATTCACAGGATATTAATGTCTATATCTGAAACATAATATTCAAAATAAAGGACTGAATTTCTAATATCCCTTTTTTAGAATCATCACATGTTTCTGTGAGGATGTAGGACAAAGTCTTTTTTTTCCTTAAGTAAAGGTGTGAAATGAATCAACACAGATTTGAAACACAGAGGCACAAAGAAAAGAGATGCAAGGTGGCTCTTCTGCCACAGACCTTTAAACAAGCATCTTTGCTTTATTTGAAATAAAAAAACAATAAAATAGATACTGAAATTAATGATATAGATTCACAACTTAAATTACAGTTATACTATTCATTGTGAGACTTATACAGAGATTTTTCTACCTGCAGCAGCATAACCTAAGGGAAGACTATAACTGCATCATCAGTGAGCCAAAAATTGTCCAACATTTGCTGACAACATGTAAGAACTGAGAGACAAATGTTTCATAGCACTCATAGCTCTTGGGAGCTATTGGGTATTTTGATAGTGTATTGAGTTTTTCTATATAAAACTGAGTTTCGCATTACAGACATAGACAGAAAAAAAGAAAGAAAAGATTATGTCTCTGAAAATGGGGGGAAAAAAGAAAAAAAATAAACCACAAACGATATGGCACATTAAATTTTTTGAAAAAATATTTTCTAGCGTTTGGTTTGGTTATGTTTTATACCAGTCACAAACTGATGCACCTTCAACACAACTCTTCACTCCAGTCTCCGTTCTGCACAGACTTCATGCATACTCAGCTTAGGCACTGTGAATAGCTCCAGCGCTTTTTTTCTTTATATAAAGCCAAGTATGTACAAACTCCTTTGTGCAATCATGGTCTTAGGAAATACCTTTTCCTTGAGAGGGAACCTACAGCTATGAGGGTATGTCCTATTATTTTTCATGTCTACTGTTATCAATTAGAAGTTCGTATTCATGTGAGTAGATCTATTCAGTTTCTTTCTCGAGCAAAGACTGCAAGATGGGAGACTGATCCCCTTACTCTGAATGACTCATTTCGAAAAGGTACTTAGGTGCTTCTGTTTAACTTAAGCTGTAATTTCAGTGGCTAATACTAACAGAACAATTACCCTAAATTAACTGCTCACATTGCTAGATACCTACTTTTCCTCAAAAATGCACTTAGGAAACTGAAGCTGAGTTGTCACATGTCCCAGACTGCACAAACCATTGTGCAAAAAATAATTCATGAGGTGAGAATCGGCAAGCCAATAGAGGGAGTCCAACCCTGCAGCCTACTTAGGATACCAGAGAGCCAGTCCTCCTCAAAATGGGACTTCTCTGAACTACAGAGGCATTTCCTTTCCTTTCTTCTGCTTGATCACTCATCACTGAGAGATGGACCAAGTCTAAGATATACACTTCTCTTCATCATTTCCTATTTGCTACGTTAAGCCCCATCTGACTCCCATCTCATACAGATGGTTTTGATTCTTAATCTCCAGTGCAAACTTCTCCTGTTTACATTACGTGGAATTTGACATCTATCTCACATTTGTCATACTGATTTTTGAAGTCAATCATCTACTTTCCAGCAGTGGCATGGCTAAACCCCTATGTGTTCAGTGCAGAATAGATCTTAGATTGCTAATCTAAGGACTCTTACGTTACAGTAGATATAAGGCAACAAAATAAGAGGAGAAAAGGTTTCTCCTTTGCAATGAGATTTACAAAGAAGGCTAAAGGATTAGGCAATTAAGTATGGAAAAGACGTTACAGTCAAAAGCGGACACTACGTCGTCTATGGTTTCTCGAGAGAGCTAAGGTTAAGCAGCAACTGTCTTCACTGGGCTTCTGGCTTTTCCAAAGGTGGTGGAAGGAGGCAACACAATAATGACTCAAAGATAATCTTTCTTCCCTTTCCTTATCCAAAGTTCTGGAGAGGATATACTGACTAGCAATATTCCAGAAAGGTTTAGGATAATACATTTGCAGTTCCACAAAAATATTTACTGCTCACTTTGCAAGGCAAAATAATATACATGGAAATTAGTCTTCATGCCTGGACTTCAAGGAGAGTCCCAGGATAAGAATAATGTTGTATTCACAGAAAATTTTAACTGTCCATTAAACATTCCTGCTGAACATTCACCAAGAAATATCCAGACAACCAAATTCTAAGACAGCAAAACTGGTACCAATCACAGTCAAATCCCACTTTAGTTATAACACAGGCTTGCAACTGCAGGATGAAATGATGGCTGGCATCTTTGCCTTTATGCTGCTTACTGCCTACTAGTAAAAAGGACTTAGGATACTTCAAAGATAAAACCTCACAGTAGTGAGGTTGAGAAAAAAAGCTACTTGTGAAGACCTTTTCCAGATAAGAGTGCACAAAATAGATCATAATTCTATATTTTGTCTTATAAAAATCACATTCTAATGCATAAGACTTGTCCATTCCTCTGTTGAAAGACAGTCGTGCAGTATGAATAGAAAGAGCCACATCCTTTTGGTGTGGATAAGGAATTCTGAATGCTTTTTCCTATTTTTATAGCAATAAATTCTCTATTGTCTTTGAAATTCTTGAGTTAAAATGAGATTATTAATATTATAACTATATGCTTTATATATGGGTTTTTTTAGTTTTACCTCATGTTAAAATATTGCCAACAACATTCAGATACATATAAGACAAATCTTGAAATAATGTATCGTCTGCAGAATTTCCCAGCTTTCCTATTAATGTGACTCATAGGATTTTTCACAGCTCAGTGAGTGTATCTTGGAATTCCTAGAAAAATGACAAATTTTATGGATGACTGCATATGCAAAACATTTATGTTTAGTGATTAGAATGGACACGTTCAAAACTGGATATCTACCTTTTTGATCTGATTGCAAATACTATTCTTTCAATTATGCACTTCTCAGTCTAACCACACCCTTTTTCTTTCTTTCCTTCATTTACATCTTTTTCAAGCTCAGAACAACAGTTGACTCTTTACCTGACCTAGTAAAGAAACTGGCTATTTCTTCTTACATTATAATTTTATCTTCCTGCAGAGACTTTGAGCATTTAATCTTGGTTTAACTTTACTGAAAATCAGCTAATTTGAGGAAAAGAAGAGCAAAGTCACTCTTCGTGAAAACCACAAAGATTCCTCAGCCGCTCTGCTATCGGGGAGAAAGCAAAGTCTTAGGAAAGAGGGCCCAGTTTAACTGTGCACTTAAGAACTTGCCCACATAAGGTATTTGCGGTCAGGATCTTATTTCCCTTTTTACACTCAAAGGTGCTATTTGAGGTGAGTACTGGGTGCTTATTATGGACACTATCCACACCATAGTTAAATAAATAAAACCTCTAGCAAAGAGAGATAAAACAAAATATGGTGGGAGGAGAAATGGGCACAGAGAGGTGAAATGATTTGTCCAAAACTCCCCAGCTAATTAGTTACAGCAGTGCACAGAAACTAATATTCTGAAATCAGTGCATAGCCAGCAGACATTACTGTCTTCCCTCAGGATACTCTCGCATATATCATACTCACTCCCAGCAATTCAAGATATGGACAACAATGCCAAGATAAATTTTGTTACCTCTGCAAAAGCTATATTCCATCATGAAAGAATCACTCATAAACAAATCACAGCTAAAATACAGTTCTTTGTGGTTGTTTGCATAACATTTATCCAGCCATTTATCTCTCGCCTGTGTTTTCCCTTACCAAGAGCAGTATTTTAAATGAAAGTGATATATTTTTAAATAAAACAATTTTCTAAAAAGTAATCTACCCTTCCTACTTTACTAGCCATAAAATTCAGTAGTTCTGAAGTGCTGTACATAATGAATGCTAACCCCATAGGGCTAAGCAGTAATTGTCACTCTTCTGCCTTAAAGATTGCAGCAATTATTTATTTATAGTATAATACACTCAAGTTGTCATTCACACCGTGACCATGCCACCCACTGCCTTCATTCTACAGTGTAAAATAAAGCTGCTCAAGGGAGAGATTTCTACATGCAAATTACATGAAAGCTATTAAAGCAACAATTCATAATGCTGGTAGAGTGAGGATGCTGGTACAAAGGCCACTGAAGACAATGGCAGAACCTCAGGTCACTTCAATGGGCTCTATCAGATTTTATTGTGTCTTTGTATCTCAAACCCACACAATGAAGTGCGGTGTTACTCTTCACTACATAATTGTGGAGAGGCTTGTGCTGGCTAACTATCAGTATCTTTCAGCATCTCTTCATTAGCGTTACAGGCTCTGATTTGAAGAACTGGAAAGAACAGCTCAGACCGAGCCCTGCAGGAGGTGACGGTCTGGACACCTATCGACTCAAAGGGCTTCCAGAACACACAGCAGTGTGGCAGGAGCTCTTATGCCTCTGTAGGAAAATGAAAAATGAAATCTTAAACTTAGTTGCTTAAAGCCTTTTTTTTTCCAAATGAAACACACGAACATACACGTAAACACAACTGCATGAGATAACTGAGTTTAGTAATATATTATGAGAGTCCTCTGACTTGTGAATACTTTCATCTTTCTCCGTAAGTAGGGGGCCTCCACCCGTATTTTAATATTTTTTTTTAGTCATAAGAAATAGCTACTTGCTATCTCTAGGATACATGAAAAGCTATTAGTGTGTCATTTTGATGAATAACTTTAAAAAAAGAAACAAAGCAACAGTAACAATCTCAGCTTCTGCACTAGTACCTTACAGCCAGTTCAAATGTCCTTAGGGGCTTCAGTACATTTCCTGAACTTCAGGAGCTTATTTAATATGAGTGTATTTCTATTTTTGATATAATGATAATAAAAATAAACAGGTCAGCAGCAAATTCTTAATGCTAATAGACTTTTAATTATTATCCACTATAATTTTTACATTTTCTTCAATATATGTATTTAACATCTACTGTTACTTAGAATGTAAGAATTTAACATTAAAAATATTAACTCTGGATTCCAAACTTCAGCTATATTTATTCTAGTGTTGCAAGTTGCCTAAATTGCAACCTCACAATTGGATAACGAGGTACCAAAATAAGCTTAAAAGATGAAACTTCTAGCCTGATTTTCATCAGCACTGAACATTCCTGACCAGATCTGAGAACATCCAACACCTTGGAAGATAATTTTTTATGTCTAATATTTAGGCACTCAAACAAACAAATTCATTAAAGAAAAAAATTGACTTTAATTTACATTGCTGAAATCATCTTGCTTAGGAAATTACTAATTTATCACACAAAGCATTGGACCTTTCCTCAGTATTTACTTAGTCTTATGTCAGGAAAGCCATTTATCTACTGAAGTGAACATATGACTTGTATAGTCTGATTCCAAACTAATGTACAAAAAGCCCCTTTTTTCTCTAGGAAATTCTGGTGAAAGAGGGCTTCTCAATGAAAAAAAAAAAAAAAAGAATTCCTTTGGAAAAGTTTTGGCTAAGTCTCTTGAGGAAAGAACAAGGAACAGTCAGTTCCACTGCTGAATGGATGGTAGATTCCTCCAAATCTTCTGCTCTCCTAAGCTGAATTCACATCCCTGTATCTGTGAATGGAACACAGAGCACTCTCATTTTCATCACCTGCTTACACTGTACCTTCAGAGACTGTATCTCCTGGCTGTGCGTGTCCTCTTAAGCCCAGCTCCCTAAGAAGTTAGTTCTACTTGCAGGAATTTGCCCAAAGAGCCTTTGAGGGGATCTCAGAAATAGTCTTCAGGTTAGGCTGTACTGTCCTCAGTACCACGAACTCCTCAAGACAGGCAAACAGTAATATACAGTGCTTAGATTTACTCCTTCCGATTCCTGCTATGAAGATTTGGGACCCTACAAGGATTTTTTTGAGGAAGGAAGAAAGGAGAAGATTTGTCTTAAGACTAAATTATGGAGCCAAAAAAGAACTATTCCTTTCAGATCTTTTTTCAAAGACTTACAGATTTCACTGTTGCATTCTACTTAACAGCAGATTTCCTGTCCTACAGACACATATAGATCATTTGCAACACTAAGGTCACACACCAAATTCAACGAATAAACTACAGATCTAAAGCATTTTACCCCTACATAGCCTACAGGGCAATGTGACCTTCCAGTGTCTAAGGAGATGAGAAAAGTTCACTCCTTAGCATTCACACTTTCAATCACAATGAGCAGCCTACGCATGATGATTCTCCAGGTACTGACAAATGATAAAAAGACTGATTATCGCTCTTCCTTTTTCTTCATTTCTTACTGATTTGGTAACAGTAACTGCACAAATGTCTTTGCATGTTTCATTGTCATCATTTTTAGCTTTTCCCTAGCCTCCTTTTTGGATAAGACTGGCCTAATTATCTAGTGATGATGATACATGCTCTGAGACTGAAAAGAGAAAGAGACCTGAAAGCTAAATAAATTGTCTCCTTTAACAGTGGCTAGTACTGGTATGGGCTATGAATCTTATACTTTCCTTCAACAACGAGCGATGACTTTCACCCCAGGCTCTGCTTAGGTGATCCCCTTACTCAGCAGATTGAGTGAACCCCATAGTGGTCAGCTGTACATATGGCCCTTTTAATACCAGTGTATATTGAGAGTTTAAAATGACTGTGCCTAGATTTTGTCTATGTATTAAAAACCACAAACTGTTCTGTTCCTTACTGTCTTGGTAACCTAGATTATTTTACTTGACTATTTCCTACTAGCTGGATCTATGAAAGTTTCTTCAAGTATCATATCTACACATTAAGGATCGCTGCATTGGTATTGCTACATTTGGGGAAAAAAATGGAAGTAAAATTAAAATAAATAAATAAATAAAGCCTCCAAATTAACAAGCTGGTCCTAAGTCCACCGAAACTTATTTAGTATTCAGCAAGCATGAAGTTCAGAAACATACGTAGGGGTGCTCACACAGCCCACTCCTTGGCAAATGGCCTGGGTAACAATGCTTGTTAAAACAGGAATGTGAGTGTGAACTGTACAGGTGAATCAAATACACAAAGCCATCTAGGGTGAGCATTTTCCCAGAGCGATCACGTTAAAGAGGAATACAACCACCAGCTAGGTTAAACAATAACTTAGGAATTACAAAAGCAATTCTGAAACAAAGAAGGAGTCAGGTTGAGAGTAAGTATATGAGAAGCATGGAACTGTAACACGGGGGAGACCTCAGAGTGGAAACGGCAGTGGCCGACCCCTGGCTGGAGGCTGCCGGCAGCCCCCCAGGAGCATCGCAGTCTCTGCCTGGGCCTGGGGGCACAGCCTCCTCACAGGACACTGTGAGAGCCTGCCCTCATGCAGCGGTGGCGGCACAGCACGATGAGCGGAGACCCCACCTCGGGGTGCGGGGGGACCTCAAGGGGCATCACCTCGGCAGCGGGCAGGGGCAGAGTTGGAGCCCCTTGGCTCCTGTGGGAGGGGTGCGCAGGGGCAGCTTGTAACACACACTGCCTGGAGGGGGATGCAAATCTAACTCTGCTTATCTGCATGATTAGAACTTTCGGGGATTAGTTATAGAAAGATATTTCAAGATTTGTAGGTGTTTATTTTGTTAGCGTCTAGTATTGTGGTTTATCTGTTACAGTTATTTATACTGTTGCTGATCCGGATCCTGAATGTAGTTCACTGATTGGCAGTTAATTATGCATTGTGTTGCTAATAATCAATAAACTGCTTCAATCCTGACTTGGTCTGATTATATGAACAGAGAGGGTTTTTTCCATGAAACACACATACACTGCTTAAGATAGAAAAATGGGGTTTAAAAGATGCATGGGCTTTGTGCTGTCCACCACACCACAGCAACAAATTTCACTCACTTTCAGAGCTTACTTCTGTCAGCAATTTTTACGCTACCAAAAACTACTTTTTCTTTTAAGGTTGTGAAGTTAAGCATTTAAAATTAGGTAATAACAGAATCGAGTTGGCTTGCACAACTTCTGCTCCTGATGATCAAGTGGAAAAAGGCCAAAAAAGAAAAGGAAACTGATCAGAAATGTATATATATACATATATATATGTATGTATATATATATATATGTATATATTATATATATATATAATGTATATATATACATATATATATATATGGCTATAAGAAAAGATTGAACAAATCAGGTTGTGCAAAATAAGGAAGAAAAGACTAGTGGAGAACACAATAATATTTTCAAATATCTAAAGGCTGCTACTAGGAAACAGATTGGTGTTGTCAGCAGATAGGGAAACAAGTAAACTGCAGGAAGTACCAGATTAGACATTAGAGAAAATGTTCCCCATGTTTCTTCATCAGTTCTAAACAGTAGAACAGCAGACACTAAGGTGTCTACAGTTTCTCCATCCTTGGAGGCCTGCAAAAACAGACCTCTGCTTGGAGCTTGACAATGATTCAATAACCTTCCAAGGTCCTTTTCCTCTCCATGATTTCATGCTATCGCTATATAGTTACATTATAGTTACATAGTTACATAAAATTAGCTTTAAACCTGGAGCTGTAGTGCAAGTAGAATAGGATTATGTCCTGAAGGAGATTTGACTAGAGCATTTCAGCTTCTAAACTGAAGCTACAATATATGTAGTGAAGAAAACAGAAGACTGCCAGGTGATCTCACATTAAGGAAGCTGAATAACGCCCCTGAACAGCTGGCTTCTTCCTCTGTCTATGAGATAGAGATCTTATCTAATGATAGGCAAAATGCAAAGGTTGCTGAATTGAATTCAGTGACTAACTTATTGCGGTTTTTGCCTTCCTTTCTACCCTACCGAGCTTCTTGCTATTTTGCCTTCCTGAAGGTTACCATCCCAATAACAGACTCAGCAGCACTGAAAGTCTGTCAATATCTCAGCAGCTCTGATACGCTGTTGAGCATTGTAGCACAAGCCCACCTTCCTCAGCAATTTACATTAATTCATTGCACTGTGATTGGTGACAGCTGAAGCGGCAGCAGATGTTCTGTTCTGCTGATTCTTTGAGGGAGTGACATTTTGGGTGGACAGCCTGGTGCAGTAACATTTTACCTTCATCTCCTCAGATGAGCAAAAATTACCACAGCTTATCTGTGAGAATCTTTACACTACACTTTTCACAGTTGTGAGCAACTATAAAGTCTCTATCTTCCGTGCACCTAATTTAAGGCTCGGTTTTGAGAAGACTGAACGCTCTCTACCAGAACCAGTCTGTGCCTTTCCTTCCACCCTGTGAAGTGGGGCTAACTTCACTGCCTCACCTGTAAACAGACTATATACAATACTCTAAATGAGGCAGATAAAAATAGTATGCTATCATGCACTCAAATTTATATAGAAGCAGACAATGTGAGACTGCACTTAGGGCATTTTTAAATACTGAGTGCAAGACATCCCCACTGAGTTAGGAGAATATAGGCCCTTTATTTACTTATTTATTTATTTGCCACAGGGCTTTATGGATATTTTTCCTGAGAGCAGGAGAGCTCTGAGATTCTTAAGCTTTGAGTTCTTCAGTTCTATTCTTGCCCTAAAGCTGGTGTTCTTTGGGGTGCGTGGAGTCGTTTGCCTTCTCCTAGCCTCGTCTTTCTCTTCTCTTGCCTACCACCTTCGTAGTCCTCTTTATTCCCCTTCCCAGCCTCTAAATATCATCTCACTCTTCAATCTCAAAACTGTTCTGCTAGCTGATAACAGTCTCTGTCTGCACTTGAGTCCAAGTCTTCCCTCTCTGTATATATACCCAGCTCCTTTTTCCTCTCTCTCTCTGTCCCCAAGTTTCTGATCACCACCTTTGGGCTCCACAGCTTTCTTACCTCAATCTGCATTGATTTTCTTTTCCCCAGATTATCTAGCTCAACTCCTAGATTCCCTCAGACTGGCTTGCCTACTTCCTCTATGTTACTTAAATCTAGTAAGCAAGCACCTCTGAGGCAAACAGTGATGTAGTTCTCTGATTTCAATGCAGACATTCAAAACTAGAACTGGACAGACAGGTTCCAGATCCATACAGCTAGGGTTTCAAGGGAAATCTTTGAATCTCAATCAAGTCTGAGGGACCTGAGCACATGCAGGTTAGGCACAAGCTTTGAGAAATTTTATAGTTAAAAGCTAAACTAATCCAGTAAGCATGTTGCAGCTTTTTTTTTTTTTTTTTTTTTAAGTTAGGACAGATTTTCATGTGGTGACAAAATGCCGATCCACGATTCAACAATAACTCTATCTCAGCATATTTGATCTAAGGATCAGAGTACTTCAGATAAAAGGGCAGGAATTGTTCTTCAAATGAACAATATATATATCATAAGAAAATATTTCTCATAACCTCACCTGCCTGCCAGTTCTACTTTCTAAAAGGCTGAAGCTTTTAAATGAAGATGTCCTCCAAATTCACCTAAATCAAATATCAGTAAAGGAAAACTGCATGCAAATGCTTACATGTTGGTGGCATGAGAGAAAGCTTTAAAGAGAAATATTGAATAACATTATAATAACACTTGTCCAGGAAATATCATTTTCTGTGGGACTATTTGTGTCCCTGAAATAGTACTATTTACTTAAGTGCGGATATCAGGATCAGGCCATGGCAGTGCGTGATTCTAACCCCAACACTAAGATGGGCAAAGGCAACTTCAGATTTTCTACAATGCTACGAAGGCCTGACTCATTTCAAGAGGTCCATGCAATCCCCACTCATCTACTGATGTTATGTCTGCCAGTGACATTATCCCTCTGACATCAGTAATACTGGTGGCCATCGGTGACTAATAATTCATTTTCCCCATCTCGCTAGACACGATTTGTATTTTATAGCTGTTCTCTGTCACCTATAGTAAATTATTTCCTAGCTAAACTTAGTATTGCTGGATGTGTTCAGATCCAATTTCATTAAAAAGAATCTCATGCCTGCATGTAGGAGGGAAGCAGTCTAATAATATTAGCTAAAGAACTTACATCTGGTTCTTTTTGCTAATAATGCCTGACATCTGCAAAGACAAAAAACAGCTGATATCCAGGATATTAATCTCATTAATTTTTTTGCAAAAGATCTCCGAGCAGGAAACGTACGTTTCATAGATATTGCCTTTTTTTGTATACAACAGTAACAATCATTTTGATCCCTGTTTGATTAGATAACAAATCTAATTTTCAACTCTGCTTTTCGCTGCACAAGGAATTTGTGACATTTACACTCACATACAGAGAATCAATTTACTGAGAAGAGTACAGACAGTACCTAAGACTTGAGAGCTTAGATTCACAAAGGATTTCTTTCTGTTTTGGGGGCACAGGTGGGGAAAGAAGGTGAAAAACTATCTGCTATCTATCTTTGGCACGGACACGCAAACTATAGATCCTGAGAGCGTCCATTAAGATACCCACTTAACAATGAAGCCAACTGAGCTCCAATACGAATTAAATTACTACAGTCAAGGTCCCTAAACCCACATTTCTGTTACTTCTGTCTGCTGCGCCTGAAGATAGCCTTAAATTTCATATGCTATTCAAGACCAATCATTTTGTCCATATTCCTTGCGGGCGTAAGGCTTAAGCATATGCCTGCCACCCTCCTGAGACTGAAGCTCCCCTTCTTGGTGAGCTAGTTGGATTGCTCCAAAGTCAGCACAGAAACAACATGTGGACAGAGAATGTGGACTCAGGCATGAGCTAATATAACAGTATGGACGTGGCTTAATTGCCTGAATTCTGCAGACATTTCATGGTTCAGATTTGTTACGTATGTCTTCTCAGACACCACGAACAAGAAGTTTTCCTGACCATTGTTTCCAGAGTGCCCAATATGGGAGACTTCGACAGAATGTGTCTCATCAAGCAAACTCTGCTCAAAACATAGCCGGTGAAGAAGTGGTCTTTCCACCCCTTTTTCACTGAACAGGTCAGCACTTAAAGTTCCACATCATTTCTAGTAAAAATGCTCCCTGCCATTGCTGTAAAAAGTGAGAAAGGGGCTCTTTGCCTACAACACAGTCTCCAGAAAGTCTTTCACAGCAGGATTTTGATCTGTGGTCAGTGAATGATTAACTAGCCTGCTTCCACCTGGTTGCAGTCAGATCTTTCTTGCTGAGAAACATCTTCAGTTCTTTTTGCAGCTCAATATCCCTTATATATAGCAAGAATTCTCAGCTCCTGTGGAAAGGAAAAATGCTGACAGATCCTCATGTTGCTAGCGATTTAGATTTTTTGACACAATTCCCACAGCTCTGAGGCAATTTAATTTTATAGTACTCAAAATACATTGCTAGAGGAAACGTCCTGTTAGTAGGAGTCGAGTTTCAGGTGCAGACACCTGCACCTCAGTTTTTGACTGGGAGGAACCCATTTTGCTGCTTGGATTTGAACATTTCTAGTGTTAGGCTGTCATCCGTAATATGGAAGGAATTTGGTTGGTCTCAGGCCAGTCTCAGCCTCTTGGTGAGGCAGGCAGGCCTGGCTGCATTAAAATGTGAATCTCATGTACGTCACAGACATGGCTCTCCAGATTTCCAAAAAGAGCGTGGTACTCCATTGCGGACAACTAGTTTCTAAAACAGCATCAATGAGTGTTCAATGAATGCTAGCTGTCGTGTTGTTTGCTCTTTGAGAACTTTCTCCAAGCTCATTAAAGCAGTGTGCACAGGGTGAGACAGACTTTTTGGGATGCTGCACTCATAAAGGCACTTCTCTCTAAAGAAGCTTCTGCTGAAATAAAAGTATTGAGGTATGCAATTATATTTTAAACAGCGTGCAAAGCATTTTTTCAGTATGCTGTACTTCATGTGCACTTTCATTCTTTAAATGTGAAAAAAAGAATTAAATCACCTTGAATATGTACAACTATTCAGGTACATTCTATAATGGATTTTCAGTTTTATTATTAGTGAAGGTCATACAAGAATTTTGCTTTACCCAGTTGGCTTCTAAAATATTGAAGGTTAGAATTTTCCCATCTAAGAAGTTCAAGAACAGCACATAAGGACCAAAGAATACTCCAGTCTCATTAATTAATCAAGTCATGTCACAGCAGATCTTGTTAATCCATCCTCAGAGGAAACTCGAATGATGTTTCAATTCTCTATGCAAGAATAGACAGAATAGTAAAGAGTGATAATGCTATACAATTACAGAGAGATGGGCAGCATTTGGAGACACCAGAAATTAAGCTAAATTAATTTCTTTCCCCGCCAGCAACTAAAAGATATTTTTGGATGTTATCTTTGTGAGCTAATCTTTTTAGAGGACCCTAGCAGGGTTATATTTTGATGCTATATTCTAAGGTGACTGCATTAAAGACTCCATTAAAAAGAACAAGAGTTAATGAATTTTAAGTCATTTTGATCTACAAAACTGAGAAGCGTATTTTGGTGTCTTTTATCTGTTTGAAGTTAGCAGAGAAACGCAGATGTTGACAGTGCAGTGGAAGATTGACAATAACTGGGCACATAGTAATAGCTGCTACTTTTTTTGTTTTGTTTTGTTTTAATTGGTGGCTAGTAGCAGCGTTTGCTTTCTGGTCCTAAATAGCAGCAGACTGCTAAATCCAGCCACGAAGCTCACAGTGCCCTAATTCAGTTTTTACATTTCAAGACTCATATTTACTAGCACTGCTCTTCAGTTAGTCAAATTGATTGTATGGGCTCAGTCCTGGGAGTTACGAAACACCCTTGCCCTAATCCCACTGAATGTCTGAGCTCCGTGTGACTGTTTACAGGTGGAGGTCAAGGGTTTATTCCTAAAGCTCCTGTTAAACATGTTTTAGCAAACAGCTGAACTTATGACTGATGTGACTGATGTGACAAAACTGATTTTTGCATACAGATAATGTAGGGTCTCTATGTCAAAGGAAAGGACAATTACTCTGTATTTAGCCTAATAGGATGGAACTGATACAAAAGTTCTTGAGCTGGCTCTATGTATGGGAGTGAGTTTTATTTTTTCTAAGGTAAGGTGTCTGCTACAGGTTAGCAGTAAAGGAATATGTTTATGCAAATTTTAAAAGTTCAGGAAAAATCATTGTGGTGATTTTTAGAATTGGTATACTGCTCACATCTCAAGGTCTCTATCCAGACTTAGATGTTCTTCCCCAACCTTGCCTAAGGCTTTTCTGGTAGCTCTGACAGTTGTGTGTGAAATTATCCCTCAGAAAGAACAGTGTTGCATCTGCAGCTTGGGTTTAATCCAAAGATCAATGAGAGTGGCAAAGAACCCCCAACTGGTGCAATCGCTTGTGGATAAGATCCCTGAATGTGTTAGTGATGAAGCACGATGTAAGATGTCAGCCCGAATTAAGCTGTGGCAAAATTTCTGTTAAGTTCTGTAGGGTCAGGACTTCAACCATAAGATTTTCAGTTATCTACACTCCATAGACTCTAATTACTTTCCAGGTTAACATGTCTCCTGCAAAATCAAAACTTACTTGTAAAAACACTCACCATTCTTCCAATAATCCCAATATTTCTAGCAATGGTATTGTCTATAACGACTCCCTGTTTCTTTTTCGTTTTTGCCATTTTTGCCTCCTCTTCAGGAACAAAGTTCAGTAAAGATATGTGCTCATATGTGCTCTTTCCTTATATTTTCATCACTCTTTGATTTAGGTATCATAACTGTTTATGTAATTAAGTTGTTCTGCTCATAATTTGAAATTCAGAATTTCACAGATCTGCAATTCAAATAGAAATATATATTTATCAGCAGTACCTGCATACTTATTAATCAAGCCCCCACCCCCCCAAAAAAGGCCACAAGATTTATAACCATTAACTTGTGCAGTACAGTTCAAACAGGGAATCCTGTGGGCCAGGTCCTCTGATGAGGTCAGTAGATCTGGCTTTACTGACTTCAGTCAGCTAACCAACTGAGGATCTCTTCCCCTCTGGTCTTAGATAGTTCTTTAAGGCCTTTCTACGGAACAAGCATGCACAGAAAAATAAAAAATAACTGTACAACTGAATAAATATGGAAACCCTTTGACTTGCTATCAGATGCTTTGTTTAGTAATGTAAGCTAAATTTACTTTAAAAATTCCTGCTTCTGATCTACACTTTGCACATTTTTAGACTTAAAACAAGTCCCTTACCTGCTCTTTTTAAGAATAAAACTTCTATCACAATTAGTTCATTAACTCACTAAAGCACTCCATTCTGACATATTTTTTCATCAAGTTATTTTATTCTTAAGTCTCTATTAGGCAGTTTTAGAACATAAATGCACAGTCTGTCTACAGGTTCACTGACTACCTAATCTTCTTGTATCAGGTTCTGATCTTTTCAGGTCTTGCCAGAGCTTCAGTCTAGAGGTTTTCCACAATATTCTTAAGAGCCCTGGAAACTACAAAGATCTCCACTATAGCTGTGGTAGAAGCACTTTCCTTTGTGATTTGAACTAAGGAAATCAGGACTAACTGCAGCCAGCCTGGATGAAATTCATCTCTGGGACAACCCTACGGACTACACTGTCATATCACACACACATTTTATTCCTATAGACAGTAACGCTCCCATTCTCTGGCATCCTCACTGTTAATTGCAGTTCAGTACACAGAGCTGAAGTGGCTGGTCATCCTTCTCCTCAGCAACCTTTCTGCACCACTCCGTTCCTCTTAATCAGCTTTCACTTGTCTTACAAGCCATCTCCCCAAGTCTTCCTACTTAGCCTAACCTCAGGACTCAAGACAAATTTGCTCCTGCCTTGCAGCTGGACGGAAGCTGGGAAAGCCCTAGACAGTTCCAGTTCAGTTTGCAACTGACGACTCTGAGCGCTGGATTTGCTCTTCCTCCAAATTTTACCCCCACTCCCCACCTCCGGCTCAAATCGTTTTTTTTCCTCTTGGCTTCTTTCTCACAGCTCTACGTCAATGTATAACATCTCTTGTATAGAGGTGAAGAACAAGAAAACAACAGATGAGAGAAAGGAGACATCCATGCCTCCACCGACTGATATACATCTACTTTGCTGGCCAGTTTTCCCATCACCCTGTTTTGCTCTGAAAATACGAGGAAGGTCAGTTTTCCTGGTCACAGCACAAAATTGTTCACAGTAATGTAACTGTCAGCAGCCACACACCTGGAGCGTTCTCCGAAATTCTCTTAAGTACCTTTCGCCCATAACATTTCATTGTACATATATACATATATAGTTATGACTAAAAATATATGCCTAGCTGATTAATATCTTTAAGATAGACCTGAATTTCCATACTCTACCTCAGTATCATAAATATTACATAATTACTGTTTAAAGGATCTTCTGAAGCACATAAATTAAAAGCACTATAAAGTTCTTAAAAATAACCCAAGTAATCTGCCTGATATATTTCAATGACTGCAGTATATGTTTTTAAAATCTCTTTCCTACAAATAGCAACATACGATGGAAATTCATCAGAATTAACAAATTCCATTGTTGCAAAATTGGTGATAATGAAGTGAGAAATAAGTCCCATACACATAATGTAGAAAATAAGGAAAAAAATTAAAAAATTCTTGTTAACTAAGCCATAATAGTTCATTATAACTCACATACAGCCACAGCATTTCACAGAAGAAAGGAGAACTCATTGAGGAAAAGCTAGCTTATCACAGCACTCTGGCTGGGATCTACTTTTCTTCCCTTGCACAAAGCTGTTAAGTTTATGTACTGGTGCTAACTCTAAACTACAAAAACAGGAAAACATAAAGAAGTTATTTCCACATCATTTACAGTTTGCTGGTTTATTGATTTTCTCTCCTCCCCCCACACCTCACATTTCATCCGAGCCACTTGTTTTACATTTTAAAGGAGCAACCTTCCAAACCCAGTTAATTTTCCTAAGGCTTTAACATATCATTGGCTAGTTGGTATTACATTAATCTTTCTGGTGCTGGTGTTTATAAAGCAGGGGTACAGGGCGAAATCTTGATTACCCTACTCACACAATCAGTTCACTGATTTTAACAGCACTTCTAAAAGCAGTAAAGCCAGCGAGATCTGGCTTCTTACAGCTGTCAGCATGCATTCCCCAACAAGTCTTCTTGTAATTCTTCCCCATTTTTAAAAGCAATGCTTTTCAAAACTGCAGTCACATTGTTTTGCTCACATCCATGCTTTTAGTGAGTTGAGTGTTTGAAGGAATCATCCTTTTCTTAATGTGTGCACTTTCACTGTTACACCAGGAATATTCTAGAAAAACAGCAGCTTTTTCTTCTTTCTTTTGGCCTGAGGAAGCCTGCATTTGTACGCTTCTAATTTTTGCCTAACTCCAACTGGCTGCTTCATCTAGTGTTACACAGCATGCATGGCACGGAGTATAGGCAGCTATGCATATGCATGCCTGGACATCCTGCTGTGCCTCCCATTCAGCATCGCTTTTTGCAGGCTCACCATGTTCACTGCTGCATTCTTCCTCATGCTGTTCAGTGAAGCATGTACACAACCTGGGAGCTCATTTACCATTTGCCGTTTATTCCATAGTGACATGCATAACTACTCTGGTTTGCAGAACTACTCTTTGAGCTAGCCTGAAGCAGGAGAGAGTTGTTACTGCCCCAAACAAGGAAGGGAATTCATGGGCTAAACCACTGACTACCTAGATGAGAAGTCAAAGTAGTACTGGTACTCTCTGTTAGGTTGGAGTATTTATTTATTTATTTATTTTTAAACAAAATGCAAAGCACATCTCCCAGAAGAAATCTTGTTTCCAGGACCAGAAAACTCTGTCCACCGTGGGACCCGTAGGCTCAGCCCTGCCTCCTCCTTTCCTGCCCATTGCCTTAGACAGGGAGAAACAGAGAGTCTCATGTCCCAGATCATATACCTATGAAACAATTTCCTACGTCTCCAACTTCTAATGCCAGGATGAAATAGCAGTGTCAGTGCAGGGCTACACAACCTAGGACGCATAAGCTTCTACCATCCTGCAGTGTTTTCTGACCAGCTTCGTCTTATTTAAACTGTGAAATACAATGTATCAGGTGCAACGCCTGTGTCTTATAGCAGGATTCCCAAGAGAAGCACAAATACAACCTGTTTGCTTGTTTTGACTATTTCCTCCCTCTTGTATTTGATATGACCGTGACCAGCTTTCCCTGCCCTTCTAAGGAAATTTGGTACTTCTAAAAATAAAACTGGCATTATTTTAAAAGGCTTTTCTTGGCAAGTACAGTTGTAATAAAAAGAAATCAGTAATACAATTAAAAATAACATTGTAAAGCAAAAAAAAAATCAGCAGTAAAAGAGATTTGTGGCGTCTGTAACAAATACTAGACCAATAGTAATTACACTATATACAGAGTGAAACCTTCTGGCCTGATATTTTTAGCATTTATCACCTACATTATTGATAGTATAGTATTATAATTAGTCTTATGTTACAACATAAAAAGACACCAACACACTAAATATATATTTCAGGTCCTCTTCAGATACTTACAAGTACTGGGGAAAGACAGCTTTTCAAAATACTTAAAAAACTGAGAAAAGGAGAGACATCACCAGGAAAGATTACCAGATATCAGCACTCACTGCAGCAAGATGTGCTATACTTAATTACCAAAAATGCAGTGTTGATTTGCTGAAAGATGCGTAGTGCTAGAGCACAGTTAATTAGCACAGAAAAGCACAAGGGGCTTCACACCAATTTATATCACTTGTATAATGAGGAACACAGGAATAAAAGACTTCTTGGGTCACGGACCAAAGTCCTGTACAGTCACAGACAATCAAATCATATAATCTTAAGTTAAACTGCACTGGGTGCCTCCTTCCATTTTGTGATGTGATTTTCCAGATGTCACTTTCCAAGCATTTTTGTACCCTCTCATGCCTCTGAGGGGTCTTTACATTTACAGACTAGGTTTACTCATGGCCTGTTTATACATGTTTGCTCTTTATGTCCATATTGTCCTTCAAAAGTTCTTTCCAGTGTTCATCCCTTCCTCAGTGTACAGAAGTAAATCGTATCCACTTTCAATCTTTGTTTTTTTATGATAAACAAGCCAACCTCTTTTAGCGTCTCTCAAGAGATGGGCTTTCCATTCTTTTTTTTTTTTATTCTAGTGGACACTTTCTTCATCCATTCTAGTTTGAAACTGATCTCGCTTGAAGGGAGGGGACCAGAATTTTAAACAGTCTTCCAGAGGTCTGAGCAGTGCTCTGCACAAGTGGCATGAAAACTCCTTTCTCTACAGAAATGCCTTCCCCTAATACCTAGAGCTGTATTCAGCCTTTCCATGCCCACACCACAGTGGTGACTCAGAAACATTCAAAGGCTGAATACCAAGTTGTCTACCTCACTCTCGCTTTCATTTCCACCTCGTAGTCCTCTTCATAACAGATGTTCTTCTCATTAGTCTCTAAGTGCATGTCTCTGCACTTTCTATTATTACATTTTTCCTATTTTTATTACTTCATTTCTGAAGGTCATACACTTCTTTTTTTATGATATTCCAATTCTACCTTCATGTTGATAGTGCTTCCCAGTTTCTGCCATGAGGAAATTTTGTTAATATACATCTACCTTTTTTCTGTCAATGCCATAACTTTAAACAATTAAAAAACCCCACACATTTGAGGTATAGCTTAAATAAAGAAAAAGGCCCTGTCTATAGGCAGCCACTCTGTAATTTAGCACGTCTTCTGCCAATAGAGTTCATGTAAGCACTTCTTTGCCCACTTCAATATTTTTATACTAACAACTCCTAAATTCTTTGTCTTTGCTAGTAACTCCCCATGTGGCACTGAAATACTGCACAGCAGTCCCAAAAGATTAGGTCTAGAATACCAATTATCTTACCAAAGTAATATATCAGATAAGTTTATTCTGAATCTGTTTAGGTAAACTTATGTTGTACTCTAGCTCATTTCCTTCAAGCCAGAAATTATTCTTTCTTTCAAATATTTTTCTAAAGCCTTATATACTACTGATATATATGCACATATATTTCCTTACCATTCTTCTGTCTAGGAACACTTTCCCTGACTTGTGCCAATTTTTAAGATTTAAATCCACTGCTATACACAGTTTCATTAAAGTAAAAACAAGAAAAGTAGAAAACTCGCTAAAGAAAGCATTTATTTCATTTATTGTTTCATATATTAAGAGAAATAACTAGTATTTATACTCTGTCCAGAGTTTAACTTTCCTTTGCAAAGGTAATTCAACATTACGTTATCTTCTCTAATACTGAAATGTTCCTACCTTTGCTGTTTCACTCCTTTTTCCATTCATTTTATGTTTTTTCACCTTTTAACAGTGGCTGTTTGTTCTGTTAGGCCTGAAGTCCTTCCCTACATTTTGCCTGCCTGCTTAGGCTGCAAGTTTTGAACTACCTTTGCAATTTTCACTTGCAATTTCCAGTTTCCTACCTATTCAGAACTTTGAACTCTGCAGTCTAGTTAACTTCCCTGAATAGTCACATGAGTTTCTTAAAATTCCTCCCACTTCAAATTTATATATATATATATATATATATATATTTACTTTAAAAAAAATTATTCCTGCATTTAATTTAACTCTATTCATGATCAGTTGCTCCAAAAACTTTTCTGTAATCATCTCTCTCATAAATAATCATGTGTTACCAAAAGGAAAAAAAAATACACTACATATTTTGCGAGTTTGACAACAAAATCATTTTTAAAATGGCAAAATTATTTTTCTTAGCTGCTGAAATTTATGTTTTTTAAAACACGAAATTGGACAGAGTATAAATACTACTTATTTCTTTTACTGTATGAAACAATAAATGGAATAAGTTCTTTCTTTAGTGAGCAGGTTAAGTTCAGTGATTAGTTTACTATAGCTTCCAAGTAATTGTAAATTCAGAACAGTTAATAAGTAAGATCAGCAATTAAATGAGAGTCAGTACATGCATCCATGCATACAGTAATAGTTTTAAAGAATCAATCAATCCTTGAATTCATTGCAACATGGACCATGAAAGAAGAGAAGTCTAACTCTGATAAGCCAGCGATAAAAAGGCTATCCGACCCAAGGAAGTGGTCATCAGAAGGATAATTATCTGGGTGAATATGGTATCTTAGTTATGGTTATCATACCACAGCTAAGCAAAAACTGTTTCTTGACTGATGGGCTGCAGTCAGGTCTCCTTTGACGCTGAAAGCTTCAGAAGATAAAACGCCTAATTGAGATTTGCCAAGGGTTTTGCAGGAGCAAATATGTCAAGCAAAGACAACTAAAGCTACCTCTCTCAATAAAAAGGATTCCTTTCAAAAACCTGGGACCATTTATTTTTGAAAACTGCTAGTATTAGCAGCAGGAAGCAAAGGAGTACAACTAAAGTGAGCGGAAGCAGCACATGCACATGCCACCAAAACGCTGGTCTAATATAGTGGCTTAAAGAGCAGGCCAGAAACAGGCTGCAGCCAGACCACAATGCAGCCCCCATCAAACATAGGAATTTTGATTAAATCAGGGAACACCACAGCGCAAGTCATACAACTCAGTAAGGACTACAGTGCTCAACACCAGTATCTTACTGTGACAGATATCAGCGATACGTGCTTAAACCTGTCTAGAATTGAAAGATTACGATTGGGAAACTTGGGTCTTCCTTGATTTAAAGACTTCTAACCTATTTATTAAGGCAACAGGCATATATTTTACTGCTTCTGGAAGAGGCATTTACATGCCTATGCGCAGGTCCCTTCTTTCTTAACATGTTTTCCACCTCATGCAGAGAGATTGCCTTCCTCTGTGCAAATGAGAGCGCTGTTTCACTGCTGAGTTCAGCACTTTTTTTCCAGACGTTGGTTGCTGCTATCTCCAAAAGCTGCAGAAAGCAACCAAGGAGTCTGGGCCTATGAATGAGCAAGCAAAGTTTACTCAAGAGTGTGGCCTAGGACTGAGGATTTACTTAACTGTGAATTTCTTATTCCATGCTAAGGTAAAGCTTATCTGCCATGTTGAAAACTTAGGTTTCTAGACAATTTCTATTGAACTGTATATAGTATTGATCTCTCTAAAGTAAATAAATAAAAAGGTTTATCCTGTCTCCACTTCTGTTCTGAAAAATTAATGCGATTTCTCTCCTCTCCAGTCGCAAAATTAAACCTTCAGGATGACGTCTCTATTGCTTCTAGTTTCTTTCTTCCTTAAAATTTTGGGGGCATTGAGAAGAAAGGCAGTAATTTGTAGCTGACATTTAGTAAGATCGCTTTGGCAAACTACCGTACCATTTTCAAAACTGCTATAGAATCTTGAATGGTTTAACGTGGGCTAGATCTCACTTTCATGATGGTTCAGCACTTATGTGTGCATGAGTACTCTCCAACACCGGTGGAAGGTGTGACACGTGGGAAGCAGGTGGGTGTGACAAAACGTGGGAGACAGGAGAAAGGTTTTTAGAAAAAAACCCTTGAGATAGGTAGACTACCTTTAGAGATAAAATAAATCTATTAGGAAGAGGTGATTCTCCACCACTGCCTCATTATATACCTGCCAGCAGACTCCTGAAGCACAACTAAATGAAGTAATCATGCAAGATTGCAATCTCGACGTCACGAGGAACTCTCTCTTGCAGCACGCAGCTCTGCCCTTAGCACTTTCTCCTGTCCAGGTTCTGACCTCGTAAGTTTATTTATTACTTTGAAGAGCCCTACTGCTTTCTGTACATCATTAAGATAACAAAAGACTCAGGTTCTCATTTCACATGCCAGTTTTTCATACTCATTATTTCAAATGATAATTTCCTCCCAGTGTATCAGTAGTAATTAGTGCTCATTGCAGCAATGACTACCTCAGTTTGAAAACATGGTCTTGAAAAGAGCAAAATGATATTGTGATTTAAGGATCCTGCCGGCAACATTAGCATTACTAGTTTACATGAGTAATATGAACATCATCTTTTTTAAAGGATTATATTTCTTCTGTCCTCCTCTGGCAAGGTTATACATTAAAGGAAAAAATGTGTCAGAATAGATAAAGGGCCTTTTCAAAGATTTATTGTGTTATATATGTTAATGGAAGATATCAATTCTACAACAAGACATTAACATTGATTTGTTATATCCAGCAGCTTATGAAACTGGAATGAGTATTAAAGATATCAAGCAAACAGCAAATAATTTAATTCTTAGCATTTTCTACAGATACGATCCTCCTTGCCTGAAATTGTCTGTCACTTACCTAAGCCAGAAGAAAAGTGTCTAGGTTGTGCAGATCATTTGGCATCATTTTGAGTGTACTTTAGTAACATGAAAGTGACCCAAAGCTCAACAACAGGAACATAACCTTTGCTATTGATCAAGAAGACAAAATGCTTCATTTAGCTCTATGTTCAAGGCTGACACTTTTCTTTTTCAGTCTTACCAGAGAAGTCTTGAAATACGTAAAAACAGCAAACTGCAGAATGAAACACATTCGGCCCGAGTAATCAGGTCACAGCCGTTTCTCCTACTTCTTTTCTCGACATTATTGCCGTTTTTGTCATACATTATTGCCTTCCTTCTTTTCCTTTCTTCTTTTTCTTTTTTTTCCTTGCTTTTTCCTGACTGTCTTTAAGGATAGAGCCTAGGGGAAAAAAAGACATTGGACAAACTGAGAATAAGGTGTACTTGTGCTTGCACTGTTTTGTTGTTTTGCAGTGTTGTCAGAGCCAGCGAGCTGTTGGCAGAGATGGATGCCATTTCATTCACTCACCTGTTGTTCCAGCACCCTGTCATCAAGTCCTGCAAGGAAAAATCCTTCTCTTGTCCTTTCTTCACTATCCTCCTCTTAGTGAATTTGCTCCTTCCACTGTGAGTGGCCTGAGCAGAATGATATGAACCTACAAGCCAGTTCTGACAAACACTAATTTAAGGTAATTTTTTTCCTCAAAAGACATTATGTCCCCCCTTCTCTGTGTTCTGGGAAAGGTGCATGGAAAGCTTTGCAAAACAGCACACGTGATTGTTTAATAAGAGGGCTCTCAAGTTTTTAAAATGGTATTTAAAGGGGGGGGGGGGGGAAAAGCCAAGGTAAGTGATGTGTTTGAATCTTTTTGCTTTCAGCATTCAGGAAACCTTCTCGTCAATTCAGCACTAATCAGCTGTGTGTTATTATTTACAAGCCACCACAGCCTTTTCTTAAGAGATCCACAGCAGAGCAGCAATAGGTGTAAGACAACAGTTAAGAAACTGCACAGCTAGTGCCTCAAGGCATTTCATAATTAAGCTAAAATTAGAGAAATTGTTCTTTTGACATCTGTAGGACTCAAGTCTTCCAAATGTGAAAATATATTCCCCAATTTATTTTTTTCTTATTCAAATATACTAGGAATTTCTGCAAATATATTTGGAGCAAGGATTTCTTTTCAGGATAAAACCAGTCTCCCTCCTGAGCTTACAGCAAGCAGGGAATTTTTTTCATTTACTGGAAGAAGCAGTATATGATTGAAATGGGAGGAATGGGTGAAAAATGCAATAGCTTTTGCTATGAATATAAGTGTTATCAGATAGCTTCTGTACTTGCATCACTCTTTTGCAGAAATAGGGAATAAGCAAAAACTTTCCTCTGTGCACAAAATTCCAAATGAACAGAATTATTTCTTTCCAACATCATTCTTCTCTCACACAATCCCTATCTAAACACAGTGCCTTCAATAGATGTCCACGCTGTTGGAGACAAGACTGATTTTTAGCGTACACAGTAATGTTAGATATAGTTACACTGTTATTTTCTTTTAATCTTTTCCAAATAGCCTTTGGATCAGTAATTTTAGAAAGTGACGACCTACGCCTGGTTCAGACTAAGCAGATCCTGACAACATGCACCGAAGATTCCTTCCTCCCGGCCCTGCCTCAAGTTCTCCCAAGTTCCACAGCAAACTCCCAAATCAGACAAAACTGAGTTATATAAGAATGTATCAATTCTCGTTCAGTAGTTTTCTGTTTTACAGAAAAAAAAACCTTATTCCTGCTAAAATTACTTTAGATTTCACAACAGAATCTTTAACTGCGATTCTACACTCTTGATAGGGGGACAGCTGGTTTCAAGTCTCAGTTTGGTTTCTTTCCTTGACCTGCTGTTTCACTCTGGCATTGCATAACCTTGGCCAGGGGTAAGGAAGAATTCTTATTTCCACCTTCTCAAACATTATTCCCATTAGCTTTCTTGTTCACCCATAACCTGGAGTGAAGCCCACAATACCAGCAAACCAGTTTTGTACTGTGCACTCTTCCTTGCCATATGACTGACCCACACTATTGATGCATGTAGGAGTACTATGCTAATCCGAGTATTCAGACAAGTAGAGACATTGTGGTTTCTGGCTATACTCTTTTAGAGAGTTTTCAACCTACTCAACGGCATACTTATCCAAGCCAATTTAGATTAATTTCTCAATTATGATTTCTCAGTTAAGAGATAAAATTTATCAAATGTGTTTGCTCAATTATCAAATGCTTTACTAAAATCCAAAGAAAGTACTACATCCTTCTCTGGTCCTCTGATTTCACATAGAATAATGACAATTTAAAGCTTCATATCTGCACTTAACAAACGAAGATTCTACCTTTTATCTGTTTTCAGGCACTCTATAAATGCAAGCATGCTAAAACTGCAACTCTAAAATTAGTATACTAATTATTATAATGAAATAATATACCTTTTTGGAAAACAAATAATTTCTTATCCTCTTACCCTATTTTATCGGAAAAGGTAGCAGTTTCTAGCCAGACAAACACTAAAAATGGTCACTTTTCAGCTATGTGTATGATACAACTTTGTAAATAACTATATCTTAACCAATGGTAAATAACTTGTTTTAGATCTCACAATTTAGTCCACAAAACAATTCATAATACAACATGTATTTTGCATAATATCCGCTGAAACAAATGGCCAGACTCCTCCTAACTTCAACGGGAAAATCTATTTATTTATTTATTCTAGATTTTTCCTGAATTTCTTCAGAGTAGCTGCAAAACAACATATTGAGCGATTACCATCTGGACACCTTTTACACAGCGCATCAATACATGATTTAAGAAGGGTTGTTTCTAAGCAATTATATTGTTTTTGCCAGTGGGAAAAAAGATAAAATTATTTTTAAACAGTGCAGGGGCTGGATTAGGGAATGATTTATCATCAAAGTAAAGCTCTATAAAATGTGAAAAGAAAGTTCATTTAATACTCTCACTTGAACCTGAGGGAATTAAGGTTCAAGCTTGTTCTTTCCCACTAATTTCTGTGCAAATCTCAGAGATCATTCAGCTTTCTGTACCATCCTATTTCACCTCAGTGGTGTGAGAATGAACTCAAAGACTCTGAGGCACTTGGATACGATGCAGAAAATGAAATGTAAGCGGGCTGAGAAAGTATTCCCTACAGGAAAAAATAAGAAGCACAAAACATTATCGTTCAAAGATCTCGAGTGGTGTAAAATTTTTCTCAACTCAAAAATATTTGAGCCGGGACTTTCAAAAGCAGAAGAGCGATTTGAGAAAGGAGTGCAAACTGGCCAAGGAACCACTTCATGCCGTTGAAAGCCTGTTCCTTGTTCTGTAGCTTGGATTCAGTATTTGAACAAAGACGTTTCCAAAGGCTCGACTTTCCATTCCAGAGTAGTATTAAAGGATCAGAAAGGCAAGAACAGTAAGCATCTTGTTAAATGAAAAATTTCATATTTCCATGTTATTCTGTGTCTTTACTCTGCAAAGGGAGCATTACTTCTCACTACAAACTAGCTAACTACATCTTCAAGATTTCTATACTATTTATTCCTAAATTATCATCTAATGTTAATATTCAAATTCCAGATCTTAGATTTCTTAATAAAAATGTTCTAATTGAATTTATAACTTGCATCCCACATGGAATATATTCATTATTTAAAAACAGCTTCAGTGCTGAAATTCTAGTATTAATTTGAAGCAGATGTCACCATCTGGCTGCCTTCAGTAGCATCTCTATGAGACCATTTATGTCTCTTGACTGGCTTCTACACAGAAAGTTAAGTAGAGTGAAACACAAGGGATGGGATCCAACTGCGTTAAAATTAAGGAGTTTTCCTTCATTAAACTGAGCAATGACGATAAACAATAGAGAAAACAAATGAACAGAAAATTTCAATTTGATTGAACACCTCATTCTCTTCCCCTTCCTAAAATAGCAAAAAAAACGTACATTAGTATTTATCTGGTAGTATCTTTATTTTTTTCTTTTTTTAAATGTATTACTAAAACTTTTGATCCTATCCTTGAAATTTTTCTCCACTATATTGTCAGTTGATATCCTAAATGTTTCGATTTACTTATTTATTTATTTATTTAAGCTAGCGTTTCCTTCTACCTACATCAACTTATTTTCCATATCCCTGATATGGAAGCAGAAACCTTGGGATTTAACACTTCGATTGGGCTGTTGGGTAATTAATATTTAAAAATGGCAATATATGAAAGCAATGTAAAATAATGATTAAGCTATTTTGAAAAAAAGCAGAGGATCCACAAAGAAAACAGGAAGAACGAAAGCTACAGTTTGGAACAGATTTGTCTTGAAGACCCAAACATTTCATCTCTCCAGTTATTCAGTGAGGCAGGAAAACTAACCTGTATGAAAAAAAGAAATAAATGAAAAGCAGTGGGAAGAGAAAACACCACTATAACCCATGTCTTTCAAGTAAAAGTTCTCCAGCGCACTACAACCTCAGAAGAGAGATCTAGTTCACAAGTACTGGTTGAAACTGTATACACACATTTATATATACATTCTAATGTATATACACATAAATACGTAACTATTTCAGTGTATATGCTTTGGGCGGTTTGTTTTGTTTTGTTTTAAATAAAGAGTTCTTGCATGTCCTTACAAACCACCAGTTCTCTCCAAAATCCATTGGAGGAAGTATCATGAATTAGCTCTGCTCAGGTTTCTTTCTTAGCAAGGTGCTTTCTTATATAATGTTACCTTTTCCTAGAAACCGAGCTGTGAATTTTCAGCTTCCTACTCTTGGGTCCAGTATTTTAAATTATGTAGGATGGGTGAGCTAACTGGTACACTAAACAGAACATCTCTGACAACTCTAGTGGTTTCTGTGTGGTTGTTTTATTTTTATTTATTTATTTATTTTTACTCATCATGGTACTTGGATAATTTTTGTTTTGTCAGTTCACTAGAGTACAAATGGAGCTGCAATGTATTTCTAAGCCATTTGCATTTCATTTTTTCTTCTAATAAGCATTCTAAACAGTTCAAAAAACACAGTAATTCTCAATCACAATAATGCTAAACTAAAACTAGGAGCAGAAGTAATAAAAGGTGGAACTTTATCAGAAAGATAGAGCTGATACAGTGTTTTTCTCTAGGAGAACACAGAGTAACTAAAGAAAGTTTCACAGCACTGGACAAACCAAATGATATTTTGCTTTCCATCTTCATTCTGAGCTTGTGGGAAGCTCTGTAAATCACATATATCATGCTGGCTACTCTAATAAAGGAATAGAAGGTAATAGTATTTTTTGGCATTCACTATAAATCGCTCTCGAGCTAGCCAGTCTGAGAAACATACTCCTTAAGCAAATAGCTCAGTACACAACAATTTTAGTTATGAAAATATTTTATTGTTTCTGTTAAAGATCCTACCATGACTTAATGACAAATCATACTACTCTAAGCCAGTACCTTTCAAATCTTCTCCACAAACCTCAGCAGACAATTTGTATCTTATTGTTTACCATACTGATGGTTAGTGATGATTTATTCAGCTACTAACTGATAATATCTGAAAATATCAGAAAAAACATTTATCTTATATTTCCAGTGAGTAAAAAACGACAGATAAAAAAGTGAATCCAATACTGGACATCATACAAGTGTATGTGCCAAGTGTGCTTTGTTATGGAGAACAATACACAGTGTCCTCAACTGTTCCAGTATTTTTATAAAAAAAGACAAGCCTACTATATGCATCTAAATGTTATTTTGAAATGAGAAAATACACCCATTGTTCATTTATATGTATATCACTTTGTCTAGGAAAATTACTAATATAACATAATATCCATTTATTTTCAGTACCCCAAATAGCGCTTGTTCCCCTGCTCTCTTTTCATACCAGGTTCTAATTGCGTGTACTGTCAGCCCTTTGTACAAATTATCTTAAGATCAATGTAACATTTGGAGTGTATCCTGTGGCTTGTGGTATGTGAAAGAAAAAGAGAGGTGGATGTTGTCATGATCCCTTTTAACTTGCATTTCCCACCTGATGCCCAAAATTACAAGCATCTAGCTAGCTAGATACATTACATGGATCTAACTTCATATATCATTCACTTTAACACATTCAAAACCTATCACGGCAACTGAAAACTAAGAGGGCATACACAGAAAATTTGCTAAAGTAGGAAATGAGCTATACAATACAGTGCGGAGGAGAAAAGAGATGAAATCTGGATATACTATATCCTGAAAGTACTTTGTTACTTAAAGTTTTACAATGAAAATAAAATCATCTTTACTTTTGCCTTATCCAAACTATAAATACATACTTCAGTTAATCTACACCTAAACCTGGGCTAGCCAAGGAGATTCCATTAATATCTGTTTACATGTTTTGCTGTAGCAAGACACAAACCTAGAAGCAACAGGCAGATAAGCAAACTCCATGAGGACAATAAATTACACACTGGAGCATCCAGTCAAAATAGCCTACTCTACACTGACCCCACCTGGTGGTTTTCTTCCGCAGTTGTGTTCATGTTGTGTATACGGAGGCCCCTTGAAAATGACATCTATTCCAATAACTTTTACAGCAGTCAATACAAAGTCATCAATACCATAACCTGTCAGCCACCATCACTGTATATATTTAGCTCACTACTTCACAATATCTGCTCCACTAAGTTTCTCAACAGATACAAAATGTGAGAGAGTCATCATTTAGTCTTTTTATATTACCTTGAAGGACATCAGTTGTTGGATTTGGACTGATCTTAGCAGAGGTGCACCCAAGAATGCCATCCAGGTTACCAAGAGAGCAGATAGCACAGACTTGTCCATCCGCAGCATTTACCTTACATAAGTCTTGTATTCTGCTTTTTTGATATCTGTAATGTTACTTGGCTTATGGTGCTAACATCAATCTCTATAAAAAAATCAGGGCATTTAGCCCTGAGGATGATTTGTGGGGTGCTGTTACCAAAGACTATTTAAATTATCCCGATACAGCAGTCCTTCAATTATGGGGCAACTATAAACACAGCTGCTGTCAGAGAGAGCCTTCAGGATGAGAGGAGGTAGGTTGTGGCTAGTGGTCATAAAAAGGAGAATTTGCATGACCATCCAGTGCTGGCTTACCTTTATCCCCATCAAAGCCTATCCTGAGATATCTTGAAAAATCATGCCTCCAATAGGCTCTTGGATTAAAAACAAGCAAACAAACAAAACCCAAACTACAACCCAACTCCCAAGCATTTGCCAGGTGACAGAGAAGATGACAGGAAAAATCTTTACCAATTTGCAGAAACCAGAGGCTACAAGGTGGTAGCAGGGTACAGATGCATAATCCTTTTGTACTATATACAGGAAACTACTTTTTTCTTTTGTTAGCAGAATACAAGATCCATCTTATTTCTTTTCTTTAACCTTTTAACAAGACTGACTTTCTTTTTCTCCTGTATTGCTACCATATAGACTGGTGGAGTGAAAGGATTAAGTGGAAGCAGTGGTGGGGGGAAACTCTGTTGCTCTCAAATTCCCAGCCAATACCTGCAATACTTCTAGGAGAACTGGATGAGACTTTCCAAGCTGTTTTCTTTCTTCATATTTGTTTTCTTTTTAAAAGAAAATCTGCTCCAACATTACTTTCCTTTTACATTCACAGAAGGAAGGGGAAAACGGAAAAATAAACCATACTGTTCACTTCATATCCCCGATCTGCATCTAATATAATTGACTTACCATGTGTTTGAATATAGGTTACAGACACAACCTGTGATGCAGCATTCCACAGAAGCACCTACAGTTTGCACGGCTAACGTGCTACAAAGCAAAGGACCATTACTTCCTCTTAACCAGGCTGGTTCATCTATAGCTACAAACATAATTTGAGAAATTTTGTATTTTTACTGTACTAGAGGCATTAGCACTGTTTTATTTTCAGTTGTTCCCAAAGATGTTCTAGAATGTAAAATGTTAATATTTTCTTCCTAGTATGTTTAGAAAATGATCAACAATTTGTCTTGGTTACTGTCACTTCTGCTAGCTTTGTAGATAGAAATTTTAGGCTTGTTTTGCTTTTATAGTAACTGTGTCTTTGGCCTTATGCTCTGTCTCTGCTTTCAGTTCTACTTTAATAATTCTTTGACAATTAATTGCAATCAAATTTGCACTTACTATGGACGAGAACCATTGGCATATAGTTATTAGTGTTATCAGTGACTTTGTGATAACTTTAGCATCTTGTTGTTTGCTGTGCACTGGCATTTGCACTGCCTTCACTAGATCTAGTTGTATTTGTCCAGTGGCTTACAATGCTTCTGACACAAGCTTCCCAATTTTATAAATATTACCTCCTAAACTATTTATCTACTAACGTTTCTACATCAGTGCTGTTAAGTATTAATTTTTACCATCCCTGACTTTGACTTTTTGATTGCTGATTGTGTTCAGATGAATGATCACAGACCTTGGCCTCAATAAAGTAGTATTAAATACTGTATAATGAGGTTAAGTAAAATAGATCTTAAAAAAAAAACAAAAACAAACAAACAGCCTGCTGGAGCTTTCTGCTCCAGCCTTCCCACACAAGATGACTGATACTGAAACAACAAGCCAGAATAAGTATGGTTGCAGTATATTTCTTGAAATGTATTTCATTTACAGTATTTGTAAGCCAGTGCTCTTCTATATGTGCACCTGTAAAATCATACACCACTTATACTAAAATTGTGGATGGAAGCCATCTTTTAATAAGAATATGAACTTAATATGAACTACACCCACAACAATCATTTTGATGACTTCACCAAATCATTTTTGCAGGTTTCACTAAAACTTAAAAAAACCCGACAACTTTAATTATTTCTGATTTCCTTCCCTCCTCCCCCGCAAACTTAGAGCTAATTTAAAGTAGATGAAATCTGATAGTCTGCTGGGAACTGTTGAAATGAGAACCATATCGTCAAACTTTGAATCTGCATCTTTGTTACAGGTGGAGTTTGTTACAACCTTGAAGTTTAAAGGTGTTATGGTTTAAAGATGTTAAATAATTTTGCAGCCTCTCTCAAACACTTGACTAAACATTAGACATTGAAAAAACCTGCTTGGAAGAAGACAGCTGAATAGATATCCCTTGTGTGTTTCAGCATTTGGGTTCATAATTTCCTGCTGTCTGTGGCATGCTAACTGTTTTCAACTTTAAACATCTTGGATTTACTTCCAGAATAAACTGGAGCTTGCCTCCGACAAATCAGGATTGCAGTGGCTCCAATATCTACTTTATTTAATTGCTGTTGAAATGAGGTCGTATAATAGAAGTACTCACAGAAGAAAAAACTTGTGTTAAGCTCCAGTTTGTACGCCAAGCAGATATTTGTGGGTTAGGAATCAACTCAAACATACTCTTAAACACAATGTGTCACGGCAAGAAAGTAAAGAACATGGATGAACAGCAAAGAAACAATAGTAAGCACACAAAATGCCAATACCACTCTAGAAACTACTGAAGTCAGCTGAGCACAAGCAATGGATATCATTCCTTGAGCGACCATGTACTGCAAAGGGTTCTAGTATATTGTTGCATCCTATTGTTATTTTCATTGAACATGGGAGTTCCAGCTGTATTGTTACCTTAAAACGGAACAAACACAATAGAATAATGTCAAGCAAACTCAGTTGGAAACACTGCTTAAAAAAAACTCTGCAGAAAGCAGGGGTAGGTAGGATTTGGCAAAGAGGCTTGCCAAAGGAAAAACACCTAAGCAGAAGTCCCTGCTGATACCAGACAGAAACAGCTGCAATATGCTGGTTTTCAAAGTAAAACACAAATCAGCCAAGCTACCAAGGAAGAGACTGCTGCAAAGTCCTACAGCCACTATCCTGTAAAAAATCGGTAGTCACAAGTCCCAAGCTGACTTTGCATGTGTTACATGTCTTACACACACACGGTCCATACATGCATGTCTACACATGCAAACAGCTATGATGTTGTAACAGAGATGTCAAGGAGGCAGCAGGCACTTCCATTACTTCAGAGTACTATTTCCACAACATTTGTCCAATATTTTGAACTGCAGAGTTGCTGCAACTTTGGATCTCTTCATGATGCATATCCAGACTAGAGTTTATACCAATGATTAATGTACAGCCCATAAAACATCAGCCTTACACCTTACTGAAACAAAGAGGTGAAGCACAAAGGACCATTAAAGAAACAACAGACTAGTCACATATGACAACAATCCTGGACTATACAAAACTGTTCTGGAGCAAAGAGAAAGTAAACTAACCACTGAGATTCCCCCTCTCCTCCAGAAGATGCATTGTAACATTTACTGTGCGCACTGCAAGGACTCCAATCGGGTCGCTACTGCAGAGGTCTGGTTTTTCTGATCAGTGGCTGAGCTTACTGTGACTCAGGTCTTGCCTTAAAGTGGCCCTCTGTCAAGGGGATGCTTGCAAGGCTTTTGAGTTCCCTGTCCTTTATCTCCATTTTCTGTAGCTTCCTATATTTGCAACACGCAATCCAGCACAGCAATAGTGGAAAACACGAAACCATGATCTAAGTAATATAACAGTAGGAGGGCAAGACAGGATTTACAACGGCCATGGCTAAAGGGGAGCACCCCAAGACGGTATTCCGCACCACATGCTTTGACATTTTTGCCAGCCTCTTGGCAGCTGACTTATGGTTGTTACATATTGATTTGAGAATAACCATGGCTTTCTTGAACTTCTCTTTAGGCAGGTGCTGTGGTACCTTTTGCAGTTAGCTTGCCTCTGGAATTATCATCAGAGCTGATATATTCATTGCATCATATTTTTGCTGTCAATCTCAGACTTCTATATGATCATGCAAACACTGTGCACAAAATCACAACTCAACTGTATATCTGTATTTTTTATACCACATATACAGAAAGTATATTTATACGTTGGTAAAACTAGGTACTGATTTCATGCACACATAGAGCGGTGATAAATCAATACACATGTTGATAGCTTGCACTGCTTATTTTTGAGGGGTAATGATTTTTTATATTAAAACATGTTTTAGATGGACAGTTTCCCAATGATAACTAACACTCTACGTCCATTACAATCCAATGTAATGTTAATTTTTTCCCAGATGTACAATGGGGTAAATTAAAATCCAGATCCTAAATAGGAATAACACTGCAATTTGACTTCACCTTGCTGTGTTAGTTCTCATGTACGCAGATATACACACACAGTTTCAGAAATAAACTCACTCCATGTGTATGAATACATGAGAGATGATACACGTCGTGATACAGTTCTCACCAAACGTGATAGAGGGACTCAAAATACACTCATATTTCGTAACACATAAAGGGGAATCATTAGCTCCTAACTACTACCACATGTAAGCAACCCCTGACTTATTAGAAGCACAGGACACTTCAGATGACATTTCAATAGGAAAAATCCATTAGTTAAAATTTGCTTTCCCAAAACACATTTCTAGATCTACCAGTGCATCATTATTCATCTACCAAGCTTTTGTATCAGGTATAAACCAAGTGATTGATGGTTAATCCTGGGCAATGCTAAAGAAGGCTGCACATATGTAATTCAAGTCATGACTATTTCTCAAGTGCAATATCCTGGTTTTCATTTCTCCTAATTGTCTTGTTTCATCTCATTTTGGTAAACAGAATTAAATGAACTTGGACACCAATTTTCCCACCGTGCATGTTTAGGTGATTGATATCTTTGTGGCTACAGACCATTATCTTACTACAGTATCAGGTGTCCTAATTACTAACACTTACATTTGAGTATAAGCTATAACAATGACAGTATCATTTTTTATTTCTAACACTTTTTTTCAGCAAAATTATACATTTTTGTTCCATAGCTCTTATTTTCTGATCACACTATGACATTATTAAAGCTTGAAGTCAGAGAATTCCAAAATTCATTATTCTGTTATAATTACTCTATGTTCACAGAATCACAGAATCACAGAATCATTTAGGTTGGATGGGACCTCTGGAGATCATCTAGTCCAACCTCCCTGCTCAAGCAGGGTCCTCTAGAGCATATTCCAGGGTCACGTCCAGACGGCTTTTGAATATCTCCAGGGAAGGAGACTCCACTACCTCTCTGGGCAACCTGGTCCAATGCTCTGTCACCCTCACAGTGAAGAAGTTTTTTCTCAGGTTCAGATGGAACTTCCTGTGGTTCAGTTTCTGCCCATTGCCTCTTGTCCTGTTGCTGGGCACCACGGAGAAGAGGCTGGCCTCATCCTCTTGACACTCCCCCTTCAGATACTTGTACACATTTATGAGATCACTTCTCAATCTTCTCTTCTCTAGGCTCAACAGGCCCAGCTCTCTCAGCCTTTCTTCAGAGGAGAGATGCTCCAGTCCCCTCATCATCTTGGTAGCCCTCCGCTCGACTCTCTCCAGCAGGGCCATGTCTCTCTTGTCCCGGGGAGCCCAGAACTGGACACAGTACTCCAGGTGAGGCCTCCCCAGGGCTGAGGAGAGGGGCAGGATCACTTCCCTCGACCTGCTGTTACATTGACTTTCAATCAGTTGAACTCAGAATATCTTGTTCAAGTCAGGTTAGTATTATTTTTAATCCACACATAACACACACCTTTGAAATCAGAAACTTTTGTTGGTGACACAGTATTCTTTTCAGCATCCTGAAACAGAAACAATGTTACTGATTTATTGCAATCATTTCCCATAATCCTCAAAGTAGCAGAGGCAGACACCCTCGTTATTTTTGTGATCACAATCAATAATAGGAGTACATTCATCCCTATTGAGAGAAACATGGTTTCTCTTGTTTGGAGATGAAGACATTTTCAAATTAGATCCATTTTTCCTTATTACCTTAGTCTGTTCCTAGTCTTCTGCTTTCTAACTCTAGCTACTGTAACTAGTCTACCAAAAAAAAAAAAAAACAAAAAAAACCCCTATATCTTCCCCATTTATTTATACGCATGATAACAAAAACAGCTAAAGTAAAATTAAGTAACATATATTAAACAGTATCCATATGGTCGAAATGAACTGTTCATCTTCTGTGCTATGGAAGACACAATGACGAAGAACAGCATTGATAGTCCAGAGGTTTCAGCTGTGACATGTCCTCATTTTCCATTTGCTCTTTTCTTTGAAAAGAAAGAGGGATCTGGGTGGTACGTGTAAAGTGCCCATATCATTTACTCTGTAAATTATGCTGTTTGGGTATTAATTTCAGCTACATAATACAGCCTCCTATGATCAATAAATGCATATTCATAAGACAAAAATGCTATTTCTCTTTTCCACTCCATTCAGTTGCCTGCTCTATTTTTTTGGAAGCGTAACTCTAACCACCTCTGATGCATCTCAATTACCTAAGCAAGAGTACCTCTGTCTGCAGGAGTTTCTGGTGATGTTAAGAGTCTAGCTGCTTTTTGTTTCTAACAATTAGCTAACATTCTTTAATCATTGTTTACTAGTCCTATGTTTGTGTATGCTATCCGCTGGTTCCATTTCTTCTTTATAACAAAAAAAATGAGCTTTACATTTCAATTTACCATAGATTTGATGATTGCTAATTGAACATTTTGATCCAGAAGGGTAGTGGTTAAGCTTCAGTTACTAAATAAACAATTGTGTTCTAATACTAATATATATTAACTTCCTTCAAGCTTAAATTTATCTCTAATTAATTATAATTTCATAATTCATAATTCTTCCTTGAACTTTCACATACTCATGCTTAACCCCAAATTCTGTAAACTTTTAATTACCTAAGTACTGACAGCATTTAGTCTCTCTTTTTTGATGGGGGAGGGGGGAGAAGACGAAAGTACATATTTTCATTCCATCTCATTCATTCCACCCCTAAATTCCTTCTATATAGTTACTCACACACTTTCTTGAAAGCACATTACTAAAATCAGTAATACTAACACTAGACTGGAGCTGCTAATTGTTATGCCAATGTCCCTCAAGGGATCACCCATAATATAAACCATAAAGACTTGCTCAGAGATTTAGAAAATTGTTGATAAACTTTTTATTTGCTGTCCGCTCCAAAGCTTTAAATTAAATATAAAAGTGAAACCACTTATGTTAAGGTGATCTGTACACCGAAGCTACTTGATATACCACTAGATCAGTTCACATTTAAATTAATATATATTTGTATGTGGGAAATAATACAAACACTATTGTTTGTCACATTTGTGATGTGTACTGTCTAAAATTAATTTCAAGTTCTGTTTTCAATCAGCAGTTACTGTACCAGCCCATGCAATCTTATCAGAAGATACCTTTTTTAGTTTCTATTCTTCTAAATAAAACGAATGTTTAATCATTTGGAATCTAAATGATGCTTTGAATACCTCTGAGTCCATCAGTGGCCATTATTTCCTACAATGGGGTGATTTTCCAATGCTAGTGATCTAACTGCAAAATTTGAAAGATATGTAAATGCCTTTGCAATACTGCAAATTCTATTATTTTAGGAGCCCAACAAACCACTGAATAAATCTTTTGGTATCCAAAGTCCTTCAGAAGTGTAACATGGATATTATTTGCCCCGGGATTTGATCAACTGCTACTAGCATGTGAAACCTTACTTCAGAAAAGAACGTAGAGGGAGAAGCAGGATGTACCTCCAGAAGTTCATGAGTCATAAGAAGGAGTATCTAGATCAAACTAAATCCCTCTAAGTTCAAAGGGTTAATACCTCCTTCTCCAGGCTTGACACTGAGAGCTGAAATCACCTCTTGCTTCCCCTCTAATATGTTCTTCAAAGATCAAATTAAATTTTCACAAGCCAAATACTGTGGAAGAAGAAATTGCATTTCCTCTGAGTCTTATTCTAGTTTTAAGAGCGCTCTCTCTGCTAAAAATCCAACGTTCGTCTCCATTTCTTGCTTAAAAAATGCTTTGGTAATGCTAGCGAAGCTGCAAAGCACACAGAAAACTCTTATCCTCTCTTACACTGTGCAGTGTTTAATATTTGGTATATCCTGATTCTAAACGACACAGACTTTATCCAAAACAGAATTTCTAGTCCAAGGTATCTTTGACAAGGCATCTTGGACAAAAGTCCCTGGCTTTGTCCCGCTTCCAGACAATCCCACTGCTCCGTCACAGCCTCTCAGCCTCAATTCTTTACCAACAACCACTTTTTGAAGCTCTGCTGCCTTCAGCACACCCAAATCCTGTTCGCACTGAAACTGGCAAGTCTACACTATGCGTCACAGGATATTCACTGCAAATCCATTCTCAAGATCCTACACATTTGCCTTCAACTGAGAGCAGCCCTTAGTTCAGTGGTCCAACCACTTTTCCCAAAAATGACTATTAAGCCCTAAGGTGTCCCTCTCTTGAAAAAAAATCATATGAAGACTAGCACAGAAATTCTCTCTCATACCTTGGATTTTTTTACATTCAGTGTACTAATTTAAAGTGAACAAAGTTCAATGCAAAATTATTACCTGAGAGGGATACAGTATTTCACTTCAGCCTCTTGTTCCCCTTTTATTTCATTCAGTAATTATTCACAGTAATAAGCACAAAGAGTTGAGCTATCAAGAGATATTCTGTAGTCTGTAATAGATGGATACTCTCTATTTTGTGGCCTTTTCAAAGAGTAGTTCAAGCGCCCAGAGCTTTGCTTTGGAAGAGGTGAAGAACCATTCAGACTGTATGAGCAAGTTGCAGAGGACAGATGAACACAGCAGACACCATGACACTAATCTACTACTGAGTACCTCAAGAAGAAGAGGAAGTAGATCAAGCCTTCCCTTATGCAGCTTGAGGAATCCTTGTGATCACAGCCCATGGTACTTAATGAGGGACGTTAGGCATCCTGAAATAGTCCAGAATGGAAATACGGGTGAGCAAGACAAATAGTAGAAACACTGCCCTGGACTTCAGAAAAGCATATCTCAGTTGGTTCAAGGATCATCTTAACAGGATTCCATGGGAGACTGCTCTGGATGGCACAAGGGCCCAGGGGAACTGCTTGATCTTCAAGGACAACCTCTGCAATGCACAGGAAAGGTCCTTTCCAATGTGCAGGACAAGTGCAGCAGAAGGCCTTCACAGATGAACAATGAAATCTAACTGAGCTCAAATACAAAACAGAAATCCACAGCAGATGGGCTACACAGGAGAAGCATAAAGACATTGCCTGAGTATGCTGGGATGGATCGGGAAAGCTAAAGCTCAGCTGGAGCTGGAACTAGCAAAGGACACAAAAGGCAGCCCCAAAGGTTTCTATAAACACAGCAGCAGCAAAAGGAAGGCTAAAGAAAACATAGGCCCACTGCACAATGGGGTAGGCAACCAAGAGAAGAAGGATATAGAAAAGGTCAAGGTACTCAATGCTTTACCTTAGCAGAGGGTAAACCACTGTTAAGGTTTACCCTCTTTTTCCACTTCTCTGAGCCTACTGGCAGAGTATGTGGGAATGTAGCATTACCTACCGCTATTCAGTGTGTCCTGGATTGGCTGGAGAGGTGGGCTGACAGAAACCTCATGCAGTTCAACAAAGGGAAACATCAAGTCCATCCAGGATGGATGGAATAACCTAATAAACCAGCACCTGCTTCGTGTTAACTTAATAGAAAAGGACCTAGAAAATCAGCTAGACAGCAATTTGAACACCAGCCAGCAATACACCCTTGTGGCAGAGGTAGCCATGCCACATGGGCTGCACTAGCAAGAGCGAAGCCAGTAGATCAAGGGAAATGATTCGTCCCCTCTATTTGACACTTGCAAGACTGCATCTGGAATGTGCTGTATGAAACTTTGGATTCCTAATTAAAAACAGACATTAACATCTTGGAGTAAATCCAGCAGAGGGCCACCAAGACAGTCAGATGGCTGGAGCATACAAGGAGAGGCTGAGAGAGCTGGGTTTGCTCAGCCTTGAGAAAAGAAGGCTAACAGGAGATTTTATTGCTTTTCTCACCTCCCTTGGAAAGGGTTTGAGAAGATGGAGCCAGATTCTTCTTGAAGCAGCAAAGTTGAAGGAAAAGAGGCAACAGACAAGTTGCAACATGGGAAGATCCAATTAGATATAAGGGGGAAAAAAACAAAAAAGCACCATGAATCAAACCAGTGGTCAAACCTGAATATGTGCCCAAAAAGGGTATGGAATCTCTATTGCTGGAGACATTCAAAGCACTGCTGGATACAGTCCTAAGTGACTGCTCTGTACTGACCTGCTTGCAGTCATGGGTTGGACTCCAGAAGTGTCTTTCAACCTAAATTATTCTATACATCTGCAAGTTATTTGGCCACTTTTACTTGTGGTAAAATGGAAGATCTGGGGAACTATAGGCTCTTCAGCCTCACCTCAGTCGCTGGGAAGGTAGTGGAATGAATAATCCTCCTGGAAGTCATTTCCAAACATGTGAAGGACAAGAAGGTGATTAGGAGTACTCAGCACGGATTTACAAAGGGGCAATCATGCCTAACCAACCTGACAGTCTTCTAATGATGAAATGACTAGCTTAGTGCATAAGGGGAGAGCAGTGAATTTTGTTAATCTTGACATTAGTAAGGCTTTTGACAATGTCTCTCATAACATCCTGATGGAAGAACTGATGAAGTATGGACTAGATTAGTGGACAGTGAGGTGGACTGCAAATTAACTGAGCTGCTGAGCTCAGAGGGTTGTGATCAGTGACACAAAGTCCAATTGGAGGCCAGTCAATAGCAGGGCCAACACTGGGGTGAATACTGCTTAACATCTTTATTAATAAACTGGACGAAGAGACAGAGTGCATTGTCAGCAGACTTGCAGATGAATGAAACTACGAGGAGTGGCCAGATATACCAGATGATTGTGCTGCCATTCAGAGAGACCTCCAGAGGCTGGAGAAATGGGCAAACAGGAATCTCATGAAGTTCAACCATGGGAAAAGGCCAAGTGCTGCACCTGGGGAGGAGCAACACAATGCACCAGTATAGGATCAAAACCAACCACCTTAAAAGCATCTTTGCAGAAAAGGACCCGGGGGTTCTGGTGGACTAGTTGAACACGATCCAGTAACGTGTCCTTGTGGCCAAGAAGGCCAACAGCATCCTGGGCTGCATTAGGATGCAGAGCGTTGCCAGCAGGTTGAGGGAGGTGATCCTTCCCCTCTACTCAGCCCTGGGGAGGCCACACCTGGAAAGCTGCATCCAGTGCTGGGCTCTTCAGTATAAGAGAGATGTGGGCATACTGGAGTGTGGCCCCAGTGAAGGGCCACAAAGATGACTGGGGAATGGAGCATCTCTCGTATGAGGAGAGGCTGACAGACCTGGGAATGTTTAGGTACAAGAAAAGAAGGATAGGGCCGGGAGGAGGGGGGCAGGTCTTTCTTATCAATATATATATAAATCCTTGACAGTGGAGGGGGATATTAAGGATGATGGAGCCAGACTTTCCCCAGTGGTTCCCAGTGAAAGCACAAAAGGCATTGGGCAAAACCTGAAATACAGAAAATTCCATACAGACACAAGAAAAAGCTCCCCCCAGCCCCACCACGAGGGTATTCAAACCGTGCATCAGGTTGCTCAAAGAGGTTGTGTAGTCTCCATCCTTGGAGGTATTCAAAATCCAATTAAGTCAAGGTCTTTAGCACCCTGTTCTAGTTGATTCTGCTTTTGGATTAGATCATCTTCAGAGGTTCTTTCCAGTCTCAACAGAGATTCAGTTATACATCTTCTTGTGCCTCTTTGATCCTATTTCCTGCCTTCCAACTCACTGCCAAGTCCAGATGCCTCACTTTTTTTTAATTTAGATTGATTCTTTTTGTTAGATATCACTCTTTTTGAGTATCTTTCATTATAAGAAAAGTTGAAAGAAAATTAACTAATCTTCCACAGCTTTAATCCATATTGAGCCACTTATTTTTTCCTCAAGATAATGATTTCTCTATCAACATGCTCTGCTCACACAGGTGAGTCTCATTATGTTATGAAAATTGAATGATCTCATCTGGGCTTCATGGAACAACCTTTTGTATTCCTAGTTTGATCTAATCACTATTTCCTCAGACCTTGCACTCCTGTATTAGAACTCAGGGTGCTGCCCTGCACAGTTTTTCACCAGTACGTTGCAACTAAGTTCAGTCTGTCGTGGTGCTGTCACATCTATCAGCTTATGTTCTATGATGGTTTAAATAGAAGCAGACTGCAGAGTCTGAGCTGTAAAATCTTGAGAATGACCAATAGTTCTCTGCAGAAGGTGAAAGAGGACCGACCAGCATTTACTTATCAGCGTTGATCAGGCACAGTATCCTTAACCAGAAGGGATAATGCTGGAGCACTTCTATCTCTTTCATTTGTTCCTGTTAAAACTGTGACTGCTTTGTATACCTTTGTCATCTATGATATTAGAAGGTTTCAACAGATAAGCAGGATATATGTTCTTTCTTATGCCTTCAAACAGGTTCTATCCAAGGATATTTTATTAAATTGACGAGTAACTGATTAATTTGCCTATATGTATATCTATACCCTTCATTGCCCTTTCTACAAATGCCAAGCTTTACCTGGCCATTTTACAGGCTTTAAGTGTCTATTTTTCCTCTTTTTTTTACCTTTTTTTTCTCCAACACAGTTCAAACAAATCTTTAATTTAACAAGTAATTTTGTGCTATAAATTCATACATTCTAATATCACGTTCCATGACCAAATGAGGATGCTTCTGATTCAGATACATTGTTCTCTAGATTAACACAGTCCTTGAACTGCTTTTAATAATAGCTAAAGAACACATTCTAAAAATTGTGAAATTATTAATATTTATATATAAATTAACATTTCCCCCCATTATTCATCTAGGCATATTTTACCATCAGGCAGCATTGCTTTGCTATAATTCATTATAACAGACCAGAAGTTAAAATGTGTATGCTTGCAAATCTGCAGTGGATGTACATTCACAGTTATAGGGGGAAAAATAAGACTAGTGTTTTCCTGTAATCCTCATATTCTCAATGCTCAAAACGTTTTCCATACCTGTTCTCCCCTGAAAATCAAGGGAGCTTTCAATGTGTGACTGCAGCAGAAAGCAGATAAGCTTAAAAAGGAGACAGTAACTGAACAACATTTAGTTGTTAATTTATTTTTAGAAAGTACTAAAAATACAAACTGGTAAATTATGCTCTAATCATATTGAATCATTCCCATTTTTCAGTATCCTGCTATATTTTATGTAGTTACTAGTGCTAGCACATTTATTTTGCTAGAGAATGCAGAAATATACAATTATATGTTTTTATATATATTATTTAAAACGAAATGTACATGTACTTCCTTCTCAGGAAAGCATTAATAATTACAGAAATGCAGCTTGTTCAGGGAAAAAAAACAAAAACCAAACCAGCAACAACAACAAAACCCAAACAGCTCAGCATTGAATCACAGCTACCACTTTTCTTAATTTTCTCTGCCTCCCTTCACAAGGCCACAGAACCTCGTATACCTTGCAATCTTGCAGAAACTCAACTATTGTTAAGCGCTGAGTTTCTAGTCTGTGAAATTCAAACCACTTCAAGGCGAGTACCCAAAAACAGATACTTATGGTGATACATAACACTAACCCTCAAATATCAAAACTTACAACAGTAGGCCAATGCTTCATTCCTTTTAGGCGACAAGAATATGCTTTTTAGCAGTCAACATCTTTTCATGATCAATATAAAAAGCCATGCATGCAAAAATTCATACTATAGTTTATTCTTGTAGAATGATGTACAATATACTAAAACAATATTTAAAATCAAGTCAATATATGTAGGCAAACAAACACAAACATGGGTGCCCACACAGACAATTCTATCTTAATCTGCATTTAAGATTTCTCTCGTTATTCAGGGTTAAATGGATTATGAAGCTATGAAGGTCAGCTTCAAACACTGTTATTGGGTCCTTAGGTGATACATCTATATGAAACAAAGATGGACTTCTTCAAGATCTGTAATAAAACATAGTAGCTACATTTGGTCCACTACTAAAACAGAACATGCTCATGATCTAATACAGCCAGGCTGATCTTGCAACACCGAACTAAAATCTGAAAACTGTTTATTTTAGAGAAAGACTGGATTTTGAGGAACCAAAAAAGTAACCATTGGTACCTGGACACTTAAGCAGAGACGCTATGAATAAATCCATCCTCAATAACTACCTAACAACTGCCCTCCTGAAAGCTTAACCCAAAGTGAAAAATATGTATTCCTGATCCACTAAACAGCATTCTTAATAAGCTGGTGGTCTTTAGATGATTTTTGGCTCATCTTTTTAAATAGGTTTCTGAGCTACATGTTATTCTTTCGTAGTAAGCAGAAAAGGGGAGTAAGAGTGGCAAAAATGAAAGACGACGACTAAATTAATGCGTCATCTCAAAAAAGAACCACTTACTTACATGAAAAGCTCACCAAAGACATCAACAGAAACAGTTCCTTCTGGCCTTCCTGAAAATTCCTCAATTCTTTATTTATGGTAATAAAAAGGGAAAGTCACCATCTCAAGCCAAAGAGAGATGTAATGGATAAGGAGCGCAAAGAGGAAACTTGCTTCATTGCAGTTCTTTGGTTACTACAGAGTGCCAGACAGACCGTGCACAGCCATATACAAGAGTCACCCGTCTGCTTTTATGACACCAAATTATCTAAAAGTGCTTTATGATTTATCTAAGTGGGAAAGTGACTCTCGTAACTACTTTCAGAAGAGATCCAGAACAATTGAAAAACTGCATATATCAGTGCCTTTGCTGTCACCTCAAAAGCATCTCACCTGATGACGCACTTTTGAAAGGTGATATTGCAGAGGCCAGGCCAGCCTTCTCCTATGCCAAATACAAGTAATAAATGAAGTGCAACAACATCTACACTGGAAATACAGATTTAGCAAAGGAGAAAAGCAAATCAATTTAGTAAGTGATAATCAAAACCAAAGTTGGTGAAATCCATTTCCACTATGCTACAGTTACTGCTAACGCATCTGTAGCTGATACACATTTCAAATACTAATACATTTCATTATAAAGGGCTTCTTGGTGATCTGTGTGCCATCACTGACAGTGTGCAGGTTACTTAGCTCACTGGATTTTGCCCCAATTTATTTCACTTAAACAAATGGCTTTTGTGCTTTGTTACCTGCTGTTCATCCTTACTGACTGCTGCTTTGCAACCATGAGCTAATAACAAGTCATTCATCACTTCTGTCAGCAAAAGAGCTCCAGTCATTACGACTTTATGACTCTTGTGTGTGGGGCTGAGCTGGGGTGGCTTTGTCGCACTGTCTGTGTTCCTGTCAAAGTCTAATACAAAGTGAAGGACCTTGGATTTTCATGTAAGGTATTCGCTTCCTATAATTTTCCTGTGACTTCATGCATTTAAATAAATCAAGCATATTTAATGCCAGAAATGCAACGATGATTCCCATCCCATTTTGGTCTGCAAGTTGAGCTATGCCAATTTATGACGGTGGAGATACTTCTTTGAATGTGCCTCACACTTTAGAGGTTCCCCAAAATACTATGAAAAGTTAGCTCGCTTTTGATCTCTGTAGGTCATACTCAATTCTAGCTACAGCATCTCTATCTATATTCTAAATTTTCAAGACTCGGCAACTGCAATCTGTACTTACAGTAATACATGTCTTAATGTAAGTTTAAAATATGTCAGTATCTGAAGTTCTTTAAGCTGATTACTGAAAACTTTGAACAATCAGACAAAAAAAATGTAGACTCTTTGGATAATTCTTTATTTTTTCATTTTTAAAGCAAAAAGAAACAGTAGCATCATGCAAGTGTTACAATTTTTCAAAACAAAGTTACTGAGAACTTGGGAAAAATAGATCGCTATATAAATCTGTGATGTTAACTACAGAAGAAAATTTCAGCATACACTGATCTTAATTTTCTTCAGAAACAAAAGAAGATGAGAAAACACCAGCAATATTAGAAAGCACTTTCTTTCCTGCTGCTACAAAGGTGCTATTTCTAGATACTTTATGAATGACTAAAACAATAATGCCACAAAGTTGAGGGTTTTGTTTTTCTTACTACTTAATGAAACAAAACAAAACAAGTGGTTTTGTTGCAAATGCAATACAATAGTCCCAGAGGAGTATAACTTAAAGGTCAATAGTATCTAGGTGAAATTAAGTACATCGTTGCCCAAAATTTAGGAAAAAAATCCCCAAAATCAAATTAAATTCAATTTCTTTTCCACTTCAGTCCACAGCACTTGAGAAAACAGTTTTTTGTCTTGTTTAAATTTTGTTTTGAATCTGTTTATACAGACTGACACACATTTATATGTAATTTCAATAAACACATTAGAACATTTTTAGAGTAAGTTTCAATCATAACATTATATTAATAATATTAGGAATGAAAAATAAGAGGCAGTCAACAGGAAAACATAGAAAGGGTAAAAAGCGGGTTTTAATTATGTAATTTTGACATCCACCCTGACACATTTTACGAATATTAAAAGTACATGTCAGATTATAATACATTACTTCAGAATAATAAAAGATTAAAAACACAGCAATATCACCATACCCACTGAGGCTTGGTCCACTGTTACTATATTGAAAGTATAAAAAACAGATAATATTTGAATGTATAGTGCAAGAAATAATTTTGCTTAGGGCCTTAACTAATACCTACCTCTTAACTGGCAGGTATCCTCTGTATTCCAGAAATTACATCAATCCCAGTTAAATTGATGGGTTTGGCCACTGATAAGAAACAGTGCAGATTTTACATTTTATATGCTACATTTGTTTGAATGTACCTCTGGCTACCCATCAAAGGAAGAGCCAATCTTGACAAGAAGTCTGGAGGCAAAAAAAAAAAGGAACCTACTATTAAATAATCAAGGATACCTTCCCCCACACTCTCCAATTAAGCCTTTCATAGTCCCAAAAGGTTTATGTCAATAAAGCCTTAACAAAATGGCAGGAGTGCGGCAGTGGGCCTAACAGCTCAGCACAACATAGCAGCTTTGGCTCTATCTACTTTATACAAAGCTGCGTAGCATGGCAAGGCTAGGATGCTGCAGAAACAGTTGGTGCTGAGGACCTGAATCAACACTACCTGTTGGTAGCAGGGAGAAGAGAGGGGTGTGAAGAGAGCGTACTTCAGACTAGCTCTAGACTGGCCCTAAGGAAAGGGCATTCATTAGCAGCTGGGGCTCATCAGGCTCATTCCAGAAGTGCCTCTTTTGCTTCAGTTTTGCACAAAAAGCCTGAAGTTCAAGCACTCTCCAATCACTCTGTGATGCAAACTGAAGCACAGTAAGTGGGACAAGCAGAATATTCACTTCAGCAGCACGCTCCCAGGCCAGGCTAAAATACTGATGAAGACACACCACTAGAAACCGTCTGCAGAACCTCAAACTGCTCAGCAGCTCCAACCTAGACGCTAGTCCACGGGACAGCAAAACTCTTCAGACAAGCAGCATCTGTAAAAGCTACACTCCTGGTCCAGAAGCTGACTAAGCACATGAACTCTGCATTGAACCCAACCTAATGAGCCCACCTGAGAGATATCACAGTTCAAGACAGAGCTACAGTAACTTTTACAATGCTTCCAAACTGAAGCCTCTTTCTAACCTACTGAATTAGGCATACAACTGTCAGTATTCATCCATGTCAAGGCACCCTAAGAAGTGTATGTAGCAAAAATTTAACCACTGCAAAAATAAGACAGTATACATACCTACCTACTTACCAAGTCCATTGAGTACATGGTAACTCAGAGGTCTTACCATTTACTGTTCTTTTTTTTGCAAGTATTATTTTTTAGCACCATTCAAGTGAATACTGTGCCACCTCTGAAAACAAATAAGGGAACAACTATGGTTAAGGTTTTAAAATAAAATATCAACTCCTAAAATTCAAAGACTGAGAAACATTAGCAGCATTGCCCAGGCAATCTGTTTTCCTGTTTTTCAACCCACTCCAAGGGCTTTAAGTTTTGGATACTCTGAATTTCCCAAAAATTAAAAAGGGAGGTTTCTCTCCAAGTTTCTCTTCCTGTTTTTAACCAGACTACTCACAACTTCACACTGAAGTTTCCCACAGGAAAAATACAAACAAGCTTCAATATACTGTTCCTTTAACAGGAGGAGATCAGACACTGTGAAGTCTATTTCCTGGGATACTGGAAACTGAATGTTCTTCCTTGTAGTGTCTAGAACTAGCCTGAATACCCACTGGTTCCCCTCTTCTTGACTACACGGTGTCTGTTCTTCATCTGCCTCAGTTCCTCAGGCATACATGTATCTCAGGACCGAAAATCCTCGGAAAAGTAATCTGCCTTTTCTAGCTATTAAATGTGGGCTATCCACCCACTGCGAGTATGAGCAGAACAGTGACTAAATTGAGGATATATGTGAAAGTGGTTTAAAAGATGTGGGGAAGTAAGCATTTCTTCACCTATCACTAAAATTGGAACAAGGTCTAGTAATGACAAGGTCTACTAATGACACATGCAAATAATCAGAACAAATCAAAACAGAGTCACCAGAACCTGTTACACTGAGGAGGAACTACAGGTCATCAGTGTCTTTGGAGACCCTCAGATACACCTCTATAGACAGAGGGAGGAACTGAACACAGATTTCAGTAAAAACAGAACTGAAACTAAGACAGCTTCCAAAATGCAGCAAAAGGCACATCTCTGCGCTAATATTTGCCCCAATACCCTGAACGGTCAAAAGCCGAGAGAGATAAATGTCAACTTTTGTACCACTGCATTTGCTTTCTTTCATAACCATTTTCCAGAAAGGCTGTATATTTTGCTATAAATCAAGGGCTACTAATATCAACTGAGCTAATCACACTAAGAGAAAAAAGATGGTGTTACTGTACAAATTAAGATGAATTAACTAAAGCCTCAGGACAGCAAGACAAATCATCAATTTTATTTCAACTAGAAGCACCACAAAACATTCAAACTTCGGAGTTAAGATTCCCAACACTGCCTCATCTATTAGTTAGCAGAAAACTAGTACCTCAAAATCACAGACTTGTAGAAAAAGAACTGCTTATGTTCCAGATTTATAACAGATTACTGGGTCTCTTGGAGGCATGCTATCTCTACGGACAGAACTTTCCAAAGTGATTTAGACATTTAGAAGCTTAAGCCACACCAAAAATTCAGTTGAATTAAGCATTTTTGGTACCACAGTAAAATAACTAGGCCAAAAAGGCCCTCAAAGTTAAACTGATCTTGAAAGTAATCATAATTAAAAAAAAAAAAAAAAAAGAGTATCAGAGCATCAGAGCTGTGGAAACGGCTGTTTAGAGTGATGAAGTGAAAGACCGAGCAAATGTGGATAAACACAGACAAGAAAAATTATTTCAGAGCACATTCCTCCACAAGGGATTGCTTTAGCTTTCCCAACATATTTTGCCAGAAACATACATTCATTGTGTTCTTGAGACACCGATATTAGCTTCAATGATTGCATAGACTTATTTCTGTATATTCTGGATCTCTAGCTGCATTGATTGTAATGCCAAGAATATAACTGCAGTCTACACATTTCTTCTGTAAAGGCTCTTCAGATTTATTCATCTTTTTAAAGATATTTGACTAAGGAGCAGACTGCAGCCACTGAAACCACTACTTCATAATATCAGTGAAAACTGGATTCCAGAAAAGTGAGTTTCTAAAATAGTGAAGCAACTTTATGAAAAACACTCAGAAACCTGCATTGCTACTTGTCTGCAAGACACAATGTAACATAATAGCATACACGCTGCCATCTAAGTTTACATACTTAGATGTTCTGGTAATCCCCATATGTATCTAACTCTGCTTTGCGCTGGGCAGGCATATCAGTGCGGTGATTTTATCCGTTGTGACCTAACCTTTCCATATGTAGAAGAAATAATAAGATCCTCTCTCCTGCTCCAGTGACTCATCATGGTCGAGGAACCGAGGGCTGAGGAACATAAAAGAACTTTAACCCTTGTTGCAGTCGAAGGAAGATAAAGGATGGAGGTCTTGATTGGTCTTATTTAACTTTGAATGTTTAATTGAGGTATCTCAGTTAATAAGTTATCCTACCCTCCTTATATAATCTGAGGAAAAAGAAAGATCCTGGCGAGTTGGAGGTCAAAGGAGATAAGACAACCTGTAAAGGAATGCAGCTCTGAAGTGGTTATGGAAAAAACACTTGGGGAAACTTTCAACCTCAGTTAGCTGTTTTAAGCGAAGTGAGATGAATTCTAGCCTAAAGACAAAAGCTGTTACCTTTTCACACGTAGCCTACTAAACATCTAGATGTTAGCTAAAAGAGAACTCCGAACCCTTTCCCAATGTTTCCAAACATCATCTCCTTTCACAATCACGGTTTGTGCAAATCAACTAAACTATCACTGCAGCTCTTAGAAGAACACTGTCTTCAGTGCTTCTCATTCTGTTGTTCGTATATCCAAGATGAGTTAGATTACTGAGTGACTTGCTTTCACAGATAATTATCAAGAAAACATGAGGAATTCTGGCTAAGCTAAAGGATGTGGCTGACAGCTGTCTAAGCTCAAGCTAAGCATATTCTTAGAATCAGCTCATTCTTGACTAAGTGTTCGTTTAATTAAAACGAACGAGTTCTTATTGCAGAATTCTTCATAGTGTGTATGCACATAATGAAGCCTGTAGTTGGTGAATAGAACTGAAAATTATATTTAAAATAAAATGAATAACTATGCACAGACCAAACTAAAGGATCAAAAATGGCCTGCTCTGTATACATGTTTTTTTTCTCAAGTTTCTCCTCAAAACGTACCTTAAAAAGTTTATCTTGTTACCTCTCGTGACACTAATAAAACTCACAGTAATGGAAGTACTCTGATAGACTTTAGTAACATCTTCCTTATATGTTGTTTTTCAGTTTCAGATACAATAAACTATCCACATTATGATGACTGCTTTTGAAGTTGGTCATTATCCTGGCATGCAGAATGCTACATGTCAATTGTGTAATATAGAAAAGACAAAAAATTAAGAGGCAGAGGCTTCATAAATTTGCAGTGCTTACCGCTTGGGAAATACTCAAAAGTACACCAAAGACGACACAAAATCAAGTAAATATGATTGCAGTTTGTAAAAATTTAAATTCTACTGTCCAAAAATGCTGTAACTAAAGGGACTGCACCTGAAATGGTCTCTGCATTAAAAATAAGTTACCTCAAGAGGAAAACTTACAGCTATTAATACTTATCAAAGCAAAGACAATAATTGTCTTTCAGAGTGAGCACAGGAAACCATCTGAAAAGGTAAAGAAATGTTGCAAAGTTTTACATGAAAATTGATCAGTCTGCCCATACTATATATTCTTGACATATAAGTTCATAACAGCTGGTATTTATAAGCTATTGTAAAACAAAGCATTTGTATGTTCTATGATGAGAGTTTTGAAAGATCTGTAACACAGGATAAGATATGTTTCGGCCACTGTGATATCTATAAAAGGACAAATAATTTTCCACAATGTTCTTCTCATGCCAAACAGTATTTTAAATATAGAAGCCTAGCTGTTAAATTTCAGCAAGAGAATATTTTAACGATCTACTTTTAACATACCAAAAATATACCCTCATTTACCTTAATGCAGCTCATTACTTCATGAGCATAATGGTTAGAGGAAGCCTTCTTCTGAGCAAGAAGGAACTTTGGTGAGGGAAGGATCCGTTTCCTCAGCATTGCTCTAACCTAACCAGATATTGTGTGTCTAATTTTAAAATACATGACTGCAGTGGAACTTACAGCGGAAGTCTGGCACCATCAGTTAAAGTTACACCATTAAAGTTAGGCTGGAATACCATTCTGGACCAGAGATGTGAGCCATAAGAAGGCAGGCCTTACCCTGACTAGCAGAACTTGCCCCATAAAGTAAAGACAAGTACTAGCATACCTCAAGTTATTATTCATCATCATAACTATCAAGCACCAGACATACACTGGGTTTGCTAGGGCAAATGATGCATCATTAATTGTGCTCATGCTTTATTATTAATTGCAGCTGGTACAATGACAGCTTTACAGTGTGTTAAAGTGTATACAAATATACACTCCCTTTCTCAAAATGTATAGAACATAAGACTCCTTTCATCGATATTTACAGGAGCACCCTGTGAATATGAATAATGCTACCTACTATCATTAGCTGCTGAAAGCAAATTCAGAATCAAGAGCAAAGGCAAGTTGTGTCAGTGCAAGTGCCAGAGAGTTCAGGACAAATAGAAGAAATACAATTTAGGAAGAAGTCATTGTAGGCTAATAAAGAATCAAAAGAGAAAGCTTTGATAATGGTTATGAAAGGAGTTTAAGCAGAGTACTCTGGAAATAAAAAGCAGAAATAATATTTATTGTAACACTCTCTAAGGCAATTCAGAATACTTTCTTTGAAAGCGTCATCATTCTATAAAACAAACTGTTCATGCTCTAGTAAGAACTTTCTGACATGTCCAGTGCACCTCCACTCCACTGAAATAAATAACTATCTAGCCTACTTTAGCTAGGCATCCTATTAAGGCCACTTAAGAACTGCAAGACCTTGCTCTGAAAAGATTAACTACTGTGAACTGAACAGGATTTGGACTATAATGCTTTCACTTTTCAAGTAGGCAGCACTTTAGATCCCAGCTATCCTCTGTTTCTATACAAGATAGAGTATCTTCAATTTTTTTACTTTTGAAAGTCATCTCTGTTGCAAGGAAGGAATCATGAAACTGAGGATATAAACATAATTATTTATTTAAAGGAATGGCTCTCACAGCAACTTGTTTCTCACATGAATGCTTTTTCTTGTGTCTCTAATCTAAAATCTTTAATACACACTGTGTCCTACATCTGGGCCTCAGCAGGTTCAGAGGTACAAACTGACTACAACTGGTATTTGACCTGAATAAGCTCTGTGGGAACCTAAATCCACATGAACATAAAGTCCCACATAAAAATCAAATCCAACTAGAGTTACTTAAAGCTGTATTAAGAACAATAACCATAAAATTTCCTTGCCTGGGAGATTTGCCACTGATTACAATAAAGGCAGGACTCTCTCCATTGTATTTTCCTGTTTTTAAACTCATGTATTTTTCCCCTTTTCAAGCATGCATGATATTTATTTCTCATTGTAATTCAGTACAATACAATTTCAGAACTCATATTAAAATGTTGATTACGTACACACACAAAAATCCTCCCACTTTAACAGAATTATTTGGCACGTTAACATTTGTCAAAGGCTCCACTGAGACAGCGGATCTATAGTCCTACACTACTACAGAGAGGAATGTAACACAATGATTGTCTTTTGCAAAATTTACTGAAAGGAAAAAATAGAGAGAAAGAAGGAGAATAAGTCATGATAATAGAAATATTACTTTCTTCTTATTATACTTCTAAGAAAATTAAATATGACATTCTAATGCTAACTTGTTTATACAATGCTGGTGCTCTGTACACTGAAACAAAATATTGAAAAATGTTTAACACAATAATAAATGCACATCTCTAAAACATCAACAGTTGTTCTTTTACATTTATATGGTTGCCCAAAATGCCCCAATCTGAATAATTAAATCAATATAACTAAATATCTCTGGATATCTAGCTTGCTCCTAACAGTCTTTAGTAAGATAGAAATACTAGCCATTCCTTAGGTGTCACGAAGAAAAGTTTGTATTCCTCAAAATATGTATTCACTTCTATCAGTTATTACTTCTCATCTCATTTATTTATTGTCCCACTTGCAATTATGACTGCTACAACCACACTTCTATCGTTGAAATAGTTTCAACCAGCTTGGCTATCCTCATGGGCTGGCACAAATAGTTGTGTCCTCAATGTGACCAACCACTAAGCCCCTACAAGGGAAGAGGGCCCTGAGGAGACAGACCAGGACCACGTGCCCAAGAAGCTCAGGGAAGAAGAGAGTGAGGGACTAACCACAACTCTTGCAAAGAAAGCTGAATTTATCTTCATGCAAAGAGGACTGGAAGGTGGCCTTTCGTTTAGATAAACAGTTATATCAGTTGAGTAGACCAACTGACTATATTACAGTTGTGCGGATCAACTGCTTGCGTATGTGTTTTAGCCCGAGTCAAGCAAAAGAGAGCAAGTGTGTCCTTAAGTTAGAACCAGCACAGAGGGAACGTATATGTGGCTCAGTTCAACATAGAGTATGAAAACTGAACAACTAACGAAATAATTTTGGAGAGAGCAAAGACTTGAGCTGGTTTCAACCCACATGTTTCTTCCTGGGAAACTGGGTCATGATGGTGAGCACGTTATAGGGACCAGTGATGACAATCACAGTTGTACTGTGACTCAACTGTAGAGTGAAAATGCTATATTCTGCTAAGCATAAACTGCACTTGTATTGTGATTTCAGTATGTTGCTGTATCATTCTGATATTAAAAAAAAAAAATCCCAGGTAACATCAAAAATCTTCAAACAAACAAACTTGATATTAAACATTAAACCTTCCTTGTGAGCAATATCTGAAAGAACGTAGCCAGAGAGTTTTGGACTCTGACGTCATATGGTAAAATTTGGAATTTCTGTCTGAGAAACTGCACCTATTGCTCTCCAGGAGATTTGAAATGAGGAAAAAGAAAGAAAGAAGTCACATATAGAAAATACAACACACAGTGGAATAACAACATGAAAAAAGCCTTAAGACTGTGAATGCCTTTACACTTTCCATGTCATTTGTAGTCAACTACTATCATTTTCACTCAGAAGCAGCACTAAAGGAAAAAAAAAATCAGAGAGCAATACTGCAAGTTCTTAGGAATGATCTACTGTTTTTCTGAAACTTAGGTGATTGGAAGACAAGAAAGCTTCAAGAAGATAGAGAGAGATATTCCTCATTCCTGCTATTCTCTAGCTCATCTTTAAAAAATCTCATCACACTACAGGAAAGTAAATATTAGGATAAATTCATTCTCAGTTTTGATGAATATCATTAAACATCATACTCAGTATGTAAAGGCTAATTATTCCTATTTTATGCATTGGAAAAGTTAGGCAAAGATTAATTAGGTGAAGTGACAACACCTATAGCATCAATTTGGATGCAAAGTTCATGGCAAATGTGTAGCTATTCCCATGCAGAAGAGTCTGATCAAGAGGATAAACAATAGACTCACTCCTAGAGCGCTACAAACTTGCCAAAAAGAAAAAAAGTGCTATGTTTTTTAAACTTGCATAAGGTTGATTAATTGTTTAAGAAAAAACTTCTGAAATGAGACTTTTATAAAGCCAGGGCCTAATCCTGCAAATATTTCCATGCAGGAATCATTTATTCAGATAAGCAATCCTATTGAAAAAAATCTGGGTGCATCAGTAAGGTTATCCATGTGCAAAAATGCTTAATGGATCAGACCCCCTGCAAGAGCGCCCTGATATCTGCCTGCCATTTGAAATTATCTCAGATAATATTATTCCCAGGCAAGGTCAATGAATTTCTGGTTGACTCTCTGACCGTTTTAGAAGCTGTCACACTGATGCCTGCAACAGATTCCTACGCAGGAACGGGCAAGAGCCTGTCATCCCGTCGCAAGGGAACAGCCCTCCATCAGAAAACTACACGCACATACAGTGCCAATCACCGCCTTAAAACTGAAAGCCCATCGATAAGCAGTAGCAAACACAACAATACTAGAGAGATCTGTTGTTTGAAGGGATGATTATCGGCTGCATAGATTAAAGAACACTACAAGTGGCAATTAGCAAAGTCAAACGGCAGTTCAAGAAGAGAGTACACACATGCAGTATTTTATAAATGACAGTGTTACAACTAGGAGGGTCAATTTAATATAAAATGGAAATCATTACTATACCTAGATGTCTCACTTTTTGTTAGTTTTTGGTAGTCCATGAACAATGCGTGAGCACTATATTCCCTTAGGCTCTTTTAAAAATCCTAACACACAACCTCCTCCACTGGTCAATTTTTTTCTGAACACAGAATAAACTGATATAATTGCTGTAACCTGAAGAGATGGAGATACTTTTCCTCTCTATTTACAGCATATGACTTGAACATATGACTGGTCATTCTATGATATACCATTTTGAGATACATGATAGGAAATCATGCCCCCTTGCTTCTAGAATTGTCTTAATGGAGCATAAATTACACACTGATACAATTCATAAGACAGCTAAAAATTTTTCATATAGAGGGATTTTTCCATTGAAATACACTACTTAAACAAAATCAAAACTTCCCCTAGAAAAGTATAATCTTCTAAATATACTAGCAGCTCATGTGTTGCCTTCTTACAGGGCACTTTAAATTAGATAGATTACAGGGCACTTTAAATTAGATAGATAGATAATCTGTGTCTGCATAACAAGAACTTCCATTCTTGTAACAAACCTGGAGTGGACTTTCCAAGAAAAAAAACAATTCTGAACTTTCTTGTTTTAAAATACAATTATAGTAAAAAATGAAATTAAACAATGAAATTGAAATTACAAAAGATGTTAACTGATCCGTAAGTTGTTTTCAGTATTTTTAATTTCTCAGGAAGTTTGGGATGGATTTATTTCTGTTCCAAATTAGAAAGAAGTTATAAATGAGTATTTCCTACAAAATGGGAATTCTAAATGTCAACTATATGTAAAGTATAATTCCATGTTGTTTCAAGTGTTTTTCCCCCAAAGACAAAAAGGAATACAGTCCCCTGCCTTTGAAATAGTGTCTACTGTTCTCTACTATAATAGAAAACATTTTATATGGTTTAAAGGAAACGATAAAGACATCTCAGACTGTACCGATTCACCAGTGGATGGCACCACAGCAGATTATGACATCTCAAAGCAATGTTTCCTGAAACTGAAATGGGATTATCTAAAATTTAGGAATATGCAGAGATGCAAGCAGGTCAAGGAGAAAGGAGACGAAATAGAACACAGTGGTCACCATTAACTAGTTTCAATGTGGATAAGGACTCCACTAGCATGGAGCATCTACTTGTTTGTGAACGCTCACTGACCTGCTCCAGTGCAAGGTGAAGTGGAGACAATAGAAAAGAGACATATAGGGTGTTCCTTTTTTGTATGTCTGAAGTATAGTAGACCTGACATTTATACTAATTCTACTTCAAAACACTGTCAGTTTTAAACAGCCTTCAGCATTGTCAACATGCTGTAAATTGGCTGTAAGTGTAAAATAAAGCCAAAACCCTTTCTCTACATTTGAAAAACAACTGACTGTGCCTGTGCAAATAGTTCAACTTGCTCTCAGGCTTTCAGAAGTGCCTCAGAAGAGTTCCCACTAGCAAGTAACAGTCTCTAGATCATTTAAAACTTAAGCCAAGTCCTTGACTTCTGATTCATTGGGAACTGGCTGAGTTCCTGACACTCCATATAGTGTTATATGGACACAACTGTACAGGACTTGAAACACAATTAGGAGCCTCTTCTGATCTTTTGTGTTTGTGCGGAAGTGGGCAAATAGTTGTCGCAATTTTTTTCTCCTCCCTCCAGGAGCAGTGGATTCTGGTATTTGCAAAACAGCCTCCTACCATTTAAAATCCACATTTTCCAAAGTAGAGCTGTAAATAGGCTTTCGATGCATACTGGCCACAAGGTTCTGCTAAAAATCCAAGCCTGAGCTCGTGGCTTGTTCTACAGAATTCAGACCATGCAGCCTTTTATAAATAGATGGGAGCAATGTCCATTCAAATATATCTGAAACTTCTCTAAGAACAGAAGATACACAGCTTAGTCACTCACTAAAGTCTTCTGGATTAGATGGGAGGAGCAAATAGCAAATGCTTGCTTGCTTGCAGTACCTGTTAACTAGAAACTTTGCTGTAGTACCTGTTAACTAGAAACTTTGCTGTATCACTATTAGGGAAAAAATAGCATTAACATAGAGAATGTTTAGTACTAATCACGGTGTAATTCTTTTTGTAACATTTTTAACAAGAAAACCACTCCATTTCTGCTTCAAATATATTACTGGTCTGGCCTAATATAACTGAATCTCAGAAAAGCTGCACAAATACATTGTAATGTAGAATACAATCAATACAAAGCAACTCTACGTACAGTAATTTCACCCTCAAGCTAAAGTTTTCTCTGTTTCTACTCAAATTAACACTGAAAGGGTTCACAGACATGCTACAGTTTTCACGTTAAGTCTTACAAGAATAATATCAAAAGAAAATACAATCTACTGAAGAAGATTCCATGAGACTATTGAATCATTATTTAATAAAACCTGTTGGGTGGAATGCAAAGAGTCAAATAATAAACTTCAAGGAAAACATTTTTATATAAGCAGATGGGTGATAAATACATACAAAAATAAAGTATACAAAATAAAGCAGCAAAGGTGCAGGAAAAACAAAAAAAGGTTTTACAATGAAATAGGAAACGTTTTTGTTTGTTTGTTTTAAATAATAGCAACTATTTTCAGAAAGTAAATATTAAGAAAACTACAGAATCTTTAGAATATTTTTTCTTTATTACATACCTTCTCCACCATCCATCTGAAAAGAATATTAAAAGTGAAAGTCCTGGAAAGGATTGCCCAACCACAAATGGCAAGAACCATGCTGGTTTATTGTGCTAGACTTTTTTTTTTTTTTTTTAAATACGGCTTTTATTCTTTCAGTGCTGAGAATATGGTCTTGGTCAAGTCACTGTCTCTCTTTCCTAATGCAGTGTTACAGACTTCATTTAAGTAATCCACAAATCAAGTAGGAAGTTTCCTTCTATGGCTTGACACTATTCAGCACACAGAAGCCCTCCATGCCTTTGCTGGACTGCCTAGGTGCTAGTATGACAATAACTCTTTAGCAGCATACCTGAACGTTACCAAAGTTTCTGTATCTAAAAAAATCTCTTCAACCTATGCTTTTTTCTCCTATCTCCATCATTCAGATTTGTAAGGAGTAGTTTAAGACAAATGTCTATTAAAGTAGTAGCAGAGTTGTGCTTTCTTTGCAAAAAGAGAGCGCCTTTTACACATTTTTTTTTCTGTAATTTTATAATCCTTAAATCTCCCTCTCTTATTTTTCTCTCTCATTTCTCTCTCTCTCTCTCTCTCTTTTTTTTTTTTTTTTAAGATATGCTGTAATATGTGAGGAAATAGTTTCTTCATAAAGCTCAAAGCTTGGGGAAAAGGAAAGGAAAGGCAAGAGAATGACCATATCTGGCTACTCATTTCAGGAGGTCTGGGATAGGAGGAAACTGATTGCAGAAAGTGGTGGAGGTAGTAGCATGGGGACATGCAAAGGAAGAGACTGCTTCATTAGTTTACCCCAGTGTACTACAGTGGAATATGCAGTTTGAATTTCCCATGCAAGGCACACCAGTCTTCAGCAGTGCTGGTTGCTGTGCGCTCAGAGGATCCAGAATCATTATAGCATTCTAAGAAAAAAGACTATAGAATACAATTATCATTTTAACCCAACAATTACAAGTGGTATATTTACTTCCAACTGCTTTTTAACTATACACTTAAAATTGTACAAGACATAGATCAGGACAAACCATAAAGCATAAACAGAAAGGGAAAGATAATGTTGGTGCAAACAGAATTGAAAGATGTCTGTAATAAGTTATTGATGGCAAAGATCAATCATCGTACACTTCATGACAGTGAAAAGGTAAGAAGAGTCAAATGTGTATAGGAAGCTAAAATAAATTGCTCATTTTTTCAAGGACATGCAAGAAATATTCAAGTGAAACAACATTAAGGATGTATTAGAGACAGCAATCTGTCATTTTTATCTGATCATTTCTTACACAAAACTACATAAATATTCTCATGCAATAATAAATCAGCAGACCTACATAACAGGATTATCTTTCCTATGTCACCATACGAACAGAAATATCAAAAAAAATTATGTTAATTGAAACTAAATGTTCATTTTTTTTTCTATAGCATTTCAGCTCTAGTCTTTCATCACCCTAGAAATCTATAGGATCAGTTTTTTTATATCCATGTAACAACTAGTGAACTCAGCAGAATCTGTGAGAAAAATCTGGCCCTTTATAACCATGCCATGAAAAAGATGTGGTTTCAGATTACAAAAATGGGGGGGGGGGGGGGAGGGAAGGGAGAAGAGAAAGAACTTGGGAAATACTCTGAAAAAAGGGTGCTTATTTTGACCTTAAAAAGCAAGGTAGATCAAAGATACAATGAAAACATATTATCCTGGTTTAAAAAAAGGAAGTTATGGTAACAATTATATTTCTCGATAATTAGATATCCATGTATCTTACCTAAAAACAGGAAAGCAGTAACTAAGAGGGCATAACAATTGCTAATAATGGTGAACCTTAATACACGCTGTATTTGACATTAGAGAACTAATATTGTTAGACTTTTTAAGCCACTAAATACTATGAAACAGCACCTGTATTCTAACTAATGGACTAACTAGCAAAGTAACTCTAACGTATTTCCTTGCAATACTTTCTCTGTCAGTGTGTGAAATAGCTTCAGGTTACACTGCTTATGCTATGCTCCACCCTCCACAAAATACAAGGGACGTTTTTCTCTTTTATTCTGTTGATGGCCTCCTTCCAGCTTTTCCGTTCTTGCCCCTTTTCCCCTCTTCTGCAGAAGGGTTATAAAATGCAAGTGGAAAATTCAGAAACACAAAATTATCTTCCAATATATCCTGCATATCAAGAAAGATTATCACCGAGAAATGGTTTCCTTGAAATCAATAACCCAATAGTTGTCAAGAAGTTAACACTACTCGTCATTCAGCCCTTCACAGAGCTGTGTGACAGCACACACTCCACTTGAGATTTGTTGGCCCTTCTGCAATTAGCCTGCTCAAGTACCACATGTATTGTTCTAGGCAGGCAGCGCAAAAGATAGGTTCTTCTAATCAAATGCCAGTCAGTTTGCAGTGGCAGCTTCCCAGAAATATAATCATCTACTACTCTACCCGTTCACTACAGCAGAAGATGTTTCAGCTCTTTTATGGCTGACGGCTTCAAAAACGGTCCCCATATTTTCTTAAGAAGATCTGAGAAGAACTACCATGTTACTGCCCATATTTTAAGAGTTGGGTTTGACTAAATGGAAGGGTCTGCATAAAGTCATCTGATGCACCTCAGAAAGTTGTTACAAAAGTTAATTTTCCAGATGAGATGAAAATATTTGCCACCATGTAAGCATGCTGAAAACAATCTATTTTCAGACAGAGCCTGAAGAACAGGCTATGAGGATCTGGGTTCTCCCAGAATTGTTCTTCTTTGAGATCATGCCTTTCTTTGTAGTTGTAAAGTGTGTATCGATGTTCATTTGCTTTTATTCTTGGACATCACAGTGTCATTAGGAGATCTTTTGTCCATGAGTATCTTCCGAATCTTCTGCAAATAAAGTTGCAGTTTGGCTATGTAATCACCTACTGACACCACTGCAATTATTTTCCCTTGTGATGCTACATTTTTCATGCTGTTCTTTATAACCTGTATGTTGTTTAATCTCATATTTATGAACTGCTGTTTATTGCGATTAAATAGGTGCTTAACTGTCTGGCACAGTGCCACCAGCTGCTGAGCTGTTCCCAGTACAACAATCCTATACTTGCTTTGTTCTCCTCAAGATCTAGCAAGCCTAGGATAAGTAGGTTTTATCATTGCCATTGACAGTCCACTGAGCATTTTCAAATTCTGAAACAATTTTCAATGTCTTGCAAAGATGGCAGCTTTACCATAATGCACATTTGAGCTTTTCACTAAGGTGACAATCTTCTGCTAGTAGATCATATTTTCTCTCTTTATTACTTGAAGCACTTCACTGTCATTTTTTGGTGCTGAAAAATTAAACCTATGCCCAAACAAAAAAGTTTCTAAAGCAGACTTGTATGATTAATTGATTTGCCATTCAAAAGTTTTATATAAATTGTTAGTTAAGCCTGGGGGTTAAGCCTGTTCTTAAATCTGGACCTGTAACTGTCCACAATATTTACATAACAGCTATGTGTTCAAATGCAGTACTTTAGGGCATAAGTATACCCATTTTATGACTATAAACATAATTATGCCTTTCCCCTTAAAGAACTTTATTTTCTAACTAACGGCATTTTGGTTATTTCTTATGAGATAGATTATGTTGGAAGCTCCCACAGACAGAAAAGCAGCAAATCACATGGCTCATATATGCATATATATGTGTATATGTGTGCGCACACACACACATAAATATGTGCTGCTCCTACATGCTCTATAAAAGACTACAGTTGTCTTCTAGTGAATGGTTACTAAGCTTCTGAGTGAGCCAGCTGTAGGTAAGCAACAAATCAAAAAGACTGATGAGGGTGTGAATCTTTCAAATAGATTATTGACAAATAAAAAGTAGAATATGATCCTCCAACTTTACACTAACAAAGAAATATGTGCCCTGTTAGGTAAGCGAATTTTAACAACAGCTCCACTCTCGTCTAAGGGAGCACAAGCTACATGACTAAGGAACTATTGGAAGACATCATCAGTCAACAACTTCCCCTCAGGGAGAATTAGATGTTTTCAACCTTCTTGATGCTACTCAGTAGTTACAAGGCCTGTTAGAACTGAGAGTAGCTGGTGTGCTGGTCCTAAGAGGATCTTTCTGTTTCCCTATGCAAGAAACACACTGAAAAAGTTACTAGGTCCAACAGGAAGGAGAGAAAACAGCAGAGGAGCCATTGCGTCAAACAAATCTCTTACACAGAAAGACAGCACTGAAAGTACGAAATTCACATTCTGTGATTAAGCACACTTCACTAGTGCTGTGTCATGCAAGGCTTCAGTATGCAACTACCCATACGCCGTTATCTGCAATCAGAAAAATATATTTGTTTAGACTCAGATTCTGCCACCCTGATTCACGCCAGAAAGATACAGTGAATAAGACTAACTGTGACTAAGTGCAATCTACCAGGTCTTCTGTTAACAGAATTGAGACCATTTCAGAGTAAGCTATCAGACATTCCTCACCATTACGCACATGAAATCATCACCCTTAGCAAAACCTCAAATGGCCCCACACTCCTGCCATCAGGAGCTGTAGTCTGCCAAGGTGAAAGACAGCATGTTCAACGGTGTAAGGAACAGCAGTAAAGAAAGTAGCATTGATACAAGACACTAAGATTCAATCCAATTTGTACAGCTCATTGCTCTGGCATAACAGAAAATTTTGCTTTGAGAGGTCCTGCAATGTTATCATCCATTCAATATAATAGAAAATAGCGCATCTGAGATTCACTGCTTAGCTATTTTCCTTGACTTTATTACCCTTGAATTAGACTAAACATTCTGTGTTGTTCATTAGTTTGGCAGCTCATTCTTTAGAAAAGGTAATCCAACCAGCCATATAAAACTTTGATTCCTGAAGCCAAAAACAACACTAAAATTTTATGAAAAATCTTCTGGGACTTTGAAGCATGGAAATGGCTTTTCCCTCTATATTAAGGGCAGTAAATTGGCAGGTGTAAGAGAGAATATAGAAGCTTCCAGCAAAAAACCCTATGAATAATCCTGTTACCTATCCCAATGCCTTACATGTCTCTTAACTAGAGTCATCTTAAGAGCACAAATTGAATTTTTGGGAGAAGCCTAAAAATTAGCTGCACAAATCCGATCAAATGTCTCTGCTTAAGCTCTTTTGAAACAGTCAGTGAACAATAACGTGTTTAGAATACCCGTTCTCTTCTGAACAAGCAGAAGTCAGAAATAGCAATACAAACTTCTTAAAGCCCTACTAATTGCCCTCAGATCCGCTTCTCCCTGTGAAAAGCTCCATGAGAAGCAGTGAGGGACCTGCAGGACAATCTAAGAGCAGAGCAGGGGGAGCAGGTGTGAGGCAGAGCCACCCTTCTGTATCACAGTGCAAAATCGTACGTAGCATTAACTGATGTAGAACCATGGGAGGTGGTGTAATAACAACCAAAGAGAGCGCTGAGGAACTCCCTCCCCGCCTCCCCCCCAAGAGTAATAGCTGTAAGTATGTTCAATAATAATAATTTCTTTTATTTGAAGATCTATATTGCTAACTAGCAGTATTTATTTTGTCACTTAGTTTCAGAAAAAGTAATTTTAAAAATCTGACAATTATGCTGTGGAAATAACAGCATTTAATTCCCAAAACATGTTTTTCTCTAACTTCCTTTCTTTCTGTCACTGGTGAATATTCCTGAAGACTGGAACAACTTAAAATATGACCTGCCAGGCATCCATGATACAACAAATAAGGTCCTTCATGACAACCAGAACAATTTCAGAGTATTAAAACAAACCTAGAACAAAAGGCAATAATGCTTAGAGCGCAATGTGAAGAAAAAGAACAGCTATTGTTTTGTAGTACACATGCAAACAGCATTGTAAGAGACTTCATTTTTGCTTTGAGTTGTTTGTGCCAACAAAAAGCTCGTAACTGAAACATGATGCCAGAGAAAGAAGAGCTGATTACCTGGAAGCTGTTGAAGTAATTGTCTTGGATGTTTCTGCAATATATCATACAATTCCAGCTTTCAAGCAGTCTTGTATGTGCATGTGGGTGAGGACACCTACAGACACATACCTCTCAAAAAAAAAAAAAAAAAAAAAATCAAACAAACCCAAGACTGTCCTCTAAATCTTTGGTCCTTATTCCTGTAAGGAGAACCAATAAAAATAATTAAAAACAACCCCTCCCTGACCCCCACAAATTTGATAAATTATTTTAGATGATGGAAGGGTTGATAGTCTATGTAGATATTGTTGCAGATGTATAAAATCAGAGATGTGTTTCTTAACTACCTGTGGCCCCCCCTAAAGGGAACACAGCTTACCGAGTAACTATGGTTAACTAGTAACCAGCACAATTAGGAAAATGTTATTATATAATGTTAACACCAGATATCTCTGTGTAGTGCAAGCTTGATTATCTTCAGAAGCGTAAACAGACCAGAATAAAACTGGGTTATTTTGCAGCTAATGAAAATCCTCTACTTTGTCTTTAAAAAACGTGCCTCCTGATATTTTAAAATATTGCATGGGGGCTTTTACACTAAATTATTCAACCATCTTAAAATCTGCTTACAGGATGACATAAAGTTCCACATCTAAAATGTGCACAACAGTTAAGTTTCCAAATATTCTTGAATTAACAAGATCTTGCCCTGTAAATGGACAGTTTTATTTCAGTCATCTGTTACCAAGAAGCTTGTGACAACTATAAATTATAAATGTACTAATCAGGATATAATTAATATTAGCTTGCCTTGAACTCAAATGCAAGCATACTAAAATAGCATAACTAATAATAGCAGATAAGTATTTTGTAACACCATGATTGCACAGTGAGACACAATTTTACATAAGTATGTAAGCAAAAGGGGCAAAGTTGGATGTAGCTGCAGGTAGAAGGCATCCAAGTAACAGAAATTGCCAGGAAAAAAAAAAAAAATAGATAAGCACAAGGAAATTCAAACAGGCAGAACATGCTGCTGGGTATATAAGAGCGACTGGCAAGACAAAAGCAAACAAGATAAGCAGGTTCCCCATTTGAGGAGGAGGGCAATATCCTAAAAACATAGGAAGGAACATAGGTGAGGAAAACTAGAGAAGACAGACAACAAGCTAATTCACATTCTGATGTCTCTCAAAGAGCTCTCAAGCCTGATCACCCTGATCTTTGTGACTAAGGACCACTGAGTAAGTCACCAGTGTTAAGTTTATGGCACCAACTCTTTCATACTGTACACTCACAGCTAATTTAGAAGAGAATAGTTTTCCATATATAGTTGTGATGATTAATATTGTGCAAGAACTGAAAATTAGCTGGAAGTGTGTTGTTAATGAGAGAATTTAGTAAAGTTTAGTTTTAAAGCTAAAAGCTGGACTGATTTGTCAGTCTTCTAAATTCTCTCACCCTACAGATCTCTAATTCCCTAAACGATGTATATTCAGTTGCTACTCATCATTAATTACACTGTTACTCAACTTCTTGTGCAAGCACCAGATAGTTTCTGCAGATTGGCTCAATTAGAAGGGTTGCCCAAAACGTGACATTTGTACCTGGAAAAGGTACAAATTAGCAATGGCTAATTTATGGGCTGTTGGTTCCCCTCCCTCCCTCCCCAAACACACACATTTTTTTAGTTTAAACACAATCTATCCTATGTGTGCTCATGCTTTCCAGAATAAAGCAATAGATATATGAGAAGACATGTCTTCGCCAAAGATTTCCCTAAAACATCAGTTTCTCTGCTAACCTGTCTAACACCTTCAGAAATCAATACATCAGTATATAGCGGTAGTCTAACCACAGTTTCTTCTGTATTAAGCTTGCTAAGGGCTAGGCTCTGCAAGCAAAAGCAACCTAAGTAGTTGCAGGAGTTAAACAGAATGCAAGAGCTTTCCTAATAGGAGAGCTGGAAGTCTCTTCATCACAGTTAGCATGTGGGGACAGGACAGACAGACCATTCATCATTCAGTGGGATAGTCCTTCCTACACCTTCCTCTGTACATTAGACTAATCTTTGACGTGCTATGGCTCTCCTTTAAAACCTTTTAAGGTTTCTGAGGCTTTCGCGTGTGCTTGGAATGCTAAATCTCCTTTGCCATTCATCTTTTGTAACATTTATCTTTTTGAGTTGGGAGTTCATTACACTGTCTTCACCATCACTCTCCAAAGATGTGGATGATTTCAACAAAGTAAAGGCAGTCAAAAAAGTAGACCTATTTTATGTTTCAGACTGCTTTTCTGCCCAGAATTACTTTTGTACTGTTGCTTTGAAAATACTTCATGTATCAGGGTTGCTGTTGTCTGCAGAAGTACTCTCTTTGCCTAAGGATATTCTTATCTCAAATGATCAAATCTATATCCCCAACAAAAAAATCCCATTAGACTGAGAAATTTAGTGTTTATAACTTTAAGGAGCTGTACTGCTTCTCTATTTCTAAAAATTATTTTCCTCTTAAAATCGTTGCTGCTGACTGCATATGGGAAGTAGTCCTTTTATACAATATTGCAAAACATACACTTCTACTCATGCCACTGTTTAGCAATTATTACTTTTTTTTTTTTTTTGTGATATGATTGTATCTATTGGAAAATATCATTCCAGTTCTGTCATAGTTGTAAAGAATTTGAAGCCTTGTTCACAAATGCATTATTTCATGTATAAACTATCAAATTTCCACTGGCTTCAGTGACACATCTCAAAGCTAATACTAGTATTATGCAAGGCAACTCTGAAGCTACTGTAAACTGCAAAAATGTTGCAACAGCTTACAGAGTATAATACAATATCTTGAATTTCTTTGTGGCAAGCATCACGCCAGCTGTTCAAGTTGCACAGATACAGAAACCATTTTCATCCAAATTCCCTTTCACTTTGTTTCTTTCTCATGCTTCACTATAGTTGTGATTCTCAACGTGCCCTTCAGTGCAATTACCTCATGAACAGAAACTACAATTAGATTATTGTTTTCCTGCAGGTAACATTGCGCAAAATTAATATACACTGAACTCAGATGACTATATGCAATTCCTGCTAAATTCAAAGGTCCTTAGAACTCGGCAGGGAGCTGGACAATTATTTCAAAGGAAACTTGAACACTGCATAAACGGTAAAGTTAAATACACTGCAAATATGGATCTACATCCTTTTTCTGGAGGCTGAGGCTCAGGCAGTATCCTCATATGACATTACATTTCCATCCTTCAAAGACCTTGCTATTGTCCTCCGGCAAGAAGGAGGAAAAGAAGATCTAATAGTTACAATTTTTTAATGGTAAGAATAGCTTCGTTGTGAGGAAAAATAAGCCTTATCATAAAGGAAAAGGAAACTTTCTCTCTCCAATTCATCTTTAAAGCAATAACTGTAAGTAACTGAATGCTGAAATGCAGTTAGTCCTTCATATGCTAATAAGCTCAGTTAGAAATGCTGTTTTTTTGTTTATTTTTTTCCCCCTTCCTGTTCCAGGCCCGTAAGCAGTTTTCATCAATGTCTGGATATCCTGTGAGCTGCCCTATCACAATTCTTTACCATATCTTAGATATTTTGAGTGTTCATTACACAAACAAAGAGCTCGTGCAGTTTGTTAACCTTTCCAACCCATATATTAAGGTTCATTAACAGGCTTTTAAGGACATTTTGAAAGTTTAAAAGGTTTCATAATTAAAACCTCAAAACAAAAATGAAATATTTAAAAGAATAAATGTAAGTGAAAATGAATACCTGATAGTTAAAAAGGCATGAAATAAATTCTTCAGAGGAAAATTCAAGGAGAGTTTTCAAACTACTCGCTACAAATCACTATAAATAAAGTCACTATAAATGAAATAGTTGGATTAACTCAACAAGGGTAAAAGTATGGTACCCACAGAAGGGCATCATCATAATATTGCCATATAAGAATTTTGCACAACTCGTTATACAAATCATTTACCTGATGCAACCATACATCCTCATGGCCTAAAAGGTGGAGTTTTTACACTTAAAATTAAACTATTCTATGAAATAGGCAGTCTCACTCAATATTGAATTAAGCTTTTCCTGAAGAGGCACCACAGAGCAGGAAGAGAATAAAAAATAAAAAGGTTATTTTAACATACAAAATACCTGTATGCCAGCAGGACTCTCCCCAAAGTCTCAAAGAACCCACAATATAAATAATTAAAAAAAAAAAAGTTACAGATCTGATTACGTTTTGCCCATTTCTCTCATAAGAAATTTGTGGTGGAAAAACCAAGTGTGCCTTTAACATACAAGACACCTGACCTTTCCAAAGCACCAACATGGGAAGATATTACTTGCTGCAAACATATGAAGGGTTCACAGACTGGATCTCCATAAATATTTCTATTATCCTTTCTAACTTACACAATGTCCCTTTACATTAATAATATAAAGTTTCCTAGACGACACCTATTGGCTGCATAATCTACACTTGGAAGATGAGTTTGACTGTTTACTGGTATTGCTGCCATCACTTCAGACATCGCTGAGATTTCTGAAGAAGTCAGGGAAGCATTTTTGAATCTTATCAGAGTCCAGTGGGCTGCCATTACATTGATCTGCTGTGAGAGAAACAGCTAAGAGGCAAAGGTGGCAGGCTGCGAAGTTGTCAGGTGTCCAGGTTAAGACAGTCTGACCGAGATGCATAGAGATGGCGTGACTGTCAAAGGAAATTAACTCAGGATCTTTCTTACCAAAAGGCCGAGATAGCTCCAATGAAAGGAGAACGCGACTAGCTCAGTGGTATAATTAGACCACATAGTTGCTCAATTAGATAGTAGAGAAGAAATTACATACACGGTCCAGGTGTTTCCTGGTCATAACAGCTATCAAGTATCTAATTTGGCTGATACAGTATCAAAAGTCAGAGAGTTTTCTTCTGGCTGCCTATCCAGAAAAGGATGAAAGGCATTTGAAGATCTTAGCAGGGAAAATGTTTAGGTATGTCACCCAGGAACGCCATGTTATATCCACTATGAACAGGAACGCAGATAGATAATTACCATCATTAAGCAACGATCTGTTTACTTCATTTGCACTCTGAATGCTTAGTCATATCTTAAATACAGAATACACCTCAGAAAATACTGCTAGTATTACTATAGACTTTCAGTGGAAAAAAGTAACACTGCCTTTGTGGGTATGCAATACTCAGGAAATTGTAGCCTTCTCAAAACTGCATAAATGCAGTCATAAGCTGTTAAGTAAATTTGGAATAATTCTCAACTCAAAGCAGCATAAAGACTAGCAAAATTCAGCTATAGCAGCTAAAGAAACCCAAATGTTTTGGAGAACACAAAGGGAAAATAAAAATCATTAATTAATATACTAAAATAGTTATGAAAAGTATGCCTAACACTTCCTCCACTATTCTCCCTTCTCCTTTTATTTGAGAAATATGGAAAAAAAGTTATAGCAAAATTATGGAGCTATAGGTTCAAGGAGATAAGTTATTCTAGGTTGGTCATTAGGATGCTACTACGTCATACGTTAGGTACTCTGAAGTCACTTCCAAGATTATTTGAAAATAGTAAATAAAATGGTTTTAATCAGACAACTTTTCGCCCACACAAAAATCCACATCCACATTTCTGGAATAGGGCCATCTACTTTTGAAACAAGCAAACAGGAGAAAAAATAAATAACACAGTCAGTGAACGGTCATGCCCATCTGAGGACAGCTTGTTGTTAAAGAAGGAATCAAGATGGCTGCTGCTGTTTGTTCCAGAAGTACTTATTCAGCTACTGTCAATCATCCAATAAGGTATCAGAAAAGTATAGAGTGAAATTCACATCACACTTCCAAATATGGAATTAAAAATTCTTTAAATAACAGTCACATTAAAGAGTTCTAGATGAGCCTTTGAAATTAAACATAGAGGGTACTCGTATTTTACCAACAGTTTGGCAGGTGACATTTGCAAACATTTCTCTCCTTTCAGGATCATACACTAACAAAGTTATCTATAAAGCCCAAAATAAACTGTTTCACAGGCAATATATCTTCTGTGCAACAAAGACCATATTAGAGACTAGCATGAATCACCAACTATCACGTACGCTGCTGAACTCTGATATATTCATAGGATCTAACCTCAACTGTTGAGGTTAGAAGGGTATCTGGATATTGCTTAGTCCAACTCCCCTGTTCACAGTAGCATCAACTACTCAACAGGGTGCTCAAGACCTTGTTTAGTCTGGTTCTGAATATCTCCAAGGATGGAGAGTACACAACCTCTCTGAGCAGCCTGTTCCAATGTTCGAACATCACAATAAAAGAATTATTGTGCTCAATTTAAACTTCCTGTATTTCAGTATGTGCCCTTTGCCTCTCACCCTTTCACTGGGAACCACCCAGGAAAGCCTGGCTCCATCATCTTTACTACTCCCCATTTTGGGCACGTGTGTGCACGCTTTTATACACATTTATAACATCTCTCTGAGACTTCTCTTCTCTGGGCTAAACAGTGCCAGCTCTGCTAGCCTCTCCTTGTATGTCAGATGTTCCAATCCCCTAATGGTCTTTGTGGCACTTTGCTGGACTTGTTCCAGTATGCCCATGTCTCTTTTTGTCTCACCCTTGCTGAATAGAGAGGAAGGATCACCTCCCTTGACCTGCTGGCCACACGATGCCTAGGGCAGACCAGGATGTTGTTAACTCTCTTTGAAGATGAGCCACCAATAAGCCATTGTGGCAATTCACTGTCCACCAGGATCCCAGGTCCTTTTCTGACAAGCTGCTTTCGAATCAGTTAATCCTCAGCGTGTACCGGGGTATGGGGTTATTCCACCCAGGTGCAGGACTTGGCATTTCCCTTTGTTGAACTCCATGGGATTCCAGTCTGCTCATTTCTCCAGCCTGTCAACATCCCTCCGAATAACAATGCAATCATCTGGTATATCAATCCCACCTCCCCAGTTAAGCAGTATTTGCCCCTAGGGTTCACGACTGTTGACTGGCCTCCAGTTGGACTTTGTGCCGTTGATCACAACCTTCTGAGCCCAGCAGTTCAGTCAGTTTGAAGTCCACCTCACTGTCCACTAACATAGTCTATACTTCATCAGTTTGTTTACGAGCGTGTTATGAGAGAAGCTGCCAGACGCCTTACTAATGTCAAGATTAACAAGATTCACTGCTCTCCCCTTATCCACCGAGCTAGTCATTTCACCGTAGGCTATCAGGTTGGTCAGGCATGATTTCCTCCTTTGTAAATCCATACTGACTACTCCTGATCACCTTCTTGCCCTTCATATGTTTGGATATGGCTTCCAGGAGGATTTGTTCTATCCCCTTGCCAGCGACTGAGATAAGGCTGATAAGCCTGTAGTTCCTCAGATTCTTATTCTTGCCCTTCTTGAAAACAGAAATGACATATGCTTTCTCTCAGACCTCAGGAACCTCTCCTGATTGCCACGACCTTTCAAAGATAATCAAGAAGAGCCTCCCAATGACATTGACCAGCTCCTTCCACACTCATGGACCATCAGGTCCCATAGCCTTGTGCATGCCCAGTTTGTTTAAACGTTCCCCTACCTGACCCTCCACTGAGTGCAAGTCTTCTGTGCTCCAGACCTTCCCACGGCTCTCAGAGACCTGGGGTTCCTGAAGGCAAGTCTTACCAGTAAAGACTGAGGTAAGGAAGGTGTTCAGTACCCTGGCTTTTTCCACGACCTTTGTCACCAGCTCCCCTGCCCTGTTCAGCAGTTGGTCAACATTTCCCCTAGATTTCCTTTTGCTGCTGATATTCCTATAAAGGCACTTGCGCTTAGCCTTCACATCCCTCATCAAATTCAATTCCAGGCAGCATTTGGCTTTCCTAACCCTATCCCTGCATGCTCAGTATCTCAATATTCCTCCTGGGTCACCCCACCCAACTCCCACCTTTTGTACGCTCTTTTCTTATGCTTGAGTTTAGTCAGGAGCTGCTTGTTCCTCCATGGCAGGCCTCCTGCCACCTTTTCTTGACTAAGTATTATTCCCATCTAATGCACAAAATGCAAGCTCAGAAAACCATGCTATATAGCTTCTGCTAGTTAACATGGCCACAGTAAACTTGCATATTAGCTGGAATGAGTGAAGATGAATTACATGCGAGTGTAATTCATCAGGCTTAGCCTTGCTTTTGTTCTCTTTTTAAAATGGAATCTGCAGCTGTAAAATTACTGTTCCTGGCCCAAATTCTCAGCTGGCATTAACCCCATTTCTCCAGCCAGTGAAGCCTTCAGTGGCACAGCTCCACTAGAGAAAGGCAGCTACTCTAAACCGTATCTGTTGAAAACATGGCTCATTAGAACCTTCTTTACTGCATTACTCATAAGCATGAAAATGGATCTCTTTTTTTAATGAGAAATCAAGCTCCTCTAGAAATCCTAAATTCTTTTTAGAGCTCTTGGAAGCTCATGTTCATTTAGTAGTTACTGTCTCAGCCTTCACTGCCTCTGGCCAATGGGCAGCTGAAAGTAGAAAGGCTCATATGTGACAGTAAATGCATGCTGGACTAAACCACTCTTCATTAAAATGTTGACCAGAGCAAGGCAGCCCAGTGAACAATCAATACTTGATATACCTCACAACATTAAAAAAAGGAGAGTTTTAGTCCAGAACACTGAGGGAACAACATCTCTTATGAAAGGCAGAAGAGGGTTTTTTTGTGTCAATATGGATTACACAAAGCCAAAGGAATTAAACATCTAAGCCTCATGGGGCACTAAATCAACATACCTTTTTGAATCTTTTAAGTATTTTTAACGTCTAGTAAAACACCATTTCTTAGAGCTATTCAATATAGTTATAAAATAGTAGATATTTTCTAAATAAACTGTTCATCGTTCACTTTCACATGAGGAATATTGGTATCTCCACGTCTCTCAAGTAAAAAAGCCTCTATCTTTAGAGCTCATGCTTATTACAAGCCTCAAAGGGGTAACTTATAGTTCTTTGTTCAGACAATGAACTATCAGCTAAAAATATTTTTACTGATGTTCAAAGACCAAAGAGCAAAACTCCCCATAAAAGTTAACTATGAGAAGTTAAACCAGTCCGAAAAGTCTGAGTGACAGACACGGGAAAAAAGTGTTGCCTCTCAAGAATGAACAAGATTAACACAAAGACCAAGTGACAGACAGATCCCATCAAGATCCCAAATCTGGAAAAGCCTTCCAAATACCAAGAATATGGAGACTGTAGGTGCTCAAGAAGCTCTGAGGAAATCTTTGTAAACATGTACGTGCTGAACTGGGTTCTAAAGGATGAAGCAATGAGTTTTACTACAGAGAACTGATATTACTGACTGATAAAAAAATTGTGAAAAAAGGTCACTTTTGAAATAGATATTTCTGGTTTCTTCAAGACCATTACAGAATTAAAAACTAAAATTGCAAGAACATGAGTTAATTACATTATTTCAAAGTATCTATTAGAAAGAAGACACTGTCCTAATCTTAAAATGCTAGCTAAAAACTTCAAAAATTCTGGTGTGTTCCTTGTATCACCAAAAAAAAGTTACTTGAAATATACACGGCAGTTGCAGAGCAAATTGGCTTTGTTAAACTTGGAAACGTGCTCAACCTGAAACTGAAAGGTTTGAGAACTGTATATTGACACTCAACTTGGAAAGGACATAAGAGTTTAATTACAGTGCTATGTGGACACAGATTTATGGCTTTCAGAGGTGAACCAATGCAAGTCTGCAAAGTACGGTGATCATTGACTCTGACAAGTGTTAGCTGAGGGATTTCTGCATAGCCACATCCTGAGAAGAGTTTTGATCTGGCTCCAATTCAGCCCCCAGCTATGACTTGTATAATGAAAGCACCTCTCTCAACCATAAAGGTGCGATGCTCATGAATCTATGAGAACTGCGATGCTCATGTTCCCATCACCACCACAAAATATCAAAAAAGCCTAGGCTGTTAGATTCTCAGCTTTGTAAATAGGCACAATTACCTCAGCCTGGACTTGTGCGTTCTTCTCTCTGCTAAACTGTGAAATGCTATAGGTGAACTAAATGCAGGAAAATAAGCAGAAAATCCTGCAAGTACTGTGTGCAGTCTGATAGAGTGAACGCTTCCTCAGCATCTAAGCAGCATGGACTATCTTATCTTGAAAAAAAATAGGTATGATCAGAGGATGTACTGAACCTAGCCTGGCCCTTTTTTTATAGACTCAAGAAACTATCAAGAAACTACCTATTTGAAGCAAACATATATATATATATATATATATATATATATATATGCAGCTGAATCTACCATCAAAAGTTACATGTTAGTCTAGGTCTAACTATATTTGGTTGTAACTGGATAAGAACTGTACCAAATAGTACTAAATAGAAAGTACCAACTTAGGGGGGGAAGTTACTAGCAGACTTAAAACTAGACACCACGGCTGACTTGAGTTTTTCACATTAGCCATAAAACGCTAATGAAAATTAAGATGAAATTAATAGCAATGACAGAGGGATAAGATCGTACCTAGAAACAGAAAGAATATTTTAGATGACTTCAGTCATCTGACTTCCTGTCAGTTATGGACTTCATCTGTTCGTCTGATGGATACTTATAAAATTGGCAGGAGGAATACTGGAACAATTAGCATCTTCCTTTCAAAACTCACAGGGGATAAATAGCATTGAAGAACAAGAACATACAAGAATAGAAAAGGACAATCACTCTGCCTACATTTTAGAGAGTAAAAGTGGAAATAAAGAATTATGGAAAAGTCATCTCGTCTTTAAATCCAGGAAAGCATCTGGAAAAAACATCAGATTATCAGTAAACATTTGAACAGGTGACTAAAAGCAAATATGGATGTGTTAGGGACAAATTGCATTCAACCTTCTGTGACAGAGTAAAAGCTCTGGTAAACAGAACAAGTAGGAGATGGCATACATCTTGATTTTAAGTAGGGATTTTAACACCATCTCACGTAACATCCTTATGTGCAAATAAAGGAAGTGCAATATAGATGAAACAATTATGTTTTATGGGCTGTGGCTCCCTCTTTCAATGTAGTGATTGTGTGAAATTCCTTGAGGGGTCTATCTTGAGTTTAGTTATGATCAGTGCTTCAGTTAATGATTTTGCTAGTGAAATAAACACTATACTTATTAAATTTGCAGTTGATGAAAAAAGTTGTGATGGCATGCTGAAGATCCAGATCAGAATTCACAATCACTTAACCCTCTTTTCCCCAGACAAATGGTCCAAGAGAAAAAAAGACTCTGAGTCAGTAAAGACAAGGCAAGGTACAAGACAAGTAGAAATAATCTCCTGGCCAAATACAGGACAAAAAAACACAATTGTTAAGAAAAGATTCTAGGGGTTTACAGTGGATCATAAAACTAGATGTTACTCAGCCATGTCACGATGCTGTGAAAAAGATAAACTTCATACCAAGGTGTATAAACAGAAGTTTATAGTCTGTAAAACACATAAACTAATCTCTCTACTTTCCTCAGTGCTGATAAGGTGTCAGCTGGAATCTGGTGTTCAGTTTTGTGCACTGCATGCCAAGAAGTATGTAGACGTACTTACTGCAGCATTCAGATATGCAAAAGGCTATTGCAGCAGAGAAAGAGGAACTAATCTTTTCTCCATGTCTGTGATGGATAGGAAAAAAAAAAAGTAATAAAAATAAACTGTAGCAAAGAACAACCAGGTTAGACATTTAAGCAAACTTTTATAGAGCAATGGGATGGATTGCCTCAGAAGGTGGTGCATCTCCCTATTTGAAGGTTTTCAAAAATGACTTATATTGGTGATTGACTCAACTGATCTCTTCTATTCCCTTCCAGTACTCCGTTTAATTCATTCCATAAAAGTTGTGAGATACTGTCAATTGAGAGGAACACTGAAGTATCAAGCAGAAAGAACGAGCTGGGTATGAGAACTTGAATAAAGAAATGGGATGAGACTTACTGAGGCCAGTCTCACACTCTTGGATTTAGCAACTAATGGGAAGAAATTTAGTTACATGCTGGAAGTTCATCCTCAGTTACAAGCTAGAATTTCATTACCATAAGACATTAAAAAAAAAAAAAAAGAGAGAGAGAGAGAGAGACTTCTTATGATAAAGGTAACTTATGGTAATCTTATGAAAGTCTTCTGTCATCACTTTTTTGCTCCAAAGAAAAATGCTGTGCTAGGATATATACGGAAAGTTATTCCCAGCAGAGAGAAATTACTATTAATGCTATTGTAAAAGGCACTGGTGATAGAGTTTCCATCTACAGACCGGTATGCAGTATCTTTTGATCACCCTTAATATAAGAATAATTTGACTTTTCACTATGACACAAGCCTGGAGTGCCTGTGAGGACAATCAGAGGGACAAAAAGCTTTTCTTACCAAATGGTCTGAAAGTACTTGTTTTGTTAAGTATTTACCAAACTAAGAGCTGAGAGTAATAATGACTAAGCTAATGATTACCAAGGAAGAAAGAAAAATATTTAGACAGTGCTTACTCAGGAGCAAATAGGGATTAGATCATCAACAGAGATTAGATCAATAGATTTATGCTAGTTTTTTTTAAAAAAAAATAACATTAGTTTGAATTTGCATTAGTAATAATAAAAAAATCCTGCCAATAAGAGACGCAAAAAAAAAAACCCTGACTGATTATTCTTTTTGATGTGTCCATGACAGATGATGACTCAGAATCATCATTTGAACTAAGAAAGTCCAGTACATTTTGGGGACATATCTAGATACGTTTAACCCACACTTCCAAATCTTCACTACATAAAGGGTCTAGTTCCTTCCTTTTGTTAGTCCTTAGAAATAGAGCTTTTTAAATTTACTTTATACATGTATGCACATACAGAAAGACATTTCTTCCCAAGGATTAACTCACCGTGATTATTGGCAGCTCTTATTTGATTCCTACATCTTTGATCTTAACTTTGTTAGTCAGTCTTCCCTTCCACCTCCCCCTTTTCTTGTTGGCTCTGTGCTAATACTGTTTAAATTGTTATTCATCAATAGAGTACTTAAAAATTCCAGCAGTTTCCTCCCTAATTCCTCCCTCACACACAAGCACACTTCAAATTCATTTTTGACACATAACTGACTTAACTAATTGCTGGCTTTCTGCAAAATATCTCCATGAAAATAGTACAGATGTAATCCATGAAGATGTATGTTTATTATTTAGAGAAAAAAAGTGTTTTTTTTTTTTCCTGTTGATTACTGACCTTCAATGTGACAGCAACGGCCTACAAATTCCTGTTCTTTCACCAGTTTTCCCAAGTGGGAAAGCTTAAAAGAATTTTGTGTGCTACTTGAGTGACAGGTTCCCATCACAGACTGATCTCTGATCTAACCAATAATATGGAAACTTGGCATTACTTTTTAAATTATTATTACTAATTCACTTCATTGTACAGTTTTAGAAACAAGACAGAAGTGCTTTTCCAAATCACTTTAAGTCATCTTTCAGAGTTAAAATAGGACAAATAGGTATTTTTAATAAGCACATTATATAGACAGCCTATGTTATTTCTGAAGATTTCTTTTAGCTCTTTGAAGTATATCTGGAAATAGAGCTCTGCATTATAAATGGGCTTAATCTCAACCAATATGAAAATAATATTTTAAAATTACACATTATTTCTCATAAGTCACTCAGAGAAAACATTTTTGTACTTTCACACGCTTATTATGAATAATACAAAGAGCCAATTAATAGAAAACGTTCTGAATTATGAATTAGGACCAAATTAAAATTGTAAAATTACAGAAAAACAATGGATGCTTGTTTTAAATCCCCTTCCAGACAGGTAACCATTTTTAACTATGTCTGTTATCCACTTTTGATCTATATCTTCATCTAATCTTACAGCTAATGAGGAACAAATTACTTATTACTCATGAATGACACTAACTACCCACTCTTGCACAAAAGAAGAATATTACAATTTACATTTAAATGAGATTTGAAATGTTAATGAACAGAGCCAGTATTCTAATTATCTATACAAATACATTAAATTAAGGTGAACTTTAGTAGATGAATTACTTCAGAATTATATTCTGTGCTTGCCCAGCAGCACTAGGGAAGAATATCTCAGTATTTTCAGGGTAAACCCCAATAAGCAAGGTTCAAGAACAGGCAAACAATGCCACTATATATTTAATAACAGACATCATTTGTTAGGAGGGAAATGGTTAAAAAAGCAGCTAAAGAAAGCAACTCAAAGACGTTTGATACCTTCTTGTGCTTTTCTATCTTTTACAGCGTTGCTGTTTTTCTTAAAAAAAAAAAAAAAAAGGAAAATACTCTGCTCATACAGTCAGATGTTTGCAACTTGTGCAGAGCCTTAGACAGGTTCAGGGTATGTTTTTTCCCCAAAATCAGTGATTTAGACCCAGATGGACATGGAATTTTGGCCTATAACTTCAATTCCAATGCTTACTTTCCCACTGAATTTAGTTGTCCAAGTCCTTTTATATACCTGACTTTTAAATATTTAAGAGTAGTAAACTAAACAAATCCATAGGGATGCTTCATGCACCTGAGCTTAACATGCTTCTTTTTGTTTAGTAAACTTTTCAATTAAAAAGGTCAAATTAACGCATTTTGTTTCTGACCAGTCACACCAACCTTACCGAAATCATAGCTCTATGTCAGGAGAAATCATGCAGCACGTTAACATTCTTAATTTTTTCCTCCCCTCAGATCAAAGCAAAAACTTACCTTGTCTATCTTAACAAACCTAGAAAACCAACCTGGTACTGTAATCAGAAACATCAAACTCAGGACAGCTCAAAAGAATTCCCTCTGAAAGGGAATTGTCCTCATTTATTTCAACTCTTCCACACATTCGAAGATTTTGCTAAAAGATGAAGAAATAAACAAAAACTTATTACAAACAAGACTAAGGCAATAGCCTGTGCCATGATCAAATTTCTATTTACCAGATTATTTAAATTGCTTTTAGTACTGTCTTATTTTCTCATTTTATCTGAAAAATGAGTAGTTGTCAGTAGGGATTTAGCTAAGGGAATTTGGTAAACAATGTTGAACACGTGGGATTTTAGTCCTAAGGCATTTTAAACTTTGCATGATAGCTCAAAAGCCACTTAGCAACACTAATCTTCAATGATACGGCCACACATAGTGAAAAGAAAGAGCAAAAACCAAAACAGACTTAATATTCAGGTTATGATAACACTCCTGAAAGTAACTCTTGTTAACTGATAGCTTTTAAATTACACGAAAAGGCCATACCTTAGTTTGAATTACCTTCTGTCCTGATAGCAAAATGCTTTTCATAACTGTGGCACTTCCTCCCAGTAATACCCACTGGTGGGTTAAACTCTTCTACTAACATAACGATCGGCTCAGGAATTGCAGTTCCACCGCTTGTTACGTCTCTTGCTCGTTTGGAGCGTGCTCTTTGTTTAAACTTAAGTGCAACAGCAACTGCTGATGCCTATAAACATTTTTAAGCCAAGTAAAGTTGTAAATAAGAACATCAAAATGAGCTGCTGATACTGAATTATGCATAGATTTAAACTCCCATCTGAGTCCATTTTTTTAATCATTATCACTATCTTCACTTAATAATAAGTTAAATAAAGAGATATGTCAGCTAAGATTTATTTTTAGGAAGGTGAAAAGTTCAGCAATCTCCAGGTAGACAAGGCCAATACCAACTGCAGCTGCAGTATCCAGTGAATGAGCTTTACGTATGGGGAGCAGAGCTGCTCATGTTTAAAAAAATTAGAACCTCACTTGCAGGTTAATTACTCACACATTTGGTTCACCTCTTCTGCATTATAGACAGACAGATGGGACTTATTGTCCATGACAAATTACAAGCGCATACCGGCAAAAGAACTTTAAATGTTACAACAAAAAAGTCAAACTTTATTTGTGACTACTTGCTTGACACACTCTTCTGAGTAGAATTTCCCTGTCACCTGTGGCTGACAAAATGAATAGAAAAAAGAAAATCCTTCTCTACTTTTACCCTTCTGTAGCCATTTACCTCTATGAAAAGAAGTTAGCGCTCTATAGTGACAGTCTGAATTATACACAGGAACTGACTACACATGACAAAACACAGGAAAGGATCCTCCTGGATCTCAGAGAGGCTGCCTAGTAATAATGATTTGGCCTAAATTTTGCAAGGCTGAGTGAAAAGCAGTTGCAAAAAACCTGAAACTTTTCAAAAATACTGATTTAGACTTAAAAGTTAAACTTTTACACAGACTGGGAATATCTTGAAAAGGATTTTTCAAGAATCAAAAGTCAACAAGTTAGGCAGTAATGTCTATATTTAGACTGATAAATAGCTACAGTACAACCAAATGAAAAGTTGGAAAGATTTTCATGTAACATTTGGTATTTCTTTCTAAAGTGAACTGCACAAGAAACAGAGTACCCAAAAGCTAAATTCTGTTCTCAATGCAAATTTAAACCAAGTTTTTAAAAACCTTTTTTGAAGGATCACTTATTAGCTGTTGCTGAAGTTTAGATATAAACCCTTTTGTGGTAGCTGCTCCCTGTCCTAGGTATCCCTACCTAGGACATACCTATATCCTTGTTATAGTTGCTACCTTGAGGTAGGTTCTAGTCTATAACTATCCTTTCTGCATATTATAACTGGAATAGAACATACATTACATTCCCTGCGGTATGTTTGATTTCTTCTCTGTTTTAATTTCACTGTTATCCCTTCCTCTTCACACCTCTAATTTTCTCCATCCATTTTCTCTACCTTTCATGCTTTTATCAGGACCACTTTGGCCTTAAGGGACAAAAAGGGAGCCAAGTGCTACCAATCTATTCCTCTCCTCCTCCTCTTCAAAAACGATTTCACTTCCAATGAAAAGTCATTTCCTGAAAGGACCGTGTTCTAGACCACCTCCAGATCTAATTTTTCAGTGTGTAATTTTTGAGCATTTTAACTAAAAGCTGTTTTAAACTCTTCAAGGCAGGATCCTTTTCCTGAAATGCATTGTTTAAACAGGTTGCACTCACCCTATGACTGACAGATGTTTGCTTGAACTGTCAAAGGCTATGTCGTGCATTTGGGAAGATTTATCACATTTCTTCAGTTCTAGCACCTTATTTAGACACCATTGTTACTATTATCTCCAACATGCATATGACTCGCGCACCTGATTTATGCCAAAAAAATAGAGTTTGATGTACACTGGAGATCTATATTTTATGTTGCCATTAAATTGACACTTTACATACAATCATAATGTCACTACCAACATTTCATATCTGATAACATATTTTTAAATGCTGCTAGAGTCAGAGTATCACATTTGCATCAGAAACCTCTCTCCAAGACATATGGAAAAATAATCCAATTTTCTTACACCCTCCATTATACATTCTCTAAATTCTGTTGTAAATATTTAAGGAACCAAACTAACAGTCTATTCTACAGACTCTCCATATAAAACTGGAACTACTCGGCTGAAACAAGTTCACAAAAAATATCTTTCCAGCCAACAAGATAAAAATGAAACTTAAGTCTCTGTGTCCAAAAAAATACACGTACACGCAGGAAGATTCATTTCATTTGTACGAAAGAGGGTTTCTGAATTAACTTCACCCAAAGATTGCCCAAAGGACAAACTGGAGTTTGGATGGATCTTCCATGTGCAAAAGAACAATCTGCACAAAATACTAGTGGAGTACTAGACGCTGCATAATGAGTGTCTGTATTTTAACGTTGTTGTCTGCATTCAAGCTGTGTTGCGCTACTATAACACAAGGAAGGAGATGAAGTACACAGTTAAAGTTTCTATCCAGCACAGTCATGGGCTTTACAAAGTATGAGCTGCTGAATGATACCCATGGCTCTTAGATGGACAAAAGCAAAAAGGAAAATACCTTATATCCCTATTACTAAAAAAAAAAAAAAACTTAAAAAATTGTGATGACTAATAAAAGTTAACAATGTCAAATGCTTTTCTGACCTTCGTGCTGTGGGAAGTTCATGTTCAACACACTGTTTTGTGAGCATCTTTATTTTGCAGTAAACAAAGAATAGATCCAACAGGCCTTTTTTTTAACAATTAAACTTTTCATATCCAAATACTACACTTTAATTTACTATTTCCAAATATTCATCTAAACTTAAATTTGTGTACTAACTTGTCTACAGACATATAGATAGATATTCACGTACTTCCAATCCCAGAAGATTTTTGTGACCAGAAAGCAGCTCTAACATACGGGAGCCTATAGGCTTTCTACAAAATGCCTGAGGTCCATGTAAGAGCCTGGAGCAGTTTGGACTGGTCAAAACACTGAGCTACAGAGCTATTCCCCCAAAGGCTCGTACAGCTGTGGTCCACCCACCTCCCATCCACCCCTGTGCTGGGGCCCAGGCACCTCTACAGGAAACAACCATAGACCTGATGCAGCCCTTGACTGCTCCAAGCCGAAACGCATTTTTAGGCTGGCAGCATTCTCTCACAAAATGTGTCCAGTTTAAATAATTCACTCAGTGCCAGTAAGCCACACTCCATGATTATTTGATGAAGGGAGGGGCAAAGTGGGTTAAAGCAGCACACCGCAAAAAGCCATGAAAAATTAAAAAAGTGGGACATTAGAGGGGAAACAAACAAATAAAAAAAACTGTTTACAAATACTCATTTGCATTTAATCTGAAAGGCTAGTTTTCATTTAACCATATTCCTGACTCTCTCAGATTTGCTTTATGTGAACACTTGAATATTAGAAACTCACTAAAATGAAAGATTAGATCAGTGAGGCTTAAGCTTAAACATGCAAATATTTGCTCCACATCTAGTTTTGGGCTGTATATCCTAGCAAAAAAGCTGCACTGATCTTTTAAATGGTCAGTTAAATCAGTCACCTAAACTCTGACAACTGAAATGAAATAGACAGAACTGAACAGATAGAACTCTGTAGCTGAAAAACACCTCAATTTTCAAATACCCAAATCCAACTCTTCAGTTGTAACGTATAAAGAATTATTAGCTAAAGTCACATATACTTGGGTGTGCACACAAAGATCGACGTGCACCCGTGCAAGAAATTTAGGACTCTCTTGAGCATGCACAAAGCTGTGTTTGTTGAATAGCTACATCCCACATATCTGCACTATTGATAATTATCCACTGGCAGAGGCTGAGGTGGTGCAGTACATTCTCTTTCACACCACAGAACCTAATGGCATGAATTTAACTTATCAGATGTGAAGGCCACATCTCCACGGTATTAATTAACTGAGTATCAACAGCTTGTACATTTATATAATCCTTCAGAAATATATAATCTTTTCTGCAAAAACTTGGATACTGTTCAAAAATGGTTAACAATCACTCAGCTGTCAGTAAAATTACATGAGTATTATTATTTTATTCAACATTGCATGCCATACCTCTGCTAAAAATACTGAAGCACTAAAACAAATTTGAAAGATCTTGAATTTAGGGAGCATCTGTCTCTTCCTTATCTTGCATGAATTAGACTGTAGCAGAACTAGTTCTTATTTTATCAAATTTGTCAATCACCAATTCAAATCAGATCATTTGATCATTTCCACAGAACGAGCAATGTAGCTATATTGTACTGTATTACATTATCCTCTATTTCTTTACCCAAATGCATTTCAATTTGTCTCCCATTATATAACAACAGCATCTACAGAAACATAAATATTTTTGATTGAACTGTAAGTGGTAACAGGCACTTGAACTGCAACTGAGTCGTCGTGCAGGAATTACTGGTGTACAAAAAGTATACTACATGTTTTTAACGTCATGTAGACCATACTACTAGTGTTACTAGCTGGAAACAAGTTCCTATCTTTACTGTTTCCGGCTATGTCTGTTAAACAACATGCTCATTGCTGCTGGTGAAGGAAAATAGGTAATGGAAACAGCAACCTAAAATATTTGGCAGCTTTTTATTTCATTTGGCATTCCAGTAAGTTAGCAAAAGGAAAGCTGGAGATGTCAACAGTATAACCTGACATCGAGAAAGAATTTTGTGATCATGGAAATATGGAAGACCAGGAGTCCTGAAGAAATCTGGGTTTGCTGGGAGCAGACTGGGCCATATTCAAGTCTACTGACGCTCTTCTATGCTGAACTACGACAGCTCTCCTGTACAAATTCTGGACTGAGAGCAGCAGTAGAATATGAAGCAGCATAGAGTACCTGTGCGTTAGCATCAAAACAAGGTGACAGCAAGTCCTGGTGGTTAAATCAGAACACGAGGCTGGAGCACAGACACATCAAATGCCGTAAAGGGGATGCAAATGTCAGATCTGCTCCCTGAGTGGAAAACGGTAACTTTCTTATGAGCTTATACTTGAGTGAATTATGGCAGTAAAAGTGGAGAAAGGTGGAAGGAGGAGGACCGGGCATTCTCAGTGCCATGTATGGAATGAGGTTCTCCACAGCAGTCTAGCCACTGCTGAGTAGGTGGCTAAAACTCATCAAGTTTAAAGATATTCTACACAGGCACTTCTTTCAAACCTCTTGGTGTTTTTTGTTTCTCTCACATCCTTTCAGTTTTCAGTTCAGACTTCCAAAAGAAGAAACTAATCGAGATAAAGACTGACTTTAAATTAGACTTATTGTGCATAGAGTAGAGGTACATAAATAATAATCCTAGACTATGGTCAAAACTAGACTGAATCTAATGCCCTGTGCACAGAAGAAGAAACAAACACAAAACCCAGGCTAAACAGCATACGCTATATCTTGCCATGTAGCTCTGCATGGGCAAAACATGGGGAGAATGAACCAGCCTCAACATAACAACATAACTTCATCTGTAATCTCATGACAGAAGAAGGGTCTACGAGTTCAGTACATGAATGCCGATGCTGCCTTTTCCTATACTCATTGGGACTCATTCTGCTTTCACATCAATTTTATAATAGTGTAATTACACTGAAAGCAGTCGAAATATAGCTAACAAACATAAGGGTAGCAAGAAGATAACGAGTCCCTCTGTTTGCAAAAGCAATGTTTAGTAGATCTAATAATGTTTGATAGAACTGACTTCTCCGGAAAGGTCATGAGCGTTTAATGCATATGGAGCACACACACTGTATTAGCACATTCACACTACATTTGTTATCTAGTTGTAGAGAATAAAGGTCATTTTGTGCATGACAATTCATGATCTCATAAAAAGAGTACATAACATTTATTCATATGCTTTCTTCACACATGCCAATATTTAAATTCATATCCTTCTAATGATTTTACATATTGTGTCTCAGTGAGCCAGAATGAGTAACTTGAATTTATACGCAGTCATAAGCCAACAGTGAACACGAGTGACACGCAACAGCCTCCAGCCTTCTGACTTACTCCACAGCTGAACAGGCACGGCATTATTTTGTTAGGATTACTAATTCAGAACATATTCAAAACTAGCAGATGTTTTCCTCTTAATTGTTTGGCAATTAAAGGATTTTGCTGCAGCTGAATTACGCACCTGTACAGCAGGATGACCAAACCAGTTCTGTAAAACCTTTAACTTATGAAAATAGTCCTCTAATATGAACGATCATTTTGAAACTAACACTAGATAAACATGTCAAAGGTGAAGTATTAACCTTTGAATTACTGGTTAATGGAAACAGATGACATTTAATTTTCAGCTGCTATATGATTATATAAAGAATAGAGCTAGAAGAAAAGAGGTTACATTCTCCACTGCTGCTGATTTCAGACAACTCAGTCGTACGTTCAGTTTCTCAGTATGTTATTACACTTTTCAGCAATCAAATAATCCGTTTGTATCAACTGGACAAAGTTTAACATGCAGCTTGCTAGATGAAAGCTATTTCTTGTTATGTGCCCTCAGGGGCCAAAAAAAAAAAAAAAAGAAAAGAAAAGAAAAAGAAAACATAGCAAACAAACCCAAAATCTCTTCATTGTAAGTAATTACGAAACTATAGTAACAAACTGATTGTGAAGAACCTCCCTTAGAATATAAAGTTAAACAAACAAAAAAATTAATTTGAACTATCTACAATAAGAATGATGAAACAGCACCGATATTTCAAACTGGTATGCTAATCAGCTTGCACACACACCTACCAAAGCATGTAAGCAAGTTTTTATGCTTGCAAATCTCTCACCAAGCATATATATTACTTAGCCAAGCCATTCTATTTGCAGAGTAAAAAATTATGACCATGATTTTTTGATAAAAATATACTAAATATCAATCACAAGGACTTCTGTGCCGTACTCAAAAGCTTATGACTGCCAGACTGCGTGAACTTCAGATGCTGTTCTGAGGTTTACCAAGGCTTACCCCATTTCAGAGCTGTATTTCTATTAAAGACCGTAATGTCAAGGCACAAGTGTGCCTCTTTACCCTCTTTTTTTGAAAACTAAAACAATTCATCTTGATTTTGTTTTATTCAAGGGCTTTATATCAAGGGCTTGCAAGGATAGCAAGAAAACTATTCCCTAGTGTTTCAAAAACAGTATTTAGAAGGTCTAATAACATTTCGTGGAACCAACTTCTTTGGAAAGTTGCTTAATGCATACAAACTAAATGCATATTGAAAATACATATTGCAAACATGTTAATTTCTTTATATCAAATAAAAAAACCCATTTATTTGAAAAGAGCTTTACAGATTACGGAAGACTGTTTCTTTACAGACCACCAATGTGAAGTACAGCTAAAGAAAAGGCAACAGCCCAACAGTCAGCACCAGGGCAACTAAATACAGTCTGCCACATATCGTCACTTTATGACGACTCCTTTTTTATGCTGGGGCAGGGAGGGGTGTAGAGCACACTAACACTTTCTGTGTCCAATCACTGTGAACTCATTTGTTATTCATTGAAACATCCATCCAAGATCAAAATAGATTCATTTGCTATTCATGATGCTCCCATATACACTTCTGCAGGTCTTGCACTGTATTTCAGCATTTAAATGACCGATCATACAGTTGGAAGTAGCATTATCTATTAACACTTTGAATACTGCCTAGTGTGTATTCAGACGCTAGTTCAGAAATATGTAGGCATTTATTTAAGTCTGGATATACTTTAATTGAGCTTAATGGAATTTGACACCCAAAGTTAAGTACATACTTAAGCACAAATACAAGAGAAAGGAAGAAAAAACAAATAAACAAAAAACTAGCTGCTACCAACTGACTCCCCCCCTCCCCCCTTCCAATAATACATGTTTTTGCTTTAGGACTTTGCTGATTCAGGGCTTTAGAAACCCCCAAGTTTCCCTTGCTCTCACCTAGAATCCATGGATAGAAAGGTCAGTACACAAAGTATCAGGCAGGCCATAAATATGCAGCACCTACCCAGAATTGAGATTAGTAATAGATATTAGTAAGATAAGAACATTATGATAACAATGTTATCATATCAATGCAGGTACTGTGTTATACTTGCTGAAGAACACACCACATTTTGGAGAAGTAGTAGGAATTTACATCCTTTTTTTAAAAAGGGTAACAGAAAACTGCTTAGAGGGTTGGAAAATTTTTAGAGAAATGCAATCATGAACTGGATCTGAGCAGCATAACCAATAACTAGTTAGTATAAAACAAAGGAAATCTGAGGAAGCAAGGATCAGAAAAAAAGATCTCCCATTTGTATATCCAGGCACTGGGTACACAGTATAAACGGAGTGGGTTTCTTGTGCCTTGACTTGTGCCTGAGCCTTTCTACACTGCAACACAACCGAGATATAGATCAAGCCTCTTCTCCCACAACACCTTGCAGCATGCAGGAAGACAGAAGAAAATTTTTATTCTCCTCCAGATAAATAGGGAATTAACTGCAGCCTCCAGTATTCTCAGCCAGTATACCAGCCAGCTATACTAAAGATAGCCACTTGTACCACTCAACACAAGTCATTTCCCTCTCCTTTCTTTCAGCAGCAGTATGGCCGTTAAATAGGATGCTGCATAAGCATTGCAGCTGTTTGATACCACACTGTGGTATCTAGCTTCCTCTCCACATTGTACTCTGAGCACCAGCACTCAACCGGGGACTCTGGATTCTGCCTCCAGGCCAAAGCACCTCAAATCAGGTTCTGCAGGACCTCAGTACCGTGGGTGCTCTTTCGCTAGCATGCCACAGGAGCAAGACGGATGTGAAGTGCCAACGGTGAGAAGAGCAGGACTCTTAACTTACTTAGCACTGCAGTAAGTCACTGTAAAAGCCACAGAATCAGCACGGAGGATCAACTGACTTTACATTGGCCCATTGCTGAAAGTGGGACTTCTGCAATATAATCTTAAGAATGGAAGGGCGAGCAAAAGAAAAAATATCATTTTTCCTTGTAATTTCTATGAGAAAACACTGGTAGAAAGTTCAAGCAATAAGCATCATTTTAACATTTTTAGACTTTATTTAAAAAGTAAATCCTTAGTGTCTCCTTTACAGAAGAACTCTCATGCTAAACAACGTTAAAGGCTTAAACGTTAGTTATATTTAAAAACACTCCAAATCCAGTGTGTCGCAAATAGTTTCCTAGTGACGTGTGCGTATCTGAATTTTTCGTGTACTTTGCACAATACCAAGTTTTCAATTACTTAACACATTAAAATGACAGAAACTTAAAATTTTTATATATAGATAGATAGATAGATATATGCACAAACACTGAATTTTTAACATGTTTGAATATGAATAGAATGAGATACTAAATCTTTGAGCAAAACATTTATTCATATCAGAAAGAGACAAAAGAGTAGCTCATGCATAACTCAGGTTAAAAGCAACCATATTATGCAAAGAAAGTTTTTCTATTGCTTGACACTTCATCCTATTTTACAGCTGTGTATTATTTATAAAATAGAAGGGACAAACATAATAAAATAAACATTAAATCTTTGTCCTGGGGTGCTCTGACTTTATGCTCCGCTATAGTCCATTTTAAACATCTCTTATCTAAGAATAATTGTTATGGTATATAAGCCTGAAAGCAAAGTTAAAATACGTTTTACTTAATAAAAAGAGTGAAGAACATACTAAAGTAGAGAAAGTACTATTTTCCTTTCAGATAAGTGAAAAACAATTTGCAGCATCAACTTTTATTCTAAACAATTTGGGTTGAAACCACTGGCAAGATCTACTGAGCTGCCAGTCTGTTCCTATGAGATATCAGTAATTTAAATATTTCAAAAAAAAAAAGAAAGAAAGAAAAAAAAACAGTTAAAATGAAAAGTAAGAAGCGTTTTGTCATAACAAACACTTTTAGGCCTGAATTCAGGAAACATCTATCGTTCTCTGCTGTTCTGCCCCAAATCACATCTCTCCAAAAGCAGGTGGCGCAGTAGTTCACTATCTGACAAGGGAAGGGGAGGGCACGTTCTTATGTGCCACTATTCAGACAAACAGAGTGAAAATGCCACTATTTCAGACAATATGAAGATATAAATCACTGTGATGGTATGGTTATACAGCTATCAGCACCCACAACATCTAGTTTAAATCCAAATCAGGCATGAATATGAGCCACTATACACACCTTAAAGTTTGACCTGATTTGCTAAGTTCTGAATACGACGCGCTCTGAGGTTTTGACCTGTCTACTTTAAGCCATGCATAACTCAATCGCTTTTGCAAAGCTTCTCCAGCAAGAGCTCCAGCTGTAACATTCTCCACTGAGGCTGTGCAGCGCAGCTTGACCCTCCCTTTTGCTGCTTCTCCTTGCGTTCATGTTGAAATTTACTCTCCTGCACAAGTCCTTCTGCCTATTCCACAGAATTGACTTTATTCATACAGCTGATGTTAACCAACTTTGGTTGTATAAAAATATCTTTCATCTATGCACTGATACTAACCACGGAATTGAATCACTTTTGACCTGTACAACTGCATTCATTTAATAAAGTCAGCAGGAAGTTTCTATGACCATTTAGTTCCTCATCATGCATTTCAGCTAGGTCTCTTTTGAAGGTTCAGTCCACTGATATTTTGACACATGAATTGAAATATTTTATTTGACTCTCAAAAGAAGACATTGAATAAATAGTGAAAAAGCAATGTTCATTCATAAACAATGACTAGATGTGTAGTTAAGAAAGCTGAGTGTAAGATTTTTTTTCAAAAAAGTTATGATATGTAAAAATATTACGCAAGTCTACCCAATCCTACTGAAGCTTTAAAAAGTGTCTTAAAAGATCCACATTTTTATTCCTGTAGGAATTTTAATTGAAACAGTTATTTTACTAGCTATCTTCCCCAACACTGCAAAGACATTCTAAATCCTTACAGTTGTCAGCTACTTACTCACTTAAAAAAAAGGGGGAATTCTACACCATGTAACATCTAACAAAGGCCAACAGCAAGCACACCAGGAGCACAGCTGGTAACAGAAGCCTCTCAAAACATGAGTTAGTTTGAGAACTCTCTCTCTCTCTCTTTTTTTTTTTTTGCTTTTTAAATCAAGGTATCTCACTTGTCATGTTTCCCCATGTGTTTCAAACTCAATGGAGCTGTATCAGATAGAGTGGCCCATTAATACCTTTTTTTTTCCTCTCCTGATGACAACTATTTCTGCAGCCACATCTGAAAGTCATGAAACCTGAAAATGATGATTATAAACTCAACAGTATGATGTGTAGATTTCTACATATATACGTATAGCTTACATATTTTTATACATGTATATACACACATACACAATTTCTTAAACAAAACGTTAGGGAAAGGTTGTGTGAACATGCTGTAGTTATGTGAGATCCCGAAAGGCATGACCTTGTAAGGAACACAGACCAATAGTTCCCCTCACCTCCTGTGGTGGGTAAAGAGAAGTGACTCCAGGAAGAATGAAATTAGTGACAGGCAGCCTTGCAATTCTCAGAGATATGGCTGAAGAAACAGCTAGTGGGTCCTTAGGTGTGCCTCCTTCATCATCAACTTTATATAAAGTGGGGAAGTGAATTGACCAGAAAGAGTTCAAGTGTCTCATCCTTAGTTCTCGTTAAAGAACTAGTCATGTTTAGAGAAACTAAGTGCATTTTGTCCAACTTTGCTGTGAGGGAGATGGAAGGTATCATAGGAAAGAAAAGGATGAAGTAGCTTCTTTCTTTCCTGTGGCATGCTGGAAGCTTTAAGATGTAGCACCCAGATCTTCCCAAGGCTGAACTTTGGCAGAGGCTCCTGTCCAGCCGGCAGAACCACCAGGAAGATGTTTGACTGGGCCAGGATGAAATAAGTAAGTGGAAAGAAAGCTCCTAATCCTCAGTGGCCTCAGTTAACACTGCTGCATTCCAGGAATGGGTAACAACCTTACAGGTTAGGATGTTCTTGAATCTGTATTCCAATTCTTCCTCCAGGGAGGAAATAAAGGGAATTGCAGCTAATGGAAGACAGTTTATACACTGGGATTCCACAAGACAAAAGTTACATGTGATATCAATTTTTATTAAAAAGATAAATCACTCAAACAGAAAATGCTGCAATTCATAACAGTGCTTCAAAATTTATGCAGTAACGTGTGTTTTGTACTGATTGGTTTTCTCTGCTCTTGTGCAAAGTGGACATGGCTTCCTTTAAGTAAAAGATCACATACGATTATAAATTACTATAAAAGACTATTTGAATAACTTTTGCAAATACAGCTGTTACTCCTGAAAACAAGGAGAAAGATGCAGACTTGAAGCTGGGAAATTATTAGGATATAGACAAGACAGAAAGACAGTAGCTCCATTGTAGTAAATGGCAGCTGAGAGAAAAAAATGTAGCACCTACTTTAACTGCTGGTGCACCACCTGCCTCAGTCTTTTTATCTAGTCTAGTTGTTTCAAAACTGAAGAGTTACAAGCTTTACCAAAACTTCCCTGGAAGTTCCTTTATTTTACTCCATTTCCATTCTTAGAAGTTATTACATTTAGAATTATGAACATGAGCACAGAACATTTTCCCTTCTGAATCATAGCAGTGAACTTTTATTTGCTTCAACAACAGAACATGACTACAACTGAGGTAACTGGGGGGCAATAGTTTGTCTATTAAAAGAGCTTTCCTTTTGCATATCATCAAGTATCCATTCCTTCTTTCTCTTCTCGTCCATCTGCAAAATAGACTGCCTACAATAACACTGAAAAATACATATTATGAAATTTAGGACTGACTGAAACGTAAATTCCACACACTCAGGCAGCCAGTTTCATTAGGAAAGTCGCCCAGTGCTGCCACTGCACTAGTCCAAGATGTTATATAAGATCGCTACACCTTACCCAGCAGATTGCTGACCAAGCAACATTGTTATAGTACCATCTCAAGCCAGAAAAGTAGGTCTTTGAATCTTAAGAGAATCTTAAGAGTATTAATTTTTCCTTTTTTACTTAAAAAAAAAAAAAAGTTCTTCTAATACACCTAAGGGATTGCATTTGTGCCTTTTGCAGATGCATCACGATGGCAGCTTACAGCTGCACTAGCATACTAAGACCTTCCCTCGGTCACTCATTTCCAGATTAGGAACCCTCAATGGAAAAAAATAAAATAAAATAAAACAGACAGCTGGAGTAAGAGCAATGAAAATAATAAAGAAATCTAATGGCATGCATCTAGAAGCTAATAACAAAACATTCTGTCTGTAATATATTAGTCTGCCTTTGTGTCCTCCAACTTCATTTTGTCAGCAGATTACAATGTTTCCCTACTATTAATGTAAAGGTCATTAATGAAAACATTTAAGAAAATTACTCCCAATGCTAGCCTTTGAGAAACACTAATGATTTCCCTTTGCTTGATACTTCTACTTTTGACATTAACAGTTGCACTGACGAAATCTATTCTCCTTTTAACTTCTTAATAACTTCAATTTTTTCCTGTAATTTCTAATTTAACAGTCATGTAAATTGTTCTGCTGAGAGCTAACTAGAGGAAGTTACCTTCTTTTTACTAGGAAAAAACCACCCACGCTATGCTATAAACTATTTATCTCAAAATCTTTACTTTTCCCTTTCTTTTCAAGGACTCACGATTCCACCAGAGGCACGCATGATATATGAAATAAAAATAACTTATCTGAAAAGCAGAAGTGAACAGCGTCAAATAAATGACTAATAATGTTAGCTCTGCTGTTAGCTTCCTCTGGAATACATCAGGTACCGGTCCTTCAAGTCTCGACGCTGTGCGCCCTGATATCTTTTCTACAGTGACCAGAACACCAGCAGGAGAAAGCAACTGGAGCTACTAAATGACTGGGTCTCACCTCTGCAGAAAGTCATGATGCAATCTGGATATGTAGCTGGACTTGGAGCTGGGAATACTATGTCCTCCGCTTTAATGCAGCTTAAAGAATATGAAGAAAAATAGACACCAAATCGGAAAACAGAATGCCTTGAGCAAGGAATATATCTTGACAGGTGGGACACAAAGTGTTCTACAAATCTGTAGTTTATGGCCTAGCACATAGCAATACAACTTATAAAAGAGGACTGAAAATGATACAAACATCATGACTGGTGGAATGTGATAGACAAAGATCAGGATGAGAAGCTAATGTGAGGTTGGAGAAAATCAGGAGGGAATATGTGAATCTGTCCAAAAAGGGCATCCTCTTCTCAGAAGTTCAAAATGAAACCACTTATTCCAAGCCTCAGCTGTCTGCAAGCATCTGAAGTAACTAAACAATTGCTGTCCTAATCGCTACTGGCGTGTCTAGACTTCCACTCAGGTGCATTCTCCAACTGCATTCCCACTGCACAGTAAAATGAGACACCAATGCCTATGGAGTTAGCTAGCTTCGGGGAGGGAATGTGTGGGCATCAGCAAGGAGAGGAGTTGCAGGATGCTCCAAGAGGTCTTCAGTCTGGACACTCAGGGGAGTCACTGTGCGGAGAGAAGTGGGATACATCATGGAGAGAATTTGTCCCATGGCTCGGAATCGGAGGAGTTGTGTGTATGTGTCTCGGTGTGCGTATGTCTGTCCGTCCATATCCACGGTACAGAACTACAGAGAAAGCCACAGCGTAAGCTACAGGGTACACTCATCACTCAGTATAGATACAGCTAAGGACAACATGCAACTCATATCTGTGTTCTGGATATAAAAGTCCCCAAGATAACCCTACAGATATCATTTCACCTTAATATGTTTCTTTAGCCTAGCTTTCTGAAGAAATGTTGCATATGTGCACACATTGCATATATATGCCTGTCAACCAGAGAGAAAGTCCCACATCTACCCTCCAAAATAGATGACCAATGTGGTAAAAATTACTACCAAATTTGAGAGGTAGCCACACAGATATACTCCTAGTGAATAAGAGGCCAGAGCATGAGTTTAATCTTTAGTAAAATCAGAAAATCTATACAGTAATGAGATAATATAAATGGCCCTAATACAGATAAAGCTTAAACCCATTTAGACTTTATTTTATTTCTCTTTTCATGTCACCAGAGCCTAAAGTGCCCAAGACACAAGCCTGTTAGTTTTACTGCTTGTAAGCCTCCTTTTTTGAAAAGAGGGGAGGTATTAGATCCAAATAGTTATTATGTTAATATATTATTAACATTACAATCAACCACTCCAGAATCATGAACACGCATAAAGCTGACAAGAATCCTATGGGTGAGGGGAGGAGTTGGGAGAAGTCTCCTGTAAAGGCAAGCAGGTATATATTCAACTTGTTTTTTGGACATATCCCATAATTAAACATTCTTTAGACACTAATTTTATATTCATTGCATAAAACAAACCCTCAGGTTTTCCAGCGTTATTGAAGAAACATTCTTACTTTTAAAACTGAATTTATATGTCCTAAATAATACACAGGTTTACTTTCAAATTTCCCTTTCAAAAATTCAATTAATTCAAGTGTAACCTATAAAAGCTACTCATCATCCAATCTGACTTTTTCAAAATGGGGAGGAGGGGGGATTAATTTTCTACTATTCAAGTTTTAATAGCAGAAATAGGTTCACGTCAGATGAAAGCTTCCATTCTTTCCAGGTTTTATTCTATCTCTAGCATACAAATGGAATTATGGCAAAAAATGTAATAGTCTTACCAAACTCACAAAAATCAAAATTACAGTTACTTAGGTGAACTCTGGAATTTGATGAATTACTCAAAAAAAATTTCCAGAAAAAAAGCTTCTACTTTATTTTAAATCCTTCTGGATAAGTGACAGACAATTCTCAAAGGCAGCAGAGTTTTGGTAAGGTTTTCTCTGCATTATCATAAGCTTCTTTGATTTATCTGAACTTTTGAATGTCCAGTGGCTCTTATTTTCTTGATGATTCCTATTTGACACGGATTGCTGCAGGAAGCACAAGTTATGCATCTGCATAACTGTGCAAGTCCTCCCTGTGACTGACAAATCAAGAGGAACAGGGTAGCCTTGTTTCTCATCTTGCTCTGGTAGCTCAAATAGGACTCAATTCTCAGCATATTGAAATTTCCTTTTACGAGAAAAAAAAAAAAAGACTAAATGTTCTACACAGGGAACTTAGTAACCTCAGTTCCACCATTACTATTTGTCTTTTATGTTCTAGAGGCTTAGCGTAAAGCATATACCAGTCACAACAGATGTTTCTCAAAGAGATTCACAAAAATGAAAAGGCATCAGCCTTGAGCAAACAGACAGTGAAAGCATGTCCAGGTGTTTGGTTACAATAAAGGATGCATGAACACTGGACAACAGTCACTGATCAAAAGGAGTCTGTCAGAAGGTCACACAGCTATGGTGCTTCACAGCTGTGAAAATATACAGTAGAAAAATACAAAATAATAGTACATTTCTAAAATTTGTTTTGTAACAAAGAGAGAGAAGCGATCTGCAGACTAGAATCCCACTAGTGGAAGAATACAGAGATGCCTCATTTCTCTTCATGTACCTTGGGGCCTCCCCATGCCATTCTCTACTACTTCCTCATCATGAATGATCAGAGACAAATCCCTGACCCTAACTTTACTTCTGATTTCCACACAATCCGAGCAACCAGTAAAAATCATGCCTTATACTAATGTGTGAGATACAGTGTCAACCACTTAAATTCCTTCACGTTTTAGAGGTTTCAAGCTTCCTTCCAACTGAGGAAAGGGGAGTAATTAAATTAAAAACAGACCAAATAAAAACTACTGAAGTTTCATCATAGCTTATTCTCCCTGCTTCCCCCCCCCCCTTTTTTTTTTGAAACTCAAGTAATTTAAGATAATTTATGACTCAATCTAATCGGCTGTACAAGTGAACGTGTATAACTAATTTTGATGGAAAACTCCCTAAGCAGCTCTAATTTTAAATAATACAGAATATAATACAATTGCAGCAGCCAACAAATTTCATTATGTCATTTTAAAGATGTGGTCACTACATTTGTTTTTTAATTAAAAACGGGGCTCAAACTCCAACTAATCTGAAAAATGCTTCTAAAGTCTAAAAATCATTCTGATAAGAACTTTAAGGTAGATCTTTGTTAAATTCTGTAAATACTGAAAATAGAATGCAAAAATATTTTGAGTGACTGGTCTGGCAAGATCACAGGACAGATTCAGCAAGTTCTGAAACTTGACATTTTACACTTGAATAACTGTTCAAATGAACCTTTGATAATTATAGCTAAATTATCAAGAGTGTTATGAACTTTAGTAATATAAATAGCTTAGGAGCTGAAAGTATATGACATCTTCAGATTCATTCAAACTGAATTAAGATCTACCTTAATGTAAGCTGCTATACTTAAATTACAATTAGTTTTGAGCGTAATCTGAATAAGACTTTAAAGCATTTAAGACTAGCCAAGCTGTTATCAATGTTTCAAAATCTAATATTTGCTTTTGCAAATATGCGCTGTTAGTCACTGATACTGAGCATAACTAGCAGAAGAAAGTAGACTATCCTTCCCCACAGGTCATGTATAGAGTAACAAAGCAGAATTAAAAAAAAGTCTCAAATGAGAGCACATAAAGTACGTATTAACAGTAGGATATAAACAAAATCTAGTGATTTCTCTGGAACAGGCTGGTTCAAATTCAACTGCAATTGGCTTTACAGCAAGAGCTAAATGCCAAAGAGTGGATCTTTCCTCAGATTTTGTATCTTTGCTAGCGTGTCAAAATCTGCAGTTTTTCTCAGTGCCTGAGCCAAGAGCATTACGGAGCTCCAAGGCCTGCGACACCTTCCACATGTCGCTTGTGTGAAAGCTCTTCTCCTCCTAGACTAACTCAGCATCTGTATGCCTTCTGTTGGCATGTAAAACATTTTTGACAGAAAAAGAAAAGAGGGAAGGAGAAAGAGGAGAGTTCTCCTGTATTAGGCAAGGTTTCTCTCTATCTCTCTTTTTTTTTTTTTTAAACCCACCTCCCCCCCCCCCCCCCCATTTCCTGTATTTGTCTTTTCCCAACCTTTTCTTGACCTAAACAATGAGTTTGACAGATGATAGCACTAGAGTGAGAAATTATCTTCAGGACAGTTGACAGATAACATCTTCAATCAGTACTGTCAGTAATCAGTATCCTGAGGATCATTCACAATAAAAATGGAATAGCAGCCCTTCAGCCCAAAGCTAAGGAATTAGATTTTCCATAAACTGCTTTCCTTGGCAAATAAATGCTCTAAAATGAACATTTTAAAAGGGGGTTCGCGATCCTTTGTTACAGGAATAAGACTAATTAGAGTACAGCAAGGTTCCTGATGATATCCACACAAACTGCCTCATGGAGCCAGTAAGGCTATTAGTAAACATTAATATCACCCTAGGTCAATTGAAACAGAGAACTAAAGACTTTTTAAAGAAATTGATCTCAATTTCTCAGCTCTATGAGCTATTTAAGAACCATTAGCTAATCTTACATACATATGTATAACAACGTAATAAAGAAAGGGTTGGTTGTTTACCATTTACTTAAGAAAAAAATAAAAAACTATGCCTGTCATGTAATCTGTTATCTTATACAGAAGTACAATTAGCTGTCTGTTGATCCAGTAATATTGTTTAACCTCCAGCAATAAAGACAGACCCTGGATTAGAAGTTTAAGATTCTGAGGGAATATGTATTTTCTGTCTAGAGTTATTACCTCTGGGCAGCAACTGGCAAACCAATAAGCTTTTTCACCAGCACTGAAAATAAATTCAGCCAAGGACGGTAACTGGCCAACCATGAAATTGTGCACTTAAGTAGACTTCACACTGACAACAGAAATGCCAGATGAAATTTATATAGGCCTGCTAGTATCACATCTGCCGAGTCTTATTCTCCAGAATCTTCTTACCCCAAATCCATTTGTAATGCAAGCAGCAGTCTATCCATTTGCTATATCAATGTCAGTTTTCAGCCTCATATTGATCAAACTCTTGTTCCCTAAAGTTTAAACAGCAGAAATTATTCCCTTCACTCTAAACTTTTAAAAGAAATGTGGCAGCTTACATTATGTCTGAATGTCAGGAACAAAATACCTACCTCAGAGGAACTACTGTACCTTGTCAGTATTTTGGGGGTTTGTGATAAAGCAAAATGTACTACAAAGCAATATGGTATGCAAGGCTACAACACAAAAGATTTATTTTATGAAAAACAAAGTATGCATTCATGTGTTCAATTTAAAAATATATCCTGTGTTAATTTATATCACTAGTAAATGTTACTTAGATAAGTAAATATGATGCTTTTAGAAAAAAGATTTGCCTTTTTTTCCTTTTAAAGAAAAAAAGGGAGTTGGTTACATGGGATTTGTTCTAGTTGAGTTTGTAACGTCCACTTGAGCATTTGCTTTGAAAATAGGAAAAAACCTTCATATGAATATTAAAAAAATGTTCAATTATCTACCTCGCTGATCTGAAATAATAACCAAGAAAATTACCAAATTTCTGAAAATATTGTTTTCTTGAATCCCATTTCTAAAAGCAGCATCACAATATCCATAGGATTTACAGAGGATATGGGATGCTGCATCTTAAATTACATACAAGTTTAAGGCAATATTTTGCAATTTAAATATAACGTAAGTGATGTGTGAAAGCTTTAATATAAAAACAGGCACGAACAAATCTATTACAGTGAATAAATATATCCTGAACAAGGTTTTCTCCGTTCATCCTCATAACATTTAACACCTCTAAAAAGAGCCGGTTTTACTTATATGCAATTGTAATTTTCCCTCAAAAAAAACCAATCTTTTCCCACCTAAGTTCAGTAGTCACACGTTTAACTACCTATACAGTATGCACAGTTTTGACATTCTGAGCACTTTCCAAAATTAACACTAAAAACAGCAAGCACAGCTTTATGCTTTTAACTCTGCAACTTGTAGCATCTCATCTGGGCAACCGCCGCAGCTACAGAGAGCATCGTGGAAGCCACAGAGGCTCCATGCACAGACAGCAGCCCACCTTTTCCCTCACCCAGCTACCATCACGTAGATGCATACGCACTGTCAACTGCCAGGCCAAGGTTACAGAAAAGAAAACACCGTTCTGAAAACTTGACCCACTGGACCAGATCAAGCACAATGAGCTGCCAAGTTCTATTCATTTAAATTGATTTTATAATGACTTAGATTACCAAGGATCCAATGCATTTTGGATTATATTTTATGGAGTGAATTTAGGTAGGAACAGTCTTCCAGCTCTGCCAAACTCAGCACAGTTATCCTTCTTGCTGGAAGTATTCCTCATGACTTGTCACCTATGTACCACAAGATCCAAGTTAAAATCTATACTCTAGAAAAGAACAGGAGTGAAGAAACCAGGAAGTACTACTTGCTTTTTCATTTTAGCCACAAGCAGCTCAGATTACAGCCTAGGATTATATCGCCCTCAGAAAATCTCCCTTTGTGTTTTAGGCAGTGAGTAAAGCAGTTTAAACTGCCATTGGTGCTCCTCCCTCCCAGTTCAGCAAGACAATTTTTTTATTTAGCATTTAAGTTGGATAATGAGAAACCATTATCATGAACTTTAGTGTTTTTTTTTTTTTTTTTTTTTTTTTTGCATTTGAGCAGGACCAGTTACTGTATGACTAGGAAACTCCAACCTGTTAGCTGAAATACTGTTACACACACATAGTAAGAATCCATACTTGGCCTGTACTTTCCCTCTAATCCCAAGCTGTTGGCTATGGGTAGCTAGCTTATTCAGAGTATGACAGTTGGGTTCCCTAATCCAGAAGCTGTTAAAATCTGGTTCATTACCCCAACAGATTTTGCTATGCAGCCAGGTGAATTGAATGTGGGAAGCAGCCTTCCTTCTCTATGTCACAGCTGATTTGCAAGGAAGACAGAAGTCTCACAGGAACTGCACTGAGATCCATACTGTTAGTAGCTTGAGCCCGATTTGTATTCTTGCACCTTAAATAGCATGCCATAGTCATCAGTAGTCACCATGACCTCATTCCAGGGATACCAGTAAGCAACAAACTCTGGTTGTCTTGAAAATGGCTTTCAGTACAAATCTTTATAGTAAATTTCCGTAAGCCCATTAAAATATGTCAACCCTGGCGCAAAAGTATACCAGCTACCTCCAATTGGCTGCTAGTAGCATTCTTAGACAGGAGCTAGCTGGCACAGAGAAAGCTAGGTGGCAGATGGAGGTTTTCAAGAAGGGGTGTCATTACAGTTGCATTATCCTTTGCAGCTATAATAATATTGAACCTTTATATGGCCTCATTCAAATATCTGTAACAGCAAAAACAAGTTACTAAATATCTTATACTAATTTCAGATGAAAAGAAGAATAGTAATGACCTATTAACAGGCTTGCTAGTTGTTTTAGTGCTCTTTTTAAGAGTTTCCACTTACACATTCATGTATGTGGGACACTGCAGTCAGCAAAGTGATACTGATGTAAATGAGAAGGCCATCAAGGCAGTAAGTAGTCATTATCATTTCTATTATTACTCACTAATAGAATTTGCAGTCTAAAAGCACAAAGACTATCTTTAATTCTTAGTTCAAATTCTTTCATCTCCCAAGGTGAAAGAGGGAAGTGAACCTCCAGAACCTTCAGAGGAGGGTGTATTTCTGATCTTTCTTGGCTTTGTGTGGTGTAGCCCCTCTCTGGCTATCAGAACAACTCCCTCTTTCCAGTGAGCTGCCAGATTCCTAAGGGACCAGTAATTCACACAAGACTTCCTGCTAGTTAACATGTATTCACACCAGCAGCATGTTACTGATGAAATTTTGTGGGGCCATATGCAATAACAAAAGAAGGTCATTTAAAGTAAAAATTTCTGAAGTTAGAAGACAAATACTGATAGTTGATATGTGCAGAATGTTCCATAACCCAGATAGAATTATTTCCACAGTTTTGGTGAGTCCCTTCTTTCTTTCATTCATAGTACATTCTTTGATAGATTAAAAAAATATAAATGCAATAGTCCATTAACTTAGCAAAAGCTTATGAAGACAATATGTCCATGAGACGGTAGAGTTCAAAATCCTGCAAAGAAAGAAAAAGTAAAAAGTAGGATCATAACCCTGAACTTGAGAGCACACTTCGGCCTTTTCAGGGACCTGCTTTGAAGAATCCCATGGGATTCGGCCCTGGAGGGAAGAGGGGTCCAAGAGAGCTGGTTCATATTCAAGGATCACCTCCTCTAAGCTCAAGAAGGGTCTCTATCCCAGCAAGCAGGAAATCAAGCAAAGGTGGCAGGAGGCCTGCATGGATGAGCAAAGGAGCTCTTGCCTCAACTAAAACAGAAAAAAGAAAGGCTACAAGAGGTGGCAGCAAGGACAGGTGACCCAGGACACTCTCCGAGCATGCAGGGTGGGGGACTAGGAGAGCTAAGCCCAGCAGGAGTTGAAACTAGCAAGGGACATTAAGGGCAACGAGAAAGGCTGCTAGAAGAATACAAGCAGCTGAAGGGAATATGTAGGCCTGCTACTAAACGGTCAGGGGCCCTAGTGGCAGAGGACACTGAAGAGGCAGAGGTACTGAATGGCTTCTTCGCCTCAGTGTATACTGGCAAGACCAGCCCTAGGCCATGGAGACCAGAGGGGGAGGTCTGGAACAATTAAGACTTTCCCTTGGTAGAGGAGGATCAGATTAGGGAACACTTAAACTGGATATACCCAAGTCCATGGGCCCTGGTGGGATGTACCCATGAGTGGCTGTGGGAGCTAGCCAACGTCATTGCAGAGCCACTCTCAATTATCTTTGAAAGGTCACAGCGATCAGGAGAGGTTCCTGAGGAGGGGAAGAAAGCAAATATCACCCCTACCCTCTTCAAGAAGGAGGATCCAGGACAATACAGGCTGGCTAGCTTCACCTCCATCTCTGGGCAGATGATAGAGCAACTAATCATGAACGCCGTTTCCAAACAGGAAGGTTATCAATAGCAGTCAGCATGAATTTACGCAGGGGATATCATACTTAACCAACCTAATAGCCTTCTAGGACAAGATGACTGGCTTGTTACGTGAGGGCAGAACAGTGGATGTTGCTTACCCTGACTTTAGTAAGGCTTTCAACACTGTTTCCCATAACATCCTCATAGGCAAACTGAGGAAGTACTGCACAGATAATTGGTCAGTGAAATGGATTGAAGCTGGGCTGAATTGCCAGGCTCAGAGGGTTTTGATCAGCCACACAGCATTCAGCTGGAGACCAGTCACTAGTGTTGCCCACCAGGGGTTGATACTTGATCCAATACTGTTTGACATCTTCATTAATGACATGGATGATGGGGCAGAATGCACTCTCAGCAAGTTTGCTCATGATACAAACCTGGGAGGAGTAGCTGGTACACCAGATGGTTGTGCTGCTATTTAGACAGCCCTCAAGAGGCTGGAGATACGTGCACAGAGGAACCTCATGAAGTTCAACAAAGGGAAGTTCAAAGTCCTGCATCTGGTGAGGAATAGCCCCTTGCGTCACTACACTCTGGGGGCAAACCAGCTAGAAAGCAGCTTTGCAGAGAAGGACCTGGGGATCCTGGTGGACAAGTTGAATATGAGGCAGCAATGCACCCTCACAACAAAGGCGGTCAGCAGCATGAGCATCCCAGGACGCATTAGGCAGAATGTTACCAGGTCAAGGGAGCTGAGCCTTCCCCTTTACTCATCACTGGTGAGGCCACATCTAGAGTGCTGTGTCCAGCGTTGGGCTTTCCAGTAAGGACAGATATGGATTTACTGCAGCAAGTCCAGTGAACAAAGGGAATTAAGGGACTAGAGCATCCCCCTCTTACAAGGGGAGACGGAGTATAAATATCTGATGAGAGGGGTAAGTCAAAGGAACAGGTCCACACTCTTCTTAGCGGTGCCCAGAAGACAGGACAAGAGGCAAGAGGGTACAAAGTGAAACACAGGAAATTCCACTTGAACATAAAAAAACACTTCTTTACTATGAGGGTGGTTGAACACTGGAGCAGGTTGCCTGGTTATCACCAGGAGCTGGTGACAGCTCCATCCTTTGAGATATTCAGAAGACAATTGGACATGGGTTTCGGCAACCTGCTCTAGATGACCCTATTTGAGCAGGGGGTTGGACCAGATGATCTCCAGAGGTCCTTTCCAACTCCAACTGTTCTGTGACTCCGAATATATTTAGAACTAAAATATTAGTGAAATTGAAATCAGAACACTAAATATAGGGAAAAAAGAAGATTTGTAATTTACACTAAGTATTCTTTTATCTTCGGATTTTATATATTTGATTATCACCACTACTGATTTCTGGGAATTAACATTCTTACGCCAGTACAATTAGTATTCTACAAGACACTTCCCGATATTTCATTATATATAGCATTTATTATAAGCAGGGAAATAATATCAAATGAGCTGGCTTTCTGTAACATCAGACCTTTATTTAACTTATAATAAGGTGTGCTTATGTTCAAATTCTTACAACCATTACTGTTTAGACACACTTCGCATTCTTAATTTTGAGTTTCTTACCTGAGAAGCTCAGTTACAGAAGTTTCAGTGCTCACAACTGAAAATTTTTAACTGGATCTGTGCTTCAAAAATATGAAGTTCTATATACTGTTACTGAGAGGGGAAAAAACCCCACACAGGTCTTGTCTCATACTGGATACCTAAATTTAAAGGATAACTTTCATCCTTGTTTTTAACAAGGAGGAACTGAGGAACAAGAATCACCTCACTTCAGAGGAGAGTTGTGAAATAAATATCCATTTGCACAGAATGTTAACTCCTTCAGTTTCAGATTAATAACATAAGGAAAAGCAATATACATGAGAGGGAGCTAATAGCTGTTTCCATAGTGGCATCAAACTGTATGTATATAGTCTGTGGTCCCTCATTGAGCAATAAGGATACTACATGTTCATTAATTTAATACTGCCCAGCCTATGTACTGAATGAACAGAGCATCCTTCAAAATTAGTATGTGATCATGTGATGAAAAACTATTATAGTTTTAAGAAAACATAATATTTTAGAGGTTACATTTATTTAACATTGTACTTTAATACCGTGATTCCCACTCATCCCCTTCAAATCTGTACTTAAGCTTCCAGCATTCCGGAAAACATAGAAGACCTCTGGGTATGTTTTAACATACAGCATCCTACTGTATAATCATATATCACACTGGTCGATGGGAAACATTTTCCTCACAAATCCTTGGGTAACTAAATTGTCAAATCAACCTGTGAAACTGAAGTGGAAAAAAACAACCAGGTACTTGGATATACCATGAAAGAGTGTGGAGCTGTTGAACACAGTGTTTCCATAAGCCAAATTTAAGGTTTCTGGGATATACATTTAGAATACTTTTAATTCTAACCAGTTAAACCAGAAGCAAAAATTAAACATTTGGGAAAAAAAAAAAAAAAACTAAACTTAAACAAATAAGAGTCAAAGCTTGCTCCATTCAGATTCATATATCTTCAAAGATTACCCATTCTTAACTTTATGCAAAAGTCAGTTTTGACTCTTCTCTCACTAGATTTTTAACTCTCCCCATGCCTTCAGAAATACAAATGTCAGACTGGCATATCAAATGCCATGTCCTCTATTTGATTAAAATACTAGTAAATTGACTTCTCATTGCCAGATGGAGAGAGAAGACAACAATTGTTTTTCTCTCATACGATCAAGGCAATGAGTAAATTTCAGCTTGAAACCTTCTGAATGTATCCGATTGCTGCCAATTTGATTTGGAGCTTCCTGATCTAAAGCTGGCAAGTCAGAATCATACAGGTAAAATTTCCAGGAAAAAGGATCTAGCTCTCTGCTTCTAAACACCCAGTCTCTCCGATCTGATACTCTGTTTTCAGCTATAGAAGGGACGGGTGCTCAGAAAAAGATAAGGCACCTTTCAATATTCATCCAGTGTATTATAATTTTTGTCCTTGTTTTCGGTTGAGCAGTCTCTCTGACCTCCGTGCAGGCCATCGTCTGAATCCCTGAGGCATACAATTCAATTCTCCTTACCGTTTTCCCTACACAGAGCTAGGTGTTAACACTGTAGAATTAAAATAGGGGTTAATGTTCTGCTACTCGTGTGTAAGCATTAAGGGGAGGCATGATATGAAGGAGGAATGAATTTATTCTTATATTGAGAAAGATTATACATTCTTAATCACCTTGAGTAGCACTTCACTAAAAAAGCTTGAAATTCAAATTTAATACACAAAGAAGGCATTATTTGCTCTAAAAGAGCAAAAAAATGTTCTTTGTACAGCATCACAAACATGCTTTTATATTACGATGGATTAAAGTAAGTCTATTTTGATTCCCTAAACATTGTTAGCAGAAGGCAGTTTCTCCAGAAACTCTAATGAAACTATACAGTATTTTGCTCTAATGCTTTTTCCCAAACCACTGTGCAGAAAGAATCTGTGATGCTGTGCTCTGTAAAATCTGTAGAAAGAAATCCTATTAACTTTGTCAGATTGAACATTGCTGTTGGTATAACTAAATTTCGCCCCTATTCAGCCTGACTTTAATAGCAGGTCAATTTCATTAACAGCAATAGGAAGGGCAATAATAAATAGCTAACACTGTCTCCACTGGGACACCCCAGTTACATCATGTCTTGCCGGGACAACCTTTCTGAATTCTACCTAGGGAACAAAGATGCATCATTAGGACCTGGCATCTACCCCAGTACATTATTTGGTCCTCATTAATCCACCTAAATTCTATTATTTGATTTCAAATTTAGAACATTTAATCCAGTTAAAGGAGTTTTAAATTGATAAATTTGCTGACATAAGTGACAAGCTATATTGATAAAGGTAAAAGATATGACAGAAGATATTGGAGAGTGGAAAAATTATGATATATGAGGAAAAGTATATAAAAAATTACATTTTAGTTCTATTAAATTATCATGCTTTAACTATATTTTAAAAATTAAAAAAGAAAGAAAATCAGGAACAATGACTGTGCCAACCATGATGATCAAGTTAAACTAGTTCAAGTAAAAACTAAATGAAGGCATCTAGAAGTCAGTGCCCCTCTGTAATGTCATCAGTGATGCTGAAAAGAAAACAAAACAGCAAGATGACAACTCACTTATGCCAAAAGAGCATTTCCAGAAATACCTGATCAGATCCTCTCACTTGAGAAAGTAACCAGAATGAAGTGCTTGAGCTGGACAAAAATAATGGCACAAGAAGAAGCAGAGTTGAGATTAAAGTGCTCAAAAGATATCCAGCAAGAATCCGCGCTGCCTGTCTTTAGCTCAGTATGCTTGAAACTTAGTTGTCTATAGTTTTACCTTTTCACACTTTGCCGAAAAAGTGTGTGTGCATGGGGGAAGGGGGGGAAGAACTGAGATTACTAGTTTCCAAATGGTTTGTTTAGGTCCTCAAGTACACTATGAAACTGCATGTATTTCTTTATCAACTTCAGTGTCTCACATTCTTATAAACTGGATGGAGACAGATAACATGCCAGATACCAGTCAGCTAACGAGTCTACAGGTCTGGGAACTGAAGTCTGCAATATATCGTAAGGGATCTTAAGTAGATTTTGCTATTCAGCATTACAATGATTATTCCAATATGAAAGAGATTTTCCTGATCTCTAGTTCAGAATCAAACAGGTACATTTTTTTTCTGCTTGCTCTTGTGCTTCTAATCCTGATTCTTATCACATTCTTTTTTTCCCCTCAACACTGGTAGCAGAAAAGGAGTTCAGCATAGAAGTCCTCTTATGAAATAAAATTACAGTACAAACTCCAAAACAGAACAGGCCTTAACCTCTGACTGTAAGAAATTACAACGTATAATAAACTAACCTCTTCCTAGGTATGAAGGCTCAGCTATGATTCGGGAACATAAAAGCATAAATGTTGTAATTGGAGAGAAAGAAAAATCTCACACCACGTAAACGTTCTATTATTACAGGGCAATACTGAGCAAATCTAATCATTATTAGGAAAATGAAAGCTCAGCAGGAGCAAACTTTGTAAGGAATGTGACAGGCAACAAGGCAGGCACCTCTAAGCTTGTCAGCAGCAAAGCAAGACCAAGGAAAACACAAGCTCGCTACTGATCAAGGTGAGAGAGCTAGTCAGGAAGGAAGGACACGGAGGCTGAAGTACTGAATTTCCTCTTGCCTTGCCCTTCACAGGTAAGGTCTGTTCTCAGCACTGTTACTCCTGTACCTGATGGCAAGAGTGTGAGGCACTGAAGTACTACCCATAGCACAAAACTGAAGCCAGAGGGGAAGACCACTTGAGCACACAGGACATACTCAGGTCCACAGGACTGCATGGGACACATTCAAAGGTATTGAGACTATCAGTTAGCATTGTTGTGAGGCCACCATTAACTTTCAAAAGTTGTACCTTTGTGGTACTACTAGTATTACAAAAGGTAGTTTGCAAAGAGGACGGAAAAGGAGTGAACAGTCAGAGTCAAATCCAAAGAGTTCTCATGTGAAACTGGACCAAGCATTCAACATCTTTAGAAGGTGTTTGCCTATGTGTAGCACACCAACATTGGTCTTGGTGCTTGATGCCAGAAAGCATTGCCATAATACAAAACATAAAACGCTGCAGGAATTTGCTCACCAGCAATAAAAGGACACCTTTGTCCTCTAGCATGATCCTAAATATATCATGAAGCATTTCCGTAACACACCCCTACTGTCAGGGCATTGACGGAAAGAGGTACCACAGAAAACCACGGGACAGGAGGACAAGGTATGCACCTACATAACAGAAAGTCCAAGCTTTTCTAACAGCTGAAATAAGGCCCACAGAGAAACAAGAATCCTTATTCTTTTATAACCTAGCTAGAATTTTTCCAGAAATTCTGAAAGCACTGGGGGGGAGAAGGGGCTGTCTCCCCTCCCTTTCCATTACACAGTCAACATTTCCTTTACTTTTTAGATATGCTCCCACATCTGAAGTTCTGACAAGACCTGGAACATCTACAGCACAGACTCGATTTCTGAAACCAAAGTTCATTTACTTCTTTTCAGATGAGGAATGTAATATACATAATTTAGTTAACACACAAAGTACTGCATTAGAGATTGAGCTGCGCTGCGCATTAAGGTACTTATGTGCACTGTTCCCCTGTGGATGCAGCTCTGAAGATGGGGTAGCGAGCAGAAGAACGAAGTGCCAAAAATAGAAAGCATCAATACTCTTGAATTATAAACAAAAAGAAAGGGTTCAGAAATAATATTCAAATAGAGACCTGCTAGTTTAATGCAGATAGAGGAAAAAAGATTTTAGATAAAAAAATGAACTTGACATCCATCCATGTATTATGCATATCACTGCACAGTGTGGAAGATCACAGTAATCTGGAATATGCATATTAAATAATTGTAAACATCTGATTCTTGAATACTGCTTTGTTATCATATATAGAGTGCCATTATTGCAGACTGACTAGTTATTTCCACAAATTTCAAAACCTTTCCCAAATTTTTTTTATATCTTTGATAGCTATGTACCATGATTGCCTGAAACTGTAAATGTGAAGCAAAATAAATGTTTGAAAAGAAAACTCTGAAGAACAGAAATACAATAACACCAGTTTTAGCATTCCTCAAAAAGGGATTTTAGTGTTCATTAATGCATGACACTTTTCATGCAAAGTGTTATTTCCAGTATTAAAAAAAAAAATGTGTTTGGGAAGAGAGAGGAAAAAAGGCAAAACAAAAAAACAAAAAAAAACCACTCTCAAATCTGCTTTGCATTCCGTATTGAGAGTATTTATTCCCAGAATCTCACATCTCAAGCCTTAATATACATACATACTCCTTCAGAATATCTGTAAAAGAGCTCATCTTTCTTCAGGAACTCTCTATCCAGATTTCCTGGAACAGTCTTATGTGTATATCTGAAAACTAAGGCAAAAGTAAAATAGAGAATAACAGTACCTATGTTCCCATACACTCAAGTATGGGTTTTATCTGCCAGGCTGCATATACAAGTATTTCAGACAAAACGTGCCAGGCATAGTCACTAATTAAATAATAGTTCAAGGTATAGGACCTCCATTGCATTTTATTAGGTTCAGACATCTCCAAGTTTCATTTAACCGTTAAGTTAAAACATCTATACATATTCTAGGCATCAGAGTTCATTAATATGTTATCTAATGACTTTTTAGTATGTATCAGTCTTTCAATTTTACTTTAGTCAGCAATTGCTTACTTCTAACTATTTTACTTGATTAAATAGGGGTCAGGTACAACTTAGGTAGCCTAAGTGCAAGTACAAGCAACTTCTGTAACTATTCATCTTCTGCACTTCATTCAAAATTGATAATTCAAAAAAATATATATAGAGATAAACTTTTTGTTAATAACTCTAGCAGATCATCCTCCTCTTCCCTCCATTTTTAACGCACGTGCATGTGTAGTGCTTATGTACGGAAGTATAGATACAGCATCATTTAACTGTCATTGTGCTTCACTACGCTTTTTCGAGTTTGAGCTCAAAGACACTTTTTTCCACTTAGTTTTTAACTGAAGAGTTCTATAAATTAGATATAATTAAAAAATACAGACAAACAAAAAACAAAAACAACATGGAGTAAAATTCAGTATTTATACCAGCAGTAAGGAAAAAAGTGCATGTGTTAGGAAAAGGAGGTGAAAAAACATTCATAATTGTGAAAACTAATTCCAGAAAACCTCCATATAAGGAAAAGTCAATCTAAGTCTCACAAGAAGCAGAATGGCAATTTTTTTAATTCAAACTCTTAAAATACTTTAGTGATCTAGTATTTTTATTTTGCAGCTGTTTAGGTAACAGAACCCAGCTACATAATTTGTATTTATAAATATCTAAGTTATATTAGACATATATTTGAAGAAACTACACTACTTCCCCAACTCTCAGTAAAAAAAGTTACTGAAATGAGGCTATAGGGAGGCCTAAAGTTAATATTTCAAGGGTTTTTGTTTATTTTGGGGGGGAAGTGGTGTTATTCATAAGCAAGATTGCATTTGTTATTACAATATTGACTTCTATAAATAAGGGAGAGGGAAAGAGCATACTGATTCAAAGGCTCTAACAAAGCATGTCTGTCAAATACAGAAAATAGGTGCGACTCAGAGAGGATTTTCCAAGAAAGCTGTTCTCCAAAAGGCAGCAGACAAAACCAGACCCGTGACTACATCTTTGGACACTACGGGATAAAATGTTTGGATAATGAACAGTCCAAAGGCTGTTAATGATTGGATGGCTCTTCTATCGAGAAGAGATTATTTTCATAAGCATTTTCAAAAACAGAAGAGGTCCAAGTTTGCTCAAACTTTCATATTACCATTTTTGCTTCCTTTGAGAAATTGCAGTACCAACTACCTACCAAAAAAATCTGCCCAGGAGCCACTGGGAAAGGAAGACCCATGGTTATAGAGAAAAGAAGTGATCCGGACACAGAAATCTCAACGTTCTGATACTGCCCCCAACAATTGAACAAACAAAACATACCTCACACTATTACTTGATTTTGAAATACACAAGGGTTTTCTTTTTATCCCCTGTTTCTACCATTTAGTTGCATATTTTTACAATCAGGAACAACTCAGGGCGCTCACAAGGGAACACTGCACGTTAAACCACAAGTACAAAACAACTAACGCTCATGGCAAACTCACTCAAAGGCTGGAGTCAGCAAGAACGTGGCTCAGGTTTGTCCACAGCCACCCACCTCGCTGTCCCCACTCTCTCTCCTGCACCCACCTGGCAGGCAGGCAGTGCCCCACAGCCCAGAGCAATTCACCACCTGGCTCCAGCGACCAGCAGCTGGAGGAGCATAAAGACCCAGAGGGCAGCAGGAGGCAGACCCTGGTCTGCAGGAGAGCAGACTGCGACCTGCGACCTGCTCAGGGACTGGCAGGACAGATCCTGGGCACAGCTGCCCCAAGGGGCAAAAAGGCCCTGCAGAGCTGGGCCACCTCCAAGAACAACCCCCTCAAAGCTCACAAACAGCCCTTCCCCGCTGCACAAGGAAACAGGAAACCCTGCGGGGAGGCCAGCCGGGCTGCACAGGCATTAACCATAGGGCTCAAGCACAAAGCTGGAGCCACGGGGACGGCCTCCATGCAGGAGCACAGAACTGCTGCTCCCACACGCAAAGGGGGAACCAACAAGGCCACGGCCCGGCTCAGGCTGGGACCGGCAGAGAACACCACAGGCTACGAGAAAGGCTTCCTGCTGCGGGCTGCAAGGAAAACCATGGAAAGCTCGGGCCTGCAGCTGGACACAACGGGCAACCTAGCAGTGCAGGAAGGCTGAGGTGCTCAAGGCTTTCCTGTCCTCAGCCTGCGCTCACCAGCTCTACTCAGTGTGGAAGCGAGGGAGCCGGGCGCTGCCCGCAGTGGAGAACAACAGAGTCAGGGACTCCTGAAGGGAAGGTGGACCCACTGCACGGGATGCAGCCGAGGATGCCGAGGCAGTCGGCTGATGGCACTTCTGAAAGTGCTACAGCCTCTGCAAGGAGCTTCCCAGTGACTGGAAGGAGAAAAACGTCATGCCCATCTTCAGGAAGCATGAAGGGAGAAGAACGAGGAAACTAAGGGCCAGCCAGACACACCTCAGGCCCTGAGACGAACATGAAGCAAGTCCTTCAGAAAGCCCTTTCCAGGCGCAGGAAGGACAAGCAGGCAACTGGAAGCCACCAGCGCCAATCGGCCAAGCACAAATCCTCTGCCTGCCAAGCTCTGCTGCTCCCTAAAGCCAAAGGGACGATGCCACGGATGAGAAGAGGCCAGCGAGTGCTGCTTGACAAGCTTGAGGATAGGACTAAGAGCAATCTGTGAACTTCTACAGACACAAACCTAACATCTAACATGTGAGACAGAATAACACTCTGAAATACTATAGACTGCAAAAGACCTGGTCAACAAGTTGAAGTGGGTGCCTTTGCAGGGTTGAAAGCTAACTATGCACTGGGTATTACAGAGAAGAAAGAGCTAGGCTCTTTTCAAGGTGCACAGGAAAAAAAAAAAAAAGGGCAACCAGCACAAATTGCAGCAAGGAAAATTCCAATTACATTTAAGGAACAAAGTTTCTTCAACTCCTTTCACAGCAGCAGTGACACACTTGCACAAGTGCCCAGAGACATGGACTCTCAATCTTGGTGACATTTGACACCTGACTGGACAGTGCCCTGATGGAAGCTGAACCTAAGTTCAAAGCTGGCCCTGAATGGAAGATGAGGTTGGACTAAAAGTTCCTTTAAAGTATTGTTAGATCTTACGGTTGGTTATGTTCAAGCTTGCATAATTTATCAGTGGGAGACAACACCCAAAATTGTAGTGTCAGCCCATAGAAGTTTTCCTAAGACTTATGATGTTAGTCCTACTTTTATTCCAGCCCCAATCAGTCTAAATGAGGCAATTTTTGGCTAGTTCCTGGCTTGTGTGACAGAACATTATATTTAGCTTGAAATGAAATATGCCTTTCAAAAATAAGTTTTATTTGTTGTTTTGGAATGTCAGGATGAGCAAACTGAAATAAAAATCAGAAGCTAAATGTTACAGAGAATATTAAAAATCATATGAATTATGAACGTGTGCAAAGCAAATATGAAAACCTTTAGACCAGCTGTTAGCTAACATTTGAAAACCAAATGAAGCAAGTTTGGAAATAATGCACCAGATGGAGGAAATATGTATACCAAGGGAATAAGTGTTTCTTTATCTTTCGTTCTAACTTACTTTTGGACATGTGCTTATCAGCAGATAAATGTGAGTTTGAAGACCACTGCTTTACTGTATTTTGCACCCTGAAATGATGTATTTTTTGTCCTGGTCATTTTCCTTCATTGTAGGAAGGAAAAAATAACAGAAAAAAATCTTTATTTCAAGTATGAAGTGTCTGGTTATGATCAACTATTATCTATAATTATACATATATATTTATATAGGAGTCTTAATTAAATTAACATTTTATATATAATATATACATACACATACATATATATCTTCTGTCTAAAATTAATCATTTCCTACATTTGAGATTTTCTGGATGAGCAGATTAACTACAAACTATACAGAAATGGATTTAATTGGCAAGTACTTCAATTATGTCAGGCAGCTTTGCCAATATGTGCTTAAATACAAAATGCATATGCTGAAAATGATGCTGTCAAACAGCACATTTAACTTGAATCTGATAGAGAAAGTTGTACCAATACAAAATGTGCTAATAGACTGCTGGGAAATAAATATGTTCTAAATTAGTTCATGAACACCAGAAACAGGAGAATATTGTATTTTCTTCCTCAGAACCCCTATAAAAATTGATAGAGAGGTACTATCCAATACATAGAAATTAATTTTCTAAATATGAAAGTTATGTGAGGTCCTCAGTTGCTACAAATTAGTCTAGTTTTATAGTAACTTACACAGTCTTAGATTAAAAAGAAAAATTGTGACTGCTTCTAGGCCTAGGTTTTTCAGTGGCAAGTTTGCCAAACTTTGGCATATATCAAAAGTTTTAGTTATATGCATATATTGTCTATGATAAATAGACAGCAAAGACTAGTGAATTTATTTGCTATCTGACTTCTGTTGCCACAAGTCAAAAAATGCTTTCAGTGACATGAACTATATGCTACGAATTATAGCAAATACATTGTGTTGTCGGTATAGGTTTTAATGTTACACTAACATGAAATTAGCATCCAATGTACAGATATAAAAAGAGACTTGTCCTTGTTTTGTGTAATGAGTGTGTAATGACTTTGCGTAATCACTGCAGCAAGTTGTGAAAGAGGCAGAAAATGAATAAAATTTGCCAAGTGCACAAAGGATAAAGTCATTGCTGTGAATTTTCAACTGTGCTGCACTATGCTATTGACTGCACAGTACAAACAGAAGATGTTCAGTTCAGCTCTAGACAGAAAATAAAAGTCTTCCAAATCCAGTTGTCAGAACATTGAGACAAAAAGAGTTAAAAAGTTGAGTTTTACAGTGTTCATACTTTATCACCAAAGGAAGCTAGGTATGAGCCAGAGAGCTAAATCCATTTCTCCCCTCCTCAAAGGCTTGGATCCAAATCCTCAATTAAGGAAAGAAAGTCTTCTTGTCCAAGTTACCTGCAACACACAGTTCAACAGCAGCTAGAGTACAGTAATTTTATGAAGCTGTAAGGAGGACAGCTTTCTGAACTACTATAAAATCTACAGCCACTCTGTCAAAAGTCCATAGTGCCAAAGTCGCATACAACTAGCATAAAAATCATATCAGAATAAAGCCCTCAGTGTACCCATAGCTGTGGTTCATATGGAGCTAAAATGATTTACATTATCCTTAAAAAAAATATGTAAGCGGGCAGCAGCTCAAACTGAATTCCGAATCTAGAAATGAAGCAGAGCTATCTGTGATTTGGAAGCAAGCAACCCTATTAGGAATTGTTGGTGCTCTATTTTTAGCTTAGTTCAGCTAACAGGTTAAATCGAAGTTTACAGTTTTCTCATCAGCTGGCAAGTTAGACCACAGTCTAGGTTTTATTTTGATCTGATAATCTGGATGAAAAACGCATACCAATTGGGCAACAGCTATACAAAGTTAGCCTTAGGAAGGGAGAAAGGGGGAAAAAAATAATGCAGCTATGTCTACATCACCTTTTGAACATGGGTCTAAAACTGTTCTCTGTATAACACTTAGTCTGCTGCCACACAGCTGGAGGTCAAATTTATGCTCAGGTGTATATGCTTAAGGCAAGCTTCCACACACTGCAGAGAAGAAAATTCAGGCCTGCACTATGCTTTCACATGAAAACAAGCACTCACTCACTGCAGTGTGGATGGATGACGCACATCCCTGACCACATCTTCTATCATAGGATGCTTCCTTTAATGTCACTCAGCAAATATAAGCTGACAAGTCAGCTACGTTATTTCCTAAATGGCCTGATGTTATGTTCTGCAGAGTAGTATGGGAGCCAACCAGAGGCATCTGGATTGCTATAACATGGGTAGATAGCCTAAAGCTCATCGCACTTTTTTATTTGCTGTCCCAGGCTCTCCTGAAGTCAGTCTAAACTAAGCCTGGGCCATCAGTGTTAGTCCTTTGTTTTTGTAAGCTCTAAATTCTCTCTGTACTAGAGAAAGAAAGGAGAAGGAGGAAGATGGATACACATAGAAACATAAACAATTCCACATGTGTAACAGTTATGAATAGGACTCTGACCAATTCCCTCTCTCAAGATTCAGCACTGTGTCCCTGTCAATAAGTTTCTGGTCCCTCATGCCTCCTGCCTATCTTCTTCTGATGAACCAACACTCAAAAGTCTCACTACAAGCTTTTGTCACCACCAGAAGCGATGCTTGGGGAAATCTTATCATAAAGTAGTACAATACTAAACCTAACTGGGGCTGTGATATTTATCCTTCAAAACAAGATTAGAGAATATAGACCAGAGAGGTCAATGTAACTGCATGCTAATCAAACACCACCCCTCTTTCAGTAGGGATATAAAAGACAGCCCCCCCCCCCCCCCCACATCTCCACAACGTATCTATTCCAAACAAAAAAGCCTAAACAATAAGGAATTTAACATTAAAGGATTCAGCCTAGGTCCCTCCAAAGGTCTCTAGCCCAACCTCCTGCTCAAATCAGGGTCAGCTACAACGTAAGACCAGGTTGCTCAGGGCTTTTTCCTGTTGGGTGTTCAAAACCTCCAAAGTTAGAGGCTGCATAACCTCTCTGGGCAACTTGCTCCACTGTTCAACTGTCTTCAGGGTAAAAATGCTTTATCTTACATCCAGTCTGAACCTCTCATTTGAACTTGTGCTGATCATTTCTTGTGCTTCTGCCATGCACCCTGTGAAAAACCTGGCTTCTGACATAAAATTCATACCAAAAAAAAAAAAAAAAATCAGTCATTGTATCAAATACTTTATTGTATTTTAAGTACAGACTGAAGCTTTGAAATTTTCAACTTGTAAAGGCAGTAAAGAAGTCTCCTATCTTCTCTTTCTAATAAGTTTTAAGAAAGGCCACCACTACATTTTGTGTAGTGCTTACTTTTAAAGTATCAGCTTGAGCCCCACAGGAAATGGATAGAGAAACACCAAATTTCTGAAGATAAATTTACCTGGCTTAAACATATGGCTTTGCTGAAACAAAAGCATTTACAAGCACTTGATTCTAGATGCTGCCGATTCAAAGTGTAGGCAGCTTTGAACCTACATGATAATACACACGCTCTAACGAGTACAGTTTTTGGAATAAACATGAAGTTGCACTCCAAAGAACTGCAGTCATTTGTTACAATCACTCTGTACTTCTTCACAGTGCACCCTTTATCAGCATGTACCCTTTAGGCATTTCTGAAGTATTTAATTTTCAGAGGACCTACAAAGCACCAAACCATTCCCATCCACTCCAACCCCCCGCAATGGAAAGCAAAGGGAGACAGAACACCTTTCGCAACTTAATACAGAAAATCTTTAGCAAAGCCAAAAGCTGAACCTAAGTTCCTCATTTTGTCAGGTACACTCAAGTGCAGCGGCCTCTTTTCCCCCTTGACCACAATACTACATTCAGTTGGCAAGAATTTTTGGAGGTCTGAGACTAAATGCTGCAGAAGAAACAGCGTCAGGAAAGAGGTGTTTCATTATCAGATCAACAGAGAGATCTGAGACCATGCCGTACGGACTCCAGTTACCTTCCTACCTTCCCTAGGTAATAAATATTTCTACTAAAAATTAAAAAATGAGTATTAAGAATGAAGCATTCTAAATGCGTTATTGACACAAATGAAGTTGAAAACAAGTTAATCTAATAATTCCAGAATATGCAAGTCAAGTCAATTGGTGGTGGTTCCCCACTGTCTTCCTCAATTTTTTTTTTTTTTTTTAGTTGAACATGTGGTTCAGACTAGGAAGAGAAGACAGCCAATTAGACAAGGGCCTTAAAAAATTAAATCAATAGCTGCACACCTAAAATCTCATTGTATAAGAAGTCTTTCTGCTGTTATACACAGATTAATATGGCCATATTTTTATGGGTTTTTTTTTCTTTTTAAGTTTAAGCAGCATTGCATATGGAGCTTTCCATCAACAAATAGCCCATTCGTGTTCCTTAGCTTTAATAGAATAAATATATATATTATAATCAGCCATTCAGACATGGTAATTGGTAAAACAGTGCTATATAACAATTATTTTACTACCACCGTGTTTTGTTTTCAAAGTTTTTCCCACATATACTTATGAAAAAACCCATTCAAGTTAGCCCACCAGCACCACTCAAGACTTCCACCCAAAGAAGCCTTCTTATTCACACTGCTCTTCTACATAGCACTAGACAGTTTAAACTGATGTGCTTAGCACATAAACTAGGGAGGGGGAATGCTTATCTCCATAAAACCTAAAGATTTTCCACCACAGAGAGGAAGATGGGACAGGCTAGCATGTGACCACAGTTATACCCTCACCAACACCCGATGGAGTGATAGCACAGACCATAGCATGCTGCTGCCCTTAGTAGACTTGATAAGCTCACACAAGTTTCCCCCTATCAGGGAAAAGGGGGAGACAGTGCTCTACAGACTAATGAAAACTGAAATTTTGAGAACCATGGAGACAAGCTGCAGCAAACACTTGTTCAGGTCATGGAATCCCACTTCTCTGCTGCTAATCTACATGCCGTGCAAACACCCAGGGTTATTCTGCGAGGCAGCCTCCAAGGCTAGCAGAAAAAGTACCTATGTAGTCTCTTACTGCTTACCCATTTTTTAAAATCAATCTAGATTCTTCTCACATCACCAGTAGAAAGAAAAATAAAGCAAACAACAACAATGAGGCAGAGTTCTCAGTCTGTCAAACCAAACTGCATAGCTCACTCAAAGTTAAAAGGTAACATCAATGAAGTACTCAGCTGCCAGAAAATTGTGCCAGCTCCAGATCAAAAAGTGAATTTAAAAAGTTATTTTATATTTCAAATCTGGACAAAAGATGAAACTTCAACAGAAAGGAAGCCACAGACCTGTCATCAAAACTTAAATTTATGACACCTTGGCATACTATTCCCTATATCCTACTGCCATATCATAACTAAACAGAGATAGAAAAGGGTAAGAACAGCAGTTTAGCAATGTATGAGGAACCAACTATAAACAACTGATGCCAGCTTTGATGTTTCCTGGCCATTTAACATCTGGTTACCCTAACTAAATCTAAGTTAAGAGAATGAAACTACTATAGGCTTTTACATAGGCAAAAAGGTCAGTGGAAACAGCCTAACTTCAAACTAGCCAACAGACATCCAATCTATAAGATGATACGATCATATTCAATCAACTTGCATTAAGATATTTTTAATAGTAAGATAAGGGTTCAAAATCTGTCCTCATTTAGAGGCATCTATCTAAAAGGAATCCCCAAAACCGCTCATGAAAACAGATCTCTAAACTCTGATAAAACAAGTTATCTCCTCTAATTAGTTAATTCTCCACTACCCTTTTAAAAGTAAAAAAAAAAAAAAAGAAAGAAAGAAATCCACTTAAAGTATCTATTTTTTTCTTACATTCATTTAGCAGTCATGTAATCAAATGCATGCATTTCACACTATTTCCACACTAATTGGCTACATCATTTCTGTATCACATCTTTTATTCACTGTATTGAGTGATTATATTAAGAAATTCTCTTCAAACATTATGACAAAAGTCTTTTATTGAGCCTATTCCTTCCACTGTTGTTGTTCCCAGGCAACTCCTGAGGGGCAACAAAATTCCTCAGTACTTTTTAGTTCAAAACCACTGGGTTTTTACATACGAAAGAAGTATTTTCAAGCTTCTAAAGTCTTCAAAAAGTCTTAGGATCCTTCATTCTAGAGAATGGTGTCAGCTGCACTCCAGAAAGCACAGCTAGCAAAAACACTAGCAGCAGCTCTGCAGCAGTTAATTTTCTTAAAATTGCTCTAAAAATATTTGTTAAGAAAAAATCCCACGCAATAGGATTCTTAAGGAATTTTACTTCTAACAAAATAGCTTTTCCTGGAACACAAATGTTCCATTAAGTAACCAGTTTCAGCACCCATTAGGGTAGAGCAGGAGGTGGATTAAAAAATACCAAATACCTGTGAAGCTGAAAGAGTTTTTACTTAGCTGTTTCAACCAGTGTGGCACTTCCTTTCAGAGCATGCATTTTATTTTCTCCCTTGCTTAACAGCTTCGCTATTCAAAGTAGCATTTTTCCGAGAAAGGAAGAGGATTTGTTTTAAAAATATATATATATTCATTTTTTTCCACATATTTGATCTTACATTGAAACAACTATCTCTACCATTCCCTTCTGCCACAGGAATTACTGGGTGAAACCGGCTGGTCTACACCATACAGGAGGTCACAACCCATAGGCATAACAATCCTGCAATCCCTTAAGTCCCTAACATCTAAGAAATGGTGGTAACAAGAACATATTGTGACACATATACTTTAAATAGCCAGGGTGATCACATTTTCCAGGTAAAAGAGGTCAAAGCTGAGGCGCATCATCTGCGCAACCTAGCATAAGGCGTACTACAGTTGTTCTGTACAGGTGTTCTTTATAGATACAGAAAGAGATTCTCTTGCCACTATCCCCAATCTGCACTTCTTTACAAATAGCATATTTCAAATGATCAAGTAAGCAGAAGATTAAATTGCAGTATTAAAAGACCTATAATTTCAGAGTTTATTGAAAGAGCATTTCCAAAGTAGGGAACCCATCCCTGTAGGCAACAGCTGGTGGTGGAAGAGGAACAGCTGGTGGTTGTCAGTGGCTGATGACAACAATCACTGATCAGAGAGAGACTACAGCTTTTGATAAAGAATAAAAACACCATCACTGCTTCTAAACACTGCACTGGCAAGGGCACTGTAACTGTTTGATTGCCTTGCTATAAACACAGGGCATGCTGATCATTTGTAAAAGAGGAAGAACTGTCCAAAAAAAGGATACTCATTTGAGTCCAAAATATATGCTAGCTTTGCTCTAAAGACAAAATAGACAACATTAACACAGCACTACACCAGATATAACATACTAATGAATGGGAAGATATCGAGTTTGATTGCAGGCAGCTCTGAGCTTTCTATACCTTTTATTATTACACAAGTAAACACTTTGAAACGCTTTCATCTGTCTGATCAAGCCCGTTTAAACCTGCAGCATACCCTTCCCATTTCAGGAAGACTGTACACAAGTACAGCTGCTGGCATACCAAGCTCATTTAAAGCACTTAATCACAGTGGCCAAATCCCTACATTCAGGTACTTTTATCTAAGTACAACAGACTGACAGTTTCTGAGCTTAGGTATTTTACTCAGTTATACAAAACTTCCTAGAATAAAGACAGATCACCTCAGACAATGCCCCAGAAACATTCACTAAGTCAGAAAACAGCCAAAGGAAACATTCATGCAATACGTTTCTGTAATCAGAAACAATGACATCATTTCTTCATCACTGCTTCATCACTACCTAAGAGCTCTACCCACAACTTGTCGCTGGGTCTCTAACCTGCTCTGTGCCAAGGGGAAAGATGTTCCGAGGCAGAGTACTGTAGACTCCGGCACAATCCAAATACTGGCTTTGAGTCAAACAAAAAGATCTGAATCAGGGTCTGGCAATACAAAGTGATGAACAAGGTCAGTTCCTTCTTACTAGTTTTGTGAAAGGCATCCAAATAATTGTAGAAACCAGGAAGCACAGTGGAAGTGGTTCACCTGACATTCCTAGCTTTTATTCACACCTTTTCACACAGAACTATTTGCAAACTCGGCCCTAGCTATAAACACTCAATCTAAAATTTGATTATTCAATGGATAAACTGCTAAATATATTAAGCCATTCAATCTTCCTAACGACAACTTGGTATAAGCAATATCCTTTGCACGACGTGAATACTAGCCTTTCTTTTTAATGATCACTTCCACAAAGCCTAGAAGAACACATAGCTCTATATTGAACACCAGAAGGGCGACAGAACTGAGCTTAAGCCTGGTGTGGGTGTCTCTCTGAGAAATAGCATCTGAAAAAGCTGTAGCAGCGTAGGAATGCTTTCACCAAGCACAAATCACAAGTCATTTATGATTTAAAAGATAACTCAGTCCTGCAATACTTAAAGCTTAGTCTGAAAAAAAAAAAAAAAAAAAGAGACAAATCTGATCTTTGCCAGCAAAGAGCAGGGGTAATAGGGACTACTCAAAAGGAACACATTTTCCTAGTTGCTTTTATGAAAAAGAAAAGAACTCTTAAAATCTGTTTCAGAACATCCTCCAAGAAAAGGTCCAAATTCCTACTTGGAGCTGTGATAAATGCTCTCATGACCAAGACCCCTCATCTAGGTACAGAGGCAGCCAAAAGAGCTTAGTTCAAGAAATCCAACACCTCCGGCAATCTGTGGTGAAGGGGTGGCAGGAGAGGATGCCACTAGGAATAGCACGTGAAAGACTGACTTGTCCTATTATTTCATTTGCCTTACCCAAATATACTATAACCTGTAAGAAACAGATCACCTACAAAGCATGAAGAGACGCAAAAGTCATCAAGTGTCCCAGGAAGATGAATGTGAGAATACAGCTACACTCCACAGAACCTGAAGGTGTTACAGAAACCAGGAATAAAGTGCAAAAAGTTTTAGACCCATGCACTAATCAAAAAACCTAAAAACTGACGTCTGCCTCTGAAAAGCTGCCATGCTTGCAAGTCACATCCAAAGTCAGTTACTCACAGACTGGGTATCTTGCTTCCATATAAAGAGAAAATGTTTGCTTTCAAATAGAGCATTCAGTGTACTTGTAAGCTTTAGCACAAGAACTTTGGAGGATGAAAGATTACCACTCAAGTAAAATCTGATAATTTTAAGAAAAAAGCATGAAAGTGGAATAGGTTGATATTTTAAGAGTTCTCATATTTCCATCATCTTCCCAACATTTATGATGTCCTCTATAATAATAAAAAAAAAAAAAATTGAGGAACCACCTAATAATCTCTCTATCTCTCTGCTTACTTTTTTTTTTTTTCTTTTTAAAGGTATCAAACATTTTGTATAGGCAATGCAGCTTCTTAACCTGGATAATTCAAAGCATCTTGGAAGCAATCAATTCAGTAAATACACGAAAGTTACCATTAAGTAGTACATAAGCTTTCAACAAATTATTTGGTAGTTATGTACACAGTAATTTTTCATAGTTTTACATGATTAAATATTATCATCCTGCAAGAAACATTGTCCAAAAAATAAGTCTTGAACTAGATCCTAAACCAAGAACAGAGTCAATAGACAAGGAAAATATTCTTTAAGGCATCACAGTCCCATGAGGGAAATGGAGCAAGGAGAGAGGCAGGACAGGATTTAGACAAACCTGTCTATGAAAAAAGTGCAAGTAAATTTCTCTATAGAGATCCATGATGAACACTAATTTACAACCTACAGGCAAGCAACAGAAACAAAAAATTAAGTCAACCCATTGTCTTTAGCACTGCTTTTCCAGCTTACTCTACTCATTTTCCATGTTACTGAGATGCAATTAACATTTGACCCCTAATACCACCCCTCTGGCAAAACGCTTCAAATTCTGATCATGAACACGCGAACAAAAGCACATACTGATGTGAACAAGATATCAGTGCATTCACAACCCTTCCATCCCCTTTGTAACATGACTGTTTTAATGCAGAAAAAATAATTAAATCCCTCTACCACCAGCATGCTAAAACACCCAACTTGAGGTTTTGTAGCAAACCTTCCACCTTTCAAAATCCAATCTGCCTGCTAAACCTTTTTTGTTAAAAAAAATTACACCAATTTGTAAAGCGGTAAAACCACAAACAAGAAAAATCAAGAGTAATCAAGACTAAATAAAGAAACATCCTAATAAAAATGGCTCATCTCCTCTTATCCCCCTTTCCTGGTTCAATTGCAAGTCACCTCTTTCAGAAGTTACTTCCAGAGATATTTTGGAACAGAATGCAAACACATACATGGGCCGCCCTAAATCCTACGGGGAAGAACAATCACACAAAACAAAAATAGCAGTGCCCAAGAAGACCAGACTCAATCAACTGCGGTCAGAAAGAAAAAGTTAATTTTGCAGAAGACTTGACATTCGAAAATTCACTCATTTCAATTCAAGCTAAAAAAGCACTTGAACAATTTTCCCCATATCGTTCCATACAAAGTTCCACTGGAAAGCATCTATCACATTTTGATACTTTCAAAGCATTGCCGTTACATATGTAATTCTTCAACAGTTTAATGTATAATTATATTAAGTAGTTGCCATCATGTAGTAGGCATGTATAAAATAAGAACATTGGTGTGAAAAAATTTGAAAAGATATTCTAGATATATTTATATAGCTATATAAATATACATATCCAAAAAAAGTTTTAAATTTTGGCAACATGGCACTTTGACAGAAAGCTGTTTTAATGATTTTTTTTTCAAGCAATTCATTTTATAATATTGTCATACAGATCTACTTACCTCCCTTCCACTTTGCCCACTCACCCTGCATTAATACTTACCTCTCTCTATTGTTTATGACAAGATTAGTTCCCTAAAGGCCTACATTCATTAGGGTCCTTTTATAACACCATTAAAGCAGATAACAGGTTTTGCCATTAAGAGTCTCTTACCCTTTGTGGGCTTGTGCAAAAGAGCTTACTGTCCAGTTCCTAACCAGGAATCCATCCTAGCAGAAGCCTGAAGCAGCATTTGGGGTCTGCACAGTCTTGCCAACAATACTTTGAAATAGAAAGTTTGTAGAAAGACATCTTTCACCTAAAGTTAATTTAGCTGTAACCTTGAGTTAAAACCTTACTGGAGGAGTACATTAAGAAGAAATCTTAGCTTAAATTAATTTTACCTGAAAGCTCAATAGAGACATACTTGGGTTTGTAGCTAGACAAATCAAAGCAGGGAGGCTTTTGGTAGAAAGTAGTATTAACTAAATAAGAAAGAAGAGCTCCAGAAATATCTCCAACCTAGAGAACTTTTAAAACCAATGCTAGAGCAAACCAAAACACAGCATTTGACAATAACAAACATCAGCCAATAAAAGCTCAGTGTTTAACAGAATTGGGTTCTCAAAGGCAATTCTTTCTTCTCTGTCATTTGTCCTTTTTCCTCTTTGCTTCTCCTTTTGACTAGTTTTTCACCTCCTTCACTTTGCCCCCCTTCTCTTTCTCATTTCCCCTTTTCTACCTGCCCTGCAGTTCTCCTCCTGCAGCAAATCTTTTTATGTTAATCAACTCAAGTAGACCCGCATCCTTGCTGAAACCATGCTGAAACAGGCTACCTGCTTCAGGTCAGTGACAAGCACAAACATGACAAGAGATACACCTCGTACATGCACTGCTAATTCAAAATTACATAGGAAAATTTTGAGTGATTTCTTTTCTACTATCATGACCTTTATAATTTGCAATGATATATGCCCCTAGATGTTATTATAAGCAACAGCTGGCTGAACTTATACATCTTCATAGACCATAACATAATACTGACAGGCTTTTAACCTAGTTACCATAGATATCCTTCTCTGAGAACTTGATGGTCAAGATGCTCATGCATTCATTCACTCCTATGCACAAGGATGATGGGGACGTGGTAGGGTAGGAACGTTTTCCACTGCTGATCTCACAGTTCATTTGTACTTCTATAACAGTAACTGTTTTTGGTAAGCTTCAATTCCTTTTACTTCAGGATTTCCTTTTTAGCTGTAGCTTTACATGAAAAACTGCTATAAATTGAATAAATCAAATTTTGGAGTTAAGCTCTTGAAATTATACCATAGAAATAATTGCAAGGACAAATCAATTTCAGAGCTACACCAGAATATCACTGAGATGTGTATTTAAACACAACCAATAAATGTCAAGCATGAGAAAAATCATTATTACATACTATTTAGACATGGACTGAGATTATCAGTTTATACAGATATCTTCGTGTGTGTGTGTGTGTGTGTGTGTGTGTGTGTGTGTGTGTGTGTGTGTGTGTGTGTGTGTGTGTGTGTGTGTGTATTCTGCTGCTGTTCTGAGATTACAGAAGAGGTAATGACTTTGGACTTTTACATATTGCTCATACATTCACATATTGCTTTTGTGCATGTTACAGGCCTCCTAGGTACAGATTAAGGAAGCCAGTGTCTAAAGTGAGATGAACTTTACCAAAGAAGCTCCACACTGAGATTAAATGATAAATTGAGAGGCTTGGCTTTCATTAACTTACAAAACAGTTACTGAGGACATGATGGGTACGAAGTTGTAACTTGAGTACCATCATCTCAGCCCAGCCTCAATAGAAAAGGAGGTTTGTTCACGTGCTTAGAAAGAAAGCAAGAACAAAATAATACAAAGAAAGGATGTTGCTCTACATCAGATGAATGAACAGTAAGATAGAACAGATCTTTCCCAGTAGCATCGAGTGCAATTCACACAGCAGAACAATCGAGACTGCTTAGCTGATGGATTTTCTATTCCTGCTGTAGCTTTCAGCACTGATAGTTCCTTATTCAAGGCTGCTGGAACACATTCAAGACTAACCTTCAGTATTCGGAATTTAATAGGTGCCAATATAACTTTTACAGTTACGTCATTTGTACAATAAGCTTTGTTTGGAAAGACAGAGTTTGTTTCCCAATATAATTGTTACATCTGGTGAGATAAGCAATTTTTTCCTCTTTTGTAATACGCAATAAAGCTTCTATTTTTTCAACAGCTGCTGTCACAGGGACAACAGAAAGTTTCTCTGAAAGACAGTAAATAATAAGGAAAATCGAGTCACCAGTTTATTGGCTCAAAAAGGCTTCTTGAGAACAAAGGTCTACTGAAAAAAGGCAAGCAGTAACTACAAGTTCTGGAAGAGGTTCCTTGTGTCTCCAGTAATCTTTAACAGTAACGCGGCTTTAGCATTCCGAGCAGAATTGATTGAACACTCTGTTCCTACAGGCAGTGATATGCCATGCCACGACAGGGGCACAGCTAGCATTAGCGTTTAAGGAGAACAATGCAGCTAAGTACCAATTTCAGAGTATAGAATGTAAAAATCATAGGCAAAAGCATGCCTTGAGGCATGTCAGGGGCATTCTAGAAAACAGTGTGCAGTGGACTTCAGGACCTAGGGGATTCCTCCTCCTCCTGCTGAAGCCCAGTTCCACACACTCCAGGACCCAGGAGGTCTCTCACGTCCCTGTGCCACGGATGCAGCTGCTGCTGCCCCCCTTGCAGGCCAGGGGGTAGCAAGACTGCATGCATATTCCAGAGAGACATGTACACACGCACAACACTAATGTGGCCAGCCACGCAGACAGAGCAGTACCTTTACCAGCACCCCTGTAAACACCAAAAGTACCTACTTGAACAAAAACACAGCCAAGTCTTTGTCCCTGCTCTCAGGAGGGCTGATCAGGACTGAAGTTCACTTGGGAAAGCACACACGCACCCTTTACTCTAGATTCATGAGCACATCCACGTTCACGGATCTTTTGAGTATCAGTACAGTCTGCAAGTCCATCTAATGCCCAGGTCCAGAGTGGCCCCCTTGCTCTGTTCATTGGCTCAGGCCTTGAGTCTTAGATGCAGGTCTCCTCCTACCCAGCAGCTAGTCCTTTGCTACTAATTAGATACACACACCCAGAGAATTGCAATTCACTTGCATACACCCTAATCTCTCCAGTTGTTGGTGCTTCAACTTTTCAACACATGCACCCTTCACTCCTCCAGCTGCTGACACTGAGACCTTTCGGTGCACACACAGATGACAGAGTTAGATTACACAGGAAAGACAGTTAATAACAGGATTTAATAGGAAAATAGGATAGATCACAGCAATCCTGTGCAGGGCTCAGCCAGAGAAGCCTACTGACCTGCAGCTTGCTTACATACAGCTGCCCTTTTTATACCGCTTCTCTCCATTTTCCTGTGCTTATGCTTTCCCCTTATCCAACTTCATCCCTCCTTTTCTCCACCCTTGCTTCCTTCCAAACAGCCTGCCCAAACTACTTTTTCCCCACTGGTCCCAGTTTTACTGCACCCATATTCAAGTTTGGTATTTCTGATGCCATTACCTAGGTTATCTCAGTCTTCCACAATATTACTGATAAGGTTTCCTAGCTTTGTTTGCCTTGCAAGTTCATACTCCCCAAAAGGTCCCCAACACTCCCCTACAAGTATCTGTGAAACTCAGCCATCCCACACACATCTGTGAAATCCAGCCATTCCTTATGACACTACCTGTAACTTTTGTCACCTTCTCACTTTGTTTTGTTTAGCAGTCCCTCGTATCACATCCAGTAGTTTCTCACAGGCCATTTGGTTAGACAAACCTCAGGGCAGGGCACAGACATTTGCCCGTGTACCTTAACAGTATGCACACACTTGCCTTCAACTCTGTAAGCTGCTTTCAGTTAATTACTAAGGAAGCAACCAAGAGCACAGCCATGGTGTGAGTTAGCAGGCAGACTTTCACTCCTATAAACCACAGATGAAGATGTAGGTCTCTAACTACAGCTACTCATCCTCTCAATGGATGTAAGTTACAGCAGATTGTTGCAGTGGCTGCTGAGAGCTCGGGAAAGCCTTGTTAGTTGAGCACAGAGAAGCATAAAAAATGAAATACAGAGGTGTTGTCCGTAAGCAGGAGCAGTTGCCAGGGCACCGCTGTTCTGGCCTTGGGAGTTCCCTTACAAGTTGCTCCTGTGTCATAGCACTAGAGAGCTGATCCCAACAAGTCACAGCAAGAAGTTTTGTATTTTTGGTAAGGTCACGCTCCCACATTCTAACAATAGACTAAAAGCCTCAGGACGATGAATACATTTGAAGTTCCTTTTATATTGCCAAAATAGCATATGGGGACTTTAACACAAGTGAAAGTTACCTTACTTTTTGATTAATACTGCTGCTGTCAAAGTCACAAGTCTCTGGTCTGGCACAGGAATACAGCAATCGGTGCATTCGTGTCCTAACATAAAATTAAGTTTATTAGACAGGAAAAAGGTTGCAGATTCACAACTAGAAGTGGTTTAATTAGGGAAAGCAGAATGAAACTCAAGACAGAAAAAGACAGCAGTGTCTACCAGTCAAGGGCTTGAAAAAGAGCTGCTGCTGGTGAGCATAGCTTACATCATGTTCTATAAAATATGACATCTGTTATTTTCTCCAAAAGTAAAAATCCATTAATAGATTAGTAAACTTCGTCTCCATTAAAGCCCAGGGAGGTCACCTTATGCAGTATATGGAATGCATCAGTTTGGGCTGGAGTCCAGCTATGTCAAGTGCAGGGCAGCCAAACATCTGAATCCCTATCGACTGTGCCTCTGGAATCTTTACAAGGAGCCGAAGCCCAGAAGAGGAGCTCAATTTCAATCCATTTGAAGGAAGTAACAACATCTTTCTTAAACTGCAGATTCTTGAGGAACTAATCTGCCAACAAGCAGTGTAAGCTGGAGTAGATCAGACTTGATTGCTGATAAACCCATTATCCTTATATCTGCTGAGAACATTTGCAACTGTTAGTTCATACCCAGACAGACAAGCGTCTGCAGATTAGGTCCACTAACCTCTAGTGAAAGAGGCAGCCAATGGCCTGCTTCTTGTAATGCTCTATTAAAACTACAGTACTAGCAGCCAGATAGAACTTCAGAGTATCAAACTTGCAGAGATCCTCATCAGGAGGAGACTCAGCTATGATTTGCCAAGTATAAAGCAGAATTTCTACAAGTGAAGCAAGAAAATGCACACTCACAGGAATCTCCACTTAGACCTTCTTACAGAGTTTGTCTTATAAAAGCTGCCCTAAAAGCCATTAAGTGTGAAATAGAGATGAGATATGGATACACAGGATACTGATACACACCATTTGGAACATGAATTCAGAAAAAAAATTAGCTCATTACAAAATGCTTTTGAGAATTTGAACCTGACCTGGCATGTTGAACTTTAACTGAAAGTAGTTTTAATACAACTAGAGTTACAAACCTTCAGAAACCAAAAGTTACAATGAAAATGCTAAGCAACCTGTACTACAGCAGCAGCAGACACTATTATAATCTAATTTCCCCTATGATTCAAAAAATGAGTTTAATTGTTTTCTTAATGACATCCTACTCTGACCATTTAAAACTTACTTCCCAGACAACACAGCAACATATATTAAAAAAATACCAATTAAGTAGATTAATTTTATCACTTTAACCCTTCTTCACTCTTATGCTCCCTTCTGCAAGTTGATAAAAGTTTTATCTTTCTCAGTGCAGCTGTTTACATTTTCTAATGCAGATATTAACTTTTCCTAACACTAGTCAGATTTGAGGTCAAGGAGGAGAGAGTGATGGCACTTTCACTTACTATACAAATCAGAGCAGTGAAATGAGTTGGACTGTAGTTCTTCTAGGTTTTTTTCTCCCAGAATTAAAAAACAGAAGATAAGAAATAACTGAAGTATAATTGTTAATAGCATCAGTAATTAAGTCACAGTGGTAAATATGCCAAATTTACAGCCTTAAACCCCTGTCCTCCTACTTGTCCCACCCAGCATTTTTTTTTTAAACAATGAGCTTCTGCAAGCATTATCTCCCTTCAGCTTCCATGTTTTATCTTGCTAGAGATCGCATAGAAGCGGACTATTAAATGAAAACATAGAAGCCCACAGGCAAATATTTCTAGATATATTTCCATGATTTGAAAAGCTTTATTTTAAAAACACATGCTCGCAACTTATCTTGCTAACACACTTTAACAAAGACACTAAGGCAAATTCAGCTAATGCTGTAAATTCCTGCCGAGCAGCACACCCCTGAACTGCTGTTCAGGGTTCATGAGAATTGTGCAAAGTGCGAGCAAGCACTCATGCTGAATGTTGGGAACCTGCTTTTTGATGGTGCAGCATCCTGCACCTTCCTGGATGACTTACTACTGATGCAGTAATTCACAAAATGTTTATTCTTCTATATGAAGAGTCTACCCACTGCACAGAGGTTCTCATACCACAGTAAGAAATTATAATTTTGATTCAGTCTTCACTATAGATCAGTTTGTTTTTTAAACCACTTCTGTACCTCACTCTTATCGTTACTGAAACAGATTTCTAATGAATTTTGGATCCATGATTTTTTGCTGATGCAAGTACAGGTGATGGTGCTCGCTATATCTACCAGTTTAACAAACAGCTTCCCCCGATGCTGTAATAAAGATCAATTTACAGAGGTCATTTTTCTTCCTCAGAATTCTTACACTATCTGCAGCATGGCTGACATTTTATTTCCCACTACCTGAGGAAAAAAAAAAACCACATTTATTTCCTGCAACTCAGTGTAGCACATTATTTTATTTGCTGTTAATCATGATACTGTCTTCTCCCTCCCTACCTCCACCCTAGGAAGAAAGCAGTAAGGTAAGACACAAGATTAAATTAGGGACATATAGTGAGATTGAGGAGTGAGATTGAGGAAACATTCATACTTTCCATTAACTCCGGTGTGGTTCCCTGAATTCTTTGCAACTAGTCTCAACTCTTGTTTTCTTCCAGATTTGCAGGCACCATTAACGAAACAGGTAATCAGTTCAGAGTAGAAAAACTAATGTTCTTCTTAAAATATTCTGCTTTTAAAAGCAAGGAGCAGATATATTCCATCTCCTGCAGTATCTCCATCTCCCAAAAGATGCCAAGAAGGTGAGCGCTTTCAACACAGATTTCCCTGTAACCCATCGTAAAAATATACGGAGCTTCAAACTTGACTGCTTCATCCAAGTAGAATGTAACACTTGCTGGATATTTTTCATCAACTGCTGCTTTTTTTGTAGACCTAAAAATATTTGAATTTTAATGAAAAGTTCAGCTCAAAATGTTATAAAGCACAAATTAATGGTTTTGAAACTTGGAAATTAATTTATATTTTGCATTAAAAGTATGACTTTCGAAATTGTGCAAAATACACTACTTCAGCCTAAGTCATACTAGGGTGTGACCACAGGAAGACTCATATGAAGGAGCCAAGTCACTAAAGTCCACTCAGATTGTGGGACTGCTGCAAGGTACACGCCACAGAATGGAAGGTCTCAGGGGAAGGTAACTTCATGGCAAGAAAGGGAAACTCAGCTAAGTACCTGCCTGCAGGTGACACACTTGCATGCGTCCTTCAAAGTTTGTCTTCCCCAGTTTCTTTGAGTTGTTTCTAACTAGAGAAACACACGCATTCCAACCAATCCCCCCACCCCCAAATTTCAGTTTCAATTTGAACAAAAGTTAAATGACTTTAAAGGCCTTTCAGTCTTCTTTGGGGGCCCATGACAGAAGATGATCTAGGTGGAACCACTTCAAAACCGTGGTTAAATCACGATCCTGTTACAACTACTGGGCAGGGGGATCCACGTTAGATAGATATCTGGTATAGTCCAGCATGACTGCTATTTAGAGCAGTTGGATAAAATGTTGGACTGGGATTTTAAATAGAATTGGATTCCTGACACTCTGCCTGGTTGCAGAAACAGGGCAGTATTTCCATCTTCCCCAGAGGCACAGTAGACGCGGAAGATTCTTCATACCGCTAGAATGGGCAATGAAAGGGAACAGAGATAACGTTAACTCTTCACAGCAAGAACGGTGTTGCAAGGGTGATGTAGTACATAACCATAAGACTCTATTACTGATTATGCAGGCAAGGTGCTTGCGTTCATACTTGACCACTCATGGCTGGCAGTACAGGAACAAGGAAAAGCAAGATTGAGGAGTAACATTAGGCTAAAGAGGTGAACTCATTTACACCTTAATCCAGAGGCAAAGATGATCACACTACAACACTGCTATCAGAGCAGGTCTATTCTTCCTTTGTTTGATACTGCTCACATGCGATAAAGCTCCCTTCCCTCCTACAAAACCACCACGTGTTTTATACTTCCTTTACAAAAAGGGTGAGGACCTTGAAAAATAACTCACAGTCTAACTGCTGTTTAAAAACTATTTAAGAAGTAATTTGAAAATTATCTTTAAAAAGAGCTTGGAATCAAAAAATTAATGCAGTTCATATGTTTCAGTATTTTATACATACACGCAAGGACTAACACAAGGAGAAGCTATAGTTGAGTCTCATTTGCCAAAATGCTAAGTGCTAAAAGATTAGTATACCTTAAACACATCATATTAAGGGTTTTATTATTTGAAACATGTCTTAGCTGAATTGCCTCCTAAGGACATAGTGCAAGCAATAAGTCAGTTTTGCATTAGCATTAGCTGGAGTTTTTATTTTGCTAAACAGGAACAACTCTTCCTTTTTTAGCTCCAGGGTGCGTGTCTCTCAATGAACAGCAGAGCTACTACTAAATGAGGTTTCATCTTTCTCTCTCTTCCTGTTTGCTCCTTGTGAGGGAACTAGCAATTTTCGTCCAATAATACTATCAAATATTAGGCAAGACAGCTGGAGGGATGGTGCACATAATCTCTCTACATACACTACATGTTACGCTTATCTGAATCTCTTACATCTGTTCTCCCCTTACTCAGATAACTGAAACCTCTAACCATGCCTAGTTCTATGATTTTTATTTCCCCTCAGGCAAAGGCCTCCTCTTTCATTTCTTCAGTTTAAAAAAAAAAAAATTACTACGCACTATTACTTGATTTTGAAATACACAAGGGTTTTCTTTTTATCCCCTGTTTCTACCATTTAGTTGCATATTTTTACAATCAGGAACAACTCAGGGCGCTCACAAGGGAACACACTGCACGTTAAACCACAAGTACAAAACAACTAACGCTCATGGCAAACTCACTCAAAGGCTGGAGTCAGCAAGAACGTGGCTCAGGTTTGTCCACAGCCACCCACCTCGCTGTCCCCACTCTCTCTCCTGCACCCACCTGGCAGGCAGGCAGTGCCCCACAGCCCAGAGCAATTCACCACCTGGCTCCAGCGACCAGCAGCTGGAGGAGCATAAAGACCCAGAGGGCAGCAGGAGGCAGACCCTGGTCTGCAGGAGAGCAGACTGCGACCTGCGACCTGCTCAGGGACTGGCAGGACAGATCCTGGGCACAGCTGCCCCAAGGGGCAAAAAGGCCCTGCAGAGCTGGGCCACCTCCAAGAACAACCCCCTCAAAGCTCACAAACAGCCCTTCCCCGCTGCACAAGGAAACAGGAAACCCTGCGGGGAGGCCAGCCGGGCTGCACAGGCATTAACCATAGGGCTCAAGCACAAAGCTGGAGCCACGGGGACGGCCTCCATGCAGGAGCACAGAACTGCTGCTCCCACACGCAAAGGGGGAACCAACAAGGCCACGGCCCGGCTCAGGCTGGGACCGGCAGAGAACACCACAGGCTACGAGAAAGGCTTCCTGCTGCGGGCTGCAAGGAAAACCATGGAAAGCTCGGGCCTGCAGCTGGACACAACGGGCAACCTAGCAGTGCAGGAAGGCTGAGGTGCTCAAGGCTTTCCTGTCCTCAGCCTGCGCTCACCAGCTCTACTCAGTGTGGAAGCGAGGGAGCCGGGCGCTGCCCGCAGTGGAGAACAACAGAGTCAGGGACTCCTGAAGGGAAGGTGGACCCACTGCACGGGATGCAGCCGAGGATGCCGAGGCAGTCGGCTGATGGCACTTCTGAAAGTGCTACAGCCTCTGCAAGGAGCTTCCCAGTGACTGGAAGGAGAAAAACGTCATGCCCATCTTCAGGAAGCATGAAGGGAGAAGAACGAGGAAACTAAGGGCCAGCCAGACACACCTCAGGCCCTGAGACGAACATGAAGCAAGTCCTTCAGAAAGCCCTTTCCAGGCGCAGGAAGGACAAGCAGGCAACTGGAAGCCACCAGCGCCAATCGGCCAAGCACAAATCCTCTGCCTGCCAAGCTCTGCTGCTCCCTAAAGCCAAAGGGACGATGCCACGGATGAGAAGAGGCCAGCGAGTGCTGCTTACCTAATTTAAGCAAAGCTTTCACAACAGTATTCCACAGCATCCTCAGAGCTGCCTCAGGGAAATGCAGACTGGACGGATGGACTGCCAAGAGGAGAAAAACCTCACTGGAACAACAGGCAGTGGTTCAAAGTCTCACTGGCAGTCAGGCGTCCCCTGGAGTCAAGAGGGGTGGCAGATGCTGCTTAATCCATACATCAGTGACCGGGACCATGGGATGAAATGCCATGAAGTTTGCAGCTGATACAAGAATGAGGGGATGGGGGAAGCAGTTGAGACACTGGAGGGCAGAGCTACCATTTAAGGGAACACAAGCTGGAGAAATGGGCCAACAGGAACCTCGTATAGTCCAATGCCAAGAGTTGCCCCTTGAATCAGACCATCCCTATGGATCAGTACAGGCTGGGGACAGAGTTAGTCAGCAGCTCTGTAGGCAACTCCTTAATACACCCTCCCAGCAGTGAAGGCTGACCTCATAAAGGACAGCATGAGCAGAAAGCAAGTTAAGGGAAATATTATTTCCCTCTGTTAAGGGCTTATGAAAGTGTATATGTAGAATACTGTTCAGTTTTAGGCCCACACTACAAGGGAAATGCTGACTAACTGTAGAGAGCACAGAAAAGGGCCACAAAGACTGTCAGGTAGCTAGATACCAAGAAAGAGCACTGGTTTGGTTTAGCCTGGAAAAGAGAAGGCATGGAGGATGTGTGTTTGTGGGAAATGTAATTGTACTTTTCAACTATGTAAAGGGGGAGGTGGATGAGGGCGAGGAGAGTAGAAAAAACACAGCCTGACTCTTCTCAGAAGTGCACAGCAAAACAATGAGAGGAAAAAGGGTCACAAACCACACCAAGAGGCATACCATCCAGCCATGAGGCATAGCACTGCCTCAATACCACTCATTGGGACTGCTCAGCTAAGACAGCTGATGAGTCTGAAGGCTCCTCATGAAGATGATGAGTAGAAATGCCAGAAACTGCACAGCAAAGGCTGTGGCAGTGATCCAGCTTTGGAACTACTGTTCGTCATAACACACTAGATGCTGCCCTACATGCTTTGAATGAAGCATCAAACTTCTCTTCATTGAGCATTAAGGTTTAAGTGGACTAAAGTTTTTTTTTTTTTTTTAGGTTAAGTTTGAATTTGAATAATCACCTCTCATTTGTTTTTTTTTTTTCTTTTAATTAGACCTCCTAAATAAGGGAAGCACCCCCATAACTTAATGTCATCCAAAAACCTTGAAGATTTTGGGAAGGACGAGGAGAAAGCTTTAGCAGCTATACTGTATTTCCTGTTACACGACACCTTGAAGAAATCAAGATTTAGAAAATTACAACAAATAAAATGGAGATTAACCTAACAGTGCAGATATGCCTGCAGTGCTGTCAGGAGAAATGTGGCTAGTTGGTTTATTTTCCCTGAACAAGATGTTAAAAAAAACAAAAATCAGAAATGAGTTTTTATGTATTCAGGCTATCTTCAGAAATTCAAAATAAGACTAAGGCACTGATAATAAACTCCAGGTTGAGCACACTTGCATTAGTGGAATATAATGTGAAGAGAATTGCTTATGTCTACTTCTTTGTTTAAAAATCTGTAATAAAATCTGCTAAAATATCAAAGAAAAGTTCTCAAAAAATGAACATCTTATCTTCAAATAGGATATTAATACATTCTGCATGGCTCAGTGGCATATAAGATCATAATGAATCTGTCCTAAATACATTGATTTATGCAACAGCATAGAGCACCTACAGCTCCATAGGAACAGTATGTTATTGAGCAGAACAAGAACATTTGTCCTGCTTAAAATATATGGGACAAGTTGATTCAAAATAGTTATTGCACATAGAAAACAGTAGCAATACGAAGTTAACAAAGGAAGAGCACAGGCAGAGTTTGTTTTGGCATTCAATAATGATGTCAGTGACACATCAGGAAAAGTACTACCCCCTCAGGCACTTCCACGTTTTGCAGAATCATGTTGAAGTTTCTGAATCAGTACGTGCTCAACTTAATTGTAGTAGTATCACTAGTATTTATACATGTGCTTACATGCTTTGAATACAGCTAAACTTCATATTTGAAGGGGGAAAAGGGTTCAAAACTCCTCTCTGACCTGAAAACCCTCAAATCTCATTTGAAGATGATTTAAGAGGCCAGGTTGTTAAGTTTTTTCTGAAATGAATCTGACCTATGGCAAACAAACTTTTTTTTTTTTTTTAAACAGAAAATCATAAGCTTTAACAACTAAAACGAAAGAGAAGTTGATTGAAACAATTATTGTGACAGAATTTACTAGTACTGCTTTACTGTGTAGCATGATCTAGAAACAGGAATGAGTTTCACTTCATTGGCATATTAAGCCAAAGTGGGTCGTGAAGTAGTGTCAGCAGCAATGCAATAGAAAATTAACATAGAAGACTCACTTTTGCTTGTGGAGTTTAGGTTATTTTTCCCTCAAATAATCTTGGCCCACAGCATTCCTATCCCAGTAATGGAAAAGGAATAGTAAGAATTTCAGAAACAATTCCTTTCTTACTTAGAAGTCTTTCATTAGCAGATTTAACTCATTGACTCAGCAGAGAAGAAAGCTGGATGTTAAAGGAAAAAAAAAATGGAATTACGATAGGAGCCAGGTATATTCCTCAGTAATTCTTTCTTCCATATTGAGACATCAAGTTATTTGGAAGGCAGACTAAATCCATGAGTAGCACTTAGAGATATACTTTCAGATGAAGATGTAGTGAGACTGTTGTTGTTTATAAACAGCAGCAAGTTAACAACAAACAGACCAGAAAAAGAGCAAATCTATGAGCTAAACAAATAGCTCACACCTTTAAATCTCAGGAGGCCTTTTTTTTTTTTTAATCTCACTTTGAGGTGACTGTGGTTTTATGTGGTACCTGGTTTTGAAGCTCATCTTCCTCTCTGCAGCAGTCATTCTGCACTCTTAGGCAGAGTGCCCAGCTCCATAACAGCCTTTCTGGGGTACCAGAAAAGCACCCAATGTTTTTAGGGGGTTCTTTTTTTAAATCTCATGTCCATTTGGCATAAAAAGCTCATTAACCTGGTCCAAAAGAGACTGGGCTTTAGGATATTGATGCTATTTTAGCAACCACTATTTTTATGGCAAAAGCACAAAAGCTTAGGCTCATCCCTATCTAACCCAACACATGGGTCTCAGCATGGTTGAGCTCAGAGTCCTGGGGCATCTCAGATTTTACAGAATGGAATCACTCACCTTCAGAGGGCGAGTAAAGTTTCAGGGACCACTGAGAAGTGTCCCTCTCCCCCTTTTTCATCTGTATATTGACTGAAGACTGCATATGCTCTATTAAGTAATAAGATATTGCCTTACACACCCTCATTTTCATATATATCTACCTAAATATTTGTTCCTGCTTTCCTTGAATCCATCTACATTTTCTTAATGTAAAAAGAGTGCAGTGCCCACCTCTCCACCCTCCAAAAAACACTTTAAATGACTAACATTTAGGAGTTATTCTACTAGTTGTACAGATTTCACTAGCACTTTGGTTAATAAAAAATGACAGCAGCATACTTTGATTAGAAAAAGGTTTCTGTACCTCTATTATTTCACTTTATTTTACCAAAATCTATGCAGATGAAATTTAAATTGTTCAGTGAGAAGCAGAGTTTTTCTGCCTCCTTTCCAGTTATTGATCAAGAAGTTAAACTGAATTATTGCTGGCATCTTATTTAGGAGTCTGAATAATTTAATCTTTCTACAGCCTGTCTACTTTCAAAAGAGCATGTATCTTTCAAAAGAACATGTTAGCAGCGATCTACTTTTCATCTCTCTCCCTCTCCCCAGTACAAAGTAGGTTTAGTCAATGAACAGTTACAAAAACAACTCAGACTAGTTTTATGAAGTGCAGTTAAAAACCATTGTTTTTTACTCACTTTTACCTGGAATAGCTTCCATTGTCATGTTCTAAATAAATCATTAGAGGGTTCCTGCTGCTTGGTTTTGCTCCCACAGAATCGAGTTCTGATCTTCACTACAGTAGAGCCATTTGACATAGAAAGAAGCTCCACTGACTTGAGCAGAAGTACAAACGGAGCTCTTTAAAAGATATCAAAACATGGCACTTAAATCCAGCAAAGAAATATAAAATGTGAAACTGAAAGGCATTTTTTGGCTTTTTTTTAATATATATTCCATATTATATTTGAATAAGCCTACTGAGCCAGATGGAAATAAGAGCAGATGATTCAGAGTAGCTTCAAAAAGCTTTAACCACCAGAAACAGCAGTAAGTATTGAATCAATCTCAGACATACACTCAGGCCAGCAAAGTAGAAGGACTAAGACAGAACTGGAAAAAAAAAAAAAAAAAAAAAAAAAGCTGTGGTTTAGCTTCAAATAACATGCTATGTCAGGAAACTTGGGAAAACAAGGAAATAATCATCTTCAAGATCAACCACGTGTAAGAGCTCAGATAGTATTGACATTTATTTTTTCCACCATAAGATCTTAGCTTGCTCAACAGGACAGGATAACTGGGCTAAATAAAGTTGACAAAAGGCACTTTAGTTGTCAAATATTGGAGATTTTCAGTCATTTTGACTGCATTCAACACTCTTGTCTTGGTCCCAAGCTAGACAACATCAAGACCTCTTCCTCAGACTAAACTGCATTTAATCCCTATCCTTTGACATTAGAATATATAAAAGCAATCCTGACACTGAACATGTAACTAGGCAAAGGCCACCTACTGATGCAAAATACTTCTAGAAAGCTGGAAGTTTTGATCATGCTATTCATGACAACCTACTAATTATCATTCCTCACAATCAGATACAGTGGAAGGTGGCACACTCAGCCATTCCCTTACTTTGGAAGGGTTCTGCCAAGTTTATAACTCCATTATTCTTGCCGCAGTGTAGCCCTTGACGCAAACTTAGAAGCCTGAGTAAATACTGTCTGGCAGCAAGCATGGGAGAACCACAGTTTTGCAACTAGAGAGATTTGCTAGCCCTGATAAGCTTCTTAACCCCCCCCTTTGGGGGGGGGGGGAGGCATTGAAGCAAATAAGAATCTAGTAAGAAAAAGTATTCTTTGAGAGAAAACTAGGAAACAGTGATGGAAGGAATTCAGCTATATAGAACTTGAAGTTGCATTTAAATAAGTATTGTGTTCTTCCCCCCTTCACCCCCTTAAGCTAAAAGGAAGGGAACGTGCCTAAAAGAAAGCTCTCACTAACTACCCATGAAACAGTCAAGACCTTTTTTCTAACTGTGCTTGCATTTATATACTTACCGGAAAGGGAAAGCTCAAAAAAAATCTATTTTTGGAAGATTATCTTTCATAAAATATCATCTGCACTAGATATTTATTCAATCCTTTTATATGATGAGATTTGGCAGCTGAATATTATGACAGACTTCTTTCACACCATCTGTTATCTGTAGCAAATCAGAAAGCATTTCTGCATTGCTTTTTTGTGCAGGACTGTAGATATAGTTTTGAATGTTTTGAAAGTTTATTTGCTATTCATTTGAAGAGAAAAAAGTAGCAATGGCCATTCAAGGCTGGGGCTCCAACACCTTGCTTTTCAGGGAGGCTCCTGCTCTACTGCACACTAACTCATATTGTCAGAAGATTTTAAATGTTATGGAAGTGAGGATTTTGGGTGCAGTCCCTAGACTGTAGTTGACTTTAATTAGGCAGATACAACTAAAAATATAAAACAAAGAAAATGGCAAAAAAGTTGAATGAACACCATATTGTTTTTGTAGACATCTAAAGACAACACATAGCTATTTCCTCACTTTCATACTCTAGGATTTTCAACATCTGTTTCTTTCACTAACTAGGAACACAAATTGAGATGCAGGAGTGTTGTAGAAATAGATCTACCATTACAAGTGTATCATTCCCATGGCACAAAACTGCTGTAAATCCAGAATAATTACTCTAACACTAAGGAGCTAGAACATCTGGCATAATGATATGTCATAAGTCTGATTCTGATCTCTCACAAATCAGGACAAATACATGACGTTTCCTAAAGCAGAGCTGTAAACCAGACGTGGAACTATAGAGTTAGCTCAAGATCACTGACAAGGTCTACCCAGCCAAATTCCTCTGGAGGATAAAGTTTTATACTGATAAATTCCTTTCTCTGAAAGGGCAGAAATCGCTGGAAATTCCTGGAAGCATGAGAAATGCAAGAAAACATTAGCAGAAGAATGAGGACCAAGGCAATCTTCCTTTCTTTTGTGTGATCATTGTAATCAAGCTGAAGCCTTTTTGATGTTGGCAGTTCAGTGTCACTAATTAGCTGTGAAAACAAGTCAGTTTCACTCATCAAGAGGCTAATTGTCACTCTATACACATACACTCACTATTTAATGCAGTTCTATTTAATATTTGTGGTAATCCATACCTCTCCGTTTTCCCCTCCATATTTCAGTTCTTTGCTACTACTAATTACCTTTACTTTTTATTTTACATGCATGCAGTAACTTCAGTTTGTGAGGCTGAACACGCATTCCCAGGAGGCATACATGCACACAGCCACCTGCAGATGAACATCTACTAAAAATACTGTCCAGTCTCTGGCTGCTAAGCCTCTTATTCTACTCACTGGGTAATCCAGCTTGAAATTCGCTAGTGAATTACACATACATATGCACAGCACTTAAGTCCCCAACAGGAAACAGAAACACATGCCCTCTGCTTTCTCGCACTTAGAGCTCAGCACAAAAATCACAGAGCAGAGCACCCTCACATCCAGTAAAACAGTTAGGAGTAGTGCTTAATGAGAAGATTAGAGAGATTCTAGTGATCAGGCACAGTGCTAGGCACACAAAAAACTTTTCTCCCTTTTTCCCATCTACCCCCACAATCCATCTTGATCCCTCCTTTTCCTTTTCCCTCACCTTTGGTCCTTCTCTTAAACAGCCCTTGAAGAGTCTTGCACAACCCTACAATCCCCCACAAATCATTCCATAATTCTTCCACAATTCCAAAATGCTCTTCTCCCAAATTCCCCCGTTGAATCCCTTTAGGCAATAAACCCCTTCAGTCTGCAAGGCATTCTGGGGTCAAGCTTCCACTGCTTGATGGCAGAATCTGGTGAAGAAAGGTGTAATCTACAGAGCAGCACTGAGTCAGGGACTACCTGAATAAGCTGAACATGTACAGGTCCAAAACAGCTCACCAGATGCATTCAAGGGTGCAGAGTGGTCTCGCTAAACTCATTGCAAGGTTGCACTATCAGCTTGGAAAGGTCATGGTGATTAAAGGAAGTTGCTAGTGACCAGAAAGAGGCAAATCTTATGCCTCAAAAAGCCATAAGGACCTGGCATAAGGACAGAGAAGGACCTGGGAAACTACAGGCCAGTTAGCCATACCTCAGTCCCTAGGAAGATTACAGAGCAAGGCCTCAGCAAAGTCACTTCCAGGCACATGATAGACAAGTAGAGGACTGGAAAGAGCTACACAGATTTATCAGGTGCAAATTCTGCTCTAACCTTACTATTTTCCATAATGAGGTAACTAGTTGTGGATATAAGGGAAGCAGTTGTCTACTTTGTGTTGCTTATCTTGACTTCAAAAAAGTTTTTAACGTTGTCTCCTACCGCTTCCTTGTAGCCAGACTGAGGAGAGGTGGACTGAAGAGGTGGACTGTAAGGTGGAGGAAAAACTCAGAGATTATCACCTCTAGAGGGTGGTGATCAACCTTTCAAAGTCTAACTGGAAGTGAGCTATAAATAGTGATCCTCAAAGTGTCCGTTCTTGAGCCAGGGCTTTTGATCAATATAAATGTGTATAATCTGAAAAAGGAGATGAAATATACCCTCTTCAAGTTTGCAGGGGACAAAAATGGTGAGTGAAGTGCATTGGAGGGCAACTTCATTAAGTTCAAAACAAGCAAAAGTCGTGCACTCAGGACCAGACTATCTTTAAGCTGAGGACAAACACCTAGCCAGCAGCTCTGCAGAAATGGACTTGGAAGTCCTGCTAGGCAGTCAGTTAAACATGACACATTAACCCCCTTCCAGCAACAAAGGAAAACCATGTAAAGGGCAGCAAAAGCACAGACAAACTAGAGAAAGACAATTCCCTTCTCTTCAGGGCTTATGAAACTGTATCTGGAGGAGTGTCCAGTTCTGGGTCCACAGTACAAGGGAAACATTGACTAACTGAAGAGAGGTCAGAGAAGGGATACGAAGATAATCAGGGTATTCAGGTAACTTGGTGAAAAGGTACAAATTTCTTCACACCCCTACATAACTAGGTGGTAAAGCCACATGTAAAGGCTGAGTCAAGCCTTTACAAGCAAAATTGTTGAGACTTTGTGCAGAGGAAGCAAACTGGTATTAGTCAAAAAGCTTTTTTCTTTTTTCTTTTTTTTTTTGCATATTTTTTAAAGCATCCTTCAGCAAATCAGACTAGCAAACGCAGAACATTATGCATCTGCTTATCATAAGATAGGTGTCAGTTATCATATTTCCTTTTCATCCATTTCCATGGTCAGTTTAACAGTGCTGAAGTTTGCCCAGAACTTAAGGGCATAAAGCTTCTCCTCAGAAAGTATACCTGTTCATAAGCTTATAAATTTGGTCCCTTTTAAAATTCCACTCCAAAAATTATGCAGAGAAACCCACTTAACGAATTTCACAAAAACAGTCAATACTTCAAAGAAAAACTCTTCTATTCTTTCATGTTATTCATTAAAAGTATGCTTAATATAGCATTCATTTTGTCTAGTATTGTACAGTTCTGAATTGTCTCACATACAGTTGCATGTATTTTACCAAATGAAAAGCATTCAGAAGATGCAGAATGCTTTCTTTCAATAAATGTAATTACTTTACAGTTTGAGTTTTTCTTCATATCCTAAAAATATTTTGGGATAGTATGGATGCACCCAACTACACTCTAATTTCTGCATCTCATGCTTACTGAAATACACAGCAACAACAGGGGATGCTAGATGACACCTACCACCTTCCTTCTACATAGAAGGTTATTTGTTAATACAGTCTGCACATTATGCATACATTCAATGAGTAAATACAAGAGAGCATTGATTTACATGTTTATAAACCTAAACTTCATTTTCCAATTTCTCACTCAAGCCCTTAGTGTGGGAAAATTTCCCACAAAAATATAACCAAAATCTGCAGTGTCACTTTTTGGATATCAATACAATTTTTCACCCTCCCCTCATGTGGAATACCGATAGAGTAATTACCGCTTGTTGTCTGTGGAGAACAGTACAAGAACAGGGAAAATAAAAAAAACAAATAGGAAGAAAAATAACAAGCTTCAGTTATGCATAATCGGTGTCCCAGTTTCACTAAGTTACACTTATTTCTAGGGAGCATTTTTGGCTGAACACTGATGCATTTCAAATTATTAAAAGGTGAAAAGAATGTTAAATTAATATGTTGATAGGAGAAACTCTTTATCATAACTCTTCTTCACAGTCTTACTGGAAGAGAATCTTATATTTGTGAAAGAACAGCATTTTAGGACACATCTATCTTCAGTTCGCGCTGTGCTAGTGTTGACCAAATTCAGTTCTATCAGTACTAGAACAGAGTCATTAAAAACAGACAAATCATTTAAGTCAGAATCCAGATAACCCCCTTTTTTGAAATTTACTCTCTAAATTATTTTCGAGGAAAATTAAGCTAAGTAAGTTCCTTGAACACTTGAACTCCTACCTGAATTGGAGTTCACGATCTTATTCGCATCTAGTGATACTGTTCAAGTTACCTTAAAATAGACGTATATCCTACAGAGGATATCTCAATCTAAAGTAACAGACCAGCAATTCTTAACATGCTTCTTTCTCACTTTGCTTTATGTGGATAAAAATACTTAAAGCAAGCAGGCGCAGGAATAAAAAGACATTGCAAGATACTTGCAATACCACTTTTTCCTCATTTAATTTTTAAGCATGCAAAATACTGCTTGTGATACACACAATTTCAAACACTAAAGAGAAGTGAACAGAAAAGGAAGCCCAATAGGCCCTTTTCTGAAATAGTTTCCACAGTATTGAACTTTTCAATGTCTTTAAATGCCCCTTCATTTTTTCAGTAGAAGATATGACAGCATAGTCACAGGTCAGTGTTATGGGAAGGACAGTTGAATCAGGGAGTTTTGCTTTAGTTAATTTATTACCAATTGACATGAACCTCTGATCAAATGATTTGGACATTGAAGGGAACGTTCTCGTCCCCTCCCCCCCCCCAAATCTCCTCCCATATCAAAATTATGGCATTCTTTCCTGCTAGTACATCCTCTGAGTTAGATTCCCCAAATAAGCACGTTCCTGCTTATGCAGGAGGCAGGCTTTTATACCATTACTAATGCTGCTGCCTCTTCAGGTTTACCTCCTTTGGAATCAGCACATGGAAGGAGAGTTAGGGTTTAGTCCAACTGCACTGGTGCTGGGACTCCATTTGGGATGATAGAGAACTTTATTTCTTAAGCCAATTTGTCCTCCAAGCTCCCAATTCTAGCACCAAGACTAAATAGGAAACTTAGCACATGCAGAACATGTTACCAGGAAGTATGTGCATTAAGTAGCTAGCAAACGGCAATTTGTTTGACCTAGTGTTAATTTTTGGATTAATTCTAAAGGCAAAAGCCTTGAAAGTGTTGAACACATGTTTCTGAAATGAAGAAGGGCTGAACCCTTGAGAGTAATGAATGCTTCACCTCCTGGCTTAGGTCTGCCTTGAGTTTAAAGTCAGCAGAATAGGAATAAATGAATACTTTCTGCTTGCCCTTTCACTCCCCCCACATTTAAGATTAAGCCATCTGATGTCAAGCACTGTCAGAATGAATGCCCCCTTACCTGCTTTAACAGGCCTCTAAGATCCATAGAAATAGTACTGTTTCAAACAGAGAAACAATGCACACCCTAAAAAATCCAATAAACACACATACAGTATTTGCAGATGTATGTCGTCTTGGAAATACCATCGCCACACCCATACATTTCCCACCCCACATTGAAAAAAATCCATTCATAGTCATATTTAGATCATGAACTTAATTATAACCTCAGCAACCTTTGGATTCTTGCATGTTTTGCTTTGTTAGCATCTAAGTGAACTTATAACCAACACTGGATTCCATTACACTCGCAAATCATTTTCCACAGAAGTCAGAAAAGATGAAAAATCTCTTGATGACCATTACAAAGGTGCTAGACGCCAGTCTATCTTCCATACAGGGGAAAAGGCACTAGTTCGGGTGAAATGCTTCTGTATGTGGCAACAGGGAAGAAAAGCAGAGCTGAAAGCCGGCATCCAACAAGGTGGTAAAGGCAGACAAGGCAAGAGGGCCAGACTAATAAGTCTCAAGCAAGAGTAAACTTAGAGGTGCTGTAATAAAGCAGCTGAAAAGAAAATCAAAGGTAACAAGACAGTTAAGAAGCAAGGATTGCAACAGCTAGGCAAAGATATCTAAGTACATGCAGCCCTCTTCCTTTGAAGGAGGGCTGGAAAAAGGTTCTCAGAGTACCACCACCATCCTCCAACCCTGCCTAAGATCCTTAAGTCCTGTCAGCCAGAAACATTCCCCAGTTCCTTGTTTCGGGAAGACAGGAAGCCAGCTGCTTATTGGTATCACTATGCCACAAAACAGTATTTTCAACAGTTCAAAAAGGTACCACAAAGCATTATATGACCTCAAAAGTTTAAACTTGGATATTTTCCTATTGTCTGTAAGATACTAGGAAGTGTCAAGTCCTTTTTGGGGAAGGGGGGAAGGATACAAGAAACAGAGCAGGTAAGGCCTGTATAAGTCACTCCTCCCTTCCTCCCCCAACCTACCTTAATATTCTCTTTGCCAGTTTTCAAGGCAGATCAATGTGGAAGGAGACTGTGCCAACTTGGGCACTGTCCGCAAACAAAGAAGTAATGACCATGCACCACAGTCATAGGATGACATATTGCCAAGAACCAAAGCAGAATAAGGAAACTGAATACATCTGAAAGAAGATAACATTTTCTTACTTGGAGAAGTAAGAGTCTGAATAAGTTCATGCAATCTGCAGACTGAACGGAAGGAGTCCTTTGCACAAAAAAATCCTCACCTCTGGTCATATTTGCTTTCTCAGGGTAAGGAAAGGAGGAAGAAATTGCTATAATTATAGAAAAAAATGTTTGTCAACTCCATAAAGAGCTGTGTTATTCAAGATATTTAAAAACTAGTATTGCCAGCTCTCACAATCATTTTCTAAGGGCAATTTGTTAGAGAACAAGCTATCAGTCACAATACTGGAAGTGCAAAAAGTGATCTGATTTTAAATAGTGTTTCCTGTTGTATTAAATTGTATTTAAGGACAGTTTTGCTGTGATTACTTGTTCCAAAGCATTTAGCACACATGCTAGTTTTTGAAGTTTAAGGGATCTAGATCAAGTTCTACTGTAAAACTGGGACTGCTTTTTTCACTTTAGTACTGGTGTAGTTAAAATTACTTCAGTCATCACCTCTTACTTCAGAGACTGGAGAATCACGCTGGCCAAATGTAGTTCAGAAGTAAGATGCTCTGAGAACAATCCATTCATTGTGAGCACTTCCCCAGGCAACAGCAGAAAAATGCTGATCAGAAAGTCCACTTTGCTAAAGGCCTAAGTGAGTCCAATTCACTAACAGCTTTCGTAACAGCAGATTCTGATTTCATGATTTTAGCTCTGAAAGAAACATTTGTGACTTAACAGGAGACAGTGATGGAGGTACAAATTCTCTGAAGTTTAAAAATATCAAACCATTCTGTTTTTAAATAATTACAAGCATTGAGTGGGAAGACTTGAAAGAACATGAAGAAAGTAATTCTTTGGGGTGGTAGAGGGAACTCTGGATTCAGTACTGGACTGAGATGCAAAAACTTTAGCTTATTTATCCAGTTAAATACTCAGAATCACTTAACTGGACTAACTGAAACAATTTTAGCACAGCTTAAATTCTTCTATTAGAAGTGGAAAGGCATGCTAGAACTCTGACCATCATTCTGAACACAAATAGCTTCTATAATCACTTAAATGTTATCATTACAGGGTTAGTCCAGAAAGAGAAAACAAGAAAGAGTAAGAGAATAAAGTTTTGTGAAAAAGTCTGAAAGGGAATAGATTTAGACAGGTTTTAGATAGGAAGCAAGAAAGGGGAGCCTGGGATACAACTTTTACTGAATACCTAAAATAGCTGGGTATTTCTAACCTAAACTTCATCTTGGATCCCAATCTATGCTGTAGGGATGGCAAAACTCTCCCTTTGGAAGAGTACTGTGCAAATTAGTCTGGAGTCAGACAGTACAATCACAGAAAGTCAAGTAAAAATACTAACTAAATTGGGGTGTCACTAGCGCTCACAAAGCAGTTTAGTGTCACATTTGACCAAACAGACAAATCTGAGTATCTGCAGAATAAGTAAAAATTCTCAATTCAGTGAATTGAAACAGAAATGCACAGGAAAATAAAGTCACTTGATCACAGAACTGAAGACTATTATAGTGAACAAACAAGGAATCAAAATTAAGACTAAAGTTTGTTGCCCATGTTACCTTTGTAAAGTTTTAATGATCTTATTATACAGTAGACTGTATAACAAGACTATCTACAGGTTAAATGATATTCAAATGTTCTTTGTTATTAAGGGAATACAAATGTTATGTTCATAAAACAATTCCTACTTACATTAGTAAATATATTTTAGTATTTCTCTTTTTCCAACCCAGTATAATCCACAAAAATATATCCCAGTATATTTTCCCCCAAGGCACTATATTATAATTCTCATTCAGAAGGAATGATATGTACAAAGCAAATGTTTAATCTCTCCTGGGCAAAAAGGTCACTTTCATAGGAAATTCATTTCATAACAATTTCATATCTGTGATACTTAAGAATAATCTTCCAGGATCATAGAATGAAAGAGAAATCTTCTTGGGAAATGATATTACATTTCTTCTTAAGATTTAGGTCATCTATGTTTTGAAGAACTATGTTTCCGTCAGAATGTAAAGGTGTCCCTAGTGAATTGAAAAGGGTACAATAATAAAACTATCTGAACTGAGGAACGTGTGAAATAGGAAATAATTTCAGTAGGACACAATAGAACATAAATTGAAGGTTAGAAATGGAAGCATTATAGTAACTTCTAAAGAAAAAGTTACCAGATGCATTTCACAAATTATCCCAATATGACAAGGGAAAAGCTGGAGAAAGAAAAAGTGAGACAGAGTGTAAGAGAAACCTATCTCTACAAATACCCTTCCTATGACCTTGGGGGGGGGTGTCTATTTTTCCCCTGCCACTTCATATCAATGAGAGGGCAATGAGCCCCTACAAGGAAGACACAGTACTATTTTGGAATTCAAGATCACAAAATTGCTGAAAATTCATAAGGCTTCATAGGAAGTCTCCTTCTGATAGATTACTTTAATTGTTCTTATTTTAAGGGGCAGATGATGACTTTCATGTAGAAATAGTGACTTAGAGGAACATGAAAGAACAATTTACAAGAGGTTTGAGCACCCTATACACATAATAGATTAATATATTAAAGGACTTGCATAAGCTTCCTATTCCTTTGATCATTATTATCCAGCCATTTTTCACCTCAAATGACTCAATGCCAACAGTTAACTGAAAATGAGGAAAATGTACCCCCTTATTCTGTTCTTGACCCAAATGATCTAGCTTAAGTTTAGAATAGAGGCAAAAAAACAAACAGGAGGCCATACTACCCAAAATATTTACGAGCCTAAGGTCACACTGTATTTGCTCCAGTCAAGACTATTTTCCATATGAAACATCTATGTCTACAAGAACTAAAAAAATTAGTCATGTGTTTCAACACTAGACAATTCCAATGTGCACCTCTTACAGGTCGCGCGCTCACAAGCACCTGATTTTGTCATTGTTGAATACAGTCAATCAAGCAGTTTTCAACAGGGAAGATTGTTCAAAGTTAAAAATTCAATTATGAAAGATAGGCTAATAAACAGGATACTGTCTGGGGCCAGTATACCTGGGACACATTCCATCATCGTCACTGATTTCCTTCTTCATCTTAAAGGGCCTATTCAGTAAACAATAAGTCCCTAGTCCCAGTGGGGAAGAGGTATACATACGCTAGAGTAGTATTTTGAGAGACAACTCTTATGAATTGCAAGATGTAGTCTCTGATGCTACGAGTGCCAATAAAAGGTCAATGTCAAGAAAAGTTATTCATCTAAAGGGAACAAAGGGAATTTTTATGCCATTGTAATGTGGTATTAGGCATTAAAAAGCTTCAATTTTGTCCCGTCACCTAGTCACATTAGTATTTCCATTCTGCAAGTTCCATCTAACACAGATATACCTATTATTAATAGAAGTTTTCTTGCACATAAGAATAACTACAATTCTATTAAGTAGACTTTCTGCTGACATGACATTTCCAGTTTACTTGGAATTATGAGCAAGCCTGTGAAAACACAATCATTTAAAGAAACTCACTCATTTATCAGGCCGATCACTTCCTTAGCCACTATTTTTGTTTTTCAAACGTACTCCGTATGGTTAGACTAGAATTGTTCCAACTTACATCAGCCAAACAGCTGGTCCATATCACTGAAAAGGAGGAGTTTAGCCTGACAAAACTTCACATCTGTAGTGGAATATTCTAGTTGTCAAGACTGACTAGTTATTCGTTAAATACCTGCTTAGAAAGTAGCCTTTAAGCCTAGAACAATTTCCAAGGCTTTTTCAGCATTGCTTCTTTTAAACAGGCTCATTTCATGAGTCCATACTGAATCTTCATTAGAGTCTCTTAATTCACTACTTTTAAAAATGTCATACCCAAAAGTATAGCTATGCATATAGGGTATTGGCCTCAGCAGGGATTTAGTATTGGACCTTGTGCATTTCCAGTAAGCAGTGCGGTGGGGTTCAACAACTCATTTAGGTGGCCCTTTAACTTTGAAGGGAACTCTGTGCATAAAGAGGCCTGGTAAGTTTAAAAGATCCTTAAGCTGGTAATAAAGCGCACTTCATTTTGGTCATCTACCATTCCATTCCTGTAACCACCCTATGACAGGCATAACAAAGAAAAAAGCTACCTACAGACTAAAAACTCTACAAATTAAATATTTTTTCAATACATTTTTATCTTTTTTGCTTATTCGCTATTGCATATTTGCACAAGACTTGTTTCAAGCCTGATTTGAAAAGAAGCACAAGTCAAAAGGGCCAAGACAATATTGATTAGGAACCAAATAGCAAGTTCTTCCTCCTGGGGAAGATCTTTAAATAAAGTATTACTCCAATAATAGTATTTCCCTTTTGCAGTTTTTTCAGGCCAGCAGGGTTCATCCCATGCTGAGTCCGAAGTCCGCTATCAAACAATATACAGGAAGGAGGATGTTGTTATAGATGTGTTCAACCTGCATAAGCTCGAGAGTCACAAGCTAAATTCTCTTTTAAACTGCTTGGTCTCAACAGCTTTATCGTTTTCCAAATTTTAAGATTCCTTTTAATGTAGCGTTGCATATGTCCATCGGTTAAAAATAATTCAGGAAGTGGTTAATAGCCTTCCAGATGGTTGATCAGAAAACAGCCTTCTCCTGTCTCCATAAACCAGAGAGAGGGAACAACTGCAGCTGCTGAGACAAGGATGGGTACTTCATCACATCTGCCTGTTTTCTGCCCCAGCCACCTTCTCCCTCCTTCTCCTTTTGGAGAGGGAATATTGTACCTCAACTTCTTTGCCCTCATTTAACTAAAACCTAGAGGCAAATCTGGAAAGCTCCCCCAAAAGACAGCTGCTAATGCTCCTGGAGAATCACAAGCAGGGAAGAAACATCTGTTGTCAGCAAGAGGTAGGCTACCGTTGCTGGCCAAGGGGTAAGAGTACAAAAAGCCTTCATTCTCCCTCACCATCCAATTAACTGCCAATAGGCTTCATTCCACGTCTTCCTATCAGTTCTGACCTGCCAGCACACACCTTTGCTAATGGGAGCTATTCCTCTCTTCCCATAATTGGGTTGGAAATCAGACCAGACTATGCTTACTCCAGTCTCATCTCTGGTCAGAGAAAACGCATCCCCCTGGCTCCACAGGCAAAGTCAGGGGGTAGATCCATTGCTCGTTTTCCCTTCTCTCTTTCAGCTACTTCCTAAGTAGCCATTAGTAACCTATCAATCAGGCTTGTAAGATTTTTGGCTGAAGCTGGAGTCAGTAATAGTGCACTTCATAGAGAGAATCCAAACATCTTATTTTTGTTTTTGAAAGATTTGGTTATACTTCTGCTGAATGAACATACTAGACCAAGCAAATGCTGAAATCTTATCTAATCTAGGACCATAAAAAGAACTCAGGTCTATTAATAATTTTCCTCCTCAAGTTAAAATGCAACATATTTTACTTTTACGATTCACTTCATTATATGATCACATAGACTTACTAACATTAAAATCTTGATCTGTCAGCAAGTATTTGCATTTATCTGCTGCAGCTGATTAAACACTTATCTATGGCTCTATTCGGTACAACAGTTTGTAAACTATATACTGATATTGATTACATTTAGTACCACCCTAAAATGCTAGCATGTCTGCTTGAGGTGCAATATATGCTCTGCAGTGAAGCAATGATACGTCTTAAAAATAGCATTCATATCCGAGATGCAGAAAGACCTGGAGAGTTACATGGCTAAGCCACAGCTGCACCACTGAGGATGCTCTGTGTTCCTAACAACTTCAGGAACCATGAAAGCTCTGTCTCAATTGCAGATGGCTTATAGGCAACAGCACTGTACACGTTTTGAGGTCTCGCACAGTATCTCAACCCATAAAGTGCTGTATTTTGACATATCCCTCACCCAGAGTTTGAAGAAACCTCATAAAGGCCGTTTCCTGTGTTGTCTGTTCTTTCACAGCCATAGGCTTTCTCAGAATTGCTTTGTAACACTTGCAGAAAAAAAATAAAAGAATTAAAATCATGAGTTACAGGTGAAATATACTTAGCTATCTTCTTTCCCAATGCCAATGTTTTGAAGCATCCTAGAGTGTGCATCTATAAAAATTAGGTATTTCAATTCATTGCAAGTTTCATCTCTTACAAGCAGCAAAATAATCAATGTTTTCCCCAAACCTTCTATAGCTTTCCTCATAATATACTCCAGTTCACTGTCATCTGCAAATTTGTTTGTGCTGTCATTTAGACTCAAAGGTTATTACGAGGCTACATTCTGCATATTGTTACTTCGTTCTTTCGAAGTTGTTCATTAGACTAATTAGCACTGATCCCTGCATTCTCATAAGAATCTGCCCTTCCAAAAAACATATGGATGTTTTATCACTATGTGGTGCTTTGTTTACAGTTGTAGTCAATTTTCAGTCCAATCAATCTGAATGGAAAGTAACATTGACAGATTTTTTTTTTTTTTTTAAGAAAAAGTTGCTTTTTTCATCCTTTTTACAGTGAAGTAGATATATAATAAGAATTTTGAGGTAGTAAGAGACCATTTTAAACAGCAGGTAACACAAAAGTGAACAAAATAAAGCATATGAAAAGGAAACAATCTCTTACTAGAAATAGCTGAGGGATATGTGTTAGCAGGGCTGATAATGAAAGTGAAGATGCTAGTCAAGTTACAGCCAAGATCTTCACATTCTTGTTCAAGAACATGAGAAAGATCAGAGACTGTTGGGAAAGTAACTGGAAATAGGTAGTGTGTGGTTAGGTAGCAGGAGGAATAATTTTGGGACAGTATACAAAATTAAAGTGACACATAAGAGTTCCATCAATTGATTGATTAATGGCTTACAGCAAAGACATTGTTGCCATTTTTATAGCAGCAGAATTAGTTTCAGTTGCAACACTTGCATACACTTTAAAAATGGTGATTACTCCTCTACACTCAATGTGGACATCTGTTAAGGAAGAATAAGCTGTTTTTCAAAGTTAGACTTGTCCAGAGATTAGAATCTCAGTTTGAACTGTAATGGATATTGACAGATACATTTATGAGAATCTGTGTTCTGCAAGACTCAGTCTGCGCTAACTGTGTCTTTTTATAATATACCTTCATAGCCTTGTAGACAGATCTGCACGCACTGCTTTAAACTGGAAGTCATGCAGCAACAGCTCTAGTGCATTTCCACCCTGGACTACAAGCTTCACACATAACCAGAACACTGAATTGCAAGAGACTGAAGAAAGGTGGGATGAATTTAAGTTTGTCTGTAGAAGAGTATATTGACTTATACTTAGAGGAGTCACTTCATTCTGGCTACTGAGAGCAGCCGCTCAGTGCCTAAGGTCTGTCAGCACTCAGACATCTCACAGAGCCACATGCAAGTGGTGTTTACTGACAGTTAAGTCCACAGTACTGGCCATCAGTAGTGCATTGCAAAGCCTAGAGAAAGTGAAGAAAGCTAGTGCACAGCAAGACCACACAGAAAGGGATATCAAGTATTTCAAAGATAACAGTCTCACACTCCTAGAGTGCAAAAAGTAAGCTTCAACTCATTCATAGATTTGCTTTTACATACATACATTCATGCAAAGCTTTTGATGGCTCAAGCAACTTTCTTGAATCAATCTGCAATTAAAGGTCAAGGAGAGACCTGACCCAGGAAATCCCTTTTCCTAGGAAAAATTATATAGATATCTAACCTCCCTCTTAAAAAAATTCAGTTTTGAAAGCTAAGGCCTTAAACGAAGAAACATTATTCTTCCTCTTCACCACCCCCCCACCTCTCGGGAGGAAGTTTATCCATGAATTGCATGAAAATCAAGATGGATTTTCTTTTGTTTGGCTATCATTTGGGAGTCTTGTCAATTTTACTTTATTTGCACGGAGGATGCAAAATGCCAAACTCTTCTTGGCAAGGAGCTAATATTTTTTTCCTGTCAGGTAGTTCCTTTGATTACAGCTAAGATTTTTGGAGGAGGAAAAAAAAATAAACCTAGGATTTGTTAAAAATAAATTCCCATCAGTTGTACAATTTTGAGTAAAAAGTCATATACAGACAGATGGCAAAGGCACCAGGCAATAAAAGGCTACATCATGACAAATGCTATGCTTTCACTCACATTGGTATGTCTATAACTAAAGGAGAAGTGAATGAAGCACCTTTGACCGAAATCACTTTGCAAAGTTATTTTTGATGCAAGTTGCAGAAGTGGTAACAGCAATTCAACAGTTGGTGACTCCCTGTGAACAGAAAGGATATACCGGTACTTAGAAGGAAATCCTCAGTCTCCAGCATACAGAGGTCTGAAGGAATCTCCCTAAAAGCAATTGCCTATTGAGAAGTGAGAGACTTGACTTAGGTCTAGTATTAATTCTTACTAGGTATACTTGAAGTAAAAGAATACTGGATTGCTACAGGATTCAAGTAAAATTATTATTTAAAATGTCTGGTGAAAAAAGGATTCTGGAGGTAGTGGATGGAAGTAAAAAGGAGAACTGTCACTCAATTATTCCCATTCCTGCTTCAATATTACTTTGATGCAGCAGTACTGAGAGAGACTCTTGGGGCTGTACTAATGCAAGTTAACTTAAGTCAAGCACTCCAGTCTCATGGGTTTATTTTATTTGTTTTAACTCTGGGAATGTCTTTGGAGGCTTTTTCCATTTGCATTTCTCATTTTCACAGCTCTTACTAATGTTAGTATCTAAATTCAAACAGAAGAGGATTTCAGCTTTATGAACATTTACAGTTTTAATGGTTTAACACTCTTCTAAAGTGGCATAAGTGACAGAAATAAGGAACTCTGAAAACGCAGGAGAAATTCTTCTAAATGAGTTGGTATTACCATAAGCAGCCAAGCAAGTGTTGAGTGTTCTAGCAGTATATTCCTTCATTTTGCCATTACATACTCCAAGACAGAAATAAACCAGTTTGTGTGAACCTTGCCTCTAGTTTCCTTTACTGAAAGGGATGTTCTGATCTATACAATCATTAACTCAAGGAATATAAGCTTCTCCCATGCACACAGAGAGTTACTGCATCAATCAGAAAATATTTAGGCTCTAAATTCTGTTTAAAAGTAATAAATATTTCTCTACAATCTTTAACATGTTTTTGTTTCTGCTCCTGAAAGTATCTTGTGTCAAACACCAATACATTCAGTTATGTGCCTCATACAACCCTCCCTTGTTCTCTAGTTCATGTGTCATCCTTTTTCCTAGGTCAATAATCTCATTATCAGTAGCCTTCTCCTTTGCAATATGGGCTAGCCATCTTATTCTTTGCATCAGTGTTTCAAAAGATTAGAGAAGCATACTATAGGATTGCTAGCATGAATGAAGGCTGCAGAAGTTACTGTAAAACATTGATTAGCGCATGCTAAGATTAGACTCAAGGCAAAGATACCTTTAGCTTATGTCATTTAGAGCTTTAAACAAAGAGCACTATTTTGTCACAATATTGCAGTCTTTATTCAGAAAGAATTTTTACAACTGAGTTATCTTTCAGGGGAAATATGCTGCTAAGATATACCAATCAGCCACAAGATAAGGCTCTGACAATTAGTATGCAACTCCACTGACATGCATTTCAGATTATATTTTAAGGAGTTCTGGAATTCAATTTTTGTGTACTTTGTCAGTAGAATGTCAATCAATCAAAAAACCTAGACGTGTCAAGTCAAACATGGTCACCTACACTTCAAGTAAGATGAGACCTAAAGCTTTTGCTGATGCTGGAAAATAGCAAGTGCACTGACAACATACCTTATTTATAGCTTATGTGCTGTAGACTCATTAATAGAGGCTGAATCATACATTTATATGATCCCAGTAAACTGCTTTCAATCCAATAAATTGTTTCTTTAAAGTGAACAAGCCCTTAAATTCTTATAAAGGCTGATGGGCTGTTTTTCTCCCACTGTTCAAGTCCAAAAAATAACCAGCTAAATAGCATTTTCTTGAGCCATGCAATATTAAGATAGCTTGAGCTAAGGTAACTGTTTTAGTAAGTAATATTTACCATCAGTCAAGCTTCATTATTCTGTTAGAAAGGAGAAGTACTAAACTGGACTCAACTTTAGTGATCTCAGATTCTAACAATCATTCCTGTATACTAACCCAGATGAATGAACTCGTGTATAATAAGAAATGCAGTTTCCATTATAGTGCTTGTATACCTATGTTAACTCACTCCTCTCGTTCCGTTCTGCTCAAGGCTAGCTCAGTTGCTAAGGTGAATGACACGTATTGACAGTAAGAACAGCCCTTCGTAAAGCATTCAGTATGCTAACATATACAGTATGCTAAAGGCAGAGGACAAACCGAAATATATTCTCCAATTCTGTAAATCGATGCCTTTAGCACAATAAAGCTAATGACTCTAAAAACACTTTGATTTGTGCTACGGATAGTGTCTGTTTGTTTGGCCTAAATTTGTATTACATTCCTTTAAGAGAGATGGGTTCCCATGGAGCCCTTGGAAAGAAAAAAACTGTTCCCAAGGAACTTCTGGATATGCTCAGGGAGAGAAAGATTTCAATGGCATGGTATATTACCTACAGGAAGCGAGAAAGCAGGGGCGTGACAAGCCACAGCCAAGTCTGAGGCAATGGATAATTCTCCAGAAACTAAAAGGAAATTGAGTTTGTTCCAGACCAAGAAGTTACTGTGTAGCCTGAGACTCACCTGCAAAGGCATAGTGGGCAGATTTTTAAAAAGTTGTTAAACTACTTTATTTCTGCTCTATCTGATCTAGTCATTGAGTTGTTTAAGCTGTTATACTAATTTTAAAAGCCCTTTGGATTCCTTTGGGGAGTTTATAATAAAGATATTTAGACTTGCATGCTGTAAAGTTCTGGCCAAAATGTGTCCCATCACATTATAGCCTTTGTTATCACCTCATAACAGGAAGGCTCAGCTGGACTTCAACATAATCATATGCTCTCATCAAACAGAGGATAAAGACTTTGTTTGGAAGTCAAACAGATCTAGTAGAGCAGGAAAGAGGCATGGGGAATTGGTAAAAAGTTCTACAAAGTCAGTTTTACAATTACTTCACAAAGTACAACTTTTTACTCCATCTACAACCTGTATGGTTACAAAGCATGTCCCAGAGAGACTTCCTAGCAGAGGCCATTACTAAGGTGGTAGGGATCCCAACCAGATCAAATGCCCCAAATACTAAGTAATACCTTAATAAAAACATTTTTAAAAAGCTAAAGTTTGCACTTCTATCCCATGAGAAAGCCCTCACCCAGTTTGTCTCCTATTTAGGGCCCAGGAAGGCAACAGCACCTGGGTAATTTCTATACTGTTCTAGTGGTTGTCCTAGCTAGAAAAACTCCTCTGGTAAACTATTATTCAACTGGTGCTCTGAACTTCAAAAGGGCTTTGGCAGTCAGTTGCTACCATCAAATTGGTTTATGAGGCTCCCTCCCTCTGAAGCAGAGAGCCAGGGCAGAGTGTCTGCCCCTGCTTGGGGGCCACAGCACCCCCATACCCACCAAAGCCTGAAAAAGAAGAAAGCTAGAGCAACCGTTAAACAACTCATGTTTCACTGTGGGAAGCCAGGTCACCAGCATTACAAAACACTGTTCTGTGGATACAGACAGACAATACATAAAAAGATACAGCTGGCACTGATATCTCTACAAGCTGAAGGCTGGATAAAGGTAGTAAGCAGCTGTCATCTTCATCTGATGGGTAACCTCCAGCCCAGATTTTTACATTGTTAACCACAATAAATTTCCAACTAAGGTCCTAAATCAAAAGCCATATCCACTTTTAATGAACTGAGTCTTGCAAAGCACCAGATGGCACTGACCTTTAGAGACCTATTTCCATTTATTTTTCTTCCCAAGGAGGAAAATAAATTAACACACCTGTACACGTTTTCTTGTAAAGTAGTTATAACAGGTGTCCCCTAAGACAAGTGTAAGTCTGAAAAAAATAGATCAGCTTCTGAGCAGAGCCCAAATCTGGAATTCAGAAGCAACCCTTTAATCTCTCCACGGTGGTTTAGCCTTTAGAGATCCGTGGCTAAAGGCAGTTGCTAGTCAGAGTTACCTGGATGATTTATTTTCAGATGTAGAATCCAGTTGCATAAGACAAAACTGTCCTTAGAAATATGTTTAAAATGTATGAAAGTAGCATTAACTTTATTAATGGAATAATGCTCCATTACCTGTTTGTACGGCACACAGAACTGTGAGTGAACAAAAAACCTCGTTTTGCATTTTAACAACTAATTTCATGATATTTCTTGCATATGGGCTACATACAGTGAAAGAACTTAAGAAAATTGAAGTTTGACCCAAAGATAAGTTACGGAAGACAAAGTTTAAATTTAAAAATAGCTGAATGAAAGAACATTTGGCCTGACCTTTTGCTCTCCTGCATATGTTCTTCACAAAGTATTTCTACTCACTCAGCTGGCATTAAGAAGCATTTTCTACTGAACTCATAAGGAACAATGGTAACTGAGTGAATGATTGTGCTAATCATACATCAATATTCCCAACAGATATCACATTGCATAAATCCTAGGCTCTTTCCCATTGAAAAACAACATTACTACTGTGAAAGTGAATCAGAATCAACTACCAACTGTTTCAACACTGCTAAAATTCTACAGTTGAGGTCTAATTAATCTGCCTTGAGCTTGCATACCATCATAATGGTATTCTCAAAGTACTATTTACAGCACGGATAGTTCTTTTTTTAGCATGTACTATTCCTCTATATTAAACCTTGCTTTAACAGAGCTATGCAACTTATGAAAATGACAATATCCTGTTAAAGTATAAGTAATACTTTAATCCCCTCAGTGGGATACCACAAGCAAGGAAAAAGAAAAAAAAACACACAAGTTTTTGCTTTAGTGGCTGCTTGGCTGTCATAGAGTAAGATTTTTTCTTTTCTAGAACATTTGTAATTCTGAAAATAGAATCTAAGGTCACAATAAGTGATGTAGAAGACACTAATAGATTCTTTGCTGCCCTGATAGCTGAATTTTAAAGAAAGCAAGGATAAAGAGTTTAAAGGAATAAAAAGTGCAAATGGTTAGTTATGCTACTGTCCCACAGCCTGGGATCCAACAGAATCACACCAAATGAACTCTGAGAATTCACGCTAAATACTATATTAAACATCCAGCAAAAACCAGCCCTGCCATCTCATAAGATTCATAGAGCATCACATCATGGTAGTCTATTAATGCTGAAGGCTAAGGCACTGACTTAAGTTATTCTAGCCTCTCAATATTAAAAAAAAAAAATCTTTTCCTTTGTGTGCAAATAAAACCAGATTTTTTCCTTGTTTTTATTCCTTTTTGCCTGTTGATCTGATTTGAATAGATTTTTAGATTAGCTAGACTATTGCTGTACAAGTATTCACTAATCCCTAATTAGCATTTTTAAATCCTTATATTTGGATTTACACATGCATGAAGTCAAATGTCTCCATCACTGCAATTAGAATCACTTAAGTATAATTTATGCTAATGAGTGTATTGTTCTAAAATTTATCACCAAATATTTCACAGAAGAGTAATTGAGACTATGGAAACATATGGCAATATGTATTTGGAAGACTTTCTTAGCAGCAAGTTGTTGTGTTGTTTTTAAAGTTTTCCTCTAATTTGATTTGAAACAAACATTAGGCCTAGATAGAGGTAATAGCAATCCAGTCGTTTCTCCAGAATAGCTCAGTATGATTGATAGATCTGTCTGCAACACAGGGCATTCTGCCATAAAGTTATGGCTGACATTTCTCCTTATTAAAATGAACTAAAGGTTCTTATTCCCTTCTTTCAACTAGTATTAACATTTATAACAACGAGGAATTGGTGCACTCACGTAAGCCACACTGTACAGGGTGATAAAGTTCTGCTCACTTCCTGCTTTTACGGAAAACGTGACCTCAGCCAATGAACTGCAGGTTTTTTTATAAAGGTCCTTTCATATGAAGCAAGTCACTGGCCAAAGCCAAAAACCCTCAAACCGATCTGACAGTCAGCTAAGAGAATGCACGTGCAGTAAGCCCAGCAGGAGATAAACCAGAGCCAGAGGTGGTGCCCACATTCCCTAAAGACAGGTCTGATCAAGCTGTGCTGCCAAGCCTTCAGGTGGCTGTCCTTTGCATGTTAGGCTTAAGCTGAGGACAAAGAGAGTCAGGACAGCAACTATTGCCCTCCTATTTGCCAGAAGAGGATTAAGAATTTACGATTAAGATTTCTTGCTCAAGAAAGAGGATCAAGTTTCTAAAGACTGCTATGTCCTCTAGTAGGTACCTTGCCTGTTGACCACAGCAGAGAGATTCTGAGGAGGCCAAGCCTGCAGCTCTGAGCACCTGTTAGAAAGTCTCTTCTGTTTACGCAAGCCACTTCCCTTTCACTGGGACAGGTTGCTGTCTCAGCTGTACGTTTTTGATGCTTATTGAAGGTGGCAAGACAGCTGTTCACTCAGATGTTGGAGCTTGTGTAGCCTGGGGACACCCTATTGCCATTGCTAGTAACAGACAACAGGGGTTGTGCTGAGTTCGAAGGGCCTCAGGCCCAACACTTGCTCTGCCCAATTTCTTGACCTGCCCATAGCTTTGTTTCACTAGGTTTAGCCAAGATAGTAACTTTAAGTGACCAAGTGTCTGTGGCTGACCTATTTTTACTTTCATTACTTTGGCATGGTACAGTCACAGTTTCACATGGATAGCAGTAACAAGTAGTTACTCTGTGCAGAATGAGGTATTTGTGACCAACAGAATGATGTAGCACAGAGAAACAGAGGTCTGATGTGATAGCAGAGGCCTTGAGAAGCAGAGACAGGATGAGGTGTGGACAACAGGCATAGGGCAACAAGGGCTGGGGCACAGGCTTGGCACTGGGCACCCCACAGCTATAAACAACTTGCCAGGAGTTAGCTAAAGAAATGCAGACCAGAGCTGGACAAACTGCTGGCCGCAGTACATAAAAGAAACAGATCAGGAACTTGAATTATAATTCTCATGAGACATTACTGCACCTCAGGAGACAAACTAGTTTTAAACTAATGCTGAACAGTGTTCTTTTAGGTTAAGCCAGTTTGGTCTAATTTCTGTTCTTAAAAGGAACACTCTCATTTTTGAGCCAAATTGGTATGAATGTCTCAGACCAGGAGGAGGGCGGAGCAGAGGGGGAAGAAGTACAATGCTTAGTTGTAATCAGCTCTAATATATAATTCCTGTAATAACATAAGGAAAACACACAAGCATATCATAACACAGTAATTTCAGTAAGCTTGCAGAGTTCTTTTTAATTTTTAACCTTATATTAAAAAACTGGTCTTCGCTGTAATATGGGAAGACTTTTTCTGCTATCAAAAACTTTGAGGTGCTCTTGCTTTTATGTTAACTAGGAGGGAATACAGTAATAAATACTATGTATTTGTTCTATTCCTATTTTAGGCCTGGCCACCAACTAGAAGTGCTAAGCAAGGGAGAGTTAGTTTGTCCCTCAAAGCAGTACTCTAAAGCTTTCATAAGGTCAAGAGCCATTCCTGCCCATATTTACAATGCATATCATAGATCTCCCTAAACCAGGGCTCTGATCCTTCTTACTAAATAAACACCTCAAAAAATGTGACCTCAAATATCATATCGAAAGGGTTTTCTTCACATCCTGAACATGGAAATTGCAGTCAAACCTCACATTTCTTGTGTTACCCACATCTGGCAAGCACAATATGCTCACCCCTAGTTCTTGCACTGCCTCTCCTACTCAATGCCTTGCAGTCTTTACTTATGCTGTTTCTGGCTCACGAGTAGCAAGCTGCAACTTGACCCAAATTAGTCCATACAACCCCAGAAATCTGTAAGCACACAGATGCAATCCAAAACAAGCCAATTCTCCTACAGCTAGCCGTCTTTGCCCCTCTTTTTTCATAAAGCAGTTTATAGCATCTCAGCTTGTATAAAATGCCAGAGAATATAAGAGGACATACCGATGACAAACAGGGTTAAGTAATGACTTAAACAGTGAAAAGAGGGAGGTTGAAATTATTTTTTCCCCATTATTTTGTGTACAAGGTCTCAATATCTTTGTCTGCATGAATTTTTCAAAACATTCAGAAAACCAATTCCAAAAAAGTGATTCAAAAGAGCTAATTTTATTAATGTCTTAAAGTTAAAAGACAGAGTCCTAGCCCTCAAAAAAAAAATTTGTAGTTCAGCATTTCCTATAATTAGAAATAGCAACTAGAAGTAATGAAAATATTTTCATTAATTTCACCTAATCTTCACAGTGAGACATAGCTCAGTTTAAGTTCATGAAGAGGCCACTAAAAGCACTTGGGATGGAATGATTTGCTGACAACAATTAAGTGGGAAATAATCTTGGAATGTATGTCATGCATTCCTTAAACTGCATAGGGAACAGAGGGAGGAGACCTTTCCTCTCCACATCAGCAATCAAAGTCAGCCTTTCTACTCTATTTCACGTATTCAATTGTCTTTCTGGTTCCTTTCCACTTGTAATTAACTGGTTGGGACTCCAAGACTGCCTGAGTCTAAGTAGCACTTAGACGAAGGTCCCAGCAGCACAGAGATGCTGCTTTGAATCGGGTTAAGGCTCTAAGCATCTGAGAATAACAAAAGCAAGTGTGTCTAGACAACTTTACCATAGCCCCATGGGGAGAGGGAACAACCACAGAATCTTCTTCTAAAGGATAGGATGACCAAGTCATACCTGCAATGGAATATTTTCAGTTTGTAGATAAAAATTGAGATGTGTGTGTGTGTGTAAATTAAAAAAAAAAATCTCCATAGGTATTCATTTTTATGTATATATATGGATATAATACAGAATGTGAAATTTGGCCACCTTTGTTGAGTGACACAAAGTCCTCAAACATCAGTGCAGAAGAAAACATCACCAACCTGTACAAACAACTCCATCGAAGAAGCCCCTACAAAATTAACAGAGTTAACAGGTGTGAAGCTAAGAGAAGAAGGAAAAACAGCCATGGAAACAGTGAAGGCCCTTAGAGGATTCACCCACGTTTGCTGTGGGGATGAAGCAGGATACCAATAGCAATAAAAAACATCAAAAAGAAAAACACGAGAATACAATATTTTTACAGATCTGATTGTAGCTGAAATCATCAAGACTTGTTGAGCCTATTTCTGAGGATATGTCAAAGTCACACTAGACAAAGTAACAGCTCTAAGGTATTTTTTTTCCCCCAGTAGTGTTCATATCAATTTCTTTAGGAATTTCACTAAAAAAAAGTCTAAGACCATCCACAGTCCTCCACAGTGAGGAATTTATGCACATTCACTGCAGATGGGAGAATGAATTTAGAATTTAATTAACAAAAGCCCATTTATTCACTATGTAGTGCTTGAATATTTCAGAAGATTGATGTGACTCTTTAAAAAAACCTTTAAAGATTTAATACAGAACTCCATAAGCCAGAGCCTACTGAAATAACCATCAAAAGAATATTTCCACCAATAGCTGTCTATGCAATAGATCTTGAATTCAATTTTTGTACAAACTCCAGGTAAGCTTAAATAATTTAGAAAAAATATATGCTTTGAGAGTACTGATTGAGAGACCTTTTTTTTTTTTTTTTTTAACATAGAAAGCAGTGATATAAAAGCAGTAATAGTGAAAACAATGTCCAGAAAGATTAGTTACGCAAGCCTATAGCATATTACAAAACAGTCCCCTGACACAAAGTTACCTTGAGTCTGGTTTGTTCTTAGGAATCCTGTGCCTCTTTTGGTTTAGTTAATCACAATTAAGCATGCTATTATGAAAGCAATTGACTGTGAAGAAGAATTATTTTCTAAGTGTCATGGAACAATAGCACTTCCAAAATGGTCTGTCAAGTTATTAAGAACCAGGAAGCCACCAGAGATTAGGCTCCAAGGCAGAACACTATAGGGTTCCCTAGTTCTCAAACAGAAAGATAAGGGATGTCCATTTTCAGCTTTGAGACTGATAACAATAAGTTTATTGTCTTCAGAACTGAGTTGTCTTTATTGAACAGGCAACCAGAAAAAATGGCATGAGGCAACAATCAGACACTTCTTCCACTGGAGATGGTCACAACTCTAGCTCAAGCCAGACAGGATTTCTTCAGAAGTTTCCCTCCCGCTTCACCACATTTTTCCTGTCTACATCTAAAACGCAATATGGCAGCTATGGGGAAGAATCGATGTCATATTCTAGTTTAATAAAGGTCTGCATAACTCAGTTCAAGAAAAGTTAATTGGAAAAGCTTAATTAGCTTGTAAGCATTCTGAAGATGTAGAGTGCAATATCAGAACTAAGTGCTAACAACCACTGTAGTCATATTACTTTGCAAGGATAAAAATAAAGATGTAATTCAAATAAAGTAGTACCTGCATCATCCCTGTAACGAAGCTGGTATTCAAAAATATCTCAAGGCAGCTTGCATTGTTATTTTTGTAGAATAACTTTAATCACAAACTTTCCACTTCTGTGGAAAAAGGCAGAGAGCTCTTGGGCCTTTGATTACAGTTAGAAATGTCACTCCCACATACTAAAGCAAGATCAAAGTAAATTAGCTCAGACCTAACTCTGGGCAACATATAAGAGAAGATGCTTCAAACTGAGGAGCGTAAAACCTGCACATAGAACAAATACATGTGTGCTTTCAAGAAACGTTGAGTGCAAGGTACATCTTCTCTAGAAGTTTAACTCTGGACAAAAAGTTTTAGATCAAACGGAAGCAACCCATGTGTTAAGGCATCACCTAGAACTCCACTATGCCTTCAGGCCTACAGTTTTCTTCAGTAGGATTTTGTTTCTGTTTTTTGTTTGCTTTAAATATAGCTGCCATCCAGGAGGTTACTTGGCATGAAAGAGACTTCACTGAGTTGAGCTCATTATCCTTTAGAATGCCAATTTGTCTCTATTTACAGCTGAAAGTCCAGATCTGTAAAATCAAATTGATTTCTGACTATAGCCAATCCTATTTGTTTCAAAGTTGTAAAAGATCTTTGAATTTGATCCAAAGCTCCCTGAAGTGAGGAAATAAAATAATCCCATCTCCCACTAACTTCAATGAATCTTGAATCAGACTATTCTTTCACATTTAAAGCACTGGAGTTTAGAGCTAAGGGACAACAAGGAAGTCCTCCTGATGCAGGGCAGGGAATTTAGGAGGAGAAAGTCCTCAAAGAAGATATCCTGCCCCCTCCTGGGCAACCTTTGCTAGCTGTTGGGTATGAATCTGAGTAAAGAAGCAGCAGTAAAAGGCTGTCTCATCATCATATGCTCCCTCCTATGACCCTCAGACAGTCTGCAGGCCCAGAGGTGGAGGGAAACTGTGGGGAAATCAGGTTTCCTGGCAGACTGCAAGCATTCTGACAAAGCAGCACACACCCATAGGCTGGCCTCTCAACTAACAAGTATCCTATTAGCAATTAAAAATGTATACTTTAAGAACACCTGTGACTGTTACAATCTTGTTCTAAAGCTTTTTTACATATCTGAAGTCCTTCTGAGGGCTCAGGTTTTCTAAGAATGGTTCTGGTCCTATCCCCTACTGTTTCCACCAAAAATACAGACTCTTTTGGTCACATTTCTATTAATACCCAAGCTCAGAACACAGTGTAAACTATCCTTTCTACCATGATTCTACCAGTAAATAAGAGGATCAGTGGACACCATATGAACACTGGCTGTCTCAGATGCAGTCATGAATGCACAAACTGAGTACTCGAACTGAGCAGAGATTCTGTAAGTTTTTTTTAATAAAAAAGCTGAGAATCAGAGTATTTTCCAAAATGTAACACTAGTCAGATGTTTAAGACTATTTTAATAAATATATGATTAAGAAAATTGATTTAATAGAAAACAATAACACCTTTTCTTCCTTCATATCCTTGAACAAAGTCATTTTCCTCTAATAAGTGACACTGAAGAACATTTTCAATGAAGAAAATTATAGTGTTGTGCTCAAAAGATACCATGTTAACAGATCTGTATTTCATTTTCTCATTTAACTATAATGTGTAACAGTAGGTAGAAAAGTCATCTAAAATGCCTCATTACCTCAAAGAGCCAAATCTCTTATCCCCAGTTCTCACACAGCCATCACAACAGCTGAGTGCCTCAGATACATTACATGGGGTAATGCATTTATTCCCCTTAGAACATGTCTCACACCTGATTATCATCAGCCTCATTTAGAGATACAGACCAGAAGCACAAGAATACCAAGAGCCAGCAACACGTAAGTCCTTTTGTTGCTCTATATGACTCTTATGCTATATTTTCTGGTCAACTGGTTTTTCTGCTCATTTGTGCAAGAATGTCCCTATAGGCAAACTTTCAGGAGATCTAACAGGTCAAGCGCTCCAGGTAATGAGTTTTTCCCTTGTAGATGCTGAAGGGCCTTCAGTACTCTAGTAGTCAGTTCTAGAAAGCACTGAGCACTTCTGGATATACCTAAAACATACCTGCAAACTTCAGAAAACAGCCCTCTAACCTGCATGGCCAGCTAGATGTGTTCTAAGAAGGTCAATTTTGCACTTAGAACATATTTAGCCATGGGAAGATTGTAGCCCAGACACAGCATGAAGGATGGGGTGACAGCAGAAACCACCCCCACTCCCCAAGAGCATAAGCACACATACAAAACAGCAAAAGCAATCTCTAAAGGAAGACAACCTGAAGCATTGGGTAAAATCAGGTTTAGAGATTAAAAAGAATACACGTTCAACATTATGTTTTAGCACAGATGAGAAGGTGTAACAGTTGTAGCCCTCCAGGTATGGTAACAGAGAGAAACAGAGGAATGGCTCCAGCATTGTCTCCCACAATTCAGGGCACAATGCTTGATCAACACTGCTACCTAAACCATATATTAAATCATAGATAATGCCAACAGCTTCCACCCCCTCAGTAGAGGAAAAGCTTCACTTTTCAATTTGCCTCTCTCAGCATTTTGCTACTGCACACTCAGCAATCATAAGTAAATCTGAATTTTAAAGAGTGGTACATGTGCCTATTGCAACTTTCCCACAAGACAGGTGATTGATACCACAGAATGTGCCAGAGTGAATTCAGCTGCAGCTATACATAGGCTGTTCACTCCACTTGACTTTGAGCTAAACCCACTATTCCCAAAGCTGCTTAAGTATAGAAGTCCCTTGCAAAAATCAGTTTCTATTGCTGATTTGGCACCTGAACAACTTTTTAAATATAGAATTCACAAGAACTGAGGAGGATTCACCCATAAGCTTGTTTAGAGGGGGAAAAAATATTCTAAATAATGAAGAGTTAAAAATTATTTTTCTGCAGAGAATCACATTATAATGGCAATGCACATGTACTCCATGGAAAAGGGACTGCTGGTAAAACTGTGAACTTACCAGTAAATACTTGGTGTTCAAGTAATCTCCAGGGGATCCATTTTTGGTGTTCCTCTCACCAAAAAGCAAAACAAAACATGACAAAGACATGAAACCATCCCAGTATAACACTAACAGAAGCTACAAACATGGAGAGATAAAGCTAGAAATGCTGAAGTAACTGATGAACAGTGAAAAACCATCAGCTTCTGGCAGTTGTCAGAATGTAAACACATCCAGCCTAAAATTCATACACTCAGGGCTGAATCACTAAAGAAAAATATCAGTCCAACACAAGTGATTTCTTGTGATATCTAGGAAGCGATATCTATGAAGGTTAGTGACTACATGAGGAACCTTTGATCAATAAAACAGGGAGAAAGACTATCAATGCAGGTAGCAGATTAAAACAAACAAACACACAAACGAAAAACCAAACTTTGTGCCATTAAGTTCCATGTTGATTTGATAGGAGCACTGAAACTTTACACTTAAGTACATTAACAATATGACGACTCTTCAACTGCCGAGGATTTTCAAGTCAGTAAAGGGTGATCTGAAAAGTTTTGAGACAGTCTCTTCACAACAATATTTACAGTGCAGTCAGCAAGTGCCAGTCAAAAGACTCCATCTCTTTATAGAGCATTTGAAAGATAGGGTCAGAGGCTGCAGACCACAATAAGCATCCAATGCAGATAAGGCAAAACTTTCTGAAACGCACGCCATCAAGAATCTTTCCTCACTAAGAAACGTAAACTTCAAGATTCAAGGCCATCAAGACCACCTAACTTTTGCTAGCAGTGCTGCTGCATAACATTACTTTAAATATAACCCCTATTAGTTTACCTTTCATAAAATTCAAAGGTGTCAAAAGGCTTGAGCTTAGCATTTGACCAAAAAGGCTGGGCTTCACTAACCAATCGTTCATAATACTGAAGTTAACTGCTTTAGCCATGATACTGAGCTGTGTTTCTATGTGAATAATCTGGCATTTAAAACCTTGCTGATCCTTGTGAATGCACCAAGGCATCCATCTCTTCGTGATTTGCCTCTGAACCTTCCACTTGCGTTTTTGCCAAACACTATCTCGCTTTTGCAACTGCTAGACCAAGGAGTAATTGCTTATTTTAGGATGATTTATTTTCAACAAACATTGATGTGTTTACTTGAAGTGACTGACAAACCACACAAGTCATCAATGCATGTATTTTTGGAAGAGCTTCAACATACAGTATGCCTTTGAACACATTTTTGTTGCGTGGGACTTAATTGCTAGCGATATAACAAATGGTGTTTGGAAGAAACACATTCACAAATTTGAAAGCTTTGAAAAACAAGACTATAACATAGCTCAAATAATAAGCCTTGGACCAAGTGTTGAGTTTGATGAATTGGAAGAGATAAAAACTCTATAGCTTGGATTCACATAAACTTACAGGAAAATAAAGGACAGCAACTTGCTGAAGAACAGCAAATGGAAGATGGACTTTGAGAAAACAGTAAGAATATGCAACAAGAGCAGCTGGAATTTGTTCTTCCTAAAGAGCACAGGTCCATTTGTGATAGAAATTGATCCAAGCATGAACTCTTGATTAAAAAAAAAAAAAAAAAAGAGAGAGAGAGAGAGAGAAAGATGAGGCTGTAGGAAGTAACAAAACACGCCAAAGCAACTCTCATAAGTAAGCAGTGCTGGAGGCTGATGTGATGTTATGTTTCTTCTGTCTCAAGTGGAATTAAGCTGCTGCACTTAGTTTCTTCTCTGCCTTGCCTACTCCACTGTCATTCCTATGTCATCTGTGGCTAGTAATAACCTAGGCAGCCACTCATTGCCTCTGCCAATCCTAACAGTTCTCCAGGATAGTTGACAATATCCTAATGCTAGGAATATGCACAGAGCTACGCTTTTTAAAGGTAAAATAATAATGCAATAAATTCCTTTCCATAGAGCCCGGTTAGTCATCACCTTACTCTAAAGTTCTTTTTCATGAGGTATGTAGGAGTACAGCAACAAGTTTAGTGAAAGAGGTTAAAAAAACCCATATTTTTCCATTGAAGTAATCTGCAGATGCAAATTTCTCTAATAAGCAGCTCCTTTAGGAGCATTAGAGACAGACTGCTGTATATTAGCTTGAGCACAGTACTGTAATAACACCCTGCTATGGCAGGACACAAGAGCTTCAGAGCAGCAGCTCTGTGGTTGCCACATGTCCAAAGCTAGTAAATGGTTCCAAATGCTAGTAAATATATGTAGACTCATCCAATTAAGCACCATCTCTTTAGGCTCCATGAGAGAGCTGCAAATATGTAGTTGTACAAGTCTTTTTCTAGATCTAAGTCATTAGTTCAAAGTCACAGAGCCATTTATTAGAAATTAATTCTCAGATTCCTTTTTAAAACCATGCATTTCTACACACAGTGGCAGTAGAGCAGATGCAGCCACTTGGAAATTCCTTCAGATGTAGCTTAGAAATAAAGGTACGTGAACATGGGAATAAGAATAGGGAATGGAAATGGGAATAGAATGTATGTTAATACAGCATGTTGTAAACAGGATTTCTCTATGAAACTGCAATTTCAGACATTAAAGACCAAAAGCAAGAGAAGATGTCAATAGCCATCCTTGACCTACGTTCTGATCAGCCAGCCCAATGTTTAACTATGTGAACTGTCAAAGTCAGCTGTAAACTTCAGGTAGCACAAGCGGCAAAAAGAAAGAAATGGGGAGAGTGCTGTTGAAATGAAAGCTTTTAAACAGAAGTAAGAACCATAATAAAATAGACCAGCTGTCATTCTCGTGATTCACTTCTTTCACATGCAAGCCAAAGGCACTAGCACACAGAACACCTTGAAGCAAAATGACAAGTTTTAATTATTAAATGCAGTTTCACTAGGTGTGAAGTTAGATACAGCTTTTTGTGTGCAGTTTCAGATACCGATATGTGACCATATCCCAGAAAACGCGAAGCTTGATTGCTCTGTGCATACGCTACGGTGTGTATTATTAGTAGTCTGCTGCGGTTCCCATGATCTAATAGGAGGGTGGATAGGAGGTCTAATAGGAGGAGATAGAGTATCTTTATTGTTTTAAGATCTCCATATTCTAGCACAAATGTGTCTTTTCCTTAACAAAATGTATTGCAATCAGTGTAAAAAAATCAATGCATGTAAACATTTCAGAACACTGAGTCTTGATTTTAAATATTTTGGGCTTCAATCTTTTTTAATTATTAATAATTGCTACTTTTGCAACATGCTGGCCAGCATTAGTGTTACAATAGGAAAAGATTAATCTTTCTTTCTAGCTTTCTGATCAGCTGTTAATAACAGCTATCAACCCTGAGAGAGTAACAGTCCCTAAGAACATTTCAGAAGCAAAAGTGGGCAAGAAGATAAAAATATTAGGATGTACATTTCTGGTAATAGGAAGTTCAGTTAGCAGAAGAGAAGTCAGAATATCAGCTGATGGGTTACCTGAGAAAATGACAGTATGAAGAAGCAAAAGACATCAACTTAAGATGGTAACTTAGCAGTTAGTGTTAAACAATACAATCCTGAAAACCAGTGCATTGACCTGGATAATGAACTAGCTGTTCATATCATCCCTATGTTTTCCTAAGTACAATCACCATCCCCAATTCCCCTGAACTCCCAGCTGTTTAAACTGTCTTATATTGCATGTATCATTGCAAGGATCCCTATAGGATAGTGGTGTCAGATCTTGCTCCCTCTTCCACTGGCACCATCCAATCACTTCTGTAAGCAGAAACATCTCTTTCAAGCGATTTGAGTTTTAAGATTTGCACCAGAAAAGAATCTGGGGTTCTTCCCAGCTGTGTTTTAACATAACAATTGCAGGAGCCAAGTCATAAATGCATTCATGCTTCGTGTTTCACAATGGCACCAGTCAGTGCAGCTGAACATAAAGGGGAAATAAGAGTTTATCACTCAAGTGACATTCATTCATCATTAGGCTGCTTCCACAGACGATAAAGCAGAACCCTTGCCTCCTTTTCCTACCTCCAACCCCATGAAATGCTATTTATGTCTTCCTGGTGATGCTTGTAATCACTTCTATTACTCAGTGTGGTTTTCGTAGCACAATGACCTTAACTTAAGTTAATGATTTTCTATATGCTTTCAAAAGACAGGATTACTTATAAATCTTGACATTTTACCTTTTTTTAAATGTTAGAAAAAAAGCACCTTGAATTAATACAATATGCTCATGCCTAGCCCTAGGGAGAAGATAAGGGTTGCGTTTAGACTCAGATGTATCTTCCTGAAATGTAAAATAGCAACAGTCTCCCAATAGCTGGAAGTTACAGAGCATGACATGGTTATGAAAGAACAGATTTCCAGCTCTAGTGCTGTCCAAAAGCCAACAGTTTTTTTTATCCCCTTTCCCTTCCACACCTCCTACAGGTCTATTCAATTTTAGAAGCATTTCTCTTCAGTTTAGGAGCACATTTAAGCAGGTGTTCAAGTCTCTCTCCGAAAAGCTCTGCTTAGGTCTACATAAGCTGCTGACAATCAAGTATGAGCTTAAGACCTTTGCTGACTCAAGATCAACAAATAAAACTAGAAGACTAGCAAGAAAAAAGATCACTTAATAGAAAGTTATTTATAACAACAGAGAAGGCAGCATGATGATTGCTCTTCACATTTCTTCTAGAGATTATAATTGCTGAATGTGTTAGCTGTAGAAAAAAAATGAGGAAAGGAAAAAGACAACAATGTTTTCCTTGCAAGAAAACATTTATATCTTTTTTTTTTAATGTCAAGCATTTTTTTTCCTAGCAAAAAAAATAAAATAAGCATAAAGTAAGCAAGATCTAGACTAACTGAAGTGGGGTACTGAGTGATCCCTGCATTGATGACCATTGCTTCTCTTTGTTATCACCAAGGAAGAACAGATCTCTTGAAGGATTGGGAAGCCATACCCCAAAATGAAGTGTCAACAAACAGTAAGCTGCCTCACTACTTCTGCTGCTTGTCAATCAAAGCCTGAGGTCTGCAAGATGCCAGGCACAGAGTAAAAGGAATAGTAATTGAAAGTCCGTTAGTCTTGGAAATTCAAACCTGAATGTCCCAATGTCAGAGGTACAGCACAGATATTTTCAGGAGGGACTAGAGAAGCTACAGTCCTACCTAATAGCATTTACTATTGTTATGCCTGATTTTGTGTCATATTATGCAGACCTCACTCTTCTGTTCTCCCCCAGACAAATCGGGGCTGTATGTCCCAATAACCATTCAGCTGCAAACTGCCTAAAATGAAGTCACATAAGCAATATAAAGCTGAGCTATCTTCCATCTAAACTCTGGACCAATTTAAGATTTAAGTAACCTAAGGACATATCCTCCAGTCTTAAAGAGAGAATGGCACTTTATACATTAATTAAAGAAGTCAGTTTTTCCTGCTGGAGTTAGAGAAGCCAATATTACACTAGAAGGCTATACAAATGCACAGCAGCTTGTACAACATTCCTTGAATCATTCATAAACCTGAGTACGCAAGAGTCCTAGTGGCCACGTCTGATAAGGTAGAAATTCTTTCAGACACAGCTGGCTTTTTTGTTTTTTACTTTTGAAGATTTTGTTTCTTTTTAAATAAGAAAATTTTCATCTGCCTCTTAAAATGCAAGAATTTTCAAGTTAATAAGCACACTGGAGTTGTATATAAGATGTCATTTTCATCACTATTCCAATAATGAACTGTGGCTATCTCCTTTCCACTATTTAAGAATACAGTTTAAAAAAAAAAAAAAAGAGTGAAATTTAGCTCCTTCAAAAGACTATTTCTCCTATCTTTCTCATCAGCTCATATACTGGTTTTTCACCTTTGGCAAGTGCTGCAAGATGTCAGCTGCCACCTCTGGAGCATATGTGTAACACTCTTCTTTAGCAGCTTCTTGGGTAAGAAAAGATGGAAACGTCTGCTATACTTTCTGGGTTAGGCCTTCACCAATGGCGTTAGCTGGGCTGGTAAGGGACCCTCAGCCCTCCCTATTGCTTGTGCTTCTATATACGTGTTCCATCTCTTTGTAGAGACAAAGTCCAAGATTTTTAAATGCATATTAATTTTCCTGAAGCTGCACCTATTAGGCAGTGAAAGCTTTCAAGTATGTGCTTCCCACTTGAAGCTAAACAACACTTACGCTTCCCTTCAGGCAGATTAATTATCCTTCAGTTTGTGTGGAGAAGCAGCCCCCTCTCCCTTTCTGGAGCCCTGTGCACCTTGGAAGAAGCTAATAAATCTAGAAAATGCCTATACACTTTTACTCTATTTCCACTTTTAAAAACTCCAAAATTTCAGTTTGCCGCCCTTTCACAAGTAGCAGGCGGCATAGGACCCCGGAGGATCCCCTATTCTCTTGATGATAAAGTATTGTGAGCTCATAAATAAAAAAAGTTTCCCCACCTCAGACCTTATCTGTCAGAGCAAAAAGTCTTAGATCTACTAGGAACTCAACATTTAGACCCCAAGTGACACTTCCAATTTCCCCCAGGTTTTAAGTGATTAAAAATTTTGGTATAAAATTTGAGAAAAAATTCCCAGAGGATTTTTACAGGTCCCTCTCACCCCAGTAAATAAAATAACACGAAACCTATACAGCCAGCTTTTCTTTTTTTGGGCTAATGAGTGAGAATAACCTAGATTGAACAAGAATAGGTAGTACAAAGCATGTAAAAAAATAGCTAAAGTGTTTTAGATTTACTTTTGTAAACACAGTAAAGTGTTTTAGATTTACTTTTGTAAACACAGAATTTCAAGACAAATAAAGGCAAAGACCTGTCAGACAGACTGGCTATCAGATAGATACTATTTCTCCTTACACTGTGTGTGTTCTCCCTGCTTCACACTCAAGACTCCTGACCATTTAGGAAAGGGTAAACAGCAAACACAATTGTGTTCTTTCAAAAGAAAATTATAAATGAATTAGGTCAAGGGCAGAATGGGAAAATCGCCCAAAGAGCCTTCAAAATTGCTTTAATCACTTTCAGCAACATGAAAAAATCAAAACAAAACAGAAACAAAGCTGTGACTCTCAAGGATTTTTAAAAGAGCTAGTAAAAGTAAAGACTGCTAAGATGGCTCTGAGGAAAAACGATGTTTCTTCTTCTTCTTTAGAAGCAGACAACAATTTTTCTTATTATTGCACTAATAGAACAAATAAAGTAGCAGATAACTTTGAAAGTACGCTTTCAGGCTGCGCTTAGACCCTGAAGCAGCCAGTGCTTTGAGACAGCCACATGCCTTGCTTTTCTGGAGCAAGTTCCCCAAGGACTAAAGTGCCCTTAAATGTAAAAAACACACAAACAAACAAAACAAACAAAAAAATCCCCAAATATTCACCACCTTTTATTAGGATAGAAAGTAGAATCCCTAACAGAGACACTCACAGTGACGAGACCAATTTGAACAGAAACAAATAAACAAACAAAGGGGTTTATAACCATAAACCCCTGCTTGCACCCAAGATGGCCATGAAAGACTCCAGGAAGATCTGGCTGGCTCCTCTGGTGGCCCTGCCACAAAGAGCTGGCAGAATTGTGAAGATAGGCTTAAATACACAAGCAAGAAAGCTCACAAGTAAATCCCTTAAAAGGAGAAAATATTTCTCAGAAGTTTTGCTCCATCTATGATCTGATTAGTATTGCAAGAAATGTTTTCTTTTTCTAAAGCTTTATATTAGTTGGGGTGCCACTTTCAATTTGTTTAGATGTTCAAGAAACAATAAGGAGCGTACAGTTTATTTCACATTACATCTTCAAGCAGCTGCATGCAGGCTTTTGGTAGTTAACTTTTATTTCTAAGTCCTTTTAGCTGATGCTTCAGTCTTATAGTGCCTTCCAGTATCATGGCAGACCATATGTTCATAAGAAAAATACTGTAGACTTTAATTTCAGAGCTAGCAAAGGTTAAAAGGGGAGTATTCTTGTTACATCCTAATGCAATGACAGCATTTCATTGCATTTCCTCCTATTTCGATCACATGGAACCATATGTCTGCCCTTTTCACATTAGTGTTTTGTCTATGTCTTCCAACAACAACGTTTTCACAGTAGAAAATGATCAGTTATTTGAGATGTAGCTTTACAAATGTTTATTCAAAGACTAAGTTTTTATTTCAAACCTGACTGAATTTTTACTTTGGAATGTCAAAGATTCGAACCTGACTGGACGAGCCCATTCCTGAGATCCTCTTTGTCATTTACTCTCTAACCATATAACCCAATCACTTGCAAAATCCCCTCAGTAAATAATTCCTCTTCTTTTGTAGTCTTGTTCAAGTGGAAGAGCAAGCCTCCAAATCTGTGCCAGGACGTGTATGAATTATTTTCTGCTGCTATTCATACTCCCAGTGGCACATAGGTCCTTTCCACATCTCCCTTATGTCATCCGTTTTTTTTTTCTCTTTGCCCTGCAATCTCTAAACTCCATCGCCTTATTCTGCCATGACTGATCCTGCAGCCTTGGGTCTGACATGAAATACTTCTGCAGGAAACTGATGTTTTTCTAAAATCCACAGCTTGGTTATCCAGTCTTCTCTTCTTATGATCTTATGAAGTTTATAGCTGACAACTAGACAATTTCATTAAAGGGCTTTGCATGACATGAAAACTTGTGTTTAAGGGATATAAACTGGCATCCACAAGCAGGCATCACAGGCCACTGTGTCCTCATAAGGATCATAGAATAACTTAGGTTGCAAGGAACCCCTGGACGTTGTATAGTCAAACTCTTGCACAAAGTGACTAAATTTAAAGTTAGATGCTTATGGTCTTCTCCAGCCGAATTGTGAAAATCTCTAAGAATAAAAGTTACAAAACCTCTCTGGACCCCTCTTGCAGTGTTCCTCATTGTGAAAACCTTCTTTATCACATCCAGTTGGAATTTCCCTATTTGCAACTCCTAACCTCATGACCTGTTGTTCTTTTGCTCTATATCTCTGAGGAGAGTCTGGCTCCACCTCCCTTACAGTCCTCCCTTTACAAAGTGAAAGACTATTATCAGATCTCTCCTTAGCCTGCTGTTCTCCAGGCTAAACAGGTACAGTTCCCACAGCCACTCCTCTGATGTCGTGTGCTCCAGCCCCTGACCATGTTGGTGGTGCTCTGCTGAACATACTCCTCTTTGTTAACATTCTTCATGTAGAGAGGACATAAAGCTAGATGCCATAGTCTAAACGTAGCCTCATGAGTGCTGAATGAAGGCAGGAAACAATGGTCCTTGATCATGTGGCTAGATATTGCAGCCCAGCATGTGATTAGCAAGAACTGCTCACTCACCATACGTCTTGGATGTTGATTGTGAAGTCTCTAACTCCTGATCGTGTTCCACTTGTCCCCAAAACCTATCAGATCCTTTTTTACATAGTTGCTGTCTACCCATTGGGTCACCAAGCATTACAGTGTTTCTGTCCATGGTGCACGATTTTGCATTTCCATCTGTTGAAGTTTATGAGGTTCCTGTGGGCCAGTTCCTCCAACTTGCTGAGGTTCCGGAAAACAGATCTCTTAACCCATCCATGAATGCTACTTCAGCACAGCATTTAAGATAACAGGAATCCACAGAAATACAGGAGTTGTTAAATATGATCACTATTCATGCTTACTACCATTATGAATATGTCTTAGACACAGAGCACCCCCACTCTATAAGATGATATAGAAATAAAACTCAGAAGACTGTCCTCTCATGAAGAGCTTCTAATGTATGTAAAGAGAGACATCACAGCTGTACGAGAAAGACGGATGGGCATGTAGAGAGCAACAATGAATTAACTGGGGTCTGTATAATAGGTGACTGTGAAAGTGTAGTAGAACCCAAACCATTGCAATTTCTTTGTAGATATCTGTGCACCTGGTTCCAAGCCCCTTTTTCCACTTTGTGGATGGGGTGTGTGGATATATACACTAAAGATTTAAAAGTGCTCAGACACTACACAAAGAAGAGTAATAAACTATCTGAGACAGATAGCCTTTCAAATGAATGTTAAATGGAGAGAGACAGAGGAAAATGGAGGAGATTTACAGACAGGTTTCTATAGATTTTCTGGAGGAAAACACATCTTTGCGGTATTAAGCAATTTTTTATTTTTAGTGAAGTATTACAGGTTGGAGCTGGCTAGAGAATGACAATTTAATTTTGTCAAAAAAATTGAGATGGCAAAACATGTCATTCTTCCACATTGGAATTGTGTCAGGTACACTTTTCTTCTGAAATAATACAATTTCCTGGACCTTTTAATCATTCTCCCTATTTCTGAAAGTGACCAGAAAGCCCAGCTAGACTTCAAAAACTTTCCTATTAATAAGAATAATAATTCTTATTAACATAAGAATTACATAAGAATAAACATAAGAACCACTGTTTATACAAAATGTATTTTCCCTTAATAGAACAGCAAATTTAAACCAAAATGGTGTATTTTTAAAGAGGATCTGACTATATTATAAATTGCATAGGCAGGAAGAAAACAAATCAGGGGGGATAATTATTCTCAGGAATATCTAAAAATGATTCTTAGTTTCTTCAGAGGATTCAGTCATGCATTGTGCCACAGACATAAGGGTTCAAACAGGAGAAAAAAAGATGCCCAAATTAGATGGAGAAAAATTAGTTTGCAGTTTCCAAGTCTAGACAAAGAGCGCAACATTCAAGCACAGCTACCAGAGATGAGCAACCATGGAGAAGGTATGCATACAGCTAGTCAGAGGAGCTCATGCTACTTTGGCTCACTGTAGCCTTTCCCATCGTCTATAATGGGGTTTAGCTGACTATGACCCAAGGCCTAGCTTTGGTAAGGTACAGCTGCATCGCCATGGCTAAGGCTTCTGAGGCAAATGCTACGTGGTGAGAAAGTGCACTGAGTAGAGCCAGGCCATATATGTTAAAAATGTAGGCAGAAGTGGGACTGTTGAGTCAGGAATAGGTCTCAGCACAACTATGCAAGTGAAATACACCAATACAGAAAGATACAAAATGCTAAAGGGAAAAACAGAGGCATAAGCCAACAACGCAGCAACTCTGAAGCCTCATTCAAGGGAGCAGCAGAAGCCAACCCTTCTCCACCTGACTAAGTCCTGCCTGCTAGCAAAGACTCATCAGAAGCATTTTTCATGGTGATGAGCATATTGAGGCTTAGCCTAGTAGCTTGTTAATCCTACTTATCTTTTGTGTGTGATACTCAATAAATAATTACTTTAAAGTTGTGTATAGGTGCCTGTAGAGTCTTTTGTACATGGCAAAAAGGTACCCCAAAAAGTGACCCAGAGATAGACAGAGGGTTACATCAGTTACCATTGCTGATGTCGCCATCGAGTACTGAGAAAAAAAATATATATATATCTATTTTTTTAAGAATGCCAGTGGAGTTCCTAGAGACAAGTGGAAGTGGAAGTAAATTTTAGTGACCTCAGGAGTAAATCTCCTCTAAAGTGACTCCTTACTCATTACTAAGATATATATGAGTTGTATATATGTGTATGTATATATGAGGGAAGCACTTTGAGTCCCCTATGACAGAGAAGGGATAATTGACCCTCAGTGCCCTTAAAGTTTGCTCAAGCAGGTCAGTTAAAACTTCTAAGGTTAGAATAGAGTTCATTACAATGAGGAGTTGCATGTAGTTCATTTGAAATTTGCACGCATCATAAAATGCATACATGAGTTCAGTAAATATATATGCAAATAAGAAGACTTGTCTGCATGGACATATTGCTGTTCAGTGTGGTAGGGCATTACATCCTTACTCCATATGAATATTTGCTATACCCTCTACTTGTAATTCAGCCATCAGCAATCCTACTAATGATTGCCAATATGTAGAGCAATAAGAAAATATACTGAAAATATACTGAAAATTGGTCTGGAGAGATTGAAAGACTAGAGGTTGTTGGCAAGAAATAGAATTAGCATGAATATCCACAGAACCATGCAGGAGAGAGATGGTAAGTTACATAAATACAATGTCAGGTTAGGAAAGACAAATAATCAAAGTTGTAAATAGGCCACCATTAAGCACAATAATAGGCTATACTGGTAAACTGTCATAACCTGAGGGCCTCACCTAATTTTCATGTGCATTTAGATTTGTCTCAGGAAAGTAAGCTTTAATTACTGCTAAGTTGCCGCAGGCTTGATTACCACGGTTATTATAAAAGGGGAGGTGGTGTCACAACGTATCTTCATTTATATTTAAAGCAACAGCCAATAGAAGATCTCACGAGTATTACAAAACGGAACATAAATTATTATTTAAAGACCTGTGTGTGGTAAACATTACATAAAACACCTGTTTAGAATCTGTTTTGGATTCAAGAAGCAGAAAGGAGAAATTGCTTTAGTGCTTAATGAAATCCTTGTTATATATCCATTTACATATATTCTTTTCCAAATAACTACTGAGGCATGAACCACTTGCTTGGTATGTGTTCATACACCTTTTAACAATAACAAATCGCTTTTAGGACTCATTTCTATGTTATCCATGTTGTACCGCAGCCAGAAAACTTTCATTTGGTTTCCATTTCATCCATTGGGAAAGAGAATTGGGACAGCTGAAAAGAAGAAACAACTAGGTAATGGACTGTGTAAGGGATCACAGAGAAGCCATAAAATCCTCTACTGTTAGCTTGCAGAAAAGATGTTCCAGCCCTTAGCTATACAGCTTCCTATACCACTTAACAGTACCTTACAGCTAGTAGTATTCAGAGAGACCTACTGAGGTCAGTATAGCTTGGCATTCCTCTGATTGTTAGCAGTCATTGTCAGCCATCTCTTGTTCCTGTTCCCCAAAAGTGGAGAAGAGAGGAAGTGGAGTGGGCATGACCGAAACCCCTTGTTCCTCTCACAGAATCACAGAATCACAGAATCGTTTAGGTTGGAAGGGACCTCTGGAGATCATCTAGTCCAACCTCCCTGCTCAAGCAGGGTCCTCTAGAGCACATTTGCCCAGGATCACATCCAGACGGGTTTTGAATATCTCCAGGGAAGGACACTCCACTACCTCTCTGGGCAACCTGTTCCAATGCTCTGTCATCCTCACAGTGAAGAAGTTTTTTCTCAGGTTCAGATGGAACTTCCTGTGGTTCAGTTTCTGCCCGTTGCCTCTTGTCCTGTTGCTGGGCACCACGGAGAAGAGGCTGGCCTCATCCTCTTGACACTCCCCCTTCAGATACTTGTACACATTGATGAGATCCCCTCTCAATCTTCTCTTCTCCAGGCTGAACAGGCCCAGGTCTCGCAGCCTTTCTTCAGAGGAGAGGTGCTCCAGCCCTCTAATCATCTTGGTAGCCCTCCGCTGGACTCTCTCCAGCAGGGCCATGTCTCTCTTGCACTGGGGAGTCCGGAACTGGACACAGTACTCCAGGGGAGGCCTCCCCAGGGCTGAGGAGAGGGGCAGGATCACCTCCCTCGTCCTGCTGGCAACACTCTGCCTAATGCACCCCAGGAGACCATTGGCCTTCTTGGCCACAAGGGCACACTGCTGCCTCATGCTTCACTTGTTGTCCACCAGCACTCCCAGGTCCTTCTCGGCAGAGCTACTTTCCAGCAGGTCAACCCCCAGCCTGTACTGGTGCATGGGGTTCTTCCTCCCTAGGTGCAGGACCTTGCACTTGCCTTTGTTGAACTTCATGAGGTTCCTCTCCGCCCACCTCTCCAGCCTGTCCAGGTCCCTCGGAATGGCAGCACAGTCCTCTGGTGTGTTAGCCTCTCCCCCCAGTTTAGTATCATCAGCAAACTTGCTGAGGGTGCACTCTGTCCCTTCCTCCAGGTCATTGATGAATATATTGAACAAGACTGGACCCAGCACTGACCCCTGGGGGACACCACTAGCCACAGGCCTCCAACTTGACTCCGCGCCATTCACCACAACCCTCTGAGCTCGGCCATCCAGCCAGTTCTCAATCCACCTCACCGTCCACTCATCTAGCCCACACTTCCTGAGCTTACCTAGGAGGATGTGATGGGAGACAGTGTCCAAAGCCTTGCTGAAGTCCAGGTAGACAACATCCACTGCTCTGCCCTCATCTACCCAGCCAGTCATTCCGTCATAGAAGGCTATCAGGTTGGTCAAGCATGATTTCCCTTTGGTGAATCCATGCTGACTCTCACTGACTCTGGGAGAAGATAAAGTTCTGGGGAGCCTACCCTAGACTCCACTGCTAAGAGCAGACATTACTGTTAGGGCCAGATGTGACGTAGCTTATTTCCACCATGGTACCCTCAGTACCTTCATACTCTAGCATGTCTCCATCTTTTAGAAGTCAGGTGGCAGCGCTCTCTGAGCCAGCTTTCCTGCAGTGCTGCCAATCCAGGAGCGATAGCAGTAATGCTGTACTCAGACAACAGGTTGATTACACAGTGTAAGAATCTGAACAGAATAGGACAGAATAGGATTTTCAATTCTAATTTAATTCTATTCACTAGTTTTTAATTCTATTAATTTTTGGGCTGAGAGTAAGTATTGCTGGAGATAAAAATATGAAATTTGAACATTATTTTAGGTTTTAAACAAGAGAGAGTGTCTCAGTGTAAGTGCAGGTGGAAAAGCCAAATATTAGACTTTAAGTAACTGATTTTTAGTCTTAGTATTGCAATAATACTTTTTAATTAAAGAATAAAGAGCACAATACCAGATACTACATACTAGAGCATCGTAAATTAGTCCTCCTGAAACAATGCAGAAAATTCAATCTTACTGTCCCAATTGGCTTTACGTATGCTATTAATAGCTACATTAAAAGCAGTGCTGTTTCTTATGCTACAGACACATATTTCTAATATGCTATTAAGATACATGTTATCTTTCGACAAAATATGAGAACAAACTGCAGAGTTCTAATAACTCTAGATTCATGATAACTGCAAGCAAAGAGTAAAGAGGGAAAGGCCCAAAGTAACACATAGATATAAAGACATTCTGCAAGATAGAGAAATCACATCTGAGAACTTAAAAGAATTACACTCTTCACTGCATACGACAGAAAGTTTTTTGCAAGGAAAAAGCACTTCCCCAAGACACTAAGAACAGTGACAATTTTTTTGCTTCTGAGTGATGAAAATCCATCAGTTATTATCAAGGGAAAAATAGGAGGAAAAAAAACAGAAGAGAGAAGTGACAGGTTGCCACCCAAACTGAAGTATAATACACACTGGATCTATGAATGTCATTCATTTTCAGACTGCTAGCATATCAATTAATTACACAATATATTTTTATTTTTATATTATTATTTATATATTATATTTTTATTTCTAATATTTTAAGCTAAGCAAAAATTCTTGCTTTGCTAATGAAATGGTACGTCAAATAAAATACACCATGAGATACCCAGCTACAAAAGCTAACAAGAACTATCTGCAACCAACAAAGACATCACTGTATGAAGGTAGCTTTGTTTCTTAGAAATGGCAAGGACACTGAACATTGCAGCTACCTTTTCTTTCATTCATTCTTGTTTCTTCCTTATGCTGTAAGAACAATTATTTTCTGTGTGTTTCTATTTCTTATTGGAGATAGCACAAAACACTCTGGAGAGTTTTTTTTTTTCTCCCCTTCAAGTAACATCAAAACATGAAATGACACTAGTGTAATCTTGATCTTGCTGAAGTCCATAGTAAAATCACTGTTGACTTCAGGGACAGTGCTGTTGTAAGGCCATGCTATTTGTCCTCCAAAGGTTTGTTGAAATGCCAAAGAGAAATGAACAGTTCAAACTTCCTAGTATGTGCCTGACCCTTCCATGTGTGTCCTGCCAGCTCTGCTTTGAAAGAGGGATCAGACCTTCACTGCGCTTCTTCTCTTGAAAAGGGCCTGAGAGGAGCTCCCACCACTCATGTAACTCTGGCAGCTCTCTAACATAAGTTTCGTTTCTGCCTTCTGGCAGATATAAGGTGATAGAGCCTTCGTCCTACCTTCATAAAGCTAAGCAGGGATAAAGCATGACTGAGTCATTAGCGAACAAGGCACATCACAGTAATCATCTCAGGCAATAAATTAATTTGCAAACTATGCTACAAAGATGCCTATTAAACACAGAGCATCAAATCCAACACACATCCGCCAATAATAATCCACACAATAACATCCGCCAGCTCCCTCAGCACTCGCGGATGCATCCCGTCAGGGCCCATGGATTTATGGATGTCAAATTTGGACAAAAGATCTCTAACCTGATCCTCCTCAACCAAGGGAGAGTCTTCCTTTCTCCAGCCTTCCTCTCTTGTCCCCAGGACAAGGGGGTCACATGGAACAGAAAACAAAAACATGGTGAGTATACTGTAATTCACAATGGTATAAAGGCAAATGGTTATTGAATTCTCGCTACTACATCTATAATACAAAATTTTACATTCTTGTTTAATACTAAGTGAATACTAATAATAACAATGTCAGAGAGAAATACATCTGGTAGAGATATATAAAATATTCAGTCAGGAAAAGGATGTATAATTTATTTAATAATATTTTCTAAGCCAAGTGCAATCTTTGAGGCGGTGATGAATATTTCATCTTCCACAATAACATCTAACTAAAATCTGTAGCTTGGTTCCACAGCTATCATTTTGACTAAAACAAAATAAATTCGTTATTTTAAATTTAATTGTACCTCAGGTTTCTCTCAAAGGAGCACAGAGCAACATCAATAACAAATCAGGTTATGGTGAAAAATGCATGTACTTTCTCTGTACCTACAAACTGAACACTTTGGTAATTTTAGAGTCCCCATATATTGTTTTACATTATTACTCCCAATCGTGAAGCAATTTTGCAGTAGATCTACATATGAAAAGCTACTTAAATGTATTGATAGACTGTGCCACATCTATGATAGTCAGGAAACTTCAGTGGTGAATTTCTAACTTGATCTTAAGAATGTCCTGGTACCCAATTCTGTTAGAGACAGCTGTGACCAGGACACCAAGGGAGAGAATGAAAACTTCATTTCACCGAAAACCGTGGCAAAATTTCTATATATTCACTGGGGAAAGACTTCATGTGTGGTTTTCAATACACTGTGACTCAGATCTTCACTGGAAAGAAATATTCATAGCTCGGTGAAATTTTTTCCCAGCTGAGAAACTGCCCTAATCCCATCATATTATGCCTAGCATATATCCTACTTTTCTAAAGGACAGTACTTGCAAACTCTGACATCACTTTTTTGATTTTAATGACTTGTAAATTACATTGGCTTCTATCCAGAAAGAGTTCTTGGAAGAATATTTTGAATGGCTGATGAGTACTCCTCTTCTGAGTGGGAAAACTGAACGTGTTCTGCTCTGCTCCGCCATGCTCATGATCCCCAAGTAAACATACTGAGTTTGAGATTCAAGCCCACTGCAAACACGCAAGTTACCTACCTGTTAGGCAGTCACCTCTTAGTGTCATTTGTATATAGATCTCAGTTCTGATTTCAAGACTATTTAATACAGTACTCTAAATGCTTATTCAATGTTTACTGATATGTAAAGACAAAAGAGCAGAATTCACAATGTGTAGCTTCAGTTTACTCTTATTTCCAGTGACAGTGATCGTGGAAAACTGATTTAATATACCAAACTTGAATGAAGTAAAAAAGAAGGTTGGTGAAAGAGACAAAAAAGTTGATCAAAACTAAATACTTCTCAAGGACCCTCTTTTACTGGAGAATAATGTCAACGGATCTAAATCAGGCAACTGGATTCTTCCCCAAATCAGAAAAGATCTGAGCTGAAATGCTGAAGACATGGACATCCTGTGTATTCAGGCAATTTACAGGAATTTCAGAATTGGCAGTCAGAAAACTAGTTTTCGTATCTACTTCATTAGATGTGTAAATAAGCACATAACCACAACAGAAGAAGTAGCTACTGTTCACAAACAATACTCCTTTATTACTTCCTCTATTGCAGAAAAGGGATTGTATAGGTTTTTTTTGCATTTCACACTTTTTTTTTTTTTACAGTATAGTTTCTTATGTGAATTTTAAGTTGTGGAAAAACTTAACCAATACATTTTACAAAATCTCAAAATCTTCAATTTCAAGAGAGAAAAATGCTTTAGTATTGCTTTTATACAAGGCATAGCTTTGGGAACTGGTTTTACAATGCCCTTAGTTCCAAATTAGAAGACTTTGGACCTTCATTTTCCATGAGAGATATTCTTGACTCATCACTCATACGAAGTGGTTCACAGTCATGCAACTACCATTATGCTGTATGATGAGGGAGTGTGCGTGCTCCACTTGACAGCAATAACTAGAAAGCTCCAATGCAATTAGCCGCCCATTCCATGCTGTGGCATCTTTGCTAATTACTGGCAGTACTTCACTTTATGAGGTCAAAAAAAAAAAAAAATCTGTTATGTAATATCTGCTTGGCTAATGGGCAAATGGAAATTGCATCAATAATAAGATATATCTCTGAAATCTGTGTTTGTTTATTGTCTACATATGGCAGATATTTTAAAATATAACAGAACCTGTTTACAAAGTTTGTGTTACCTTAGCCCTCTTTTGAGGTTTAACTGGATTCTGTTACGCAGCTAGCGTCTACCACATGATAGTCAGATGAATGGATTGATAAAAGAAGAAAATAAGAGGGCATGAAATGGAAAGATCCAGTGAATGAGCTGTTGTGCATGCAAACACCAGTAATAAAGCACAATATCTAAAAAAGGGGGAAATTGTATAATGAAACTTAATTTCTGAATAGATAGAAAATATCACTTTAGAAGCAAAATAGGTATTGGTAGTTAAAATTGCAGATTTTGTCTGTTGCAAAATGTGCAGTACATAACAAATTCCTATAGTATAAGAATTTGACAATGAATGAATCCTATTTTGGCCAACTTACTTGCAGACCTGTGAGCTGCTGATACTGACTGTCTGAAATTGAGGTGTTGCAGATGGTTGCTTGCAGACAAAATACAGATGCCTTTGCACTGAAAAGTATACAGTCTAAATAGCATCCTCCCAATAAGGGAAACATGGTTATGCTATTCTAGCATAATTTGCACAAAAGTTGTTCAACTTTGAATATTTCTGTGGGGCTTTTCTTTTCAGAATTACTTACTACTAGAATGGACAGGTATGTGATATAATACAATCAAAGCAGCTGGAGAACTCTGTCTATTCTCCTGAAATCCTAGTAAGAAGTACTTACTGCTTGTTGAGATACAGATTTGCATATCTCCTATCGGGTGCTAAGCACAGGTAGCTGGTTGTCGCTTAGTCACCCTTTTTTTTTTTTCTTAAAATTTTTGCTTGAGCTTTTCATTACTCAGTCAACTAATTCAAAGAATCAGTTCAGGAAAGCGAAACTCAATCAAAATCAGTCTAGTGGAATTCGGAGAAAGTAGATTCAATTCCATGAGAGACTCTGGCCATAACTGTGAATTAGGTAAGAGCAGTAGTAATTTTCACAAAAGGCCTCAGCTTTTCTTTCCCTAATACTGGTGGAAATCTCATGCAGTGGCTGCTGCTAATAGCATTTCATTTGGTTAAGAAAGGGTAAGTGAAAGATTCCAACCCTTCCTCCATTTGCACACTCCTACCCCATTTTGACACTTAATACGGTGTTTTTAAACCTAGTGAGTTAGCCGAATCAGCAAGAACCTCCAACCAGAAATCTGATCCTTTCTTTTCATGGCTTAGTTTTCCTTTGCACCAACTGAAATAACCTTCATTGAACCAACTTGCTCTTCAGAGATATAAATGTTTAATGGAATGCAAGAGAGAACATATATCCAGGTTAAACAACATGAGATCATTCCTGTGTGCTATATCAGATACTGATCTGAATGTATCAAATTAAAAGGACCCTCTCGTGGGACTGGAGGACCCTGTCCATAAAAATCTATAAAAATCGTTTAAATGTGGTTTGTTCTACATTCTTAAGTCACTGAGTTCTGCCGTATAACTCTGCTTATCTAATAACGGACTCTCGTCTGGCAGAGACTGATTCCGTCCTGTACTGCTTCCCAGTATATGGATCTGCCACAACCCTATGAGGCCTTTTGTCCTATCTGATGAGTGTGAGCTCAAGTGGTCTCTGCCCACAGTTTCCTGTACACCTACTATCAGGATTGCAACTCAAAGCCCTCTAAATGTTAGTTAGCTTTTCATTGACCTCCGTACAGTTGTGATCAGAGAACTGCTGTGGACTTGGCTGTGCAGAGCATCTTCTCTGTCTCCTGAGCACTCTGGCTACACCTGATTGAAATTCTTAGGTACAGCTTATTTTGCCAAAAAACCCCAAACGATATCAAAATACTGTTGAGTATCTGTTTGAATACAAATTAATTTTCAGCAAATTCTGTGCCCTTCTCAGCCTTTCATTCTCTTCCGTCCCTCCACACTGAAAAAGCTCAACTTTTTAACTGATTTTTTCTATTCCAAATAATTTTTGAGATGTTTGATTTTTGAAAGAAAAATCAAACCAAATCTAAACAGAAAAAGTGAAATCAAATGAAATGTTCATTTCCCTCCATTAAAATAAATATCCCTTGATGAATGGCTGTTTAAAAAGTGCTAAAACTAACTAGCAGAATTTTTGAAAGTGTTCCAGTAATTACTTTATGCTGCTTGACAGCATAAAATTAAGTTAAAAAACCCAATCTATAGCAGACTTTGGTTTACCTAGCCTGCTGCAGCTCCTCAGTGTTTTGAGGAAGTAAAAGTCTGAATAACTGCAAGTCAAGAGATTGGATGTTTGCAGAACAAGGAAGCTTACAAACAAATTGAGATGCACCTAATGGAAAATGCAGGTAACGGAAATATGGGAGCAAATCACAGAAATGAGGAGCATCATATTTGTTTGCAGTGGAGTCAGAGACTGAGATAGTACCTGAGAAATTAGGGAAAGAAGAGAGGATGGGACATCTAACCATATTTTTTCAAAACTTAAAAGGAAGAGTTGAGCGGGCTGTTTCCTGTTTTGGCAGGCAGGAGGGAGGCAGGGGGAAAGCTATTCCTATAAGACCTATTTCATTGATTTCTTGACATCCTGCCCTCAACATTTTGTTATTTTCCCTGGATTTTTGAGTTCACCATTATCACATTCCATGACGAGGTGAAATGTAAGCATTCTGGGTATTAGATGCCTCAAATGAATTCTATGAATTCATAAACGCAAAACATCCTAGAAACTTACTCACCCTGTAAGAACAGAATTGAATTTACTGAGGTGCTCTGCCTCCATTGGCCATGCCATGAAATACCTCCAACTATATTTCCTTGTGAGAGTTGACATTCTAGTGGGTGCTTTGATTCTAGTTCTAGTGCTTTGATTTTACACTTGTGCTAGGGCTTTAAAACAGCACTCCTTAAACTACATTTTATTGCCTTCCAAAAAAGTCAGAGTCTGGAAGGGAAAAAAGTAATCTCAGAAACTCAACTCAGGTAGCCATTCTACTTCTTATGCAACCTAGATTGATGCTAGCTTCAAGCTATTCTGTGCAGAAATAAGCTCTGTGAGGATCACAGAACAACTTAGGTTAGAATAACTCACCTTCACTGTGAGAGTGACAGAGCACTGGCACAGGTTGCCCAGAGAGGTTGTGGAGTCTCCTTCCCTGGAGATATTCAAAACCCGTCTGGATGTGATCCTGGGCAATATGCTCTAGAGGTCCCTGCCTGAGCAGGGAGGTCGGACTAGATGATCTCCAGAGGTCCCTTCCAACCTCAACCATTCTGCGATTCTGTGATCCAGAAAATATCCCATTTCTCAAGTAAAATAAAAAGTTTCATTTACATTGATGAAACAAAGGAAAAACTATTAATTTCAATATTGTCTACCCAGGTAAGATTAGGTTCATCTAACTTTGTCATTTAGAAGTTAGATGTTTTTGTCTAAGGTGTTCCTTTAGCCTTCCTCTGTAGTCAACAGAGGAAAAACTGGTACAGCCAAGGAGTAATTCACTTTATTTTTAACTAGGTGATAGGAACTGCCTCCAGAGGAACCTACTTCTGTTGTCTGAGATTCTGTTCAATTCTAGCTTCAATTTAGACATCTTACACAAACTGATAAATTTACAGGAGCTGAATTCCATTTTCTCTGTTTGCACTATAGTTCAATGCCTTGGAATTAGTCTTTCTGCAGCTCTGGTAACATTAAATTTAAACAGAAAGAACAGCTAACTACTTTGCTCTCCCTACATCTACCCATTGTAGTCAATACTAGTAGCTTCAGGTACCAACGAGTAATATCAGTGAGACAAAACTAAAGAAAATTTCAATTTTTAACCTGCAGCAGTAAATACTTTGGTAGAGAGAATTCTCATGGTTCAGTGCAGAAGTTGTTAAAGTAAAATGGAAGAGGTATCACAACACAAAGTATTTATAACTGCAGGAACCGTGGTACTAGCAACTATAATCAAAGGAGCAGTTAGGCATTCAGGCTTCAGTTCATCAAGACCCCATTTCACACTTAGCAATGTAAGGAATCCCAGTACCAACGCAGACTGAAAATCATAAGTGTCTAGAAACAACTGCATCAGAACTGGTAAACAATATCCAATAAAAAAGACTAACAGTTTTCCAAAACTTGCAGTCCAGTAGCTTAAATTTGAAGATTTTTTTTGCTACCTTTGTACAGAGATTTGTGTTTGACTTTATGCCTGAAACCATGACGGTTCATGCTCTTATAATAGTAACAAAAACCTCAAGAGTTTTTGTTGACTCACTGGAGAGCTCAAGCAGGAAAAGAAATCTCATCTCCAGAAGACACATCAATAAGCAAAACAAGAAATTTTTAATTGAGTGAAAAAATTCAGTAAAATTTGTCATGTTTTTTTTCAGCTAAGTGGGACACTGATGAGAAATTTTGCACAAATGTCATGACTACTTCAAAATGAGAACTTTTGGACTTTTGATCAGATTCAAGGATTTCAAGTAGGACTTATCTTGCTGCAAGCACTTACAGTGTTGCTTTTATGAAGCAGAGAGAAAAACTGGGAAGTTGGTGCAACAATCTGTGGGAAATCTGAATTTGCCAAGGGTGCTCACTGTTGGTCAGAGGGGTTCCACATGGCAGTTGCCCTTTAAACCCTTAATGGAAAGCTCTTTTGACAAAGATCAGCTTCATGATACTGTTTTTGAAATAGAGATTTATCTAACAGAATTTTTTTTTTTTTGTACTATGTGTTTTCCCGACTAGTGAACAGTCAAGATGGTCAAAGCAAGTCACAGCTATGAATAGTCAGCCTGGCTTGGCATTCGTAGCTCTTCTATGAATTCAGCAAGTCAGACAAGGAACATGGATGCTTCACAGACTCTCAGTAACAGAAAAAGCAAAGTCTTTTTGAGTGTCACTGCTCCCTAGGGAAACTTCTTATTGCAAACTATTTCCTAGTGTTGGTATGAAATATGGCAGTTCAGAGCAACATCACCAGGAAGTGCTCCATACAAAGCTTGAGGAGGGTGAATTATCAAACACAGATATAAAGCAATAAGGTTTTAGCTCCTTCAGGAAATATCACCTGATATGAACAAGAAGAAACTGTATGCCTAGACTGTCTGACAAACACTGGGGACTCCAAAAAGCAAGCTGTCTTTCTGAATAAAAGACCTAGTCATTAATGGAAATAGGTGCCTTTAGCAGATAAACTCATTGCAGTAAATTGATACTACTTTTTGGCACCATTCAGTACATCCATTCTCTCTGGAACTGAATTATATCAGGAAAACATTATAGAAGTTTGCCCCAATTCAATTATGGTATATCTGATGTTCATGATATAATGCAGATTAATATCATTACTATGAGCCTGTACATTCAAGGGAGTCTAGATCTGTTCTTGCTACTATGCAATTTCCAGACACACTATCCAATATTTTATTGTCTACATAATAGATGCAGTAGTACAGACATTTGTTTTTGGAGAAGCAAATTAAATTAAAGAAGTAGAGGCAAAAAAGAGGAGAAAAGGGCATGCTGGAAGGGGTGTGTGTTTGTTCGCCTCCATCATACACATTTTGTGCGCAGCTCTTTATAAAGGCTGTTGATGGGCAGCACACAGGAAGGCAGTGTCAACTGTCTTCTTACCTAGTCATCTGGGTTTCTCTGCAGTTCAAGATTTCATAAAATCCAGCTCCACAGTTTAAAAAGTCCTTCTGTCATTTTGTTGTGCTCATTTCAGGGAGGAGATCTAAGAAAATCTGCTTCAAAGCTCTGGGCACTGCAGAGCCATCTCCCATGGAGAAAAATTTAAAAGTTAACACACTCCAAATCAGTTTCTTTGTGCATATGGCACACACAGTTCAGATCCAAACTGTAGAATACCAGTTAAACTGCTAATCTGGCTGGGAGAATTTCAGGTGCCCTTCCAAAAGCAGAATTTTCCCTGTGCTAAAAACAATACAAGATATTCTCCCTAGTTGTTTCATGAGAAGGAATTAACAAAATGATGATTCAAGCTAATCTACTTCTGAAATGAGCTTGTGAAATGTGAATCAAGAGCCTTCAACCTTTTTTATGCATTGACAATTTCTATCTGCTCTAATAAATAAATCTGATTTATTTTCTGGTTTGCCATGATTTAGACATTAGTATTAATATTTTAATTCTTATCATGTAGTTTAGGGACAAAAAAACTAGCATAGCAAAACTAGAACTCCAGTTTCTTGCAGTCCTGAAGGAAATGAATGGGAAAGAGAAGAGAAGAAAGAGAACAAGAATATAAAGTATAGGTTCAAAGCTCAGAATTTTTGAAAGTCAGGTCCCTTCTAGGTGCTCCATTTGAGTAGCTAACAGCAATTGAATTAACCACTCTTACAGTGTCTGACTACCTAGTGCTTACCATGTAAAACAAAGTCAAAATGCTAATGGAATTATTGATAATTACCATTTGAAAATACTTTAAATACTAAGAGGAAACTTCTAGGATAGCTTCAAAGTTGAGGTTTTCAAAGCAACAAATCAGAGGGACCAGTCATACTCGGAGGCAAACCAGGGTCAGGAAGCTAACCATGGCGAAGACAGGTAGTACTCCTGAGAGCAGACAATGGTACAGACAAAAGGTGGTTCAAAAGAAGAAAGCCTAGGAAATATAGCATGCTGGGTCCAGAGTAACATGATGAAACAAATCTTAAAAGAGTCATCTAACACATGCTCACAAAAAAGAGCTCATTCTACATCATTAGCTACCCACTCATAAGGCCATTGATCATCTTGGAAGCTACTGTTGCAAGAGCAAATCAAAGCTGGGTCCTTTAAACTTAATAGCTGGGTGAGCTGTTGCCTCTGACTTACTGGTAAACCTTCAACTGTTTGTGTCTATTAACACTTAACACAAAGGTCAAAATTCTAGTCAAGTCTCACTATACATAGTATTCTCTGGCAGTAGTGCAGTAAAAGGATAAAGGCTTGGGTGAAGGAAACGGAAAAAAATAATACTTTTCCTTTAACACTCCTTTCTTTCAATTTTGAATCAATTAATTTGTTTCACTTATGAAATGGTATTTTTAGCTATAGATTAGTTCCGTTTACAGACATCTTTAACTGGTAGCTGACTGCCACAATTAATTTCCATGTTTGCACTGAGTAACTTGGAATTCAGTGCTTTCATTTCTGGGCTCATGAGTTTGAGTTGAGAAGTGCTGGATGGTAAAGCACTTTCAATTTTCCTACAAAACGTGAAGAGCTTGATACACTACAGAATACTTGAAAGTTCAGTATCTGGAAGGCAGCCAGTATGATGTGAATGGTGCATTTCAGGATTTTTTATTAGAGAAAGACAGACAACAGAGTAGGAAAAAAAAAAAAAGAATGAAAGAGTCTCATGGAGACTGCTTAGGGTTACCAACACGAACTCTGGCTTGAATCCAAATCATTGACTAAAAAAGGCAAAAGACCATCAAAAGAACAGAGCTGATCCTTGAGAATTATTGAGATTCTAGGGAAAAATAATTAAAATAGAAAATAAAATACTACAATATAAATGCATGTAAGTGCTTTGGACAGGATTCCTTGTAATGACTTTTATTATGAGGAGCGATTGCCCATTGGTCCAAATCACATCTCCTGGAACCCGCTTCTGCTGGCCACCAGCTACTGCTTGTGCATGGGCCATCCTGGACCAGTAGGCATTGACAAAGATCAGGGTCTTCCTCCCTCTATCTTGTTGCAGTCCTGCACTCTTTTCAGGTCTCCTTCTTGGGTGTGGGGGTTGGGGGCACAAGGCACAGCCCCACTTCTCTCTTCCTATGCTCACCTTTGGATGGCTACAGTCTGTACTCTGTCCTTGGCTTTTCACAGGCTAGAGGTTGTTCTTTGCTGGACACTATCCTCTGCTTGCCCTGTCCAGCCATTTCCGGGAACTCCCTGGTGATGTGCTAGGATGGCTTGCTATCCTCTAGGTGCTGTCTCCACCTGAAATGCATCTTGCCCCTTTTTCCTACCTCCTTTGGGGCTGCAACACCCAGGTGGTCCCCTCCAAGCTCCAGGCCAATCCACCACAAACTTTGGAGTTCAAGTCTCCACAGCTGCAGAACCTAGTTCATTAGAAATGGGCCACACTGACTCCTCAGCCACACACACATGCATTCATACCCCAGTACTCCCTTGGTTGACTGGCTTCCTCAGCAAAGCAGCCACTACCTTCCTTCTTATTCCTCATGGCATGGAGACACCACGTGCAAGGCTAACGCACCCCTTCCATCTCATCTGAGCTTAGAAGCTTTGCCCTCTGCCACAAGAGAATCTCAGCTGGGGACTAAAGACCAACTCTGCCTCTGAAATCAATGCAGCAAACTGCGGAAGGGCAGGAAAGGCTCCCAGGTTCAGAAGTAAGATGTATATTTCCCTGAGGCAGGCAGGGCTGGCATCTGCAGACCTTCTCTGTCCTACCTGTGAAGACAGGCTCCTCTTTTGGACAAGACAATCAGAGGAGGAGCCAATCAGCACAGGCAGGCTTTCACAGCCTGGCCTTGAAGAAAGAAGGGGTCTCCTCTCTCTCAGAGGGATCCCTTCCCCTTAAAATCTGCCTAAATGAGGACATGGAGACAACCTTTCCTATCCTTCAACAGAAACACCTTCAGGATCCACAACAAAGGAAGAAATAAATCCCAGGGTGCAAAGGGCTCCAAGGGGTCACAAGGAAAATAGCAAAGACAAAAGAGACGCACATAGGAAGGAAGAACTACAACAGCTACAGCCTCATGACTGAGTAGGAAGACAGGCTGCATGCGGGAGGGAAGCTGCTACCCACACGCTCCTCTTGATGCTCCTCAGCCTGGAGGCTCCAAGTCAAGAGGAGAATGATTTCAGTCCTGCCCCCTTTGCCTCCCTAAACTTCTCTAGGGAGGAACCTGGCAGGGGGCTCACTGCAAAACTGCACAACCCCTCCTCATTGCTGCTGCACTTTGACAGCATGACTTAAGGATCAAAACACTCTGCAAAACCAGTGACGTGCTCAACCCCTGCCTCCACCACTACACAAACCCACAAGCTTTTTCATCTTGCAGAAGGAGTTTGTCCATTGAGTTTGGCTCCAGTTAAATTCATGAAAGGTTGAATGACCCATCCCTTCTTGTTGTAAGTCATTATATTTATTTTCTGAAGTTATGTTTAACATAAATAGATCTACGGGCTGACAAGGCTAACAAGAACCACAGCAGTGGTTATCATTCTCTCCAAACACATTTTATTGAACCAAATCCTCAACTGTAGACTTCATAGAGATCTTATTTGTCAGCTACATACAGAAAGATAGAGAGAGAAATGCCAATGTTGTCTGATGCTCTTCCAGTGCATGGAAGTTGAGCAAGATGAGCCCAGATCATAGTTTCAGCTGAAAAGCCCTACTTGATGCTACAGAAGACTCAAAAACTAGCAATCTTGCTGTCATCTCTTCAGGTGTCCCTTGATTCCACAGATGCTCAAAAATTCACATGCCAGAACAAGAGGAGCGGGGGCGGGGGGCAACTTAATTTATCTGGCGATATTTATGGCCAGATAATTTAATTTACCTGAATTAAAGGGCTTAATTTATGTGAATCAAAGGAGAAAAACAAACAAAATCTCTTCCCAATTTTTGCAGAAAAAGAATCAGATAAGGTATGACATTTCATTGTCGGTATGTTGCCAATAAAGAACGCTTTGGATCCTTAGAAAAGGGATCTTCATTCTCTGCTCCTCTGTGAGCTCTGGATTGAAGAACGTTATTTATTCCCTCCTGCCCCCAGCTGCCAAACTCTCATTCTCTCTGTGAATGGACTGTGAATACTTTATGCACTGTTGAGGCATGTAAAAATAAATTCTATTATGAAAGCTAACTAAATTACCTCTAGCTAAATGAGTCTCCATGCTAATGTCAACGAGTCTTCGTCTCTTAAGTCATTCACATGTTTAGAAGAGGCGGGGGCAACTAATTGAGAGGGAACATTAAAACCATTCACAAAAGATGTTATCGTCTCCACTGTGACATTCGTGCAAGCCACTCGATGGTTAAACTTGTCACTGAATTTCCTTCCAGTTCTATTCAGGCTTGTTCCCCTATAACGCTACCATCTATATTTTCCTTAGAATTTATTATAAAATCAGTGGGAAAATATTCAGTTACATTTCAGATTGACCTCAGTAAAGATTCTACTTTTGCCTAAAAGGACACTGCCTCTGAGATGGAGAAATGAAACTGCAAGGAGACAAAACAGGCACAACACAATAGAGCAGGAACTAATGTTAGGTGACATTTCCAAACGTGAAAAAGATCAGAAGAGAATTACTTGGATAAGACTAGAAGAGAAAGTGGGAAAAAGGGGGATGGGTGGTGGAAGCTCACAACCTGGTGACATAACAACAGAACTGTTGTGACAAAAGTGCAGAGATCACTATCACACCCTACCCCTTGAATAAGACCCAGTTGTATTCTGGAGTTTTTCAAATCATCATTTCAAATTTGTTGCTCATTCACTATCTGAAAGATGAATGAAACACCACCTAGTAGAAGCCTGGAAAAACCCTGAAGCCTTTGCCTTCCTTCATGTGTAAAAACAGAAAGGCAGAGCTCAAGTAAGCGTGAGAGCAAAGGCTTGTCCACAATATCTCCTACTCTCAGAGCATTTCCTTGAATATCCTTTAACTTAGGTCACTATGGTAGGATGAGGTTATGCATTTATTGAAGGACTCTTTTTACGCATTGTCATATTGTCACTGTATTAACTATTAGAAGGGGTCACAGACCAGCACTTCAGACCTATGGAGAAAATAGTTTTCAGAAAAGGAGTCAATTCAGACTCCAAATCCTTGGTCTATGTCTATCTCTGTGTGTTGGGGCCAAGGAGTTCAGGCTGAACAGAACGTTTGTGATAAAGCGTGAACACTCTGGCACTTTCTGATTACCCATCCCCACAGACTACTTCTACATTGCTCCTGGCCCTCCAATTGCTTATTTTAAGTGGCTTTACAGTTCATGGCTCTGGCCTGTTTCATACACCCGACCAGCTCTTACATTAAGAGAAGCTCCTTCATCATTTCTTGTTTCTTGTCAGGACTTTTTTTTTTTTTTTGCTTTACTCGGAAAGCATTATCTATGTTTTTTTCTTTTTTTTTTTTTTCCACAGACCAAATAAGTCTGTATAGGCTGCTAATGGACTGAATGTGTTTTATCTCGTTATCCTATACGATTTTGGTGGGAAAAGGTTTTAGGAAGCTTTCAGACCTTTCACTCCACGTATTCTTTCCTCTGCCTTGAGTTCCCTTTTCATTTAACATATCTGCCCTTTCTGTTCCTTCTTTTTCCATTTCTTTTGCCCTTCCCATGATTTATTTTCTAATTATTTCTAAAGAGTCATCATTTGCCTTCTAAAATTAATTGGCATCCCACTGTTTCACACACGTTCTCTTCAAGGCTTAGGGCTCTTTGGCTCAGTGTGCGTTATACCACTGCAGAGTTCACACTTTGTGACAGTGCTGCACGGTGAACGTGCCTCCAGTTGTTAATTACAAAGCATAACAACGGTGCCAGGAACCCAGACTTCAGATCACCAGAGAACTCTCTGACCTAAGTCAGGGGAGTTGGGCTTTTTCCCTTTTTTTCTTTTTCTTTTTTTTTTCCATAAAGATTCAGAATTCATATAGGCTCATTTTAATTTAACGACAATTTTTTATGAAGATCTGTTGCAAAAATCTGATAACTTATTCTTCTGACTATACAGGGACAGAATTCTTCAGAAAATTCAATTAACACAACAAAATGAGGCTCCATTCTTTCCACTTCATTTCTCTGTATGTCTTCACACCTGCAAGTTTTCAGGAAGTGGTTGCAGTCTGCTCCTATCTCTTTCTTTTTCTGTGGTATCTGAGGAAGACTCGAATGCAGGAACAACAACATTTCCAAAACTTAGTGGCTCAACAATTTTAAGTAAGAATCATGCTTCAGAATTGCTTCAGAAATTTTCAGGCTTTCAAAAAAAAAAAAAAATCACAGAAGACTCACTCCTATTAACCTAAAAGTTAAAAAATAGGGTTCCAGTTTAGATAAATATTGCTATTCAGAAAGGATATTTGCATACTTTCCTGAATTGATGTCTTAATCAGCAAGAAAATTAATGAGACTGGATGCATATTTTTGTAAACAAAATGTTATTGATTCTAAAGGTTGGAAAAAAAAAGTTTTTTCTATTTTATGGCACTAAAATAAGTTTATTTCCTGCTGTTTCTTTCATTTGACAGACTATGGCATTAAAAGTTATTTGGCCTTATTACTGCATTAACGCATTTCATTTTAGCATATGAGTGTATCTGCACGGATACAACCTGTTTATAAAAGTGAGTCATACATTATGAAATCCACAAAATTTGTGAAATAATACTCAGGGGATTGTATCTTTAGAGATGAAGTGTAAGCGAGATAGGAAAGGTGAGCACCAAACGCTACCAGTCTAGAATTTATCACCTTTGACCTTTTTTCCCCCTAAAGCTATTTTATTACTGGTTTTACATATATACTTATTTTCTAAGTATATTCCACCTCCATATTCATTCTTAGTTATTTATTTTTGTATGAACATTAAAGACTACAGCCATTGTATAGACAGTTCTGATGTAGCTGAGAAGGCTAAAAATGCTATAGAACCTAATCTGCCATTTCAGTGGGGTTATCTGGGTGTACAGCAGATGCCTCAGCATATTTATGAGTCTTTGTGCAACTGAGATCTGAACATTCTCTAGCTTAGGCTATGTGAAAAATGCAAGATTGTAGGGAGTTTGCCAAGTCTCAGTTCAGCTGCATGCATTTCAAAGCAAGAAGTGGGCACACCACTCTCCTATGGTGGGCTGGAACGCTGCAATTGCAGGCCAAAAAGGATCTGCAGCATGCCCTAGCCCAGTCCCCTATCAAGCTGACGAGCACTGAGGAGGGTCCTACAATGTGCACCTTCTCTGCTGAAGAGAGTTGGTATGAAACAAGTACTGTTAACATCCAGCAGTCTGCAAATAGCAGCAGCTTCCCAGCTTGGCACATCTACAGAAAATGCAGAATAAATTTATTTGTAATGTTGGCTGTACTTTAAATGTATATGCAGGACTTCATAATATGCATATAAACAGAATATCAGTTTTCTATAGGAATCAAACTGACCCTATTACTGTTACAGGAATTGCACTTAATAAATATTGTTTCTTGATATTTTGTAGAATGTTAAATATTGCCATAATTACTGATTGCAAAATCTAATTTTATGCTTGAATTCAAATAGTGCATAACATCTTTTTTTTTTTTTTTTTTTCTCCTTCACAAGGCAGGACCATATTAATTATTTGGCAAATTTATACACTGACATTCATTATATACTGTTACAAGAACTTATGGCAATGAGGTCAGAAAGAGAAGTTATAATAATTTGTTACCTGATTAAAGTATTTTTTTTCAAAAACATCTTTCTGCTTTTTCAACTTCCTTTTACAACAGTCTCATTTAGTGTTATTGATTATTCTGCCCAAAGAAAATTCAAGCACAGATTTGTGCGTTACTGCTGTTGCCTTTCCTGAATGGCCTGACACATGATCATCTGAGGTTACATTTTTGGAGGAGTCATCTCCAGAGATCTCTAGCTAATAAATCAAGACAGCGCTCTTTGCCTCCAAATTGCAAAGCTTTATAAAGGTAAAACCTTGCCTACTTAAAGCCACACAATCAAAATTAGAGGAAAAATTGATAATTTTATGCCTTTGACATGTTAAATCAATTATAAATACATAACATTTTCTTTTCTCTCATCACCATTAAATGGAGAACTACAGTAATGCCCAGATAATTCTAAATGGGGCAGAACAAGGCATGTGCACGTAGATATATGTGCTTACTTGATCTACTTTGTGAAAATATTGTGAGAGTCTATCCAACATATAATGCATTTGATAAAGAGACAGCACATTTAATAATTATTTCTACAAAATGTTCTTCTGAACTAGTCATTCATCCAGGGAAACAAGGATGCCTCCCGGGCTGGTGATATTATTAAAATGCTAATGAGATTTATTCTAACAGGGATGGGAGCTCACAGTCCAGCAAAGAGTAGGTATCCCTGAGACAGAAAAAAAACCATGTTTTATAACCTGTAAGACAGCTCTAAACTGACTGTCAAGGAAGATCACAGAATCACAGAATCGTTTAGGTTGGAAGGGACCTCTGGAGATCATCTAGTCCAACCTCCCTGCTCAAGCAGGGTCACCTAGAGCATATTTCCCAGGATCACATCCAGATAGATGTGATATTCAACTTAAAAAGTTAAGATCATGACTCTCAAATTAGGAATTTAAAGTTAAATCTGTATTTAGATACCAAACCAATAAGCACAACTACTGGAAGTGCTAAACTTCTCTACCAATTAAGTCAACAACTGGATGTCCTTGCAAGTTTGCAAGCTTAGATATTGAGATAAGAATACAAATGGTGTATGATTTTTTACCAATAAATTGTAGAGAACCTCTCCATAGGGCCTAGGATTTTAAAATAGGTATGCTTTATGATTCTAGCTGAGCTATGGAAGTCCCAAATATAGGTGAATGTGTAAGAATCCATGCCTGCTAAAGACCATAAGGATTCATCACAGAACATTTACAGGGAAGCGGTGGACATACTTTTCATCAGGAATATATTTAGCCTGCAGTGCAACTCAATGAAATGGAAAATCACTTGCTGACATAAAGGTCAACATATCCAAACCGCCCACACTGAAAATCTATAATATTGGGAAACATTGACTCTGCATCCAAGGATACTAATCAAATTTATGGTATTAGTGGAAAACTTAAGGGATCAGAGAACTCTAGTACTCTAACAGGAAAGAACTGAAATGACAAAAATGATTTCTTAAGGTTAATCCATAACAAGAACAAAAGAAACGTCCCTGGACAAAATGCTTTAGCAGTCGATATATACATAACAGGAGCCATTACAAATCAGAGCCAAGATTTCCGGTAGAGTATATCAACTAAAATAAATCCTCAACAACTCAAGATGGCACAAAAATTTATTGTTTTCTACAACAAAAAGAGCAATAAAATGTGAAAATATGCAATATGTTAGCTTTCGGACTGCATGACCTTTCATAGCACACATTTAGAGTACTACAGGTATTTAAAACCAGAACTTGGTAATATCAAATTTCAAGATAGTCTTTAAACAAATTTTCTAAAATCTTTTTAGTAACAGAACACAAAGTCCCTTCCTAAGTTTATAAAATGACTTAGAAATTCAATATTAGATCATTTTTAGAGGGAGATTTGAATGTACTAATTTTAATTAACAAGATAGTACTTGAAAGACATGTAGGTTTTCTCATGTATTAAGCACGCACATATTTCAGTTATTGAAGTAATTGGCAGTAAAAGGAAATACAGAGTTTGGGAGCTTCCATAATATTGTAGGAGCAGGAGAATTATTGCTCACCAACAATAAATAGGGCAATAAATGATGAGTACGACATAATTTCTTGCGTTTTGATATGGACTTGATAAGTATTTGAAGTCTAAAACTAACAGATAAGTATTCATCAGTGAATTAAAGAACAGAAGAGACCACTATATTCTATTCAGTTTGACATATCTTGCGTAACACAGGTCACAGATCTTCACTCCGAGAAAAATATACATTGGTACTATAAGTACCAGAGAACACTGATTTATTACATTGTGACAGATAAAAGACTTTGAAAGGGCAGAAATGTCAAATAATATTATATTAACACGAGATGTGTATTATGGACATACGGATTTTTCAAAGTTATTAAAGTGCAGTTGCACTGCCATGGTCACTGCTAGTGGCAATTAATGCAAATCTTATTAGCTAGAAGTTTTTTTTTTTCTCCCTGGAAAACAAAAACACAAAACAAATCCAAAACCTACTTATATCCAGAAGTCTGAACTATAACGAAGGTAAAGGATATAAAGAGGTAATAGTAATCTTGGGTCAAAGGATACATTCATTGTATTCCAGAACTGACATAAAGTGAGGACATAATGAGAGAGAGTGACTAATCTGCCTTTGCCTTTTGGATTCAATGAAAGGATAGCTAGTTTATTCTATCAGACTTTATGAGATAGAAGAAGCCTGCAGGTGTTGAACTGTAATATAGTTTATATGCTTGCTGGGCATAATCACAATGAATTACAAATGGACTAAGGGACCAAATCAGTGGTCTGAATGGAAATGAACCTAATGTCTCACTTGAAAAAGATTATCCAGCAGCTTGACATTCAAGGAGCATTTCTGAGAAAGCCTGAATGATCAGTGGTGTCATTAATCTGATAACTCTGGCACAAACACATCATGACATTGTATAAAACAACAAATATTCTGGAGAAATATGCATCAGATAATGAGGGAACTATTTGAAGGCTTGGGTACTACAAAAATATTCTTTCAACAATGTGTAATTCATTTGTCAAGTGCACAGCCATGAAATTTTAATAATTAGGGTCAAATATATTCCTCCAAAATTGAAATCAGATCCCCTTTATGTAACTTGCCAGATTCTTGATATTAGTTTTCACCAACTACCAGGCAGAACGAGTACATTTTGACAAACGAAACAAACAAATAGTATTCTTACAGTTTTATAAAACCAACCAAAGAGGAACCACAGGGTTTGCTGCATCAATGAACTGATATATTTTTATGTCTTTTTTTTTTTTTTCCCCCCTTCCAAACCTCATTATTTTTAGTGAGGCAGGCAGATGAACACTCCCTTGCAGGAGGACTGAGTTCATGACTGTCACAAAACACTAGAAGTTAGCATGATAATGAGCCAATTTCTGTGGAAATGAACTCATTAATGCTAATGTTTTGCTGACTCCCAACTGATTTATGAACTCTTTAACAAGATTCAAAACAGGAAAAGGAGGGGAAGTTCATGAATTTTGGAAATGTTGAGTGAAGAAACAAATATATATCTTCCACATTCATATTCCTAATTCAGTGATCTGTCTTGCACTCTGATAATCCATGGTGTGTCCCAGAATATACTCTCTGGAATAGTACCCCATAGAGAAGATCTCATAGCTGAACCGTATAAATTCCTCTGAGATGGAAAAGAAAGTAACAGAATAAAAATTATTGACTGTTCCTAGTTTTTAAATATTTTCTAAGAAAGCACTTCGCTTTCAAATTAGTAGGTTTTCCAGCCTAAAGAAAACAGGATATTTTATGTAAGAGATCTCAACAATTCCTCAAGCTCTTGATTCTTACATAACACTTCAGCTAGATGCACAGATTTATCCTTGATGCAAGTGACATTATCATCAAGGAGTGATATTGACAAAGTGTACCAGGAAGACAATTAACTTCTACACCCAATCGAAAAAAAAAAAAAAAAAACCTAGCACCTCACAAATATCTCAGAAGCACCAAACTTTTCTTAGAAAATAAAAAAAAATTAGGAAATAGCTGGAGTCTGTAGCAAAGGTAATACATGAAATTTTGTTATCTCAGAAGAGTCCTGGGAAGTTTACCATTATGGGCTGCACAGGGTTTGGAAAACTTCTACTGCAAAGCATATTGGATGAGCAGGTGCTCACAAGGAACATGCAGTTTAGATAAACATCTCAAACGCTTAACTCAAAAAGATTAGGCTAGAGATCTTGTTCTTGTGTGCTTGAACTACGAAGTACAGAAGTACATCACATGCAGTTGCAACTATTTTATGAACATAGAAGAGTTAAGTGTTATGGACAGAAGCTGGCATGGATTTTTTTTTTATTTTAGGACGGCTAATTATTAAATTAGGTTAAAATTATACAGGGAACAATCAACACTTAACAATTTATGGTTATTTTATCTGCTTCAATCCATATCTAAAAACTATAATTACTTTAATTAAAATTTTAGGCTATCATTCTTCTGGACAATAGAAATTACTTCAGTCAGAATTATATTAGCATTTACTATTATATTACCATGCATGGTCACTTTAAGAACACAATGTATTTCATTGCTATCCAGCTAGAAAATAACCTAGACAAACTAATTTAACTAAAATATGCATTTATTTATTTTCTAACCAATAATCAAGATTTCTAGTAATCATTCCGGCCATGTGTCAAATATACAATAGCACTACCTTTTAGGCAATCTACTCACATTAATCAATCTTTTTAACTGGGCATTTTTACTGCTTCTATTTTTTCTAAAAAATTAAATTACCTTGAGAGGATCCAAAGGCTTCTGATTCATATCTGAAGTAGGATATGCAAGAGAATGATCAATCTTAGACTCTAACACCTAGTACAACCTCACTTTCCTTTCTCTTTTTTGTTAAGGTAACATGTCAACACGTTTTCCTTTTCAGTTCAGCTTTCCAACCTAGATTTCCAAAATTTTAAATTCACTGATAGTTTGAATGAAGATGAAACATCTTGTGTAGTTTGGAGAAGTAAATGGTAGTGATATAATTATGTAGAATTTCACATATTACATCTATGATTTCTGAAGGCTAGTTTTTAACAATAGGCAAAACACTGAACTGTTGGTGTGCTGCTGAAGAGTCACTCCGAAAAATGTTTTGACTCTGTAGCACAGCTCAGAGATATCTGAACTAGTTTTAAAAGAGTTTTACTTTAGTCCGGATAAAGCAGCACATGCAGAGCTCCACATTGTATCTAGAGGGTGTTATTTTCATTACTGAAGCAAGTTTATTTTAATCCAGTGAAAGAATCTCTACCTTACTACTATTTACTGATGTACCTGAGAGATATGTGAATCATGTTTATCCATCCTCTGCCTCCTCGCTTGAGATGCACAATCAAATGAAGACTACGTTTTCTCCAATCTACAGTATTCATCCAGCCCCTCATCTGCTCCCATGATTCCTTCTTCGCAAGTGAAGCAGACCCAACAATAAGCATGTTGCAAAACACTGTATTGATGACTTGCAGAAAATCCTTTTCTCTGCAGCTCCAAAGCATTTTCCTGGCACCTAGCCTTCCCCATCCATTTTATTATATGACAGAAGATGAGCTGAAGCAGAAAGTTTGGTTAGAGGCATGTTGCTGCAATCAGAATGCTTAGCATAGCTTGCATCCTGCTCTCTGTTCACCTCTTTTTTTAGGAGGGAGATTGTTGGGAAATAGCAACAGTGATTACTTTGACAACAAAAACCACTCCAAGAGCGGCAGGTTGCTAGAGATAGCTTGGATGCAGAACAAGAACTTACCTGTGAGCAAAATATCTTGGGAATTACTGTTTTCCGTAAAGAGCTGTCATTGGGATTCTACCTGTTCATACAAAGTGAAGATCTGACCATACATATTATTCGTCCCCCAACAGTCAGGTAATGATCACTAGCTTAGGTTATTTTTTCAAGTGCTATTAATATACCACCAGCACTCACTCTTTGTAGCACGAAGTGGGTGAATAAAGGTTAAATTTCATTTCTTGGAGCCTCTGAATGCTATTGCACTTCAGTGGAAATTCACCCGCACACAGAGCGGTTGATCTACAGGGGCATATTCTGCACAGATGGAACACATTATAATATAAAATGTTATTTCAGTGATCAGTTTCTCCCTTGCAAAGAAGAATATGTTCCAGATAAGCTTAAAAATCACATACTTCAGCACCAGAGCAGACACAGCAGTTTATGCAGGTGGATAAAAGAACTATAATCTTGTTATAAGGAGTTGTGTCATAAATGGAATTTGAGCATTTAGGCCTTTATTTATAATCTTCATAAATCACCTGAACAGACAATTCAACTTTGGAAAAGTTAAATTTGCTGACAACAGAAAACTGCATACAGTGGAAAAAAAAGGAACCAAGAGTTAGGTAAGCAGTTCCCACTACGGGAACAGAAAAAAAAAAGAAAAAGTTTCATATGTGCACCAGCTGACTAATGTCAGTAATAACATGGAAGTAATAATGAGACATCTAAGAAAACAGGGAAAAAAAAAATCATTAATTGCTTAGAAAAAGAAAACAATTGGAAAAGGTTGAAGTAAAATATACGTACTATACATGACCATTCTTCTTTTTAGCTTCATTACTAAACTGCAGTATTGATGCAACTTAAACACTCGTTCAAAGGACTCTGATAAAGATTTTCAGTGCCTCAAAGTAGAAGCCTTTAAAATGAAAACTGCCTCTTCTAAAATTAAAAATCTGCAGCTTAAAACAATTAACACTAGAGAATCATATTAAAAACTCATAACAATATATAAACAAATGTTTTAATTTTTTTTTAGAAAACTGTTTTTATCTCCGTCCCTTTTATCTGCCAAAGACAGACAAACACATTCATGCCTGGCATACAGTAAAGCATTGTCACCAGAAACTTCAATGGGAGAAGCCTCAGATCTTCCAAGCAAACACATCTTTTCTTCCTGTTATCTTAAATCATTTCTCTATCTATCCTTAAAGTCTTTCAGGTCCTCTTTCTCTTTAAAATATTTATTATCCCTGTGAACTAAATGTAAAAATATATCAGCAATATATCAGCAACCAGCTTACTTTAAAAAAAAGTAATACATAAATAAAAAAATAACAAAACAGCCCCCCCCCGAAGCACCCCCCCCAACTCATCTCCAGCATTTCCTGAAAGACAGTAAAAACATTCAATTTTAAAAAGATTAGGTAATTATATTCCATCCACTGGAGTCTATAGCTTTATGAATCCACTTCATAACCTCCGTGATTTAACAGAAAGGAAAAAAAAAAAACACCTTTACTGAAACATTCAACTAAACAATTTTGTTTCCACTTAGAAAGGTCACTCACCACACTCCCTTTATCAAGATGGTTGCTTTTAACTAATTTAAACTTGGCATATAAAATCCCTGAATGACAGCCCTTAGCACATTTCAAAACTACAGACAATAACAGACAGTCACACTGCTCCTCCAAAAATTTCCCTACCTAGAGATGCCAAGGTGTAAATTTCTAGCACAGTCATCACTTCCTATCACCTTCACCTGCAAGCACCCAGTGCTCCCCACCCATGGGGTGTCCTACCACACTGTGCAAGCACAGTAACCGGCCTCACAAAAAAGACACTCACAGTATGCACTGGAAGTTTCTAGACAGTAAGGACTGAGGATTGAAAGTGCTGTAAATATATGCTCTAATTCATATTCACAAACTTGCTGGCATAGGAAAACCTTAGTATTTCAAATCAAAGCAAAACATAAAATAAGATTTTACTGGTGACCACTGTTGTCACTTCATTGATTACATTATATATACACACACAGGTTGATTTTCTTTCCCCCACAATCAAAACTGAACAGAAGCTGTTACAGAGTTTCTCTGAAAATGTGATATTATCATTCCTTTATTGTGTTAGCGGCTACTGTGAAAATTACTGTAATTTGTAAAAAATTACTGAATAATTCTTTTTTTAATCTGGATTTAAATAAGGTTAAGATTTTGTTTATCAGCTGCTTTGGAATCAGGCTATTTCTTCTGACTTTAACCTGCACAAAACTCCACCTCATCTTTTTCTCATACTCTCATTTCTCTACTGGTTATTGTATATCATTTCTTGTATCATCTCATGACAATTACTATTTTCATGCCTATTTAAAGAGTTAGAAATAAACGACAGAGCCTCTATATAGTTTCCAGACCTCCTGAGAGCACAGAGAGTGTGGAGAAAGTTTATCTGTCATCCAGATGATAAACTTTCTCTGTCATCCAGCTGTTTTGTTTTGAAGCTGATGGATAAGAGAGTATGGGAAGGACTGCTTAGTTTATTTGGGAAAGGTTCATTCACGCTCTGATATGCAACAGTTTATGTGCTCTGCGGTTGTCAACGAACGGTTCGGGATTTTGGTTTGGTATGTTATGACCAAACATCGGCTCTAAATTAAAGCACGTTAAACATTTATCTATTGAAGTCTGAAGAGACATTGGTAAAGTATATTAGCACCTAGCTGAATAAATGGAGAATATTGCTTCTTAAATATTTGCAGCCTTTGGTATTTGTATGTAGCTCACTGAACACTTAATTTCACAGCACATTGTGATTAAGGTATATTTTTTTTTCCATTTTTAGATAGGGAGAATGAAACACAATATTCAGAAGGATTTCATCAGCTTTAAAAAATCAACCGAGGTACTTCTATCTTCTACTACTATATGCATCCCTCGTGTCAAGGAGGTAAAGTTATTAGATTTCTTTCATATGAGAATACCCAGCTGAGCTCTTCTCAGGTCCTTCAGCAGATAGCAAATTTTACTATTTCTTCTATACAACATATTAAGGAAGAAAAAAATCACAAAACATTTGAAAATGTTACTCTCAACTTACAAAACTACTTCATGGATTTGTGGACAGGCATTGTACTTGAAACTACTTTTAAAATCCTTTCTAGTAAAGCACAGTACATCTTGTATACTCATAATTACAGTTTTCTTTCAGATGAGCCAGAGTACTGTAACATTTGTATTCAGCTCAGTAAAACAGAAATAATATATACTACTTCATGCTTGATATGTTTAAAAGACTAAGAAAACGGCAACTTCGTATTTTCACTTGTAATATCTACTTGTGTCAATGTTTCCCATCCTAAAGCCACAGGCCGTTTGCAAATCGCCAGGCCAACTCACTGGCCTGTCGTCTGCTCTTGGACTTTCTCAAATTCAGCCGGGGGCCAAGCTGTGGTCTGACTTACTGGACAGGCAGAGCCCAGTGGATGTGGTCACATACAGCAAAGCTCTGGGAGCTGCCAGGGAGCACCAGAGCTATTGCACACGGTCAAACGAACAGCTCTGCGTGTGCGCAGCCGGTCCCGATCTGGCAGAAAGGCTGGGCTGGAAGATGTGAACACTCCTTCCCACGGGGAGAGGTCTGGCTATGCAACAGCCTGAAAAACTGAGGACTAGTGGGACACACAATCAAGTTCAAAGTAATAGGTTCATCTGCCTTTTTTTGTAGAAATCTTGTAACTATTGGGTTGATTCTTATTTCTTCTGGTTCATTTCACTGGACTGTTTGCATGCTGAGTTGAGTTACTCTCTCAGACTTTGAGTATCAAGTGATATATTTCTATATATTTTATTTTTAATTAAAGGACTATCTTTGTCTTGTTACATTTTGCCAACATTAGCTCCTCTGTTCGGTTCTGACTGAAGCCACTGTACTCTTGCAGATAGAGCTCAGGGAATTTACATGGATTTCCCATTACTGTCAACTTCTGTTATGTACAGAAGAAACACTAATCTTGGAGGCATAAAAAATGCCTCCATGGCATTTTTGCAGCAATTGCAGCAGTTTCACATGCAATGTGAAAGAGTAAAGAGAGTAAGGATGAGTAAGGGAGCCTTTCTTATAATTCTTTTTTTTTTTTTTTTTTAGCAAGTAGTTGTGTACTGGTACAAAAAGCAATTAACTGTTGTGCAGATCAATTCTTTTACGATCTTATAAAACCTTCTTGTATTTTTCTATTATTGATTTTAGGATTAGGAAGCTGGCAAGCTACTTTTGTTCCTGAACTTAGATTTGGTGGTTATATGTTAATTAAAAAAAAAAATCCTTCTTCCTCCTTTAATAATTATTATTCATATTACTCAGGCCAGGCTGTGCCATTTAAACACTAATTAGATGTTCAATGCAGTTTCAGAAAACGTATTCCATCGAGAAAAACAGTGTTAATATAAATCATAACAATTAATGACATTACAGGAAGTTTATTTTCTGTGTTACACTGAAGTCTCTGTCAACACAGAGATTTAGCAGAAATAGCTCTTGTAGCAGTCACAGATATTCTTTTTCTTTTAGGAGGATTATAGATTTTCACTAATATTTATATCTTTATCTGTCTGGATTATGATAAATAAGGAACTTTTGCTTAAAAAAACAAAAAAAAACTATGGATCAACAAGGTATGAAATTTTGGCCTATTGACCTAGCCTAGGCTTCTTGGCTCTGGGAGGAGCTCTAGGGATGTGGGATTGCTCTCCCACACATGTAGAACTCATCCGCCTCAAGACTTCTCTGAGTTATTCTCAGGCTAGGATTTTAAGTTTGCCAGATAATGAACAAGACCTACGAGAATAATTTCCATGGCCTGCCCCAAGGATAATTGAAATTCCCTGCTGATACAAGGTCAATCAAATCGTCTTTGCACAGTATCTGATTACATCCTAAATTCCAAAACAGATTTTTCTTTATTCCAGTAATTTGTATAAGAACAGTTACCTTAATGGTACTGCAGCTTTGATGCTGGATTTCACCATCGCCATCACCATTTTTGCAGGCCCCGGGCCATAACCCTTAAGACAGTATTTTTTAGATGCCTTTTTAGTGCAAAAGCAGTGTTATCTGAAATGGAAACAATAAAACAATTCACTGTCCAGCGGAATGGTGTGCCACAACATCTCGTGTTCAAATGTAACAAGAAATACCTGGAAGTCACTCTTCAGTCTATATTGCTGAGCTATACAGGACTAACAGTGATAGAAAAGAGAGATTTTAGATTCTCCACAAGCCCTGGAGGTTGCAGTTGCCCTCGACCATTTATTTCATATACACGTGGTCACTGCTGGGCTGCTTATCTTAGACAGCTGTGTATTAAAATTAGTATTGGGACACCTTCAGTCTGTTTTGACTAATCTTTTATTAACCTCTCTATATCCATATTATTTCTATCATTCCTTTTAGGTATCAAGGAGGCTAAGAAAAAAAATCTCATTCCTTTTACCATGTCTTCCCCCTCCTTACAAACTACTTTATGTATTACGTCCTTCTTAGTAACCAGGATGATTCTTGCAATTTCCACCAAATCTAATTCTTCATAGAAACAGAAGAAAAAAGAGAGGAAAACAATAAACAGCTAGCTATAGCTGAACCGCTTCCAGACCTCCCTCCTTTAGGAGCCTTCAGCTGTCTGAAGTTTATCACAGTAGTCACTGGTCAAACACCAGCAAGCTCCTTAGATAATAGTTAAGGATTAAACAGATAATCTAATTCATACTCTTCTTATGGATTTTGTTGACAAAGATTGACACTGTTCTTCAGCAAGATCCCTTCTAAGGGAGCCAAGATCCAGAGATCTATAATCCTCCCAGATGGTACTCCCATTTGAGCTGTTTTCCCTTTTAAATCTTTTATTTAGCTTAGGTATACCCAGATGGTGTGACAAGACGGATCTATTCAGTCCCACTTCAATTAATTTAACCCTCCCTTTCTTGATATGAATGCTATTAATCCTTTTGCAATTGCTAAAACTACATTTCAAAAGCTAAAAAGAAACAAAATGGATTCATATTTGAAGCTAGTATGCTGATTGCCAATCTGTTTAACTCACACCTTTCATAAATAGTTCTTATTCTCTATTTCAAAATTGCCTGAAGGATAGTGATTTTAAGGGAAGTTATGATGTTAAAATTCCACGCACTGCTGCAAAAACGTCTGGGATTTCAAACTCTGTACCTCTGGTTTGTACCTCTGTGAGACACAGAGGGATCACTTTGCCTCTAGTTAAATGAACTGTAAGGTCCCTAGGTCCTTCTGAGACTTTCATCTCATGATATTTTTTATTTCTGAGTCATGATTTACCTCCTGAAATCACTCACTGCTATTATTAACTCGGTATCATTTTTTGCTCTGAAATTATGTCATGATCAAAAATAAAATATAGTCTTTTTTTGTTATATTTGACAAGAAATAAATGTAAATGAATAGTAACCTTTTTCTCTTCCTTCCATCACATACAGTCCACTAATACAAATATCCTAAACAAGACCAAACCAAAGAAATTATCCTTCAATAATATTGTTTTCATTTTTTAAAGTAACACTAAGAAGTAAAGAGAATAAATTATAGCAGTGGTAAAAACAATACCTTGTTCTTATACAAAACTAATGTGCTTGTTACAAAATTGCTTTAACAAAAATAAAATTAATAATGTATGATTTCTGCTAAAAACCTCAAAACCTATCCATGACTAATTGGGTTAACTCATGAAACATTACGGTCAAAGTCCACACGGAACGCAGGCCATTATGTGTTTCTTCATTTTCAACAGAATAGTAGAGATCATCTTCTAAAGTGCTTTAAGGTTGAAGAGAAAGAATCTTGCTCATATAAACTATTTTACATGGGTTATATTGGAGCACAGTTAAGGCTATCTGCAGATAGGAAGAAAAATTTAAAAGGTGATAGCTGCTCCTAGCCTTAACACTGGTGTTTCTTCCAACAATCTGTATTCTGTAGCCCACAAAATGTTTAAGTATAGTTAAGAATTACATAGTCCTGTATTCACCTGAACAAGATTTATATAAATTAAAATAACAATTGCACATGTTCAGATTTATCATTATTGGAAGTCTTATGGGAACAGGAATTAACTAGTGCTAAGAAATAAAATCTGAGTTTTAATTTCTTTTTGCTTTTCTAATTTGAAAATTAATCCTAAAAATGTTCATGTCTCCATTTCTACTAACCAATGAAGTATTATTTAATGCATATGACCTCCGCTATATCTTAGGGGATTACATATTTATGTAACCTTATGTAAAAGATGGTGATTGGAGCAGAGGCGTCATTAACTTCCACTATGACCAGGATTTCTCCATTATCTCTGTCGATGTAAACTACCTCAAATGTTAAAATAAAGCCATTTGTAAGTTATGAGTCTTGTAAATCATTTAACATCTAGAGAGTTTCAAATGGGATGCAAAATTTAATTGTTGTCAGAGTCTGTTCTAGAGACCATTTAAATCAATGGGAGTCATTTTATTAGTTCCCAAAGATTTTTTCAACAGTCCTGCAAATGCTTAAACTACTTTAAACTTTCAGAAATTAAAATCTTACCCTAAAGGTTCCTGTAGTAACTTTACTTAGGATCAACATTTATTTTAAACTTCTCAAAAGAGATTAAAACTTTATTTTAACTGAATGAATGCAACAAAACCAAATGAAATTTTAACTGTGAGTTTGCTACCAGTTTTTCCATGAAACGAAATTCTTCATCTATGAACAGTCACTATGACTGAGCAACAACATAAAGCAAATCGTTTTGCATCAGTTAATCACCTAACAAATAGAAATGTCCAGGGTATAGAATATTCTCTCTTCCTCGATCATGAGATTTATAAAAAGACCTACTTAAGTAATTTTATACTGATTCACTTGGAAAAAATCACCAAAAATGGACTGAAGACTAAGAGGTTGTCAAATATATTTTTCCCTCTGCTCTACCATTTTCTGTCTTTTATTCTTCTAGAAAACAGTATGTGAAATCAGTAAATATTAATTTATTTTTCTGGCTAAACAATGGTCATGTTGATTTCTTATTTTGACATAAATAATTAAATAAATATTGTCAAGAGGAGAATTAACATGGCAAGTCTTGGCCTCAAGCATATTTCACTCTTGTGTTATAAATCCTTGAAGTACCTGTGCATAATATTGCTACTGACATGTTAGATATAGCTCTCGGAATAAGGCAAATATTAGAGGGAGGAATTAATTACAGCTCCCCATTCAGAGCCTGGCAAAAAGGAGTTAATTGTCCTTCTCTCTCAATACAGGAATTTGTAGGACTGTATATGAACCTATGAAAATTAATTAATTTACTCATGGCATGCTCCATGAAAGATGTGTTATTGAGATAGAGCTAAATTTGGCATTAAGATGGAAAGAAGAATAATTCTGAAAGAGATTTGGAGTTGACAGCTGTAGTCCTACACATTTTCTGTCAAAATTCATTTTCAGGAAGACTGTCTGCTTTCTACAGAATAGTTAACTTTTTCATTGAAAAAGCCAGTTTTACAAAATCTGAAAACTTAAAAGGGTGAGAACTATAGAGTTTATGAGGTGAAAGCTGTCCAGAGAATCCTGAATACGGAACAGAATTACAGTTTGCAACACCAGTACTGCAGTTTCTGTGGGGGAATGTGTTAAGCAGGTATATGTCACATTTGTAGCGACAGTGCAAAGTACACGGGAAACCCAGTCTCAAGCGTTATGCCGGAACCATAAAGAAAAGTGAATCCTATCATCACTTTAACATGGAAAACTGAGGCGGACACTAAATAAGCGATTTTCCAGGCATGACAAAAGATTATGCGGACCTTGAAACTGAACCTGCCTAATTCAGCAATAGTCCTAAGACTTAAGTATCAGTAATGTTGCATTAAAAGTTGTGAATGTTCTTTAATATCTCTAAGGACATCCTCTTTACATGGAGGAAGGATTTTCTAGGTTCTTGTATTCTGTGCCCAATTTCAGCACTGATGTGCTGTATAAAGCTGGACAAATCATTTAATTTCTCCCTAGTCACCATGAAATACAGGTTAATGATACTTGCCTGTGTTTGTGATGTCCTTTCAGATGAGCTGTGTTCTATCAGTGCTAAGAATTACTGATTATTAATTTTTAAAATAATTCTGGAATGGTTTTAAATTCATGGCTTTCATAAGGGAGAAAATATAAAAGGAAAGAAAAAACTGGGAAAAAAAGAAAGAAAAAGCTTCTGCTTCTGTCTTTTGATAATCCTTTAGTGTACCATAAACGTCACACAGATTATACTGACTTGTATTTTTTTGCAATACAATATCAGATAGCTCGGCAATTGCCAGCAGAATCTAATTCAAGAACTTTTAAAAGCTTGTGCTGCGGGATGATTTTATGATATATAGTATTAGCTCCAACATACCTATAAAAGAAGAAAGGGATCTTCCTTAGCTATAAGAGGGAAAGAGAGGTATTGATAAACTGGAATCACCAGTGTGATGCAAAAATGAAAGAAGAAAAATCAATGCTATCCAAGGATGCAATGAATTTTAGAGAGGATAAGGAAGTTCACACAACATATTCATCAATGGGTTATTTGGGTGTGTGTTTAGAGGGGAGGGTTCTGGGTTAACTACGGGAAAGATTTAACTACTGTATGAAGAGAGATTGAAAGAACTTTGTTTAGCCAGGCGAAATGAAAGTTGACAAAACACTACTGTAGTGAAAGTTAAAGGACAGCATCAATACAAGATTCCTGTAGATCCTGGAGATACATATGGAGACATACAAAGATAATGAATAAATTTAGACTTGAATTTATAACCTCTAATCAGTAAAATTCATTATTTGGGGGATTTTACTCTCCTCTGTGGCACAGAACATCTACTGCAAAAGGTGAATTTAGTGTGTGAGGTAAGTATTAGGTAGACCCTTCTAATCTAGACCTCTGTTGCCTGCAATTACAGAATTTTGGATGGCAAGATACTATCCAACTCTGAGTTCCTAGATGTAGAAAATTAACCTAATTTCCTTGAAAGATCACAAAACTTGCTCCAGATAGTAGCTGCTGGTAAATATGTCACCATGGAAACAAAATCACAATGCTTCCTGCCACCTAACATTTGCTGCCAATAACAGTAAACAAAAAAAAAGACACACTGTCTTTCAGTGCATTTCATTTTTTTAAGGTTAAAAAAGGAACAAATACAACTCACCAAGCTACTGTAGTTACTCAGCTGAGTTAGTTTTTAGCAATGTTCCTTCTTCTAGCTTTATCACTGCTTTGTAGGGAGAAAGTGAAAATTGTCTTTTGTCACAAAGATTACAAAAATAGCATTTTCTCCTCTTAGAGCAAATAATGAGATTGAACTCAAGTCTTTTATATATATTTATATATATATATATATATATATATGTATGTATGTGTGTGTGTGTGTGTGTGTGTGTGTGTGTGTGTGTGTGTGTGTTAAATTTTAAATGTTTAAGTATTCCTGAAATGCATAAGAGGAAAACTTAGTGAAAACCACATTTTTGGACATGACTGTATGATGTAAAATACCTGGCAGGACCCTTGCAGCCTCCTACTGGCTAAGCCATTATGCATAGCACCGCTGTTTTCTTCAGATGCAGATGATCCATCACCTCCTCAGCAGGAAGTATGGGAAATAAGAAACTATAGGAGGTGAAAAGAATAATAATAACAATAATAAAGGAGCAAAAACAATAAAAAACAATAATAGGAAGGATTTACAAGTCAGAGATAATGTGCTCTATCTCCATCTTGCTGAGTTTGCAAGCCTTGCAACACTATTTTGACACATGCTGAGATTCAAACCATTCATCAGAAAAAAGATAAGGAAAGAGTACCTAGTATGACCTTCTGCATGGCCTTTTCACAGCCATCAGTTGCAAATTGAATTTATATGCTGATTTAAAAGAAAGGAAACGAAAACTCAAAAATAATATTAAAGCTACAGAGACTAAGGTGAGTGATTCTTTTCTCCATCTCCAGTGGTTTCCACTCCTAGTTTGTTCAAGATGCTGTAGTCTCACAAGCACTTTCACACAGTGAACAGACTGACATTCTGTTTTATCCCCAGAATTTGGCAGATCACGATTAGCTCTTGTGATTACACTCTGCCTTTATCGTCTAGGGTAAGATATGAGAAAGCAATAGCACAGGAACCTGCCAAGGGTTACACAACCCCATCTGCCTGAAAGTGAATATAAGAAAGTGGAATTCAGGTCAAAGAAAGAAAAAGAGTGAATTCTGCCTTTCCTGGAAAGTTGCAAGAAAAATACCATCAGGAAGTATATTGTTTAATGTTTACCAATTGATTTGCTTCTGTTCTGTGGCTACTTGGTGGATAGAAAAAAGCCCTAAGGAAGGAGCCTCAAAATTAATATTTGGTGTTATATTTCCCTTGCTTGGCTGATTACACTGTTCAGCAGCTTATCCAGAGTGCTATGATGTTTTGAAGTCCACAGGCATTTCAGCAGTTACCTGCAAGTTTTACTCTCACTGAACTGCTGCTTCCAGTGAAGCAATAATGACCCGAAGTTCACATATAACTGTTCAAGGTTTACAGCTCAGGCCAGAGACATGCAACATTGCAAAAATGATCCTTCGCAAATGTATGATCATGTGGCAATTTTCCTTCGTATTTAAAGATTTTCAGTTTCACACTAACGACAAACTAAAGGCAGCACATTCCACTAACAGACAGTAATGCTGTCAAAGAGAATTTGTCTTTGATATTAAAATCTGTCTTTGCATGTGGCATAGGGTTGGAAGAAACTTCAGTACATCCCCTAGTCCACTCCCTAGACCAACATATACATAAATCCTGTCAAGTAACCAGGCTGTAAAAACTTTAGATGATGAAGATCCAGAAACGTCAATAAAATCTGACCTAGAGCTTACTTAAAGCTGCTACAGCATATTTGCATGAGGAGCTTTGAGTGGTATTCCTTCTGATTGCTCAAACCCAGTAGTATTTTGCTATATTGAGGCTATGGAAACATACTTTGGTAACATTTTGCTGCTAAATTAAATGAGAACAGATTACAAGAGTATTTATTCCTGAGATACTGTTGCAGCTCCATTCACATTTAAAAGCTATAGATAGCCTACTCTCGAAAGAGAAGTCTCATTTCTTCCTTAAGATGGATTTGATATAGCTGAGGACGCAATCATGTTATGATCCTACACAAACACATACTGCTGCTAGGAGAAACACTGGGGATTCACAAGGTCTTAGAGCAAAACCCAGCAATCAGTGGAGGCAAAACACAGGGTAGGAGCACAAAAGCTGTAAAAAGGACCCCAAGAACCTCACATACTCACACTATTTGACAGAAAGTGATAAAGACTAGTGCTTTGAATTTCATCAAGAAAAAAAAATGCACATTTTTTGCTACTACAGACTACTTTGCAGTTCTGCAGAATTTCTACTTCTCTTTGGACATACAGGTAAAGTCGTCATAAAAAACTTGAAAACTTAACAGGTATCGATTTTCATCTGGGCATTTCAGAAGAAATAGTCAATAATAACAAGTCACAGTTGGCTGCTTTGGCTGTTTTCTGTGATATGGTATCATGTCAAACATATTACTTCCAATAGCCAGTATCTACAATGAAGCGGAGTGGCTGAGAGATCAGAGCAAATTACTGACAAAAAACGATAATGAAAAGACTCCTTGTATGGGACATGCTAGCGACATACTTAAGGGTAAAGTTAAGTTCAGAAGACTCGGGTCAGAAGACTGAGCAAACTGCTGGAAGGATATTGCTGCCGACCCTAAGCACTCGTGATTAAAGGATGACTGGCCAAAGGTAACCCTCGACTCTCTTCTTTAACTGTCACAACAATGTCTGACATTTCCCCGCGTTCAACTTCAAAGAGAATCTTAATAAAACTGAGTAAGAAAGAAATATGAGAGAATAGATATTGCTACTGTGCCTTGACACCAAAGTTTGTTAGTACAAAAGAAACAAGACGTTATTTGATTTACCTCTCAGGCTAGCTGAATTGCAATGCACAGTTTTAGATCAATGTTGCTCAAAAAAACAACCTCCTAAGTTTGACTAACTTTTTGAGAAGATGGTCCAAAAGACTAATAAAAGTCTTCATAAATGTAACAAACACGATAAATAGATAAAACCAAATGACAGCTAGCTTGAATAAGTAGTAAAGCTGCTTAACTGTCCAGGTTGACAGATATATATTTTGTCATTAATTCCTGATGGAGAAGTCATTTACAGTAAGCAGCTGGAAGATATGAGGACATAAGAGAAAGTGTAGCAGAGCAGTGTAGGGAATGATGCTTATGTTCTTCCCTTATGCTAGTTAAGTCCCTTAGTTAGCACTGAACAAAGTGATTTTTATGTGATTATGTGTCGTTATTCAGAGAAGCTAACTAAATAAGCTTATGCAGAGCAGCTGGGCTGCTTCAAATACCTGTGCTAGTTCCCTTTACACTTACCTGAGGTACAACTACACTTCAGCGCAGACAGCAGAAAACCAGTTGGAACAATATACAAGTACTTGTCTTTAAAGTAACTTTAGATATTTTCAAGAGGTTAAAATAAAATTGTGTCTTTAGTCAAACTACTTCTGATGTTATTGCATGTTCAGAAGTCAAAATTTCAGTTACCTGTATTCCCCTCATCAACACTGGCTCTGCCCATTGCTGGGGCCCAGACTTCCATACAGACTGTTTAGTTCTATTTTTGCTTGATATCACTTCTAAAGAAAAAGTGCCTGTGATTTATTCATAGCAAAGTAAGCCTATTAAAATGTCAAAGGTTCAGAAATACTTGTACACTCATCAAAATATTTTTAGTTCGGACATGTTGTGCTATAGTTTAAAAAGAGATTAATTGAAAGGGATTATTTATAGTGACTGTTTTCAGATAGCCTGATTGTAATTTAACTTACTTGTGTAGGGTGTTTTGGGGATGGGTTGGTGGGAAGTTGACTAATAAGAACCACAGCTGTCTTGGTGGTAACACGCAGTTTCTTTTAAAAATCATTACTGTATTTATATATGGTACCATCACTATTGACAGTGATTAGGAAAAAAAATCTGCTGCATCTATGACTAAAGTTAAATTGATAAGACCTTTTTATGTAGTGCATATGGACATTATTTTTAGCATAGTGGTTTATGGAATTGTTTCAGTATTTGCTGATATTATGAAGTGGAAAGCGGCTCCGATCATTCACTGATAGCTCTGTTAGAGAACTACCTATCTGCTTTCCTTTAAAGGGCAGACTAGTAATCCACTTTTGCTGGATACTTTGTTTGTATCTTTATTATAATAATATTTACCATAAGGGAATTTTAAATTTTCTTCAGGAATTTTATTTGTGAATGATCGCTACAAGATATGAACTGTCAGATCAGCCCCTAACCTTTCTTGCAGATAAAGGATTTATTGCTATGAAAAGTTTGCTGAAATAGACTGCTGAATTAATATGGAGAGGGTCTGCATGCTCTTGGCCTTTATTTCAATAGCACTTGTTGTTTGAAGCTATAGTAGGCCTTCAGCATTACAGAAAAATTGAAGTTTCATTCATCTATTTTTTTTAAATCAACAGCATGTTGAATCAGAAAGCTCAGATAATCAGAGAGATAACCAATATTCCTCAAGTAGAAATGGTCATGTATTAATTCTTTTCTTTTAAATTGTTAACTGCTACAGATTTATTATTTCTAACCACTGTACTTCTCCCAGCTTTATAAAACCATGCAATTAAATCCACATCACCACTGCAGTTCTATAACCTCAAAACAGTTTTGGTAAATCCAAGGAAAGGCAATTTTAGATGAAACATCATTTAGAGGTGATAATGAATTAGATTTGAAATGTTGTTTGTTGAGCTCCCTTAATCCTGTGAAAATTGGTTGTCAGGCAAAAAGAAAGTTCTTTTCAATATCATGTTGTTTTTTCAGATTGTGTGTCCTAGCATGTCAGGTACAACTGCAGTGCAGTTCTATGCCTTGTTTTGTGATCCTACCCAAAAACCTGATTAATTTATGCTATTTTTTCACTGGGCTGGAGTAATCACTAGCAAACCTCTTTTTGCCTTCCATGAAAGCCAAGAGTTCACCCTTGGATCTAATACAAGGAATGGAGTAGCTCACTTTCCTTGGAGCTATTCTGATACTCCAACACGGTATTAAGCAGTACTGACCTGTTCCAGGTCTATCCAAGGTCTTAACTATTCAGACAAACCTCTGGCAGGTTCATAATGAAGGGGTATTGCCCCATGGGTATATTAAATTAGAATTCAGACAGTCGTATTCTGTGTATCTAGTTTTACCTCAGCAGTACTGTTCATAACCTGGTCTAAGTTGTTGCTTTGTGTTTGCTTGTAAGCCTTGCTGACAACACATGCAACTGAAATTGCCCTTGTTTTAGTCAACTGCCAACACACGTATTTTATTTTACAAATACATAGGTATGAAAGATTGTATTTTGTGCAATAAGAATAGCAACTTGACCATAATTAACACATAATTTCACGACCACTGGCTGAATGAGGCAAATGCTGACCCTTCCAAACTAAGTCCCGCTTTCCACATCTAATTTTTTAGTAATGTACATTTTCCTTTATTAAACCCAAACTGTCAGATATCAGAAAGTAATTGTGTGATACAGACAGTATCCTGCCAAAGCACATAATGGAACCCATAACGCTCATGTTGTTTTGCTCTTCTCTGAATTCTTAAGGTCCCCCTAATGATACCCCTTGAGAATAGAAACCACAGGTCCTTTCTCTGCCACTGACAAGAAACCATTTCGTAACTCTGACTGATTTATTCTAACTCTAGCAAGGTATGCAACAGTCTCTTAGAAAGCATCACAGGATCTCAAATTTCATTAAGAGCAGTGGTCACCTTTAGTTTTCTCAAGCATATCTCAGTATCTACATTACAGAAAATAAAAAAGGAGATAGAAATGAACACTGGTGTTGATGCATACCTCATTTTCCAAAGGACTTCTGAGAACATTCAGCAAAGTCAATTTAAAATAAAATACAAGAAATTAGATCAGTGCTGGTCCTTATTATGCCATCTGTTGTTCACACAGCAGTCAAAGTCTGAATCAGTAAGACTGACTGCTTACCTGACTGCTGATTGTCCTGTTTACCTCTGTGTTACCTTTGTGGGTTCCATCAGATTACGAGAGCATCCCAATAAAGTATCTTCTGCACTAGACTCATAGAAATTAATGTCTGTTGTATTACAAAAGGGGCAACTAAGAATCTGGAAGAACTCCACTGAAGTTAACAGAATAAAATCAGAATATGAATGTTTAGAAAAATGAGACTACACTCTCCTGTCCCCAAGGAAAAAAAAAATAGTAAGTGAAAGTGTTATCAGCAGTAATTATACTGCTCTCTTTGAAAAATAAACATCTGAAAAAACACCAACTATCCAGACCTGTGTTCCATTAAAGAGTAATTTGTCACCGGATTTAAAGTTGAGGTTGCTTAGAGGGAATCATGACCAGTATTTGGTTATGCTAGGTGTTAGTTAAGAAAGGGCAGTTCCACTCAGTAATATCGATTATGTATGTACACAGTCATTCATATGAATGCTATTTTCCTGAAGCCAAGAAGATGTCTAAGAAGTGATTTTAAAAAATTTGGAAGAATAAAGAATGGAAACTGAGTTCTGCAATGCAAAACAACTCAAAAATGGACAACATTGTAACAAATGATTCCATATTCAAGAAACAATACAATTTTGACCAAAATCCACTGAAACTAAGTGGTGATATGAAGGTAGAAATTACAGATTGTTTTTAAAAAGATCCAAAGCAAAAAACAGACGTTGCCAAAACAAATATCAAGGACTAGCTATGGACTGCAGAAAATTGATAACCTAGGATTTCTGGTTGTCAGCCATTCTAAAGGTGTTTCTGGGATTATGTCAGGGATTATACAAGTCTTATGAAAGCCACTGCGCTAGATCAAGATGGTATATTAGAAAAAAGAACTGAAATGAAAAAGTGGTGAATTAATATTTTTTTCTAAATATTTCTGTTCCATATTTGCAACAAAGTAATGACAATATTGTACCAAAAAAGTGGGTTTTTTCACTATGGAGTGAAGAAAGTCATGAAGTAATGTTTATGAAGGACACGCAGTTTTAGACACCAGGCCTGAATGATTAGCTCACTGGTGTGCAATAAGATAACAGAATACATCTCAAGCCCAGTTATGCATTTTTTTTTTCAACTAATTTGATAACGAGTTTTAGAAAATAGCCCAGGATAACCCTAGTATCATTCTTGGGTGAGATCAAAAGTTTAGTTGGTTACGTGATCTATCTAGATGTAATAGACTCATAGAGATCTGGGGTTGCATGGCATTCTGATTAAGCTACGGGCATAATATAATGTGGGCAACCTCATTTACACAGATTAAGGTGACTAAAAATGTATCCTATAAAGCAGTGGTTACTAAGGGACCATCAGGACAAGGGAATATTTACCATGTAGTTGAGAGGGGCTGCCAAACACCTTTTATTATTCCAGACTTGCCCCGATAAAATAAATTCGATAAATACAAATCGCTGAGATACACTAAATGGCAGAGCAGTAACTACAAAGGCATACCTTCAGAGTGATTTGGGTTAACCTGGGCCAATTCAAATGACATCTATTTTAATATCAAACACAAAGCGTTCACCTAGAAAATATTTGGGCCCAAACTCTTCTCCGTGGTGCCCAGCGACAGGACAAGAGGCAACGGGCAGGAACTGAACCACAGGAAGTTCCATCTGAACCTGAGGAAAAACTTCTTCACTGTGAGGGTGACAGAGCATTGGAACAGGTTGCTCAGAGAGGTGGTGGAGTCTCCTTCCCTGGAGATATTCAAAACCTGCCTGGATGTGATCCTGGGCAATGTGCTCTAGAGGACCCTGCTTGAGCAGGGAGGTTGGACTAGATGATCTCCAGAGGTTCCTTCCAACCTCAACCATTCTGTGATTCTGTGAAAAGAAGCATCACAGGCCACAGTTACAGAAATGATAACTGCTCCCCGTAAGGCTTTGGGAGCTATGTGAAATGGTTACTTGGCTGATTCGGCCCTGAAATCTCTCTCTCATAGCTGTTGCCACAGCAGCCAAGCAATCCCTGCACATGGCCTTGGATGTGTAAACAGTGGAATAGCAGATAGAAACAAGAAGATAATCATTACTTTGCATATGATCTTGGTGACACTGGAATGCAGGATATAGTTTTTATGTATTTAAGGGAGGTAGAAAAAAACAGAGAAGTTGCAGAAGAAGGTTTTGACACTGCCTTACACTGAAAGGCTTAAAAACCTTAATTTGTTTACTTTATTAAAAAACAAGCAAACAAAAATGATCATTTCATACACTGCTTTTAGTACGTGGTATTTTTTTTCCTCCCACTGGATTTATCTTATAACTTTGTTCCCTCAAGACAAGTAATTGGATAGTTTCTTCAAGAACTGCAGCAATTTTTTGTAACTTTTGTGTTCATGTTACTAACAGAGATTTCTCGTAAGTTAAAAAAAAGGATTTTTCCATAGCTAAAAAAATGTTAATTAAATATTTATTAAAACTCCTTAGCTACAAAAATCTCTCATTTCAGGTACAGGCACTATGATCCAAACTGCAAGATCTCAGCGTTCAAAAGTATGTAATAGTATTTGAATAGCACCTTTGACTTCTTTCAGGTTTTCACAGATGAAAAAACCCCAACATACCCACCCAAAAACACCAGTGGATATGCTTTTGCTCACAAATGCCTGTTAGTTTTCCAACAAGTCAGTTTCTAACTTGAGGATTATTAAATATCTTAATATGGCATGCAAATTCAAGCTTACTATCTAGTAAGCCAGAGTAGTCTGAAAGCCATTTAAAAGTTTCTAGGCTTTTTTTCTTTATTGACTTCTCTACAGAAATTCAGTATAGAATTTTCATTACAGACATACTCCTATAAGAGGAATAATTCAATTCATTAGAAGCTAAGACAAAAATTCAACAAGGCAGTCTTCCCCACTAGGTTGTCCTACTTATCAATCCTCAGACAGCAGTTTCCCTGTGCTTCCTACCGTTGAGGGACCTTTGGGTTTCAGAAAATAATATACATCACAGGTAACAGTGGCCTACTGATTGATGCAGTCTCCATGTGATCTTCCTTGACCCTTCCAGGATAAAGCTTCCTGGTCTAATTTTTTCTGCAGAAGTTTGGGAGCACAGTTTCTACTGTCTACCAGAGATTCTATCCAAGAGAGTAGGGAAAAAAAATGCAGCCACAAGATGTGTTTTGAATTTGCGTACACTGAATTCTTTGAAATATGCCATCCTTTTCTGGAGAGATTTTCTAGAGAAATCAGTGATTATAAAGATATGTTTTATGAAAAAGTTAGAGAGCTCTTACCTGGATGAAAATGTTTTAAGAAGATATTGTATTATGAGTTTATGAATAATTCAATACAGTCTATAAAAGTATGCAATTCAAAAAAAAAAAAATCTAGCATTACCTAGTCATTCAACATTTGCTATTGCCAAAAGGAAAAAAGAGAATTAGTTATGTTAGTGTAAATTTAGCAAAGGAAGAAAAGGTGATGAAACAAGATTTTGAATTTTGAATTTCTGTTTTGAAACTAGATAAATAGCCAAATAATTATTATGTGGAATCTTTCATCCAGCTAGAGAAATATTACTCTAAAGTCCTCAAATGAAGACCCCTAGAAACAGAATTTTAGCTAACTCATATTTCTACGCAAGTTTTTCCCATCACATCACGACATTGTGAAAGTTGACCAGGAAATGGAAAAAAAGAGAAAAACAAACATGAATTTTAAAGTGGTTGCAATTACAAGCTGCAGAAAAGTATCCAAATTCACCTTTTGCATGTATGTTCTTGCTACAGCTATTTTTTTGAACACAGTAAAGGAAGATTGAATTTCAGTCTTGCATCTAGCCAGCAAACCCTTCAATAGCCTAATATTTCAGGAATGATGCCTTGATAGAGGTACAGCACTGAAAGAAAGCAGTTTGAAGTGTTAACTCTTGTAAGGCATGCTTTATGAGTACGTTCACCTTGCATTTTTGGATGGGTATGGCCTTTAATTCCTGCACTAAACTGAAGTGCTGCTGCACAGCTAATAGACATAGATGGATGAAATTATCCTTGCCTGCAGAATATAAAACAATTTGTAAAGCCTTTCAAGATGTTTAGGGGTGAAATAGGTCATAGAAAATTATCATAGTACTGTATGAGTATCAGTCCCTCTTTCTATGTTATTTCTATACGTTGTCCATAATAGCATTATCTTATCATCAAATAATGACAGTGTATGTTAAGCACTAGCATAGTTTTTAGCTCAGTACAGGGTAAGACCAAATCTCTTCCTAAGAGTATTGATTGATTTCATAACCTTCGAGCTGCAGTTTGGATGAATGGCAAAATAAGAGCATGCTATTTTAGATTATGAGGAAAAAACTGAAAACACCAATCTAGTGTACAGCTATAGGAAGAAAATATAAAATAAGACATAGTAAAATGTTGCATAGAATTTTTTAGACTGCCATCCAAATGAAATATCACCAAACAAATAATGGAAACAGGAGCACAGGCTGGAGGACAAGGGAAGTGGTTATCCCATACTATTCAGCACTATTGAGACCATATCTGCACCAAGTTTTGGGTCCCCAAAACAGCAAAGACCTTCGCAGTGAGTTCAGCAGATGGCCCCCAAGCTGGTCAGGGGCTGGAGCACTTTCCTTGTGAGGAGCTTCTGAAAACACCACACAATTTGATTAGATTCCTTATAGTCTTTTCCCTTTTTCTCCTTTTCAGTCACCTACAGCGATTTAGTTTTTTGCACGTGTGCGTGTGTGTGCGCGTGTGTGTGCGTGTGTGTGTGCGTGCGCGCGCGCACGCGCGTGCATATTTATCCATTTCTGGGATGGAAAATGAACTCTGAGAATGTGTCTAAGGCAGCCAGGGAAAAGACTCTTCACACAGACCAATATAATTGGTCAGGTAAACTGAACTGTGCAGCCTCTTTTTTGTTGTTGTTGTTGGGAAAAAGGTCTCTTAAGAGTGAGCCATATGATGTTTTTGAGGCATTGTCCAAAGAGGCTCAAATTACTCAAATATATTCTGCCACTGTTACAATGGTACTCAATTGTTATTTATCCATTAAGAAATGCCTGAGATCATGTAACATTCATTTCTAAAATAGAAAATTATTCACCTTACAGATGACAAGATGATTTTACCGTACTGTGGTTTTGGACTGCTGAAAAAAGCTGTTTTTTGGACTGTGAAATTAGGCTGGCTTTTTTTATTTGCCTGGGTTTATTTTTAGCTGATTAGTTTCATGAGATCATGAATTGCATGTGAGGATGTCAACTAGTGTGTTGTCTTTGGCATGTGGAGTTATATAGTCTGCATTTCCTGTAAGAAATCTTTAGTTAAGCACTGTTCCTTTAAAATAATGGAAGTCAGACATTATTTATCCTGAACACCTAACATTTCAAATTATTATATATTTTAAGTGTTGTAAATTTTCCTAATTCCTGTTCCAGAAAGATACTTAAGCACAAATCCTAAATGGAACTATTCATAATTAAACGGTTTGTTGAACTTGGCCTAGGACTGAAATACTAATTTCATATTAATTAGTAATGTTCTAGAGATTGACATCTACTGGACTAGGTTTTTAATGACAGAATCTCCTAGTTAGTTCCTCCACCACTGTCAATTAAAGCAGGTTATTGCTTCCTTTATTAATTAATAAAAGCTTTTCATATGCTTAATGATGCAAAGATTGGCTCACAGTAAAAGCTATCACTTCAAAAGGTACCACTGATGCTATCCAGTCAGTAACAAGCACTGACAATATTCTATTTCAATAATAATTCAAGGTATTGAATATGAACTGTCTTTTTAATCAAATTTCTTGGAATGTTTGACTCAAATTTTTGGTTGGCATACTATAGATCTTATCGGGAACCTAGGCAACATGCTTCTTCTGTAGGGCTCTGATTTACATGGCTGTTAAACAGGACAATAGCAATGAAACTCTCCTAAGCTCCACAGGTCTTCCTGTGAGCATATGGATACGATGGCACTGTCATTCCCTTGATTTCTGTGAGATTTTGACAAAAATATCAGAGCAGGTCAGAGTATAGACTGGAGTGCATGGCTTGGTTTTTTGTTTGTCTGCTTGCTTTTTTGTTTGGCTGTTTTTTTAAGAGTCTCATTTTTGTGAAGAGCACATAATGAATCCACAGAATTGGGGGTAAATATGGTTATGTGGTCTCCATGGTTATAAGCTGCTCTCCTTGACCTTAGCTCTCTTCTTTGGTCCTATTCCAACCGAGCACCCAAACACATGCTTACCTGCCCTCTCTGCCAACTCTCACAGGACTCCTTGGGTGCTAAAAGTTGATTTGCTAGATCATGACAAGATTGTTAAACATCCCGAAGGACCAACCAGCATTTTCCTTTCAGGTTCTCCTATTAACCTAACTCACAGAGGAGCCACCACTTCTAAATTTCAAACGCTTAATACAATGCATCTCACAATAATTAGTGCAGAATATTGTTATATTTAATAAAATGTGTTCTCAAATCAAGAATTTTGGGTTTTTTTTTTTTTTAGACTTTGTTTCAACACATTTAGAAAACAGACTCCTTAGGTAAAAATGCCAGTAAGAAATTAAACTCATAATTGCTATTAGCAGACTACAGTTATGCTTATTTATTAACATGTACCAGACTGCGTGCACAGTTAACTAATAATTTACAGATGAGTAATTATCTAACACTAGGGAATGAAAAACAGACAGATAAGTTCAAGTATTATATACAGTCATTTAGTGGTTGAGTACACAGAAAAAAAGATCATCTTAAAAAAAAAAAAAGAAAATCTACTACTCTCTAGAGAATTTGAGCACTCGAAAGATGGACCGAGGAGGGGAGGGAAAGGGAGGAGGGAAAAAAACTAACAAACACAGAAATAAAATGTACCTTGCTGTCTGCAGTATTCCTCGTGGCACCAGAGGCGGCAAGTGGAGACCTCAGCGGAGACCTTCAGAAGAGAATTGGTTCTTGGCCAGGCGTCTTCCACCCCAGTGCGCGGTGGCAGCAAAGCGCAGGAAGGGCCGGGCGTGCTCTTGCTGCAGAGGGAGGCGAGCGCTACCATCTGCGCCTATGCTAGCACCAAACTTGTAGCTTAGATTGCCATACAGCCTACTTCTTTTCTTCAGGGAGAGTGGGGGGAGAAGTTTGCATAAAAATTAGGGGGAGGTGGGGAAGTGGAGCTCAGAGTTATATGTGAAAGTTGTCCTCTCCCAAAGGCTGTGCCAGAGCGTGGGGATGAGCGCGCCTGCTACCTGCAGAGAGACTGCGAAATGGCCACATGAGGAGGAGAACAGGAAACAACCAGCTCCCGCTGGGAGAGGGAGGATCCTGGGGGAAACGTAACTGCATCTTGGTTTGCAGGGTGCAGAACCGGCTCTAGGTACCCACAGACAGGACCTGCCCTACTGCGCCACACGGGAGCTCAGGGTTCGGAGGCCCGAAGTCACCGCCGTTCAGCTTTTGCTGATGAGTATTCCAAAGCTGCAAGTTTCTAGCAGGTCAAAAATGCCAGCTTGACCACCTTTCTCATAGCGTTATATTAACACAGCTTCCAGTTCTGGGAAGCCAGGAGCCATGAAAATGCATAAAAAGAAACTTTGCAGTTTTCCCCTGTGTTACCCACACTTTTTCTGTGCTTAGTAACAGCATCCCAGTATGACATGGAACTGGAGGAGAATATTTCAATTTTAACCAGACCTACCTTACTGTCCATAACAATTTTACTCATAGGTCTGTAAAAGAATAAAAATTCTTTAACCACACATATTTAAAATTAAGTAATTTATAATTAATTTGAATTATTAAATGTACATACCTTTTGTATGGTTGGAGGAGGCGAAAACAGTAAAACTACATTTAGAAACAATAGTGCAAAAAAGGAGAGAGTGATTTATTTGGAATACATAACTACAATAACTTTATTTCATTTAAATAGAAAATACATATTTTTTACTGGTAAAATGTGTTTAAGAGCAAAAGATAAACAAATTACCATGAAAAATAATGCCTGTGCATACCATTACTTTTTTCAAGACAACAGAGGGAAAGAAAATAATGCAATACATATTTCAGGTTTAACATTAGCCTCAAACACAGAAAAAAATCTGTCAATCTGTCCATATACTTTCCAAAAACAACGGGAAACATATATTACTGATCTTTCCCTAAGCATTCTTGCACAACAGTAGTACTAAAAGTGCCTTTGGATTAATAAAGATATATGATAGTCACAAATAGACTTTTTACTCACTTATATTCTTAATTGAAATGTGAGATTTCACCATTGCCATCTGATGAGAGAATATATATGTAGGGATATGACAGCTTCCCCTGTGGGAATCCAGTGCAAATCTGCAAAGACTGCCTTAGTATTTTTATGCAAACCATTGAACTGCAGTTGCCAGCTGAGTACAGGCACCTTATAATGTTCGATTATAATGAACTGAACTGGCTACTTGGTGCCTGGTCTGTCTGAGTCATGGTCCATATGGGAGAAAAAAGAAGCTGGGAGACGTGTTACTTCACTTCTGCAGTTCCTCCAGCCCGTCTGTATAAGGCAGAAGTTGAATTCACCCAGCAGTCTGATGGTTTATAACGCTCAGACATTTGACTGCAGTATCGTCAGCAGTGTTTTAATTCCAGTCCCACTGAAACCAAACTGAACATCATTCTGTGGACTGTGAAATTTGGAGCTACGTAAACATCAGCTACATCCTTAATATGGGCAGAATGGACATGGTTGAACAGATACATGCAAGCTAATGTTAAATGGGCTAGCCTAGGTACTATAAGCAATGAAGATCCAGCATCCTGAAACCCAGAGGGAGCTACTTTATCCTCATTTACCCAAGTACTTGCAATTGAAGGTCCATATTCAGCAAAATACACATTTCTTAACTAGAGCAATGCGCTTAATCATCTCTTTAAATATTTTACTAGATCAAGACCTTAATTATTCCTCTGCCAAAACCTCTATTTGGACCCACCCACAATGTGAGCTAAACTGATTTAATTCTGCCTATATAATCAACTGTTAATACAAACTTGACAGTTTTGTCATTTCTCCTGCAAATCTTCCTTCAGTAAACCCACGTTCTTCAGATGTGTGCTATAAGGAATCTGAGAGAAATGACAGTAAGCACTCTCAGATCAGCTCGCTGTCTACAGGGAGCTATGGACTTCAGAGTAGTTCTTTACCTTTTCACAGATTGCTACCAGTGTTCTGCCTCACGTAAGACATTTTTTTCCTCCCTCCCTTTGGAGAGAGTCAAGCCATTCTAAATCCCAGGTTAGACAAACCTTTAATACACAAGGAAGTCAACTGACACATTTTTGTTTTGTTTGGTAAACTTTTGATTGAAGTGTTTAAGGAAATAATATTTCTTAGCCTTATTTTTACCCATTCCCACTTTGCTGATTCTATGCAATAACATGATCATAACACAGCTGTGTACTTCTTCCAAATAATATCGAATCTATAAAGAATTTTGACCTGTCTTACAGGTATCTAGTTATTCCCTCTCACCTTCTAACAAACCAGCAATGTGCATAGTGATCTTTTATGTTCAGAAGGCCCAGCAAAGGTAGGCACTACTTAAACATTTTAGTTTTCTTAATATCTAGTTTCCAATCCAAATCTACAATCTAAGTCACAGCTTCATTAACTCTTGTCCATATCATTCTTATCTAACCGATAGGCATGGTCTTGCTCCCTTGCTATCTACTCATCTACCTCCTTGAAAGCCTAGACTCCAACATGCTTAGGACTGTTGAATTTTTCATTAGCATAAAGATTGTGATAGAACTTGAGTCAGTGGAAACTCAAGGGTTCCTGACTTTCATCAAGTTTGAATGACAGGCCACTAAATACATGGGAAACTGGGCCATATATTATTTTAGGGTTTTCTGTAAATAGGCCTTCATTTCAAATACTTCTGGTTAAACATTTTATGCTTGACATAATCTTTGTCTCTAGAACTCATTATTAACACGTAGCTTTTAAAGGTAGTTTAAAAAAATAAAACAAAAACAAAACACTTTATGGTGTTTCTTGGGGCCTATAAAATTCACATGGGTCTCTGCTATTCTAGTACCTAAAAGCTTAGCTGTAAAGCTCTTTACATTCCGAGACTGTAATTCTATGCAATTTTAAGTACAGCTCTTCAGCTTTTGCAAGAAGATATGAAAGTAAACTAGCAAGAATAATATAAACACTCTTCCAAGTACCACCAGAAGTTTGGCTCAAACAAATTTATAGTTTTCAATTTTTTTTTTTTTTTTCATATTTTGATCCTACCTCTCTGTAGCAGTATTCAAGTCAGTGGCTAACTGATATTCCTTTTAAGAAATATATTACTCAAAAATAATAAAAAAAAAGAGTGATCACATTAAAATGATATTTCTGATTTTGAGATAAATAAAGAGCTCTGCATCTTCCTCATGGTTCATAAGGTGTTAAGGAACATGGCTATTTTGTTTGGTGACGAACAGCAGCATTCTATCCATCTGGATAAGCAAGTTCTGCAGCTTATCAGTTCCTGCCACCTCCGATCTACATATTCTGCATCTGAAGGTGATTATCAATAAAGATTCTACAAATCTGCAAAAAGTATTGATGACAAGATGGAATGGATATGTCTGATGCATGAAAGAAAGGATATGTGAAAACAGGGATCTGTACCATGGCCTCAGAGCATGAAAATTATATAGAACCTCTTAACCTATGTTTTAACTTATATTGCAGATATGTTTTAAGCCATATCAGATGTTTTCTTCATTGCCACTGATTCAACTCAAGCTTAGGGAATAACAGATTTTAAGTGTGATGGCCAGCTTTAAAAAGGGCAGAAAATATATTAGTTTGAACGAAACTAAGACATTTTCAAAAAAATTTTCAAAAACCTTTAATATTGTACCAAAATATTTGTTTGAATTTGAAATGCGCTATCAGCTAAACCTCTTATCTTTTTAAGAAATCTCAGTTTTAATAAGAATACATTCCCTTTCAAAACATTTGAATAATGAAAGATGTAAAACATCCTGAAATAAAGCATTCTATTATAACAATTCCAGAAAGAATACTTTGAAATTTTTGAATCTTTCTGTTCTTTCTTTCAAGTCCAAACCAAGGATGCCTTTGCCTAATTTAAATCCTTCTGAACCTATTTTTCAATTAATCTGCTATTAAATTAAAAAGGCACCAAGTTCTATGTGTGTCCTCCAGTGACTGTAAGCCAATGACTTACATAAAACATAGTCTCATCTTCTTAGATGCTATCTGTATTTCTGAAATAAACCTCAAAAAATTCTCCAAATAAGTTCTAAATAACTGAATTTAACCAAGAGTTCAGTAAGATTAGTCTTAAACTATGCATTCTGATATCATTACCCATACGTTTCAACTATTATTTGAAATTTTTCTGTTCAGATGTTTAATATGATGAATGAAATGGTTTGTTAAAGCAATATGCAAATACTTAATAATTTCTAATCCATCACATTTGTCCTCTCTGTTTTCCTATCAAAAAACCCAACCCATTATTTTTAGATAATATTTACTCAGAAGAGAGAGAAAAATCCATAGTTGTACCAATGTAGAAATCTTTGCTGATTATTTCTTTTTGAATTCCATGTATAATTCTTGTTCAGAAGCCAAATATTATAAAAGTTAAAAAGAAGAATGACAGGGATGATCAACGTATGCAATGGCCTGTATATAAAGAAAGACCAAGGCAGCTAACAACCTTCTGTCTGGAAAAGAGGCTGCTAAATAGAATTATAGTATATACCTATAAAATCATGCATGGCATGGAAAATGTGAAGGAGGGATGACTGCTCTATTTGACCAAAGGAAACATTCAGAAGGCAGATTAAAAAAAAAAAAAAACAAAAAAAAACGACAACAACAAAACCCAAACACATTGGTACGTTTTTTTGACAAAACAAAGTTAAACCATGGAACTTATTGCAATAGCACTTTATGGAAGTTTAAGCCTACATAGGCTCAAGTTGTGACTAGACAGGAAGGAAAATAAAGTTTCCAAGACTAGTAAGCATAAAAATAGTATCTTTTTCTTAGGAAGTCCCTGCCCTACAAATTGCTGGCAGCTGGGTGGGTATGCTGGAGAAATGTCTGTGTATACTTGCCCTATTCCTATTTGTTTCCAAAAGTATCAGTTACGGATCGCTGGTGTTCAACACACAGACAAGACATTGGACAAGCTGCACTGTTGATTAGATCCAGCTGATCCTGTGCTAGGTTGGTTATTTAATATATTGAATCCTTTTATCATCTTCCTTTGAGGCATTTCAGTGTTTAGACCTGTTTTCTTGCTATGAACTTTTGACCTAAAGGAATGGTCATCTGGAACCCTCCAGCTCTGATTTTCTTATAAAGAGAGGATTTACGAACAAACCTCATTTCCTAGAACACATCAAGAGTCCTATTACTTCCACATATTCTATGCAGCTCAGTCAGATGGAAGATAAGACATTGTTGCCTGAAGAAGTGGTTTTCCCTTTGTACTGGAAAGAGTAGCTGGTGGGTGAAAATCGTAACATCTGTTTAAAAAAAAGGGGGAGAGAGAGAGAGAGAGAGAGAGAGAGAGAGAGAGTGAGACAGATAGAGAGAGAGGGAAAAACAGTTTAATACTTTATTAAATTCAGTCAAAATGGACTTATTTGCATAAGTCAACGAGTATTTTAGTTATAAGAATCTGAAAGAATTCTTTGTTTTGAGTCCCATCACTAATACAATTTAAAGTTACGACACATAAAATTTTAATTTTGAGGAAACTGCATTTTTCTTCAGAAAATTCTTTGAACAGATAGCTGCAGATCAACTTTATTCTTAAATTGAAACATTCATGAATTTATGAAGACAACAGAATTCAGTGATGGCACATCCAGTGTTGCTCACCTCATCTGACATGCTGAACAACATAAAGATACAATCAGAATTACACTCTTCTAGGGAACATAATTGGCAAGGACCCCCAATGCTGCCTGCAACAGTTGTTTCTTGCAGAGTGCAGCATGTTCAGTTGACACTATATTACAGTTTAGATTTATAAACAAATTCATTGAGACATATTACTGCCGACTCGCTGCTAAAGATAAAGGCTTGAGGCCTTTCACTTTTAGCAAAAGAAAATAAGTGATATGCATTGTACTAAAAGGGAAAGATACCACCATGATGCCTGATAATAGAAAACGCTTCTGGGCACTGTATCTTTTGCCTAGTTTCAAAAAAATTACCATTTCTTACTCTCTATTTTAAGTAGTCATGCTGCTTTCATAACAGGGATTCTCTTTTGTCAAAATGTAAATAATGGTACTAAGACAGCTTTGTTTTCTGAAGGATAATAAGAACTGCAGATTGCACCAAAAAATCTGATCGTAGCAATCCCAGACTTAAAGAACAATGTGTATAATTACCACATGCTCAGAGAGACCCTTGAATTTCAGGCCCCCTTTCCACTTTTCTGTTGCTTACCAGCTGACTCTGGCTAGCACTGTCAAGACAAGCTTCTTGTCATCAGTTCGACACACCACCAGCCACCTCCTGCAGCTTGTTGCCGCTATGCTGCCCCACGCACTTGCAAATTCCTGAACCTATGATGCTCAGTAATGTGTACATGCCAGTATGTTCCCCATCACCTTCTACTAGAAAAAGAGGCACTAAGTACAAATGTCGTAAAGTCCTGCAGGATTTCCTTTAACGTTTAGTTGCAGAAAGAAATTTAGCAAGGATGTCATCTTATGACTTATCTAGCCATGGAAAGTTGTTCTTGGTCTGATGTGTAATGGTGCTTTTGAAATACAGTTTGCTTACTGGGCAGAGACAGGTTGAAACTGCTGCCACAAGAAACAGTCCCATGATCTTCCTCATCCCATCAGATCAGGGTCAGGGAAACAGGACTTTTTTCCTTCACAGGTATATTTCTGGAAAAAACTAGCTTTAAATGCTCCTAGAACTGCATAAGTTTGCATTGCTTCTACAGCACAGACCAGAAAAAGGCTAAAGCAGAAGTTTCACATCACCAGATACAGGAAACCTGTACTTTGGGTATGGTGTGATCCTGCTGTTATGAAAACAGCTGGAGATCTTTTTCTTTCTTTCTTTCTTTCTTTCTTTCTTTCTCTCTTTCTTAACTGCAAATTAGGTCTAAAATCTCCTCTTGTTTACTTTATAGCTCCTCAAACTATCCTAATTTCTAAAAAATATTGAGGCCCAGATCGGTGTATTGTCAATATATTTTGAATAAAAGAACAATTCTTTGTTAAAAAAATATATATACAGTTCTCTATAAAAAAAAAAAAAAGTCTCCTGCTTGCTAGGCGAATATAAGACCAAATTTAACCAAATGAATTACAATATAACCCTCTGAAGTTATGATGTTCATTGTTGTACCCTTTCAGATATTTTATCAACACAGTCTGTCTTTAAAGTATCCAAATATTTATCTCAAAAGTTCATGAAATCTCCTCCAGGAAGATTGTTAGGGTCAGCTGTAATTTTCCAGCATAACAGGTATAAAGGTTTGGCCATATCGCCTTGCTTTTCTGAGTGGATTATGCAGGTCCATTAACTTTAATGATTTTGTCTTTGAAAGGTCTGATTCTATTCCCATTACCTATTTTCCCTAACTTACAAACAACACAAGAACTGAAAGTATAACCTCATGAAAATTCTTATGGGCAGCGTATCCATAAAGATATGTCAAGAGATTTAATATTCTATCTGCTGACCCTGGAAGAAAACTTGATTAGGTTGTAAGGCATTCAAGCACACATTCTATACTATATTCATAGAAGAGTTAGCCTCATATTGATCTATTTGCTTGACGTTGCACTGTTCTTGAAGTATGCACTGCAACAAAAGTCAAATATCATTTAATAGAGCAAATCATATATATGGGTGTGTGTGTGTGTATGTGTGTGCATGCATAGACCCACAAACATAAAGCAATGGAAAATTAACTATAGAAAGCTTAGCTAAAGAATAATATTTTCTCCGAAACTTCATGATTTTAAAGCAATATCAGTAAGGGAGTGTCATTAAATAGAACTCATTAGACAAGACTGCAGGTATGAGTAACCATGACAAACTAGCATATGGAACTCAGTACTTTCCGGCTTCTGATGGAGTAGTGTTGTGCAGGAGATGTTGAGAGAAGCAGGTGGAGGGAGGACCAGAGACAGTTAATGATTAAACAAAATTATCAGTAGGATATTTTCATTCTCATTGGCAAGTTTTTGTTTTATTTAGTTTTAGAAATGGGGCACTTACCTCATTTATAATTTATAAATGTGCAAAACAAAACCGAAAGCTAGTATCACAGAATGATCTGCTCCAAATTACAAGGATGTTATATATTGCATGAATGAATTAGAAAAAAGTGAGATGTTCATGCATTTGTCCTGTTTCCTAGTGTCCCCTCTGTATCTGGTTGTTTGTAGCAGCAGTTTCTGGGGTTTCTGTTTTCTATCCAAATTCTCATTTCTGCTTGTGAGAAATAGCCACTGGTTGGTGCGGATAGCAATTAGTCTAGGAAGACAGAGCATAATCACTCCAGGTTTGCCAGCTGGAGAAGCAGAGAACCAGGAGAACTAGCAGTTTATCAAGAGCAGACAGCAAAACAAAAAAAGGTCCAAAAGAAGGTGAAAGAGAAGGAAACGGCAGGGTAAAAGCTGCTGCTGCAGAGTCTGACAAGCCTTGTGGTTTGTGTTTGCTGTTGAAGTTCTGCTCTGTAAGAAAATGTGTTGTCACATCTCTGAAAAGAACTGCAATTTATAAGCTAACCTTGCTGCACAAGCCAATCCTGTGACAGGCTAATTGACATCACTGTCAGGGGAATTATTTAGTCTAGTAAAATATGGTATATCTAGGAATAATGGAACATAGATTGGGACATATCATATCCTATTACTCCATTTAACATCCTAAATAATTTCCATCTTCTGGGTGTTTTGTTACTCTTCACATATTAGTAGAATTTTGTCAAGCATCCAAGCTATGCATATTTAACACTTCTAATCTTTCTTCCTAAATGATCCCTCCACCTCCCTAATTGTTTTTAATCCTCTTCTCCAAAATCTCTTCAAGATTTTTCTGGCAGTGAGGTGCCTTATATTTAACGCAGCATTCCAAATATAGTCACACTAGATCTGTACATAAAATAATATTCTCTGTGACAAGACACCTATGAGAATTTAGCCCCAAATTGTATTAGCTATTTTTGCTCCAATATCACATTGCATACTCAACATTACCTTGCTTCAGCTGTGACCGCGACATTTCTTTATTTGTTATTACTTGCTAGACTCCTGAGGTATTAATCCTGCAAAGGCCTGCGCAGTTCTCAGCAGGGAATATGGAACTGCTGCATTCCTCTGCTGCAGCCAGAGAACTGCAATAAGGTGGGCAAGAACCAAAGGAAGTGGTAAAACTAGGCTGGAACTTTATTACTTCGTTTCATTTGGGAAGTATCCAGTAACAGTGAAGCAAGCTGTGTTTTCATTCATAACCATTTTCAGGAGTTACAGGGCTGTTATGCATTCGCCTCCACAGCTGGTATCCAACCACTTCTAGAGTCTCACGGCTGCTGCAGCCTTTACTATGATCTGCAAGCCACTGCTGTCTCTTTTCTTGCACATACCATTCCCAAAGTTCCTCTAGTGTACCAGAGACTGAACCTCCTCTAAAAGAAACTACTTATTCTGGATATTTGTTACCAGAGAGCACTGGGAAGACAGTCATTTGCTTCTCCCCCAGCCCTACCACAGTTCCCTAATAGGTAACAATTCCATAATAGTTCTCTCCAGAACATCAGATAAAATATAAAGCTGCTCCTTTTCAGGAGAATTTTACTCCACAAAACATGCTTACAAATATGGTCCAATATTTTTGGGGTAGCTCTAAACTCTTTTTGTTAATGAAGATTCGTAATTTTTTGTTTTCCTTATGCAATAAAAAGCTGGTAGCTGCCTGCAGAATTGTGTGCTGCACTATTCTATACTATCTTCCAGTCACCTCTTGCTGGGAAGATGCCCTGGATCTGCCCTGAATCTGTTTCTTAATGATTAACTAAACTCCATCAAAAATTTAATAAGTTCTTTTTAATCATGTTTACAAAAATGAGTTCATCCTATTTGCATGCTACTTATTCCTTTTGCTGGTCAAATATTGCTTTGTCTGCTTCTGAGACCACAGAGATGCAAGCATCAGTCCTCATGACTCACTCTTTTGTTCTTCATAGCTTGTCTCTCTATTTGACCCTACTGATACGCTATCGAGGTTCTGCAGTGAATGCTCAGGGAAAGCTGGATGTGCATCCCTGAACCAAAAGCCTAGCATTTTGTTCACAGATTCACATGTTTTTTACAACTCATTTATGGGATTCTTAAAAAAGAGAAGCCAGAATACTCAAGCATGTCTGAAACTTTGAACTCTCTTCCCGTTAGACAAATGAAACAATAGATACTCTTGCACATTATAGCAATCTGAAATTTGTTCTTTGAAGTAGGTTTCCAAAGCGAAGAAAGAGTCAGCCTATATTACCTATAAATTTATACTACTTTCCTTTAATTATTCTTAAGTTGACACTCAGAATCAGAATAAACTTATTTCATGTAAATATCCAAATCCTACCTGAACATCTACTTGCTGAATCCCTTGCTGGTCCTGGAAGATGTTGTTACACCAACAGTCAAAGCAACACAAAAATCAGTTTCTCAAGAGAATTTCCTCTGCCCTCACTTTCAGTAAGTGAGTAAATTCTTCCATATTTTAAGGATTCAATTGAATATAGAAGGTATTAATGTCTTACCCTGAGACAAAACTAGTCTAGAAATAAAGTTTCAGAGACTTAGCTGTGTCCAAGTGAGCTCCTTGCTATCTTCCAGCAGCATTACCATATTCTGCTTTACAATCTGAGTAACCTGAGGAATGAGCAAGTGCTATCATTGCTCACAGAACTTCACTGACTGATGCTGTAAAATGACTTATCTCACTATGGATCCAGGTATTTATCCAGGTAAAAGAGGATGAATGAAGAAGATGTTAAGAAGTCTTTACTTGATCCTCCCCACTTCCATTAGCTCCTGCTTCCTGCACTTCTCTCTCCAACCCACTTTGGTACTAGAAATTGCATAGGACTGCTGTGGAGCATCTTAACCTTTTCTTAGAACCTCTAAAACTAGAAGGAAATTTCTGAGGCATATATGTCTTTCCTCTGTTCATCCTGAGCCTCTATTTGATCATATCACTGTTCCCCTCAGATTCAATTAGCACCATTTTCTTCTGCTGGGAATCAAATGTCCCCATATTGCTTTCACACCATTTTTCAGGCCCGATTCTGACCATGTAGTCTCATCTCTGCAAAGACAGTATAACGCTGGTTAAAGGATTGTTCCACACTCAATAAAATCCCTGCCTTTTCATTTGCTTTTAATAATAAATTGGGTCTGGCCATGGTTGAGGAGGTAGACAGTTATCATATGCAAAATACCTATCCCAAGGACATCAGATGTGTGAAATTGAAGCTCGTTGATCATGTTGCTCAAATAAAGTCTCATTTTGTAGTTGCTCATCTTTTTTGGCTAGCATCCACAGTCCTGCTGGTTTATATAATCCTTCATGATACCTACCTCCATTTTTCATTTGGACTCCAGGTGAACAAGCCTACTTGGGTGACAAGGTAGAAGTATTTTGAAAATTTAATTTTTTGGAAGACTCCCTGCCTTTCCAGCGACAATATAATTAATTTACAGGTTTGTAGTCTCCCTTGTATCCAGCCTTGCTGCAAATAAAAAATTAATCTTAGAGGCATCTCTCCTGCAAAACTGTTTTTGATCAAGAAGTGATTTGTGGTTTAATGTAAGCAGTGTCAGGTGGGGAAGGGATTCACAGTGTTCATCCTGTTCCACACACAGGAGCACAACATGAGCATTCCTGCGCTGATCCACAGCAGGCGAGCATTGCTGCACACAGCTGTTCTTTTGTGAGCTGTTTCTACTTCAAACCTCCTGCCTGGCTGCCTGTATTCTGCTTCTAGGATGATACCATTCAGTCCTTTCTGGGAGTCCTCTTCGAGGACACTGGAGAGAAAAGCTGCATAGCCACACAGATAATCTTGGCAGGCTCCTCCACCTCCCCCCCTCCCCCCCTTTTTTTTTTGGTTTGTTTTTAATTCAAATAGGTAAATAGCAGGTGGAGGCATGCCTTAGCAGTTCCCAAATTTTTTTCAAACATTTTTACCCTTTCTTGCCTCCCCAACCTATTCCAGCTCATAAGAGGAACTTTTTAAGTCTTTTTTTCTTTTAGGTCTTTTAGTCCAAAATAAAACTCCTGTACCATCTTGCTTCTGAGGTTAAAGAAACTGCAGTATAAGCTGAAGGCCTGCATGGGAGCATACCATGCTTATTTGCTGGTAAAATCATAGTTCTTATTAGAATTTGTGGGAGTTTTACCACCAATTTCAATAGGGTAGGATTTCTTCCTAAATCTCGTTCTCCGTTCTGAACAACTTCTCAAGCATTTATTTAATTTCTCTTAGTAGTTTTATATTAAAAATAATAGAGAGATGAAAAAGAGCATATCTGAAGACACAAAAGTTTAACTGTGACTCATATCATGACAAATGAAATGATATTTTCTTCCCTCATTCTCTTTAATCCTATTCCTAGGCGGTAGTAACTTAGGCCGTGCAGCAGAAAGTTTATTAATGCAAGATCACAGGTATATCTTTCTGACATTCTCATCCTTTTTATTTTTACATTTCATCAGTTCTGTACAGAATTTACATTCCCAGGTCAGTGAAGAACTTAAGCATAAGCTGTGCTTAAGTGCTTCATTGGTCAACACAACACATGAGCTTATGTTTAACACTTACTGAAATCAAAGAGAATTAAGAATCTCTATGACCATTTTGCTGAATTGCAGCTTTGCCCACAAAAGCTGGATTTTGGAAAGTTTTACATAAGATCTGATTGTCGGTATTTTTCAGCTTTTGTTTAGGATTCAAGTTCATCTTCTGCATTAAAGTGCAAAAGTACACCTCGGAGCACTTTAACCTTTATAGTTCCTCCCAGATTAGTATCCTCTGCAAATTAATTAATGTGCTGTTCATTCCCTCCTCTAAGTCATTAGTGAAGGAACTGAATATAACCTAACCTCCTTCTTTGACAGTAACCCAGTAGTCATTTCGTCCTAAGTCATTATTTTGCAGGTTATCTTTTCCCTTTGTTTACTGTCTTTTACCAGTGGTTATTCCACATGATAACATTTATATTCAAGCTAATTTAAATTAGATTTAAGAGAAGAGATTTTATAGACTGGATTATAAAATACTTTCCTTAATTAATTGCATATGCATATCATATTATGTTTTTCTTTCATTCACTAATGTTATAATTCTATCAAAGAAGCAATCAAGTTTATCTGGCAAGTCTATTAAATCTTTGCTGCTTAGTTCTGAAAATATGAGAATGAATCCCAAAGCTCTTTCTCGCAAACATTCTTTACTCATCCAAATTGGAATCAGTAGATGATACATCACAAGTGAAAACAGGGAGAAAAAAGTGCATAAGCACAGATCTACAGTGTTCTGATATTATAGGCATCTTATAAGAAATGAGTTGCTGAAAGAAAAAAAATAGAATATAGATAACCTAATAATTAGGACTTTCTTTGATTCTGGTGACATTGTTTTGCTAAAAACTTCACAGGTGATCACTCATATACCAGCCATGCTTCTGTACCCTAGCTCTTCATCTGCAACATTTAACTCCTTTACGTACTTTAATCCTCATACTTTAATCCTTTACATACTTTAATATGTCTCTCAGTACACTCCTATGAGTCGTATTAACAACTGTAGCATCACTCAGACACTATAGATATAGGACTATAGCTTGCTAGAGAAAAATCTGTATTTCTAAAAGCCCAAATTCTCATCAAATGAAAAACGTTTAGTATATATTGCTATCACGTATTGTATCAGTATTCAGATAGGGCAGAATATGGCATCAGGGTAGAGATAAGTACATGTATAGATAACACCAGTCTACACTTAGGTTACCTATTTGACATGCCAACAGCAATTAAACTGCAGCAATCAGAGTCTTGCTACCACCTATAAATGACCAGTGTCAGAGATGCTTGAATGTTACCTGGCCACTAGACTCCCCATCACAACTACTTCAGTACAAAGAGTACCCAAGAAAGCTTTAGGTGTGACCATAGGTGGTGCATTTATACCCATTGATGTTGAATGATCAAAAAACTTTGAAAGGAAAGCAGATAGTTGTTTGGAAACAATACAAGCATATTGGCACAATACGACAACCTCCTGCAGCTGTGATGTAGTTGCAGCAGACAAACATACACATCAAGGGAAGCCAAACAAGGTAGAGACTATGATGCCTGAACTAATAGCAAGGGTCTGACTTAGCTTGCCTTCTGAAAGGCCTAGAGTAAGGACTTCACAGAATTAGCCTTCTACCTCTTGGTGAAAGTTTATCCTTTAGTTTAGGGGTTTAAATAAACTCAGGTGCAAGTTTTAAGATCCTGGTACTCATAACTTGTAACCTGGTCTCTACGATTTGAACAGAGGTTTCATTCTTAGGAGCAGCGATGCAGCGAAGTACGGACAGCAAAAGGAACATTAGCATACAGAATTCCAAAGGAGACTATGAGTTTTACAAAGATGCATTTCACAAAGCACTACCAAATCAGAAAAGTAATTGTAGTATTTTCCTATGAATAAAAGAGTCTGGCCTAAGTGAGTACTACTCAAACGATACAGACTGCAATATAGAGCCTTCTGTTAATACTGTAATGCCTTGCAGCATTTTATATGAAATTGATATCATTAAAAATTAGATAAAAGTAAGCAAAGAAATTGCATCGTCATACTTTTCAATATTTTCTATATCTTGACAGTGACACAATCCAAACTCAACTAGAGACAGTGAAAGGACCTCCTCCACATGCTAAGTTTTATTTTTGCATATGGAAGGAGTATTTCCATTAACTCTCTCTGTTTTGCATATTTCTGGCTCCATACCTTTGGAGTCCTACTGCTAATGTCCCTCATTACATCTCGGCTTGTAATCTTACAATCTCTCTGCTATCATCCCGTGGCATAGCTAACAACTGATGCTATGCGGGCATACCTTTGCTAACAAGAGAACAGTGCTCCATTCAAGCAAAATAATTGCTTCACATTAAAAAAAAAAAAACAAAAAAAAAATACAACACTGGTTTAGATAGTGTTGTAGGATCACTGCAAACCTTTCTTTCAAAAAAATATTTGCCTTTTGGCCTGGAACTCAGTTCACATACTGCACCGAGAGTACTTACCACATTAATAAATTCCCATTATTATAACAACAGAAAGGAGCTTTTAATTTAATCATATTTAATTGGTCCATGGCGTGGTAGGATTTAAGTATTTGTTCAGCAGTAGCCTAAGCCTCATGAACTCTTTCGAGGTAAAAAGATATAACAATAATAGTAAGAAAGAAAATGCAATAAGACTAGTGAACACAAGTAGCCTCGTGGACAGTGATTAGGCTGAAGAACCATCAAGGAAAAGGTCTTTCTACCTTCAGGCTGTCTGATATTTCTTTCAAATTAAATTTACAGTGCTAAAAGCAACCCCCAACCAATTATTTTAATTTACCTACCCTAAAGTTACAGTAATGATTTGTTAAATCCTCGGATGAACAGTAACTCTTGAGCACTTACATAACTTCTAAAACAACAGCCAAAAGTTTTAGGGAGGACTTAGGGATCTTGGGCTGTTTGTTTTAAAACAAAAAAAAACAAAGAGAGAGATTTGTCTTTTCTTAACCAGCATTACTGTAATCTTGTATTCACTTTGTGAAACCGTAACCCCCAAATCATTTTCTGCTGTGCTTCCTAGGTAATTTATTTTTGTCTTGCATTTATGGCATTGATTTACTGTTCTTAATTCAGCATTTTACTCCTTTATTTATGGAACATGTATTTTAAATAAACCACCTTACTTATTTTTTTGGTCTTGTTTTTATTCTCTAGGTGTTTATACATTGACTGTTTAAGAGTATAATCTAGAATGCCTTCTGGGATGTTATAATTAATTTAACTGGTCTATAAATCTTTACTTCTTCCTTTTTGTGACCCCATGACCATATTGAAATAAAATTAGATTGAGGTTTAAGATATGCACCCCGGGAAAAGGTAAGGCTCAAAGCATCAAAAACAATATTTTTCTACTGGGCTAGGCTTTAACTGTAATTTTAAGGTGCCTACTGCTTCCATGAAATATCTCGTAAAAAATAAACAATGCTTACCATGGAAAAAATATACAATGTGCAAAAACTTTGTCTAAATTGCACGTATAGTTCACAGTAAGTATGTCTTAACTAATATGGGTCCTTTAAAATAGATTCTTGATCCATTGGGAATTCAGTTTCAAACTTTGCATTATCTTCTACGGGCCTATAATTTATCCAAATATTTTAGAACATCACTACTTTAAAAATCCACTCATTTGGAAAAAAATAAAGTTCTAGTCAGCTAATATTTTCTTCTGAAAGCTGAAGACACAAGTTGATGAATGAATATTTATGTTACTGGATTATTTTGACAAACACATAATAATATCCCAGATGACTAAGTCAACTTGCAATTACTTTCAATGTCTAAATTAAAGAAGACTAGTAATACTCCTGTGAGTTTCTGAAATTTGAGATATTCGCATATGCTATCTTACTACATACCATTTCAACCTGTTCCAGTTCTTTTCAAAGCAAAGAGATAGAGAGTGATTTGTAGTGGAAACTTACCTTATATTTACAGTCATATTCTGAAGAAGCCTTTCTCCAGGGATGATAGAGAATCCAGTCAGATTAAATTCAGTAGGCTAAAGTTAACCTTGTGTATATCATCCTTACTAGGTATCTCAGAAAATATACACAGCTCATTGAAGGAGAAAGGACTAATGAATCTTTTAAAAGAGACAGGTTCATCAAAACATTGATTACTGGACTTATAGATGTATTTACAACCAAGAGTTTTAAGCCTAACTAATAAGCAACTCCCTTCTCTTAGCTGTCAGGAATAAGAAGGAGAAAAGAAAAAAAAAAAACGAAACAAATGTATAAAATACAGTTTTCATCAGTAGACTTCAAAGAACTTTTCCTTACTTTTCTTGTATTATTTTATGAGCTTTCTGGTCATCAAAGCATCTTTTAAGCTATATGGGGAATTTGAATTTATAGCTTTGAAAACAACAGCAACAGAAAAAGTAAAACAAACTAGAAAACAAATGCACACAAACTTCTGGTCTTAATTATCATAAATTATCATTCATCAGCATAAAAAGAGAAAGATCACTGTCCTTTTATTTTCCCACTTTCATCAGTTAAAACAATTTCACCTAGACATACTTAAACTTTGATTGGAATTAAGAGTTTCTAGTGCCCAATCCTACACACACAAGCTTTATCAGTTGGGGTTATCAATCACTAAAAAAAAAAAAAAACAAACCTTAACTCACTTTTAGACTGTAATCAGCTATTGCAACCTCAGTTTGGTGTTTCTTGTAATTTGTTGCTGGGAATTGCTCTGACTGCTTTTACAACCATTAATGCTGTTCGAGAGTTAACTTTTCACAGAAGTAAATATATGCCTGTGTGTTTCTCCCACTAGCATTTTCACAACTGTCTATCAGCAAGGAATTATTACTCCGCTATTTTGGTGTCATCACAAATAATAGCTCAAGGATGGTTTCAGTTGCCTACATACACTAAAGTAATTCTAACAGAGGCACAAAAGATAAAAGTATTTCACAAATTCATAGGAGTTAGCCTGTTTCACAGTCAAGTAACCCATGTAAATACCTCTTTCATCCCCTTCTCTCAGGTCATTCTTTCAAGGAATTGAAAGATTACCTCAGAATGAGGCTATTTACATATTCAGCAAAGACTTTAGAAATCCCGATTAGCTTCACTTGCTATGTTCTTTCCATAGCAAACCACATCAGCCACCCTCCGACCAGTGAGGTTCTCTTTCCTTATAGGGATCTGTGAACCCGCAAGGTTTTTTTTTTTATTATTATCATTATTTTATTTTAATGGGACTCACGTGACAGCTTCCAGGTAGATCTGAAGACAACACAAAGTTAAATGTTCCTAGGCCCCTGATTTTCCAGGGCCATAGCATCCCAAAAAAAAGCTTTAAAGTATTTTACAGCACCAGTAAATATAACACACACACAATTAGGCACCATGATAGGGAAGCAGCAGAGCAAGAGGAGAATTTTAGTGTCATAACTGGGTGCTGAAGGCAGCCAAAAATAATTTTCAAATATTTGTTCAAATATTTAATCAAAATGTGCTTGCATTCCTCATTTGTTTCCTTTTACTTTACACTCTAGCAATCACACATTTACTGTTGGGAATGTTTACTGAAGAAGTGACTTCTAAGCAACTCTTACAGAATATTCATATAAAGTGGATTGGGAAACTTTGCCCAGATATTCTAATTATCAAGTCAGCAAACAGAAACTTCAATTCAGTCTATTCAGAGCAGATAAAATGTGAATGGCATATATAAGGAGAAACGCTTCAAAAAAAATCTAAAAAGATTGTGAGACATGAACACCTTTGAAAGATCAATGGGGTTTACATTCTGAAAGTCTTCTCCCACACCACACATATATGAAACTGAAATTCTTTAAACATACATGCTCTTTCAGCATCAGTACTGCAGTATAAAATGTTTATAGGGCCATTTTGTTTATTAAAGGAACTTATGGCTCTTGTGACTTGTTTAAAGAAATATCTCATATAGAAGAAGAGGGTGCTATTTTAGTAAGTACTTTTTTTTTTTTTAAATGAAGACCTCTTCAACTTCATAATTTCTTATTTCCCATAATCTAAGTCTTTTTTTCTAGCAAATATTATTTTATTCTCTTATACATGAAGAAGCATAAATGGAAACATTAAATACTTTCTATCAAAATGACAGCATATGAAAGGGTAATTTTTCATATTTTTTCCTCAGGTTTATTTTAAATATTTTTCAGAAGTAAACACTGATTTTGACACATAGCGCTCAACATAGCAAATTATCTTATTTTGGAGACTGAACCCCAGTAGTTTATGAAATAGTGAATAAAGAGGTAACTTTTTAGTCTTGCAATTTCTTCTAGCTAATTTTCTGTCTGCATTTATCTTTCTTCTGGCAGAATATAAATTTTACTTGGTTTCCGTATCTAGGTTCAAATTTTGTAAATATTTACAACGTTAACTTTTCTGCCATGAATGACCCTACTGAAATCAAAGGAACTGTATGCATCATTAAGTTGTATATAATTATCTGGAAGACAGAGGGCAGACTCACCACTTTCATTAGTATTTCAACCAGTTTAATCACCATTTGATTCATTTTTTAAATACTGTTGAATAAGTCATACATATTACAAGCTAAGTCAATAAACTATAACAACATGCAGCTATATGAGGGATATAACCTACGTACTGATGAGATAAACTGAATTAGCATTTAATAACATTTTTACATTCACAATTAATCATAATTGAAAATGGGGCAGTTACCTACCTAATTACCTAAATGTTTCATCAAATCAGGTAACTGGATAATTAGACTCCTAAATCCAGTCATGTATACCTTTAATTAATTCTTGTTAATTGTTATTAAGTGTGGATTAACTCCTGCCGGATGCTTTCACCTACACTTTAGAAGCTGTTCTATGGTCATTATTTATTCTGCAACTGAGGTGGGTTATTTTGCCAGTTTATATGTTTAACACATTTTGTGTTATTAAATTGAAACAATTTAAAAACATTTTTAACATTCTTTGTTTCAGCTGTGCTTCAAAAACCTTGAGTCTTCCACCTCCTCGTGCAAATGTGTCCTTTCTCAACGTATTAACCAGCTTATGCTGATGTCAGTCATATTACTTTGCTAATACTTCATAGTTTTTTAAGGATTTGCCATCACATTGGAATAGACAGAGATGTGGGTTTATTAACCAAACTTTATGAGGTTTTAATTGCAGTAATTTTCCCTGTCCTTTTTTTCTGATAGAAAGCTGCAGTGGTTGCTAACTGAACTCCTTTTTCACTAAAAAAGGAGAGCATCTCCACTAATGTGAAACTCCCAATATCTTATACTGTTGCTTTAAAACCTTTTTGACAGTTTACTTTGTTTTGAATATAGAACATGGTTTATAGAGAATTTGAAGTTAGATTAGCTGCCTTTAATGTGAGTGAAATGAAAAGAGTAACTGAAGCTTTTCCCAAGTGAACACTGACTAATCTCCACTTGGAAAAAGCCTCAATTTTCTGAGAATCATTTAAGAGGAAGAATATCCATTCCTTACCATAATATTGTACACCAGGCTGTATCTAAATACCAGGGTGATAGACTCATTAGAATTACCAAAAGCAAATATGCATACCAATTCCAGTATTTCACATTGACCTTTTGGAAGTCTAATGGGGTGGAATGAAATGAACTCATATCCAAATAACAATGAATGGAAAAAAAAAAAACCCAGTAAAGATAATAAAGAAGCTACACAGAAAAGAAAAGAGGAAAAAGCAGAAGCAGTAAGGCAGAAACTGGCATGAAGAGTTTGCTTCAGAAGTTACTTTTAATACCAGAAAGAAGGGGAAATTAAGGGGAAGGGCTTAAGAGGCTAAGACAAAGTGCAGAGCAGAGAGAGCGAAAGGAGAAAAGATGGGAAATGGCAGCTGGGAGGTCAAGTACCAAAGAAACTATTGCACTTCCATAGTAATGGAACAGCAGAGAGTTCAGCAGTTGAGATAAAAGCAACCAGTAGATGATTATTCTATTTTTAAGAGATTTAGAAAGTTGACTTGTTCAGATCTATACAAACCTGAACACATTTGGAACTTCCCACAGAGGCACAATTTGCACGTATTTCAGTGTGGAATGCAATATTTAGAAAAAATCACAAAATACTTTAAACAAAATGAAAGAAATTATTTTACTAGAAATCTCTTGAACTTGTCCTTCTTACTTTTCTTATTTTTAATTATTAGAAAACTGCATTTTCATAGTGCAAATTGTTCCATTGCTTTTTTTCCAAATGTCTGTAGAAGTATTTCTCTAATAGTGACAGAACCTACCCCCAAAATCTAATATGGACTGAAATAGATGGAGGTTTAAAAATATGTATGCACACTCTATCTCTTGGGGGAGGGTGATTAGCCCAAAAAACCCTTTAGAGCTAGCTAATTATAGGAACCTTTGGTGCTATGAGGAAAAAAAAAAAAAGAAGGGGAGGGAAGAAAAAAAAGGAAGTTAAATTTCTCTTAAGCAATAAATAAGAGATGGGACAATTTAGGATAGTAGAAGTAGATTGCATGCAGAATAACCTTTTAAAGCAAACTTATAGAATATGTTTTATGGTGTAATGGAAAGATATGTAGACTAGCTCTGAACATAGTAGTATGCTACCAAATGGAGTACACTTAAAGACTATAGAGAGGGACCAGCTCAAAACCCGGGAAAGGCTTGCATGGGCTTTACAGGGGAGGGAGAGGAGAAAGGGAGATGGCTGATTAGGTTGGCCAGAGTTTGACTCAAGGCATGCTAGTCCAGTCCTTAGCAGCTTTGCTTAAAAGATCCATACTGGCAGTTCCTGGGGAAAAGTTGCAATATCCATCCAAGGTTACTTTAGAACAAGATTTTGACTGATTCACAGTTTTAAATGGTGGTTGGCTCTGTAATTGGCTGAAAATAAATTTTTTGAGTCTGGCTGAGCTACAGAGCTATCTGAAATATTCGGTAGAAATTTTGGACTGCTGGGCTGTATGCTGGCTTACTAAATCCTCTAATTAGTTCTTAATTTGCTCCAAATTTAGGTTATGTATAGAAGGAGAATAGGTCCAGCATAAATGAGATAAATTGATTCTTTCGTAACAGTAATTTTCTGTACTGTCTCTAATTTCATTGTCTCAGTGACATCAATTGAGAGAGACTTTTTTTTTAACCTTTTATATGAGGCGGATTGTACTCTCGCTCAAGGTTCATATGACCTTTCCATAAGGGGCCATTTCACACAGCTCTGCAGCTAAGAACCATGCTTTAATCAGCTTGAGGCAACAATAAATTGTTTGCATCTCTCCTATATTGGTTTGTCTGACAGTCAGATACATCTGCTGTCATCTTCCAACGCTACTGGTAATAGGAGTCCGCTCCTGCTTACACTGATGTAAATTAGACAGAAGTCTACAGAAGTCAGTGGGAGTATGCATATGTAAAGCTTGTGCAGGAGTCACATTCTCAGTTTGTGGAGTCCCTGAAATCTGAGCTAATGGACATAGTCTCTCAGCAGTACTACTAGGAGACCTAACTAAAAAATTTCAATAGACAAGTTTGCTGTTTGAAACTGATGTTCTGCTGCAGTTGAAGTCTTTTACAAGAATATGCTGATTTTCTTCAATACTTCCTAAGGGAATAAGTCAAAATAAATCATTCTGAACTCCTCCTTTGCTTCTGTTATCATAGTTAAAACGAGTCACAATTTTCTGACTAAATGGAGCTTTGTCATTAAAAGCCAAAGAATGAACGTGAAAAGTCTCTCATGAAATATCTGAGGCTTTAAAGTGTTTCAGAGAAATGTTAACGGGACCTAAAGGAACCATACTCTAGACGTCTCTTGCATTCTAGTGATGAGATTGCTAAGAGATGTGTGAATCTAGGTTTTGGACAGCCTCCCTTGCAAGGATTTTCAGATTCCTTGTCATGAAGCCAGCAAATAAGCAGCTAATTCTAACTGAGGGTTCAGACCCATATCAGGGAGCCTCAAAGCCCCAAAGCCTTCACTAGGCGTGATCCTGAGGTCCACAAGAATCCCAGGAACCTAAAACTAAATTATTACCATATGTCTTTCCATTCAGAATTGTCTTTTCATAGGAAATATTGAAGTATCTGACTTCATTCTCATTTGGCTCAAAATAAAATGCCAATCCTGCATATCAAGCAGTTATAAAGAGCTTTTTCATAATATGATATCATTATTGCTTAGAGATTCTTGAAATAGAGAAATGTGATATATTGTTAAAATATCAACTATTGCACTTGACTTAAATCTGAATACTGTGTTTTGACATAACAATTGCAACGACTGAATAGCTGTAAAAAAAAAAAAAAAAAGCTTTGTTTCTGAATATTTTCTTTCTTCACTGTTTCCATTTTAAGAGAAATTACAGCTCCTAATTCTGTTTTATTTTAAATCAAGGTCTGGGAAGGAATATTTATGTGTGTGCATTTAAGGAGGGAGCCTAGTTTCTTGAATTTTTTTTTTCTTTGCAATATGATGTTCTCTACTGTTCTCAGATTTCACCCCTACCTCCCAGCTTCTCAGCAATTTTCTTAGTCAAGCATGTAAATCTTGCTTGGAAAGGAAAATCCTTTCCCTTACTTGATCATATACCCTTCCTGTTACAGATGTCTAATAGTTTTAAAATTTAAAAGTTTCACAGGTTTATCTGTAAACTAGCTGGGCTGTTCTAAGATAAACATAATAGATAAAGTTCTTTCTTGAACAAAAGGCTAATATCTCCACTATGAGCGCTAGAACTGATAGGTTGCTACTTCAGTGAAATGGTATGCAAAAATTCTACCTGTAGAGATCTAAGCTCTAATTCAACAAGCAATGTAAGCACCTATGTAATTTTCAGCTTGTGAATAGTCCCACTGATGTCCTAAAATTATCCACTGATAATTTCATAGATTAATTTATCCTCAGAATATCTCTAGGAGACAGAATTTTGCATGCACTGTGAAAAGTAGGTATTCTACAATGAAATGATCGACAGCATGCAAAGCATGTACGGAAAACCTGAGGACAGAACTCAGCTCTCCGAGTCTAGCTTATTCATTACAATCCTGTGCTTATTCTCAACACAGCAAATGCCTTTGGGTGAAATGTTGTTGTTTTTTTTTTTCTTTTCTAATCCTAATTGGTAATTTGTATCCTACAAATCCTTCCTCCGTGACTAATGAACGTGCAAAATGTTGCTACAGAGATTAGCTAGAAGTAAATAAACATAAGAATGTGTAGTTGTATAAGCTTCAGGTGTAAAAAGTATACTTTCAGATTCTGTCAATCTTTTGTAGTTATTTGCTTCCTCACTGAGTCTTTTTTTGCTACAGATTGTTGACATATTCAAGGTAACTTTCAAGTAAAAGAAAAAAAAGTGATTTTGTATTTCTACATGACATTGGTAGGACATCCTACACCCAGTTCTGTGGCTGTTTTAAGAAAACCCTGCAGAAAGTTCATATAGACAATGAAAAAGATTTAAGAGCTGAAAAGCATGTTGTGAAGCATAATAGCACGTAGGGCGGATTGAAGGGTGCTTTGTCTTGGTGCATGCATTCTCATCTAAATAGTTGGAACTTTTCACTTTCTGGAAAAGACATAATGATACATAAAGGCTGAAGTTAGACAAATTCTGTGAAAAAAATCATGGAAGAGAATTTGGAATTTTATACCACTTACACTCCGACAGTGATTACTGGTTAAGACCTTCCTCTTATCATCTGTAGAGGTCAGGATAGATGTGTTTCCTTGATTTGCAACAGATGTATTTTGATGTATTTAATTTTAACTTCCCTGAAATATCAGAAATTGACTACAGGAGATGGGACAAAAAGATATCATATAATGTTCCTTTTTCTCTGTGCTTGTCTGGGGAATCACGCTTAGATGCTCAGGGTCAAGTTGATTAGCAGATTGGAATCAGAAAGCAATTTTCCCCCCAGTTATACTGACCAAACAAACAAGCAAAAACATTTCATCTTTTCTTCTCCTTCCTCTGCAGCCTGCTGGAACCATCTGGGTATATGCCACATCATCAATCTCTTGCCCTTAGAGATGTCTCAGAAATAGGTGTCACTTCAACTATCTGCCGTGTGCCTGACTCACTTGCTTGGTTTTATCTCCAAGAATGAACTATTTTAGTTTTATTAAAGTAGCAGTTTCTGGATTAACTTTGCTGAGAGATCAGACTACGTGACCTAAGGATCCTCTCCAATTGTTTGAAAAAAACACCAAGAGGAGTTTGAAGGATATGAAATTAATAAATATACCTTGGATTTGAAAACCTGCTTTGAAAATCCCAACATGTCAAAAGATAACATCTCCACTGATTGTCACTGATGGTTCCTTCAGCAGCTTTTGGACTGGGCTCTTAATGAACGTGCAAGAATGGGCTTAATCTTTTTTCCAGTTACGGCTGTGATTACATTTAAATCATTCTTTATTTAAGAGATTAAATAAACAGCCTAATGTTTTCAAACCCTTGCATTGATTTGAAGTGGCTTCTTTGGAACAAGTGACTTCATGTCTCTCTGTTGGATTGTTCCATGCATTTATTCACGGTCACTGTTTGCAGTGCAAGGCAGCAAGGAAGAAAATCTAGCTGACTGCATTAACCTAGCTGCTGTACATGGGCTCAGGTGGAGGCCTTTGGAGGGAGCAGAAACTGCCTTCCCTCGCAGCTAAACTGCACATGTTTGAAAGGAAATCATTCTGTAATGCAGGGTGGGACAAGCAGAAAAAGAGAAAATTAGGAAGCCTGCTGAGAAAAGTAGAAAGCAGACACACTTTCAGGCTTCAAAGGTAACAGAAAGAAATCCTTTCTGGGGTGCCTGACGATACAATATCATCAAGAGTTCACTGGAACCAGTAAGCCACTGAAAGCTGCTGACCAATTGAAACTGGAAAAGAGGACCCGTTTCACAAAGCTGTAGAGGGAGGGAAAGGTTGCTTATTGCATTTTTACTTCTATCTTGTCTTATTCTGAGAGGGCTTTTTTCTATTTTAAAAAGTTTCTGGTGGTGGTTTCTGTTCTCATAAATTAAGCTGACTCAGAAGTTAAAAATTCCATGATGTTTTGGGGTTCTCAAATGAGGAAAGGAGAAAGCAGGTTTACATTAGAGCGCTGGTCAACTCAGGAGTCATAACAGTCATAACACAGACACCGACTTTAAATACACCAAAAGGCTTATTTTGTTCATAGATTGTATTTCATATTGGAAAAAAATTTTTGAAAAATCAAATACAGCTATTTGCATATTTAGTTTTGTTACACACTTTCTCTGAAGAGATTCATTCATATAATTTTAACAAAGTGTAATCATACAGTGACTAGGAGCAGCACCGCACTGATGTTAAGATAAATGTAAAATTCGGAAGTTTTTCTTTACAGTGGTCTAATAATCTCTTAAAAAAAAAAAAAGAAACATAGATGAAAACTTAGCTTGAGGGAAGATATCAGAACCTGAGAAGGAAAATATGGTATGACTGTAGAGTTCTGAGGTGATATTTAATGGCCCATTTGAGTTACAGGTCAAGTCCTGTAACCTCACATCTTTAATGTTAGAAGAGATAAACTAATCAATGCTGGAAGAAAAGTTTGCAGAGGAAGGAGGGAGACCTGTAGATCTTTTTATTAAGCCACTAAGCAACAACAAGAGGTCTGAAACAGAATGTCCCAAGGCCGTGTTATGTTTTAGGAAAAGATCATCAGAGGCCTGTTATCTTTACAATAGTTGCTGGCATATTAGTAGAGAAAGGAATTGTAAATAAAGGAAGGACAGAGGGTTAGAGTAAAGCTAGATTCTGACACAATGTTCTCCTTTGCAAAGCAGGTTAAAAGAGTGATGAGCTGTTTTCAGAACCAAAATTTCTGAGGAAAATTTCATTTCTTTCAAATTTGTTATTGAATCAAAATAAATACTTCCATTACAATGTTTACTTCTTTTTGTTAAGGTAAAGTTTAAAAAAATTAAAAAAAAAAAAAGCATTCTCTCTGTTGTCTCTCTCCCTCCCACCCCATCTCTTCTTTCGGAGATGGGGGGAAGGGGAGGAGGCGGGAACCAGAAGGCAACAAGGGTGAAGATCTAAGTTTAATTGCTTCCAGGAGACAGAAGGTAAGCAGGGAAGATTAATAAGAAGAATAAAGTTGCTTTTCCATAGCACAACCACAGCAGAGAGAAAAAATGTTATTTTTACGCTTACAATTAATTTAAATATATAGTCATGTGAATATTTATTAGCTTGGACTAATACAAATTGAAATAGGAAGGCAACCTGTCAAACTACTCTAGCTAATTACTTACTGATATCTGGGGAAAAAAAAGTAATTGTGCATTTGATTTAAGTAATATCTAACTTACCTGCCCTCAAAATCCTGAACTAATGCTCTTACACATTTTTATTATTTAAATACTATTAAATATACCCATTTTATCACTGTCCCTTTAATCATTGTCTGTTCTGCCTGTCTCTTTTTCATTATTTATATACTGAAATTCATATCATACAACAAGATTATCTCAGGATCAAGGATAGGTGTCACAAATCAAGACTATATACAGTGCTCTGTGATTCTCCGCTACCAGTAAAGGATCAGATCACCTCCTTTTTCACAGGCATGGCATTTGAATCAAAGACTGAATTGCTCATAAGAAGACCCATAGCCAAGAGTTATCTATGTGCATAACTTCTGAGTGTCTTAGATCTATTTGGTCCTCAGGAAGGGAATTGCTTTTTTTTTCTTCTTTCTTTGAAGTTGAAAGAGAAAACAGAAAATGAGTTGTGCCTATTAAGGTCTATTCCATGACAAAAATTCTCTTGAGTCCTGGTGACTGACATACGCTTTTTTCTTCTCAGTTCACAAAATCAGAGTGCAGTGGGGATGACTTGGCTAAACCTGGCATCTCAGCAGCTAGTACGTTCATCTGAGAAATAGAGCATGTAGGTGCTAATCTATCTTCCTATGAATATTTCAGTGTAGAACAGGGACAATAATACTTTCTGAAAACATTGATTCCAGAGCGCTCTTTAAACTTTCCAGTTCAAACATTGTCTTCAGAATGGAAAAATGTAGTTTTAAAATCATCTCAGACCAAAGGGTAAGTAGTTTCAAGTGCATTTAAAGTGGCACCAAAAAAGAAACCTCTGCCTTTGGCTTCTTGTTCCCATCCCTCTGTGTTGAGGCTCCTGAAAAGGACAACAGAAACATTTCTTTCACATCTTTCCCCTTCTTTCTCCACCCAAACGGCCACTGAATCTGTTTAACGGGAAGTTGTTACATTTTCTATTGTCATTAAAACTTGTAAGAAAAAGTCGTTTCAGGGTCTTCTCCTTACAATATAGATGCATTTGGAAAGCAAGATTTCTATCTAACCTGTGTGTGGATGTAGGTACATGCAAAAGAAGTATAGTTGCACACCTGAGGGCATAGCCACATGTAAATACATGTATATTAAAACTGTCTTATTAATTGCATTTCTTGCTTACATCCGTGTCAAAATGGGCATACTCTTTCCAGTTCCTTTTTGCTCTTTGAGAGCTTAACACTGAGTGGAAGATGAAATACTCTCCTGGTCCTTCCAGATGAATCATTGCACCATCTTTGTAGCTCAGTATTAGGAATTAGGTTGATAAAAAGCACTTTACGCCTTCATAACTGTCATTCATAGAGCTCGCAGAAGCACCACATCTGCTTTTCACAAAAATGTAGTACATTTTTAAAAGTACAGGGAAAACAAATAAGAAGCCAAAAGGACAGCACATACGGGTACAGCTGGTTGAGCAGGTTTCCAGGGTTCTTCGACATTTTCAATTTGTAATGTAAGATCAGATTTTGGACTTTTCTAATATACCACTTTAAGAAAAGGGGGTTTTATTAAACTCACCTCTGAGAGACAACTCTCTGAGCTTTTTGAAAGTTTTACCAAAGTATTTTCTGAACTATGGTCACTTATCTAAAACCTGCATGCTCTCTGACTTTAAAAATATATTGACGTTACAAATGTACATACTTCCAAGAGCACTCTCCTCTGACAATTGATCTTTTCAAGTCTCTTCTGGGCTATCCAAACCTAAAAGTATCATAAATATTTTGATGATTAATACCCTGTAAATTCCTTATTATTTTTCCTTAAGCTTATCTTTTTTTTTTTTTGATAATTCTGATCATTTTCTTCTCAAACAGTGTCAAATTGAGAACACCTGGAATCTCATTCTCACAATGGGCTGGAGTGACAATAAGACACACTCTTAAAGTAGATGAAATATATCCCACCCTCTCAGCAGATAAGAAAAGACTCAAGCAGCAGTGGGCAGAAACAGAAGAAAGACTCCATTAGAAAGAAAAAGAGAAAAGGGAGGGGGAGAGGAAAAAAAAAAAAAAGAATCATCAACCTAATCTCAAATTCCTCTGGATTTCAGGAAACTTATCAATAATGCTCTAAATAATAACTATGCTTTGTATAAGAAGGAAGATCATAATTTTCTAAATGTTCCTTCAGTAAGTACCCAAAGTATGATATTTTGTATTTTACATTTCCTTAAATGCAAGCAAAATTTAGGGCCTGGTTGTAAGTACTCATTTATATGGGTAGTGCTCAGTGAATAAGATATGAGAATAGGCTTTGGTAGGAGTCTTAGCACAAATGAGACTTTGTAAAATAGGCCCTTTTTTTGTCATTGATGAACCTGTTTAGATCAAATGCTGTGTTTTTTTTTTTTTTTTAAATCTGTCTGGATACTGCTTCTCACTCGAATTCTGATAATTCTAAAGGCAATTTTTTGCACAAGTGTTAGTTTTTAAATAGCTAACTTATCTTTCAGTACTATTAGCTGCCTATTAAAAAACAAACATGAGCTTAAACTTCTGTAGTTTGCCTAACTTTTAAAAGTGAATAGATTATTTGGTGAGATAGCACAGTTGATATGTCAACTGTTTATTGTTCCTCCCTATAATATATTTAACAATACAGTTGATTTTATGGCTGAGATATTCTTCTATGACTGACTAAAGATGAGCCTGAGAAGAAAACTGAAATCTGTTCCTGTAGTCTGTATATTTATAAAATAAAGTACAGAAAAAGGTTCTGAAAGTCTCATTCTTGTTTCCTGTTTACACAGCATTTTGCACATACAGTGAGGCTAATAAGAGTGAAAGAAGAATAATTCCTCTAGGGAACTGGTATATCTATAAATGTAATCATAGAATTTGAAGTAATCTATAGCCAATGCTTTTCTCAGAAAAACATCAGAGAATCCTAAGGGAGGTACAGTATTTTTCACAGTTAGGAGCTTGTGATTTGTAATACAGCAGATTAGATTACTTTTTCAAAGTAACTTTAACCACCCTACTGTGTGGATAATCAATAGTGCCTCCTTAACTTTCTTCTTCTGAATTTCATATAAATTTTTAATTAATGCCTTACATTACTTGAGCTTTTATGCAATTACATGATGAATTATTCAATTTTTGACGTTATGTTTTAGACAGATGTTAAATCAAAGAAGTTAATGATTAAATATATTTTAATAGATTTGCCACTGTAGCCTTTACTCACTTTAAAAATAATTTTTGATTGAATTTTGCTGCTCATGAAAGTGAAATGCTAAGAACTATGTTTTCAAGGGGATCTCTGCTGAGTCTCTCACCTTAATCACACAATTCTGTAGGCACCATGAGTTATATCCATAAACAAAAAATTAGATGAAAAGGAATTAAGTTGCATTAGGCATAACATCCTCCTACACTAAGCCTGAAAGACTGAAGAAATTACAAAGTAAAGGGCACCTCTTAACCTCAACCTAATAGCCACAATTGTCAGAGACAGATTCCACAATTTAAAAAGGGCATTTCCTCTGCTTCTAAATGAGGAAGACATCTGCTAAATGCTGATCACAGTTAAAGTGAATCTCTAATCACAGTTTTCCTGTGAGCACTAGGCCAGCCAAGGATTGTTGCAACTCAGGATCGCGCTCTCTGTGCTTTCTCCCAAGAGCTTCTCTTTGGAGAGTGGTGTGACTGTGGGAAAACGTCAGGAGAGGATGCTGCAGAACTGATTACAACAGTTTCACTTCAGCTCAGATACTTGCTACTCAAAAAATGACATTCAACTGGCTGGGTCCAGTGTATTCTGCATTTCTGAGGTAGTGCAAAGTCGCCAAAAAGAGGGGGAAAAGATACAGCTCACTGTAGTAGTTTGTTCAAAGGAGAAGGAGTCATTCTTCAATGATATTCTTTTACTTACATTTGTTCAGTTACTGGTATTTCAGCACTTATGTATAAATAATGGGAGAAGAAGACTTAAAAATATTGATAATAAAAGTCAAAACATACAGGCAGGGCATAATGAAAATTAAAGCGCTGCAGTTACAGCCGTCCTTATTCATTGCTGTCAACTGTTAGAACTCAGTTCTTCAGCCATAATGATCTTCAGCCTCTGTTTGGTACAAAACTTGGGCAAAATGAGCATGAAAAGGCAACTGCCCTAGGTATGCCTGCACCCCTTGGTGTGAGCTCAGTCCTCCCTTGTCGACCCACCACCTCCACCCCTTCACGTGATCCTCACAGAACTTGGAAGCAATTACAGTACAAGGGCAGTCTAGGTTAGATCCCTTCTCTATTTTATATATGCATATATAAAAATCTTACTACCAGCTCTCTATGAGTCAGTAAAGCTGGATTCAAACTGCCTTCAATTGAATTAAAAGTCATCACAGAGAGGCCCCATTTTAGAAATAGTCTTCAGAATGATAGCTTCTTCTAGCATAAGAACATGGAAAGACACTAAATCAGTTCAGAGTGTTAGAAAAGGGGGCACTATGAGAATAGACAGACATTCTCCCATCTATTTACAGTATCTGTCCATCTCAAAATACCTATATCACAAAGATAAAGCTTCCAAAACACTGTAAAGCTTATGAGCAATTTTATTTAAAGACCAAGTGGAAATCTATCAGCAAGCACAAAAGCTTGTTTATAGATCTAGATGCATTCAGGCTTTTTGATTTAAATATTTTCCTTTAATCTTCAGAATTTTTTTTAAGTGCACCTTCACTCCTCTCCACAAGTGGAAGTAATTTCTAAGCACTTCTGCCTTAAAATACGCAGCCCATGTGGAAGGATAACACCTTCACTATTAAAAGTAATTAAGAGGATGTTAAGTGATGTGAGAAGAAAACACGGCTGTGTTCAGTCAAGACTATTTATAGTTCTTGCCATTTGTATTCTACTGATACAAAATGCATATAGCTGCTCCAGAAACTTCTCACACACAAAACCACTGCATACTGGCAGAGTATGGAAATGGAAAATGAAAATATAAATATGGAAATATAAAAACTCCCCCAGACATTCAGCACTATGTTGAAGCATATAAAAGCTGTTGTTTTTCTATTAGGAAATTTTCTATTAGGAAATTAGGAAATTAGCTGTTGTTTTTCTATTAGGAAATCGGATACCTTTACGTTATGTATTATGATCAGACGACAGGAAAGCAAAAAATTCAAAACTGACCACCCTTGAGGTTGGCTAGAATATCAGCCGCAATATGGATGCTAATTTTTCAATTTTCCCCCTAAAAAATGACTCCAAAATTCCAAGCATATCACAATCTGGACTGCTATACCATATGGATTATACTACAAACTTTACTTTGCTGACAAGCTATAATACATTGATCTAATCATTTATGGCCTTTGCCTGCCATTTTTGAGAACTGGAGATGTTTAAAACTTATATTTGACTTTTTGATGTAATTCACTTGTAAAAAAACACCTGGTTTTATATATAAATATAGCATGCCTGAATTGCTTTTTACTTCAAGTGGCATGGGTCATCCTTCATTTCTATGAATGGAAGGAGTTCTGATTTAGGTGCCAACAGGAAATAAAAGCGATATTAAATCTGCTTTCACACCTTATTCCATAGAACTACGCTGCACAGGGTACGAGGCAGAAAAAATAGGAAGGCCAAAGAGAAGATATGGATCATCATTCCGTGAAGCGTTTTTTTCTAGTGGTTCCATCAGCACGCGTACTGGGCCCAGCTAATGATACTGCTCCAGAGTTGATCAAACAGAGGGAATTCTACCAGAAACTGATGGATGGTTGCCTATACTGATAACTAGGTACCACGCATCTGGGAAGTCATATACACTTTAACACAAAATTTCCTGATTTCTGAGGATAATTTAAATGAATTGTCCTAAGTACTGCTAATCTTTTAATCCTGATATACGTACATATATACAGCACTTTTTGTTCAAAGATCTCCTATTCCCTTACAGATATTAACGCAGTTTAAAAATATCCCTTCTTATATGCATTTCAAGATCAGAAACAAACATATTTTTGTATTTCCCCCAGCACATCACACAATAACCTTTACTGTTTTAATCTGAGCAGTTCCAGACTGAAGAACTTCTAATAAATGGGCATTTTCACTCTCTGAATAATGAAAAAGTAAAAAGTTTCAAGTTTAGAAGTGAGATATTTCATATGAAATACAACTCAACCTACACAAATTCACACCTATAACACACATTGCTTGAAATAATAAAAAAAATACAGTTACTGGATCAAATGATTTAGCTTTTCAGCTTGCGCTTTTGAAATATTGTTATTCATCACTGGAAAGCAGAAGACTGAGCAGAAGATAGTAGAAGTATAACAGCACATTGATTGATTGTTGCACATATATGCTTATTTTACACTTCATGTTATTGTTGCTATTGAAGTTGAATCCATTAATAATAAGATCAAAATACTTGTTACTATTAAGATAAAAATACTCAAGAATTTTTCTTGAAAAAATTGTATAATTTGGCAAGAACATCTTGATTTCCATCATCTTTAAACAGAAATAATTTTTTTCATTTTGTATTGTATATTATCAATACGATATAAAATGAAACAATGATAACGTTATGCATATATTTAACACTTTAAATTAAATCTAGAAGCTGAAACATTTCAACCATGAAAACAAATCAGAAATGAACACTGTAATATTCTGATGAAATTAGCACTTTGATAATTTATTGAAAGTTTGATTTTTCTGTTGTTTATATTTCTGATCAGCTGCAAATGAAATTGTATTGCACTTCATTTGGTGTTGTGTTCTTGAATCTGTGTGCAGCCTCAGGGGCAATTCTTCTTCGGGAGGCAGCCCTTCAGGCTATCTGGAAACACAGGTTACATTTCCTCCAGCATAGAAAAAGGTTGCTGTAAATCATGCGGCACATTCCACTCTATATCTTGTCCCTGGAAGTCGGTTGGAACAAAGACGATTCTCTCTTTAATTGCATTCAATATAAACAAGTTCTGATTATACTAATGAAGGCTATCTTCCATGTACAACAGAATGACAGCACAACATGAAATGGTGAGAAAACATGCGAAGCGGTCTGGAAATAAAAGTCAAGTAATTTTGGATGAACGATCAAGTTAGTATTATAAGTAAAATTCACTTTCATATCTACTGGCCTATTAACAAAGATTTTGATAGCAACTTAACTTTATTCCGATAACCTTGCCAGAACAAATATAACAACTTCAGGATGAGATTGATATTTATATTTTAATGTGTTCATTAAAAAAAAAAAAAACATGCAGGGTGGAAAGCATTGTAAATTTCTAAGTTAGTAAGCTAAAATTATTCTACTGAAATCCCCTATGAACCGTGCAGTTTTGTAACGGTTTCTGCTTGATCAGAAGAAAATTTTTCCATCACTGCCTCATGGAGATTTTCTATTGAACATTGAGAATGAAGGACTTTTTATTGCAATGTCCTTTCTCTGAGTAGTTCTACTTTTCTACAGAGCTTATAATAGAAAATATAAATACATGCTACAGAAGGTGATGCTGACCTTGCTCACAGACCAAAAACCTGAAATTCTGCATTTTTGTAAACTAAGTATTTCATACTTCTCTTCTTCAGTATGAAACCCAATCTTGGTGCTGCTGGGAATCAAACTCCCCACTCGAAAGAAGAGTGGAAAAGCTAGAGAAAGCTGTGGCAAGACTGAACGTGAAAGCAAAAGATTTAGAGAATTAATCAACAGGGAACTGTGCTCCATCCCTGAAGAAAAGGCAAGATATAATCCTGCTGTCTTTATTATCGAGCTCCAAGCATCTGTCTCAGGGGGTTGAAACATTGTTTACTTTTAGAGTCCATCCACCTTTTCCACCCACAGCTATACGCTGGCAGGAAGCCTGGAGAGTATTTAAACCCTTCAGATCCCTGTCTAGAAATGAACAGACGTTTCTTGGATTGAAATAAACACTAACAAACCTTATTTTGGAATTAAGGACCATCTCAGAGGAAAACATTGATGAAGGAGCTAGAAGTTACTGCCAGGCAATTTTTTCTGTCCATAATTTTTACACAAACAGGTGGGTATTGCCAGCAGAAGTACATTTGTACCCACGGTTTTTGCTTCCCTTTCCTAAGTGGCATGTGTGCAGGATCATACTAGTGTAGGGGGTCAGTCAAAACTTCTTCGAACTTCAAAATAACTTTATTCTTGCCATAAAATTGATGCATCTCCGAGCTAAGCTTTACGTGCAACTACGAGCGTGTGTATTTAAAACAGAGTAAGAATTAGTCTGCCATTGCAGTATATTCAGCAGGACCCCTCCCAAACATAAACTCAAAAGTAATCGTTCCTAATGGAATGAGTAAATTCAGTGGGCTGGACATATGCAATGTAAGTTATTGAATTTCTCTTTTTCTTTTATGAATGTAAGTTCCATTTCAAAAGATTCAAAAGACAGTATTTTGTTTTTCCATGTTAAATGGAGACTTAGATACAAAATGGTAATGATATATTTGTGCAAGAAACCTTAATTCTGTCCTTACTGTGATAAGAACAAGATACTATTCTTAGAAAAAAAAGCAGCGTGAGCAATTCAAGTTGATCACCATGAAATTGAAAAAAAGGGTGCAAACATTATCATAAGCAACTGCAAATCCACTATTTCCTAACCTTGCATATAAATGGTCTTTTCATGTAGCTTTTTGCATGTTTTATCCTAAGTTTTTCTCTCTTCATTTCTTTCTTTCTTCCTTTTTTTTTTTTTTTTAAACCTGGAAAACACAGTTGTACATGATACAATTTACTGTGCACTAGTAAAGGAGGACTTTAGCAATGAAGTTTGTAAGAGGGGCTCCAGGGCTAGATACCTTTGCTAGGTAGCAGATGGGGAGGTACCCGTTTCAAGGGAAGAGGTACTGATGCAGCATGTTTTGCTTAGGAAGACTTGTGGGTCTCTTCCTCCTTGTGGGACATCTGGAATGTCCCCAAAGTAGAGGACTTGGCACCTTGATTCCAGTGGAATTATTTTGATTTCTGATAGATAAAGAAAAAATTTAAAAAAAAAAGTCTAAAATTTGTGACTTATTAGAATCAACTACTGAGCAAAAGACATAGATGTCGACTTTTAGATTGAAACAATAAACAACAATTCCTGCACATTTGTGTTTGAGGCTAGTAATGGATCAATTTTTGGTAAAGACAGGTCTGTGTCATCCATCCCATGGTATTTAATAGAACATTGCACAGGCACTAGCATCCTTTCTGCAGTTGGTAGGAATATTATGGCCACTCAGTCACAATACACCTTTTTTCATCAAAGAAAAGTCAAGACTGCTTTTACGATACTATTTATCTATTTTGCAGGTAATTTCACACATATAAAGTGTCTGATAAGAATACTGTATCATTTTTCTGAACATTGCTATTGCAAACTGAACTTGCATTCTAAATGCTACTCATATTATGAGAGGAATCCATATAATTCCTTGTTCAAACTGTACTTCTGCCCAGACAACAGATGCATATATTGTATGATGACATACATTTTCAAAAGGATTTTTATTTAATTTCCATGTAATTATAGAATTTTACAGAATAAATAACAAAGCTTCAACATGACAGTATTTAATGCTGCAATATCAAACACCACATGTTGCATATTGTATAAGTATTAATTTTAATCACAGTTCACCACTTTGTCTAGAAATCACACTTTTAGGAATAAAATTGCTTATAAACGTAGAGAATTTTATTACTGAATATGTTAAACTAACTTTTAATTATTCTAATTTATTTTTATTTTCTGATAAACAAACAGGAAATAAAATCCTCCTTGCCAACAGATGCAAAACTTTTTTAGGAAGAGCTACACCTTTACTCATCGAAATCGGTTTGCCTTATGCATAACTACTCTGAGACTATTTGTGAAGTAAGCTACTACTTAAAATGAGTAAGAGTGGGTGAAATTTCTGGGGGGTTGCACATACCATGCCCATATAACAAAGCCGCATATAAAAGTAGGCTGAGAAATATCTTCCCTGACTGGCCATATATCAGTCTATGAGGGACTGACCTGTGTCGGTTCTATGGTGCACACATTGCTGTATAACTAGCTATTTCATTTAAAGCCATTCAGGAGACCTCAAATTAAGGCCCAGCTAAAACAGTGGTCTCTGATTTTCCACTAAAAATTGTGAAATTTCCTACTTTTTGAAGTATTGGAGCAATGTAACAAGGTTATTAGGGATTTCTGGAGGATAAGTCAGTGGGGAGAAGTGTTGGGTTAATTTTTGAAGCAAATCATGACTGCCTGTGGATTATTTTAACAGAAGATATGATACTTTAAATCGTGTTTACTTTAAAGACCAAAAATATATAATGACAAGTAACAACTGTAAATATAATATAATAGAAAAGAAAAATCTCCTTTGAGTTTTCCTCATAGTTAGCTGAAAAAAGGATTCACCTGTGCTGCTACAAACATAATACACAACGTGGTTTCACTGAGGATTCTCTGCATATCCAAAACCTTTTCTAAATTCCACCAGCTTAAAATATCAAGATATGCTGAGAAGAGAAGCTTTTCATTAATCTTGATTAAGATTGGATTCACTGATATCTTCAAAAATTTATCATTTCTTAATTTATCATCTTTATTTTTGGAAGCTTAGATAGTAAAGAAGAAACTTACAATCTGAAAAATCATGCTTCTTGTCCCCATAAATAATTTGAAACTTCACAAGATAATACACTGCCAGCTTAAGCCTATTTTGTCAACATTATGTTTTAAGGATTTGGGATCTGATCCAAAGCATATTAAATTAATAAATTTGATATTTCAGTCTCTATCTATGAATTCATAACAACTGGAAAAATGTACATTCATACATATGTATGTACATACATATTCTCTCTTGATAATCCTTTTACTCACGTCATTTAATTTCTCCTCTTTCCCACCAAGGAATTGCCATTAATCCTGGGATATATCAATATATAAGCATAATTTGTTTTTTCCATGTTTGTAATTTTTTTTTTTTTTAGATTCAAATATATTTTTGTTTCCAATTGTGGCAAAAAGTCAAAATATGTCAATCTAGCAAAGAATTATGCTTCATTATATCCAGACAGCTTTTTTTGTCTTCAAAATATTTTGTTTCAACATCGTTTTCATCTTAAAATAATTAGCTAAAATTTCTGAAAATAGTGAGCTAAATTTTTTTATTTTGAAATCTAAAAATGTAATGTTTTGATAGTTTTTCAAAGAAAAAGTAAGGCATTAATTTTCTAAATTGGTCCTTTTCTGTTTTGCAATTTTCATAAATCAATTTTGTCCAGTGGAAAACCTCACATGAAAAAATTCGTAACTACTTAGATGTTCAGCATCTGTAAAAAACTTTATAACTGCATTCAATTCAGTTAAGCAAAGCTCGTCACTTAGACTGAGATTTTTGACTGAAGTTCAACATACCTCCCATTGTTTCCCTTTTCAACAGAATGATGTGCACGTAGTCAAAGTACCTCTATTATATTGTAAGATTTCATCTTTTTGTCTACTTTGAATTATTTATTTTTTCTCTTTTAAGTAAAAAAAAAAAAAAAAAACATACGATTTCCTTTTTGTTGTTTTTATTCTTAAGAGTTTTTCTGTTACTCCAGTTAGGGTTTTTTAACCTTGCCAAAAATAAAAATGGAAAAATTTCACCAACGATGTTCAAGTAAATAAAAAAAAAATACTGGAAAAATCTTCAAAAAATGGCTGAAATGTTTAAAAAAAATCAACTATCAAAAAAAATCAAAAGAAAAGTCCACCTTCACTTTGAAATGTCTTAATAGCTTTCCCTGACGCTACAAAGTGGTGAGGTGGCACCTGGATTTCTGTAGCTGGGTATATATATAGCCACACGAGTTACAATTGTTCAGATATATTGAACCCTTAAACCCTAGTACATTTCTTAAACTGGTCATTTCTTGATTTCTGTCGTGTGCAGACACTGAATCAGAAGACGAACCTGATGGCAAACCACATCATACAAAAGAGAGAGGTGAAAGTAGCAGAGTCCCAGGTGTAAATCCCACGACTGTGCTTTGAATGACAGTTTTGATTCCCAGTCCGCACCCTCTCAGAAAACATCCCAGATTTTAACTGTGGGGCAGCTAAAACTCCAGGCTCGGAGGCAAGCAATTACCTACTATTCCCCACAGTCAGTCTCCTTTTCTCATTCAATACACGGAATATTTGGAAAATTTTATATAAGAGGAAGACATTTTCAGAAAGAGCATCTAACAACTAAGACCCACTTACTAGTGAAAACATCTCAGCCATCCTAGAGAATATAATGAAGAACTTTAAATTTTGAAGCTATACAATCCTACCAGCTTATCAAGAACAAACTTCAGATACTGTTATTTTTGTATCAACAGTATAGGTTTTCAGAAACATTCCAAAGAAAGAAATATTGTATGTTCTTTAAGACCCAAAATAAAATCAAAATTCACCAGCTTTCCATTGTATGCAAAATGCACATATCGTTTCCCTAGAATGTGAACTAAAGGTTGTCAATCAAAGCAGAGAGAGTTGGTAATTAGCATTTGCTACAGGGAACATGCATCAGTTTACTGTTTGCTACACTTTCTCTTTTATAACGGTATACAGTCAATTACGAAAAAATCAAAACAAAATATGTACATTAGATTAGCTAAAGTAGCCTTTTCCCTTCATCAGCCACAGCATAAAATCTTTCTGCAAACTATTTTATAAATGAATTTGGACTAGAATTCAAACCAACTTTCTAGCTGCCGCTGCTCTTCGAGTAGACTTTAATCAGGTGAGTATGAACGGCTCCCTTTCAGTCATGTATTCACAAGCAATAAAAAACTGCTGTTGTTTAAAAAAACAAAAAGCCTATACATATTATACCACTTATGGCTCTTGTGGCCATCAGCTTTTTTAAAATAAATGAAGCTGTATCAAAAATTAGAAATCCACTTTATTTTCCACGGTGAACAAGAGTACTTTTTCCCACTAGGCCCAAAGTCCACTAGTTTCTTAATCAAACTAGATATTCACAGATATCACTAGATAATATCACTAGATATTCCTGGTGCTCTCACTTCATTTCACAGCAGTAGTTGGCACTAGCTTGGAAAGTAACAGGGAATGCTGTTTCAAGACACATTTGCTTACAAACAGATAAATGCAGGCAGATCCAAGCTTGCTCTGCCTGTTGCAAAGCTCAAACCAAGAGGAAAGGGAACAAGACACTAGGACACACAAGACAGATAAGTCTGAGACCGCTTGAGTCCAGGTGCAGTACACTAAGCGAGCAGGTGCTACGTTCAGACCACTAAGCCTTACTCAGATGCAATGCTTATTAACTTGTGCACAGCACTGATTCAACATAATTATATTTCTTCCAGATCCAAGATGACAAGTTTGCATTGTATAGCACAAGAATTTAACAATGCTGATCTTTACTTGAATTAAGTGTCTTTGCATTGTGCTCCATTACTTGATGCAGACATAACATAATCTTGTAGTCTGGAAAGGACTCTTCTTTGGTGTTAGCATGTAAGGACTGGGAGTGGGAAAGGGTAGCAGGGAGAAGAAGTCTTGTCTGCTCTTGATGCACACGGTTACCTGATTATTTTCTCTCACCAGTTTCATTATTCCATTGAATTTCTGATAGTTACTCCCAATTTACCCTACTTGGAGAGCTGCTTGGCTTCTAAAGATGCCATTGCACTTTCCTCAGCAGCAGGGGCTTTCCGTGATGTACTAAAACTACATTTTCTCTCCAGTTTCTTTCTGGCACCGTGCTGTGCACATCAGCTAACTAAGAGCCTCCATCCCAGAGGAAGCTGAATTTCATTAGTGACGTACTGGGTAGATATATTGTTCACATCTAGTCTGAAGATAAAAATATTCATAATTGGAGCAGTAGTGTTTTGAATTCTTTATGGCCTTTATTTCTATAGTGTCACTGGCTCTCTGTGCAGCAGAAGGAGGATGTGGAGGAATCTCTAACATAATACACTCTTTCTATCCTAAGCAAGCAACAAAACTCTGCAGGGTTTTGAGAGACCATTTAATTTTTTAAAACAAGTTTTTAGCTTACTTCATTGCCCCACTCTCAGGGAGTTTCACAGCCACAGAAGCTGCCATTTTCTCTTTAGGACTTAATAGGAAGTCTTTGCCAGCACACAGATCAGTGTGGACGAGATAATGATTACTGCTGTCACACTACTCATTTTTAAATGTGAAATCTGGACTGTCTTTTGTTTGGTGCACTGTATGCAAGAAACCCCATGTTTCATGTGATCAAGGACACTTTGATGGATAGCGCTTGATATGACATTAAATTAAGTGCTTCTTAAAGGCACCTTTAAAGGAAACTATTACTGAGCTAATGAGGTGCAAGGGATTGAACCTGTTCACTTCCCATCTGTGTGATGGCCTGGTGACGAACCCTTCATTTCACAAGGAGACAACGGCATGTGGCTGGTAGTTAATGGAAGCAGATTTTGGCCTGGCATGAATCTGTCCTTCTAGTTTTAGCAAAGTTCCCTGTATTCAATGTTGAATAATAGCTAAGGGTTTAAAAAGGAAGACTTAATAGTATCAGATATTTCTACAATAATAAACATTCTCACTCTCTAGGCACTTCAGTTCTTCAGCAAAGCCATTAATATTAATTTATCCAGGTCATTTCCTGAACCCTTCATTATATTGCACCTTTCTAGTGATAGCTATCTTTTAATATAGCTTTAAATAAAAAAATAAATAAATGTTCTTCTTAATAGGGAGCTAAAACCTGAGAGGAGAGTTAATTTCCTTTCCTAGCCTCGCCACCAATTTTCTGAATGACCATAAGCAAATTAATTAATTTACCATGCCTCAAGCCCTGTCTTTAAAATAGAAATTGCATTTCCTTTGTACACCTCCTCTGTTTAAATGCATAGCTCTGCGGAGAAAGCACTACTTTTTGCTCTGTGTTTTGCTCTGAGTACTCAGAACAATAAGATGTTCATCTCTCCCATTTCAGCTAAATTCTAAAGATGTTATTATAATGCAAATAATTAAATAAAAATATATATATTCAACTTTTGCATTGAGAAATTCTTCTGCTCTGGCTTTCTTTACCTGCTGCTTTTATCCTAAGCAATAAGCTATAAATCACATGTACCTCCTCACACTACATGGAGCTTTGCAGAGCTTGGGATGAACACAAGATCTGGGTGCAACCACATCCTCAACCCTCCTCAATCTCCTCCCCCCACCCCCCGCCCCTGTCTCTGTTTCTTACTCTCATTCCTTCTCTTATCACAATATAACACATTGTTAGCTGCAAACTACTTGAGTAGACTAGAAAAAGCAGGAAAATGTGCTCCTGAGATAGAAAGAGGACAACTAGCAAGAAAAAGAGGATTTTCCATGTCTATTCTTATCCCCAGATCTGAGGGAAAGAGTCTCATTTATTTTCCACTCTCAGCAGCCTTGGTTCTCTCCTCTACTAGGCAGAATCACAGCTAATCAACTGAAAGGCAAATTCCATTTTAGGGCAAGTGGTCCTTCCTCTCACCTTATTCTCCTCCCACCCCAAGACTGAAGAGCTAGGTATGTCCCACTAACAACTGAGAGGACAATGATGGGATGGGATGGCTGCTTTCCTGGAGCACTGACATAAGAGATAGCTAACTGTAACCTTACATTTCAAATAGCATTTGATCTGGTCTCCTGCCCAAAAGATATGGAAAGAAGTCACAGTTCCTTGTGTTTAGCAGGACTGTGTTCCAAATTTTTCTAGCTCTATCCACTTTCCTACACTGAATCAGTACACTAATCAGAGCTGTTGCACAGAAGGAAAAGGAAACAGGGAATGCCAGAACTACATATCGCACTTTATAAAACTCAATATGATGGATTAAATTAAAACGTTTCATTTATTCTACCTTTTTTAATACGGTAAAACTGCAAATTCCAACATGTAGTTTTATCTCTTGTAAAGATGTAAAGTCAGCAGTTAATCTTCCACTTTACTTTGTATTTTTTAATCCTGAACAGTTTCTCTTCTCTCTCCTGGGCATTTGACAGCACTGGCACTGCAATATTCAGAATGGCTATGTTGCTGCAGGTTTCCATTTTGTCTGAACCCATGCCTCACTGACAGTTTGAATTAACTTTCTTTGCTATTTTCTAGGATTGTCACTTAATATAAAAATTGTAGCAATAGAAATGGTAAAAGAATTCAGAATGATACACGTCCATAGGCTAATTCCAGCCTAATTACATAATCTCTCTATTATTTTATGCATTTATCGGGACTTCTAATGATTTCAAAGAGCCAAAGGTGGAGGAGGAGAAGGTAGATTTACATATAATTTTGACTTTAATGGGAAAAAGCACTGATAGATCTGGTACCAGATCCTGCTTCCAATGCTTCTGCTGAGAAACCTCACACCGTTTCCCTCACAGGAGGGAGGGGCATGTTGGTTCTGTTATACAGAAAATATGTCTTACCTGAAAATATATTTTAAAACACAATTAATAGCCCCAGGAATGGGGTTTTTTTTGGCTGATCCAACATGTTGTTCTCACACTGGAGCCTGCGCACTGATTACCATGTAATTCTATTGACTTTAAGTCCCTGAATTAAGAAGCTGAATACCTACTGTGGGAAAAGTGCTGCTTATGCAGTGAATCTTGAGACCTTCCTCCTTGTTCCTTCTCACTCTTGGAAGAGAAGTTGCTAAATGTTCCAGGGTTTCACGTGACGTTCTTTGGGGTCAGATCATTTTCCGCTATTCACACTTTATAAAGAGTCAGTGTCTGTATCATGAGCAACCCAACATTGCTAACAATTTGTAGGAGTAAAATCCTAGAAAGGATTCTTGGCCTGTGATTGATGTTGGTTCAAAATGTCTCCTACTTTTTTATAGACCACACACAATTGTTAAATACAACATGAATACTCATGTATTCTCATCTTACTTCCAAGAACACACTCCTCACCATTTACCCTGCACCAATTCTGGCATTAACCCAAGAGGAAAATAAAAAGGTCATTTTTACTCAGTTAGTGACTTGAATTGGTCTGGAAAGGTCTAATGAGCACCACAGGTGGAGCAAGGGAGGAGGCAGGACTCAGCTCAGGGAGCAAGGGAAGCAAGGACCCTCCCATATTGGCAGCAAGAAGCTGATGGATTGTGTGTGAAAATGTGCCTCAAATCAGAAACCTTAGTGAAGAAAGAAATCACTAATTGTATGTCAGATGGTAGAAACCTAACCAATTAACCAAGCACTATGAGGCCAATATCTAACATGGATGAATTAAAAAAAAAAAAAAAAAGTCCTAGAATTTAACTATAGTAATATGTAGTTAGTTGATTTCAGTGAAGCTGACAAGGCCGTTTTGTGAAAAAAATTTTTACCTACCTACTTCAAGATGCTAAGAGCTAGGTTTGTAATCACCTTTTCTATTTATCATATGACAGCATGATGGTAGACAAATAGCGGCTAGGTAAGGCTCTCCCCTCCATAACATCTTTTCCTTTCCCTTAGGCTTACTGCACTGATAAAAATCTTCTGTGGTGAAATGCAGCCCAATATAATACACCAGAACTAGCCCTACAGATCATTCAGCTCCTGCTTATGCTCTCTTCTGTAGAGAAGAGAGAGCTTATGCCCTCTCGATGTAGAGCTTATGCTTTTCTTCTGGATTTGAAGAACCGTCTAGGGAGGAACAAACGGACATGTCAGTTGTTCTAAAGCCTCAGCTTTCACCTTTTAAAATAAATGAGGAAATCTCTGTTTCATTCACTACAAGAAAAAGCTTTAAAATTTTAAATTAGCATATCTGCTTCATAGATTCTATCAAAGTATGAAAAAAATAAACCCAGTAATTTCTAGGATGTGAATTCATCCCTTCATTTCATGTATCTTTTCATTTCCTCATACACACATGTACTTACGTGTGTGTGAGGAAGACAGAGAAGAGGGTAGCAATTACCTAGATAAGCCACAGAAAGCATCCACAATATGTAGGACTTTAAATAAAACAACAGCAAAAAAGAAACGATTGCAAAATACATATATTTTCCTGATAAGGGAGGAAATTTGCAGCACTTTTGCTTTAGGGGTGATTTAGGCTGTAGTCTCACATTGTCCTTGCTGCAACTAAGCCAAGGAAAGAGGAGTACTGTCACTAGCTGCTTATCATCGTAGTTACCCAATATAAACTCAATACCACACTAGATGGTCTTGTCTCCTCAGATCTGCCAGATTAACTGCATGCTTAGTCACTCTGGTTCAGTCCAAACACTCAGGGTTAGAAAACACTTACTGTTCTACCATCGGACCAGGATGTGTCACCCTCGCCTAAGCTGTATCTCTCCTCACCAGAAAAGTGAATTTCACCCATAATGAACCAAAAAGCAATCCAAAATCAGCACTCTTTTGTGCCTGGCCAACTTTGTAACATGAGTTTTTTCAAAGTTCTAGCTAGTGTATGCTTCACAATAATTAAATTCTTCTGCTTTGAGACACTTCAATTCAAAAGGAAATTTAATTCCAGCTATGTGAAAAGATTTTTCCCTAACTACTGTTCCCATCGTGCAGCCCTTACAGTTGGAAAAAACATTTTTTTAAATACCTTCCTTTCCTACTCCTCCTTTTTTAGAGAGGCATCTGGAATCTATCACAATTGTTTCTTGTCACATTACTGAGACAAATTTAAACTGGCACAGAGTCTTTTGAAAGCTGCATTTGTTCCAAACCTTCCAGCTTGTTCTTCCCCTATAGACCTTCACCGATTTGTACTGTACACTTGAAATCTATAAGTTTCTCCCTTTAACATTCTGTAACTGCTTGTGAAGAGCTTTGAGATTTCAAGAAGGCAATAAATAGAAATGTGTTAAGATATATGGCTCATCCGCATGGGTCCAAAGCTCACATTAAGTCAAAGGGTAAAATAAAACTTCACATACTATTTTCTCCACCAGAATAAATACTGATTTCTCGGTGTGTTGCCTATGTTTTATGTTGCAAAACATAACCGCGTTTCTACTGTAATTCTAAGCAGTTGATGGGCACTTGCCATGTTGGTACTCTTCGTGAAATACGTAGCAATTTACTATAGATTGTAAATAGGCTTCTTGCCTTTTTCTTGACCTGCTGAACTCTCTTGATGATGCTGACACCCTCATCCAGTTGCAAAAAAACCATAAGACAGAAGAAAGTATCAGATAAAATGGATTCATTTTCAAAGAAAAAAAAAAGGAGACTGACAAGACTGCCTGATATCTCTACTGCCTAATATTGTTCCTGCATAGCATAATTTAGTGTCCTACATGCTTGAGACTATTTGGCAGTGCTTTATTTCTTGAAGGATCATTATAGTTATTCTGAAGTCAATAGTATTTGACAAGAGAGGAACACCTGTATGACAAAAATCCAGATCTTTAATATTTACTCCTTATGTTTAACTAAAAAACAAACCTAGAATTTTCTATTGTCATGATTAGAAGCTCTTTGCACGTGAAGCAAATTGTCCCAAAGAAACTGTGATCACAAAAGCCTGCTTTCACAGCAGCTGCTGGGGCAAAGAAACAATCTGATAAAATATACCTTCATCCTTCATACTTGTGAGTGGTACAGTTTGCAAAGAAATTTCTTTGAGGACTATCTTCATTGAGACCCACAGTTCTATAAAGGGATGTCTGAACTAGCTCTTCACCAGAGAAGATATGTCAGAATGACTCTTTACTTTTACTGCTTAGCTTTTCTGATAAAAGGCTATATTACAACTGCTTCTTGTGCTTCAGACTAGCATCTTTAGAGTTGTGCTTCTAAACATACTAGGTTGATACGCCAATATTCTTGGTTATTGTTGTCAAAACTGGCATCCCGCTCATCAGCTGTCGGTACAGCTCTTGGCTAATTAGTATTTGATCTTTAGGTATCTAAAAATAGCTGGTGACCTAGAAAAACTCACAAGCTGAGAACTTTAAAAACTAATCATAAATCTAGTATATAGAACATCGTTTAATTTAGTTGTTTCTCAGTGACCTACATCACTTTTGCATGGGATGACCTAGCTAGACAGTCCTCATGCATGTCCTTTTATGCTGACACCTTTTCTTCAAAAGTTGGTCTGAAGGCCGCAGTACAACGACCGAAGCTGTTAGAATGTTGACAAAACATACTAAACTTAGACAGAGTGTGCAAAAGAAGCAACAGAATACAGTCCCAAAAGAACAGAGATGTCCTTGGATGCTTAGCTCTCTTTCCAAAAGCTTAAAGTAATCCTCAGTCAGGCATCTTTCCTGGCAGTGGAGAACTCACTGGCTTCCAATGAACTCCACATAAACTGCGTCGGCAGTTAAACTAACAATGATACACTCCAAGGTCATCAGGGAGATGCCATGCTGATAATTTTCTTAATGTCCTGGGGTTCCGTGGCAGCCACCTGATATCATTTAAAGATAGGTATACAGAAATAAATCTATGAGTCTGGCACATAAAAGCAATTGCATATTGTTTAAGGTAGTAGCTTAACTGAAACACTCGCTATTGTCATTTATGAATTTAGTCTGAAAGTAGTGCTTGTGTTAGATGTGTTAGAACATATCTCAGTAGCAATCTTGTTTCACTTTAACACATTTATAAATCTTTTTTATATATTCTCCCTGTACCTCAGATAATAAATGCTAAAATATAAAAATAAGACTACTTACAACAGACAATAATCACTGTTATATTTTCTCAGCTTTTGATAAAAAATAGAAACCTCAGCAGTTCTTTCAGTAGTACTACATTCATGAGATTTGAAGATAGAGCAGATTGATCTCGCTCTAACACAAATCTTGTTTGCCTTATGAGCTGAAACTTTCTGATAAAAAATCTTTGATGGGAAATAAATAACGTGGAACATGTAGATGACATTTTACAGGGTCACTTTTCCAGCTTGTTACTATAATTTAAAAGGTAATTCCTTCAGCTGCCTTTTCTTTGCTGTTTGGCTATTTCAAATGTTCTTACATGTGAAACGAAGCCATTACTTGCTCATTATTGGAAAAAAAAAATGAAGGAAAAAGCTGTACTTCTGTACTAGAATTGTTGCAGCTGATTCTGATATTATGTGCATTGATAAGGCAGGGGTAAATCTATAGTAGTGTGTAAAATGATATTTGTACGATCTCATGGTCAGTAAAATCGAAACTGGACATGTATTGTTCATCAATGTTTTATAAATATTTTTCAAAATTTATGTAAAAAATCGAAAATTAAACACTATTGCTTCTCTTTTTTTTCACTTTTAGGCAAGAACTACAGCTTGGAAAGAAAATATGCTTCTTAGCAGTTGATAATGCTTCCAGTCAATTGAAGAACACATACTAAATAGAAACGGAGCATGGCTTCCTTACCATAATTAGTAAGTGTCAGCCTTTGTGTTTTACAGATTAGAAGTCAGCTGAATAAAAGCCTTGTATGAAATAGGCAGTTTTTGCCATCTAGTCAATCTGATGTTCATTATATGGAATTTAAGTTACAACACCTAAACAAAGGGAAGAAGGCAGTGTACATAATACATAGCATACATCACCATGCCCCTAATATATTAAACTGCAACAGGCATAGAGTGATGTCAACGACACTCACTTATTCAGATCTCAGTTTGTAGATCGTATTTTGAAAAATTTCAAAGAAGAAATCCTTTTTTCTCCCACAGCTTTCTTGTGATCTCACTCTGCTCTCCATTTTCTTACACGCTTTAGGTCACAAACTCTTACTGAATTTGGTTTTCTGACTTCCTAAATATAAACCTATTAAATGAAGTTTGTGCTTACAAAATGTTTTAGAGAACTATTTTTTACCATGCAGTGTAAATAACACATACATCCTTGGCTGTAGGAACCAGATCTAGGAAAAATATCCTAAAGCAGTGAAAAAAGATTTAGAAAAAAGCATATGAATACACCAGACAACATTTCCCAAACTGATTTCCCAACATAAAAGAAGAGTTTCTGCAGGTTACCTGAGAAAAAGACAAGTTTTAGAAATCACATTGCTGCTGCTACAGCTAATATTTTTTAACTCATACATTTAATGCTTAAAAGACCAAAATGGGGAACTGGAAAATCTACTTTACTTGACAAGTTGATAAGCTTAACCATACAGTCATGCCCATGCATCAGCCTCATTAATATAGATGCACAATGTACTAGAAAAGGGGAAGAAAAAGAGGGAGAATTTTCTTAGTCCAGAGACATTTCAGTGTCATGAAACATTCACAAGTTTAATGAATACATTTTGGCCCTAATGAGGTCAATGGTAAAGCTCACACTCATTTCCCCTGCGCTCCAACAGAGACGGGAAAGCCTGGCACAAAGACAGAGTTCTGGGAGGATGATGGGATGAGTTTAGCGCTCGCCTAATTCAACAGCATCAAGAAGGAGCTGGCAAATTTCTATTTCAATCAGAAGGAAGAAGGGCAAGCCATTGCTCACTGCTTTTGAAAAACCTGTCTCAAAATGGGAGTGTTAGGGAACGTGTTAATACAGATATTCATTTTTCTCTACTGATTTTTCCTGGAGAAATTACCAAATGCTGAAGATTCATTCAAATATAAACAAGTTACCCAGAGATCTTAACAAGGCAATGTCTAGATTTTTATACACCCTAAAATTCATAGGATTAGATTTCTGAACTCAAACAGATCCAGTTTGATAGAATCAGTCTTTAAATTCAGAAGAAAAAAGAATGCCACCTACTTAACACATTTACACAGCAAATATAGGGATTTTCTGAGGTGAGCTTAAACTGTAAAATTATAGCATTATAACAATGGCATATTGGAGTTCAGTGATTTTTGGCCCAGAACAGAAATGATATTAAAAATCAAAACAAAACAAAAAAAAAGAACCTTGGGCACCAAGAAAAGAAGCTGAGACCAAATAAAACTCTTCCTTCTCACACCTGGCAAATAGCAGCCAATCCCACAAAATCAATACACAAAATGAGCATAAAGCTGTGTTAGCTGATTCTTCGTTATCGGTGCAAGATTTTTAAACTCTGCAATGCTTCTGCTTAGAAATATGCTGCTACATTGGATTCATGAGAGTCAATCAATGCTAAAGGAGGGGCAGAATTTGAGTTTGCTTTTGAAATATCAATATCAATACTCCTGAGGCTACCCGGTTTCCATTTTTCCATTCCAGCTTTCTCATTGTTTTGTCTCTGCTGTGCTAACAATAAAAATGTAAAGCAAAATGCAAACAGATAAGACGCTGATCATACATGGGGAACCAATTAGGAAAAAAGAAAGTGACGTTTTTTACCAGTAACTTATCAGCACAGAGCCATTCACAGACAAAAATAAAGCGAAAAAACAATAGAGCCAATCTGTCGTAGTCTTTGGGGGTAGGAGGGGAGCCTCCCCCAACAACCCAGCAGCTTTTACTGTGATGAAATTCTAGCTCATCTGGCAGATATACCAGAAATGACAAGCTGGGAGAGGGGAGAGTTTGTGTTTTAAATTAAAGCTTATTCCTCTGTGTGCACAAGAGTCTGTATAGTCTATTAAAGTCATTTAGAATAATTCTTCCTACTAGGAAGTAAATCTGGACTACCACTAGTAAATGACAGAGATGCATTTACTATTCTTGTCAAGAGACGTACCGCTGAGCGGTGAAGAGATGTGTAGTAACAATTTGTTTTAAAATAAGTCGTTAGAAGACCAAATTAGAGTCCTTTTTAAAAGTAATTTATAGTAACCAGAAATCAATAATTCAAAGCCTAGAAAGAAGAAACTTTGGTACAGATTCAGATCCAGGCAGACAGACAGATACAAATGGGTTTAGAGTTAATTAGAATAATAGGGCAAAGACCGAGGATTTTGAAGCCGTAAGCAGAAATAATTTATATTTCTTCTCTTATTGGAATCCCCATTAAAGCCAATAGCCCAATTATAGTACGTAGCTTGGTGCTTGTGGTAGATGACTTATTTATGATTCAGAATTAAATGGTGAGGAAAGCACAAAAATTATACCATGTGATTCTTTCCAGCAGAGACTTTAATGCTATGCACAGCAAAATAAAATAAAATAAAATAAAATAAAATAAAATAAAATAAAATAAAATAAAATAAAAACAGTCTAACTGATGCCTTAAAATGATTGAATTTTCAGACAAACTGAACAACATAAATCATCTGTTTTAATAGGGAAGAAAACAGCCAATCCAGAAAGTGTAAAGATTCCTGTCCTCAATAATTTAGCTTTCTCCTGTATCAAAATTATTTTTTCAGATGTAGGTTCCAGGACCATCTGGCAAGACCCAAGCATAAAATGGCATAATGTCTAACATGAGGATAATTCCCACTGAGATAGCCAGATGGGACAGTTAGATCACAAATTTCACCTATTTTTTTATGTAGGAAAAAAAAATGCTGTTCCTGTTTAGGTATTCTCTGCCACAGAGACTTTAACTGCCGGTGTATAAAACATAAGGAGCTTTGAAGTCCTACATGAAAATTGTCCAGCGTCCCAATGGGCAGCATAGTCCATGGTTTTCTAATTGTTGCTCCAGGGAACACAGGGATTGAAAGACTGCCATGAGAATAATGAGAATACTGCCACGGAGCTACGCTTATTCCTTCTCCTCATCTCAGGGTGGCTTGCTGCATTCAGTTGAAGATGGAGCATTTTGCACTTTATTCAGGGGTCCTTGCAGACCCCTGAGAACGGTGACTGAGGCTACCAGGAGTTTTTCCTAGAGAATCCCTGTTTATACCGCTGCCTTATGTCCATACAGTGACTCATGGAGGCTAAGATACCAACCACAGACTAGCGAAGACACACAGAAGACACAGCAACAGTTTGATGTCGCTCTACCCAACACGTAACAGAAAATTTCAAAGCATTTAACAAAAGTTTGTTTTAAAAAAATCAAAAGTTGCTTAACATCTGAAGTTGTTAATAGAATAATTTGGAGGGTAAAAGGGGGAAAGAAAAGAGTTTAAAATGTATGATATTCAAAAACAATAATGCAACTGAAATATTCTTCATTTCTTTCAAACATTTACAGAAAATATCTTTCAATTGGCAGGTTCAACTAGACTTTGATCGTATTAAAGCTGAAAGCACCGTATTCCAGTAAATTTCATACAAATACTTGTGTTCCCCAAGCACTTTCCTAAAGGCTTGTGGAGTGTTGTCCTATGGCTTTGCTTGTGGCTCTTTCCTTTCTGTTCTTGCAACTAATTTGGGTTTCTTTGCTTTTTGTTTTCTAAGGACCAGGATAAAGATGTCCCTTGGCTCTGTGACTCATGTATAGCATACTTGTGGATAGATCAAACTTGAAATAATCTGTTCTCTAGAATGTTCTCTAACAAAATATTTATCTCTCATCCTACCTTTGTATTGCCTAACAAACTTCTATGTGAAAATTATGCCTACGTTTTCATGTTCGTTTTATTTTTATTTTTGTAGTGTCATATTTTAGTATATATTTTACATATATTAATTATAATCTAATATTCCACCTATAACACAATTAGTTGTAATTGCATATTCTTAGATGATTGATATTAAAGCTCTTCTGGAATAACTTAAGTTTCTGAACTCTTATATGTCATATTTTATAGGTTTCTTCCAGGAAAATTGATGAGACAAAATTTTTGCTATTGCTACTTTTCTAGTAGTAAAGATCGTAAATTTTTATATACATTCTCCTTCATCTGCTTTTTAAGAGTAGTTTGAAATGTAAACATTCCATTATACAGATATGAGAGTTTAATAGAGGTATCTTTCTTTTCTTCACTTGCACTATTTGTTTATTTTTATTTTTACTGCAGGTTATGTTTCTGTTCAATTACTATTTTTTCTTGCCTGCTTCATGGCTTATACAGGTATTACATTTTATTGGAGTGGCTTTCAGTTTATTGATGTGAAAGACTTACGGGATTTGCTCATAAATGTCTGTCCTTTCTGGAGTCTCTTGCACTTTCCTCTTTATTGCAATTCTAGCTGTGCCTCCAGACCATATGTTCAGAGACTCTTCTTCTTCTTCTTCTTCTTTTTTTAAGGGCAAATCGCATTATTCTTCATTTATTCCTATTTTCCAGGTTCTCTGGAAACTCACTTCTTTCTTTAACAAATTATCACAGACCTCAAAGGCAAACAAGCTGGTATTTGTGTAATATATTAAGAGGCCTGTAGTGATATCCAGGGGAAGAAGAACAGCCCACTTCAATAGTTTTACACATCTCCTTTAATGTATGGTTTCAGCTCAGGTATAATTTTTATGTATCTCGAAGAACCTTTTTAATATCAATTACACAACTCCTGAATAGTTCCTTTTCCCTCAACTCAGTAGAAAATTCAGTGAAATGCTTGAGAATGTTCTTCAGTGCTAGTAATATTTTATGATGGATGATAGTTTTATATCTCAGGTTTGGATCTTCTATTTAAAGATAAGTAAAAGCTGAGTAGTGAAAGACTGTGATGAAATGGTAACTTTATACTGTATAACAGCAATATTCTGCCCACAGCACACACAGCTCACTTTATGGCACAAAAGCAGAAATGGCTTTGGTTCATAAATTAATGACGGAAGTTTTGTACTGCAGGTCACCAGATACCTTTTATACCATATGAGCTACTGGCTCAATACAATCACCAGAAGTCAGCAAGCTGTTTGCTTTGAGAATATATTTTTATGAAAATATAATTAAGACCAGAATTTCCTCATGATGGAAGCAAAGATTGAAGGTAGCACAATTAAAAGGGTGCCTGCACAGATTTTTGCAGATGATGGTTTGAGGGAGTCAGAAAGTCACTAATCCTGTGGATAGAGGCAAGAGTTGAATCACTGCAACAGTTTGACCAATAGGAAGTATCTAAGTGTCCTTAAGACCCTTAAAGTGCCTAAGAGCTCTTAAAGCACCACTGTCTTCTTAGCAAAGACATCCTGGCAGTTTCACCTGACAGACACCTCTTTTGCAGACCTTGATGCATGTTGATTACAGGGAGCATAAACACGTATGGTACTGTAACTGTATAAGGGTACTAGTGGCCACTGAGATACACGACCAGAGAGACAGGCTTGGGATGCAGAGTGCCTGTAAGCCACCTTGGCAGGAGATAGAAGCATTATGAGAAAGAAGAGGAAATTATGCAGCAAGCAGAGATCACTCTACTCAGAATGAGGTGTAAATAAGCATGACTTTTGCATCATAACTTACATTTAATATGAATAAAATCCTATTCCTACTGATTTCAGTGGGATTATATATGAAATAGTATAACACAAGAAAAATTCTTAAAAATACCTAAACCTAGTCAAGCATGAATTTAGCATTCTGTAAGATTCATAGTTTATGGATGAACAAAATAGTACAGAAACTAAAAATGTCTACTGCTGTAATTCCACTAAAGTCTGAGAGTTTCAGCAATAGATAACGTGGCATAAAATATCATGCCATTTGTTTATAGACTTTTTTCCTACTGTTTTGCATTACACTGTATGCTAACAATATACTTAATATTTTTATTCCGTCACAGAAGTGGGGCACATACTTTGATATACTAGGGGAATCTTGCTCTCATGCATATTTTCTGTTCTTTTTTTCATATAGTTATCATTTATTTTTCCAAACCGACAGCAGAATCAGGGCAGTTTTTGATTTAGGATCTGAAATCTATTCTTGAAACCAAACCTACTTAAATCTTCACTTTTTATATTAAAAAAAACAAAAACCTTGAAACTGCAGATTTTGTACTGCATAGGAAAATATACTATTAAAAACGAATCCAAGGAAGCTGTATGTGCTTTCAATTTATTTTCCTTTTTTTATTTAATAGTGATTTCATGGTTCTATAAGTAACCTAAAAAAGTCTTGCATGAACATGAAGCAATTTTGTGCCAAATATTACTTAAGATTAGCAACATATTCTTAGTCACTCCTAGCTGTGATGTCTAACTATTAGATATTAAGATAGCGGTCAAAGGAAACAAAGTGACTTCAGCTTTTGAAATAACTGCATTAAAGCGTATTCATTACAACCCCCCTCTCACCCATTCTCCCGTCCAGCCCTTCACATCTGGGTGAAGAGCATGTGATTACATTAGAATCTCTGCATATACACATACCCATGTACATGCACAAGCACATACACATGCATACACACACACGCACACATATTTTTCTGGGTTTCATGGTTCCAAGGACAAACTAGAGAATGCAAACTGTTGCAGTAAAGTTACTAGCAGCCTGAAACATGAGCTATGAATATGAATTATTGTATTCATCTAAATGAAGTTCTAAAGTCCAGAAGGACAGATTCTTGGAGAAACCCTTATGTGACTTTGTGGGACTAGATGGGCAGTACAATCAAATCTAGAAATTGTCTGAATTAGGTGTTTATTGAAAAAAAAACCAAGATTGTCATACACTGAACACATTTTGAAACAGTACCACGGGGTTGGGATTTTTGGCATACTGAAGAACTAGCACTAGAAGTTTGCACACATATGATTGGCACTTCCTCTACATTGACTTTCAACAGTCCCTGACAGAAATGCTTTCCTAGTCTCCTAATTTCTGACAGAGAAAGTGATCTGGATGGAATCCAGCTAGTTTAGACTTAATTTGGACAAAATGGCTACCACGAAAACTGGCAGAGGGAGCAACACAAAAAAAAGGGGCTGAGTTTTCACTTACATCTGTTCTAAAGACAGGTAACTTGTAGCTATTCAAGTGAGTACAAGAGGAGAAGCAGGCTTATTATCTGTCCTGACTGCTGATTAATCTGCTAGCAATTTTAAACTATGTCTACATTAGCAAATAGCGTGGATCAATAAATTGTAAAGAGAAAAAGCTGATGCAGAGTGTCTGATTCACATGCTATATATATTTCAAGGCTTCTTTGGTTGGATTTTTTTTTTTTTTCATGCTTTGGACTAGCTCTAATCTTGTGCCATGGACCAAACACCCATTTGAGGTAGGTGAGCATTTGGCAGAGTCCATCTTCCAGCTTAGTTTCACCCCAAAGAAATCCAGTTCACGTACTGTGAGATGCCGCCATGGTGTGAGCCAAGGCACAGTGGGTGGGAAAACGGGGAGATTTACTACAGTGGAGCTCTCCCAAGCCAGGCTGAGACAGTAACATGTGCACACCTGTGGAGTCTAACAGGACCTGGCAGAATCGCTGCATGCATGCTTGTGCTGCGCCAGCGGCAATCTTTGGTTGGACAGCAAGTCATTGTCATTCTGCATCTTTTGTCACGGCAGTGCCTCTCTGTGCAATCTGAATGATAGATGATAGGACCATAATTTGTACAGGGATAAACTTGGTCACCTGGAAGCCCCAGGTCACTTGTTCTGCTGATAATTATCTTTGAGGGCAGGAGCATGCACAGCCAATATTTATGGATGTTATCTTCCACTCAGCGTATAACTGACTCCAGTTCAAAGTCATGTATCTAATTCTATGAATATTTAAGTCCTATTTTAATTGCATTTAATTCACAACTTTCATCTACTGGTAGATTTTAGCTGTAAGTCTTACTGTTCGATTTGGTACAGAAGAGAGAGAAATTTCATACTGGCTGAAAAAAACTGGTCAAAATTAAATAAAGTTATGTCAGATCTGATAAAAAATTATTTTGCAAATAATTACTCAGTTATAGGGAGGGAAAGATGTACAATATGTGAAAGTTTAATATCTTAGAGCATTACATTTAAAGGCAGCTAAATAATGGCTTAAGTTAAAAATTGGGTAATATGTCTCTTTTCTGAATACATTGAGCAAGGGATTGAAAAAATGTTTGAAACTACAGTTTTGTAGTTGTTTCTGCGTAAGAGAAAAATATAGTTTTTGAACTGAGATATTACAGACAAGAAAAAACTCATAGATTTTGTATCTAGAAGAAAAAAAAATAATAGTTTCCACTTAATAATGAATCCAGAAGACTGAATCCAGAATATTTAAAATTAATATTACTAAATTATTAGCAAGCAATTTGTCATCAATAATATTCTCACAAGCAATATGATACTAGGAATTAACACAAAACGTCCCAACTGAGAACAAAGTCATATTACCACCCTGTCTAAATTTTCTAAAGCTATCGAACTCTGGAATACTAATTCTAATTTTCAAAAAGTGTTCAGTACTCTGAAAAATGAAGCTCTTTGTAATTATCTCTGAATGAGAATCCAAAGTTGAAATTGCAAGTGATTTATAAATCTGTAGAACTAGGCAAAATATACTGAATTTCAAGTCTTAATTTTAGGTACAGAAAGAAATAGCTAAATTATTTTTTTGCAAACAATTCACAAACTGAAATATTAGAAAAGCAGACTCTAAATCATTCTGATTAGATACAATAAAAAGAGAAGCTCACTATTCCCTATTTATATTAACACTACTCAGATGGCTGGTACATGTTATGTAAACATGTCCCTTTCTACTCCTTTTCCTTTAATGTAGTCAAAGCACCAGCATCATAAGGAACTTCTCTTGCTTCTCTTCTTTTTAACTAGGCTACAATCAAAGTTTGACTGGAAACTGCTTTTTATTTTTCCATTTCTTCCCAATATTCACATAATGGTATTTGTTTGTAAAATGCATTTGCTTAGTGAGAAGAACTCCCAGATCCTATTTAAAGGAAGAATTTGAGGACTGTTGTCACAAAGGGTACAATTTTAGCTAAAGTACACAAAGAAATGCTGAAGTCTTGTGTAGGCTCTCCTTAGAAGGATTCATTTTTTCCATTGGACTGATCAAACACTGTGCTAAAATTAACTCTGGTTACTCCGACTATCAGTAGGAGCCTAAATCTTCATTAGTCATTTACTATTTTATGCAATTACATGATGTTCATGATGGCTCCCAGCTTGATAGGAAAAATACATATGCTTCAGTCTGCCCAAGAAAACACGACTGATTAATATTACTAGTAATCAAGATCTTAATAATCTTAATGAAAAGAAAAAACAAGACAACAGCAACTCAAAGCCAAGTTGAGGATAAGCTAAATTAACTACCCTAATTCTCAGAGGAAGAAATTCTTAGAATTTGTAATACTCTTGAACAGCATTTCATAACATTTGATACTTCATAATTATTATAATTACTATAACAAGCTGAACTTATATTTTAATTCAGCTTTCGTTAGAAAAACATTTTTTCAAGCGTTAAGTACATTGGTATTTCAAATTAGATTACTTATTCCGCAAAGTATTACTGAAAGCTGAGGAAATACGTTTCGGTATTTTTAATGCTACAGTTGTAACACAGGTAGTCTTATTAGTTACATCAAAGTCAGATCCACCCACAATGAAGCTATTCCTATATAGTGTAGCTATTCCTATATAAACCAGAGGTGCTCAGAAAAGCATTATTAAACTTAGAACTTATTACCAAAGAACAATAAGTGCGGATAGGAGGATGGTGGGCACTGAGCAATATGAATAAGTGAAATAAGTAAAATAAAAGTTTTTATTAAAAACAGGCACTGTGATAATGCAGTTGATAATGCAGTCTGAAAATTTATATTTGCAGAAAGGGGTTAACATCTCCATCCATCGGTGAAGTCTGATGACAGTATATCAGCATGAATTTAGCAGTTATTTGTTTTGGCACCTTTGGTAAATTCCAATTTATTGACAAATTATGGTACCATTAGTATGCTATTTCTAAGTGGTTACATTTAAGTTTTTCTATCATGGAGGCTGAGATGAGAAAAAAAAAAACTAGCTGGAGGTGAATTTTATCTTTGATCGTTCTTGCAAACTCTGCAGTCCAAGACTATATCTCGCTATTACAATGGCTAGCTCACTTTTCTTATGCCTTCTCAGCCATAATAAAGAAAAGTGAGATGATTCAAAATGACAGGACAACAATATAAAAGCTCCTGAGACCTAAGTTTTGCCCATGAGTAATAGATATATTCTTTTAGCAAGGAAATGAAGTGAAATATCTACAACACTCCCAAGGCACAACATTCCACTATGAAAGAAGAATCTGCTGGGGATACTTTTCAGAAGAGATGCCCTGCACACCTGCATCACTGACTGAAAGTATTATTTTCTCTAGGAGGCTACACCTTTCCCAACACAAACTTCACAGCCAACAAAGATTTTGTTTTTGATAGAAACTTAACTGAAAAGAAGTGCTGCAAGTTACAAGTCAGGATATAAAACATCCATTTACATATACATGTTTGCAAAAGCTATTATCATATTTTATGCCTATAATGAATGAATCAAGATCATTATGGAGGCAGCTTCTTATTGGAACTCTCACCTTTAAATCTGAATGAAGACCTTGCCTGATTGTACATGAGTTACAGTGGATTATAATTTTGTTCTTCCTAATTAAATTGATCTTCTAATTTCATTTGATATGCAAAGGTTTTCAGCATCCTTTGCAGTCCCCTGGCTTAATACTGATCTCATAACATAAGAGAGTAAAAGAGCCAACAACAGAAGAAATGGGGGAAAAAAAGGACTCCTTAGGACTCCTTCTGCAGAATATCGTGAGAATGCTATCATTTCAAGCATCTTTATATTGCAATAATTACATAAAAACAAATCAGCCTCTAATAATATCATTTCACAATGGGAAAACATTTTTAGCTGCAACCCTTTTTAGTTAATAATACCAAGACTTATATAGCTTTATGGAACATTAAAAAAAACCACACCCAAAACCCCTCGGTATTTATGAAAGATTGTTCTTTCTCAGCAACAATACACACTGCTCATTGTTCTTTAACAGAAAGACTTGGGACGACATCTCATTCTGATCAGGTGTTTTATTGACCATTGATTATTATATGCTGCATGACAGCAGCATATCAAATATGCTGGTGTGTCATAAACCGTACCATTGTCCAGGAAGTCAGCTGCTCTGAGAATGAAAGAAAGGTATAAAAAGATATTGCGACTGCAAAGGCGCACTGTAACTGGAAAGTGAGCCTCCAGGCTAGGTAAAGCATCATTATGCTTATTGTGGGGACTGACAGCAAGAGAGCGATAGCAACATAGGTCTCAAAACTGTGTACAGATTTTCCAGATGAAGCTTATGTTTCCCAGACCGCCTTATGCCAGTTTTTGAGCTAACAAGTTCAGACACATACATGCTTGTGGTAATCAAAGCTGAGCTATCAAGATGGATATGTCTTCAACAGGCAAAATTAGGAACTGATCATCTCCTCCTGCAGTCATTACTGAATGTAAATGTTTAAACTGAGGTCACTGAAACAACTACTCTTACAAAGTATTTTTTGTGAGCACGACTTGCCAAAACATAATGCCCTGAGGACCCTTGTGATGTGGAAAATGTTGGAAGCCTTTTGGAAGTAGCAATAAGAGTACACTGTGGAGTGAAACAGTTTGTGCTGGGACCTGACATCCGCATGATATGTGCTTTGAAGGGTTTTAACTCCTGCTTGATTCTACGGACTGAATATCTGTTAGCAGTTGCTGAGCATTAAGTGCCCCCTTGCCTCTTCCAGGTTCAGTTTCATTTAAGGAACCCAGTTCACATGCTCCAAGACTGCTTAGTGATGTGAAATGAAGCCCAGTATATGGGGATGATTGGGAGATTTGTTTCAGAAACTCGCTTATGATCTGAGCTACAACATACTCAAGAATTGCCCGGAATTTCTATTTATAAGAAAGAAAAAATTACTCCCCAAACAGAAACGGAGATACTCCAAGTCGACTTCAATAAATTGCGTATCGGAACTGCTCCTTTACAAAAATCATAGGGAGGACATAAAGCTTATAAGACATTATATTCTTTCTTCATGTTGGTGTGAATTTGGATTCCAGTGGAATATCTTTACTAAGCCTTAGCCAGAGATGGCCATCTCTATTCTGATTTGAGCCTGTAATGAATCTCTCTCGATGCATTACCCCAGATGTGATCATTTGCATATCTAGAATAATTGCAGCTTGGATTTAAATTTAAAAGATACTTTTAAATAGCACATTATACACACATTGCTGCTCTACTATATTATCATCATCAATGAAAGTGTTCATTTACATCCACAGTGTGAAAGTCAAACAGGCACTCATAGGAACAGTATAATGAACAACAAGAAAACCACCTCAGCTGCTAATAGCAGTAGAGCTTTGTAATAAGAACAGCCTCACTAAATCCAGTCAGGTTTCATTTTATTCATCCAAATGCCATTCGGATTAACATTTTCAATGGTCTAAAATATTAGCATGAGATTTCTGTAAACATTTTTTTGTAGAAGGCATTTGTGATTCATTATTTGCTCTTTATGCCACGTGACCAGTTGCTGCATCTTAAATCTAAATAGTTGGACTGTTATGTTATGTTCAAATCACCTGTAGTAGCAGACTTTTAAAAAATGTTAAATAAAAGGAATAATGTAATTACATGATACATCTTCTACTCTGGTTAAATATTACATTAATGAACTCACGGTGCATTTTTCGTCAAAAGCACCTCAAAATGACTGGCAGCACGCTTATTGTGGAAGTAGTCCTACCAGCTATCATTAGCCATCATAGCTGCATTCTCACATAATTATAAAATATAATACATATAATCACCACACTGGGTCAGAACTATGGCCAATCTATTCCAGTATTCCTTATCAAGGAAATGGCAGTAGACAAAGAACACAGGAACATGTGAAGTGCAGAACTGTCCTCGCGCTGATACATTTTTCGCAGCATCAGGTCATGAGGGATTTCTGAGTTAGAGATTGCATTTGCAATGCTGTATTTAACAGGTAGTGATAACTTATCTTATCTATTTTGAGGCAATTTATGCCTATAATGATAGGTTGTGTGCAGAAATATTTATTTCTATTTTAAGCTTACTTCCTGATAATTTCACTGAGTGGACCCAATTTCTGCAAGTAATCATTCCCTTTGTCACCTAATACCATCCATGTTTGTATATACCTATTCTATTGCCCCTTCATCTACTACTTTCTCAGACTGATAAATTCTATGCCATTGGCCCCTCCTGATTCCACTCTGATTCATTTTTGTTTTATTTCTTTATTCTGTTCTGCTGCATCTTTTACGTATGTCAGTGTCCCAAGCCATTTTCTGTAGTGCATGGTGGATCCATATCTAATTAAGACATGGTGCACGGCAGAGCAATAGGCTAATGAACCATTACAAGGGCATGCTCAGAGCAAATCTTCAGTTTTTTAGTATTAGTGTCACAATGTGGGAGATTGAATGTAAAGACCTTCTATTATAGTAAAGTTTATATATTAATGACATCAAAAAGGAAACAAAACAAGACATTCATCATGGAAGGCAATGAAGAAATACAATAAGCACAGGAAAGCACATCTTAACACCTTTCTGTCTCTAATGCACTTTAAAATAAGTGCTATGCCAAAAGAAGTCATCACAAATAAATACTTATCTGTGCAACCGAGGAGGAATTCCATCAGCATGTCTGATGAGAAGTACATATAGAGTTTAGGATGTAAGGATTTGCACTGCTTTCTGCTCTGTTTTATACTCTAGTCTTTTTTGTATCATTTCTAAAGCTACCTTTGTTTTTTGGCCACTGCTGAAGAGGTGCAAAACACCCAGGATGACTCATATTTTTCATGAAAGGTTATTTTATAACCCATTATTATAGGTGTATAGATAGGAATAGGGATTTTTCCTTTTTGTTTCCCTCCTCCCTTCTCCCTAGCTTTCTTCATTATTAACCTAATTTAAGTCAAGGATTGCTGATCTGTTACTACCACATCTCTGTATCTGTTTATTCATACTTAATGTTTCTCAATTAGCTCTCAACTGCATAAAACCTCTATCTACTGTTCTCTGTCCATTGTTTTGTCTTCTCTTCCTCCTCCTTTCCATAACTATCAGAATGGTGATTTACAAGCGGTCACCTTCTTTATGACCACTTACTAAAAAAGAAAAATAAAATAAAATAAAATCTCTCTGCTGTGAGGAAAGGCCCTATTAGCGCAAATTTTTCTAGTGTCCAATCATTACAATTTTGTTGCTGCTGCTTTTTCTTTTTATATAACTTTGTATTTTTTGAAAAAGCCACTATTCTGAAGTTTGTCTCATTCTTTTTTCAAGTCACATATACCCATGAAAGTAGGTATGTCTTCCACACACGTTCCCACAGAAATCAGACCTTTTATTTTCAAGTTTATCTATCACATTTTTCATTTTTATTTATCCTCTCATATTATGCAAAATCATCTTCAATTAGCTAATTCAAATGAATTATGTTGATTTATGACTGTCGGTAGTAAAAATAATAAAAACTAAACTCCTTACCTTTTAGAGCGTCTTCAGGCTTGTTCACTTCAGGATCACTACTTCCATCTTAGATGCATTAAGACTCTGTACTCTTCTCCTATTCCATACAACCTATCACCCAAACCTGTAGTGTTTCTTGAGAGATGAAGAAACTACTGTTATGCTATCTGAATACCTAAAATTATGGATCAACCTGAGCTGTATTTATGGATAATTTTAAGACCTTCCTGTTTTATCTTCATTGCCGTCTCCAATAGAGAATTTGAAGAGAAAAGGTAGCAGTGTATCCTCTTGGATTTTATCTTTGCTGACTGAAAATATGCCTTATATTACTCATGTTCTTATAGGCAATTACGCTTGTGGCATAGCCACTATCCAGATGCTGTGGAAAGCTCATCTAGAACACGATTTTGGCATAACTTGTCATAACCCACAGCAAAAAAATGGCCAAAAGACAGCAATCAATCAACCCAATCATAACTCCTCACCGATTTTGTTCCTGAGATTTATGTAGGAGTTTTGTGTCCCTCCTGCTTCTGAATTTGGCCAGCTTAATTGATACTTCTTGTCTATGTTTTATTTTCTTTCTAAAGTGACTTAAGCTTGACCCTCCTCACATGTAATAGCAAAGAAACCGTTTGATAGTTTGCAAGCTATTGCTAGAACATGTTTCTTAACGTTAGTGCATGGTCCAGTTTTCTCAGAATCCGACCACATTTAATGCTGTAAGCCCCATTTAAAAAGATGTCTTGGGCTATTATTATCAAAAGTGAAGTTTTTCTATTCCTGATTCTTTGAAATTAAAAGTGCAATTTTAAATTTTAATGCTGGTGATTCTATTCTTCTAACCAGTCAATAACATGTAATAGTTCATTATCTTTATATAGATCCTCATAATACTCTTTCCAGCTATCCAACTTTTCCTTTCTATTGTTGTGATTTGATTTAATAATTCCAGTTTGCTGTTTAAAAGTCTACTGTAATGCACCTTGAACTTTTGAACATATTTGCTGATTACACTCCTTTTTTCTCTCTTCATCCCTGACATATGCTGTGGATCTGCTATTTTTGATTTTTTCCAGGTAACTTTGGGATTTCTTTACTTACCTTTGATTTACTCTCTGGTCTTGGTTTCCTTCCATGGTTAGTCATTTCCAACACTCTTCTTGTTGATTCAGTTTTCTTTCTTGACCCTTTTCTTTTTTTGTAATATATTCATAGCCACCTCCATAAAAGTTGTCTTAGTAACCTACAAAAGGTTTGGTGCTTGCTCCTCATTCAACATTGACAGTGCTTTAAACCTGTTGTTTTTTTCCCCATGTGCATTAATTTGCATGCATTAACACTGAACTTCATTTGCCATTTTACCATCCAGGCACACAGTTACAGCAGATTTTTCTGCAACTCTTCATAATTAGCCTCAGTTTTGATTATACTGGATACATGAGGCATCAACAAATATGTCTTTCTAATATTTGCTCCTTTTTCCTGATCATTTGTGAATATATTGCACAATACTGCTCTCAGCACAGAACTCATACATACTCATTATCAGTAGGACAGACCTATCAGAGTAGTTTTGTAGAGCAAAAAAACCAGTTGGTACTGAGGCTGCAATACCAGTGCTATAAATTTCAGATGTTTTTGTATTTGGGATTAGCTTCAGTCTAGTCTGAATGCCCTTTTGTGGCTAGAGGGCATTAAAGGAGGGCACTGCTGAAGTGCATCCTCCAGTTTGGTTTCAACTAAAAGAAATACAGTTTATGTATGTGCTCCAAGACCACACCGTGACACAAATCAAAGCACTTTAAGTTGGGATAATCATGAGATTTATTTCAAAAGGCCAATCCTGATTTGCACAGAAATGTACCTTTTGGGACCCTACTTGTAAATTTTCTCTCCCATGAAGACTGATAGTTTAATCTTAACAATTTTCCTTTCTTTTTAAACAGTTTGTAATATATGAAGGGATTTTTCTTCTTATCCGTATGAAAAAGTCAGCTTCTTTATGACACTTTGATGAAAGATAGCATCAAAATCTTCTTAAAATCCATCAGTGAGATCCCCTTACCCAAGGGTTCACCAAATCCTTCAAATAACTCTAGTAGGTTGTAAGGTATGACTTCCATCTACACACTCTTTCCAATTTTGTGATTTTAGTCCATATATTGGCAAATTATCACACTTTATTCTTGCTTCTTTCAGATCTGTTATTCACCTTGAGCCATTTAAATGTGATATGCTGTCTCATTTGATTCTTTTCACTCCTTTAGTACCCAGGCCAAGTTAGGCACTTGGTTAAACATGGCAATTAATAGCTCAATGTCATCAAATTTGTGTTCCCCTAGAATTCCTAGATGAATCCATCTTTTGCCACTCAGAAATCAAGAAACTGTTACCATAACACTTACATCTCATAACATAACGTAGCTTCGAATAAACAGGATGGGTAGAAATGCATGTTTTCCTGTTAATTAAGAAAGTGATATCAATCTTATTTCTTACTGTTTAGATAGACAGTGGCAGTTCAGATGACTGCAGCCCAACTACGGACAATATATTCTTTCTGGCTAAATTCCTGAAAGGACTAGAATGGATGTCATATATAATTTTTCTGAATTACAGTCTAATATCCAACTCTTCCCATAGTTTAACATACAATATAAGGGCTTGATTAGTTTTTTTCAGAGATAAGCCTAGATTTTCTTGTAAACCTAGTTCAAAGCACCTCCAGTGTATCCTAAGGAGGAATGGGTTACGAATAATGAGTTTATTCTAGTCCTGTAAATTTAAATATTGTCACTATAAAGACTGTACATATTCCAGGGGGCTAACAATCTTAAGAACAGCTGAGAAAATGCAAGATGCATGAGGCTTTCTTGATTTTTAATATATTTTTAAAGTCTATAGCACAATAAGAATTTCATTTGGACAAGCTGTGTCCCATTTGGTTACAGTAACATGTACTTCTTGGACTAAATCTTACCTTCTTGCTATGAAATATTTATCTGATGCCAGTGCAGATTATCCAGAATCAAAGCAAAAGTTATATTTCTCAACCTTATTCGTATGACTCAGAGATGATTTTGCCTCTATTTCCATTTGTTTCTCCATTCTTCATTGAATGAAGAAAAATTGGTTGCAGCTCATACGGGAAGAATCTGTTTGTTACACCTTGACTCTAAGCCATTAACCTTCCTGTACTACAATGCTGCAGTATATATTTATATGAGATTTTGGTATATTGCAATCACCTTTATTTGTCCATACAAATAAATGTGAGTATTGTTTTCTACACCTGGTTGACATGAACGAACCATATTTCCAATATCACAACCTCTGTTTATGTGCAGGATATAGAATACTGTGCATTTATTTATTTTTCATCTTCTTCCCTCTGACCATATACATTTATCACTTCTGGCTTAAATTACTGCAGTTATTTTTGGTTAGCCTCTATCTTATTGCTTTTATAAAACATCAATGAATTTATATTGCCAGTGACAGAGTTATTGTATCACCAGCCTAAGGCAAAGCTGAGTTACCTATCGCCGTCCAATTTTAGAGTTCCTATATTCATTTCTGGCACATTTTTGTATTTTAAATCTTCTTGTCCCTGCTCTTTATCTGCCATGTTGGCTCCTCATCCCCAGTTCCACAATATTCTTTCCTATTATTCAGATTTATTATATAATTATTCCCATTATTGTCCAACTCCCTCCCTCTGACAATATCACTAATCTTTTAATTAACTTCTTCCAGAGTTATTCTCACTCTCTAGTTTCTGCCTACTCCAAGTTCCAGATCTTCTAACGCAAAGACAAGAAAGGCATATTAATTATTTACTGTGCTCTATTTATATTTTGCAGCTAAAACATGGACATTACTAAAGGAATAATTTGATATTGGTGTGCACAACGAAAACAGCAATTCCAGTTTACTCCTTATATTTGCTTATGAAATTAGAAGTGATTAATTCTATTTAAATTAATTAATGCTATTCTTCATGTCTTATGGCTATTGTTACAGTTCCTGATTACCATTCTGCTCTAACACATGAGACATTCTCCTAATTTTTATGTAATTATTTGTATGAATGCCCTTTTGAGCCTTACTCCTACTGCTATGTAAGCCTGATAATATTTAGCATATAAATCTATATGTACCTATCAATATACATATATTTCTGTATTATACCACATTAACTGAGAAAACAACGAGAACAAAAATGTGTCCTAAAAATTTCCTAAACAACTGAGTTTTGTAGTTGAAGGAGGATGGAGACAGTAAATTATCAATAGAGAAAAATTTTGGCCTCCAAATGACATATTACTGTTTCCATGAAAAAAGAAAAAAAAATCATTTTGTTATTTAGGGATTAGAGAGAGAGAGAAGAAATCATCTATCAAGGAAAACAGCATACCAAACCAAGTAGAAACGACAGGATTCTCATCTGTGATTTGATGAACTCATGGAAGGCATACAACAGATGTGTACAAGTAGAGTCTGAAATTTCAATTAAAAAAAAAACAGATAAAACTTTTTAAATCTCTACTTTTTTGTATTAGATTTGGGAATATTCAGGATTTTTATGGGGAAAGGGATCTCTATTTTATGAGATAAATAGGTTATGAAATACATAACCAATTGGTTATGGAATTTCTCTGTTCCTTTGTTCAGTTGTTTTTTGGCAAGAGGAAAAATTGCAAATTCATGAGTTTATTAGCCAAAAATAGCTTCGAAAGAAAATTTGAAGCTTACAGGAAGCAAAATAAGTCATTATTATACACTTTTTTTGTTTTTTAATCAAAGGTACTGTCAAGTTTCTCCTACATAAAGAGTACGTGTTATTTAGAGTAATTTTTTTTAAACGCGAATGTATTACTGAACAATCAAATTGTCACACAATTCAAGTATGTTGGTGTGATGCAAGGACTTAGTGAACTTAGAGTGCAGCCCTTCTCAGAGTGTCTAGACGTCTGTTCATTCATCCTACTAAACAGGAGGGAAAGCATGATAATTTAAGAGTCAAGAGAAGAAGGGTGTGCTAACTTGCACCTTCTGCGAGATACACATATGCTTGTAGGTTGTGACTGCAGGACCACCAGAACATACTGAAAGTCTGCTCCACAGCTTGCCTCAGGTAAGTTTGTGTGTCTATAGCCTCAACTTTCACGGAGGAAAGGCAAAATTCCTAATAAAAACAGTATTTTTTGTAATTGCTATAATGAGTACCTTTAGCTACAAAATGTTCAACTACTGATTTATGGTCATTTCGGTATGACAAAACCCTGCAAGTAAAATATTAGGTACATTTCATATATTGTATTCAACAGGAAGGTTTTGTGAACTTCGGCAGTTTGTAAGCTGGAGGATTCGGACTTAATGGGGGAACGGCCATATGGGAAAGATATCACTCATTCACAGTGGCTTACCTTTGCTTTACTATCTTAGTTGAGCTAATTATTTTTAAAGTTACTTAATTGGGACCAGCTTTGCACTACTTAATCAAATTGATTTCAAAGGGGAATTTTGCTTACTAAGGAATCCTTATCTGGGCCCTAATGTTAAAGGGTAATATACTGCTGAATCTATTTTAAATTTTGCAAAAAAGAGGTAGCCACAGTATTTGCAATATTAATTTTTTGTGATTACTTTTTAAAATTCTTTTTTATTGGTTGGCTGATTTTTGTTATACTAAAAATAAAGTATTCAAACTATATTGCTATAAAAGTAAAGAGATTTCCATAGTCTAGTTTAATTTGGTTTGGCATAAGGTTTCTAAGTCATCTAAGTCACCTAATTTAGTACTTTTAAAATTCTAAATAGACTATGATTTTTCAAAGTATGTTACTGAAAAATTTAAAATAATGATTTTCAGACCAGATAAAGATAATGGGGGTTGATTCTCCCATATACAGCCATGCTACTAGCAGTATTGTAGCAACTCTACTATTCCAATTGGACTATTTGTGAGTGTATAGTACAAAGAAAGAAGTTTACTAGTGCAGGCTGTATGTGCATCCTGTGTGTAGATTTTAGATGCATATAGATTTTAGATGTGTATTGATTTTAGATGATGAGCAAAAACCATACATATTCAGCGTGTTGAACAAAAAGTTAACCTTCTTATTAACTTTACAAAGCTAATGTTTGGAGATGTCGGATAGTTAAGTCATTCTGTGACAGAATTTTAAACTTTTTAAAAGTACTTTCTCTTTTCTATATTCTTTAAGTCATACACTTACCAGTTCAGTGCTTTAGTGAAACAGAACTATGTAGTATAATGAAGCATAATGTAAAATGATACCCTATTTTGTACAAAGACACAATGTGCTAAAATGAGCGCAGCCAACAGAGGCAGCGAACAGACACAGCAGTTTGCGCAGCAGTGTCTGGGCTCTGCATGGGCCTTTTGTGGGCCTTGTTGGAAATTGTGGAGACTTTCTGGGGACCCCCCGAGGAACTAGATGGTGCTTGCTGCTAGCAGGAAGGGAGAGCTGGGCAAGGACTCCTGCAGGGGACCTTGACATAACTTCTCCTGGGAAGTTCTAGCTAGGTGGGGCTGCTGCTAATGAGCTCTCTGGGCTGCCCTGGTCAGAGGGAGTTGGGGCTTTTGTTTCAGGAGGCTCCTGATTGGGTGGGTCAAGCACCCTTGTGAGTCACTGCTAGGCAGAGGCCTATATAAGAGCCAGGCCTAGAGTGCAGCTCCCAGAGTGCAGCCAACAGAGGCAGCAGTTTGTGCAGCAGGGTGCCAGAAGGCAAAGAAGGCACCTCTCCATTTTGCACAGTGGTGTGTCCTTCCCTGGGGCATGGTCATGACACACTGCAGAGCACGTTCCCCCGTGGCTGCTGGAGGTGCTGCATCAGCTGTGTCTGAGGCTTCAACCCAGACAGACCCTCAGACAGCAGATGCAGCTCTGCAGGTGTCAGGCTGCAGGGAGTGCCTGGGGCCTCTCTGTGGGGCCTGGGCTGACAGTCAGCTCTCCTGTGTGAGGTGTGCTGTGGTTGACCAGTTGCATCACCAGATAAAGGAGTTACGGGAGGAGGTTAGTAGGCTGCGTAGCATCTGAGAGGATGAGCAGGAGATTGACAGGGCGTTCTTGGAGACTGTTCAGCTCTGGGAGTCCCCAGCCCCCACTGCAGCGGAGTTGTCAGAGAGCTCAGCACTGTGTGTAAAGGTGCATCATAACGCTGTTGAAGAGGGCTGGAAGCTGGTGACCTCTTGTAGAAGGAGAAAGGCTCTTGCTCCTCCTCAAGAGTTGCCTGTGAAGAACAAGTTTAGCGCCCTCCAACCCGAGGAGGAGCTGGGCATGGCTCCAAGGGAGGCAACTGGCCTGGCAGACCCTGTGCCGTGCAGGAACCCCCAGAAGAAGCGGTGAGTGATTGTTGTGGGTGACTCCCTGCTGCAGGGGACAGAGGCACCTATCTGCCGACCTGACCTCTTGTCCAGAGAGGTTTGCTGCCTGCCAGGGGCTCGAATAAGAGATGTTGTGGAAAGGCTGCCAAGGCTTGTCCACACGTCGGACTACTACCCTCTGCTGCTCTGCCATGTGGGTGCTAATGACACGAAAGGCAAACTGGAAACCATCAAACAGGACTTCAGAGCTCTGGGAATGGTGGTGAAGGGTCTGGGAGCCCAGGTAGTTTTCTCCTCAATCTTGCCTGTGAGGGGAAAGGACAGGAGGAGGAGTAGATGAGTTTTCCAAGTTAACAGCTGGCTGCGCTGCTGGTGTTGGCAACAGGGCTTTGGTTTCTATGACCATGGGACCCTGTTTGAAGATCAACAGCTGATGGGGAGCGATGGGATCCACCTTACCAAGCGGGGCACGCATGTCTTTGCCAACAGATTGGCCAGCATGGTACGGAGGGCTTTAAACTAGGCAAGATGGGGGAAGGGGAGCGGTATAGTGGCAGGGGAGTCAGTAAAACACCGCTCAAGTCAGGATGCCTCCAGTGGGTGCATACAACCAGGGGAGACAGCATGGGACATGGCTATGGAGGCTCCTCTTGCACCTCTTCTGGGAAGCCTGCGTGCTTGACTGGCTCTCTCAAATGCCTGTATACCAATGCACGCAGCATGGGGAATAAAGAGGAAGAGTTAGAGATCTGTGTGCGATTGCAGGGCCATGATCTCATTGCAGTGACAGAGACATGGTGGGATAGTTCACATGACTGGGATGCTGTCATGGATGGCTATGTGCTTTTTAGGAAAGACAGGCCAGGAAGGCGAGGTGGTGGAGTTGCCCTTTATGTGAGGGAGCAACTAGAATGTGTGGAGCTCTGCCTCGGGGCAGATGAAGAGCAAGTTGAGAGCCTATGGGTAAGGATTTAAGGGCAGGCTAACATGGGTGACACTGTTGTGGGGGTCTACTACAGGCCACCTGACCAGGAGGAAGTCATCGATGAGGCCTTCTAGAGACAGCTGGAAGTAGCCTCACACTCACAGGCCCTGGTTCTCATGGGAGACTTCAACCACCCTGACATCTGTTGGCAAGACAGCACAGCTAGGCACAAACAGTCAAAGAGGTTCCTGCAAAGCATTGATGATAATTTCTTGACTCAGGTGGTAGAGATGCCAAGGAGGAGAGGTATGCTGCTAGACCTTGTACTAACGAACAAAGAAGGTCTAGTTGGAGATGTGAAGGTTGGGGGCAGCCTTGGCTGCAGTGACCGTGAGATGGTGGAGTTGAGGATCCTATGAGGAGGGAGCAGGGCAATGAGTAGGATTGCAACCCTGGACTTCAGGAGAGCTGACTTTGGCCTCTTCAGGGACCTACTTAGGAGAATGTCATGGGGTAGGGCCCTAGAAGGAAGAGGGGTCCAAGAAAGCTGGTTAATATTCAAGCATCACCTCCTCCAGGCTCAAGATCAGTGCATCCCTCTGAGGAAGAAGTCGAGCAAAGCGGGCAGGAGACCTGCCTGGATGAGCAAGGAACTCCTGGCAAAACTCCAACAGAAGAAGGAAGTCTACAGAATGTGGAAAAGGGGACAGGCCACTTGGGAGGAATACAGGGACGTTGTCAGAGTGTGCAGGGATGCGACAAGGAAGGCTAAGGCCCAGTTGGAATTAAATCTGGCAAGGGATGTCAAGGACAACAAGAAGGGTGTCTTCAAATACATCAAGAGCAAAAGGAAGACTAGGGAAAATGTGAGCCCGCTGCGGAAAGGGGCAGGTGCCCTGGTGACGAAGGATACAGAGAAGGCAGAGTTATTGAATGCTGCCTTTGTTTCAGTCTTCACTGCTAAGGCCAGTCCTGAGGAATTCCAGACCTTGGAGACAAGAGAGGAAGGCTGGAGAAAGGAAGACTCTCCCTTGGTTGAGGAGGATCAGGTTAGAGATCTTTTGTCCAAACTTGACATCCATAAATCCGTGGGCCTTGACGGGATGCACCCACGAGTGCTGAGGGAGCTGGCGGATGTTATCGCTAGGCCACTCTCCATCATCTTGGAAAGGTCCTGGAGATCAGGAGAGGTGCCTGAGGATTGGAAGAAAGCCAATGTCACGCCAGTCTTCAAAAAGGGCAAGAAGGAGGAGCCAGGAAACTACAGGCCTGTCAGCCTCACCTCCATCCCTGCAAAGGTGATGGAACAGCTCCTCCTGAAGGTCATCACTAAGCATCTGGAGGACAAGAAGGTGATCAGGAGTAGTCAGCATGGATTCACCAAAGGGAAATCATGCTTGACCAACCTGATAGCCTTCTATGACGGAATCACTGGCTGGGTAGATGAGGGGAGAGCAGTGGATGTTGTCTACCTGGACTTCAGCAAGGCTTTTGACACTGTCTCCCATCACATCCTCCTAGGTAAGCTCAGGAAGTGTGGGCTAGATGAGTGGACGGTGAGGTAGATTGAGAACTGGCTGGATGGCCGAGCTCAGAGGGTTGTGGTGAATGGCGCAGAGTCAAGTTGGAGGCCTGTGGCTAGTGGTGTCCCCCAGGGGTCAGTCCTGGGTCCAGTCTTGTTCAATATATTCATCAATGACCTGGAGGAAGGGACAGAGTGCACCCTCAGCAAGTTTGCTGATGATACTAAACTGGGGGGAGAGGCTAACACACCAGAAGACTGTGCTGCCATTCAGAGGGACCTGGACAGGCTGGAGAGGTGGGCGGAGAGGAACCTCATGAAGTTCAACAAAGGCAAGTGCAAGGTCCTGCACCTAGGCAGGAATAATCCCATGCACCAGAACAGGCTGGGGGCTGACCTGCTGGAAAGTAGCTCCGCCGAGAAGGACCTGGGAGTGCTGGTGGATAACAAGTTAAACATGAGCCAGCAGTGTGCCCTTGTGGCCAAGAAGGCCAATGGTCTCCTGGGGTGCGTTAGGCAGAGTGTTGCCAGCAGGTGGAGGGAGGTGATCCTGCCCCTCTACTCAGCCCTGGTGAGGCCTCACCTGTAGTACTGTGTCCAGTTCTGGGCTCCCCAGTACAAGAGAGACATGGCACTCCTGGAGAGAGTCCAGCGGAGGGCTACCAAGATGATTAGAGGGCTGGAGCACCTCTCCTCTGAAGAAAGATTGCAAGAGCTGGGCCTGTTCAGCCTGGAGAAGAGAAGATTGAGAGGGGATCTCATCAACGTGTACAAGTATCTGAAGGGGGAGTGTCAAGAGGATGAGGCCAGCCTCTTCTCCGTGGTGCCCAGCAACAGGACAAGAGGCAACGGGCAGAAACTGAACCACAGGAAGTTCCATCTGAACCTGAGAAAAAACTTCTTGACTGTGAGGGTGACAGAGCATTGGAACAGGTTGCCCAGAGAGGTAGTGGAGTGTCCTTCCCTGGAGATATTCAAAACCCGTCTGGATGTGATCCTGGGCAATATGCTCTAGAGGACCCTGCTTGAGCAGGGAGGTTGGACTAGATGATCTCCAGAGGTCCCTTCCAACCTAAACGATTCTGTAATATGCTAATTGGATAAATGTAGCTTCTTGCCCAGCCACAAAGTCATTGTTTGCACTTGCTTTTGTCTTCTCAGATCCAGTAGTAAAGGAGTTCAAGACTAGGCCATCTACATCAAAGGAAAATTTTAAGGCAAAATAGATTTTCTAATGATCTGTAATTTGAACACAAACCTGTATTCTTGTCCACAGGAAAAGGGTAGTAGATGCCTCAATGTGGAAGCCCAGTTGACAGAGATAACTTGGCCTTGTTAAAATCAAGCTATACACAATGAGATCCTATCTGGCACAAATCTGAACACAGAGCAACACGTAGATGCAGTCAGAAACATTTGTTCAAACTGCAGAAGCTAATTTAATTTCAGCATAAAATTCTTTTTTTGGAACAGATGAGCAAAGGAAGTAAAAAGCTAACTTTTAGTGACTCCTATTGCATTCAGCAAGGCCAGGATTTTCACTACGGATATCATATCATCATTCTGAAAATTTCATTACTATTACACACAAAGATAAAAAGTAGAAGACATTCCAGAAGTTTTTTGTTCTAGCAACATTGTAAAAATAAGACAAGATCATAAAAATATTATGAATTCTAAGCTGACAATGAAACTTTAATTTAAAATTCCAATATTTCTTGTATAACATTTTAGCAAATCTTAAAACTAAGAAAGCAGCTGATCATTGGCTTTCCCATCAGAATACAGGTAGGCATTTTCAGAAGCTGGCTTTTGGAGAAACTCTGAGGAAAATTTTGCTTATATGAATTTTTAATTAACACTGAAAAATATTTATTGATTTTGGTTCGACTTTTAAAAAGGGAAAAAAAAACACCCTCATAGCCGTTACCATGGTTCACTTCCATAGCTAAGGCTAGATCCACAAAGTTACAATGCTTTTTAGAGGGTCCTTGGACTTAAGGTTTACATCTGTGCAGAGTCTTTTATCAAGTGAAAACACAAAATTTGTAATTTTGGAAAAGCTGTCAAGGACTGAAGGAGTATGAAAATTCAGCTGACATTGATTTCAAAAGAACAATGACACTTTATAACAGTAGAGAATGACATTAAAAATGAATCTGTAATGTCACAGGTATTTGTCAATTAACATGTCAGATGCTCGTGTCTGAACTGTTCCTGTATGTGAATAGACTTCAGCTCTCCAAGGTTATCAGTTTTTCAACTTACAAGAGCGCCCAGTTTTCACAAATGTTTTTTCAAGGAAAAAGAGAAAATCTAAACTAAAAGTTTCCCAACAATATGGAACTCACATGTGACACTTTTACATTGGCTTTTTTCTTAGTGTCAATATAACTGAGTAAATAGTAATTTATTACTGCTTCAAGACCATTCATTTATCATGCTTTCACTTTTCGCACCCTGCAGCTTCCCCACATAATAGATTTCAAAGTTCTAGTTCCTACAAAAACTGCAATCGCTTGTTATTTTTCAAATGGTTCCTAATAGCAAAAGCTCAGAGGTGCTTACGTATGAGAATTATTGTTTGATAAATATCCTGAGAGCCTGCAATGATTGTCTTCACAGTGAGCTCTTCTTTGAGAATCGTATTCTTAAATTATCTGAAGGATAAGAACAATTAATACACAACAGCCATATTTTTGCAATGCGTGGCTGCTAAAGCCTTAAGGATAGACATATTCCAAACACATTCAGCTATATTGTTACTCCAAATCTGCTTGAAAATATTTTAATTGTTTGAACAGTGAATGCATTTCAGTACCCGCCCTACAAAATGCTCAGCTGATTTCTGCTTAGTAACAAGGGTTCTGTTTTAACTATCCTAAGGCTGTTCAAACCTCCTGAGTTTATCAAATGTTAATATTAATGACACTTTGTGTGCTAGGGATTAAATGAAAACTGCAATCCGTTTATATAAATCAACTTAATTGCCTGCTGGGTACTTGAAAGATCCAAACTGGTTTCTTTGGATCTTTATTTGCTGCATTGCTGCAATACAGGTAATCTTGATCTTTAAATTGTTCCCTAATGGGTTTAGTAACACATTAGACCTGTGTGTTGGGACAGTTGGTTGCAGTCTTGCTACAAATAATCTTCCCATTCGGTGGCCAGCCTACCTCTGCATCCCACAACACTTAACACTAACATACGAAGCACTGAAACAACACAGGTAGAGGGATGTTGGGAATCTGAAAAAAAGGGGCACAGTATCATAACAGCAGAGAAAGTTACTCACAAGTTTGCATTGTTAAAGAGGAGCAAAGAGGCAGACAAATTACATCAAGAGACAGAAAGGTATCAGGTAGTAGTAAATGATTTTTTTGGGCTCCCATCTAGTATTTTCTGTTCACTGCTGGTACTTCATGATTTGAAAGTTATTTGCAACATGAAAAGAAAAATGAGATGGCTGGAAATACTATGGAGTTCTAAAGAGTAAAATATTTATTCTTTGGCTCTGCTAAGGGTAAGAGACATCTAGGAAGAAAGTGAGTAATCTACACATGTTTGAAGGTTGTTTATATCTAAAGTTTGGAGGAATTATTTAGATGTAAATGCAGGAGCAGGAAGCAGGAAATAAACTTGGGAAAGAAACTGAATTATAGGAAAACTTAGAAAATCTATCAGTAAATTCTCTGATAGAACTATTGTGAACTGAAGAATAGTCATATGAAATTTGATGAAAGTGAATTATTTCTAAAGTTAACACAAAAATAGAGAAAAACATTCGAAAGATGTAGCAGGGATCCTGTCATAAAGGCCCTCTTCATGTCAATTTGCATGAATAACTTTCACAGGTCTCAGTAGATCTAGAGAAATAATTACCAGATAAAAACCGGCTGAAAAGCACATGTGGAGTAGGTAATATATACAAGATGAGGAAGAGATAAGCTCTGGAAACCATCAGCCTTGTTGGCTCTGCAAGAAACGATAAACTCGGGACACCAGAAGTCTGCCGAATGCGCAGGAGCCCACTAGCACGCACCAGGCATCAACAACGGGTTATGCAGCTCAGGCAACATCCCAGCGTGTGGTGGCCGTTTTGTCCAGGGAAAGGCCACAGAGGTAGACACACACCCTTGAGGGGCTTCCCACATCTCCCGAGATGCAGGGGTGCCCCAGCCTGTCCCTCCACTCCTGAGTGGGTGGCTGGGCTGCCCTCCCCACCACTGCTCCAAAACAAGAGCCAAGAGGCTGGGAGGAGTGAATGACTGAACCTATTGCATGTGTAGCTACTTGCTATTAATAACAGCTTGATTCTATTAATAATAGCAGCTTAATGAATAAAAGACTTCACAGAAATGTTTTGTGATATGTGAACTCCCCCACCCCGACTCAATCCCCTCTCAGAGAAAAAGCAATTTATAATAATCCTGATTCAAAGCAAACATAAGAAGAGGCATTTGCATAGGATATTTGCAACAAACACACAGTTCAGTGAAAACTGTAAAAGAAAGATTTCATAGCGATAGTTCAATTAGCAGAAATTCACCGTAAACTTATCTAACCTTTCAAATACACTGCCTTCAGTTCGGTGCATCTCACATCACTAAGTTTAAAATCATTAGTACATCTTTGGTATTCAACATGTCAGAGAGGCAATGTTGGCCAGCTGACAAGCATATACAGCTGGCTTGACTCCCAACCCTAACCCCAGGCTTCAAAGGGTCTGTGAAAAGTAAGCCTCTCAAGCTCTCCACGTTTTATTTTTACAGAGAAGAAATGAAACAAACATCTTGCATCTCCTTTGTGCAGTGCTCTGATGAAAATGTTTATATGCATTGATCATCATATTTTTCTAAACCAGAAAGACGTGCAGAACCAATGTAACATTTTCTTGTCTGAGATTCTCCATCCAGACAGCTAAAAGAAATTGTTCACTCTTCACCTAGCCCATAGGAAAGGACTATTGCCTTTATGAGTAGAAGTTTCAATGTTGGCAATGAACAGTTAAATAAGCATCATACTTTGGACTCTGCTAAAGTTACATATTGCAATCGTTTTCTCCAATTAAGTCTTTTTAGATTTCAAGTCAGATATTTTGTTTCGATAAAACTTAGTGGGTTTTTTTGTTTTGTTTTTTACCTTTCAATTAATGTACATTGAACCTCTCCAAGGAAGAAAAATTAATAAAAAGCACTAAGCATGAATATATGATGAGTTAAAGGTGGACAAGGGGAGGGTTGTTTTTTAACAGCACATTTAAGCAAGCTATTTTATGTTTTTATTGTTCCTCTGTCTGATTTGCTTTTATTTATCTTCTAGGTGATTCCACTGTCATGCCCCTTCCACTTTGCATTTTGCTGGAGAAGATTTGCATGTGATAGAAAATTATTCCCTCTGATATTTCCTTCCCTTTCTAATAATTTCCTCTCTCATTTTATGCTGTATACCAGGTTCTCCCCTTCTTTGCACTTATGCCGCCTCTGTACAATTTATTAGAATTTATTCTCTTTTCTTCTTTTTTTTTCCAGGGCTTCTATTGACATTTTCTTTCTTTAGAACAGCTCATTGTAGTTAATATACAATTATGTTTCTCTAACTTAAATGATTGTTCTTATTACTGCTCCATCTGAACACCCAGAAGTTTTCAAAGCCCAGAAGCCTGACTGCCCACACAGCTTACTGATAAAAGTTTAGCATGTCAGGTGGCGCAGCTCCTTTAAAGCTAAACAGCAGCAGAGCATGCCCCTGAAGAAAGTAGGTTCAAGAGACATTTAGATAGGTAACTGCTGCCAAAATCGTCTGTGTAGGCTTTACATTAGCAGACTTTCCCTAGTTCACGCAAGAACCCCGAAGCAAAGTAGAAAATTAAATTCACCTTTCAAAAACATCGCAGACTCGTATGCTCATGCCTGGTTATCTCCAGGTATCCAAGACACTGAACCTCACTATCTTCTGGATATAAAAGACTATCTGAGACTTCCTACATATGGCAGCATTTGACTGACACTTGGGAGCCACTGCAAGGACTACAGTCAGTATCTCCTGCCAGAGGACTTTCCTTATATATCATATGCAAATTGCACTTAGTTATTATTTGTACTTCCTAAGATTTACAAGGTCCTAGAGGGAATTAGAGACCTCATGTGACAGACACTTTACCAGTATACTGTAAAAGACGTTTTTTTAGGGCAAACATCCTACAACATTTGACAATTCAAACTGTAGAAGAAAGTCTGTACTATTACTTCCATCTCGTAGACAGTAATGTGGAGGAAAAAACTCAAGCTAGACTTGGATAAAGCTATCCAAGTACATCTTTCTTTGATGGCCAGGATACAGTAAGCAGAAAGAGATAGTAAAGTATGAATCATCTTCTAAAGCAGCTAAATGGTGGTAGTAGACACACTGTTTCTGAAAGCTCCAGTTTCTTTCTGTTAACTAAGAAAAGGTGCTACATTTTTATGGCTGAATTTAAGGTGGGATTGAGCTCTAGATTCAGACATATGAATGTCAATGTCTGTATTCACACATCAGTCAATACAGACAAGAGTGTCAAGAGCCATTCATCAATCTGGAGACACCTGCCTTAGTTCACTAGGATCCATATCAAAAGTTTGATACCAGGTTCTTAATAAGAAAAGCCATCCTTCCTCTCTAGGAGAAATATGAACTTTTTTTCCTAGCTCATTATACAACTAATATAAAATCTGAAAGATGCAGATACAAAATATCACGGGTGGATTAGCGTAAGGTACATAGCTCATGAGGTCCAGCATTACTAGACTACATGGAGAAAAACGGATGTGTAACCTGCAGTGTGTAACAATTCTGTGTGCTGGAACTAAAGCATCTGAGTGACTTCTCCTTGCAGTTGAAGAAAGCTCAGAGACAGAATGTCTTCCTCAAATTGACTTCCTAAGCCAGTAGCAGAGTTATAAACAAAACATAAGATTTCTGACTCAGTTTCCCATATTGTTCTACTTACCTTCAGGAAGTGTTAGCCATTTGTGTCATTGTCATTCTATAGGTCACTCATTGATTGTTATTTCTTTGACATTTCTGTGTTAATCTTCATGTATAATGCTGGACTGTAAATTTTTTCCCTCCTTTAGTTCCTCCCTTCTTTCCCAAGAAAGCTCTTGATAAATGGTTGGAGGGTATTCCACAGACTTTATGGCTTATAGAAAATTGCTCAGAGGAATGGCAAAGGATTGCTGTGCAGCTGAGGCAAAGGTGAACACTTTATGAGAAACAAAGTTTGCAAAACCTAGCAATACTTTTTGCCCTACATAAAGCGCACAAACTAATAATAATGGAATGGATAAGATTACAAAAAATGTAGCTGACAGCAATTAAATTAAGTCTATGAGATGACTTTCCTTGCTGTTAATGTTGCTGTAATGTAAGCCTTAATAAGCTTCCATGCATTTTTAAATCTATAAATCATTTAAATTCTGTATTTTTATCCTACATCTCATACCAAATCTTGATTATTCTTTCTGCTGTCATCCTATACAGTGTAATAGAATTATATTAAGTTCTACAGAATTTTCTTTCCCTCCCCTCCTCATTCAAACATCCCAAGGCCTTTTAGGCAAGCAATCATGTTCTATCAAAAGATATTTATTCATTTTTTTAAAGGAAAAGACTAAACTTTCCTCTTTCAAACATTCAGATACAGCGGTCAAGAACTCTACTATTCGGAAGATATGTAACAAGTCACTGTCTGAAGTTAGGTAAAAGCAGCCAGAAAGTAAGATATCATAAGAATCAGCAACACTGACTAGTCTTTGCCTGAAAAGCAGAACGAAAGAAGTTACCTCATTTTGCCATGGTCTTTCTTCGCCTGCTGAGCATATAAAGTTCTTCTACTGTTATGATTAATACAGTTGATGCTTTTAACTGTCAGTTATTACTTTTTACTGTGAAGTCTAATTTTCTCTTGGTAGTGCTATCAGATTTACCTTACTTACCATTTTTCCAGAAGCACATTCTTTTACGCTCCTTTTTAACTCTGTGACAGGTTTTCCACACAGTTCAAAAAATTATTTAGTCCTCATTTTCCTCAATGCAGAGTCAGGATAATGATCTAAGAAAAAGTGCATCTACTTCCTTGCTCAGTTAATGCAGCCCTGTTTATGATCAGTAGGGCTGGTGGAGGAATGATACCAACGTCATTAATCCATTGGATTTAGTGGTTCTGACAAAAGTCAAAGACAATTTCTGTGGAATCACAAGTGAGAAAAAACACACTGGCTAATAACCAAAGAATATCTAGATTTTTTTTTTTAATGCAGAATGTGGCTTTTACTATCATTTGTTCAAGCTAATTCTCGCAGTCTTTTGAAAATTTCTACTTTTGATTGATTGCTTCCTGACAAAAGTCAGTCTCTTCTCTCTTGTTGCCTGCTATTTTCTTTTGCTACCCTACAAACTTGCAATAACTGGTACTTTCCAACATAATTGTGACCTCATTCATCCTTTTTTTGGTTCATTAGGATAGGGAGGTAGAGTCCTAGGAGCAATGAAATAATGCAGGAGAAACAATCTTCATGCATATATTGTTTATACTAAAAAAGCATATTGCCTATGCTTTTTGTTTGCTTTCTTTTCTTTTTAGTTCAAGTGAATTCTGGAGTTTGTTTTTTTTTTTTTGTTAATGCCTTTATCTTCATATAGGCTTACAATCCAGAAAAAGATAGTGAATGAAATTGAAATCCACTGTTCGATTAATGTCAAAACTCCACTTTCCTTTAGGGAAAACAAGTCCAGATGGAATTTAGTCAGCTCTGCAGGATCTATTGGATTCGTTTGACTTTGGAGTGGAAAGAAGTTATTTTAAGTTGGGGTTTTTTGTTTTTTGTTTTTATGTGGTTTTTTATGTTGAAGGAGAGAAAGGAAATCTCTTTTCCTTCTCGTTCAACCTTGCTGATTTTCCTTCTTGAAAAACAGAATTCAACATAGGTCTTTATAGCTGCATCATACTTAAAACCTGTCCATAGAATCTGAACCACATAAATCTTCAAAATATTATAAATCAATTATCCAAATATTTCTCCCTATGATTAAAATATCACTCAAATTAGAAGCCAAAGAGAGACAAAATACACACACACATACATATATATATATATAAAAATCCTTTTGCAGAGCTGTTTCTCCTCTACATTGAACTTGATAATTTCAGGAAAATTGTGGAGTCACAAAATGCAAGAAGTAGCTTTGAAATTCCTCTTGATTTCATTAAAGGGTTTTAAAAAATCCCCAAGGCCCCTATGATGGTATTATTAACACACCGGTGTGGTACAGTTCTGTCATACAAGAAGAGCAAGATTAGGTTATGCAAACCTGCATTTTGTCTCTAAAACTCTGCCCCTCTCTGCCTGCTCCAGTCTCCACATTGAAATCTCTGAGGCAAACTGACCTGTGATAGGAGGTGCTACAACTCTGCATAGTTACTACAGCACTGGAGACGTGGAACTGGGATGTCATGTTTCCCCCAGGCTTGGTTACTGAAGACTAATCACTCTGCTATTTTTACCCTTACCCATTTTAGTAGATCAAAATTAGCTCAGGTTTATCTGCCTGTACTTTGATCGTATCTTTTGATGAAGTGTTGACATAACTTGTTAATCTTCTGGCAGAATACTACCGCGGACAAATTTTAAAGGGACTTTGAGATTAGTGATATTTTTTCCTCTCTTCCAAATTTGTAAGAAACAAGTTGAAAAAAAAAAAACATGTACATTGTACCCATCTTTCTGTTTCTGTTTCTTAAGCTAAATATTATTTGTCTAAATAGCCACAACATTCAAATCAAATTAAAAGTCCATTTGGTGTATTTGTAGAGATTAAGAACTGGAAGAAACACTGAGGTGTAGGATTTCCATTTCATTATTTCTTTTACTTGCTATATTTACTCAGTTCAAGGACTATTTTTGGGGCCTTATGTGAAGTGCAAAGTAATCCTAGATGTGATCAACTTAAAATCTGTTTATTTTCCCTTGTTGTCACCAGAACAAGTACAGCATGGCAAGAATGTCCCCAAACATGATGGCTTTTTTTCTTTCTTTTTTCTATTCTTTTTTAAAGTTTAGTGTAACATAAACTAAATTAACTTAATTTGGGAAAGCAACCTCCCAGAAGATACAAGTTTCTATGCAGCTTAAGTTTTAAATAAACCCTTTAAAGAAGGATTTGGGGGATTAGCTATGAGCTTACTGATGTAATGGGTTCTTGGGAAACATCTTTATTGCAATGATTGCTGCTTTTCCTATCCCTTGTCTTGTCAGCAAGTCAGAAGAATTAAATATTACCTCTTTTAATGCATATATGAGCCTAATGCCAGAACTGAGGAAAAAAAATTAGAAATAACAATGATCTTTTAAGATAAAATAAAAGTATATGTTGAAACAATATCGCTCCAAGGTTTCAGCTTTCACTGTGAGTACTGATTCTGGACTTTATTGATATTATAGAATTATGGAATCATAGGATAATTCAGGCTGGAAGGGCACTCAGGAGGTTGCTAGTCCAACCTCCTACCCAAAGCAGGATCACCTGTGAGGTCAGACCAGGCTGCTCAGGGCTTATCTGTCTTCCTCTATAATAGCTATGAGTAGCTATTGTAGAAGGCGAGCAGCTGAAACTACAGGTTTGAAATGGAAGCCCTTAATTTTTTCAGTCCATAACCCACATTTCAATTAAAAGCATTTAAAGTTAAAATGATTATTTCACTAAAATAGAGGGTCACTTTTATAGTTCCTAATCTTGCATGACCTAAGCACAGCAACCTTGATTTACAGTGCCATAAGTTGATACTTAAGCAGTCAGCGTAGCGTTCATTCATTAAATACTCATTTTAAATTCCTTTGTAATAAGCAATTAGCTTGCCAAAGCCTTGTGCAATGTCATATATTTAGGCCGCTGACATGCAAAATTCCCCTGTAGCCTAGGGAGTGGCAGGGAGGGGGTACTACGACACTGGGTATGCAAGTTTCTCAAAAGATTGGCCTTTGCAGGAACATAAACCCCATTGTTCCTTTAACCCTTCTGAGCCATATTAAAGAATAAGTAAGGCTCCCTTTGCACAGGACTTCTATTAACATCTTGTGACACACTAGAGAGCAGTACTGGACTGCAAGTACTGAAGCAGTACCACAAGAAAAACATGGAGATTGTTGTGTCTGTATGCCTTCAAGTGCTTTGAAGGCTAGACTTCAAAGCTTCTGCATCAGATTTCTGGCTCAAATTTTGAATGAAAGTTGTATTTCATAGGGATATTGGCCAACTAAGATTTTTGTATTGGTGCATGAGCATCATCCTGTCCCCCTTCCACACCCACCCACATTATCAGCATATAGATCATTTTTGTATTGGCATAAAAGGGAATGAGGGATGCAATCAAACTGGCTAGAGCAATCCTAGAAAACATAGCATGAATTGAGCTTATGCGAGGTCACAGCAAGATGGAATTCAAAGCTGCACCTTAAAAACAGCCTGATCTCAAGTCAAACAAGAGTGATGATTACATATACCAGACTGAGACAGAAATTACCAGCTTTCCAGACGCATGCAAGGTATAAAGGTGCTGAGTCTTGACCATTCTTCACTACTGAGAGGAAAAGGAATGTGGATTTCAGGGAGGAAGTACGAGCATCAGTTTGTATAGACTTTACCACTGAGGCACTGACCAGTTTTGATTGCTGTTAATTTATCTATTCCCACACCTGGTTTTCAACTTTGATGCGCAATTTTCACCAGCACATGGAATCATATTATAACGGGAAGGAGGTATTTACTACTTCAATTTGTTTGAGAGTCATGCAACTGGAAAACCTGTGACAGATGCTTTTACATAAATTACACTGGCTGGTAGGAGAGAGGACTTTTCTGAAGGCAAAATCAGAAAGAGCTTCCCAGCCTTTAAAATAGAACTGCATTCACTCTACAAACTGTGACAAAAATCTAGGGTTCGGTGTCAATAGTGTTGCCAAGAAAAGGAAGCTTACTTGGACAAACTGAAACACCAAATTATCATCCAGCTTCCCTTACAATTAAAACAAATGTTGTTTCTTGTGCCCTTTATTTTGCGGATTAAAGGGTTACGTATTAACACAGGGTTTCTGTACCTTCTGCCTGACTCCTTAGCCACTATAGAAATGCATTGTTTATGACTCCAAAACCTTTCTAATGTCATGTGCTCCCTATCTCAGGGAAAGCTGGTTTATAGTAGAAAAATCATAATTCTTCCTGGGAGAAAAAACGAAAAAAATGAGATAATTAGATTCATTCTTTTGAATTTCATAAAAATTAATTTATATAGAGGGTGGGGGAAAAAAAGCCTGGATGTAATAGAGGTTACAGCTTTAGATACATCAGCCATATCAGCCAGGACAAAAATGACAGCTTCTCCCTGTTCTCATATTTCACAACACAAATAAATAAGCTTCTTCTCCTCCCCTACCTCCCCCTGTGTATTCCTGTAAGCTGTAGAAAGCAGACACCTCAGTAAATCCTGTACACACAACAGCCTGAAGAAATTCCTCTTCAGCTAAGCGTACAAGGTGAAGTTTTCAAGTACTCGATGAGCCACTTGCATGGAAGAGCTCTCTACAGAACAATCCCTAAGAAGAAATAAAGCAGTCAGGGTCAGAGTTTGTCTTCAGAAATATGCTATGAGGCTGGGTTTAAGGGTTTTTTTTCCCCCTTCCATTTAAAAAAAAAAGTATAAAAGTATACCATTAACAGAGCCAAAAAAGGTGGTGGTGGTAGGGAGAAAATGATACTCCCTTTTCTGTCCCTTCTCACCCTGGTGAGCATGCAACAATTCTAGTTGAGTTAAGCTTGTCTGAGTAGCTAAAAATGATTTGATTCAAAAAAGTGACTTTCCCACAGCCAAGATAAGGCCTTTGCTTGCTCTGAGAAAGCAAAGAGCAGAAGCATGTCAGCGCTCCTGCATTTCTGAAAGCACAAGAGAGGTTCTCAGTGTGTGCCTACAGAAGTATGTGTAGGAACTCAGCGTGCGCCACCCGCCAATAGCCTCGGGCTCCAATCCCACGTGGTGAGATAGAGAAGTATCTCCTGCCAAGCCCCCTTGGTCTACAGCCATTCTCCTTCCTGCTGTTGCTGGTCTTCCATAGCAATTTCCTAATCCTTTCTGCCCTAGAGGCTGAGGCATTTTACCCCAGAGATTCTCTATCTATATCCTTTCCTAAACCTGCTCTCGGATGGGCCACAATCTCCACAGATTCTCCCATTCACCCCCATCACCATCCTTTTTCACCTGAGAAACACCACATCCTTAAAAGGCAAATCATATATATCACACACAATCTCTTCTCTCTCTATTTGTTGTTGTTATTTTCCTTCCATATTCTGAAAGAAACCATATAAAACTTACGGTCCACGCTTTTGCTAAATGCATACGGAAATAAGACATATAGTTTGCCTATCTAGTTCTTTGGCATTTCTGTAGTGCCCATAGTTCTACTATGCAGACTTTAAGTAATTTTTTGTTTGTTTGTTTATTTTGCCACTTAAGAGCCATACAACTAGCGTATCAAAGTGGCAAGTAAAAATTACACACAAATCTAAAACTTTCCAGAATTTGAGAAATCAATATCAGAATTTCCTAGCTATACACAGTATGAAAGGTGTATAGCCTGTATAGCCAGGAACTTCATTATTCAAAAGCAGGGAGGGAAAAAAAAAAAAAAACACACACACACAACCCTCTCTCAATTTCAACTTTTCTGCAACTTATCTAGCTTCTTTCATTATTCCAATTATTTCTGATTTTGTGTGATACACACTTCACAACTGAAAGGTATAACAGTGGAAAGTACTCAAAATATATAGGAAAATTTAATGGGCCATGTTCTTCAGAATGGTCTCCTTCTATCAAGTCCAGCTTATAGTGACTGTGTGGCATTAGGGTAAAAGGTGATCTGTGCCACTTCTGAAGCATATGGTGTGGCCTTTTGGTTGAGATGAGGAAATGGCTGGGATAGGTCACCTGTCATTTCAAGAGAAAGAAAATCAGTTGTGTTTGTAAAAGTGCTAATGCACTGCACTACTATCCAAATAATAATTAAAAATGCTGTCCAAAAGCCCTATAACATGATACAACAGTAGACAAGTGAGAAAATGGTCTCTGCTTCCACTCCTTTTAAAAAGTGCATAAAATATCACTTTCCAGCAGTACACTGTTTGATTCAGGTTTTCGCTATGATCAATAGACCCCACTTCTGATCCTGACGTCACTAACCATGCATTAACCTAAGTGCACAGTAGAGAGTTCGTTGGAGGAAATCAGAAACATCAGTAGATTTTCTAATATTCAAGAACTTTCTACGTGTTTTAAGCTTTCCAAATTTCAAATTCTTCAGGTTAAAAAAGAAACCCTCCAGAAACCACTGACAGGGAGATTATCAATATGCATTTAAGACTTTGAAAGTTTTCTAAGCTTACAAAATTGACTTTTCTAATTTGTAAACTTTCAATCAGTAAATTTTAGCAAATAATCACACTAACGAATAAAGTGACTGAATGACGAACCCTGCTTCATTAGAGTTGTGATTTGTATAGGTTATAAGTTACAAGAAAGCATTAAAAGGGACCTAATAAAATACTCAGTGGCTTTCATACTTGTGTCTGTGTGCTGAAGTTTGCGTTATATCTTTGTACAATTTTATCAAAGCTTTGCAGCAGCTATGCTATAGAACAGCTTCTATCCACCATCCTGTTTGTTGTGCTGTGCTTAAACATGACAGATCTCTTTCAAAGGACAAATATTTCTGTGTAAATATGATATAAAAAAAAAAGACTAATAAAAAAGTATGTTCCAAATATCTGCTAGGTAAACGCATTGTATGAGTTGCAGCATTCACCTAACGATAGTATGAAGAAATTAATTTCAGAACTAACAAATAGACTACATAATCAAGGTATTTTTGATAGGAAAATGCTATTTCCTATCGAAAAAGAAAACTGGCTTAGATGTTTTGGGGCAATACAGCAACCTTTATGGTAGTTGCTTGGCAACCTTGTTCAGAGTGGCCTTTTCAAACTTATACTCAACAGCCAGGGAAACATTGAATTGTGGTTCAGAAGAAACAGTATATCCTCAGTTCCACTGTGCACCAACTATTACATGGCTATTACATTTAAAATGGCAGCAGGTTGAATGTTCTCATTTTATGTACCATTCATTCGCTTCTAGGCACTCAGAGCAGTTAGCTATACATGAATAAATATCAAGAGCAGAAGAGAACTGCTTCATTTTTAAATGAATATGCTTGTCTTTTGCAAGCCCTGGATTCCACTTCCCACTAGAAAAAAAACTTTCTCACTACTAACAGTCTGGTAGAGAGGAGAACCATGTATAAACTTTTTAGTTGTATTTCGTCTGACCTAGTCATTTTGAGTTTGCTCTTTTTAAAAAGTTAATTATGCTAGTTTACCGAGCTTCTGTAAAACTGCTTCTGACTCTAAAGTCTTTCTTGAGGAGATCATTCCACAAAAAAGTCTAGGCAGATTTGGTTCAGAGCTCTGACTGACTTGAAATTCCCCCACAACCCTCCCCACAAATAAAAGATTCTTTAGTAATTTGAAAGAAAAATACATTCTGTTGGTAGAGCGAGTCTTTTGCTTGACTGATACTGGGGAAAAAAAATTCAGCCTCTGAGTATAACGGCTCTTCTTCCACTTGCACTTCCAAGGTTTTGTGAGTAGACTTGCACCACAACACGTTACCCCACAAACATTACTATTAGAAATAAGCAGTTTTCATGCATATAGCAATCAACTCCTTGAGAGTACAGCTGACCTGCAGCTTCAAAAACTAGGAAACAGACAAGTTAGTCACCTAATGTGCTCCTTAGCTCCACTTATAAAAACAGACTTTAGTCTTTCAGTCTGCACTGAAGCTACCGTACATCAGAGACCACATAACGCGACTTACTCTGCGCCTTGTGGTATACCAGACTTTCACCATACCTCTTGCTAGCTCTGCACCTAACCCTCTCCCAGGCATTGAAAACAGAAGTGACCACAGAAAACCCCTGCAGGACGCTGTGCTGGGGAGGGGAAGGTCCTCTGGCAAGGAGAAGTGAAAAAGCAGGAAAGAGCGGCACAGTTAGAGTTTCAGAGTGAGAAGGAAAGAAGATACTTCCACGATATGCCATGACTATTTTTTTCTTTTGTTTAAAGAGTTTGTGAGATGATCTACGTCTCATATTATAAGTCTAATCTCTAGTCTACTTCACAGATGCATTTAGATACCTAAAACAGCCACCTAGCAGTGGCTAACAGAATTCTGAAGAGCTTTTATGCAAATTAAGTCCCTCAAATCCACTGAAATTCAACCAGGGCTGTGCAGTGTGTGGCACCATTTTACCCTGTGCAATAGACAACCAACTTAACTGATAGCTTTTGTAAATCCTCCTAGGTTCTTAAATTTCATATTAAATATGACATCTGATAAACATTTATCACAAAAATAATTTTGATTTAAATATATCTAGGTTCCATACAATCTCAATATAACAAACAGACTTCATAAATGCTTCATTATACAGGAAAAGAGGAATGCACAATAAATTTACATTATAAAAAGGCTCATGGAGTCCTATATTGTCTCAAAAAATTCTGTGCAAGTGTCTGCAGAGTTATTACAAAAAATGTGTAATCTATACCTTGCCTATTATATAGATGGCACCTTTTTTTTCCCTTTTAAATTGTCATCAAAAAACAATAGTTTTTAAATGAGAAACCTCCTTCAGACTTGAAGATCCATTTAGATACTTCAGTATTTCTCTGGAATGCCTTTTCATATAAATAGAAACACTTTTCATGATCCATATTCTTTGTTAAAGAATTAATTTTGCATGCACTTTATTTCTTGAGAAAATTTCAGAGAAAGTTCGCTTTTTAAAATTCAAGGGAATTGTCACCTATAATTTTCTTGCCTATAGGGTTAAAGGCATTCTTTGAAATCACTTATTCTGTGCAATTGTCAGGAAGTTTTAGATAATGCAGATCAGAAACATGCAACAATAATAAACTTAACAAATAATAGCTTAGTTGCAGAATTATTTTAGGATTCAGTAGCACTACATCTTATTTAAACATGATAGTTTCCTAGTTTCTGCAAAATGCTTTGATGTAAGAAGCCTCTTTTTCTTATTGTTAATGCCATGCATGTAAAGAAAGCAAACACTCTCAAAGGCATCGTATCCTGATGATCAAAATTCTACGTTAGCATTCCTCTTCCATTAAGTCTTCATTTTTATTTTAAAATTCAAGGTTTATTTGAAGAAAACTGTCTGCATCCTATTCATACCAGATTGGAAGGGGCACTAATTTACTATTCAGTGTGTTTAGCAAAAAATTTAGCAAGAAGATAATAAATAAATAAATTATTCATATTTGCATTATCTTTCCTAAAGGTAAATAGCTAGGGGAAATGATAAAGGGGAGAACCTCTTTTACCTGAAAAATAATTTCATCATGGTAAGTATCTCAAAATTGGAAATATGTTCTGGTGAACATATCAAGTCTCTGAACCTCTTCAGTTTATAAAAATCAGGAATCAGAGACAACTTTATTCCCAGTGCACTGGTGGGTGTGGTTCTTGAGCTGGAATGTTCACAAAAGAGTCCATCATAGATACCTTGACTTCATTCATGCAATTCTCACATTTTTAAATTTTAACAAGTTTTGCTTTGTTTTGTTTTTTTCTCAAAATAAAAGTCTAAATTGATGCTTATTTTGGTTTTACAGCTATAATAGCACAGGCTTTGTCCAGAGAACATCTTGCATGTCTAACACTTTTACTTCCATTTTACTTCCGTTACTCCCTTAACTGAATGTCCCTTAAAGTTTCAGGGACAAGATAAACTATAAGTGAAAATTTGAGCAGCGACATCTTTAATCTTAATGAAGGAGCAAAATCAAAGTGCTATTCTTTTTGCATATTATAAACTGCAGACACCTTTGGGAAAAATGTTATTGACAGGCATTAGCAAGGATTATTTAAATGAAAAGAAGAAGAGGAAATGAGCATTTCTAAGTGCAAAAGCTTGTGAACACCAGTGATCCGCAAGACAGTTGTAAATTCTGGCATGGAACCCACTCACTAATTGTCTGGTTGACTCTGGGTACCTTTTGCTGTGTACAAGGATACTGTAGAATATACACAATATTGGAGTATGAAGCAGTTATTTAGTGGTTAACACACAAAAAAAGAAAGATAGGAAAGATTAAAAATCTTCTAGACTAAGCGCAAGTATGCTCACCACCCTGACAAGACATTCAAAGAGCCTTTTCTAGTGGGAAGTCCTCAGTAAGGTGAGGAAGGGCCAACCCTTCCCCCCCCCCCCACCGCCCTCAGCACAGATCCTCAGCATTGCTTAGCTGCCATCCTCCAACTCCCTGTTTTTCCTTTTAACACTTTATATATTTCTGTGTTACTGTTTTTCCCCCTCTTGAGTGAATCCTTGAACCCTATCTATCCCCATTTCAACAAACTAACCTCAGGATGCAGTTTTACTTTTCTCATCTTGCATGGATCACCTGTACTTGGCCTTGGTATGAGCCAAGGTTATGCAGTGCGGCCATACCAGACCTTGGCCTGGGATCACAGAGACCCAGCTTCAGGGAGGGGGAAGGTCACTTTGGCACACACAGTGCTTCAAACACCTGCTCCAATCTGCAGCTCACACAGCTAGCTGCTTCCTTTCCTGTTGTTGCTAAGCTGCTCCATGGCTGAAACAGGATTTGAAGACACAGAAACAATGTCTGTTTTAAGAGCTAAGCAACAGGCTGATGAAGGATGCAAATCTTTGTGGCTAATCGTTACTAAGATCATATTTTTACACTTAGGCAAAAATATCTAGTTTTTTTATATTGTGCATGAAAAAAAGCTCCAAAAATTTATGAAACTGCTGAAGTACATAGGACATGGGAAATTCTGTATGATTAATATAGCACTGTAAAATACAAACCTATCACACGTTTCAAATCCACATACAGTTCAACAACCACTACTATTTGAACACAAGCCTTTTTCTTCATGACAGCAACATGGATGTCTTTATTGTTCTGTGTTTTGTTAGGAGAAATACAGGACTACTTAAAACAAACAAAACTTTGTACTATTAGCCCGATTCATATGTTTCCACCACAGACTTCAAGATTCATGTTTGTACATTTCCCCCCTAATACATTTTGGGTATGTCTGCCGAATCTAATGAAATTTTGCAAGGGAGAAAGGATGCCAAAAATGTTCATTTCCTACAAGTTTTGTTAAAATAGGCAGCTAGATAGAGGGGAGAGATCTCAGCTAAGGAGCTAAGTATGGCCTTCATTCTCTTATTAGGCATTAGAAAACCCACATGCACAGAACTGTCAAAATTTCACTACTCATAAAGCTCATTTTCCTGCACCATGTTCCCGCTTCATTAATTTGTCAGTATCCTGCATGCCTTTTCTTTACATGCTTTAGTATCTCCCACATCCCACAACTCAGCACTTGAGGGAATTTAAATAATCTTACTGAAGGTATACTTACTATGAGATCATGATAAAAGTAATGCAAAAGCAATCCATCCTGCTCCTCCACAGAGCAGGAGACAAATGTTGTGCTTACGTCTAGATCTGCAAGTAATACATTACTTAAGAAAAGGAATCTCTTTGGAGAAGACTACTATAAACTACAATTAATCTTGCCAGCAGGACCAGCTCTTCCCTGTTCTTCCACAGGTGAAAGACTTACTGGATTTCTATGGAACATTTGCTTTAATGAAAAAAAATTGGAACAAAACCTTGAGGGCTTGTTCTATTACTATTTTAGTACTGTAAGAATTTATAATATGCAATCACTGTAATATGTAGAAGAGCAGTACCCTTTAAACACGTTACAATCTTTTTCTAAAAAGTGTTCAATTTCTTACCAGTTAGGCTTATATTCTTATTGAAGGGCAATAAGAGGGTAAATAACTTTCGTGGCAGTGCTAGAAATTGTGTATCAAATAAACCTTTCAGTGTTTGTGAAACCATGGATTTATGCTTAATCTAAGCCAAAACTGCAAAGCTCTTCTGAAGTGAAAGGGAACAGTGCCCATTCAAACAAGTGGAGTACCTGTTTTCAAATCTTTTCTTATTCAAATACAATAAGCAGCTAGTTATTCTATAGGAGACAATGTATTGAATAACAATTTTTCCTTACTTCTTTACAGTGATTCCAAATGGACCTACAATAATACTAATCACACATTTGCAATGCCTGCAGACATATCATTCCTTTCAATGGGAAGACTATGTATAAAAAAGATATTCTTTAAAAATCATTATAACGATCTGCCTTTTTACATGACTTGAGCCACATAACATCAGTCTAGTGTTTTAGAATCAAATCTATGCCCTCTATCCAAGATTTCACAGAATTAAACTTGAGGTTGGAAGGGACCTCTGGAGATCAACTATTCTAACCTTGCTGCTCAAGCAAGGCTACAGCTGGTTGCCCAGGGCCATGTCCAATTGGGTTTTGAATGCCTCCAAGGATGGAAACTCTACAACCTCTCTGTCCAACCCACTCCAATATACAACCTCTCATACTGTGACAAAGAGTTTTCTTATGTCTAGATGGAATTTCCTGTGTTTCAGTTTGTGCTCGTTGCCTCTTGTGCTGTCACTGGGCACCACTGAGAAGAGTTGGACTCCACTGTCTTTACTCCCTCCTATCAAATATTTATACATATTGATAAGATCCCTCCTGAGCCTTCTCATTCCCAGGTTGCACATTCCCAGCACTCTCAGTTTCTCCTCATATGACACATGTTCCAGTCCCTTAAACAGCTCTGTGGTCTGAATTTGTCCCAGTATGGCCATGTCTCTCTTGCACTGGGGAGCCCAGAACTGGACATAACCCTCCAGACATGATATCACCAATGCTAAATAGAAAGGAAGGATCACACCGCTCCACCTGCAGGCAACGCTCTGCCTAATGCAGCCCAGGATACCATTGGCCTTCTTTGCCACAAGGGCACATTGCTGGCTCATGGTCACTTTGTTGTCCACCAGCACTCCTAGGTCCTTCTTTGCAAAGCTGCTCTCTGGCTGGTCCTGGCCCAGCCTGTACTGGTGCAGTGGGTTGTTATTCCTCCCCAGGTGCAGGACTCTGCGCTTCCCTTAGCTGAAATTCATGAGGTTCCTCTCTGCCCATTTCTCCAGCCTCTTGAGGTCCCTCTGAACAGCATCCAAAGCCTCTCATGTATCAGCCACTCCTCCCAGGTTTATGTCATCTCAGTCCCACCGTTAATGAAGATACTAAACAGTTTTGGCCACAGCATCAAACCCTAGGGATAGCATTAGTGACAGGCCTCCAGTTGGACTGTGTGCCACTGATTACAACCCTCTGAACCCAGCAGTTCAGCCAGCTTTCAATCCACCTCACTGTTCGCTTCTTGAGCCTGTACTTCATCAGCTTGTCCATAAAGATGTTAAAGAAGATAGCATCAAAAGCCTTTCTAAAGTCAAGATAAACAACATCTGCTGCTGCTCTCCCCTCATCCACCAAGCCAGCTGGTTAACTATGATATCCCCTACTCCCAGTAACCTTCCTATTCTTCACATCATCTGCAAGCAGCATCCAAGATTAGTTGCTCCATCACCTTTCCAGGGATTGAGGTGAGGCTAACAGGCTTGTAATTCCCCTTCCTGAAGATGATAGGAATGACATGTGCTTTCTTCCAGTCCTCAGGACCCTCTCCCATTCACCGTAACCTTTCAAAGATAATTGAGAGTGGCCTCTCAATGACATCAACCAGCTCCTGTAGCATTCATGTGCATTCAGTCAGGACCCATGGATTCGTGGATGTCAGGTTTGTTTAAGTGTCCTCTACTCTGATCCTCCTCTACCAAAGCTGTCTTCTTTCCTCAGACTTCCCCCTCTGGATTCTGTAGCCTAGGATTCCTGAGGGCTGGTCTTACCAGTAAAGACTGAGGCAAAGACAGCTTTCAGCGTCTCTGCCTTTTCTGTATCCTTTGTCACCAGGGCCATTGGCCCATTTAGGAATGGGTCAACATTTTCCCTATCCTTCCTTTTGTTGCTTATATTCTTCTGGCAGCCTTTATTGTTGCCCTTCATGTCCCGTGCTAGTTTCAAAGCCTGGTAGGCTTTTGCTCTCCTGGGCCCATCCTTGCATGCATAGATGGTATCTCTATATTTCTGCTGGGTTAGCTGTCCCTGCTGCCACGTCTTGTAGTCTTCCTTTTTGTATTGAGGCAAGAACTCCTCGCTCATCCATACAGGCCTCCTTGCTTCATTTCCTGCTTGTTGGAATGAGTCCTTCTTGAGCTTGGAGGAGGTGATCTTCGACCACCAGCCAGCTCTCTTGGATCTCTATTCCCTCTAGGAAAGGCTATCCCATGGGATTCTGCCCAGCTGGCCCCTGAAGAGGCCAAAGTCTGCTCTCCTGAAGGCCAGGGCTGTGATCCTGCTTTTTATCCTGCTCTTTCTTACAGGGTCCATACAGAATCCAATACAGGATGGCAAGGTCCTCAACCCAATAACGAAAACCACTAAAGATCAAAGAAAGAAGAAACATATCTGTACGTCCTGAGGTAATATTACTAGCTTGAATTGCAACATATGTGACCTTGGGGCACCTGAATGTTGGACAGAGAATGAAACTTGAACTTAGGCGCTTACATTCAATCTAGAGCCCTTTCTGTGGATCTGGGCCAACATAAGTAAGAACTCTAACTGATCCCACATAAAACATCCAATGAATTTTAACTTTCATTTTCAATTCTCTCACCATGTGTAAAGTAATGCACCCAAGGGAAAATATAAATCCCCATATTTCAGGCCAGACTGACCTCTAACTGTCAAGCGTTGGGAGGAAATTTTGTCCAAACGTTATATCTTAATTGTCTCTTGCAGGGTTTCTTGAGCTTATCTCTGAAGCACCAGCAGGCACAAATTAGTAGTTTGATTCAGAAAGCATCGCCCGTGTCTATACTATTTTCGCTTTTCTAGGTATTCATCTCAAGACCTGGCACCTAACTTTCAATTGCGTAATAATAAAAAAAAGTTTAAATTCAGAATATTTTAATGATCCTAGAATGGTACTAAGTAAAATGCTTGTCTACTTTTATTTTCTAAATGATCTGCAGAAATAATGAAAAAGTTTTTTAATTATTATATTTATTAAACAATATTCTCCCTACATCCTTGTTATTCTATATAGTTTAAAGAATGAGTACTGAGTCAGATTTGACAATGCTTCATGCTTATACATAGCTGTTCTGACGCACTGCAGTGTGATTAGGGAAAAACCACACACAATCTGGGCATGGATTCAAGCAAGCAATGTTTCTTAATTTTAAAGATTCTTCTTGCTTTATGAACTTAGCTCACTGGTGCTAGGAACATTATCAAAAGCATACCATGCAATTTATAGTGGCTAGTTTTGCATCAGTTTTTAAAATCTTAAAAGATTTAAGATTTTTAAAATTTTAACATAAAACTAACAGTAATCTATTACAGATGTTATGCTTTTCCTACAGTGATATTTTTAAAATGCACTTTGCAAAAATGTTGTTGAATAAACAATAGAGTTGCCAAAAAGTTAGGCAACTAGGTACATTAGAAATAATTTTTTAAGAAAAAGCACACTTATTTATCTAGATTTTTTTCCTGAAGCTTTTTCAGATTCCACTGGTTGCACAATATTGGTGAAGATAACTAACAGTCTGATCATAATTTTAAAATTAAATAAGATGACAAGCAGTACCTCAGATAGGAGTTCTGGATGTAGGATTCTTTTGTTCTTTGTTAATTTGGTAACAGATTTGCACACTAGTGTTATTATATAATATTTAGGTGATCTTAATAGGTTTATTTAACATTATAGTTATTGTAATATTGATAATTTTATAGCATTATACCATTTGTAAATACTTATAAATCAAAGATAAAATTCAGAGACTGCACTTTTAATCTTTTCTAAGTGCATAGTTAATGAACTTCAGGGAAAGGTATGTTGGTCACTGTTTCCCATTGGATTTTTAGCGCTCTGTTCTACTAACACCTTTCTCTACACTACCTTATTGCTGCTTTCTTGTGCTTTATAGGGGCACGTCAGACTTCTGAGACATTGGAAAGCAAGCACTGAAGGAGCAAGGTTTACAGTGGAGGTTGTTATTATCCACCTTATGTTCCTATCCCTTATTCCTCTGAACATATTACTGAAACATGTTGTCAAGATTTCAGCAGAGCACTAAAAAAAAAAAAAAATTAGATAGGCATCCGGATTCATGTAAATCTCAAGTAACTAATGGCAAAATTCTCAAAAGTAACTAATGGCAAAATTCTCAAGTGAATTATATTTTTTTGGTTATACAGAAAGTCTAATTTCTCAGAGAGGAAGGATAGAGCTTGCCAGACCTACCCTTTTTTTTTTTTTTTTTTTTTTTGCAATTCTACTGTAAGAAAGAAACTGTTTTATGAACAGCTAGACATTGGGAGGAGTTTGTTATGTGCCAGAAAGACTGTTTATCTGACAAGTAAGGCTGTGAAAACATCATGGGCAAAAGCAGCATTCTGAATTTTTGTTGTTTTTTTCCCCTTTCTCATATATGTCTAGTATGTATTTAAAAAATCAAAAACAAACAAAGAAACAAAAAACCTGCAGATTTGACCGCAATACCAAAAATAGATCCAGAGCTTCTCATCTAGTTTAATTTTTGCCTATTAAAAAAAAAAAAAAAAGGCATCTTAATGTAGTTAGCTGCTTTTACTCCAGGTAAATACAATATCCTGATGTTATTAACGCAACTAGTTCTATCTCCGTGCTACACAAGAAGTTGAGTTTTCCAGAACGCAACATACAAATACAGAAAATAAGGTTTTTTTGCTCACAGTTGTCAAATGTGCCTGTCCAGCGAGACCTAATCCCCCAAGAACTATCTGCTTCCTTCCAGGGTCACGTTCTCCACTGTTACTCTATCTTTCAAAGCCCTGCTAGAGCACTGCAGGGATACAGGTTCTTTCCATGGAAGAATGCAAATCTAGTGCTTTATCTAGGTCTCCACTCTACATACAATGGACAATTACCATATCTTTTAGCAGTTAGACACCTGACAAGACCACTTTTCCAAAGCATAGCTCAACAGGGGTTGCCTCTGTTGTCTTTCTTTCAGTTGTACAGGTATTGTAAAGCAGTAATGATTTGAAAGCCATGCTTAATATACATATAGAATATAGATTTGCTTAATCTATAGGCTTAGATTTGCTTAATCTATAGGCTTAATATAGAATATACATTTGTATATTCTAAACAGCAAACAAACCCTTAACGCTTGTGGATAAAATGAAAATAAGCTAGCTATAAGCACACATGACATTTACAGATAGCTCTTTAATTAAGTAAATTCAGGTTTCACTAGCACTGGATCTATCATGCAGAAAAAATTTTCAGATGTGTCATGTAACGTAGGAAGCCTAAGGGAAAGCAAAGAAATGCTCTGAATTTCTCCATATCCTGCATTACTGCTATAATCATTCTACAATTATTTCATAACAGATTAACCAACAGTTATGCTGGACATAGAGAAACCAGGAAAAAAAGAAGCATAGAAAGAAGCAACAGATGTTGCTGGAGATGTGGAATAGCTTCCATATGAAAATCGCTAGAGTCCTGCTCAGAAAAGATGAAGAGAAAGATGAAGAAAGATGAAGATCAATTAAGGGTAGAAGTAGAAATCATACATAGTAGAAAGTAAGAAGGGGAAATTCATAAATATCCATGAAGTGATGAATGTTACAGAGAACACAAATAGGAAATATTTATTTAAATATTGCATTAAAGAAAAAAAAAACAGTTGTAGAGGTCAGCTATAGAATTTACAGTCAACAAATATGAAACAAACTTGCCACACGATGTTGTGGGGGCCAAACGACAGAAATGTATTAAAAAGACAAATTCCTCAAGGATAGTACCTTTCGTTGTGAAGCAGCCTGTAGCTTAGGTGTGTAGGATGTTGAATGCTGGGAGTTGAGAGGTTATACCTGAGAAAGCATCCGCTTAATGCTTGGCATGACTTTATCTTTTCTGAAAGCATCCAGGGTACTGAGGGAGGCTGACTTCTGGTCTGATCCATAGGGGTGGCCTCATAAATGAAATACTGATTTCATATTTTGAAGTAGAGCTTGGAAAGTTTTGTTGCCATAAAAAGCCAACCCCCTGTTAAACAGAGATTCAGTGTGGTAAATCTCGTAGATGGTGATTTCTGTGTTTGTGTTAATTGTTGCATCTCCTGAATACCCAGGTTATGTATTTGCTGCCTAATTAGCTTGCAATAACATAATTTTCATTATCCTGTTTTTGTTAAACATAATTATCTTAAGAAGTCATAACAGTAACATTCTCTTGGTGTGTTAAGAAAATGTTGATCCTTAAAATGTCTTAATTTCTTTGCCACAAAAATATATTTAATCTAAGTTCCTTTTCTCTTTATTGAACCCATTTTGGTTTCGAAGACTGTTATTTAAAGTGAAAAAAATAACATTCTTTACTAAAATTCAGTGAACTCTAATAGATTTGAGCACTAATCCTGTACTGTACTTCCAAACCAAAAACATCAAGCCATGAAAAATTTGCCCAGTTTCACGGTCCAAATGGAAACTGAATTAGTTGAATTGCACCCAAAATTTTTGGAACTGCTGTTATGTAAGCCAAGTAGTAGCAGAAAAAGGTCAGTATATATTGACTGCAATGGAGCTACTAGAGTAGCTCATGTTCATGAGTTTATGTTCCAACCTAAATTACTAACACAGATATCCATAAGAGGAATAGGTATATTAAGAATGCCCACATTGCTATGATATCAGTCATATATTAAATCCAAGTTTATTAGCTGAAAAAAAAGGGGGGCAATTAACTTTCAGATACCAAACAGTATAGCCTTTAACTCTTAGTTATTTGCAAGGAATTACAATCTGTTTTATTATTCAGAATTGTCAAATTATTAACAATCCAAAATTTAACATTTGTTTGCAACAGCTTTATAGACATGACACATCACAATATTCCTAATGAAGAATATTACAGAAATTATTTTCTTCTCCTTTTGATCAAAATTCAGTATCTTTTTCTCAAAATAGGTGCATAGCAATGTAAGTTCTATGCCCTTGCACAGTAATAGCTTTAAGGTAGACTTGATCTTCTGTTGCAATTAAATACTGCGACTTCACTTAAAAATTGCAACAATTTATAAGAGCTGCCAAGCTACAGTACTCCTTTTTAATGGGGGGGGGGGGGGGGCAGTGTCACACTGAAGAAAAGCCCTGCTTTCTGGTGTTTTCCTGTGGGTTTTTTGTTCTTTGGAAACACAGAAACCAGGATTTATCTGAGGCATCATATAAAAATACATTAAACTTCCTAATACTGAAGTGTTATTCATAATAAATTAAATCATGTAACTCTGCCTCTATGAAGGCAGACCACTGCCTCCATGAAACCTCAGCTTTGACAGATATTTCCTTCCAATTTTGAATTTTTTGAAATTTATGAGAAAGATGTCAATGGAATTTGTTTAATGCCATAGTTCATAAAGGGCAGAGATTAGAAGGCAGCTCAGAGTCTTTGCTTTTATCCTGCCATAAGTCCCATGAACATAGAATTCCAAAGAAAAAGGAAAGCTGAGGCAGGGAAAGTGAACACACCCACACCCACCCACACACACACACCCCACAGTAAGAAATTATTAACCCTGTAACCAACTAATTGTGGAAATCAAGAACATAGTCCAAGGAGCCTGCAAGGATTACTAACTTTAAAACTACTTTCTTCATAAGACAAAGTTACCTGAAAGCGCTATCAAAAACATACAAGGTTTATATAGGTAGTCTCCACCTTGGTGTCATTACACATTTAGTGTGAATATATTCACAAATAACCAACACTGGGAATGAAGCTTTCCCATCATTATGCTGGAGTGCAAAGTTATCTATAAGACATCCTTTATTTTCTGTGTTAGACACATTTAAGTTTCCAAATTTTTTTAAGGACCAATTTTAAGTTTTCTGATTAGCTTCAGCTAATCAGAAAACATACCTTGCTAACAGAAACATGATTTCTCTTCCATTTATTTTTCTTGCAGTCTAACATGCTGCAAATACATTTTGCTATGGAAGCAGGATTTTGTCTAGCAGCACCACTGGAGTCTGGATCAGCACTTGTTATCTGATTTGTTAAAGATTAACCCATTTGCAAGAGCTAAATCTAGGTCTGGATTTAGTAGTTCCTCCAGATAAGTAAGATAACTAAGACCCTCCATGGAACTGTTACAAAATATTTTTCCTTTATAAGGCATTGCGTTAAAAAATTAGAAGATATTGCCAGCAGAACATAGACTCTCTTTACACACATTACTTTGCATTAGGAGAAAAGATTCAAATCTTCCCCAAATGCCCTTAGCAGCTGAGGAGTTATTTCAGTGCAAAAATATCTGAACTCCTCTACTTGCCTTCCCTTTCCTGGTACCTAGTTGAACTCTTTTCTTCTGCAGCTCTGTGGAGGGGACCTTCTCAGGTCCCATGGGGGCTGCTGGTATTTTTCCTATTGACAGTTACATTCTCTCTCCACAGTTTCTATAATTAAAGGTGAACAAGGTCTGTTCAGAGTCTTTCTGAGGGCTAGAAACGTGCGAGACATTGGAGATAACCCTGCAGGGTGTAAATGCCTACCTTGCCCTGACTGTTCACGCTCTCGGCTAGCGTCAGTGTTCAGCCCCTCTCCTTGGCTATTCGGGATCTGCTAGGGAAGGCTGTGGTCTGTTCTCTTTATAGCAGTAGCAACTCATAGACTTCTTCAGGAGCATCATAATATACTTGTGGCGGCTTCCTTGTGTTGTAATACTAAAGGATTTGTATTTGATTTTTGAGTCTTCTTCTGTCCTACAGGGCTTTTTTTTTTTTTTTTGTTACTGAAGTTGCTGCTACAATGTAACAAATAATCTATTTCAACGGCTTTGCCAAATTCTGATACACGAGCAGAAAAGGCTGACAGTGAAAGAACAATTGGCTAGCCACATAAAACTCACTGCAACTTCTTTCACATCTTTAGCTTAATAGTTTTTTTAAGGGCACTCAGGTTTCCATGGCACTACTGGAGGCTAGAAGAGGTCTTACCTTAACGGAGGAGATCTTAGCTCTGTTCAGCATGAGCTTGTCAGCAGGTCAGCCCAAACAGAGGAAGCTCTGCAGCATAGGCCTGGATTTCTTTTTTCCCGTATTTTTCTTCCTAAAAATATTTCGTATTGAGTGCAGTCTTTATATACAATGGTCCCTCTAATAAATTTTACTTTATAGCATATACTAAGTTATACTTAGCCACTGTAATACTTTTACTTTTCCTGAGGGAGATGCTGAAGAAAACCTCTATGTTTTAAGTCTTTTATAGGCTACATGACAGCATAACTTAAGTTCCTTTCAAATTCCCTGAAACACGACACAGCCTGCTTTTGCCAACTGATATTAGCGTGGTTCGCATATATCACCAGCTCTCAGTCATCATCTCCTATTTAATACTACCACACAACAGTGCAACTAGTGCTTTACCTCTGCAATTATTACTACTTTAATAGAACTGAGTGGCTGATGTTTTTCTTCACTGTGAATTTACTTAAAGTCTTTGACTTAATTCTGGAGAAGAAATTTGCCATAGGGTTATCTGCAATACACTACTGCAACATGGATGCGGTTTTGTGCCAAACTAATGCAAAATGTGAATTTCTGTGTTTTGAAACTATTATTTCCTTTTTTTTTAATTTCCCTTTTTTTTCAAAAAGATATGTTTCCCTACTTTGGAATTAAAACATATCAAGAGCTTTTTCTAGAGAATTTCTATTTTTTGCTCAAGTGTACATGTGCATACAAATTCTAATAGTGGTAATGCAAATTTTACAAGGAGAGCATTTTTGCCTTACCTTCCAGCTATGATTTTATAAAAGGAGACACAGACAGTTTTATTTATTTATTTATTTATTTATTTATTTCCCTCTCCTCTGCTAATCACAGATAGGACATATGCCATTTTAGCCACTTGGGGTAGTTTAGAATGGACTGCAGGGTGCTTCCAGCTGTGATGGGTGTTGAGCACCTCAGGGGAACACTACAGAAGCTGCACCTCACCACAGCCCAGGGGAATTCACTCCACGTCCTCTTTTCTTGATCTCCCCCACTTTCTGGTCATGGCTCTGCTGCTGGCTGCCTATTGGTTGAGTGATGTAAGAGCTAATACCACAGCACTATCTCTAATGATCCTGTCATGTTGGGTGATCTGCTAGTTTAGGGTCACACAGTACTGATATGAAGGGGGAACTTCACTGTGTTTAGGACCAAGTTTAATCACTTACATTATTTGCATCACCTAAAGACCATTGCATATTATGCAATATTTACATGGACAGTGATGCTGAAAAGAAACGGGACAGTATGTTCTTCCTATTTATTTTTGGAGCAGTAAAAAATATAGGACAGTAGAATGTACTGCAAAGTACACTGAAATGTACATAATAAGGCTATAATTTCACTGAAAGTGCTTTGATAAGACAATAAGAAAAAGATAGTGAAGTTGGAACGATTTCTTAATGTCGCTGGAACCTTGACAGAGAATTATGCCATCGAATTATAGCCTTACATCTTTTGTTTTGAGGTGCACTGTGCAATTTCTCTTAATAATACACTGAAAATGAAGCGGTGATGACAGTAAGTAGTTTTTTATAGTTTTGGGGGGGTTGTTTGTTTATTTTTTTGCAGGGGGGAGTGCATTATAAAAGCTCTTTGAGAATTGAAAAAAAAAAAAAAAAGATATTTGTCAAAGAGTTTCAAAGCCTTCTCTTTCCCCTAATGCTTAATGGCATTTTTGTTATTTTGTTCTAGGTTACATTTACTTAATTATATTGCGAATAGGTTATTTATTGATTTTGAAATATTTTATAAATGGAAAAAATATTTCTAGTAGCTATTGTAATCCAAGACTTATGCTCAAATTATTATTTTTTTCATCTAAAATCTTCTTTTAATTACTAGCAGATGCATGAATGAATATTGAGAGAGAGTTGGTAAGAAATAAGGACTTTAAAAGTTTCCTTGCCAAATTCTTCAAGACAGGTTAGGTAAGTACAATAAAAATCTGTATTTCTTAATATAATGCTCAAGACTGACATTTCAAGTACAGCATCAGACAATTATAAGAACTCTAGTTGCAGCAGTATGCATGACAAGCAAGTAAAATGGTGTTTGCATGCTCCTTCTCCCATTTCCCACACACACACAAAAGTTAAGTTATGGTAAACAAAAAAGATGCCAGTCCCTACCTAACCTAGTTCATGTCTGTACAGTTATATGAATGAGTTTTAAATCTCAAGATCAGTGATGGCATATCTGTCAACCCATCAAATAAGTATTCACAACCTCAAATGCTAAGCCTGGCATCGAAGTACCAAAACTGAGTTAAGAACCTGTTACTAACAGCTGAAAAGTAGTGACACAGATTTTCTTAGGGTGCCTTTCAGCAGTACCTGAAAGTGTGACCTCTTGGAACCTACCTATCTTGTCAAGTTTTGGTGAGACCAGTAGCTGCTATTTATTTTGTGTTTTAACCAGAGACAAGCAGGTTATCTCCATCCACTGCTCAGCCTCTCAGGTGTTAATTTTCAAGTCTGAATTTTCCTTGGATAGCTAACCACACAGAAACTCCCCTTCCAGCCCAGCAGAGTAAAACCATCGGATCAGCCACCTGCCTCCAATGGGACAATACTCCTTGATGCTGAAAAGCTGCTGGTGACACCTGCCACAGTAGGGAGCAATGTCTGCCTGTGTGACTTCTCATGGTCTGCTCTAACCAAACTTTAAACTGGAACAGAGCAGAAAATTGCTCATAGCTAGTTATTTCCTCCCGGCCAAGGCAAAAAACAGCTGAGAGGGTGTAAAGAACAGAGCTCTAAACTGACAGAGTGAGTTTGTCAAGTGTATTTCAAGGAAAATCAAATAATTTGGGCAAAACTATTTTCCAGGGAAGCCTAAACTAGCCCACTTTTCCAGAGTAGCTCACGCAGCCCATTACAGCACTCAAGAAGGTAATTTGGGAGGCATCTCTGTTTAATAATCTTACTACTAAACATATGTTGTGAGCATTTCTAGACCTTGAGGTCTCCGAGTACTAACCCATTCAATCGATATCCCAATGGTAAAGTATGCAGACAGTCTCACAACTAGAAAGGAAAGGAAGGAAACTATAGCTATTGTGTTACTTTACTGGCACTCAGCTTTAGCTTTAGTGCTTCCCATGGCTCTTTCTTCATAGTTAAAAAGGATACTGAGGTACTTTTGTAACCTTGAAACCGAATAAGAAACTTACGTGGGTCTTGTCCAACTAAATAAACATCACAGAGCAACTATTGCTTATCATAACAATCCCATCTCAAATACACAACCTCACAATTGCAAGCTATTTTAACCTTCCTGTAACACCTGCTTGCATATAGCTATCTATTTCTCTTCAAGACTTCCAACGACCCTTATTTAGTTTTCTATACAAGCAGGAGAGGGACACAGAGGTTTCAGGCTCTGACACTGATGTCATGATCAGGCTGAGCAATACCTTCCCCATTTTGCGTTAGATGCACGCGTATCTTGAGAAGTTCAATACCATACAATAGGCATAATCTAATAAGCCATTTAATAGACCTGTGGAAAAATTCTATGCTTTACCTAGTAAAATAATATTTAATAGATTAGGATGCATTTGAATATCCAACCTTTTATATAGTAAATGTTTGTGAAACAAGTTAAACAGGTGTGAATCCCTTACATATGCTGGTAGCGCCACAACAGATGTCCCAGTACCCACATTAGCACACATAAGTGTCCCTTTTATGATAGAAATAGAATGCTAGATTATAAACTGCCAGGAAGTCAAGTTAGTGCACCTTGCAATGCACAAGTTCAGTTCTCAGACCTTCACAAGTTACCCTAGTTTTATCCTTTCTTTTTTTAATCCTGTTTTCATCCCCAAGTTTCTCCTTTTTTCAGTTTTTTCTCTCATTGCCATCCCACAGCTCCCTATTCCCTCCTGAATTCTTACTTATTTTCTAGTCTGCTTATTACTCTCCAGTATCTTTTCATGACACGAGAATGCAATGATGGATGCAACAATAGGGTAGAATGAGGCAGAAGCCTATCTGTAATAGGAAAAAAAAAACCCCTGCAAAAAAGCTCATGTTATCATTTATGCCGAACATAAAGTTTAAGAATGATAGCTGTAAACTATCACTACAATATGGTCGAAACAGAATATTTCTGTATTGTTGAAATCCTGTTATGGCTTAGTTTTTAAATATAGTTGCATCTATACTGAGAAATCATGACAGTGTTTCGAGTGCTACAGAACTGCATTTTCCAGTAAAAAGACATTGCCTCAGAGCTTTCACATAGCTCTATTATTTATGTGCAAGTAATTAGTAAGAAAAAAGTGGCATTTTTTAAATGAAATCATTCCTCAAATATATTTTACATATCATGCTTTAATTTTCAAAATTTCCGCTCACAACAATAGAAAAAACAGAGGGAGGAAAAGAAGAGAAATCAGAGAGAACTAGTGTCTTTACGAGTTTTGAGGATTTCAGGCGGATGTAAACTAAAGGCACTCTAGAAGGACCTCCCAAAGTAAATGAACAACAATGGTCAGATTCATTTGAGCCATGTTAGTGATAAAATGTGAGATAATGTATTGCTTATCAATTAAGGACAATAAAGAAAACTATATAATTTAATTCTTCATACTAATACATTTTAAGAGTTAACCTGTCGCAAAAATAGGTGTTTTGGTGTTTCCGTAGTGTTGAAAAAATGACTCTCCAGACAAACTGAACACTGTGTAGGCAATAAGGACGTTCTTGTGCTAACATTATATGTTAGCTGTAGCAGCTCCTCTATTCTTCTGGTGTTTTTATTCCATGAATGCAGTTATAGAGAGCAATTGTGTCCTCTCTCAGCTTTTCATATGCTAGGTTAGAGGAATAAAGTTCTTCTAGTCTTTTCCCCTGTGAGAAACATTCCAAATTCCTGACTATTGCAACTCTGTACTCATTTTGAGTTGAATTCTGCTTCACTGAACATGAGCAAAATTATGCACAGAATTTCGGATGATGTTTTACTAACCCCTTATACAATTGTACTAATATTTCTCTCTACTGAGGAAAGATGTACGATATTATCAGCTGCAATATAGCAGCAGTTCACATCATTCTGCAGTCAGCCAGCGTGAGGAAGTCTCTCCTCTGTCATTTCCACTTATGAGTTTAATGCATGAAGTTTCTGTAATTAAACTGATGCATAATATTGCATCTTCTGCTATCAACTTTAAATCTTATTTTGACTTGTTTAGTTTGCCAAAAAAAAAAACAAACAACCAAATAAATCCTTTTGAATGTTATTCCAAACTTCCTATCAATTTAGATTATCTGTAATTTAATATTTCTATCATATCACCTCTGAAAAAATTAATTAATACTTACTTCTGAATAATCCCATTTTTAATCTCAGCCTGATGCTGAGGTTACAACAAATTCTAGTTTTCTCTTAGGGAGTTAACCATTTCTCAATTCCTTTACTAATTTTCTGTTCTTTAAATCAACTAATTTATCTTGTAGTACTGTAGCAAATGCTTTTGACTAGATAAGACAGATTCGTTTCTTTTGTTTAGAAAAGTCATTTAACTTGTAAAATAAATAAATAAGCAAACAAATTAGAATTTAGTTTTGCCTGATCTACTTTTCCATTTAATCTAATTTCAGTATTCTTCCTCTCTAAAGTTGTTCAGGAGTATTGCTCAGTCTTGGCCAAGCATCAGTAGTACTATACTTTTTGTTCTTGCTCTTGCCAATTCAGGTTTTCACCTAGCAAGAAAGGGTGCTATTTGCTGTCATCACATGAATTTTAATTATGCAATTTAAATTGAAAAATTCTCAGCTATAGCATAAAACTTTTATATATATATCTTTTATATATATATATATATATATATATATATTCATTTATTTATATATATATAGAAATTCATATTATTTGCAACCTTGAGGTTATACAACACTCATCTAGGTAGCTGAACATTACTGGAACTGATTAAAAAAGAGAAAACCCAAACTTTAGACTGACAAACAGATAAATTAATATAGGAACTCACATCCTTAATTAATGATGAAAAGAAAGTCCAAATGACTGCTTTTAACACAGCATGACCCCTGGTAACTATAAAAATACTGTTTAGTCAAGCAGAAAGATTCCTGTTAGGACTCAAGTCACTGAGATATTTTTGGATAACAGAAGAAACAATCTCTTGTGAGTGCAGTTCACCAAAATGTCAGGTTTAAGAATAATTCTATCTGGCTAGAATTTGGTATGAAATAAACTTTGACCATCTTTAAAGCCTAGTTGTCTTGCTATGTTACATCACCTTGCGCTGTATCGTGGCAGAGGTGGAAGACCGAATAAAGTCATAAAGAATGGCAGGACAATTAATGCACTCAGCAAGGCCTTTAAAAATAAATGGAGGAAGGCTGGGAGGGGGGAACAAAAATCTAACGGGCTAAATCCTATTTCTACTTTAAATGAACACCAGTATTTGAAAAAATGGTCCTCAAGGATATCTCTTTCTTGTCTCCACGCTTAAGGCTGTTTCCCAAGTTTACTATTTGGAAATTAAGCCATTATAAGGAGTAAAGTATCCTGAAGACACAGCCAGGAATGACAGATCCAATGACTACTACTTGGAATGCTGAAGACATCTGCACTATGCTACAGTGAAATTTCTGGACAGACAGCTTCCCACAAGCAAGACTCTGCAATAAAACTTTTGGCATATGCACAATAATGCCGTCTACACTAACAATCAAAAGATATTGAACAATAATCAGGTGCTGATTTAAGGCAGGATCCAATGCTAGCAGCCAAATTTGAGCTTTTGAAAAGCTGTATGGCAGAAGTGGCTACCATTCTGTTCACCTGTACATGCTCAGGATGCAACTTATTAGGATACGCATTTTTTCACATGGCTTTTCATAGAATTCCACATGATAGGCTTCTGATTAAGCCTTGGACAATTTAGATCCAGGGTATAGTATCATGATAAATAAAAACCTAGTTGAAAGATAGAAAAAAAATACTTCTGAGAGAATTTCAGAAATGTAGTTCAGCTCTGGAAGCTAAGGTGATTCTGTGCTGGCTTTTTACATTCTACATGCAGCCTTAAGACTTAAAGTTACTGGTGAAACAAAGTATGGGAATGACAAACACAAGAGTCAAGATCAAAAAGGGCTGAACAAGGAGAATTACTGAGTAAGCTTTTCACAGGGAAAAGAAAAAGAAAAGATTAAAAAAATCAATAATAAATGGCTTATAGAAGCGTTTCCAGCGATAAATTAATGACGACTGAATATGCAGCTGGGGAAAAGGGGTAGGGAAGAAAGTGGGGGAGAGGGAGGGGAAAAAAGGGAGAAGTAAGATGCCCTTTATGTCACTCATCTCTGCATCCCTATAACTAAGAGAAAAACAGTACAAGAGAATAAAATATGTTTAGTGTGGCCACTAAGTACCAAGTAGCCTTAGAAGCTGTAAATCTGCTATTGTAGGTCATATCAAATTAAATTCACTTCTAAAAATAACACAAAAGATAAAATGATGGTGATGACACATGAGTAGCTCCAACCAGTGACGTGTCTAGTCTAAGACTTTGCCTCCAACAGTATCTGATGGAAGGTGCCCCACAGGAAGACGCAAAAAGTCATCACAGTCTTCCCTTAAATCACCCTCTCCTTCCTCTCCCCTCTCTCAGCAGGTTTCTCAAATCCAGGAGGAGAAAGGTCCTGCCCTGTCTAAAACTAACGGGATTTATGTCATGCTTTGGATGTTTATTTCATTCACTCTCTTGTCCAACGTTTTCTGAAAGCCTTTCAACCTGTCAGCTTGCCCAAGACCTTGTATAATGCATTTTCCAGATTAGTTGTGTATTTCAGGAAGACACAGGCTCTCATATCTACTTTAAATTAGATGCTTTAAAGTTAATTCAGTACAATCTCATTTTCATACTATGCGAATACAGGGGCATAAATTCTTTTCTTCCTTCTATCCCCTTAGTACCTCTTACTAGCACAAATAAATGTGTCCTCTCTAAATATACTTCTGCTGGCTAGTGTGAAGCCTTCAGTGTAGAATGCCAGAAATTTAACAAGAGTTGCACAGGGATGAGCTCTGGGATCAGACAGCTGTATACGATTCCCCACGCTCTTCATCCCTCTACCCGTACCAGGGAATTCTGAAAGTGCCATTCAGCCTTCTTCCATCAGACCTGCTGATAGAGACTGGAAAAGAAAAATTCCGTATAAACAAGTTTTAACAAGCCCAAAGAGTAGAATGTCCCCAGCCTTCATCATAAGAAATCTACCAACTAGCAGAAACACTAATTTTGACACAAGAAGCCAACGGTGGCTATCCTCTTGAGGAAATAAGAGGGATCAACTCTCCCTCCCTAGACCTCAACACTTGTTACCTATCCAACAGCAGCACCAGTGGGAAGGAAAAACAGCTGAGATAGCAGCTGAGAATCATGCCAAAATAAATGTGATGAGTGAACCCTATGAAAAACTCTTTTTTTATCCTTACTCTGTGGATTTGCATTTTTTCATTTCCATGTCCCCATCACATAAACACCATATGTTTTAAACCTCCGTCTATTTGAATGTGTTTCCATATTTCCAGGCATTTTCTTCATTCATCTCAGTTCCTCTACTGTCACGTAGGCAACTAAAAACAGCATTCCAGGGAAGAACATAAAGGTGATGTGTTTTGCAACACTTACCAGTATCGTTCTTTATGCCATGCAACCCCAACATTTTGTTCACCTTTTCACTGCTCTCTAATTTACCAACAAAGCAAAGCAAACTTTGAAAGACAAAGTTACAGATGGCACTGCTTATATTTATGAAGTATAGAGAGAAATGATTAAGAGCAAATATAACTGAATCATACAAAATCTTAAGTGGGACAAATAAGAATTTGATTTAGCATTCATTATAGATCAGATCAAACAAAAAGGCTCAAAAGGAACGTCAAAAAGAGGGAAAAGATGTCACAAAATATTATTATATGCAGCAAGTAATAAATGTGGAATCTATACTAAGCAAAATGATTATGATAAACACAAAGGCCACTGGATGTGCTTGTACACTATTCTAAAGACTAAATAAAGCTTCGGTGTGTTTAGTTATCATTACTCATTCTTTGGTAATTTTATCATATGCCAAATTTACTTCTCTGTTTTTTTAAAAGATATTTGCAGGTAGTGAAACAACTACTGACAGTAGCCCTTCCACCTGAGGCTGAGTTTTTTTCTAGTTTTGGAAGAATTTATTCTGAAACAAAAGAAAGGTTATAGTCACACAGACATTTCTCTGACTAGCAATGATAGCTTTGAAAAAATATCACTATACTAATTTACCTGGGATCAGTTCCTCTATCTAGTTCTACTACACTTTATACCAGCACAGTTGAGAAGGCATGTAGGAGTAAAAAGAAGCATCTAAGGTAGCAGACACTTCTCACACTGCCAAGAGGTGTACAGTCACCGGTTGACGTGCCTGGCTTTGTCAAGACTTACATTCTTTCAGCCTAGGTATTAGTAATTACCGAGGTTGCCAATCCGTAAAATAAACTGCATTTAAAATGCAACAACCCTTATTGTCTTTTAAATCTAAGGTACGTCCAAAGGCAGTTGCCATCTCACTACAAGGAACACATGGCCTAAACGTAAGGGTGGGTAACCCCTTCTTATTCCTCTCCAGACAAAATTGACTGGTACTTTAACCTCATTTAGCCTCATGGCACTCACATTTGCTCAAGTGCAATTCTAAAAAGTGCCCATAACATTTCTTGGGACGATAAACTTGTTTCTGCTATTCTACTAGAATTACGTCAATTTTCCATTTTTTTTGATGTTTCCATTTTGCTTATGTAGAGTTCCCTCTCGAGTTGCAAACCCATTCTGAATTTCCCCTCAGGCCCTTGGTGTGGTTCCATGTAACTGATGATATACGTCTGTTATACTTCCAGCATGAATGGTGGCAGAAATTATGCCTGTAAACAGAAATGCCATTCCCCCAGTGGATTCTCTGAGATTAAGCTGACAATTGCCATTTATGATATTAGTTTTAGAGTGTATTGCTTGGTGCGAAGAGAAGAGAGAGAGGTTACATGGCAGTAGATTAGAATATGAAGACTGAGACACCTCATTGTGGGTCCTAAAGCAACAGTTTCCTCAATGGCTTCCAATGACAACAGCCATTTCCCCCCAACCTAGCCCTGTTTTGCATGAACATGTACTTTAGATCTATTTCATATGATGCTTTTGCCCATTCCATGGATTTTGCAACACATTGCCAAACCTCCCTCCCCCAAAATTCAGAGCAAAGCTGCAAGCTCATCTCTCAAGCATGTTCATGCAAAAAAAATCATCATTCTTTCTCCTTACGAAGGTAAAACCCCTTAGAATTCGCTGGAAGTAGAGCTAAGCTAACACTCTGCTTTTGGAAAGTATAGCCATGTAAGATGAAACACATTGTAGACAAAACATTGATATAGAGTCATTGTAATTATGTTACTATTTTTTCCCCTGTTCTATTAGATGATTAGCACTTGCTCAAGACATGTAAGACAAGATAGAAAAATATCCTGTATGGACGCTATCTTGAAAGATACACTTTACCTTGCAAGATTACTAAATGCAAATTAAAATTAAACTACAAAGCGTAATTAAAGCAAATCCTAAGGTGTACAAAAACTCCTCTGAAGGTGTACTGGTATAATTAAGAATAGAATTAGGCTTCACTGATATACAGCACAGGCCAGATGTCGTCTAGATGTGTTGACTTAAAATGTATTTCAGGTGTGCTCATGCTCAGTACATTGCACACTGTTAGTTTAGTGAATAGCAGCCATTTATATCATTTATAGTTGTGAGGAGGGTAAACAATTTCAGTCAGATATGTTCACAAGCATTCCTAATCTCACACTTCATGAGGCACTTTATTTATGCTACAGTACAAACTCCCTCAAAGCAACGGTGATGTTATCCTATTATCTGAAAAAGGAGGCCGCATTCTGTCTCTGAATGCATCCTAGTTATATTTGATATTTTTATTTCAGTTCATTCACTGAGAAGTAGCATGTTCCACATACATCTTTAACTACCATTTTTCATTGTTGGCTATCATCCCTACAAATTAAAGCACAGGATGCTTGGACTTCTGTTTTCAAATAGGCTTAAGTCACAGTACGACATGTAGAGTGATTTAAAATTATTGGATGACTTCAAATTTTATAGGCACTTCAGTATGGAATTTAAAGCACTCCAATAATTTTAAATCACTCTGCATTGCACAAAGCAATTTAAATTTATTGGAAGTGAAATTTGGAAGTGATCAGGGTTCTGGGCATTGCAGCATACACTGGTTTAAAATTACTAGAGCACTTTAAATTTTTATAAGCATTTCATTTAAAGAAGATCAGGGCTCTGGCCAGGGACGGTGTATTTTAAAGTTGTTAGAGGTTTTCCCCACTTGAATTCTAATTAAAAAAAAAAAAGAGCTCTTCTCAGAATACTCCAATCTTATATTATTTTACTTGACAAGATATCCAAAATCCAATTTAAAAAGAGAAAAAAAAAAAAAAAACAGGGTAAAAGCTATCTCATGCTGTTCATTTCAGAGAAAGCTCTTACAGTGCTATCTTTGGTATATTCCCCTGATGGATTCTTTTTATTTTTTTTTCTTTTTTCCTCTAGCATAAAGAATAAACAAATATCAGATAGATTTCAGTACACTTTATGCAGCTGAAATTTGCTTTACCTTGAAATGCTAGAGACATTGTTAAGAAATCAAATGCCATATTTTAAAAAAAGGCCCCCCACCTTACCAACTATGGGACTGTTTGAACTGTTACTGATCGTTTCAGCATGATAACAGATCAAGCCAGTCTTCTCTTCTGCTTCTGAGTATTGCTGACCTCTTTCTTGGCCTCAGATATTTTGATCTTCCATCATTACTCCTGCTTCTTTCTGATCATTTGTTTAGTTTTAGTCTAGTCTTAAGGGAGGTGTTTGTTTTTAAATGCAGACTCAAAGTTTAGCAGTGAGAGAAAGTAACAGTTGAGACACCATATGAGTATATTCTGGATCCTTTAGCATTTCAAAGAAAGGAGTCTAAGCTCAGTTTACAAAAGCTTAGGGAAGGCTAAGATGAGCCGACAAACTGTGGTAGGTAACACACATTATGGAAAAGGTTGCATGGAGATCCTTTCATTTAGGAGCAGAGCCATCTTATTTGCTCTATGTTAATCTTCCCTCCAAATAAAGCCAAGCACATCACAGGGAAAGTTAACTACTTTCAATTCCTAATATATTCAAGTCCAGCCTACTTCAACTACAGATTGCGGATTTGATGCTGGAGTGGTTTTAGGTACAATCCGCAGGAAAAGGAGACAAGACAGCTGCAAAGGTATGTAGCTTCTCCCCATCACATGTCAAAGACTGCACATGGTTACCCGTTAGTGCCTCCTAATAATGTGTCATGCAATTATTAGTGCAATTCAATGGGTCTGTGCTAAATAGAAGGTTAGTCAAAATGATTTTCACAGTCTGTCATTCTCACATTCTTAAAAATGCTTTGCGTTATATGCTACGCATAAAATGAAAGCGATCAGCTACATAAATATAGCCCCACTATCTTCTTCCTTTTTGTGTCTCTATCTGTGCCTCATCCAGAACAAGCTTGTAGACTTTGCAGAACAGGAACATGTTTTCAGCTCTACTGTAAGAAGTCTAGTGTGGTGCAGGTGTCAATGATCACAAACACATACAACCACTTACAGGAGCAAAAAGTAAAGGACGGAGTCCAAAGATGCTTCAAAGAATTTTCAGTGAAACATTGACTTTGGAAAACATGAACTTAAAGGGAATCTCAAATAGTAAGCTACAAAGAGTGATTTTGGCCTAGTTAGTAAATGTAAACTAGAAAACTACATCTCTGCATGAAACAATATTTTTTATACTACTGAGAAATCCTTACTCCATTTCTAAGTGCAACCTATAGCTGTTCTCTCCTCAGGACTGGATAAAGCACATCATAGATTTTGGGCCACTTATAGAGAAAGTAGGGATGGAAAAAGCCTTCCCCAAACTACTGCTGGGTGCAATAGCTTTGAAATGCTAGATTAAGCGTGATCTGCCAAGTACTTAAGCGGTACTCTAGGCAGTCTGTAAAGTCACCCTGCTGGTACAAACATATTTGTAAAGTGTTTCTTATAAGATGTCAGTTTAAAAGAAAAGAAGGCCCACCTGTACATACAGAAATTCATAATTTGTTCAGGTTTTTTTTGTTGTTCTCGTTTCCTTCCTATAGAAGTCAGCCCTGAAGCATATTGTTAAGCACTTCAGGAGTAATGAATAAACTAGCTGGAAGCACATCATGCATATATTCTGATTAATAAGGTCTGTGACCCCATGAAACTTGCTCAGGTTCTGTAAGAGCTCAGCTCCTGGTAACTGAACTTCCAGCCCAATAGGCATCTCCACTAGTGAATGTAAAAAGGCTGTTCATGCTAATTTGCCTCCACTGCCATTCATTGTAATTGAATCATAAATGAAGCAGCTGTAATGTGAAAAGATACGAGGTTCTTCCCTCCCACTCCCCATTCCTGCTCCTGAGAGGCTGAAAAGCTAAAAATAAAATTCCCATTTAACAAGGCTACACATAACCTGCAGATTAACTCTATGTCTTCATACATAGACACTTTTGAATTCTTAGAATTGCAGAATAGTTGGGGTTGGAAGAGACCTCTAGAGACTGCCTACTCCAACCCCTCTGCTCAAAACAGGGCTAAATAGAGCAGGTGACCCAGGGCCACCGGGTGTTGAATATCTCCAAGAATGGAGACTCCAAACCTCTCTGGGCAACCTGTGCCAGGGTTCGAACACCCTCATAGTAAAAAGGTTAAATAGCATTTCCTGTACTTCAGTTTGTGTTCCTCTCTTCTTGCCCTTTCACTGAATACCACTGGGAAGAGTCTGGGGTAGGGGCTAAATAATTCCAGCTTTCTCCACCTCTCCTCATATGTTAGATGCTCCAAATGTTTAATTATCTTAGTGCCTACCCTCCACAAACTTTCTTTTTAAAAAGACATCCTCAAATTATATCCAATTAATTAAAATCCCATTTAATCAAATTAAGCTATATAAGATTTTTTTTAAATGAATATTAATAAACTTTTTTTAAAAAAGCAAAAACAGAAAAACAAATGCAGACAGAAAGCTTTGCAGAAGTTCTACATCTCCGAGGCAGTATGAAGCATTCTGCCATCCTCCCTGGGCAGCAGAGAGAAAAGTTTTTTCTATACTCCTTGAGCTCCTACATCAGAAAGACTCAGTCCATAGAATGGAAATTAAGGACTTCTGGTTTGCCTTCAGTAGGCCACAATATTGACCACAATAAAGCAATGATGAAAGAAAATACTACAGACTCTAGAATACAAGACAGTGGGTGACTGAAGACATTGATAAAAGAATGTGAAAATCTGCTCTCTAAGATATAGAGGACATCAGTCAGATAGTTCAGGAAGTGACCTATTAAAAATACAGGAATTTATATTAAGCCTAAGCTGAACAATGGAATTCATTTGTCCTCTATTCAATAGCCAGAGATGCATTTTCTTTCTTTTTTTTTTCTTTTTTTTTTTTTTTGGAATTCCTGGAAATATTAAAAACATTATTCCTTAATATATGTTAGGTCTTGAAGCTTATCCATGCTTTCCTTCTCCTTCTTCTCCTACTTACAAAGTTTCTTTCATCTGGTCATTTTCATCTGGTCATCTGGTCAAGAAAAAAAAAAGAAAAAAGGGAGAGACACACACACAATACTTAGGAATTGTTATTCATAACTCAGAATGGAGCAACTGACTGGCAGAGAAAGGGGGAAGGAAAAAAGAAAGAAAGAAAGAAAAAAGGACAAGATTAGCTACTAAGCAAGGCACAAAACCACAACTAAGTTATCTGATTTCTTCATAACTAAATTCTTTTCCATTCTGTTCTCTGTATCCCTGAAGTCATTTATTCTTGACTTCCCCATCTATCAAACCTTCCTTTCTGGTGTCTGCCAGCTTTGGCTGCAGTCAGACATTTAGGAATATCAGATCTGCATATTTTCAGATCACCTAGAAGCAGGAATTTAGTCTACCTGGATTGCATTTGTGCATTTCTATCGAATTACTCACAGCACAGAGAGCAATGAGTATATTGCTTGATACTGTCACTGGATTGCAACCTGCCTTCTACTCATCCTTGCTCATGCTTCCCATAATCCACTGAAGAAATATGTATGCACGGCACCTTTAGGAAGTCAGCCAGTATCTTCAAGGCCAGTTATTGCTCCAGTAAAGCATGAGGCCACGGGCAGGATGTCGCATCACTAGCGGAAAGCCACAACACCTTTCCTTTTCCTGATGCTTTTTGCAGACTCTGGTATGAGGTAGATTGAATCCTTTCCGTGCTGGTGAGTCTCTAAACTTTTGCCAAGCAGAGGCTGGTGATGTAGATGCGCGCAAGCTTCCTGCACCGGGAACAATGCCATTGTGTCTCGTGTTCAGGAACACAGGGTACAGACAAGGGACAGCAGCAGGACCTGCAGGGTAACTACGGATTTTCCAGTTGCTGACAGAAGTAGGTGAATCAGGACAGCAGATCTTCTATCTCCACCCTCTATAATGGTGGAGTCTTTGAAAGGAGAGAATTGGTAGCAAATACAGGAAAATCAAAAGCAAAGAAGGAAGTCCAAATTTAGATACCAATGCAGTGCAGTGACTAGAAGCCTTGAAAAATTAGCAGTGGCCATGGATGGGTGTAATGAGCATACAAGGGAGGGAAAACTAGTTCTGCTATACACCCTTACATCGCTGGGGATAGCTGAAAACCAGAGCTTTAGGGTAACAAGATGACAAAGAGACTGTGGAAGGAAAGAAACAAAAAAAGCTTTCAGTGAAGTATGGATAACCCAATTAGGCACATCACTAGAGCTGCATAAACAGGTAATAGAAATAGCAAATCTGGCAGAACAAATGAGAAGTTAAAATTACCTTTTTTTTTTTTTTTTGGAACAAATTTGAAGTGACAAGTGAAACATATGCCATGTCAGAAACGTACATAATGCTGCTGAAGGGGAGTTTTGGATCCAGTCCTAGGTTTCTTAGAAGTAATTTTATTGTCAAAATTGACCATGATCTTTGCCTTTATCTCTCACTCCCTTAAAAATAAAATAAATAAATAAAAACAACACAAATCGGAGATCTACAGCTATTCAGTCCAGGTCTATTTCAGTTAATATTTTCCTACCAAAAATTTTCTTGGACATATTCATACTATCTATTTTAAGGGCCTTGTTTGGCAGGAGATTTCATACCATATGCTTGAAATAGTTCACCTTCAGTTCTCTGAGTTATGTTACGAGTTTACCGATCTTCTAATATGTGCACTGATGAGACTTCTTTGCTGTTGTTTTCGTCAGCATTGTACCATTCTTTCAGAGCCACTGTAAAATTTCTTCAGTGGGTATTATATGTTCTGGAAACAGTACTGAAGGTGGATATGAAAGATACCAGGCAGTGATGATATGCCTCTTTTACCAGTACTGGAAGTTTAATCCTGCTCTTGGATAAATGTAAATGCATTATCTAGTTAACTGCCAATTGGACTTGAACACTGAGCTCATCTGCAATACAGTATAGCTTCTCCTTCTTTAGTAATTTTAGCACTTTTCGTCTGCACCTTGCATACACTGGGAATCTGCCCCATTTCCAGGAACAAATAGCTGATGGTAAGGATTAAAGATCACCTTCCATGGTTAAAATTGTAGCCTTCCCCTATTCTGTTGAAAGAGCTAACAGTATATCAGAGATTATTAAATGACTCCACAAATTCCTAAAGGTATATTTGCAACAAAATTTATATTCCATTTCTCCTCTTTGACTTCTTTATGAATCTTCCACTTTGATTGTACATGCTCATGAAGTGCTGACTGCATATATTTTAGGCTGCTTAATAGATCTGCTGTTTCTGGGGAACATCTCAGGTATAATACATTCTCCCTCCTCAAAAGAAGAAAAAAAAAAGGGGGGGAGGGGGGAAGAAACCACATAGACAATCTGATTTTGCTTGTGCTTTTTAAACCCTGTTCACCTCCCAGCTAATTATACTGCACTTTTATTAAGCTACCTGGAAAAATTTCCCTCATTCACTTTAGCTTCTTATGATATTCCTCTTAATAGATGTACTTTGTGAACTTAAGCGACTGTCAGCTTCAATTCCCTTGGGGACATACTTATGTATGAAATATTTTCTAACTATCCTATATGCCAGATCTCAGCCCGATAAGATTTAGAACTGTTGAGATACTGTTTAATTAAACTCCTTTTTCCAAAATATGGTTCATAGTGAAAATGCTGACAGACACAGTGGCATTAGCCAATAAAATGCTAAAGTATACTCATTTTGAAGTATTCAGTTAAACATGACCTGCTGTTAGCTGATTCTTGGTTGCTGGAAAATCTAATTATGTCAAATAGTGATTAGGATAAACTCCAAGTGTTGCTTGCATATGACACTTTTAACTTCCCCTCCACATACCTTGCCCCCGACCCCTGCCCCAAGCTGGGCAGATTATTAGAAAGCACCAGACGACTCAGGTAACAGGAATCCAAGTTCTGCGGAAGTTAGGACTGAAAAGAATATGTAAATTTTAGACACTGAATCCTATGGAATGCATGCAAAACAACTACTAGAAAAAAAAGAAAATGGAAATCATTTACAAGTGTAGCATTTACAAGTGTTTTAATACCTTGGAAAAATCCGGACACAAGGCAAGTTTAGGAATATCTGCGAACTGCTTTGTAATGCCTATTAAATTCAGACTCCCAAATCTCGTTTTTCAAAGATGATTTAAGAGCCCAAACTTTTGGAGTGTCTGTGCAGATCTTTCTTTTTTACTATCACAAACAGAGCCACCTAAAAGGAAGAAAGAGAGCATAAAATTTAAAAAAAAAAAAAGTTCAATTCCTCCACCAGCAACAACTTCTTCAATCCCAAGGCTGATATGAAAATGCATCTCTATTTCGGTTTGTTTTTAAAGGACAGCAGCACTTGATGAACTCCATACCTGCTAGATGATATTAGCAAAGAACTACATTGTATCCCTAAACCTCTCCCTACTCAGCTGTAATTTTTCAAAATCAGGTCTCTTCGGGACCATATCTGAAGTGGTTTCTTTTTTGCTTCCATATTTGAAACCGACTAAGCACAGTTCCTGCATTGCATATTCAAACTGTCATGTGCTAGGCAGGAAGATGAATTATGGAGAGATGAATTAGGCAGACGCCATCTACCATAGAGCTCAATGTATCAATGTGTTTTATCCAGAACATGTGCAGACATGCTAGGGAGACCTTCAGATTTTCCAAGTAGCTAAGACAGACCTGCAAAGTATTTCTTTGCATGCAGAAGGTCAGCACCTTTTACATTTTCCTTTCAAGAATTCATGCAGAAATTAGATAAAAAGATAAGGTACACTGTACAAATAGGTAAAGGGCTTTTAAATAGCCCATTTTGTGACCTCTGTAAGTACAAGAGCTAAGGAAATGGGTCTGGCTGTCCATCTGTATACCAACTACATACTCAGTTTAGCTCAGCAAGCACAGTTTCAGTTATGCACTCTGGCTGGGCTGCCCCTACCAACTGAAAAGTACTCCTTCCCCCCAACTTGGTAGTGCACAAAATATGCTAAAGACAATATCTGTTGCTCATGTCAACAGATGAGAACTATTTTCCTAAAACTAAAAGAGCTCTGGATTAAGGGAACTTCCTTATGAAGGTACTAACTATCGGGAACCTACAAATAATTTAACCAACTTCCTGGTGCTTCATCTACCTGCTTCCCAGAAAGGTCTCTGGTAGGTTTCAAAGAAATACCATTAGTTTCAAGTTGTAAATAGTGGACTACAGCCTCCCACTGTCAAAACATCTTTAGATACAGAGTGCAACAGACCAGTGTAGAGAGCTAGAGTAAGAAGGAAAATCCTGTTTTGTTATAATCCGACTCTACTAAGCATGTAGGATCCAGGAGCTAGAGCCTATATAGCACTTTGAAGGATTCATCAAGATAAAATGATGAAATAAGAGTTAAAACAGCTCATCTTCACTAACATGTTACTATCTACCATGTTTCAGACTTTGCTATTGTTACATCAACTGAAATTCTTGGGTCAGAGTTTTGGAATAGACCTGTCTATGCCTTTTCCTTGTAGTGAGCCTTCCAGAAATTTAAAAAGGCTTTTAAACTCAGAGGGACGGTATTATTAGAATATAAAGTAATAATATAATTGTTTTAAAGTAACAAAAATTCAGTTAGACTAGAGAAGTCAGATATGAATAGAAAGGGCTGATACACAACACTCTCCCCACCCACTGTGTATTGTGAGGACACGTCTTCCCTTTCAGGCTTTCTCTGCCGCAGTAACCTTAGCACAGCCCTCTTGGGCTCTAAGTGACTTTTCATTCTGGACCTCTCTGGCCTGACTATCTGATCCTTACTTCACTCAGCATTTTTTTTTTTTTTGGGCAGCAGGATCCCAGCTCTTTGCTCTACATATTTTACTTTCCTCCTGCTTGCCCCAGCAAACCACCTTGAGAAAGTTGTCTACCTGATAGCACCTAATTATTTCAAAGGGAATGAGCAGTTTCCCCTGGGCTGTATAAGACTAACTGGACAATTTTGCCCCCCAGATAAAAGCCCAACACAACACCAAAGCAAGCCCTTCTAGCGAACAGGCAAAAGATCTATCCATCACAGCTGCCAACACATAAAACAAACTTTTAATACAAAACCTAAGTGACAGCAATAATTTTAGTCACCTGCAGTACTGCTGATACACAGCATAAGATACTTCTTCCCCTCGTATGTCTGTCGCTCAGATCTCCTCAACCTAGGGACTGAAATGACAAATGGCCAAAATCCTAGTCATGATAAGCCTTATTTTATTAAAATTTTCAGGTAGGAATCCTTTCTCAGCTATCCTTGCTTCTGTTTTATCACCTTTCTAATATCTACCAAATACGAACAGGCACTTTTCACCTGGAGATACTACTTGTTCAAACATTTTTTTTAAAATCATACAACACACAAGAATAATTTTATGATCTAGTCATAATAAAAATGAAATATTGGCTTACTAACTTCAGAAATCCAAAAGTCATTTTTGCTGCCTACTGAACAGGTACTGAAAAAAAAAAAAAAAAACTAAAAAGGACCAATAGATATAGTAGTATTTAAATCTCTGAAATGTCTTAATAGTTTAATTTTTACAGATTCAATTCCATTTTCAATTTTGCTTTACCCGGAGCAATCGTATACTGCCGGAGCACAACAAAGTTCTTTCTGAACCTCTGATTGTACCCCTAGTCTGCCAAATACATTTCTATCATAAGAGTATATTACAGAAATGTTTTTTTTCTCTGAGAGAAATTACTTGATACTGTGTTAGAAAACACAGAAAAGTTTAGTGGTTAGAAAAGATATAAGGAGGGCAAGGATTAGATGGTCTTGCCTGATGAGTAAGATCAGGAACAAAGAGCAGGAAGAAAGTAAAGAGTCAAAAGCTAACACTCAGGAGCAGGGAGTCAAGCTAGGGTCAGGAGATGAGATCACAAGTCTGAAGCATTTATCTTACAGAAAAAAACTAGAAATAGTGTTCTAAATAGGCTTATTGATTAAATCCAAACATGATCACACTTGCACCCTCTACAATAGGCAACCTCAGTGTAAAAACTAACATGTTCTATGTGAGGTTGAGGATGTAATGCTTTTGACAGCTTCCCTACCTTTATCACATACTCAGCTTCCCCCACGGCTACAAACAGAACAGTTCTGCCACCTCTGGATTGCGGCTTAATCATCTGTTAAATTATTAAAACTATATTTTAAGAACTCTAAGATATGTCTAAAATACCAAATTCACTCAATTTACATAGGACCAATGTACTCATGGGTTTTTGCTTTTCTGTCCTGGCTAATAGCTGCATCACATAAGAACTTTCAAGTACATAGGTTTCTTCTCCCTGCCAAACGACAAGGTTCTTAGATGATAGACAACGATTTGATAGTAGAAGTATCAGCACTTGATTTTGACACAAAGGGATACCATTATTATTATTTAAAGATACCATTATTATTATTTAAATCTTTTTTTGATGTAACTACATGATAGATGATTTTTTTCTGCCAGAATTCTATCTAAAGTGTTGTTAAGTAATAGTGAAAAAGAAAAAAAAATACAACAAAAAGACTACTCAATAATTATTGGATCTGAGATTTTATACTATTTCCATTTAAAACAGAGGAAGATTATCCTATTGACATAAAAAGAAATATATTTAGAGGTAGTTATTTATTATTGCTCAGTGCTAAATAGGGCATCATTTACAGCTTAGAATTTTTGGTCATTTTTCCTATATATTGTTTCACATTATCATAACACTACTCTTTTAAAAGACAATTTAACTTTTAGTGACTTCAGAAGTTTCACGGGTGGCCGTATTTATTGCATTATAGCCTTGATAAATATAGGCCATTTACAAAAGTGAAATTCACAATGTTTCTGTTTCTGCTAACCTGCTCTTTTTTGAAGCTCAGTTTCCATAGGAAACAAGACTTAGCTGATTGTGCCCTGTCTTCATCGATCACAGATGACAGCTGCTTTTGAACTTGTTGGTGAATCTCAATAAGATTTGACAGAAGAATAGGAATCTCAGAAACATGAAGTCCCTACCCTCTTCATGAAAACTGGCAGCCGAGTAAAAAGCAGAGACCTAAATTAATTTTGCAGGCTGGAGAAGGCGAATAGAATTCTGTTTCTACATCCAGTCACTTTGAAAAGTCACCCTGCAAAGTAGCTTCCAGCTGACCAGTTAGCACAGGGACACAGCCAAACAAACCACAGCACATGCTAACTTTTGCCCAGCAAAATATATAGGGTATGTAGAAAGACAGATCAAAATATCAGGGAAGGGATGGTTTGGCACATTTTAGACGCAATAGGGAAGCAACAACAATTACCACCAATCCACCCCCCCCCCCCAAACCCTCCTCATATTTTTATTTTTTGTATATTTATGTATACACACACAAACACACGTTCACTCACTCCAACCCCTCCCATATTTATACATGCATATTTTTATATACACACACACACACATTTTCGTTTGACTACTTGTGGAACCATTATCCTCACTCCCACTCTTTGCTTCCCTTGTCCTTAGCAGTCAAAAGTTCCAACAGCCAAATGAATCCCTTTGTGATAATTTTGTGCATGTTATCTTTTGATTCAGCATTGTATTCATCACATGCAAAGCCCAGCAGCTTGGTGGATGCCTATTCCACCATGTCTTTAATACTTTGTCTTTTCCACTGTAGACACAGGAGAGGGGATTTCCATTTTATTCCTGTTACTGTCCTCAAAGTACATGCAACTTTATCTTTTCACAGTGTAGATCTATATAAAGAAGTCATTATTTCTATATTCACATAACAAAGCAAAACCTGCATGAAGGAGACAGCAAACTTAACCTTTACCAGCAAAGATGCCACAGGAAGGGAATTAATATGATTTTACTATAGCACACTCTTCCATTAGAACATTTGACTTGAATATCTTAATGAAGCTTAAATAAGTATCTATTTTTAGACTAATAGCTGTGCACTTACAGCCACTCAAAAATGATTTGTAGTTTTCGTATTGAGGTAGTGTCTGGAGTTATATGGGAAATGGATTCACGCTTACTATGCCTGTGATTGATAGAAAGATGAACCCCTCAGAGTAGAGATCATAATTTAAGAATGCGAGATGTAGTCCAGCAAGGAAAAGTCAATGGGAGAGAGGAGCTTGGGATTTTACATGGTATGGTCCAACACCTCGGCTGTGATTTTGAACCCAATTTTGAATAGTTTGACCTGTAAGACTCCCAGGCATGCAGCAGGAACAGTACCAGTGTCATGAAGAAATCCATTTCATAAACAGCAAAAATTAATAGAGAGTTCAGAGGCAACAGGCTTAATTAAGTTAAACACCTCTGTGGATGTTCTGATGCCATATAAGAACCAGAGTACTACAGTATTTCTGCCAGTGGGACATTAACAGAGTTTCTCTCTACTCTAGCTGCCTATTTTTATGAAATATCTGTGAAAATGACATCTTTGAGACTTGGAACTCTCTTTTAAATTTGCTTTAAATTGGTTAGTGGGTTCAATTGGTTAGTCTGGAGTGAAAAGGGGAATGGGAAATAACACATAGTGCAATTACATACACCTCACACCCTTTGTAAAGAATCCTAAAATTGATATTTGAAGCTAATAATCAGATATACCTTTTCATTAGACTGTGATATAATATATGGTACCATGTCTTCTAAATAACTACAGTTCAAGGGATGTTCTCCCAAATAACACTTAGCATCTATTACTCTTCATAGGAACTGAATACACCCGCAGATACAGTTTTGTGACAACAGTTATAAGACATTGTCTTTTGACTATCCTTTAATTAATGTTCAGCTAAACTAAAAATAAACAGAGGAGAGTAACAACAATGGTTTCTACTGTCCTTAAAAATAAGTTTTGGTCATGCGCTCTGCACACCTTCACCTCGATCAAAGCATTTCTTCTTAGTAAATGGTGTTGTCTTTGTACTTGAAGGCTCCTTAGGAAATTTTATAATTTCCTGCAAAAGGGCTCAATTCAGTAATGTACTGATTAACTTTCAGCACAGCCTTAAATGATTTACTGAGTAAGGATAGACTTGAGTACACAATTATATTTAAGTACATGCTCATATGCTTCAGTGACTTCAGATTTGAATGCAAAGCCATAAGAGAATGAGGTTAGAAAAGGAAAAAGACTGTCTGCTTACAAAGTTGAAAGATTAGCCCATAGGTTAAAATAGTGACATTATTAACTCTGAAAAACTCTTTGATATGAATGCTGATCTAATCACACATACAAATATATTATAAATATTCAAATATACAATGATTATATAGATTTAATATATAATATATGGGGTGAACATATTTGTATATAGATATAAATGTGTGTATGTGTATATACACGCACACACTATTGTCGTACAGCCAGGACTGGGAGAGATATCACAGGCTTTGAAATGTAAGAACAGAAAAGGTATCTTGATTCAAGGTCTACAGATGTACCAAAATAGATATGCAGGATATCATTATGAAACAAAGTGATCAAGATACCATCTGAAAATGTCACACACAACAAAAATAAACCTGCTCTGCAATTAACTATATTTAGATGAATTATGTAAAATCATAAGCAAAATGCTAAGTAGTACAATATAGTATCTTGAGCTGAGATTATTTATATCTCATTAAGAATTTTTTGGTAAATATATCTGCCTGTGTGTACCTATATGTGTGCGTGTGTACGTGCACGCGCGCGTGTTTGTGTGCGTGTGCGTGTGTCTGTGTGTGTTTTTTTTTTTTTCCCTTTGACCATCATACTGGAGAGGTAAAGAACAGTGAAGGATAATTGTACCTTACAGAACAAGGCTGAGCAAGTCAGGCATATACATTCATCATAGCACATCTGCATACAGTATCAAACTAGCAGTCTATTCACTAAAACATTGCACTGCCAAAGATTCATTGTAATTTTAAATGGGATTTCACAATCCATTTCTTCTGCACTTACACAGATACCCCTAGTAAGAAACGCTCAGTTAGTCAGAAGAAAAAAAAAAGTATATATCAATGAGCCACACAAATATCAGTAAAGAGACTAGTAGTATTGTCAATAACTGCTAACACTACATTTTAAATGGTGGCAAAAAGTGTCTATTGGGATTTACCAAGATTGTCAAATCCTTTCAACTGCACTTAGCATTCATTCTTGCATCAGATTGCAGTCTTGCTATATGACATATTGCCTGCAGAAGGAATAGAGGAATTCATTGCCCAAATATCTGTATTTTCTTGACAAATCCTTCCTCCACTCAAAAAAAAAAAAAAAAAGAACAATAGAGCAGCTTGACGTCTCCCTGATCATCCGACTAAGCAGGTCATTCTTTGTGAAGTTTGTTGACTTTAATGTCAGCTACTGCAAAATATCCTGACTGGTATAAGCCTGGTCTTTAAGTTGCCGCTGGATGGAAACACCTTTTGATCACTGCTCACCTTCAGTGAACTAGGAATAGAGGCATAAAGGTGAAGGGTCGCATATAGCCTTGCCTGTGCTTGGAGCCACTCAGACACATTGTTTCTTAGAGGTAACATTAAGCCATGTTACTAATAGAAGGTTTTCTTCTTCTGGGTCACTCACTTACAAAATACGGTGAAAAATCTGTTTGTTATAATAAAACAACAAAATAAGACATGACACAAGCCCACCAGCCCACAAGCCCATCCAAGGATTTTGTGGAGAGGATAAAAAGACTGAGGAGGTTCTCTGGAAATACAATCTAAGAAACAATACCATGTTGAAAGCAGAAGTAAGAGTTGTAACATTTAGGTTTATCCAACACTGGGAAATATAACTCAAAAATTCAGCTTTACAGAAGTAAAAACTAGTGAAATCATTTTGGAAAAAAGTCAGTGATCAGATTCATTACTCTAAAATAAGAATTAAAGACAGGTTTTAAGATTCTTGCCTCTTCTACTATCTGCTAGTTTTAATATCCCGTTCAGTCGAGGTTAAAACCCAGGGAAAGATTTTGCAAGCCTCCTCCTGTTAGAGTAAGCAATAAACATGCATGGAATAAACACTGGTTAAGCTCAGTAACAAGTAAAGATCTTTGGCCAAATCCAGACCTCTTTTGCAGGTGTTCTACTGGCTGCAAGAGAGCCTGTTTTTTTAGGCATCCTAAATCAATAAGTGTTTCTTCCTGATCTTGGGGACTGGCGTTCATTTTACTAAATTTTAAGGCCTATGTTGCAGTCATCCAAATCTGAGCTAAGACTCTAGCCTCCATTACTTGTCAATGGAGTACAGTAAGCACTTTTAGGTTTTGGTTTTGTCTAACTTACGCTTTAAGATGCAATGGATCATATCCTAGTCTCCATTGACAAGAATTCCAGTGACTACAAAGAAGCTTTAGAGCTACTAGCTCATACTGCAGAGATCTACAGTACAGAAATTACATTAGTCAAATCACATTCTTGACATTTGGAAGCAAGCAATGTTCATGCTGAGGATAAAGTAGAAAAAGGTAGGGATGGCAGTTTTCTTCTGTTCTCCATTAGTTTCCCCGGCTTTTTAGGTGTCTACTCTCAGCAAAATATTCCAAGTCCCAGGTGAGTGCTCAGCCCTCATCCGCAGATGCGAGTTGGGGAGTTCTTTGCTTTCAAGCAAAGAAAAGAGTTCAGACAGCACCGTACTCCAACTCCAAAAGCTCACTGTTAGAAAATATCTTTTCAGCCTACATGTTCTTTGGTTAAGTTTTCAGATTTCATTAGCTCACTCCATTACAAAATTATAGGGAGACACAGTGATCTGGCTTCTTCTTCTAGGACGAAGCATAGTGATGCCTTTCTTAAATTGTCAAGGTTAATGTAAATATTTGTATCTAGGTGTTTGGAAGGGTACTTGATCTTCTGTCAAGAAATTAACCCTCCTAAAGCTTTTTCTAGGAGATAATGTTCATGTTTTCTTGCCAAAAAAAGCATATAAGAACTTTCTAACAAGTGTTTTTAACTTCTACAACTTCTTATGGAAGATTCTGGGCAAGGAGAAGGGATGGGGTGAAGCAGGGCCGGGGGAAAGGGGGAGAAAAATCAATTTGTAAATTTTCACAGGCTAAACTTTTTCACAAATGCACAAAGACAAAAGAAGACAACAGAGTATGCACATCCAAGCTTAAAAAAAGTCCACTTGTTGAACATGCAGAGCAATATTCACCTGGACACTGGAAAACCTCCCCCTAAATTTTTGCTGTGAATGAGGCAGAGTAGGCATGTCAATCCATGTGTTCTGTACCCCGGTCAAGTTTCCAGTTCTTCACATTAGGGACTGACACAGAATCTTTGCAATTGCTTTTGTTCCACTTTGCATAAATGAGAACAAAAAAGCTACAGTGCTTTAGTCCAAAGGCTAAGACATACAGAAGACGAGAGCAATTCTAGCCCAAGTCCTTGCCCCACTGAAAGCCTGAAAGAACTGCAGATTCAGTAGCAAACTCCTTCAGAAGGATAATAGCTATCTCAGCTGGAAGTGGGAGGAAAGTGCCATTAAACTTCAAATCCAGCTCTGATTTGCACATGCTGCAGCCTCCAGCAGTTCATTCATGGTTTTGCTACACTAATTCTCCTGTGAAATGAAGTAGACCATTTATTTAATTGTCACTGTGCAGACAGATTACCCCCCCCCAAAAAAAAAAAAAAACACACACTAATCCTGCTTCTGTTGATGGAAGTTTTGCTTAAATAAAACATTATTAAGTCCCTAAGGCATTCCACTGTATGAGATTCATATAGGCAGGAGACAGAAAAGTCAAGGCATTTGCACCTGCAGCTTTACCTCTTAATTATTGTGCAGTAAGGTCTGTCTTGAGATACCTCTGTAGATGCCAGCATCTAAATCCACTGACTTAAGATAAGTCCACTGGCTCTTGCTCATTTGCACTTTGGTCTCTTTGCTATCAGCTCTTCCTTTACTACAGAAGTACCTTGATAATACAGCTACTGTTTCAGAGCATCTCTGACATCTTTCTTTAAAGACTTGAGATTTAGTCCTCCCATAAAGGAACTGCTGTTCAGTGTTGACGGACTACCACTAGTAAAGAAATTAAGGATGCCTACGTGATTTAAAAACAGAAGCTTCAACAACTATTATAGCAATTTGTGTTTCTAAATCTCCATACTCTGCAGGCTGTGCTTTCAGGAGCACCACTTTTATTTCATAATTGGACTGAGAACACATAGGCTACTAAAGATTGTGGCTGGGCTCTAAATGCTCTCAACAAATTCATAATTGAACAGAAAATAGAAGCTTTCATGGAGTCAGGGAGAAAACTGTGAGTGGAAGAAAAAGAGAGGATGATTATGGATGATTCTGCAAATTTCATCTTTTCTGTTTGGAGAGGCTAGGCTTGACACAATCCTGGCATACACACATGTGTCTGTGTGAGGAGAGAAAGGGAATCTCAGCATTAAAGGAAAAGTAAATCGTAAAACCTGGTAGAAGGCATACAAAGTTGTTAGCTGCACCCTGGAGGCATTTGAACGTGTACCACCTTAACTTAACGACTCTGCTACTGAATAGATACTTGTTGGCTTTCATAGCTGCCAAAAAGCAGTCTTTGGTTCACTATACCCGCTAATGGCAAAACTTCAGAAGGTTTACTGTCCTGCTTTCATTTTAATACCTTGAAATTAATCACAGTCCTTCAAAAAAACTGTGAAACAGCTCAGGAAATTGCTGGTCCCTGTGCTTTCAATCATCCCTAAAAATGTACTATCTAGCACTACAGAACCATCAGGATCTTCCGGAAAGGGGAAGAGCATCCCCTACTCCTGCTGCCTGGCCTTTCAGGTGAAGCGACACACTTCTCACCAGGGCTCAGGAACTTCCCAAATGAGTGTCTTTTCCGTAATATTTTGAGGAACCTGATTTAGTTCAAGACTTCAAAGAGCCTTGATTGATTTTAAGAATGATTCAAATTAAGCTAGAAGGATGTTTGCTTTATTGCACATCCATTTATCTTTCGCTCCGATCTCTTTCCAGCAACGCCGCTTCCATGGGAGACAGTATTTGGCAAAGTCCTGGTGTCCCAAAAGTTTCTGCCAGCAGTCCAAACAAAGCAAAGAAAGTTTTATAAATGCTTCCAACTTTGAGCATATTGCATCCCTGTTCAGACTTGAACCACTGAAACTGCAGTTCATTGCCACGCAAGCTGCTTGTTTTCCTCAAGAATCAATACTAAATTCCTTGATCTGACTTCCCTCCTATTTAAGTGTTGTGATAATGTTTTAGGAGTACAGGCAATACCAGATGATAGAGTGTAACGAGATTTTAACACTCTGGTGCATGAGAAAAGCTAAAGTGCTGATAGCATTGTTCATTTTCAAATCCTGCTAGCACTGTAACAACATTCTCAAGTTAAAAGGTTCATGAAGTGTGAGACACTAAGTGCCTTCAATCTAGTCTTTCCCATTGACATAATCATTCACACTTTTAATCTTAAACTTGCTAAGCACCAGAAATAGCTTGCAAAGCACCAGTGGGATTGCCTCAGTTCTTCAGTTAGGCAAGGTATATTTCTCATCTTGAAGAGTGCTGAACACCTCAGATTCCTACTGATTCCCACTGAATACAAACACTGGCAGGGAAGATAAAAATGACCATAAGGTGCTTGGCTCCTTCTCACTCTGGGTCACTTTCCAAAGACTTTTTTGACCCTTAGAACATTCTGAAAAGCACTCTCCAAATATTAGCTGCAATTTTAATTAAGCAGAGAACTCATCTGCACCTGTAATTCTTCCCATTTTGCAAACTCACACAGTAATCAGCAAGAAATTTGCCATTAAAAAAAGAAAAAGGACAAGCAAGCATACAACCTGTGTTTGAGTCACCTCTGGAAATGTCACTATCCCTATCCTTTTTTTCCCTACAAGATAAAAAATTAGGTTGGAGGAAAAAGTCTACTAAATAGTCTACATAACTCCCTTTGAAATGAGTTTGGGCATACTAATCACCTTGCATGTCTACCTAATCCACCACATATAAACCCATAATGCTTAAAATTCACTTAAAGAGAAATGAAATTGGACCATCGGGGGTGGGGGGGAGGGGTGGAAGGAACACTATATCTAGTTTTTCAGACAATGGTTTAGGTTAGCCCACAATGTACAACTGTTGCTATGCAGCAGCCTAGAAAGTCTGAAGGTTTTGGAAGAGTGTTTTACCTAAGCCACTATTTACTGGAAGGGCTTCCAAATAAAGTCAGCAGCCAGTAAAGCAGTAACAGGTAGGCTTTTCAGGTGGCCTGCTTTGAGTGAAAAACAGATTACAATTTTAAATAGGAGCTGCAGCACAGATTTTCTGCTGATAGTCCTGACACAGCACTAGCTTCTCCCTCGTTCTTTCCAGATACAGCAGGTGGACTCAGGAGTTCATGTTCTTCCATGACCAGTGGAACACCAGAGAGCAGAAGCTAGATAAAGTAGAGGAGTCTGAAAGAGAGGGAAATTACTGGTCTTCGTTCACCCTCTCTAGATTTAGCAGATCCTGACTATATTTATTCTGAGATCTTTTCCTGCTACCACCTAACGGATTTTTTTCTGGCATTCGAGGTATGTTGGGAGCTTGAAAACTTATGAGCTCTAATCCACTTATGTTATAGTTTGGTACAGTCAAACATAACAAAACACACTTTACAGACTTCTAGAGTAAACTATATTTTAAAATTCACAGCTTCATTTCAAAGCTTCTAGCTGAAATAGCACTATTTGCTACCTAGAAGCTATTTAGATACATATTTCCTTTGATCATCTTAGGTAGGTCCTTGTGATACATATGCAAAATGGCATTAGGATTTGAGGATCACACTTTTCTAAAGGGTTTTCCATCATATAGAACATAGATTAGTTATAAGTTTCAGGGGAAAAAAAGAATAGTTTTCATGGACCTTCCTAAGATAAGTCCTTGCCTTTGAAACCAAACTGTTATTGGTTTTTTCTTTTGCTTTCATTTTCTCTCATACTCTCTTGTCAGCTCTTTACAAACTCCTATAGTGTGACTTCTTTAAAAAAAGAAAAAAAAAATTCTCTAAGCAACTAAAGTGATCTAGCTGTTTGCTTCTAAGAAGGGAGAAAACAGACCATAGATTTTTCCTATGAAATTATACATTTTATGATATACAACTGATGGTGTTTGTCTAATTACTGTAGCTACATTCCTCTCTCCCTGCCTCATGAGTTAACACTTCCAGTTTAAGAGGTTAGCTGTAAGAACTGAGCCAGTTTCAGACAAAGTTCCATGAAAATAAAATACCATAGCAAAAAAAAAAAAAAAAAAGGCACCTGTTCAAAAATAAAATAGAGTTAATACAGTTGTCGTGGGATTCTTAACATTTCACAGTGAACTTGGTGACAATTTAGATCTTTCTGAGAGCACAGCTGCTGGGGCTGTATTTGAAAAATAAATAAAAGTAATAAAAACAGCAACCCAAAACATTCTCCTAACAGATGGAAAGCTGAAGAATTGAAACCTGTAGGAATTTGAACAAAAATATTGCATGGATTTCAGAATACATTAAGGTCCTAAATTATGTTGTGTTTTGGTATTTGGAGAGAAAAATAAGTGTGTTGGAACTAATAACAAGCAGACCTAAAGTCAGGTTTGGATCAGATAAGTTCTTCGCCAAGATGCAGAAATACACGTTTTCAAAATTTCATTGTTTTTCCCTTGGTCCCCAGAGGAGCAGTTGTTGTTTCATGTTAGGGAAACAAATACTTGCTGAATGCTCTGATGTCCAGAGGAGCCGTGGAGCCTTCTAAAGGCAGCAAAGAAGTTCTACTTACAGAAAACCTCTGGACTTACTTTTCTCTCAGCAAAACATGAAGGGAAAGAGTGTGTTCTGGGGCTATTTCTCTGACAAGGGACAAGGTTCTGAAGTCAGGCAGTTAGTAAATTTTGTAACAGTAGTAAAGATTTTAAAAAACAAAAAACTGTCCAAAAAAACCCCAAAACCCACCACACTTCCCATTAATTAAAAGACAGTAAATGTTCTGTCTTACTCGGTGGCACACAAAAGAAAACATTAAAATTTTAATATTTATTGCTCTGAGATTTTTTTTAAAAGACAACAAGAGAACAAATTCAACACAGACTTCAGAACTGTGGATTGAATGTAGAGGGAAAATTCCACTGAAATCAGTGGTGATAGTCCAGGAAACAAGCTTAGTTGTAACTAAGACATTCATTTCTATGAATCAAGCGTTTGTGGGTGAATCGTTTCATTTCTATAGTAAACAGACACATGCTCACTGTCGGTGAGCAAATTAATTTTCATAAGCAAGCTACAGATTCCCATAATATATAATGTAATGCAGTACTGGTTGACAGTTCAAGAACTGGAAAGAGTTCTTAAAGCAGACAATTAATATGAAATAACTTTCTGTTCCCCTCCCCCCCACCCCCCGCCAAAGTGCGTTTTTTGACTAACAGATTAACACCTAAGCTTTTGTAAGGAAAAACACATCACTGATCTGTGTCTAGGTAACCAATTACATTGGCAGAATTGCATTGACACTGTAGACATGTATCACCCAGGAGCTGTAAGGCTCAAGGAACGCAAACCAATGGGTACATGTAAAGAAATGCAGTCCCTGTGCAGAAAAGCTCAGTCATCCTTTACGGTTCTACCACTCAGAAGGCACAAGAGGGTAAGCTAGCTAAAAGCAAAGTTCAAAAACAACCCCTCTGAATCCTGTATGTAATAAAGTAGATATTCAAGTGCTTCACAATACACTGATTGTACCTTCTGGCTATGACACTAAAACGTGGTAGGAAACCACAGCTGACATCGGCAAGGATCAGCTAACACTAGGATACCACACTTGGCTTCAGTATGTTGGCCATGTTCAGCTGCAAAGTACATACAAGTTATGCCTTGTGGAACACAGTGTTTTCACAGTTCCAAAACATACTACTATGTAACAGAACACAAGGATTTTCATCTCAGCTTCTATACAGGGAAGTCACCATAAATTAAGATTACTCCCTAACAGCCAGCTCCTGATATTGTTCTCAGTATCAGTATCTTCCTTTAGTTAAAGGAGGAAGAAAAAACTGTGGTTTTCATGAGACTTCCATCATAAACATAAAATCTATAAAAACATTTAATATAAGAAAGCTCTCAAAGGTATTTGAGGACACAAAAAAGTTAGTGAAAAACAGTAATAAGACAGAGAGCTACCAATCAGAACAAGAGCATTGCTGTACCTTGTTCTTTTTTAATAAGCTATCAGAACAACTAATATCGCTACTTGCTTACACAGCTCTCACTCAGGGACTCTAACCTACTCTAGACAAAGAAAACACATGTTAAATCTTACACCACTCTTAGCCACGCTCCACCCCAAGCTACTTCTACAAATAGTTAGAACACAGTCAAAATATAAAGACTTGAGAAAATAAAACACATACCTACCTGTTCAAAAGAAGCACCAACTCACTATATGTCTTCTCAGGAGCACAACTTTTTTCTGTCTTCTACTAACTAAAAGGGCCGTGCCCAGAAAGGCATTGTGGGAATATGTGATTACAGCCAAAACAGTCTTGACTTTGAGTTAGGCTACACTACAGCAATAAAAAGAACCTGAAAGGGAAAAAGAATTTTTTCATGCCCTTTGCATGTTTATTATAATTCATAAGACCTCCTATAAGCTTGCTTTGCTTTGAGATGAGCTTCATACAGAAACCTTAAGAAAATATCATTCATGGTGCCTATTTCACAAAAACAACAGATGTGCCTCCAGTGGGGTAGCTTGGGTATGAGCACTATATCAAACAATGATTCTCTGAAAATCACCTGCTCCCAGGTTCCTCATATTTAAATCTGACAGCTGTGATCTCAGGGTCCTCAATTGCCTAAATACTTGGAAAAGGGTATTCTGAAAAGTGTTTGATATGTGAAATGTGAATTTAGAAAACCTTATTCATGTTTATAGTTTGTTTGACTTTTCAGTTCATATCACTTCTGTACGAAGTAAGAGATTTAGCTGACAGTTTTCTGTGAATCATTATTTTAGAGTTGTGGCCCAGTGGTAACTAACTGTAAATTAAATATCGGCTATCAGGGCTTAAACTAAAGGCACTGTACGCTAGATTGATCAGCTTTTTTTTTTTTAAACAAATTAATGAACATGTAGATGTGTATGAGATACAAAACCTTAAGATCCAGAAGTGAATTTTGTTGAAGTTTTCAGAAATACCAGATTCTGATGCCTTTTGTTGTTTTTATTGTTTTCAAATAGTCTGAGAACCAACAGCAGAACCTGAGAGTGCATTTTGTAGTGGATATTTTTTTAAACTTCAACTGCTCACATCCCTGAATACAGTAACTTATCACAAAGAGTGCCAGACCTGCAGTTGATACAAACAGATTATTCTAATTGCAAAGGTCCATCCTTTGATGTTCTTCTCTTCACAACTGATAGACTATTGCTCAAGAAAAAATTTTCTGTCTTCTTGACTCTCATTCTGATGCCTAGATCCACAGCATTTAAGAATTAAAAATACAGAATCAACATTTACACCATTACCATTAACTTCTCTAATAACTAGATAATTTTTCTTATATGGTCAGCCACCTGTTCTTTATTTACAGCTCTGCCTACTAAAAGCCATCTCACAATACACTTTGACTACTAATTTGTATGTCTGAAAGTAGCCTTCGTAGAAAGCATTAATTGTATAATCAGTGAAAGTAATTTTCAGCCTTGCAATCTTTCTTTCCAACAAGCCAGTGGTGATACTGATACATTATGTAAGAAACAAGTGTTGGTATTTTCCTCTTACTGAATGTTTTATCCTAATGTTAACTACATTGAAGTTCATAATGGGCGTTAGGTATCTGAAGAGCTTTGGCATGATGATATTTTTCTGTCAACATTGTTTGACCCTTTCTGTTCTTCACAGAACATCCTTTACATTGTTTTGATGTAGGCATGTATACCATATGACAGTTCTGAAAGTATGAAATTCTAAATTCCTTTAAGTAATGGGATTTATTTCACAGTAAATAAAAAAGATTGATTGTGAGACTAATAAAAATGCATAATAAAGAGAATTTAGTCAGCAACTCTATACTTGGGTATAGTGTTGATATACATGTGATTCTATTAAATTATGAGATATACCTTTACATTTATGATTACATTCAGCAGCTAAAAAAGAGTAGGGTAAGAAAACAGTGGAAAAAAAGAAGGGGTTGCAGACCTTGGCATCTGCAGAGGGTAAGGAAGTATCTCTTTGTTTCTGTCATAACAGAATAACTGCATGATAACGGAGTGTAAACTGCAAGGCAAGAACTTTACGATTTTTGGTAAATCATAATGCAGCTGTGTCTGTTTCTGCTATTCAGTGCCAGGCTCTCCTGTCACCAAGAATTTTCTCCAAGCATATGTCAAGTACTGCTGAAGGTATCAGCATAGCTGACTGTAAAACTCTGCTTTGAAAGAAGAGCATCGTGTCTCATTCTTTGAAAACAATATCACAACAAGGCTCCTACTTTTAACTCAGAGATAGAGCAACTTCTGTAAAGCATGATAGCAAACATACTATCTATGAAAGAAACAAAATTGAATGGAGGTTGTATTGAATCTCTTTCTGTATTTTTGCAGAAGATAGATACACTCTCAGGTTTATTCTAATGGCTAAAGGGCTTTTTAAATGCTGCACTTAGTTTCTGCAAAACTCTAGTAACTTAGAATTTTGCATTTGGCCAAAGCTTTTATTTTCCAGATTATAGTTCTGTAGGGATAGTATAAAAATCACAAATGGAAATGATTTTCATTATTTTATCTTTACTTTTACTGATGAACTACGCAGTAATGTTAAGAAAAGTTATACCAGACCCAGATTTCTTACTTGCTAACTGTTGCAGCTTTATGTGTACTGTCATACTCAAACCACAACCAGTTCATCTGACCGCTGAAATGTTTCTCTAAAAAGCTCTAGTTCGGACAGGGACAAAGTTGTTCATGATATGGGGTAAAATGGACTATAGAAGAATTATATTTTAAATCTACTTGATTAAGTTCTGATCCCGGTGCAGTATTCCCCTTCTAGCTTTAGGCAAAGTAACTCATGCACCTGAATTAAGAGGACAATCTCCAAAGTTTTGCAGGTAGTCAGTGGAAAGAAACGTTGAAAGAGTCTGCTAGAATGCAATTTGCAGCAAGTGCCTAAATTAGGTACTCTAAATCATTCTTTGAGAAGCCATTTTTTCCGTAGTTATGTCTATAAAGAGAGATTCAGGAATGCTTCTTGGGATAGATACCCTAAATGTGTCCTTATTTCATGATGGAATGAGACGAAGCACACCTCTCTTCCCTTCCCAATTACGTCCATCTATACACAGAATTAGTTGTACCATTATGGAAGAATAAATGTATCACTCAGGATACACCCCCCCGTAAATGGTAAAAAAGCATAGTTTAATAGTTTTGTAAACAGAATTATATTATGGATACATAAATCAAGTTCAAGTGAAGTTTGAAAAAAAATTCAACATCTACTTTCTTGAAAATATTTGTAGTCCTAAGAAGAAAGTCAGTAGCATAAAAAGGCAATGGGTAAAGGCAGACATGCCATTCGATTGTCTAATTTGCTTTGTTGTTATGTGGGTACTATGAAATATCATAAATCTCTCTTTCTCTTGGAAGCATGGATATCCATTCATGGGTGACTCCCAGTCTAGTCCATTTAAAATGAATTTCAGCTATTTCTGATAAAATTTATATACTAATTCAGTTTCTGAAGACCTATTTAACAGAAGCTCAACCTCCTTGTGTAAATTCCCCATTGTCAAGCTCTCTCACTTTTATATGTCATTCTCTTCTTGACACTTGCTCCTGGTTATCTGATAATTTTTTGCTGCTATCTGTGACTTCAAAAGCCAAAGTAATTTGCAACAGATTTATTTTTCAATACTGCACATGACCTAAGAGACGGATTTTATAAGTCACTTCCTTTATGAGTACATGAACCATTCTTTTCTATTCATCTCTGATGGAAACTAGGGAATGTGCAGAGCACCCCACCAGATCACTCATCTTAGAAGAGAAATCAAGAGTTTATTTCACATTTACTAGGTGGAACATGACCATTTCCATCAAATAGCTGGAATTCAAGCACATTCTTCATAAGGATCCAGCCATATTCTTTTAACTACATTCCAGTTTGAGTTTTCTCCCAGGGAAGGGCATCGCTGATCATTCTATGAGATGATTACCCTTCTATTTTATTGCTTTGACTTGACAAGATTGCTTGAACGACAAGATGGTAGGCATCTAAAAATAACAAAGATGGAGAAATAGAGTAATAGGTCTGATCTTGGGCTAGAATTGCTCCAAAAATACGTTCCCTGCAATTTATGTATGGATTTTTGGTACAGAATTTTCTTGAAATTTTATCATCTCAGATATTGATCAAGCATTTTTAATCCTGGCTGTTTCTCAGCATGAAGAGCCTCATGGCTTAATGGTGATCTCCAAGAGTTAAAATGGCTTAAATGAAAGTTATTAATGTAATAGCACGAACCCTTTAAAATAGTACACCTTAACAAAAAGAATTCTCTCAAGAACTTAAGTGGGCTGTAATATATTTACTTCAAACCTGTAAGACATTCATGCCATTAGTGGGATGAGGCTTGAGAAAATTTTTAGAGGAGAAGACATCAGATGTCAAAATATCACCCATTTAAAAATGTTCCTCAGTTACCTCCGTCAACTACCTAACGCTTTGCAGCTCAGACTGACTTCACCTGGTAGAACGAGAAGCAATCTGTTAACACAAAGGTTATGAGCAGTAACTTGCTTCAATTGTTCTTAGTCTGGAGTGGTCAAAATCAGATTTTGAACTGGTGATAGACCACAGACACTCACGAGCTAAGCTTTAACTTCCCGACTCTACTCTAAAAAATTTATGAACAGTATTCGTAATGTTAAAGTCCAGGAATCCGATTTGGTATCATTCAGGTTTACAGGCATTTAATAGGATTTGGGCTTGGGCCTATGATCCATGCACAACCTGCTTTTGAAAGGTAAGATCTGATCTCCCCAGTTAACAAGTCACACAGCTCCAGAACTACTGATAGTGATAACATGCTTGCTAATAGGAAAGTTAGCTTTCAGTGATGCTTTCAGTGATGGCATTGGTTATCAGGAGTTACCTGCATGTGAACAAGAACTGCCTGACTACAAAGCCATGAGACAGCCAATGGAATTCAAGTCAAGATAAGCAAAATATATTAATTTTATCAGTAAATCATCCTTTTTGTTTAAAGAATATTTTATGTCTGCCAAACTTTGAATGAAATGCATGACATATTTCATTCTCTTCTCTCACAGTGATAAGCAAAGTGCATTTGGCAAAATGGTGGATCTGACTGAACAAATAATAAATAATGATGATGATGATGCTTGCAGAAAATCCATAAAACATAAGTATTCTGGCTTTTATCCAGCACATATTAAAAGCTTGAAACACATTTCTTTGCTGAAGTAAGACGCTTCTGAGTAACAAATATCAACACCTGTATTAGAATCTTTAGGTAACATTTACATCACATGAGAAATGTTAATTCCTCACAAATGTATTTAGCAATGCGTTTTGCTGTCCTAATAGAACTACTTTTGAGAACCAAATGTATTAATAGGAATACTTTACAATGGAGGAGAAAAATTAAGATAGAGCTTGAGATACAGTAGAGGCCAAGAAATAGTACCACAGAGACTGACAATAATGGTGTAGTATATGTCAAACCTTGATTTTATTAGACATAACACAATAATTGGTTTACGAGGGGCTTTAAAAGAGTGAAGGAAAGGGAATGGAAAAAAACTCTCTCTCTTTTTTTTTTTTTTTTAAGAGCCAAACCAATCAAGAAAATGTATAATTTTAAAAATTTATAAACTAGAAGTTGACAGTAATTTTCTCAAGCACTCAGGCACATTGCCCTTTTATATGACTATGCTTTATGAATTATGAATTCTGGCTGACGAGAAAGCCTAAGGGTGACAACAGAGCTGCAGTGTCAGTAATGCGTTGTCATTTCACACCGTGAAAATGCCTACCATACCTAGCTGGATTTTTCAAGTTTGAATAATGTCACTGACTGCCAAAGATTTCATTGAGAGATGTGATGAAAATACATGCTCTATTGGCAAGATGCTAATCCCTAGTAAGTAGAAAATGGTCAAATACTTTGAGTGCCCATCAGGTTTTCTGAGTACTGGGGGTCTTCAGACATAACTTTATTCCCTCACCATAATTTACCTATTTTGAGTCAGACACTGAAGTAGATACCAAGTTTTCCAAGGGGACTGCATTTAGCGGAATGAAATTAGAGTAGAAAAAACAGGTGTTCTGTAAGATTTGACATGGCTCCTGTTGCCAAGGAAACTATTTCTTTTGGTTTTATAAGGCTGGCTAATGTTGGCCCTGACTGCAAAGCTGTCAGCGTACAACAAGGAAGGCTATTTATCTAATGTAATTACATAGGCACGCACAGACAAACACTTACCCTCCTATAAAGGAAGGAAAGATTTAGCAAAGCTGAACTGCAGCATGAAAACATTCCAGTTTGGAAAACCTGATATGAATGGCTTCAGTCATTTGAGGAGTCTGTTGATAGAAGAGGCATTGGCACTGGCTTAACTCAATTGCATCGCTACATTTTAGAGCCCACCTGAAGATGTGATACCCACAACTGTAAAATAAAGGTACAAAGTAAAGATTCTCTCAATAAGAGAGAATCTTTAAGGCCCACTCCAGCCAAGCACTTTACCAGGTACTTAATATTCAAAGTGCGGACTGAAAAGATAGTGAAGAATGCTTACATATTGGAAATTTTGAAATTCAACTCCTAAAATTTAGGTTATCATATACTTACATTTACCTTAGAACCTCTGACTAAGCCTGAATCTTAAAATCAAATCCATAGTATTATATGTAATTTTAATATTTTGCTGATATAATTCAATATAACTGTTCCAGGAATCTTACTTGAGGTAAAGTGAAATAGGAAACTCCTAAAGATGGGCTTTTGGACAAAGGAGGAGCACGAAGCAGTGAGGCAAAAACAGCAAAGTAAAGTTAATCAACTGACTGAAGAAAAGATTAATTCTCCTTTGATCAGAAAAGGGGAAGAGTTTGCACAGTGCTGATGGGAGTAGGAAATATTTCAGGGATATTAAGGTAAAAATTGTGTTCTATATAGAAAATATATATCCATTTCAATTTTCTGTCCAAATCTCATGACAGGTTAGGGCATGACGGGGATAATAGCTGGCACAGAGTGTCTTCCATAAGTGTTAGATTTGGAAGCTGTAGTTAGAAATCAAAATTAAGAAAAAAATTGGGGGGGGGGGAGGAAGAAATTGGGTACAAGTCTGAAAGAGAGAAATTACATCCATATAAAGGATGTCTCTGAATTGTCTCTGAAATAAAATGGATTTACTAAAGCATGCATCAATAACACAAACTTTGCTTTCCTTAGAACAAAAACGTGTCCTATGATTTATTTCATAACAGTGATTTCTCAAATTTCTTTGAGAACAAATGCCCTCTGGAAGATGCCTAAATGGCATTGTTTTCTTCTCTCATCGGGAAGTGTCTAAGCTTCACTGTGTCTGTGAAACAATATTAATTGTTTTAAAATAAGGTTTGTTTGATTTTGGTTTTGATTTGGGGTTTTTTGCAGAATACTTAAATCCTCTTAAAAAAGACTTTAAATAAAAAAGCGTGAATCTCATACAGAGTTTTCAGCTCAAAATGGAGGAGACACGGTGAGTGAATGCAAGCTACTGTTCAGTCGACTCTTTTTAATTCTATATAAAAGAATCTCCATTAGCATAGTGATGAGCAGCAGTTAGTAACCTTGAAAGGAATTTGTTTTGCAATCTTGAGGACACATATTCTTTTTCCACTGTAGCCAAAAGAAAGCTCTGCTTTTCTGGATCTTCTTCTATTTAATTGGCTTCCTATCAGCTCATCACTGGCATAACGTAGGTAATACGTCTATGTTTCTGCTGTGACCACAGACAAGAATGATGAACAAATAAAGAACTAGAGATTTGTACTACTTTTATTGTGTGATATCAAAAGGAAGTGAAAGGCTAAATAAAGATAATATGTAGCATCTTCTTCAATATCAGTGCAAGATCAGCACGGAAATGAGAGACAAATTGTGGAAGTCAACACTTTTATTAATCTAAAACACAGATCTGTCTCTTTCAGCAGCTCTAGCTGAAAAGACTAGAAATAATATAGTTTCTTACAGAAAAAAATGCAAAGCCAACGTTAATTTGGATACTAAGACTTTGAATTCTCCTTTACTCAGTGTTACTGAATATAGTCAATTATCTTAGAAGAATTCATGATGGGGTTCTCAAACTCAGGCACAAACAAAAAATAATGAATATTTACATTGCCTTAAAAATACTAATAAAATAGGAAATCATTTATATTGGGTTTTAAGAGGTAGTTAAATAAAACAAACATATGACGTTAGAATCACTGTAATCTTTATTTTGCTCCTCTCTGTAGTACAAGACAACAAGGAAAAATAAAATATTGTAAATATTAAATAGTTCTTTATGGTAATGAGGTTCTTAGCTTATAAATGTGTTTTATTATCCTATTTCTATCTGTTTAGCAATTATTTTGACCCTTAAAACAACAGTAACACTAACATAATAAACTAATCAGACTTCCAGCATACAGTCTCCCTCGACAATAAAAGCTGCTTGAATTTCTGTGAAAGCCTGCATGCAAATATTTATAACTTTCTTTTACTTTTTTTCTCTCTCACTTTATGATCTATTGAAAGCCTTTGTTATAATTGAGCTATTTTATATACCTGAGACCTTTTTAATATGTACTACATATGAGGAAAAAAAATTGTTATCCAAAAACATTGGGAGATTTAAACCAAGCCCTAAAATTCCACAAACTTGAGTGTATGTTTCTCCTAGTAAACTATGTTAACCTAAAGCACTTCTTGAATCAAATCATTCCTTGAATGAAATAAGACTTTTACTTTTTTGTAAAATGGAAAAAAATAGTCTCCCTTAGATAAGAACAAACAATTAAGCTTGGTTTTGCACTTTATTAATCACTAGAGGTGAAAATATGACATTAGATTAGACAGTCCATGACCTGTCATGAGACCTGATTAATTCTGAAGAGTTCCTCTGGAACGAATAGCACACTGCTAGACTAAAATTTGATCCACTACGAACACAGGCTGAAGCAGAGAAACATCTTTATAATAGTTGCTTTAAATAAGATGTCTGAATGTTTTTTTTGTTCAATGTAGGCAACATGTATCAACATTAATATAGTTATGACTGCAAGTAAGTCTTAAAGGACTAAGCACTGTGGATTTAGAATTATGCTGACATCCAACACACCTATAAACAGAAAATAAATACACTAAGTCAAATTATTATCCAATAGATTCTGTCTTACACACCATTTTATGCAGTCTGTCTGCAGTGGATTAATAGAACTGAATAACTAAAAAAAATAGAGACTCAGATGCCAAAAATCAGACTCTAAACAGGACAAGGTAGCATGCTAAGTCTGGTTTCTCCCTTTGGATCAAGCAAATCAGTTTGAAGGAATTTCATGAGTATCTCTTAAGGACTAAGCAGGTGTCTGTTGTTACTGCTGCTAAAGGTGGAACGTTTAACAGCCTCCAGCTGGCTTAGTGGTAGAAGTCCCAGTGAATTACTGGGACTTTTGTGTTGAGGTGAAAAATTTGTCAGGGGACTTCAGCATATAGGTTGTAGATTCCTGAGCATTACTTAAAAACAGACAAATGAAAACAATGAACAAACAAACAGAAAAACACACACAAAATGCCTTTTCTCCCTAAGCTCCCTCTGCCGAAGGAGAGAAGAACAACCCTTCTCTCCCCTTAAAGTATTCTCCTTGGACATAATATCCTTATGTTCCATGTACCTCTGTACTCATGGACATTTTTCCAGGAGCTGAATGAGCTGAGGTGGAGGAAATAGGGAACAAAGAAGAAGTTGTCTTCTTGTCTTTGTATTAATGTTTTTCTTCTAGTACTGTCTGAATTGTTTCAGATTTTCTGTTTCTGTGTTGTTATTGTAGCTATACATGAGAAAGGTCACAAACAGAATTGGCTATCTGCACAAGCTAATTGTAAAGGGGGCTATGGAAATGTGAGTGTTTAGATACAAATAAGAGCAGAGAGATAATCCTATGGATACAAAACTTTCTTGAGAAAATAAAAATTCTTTTGTGTAATTTAGCAGACCTAGAGGGGTCTATTTTAGATATTAATGGAAACAAATTTAGTATTATGAACTAAACAGGTGTCTATTCATTAAAAAAAAAAAAAAGAGAGAGAGACAGAAGAAAAACATAAATATCCCATAGAATTCAAACCACTACTTCCAAGAAACGGACTGGAGCCCATGAGGTAATATATCACTGGCTCCGAACAAGCAACATTTAATTTAATGCCACTAGGTGTCAGCATATAAATATTCCTGAAGAGATTTATCTGCCAGAAAAAGTAGTTGGTAATAAACAAACAAGCTTGTAGGTAGTTGACCATGTCCTTTCAAAGCCATGGAAGAAAGCTTTAAACTAATCAGACTCACTACTAAACACTAGAACTACTGAGAAGTAATTTTCCACATGAGAAATGACTCTTGAATGTAACCTTTTAGTGATTAATAAAATGGACTGGATATTTTAATTTATATAGGCCTCTAGTAATTACACTTCAAAATAAATGCTTTCCTAAAAATACCTTCACATATCAGAAAGCAGCTATGTTGTCATGAGATGCTGTTTCACACAAGAGCACATTGTTGCATGTTCTTTGAGCCACTTAGTCGTAATACTGCAATTCTCCAGCAGAAATGAAGATATTCTTTAGTAGCTTTCGGTTGTCCCTGGGAGCCCAGTGGGGCTCCATAGCCCAGATGATATAGCCTGCTGGGAGCGCAGAAATGAGGGACATAAAAATTTAACTCCTTTATCTTATTAATGGTCTGCTATTAAAGTAGAACTAAGAACTCAAAAGGGCTGGATTCTTAAACCAAGTAATACTACTTTAACAAATATTCAGAGGTGACAGTGTACTTCAGTAACTGGGGACTGGTACTTCCATACTCTAGTCATGCTCCTTCTTTGGATGTAAAGAGGAGTTCATGTTTCTAACAGAGGATTATGTGACCAAAACTGACGAGTACTCCTGGCTCATCCCTAGCTCTTTCAACTATTGACAGACCCCTGGCATGTCACCTCAGATAATTCACTTAAGGCTCTTTGTTATGTTATTGTTCTAATACATAGTGACATTTCCTAGAATTTACACAATACTCTTTATTGGATCTACCGTAAATATCTAGTGAAAGCCATAGACACCCCTCAGAGAATTTAGAAAGCATCTGAAGGTTTTAAATAGCTATTTAACTATGATTAATGAAATATTTAATTGACACACTAGTTTTAAAGTGATACAGATTTAATAGCCAAGCCTGTATTGTGCCATAAAGATTATACGTTAAGGTTAAAAGCTTCAGGTGTTTATTTTAACTATTTTCTGCATAACTGTCCAGAATGTGTGACTAATCATAGTGAAGACACTCTAAATAAAAACAGGGTGGTCTGTGCTGAAAACTAGCATGGAAGTCTCCATCTTTGTCAAAGTATAGAGGATGTTTTTAGGCTTAGAATAGCATGGTGATTGCTGCAGAAAATAGGTACAATAGATCCAGAAAAAAGCCTTGGCCTAATCAGCTCCCACATATGATGAGAGCGTACACAAGGCTATCTCCCAAAACTGAAGTAGTATGGAGAGAAAGAAAGTATGACAGCACATGCCCACAGCAGCTCTGACAGGTGAAGGAATGACAAAACCAGCAAACAGCTAACATCTCCAGCAGCCTCCTTTGAACCAAAATAGACAGAAACTCCCACCAGCTTTTTTTTTCCTTTCATTTTTGGATTGCAGCTACCCATCAGCGCTGTGTCCCTGGGTACTCTATTGTATATGTTGGAGCTAGCAAACTTAAAAGCATACTAAAGTGGTATTTAGCCTCCTATACTCAGGAGACCAGGCTATCCTACTATCCCCTGCGCTGTGAACTAGTCTAGAAGAGATGCCTTGCAGAAAGAAGTAACGTCAGAGCACTAACATTACAGATATACAGAGAAAGTTTTTTAAAGAGAACTCCAGTTGCTAGGTAATATATTTGTTTTTTTCATTTCTAAAATTACCTTCATGATTCTTCTCCCTTATACACAAGCAAGCAGGCAGCATCCTTTTTTTTCCACAGAAGTAGGAGTAATAAATAAATAGAAACTACAGAAGCATTTTCAAAAAGCAGGCTCTTGACCTTCCTTTCTGCTTCTGAATTACGATGCCATGTAATTGTTTTTATGTAACATGACTTACGGAAGTGTAAGCACCTGCTGTGAAAAAGTTTGGAGATTGACAAATCAAACGTTTGAAAATACAATGCTTCTGAAGAAATCTGCTGAGAGAACTTCTGAGCCAGGGACTGCTGATTTCTAACGGTAGCTATTGACATAGTGTGTTATCTATTTCAACGAACTGTCGGACAGTGGTAGTTTTCTGCTCTTGCATCTTTGAGCATAGCGGCAAAATAGATGAGAGGATTTACACGACTCTCCAGTTCTTTCAAGGTAAAAGCTGCGAGCTCATTTAACATCCATCTTCAGAATGACAGCACCTCAAGAGCTATAAGGCATGTAGAGTAATACTGCCACAAAAATAAACTGATTTAGGTGAAATCTGGTGACCGTATAAGGGAGGGAAAAAAAAAAAAACCTGAAGATTGGGAAATAAAACAAACCCAGCTTTAATAAAGATAATTAAAAGAAAAAATATTCCGAAAGGATTTGCACTGTTGCAGGACTGAAACAATTTCCACTAGGACAGGACTTTAACGGACAGGAAAAGAAAGTAACATGCCTTGATGAGACTGAAACATCTACTTAGAACTAGCATTTTATATTTAGGCTTCTTTGTTGATTCTTTTTCTTTCCCACTATGAAGCACATGCTTTAGGTAACCCAGGCAATACTGTCCGGCAGGAGTGTGTGGGCAGATAGAGAATATCAGATTTGCTTTAAAGAATATTAGCATTTAACATTTCCGTAGCAGCATGTCACATTATACATCACATTTTGATGTCTCCAAATGGTACTACAAATCTAGATACTTTTAGCCATATATTAGAATGAAAAGATAAAACAAGCAGATCTTTTCTTCCCTGCTCCTTTGGTTTCTACAAGGCAGATTCACAGAAAGCACTTGGCTCCTGTCTGAGGCCCCTCAGGAAGTTCAGATTTGATAGCTCTGATGACAGCAAACCACGAATTTACTCGGAGGTCAGTCAAAGCTAAATTCTCTGATCTTCTCAACGCTGCTGTGGGACCCTCCTCCGTGAATTACTCTTATTTGTGCATTTCAACACTCAGTGAAACAGTGATTTTTCTCTCTGCGGCTCCATCCACCTTCCACCCAGAAATGATGACTCCTCGATAACACCACCTTTTATACCCCCGCTGCCACCTCCTTGAAAGAGCAATACCTGATCTATTAGCTAGCAATGGTAGCTCAGTCCCCCAAGCAGCCTACAAAACGGCTTCAATCAATCAGGTTAGCTCCCTCTGTCCCTCCCCCCATTAGCAGTTTGCGAGGGAAACTCATGGAGGACGCGGGAACGTGATGGGGTTTAAGGTTACCTTGGCTGAGCAGCAGGCAGACACTCAGGCACGCTCCCACCCGAAGGAGCCAAGCCGCCTGGGCAGTAAGACCAGCAGACATCCCCTCTGCAGGGTGGTTTAGCTGATTCGTTTTTTCCGTGTGCCGCGCTGGTGCCACTGCACAGGAACGCTGCTCGGTTTATGGAGATGATGACTCGGTTTCACTCCTCGCAGGTCCCCACCGGTGGGCAGGCAGGTGTGTGCCCCAAGCGTGAGCGCACCTCCGAGCAGAAACACTGGCCTGAGGAGGAGCAGGGGGACAGGAAACACCGAGGACTGAAACTGCCACCTCAGAGCAAAAGCGGACAGAAGTGTAGCTCACGCCATAAGCACGGCACTTTCCGTCCCGCATTTTTGATTGGGGAACAGCACAGAAATAGTCCTGAGCTTTTTCACTTGACATCCTTCCTTCACATGTTGATTGGCAATCAGCAGCAGTCCAAATTTAATCACTCAGAGCTGCTGGCAGCTTCAGACCGAACCGATCATCTGATTTTTTATCGACTGGCACACTTGGCCAGAAGAGATGTACCTAAAGTGTCACAGCGGGTGAGGACCATGTGCCAGCCAGGCAGCGGCCGGGCTGCACCGCACCGCACCAGACTGGGTTGGACTGGACTGGACCGGACCGGATTGGACCAGCTGGGATCGGCCAGGGTGAGGTGGGCTGGAGGCTTCCCCCTCGCTCAGCATCCACCTCGCAGCCCCAGCCTGGCCCTTCATCCCTTCTGGAAAAGCTCGTCATGAGGAGCAGGTAGATATCAGCAAGTTGGACAAAATAGGCTCTGATTGCGGCAGTGGCTGTGTGAGTGCCTTATTGAAACTATCAGGTGGGTCTGGCGGGGGTATATCTAGCTCAAATAATTTTCTACGTTAACTCTTCACTCAGATTCACAACCTGGAGTGATTCTGCTTCTTAAATCTTGCTAGCTTCAAGGCAAGAGAGGTATTCAACACACACGTCTTGCATCGGCTGGTATGGTTCCTTAGCATGGCGATGTGGCGCTTTGACAAAGGATATGCTTCAATGTTATTTAAGGGTTACTGTTGATTAACAGAGTAATTACCCTTTTGCATGAGAATAACGGATGCCGGAAGGGTATTACTCTTGAACAGGGTATTGCTCTTGAACAGTTGTTCAACGGGTGCCCTGCACGTTTCTGAGTAGCAGGAAAGTTATTCTTTCGGGACAGAGTCGCATCCAAACGGAGAAGCCCCTAGAGCTGCCAGCCTCCTTGACCATGTCTTGACAGCAGTGGTACAGGGTGCACCTGGCATAAAAATCTCAAGCATCTGAGTAGCCAGGTGCCTCGTGGGAAGAATTTGACTGAGTTCTCCTGCCAGTAATTAGATGTTGTGCTGACCTTTAGGTGCATTGCAAGGCATATCCCTTTTTCTTATTTATTTGTCCGCAGGCAGTGTAAGAAGAGAACTGTTTGCTTTAGGTAGTTGTTCTTTTCTTTCTGACAGATTTAAATGTCAAAGGATATCTGGATGACTTTGGACACCATTTAATGTCACCGTTCTTTTGGTGACTAACAAAAGCTGCCGGTACATCTGTAAACGTCATGCAGTGGCCTGCGGAGGCTCATAGGCATGGTAAATCAACTGTGTGCAAATTTCTTCCCCTTGACAGTTTTTATGCATAGGGCCTGCTGATTAAGAAATAAAAAATAAAAATAAACCATCTTGCCAGATGCTGTTGGTAAAGTAGCCCTGAAGATAGGATCCCAACCATCCTAGATCTCAGCTCCAGTTTGGGGTTGCGGGTAATTCTAATATCAACTGAATTGCATCCACCAATATCCTAACGTAGGAAAACACCAGACTTGCCCCTGAGCTATTAGAACTGGCCCTTTCATTCGGGACATCTGTTCAGGAGACGTGTGAAGTTTATATTATCTGCTTTTGCTGGGGTGCCACATGCTGGCTGTATTTCTTCCTCTTGCATGCTTTACACAGTCTGTACCCTTACGTATTGTGAAGCCTCACAACAGCAGCACAAGCCCTTTTTACCAAACACTTGATAATTGTAATTTTCTCTTAGCAGGGTTGCCAGCAAACCCTGTCACAAGCAGCTGTTTCAGAATGTATAATTACATCTGCATGGTATAGCCCATATTGCCTGTTTAAGACACGATGGACTGATTTTAAGCTTATGCTTGTGTCTGTGTGTGTAGGGGGGGGAAGAATTTTGTTTTAATTATTTTACAAAACTGAAGAGTGAAATATATTCCAGGTACTTTTCTTGAGCCTTGCCTTGAAACAGCGGAGACAACCTGCTCCCACCACTTGAAACTTTACTTCATTCATTTCTTCTGGCATTTAAAAAGTACATTTAGATTTTTATCCTCAAAACACATGTTGGGTATATCACTGTTGGGGTAGTATTAATCTCTTCCATGTCCCTTGCTGCCTTTTTGTCCACATCCTTCTCTCTCCCTCTCTCTTTTTTCATGTGAATTTTAGGAATTTCACTACACTGTTTGTATTTTACATTTACAGTTTTTACATTATACATGTGAGTACCTCATAAATATAATCAATTATCTATAGAAATATTTGGAGAGGAAGAAGCTAATTTTCTAGAGGGCACTCAAAAAGAATTCAACAGCAAAGAAAGAAGTGAAGAAAACCTTCATCTATGATTCCATCTCCGGAAAATATAGCTACCCACTGAATTTTTAAAGCTCAGTTTCAAACCTGACATAACAAGATGAGCAGGCAGTCCACAATCAATAAAATAAAGGCAGACAAGGAACTGAGAGATCCTTTCCGTCTTAATGTTAACCAGAAAGGACAAATACTTTAATTTCAAAGCAGGAAGCTTACCTACTGACTTTTAGCATTGCAGATTATACACTACAACAAACGTATTTGGTAAAAAACATTTCTACAGAACTCAAGATTCACACCGGATTATGACAAGATGCTCAGAAATAGAAAATTATTTTTTTTTTTGTTTAAAGAAATGATCACTCAAGCAGCAGTATATCTGGAGGTTTAGGAAACAAATATCGTGTAAAGTGAAATACTTTCCATCTCAGTAGCCTTCCTCTAAAATATTTTGCAAGGAAATTAAAAAAAAAAAACAATCAATCATCATCATTAAATGGTACCTATTAACATAGGGTTGCCATAAGGAAGTACCTAAAATAATATTGCATGGAACAGAAGGTAACTGTTAATACTATCATAATTAGAGCTGATTGAAAGGAGGAATGCATTTTTCCCCAAGAACAGTTTAAATTTGAAAGCAAATTTCGTGTCACGTTTCTAACATTTTCGTGTTTGCTTTCCATGAGCCGTGAAACTTAGCTGGCTGAAATAATGAATATAAACCTGGATACTTAAATATTTGGTAAAATCAAAATTCACTTTCTAATATAGTAGTATTTTTACTACAGTTGGTGACTGTGCATATCCAAAGAACACAAATAGTGGCTCACAGTTTAAAAATCAATTCTCATGGAAAGGCCCAAAAAACCCCACTTTTTGGCACATACTTTAGCAGAGGATGACTTCTGATGGTTATACACTGCTCTTGTTATGATCTCAAGCATTTCTGCTAATTAAGAGGTTAATCACAAGAATACAGAGACACAGCAAGATGGTTTTGCACATGGGGTAGTTCAACAAACACCATGGAGGGCCTTTTCTCCTCCTCTTCTGGGCAATATGCCATGGGGCTGCTACATCCTACCTCCTTTTCCTACATATTGTCTTCCATCTGACACTGTGCTGGCAGCTTTCAACCCCCACAAGCAGAACCAAGGCTGTGTCGTCTTCATTCGATCCCCCTCTTGTCCTCTCTTCGCTATGGGCTTGCTTTTATCCAACTACTTATAAGCCAAACCAAACTAAACCTCTAGAGCTAGCCAGAAATTATTCACTACAACTATTTTTTTCATCAGGAAAGGCAGGTTTTACTGAACTGAAACAAATAAATATTAGGACTACCTGCAAGGTTAAAATTTCTGCTTTCCATTTACTTCTACCTAAGTGAAAACAAGACAAAACCAAGCAGCTTGGTTGCCAAATACCTCCTTTGCTTGTATATTATTCCCCATTCTGTCTTTTGTCCCAGCAATTTGTGTCTCAGGAGCTTTCCTCTCCATTTACAAAGAATCCAGTGCAACGGCATCCTCAAACCCATACAGAATCTTGTGGAGTTAATATGGTACAATTGTTTATTCATAATCAAAGAAACACTTGATGCAGCAAGCACAGACCAAATGATGTTTCAGCTCTGATTATCTGCCATGAAGTATTCACAGGCCACTCTAAAAGGGGAAATACTTCCTAATTAAAATTAAGAAAAGAGGCTTGCACTTTCACTCCAGGCAATTAAGTGTAACATTTGCATGCATATAATTCCTTGGGAAACAAAACCCAGGAAGTGGCTGTTGGAGTGTCGATTAATTAAAAAATCCAACACTTCACTGGGCGTACTAGCTGGCCTTTTATATAATCTTTGTAGGTTAAGAATTGAATTAAGGTGTGCACAAAAATGTTACCAATGAAGGACTGCTAAAAATGAGCTAATTTCTGCTTATAGTCATCATCTGATTACTTTTATTTCCATTAATAAAGTTGTATAATTAAAAGGGGTATATCATTCCAGAAGCAAAAATTTCAAATATCAGATCTACTAAGTACCCTCGTCAGAATGGTACATCATATGTACCCACTGATAGTAGGAATTAGTAGCCTGCCATTTTAATTGTCACAATTCTTTGCCTAGAAAGTGAACCCAAGTCAGAAACCATTATAAATATACATACAGACATAGGAATATACATTCATACATAAAAGAAGCATACATATGCAAACACACGCTCGAGGAAGAATTCTCCTGTAAAAGAAAATTGAATATTATTGAGGAAAATAGTGTCATCTGGTACTCAACCTGTAGTTATCTTTAGATAGAAAACAAATTCAATTAAACCCTGAGAAACAACAGAGTGCAGAGCCAACAGTCCATTAATGTAGCCAGATCAATATAAGGGAAAAGAAACATGGGCTTCATTTCACTCCAACACTCTTGAAGATGACCTGCTGAAGATTTATCAGTTTTACAAAGGAGGATTTGCCCTCCTCCTCCTCCTCCTCTTTATTTTCTCCAAAATTGTACAAAATGAAATATAGCAAAAAGTCTCCGAAAAAAATCAAATATGTAAGGTTTAAAGGTACTAGGACATCACTGCTTATGGTTTTTATCAATAAGAGAAAATTAATCAAGGGATAATTTGTAAGCATATGGTTTTTTAAGTCTGTATTTCCACCCTATGACTAATCTTAAAGCTTTTGGTATTCCTGCACTGCTCCTCAGTTATGTTGCTAACTTCGAATAGGCCATTTTCTAAAAGTTTACATAGATCTTAAACTTACTGAGTAGCATTGTATGCTCATTTTACCCTGCTGTATATACCTCACACATAATTTGAGGTAAAAATGAACCTGGACTACTGGATGAAATGAGAAAGGGACTAATGGTGGGATTAAAAAGGAATACATACATGAGAAATGTGGAGAGAAAAATGGCTGATTGAAAACAATGGAGAGCTAGAATGAGAAGGTAATGGTAGAAAGAGGTGAATGCAGTGAAAGGAGCAGATTTGAACACAAATGGAATGGCTACAAAAAGCTAGAAAAAGCAAAAATTTGACTGACTGAAGAGTGCAGTTGATCAAGATTTTTTTATAATCCATCAAATTTTCAGGGGTTCAATAAACCATCCATCTCTGATAGAGAATGTGAATCTTTCCTCTTGCTATATTTTCCAAATAAGCAAGAGAATGAAACTTAGGATCTTCAAACCTACTACAAACAACTCAATGAACTCCAAAGATGTGTTGTTTGAGTATGGTCTTCAGACTGTGACTTATACTTGGGGACGAAGGCTGCAGAAAAGCACCTAGCTACAGGCACCTTTTAGCAGGACTGCTAAAAAATGTTAGCAGTCCTGGCACTGTTATACATTCACTGTTGTTTCTATGTCCAGATGCAAATCCTGTCTGAGATTCTGATAGAGGCAGTCTTAATTTCCTTCGTTTTTTTTTTCTTTAATTAAAGAATAAGCAGTCCACATTAGACAGAAACAAGGTAGTAAGTTGTATTTCTTTTCAAATGTCGTACTGATGTTGTAGCCTCAAGAAACCATGTTCTGATCCAATTGAATCCAGAGTAGTATGGCATTCTTGAGTTCAAACCAGCACTGGAGACCAAAATCAAACTTTTACAAAGGGCGATAACGTTAAGCAGAGTGCCTTTAATAAAATAAATAAATAAATAAATGAATAGCCTTACACTAAATTTCCTGTCTTTTTAATCAAGCACACTCCACAATTTTTAAAAATAATTATAATAAAAAACAGATTCTATATGTTCGTCAACACCATAAATGTTAAGGAGTGCTTTTTTAGTACTGTTAAACAGTACTCTTACTACTCTCTTCAGTTTCATTTCAACATTATAGCTGACAATAATAGGAAAACAGCATAGAATGTCTGAAAAAAAAATGATTTTTTAAAAATTAGATCATATATATTGTGTTCAGACCTTCACGCTAAGGAAAATTACTGGAAGTTCTCAATAGTACTGTAATAGGTTTCTAGTATAAGAGTTCTTTAAATATCCCACTAACAGGCTGTGGATTAGCTATAAACACACGTGCTGCAAAATAAAATAGATACTACATATAAACTCTTACAGTCTTGAAAGGTTATGAATAATTATTTAAAGGATTTTTTTTTAATAACAAAATCAAAGTACTGATTAACTTGTCTCTGTGTGATTGCAAGAAGGAAGAGAGAAAAATCACAACATTTTAAAGGACTACCTTTCAAGTTACTGGAACCAGACAGTGGGAAAAATCCTTCTGAAGTAGGATTTCAGGGACAACAAAACCCATCAGTGCTTCTATCCCAAAAATTAAAATTAGATATGATGTCCCTAACCTCATTTAGAATTCATTGGGATGTTATCATCATCATATTAACAGATGCAAATATCTTTGCTGCCTTTATTCAGCTGAAACAAGAAGTGATACTGCACTTCTAGTGTTCATCATATATACATACATGTTGGATTTTTGCATGCAGGTTCCTCAGCCATCCATGTTGGAAGTGTATCATGGAAAGCATATTCTCTGTTATCATTACCTCCATCATCTGTAACTGGGCTGTTGCTCTAGTTGGTGAGTTTACGTAATTCTCCACTGTTTTCTCTCTTTTACTGGGAAAAAAAAAGCAAAACAGAAGCAAAACATGACAAAAGCCTCACATCGCAACAGTTAACTGCTTCCTTGTTTACAAGAGTTGTCATTTTCAAAGATATTATAAACATTCAGGGGCCTTGTCCCTGTTTAAGTTAAAGGTGATTGAGCTTTTAACTTCCTTAAACAGTTCTGACAGTCCTTCAATAAGTTATTTTCTGGACACTGACGCTGTACACCTGGGTACACCTGGGACACCTGCTGTTACTTCTTGCTCTGTAATTTTTAATCTTAGTTAAGATTAAAAACACTAAAATATAATAATCAAATGCCTAATTGCTAATGTTTTTTTACTGGCATTCAAATGCTCACCCTGCCTTTTCATACATATGAGAATCCAAACTGCTTTCTCAGAGCTGCACAGCACTTCAAAATTCTTTCTCTTTTGATCCATGTCACCTGAAGACTGTAACATTACCTTTCTTTAGAGTTTGATTGTTCAGTTGATGTGTGCTAAACTATGCATTTTCGCATAACTATCTTTTCTGCTTCAAGTTCTTTTTTGCAAATTCGGCAGGTTATTAAGCTCTATTTGGTTTTCTTGCTTATTTGCTTGCTTGCTTGCTTGCTTGTTTTCCTGCTTTCCTTTTCTTGATATAATTTCACTGTGAGCAACACTTAGCCAAGTGTTCTAGTTTTTTAGCCATTTATTTTCCTTGTTGGATCTGGGATATCCACAATTATCAGGGAGCACCTGACCTTATGTGAAGAAATTTGAAAGGAGTTTTAAAAGAGTTTTTTAAAAGATGAGGCTATTTATAATATTAAACAGGGAGCAAGTTAATTGAATTCAATCAGTATAGCAAGGATAAAAATTGCTATCAGGCTTAAGATATCATATACGGAGCAAGGGTTTAAATCAATTTAAACTAAAAGAGCTCGGAAGTTTTATTAATTAACATCTACAGAGACAGCAAAGTGTGACTTAAAAGGAGACACCTGGCTTCCTGTGTTAACGAAAGAGATTTCAGCATGTTTCTATATATCATTGAACAGCATGTGACATCTTGCTAGCCCTGTAACAACATATGCATCGACAATATATTTGAAATATTTCTCTCTAATTTCAGGGTTTAGTGGTATTTAGATATCAAAGAGCTCCACAAAATTGAAGGTGGTAAGGTGAAAGAAGCTGCATGTTAGTATTTAATTACATTAAAATGATTAGAAAAAAAAATAAGTTCTTGATTGGGAACATACTGAGTTCTGCCTGTACAGCATAGAGGCTAGTTTGTGCATAAATCTAACTTGTTAAAACATGAGAAAGATAATGATATGAAGACTGATTCGTAGTGCGACATATATGAGCCAAAGACTACTCAGCTATTTCAATGGCTTGGTCAGTTTAGCAAATAAAGGCAATTCTCAGGACTTTAAGGGGAAAAATCCATCCAGTCACAGCCAAGAAAATAAAGTATTTCTTGCTATTATGAATATGGACTGAAGGTGTTGACTATATTTTCCCTTTCTTCCATCCGCTTGTGGAAACTGCCTATTAAAGCATCTTTGTCAGCTGAAATAGACACCTAAGTTGTGATTTCAACATATGCACAAATAATTTCATAAAATATACGTGTATAGAATATGTATTTGCATATGCAAATTGGTGTTTTTCACGTAGAGGTAATATTTCACAGATTCAATCAGAAATGAATTATTGTTCGATATTTTTAACCCAGCACTCCATCTGAAAGTATGAATGGATCTAGCATCAAGATGCGGCACACTTGAATGAACTTGGGCAAATCATTTGTGCTTTGTATATCTCCTTTTTATAAACTATTAATTAATAATAGAGGAGTAGCATATATACATCTTAGAGGGATATTGTGAGGTTGGATTTTTTAATGTCTGCAAAGGGTACCTCGGTTGAGAGCTAGAACGGTATAAGTTACATGAGTGCATATTTCAGTGCTTCTCCCCGAAATCTAGTCCTTGTATTACTTTAGATAGTTCTTTAATCTATTATTGCCTTCAAAAAACCACCACTGTTTTTCATTTTTAATACTACCTAAGACATTTGAATAGTCTATTCTATATTTGGGACAAAATAGTACATGTATGACTCTTCATGTACCGGATTTTTCATTTCAGAGTGGCCTCAGACTTAACCTAACGAAGAAGAAAACGTCAGTACATTCCTTTCAATTTGTGAGGCTGGCAAATGTAGAGGTCTGTGTACTGCCATCTCACTAGACATTCGGGAAAAAGATTTTAGCAACACTTCAAAATCAGAGTGCAAGTAACTCCTGTTATTTTTATATTACGATTTGTTATGTAATGACAAGAATAATCTTTATCACTTTGTTCCTTGCTTGGCATAAAATGACTTTTTGAACTGATCAAACACCTCAGGCTTTGCGTCAGTGTTTAATCAGCTTCAGCAGCTACTCATAGCTTCAAATACTGTAAAGAAATCGAGTTTAATTGCTTAATTAAACTCAAACCTCTGTCGTCCTTCCAGTAGACAGTGGCCTGCCTGGCTTTTGGATACTGAAAAACAATCAGAGAGGAAGCTGATGACATTGCTCTTCTCTCAAGGGTGGTCGATGTAGGAGTATTATATAGACACTGAAAAAGAAAAGCAAAAGGCATCCTCTGGGAAACAATTAGGACTTTTGTTTCCTATTTTTGGCCTGAATTATTGATTTTATATGAACACAGCTACTGTATTTTTACAAGAGATTTGTTATAGGCTGACCAGCAGACATAAGTTAATTGAAAAACTTGAGGACAGATCTTCGAGCAGAGTACACTACCTCGTTGAGCTTGATTTATCAATTTTAACTAATTAAAGTTCTAACTCCATGGGTGTTTTTTTGTTTTATTTTCTTCTTCCAGTTTTCAGTGTCGGCAGTTCAAATAAGCAGACACAAATGTATTTTGCCCAACAAGCTGCTCTCCAATGTCAGTGCTTCTGTATGCATATGGAGCACTGAGATTTATATGTGATGGTCGTGGGGTTACCCTGGAGCTTACCCATCAAGAGCTACTGTGATTTTAAAAGGTAGGGAGGTACTGGCATGGGATTGCACCTTTGGCTAATAGGTTTTCAGAAAAACAATTTCTATCCCATCTTGTACTAAGGTAAATCAGCTCTGCTAAGAACTACTAACTTTATTTTGAGAATTGCTAATTGCTTGAAAGAACTTCTGAATAAAAATGGAACCTTATCCCTTCCGTTACTTCTGGCTTACATTTAGGACCTCTTTAGGACCTCTTTCAAGCAATAAAATTGAAATATTTTTAGTATTGAAGTATAATGATAATATTAGTACAAGACAACAGATTCCGGTCCCAATTTTAACATTTGAAATATTTTGACCCCTCCATCTACAATTAAACCATTGAAATTTATGGTAAAACTGATTAGAACATAAAGAAAGTCCAGAAGCGAAAGAAATTGCACTCAAAAGGCATGATCTTAAGCTAGATAAAACTGTATAGAAAACTTATACAACTGATTTGGTGGCCAGCTTCTCAATTACCATAAATCAACATAATTTAACTTATTTCAGTGGAGCATTGCCAAATTTACTAAAGCTTTGGCATTAGGTGAGGATCTGTCTGAAGCACCTGTGTTTTCTCTCCTATCACAGTAGCTCATAATATTTCATACTATTTTCCAGCTTGCTAAATAGCAAAGTATTTCTCCCTTTTCATCCAAGAATGAAGAACTAAGGGCTACGTGTTAAAAGGCATTTATATGCCTGAAAATTCAGGCATTTAATTCATGCAATTCTCTAAAGCTCCCAAACTCTATTATTTCCTATATGAATGTCTATGTGTATAAAACTACTTAAACACACATACATAGCTAACAATTGCAGATCATGCTTCACATGCTTCACATGCTTCACATGTAGATAATTTTTTGATCCTGAAGGGCTTTTTTCCTTACAAATATATGTCATGCTTTCTAAAAGGCACATGAAAATATCAAACATTAATTTTTGATAATGAAACTACCTTCCATGGACAGTCACCCTTCACACAGCGTTATTCATCTTGCTAGTGTTTCAGTTCTGTAAGAAAGGTAATCAGAAGCCATCTGAATTTAGAGTTGAAGGGACCAGTAATTCGATATGAAAGCATGAAAAGTCTTTCCTGAGAACACAAAAATCTAGGTTGAAAGACAATCTTCTGTGATTATCAGTGAGCCACATCAGTGTATTTTGGGGCTTACCAGCAACTTAAAAATTCCCAACTTCGTATCACAAATGTTCAGATGGATTTTTTAGAAGTATCTTTATCTTTTATTAACATGATGATTGTCTTTCTCATATGCTACAGTTCCATCCCATTTTGTAGAAAAGGTTCAATTCCTTTGCAATGACTTCTAATATTTTACTTTCAAGATGCTGTCTGAACTCTTCATATCCTCAAATGTATCAACGTTTCAAAATAATCACTTGTAAATTTTATTACTTTTGCTTATTACTAGCAATATATTAGACAAATATTTCACAAATATGAAATTGTTAGTGTCCGCAGTTTCAGTATGATTTTATTGCATAACTGTAATCATAGGCAAGCCTGAGTAGCAAACTACGTGCTAGAATGACTCCCTCACTATTGGAAGATTTCCACATGGATCTGAAACACACATACGCAAAGAAAAAACCTAGCTAATATGACTCTCTTCAGATAAGAAAATTACAACCCTCCCCCCCCATCCTCCACTTCTTCAATAATGACAGAAAATGACAAGAGTGGAGCAATGCCAGATGTTGCATTGAATACTTGAGTTAATTCCTTTATTCAAGCACAAAGGGCCACAAAACATAGATTCATATGCGCTGTCCCGTGCTGTGTGCAGAGCTTTCTGTGACACCCAGAGAAGTTCTGTATGTGACTAAGAAAGAAGTAGGCAATTCAGACCATATCTCCTGGGGTGCGTGGAGTAGTCTTATAACTGCAGTCACTCCACTTTTTTGCAGTTGGAAGGACTCCGAGAAGGCTGTTGCAGGAAAACACAAAGAAGCTTTGAGGGCTGCCAAAATTGCACAATATGAGGAGCTAAAGCAAGAAAGCAAAACATGTATTATTTAATAGGGCCGGTAAGAATCTAACTTCTATCCTGTGACAAATGTGTACACATTTAGATCTGTTTTCAGCCTGACCTGAGACAGGGACACGTCCAGAGCTAAAAAAGGAAAAGAAAAATACTTAGAAACACTAAAACAAACACATAAAGGCGCTACAAGATTAGAGAATGCAATTATGTATGCATACCTTTGCAGATAGGTTTATGTAAAGGTTACAGTGCAATAAGAATAATGAACTAATATCTTCTGTTTCAACTTAAGTAATAAAATTATAATTTAATTTCAAAATAAGTTAGCAATTTAGTAATTTTCCCCCAGATAGCTAAAACTCAACTAGGAGGCTTTTTTCCTGACAGAAAGAGGTTTTGCTAACAACTTTTGACCAGGTTTATTGATTACGCTTTGGCATTAGGAAGCTAACACTGAAAATCGTATACAGAGCCAGACTGCATTATGTTTTTGGTAGACCTACTGCAGCTATATTGGCAAGGAGACAGATAAACCGCTGGCAGCTAGAGATACAATGAGTTATAGGACTTACATGAATAACTTCTCTTCAATCCCCGAGGGCCAAATTTTTCCCTCTTTTGAGGTAAGGGAAGCGAGGAAAACTTTAGAAGATCTTTACAGCAAATTTCACATAAATATATCCCCTTGCCCTGATTGTGCTCCTACGACAACCTGGACCTATTTAAATAGTGTGCCTTTATCTCATTTGCTTTGAGGTAGTAGAAAATGTGGTCAGTAATTTAGACTGTGACAAACTGGTTTAGAAGAAAACAGCTTGATTCGTGATATCTAGATTAAAGTGGTCTGATGATCAGCTGCAGTACCTATTGAAATAAACATAAATTCTAGGAGCTCAACATCTCCATAAAAGGGCTAGTTTTACAGATGTCTAAATATAGACCTCTGTGACTAACTTTAAAAACCCCTTTTTGGAAATTTTCACAGAATCAGTGTCTCATTTCTTTAAATAAAACATTCAGAAGCTGTTCAAACATTTGAAGATGTTCAAAAATAGCAGTGTGACATTAGCCATGAGACCTTGCAAAGAACATTTTCATTGAATGTGATTTTTTTTGTCCACACAACTCCTACTGTATTTTTGACCAATTTTACACAATTAAAGTCTTGTATGATTGTTGACTCTCAGAAAGGTATGGCAGATTTCGCTCCAGAGCAAAATTTATTTAGTGGAATTGTTTAAATAAGCTTCCTACGACCTACTGGTGATATCAACATCTTAATATCAAAATCTTTATTTAACATGATAAAAAAATTGTGTAGAAAAATATGTTGGAAAATATGGACCGGATTTGTGATTGCAAAACTTTCCTTTAAAGGGACCCTTTCACTCTTTAATTTCATGGATGACTGGAATTTTCGGTCTGAAAATACATCCAACCCTCCATAAAATTTACTTGTCTATAAAACGTCAGCCCCTGTTAACATGAACAAATAGATCTTCACTAGCCTTGGTTACATATAATTAAACAAGAAGTACTTTTGATCTGACCAAAGTTTCACGCTTTGACCTCCAAAGGAGAAAATGTGTGATGCTACCTTTTTAGCGAGGAAAAATGCAAACTTCTATGCAATGGTTTTTGTTACTTTAGAAATTTCCTTTTTCTTTTTCATGAAATGCTTTTAGGTATAACCCAGAAAAGTAGAAGCCCTGTAGGCATCTAATAAAACATCTTCAGCCAGAAGCTGGATGCTATTCTTTGCTAATACCACTGTACATAAGAACATAACATAAGAACTTACGTTAATGAAACCAATGAGTCTCATAAATGTTATTGTGACAGAGAATTAAATTTCCTATCTAGAAACATACTAATTAGAGCTGTCAAAACATCTTTAAACCTTCTTTTGCCAAACTGAGATTAGTCCTATCTTTTTGTGAGGTTATCACAACTGCAGGGTAAGTGCACAGTCTTCATAAAACAAGCCATCCAGACTCAGGGGGCTAGCTTCTTTCACATGTAAATTTCACCTGTGCTTTAGGGGGTGAAGAAAGGTGAAACTTAAGTCAGAAGAAGAATTTTAGTTCTTTAAAAAAAAATCTATGCAGTCTACCAGTCAGCCAACGTGAGGTCCCCAATTCCCCTTTGATTTTTGCACTTAGTTTCCCTGTTTCTTCTTGCAGGAAGAAAAGAGTAAGGATTCCCAGGCAGAGAAAAGAAAGATATCTCTTTTTTATGAACTTGTACTGTCTGCTGTTCTTCATCAACTGATGATTCAACTTCTTAAGGTATGCACACACAATCAAATTAACTTGGAGTAAAGAAATAGCATATATTAGGGTTTCTGAAGTAAGTGCTCCTAGGGATACTATTGTCACTTGGTGACAAAGAAATTCACTGCATTGATCTCTTTTACACAAAGCTAAACAGGCACCCACTAATATGTCCTATGTCACACTGATGGCCAAACGATGTTGTTACTAAATGAAGAATAGAGTATATTCTGAGGAAGGAACAGGCCCTTCTTGAAATGAAGTCTATAATGTTACCCATATGCCTAGTGACAAGTAGAACTTATCCAAAGTAAAAGAATTACTTTTATATACAGACTTAAACATCTATTGGACAAAAGCCTAAGACTTGAAAGTTTTGGGTCACCAACTGTCTCTGTTGCGCATATTCAATGAGCAAAGCTCAGTTGCAGTTTTTCCATAGGAAATCACATTGCATGCTGCTGTCCAGGAGTTGTGAACGGTCACCTGAAGAAGGTAGAAAGATAACAGCTATTAAACAATCTATCCAATTTTAGTTTGGGGGACGGCATGCCAAGCTTTCTATACTGGCAAGTGGAAAATTCTAGAGTAAACGTAGCCAAGTTTTAGCCTTGAAACACCTTCCCAGTTTGAGAAGTACCCTCCCCATCCCATATACAATGTTGTTGCTTGCAATGTTTTTCATACCTTGGAAAGTATAACTAGAAACAAATAAACTTTAGGCAGCAGGAATTTTGCCTGATTGCCCAGACAAGGACATCCTTGTCCTCATTAAAACCTATTCTCTATCTTCAAAAAACTGTGTCTGTGCTTTATTTTTGCCTGTAGTCCTCATCCCAACTACTTCAGTGGTGGCAGTCCACTATTGCTTATGGTATACATTCTTTCATGTACTCTGTTAGAAGCATAGTGTGAGCAATGGTCCAAGCAACTGCCACAAAGAACAAAGACTTATAATTAGCCGCACAAAATACAATAGGAAGAAAAATGGTTCATGTCTTTGCAAATGTATGTAAAATAAAATTCCAACGGCTCTGGCCAAGAGAGTTACGAATCTATATAAAATATTTAAATAGACACCCTTTTCCTGCTGTGAAAATTCCTAATTACTGATCTGATTAGAATTTAGAAGCCAGTAACTTTTAAAAGTTTAATCAATATAAAAATCACTGTGCCTGTTTTTCCTATATAATCATGTTTTTCTTGTTTCTGTACAATTTGTGTATTGGCAGTATTGTCTGATGTGACAGAACCAGGGCAGAGAGTCCTGAGGTAAAGCTATATAGCAAATACTCACTGGCACATGCGCTTTAGAGTATGTTGATTACTATGTACTCTTTGCAAGGTAAACAATGTGCATTGTTCCATGCTTATTTTTTCTCTTCATCTTTTTTTTTTAATATTCACTGAAGACATTTGGCAGCGAAAATTACCCAATACACCATTATTGACATTATAATTAACTTTCTGATCACTGGTCCATGTCTTTATCTTGCTGTGCTCTGCTGCTCTTTTTCATTTGCTTCATACTCTGGAATGAAAAACTTCACAAGAGTGACCTCCTTCTATGTATGATCTCTTAACAAGTCATTTTCCAGCCCTCAGGAAAGATTATTGTTATTAGCACACCTGTTTCTGGAAACTACACTTTTAATTAGATTCTTTTTTTTTTCTCTTTCTAGCCATCCCTTGCATCTTACGAGGCTGAGTAGGTAGGTTAAACCCAGGAGGTTGTCAAGCTAACATAGGGCTAGGTAACTCCTTTCCTTAGTAAAGACTGAATAGGGTTTTTAAGCAACTAAGGCCACATGTTAATGTGCATTTTTATGTTCATATTTTTTTGTTTTTTTTTTCTAAGAAAAGGACTACTGCAGGCCGCATAAACTGAAGTAACAGGCTGTATCTAACTACCCATCTCAATTTCAAGCTGATAGCCTTTTACCCCACCAGTCAACCCATCAGTATTTATGTGACAACAGATGTTAGAGTAAATAGTTTAAAAAAAGCAATAGAAGTACTTTTTGTCACTGCTCTTCTATCTAAAAATGAGATGCTGATATTCCACTGAGGGGATGTTCCGCACATACAGTTCCATCCTTTAGACAACTACACAGAAAAAAAAAGAAGATTGAAACAACTCTACATGTAGCTCTGAAACAACTGACCAGGAAAATTGATGGCATTTGTATCATGAGAACTATCCACAAGGAACCATAAGAAACCACCAAGAGAAAGCACACCGTCCCAAACTCCCCCCAAAAGTATGAGTTCTTTAATTTACTGATTTCTGCCTGTAGTGATTTCCAATCGTCTTCTGAAATTCTATAGAGAATAAAGATATCTATCAGTGCTTTGTAGCCTCCTTTCCTTCAGGACTTTTAACCTTTAGCTGTATTGCTATTTAAATTTAGATAGGCAGAAGGTGTAAGGTTATGACTACTACTGAGAAAAACTAGAGGCAAATCTGAAGAAAAAGATGACTTTAGTCTGTTGATAATTTCAGAATTTTATAGAAAAAAATGTTCTAGCTTGTAACATCTTTAGATTTGTAATCATCTCAAAAATAAAAATGATGTTTTAAACAATCAAACTGGGTTATGCTGGTTTTTTAGATTGATAATATTAAGGAAAATCTGTCAAGAAAGTTGATGCAAATAGAAAAGCTCCAAATCATCTCCCTTGACTGAAAGGACTGCTTTTAAATTCTCTAGAATTTTAAATATTATAAAATATTGCTAAAAATGAAAATGCTTCTGAAATGCTGCAATACTTTAAAATCTGATCTTTCTGGGGAAAAATGAAAAATGAAAAAGGAAACATTCTGTGCCAGTTTCTCCTAGTATTATATTTATTGCCTACAGTATATAGAAATGCTGGCATCATCATTAAAATATATCTAATCTCTGTGTGGACAGTTGCTGCAGATTACCTTTCACCCATGCCTTTCACTCTGCAGAGCAAATTGACTGTTCATGCTGGGCATTAACTTGCAGACTGGGTGACTCTGAGACATCCTTTTTGCATGCATATTTCTTTTGTTCAGATCACTTGAAATGGCAACAGGGGTGCAGCACAAACCACGAGGCTGGATTTTCACAGCATATCAGAGATGCATTTTAAGTCTCTGGATGGGAGATTTTCGAGTGTTTGAGGTGTCAGGTGTTGGGAGCAACTGCTGGAAGAGGTGGAGAGAGATAAAATTGATGCAATTTGTATACAATCAATGATTCCCAGGTTTCCTCTTACAGCAACTGGTTGCTGAACTCCAGAAAGGAGCCAAGGAGTCAGTCAACATGCATGTGGTCTGAACAACCAGAGCTATAACAAATAGTGTATACACACACCCTTATTAAGAGTGAAGCAATAGAAGATCTTCTGCCTGAATGGTATTTAAATTAACCTCCATATTCTCCTCTCCCCATTTCTTTTAGAATAGGTTCTGAGCGAACTGTGGGAAACTAATGGAAATATAATATAGGAAAATCTGGGTATAATGTTCTGATATTTCCTTCACAAGGTCTCTATGGGAGAAGTAATCTGTCCCCTCCTTTTCCATGAGAGATATAATATATTTTTAAAATATTGCACCTAAAATCTTGATTATATTCCCTTTCTGCTTATAGAGGGAATATACAAAGAATCTTTTTAGTCTCTGGATACCATGAGGAGGTAAGTACAGTGGCTGTGCATGTGGTCAGAGGAACAGAGTTTGTTCTCATGCTGCTCATAAGAGCAAAGCGCATCACAAGAGACAGTGACAAAAATGGTACTTCTTTACATTAACATGTGCCAATGACTGAATGAGAAGCCTCTCTTCGATTCAGGGGTGTTACAAATGCTCTTCCCTTCAGACTGGAGATCATTGGATCATTGGTCAGGGGGGGCCAGGGGCCAGGCCGTGGCAGGGCTGGAGCCGGCACCACAGCATCGCAGGGCAGCGACTGACGGCCCAAGGGCTGGGCTGAGATGGGGCTGGGATGAGATGGGGCTGGGGCTGGAGGGGAAGGCCGGAGGAGGGGGTCAGGGACCAGCAGGGTTTGCGGGCCCTTGGGGACCAGACAAATGCAGGTCACATAAAACATACAGGTCCAAGATTTAAAAGAAAATATTCCCCATATAATTCATCCATTTTATCAGGCGTTCAGTGCATTGTGGGACAAGGGCTCAAAAAATAAGCTGTTGCTTTCTGGCTCTCTCTCAAGTGCAGAGCTATTCAATAGCAATAACAATTATGAACTTTAATATCAAGCCTTAGTGTTTCATTTCAGGGAGGTCCCTGTGGTCTTCACTGGGACACAGTACAGGCAAAGTGAATAGTCTGCAGTCTCTTTATAAATTACGTTTGGATAAGGAGAGGAAAGCAAGGGTATGTGAATTGAACACGCAGACGGCAGAGTAGTGAACAACTATGAAAAGAAAACAGGGAAAAAGGGAGCTTGGAGAAACTGTTGGCAGTAAGAGCCAATACAGAGCCAACACAGAAAATAAAGGGAAAGTGCACTTTCATAAAAAACAAGTATCCTGTTCACATTTATTCTCATTTTCTTTGCTGCAAGTAAATTGATGCTTAACATGAACAGTATTGAACTAAGGCATTCATAATACCAAAATCTTTATACAGAAAATGCATTGCAGGTAACTGAACAAAACTTAACAAGAGTAGCTGGACATCAACCTGTGTAGATGCATTCTCTTATTTTACAATATTATCCAGAAGCGTCATTAAAATATATAGACCTATGTAACTCCATTGGTGCCAGTGGAACTGTGCCAATTTCTGCTAACAGAGATATTCTGGAATCAGAAGACTGGACAAAGGCCATTTTGGTGGCATCCTACAGTTCATTTCTAATTAAGAAAAATTCTCAATTCTTGCATAGCACAGCTGAAGGCTGCTGCTGTGGCCCTGCTTTGTATCTATGGAAACATTTTCAAGCTTCCCAACACCTCCTACACAGGAATCCTGGTAGATTCAGAATGGGGTAGATGTGCCATGAAGTGTGACCTAAGGATAATTCCAAAAAGGAAAACAACCTTATCATGCAACCTGCTAAGATTTTACACTTCGTTGGTGAACCATACAATAAATTGTAGATAGCACCTTCCTACACCGAAAAAGCCATTTAAATCAAGACCAAGTTTCAGAAGCTGCTTTCATCAAATACTTAACTGCAGAAAAATAGGAAATACTGCTGACTTTGTGGACATTTATTAGATTAGTGGATATATAAATTCAGAGCTGCCTGTTCACCTAACTTAAAAAAGCAAGGAGGTTTTAATTGATTGCTTGTTTAAAAATAACTCCCTCTGTCACTGACTAAAAATTCAAAGTATGATATAATAGCAAGTCAGGCCTAACATAGTACATTAAAAATAAAATTATCTAGCAATTCACAGAATTTTAACTTTTTTCTTAATAACATCAGCATTAAAATAGCCAACATTCTCTCACTCTTTATTGGTCACTATACCCAAAAACAAGTTAATAGAATTCTTTCAGAAGAAAATTGCTATATGTGATGTAAGATATGACTGCTACAAAACAGAAAAAGAAACATCCACTCATTCAGGCTGTAGGCTCTGTGACAACATTGGTTTCCTCTACATCAAATGAAATGCCAAAAAGAGCTGTACAGTAGGTGGTATTAAGGAATAGCTTCTAAGGAGGAATAAAGAAGCACTGTCGAGGTACACAGGAATGGAATTAGAACAGGAAGGGCATCTAAGAATATAATAGACACAGGAAGAAGACCTATGAAAGTGTTATCCCACAGCTGAAGGCACAAGCAGATCTCATGAAAAAGCACATAGAAAAGACCCAGATACCCAGTGCCTTTTTTGCCTCGTTTTTCACTGCCAAGCTCAGCTCCCTGGTCTCCCAGGTCTTTATGTCTAGCAGCAGAGTAGAGGAAGATTGAGTTAGAGAGCACTAAAGCCAATTGGGAGCATGTGGGATGGACCCAAGGGTACTCAAAGAGCTGGATGATGTCTTTGCAAAGCCACTCTCTATCATCTTTGAAATATTGTGGTGACTGAGTAAGGGCATCTCTAGTGCCTAAACAAAAGCAAATGTTATTCTTACATCTGACCATGACAAAGAGGAGTATCTGGTAAATTGCAGGCCAGTCAGTTTCACCACAGCCCTCAAAATTATGGAAGGTATTTCCAGGCACAGGAGGGACAAGAAGGGACTTAACACATCCAGCATGGATTTACTAAAGGTAAATACCTGATCGCTCTGACTACCCACCATGATAAGATGACTAGCTCTGCAGATGAAGAGACAGCAGTGGATGTTGCTTACCTTGACTTCAGCAAGGCTCTCAACATGTCTCCTTAGCATCTTTGTAGCTAAACTGGGGAGATATAGGCAGAATGAGTGAACTTCACAGTGAGTGAAAAACTGTCTGGGCTGGGGGGCATAAAGGGCAGTGGTCAATAGTTTGAAATCTAATTGGTATCCAGTTATGAGTCACTTTTTTCAGAGGCTGATACTGTTTAATGTCTTCATTGATGCTCCGGATGATAAGAAGGAATGCACTCCATCTTGTTTTAGACCATGTTTTCTCTGTTTGTGCCTGTGAAGTATCTACATTTGCATGTTGCAGACAACACCAAATTGGGAGGACATTTGATAGAAGGCAAGGTAGGGAGCTCTTCAGAGGGACCTCAAAAATCTGGAGAAATAGACCAACAGGAACCTCATGAAGTTCAGCAAAGGCAACTGCAAAGTTTGCTACGTGGGATGGAATAACCCCATGCAACAGAACAGGCTGAGGACTGACTGGCCGGGTAGCAGCCTGCTGAAAAGGAATTGGGTATCCTGAAATGAGACAACAGGTTGTCCTTTCAGCAATAAAGTAGATGGAGTACTGCATCCAGATTTGGGCCCTTCAGCACAGGAGGGATATTGACAAACTGCAGTATCCAGCAGAAGCCCAACGAAGTAACTAAAGGGCTAAATGAAGAACATGACATTTAAAGAGGCTGAAGAGCTGGGTTTATTAGTGAATTTCAGCCTTCACCTACCTAAAGAGGGCGTTAAACAAAAGATGGAGCAAAGCTCTTCTCAGAGATTCATGGCAAGAGAATAGGAGGCAACATTCACAGTCACAACAGCTGTAGCAAAAAAAATTCAAGCTAGATAGAAGGAAAATACCAGGGACAGTGATTAAGCACTGGAAGAGCTGCCCGGAGAGGGTGTGCAGTCTCCATCTCGGGAATATTCAAAGATCAGCTGGACAAGGCAACCTGTTCTAACTTCAGAGTTGGTCATTTTTCAGCAGGGGATTAAATTTGAGACCTCCAGTCCTTTAAATTACTCTATGACTTAAAAATTTAACATTTTCTAATTAAGTTGTCCAACTTCAGTGCAGAGAGACCTTGGTGAGGATGAGTAGCCATATAGAGGCTCTTTTCTCTGTCTTTCTCAATAATTGTGGAAATGTGAATTATTTTCTTGGATTTATATCCCTGTGTTTTAGATGGCTAAAGTTAAAATCCTAAAGGATTTAAGGGGAGGGGAGGGAGGGTAGTCCAGGAACAGTTAAAAAAAGTTACCTCAGCATGAATATCCATTTTCCAGCTAGACAGCCTAAAACCCCTTCCATGCTGACACGTCTGTCATAAGCATATACTATCGAACATAGGATATGAACCCTGTAGATTAGAACTGGTAAGGCTATATGAAAGGTGTGTGCAATTGTCATAATTTCATATGTAACAGATACTTGCTTCTGGAAGTAATCCCCAAATAATTCAAAGAACAAAGTTTGATTTTCTGCATAAACCTGCAAGAACTGAGAAGCAAGTTTTCTCATTGATAAGAGTGTTTAAAAAGCAATTCTTGCACTCATTATGCACAGAATAAGTATATGTGTAGAGAATGCTTATGTAGTTAAAAGGAACAAATAGATTCCCTAAGCTCTGCCATATTTTCAACATGTTTCTGCTGGTACAAAAAAATATATATATAGTTATGTTATCTATTATTTTATTAAGTGTGGTTTGAGATTACTTTTTCTTCTCTGAAACTGATCCTAAAAGAATCCCAACAAATACAGCAGTCTCCTGGGTTTTACAGTTAAAATTCACTTAAATCAAAATAGCACTCTGTTAAAATGGGTCCTGTTACAATAGATGGAAAATCTGATAGTTAAAACATTCCTTTGTAATTTTTTAGTTCAAAAACAATGTGTATGAACAACTCTATGAACCATGGTTCCATGGGGACTCAAAACTGAAAACTGAAGTGATCTGATTTAAACTCATATCTGGAGAGCTATGTTACTGTTCGTCAGAACAGACCAAAGCTCCCTGCAGGACAAATTAAAGACAGACTTCAGGGCACTGAACATTAGTTCAGACAAATCACTAGTAAATAGACAACAGGGAACAATCCTTACCAGAAGGGAAATCTATTTTGCCTTTTTGCTCTCTAATTTCTCTGATTCTATGACCAGAGTGCAGGAGCGGTCTCTGCTTCCAGTGACGACAGGAGTTCTCATCTTTCTTCCTCAAACCAGCTTCCTTTGCACAGGTCATTTCTATTTCAAATCCCATTTCACACTTCTTTGAACAATACAAGTGGGAATGAGAGTTATCGTGCCTTTAGTGTGATTCTGGACACAGAAATTTAAAGCTGACTCTACAAGCAGAGAGGCAACAAGCCAAAGACAGGAATCTGGGGGTAGCAGGGAGGAAAATCAGTAGACTGGACGTAACAAATGAAATTAAGTTTGTTTGTTTTCATTTTATTTTCCTTTCAAACTTAACTGTAGGTGAGATCTTCAGTTTAAACAGAACACATTAAAAATAGCATGAATAAAGTTTTCTTTTATCAAAAAGTGGCAGAAAGCTAAAACAAATCAATTTGATTTCTTATAAATACACAACACAAAAGCTTAAATTCAGAAAACTTTGAAAAAGGCTGAAATCTATACAAGAGGACAAAGATTAACATAAGGAGTTAAGGTACCTATTCAAATAAAAAAGAGCAAATCCAGGGAGTTATTTCCAAAATACATAAATAAGAAGCCTGTACTACACTTGTCATCAGTGAGTCTTACACCACTAAGTGCTTAAATCACTTTTGAAGCTTAGAGTTAATAATCTGAGTAATTCAAGTACTTCTGGAAACTTTATTTCCAGTTCCCCAAAGAAAACCCTTTATTAAACGCTGGCTGCACTGCAACCAATTACGGAACTTCCACTGGTTTTAACAAAGCAAGGATTTTACCCCACATCTATTAAAATAATCTAATTCAGCTTTGTGACATAAGAGTCTCTCAAAAAAGATCGCCTATTCAGAGAACTGGTTAGGTTTTGCCGCAACGTTACTTCACCGTGACATTGCCCCGGAGCGGGAATGTACTTGAGAACATGAGCTTCTGTTTTCTTTAAAATTGCTATTTTAGCAGTCCAAGTTTCAGCATAAATTCAAGGAATGCAGCATTAAGTGTAATGGCAGCAGCATCTTAGCAAGGACTAGAACACAAGCTGTAATGTTGATACCGATGGGTTGTTAAACCAGTAGTCTAAAAACTTTGATCTCGGAAGTAGTGAAAATTGATACTATGTGACAGCATTAAGCGTTAAGTGTTAAGTAAATAATGCCAAATGTAGCCATGGAAGTACTGCTCATTAATATGTTTCACTTCAGAAACTGAAACAAGTCTTCCCTATTTTCTCTTTCAATATTCAAGAATATATATAATATATACCTAAAACTGTAGCAATTTAATGAATTATCAGAGAACTCGAAACAGTCTTCCTGTTGAATATGTAACACTTTACACACAGAAAGTCATTTCTGACTGGGTATTTTCTTCTTTTAGTTTTCCATCGATACAGATGAGATGTGGAACATTCTGTAGTCGCACTGTTGCGGTAGTAGCACTTAACACTCATAATTACCTGTGAGTCAGGGGTATTGCTCTGTTTTCTTGAATACCCACTCCTTCATTATTTAAGCTAAGTTTTATTTAGGAACTGTGGGATTTGTTTTTTCTTTTCAGCCAGGTTGCTGTAAGGAGCCTCACCGAAGACAAGGTAAAGTTTTATTTACTTTGGAAAGAACTCCCTGTTTTTGCAAAGAAGTCCTTTTATGTGCTTTAAGAGAGTCTGTAAATGTCCCAGAAGCAGGATGGATGTGGTACAATTTATAATCTTACTAAGTGCAGGAGTCCAGCTTCCCCTGTGCTTAGCTCAGAAAACACTGCAGTTCTGTGCCGGATGGGAACACCTCTCCAGTTCTCTGGGTCTCATGGGTTTTCCGTGATACAGAATTACTAACATCAAGTGAACAGTGGGCTTCAAAAAAAAAAAAAAAGTAATATTGTTTAAGTAGTGTCGGAACATCTGGTCTCCAAACGTTTCTTCCAGCTGCATGTTTTCTTGAACCCTGATCAGAGAATAAAAAGGCTTCATTAATGTTTTTCATGCCTTTTATAGATAGCCACAGCTGTAGTGCACATCCTATTTCTTGCTGCAAAATAAAATAAGAAGGAAATACAAGATTCTGTTGTTACATCCCTGGTCTCTGGGCATTCTCTTTGTTTACCCCAGGGCTAAATTTGGCCTCTATCTCATCAAATGTTCCATATGAAATATAATGATCTTTTGACAGTATCAGACTGTCACTTCAATTTTGTGCTTATTTTTTTTCTGATTCCCTCTTCCCTTCCTTCTCCCAGCCTTATAGATTATCAGTGCAGGCTCATCTTGTCACTGTAATTTTCAGTTTCTGATACATCTGATCAAGTAATAGTAATTTAAGAACAGTTCAGATAACATCTTCAAATATATTTTCATCATCTCCCTTTCTTAGACAAGTGAATAAAAAAGTTCTTCAATATTTACAAATGTACATGAAGCTCTGAAAAACATGTGACTAACATAATAGTTACCCCAAAATATGTAGGCATATTTTGCTCTGTGAACACAGCCAGGGAAAGGAAGGGCTCAAACTTGAATAGGGAGAATAATGATAGGAAGAACTGCCTGAAGAACTCAGCATGGTAATGGGAACCTCCTACTCCTCCTCCTGCCTCAGCCTCTCCTGCTCAGAGCAAGGAGTCTCCAGCCAGTCCTCTCTTCTGACCAGCATTCTGCCAAGCATCTCACACATCACTGCATGCTGAGGCAATTATAACAGAATTCCCCTATGGATTTCACCTGTCATGTTCATACTGTTAATGTAACTGCATTTAATCCCTTTATTGAGTATTTCATCTTTTTTTTTTTTTTTATGGACCATTAAAGAGGGATTTTTCTCTGTGGGAGAATGGCTATTTCACAAAATTCAATTTTGGGATAGATGCTTTCTTGATGCCTATAATCTTATGCATAAAGATATCACGCAGTATAGCTCTTATGAGCGCAGTGACTCATATTCTCTTGGGACAGCAATTTTGTCTGCTCTTTGGGATTTCGATATCCACCTTCCTCCTGCCTAGAAAAAACTATTTTTCTTTATCACCATTAATTTACCCTTTGGTGAGTAGGATGTTAAAATAGTTAGAATCATCTCTTTAAAGGGAAAGCATTATTATCAGTGACTAATAAATATTTAACTCATAAAAATTTGATTTTATTTCTGATAGGATACCTGAATTTTACCTAGTCCTAGAACTGGCCTGGCCTGATTGTGTTATTGTTACATAGACAATTTTTGAGCTAGGGTCACCATGTACAAAGTTCAATAGCTTACTTCAAGATTGGATATATTCTGGAATACCAATTTTTCAGGTACGTGCTCAGTCAAGGCCCGCATGAGACTATTTGAAGTCCTTCAAAAATAGGAAGGAAAAACAGAGAAAATGCAGAAAACGGGACTGAATCACTGCTGAAGCTGCCCATCTGAAAAGATTTGGCTGTCTAAGCCTTTGCCTTTGAGGAAAGCTGGCACTACAGATGTAGGAGGTGACAGAAAACTGAGAAATAAATCGCAGTTGCAATTGGAAAAGTGAACATATTTTTTTCCTGATTTGGCTTACTGAAGCACAGTTTCTCCCTAATATGCATCACTTTCCTGGTTCTTCTTTTACTCAAATGTAGATACTTCACAGGCACAAACAGAGAAAACATGGTCTAAAAAAGATGGAGTGCAGGCTGCTGGGGAACAAGTCTGTAACAACGTTTTGCAACCAGTACTCCTCATAAAGAATTACTTGCCGCAATCAAAGCCTGTGGACCCGAGGTGGCACCTGACCTTCTCTCTGACAGAGCAGTAGCATGGGACTAAACCATCGCCGCCTCTGACACATTTACTACTCCCAGAATCATGGAAGAAGGGGGCCTACAGCAGAGCCAACCCTAATTAACAGGTTTTGTTACTGTCTACAGGGAGGGGAATATGGGTTACTCACGTGAACCATACATGCTACTTACATGTTTGATTAAAGGATAAAGTGTTAGATTGTGCAAACAAACAAACAAACAAACAAAATGAAAGTGAAGACAAGGAGAGATCAGGCCAAATATTAAAAAAAATAAATACATTGGGGGGGGAGGGGGGGCACATAATCTTTCTTCAGAAGCCCAGAAAGAAAATAAGTTAAAGAGGGAAGTTCTGTGTCCATTTTATTACTTTGTTTTATTTTATTTTATTTTATTTTTCACTCTCACAGTCAGGAAAGATTTGGGATTTACAGGAACATACATAGAATGATGACACAGTGCTAGCAACTATACACACACACACAAGTGCAAGAAAACAATGTGAATTTCCTTCCACTGGATTTTACCTATAGCCGAAGTCTCATCTGGCCATATTGCCTGGATTATTTGCCCTTGTGGCATTACTGAACAAAATGTACTGACAGCAATTTTAATGACTTTTTAATTAAAATCACATTTACTCTGAAATATTGTAGCTTTCTAGAGGTTGCTTCCTTCTCCATTATCAGTATTATTTTCATAAGAAGGTGCAGAACACTCTTATAACTCAACACGCATCATAGTAAAACAACAACAACAACAGCAACAACAACAACAAAACGATGTATGTGAGCACAACCTGGAGAAGAAAATGTAAATACTATACAGGAGAATCTATTGTGGTCTTCTATCAGGTTATTTGACCACCTGAGGCTGTCAGCCCAAGGCTATTTGGATGGAAAGCTGCACGTTCATGGAAGGAGCTCCAGGGGCTCTCACCGCTCAGACCTGCTGGGTCAGAACAAGTAGGTTGGTAATTTTGGGGCAGAAGGAAAGGAGTTTATGAGAAAAAGAAAACTAATGCCTACTTGTAGACAGGCTGGAATATCTTACCCAGTGGCATGTAACGTTTCTTTTGCCAAACACCGTGTGATGGATAGCAAAACTGTACAGATATCCTGCATAGCCAGTTGGGGTTTTTTAAAGGGTACGGCTGAGCTCCGGGGCTGGCGAGCTGTGCGCCCGGTCCAGGCCGCTGCCCTGGGGGCCAGGCTTGCAAGCGCTGCGGGGAAAGGGGAGCTGTGGAGGAGATGCGGCCACCCGCGGCTGCCGCGCACTGCTGGAAAGGCTCAACCAGCCACAGAGGTATCAGGAAGGGGCCTGAGAAAAGGGCTGAAACCTCACCCATGCCTGAGCGAGCAGAGCCAGTGCCAGCCCCAGAGATGAGGGAAAGAAGATTTCCTTCGGGATCCCGAACGGACCAGGGAGTTAGCTGCAACCCAGGAAGCTGGTGGGAGCTTCTGAGCTGAACAGCAAGGCTGTAGCAAAGGAAACAAACAAACAAGCAAGCAAACACAGCCGCAGGGAGATCTTTCACCAGTTTCGTGGTCAGGGCGCAATGGGGCCGGGTGCTGCCGCCAGGACCCATCTGTCCCTGTACCCCGGGGGTGCAGGGCCCGGGGGTGGCGGGGGCAGTCCCAGCCCTGGGGGCCCGGGGGGCTCCGTGTCCGGGCAGGGGCCAGGCCCTGACGGGATTGGAGCCGGCAGCGCTGCGGCGTGGTGGGGCGGCGACTGGTGGCCCCCGGCTGGGCCGAGATGGGGCTGGGAGGACCTGCAGGGCCCCAGTGTACGTTTTGCCTGTTTCCCTGAAGAGATTTAGCTTTTCTCTAGAATCATCTCGCTCCTGCTAATTATTTTTGTGATCTGTTAAAACTTATTGGAAAAAAAAAATACTGAGAAGCGCTCTGGCCTGCTCACTTGAAGGAAAATCGAAACATTTTCACTTCACAGCTCTGACTAGTACAGAGCCTTAGTGCAGTCGCATACAACTTTGCAGAGCAGGTTCACCGGAAACTGAAAAACAGGTGGATTTATAGAGAAAAGGAGAACACATTGTCTTCAAAGATAATGCCGAGGTGAGGGCACTTTCTCACCATGTTCGGGACAGCAGTGGCCCCACAAGGGCTTCTGGATAAGATGAGCATTCATTTGATGCCAAAAAAAATCTCCAGAGGAAGTAAAAGCTAGGAAATTGTTATTATCCTTCAACATCCCTTTCCTCTTACACTTTCTCCTGGGAAGCTTTAGCACACTGATTTTATATGTTAGCAACTGAGGAGAACATTTTGGATCAGGTTTCATTACCGTGTTGCATTTAACACATTTCCCTACCTCAACAAGTTTGTACTTCTGGAAGAGTAGGATTTCAGGTTTTCATCCTTTCTTCTAAAAATTCCCATTGCCAATTCTTAACTCCCCCGGTTAACTTCTCCTCTGGTTAATTACGTCAGTCTTCACTTGCATTCATTTATTGGTGCTGGCTCTAGTAAGGGAGAATTACTTAAATATATGTAACTATGGAAAAAGTTACTGTAGTGAAACAAAACAGGAAAAAATTGAGGAGACAACCAGTGCCTTTGAAGCTTCTCATTTGTGGGATAGAGGGAGGGTTCTTAGAAACCTATAACAGTGTGAAGAGATGAAGCCGATGTTCATCACACTACAATACTACGGAATTGTATGGTGTTTCTTGAGGGAGAAAAATAAAAACATATCAATTCTATAATGGATGAGTTTCAGATTCAGTAGGAAATATCCAGTCTAGGAAATATGAATCAATCTATTTACAACCAATTAGAGCAATAATGTGATAGTTCATAAAATATACCAGATTAATAGTTGTAGTGAGAAATAAATTTGATTTAATAGATACAATACACATCATAAGATTCCTTAGAGTCTTGGCCTTCCCCTCAGCTCTTTCTTGGAAGAATCACGTCATTCACAGGAAGGTAGCTTGTCTCCAAGTCCGTTTGTCTCAGTTTTTCTACTGAAGCTCTCAAGCAAGGAGGCCAATTAGTACTAGTGACCAGTACGGATTTCCAGGGACACTATTTATTCCTGTGCGACATTAAGCTAGATGTAGCATGAATTATCCTTTTTTTTTTTTTTTTTTTCAGAACTTCAAGGTATTTCCTTTGACCCCCCACTAGAACTTAAAAGTATAGAGGCAATAAAATAAAATGTTAGGAAATAAAAGATTATCCAGATAATTTCAAGCAGTCAAGCACTCAGGATTGGTTTGCACAGTACTTGACTTTGGCTGGGGAGAGGGTGAAGAGAAATGTTTATGTTAAAAGAATTGAACAGCTCCTTATTACAAATCCTTATGATGACATTTAAATTTGTAAAAAGTTCATGGTTCTTTTAACAAAAGAGAGATTTGTCCATTTCAATCTTAGTGAATACTGAAGAGAACACTTTTTGAACTACATTCACTAAAGGATCAGTCAAGTACTGAAATGGTTTCATCTGAAAAACATATTGCAGAAAAATTAGCAGTAAAATATACACACTAAACACAAATGGATTTGAAAGACAAGTACTGACTGCTTTACATTAAGCAAACAAATCAGTGATGTGTTCTGAAGATCACTGGTCTTACCAGTCCTCACAGAATCATAAATGCAGCATTTTGAAAGAAAGATTCCTCCATTTGATCAGTTAGTTTCATTTCGTCTGTTTTTCTTATTTTAGTTTTTGTTTGAGGAACAAAAAAATGTGTAAAAAACATTCAAGAAGCAAATTAAAGCAGGAGTTTTACGCATAGTCTACAGAATGATAAAATTTACTTTATTTAAAATGTAAGTGAACGTCTCCTGAACAGAGACCAAAGAAAGAACAAGCAAAATTGAAATTCCCAGTACCTCTTGCAAGCTCAGAGGGAAACTGTAATGCACTAGTGTTGGGAAAATGTAGATAAAATGGATGTCTTGTGATCCTGCACTGCTGTTACAAGCCAGCACAATGCTATTTTAACTCCATTAACTTCACCAGTTTACATGACACACCACAAACGTAATAGCCTATAATATATACCTACTCTCTATGAGAAATCATAAGCTACTTCAGTTTACTTTGGGGAATGATTATATGCACCTTGCAAAATTCACATTATGGATGAAGACATATTAAAAAAAATTATTATACAGTAAGCAAAGCAAATATAGTAGGTTAGTTCACCAGTTAGTGAAAGACAAGCAAAGTGGTGGGACATTTCCTTGTGAATAAAAGCATGCACATTTGCAATTTCTGCGGAATCAGTGCTGCATTAGATGTTCATACTCTGATATATTTGTCATTAATTTGTTTATACACTCATAAGCCCTACTTTTAAAATATTTATTTCTCACTAAAAAAGTGATTTTAGTGCTTCTGAATGCAATTGAAAATATGATGCAAAAGATGAAGAACTAATCAAGCTTTTCAGAATGCTGGGAAACAAACTGAATTTACTTTAATTTAAATTTTGATTAAAGATTAGTTTGGTTTTGAATTACTGTTTAGAAATTTCCATCTTTTTGGGATCACCGAAAGCTAACTGACTTCATCTGACAGATTGCACGTACCTTGGATAGCAAATGACATCATGATGTGGCATATCCAAGGTGAATGTCACCACTAGCTAGCAATAATTTGTGCTAATGTAATGCCTCATGTAAAGCACCAGATACTCCTCCAGCTATAAATAGTGATGCCAGACTATGGTAGGCAATATGACTGACAAGCAAGGACTTGCGACAGCAGCAAGACACAGTAGCTCAGCAAGGGCACTGAAGAGTTTAGGAAAGTAGTACTGTTATTACAAATCTACTAAATTATACTGACAACAAACTCTTCTAAACTTTGGCAGCAATGGTAAGTAGTGCAGCTCCACTTCTTCCCTGTTTTTCTGCGACTCATATGAAACCACAAGGGACTTACTTAAAACAACGCTAAACATCTAACTTTTGATAGCTTGGCCCTCTGCAAGATCTAGTTGTCTGGCCCCCTTAGTAGCATGCACAATAGACTTAGATGCCAAAATTTCTGTACACAACATAAGGAAAGAGATACACAGTGTTGAAAAGGACAGCATGTAAGTAGTTGTTGACATGAAATGTAATGCCTTAACTCCTGCTCCTCTCAGAGGTTTACTCATCTTATTGTGATACAAGGAGACGCTTTAAGAAAGTTTTCAGCAGTGTGAACCCTGACAAAACTTTTTTTCTAAAAAATAAACCAAAAATCATCCATGTCTTTTAAAACATCCTCACTGTTTGATGTACCTCTGGAAATCTAAACGTCCTTTTTGTTCCGCTTATGAAATTATAATAACTATTGATTCTGATTTCAATATGTGACAAAAAGAAACTGCGTACTGTGTAGAAATGCAATGAATTTCATGTAGTAATCAATCTGAAGGGTCACTCTTTCCCTAATATTGCCCCTGAAAACAAACTAACTCTTTTTCTACCCTTTTCTACTCACTTTTTCTTTATTCATACCATCCTTGAAATATGAGAAACCAAAAACCTACTTAATACTTAATGAATCTTAAAGTTTCATAGTATCAATACAAAATTCCAACATGCAACATATTGCAATATTGAAAACTTTGGGCATTCAGAAACTGAGAATTTGATCCATCAAATCAAAGTACTAAACAAATGAAAGACTTTCTTATATCTTTTTCCAGTTTTCAACCTTTTCTCTACCACTTCAAAAATTCAAATGCTCTTTTACCATTAAGCAAATAGGCTAAACTGAAATGTTCATGCAATGAAAGGTCTGTGGTTTTAACTCACTTATCATGATGAAATAGCAAGAGCAATAACAGAAATACCTACCTAAATAATCTAGACCTGTTACAGCTAAACTGCCAGTTCTGTGCATTTAAGGGTAGTCAAAAAAGTCACATGAATGAAAGTATGACTTTCTGAATTTAACCTTGCAGTCCTATCATTGCATTCAGGTAGATTTTTTTTGCCCCCACTATTATGAGAATAAGAATAGAAAGCTGTTAGTATGTGAGACTGTGGAAGTGATCTCTGGTTTTGTGACAGGCCCTTGAGTCAGCCAGAGCTTTGAGGTGGATAAGCCTTGATCTGCTCCTTAAAGTGAGCTCCCCAAGGAAGACCAAAAGACTTTCAAAGCAAAAAAATGAATGGGTTTCATCAGAATATAAACTAGAATTATTAACTTTTTTACGTAGGGAAAATTCAAAATTACTAGGCCAGTAATAGAAATAAGAACGGTTCGGTTTTCCTATTCCTACTGTACCTTTCTGGGTGGATCCTTGCCATAGGATTAGAGTGCTGCCAACTTAGCAACTTTCTGAGGTGCAGGAAATCTTGCATCGACCTCAGCCAAGTTTATGTTTCTCCCACCACTGAAACCTGGTTACCTGCTTCCTGTTCTTCCATGCAATCCCTTTTTGCTCACCTGCAGACTTTCAACCCCTTGATCTCTCTGTCTTTTTCTCTCTCACGTTCCTTTTCTGCCTACACATCCTGAGGTTTCTCAGCAGTCCTCTTTCCGAGGAAGACTCAGTGGCTGCTCAGAGAAGTACTTTCCTTCCTCCAAAGACACTTCCATGACCTCTTTACTCCTCCTGAAATGAGGAGCTTATAAAGCGAAAACAAACCATACATATCCCAGGTAATGGTGGTACTTAAAAATCACCAGTTGGGTTTTAAATCCACAATCTGTAAGTGAGTGGATTGAAAAATTTTACCTATGTGAGTACTGTCTTATTGGAGGCAGCTTTCTGTGAGCTTTGATTAACAGAAAGAAACCTGACTTCACTGTCTATGCAAAAGAAAGGAGAAATAAACATTCTGTACATGGGAAAAGTTGCATTTCGTAGAGGACTGTAGAGTACAGCAAGAGTTTCCTCCAAGAAATTATTTTAAATGGACTGTGCACACTCAGAGAGTTTACACTACCCTGTATTAAAATGCTGGCTATTTCTCATATGCTCAAAGGTGTCATAAAACACTTATTCCTCATAGTTCGTTCTAAAATATTTTCTGGTTCTCTGGTTTTCTGAAAGAAATTCATGTCACTTCAGTCTAATTCTTTTCTCCCTTTGGATAGCAGAACCTTCAGAAAAGAAAAATCAAAAAAGACCTCCCCCACCATCATCAAACAGAAAGAGAAAAAAAAACCCCACAGTGCTGAAATAAGCCCTTTTGTGAAAGCTCTGGTTGATTTAACAGTTCTGACCTCCTAAGCCTACCACTGCCAGTCCTGCTGTGTTATGTAACAGATGCAATGCTACAGTACATGTCACATCTGATGCAAGCTGATGTGTTACACTTCTGAGATGAACAACTGAATGCAAAGATTTTTTTTTCTATTAAAGCAACTTACTGAAATAGATTCCATAAGAAAATTTCTATAAGCCACTTTTTGGAGAGTGAAAGAATCCTAAAATGAATGAAACTATCTTTTGCAAGCTTTCCATCACTGTGTGATATTGATTTTTTTTCCGAATTACATGTATAGCTTGATATAGAGAACAGAGGTATAAAAGAAAGGATACTTTTGCCTTTAGCAAACTTAATTTGGTCCTGAAACAAGCTAGTGCAAATTCACTGATTTAAGAAAGGCTACATTGCTTTCATCCACTCCAGCAGCTAAAAAGATGGGAGGAAACTAGATTAGTATCATTCTATATTACGAGTATAATCACAAATAAATAAATAATAGTGATTACTGAGATCAGCTTACAGTAGAACTGATTTATTGTCAGCATAACTGACCATGGAGAAACCTTCCTAATTCATTCAGGCTTATCACTGTAACTACAAGCTAGTTAACAAACATGAGACAAGAAAATTAGGAAACTTTTTATTAAAATATTGTGCCTCATGAATATTTGGAATATTTAGAGAAACTTTTAATTAAGAGTCCAAATAAACAGTTGGCTCGTGTTGGCTGATCTACTTTAGTTTCTTTCTAAAATTTAGTTTCTTTACTCCCTTTATTGGTCTAGGTAGCGTTTATAGCTGGCCTCAAGCTCCCAAAGATTTTATGCCTAGTGGCTGTCTACCAACCACCCTGGAGACCTGTCAAGTTTCAGAGCTATTTAATTTCACACTATTTACTCCACGCTCTCATCTCTCTGCCTCTTCCTCTTTCCCTCTCCCACTCCATAGCTAAAGTGAGATACAAGCCATTTTCAGTTTTATGCCATTGTTTCTCTCCCACTCCATGACTCCACTTGACAAAAAATATACATACAGTTAGCCAGCAAGCTCCTGAGAGGAAGTGGATGTTGTATAATGTCTAAAAGAGAGCATTTTTTAGGTGTTGCCCCACAAGGCCCCATGCATGAGCAGTGGCTTTACTCAACAGAAATTTTTAGAGCAAACTGATGTGGTTGTGTGTGTGTACATGCATGCACATATAATGCAGTAGAAGCCAAAGGGAATAATACTGTACAAAGAAGGAAGAGTATGGGTTATTCATCATCAAGATAATACTAGCACAACAATATTTAGTTGATATATGTTGGAAAACAGAAAAAAAGTCCTTTATCCTCTAATATTACCTTATAATTTCTCCTACACATGCTTTTAAATGCTCCGCTCAAGTTGTCATGTGCCCATTGCTGTGAGCTTGAGGATAGGCAATGAAATCCCCCCTGAGGGCCAGTGTGCAGGTGCATGAATGTCTATAGGCCTCTGTAACAGCTTTAAGCATTAATAACAAAGAAAAACCTTAAAAAGAAAAACTCTGGAAGCTTGTTATATGTCAAGATATTGCTCTCTTAAACCTTCTTTACCGCCAGTGTATATCACTTTAAAGAGAGAACAGCAAAGCAATCTTTTAGCAGGCTTTATAAAGTGCAAGTGAGGATGGGCTCTGCTATCCACAAGGTAAGAGCCACTCCTGTCCAAAATCAAAAGTTCTCTGCTGGTCATATGCTCCCAAATTGTGATGTAATGCTGCAATCCTGTCACTGCTACAAGACAAGCACAGCTAGAAGATCAAGGGAAAAGATTATTCTATATTTGGCCCTCCTGAGGCCACACCTGGCTTATTATGTCCATTCTGGGGCCCCTTGCATAAAGAAGATATTGACAAACAGGAGGAAGTTCAGTGAAGGACCACCAAGATGGTCAGAGGGCTGGAGTGCCTAGCATAGGAGGAAAGGCTGAGAGAAGTGGATTTGTTTAACCTGGAGAAGAGGAGGCTGAGGGTGTTTGAGCTGCTATGTTCAGCTGCCTAAGAGGGGTTATACTTGGAAGAGAGAGTCAGTTTCCTCTGAGAGGTGCACAGTGAAAGGACGAGAGATTACAGTCACAAGTTGCAGCATAGGATATTCCAACAAAACAGAAGGAGAGCAGATTAGGACCGGAACCGCTTGCCCAAATACATGGCAGAATCTCCATCCTTGGGTATATTCAAAACGTAGCTGGTCAAGGGCCTGAGCAACCTGGTTTAACTTTGAGGTTCATCCTGCTTTGAGCAGATGACTTCCAGAGGTCCTTTCCAACCTCAGATATTGACTTCTGCAACTCCTACTTCAGAAGTTATCTAAAATTCATTACTTGATGGGAGCCTTAGTGTGTGGGAAGCTGGGCTCTGAATCGCTTTCTGAGAAGCTATAGAGACAATTTAGGGAGCCAATCCTCCTCATGTATCCATTTCAGAGAGGCTTGAACGTAGTGTGAAGTTTGCTTGCACAAGCTGAAGCTTACAAGTCAGCTTAAGTTTAGCCATGCAGAAAGTATACTGTAGTCATCCATTTGGAATTGGCAGACACATATATAATTATGATGATGGCTACATCTTTGTAGCTTTTTTAGTAAGGATGTAAAGCAACAAAGGCAGAGGTAGAAAAGATATTAAATTATCAAATGCAAGGAAGATCGGAAAATCCTGTTAGTACATTTTAGCTGAAAATTGAAATAGCTGCACATTAGTTATTTGAAAAAAATTACAAAATTTGAAGATAAAAGTAAAATTAAATTTCATAGTAGCTCAGCGACAGTAGAAGCAATGGCATAAGTACAGTTTTACCTAGACCAAATAATTGACAAGAACGATCATGATGTGGGTCTTTTTACCTTTCTTTTCCCCTCTTAATAGACTCAGGCAGCCCTACAATTGAAGCAGTAACAGCAAACAAATCAAAACCAAACAAAAATCTCCCAAATAATACAGAAAATCAAATAAACCTCTTTGTCATACTACTGACTTCTTCATGTTAGAATTGCAAGCTATCAGACTGAAAATTGAAAACGAATCAAAATTTGGCTTCTAAAATTGTCGCTGCAAACGTTTCATGTTATAGCTTTCCCATGAAACATACCCCTATCATAAAAAAGATATGCCATAAGTAATACAACATATATTTGCATATGCATATAAGGAAAACAAAGGTGTATTTAAAAAACGAAAAGTGAGTTCAAGTGTAGTGTATCAGTCTGAAAATATACACCGTAAAGAAAGGAAATAGGAATAAGTATATGATGTGTTCTGACAACAGAGCAGCAGCGATATAGGCTAAGATGTGTGCTCACCTAGTGTAAGTGTGTTTTATGTAACTTCCCTTAATCTACTGAGCAAGAACAGGAGTCACTGCAAGTTACTTCAGCAAATAAATGTTTCTCCTTTCACTGTCACTAGTATCATTCCCAACACATTGCTGGAGAATAAGTCAGCCACTACTCTCCTGCAAGACCCTTGCCTCAGGATAGAATTACTATCAAATTATCTGCCTCTCTGTACTGCAGGATGGAAGACAACTTAGGCTGGAAATAAATGAGTGCAACTGAGCATACACTTGTGAGAATTTTAAGCTAGCATTTGTGCATCTCCTTCTGTTCAGTAAAAACAGAGAGCTGCGTGCTTAGCCTCTGGCTTTGTTTGATCCTGTGACTGCTCAATGACTTCAATGACTGTCTTTTTTAAGTTAGTAGCCAGACTGTATTTTCACAGTACTTTTTCCTTCTGACCCTGCGGCAGTGTTCTGAGGTGGATGGGGCCCCCTGCAACAATAATAAAATGTGCCACTAGTACTAGCAGTCCTCGCTAATTCCTGCTTGGTTGATGAACCATAAGAACCTGTGGGACCAATTTTCTCTTTCACAATTTTTCTTATTCCATTAGGTTTGACTGATCTTTGTTACTTACAGTCTATTAGTTCGTAAAAGTTGAGTAGATGAGACTACGCCAAGCTTTTTAGTCCCACAGAGGTTGTGATTACATTTTCATCAACATTTTAACAATATATAAAATTACGCATCTCAGATAAATCATTATGATATACTAAAATTAACTTATATATATAAATATACCTACCTTCAAGAGAATAGCTGATTACTGGCAGAAGCAGTGCCAATACCAGTTTTGAAAAATTTGACATCCCAACACTATTGAGTTTCAACCTTGAGGGCACTAATTTACACTTGCAAACACATACACAAATCAAATAGAATTGTGTTCCTAAGGAAGTTAGCACCAAAATAGTGAAGTTGTGCCAGGATTCTACCCAACAGCTATCAGACCTTTCAAAGATAAAAGAAATCAAAGTTGTCAACATTATACTTGAAATGAAGTTATATGGGATAATTGACACAACAGATTGTAAATAATGTGGGAAATGGAAAATATCTCATTTGTTGCATGTTGTACAGTTAGTGAGACTTTTAAGTGTATGTTTTATCATTATATCACGGCAACATGATGATTTCAATGCAGAGTTAAATCTGCAAGAGCTAGTGGAGTCTTTCAAATCGGTGGCAGGAAGGGGAAAAAAAAATAGTGTTGCGCTATACTCTTTGGATCAACTGAAAGCAGGCCACATCATGCTAATCGCTGCAGAAGTGCAGAACAGAAGACAGCAATTGCTTTGAAGAATTTACCTACAGAGAAAGTACAGAAAATCCTAAAGGGAAAATACAGACCTACACAGAGGGAAAGGAGAATCAAACAGAAGTAATTTGGAACAGCACAGTGGAAATAAATATTGTGCCCGTTCCATAAATTTACTTATTTGCAGGTGGAGAATACTTAAGTTCCATTTCTCCAATGAATGTGTTCCATTTGAAATATTAAAGTACATTTCGGAGAGAGAGAAAAAAGAATTACTCTTTTGTCTCCACTTTCTTTGCCATGACCACTGTCAAACTCCTCACAAATCTCATTTTTTTAAATGTCCTCAACCAGGACTAGAACTGATGAATTCTTCTCCCATACCCTTCAGTAAAATGGGAAAAGATTTGAGAATAGTTAGATAATTTCCACATATTAATGAAGAGGCTTATCATGATGATTTCAGCTGAAATTGTAAAAATTTCAAAATAATAAAAGGAAAAAATCCCTAAAATATCTATTAATTAAAAAAGCAGTGAACATTATAAGTTGAATTTACTTTACACTGTCACTGAAATTTAAACAGTCCACCTTTTTTGAGACTGAATAATGATTTTTCTTTTTGCTACGTAGATATTTAACTTAAATCCTGTTGTTATCTGAATGCAATGTTTTGCGGTTAAAGACCTATTAGTTTCAGACAAACTTTTAAAAAGCTGTATTTACACAGGCTGTGTGAATGCTTTGAAGTAAAATGTATTTAATGTGTTTCAAATTTAAATATCTTTTTCACTAAGTGGCTTAGTTATGCACCCCCTCAGTTAATACCAAAAGATCAATTTGGCTTTCATCTTGAAACACTAATGTCATTACTGACATCGAAACAAGCTTGAATTCTCTTAGTAAGTTGGACGGGAATCGTCAGTATCTTCCGTCAAAGGCAGGCAACTGGATCTTCTAAATCCACAAAAATTAATTCATTCTCACCACGGTACTATTAATCTGCTCAAGAGAGCTAACTGAGGTCCTGGGAAGTATATCTAAGGAGCAGAGTGGAAATTATGAGGCATTTTGGCAACAACGCACTCAGAAAAAGTGTCACCAAACACTGGCCTTTGTTCTAAGTAGAACTCTTATCGCTTCATGTATTTATGAGCAAAGTAAATTGCAGTTACCTTGTATTATAATCATCGATCTTCTCCTTTAGATTGGCAAACATTTTTAAGCAGCTTTAATAAATTATTTAGGTAGTTGATATTTTGATCCATACAACCACACACAGCTATTCCCTTTCTAATATGGAAAAGAGCACACAGCGTTGACTATTCATAGAGCAATCAGTTTTAAATCCCTCTCTCAGAATAAAAATGATTAAAATCACATCTAGTGACCTTCAAAGGCTGAAGGATCCAGATACTTATCTCTGTTGCTGAACCCTGAAATTTCCATTATGAAGTAAAACTCTGAAATTTTAGAAGCTATTATATAAAATGAATAGGAAATTTAAAGGAGTAAAAATTATGTATATAAGATTAATATATTTCAGGCCTAGTTTATTATTCAAAGTCCAAATTAAAAGTATTAGAAACCCTTTTAGGCAAAACTGAGAAGCACAATAAGAGCATACAATGGATACAAAGTTCATAAAAAAAAATCCTTTCAAAACTACCGTGAGGACTTGAACACTTAAACCTGAATGCCTCTAGTTCTTCATCTGCTACTGGAAAACCCTGCAACCTCAAAGGCCAATTACCTAAAGACACTGAATTCAGAGGTGAGAAGTGAGATTACCTAAGCTGTATGTTATTCACCAGGAGAGTGATAAGAGTATGACATGGTAGCAGCAGTGCTGGTTTCTGGTAACTACCATGTAAGCAGATTAACTCATGTTCGTTATTCTTAGACAGGCGTTTGACAGATGCATTTTCGTTGAGGGGCCTGACAAGGATGATCAGCACAATCGATGCAGATTAGCAAAATTAAAATGCTATGAGCACCTGTACTGAAGAAAGTGAAGCCACATATCTTAAAAAGACCATGTATAGTTAGGCTTCTGGCTTAGGCATATGCTGTTGAAGCATGTGGGTTATGGAGCAGTGCACGAGACAAAGATATTTCCCTTTCCCTGAAATTAACGGAAGACTCTAGGTCTGCTCTGAAAATGTCAGTTGTTCTCTTGTGCATGTGTGTCAATTTACAGATCTTCAGTTCAGGTAACTGTAAGGCAGGGGAACCAACAGGTGCACTGATAAATATGTTAACATATTCTTTACGGTGATGATCATGTCAAATAACCTTGATAGAGGTTTACTTAAATATCCATTTTCTGGTAGATCACAAATAGGAGGCTGAACTGGGGTGGAGAAAGAGAAATAAATCAAATAAAACTAAAATAGCCCTCTTTTATTTGTCCAACACAAAACATTCTGAGGGTTTGGAACCTACTTCCAAGCTGACATGTCTCTCTACAGCTGCATACACTTCTACAGGCATTTTTTTATATTTTTTGCAGAAGTATTAAAGTAAAAGAGGAAACAATTCAACTCTGACTACAGATGTTACACTGAATAGCTCTTCAGTCAATCCACAGGAACATGCGACTAATGAAAAGCCAGAAGTTCAAAACGTGATTTGTGAACCGACATTCCACAGAAAGGGGGCAGGGGGCGGGGGCAGAGAAAGAAAGTTCACTTTCAGCTTGGGAGTGTTCTTGGGTTTTATTATTGTAGGTGTCTGAATGAGATTCATATGAAAATATATTTTATTTATGCAAAACTGATAGCTATGCCAGGAAGTGGTCTTCCAGACATTCAGAAATGAAGAAGTGGAAGTTAATTGCACTACAAATGAAAAGCCTATTTCATCTTTTCTATTATATGTGGTAAATTCTTTTATCTAAAAATTTAGGACATGTATTCTCTTGTAGGACTGTTTTGTTTCTATATCCAATCTGAAATAGGCAATGATAGAGTGAATAACAATATCATGCTTGTATACTGGTTTAGTAGTTACATTTGAGAATTTTAAACTTTTTTTCACTACCAGCTTGCTTAAGCATTATGTTCAAGGGAAAGTTCCCATATCTTCTTCTAGCTGAATAATTTTTTTTTAATCCTTAATATTCTTAGTCGACTCCTGGACAAATATCAAGACAAAATATGTCATGACAACAGAATAAATTCTGATACATTCTCAATCCATACTGTCCCTCCTATTTGAAATATTTCTAGCCCTATACTAAGGGCTAGAAATTAAGTGTTCATCTAACATAATTTCATAATAATGTTATGGTGCACTTTTTTTAACATAAGGTTCCAATAAATTAATTTGAAGTCTATTCTTCAGAAAGCTATAAATATGATCCCTTCCTTTCTGTTATATGCATTTAGTGATTTCCACATCCTGCTCACCTCACAAAGCGGAGTTCTTTACCTTCCCTTCTTCTTCCTGTGCCATTTGGGATGGGAAGTTCTGAGGCTGAAAATCCCTTCCATTTTTACAATCTGCAAAACAGGGTAAAGTGGTCTGAAAATTCTCTGGAGAAGAGAGCTATGCTTCTCCTTATACCTTTACTGAATAAATACTGTTAAATCCCCAGGATGAGACAACTTTCACCTAACAAGCAATTTTTTTTCTCCATGGACGCCTCTCCAGTTTCTGTACTTCCTTCAAGGAAGCAGTGGAGGTCCCTATTTCTCTACTTGTTAGTGTATCTTCTTCGTAGTGAAGGAATCTCTCTCTCAGAATTTCCTGCCTTAGTCCACTTTTCTCTGAGGGAGCAGAATGAGAGACTCAATGGGCAGCACCCAACTCTCAGCACTTTCTCATCCTGGGATTTTGGTTTAATGTAGTTCTCCTTTATGCATCTGCTTCTTCTTCCTCTTTAGAGCCAGAACATTTGAACTTCTCTGTTATTTCTTTCTTCCTTACCCTGGAAGTATTTTTCTTCCAGCATTTAGTCATTAGCTAGGGCAAAAGGTGTCTCTCCCTTTGTTAGAGGTTTGCTCTTCTGAAATAAGTTGTTCTTTTGTGAAGAAATACTGTAGAATGTGATGCCATTTTAAAATGGCTTTCTCTAATACAGCAAGGAGAAATTACTGGGTGGATACTTAATGACACTATAAAAGAAAGGTTGCCTTCCTTATTATTACCAAAAAAGGACCATAGGAATCTTATTACCTTTACGATCTTTTCTTCTTATCTCTTGTACTCATCTTCTTGTTCCATCCTCACTTTGTTCTCCACAATTTGAGAGAATCAGCTATCCAAAGAGATCTTTAGGCACGTATTCTGGTTCATAATATTTAAACTATTCAGCCAAGGAAGAGAAAAAAAAATCATAGACCTTAACTGTCTGCATATTGCTTGAATTACTACATCCAAAAAAGAAGAGTGGCCCTGTGATTCCTCTTAGAAAATGAAAGGTCTAAGATAAATATTTCCAGTCATTAAAATTCTCATTTAGTCTTAGCAGGCAGTGGTTTCACTAGGTAATTCTTGGCTTCTTTAAGTAATTAGAAAGGCCAACAACCTTACCTAATCAAAAAACTCTGCAACTGTCTCCTCCATTCAAAATTTTCAGAGTAGGCTTTCTCTACAAAATTTTCCTGGGGGCAGTCAATAGGGAAGAGAGTGTGCAATTCACAGCAGCCGCAATTTACTTCATACAAACCACAGAAGTTACAGGTACCTTCATTCTAGAATAAGCCTCCAGGTCCTTTAAGAAGCTGATATTTAGGTTTTAGCCCCACTTCAGCCAAAGGAGAAACTGATCTTCTTCCTCCATTTTCTTTAAAACTCTAATAATCTGGCAATAATCTAGTAAAAGAGTTGAAGGCTTTCTCCTGCCTATACAATGAAGAACTGAAAAGTCTTGGAAGTAATAGCAGAAAATGTAGAATCAATACTTTTAGTCTAGTGGTTACTATACTCCCTTGGAGAAAGAAGAATGAGACTTTGGTTCATGATGTCAAGCTTGCATCTGGCTTTTTGAATTATGAAATCATTGACTGAAATACATAAATCTGTATGTGTTTGCAGGGGACAGAACACAGATCTCTTCCTCAGAAGCAAGGAACATCTTTACCATTCTGCTTCAGAAATGTAATCCTGCCCCCTGCCCCACCTTGCCTTTTTTTTTCCCCCCTTTCCTCTCTATTATTCTTCCATTACCAAAAGGGACACATTGATTATTTCACTCCAGTTCCAGGCACTTACCCCAATCCATCATGACTGCTTCCCTGAAGCCAGGAAGTGATGCTTAAGGGCAAGAGACTGCACAAATCCTCTGCAGTTTATCTCTACACTAGTTTATATTAACCAGAGCCCTTGTGTCTTTATGTCCAGACAAATGATTGTTGTGATTTCTGTTCTGAGACACTTACCTTCATACCCTGCATAGATAATACAAGCGTCTGATTCACAACTGTAAATTTTAACTACAGATTTTACGTACATAGTAAGCATATATGTACAACTTATGACCAGATGCCTAGCTGCTATGAATGACAGACATGCTTAGTTGATTCTGTAGATCTAGTCTTTTGCATTAGTCGGGGGCTCAATTCCTCATGTGCACAACTGAGTAAACAAAAACAGAAGATATAACTATTTCCATAACTCACAGAAATGTTATGAGATTAGATGTAATAAATATTCCTCTATGCTGAGAGAAAACAGCAAGAAACAGCATAATAAGGACCTTGTTAAAGACATCCACATAGAAAAATTTGCAAATAAGCCACAAACTACATTCTATCTGCTTAAATAAATTCTTGAACATTTGCTAAAATAAAATCAGTTGGTAAAAACAAACAAATAAAAAATAAAACAATAACAAAACCCTACAACCAATTTGGAGACAGTTTGTGAATGTGAAAGGGACTACAGCCATATTTATACTTAAAATTGTGGATGTAAAGAAATTAAGCTAGTACTAAACAAGCAAGCTGAGTGGTTGGAAATCTGGTTTTCTCATGTACCATCTGTTTCTAGGTCTTGACCTAAATAGTTTAACTGGCATGTCTGCAGTGTAAAGAAAACTCCTGCTACACAAAAATCATATAGCACTGCTGATACTGCATACTTCCTATATATGAATTATTCTTTTCAATAAAAAACTAAGATGAGAGATCGTTAACTGCATCTCCAATGACCATCATGTCAAACGTTGGCAAACAAACCAGCTAATCCTAGTAGTAAAATACGTGAAGAATCATATATTAATCTGCACTTCCCTAGCATGTGGGGACCTGAATGGGCTCTGATGCCTCCAACAGCACCAAGATGTAAGACAGTACAGCCATCTTCCCCTTCAAATTTTAGTTGAATCTTTGTTCAGATCTCACCTATCTTTGCAGTATACCTCTTGAGGAACCTTCTAGGAAAGAAGCTCTCCTTGTCATCCTGAATTTAGTTATGAGAATTTGCTTCCAAAGCAGATAAAATAAGCTGAAGTGGCCTGACAGAGTGTTTTAGCCTGCCCTAGGATAAGCAAGCCTATGACTATAACTGAAAGTATAGGAGGCAGCTGCGGTTTTCCACTTCAAAATCCTTGCTGACTGGCCTAGCCAGCACCTAGAGAAATACATCAAAGAAGTAATTTAGGTGAGCAGTGAATTTGATCTAAAAGTTTAGCCTCAGGGGTGTTCCTACTCAGTAAATATTGTCATTCTGCTGGGAAATCCAGTCTTCTCAGGTCTGTAGTAGCCAGACTAGTTATGGTTGATATAGTCCCTCAGCAGGTCTACAGCAGGGCACTTGTGCTTGGTGTCTGTAGGTTTACAGACATGCAGCATTTCCAGCCTTCTAAAAAGGAATCTGGAATCTCAGACATGGCAGAGTTTCTATGACTATACTGGGAGGCTATGCTGCTCCCAGTCTGAGAGAGGGCTGCAGAGTCCAAGAGCCATGAAGTGAGCTGACAAAAAGGGACTCCAGAGGAGCCCAGGGTGGCAGCAGCCAGACTTCTGGCGCAAGTACACATACTGAGCACTGAACATTTATCTTTATTCAATAATGCAAGATTTCATCTTTAATGAACTGATATTTTTCACAGAAAGTGAACAAACAGCCCTCTAAAACCCATTTCACTGAAAGGCTTCCGATTAGTTTCAGTAGTAGTGGATCCAGATGAAGACGCCGCCTGTCTGCATTTATTTCTCAGCTCTTCCACAGATTCCATTTGTGACCTATTGCATATCAGGATGTCTGTGTCTCACTTTTCTATGGGAATAGGAATAAAATACCCACTCCTTTTATTATTGCTTAGCTTTGTCTCCTTACATAGCAAATGCTTCAGGTAAAGGATGATAACTCGTATATGTTTAAAGTACATCTATAGTATAGCATAATGAGTACTAACCTCAGCTGAGAACTCCAGAAACCATGGCAGTAATAACAAGGTAACTAAAGGTGTGTAAAATATGTCCAGAATCCAGTCTTCACTAGACTACATTTAACTTTTCCACCCGGCTCCTTGTGAATTCATACAACTTTCCAATATATTACTGTTACAAAATGTTAATTAATTAAAGAAAGGAAATTAATGCATCAGAGGGTAAAAAACACTGAAAAAGCTTTAAATTTATGCAAGATTGTGCCTCTACTTCTTGTAAGAAAAGAAAGACCTGGTTACCTTCAGTTCATTGAATGTTCACGTCTGTCCAGCACTGGCATTGCTAATAAAATATGGATATCTGCCCGACAGTGAAAATCAGATTATAGCAATCTTTATCTGACTAATAGTCTTATCTTTCTCAGAACTAAGTATTTACAGTCTTTGTTAGAAAACTACTAAAGCAAAATAGTCTGAATGGGATATATCTTTTGGGCGTGCTGCCCAAAACACTCAGTGTTTAATGTGGTCTAATCTTGCAACACATCTTGGGTGTATTAAGACCTGAAAACTCAGATGTTTTTACATTAAGCCTTCAGACAAAGTGACCACAGTATTTTTTAATTTAATCTCTCTTTATATAGGGATTAAATATAAATCCAATCTTCATTCTAACTCCTGATTATCAATAAAATATTCAATTTGCATAATAATTCAAAGATTAGAAGCAGAAGAGAGAAAAATCCACTACGTGCAAAGTATTCCCAAATATTGTATGTGGCAGCAATTAGAGAAAACTATTAAAATTAGGAGCTCCAACAAAACCAGTAATACCTGAGATAAGTTAGTCAAATCAAAGGGAAAAAAATCAAATGAAGTGAAAAGAAAAGTGGACATTTTCCAGAAGTATTTGAGACTTCAGACCTGGCTAGTGTGAAAATACCTTGCTAGAGATATTAGTATAGAATAAAATAAATGCCTCTAAAGTCCAAGTCAGCTGCCTGTTCTTGTATTCCTAGTGAACATACTAAGGGTTTGCAGAGTTCCTCCAAAGTGTGTTCATTTCAATTAAGTATTACAGAACAGGCATCACTTTTTTCTCTGCCTGCCTCTCATCTTTTAGAAATTGTTTCCCCTTTGGGAATGTACCTGCTTGAAACCACTGTGTCAAAATCATTTGACAGGAAAGATTTAAATGCACTCAGGAAAATAAAAGAACATTGATTAAAAGTGAAGCAAGAAAAGTCAAATTGTAATAAAGCATCTATCTGAAAATCTGCCAAAGCTTACCTACATACATCTAACCCACGTCACTAGATGAAGCAAGTATTCTCTTACATACCTGGTGACCCAGGCTTCCCACCGCAGTCCTAAATTTCTTATATGACCTTCTTCTCTGATATTTTTGCTCTTCAGAGATGTGTCAGTTCCGAAGGCAGGAATAACGACTTCCCATTTTTCCTCACATGTTCATCCTAAAAGACATTTAGCACTAACCGTCTGCTCATAGAAATGTTTAGGCAGAAATGTGCTCCACTGAGATACAAGAAACTGGTACTTACTGTCGACTTTAGGTTTTCCAGTTCTACTTGAGGACTGTGCTTGCTGTGTTGTATAAATAGGTCCCTATTTGTAGTTTCGTAGGAAGAACAATAGTTGCCTCAAAGTGTATCTTCCTATCTCAATTCTCAGAAAAGCTCCTTTTGTCCCAGTGCCATTTCTCTTTGTTTTGGACTGATGACTGTGGTTTGTCGTGTTACTTATTCTGACAAGAAGCATCTACCTGAATCCAGTTCCCTTTTAAAGAAGCAGGAGTAATTACTTCCTTTAACTTTCCTCCCAGCTGCATTCCTTTGGTTGTCAAGTCTAAATTATTGACAAATTAATATAGTTGTGCCATAAGAACAACTTAATTTCAATAATGGGATAAGTCCAAATAAGCGTAAGGAAGAGCGATAAGAAAGGCTGTTGATGGAGGCACATAAAGACTATGAATTTTCCTATTAGCTTTTACTGTTAGCATACGTGAAAGCAGAAATTTAATTTTGAAATGCTTCTTTATTAAATCAGATTTTTCTGCTGGAACTTACAAATATTTTTTTACAATTCATACTAAAATGTGACTCTCTTCCCTTCTCTAATCTAACTGAAATGTGTTCTGGTGTGTAAATAGACAGATTTGTGCAAATCAAGCATGTATGCAGCAGATGATCAAAATACTTTTTAGTTTATTATCTGCAGGCTTAATCACTGTCATTACATGTGCATTACATTTCTTAATACTGTCTTGATTTTTAAAGTAGGCTGGCTGCTTTCATTTGGAATAGCTAAAGAGTAGAAGAGGCTACCTTAAAAGGCATACCTTAGGGAATAAGAGTCATAGATGTAATTATCCTTCTGGTGCACCTTCATTGCTTTGCCATGTTCAATTTTTAGAACAATCCTGGGGCAATTTTTTGAAAACACACGCGCACATACACACACACACATACACACACACACATCACACACAGCATTACATTTAAGAAGCATAGCATTCGACTCCAAGAGGACAACACAGAAAATGGAGACACTCTTGGTTGGATGTTCTGCAGCAATGTTATCCTAGCAGATGGCATATTCGTGTTGAGCAACATGGCCAAGAAAATGTCTTTGTAGCTGTTCTGAGCTTTTCTTTACCACTCTTTTGCTTTAAAGTTTTCTACAATAGAGTTTCCACGCCCATCTTCTTTGAAGCATGAAAATACAGGGATTGGTTACCTGAAGCAGACTTCTATCATGCTGTTGAGAGCCCTAGATACTTAGTAGATAGAGTCAACTCCAGAAATGAAAAAAAGGTGATTTAAGATAAAATTACCTTGCCACAACTAATAGACAAAGAAATAGGCTAATTGATAGCTATTCCAGAGAAAGAAGAGGCCAGTTCTGCCATTAGCGTGCATTTACACCAACAATATGAACATAAAGCATCCAACGGATATACTTTTCATTCTGCTTTAATTTTTGATATATTTTAGAAGTATATGAACAGTCTTACTGTGGATTTTTATATGCTCCATCTGACAGAGAGTGATTGAGTCAGGTATTACTGGTCCACAAACCAATCAATGGGTTAACAAAAAAATATATCTGAGAAAAGTGATGAAGGAAAGCATATTGTATGTTGCTTATTGAAAATAAAATCCAATTAAATTTGGCACAAAAAATTTATGATTAAGCAGAGATAAAGAATCATGGATTGCAAAGAAAAAAATATTACTTTTTTCCTCTCAGGCACAAGTAGCCCTTGTAGAAGAATATAAAAGAGTATCCATTGACACTGTTCTGGTATGTGCAGGTTTGTGGTAATTAGAGCACAACCAGAAACGTCTATTAGCATCCCACTACAACGTATTTGCTAATGAAATGATGTATGTTAATAAAATTACTCTCTCTTTGCATGGTTTGAGAAGATACAAGATCACCTGTGTAGGCAGCCTCATGAACATTGCCTCTTTAGCGTATCAGTCAGTACCAGGTCAAAGTCACATTCTCTGATGCGAGTTGTACAAAAGTGATGCAGAAAAACTTGAAGCTGTTTGCTCAAACTTGGACTCTGCAGGAGCTGAGCTTTGGATCTTCACAAAGACCCCCTACATTACTGATGAATAGAGTGCTTAAGCTTCAAGGGAGTAAAGTTCAGCAGGAGCAAAACTCTTCTCATGTTCAAAGTGTTTCCTGACTGTTTCTTTTTCTCCACAGTGTGTTTCGTCACTCTATCACTCTGTCAACTCAGATAGGAGGAAAGATACAGCTAAAGCAAGTAGACTTGTAGAATTTGGTTCCTTTTTAACAACTGGAAACATCCACAGGAGCCAAATGTAAACTACACAAAGATATTTTGGTACAATTGGGTATTATAGATTCAGACATTTTCAAACTACACAAGATGTAAGGTTCCAGTAGATTATACAAATACATGGGCAATCCTATTTGCATTTCTATGAGTTCCGTTTTCTTTAAATCTTGCTTATGTTTGTTGACTATCTTCAGAAAAATATATCTGAATCCTGTATGCATATGTGGAAGAAAGATGTCAAACAACAAGCACTTGATTCTCCAAATTACTTAAAACGTATCGGCTAAAGAAACAACAAATGTTAAGAACTTCTTTTCTCTCAGTTCAAGGAGAGCAATTAGTCACAAGGTGCTTCCGAGGAATTAGTAGCTACTAGAACCAAAAGAAAGAAGGATGTATGTCCACAGTCTGTAGCCACATGAGAGTGCCGACTTTTAATTATACCATCATAGTTTCACTAAGATGAAGACACCACCACCAGAGCTGTCAATTTTATAAGAAAAGGTATTTAATAGGCTTGACTAATCTGCCAATTTTGGTAGCTGATGAACTTTCAGCGTGGCAATGTAGATAGACTATGGCTTTTGCCAGAGTGGTTTTATTTTTGTAGTAGGAACATTATTGAACATCTCATTTAGTTCACCTTCATAGATATTCCTTTAGCTCCATTAGGTCTCATATTTTTCTTTTCGAAGATTCTAAGCATTCCTACTTTGGAAAAAAAAAAAGTCTTTCAGCTTTAGCATGCCTGTCTGATACTTAAAAAAAATTCTTAAAACTCTAAATCATCTTCAAAGGAAGAACTGCTCTACCTTTACAAACCTGAAGATAAGATGTACTTAAGGCATTTAATTGCTCACATAGTAAGGTCATGAAGAGGTTATCAAATTAGATACTTGTATTTAGAAGCAAAACATCTAAGGTGGCGAAAGTTCTTGTAATTGTTAATGAGATGAGATCCATCACTGCTTTTTAGGATTTTAGAAAAGGAATGATCAAGTTTCTTTAGATGAGATAGGGGTCTGGTTTTTGAGAACTCATGAAGATGACCTGGTTTTCAACAACACAGTTTGCAAAATTAAGAAAATAGTAATTACATAAGAAATAGATTTTCACTGAGCAAAATCTCATGATTTCAGACATGTCTTGTTTTCTGTTTGAACGAAACCAAGTCTTTTAAAAGTTTTAAATAAAAGACAGTCAGCAAGAAAGTATTTCAGAATAATCAGACACCTTGGAGTCAGAACAGTCCCTTAGGATCCCAAAGACCAAACACCTCATTTAGACTAGTATTTTGTGCCAGAGAAACTTGATCTGGGAATGAAAACATCAAAAACGGATGCGGAAGACTCAGCTGTATAGTGTCTGCTCCAAAGCAGAAATTAGATTGAGCTATCCAGTGTGCATGTCCTTCTTTTGACTGGAAACTGATTTTGAAAGATCTGAGATAGAAAATGTTTAGAATTTTATCGTGACAAATACACATTTTCAAATAAAAAAATTTTTGTGGATAGGTTTTGTACTGCTGCCAAAATTCTAACTCTTTAATTTCAAAGCTATATGCTGAAGTCTTATATATAGAAATGATTTACTGGATTTATGGGCAAGTAAGAAGTGGGATGGAAACTTTTCATACTATCACTTACTGGGATGGACTAGAGAGATCTCTAGGTTTCTTCAACTACCTTAGACTATACCTTTAACTATAGTCATTTTATAATTCTCCTTCCCTACTATTGAGGCAACTGTTGGTTCAGCTGGTTGCTTTTCTTCTCTAGCTGTAACTTGAATTAAACAATTTAAGAGTATTAACCTTGCTGAGTAGAAAGATCTGATACAAATCACAGTGATGTGGTAGTGTGATTGTTCCTGCCAGCTGTTTCTTGCTTTAACAAACAGCTACTTCCCTCTCCTTACATTGTCCCTTGCATTACTAGCTAACTGTACCTTATGCTACTTCTTGATCCACTAGCTTATGCCTGGGCTGCTTTTTGCTTATCACTCTAGCTAAATCTGGGATGTTTGTTTTGTTAACAATTTCTGTTAATTCGGCTCCTGAAAGAATGAGCATAGCGCTAAAACTAAGCACAATCTGCCATCAAACAGAAAGACCTTTAAATAAATTATCAGTGCAGAAGATATTACTTGAATATTTGCAAGCCAGTATTGGAAACTAACACAACAAATTAAGGTGATCGCTTACACCAAGCATATAGTTGCCTAAAAATGTGTTGTGTACTGTTACTAATACAATCTTTTCTCTACCTTTTGATATTGTGCCTTTTTAACAGAAAACAACACATAACAATTATACACATGAAAATATGAATATTAGTATGAAAAATCAACATATAAACAATAAACAGGATATAGGTCTGCACATTGGTCCGTTTCAGTTTTCTGCCATAGCTCTACGACATGTCAAGAGAGCAATCCTATTTTCGGAACACCCTTTTCTCAAGAATTTTTGAAAAGCTATAGGAGGAGAGGAAGCTCCTGGGGACTTTACTTTGCTTTAATTATTAAGCTCACATGTATGACATGAAGAGAATAGTGGTTTATCTATCTGCATAAACTTAATAGTAAAATTTATTCTAATTGAGTAAAGGCAAAGAGCAAACTTGTATCACCTTATAAAATATCCTAATAAAATCCTGGTGTTGTTAAAGGTAATACGCATATCAGTCTTAAGGTTGTTCTTCACATTTATTTCCACACCTATTCCTTCATGTTCAGGCTTTGCTAATCCTGAGCGTAGTATCATGTGATCTACCGTTAGCTTTAAATAATAAACTTTCCAATGAGAACCATGAAGGTGCAACCATGTTACTGCTTCTAGGTCTGGAGGGAAAGGCCAAGGTTTTGTTGAGTACATTTTCTATCATATCTATTTGCAATTAATGTTGTTACATCCTCATTAATTAGTGAATATATGTAATTTTAACATTTACAGGAGAAGAGCTGGTACTGGAACCCACAAAAAGAAATCCATCTGAGCAGTCCGAGTGAAGAACACAAATTTAGAAGGCACATTAAGAAGATCCCTACACTGGATTCATCATTAAATGTTTATAAACTATTCATTTTAGTCTTTCATGATTGATAAAGAATTATATGCAGTAACAAATATGCTAGAAAACCAAGGATCGGCCCTAATGATGGAGGAACTGTTATATGTTGGTGATAAAAAAGCATGTAAAATAATAGTAAACGATAATTGAACAGTACTGTTCACCAGCAGACGCTAGAGCAGGTCTACCAGTTTCCAAAAACTGTCAACAACAGGATTCTCAGAATGACAGAAAAAAAGATTAAAGGTTTATTGGCCTGCAAGACAGAGGGAACAGGAGAATATGGAAACTCAAGATACAAAACCCTGACAACTGATTTTTATTATTTTTTTCCTTCTCAGCGAGCTTGGGCTAAGATATCCCAAAGTTCTCAGGGAGGACTTGAATGTCCGGCTCTCACTAAATCTAAGAATTATGTCCAAATTCCACAGGCAGCTTTGAAAAAGAGTCTCAATCTTAATATTTGTTTTCATTGTTTTTCTTTACTTTTTCATTCTTCTAATGTAAAAATAATCCAAATTGAAAGTGCATGACTGAATCTTTGGCTGAAATCCTTGCTTCAAGGTAGTTAATAATAATAAAAAAAAAATATTTTGTAGTTTCAGTAAGGCAAAGTTTTCCACTTGTTAAAATTAGGTCAGATTAATCTTTTTGTTGGAGTTTTTTTCTTCTTCTTCTTACATATTGGTGATGAAACTAATAAAGATTGCATTGGTAAGAGAAGACAACGGATAAGCAATGTGAAATGCTACAAAATTAAAAGAAAATAATAATGTGATGAAATGTATTTTTGCAGGGTACAGTATATATTTGAGTATCTGGTTTGCAAAACACTGTTTGATGCTTTATTTAAGCGATTTATCTGGACTGGTACCAAGTATTTTATATCCTGAATTTGCATGTGGACCATGAAGTAAATACATTTCTTCATTATATCTAGGAATCTGGTGGGAAGCATGTAGACCTGATGCAGTATGATAAATGATAAGCAATCTTTTTTTTTTTTTTTTTGGTAATGGGGAACCCAAAATCTGCAGTTCCTCAAAGAGTGCTTGCAGATATGACATTAGTTAAAAAATATGCAGAAGGAAATGAAACTAGTGTTTTCCCTTTGTCCCTGTTTTTTTCTCCATCTACCTGCTATGTATCTGTATTTTTCCCCATCACCTGCCCTAAACATGATATATGAGCATTGAGGTGCATTTCCAATTATTCTAGGTAAGCTACCTTCTGTACAGTGATATGGTTCCATTTATGTCATAAATGGAATAAGTAAAGGAGACAGTACTTCCTCCAGTACATAGCAAGATCACAGGGAAGTGGGTACTAAACTCTTTGCGGGCAATCAGGTTTGGGTGTTTGTGACAGATGGAAGCTGAGACTCTCCTGAAGTTCTCCTAATCAATTTAGATGCTTGGTATAAATTCAAATATATGTTCTAGGTTGTAAACAGTAATTTGCTCCTACTCATTTCACAAGTCACAGTTATATAAATTTTCAATGCAACAGAAAGCAAAACACTGCACACCCATTTTTTTTCATTGCAGAACAACTCGAACACTTGAAAATGAAAATTCCTGTTCTGAAGCATGCAGAAGAAAAAAATGCAAGATATTCATTTATGTGAAGTCAGCTATAAAGCATAGTAGAACTATTTCATACAGATGACTTTCTTTCCTGTCGTACACTTTGCTTGCCTTAAAAAAGTAAAAATCCTATTCAGCACATCTGCTCATTCAGGTTGTACATTCCCAAACTAGTGTGATTTACATTTGAATGAAGTTTCCAATTTTATTGAGTGACATGGAATCTAATTAGATCCTGCCTGTAAGAGAGGAGTGTCAATTATAAAAAATAAGGCTCTGGAAAATTAGCCTAAATAAAATTTTACTGAATAGAACATGCAATTACAATCAACACCAGAGTGCTTCAACTATTACCTCTAGATTTTTATCTTTTTATTTTATTTTCTCATGGAGAAATAAAGAATCAGTAACTGGACTATTAGTGGTGTGTTACTGGTGGCATTAGAATATCTTATGATGCTAAATGGTGGGAAGAGATAGCATCCAGTTTTAGTGGTAACATCAGGTATGAAGTCTCTGTCTGGAAGGACTGTCCTGTGGAAACAACCTGAAATATATTTGGTTAATAAAATTAATATGCAACATAAAATATACACTGCTTGATCAGGAAGAAGTAGTAGGTGAGACCTTCTTCAGACAACTGGAAGAAGCCTCACATTTGCAGGCTTTGATCCTCATAGGGAATTTAATTACCCCATATCTGCTGGAGGGACAACACAGCAGGGCACAAGCAACCCAGGAGGTTTCTGGAGTGACTGATGACAACTTTCTGATGCAAGGGGTTGAAGGGCCAAGGAGAGGACATGCTCTGCTGGATGTCATACTTACAAACAAGGAATACCTTGTGGAGGATGTGAAGGTAGTGGGTGGTCATGGCTGCGGTGACCATGGGATAGTGGAATCCTGACAGGAAGGAACAAGGCAGGATCACAACCTTGGACTTTAAAAGGGAGACTGACTTATTAAGGGACGTGCTTGCAAGAATCCCATGAGATACTCTTCCCTGGAGGGAAGAGAGGTCCAGGAGAGCTAGCTGATTTTCCAGGATTACTTCCTCCAAGCTCAGGAATGGTCCACCCTGATGAGCAGGAAGTCAAGTAACAGTGGCAGGAAGTTTGCATGGATGAACAAGGAGCTTCTGACAAAACTCAAACATGAGAAGGACGTGTACAAGAGGTGGAAACACGGACGGTTGACCCAGGGAGAATATAGAGACACTGTTCAAGTGTGTAGGAATTGGGTTATGACTACACAGTCTCCAAAGGTCCCTTCCAACCTCAGCTATTCTATGATTATATGATTATGCTTGAGAAATAAGTCTATGTTATTGTATTTCATTGTTTCATACCATGTCCTCTTTCATACACTGCCTTTTTTTAATAGCTCACCTTTAACACGGAATGATATTCTTTCATCTCTGCAGCATCCATTTTATATTGCCAGTTCTCCAATTTTGCAAAATCAATAACATTATACAGGAAATAAAATATCTGTGAATCAATACCAGTAACTTAAGCCTAAGAGCCTCTACCCTGTAATATTTCTTCACTGAGAAATTCCATTGTGGATTAGCTGGATTCAATCTGAATTAGAGCATCAGGAATGACATAGCGAGGGGATGGAAAGGGAGAACAATTTGTACTGAAAAAAGCAATCCCCCATTCACTTGAGTCTGAAAAGAGCACTTTATGTGAGTGTTAGATACCACCATAGAGTCTAGCTCAATAGTATTGCTTTTATTTTGTTGAAACAGCATAAGCTTTTGTTAAATTCTTCTGTCCATCTGATACAGCACTCTTTTAACAAGTAACAATATTAACTTCAGTCAGTTATTCTTTTTTTTTTTTTTCCAGGCAAGGCTGGAAATATAGAAGTTTCTTAGATACATTTAATCAGGTTGTTCTTTATTAGCTGCTTGAAGAATATTTTTTAGAGGCATCAGTGTGCAACAGTATGTTACAATGATAGTATTTATATAATTTTTTGTACAATTTTCCACATTTTAATGGAATATTGCTAAGGAGACCCTCTGGCAATGTCTTTATAATGCTGCAGAATGGGAAACTGCACGCAGAATCGTTTCACTCCAGATCTGTAGCATTTGCTACTAAAATAGTAAAGAGGGATAACAGTTAAGTGAGCCTTCATTATAGTATACAGACTAAAATAAATGTAACTATGTTAAAAGTACAGATGTTTCTAAACTACTGTGATAGCTGGCCCTCTTCAGTTTTTCTGAACTTTGCTTCCAGATTTAAACTTCTCTGAAGCTGGACCTTAAAAATGTATAGTCCATATCTGCAAGGAATTAATTTTCATTCAGACTCCGGAAATCTAAAGACAGTAAGAAGCCCCAGTAATTCCAGTTCCGTGCCATGCTGGAACTGTTCATGGAAAACAGAAGCTAATTTGCATAAGGCTCGGTTTCTCTGTACCAGCTCTGCACTAGAATGAAGTGCAGGACATAAGACTTGGCTAAACATCATCATTTTGTACTTTAAGGATATGTCCCTTTGGCTTCATCTTTGTTAATAAAATCACAGAGAGCACCACAGGGGTCCCATCACCCATAAATTAAAAGAATTACCTACAGACCTTTTTCACATGAGGAGAGAAAGAAGATAATTTGGTGTATGGCAAATGCTAATCATGCTTTGGAGTGAATTACTGTAAGAGTCCATGCCAATAGGACTTTTTAAAACTTGATTAAAAAACATCTGAACTTAATTCCTCAGTTTCACCTTTGATTAAAAATAACAGCAAGATAAACCTCCACTGTAACGTATTTGACCTCCTTCTTTTCTGGTAACAATAACCCATGCCTTTACCCATCCCTATTTCCTAAATACGTGTAATAGATTATCTTAATCTTCTATTTAGAGTAACCATTTCCAGCCTTGTCCGTGGCTTTGCAACCTAATGAGTGCCTGAATATTTTTTTCTTTCTTTGGACTTGCTGACACTCACTTAACAAATATGCAATACCTTTTCTATCTTCTCCTCTATCCACTCTGATTTTGGCTCAGTTGATAGTGGTCAATGTGGCAGACACTCTGCAATAAGCAGGCTCAATGAGAGTTTTGTGAAATCACTGTATTCAGAACGGCCTTTCTTCATGGACTTAAGGGGGTGCAATAACAGGATTCAAAGCAGGGAAGTGACCAGAATCTGCTCTCTTCAACTTGAGTCCTGGCAAATGAAAGTCATCTGTATATCAGTAATAAGTAATAACTGAAAAATAACTTTTATATCTCTCTTCATACCCCTAGACTGCCTAGCCACAGATCCTAGCGATCCTGACAGTTTGATCCAATGACTCCATACTTGAAACCATATCCAATGAAACCATATACAGCATGAGATCAATTTAATCATTTGATGACTTACCCTTCAGATATGGTAAATGATGTATCAGCTCAAATTCCCCAAATGCTTTCTTTGGAATACACCAAACAAGGAAGTAACAGCTTGATCAAAGAGACCTTCTGTTCTTTGACTCTATTTCCTATACTACTCTCTCTTAATCACCTGAGGCCACATGCAACAGAGTTACTAATTGCCTACCTGCCTCCACTTGTTGCGAGAATAAAAGAAAAAGCATCCAACATTGACTACAAGTCTACCATTATCAGGCCTGTCTGCATCCAGGGAATTATTCCTTCTGATGTCTTCAGGCCCAGGATCTAACATATTGTTTCTTGGTTCTTGCTATTGCTGTCTTTTGGCTGGGCCTTTATTTGCTATTCATAGCATATAGAAGAGGAATTAAACTTCTTATGGCCTTCAGCATTTCTGCATAAAAAGGTAGAATTTTTTAAATGTCATTTCTGGCTATTTTCCAAATACATACTTACAGCTTAAAGAATCAGTCTGCTCTTGCAGAATAAGCCATCTCTTTGTCATGGGTTCAAACACTCATGGTCTATTTGGCATTACTAATAGTAACATGTAGAACTGTTTTCAGCTATGTTAATATTTTCTGCTGGACAGTTTCCAACCCTATTTATATATAATAGTACTGTTTAATTCCTTTCCTATCTTTGTGGCTATTTTTTTCCAGGGCTGTATACTGAACTCAGGCGTTGATTCTACATTTAGTCTCATATCCAGATAAATTATGAGGTGCTAATTTCTTCTTTTTTCATTCATCAGACTACGAAAGAACAGTATCCAAATGGTAACTGTTCAGGAATTGCTCTCATTTCTCTTTCTATTTGTCTCACATGATGCTTTTGTAGGGTTGCCTCTCTGTTCCCTCTTAGACACTAAGAAATCATCCAGGGAGTTATTTTCTTTTTGAGTAGTTGGTAAGGATTGCCTATAGGCAAACAAGATTTAAGTGCAATCAGGGTTACCGCCAAAGACATTGTCACCAATAGCCACAAACTGATAGTAACTGACGCTGAGTAAAATAGAAGCACTATCAGTACATGATGGTCAGCAGCATATATTGTATCACATGCTACTCTCCTACCAGATCTATGCCAGCTTGATTGTTGCTACTAAGCATTTGCCACCTTGTGACACCTATATGGTCTTTAAGAGTCTAAAACTATTTCATAACTACCGATCGGTTTTGTTTGTTTTTAAGAACTAGACTTAACAGTGCATAAATTTAATTAGTGGCCTATCTTTGTACTACAAGGACATTTCAGAGCAATCAGGTGGCAGCAAATCAGCAAAAGACATAGTGCATAGAAATACTAAGATAGACTACTGATCAAATGGCAAGTGACTTGGAATTGAAAGGATAATTCAGAGAAAAGTAGTTCAATTTTGTGCTAACAAAGAACAAGAAGCTATCTTTCTTTTATCTCTTCTTCCCTCCACTTCCACTTCTGCTTATCTCAAAAGATCTAGCAAATATATAGGACATAATTACAGAATAGCAGAAGAGCTGAGGTTGGAAGCGACCTCTGGAGATCATCTGGTCCAACCCCCTTGCTCAAGCAGGGTCAGCTAAGTCAGGCTGCTCAGGACCAAGTCCAATTGGGTTTTGAATATCTCCAAGAACGGAGACTCTACAACCTCTCTGGGTAACCTGTGCTAGTTCAACCACACCCACAGTAAAGAAGTGCTTTCTTACGCTAAATGGAATTTCCTCTGTTTCAGATCCTTGCCCATTGCCTCTCATCCTGTCCCTGGGTGTCACTGAGAAGAATCTATATATATTTCTTAACATCCTTCCATCAGATACTTTTTCACATTGATAAGATCCGCCTGAGCCTTCTCTTATCCAAGCTGAACAATCCCAGCTCTCTCAGCCTCTCCTTGTAAGTCAGATACTTCAGTCCCTTAACCGTCTTCATAGCTCTTGTTGGTATTCTTCAGTATGCCCATGTACTGGGCATACGCTCTTGTACTGGGGAGCCTCAACCTGAACACAGCACTCCAGACATGGCCTCACCCCCCTTGAAGTCTGGCAGTGCTCTGCCCAATGCAGCCCAGGGTGCTTTCGGCCTTCTTTGCCACAGGTGCATATTCCAGGCTCACGGGCAATTTGCTGTCCACCACGATGCCCAGGTGCTGCTCTGTAACGCTGCTTTCCAGCCAGCCAGCCTCTAGCCCATACTGATGCATGGGGCTACTTTTCCTCAGGTGCAGGACTCTGCACTTCCCTTTGTTGAACTTCATGAGGTTCCCCTCTGCCCATTTCTGCAACCTATCAAGGTCCCTCTGAACAGCAGTGCAACCATCTGGTGTATCAGCCACTCCTCCCAGTTTTGTGTCATCTGTGAACTAATTTAGGGTATGTACAGTTCCATTATCCAGGCCATTAATAAAAATATTAAACAGTACTGCACCCACTATCGACTCCCAGGGTACACCGCTCATGACCAGCCTCCAGCTGGACTTCACACCACTGATCAGAACCCTCTGAGCCCAGCGGTTTAGCCAGTTTTCAGTCTACCTCACTGACCACTTGTCTAGTCCATAATTCACTGGCTGGTACCTGAGGATGTTGTGGGGGACAGTCTCCAAAGCTTTACTAAAGTCAAGGTAAACAACATCCACTGCTCTCCCCTCATCCAACAAGCCTACCATCTCATGATAGAAGGCTATCAAGTTGGTTAAGCATGACTTTCCCTTCCTAATTCCATGCTAACTACTCACAGTCACCTTTCTGTCCTTCATGTGCCTGGAAATAGTATCCAGGATTAGTTGCTCCATCATCTTCCCAGGGGTGGAGGTAAGGTTCTGTAGAGTTTCCCAGATCCTCCTTCTTGCCCTTCCGGAAGATGACAGGAGTGACATTTGCTCTCTCCCACTCCTCAGAAATCTCTCCTAATTGCCATAACCTTTCAAAGATAATTGAGAGCGGCTTTACAATGACAGCAGTGAGCTCCCTCAGCACGTGTGGGTGCATCCTTTCAAGGCTTAGCTACATTTAGCTGTGCATGGATATACAACATAGCAGGGGTTGTGGAGGAAAGCTTTGCTCTCAGGAATCCTGGATCATTGTAACCAAAAGTTTTTGCACTAGGCTATGATCTATGCCAAAATGCACCTCTTTCCCTTTGTAGTCTCCTTTCCTTGCTCAAGTAATGTCACTATAAGATTGTCCTTTATCAGCTTAGAAAGGTCATGGTGACTGGTGGAAGTTCCTGGTGACTAGAAAAAAAAATGTCACATCTATCTTCAGGAAGGGTGAGGAAGAGGATCCAAGAAACTACAGGCTCGTCAGCCTCACCTCAATACCTGTGAAGGTTATGGAGAAAATGTTCTTTGAGACTATTTCTAAGCACATGAAAGACAAAAAGGTGACTAGAAACAGACAGCATGGATTTAATAAAGGAAAATCATTTCTGACCAACCTAATTGCTTCTTGGGTTGAAATGACAGGTTGTGTGGAGAAGGGGGAAGCAGTGAATGTCTTTTACTTTAGCAAGACTTAACAAATATATCTGTATGGATATCTGTAGACATAGATACAGTCAGCAATGCACCCTTGCAGCAAAGGACAATTGCATATTGCACTGTATCTGCAGTACTGTAGACAGATTCTTATCTCAGTTTGGCACTTGTGAGACCACATCCAGGGTACTGTGTTGAGCTTTGAGCTCCTCAGTACAAGAAAGACATTGACATACTGCAGTGAGTCCAGTGAAGGGCCACTGAGATGATTGGAAGCCTAGAGAACATGACATATGAGGAAAATCTGAGCGATCTGGTTTGTTCAGCCTGGAGAAGTGAAAATTAGAGGGAAACTTATTGCTATCTACAGCTCTCTGTAGGGAGGGAGTAAAAAATACGAGTCAGAATCTTCTTGAAGGTGTACAGCACTATGGCAAGCAAAAGGCAAGTTGATTCAGGGGAATTTCCATCTACAAGAAAAAAATTATTCACCATGAGAACAGGTGAATATCGGGATAGGTTGCCAGAGAAGTGATGGAATCTCTCTTGCTAAAAATATTCAAGACTCAGTTTGACAAGGCTTTGGATAATCTGATCTAAGACCCTGCTTTCAGTACAAAGTTCAAGCAGATGCTCTTCAGAGGTTCCCTTCCAACCTAGACTTTCTGATTCTAGGATTCAGATTTGGAGAATGAGAAATTCCACCCAAATATAAGAAAAGAAAAAATTCACAGGGGTCAAACACTTGAAGAAGTGCCCATAGAGGCTGTGGGATCTCCCTGCCTTTGAGATCAGCTGGGCACAGCCCTGAGCAACTGCTCTAACTGGATTTGCTTCTAACCAGGCGTTGAAACAGATGGACTCCAGAGGCCCTTTCTAACCTAAATAATTCTGTTATTCTAACATTCTCCATATCATTATCACTGACTAATTTTTTCTTTCTGACTTTCCATAAATTTTCAGGTTGAAGCGAGAACTACCAAGATTCCTAGATTTTTTCTGTGTAGCTACAGCCGTGCAGTTTGAGCATTTGTGAACAGAAAAGGCGAGGTACTTCAGAGAAAAATATAACTTAACTTGACATCACTTTTCTACTCTCCTTTCCATACAAATACTGGTTTAACTGAGAGAAATTAGGCTAATAATTTTGTATCACATAGTGATACAAATTATTAAATTAAGGAGGTGAAGAAAATTGCTTTCAATCCCTATCAGTAGAATTTGCAATTAAACTTGACATGTCTTGCAGTTTGAAGATAAATTACCTAACACAACAGAAAGAATTAATTGCTCAATTCCTTAATAGGGTATACAAACATAAGGTCAATATTTTTATTAATATTTTTAAGAATTATATATTCATTGTTGCCTAATACAAGAGATTTTTCATCTTACAGTGAAATAAAAAAGGGGAAAAGCAGGTTAGAGTTGTAGGTAATAATGTGGAAATTAATAATAAAGCTTTATATTGTTACCATTTTCAATTACTTCCTTTGCAGTCAGAGCAGATTCTTCAGAAACTGCCTGTTTATGCTTACATAATACACAGAGCCAAATCAAAGGCTTTATTTTTACATCTCTTCTTTACAAAGTAGCCCTAAACATAAAAATGTTATTAAAAATGACATTTACACCTAATAATCTCAGCATTAAATTATTGATGAAAGAAGTTGTTTAATTAGCTTAATAGCAGTCTGTTCAGCTGCACAAAGACAAGCTCAAATTTTTTTTCATTTTTTCACCATCCACAACATTGTATTACAGCACCCTGCAGACAGTAAAGTATCTCTTGCAGTGACAAGTTATTGATCTTTTTTTCCTCTGAGAACCCTAAAAAGTCAGATTGTAGCTTCCTAAAATATACAGCTGAAGCACTACTTTGCAAGGGCCATAAGTTAGGAAGAAATTTGCTCTCCCGTGCTCAGAATAAAAATTAAAATGGTATTAGTATAAATGTATGTGATTTTGTCTTGAAAAGGGGAAAGAGGCTCTAAAACTTAGCAAGCCTATTTAGCCCATCAGTGGCAATACTACCTTCTCACCCTCAAAGGGTAAATCTGACCTAATATCCTAAATTCTGAAAAGGGGCGGGTGGGGGGGGGGGGACATGGTGAGGAAAAAAAAGTATAGTGCTGTCTCTAAAACTTTTGACAGGGCTGGACATAATAATGCTGCATAGAAAAGTAAGTACTGTGATCTAGATATAGTTTTACTATAGCTAGGATGCTTCATGAACACCTGTGTATTCAGAAAATAAATTAGAGTGAAATAGAAGAGTTCTCACTCTACCAGGGAGAAAAAGAAAGATGCATATAGAAAAAGAAAGTGATTCTCTTGAGCTAAGAAAAGGAGAAGGTCTCTTCTGACTTAAGTACAGTATTAGAAACTGCTGTCATCCCACTTACTGCTAATACTTTAACATCAAAAATGTGATTTGACTGTACTTGGGATAATGGGACCTCTTTGCTGAGATGCACAAAATAGATTTTGTTGATGATCAGAAGGTGGATCTGAGGTGAGCTAGGGAAGAACTTGTTGAGTTAATCTGCTTAACAATCTACTGAGGCAGTCATTGCTCCACTGCCAACAGGCAACATCATCAATTTCTGTGGAAAGTTTCCCTTTTTACATTCTTCCAACTGTGGCAAGTGTAAGGATTACTCAGATGGAAATGCACAATCTACCTTTATCTCAAACAACAGGCTCTGAGCTTTCTACCCTGCAGTTAGTGGACAAAATTATGTCTACTAAAGATCCTTCTACTCTGAATGCTGCTTTGGCCCATCTTGATTCCCTCAGGTCACAATTTGGGGCTTTAGAAATCTGAGAAAGCCCTTTCTCCAAAGCAATGATATATTATTCTACATGACTAGAAATGTCTGCAAGTGTAGGCAATAGGAATGAGTTTGCTATATGAAAGTATTTATGCAATTCAATATTATCAGTCTATTGGGAGCTCAGAGAATGCTACAGTTCTGTGTAATCCTGGTATTAAAAGTGAAAGGAAAATTTTCTTTTAGCATGAAATTGCCTTTTTTATTGTTACAAACCACCTAATACTAGCAGATAAATTATCTTAAGCAAACATTCAACATGTATTGATTTTTAAGACAGATGATAGATTATAATTTTAAATTTACAGGAAAAGTCTTAAAACCTAGTATAACTGAGTTCATCCAGGATACAAATTATCTTTCTACTTAACCCTTACAGTAGTAGATTGCAACATCTTTGCAAGCTCAACATCAATAAACAGCAAAGGGTGAGGACGCTTTGCCAAGTTTCTGCCAGATTTCCATTTGTGAGACTGAAGTTCGGAGGTATTGTATCTACTATTATTATTCATATAAGTATTAACATACAGTTATATATTATTCTGTCAGTCTAATGTGCTGAGCTAACATTTGAGGATTCTCACTGTCATGTGAGAAAAGGTCTGCATGACCTTACATGAAATAAAAAGGACCACCACTATGACAAAGAGGGAATAGTTTTCTTCTGTGACAAGATGCGAGAGATGGATGATGCAAACACTTGGAGAACTAGATACAGAAATGTGAAAGAAATGGCTGTGAAACAACATACTTCACACAATCAGCTAGGCAGTAGTCTGGACTTGCCTCCTTCCTAGCAGTGCCAAATGTCTTTGGAAGCATCACAGCAGAGGAGAATCTCAGGGAAGGATCTGAGGCCAGATAACATGTTTCTGTGTGTTTGACATGCATTAGAGGCATTAAAGGTGAAAGTGTTCAGAGTTCTTTGACAGAGAAAAGTTCTGCTCTACGTTAAGGCTGGCAGCACTTGCGGGGGCATAGCTGAATTGTGAAAGGTCTAAGGTTTAAAAACAAGAGGCGAAATCTAACCCTGATGAAGTCAATGGTGATTCCCTTATTGATTTCTTTGGAGTTAGGATTTTATTACAGAGTCACAGAGTCTTTACATGATGTGAAGGTGGATGGAGAATATGTGAAGAAGCTTAAGTCATCTGAGTAATATGAAAATTGCTGAAGTCATTCAAAATGCTGTTTTTAAGTGAATTGGATCCTCTTCTTGGGAAGAGAGAGTGAAACAGTCCCACCAGGGTATTTAATTTGTAAGAAGGAAGTGCAGAGGCTACTATATGTAGAGCCTTATCAGGGCCTCTTGACAGCTCTCCGTAACAACCATAAGGCATTCTTCATAGATTAGTGAAAATTCACCCAGGTTCACTCACTGCAGGCCTGATTTACAGTATGCTAGTTGATATTTTGATGTTCTGAGTTTTGTATCCCCAAGAGCCTAGCCACTAATCTGGTGGAACTGTGTTTCTCACAAACAAAACATTTCCTCTTGGGTTCGTCAGCCACCATAAAAGTATGACTTTGTATTAAGAAATAATGACCTTTATTAAAGGTCAATTCATATCTACAGAATAATTTCATTTTTTATAGGATTTAAATTTCCCATGTCATCATACATGCAACTGTATCAGCACTGATAATGTAGATGTACACTAAAATTCCTGGAGTCTGCTTTAACAGTCTCCAGTTAGATTTTAAGATCTAATTAGAATTTAATAGTCTAATTAAAATTGATGCAGATGGTATTTGCTTGTACTTTTATTAAATTTAGACTTATTTAATTCTATAAGTCTCTGGTGTAACATAAAAGATGGTGGCACATCAATTTTCAGTGCAAAAGAGAAGACTTTATTCCTTCCATGTTACCAAATATTTCTCCAGGGGAGTGCATAAATTTCCCTTTAACTTAATAATTATGCTATGTGAAACCTTTTATAAAAAAATCACAAAATCAGATAAACAAAAAGTTTCTGATGCTGGTCTAGCATCTTGGATACCTCGGCATAAGGAAAGATTCCCAGATTAGGAACCATTTTCCCCAGGTAAGTGTCCAAGGTTAATATGTAAAACCCCTCAGCACTGTTAGGTTTTGGAACCATCTGAAAAGCCAGTAGCTTGTGGCGTGTACAATTTACATGATCTTGCATGAAATGCAAAGCACCTTATAAGGGCAAAATATTGACTGAACTGGAATACTGAAAATAGTTATCTTCATGTCAAGAAGTTCACTTACTTAGCAACCATTTTGGTTGGGGCATTTACTGAATAGAAGTTCTAAAGTACTGTACTGACACACAAGTGAAAAACGAAATTCTGTACGGCAATGAATCTTGTAAGGGGTGTGCAGTAAAGACTATGTGGGGCATTGATTAATTAAGAAAATGATGAGTTTTCTTTGGGGACACTATCAGTAGCATAGGACAGCCTAAAAATTAATAAATAAATAAATAAATAAAATCAAGAGTTTACACTTAGTCACACAGTTAAGGTGATCAAAAAACAGAATGCTATAGGCTAAGCCAAAGATAACACCTTGAATCTTTATTCAATTTTTCCTCTTTCCTCATCAACTTTCAGTTATGCAGCTGGCTCGGAGGTCATGCTGTATCCTCCTCAAGAGGCTGTTTACTGATGGAGGGGGGAGTAATGGCTTTATGAGAAATAATGTAAGCAAGATTATCCCCCCCTTTTTTTTTTTAATTTTTACCCAAACATCTTCCTGTTCTACAAACTTTCCCCACATACCCGTGCCTGTTGTCTTTTTCAGCTTCTGTGTGGTCTACCATGCCACAATGTAGCCTCTCAGTGCTCAACTGTGGATCAGGGTTCATGTTCCCAACTAGACTGCACACTTTGGAAAACCCGGCCTTCTCTGCACACAGCCTCCTAGACTAAGGATATTTTGGCTGAATGGGCAAACCTGTAGGTTCATTTTCAGAATCCTTTACTTCTCTGCCAGGTTTTTCATGCCAAGTTATTAAACAGAATCAGCAGTAGCAGATCTTTTGCGGTTCATTTGTCTTAAATCTTTGATTTGAATTACCTGATTATTGTGGGATATCACAATGGAAGTGCCACATCTTGTGAATAAACTGTTGGCAGGGTTTGGGTTAGTGCAGAGTCCTGAATGCCGTACAACATCCTTCCTTTTTGCTTTCACTAGTATTTGTGTGTGTGTGTCCATTGCCATGCTGAAGACTAAAAAAAGCAAACACTGGAGCTGAGTCACTTTGGAAACAAAATAACAACAAAGGCAATTCACATAGACTATTACTTTACAGTGTTTCATAGTGACCAAAGTTTATCAAGCAACATAGATTACCAGGATATAGTACTGTTCTCTAAAGTACAGTCAAAGACCAAATTGGGCATTGTTACATTGATCCAACCAGCCTTTTCCAAATATATCTCCATAACCACATTATCCCCACCATTGTCATTTTGCTCGATACAGTAGAAGGGGACAGAGCAATAGCTTAAAGGGCAAAGTGAACGCACAAGCTAGCACCTCTGCTACCTGCTCTGGCTCATATAACAGCAGTGGGTCATATTTCATCCAGAACAAATGTCTAGGGCATTTCTATAGTAGTAAACAAGGCTGGGACACAGGTACAAGAGAGAGCACACAATTATAACACTGGACACAGGTTTGACCTGGTGTAATTCTCACTGGGTATCGCCTAGGTACCATACCGAGAGACCTCAGGGCCGGGGAATGATTACTGAGCCTACTTACTATTACTATCTCTTGCTCCATTTCTGTGTGTCATCATCTCTCTCTCTCTCTTTTTTTCTTTTTTTACTGCTGGTGGAGGGGGCCAGAGATTTGAAAGAAGTTAGTGGACTGGCACTGGGAATTGCATGCCTGTTTCTCAAATACTATGTGCAGCTGGTCCTTCCCATCTTAAAAATAATCTGGAAGAACTAGGAAATGTTCAGAAGAAGGAAGAAGAAAGATTAGATGCATTGAATAGACATTATAAGAGGAATGACTAAATACTCTATGACTCTTTGCCTTGGAATGATGACAGCAGGAGAACAGTACAGAAATTTATAAAATCGAGAACAGCCCAGAGAGGATGACTGAGGAGCTGTAGTTCATGCCTTCCTCCTGTACAAACCCTTTGGACATATATCACAGTCAGCAGGAGGGAGGGAGGGAGGTTCAGAACAAACGAAAGGAGTTCTTCATACAGCATATAGTGAAACTATAAAACTCTTTGTCATTGTTAGAGCTATAAAACTCCTTGTCATGGGATGTTTGCATCACTTGAAGAGGAGTCTGGAGAGACTCCTGGGGAGAGAAATTATTTGAGGATTGCTAAATAGGAACTATATAGAAGATAGGAACTACCTCTGGCTCAGAAAGCCTCTGAACCACAGGTAATTGGAGCCTGAAAGAGCTTTCAGAAATATTATGTGCCTGGCCTGATCTGTGCTCTCTCAGCATCCATTTCAGCCAGTGCTGGAGGCAAGACACGTGGTGGGGTGCACCTTGGCTCCAACACAGATCTTGTACCTTCTTAGTAAAGTTAACGGAGCCAAAGCCCCAGCATGGGAAAGGTGCGTGGAAAGAGGGCAGCCAGGCTGCCATGCGGTAGCTCCCCAAGTCTGCCTGTTACTGAGATGGGCCAGGCCAGCTAGGGAGCCAGTGTATGCAACCAATATTTATATGCCTGCTTAGAAGAAATGAGAAGTCTGAAAAGGACATGGATATCACAATAGTAACAAAATAAACCAAAAATCAATGGACCTGTGCTTACAGCCCATAGAACTGTAGTAGTTCCCATGGAAATACGCATACAAAATAGTGCTGATAGACAACAGTGAGGCACTTAAACTAATGACTCAATCCAGAGGCTGAAGCTAGTCATTTCCCATGTTGTTTTACAGAATTTCTGGTGTCTTTCAGATTTACTGGTCAGTATTTAGTTTTATTCATTAACACTCATTATCTCATACATTAAATAAAATCTGCATCACTATGATGTAAACAATTTTGAATTTTTGGTTAAATCATTTAAAATAAACTGTAGAGAAGATAAAATTTTCTTACAGAGAAGTGAAAATTCTTTCCATAGATTTTATTTAAAATTTATACAGAACCTCAATGATTTCTGTACTCTCCAAGATAAACTAAAGATGAGTTAATAAGTAAAGAATGCCAGAGTACATTAGTACTTTCCACATATTCTTTGAACAATCTCACTAGAATGAAATGTAAACTTGTATGAAATAAACATTCCATTAAATGTGTAGTTATAGTATTATGACTGATAAGAGTCAAATGATTTTGTGAGGTACTGTAATTTGACTGTAAAATGTTACTGAACTACTACCTTCTGAAAGACATGTTCAAAAAGAAAACCATTTGCATCAAAAATTCATGGTCACTAGCTGAGATTTTACCTATCGGGATTAAAAAAACAACTCCAAAACAACAACAACAAAAAAACCTGGAGTGTCTATTATAAAACAAATATTGACCTTTTCTCACCAAACTATTGCTCATGAGTAATAAAATTTATTTTGCTTGTGAATTACTCTCAGGTTATAGCCTTTTGCTGTAGGCACTGTGGCAAAGAACCTGCAATTGTGTGTTCCAGAGAGCATTTAAGTATTGCTATTCTACAGTGTGATTCATATTTTCCAGCTAGAAACAAATTCTTTCATTTTCTTCAATAACTGTATTTCTAGCTAGCTTTTCCCATTTTTTCCACATACGCTTGTAATTCCAAAAATGTGCACTGCAACAAAAACATGTTCTGAAGAATGATTATGTAGTATAATAGTGATTATCTGTATTATAGATGTAAAAAATCTAAATGGGAATTCCTTCTACTTAAGGATTTTTTTTTTTTTAAAGTGAAGTGAATATATGCAACACTATATATGATTCCTAAAACAAATTATATTAAATACATTTATTTTTATTATTATTATTTTTGCAAAGATATCATAAACTTAACAAAAAGAACTGGAAGGAATATAAATGGTTCCCCAGAGAAGAGAAAATTCTCTTACAGAAACTGGTGGACGTCTTTTAAATGCCTTTGCTACCTTCTAGAAAGCTGAGATATAAATCTGAGTCCTCTCAGATGAGAGGACAGAGTAGAACATATATTTCCCATCACCACGTAAGTCAGAGCTCTGGTCAGCAGGCTGTCATGTCAAAGGTGGGCATCGTTTCACTACCTTTCCCTGTTTCTCTATGGTCCGGCCTTTGTGGTGCATTTTCTGCAGTGCAGAGCTCACTACCGTGTGTGAGTGCATGCCTGTGTGTTTGTGTGTGTACATGTTAGAAACACACTGAGCACAGGTGTGGGAACAGGCCCTTTGGAAACTTGAGCACAGAGATTCCTAATGTGAGTTCAATGCATTAAGTGGTAGACACATGCTGAGGAGTTCAGCTCAGTGAAATAGAGATATTTCTGGGCACGTGCAAGAACAAAATTTCTTGATACTTAAAATATTTTCACTTGATGTTTCACTTAAAGGCACATGATCAGGTTTAGTGTTTTGGTTACATTTTAGTAAAGGAAGGCATGATATTCAGTGTAAATGAAAACATGGAAGTGTTTAAGAGTACTAACTTTTCTACAAGAACTGGAATTCTTGTCAGGATTGTGAACAAACTAAAATGAGCAGATATTCTAAGAGCAAAAGAGATTAAAGGGGAAAAGTAGCTACTAATGAAATAATTATTTAGAGATGACCTTCTAACAAGTGAAATATGTTAACATTGATGAAATACAAATAAAACAAAGTAAAGGATAAAATGAAGTAACGATACAAGCAGATATTTGACAAGCACTCCTGTAACGAAAAAGCCTCTTAAACCAAATCGTGTAGTGAATGCATGACTTATTACTGGCAATAATAATGAGAAAGTTAAACTTAAACAGAAAAGGAAATATTTGCCATTGTGTGGGTATCAGACGGTTCGTGCTACCACCAGGCACACACAAAAGATGGATTACAATCCCCTACAAAATACTCTTGACCAGCTTTTGGATTTTGTGCTACCAAAAATTCAACACTTGAGATCAAATGTGGCTTGGAATGCTGTAATAGACATTCTTACAGTACATTTTTGTGATGAAGTGCCACCAGATGTGGTGCAAGGGAGGAAGACTTGGAAGAACAGGTGCACATAATAATTTACGTATCTGCATACCAGTAAACAAATTTAAAAAAATAGAGAAACAGAGAATAATGATGCAAGGCCTCTTTTAAATCAATCAAATCAGACCCAGGCATCCTGCAAAGAAATAACACATTCTCTTTGTTTTTCATTCCCAAAAATCTCTGATGGCAAACAAAAAACAATTAGCACCAAAGAAGACAATAGTTTGAAAAGAGGAAAAATTGTAATGAATTTATGGAGTCTGAAAAAGATGCATAAGGACATAATGATGTGGAACTACACTAAAGACAGGTAAGAAACTGATTTTTATTGGTACAATATGAACATGCAAACAGAAAAAAAAGTCGGAGATTATTACATTTGGATAAAGTACCTGATGCAGAACAGTGAAAAACAGATGATAATTCCTGATGCATCTAGTTGAGCCAGGCAACAATTTGAAACCGATTTATGCATACAGAGGTATCCATTACACGCTGATACCTAATAATTGGAAGACTTTCTTTTTCTTTCTTTTTTTATTAACTCTGCTAAGTAACATATTAGCTGACGATGTATCACATTAAACCTAGGCAATGTTTACTAGGCATAGGTTTTGTGGTGAGTTGCTTCTGAATAACAGAACATAATACGTATCTGAGAAACTGTAAACATTCAAAAAAAGATTGATTTTTGCATATAACAAGCAATCTGTGCTACTAGCAATCCAACAAACAGAGCAGCTGAAAAACACATGCACACATAGCCAAAAACTTATGAATAAAACCAAAAGAGGAGTCACAACACTCCTTTCAATTTACTCAGCTGTTGAAATTCCCACACTATGTAAGACTTCATTTTTATAATAGTTAATGAATGGACAATGCAAATAATTAGCAACTGCAAAAGCACTTTTTTCAATGTCCACCACTACAAATCAGGATAAACACTTTGATTGGATAAGGCAGGAATCCTACTACTTTTAACAAGTAACTGCGATAGAATGATGCAATGTTGAAATAGTTGATGGCACCATGGCATTGCAGCTGGAAAGCAGAGGTCATGGATGCTGCAGCATGCAGTAAGCAGCTAGAAGGAATAAAATCCATATACTTGAGGCTTTCCTCCAGCTGGGTGGCCACAGCTACTAATGAAAAAGCCACCTGTGATAATGAAGCTGTGACAGAACTGTGGACCTGCAAAGACTTTTGCACCACCTACTGAAGAAAAAGAAATCTCATAAAGGAGCTAGGACAAGGACTGTCAGGAGCAGTATAGCAAGAATGCTGTAGAGGAGAAGAGTGGATTCAACTCAAAGAACAGGATTGCAGTTTGTCCTGATGCTGCTTTTAACTGCAGGTGTTAATACTAGCCTGTACAGCCTACTGCATTTAGAAAGGGGGAGCAGCATGGCATAAGAAATGACTGAAGGACAATGTTTCTTGGTCACTCTCCCATTTTTTGCTGATCTGAGCTGCTGAAAAAGAACGTGAGTTTTCCACTACTTTAAGCAGCCTCAACGCTCCCTCCCCTTCACATTCCCCCCATACACACATGCACGCTTACAGACAGGGTAAGAAACTGGGAGAGAGATACTGTTTCAGGTCAGACAAAGAACTGGAAAGGAATAGGAGCATAACTGAAGTATTTACAGGGCAGATCCTAATTTGGTGGAAATCAGTTGAAAGCTGGAATGGCAATTTCCACTAGCTAAACACTCGAGCCTTATTATTTCTTTCACAGTTTAGAGGAAAAGGTGGCTCAACTACAGGAACAAACCATCAACTTGAATATTCTAACACTGCAAAGGTATTTTGAATGGATACATTTTGCACAAAGCAATAGATACAATTTAAAAAAATTGTCAGCATGGAAACAAGAGAAGACTCGATTCTCTGTATGTACTTGATTCCCTCCCAGTATTTTACAATTAATGTTATGGTCGATTATCCAGGCCAGTTATTTGAAAGAGTTGCTAACTCTGAGTGCTCCACTAAAATAATAAATTGTTTATGTTAGGTGTATCTTACTCAAGAAATGAGATATGCGCATAAGAGACATGTCAATTATACAGATAAAGTCTGCAGCTTCAAGTGCCTTAATGATGGATATAAAAGAAATATTTTGAAGACTGATAAAATAAATGTTTTCATGTGTATGAATATGTGGGTTTGTATGTATATATTGAGGATTTTAGTCACAGAATTACTTGATTAGATAAATCAATAAATGAGTTAATGAATTTAGAGTGTCTATACTACTTTCATGACTAAACTCTTGACCTTTTATACTTAAAAGGCTTGTAGTCTTCCAGCAGTCAATTAAACATAGCATGGTTTGAGGTGCAGGGGGGTTAGGCTGCTCCTCTGCTGACCGCAAAGATCCTTCCTGACACTGCTAGACCGCTACAGCAATGATGTCCTCTAAACTGGGATCACGTCATAAGAATGACATTAATTATGTAGGTAGGTATATAATAAACAGTCACTATGATTAAGGAGTGCTTAAAACGGTCCTCACAGTCATCAGTACAATAACTATGTGTTAGCCCACGCTGTTTCCCAACTGCCCTAGGATGTGAACAGACGCGTAACCGTGTGCACGAATGGCAAGTCAGGTGTTAGGACACAGGGGATTTGACCCTGCTTCCTTTCAAAACAGTGAAATAACAGCCACGGACACGCCTCAAACAGCATCCTGTGCTCCTGCTCCAGCCCTACCAGCTATTTTAGGTGGGCAGGACTCTGCATTCACAGGAAGTGGCTCATCGGATTGAGGTGTCAGCGGATGAGCAGAGCTCCTTGCTAAATGCCTGCCTGATGTGCACATCTGCAGCTCACAGTAGTGATCCTAGTCATTTTCTCTCCTCATACAAACAGAAAGATAACACCAGAAGTAATTAAAAGCATTTTTATCAAAGCTTATAATATTTATTGTAGAGAACACTAGTAGAGGTAGTTTCAGAATAAGGAACTTTCCGGATCTTCAGGCAAATCCTACAGCTAGTATTCAATTCTGAAATACAGCCCCAAAGGGATCATAAATACGGTCTGTGTAACTTGAATTACTTCAAATTCTAGAATAGATTTTTACTTGCAAAATACTTTTTACTTGTTGTAAATTTAAAAATAGATTTTAACTATCAAAGTAAAAGGATGGGACCTATGACAAGGTTGCACCAGCAATATATAAAGCACATCATAGACTTTTAGCAATCCTCTGGCTGTCTAGCTAAGATTAATTCTATGTTTGTGTCACTGCCACTGGTTCTCATCACTAGAAATGAGATTGTTTGGGAAAGTCAACCAGAAATTCAGAAATGCACTATATCTTGGAAGATGAGTGACATCTTTAAATTTTCTCTTAAAGATAACATACATTTCATGTTAATTTGTTTATTCCTCAATTTAAAAAAAAGGAACAAATGCAGAACTCTTACATAACAATATCCTCTATATACTTTTTAGAATAGCAAGTCCTAGATCTATGATAATACAGTTCCATCAAAAAAAGTATATTTTATCCATATTTTAACATTTTGTTAATACTTCCACACAGGCCAGAATGTGAGTAATCCAAGAAGTGTTTTTTTTAGAAAATGTATATAGTTTCACAAAATCACAGAATCACAGGATAATTCAGGCTAGAGAAGGTCTCTCATCCAAAATCCTGCTCAAAGCAGGCTCAGCAATAGGGTCAGACCGGGTTGCTCCGGGCTTTATCCAGTAAAGTCTTGAAATTCTCCAAGGTTCTTCAAAAGGTTGCTGTTACTGTTAGTGGATGCTTGTGGCTTCATCTCCAGTTCCAGGGAATATAGATTTCTTTTTTTTTTTGCAAGTATTCTAACTTTTTCTCTTTCCTGATTAACTTTCCAAGTACTAAGTGTATTTTTTTTTTTTTTAATGTGCTGATATTACATTCCTTTAAAACCTGTTTTGGCTTGTCTAATCCTGTTGTCAGGATCACAGTTATTTATCATATGTTGGCTCTCTCTCATACCTATTAATAGAATACATATGCAACTATTACTCTTTACAACAATGACTTCTAAACTGCAAAAACATGATTCTTCAGCTAAATGTTACTCTATATGGCCATTCATTTATAGTGGTGGCCTTCAATCAAACATGAACTTTGCTCCACGGGAATGTTTTAAGGTGCTTAAACAGAATTATATGGTTCCACTACAGTCATCAATATTTTTCAGTCACCTGAATTGCTCCCCTAAATTCCCTGAATTGCTTCCCCAAATTTGTCTGTGGTTCCTTACTCTGAAATTAAAATAAATAAATAAATAAATAAAACTTTATATCAGTGTAAAAGACTTTGTAAGAATCTTTTTTTTCCTAAAAAATCTTTTTTTTCCTAAAAAAGAATCTTTTTTTTCCTTTTTTCCTTTTTTTCTGCTGCTATTTATTAAGCAAAGTTCCACCCTTACCTGTTCCTCATTGCTTTATAATTTATTCTTAGAATAACATTTCTCCATCTCAATTTTTCAGTTAAATTTTCTTAAAATGCCTTGCAGATCTGAACTCCACAAGCTTGCCATGTGACAAAGCTATGCGCTTGAGCCCTGGTTGATGAGCAGATGGGCAGAGAAGAGTCAATTTCTCTACCTTCTCACACGGTCTCCGGAGAAATTCTCACTCTTACTTCACTCTGTTTTTTCTCCTTCTCTGAAGATGGAAGTGTCATTCAGAGAGACACCACATGCTATTACTCTGAAGACACAGTAAGTCCAAAAAGAGTCTGAGCTCAGAAGACAGACATAGACCCAGGAAGCAGACTGGTACCTGCGAGCCTGGATATAAGAATAGATTCTAACCCAAACTGGAGGAGTGAGCTTAACCTAGGGCCCAACTGGTTTTGGCAGAGATTTTGTCTACAGTTCAGGAGGTGTGATCTCAATGTGGATGAATTCACTTGAGCAAACTTTAATTTAGATAATTTGGACAATCATAAGAGTGAAAATAGAACATCTTGGACTCAATCTCCTGAATGAATATCTCACAGTTAGGCAGATTTCTACAGCACAGGCTGAAATCTCAGTGCTGAAAAATGTTTTCCCTGTATTATTAACCAAACCAGAGAGATTAAAATTTGTTCTTTTTTTGCCCCTTTTCTCCAAACTTATCTCCAACTGTGGTGTAACCAGAGTTAATGTTCCTTGAAACATATTGGATTTTGTTTAAAGTTCCTTTTGACTAATTTTATTTTAATGTCACTGCCTGAGCTCCTAAAGGTATTAGGCTAGAGTATTTGATAGAATTATGTTTATATTAATCTGCTCATCTCCAGAGGTTGAAAGGGTGGAAAAGCCTATAGAAAAGGCTTTCTCTTAAGCAGAGAACCACAACATTCATATCCTAGAGATATCTGTAAGACAACAGTACAGGGCAGTTAGGAAGAGGACAGGATGGGAAGTATAAAAGGGAGGTGCCATTCTCTGGTATGCTACCAAAGGAAGTTTTTAGTCCTTAAAGAAAACAAATACTACTACTACAGAAGATCTCTGCAGAATTAAGCAGACAAAAGATCTAGCTAGGCTTTCTTCAATTTCTTTGTACCTTGTTTTGCTGTTGCCATTATTCCTAGACTGAGTACCAGTAGTAGCCATTTGGTTCCTTTGAAACAGTATGTCTCCCAGTCCTTCTTTTGAAGTAACCAGAAAATGTAATCTACTTCAGCAGGCCAAAGAATCGTAGCTTTGGTACTGATGTCAATTCAAGCCTAAAATCCATGAACTCTCTTTCAGGCTCTGACATCCAGAGATTTTGAGTATGACTGCAGTAAGAGAATGCTAAAGAGCTCACCCCTAATAAACTATGCTTTATGATATACTATCAGAACTGAAAAATTCTTTAACTCAGGGATTCTTACCTATTTTAAAGAAATGAATCAAAGAGAGACTGCTGACTGATGAGAACTCAGTTAGCAAAAAGTAAAGATGATTTGAAAGAAATAACTTTAAAGTAGAAAGCATCAACTCACCGGGTTCCTATGGGGTCCAGACAATTTCATCAGAGAATTTAACAAAGTTTCATTTGCTCCATATAAGTCTACTTCAGTGCTCCCAGGTCATACATAATAGTACGGGGCAAACATTCTTCTTCATTTTTTCCACTTAGGAAAGAAAGAAAAAAAATGAAAAAGAAAAAATTACAAAACACATAATGGAATCTGGAATGCCTGGAATCAGACGAAATTATAATTTTATTCTGAGAGAATGTCACTGAATATATGCATGGTAACCATAATGAATATGCACATAATATGCATTTTTTTGGACGCCTTGTTTTTTTTTTTCTTTCTTTGCTAATGTAATGGTTCTATTTGGTATCACTCAGTGTTTGGAATTACATATCTAAGACTGCATTGTGTATGAGTCTTTTTTTCTAGAGAAAAATGTGAAGAGACGAATGATCATTTGAAATAAATGTAAGCTTACAAACTTGAATGTAACTAAAGATTAAGAAATGATCTTATATTCAGGAGATATTTATGCAGTATATATTCAGAGAGACTTATTCATATATATGTCATCAGGGATACTGCTGAGATGCTCCCTTTTTTCTATATTTTTGTTACCATAGTAACTATGCTACTGTTGTTAACAAGAAAAATGCTGAAAACTTCTGCATAGTCCTGAGTGGCCTACCTCCTTAGAGATAATTTTGATACTGAGCCCGCCTCTCCAAAAATGCTTTGTGGGCCCTTTATGAAATATTTTGAGTGTGTTTATATAACCAATTTATAATTTGAATTAAACAGATTTTGTTCAGCATTTTCTTCAATACGCGTTGTTAGAACATAAAAATGTGTTGCATCAGTTTAGACTGTGCTGCGTGTAGTGTTCCTAATATAAAACCCGAAAATAAACAAAATGAAAAATTTAACCAACTGTGTGCATCCTTGTGTTAGATTTCAAGTCGCCCTGAACTCTGACGCATGTATGCTGAAACCTTCTGAACTGAGTGATTTCCACAAAGAGGAACAAAAAGGCTTTCAATCTAAAAAAGACACATCTTGGAATAGAACCCAAAATTCGTAGTTTTTAAATAGTGAAAACTCAGAGCAACTGTATTAGATAAGTAGAAATAAAGTGGCCTTATATATAACTCTCTCCTGACCACTCTTTTCTTTCAGGAATCATGTTTAGCCACCTAATTTGAAGCAAAACTTTAACAGTTCCCCTTGGCTGCTAAGGAACTTATCCTTCAGTCACTGCTGAGATATGATGCTGTTCCCTGCTCCTCTCAGTAATCCCTTTGTTTTACCTGAGCTACTTCTTGCTGTATTTCTTTTGGTGTCTTCTTCCTGCTACGTCGTGTGATCTCTAGAAGCTTGTCTCCCACTCCTGCTCAATTGTTCCCAAGAAAAGCAAAAATATCTCGCCCTTTGGAGGGTTCCCCTGAGCCGCGATTGTATTGCAAAGAACGTGACGCTGAAGATGAACAGACTAATCTTACAGAACCTCACAGTCCTGTATGTCTGACAAGAGCCATATGTTTCCCGAGCTTTATACAGGAAATATATCGCAAACTTAGCTCTGCTCCAGTAAGGACAAGAGTCTTCCAGATTTATTTGCTGAAACTGTACCCATCCATTCTCACTGCCCGTAAGCTTTTCTCCTATCCTTACACTATCCATCCCTGTATATTATACATGCTGCACCTGATTAAATTCTTCAGTTCCTAGACTGAACATGTAGTTTAAATGGTTGTGGTCCTAAGAAATAGTTAGCTACTTTACTAGAGGACTCTTCCTTACATGTCACACAGAGAATCTACCAAAGTTATTTTCATAGTGCTCTCGATTCAGTTCATTAAAACTCAGATAGACACCTGTCAATTTCTTGAAACATCAAGTTTTAATTCAACCATACACTTAAAATGTAAGTGTAGATACTTTTCTTTTTTTTTTAACCAAACAAATAGATTGGATGCCTAGCAGATTGACAGTTGTGGCATCAGAGCTATTGTGAGCTATAAAGTCATGCTGGCATGTCTGCCATAAAGTCAAGTGTATGAGAACAAATCCTGGTCTCTCTAATCAGATTTTACACATTATCACATCTTCACTGAGACTGTAACAGAAATTCATCATTTAGTTCACTGCAGAGAATTGCTTAAAAAATCCTTTAGGTAAAAAAATCTTGTTGATGTGCATTGGAGTTGGTTCAGGTACTAAAAGGACTGAATTGTGCCTTTTGTTCTAGTTAGGTACTAGGAAACTAAGATTATCATCTGAAAAAAAAAAAAATCCAGAAGTCAGATAGATAGTAGTTTATAAAATCAATCTCCTCTTAGTGTTTGATTCAATCATGTTCCACCAATTCGAGTTGAGATCAGGAAATTTTGACTGGTTCTCATTAAGCACTTTCCTTCACTGTTTTTTTTTTTTCTTTTAGGCTATTTCTATTAGGCCGTTCTGTTATTTTTAAGTGTTTATATGATATTTTTAATCCTTATGCATACTACTCTGTAATGAAAGAGATTTTACTTTAAAATAAAACTTACAACATTTTTCCAGAATTTAAGATTATTCAGAACACTGGTCCTTTGTTATGCCTTTGGAAGGTTTATTTGCACTTTAGAAGCATCTTAAGGTCGTTTTGCTATTTTTTTTTGTAGAAAATAAAATGCATTATCCTCTTAAAAACAACATCAGAAAGCAGAAGCAACCTTGAAGTGAACAAAAAAAAAATCTCCCTATTCATCTTTAAAAAGAAGAAATCCATAGGAATAATTGTCACATCATCATCTTTTTTTACAAGAAAATAAAAAAAAAAGAAGGAGCCATCTTACTGAATAGTTAGAGTTAAAGCAAGATACTACTATGAAAATACAGTGGGAGAGTAAAGTCGGTTTATGGCAGCATAAGTTGGCACACTGTGAAGAGCCCAGCTACAGTTAAATGTAGAGAAGTTTTACTTCAGGTATCCCACAGGAAGCAATAATGTTAATTTCTTAGGGAAGAGTGGGAGGGCTATACCAGATAATCAGAGAGAAAGTAAGTGTTCCTTACTGAGGATATGGCTAAAATACATGCCATATTCTCTAGGCAATAAGGCAAGCCAAAGACTATATTGATAATGTGTTGGCTATTTTCTGGTGACTATCCAAGTCCATATGCTAACTCATGGTATACATGATGTGAGCTAACCCATTTTAACTGGTGAATATTAGTGTGCTGTCAATCCATGGCCTAGTTTGCATCACAAAAGTCTGTATCATGAAACTCTGAGAGATTTCAGGAAGAATATGATGGCAGAACGGAAGGAGGAGTCCAAGCAACACAAAGAGAAAAAGATTGTTTATCAAAAATTAGCTAACTTCACCTAGGAGAGAGGGTATGGAACATGAGTGGGACTGATGACATCTCAGTTAAAGCAAATATCCTCCAGGAATATATTTTTTTTTTCTCCAAATTAAAAAAGTAGATTAATATCAAATGAAAAATTTCTCAAATTCATGTTCATAGCTGTCTCAGTTTTAAAAATCTACTTTTAGGGTTCATATTTTTCATTGCTATATTTTGAAGACAAGGAATTCTTTATTCAAGTTTTCATTTTAGTTCAAAATTTATCCGAGTTTTACAGATACACATTAAATCTGTTAAAAATTCTAAATCTAAGTAACCCATTCTAGTTTTTCTTTAACAAAATCTATCAGGTGCGATCAGCAGAGAAAGCCTAGAATTCAGGTCTCTGAACATTCCAAAGAATCTGCATTTTGGGTAACCCAGAATAAGGTATAAAGATTACTTTGTGGATCCTTTCAGGAAAGTAAAACAGGGATTATGCTCACAGATCTAACTGAGCTCCATGAGGTACACAGGCATGTCATTTCTTTCCATTAGACATAGAGGAAGGCAGTATTAGATGAAAGGCTATCAGGCTGGAGGTAGTTAACCACACAGCGCAAACATAAACACATATTAAAAAGTATCACACAGGTAGCACCACATAATCTCTCTGAATCCCTGGCACATCAGTGAACTAATGAGACCAATTATCGGAGATACTACAATAGCATCCATCACTAAGGTGTCTTCATACTATTTCTCTATTATACGCTACACACAGGTTTGAAAAAAGAAGACGTGCCGAACATGAGTGTTTCTCTTTCTGAGTAGCTCAGCTCAAGTTTGTTACAGCAGTTCAGACAGGCTGAATGAGCCAGAAAAAACAATTAAACTTGAATCATATAGTCCAGTGGTACAGCACACCTTTTTACAGCCTGTTATCTTGATTTACTCGTCTTTAGTTTCGATAAAGAGTTAATGCCCAATTAGAGCTTTAAAATACTCTCCACGCACAGCAATTTGCTTCTAGTGCATTAATTTTAGTGCATTTTCCCCAACTTCAGCTTCTGAATTACAAATTTAAAGTCTTGAGAATAATTCCGTGCCACAATGCTTTTCTTTTTGTAAGAATAAGAAATCTAATTGTGAAGTTCCATTTTTTTTCTCATGAAATAGCTGGGTAGGTTGTTAATCTTTCCTATATTTTCTAGGCAGTTGATAAAATAGTATTGACTAGTTTTATCTGTATTTATTTTAATATTTTTCTGTCTAAACTGGAAGCTGTATGTTGAAATTAAACACCTGGCATAGGGTTTTACAGGGCAACTCTTACTACCTTTACAGAGAAATAACTCACACTTTGAGATCAATGGGACTACTCGTGTGAGTAATTGCGTCCCAGTTGGAGTAAAGCTGCACCATTTATTTCTTACATTGTATCTGAAGTCATAAATAGTGCTTTTGCTCACCACAAAATTTGTTTCATTGGAGAAGTACAAAGGCGATATCCACAGCGTAAACAGGAATTAGCCATTTCATCTCCGTGAAATCAAAACTCTTCTCAAAGCAGAGACTGGCAATATAATAAAATGTGAGAGCTTGCTTGCACTGAGGCTTCAGCTGCTGCTGAGCCCTAACACAAGATCAAGTGAACATTTTTTGCTCTTGAACTATTCTATAACATTCTTGATTTGCTAAAATTTATCATCCTCTTTAGAACCAGTAGGCAGATTTCTTCTTGTATATAATGTGAAACTTTGGTGAATAGCAGGCTAACATGAGAAATCTGAAGAATAGCAAATTGACTGGAGAAATACAGAATTAGAGACAGACTAATTAAATTAATACTTTCCCTTAATTCTCAGTGAGGATGATAATGCTGAACAGGACACCCGGCATTAAAAATAGGAAGTGATTTTCTAGAGTGCAGTAAAATAACTATTTCCAGTTGCAATAAGGAAATATTAATGCTTTCTTTGACAATTGTACAATTTAATCATAATAGTATGATTAAAACATAACGAGAAATTCTAGTTACTCAGGTTCAAGAGGAATAATTTCCAATCACCTTTGGAGAAAGGCTAATAGGATGTTAAGAAGCAAAAAAATTCTAGATTATGAGGAAAAAAAAGAAAAATCTTGGTTTGTTTACCCTTATAGAGTTAGGGTTGACAGAGGATACGGTTGGGTTTTATAAATACATCAAGGAATAATTACCAAGAGATTGAAAAATGTAGCAGTAGCTCCAAGGTGGTGGTGGAGGTCCCTTCCTTCTTACTGCTGGGCTCTGCTTGTGGCTGTTTTTATATGTTTTCTTAACATAGTCCACTTCCTTCTCCTTGGTTCATAGCAACAGTCTGAAAACAGGACACTGGCTTTCTCCGACTGTTTACATTAAGGGTTAATGTTTGTCATGCAACAGCTAACTAAGTTGGTCAGACCTTTAAGAAACATATCATATTCACAGAGCTAAATAAAAACAAGTTCAGCAGCAATGGTTTGGCCATTAGACAATTGTTATCTCATTAAAAACCTGTGCAGTTCAAAACCCTGCAGTACTGCATCAAAGCAAAGCCTGTGTGTGGCCTTTTACTGCTAATGGCAGAACCACGTTTACTGGGCCACGCTTTCAATAGTAGGGGCCTGAATTTCCTGCATGGAACAGATGGATCTATATTCCACCTTGCCCGTGCAATCACATCCAGTTTTACAGCATGAATGAAATGTGTATGAGACACAGACTATTATATATGTGATAAATAATGTGCCAAATTGCCTAGAGCTTCTAGGGTGAATTTTAACATAAATATGATAAATTTTAACCACCACGTTGTCTCAGCATCATCGTAATAACAAGCCATACGATTTTAATTTGCTGCTTACAACAGGCCATCTTTCCACTGTCATAAATAATGAAAAGCCTACAACAAACAAAAACTAAAAAACAAAAGAGAAATGTATCCTAGAGCAATAAAATGAAGAAATGCATTAAATCAGCTAACATTCAAGGTTTTTATCTCTTTAAAGATATCTGCTCTCTGCATAATGTAAGAATTTCTACATAGTCCTATCAAAGGTGCATCTAACCACACCCTGTCTTCAACAGAGCTCAACGCTCCATGTTTTCTATAATCTCCTCAATCTGTGGTAAGACCAGCATATCTTTACTTTGCCTTTTTATTATTTCTTTGTTTAGATTTTTTTCTTTTAAATTCAGTCCGTACTTAAGACATGCCAGAGCCTTTCCCAGCAGAAGGAAGCAGAGGACAATTCTGTACTTTGCCAGCAGTAACAGAATTAAAGTGCAAGACAACAAAAGAGCTGATAAACATGTGGCTAGGCTATGATTTCTTCTAGCAAAGGGCCATGCACCTCAGTGCCTAAGAGCATGCAAGAAATAGCGCTAAATAAATACTGCATCAATCTGGTTATGCTCCATCTTCAGTAAAGACCACACATCAGAATAACACAAAGGACACTGCAGGTATCTGAGAAGGATTTTGGAGCGATTTTCAAAGTATGACCACTTTAAAATCTGAAGAAGATCAGCATTGATTTTGCAGAGTTTGCTGTGATTCGTACAAGAGAATTTTCTCTTTCTCATTTTTGATGAGATTCAATTAAAAAAGAGTAAAGGAAAAAAATAGGAATATAGCATGAGTAGGTGCTCATTTACAAATGGATTTTCTTTCTGTCCTTATGTGCTCCATTTCTGAAGCAATTATGCCAACACAGTGTAAAAATGAAACAGTTGCTGTCTCAGATTCAGATGCTGCAGAATAATTTCAGTGAGAAATAGTAAAGAACAGAAATGTTTTCTGCTAGTGTGGGGGATTTTTATAATAATTATTTTGGAATTTATAGGACAATATAATCAACAAACGAGAAATTTGCAAAATATGCAATCAGCCCCAGGATGAATAGTTGCCTAGTGAGTCAGTCCTTGAAACCTAGTACTAAGTAAACGATCACTGAAGAATGCCAGAGAATGAATCAACATGGCATAGTTTTGTTGCATTTTTCAAGTGCTGGAAAGTGTACTGATGGAGAATAATAAATGCATTCTTATTTCTGTGGGGAGAAAATAATACAAAACCCTGAATTTTTTTTTCTTATCTACAAAATATCAAAATATGGTGAAAAATAAATTTACTCTACTGAAAGATTTAAAAAAAAAAAAGATCTGACTATTAATCTTCTTTAGTAAAAGCATATTGGAAGGAGGAGGAGTTGGGGAATATTTTTAATATAGAATCTTCTAATTAACTGTTTAAGAAGCTAGTGGCTAAGAGAAAATAGATGTCTAGAGGCTTTGGGATAGACAATTCTGAATAAATAGGAGAAAAAAGGTCACATCTTGGGAAAAAAGAAAAAGAGGGAGGAAAAGTAGTTTATTAGATTAGATTAGTAGTGTTTTGGACTAATAACCAAAAAAAGTTATGGCCATCTAAGATTTTTGGAAACTGATGGTTTGTTTAACATCTCTTTTTGATCTTTTTTTTTTTTTTAATTGACCAGAACACCTAGAGTCTGGGTAGAAGTCTTGAAACACCAGAGCTTTCATTCTTCTATGAGGTAACAAGAAAGTGCAATAAAAATGATTGACTATTTAAAATATTGGGTAAATAAATCAAGGACACCAGGCTGACTTATATTAAGAGGAAATTCAGAATTAGTGAAAATAAGATAAAGCTAGTTGGTAACGGGCAGAACAGAGAGAGAAAACAATAGAGAGGTCTTAAGGATTGATTACCAAATACTTTTTTAAATATTACTTGTAAAAAAGTTATTGCCAGTAGCTGTTGAATAGTCTATGTTTTTGTGCCCAGTTTTCCACTTTGCTTACAATTACACTTTGTTCTTTGAAATGGTAAATGGCTATGTCATGTAGAACCCTTTGGTGGAAAGGGAAATTTATTTTCTTAGGAACAACCCAGACTGTTCAGAAAGAGAAGCTAGGAGGCTGCCTGTGAAACTACCAGAAGAAAGAGGAAAATCACAGGGAGGAGCTGGGATTCTGCGGCTGAAAGGGAGCAGAGAAGGCGGCCTCAGGAATGAGGAAGACAACCTGCCTAGGAAGCAGAGGGGACTCGGCGGAGTTTGATGCAAGGGAGAAAGCTAATGAAGACCTACCTTGAAAAGGCACAGTAAGAGCTGTGCATAAAAACTTGTTATTTTTATTGTGTCTGACACAGTTCCTTTGAGATTTTTTATGAAGAGTTAAGGTATTTCAGTTTCTATTCTAATAAAGCCTGACTCTCTTAAGTTTAAAGCTTTCTTGGTCTTCTTTGGGAGCTCTTCTCCACTGAAAGTCTAGGCACACCCACTCCAGTGTTCTGGGCAACTTGGGATTACATTACAAGCAGGTAAATGGCTTGGATGGGTTTATGCATCTAATTCAAATGTAATTTAGTGGAATGAAAGTGTATTCAGTGGAATAATTGAACAGAAAGCCTATGCCTGTAGGAATAAGTTTGATCATACTTCAACTGCAAAGCGTAGATTCTGGCATTGACATCTCCTAACTTTGCTACCATTTGTTTCCAGGTAGCTTCTACCAGCGGCAGCTAATTCCATCAATCCCTTTTCATAATAATTACATCAAAAGGAGTATTGTGAATTCACTGTATATTCTGATAATGTTACACCTCCAAGGTCTTCCACATCAGATGATAAAAAAGACATTCTAGTGCCTGCCGAGCTCTGGCAAACAGGCGTGGGGGAGAACAATGGAGTGCAGGGAAACACAATAGGTCTAGGCTGGACCACTCAGGACAACATGAGGATGAGCACAGGAGTGCCATGGTGGCATCAGTGCCTGCTAGTTGCTCTGCTGTTTGCTATGACTTACATTCAGAATACCGATACTGCCATGGCATTGCAATGCCAACCTTTACTAAAGCTTGATCACTGAAAAGATCTCCCAAGTGGCAGTAGGAAATCATTTTCTTTTCTTGGAATATATTCCCTGTGGGCATGCTTATTTTTATGTTTTCATGGGGTTTTCAGAAATCTATGCTGACCATAAAATGAATCGAATGCCTTTAAGCCTTTATATGTCAGTATCTATTGCATACTTTATAAGCATGTAATAGTTTATAGCATGGTAGGTATTGAATATTTAAACCACAGGAAAAAAAAATGAAAAGAATTACTAGCAATTTATACACAAAGTTATAATATGTGAAGAAATAATTAGTAAGTGGTATTACTGGTAGTAATTAGTACTGGCATGATAATAATCAGTATTAGCAAATAATTAGAATTTTTAAAGAATGAGATTTTTCAAAGTTCTTATTCTGTAAGAAAAAGGTGATTACAGTCATCATAGACAAAATAAACAATTCCAAATCAAATAGAAATGTATTTTGCTAGGATAAATGGCATATAAACTGAAGCCGAAGGTGGTGGCTAGCAGAATAGATGTTCTGCTGTGTACCAGATGTACCTGCTATGGGTAATTGTAAAAAAAAAAAAATCTTTTTTTCTTGCAAGATGGGACTGACCTAGGGTAAGGAATGATAATAATGACTTCATATAATTGAGATCTGAAAATGTATTCATTCTGGTAATTGAGAATAATTTGGATAATGTTAAAATTATTAAAAAACACTACATTTGATTCCAAAGAGGAAGATGATTCAAATCTCCCTCTTTTTCCCATTACATGTATTAATCTATAGCTCAGAACATAGCTCTGGTCAGTGACAGATGTACTGGCACCTCTACAAGCCAGGTTTCTCTCCTCGTGTGCTTCATCCCATTCATACCTTGCATACAGGGATCATCAGTTAATTTAAAAAGAAGCAAGTCAGAATTTTCTTTCACAGAGAAAAAAAATCAGACTATGGTTGGCCAAAGAGAGGGAGCAGAAAACCTGCTGAATCTCTGACAGGTAAGAAGAAAAGAGGTAGATTGCAGTACAGCGGTAACACTTTGAAGGTGAGAGTTTTGCAGTAATAGAGAGATGCAAACTAGAATGAGCAACGAAACCACACAGGAGTCTCTGGGCATTCATGTTTTTCAGAAGAGGCCAGACAGTGGGGATCTAGTGGAGCTTTGAAGCTTTACACTTGCTTGGATGCCTTAAAAAGCAGATAGAAGACTATTAATACTAACAGTACTGTTTATATAGATATATATATATATATGAAGGATCACTCATTTAAGAAAGGTTCATGCATGTAAGAAAATGCACAAATTGATAGTTTGAGATTTATATTTACTTTTTTTTAATGTATCTATCTCATCTAGAAGTAGACCGTGCATTCGGATCACCTAATTACTCATCCTGAACATAAGTAAGGCTGTAGAAGAGTCTTTTATTCTAATGCCTTATCTAGATAAGAATTTTTATTTTTATTTTTTAATGACCAGATGGCAGCAGCAGCACAACTAGTAGCACAAACTCTGCATGGGGAGGGCAGAAAGAGTCCAAACTCTTATTCTGCCACGGGTGCCCCTTGAAAGCCTGTAGAAAAAGTGTAAAAATCTTCTTAGAGTATCGTATAGTTCTCCAACTAGTATTTTCTAGACTAATGTGTTTTTATTTTCCAAGTTACAAAAGAAAATAGCTGCTGCTGACAGAAAGACATATCAGAGGCAAATATTAAATGGTTATTAATTCAAAAGCTTATAAAATCTTTAAGTAAGCGTTGAAAAGTGAGTGGATATAGCAAACTGAATCTCAAGAAATGATGGGCCTTTAGGTGGAGCCATGCTTCAGACATGCAGATGGAAATACATTTTGAGTTGGATAAAATCTACAGACTTAAGTATCAGTTTGTGCATGCAAATTAGGTAGTACTTGCAGCTGTCACCAAATTAGCTGTGTACTGAAAACACAAGAAAATTCTGGCTTTGCAAGAGTCACTGTGCAATAGCTGTAAAGCACATTAAGCAATAGGAGTTGAGTTTCATTCCCTGAGAAGTAAATAGAGGTTTAATAAATTGATATTGGCACCAAATACCCCAGCCTGGTGGAAATCTGTGTGCTGATATCCATGAGAGTTCAACCAGGCCATCAACTTGCCGTTTAGGGAAAAGTCCACAAAGTCTCAGCAGTTGTGTTGTCATCATGCAATTACTAGGAAGACTATTCAGTCTCCTGGGTTTTCTTTTTGATTTTTAAATGTGGATAGACAGGATTCATGGCTTGTGTTCAGTAGTTCTGATGTATCCACAAACCATTACAGTAAATGTATCCGTGCTTCAGATCTGCAGATGTGCAGCAATTATACTCTAAGATCATTGGTGTTATCGAAGCAAAGTGGAAGCAGGACCTAAACACAACCAAATATATTAACCTTGAGGAGGAATACTCTCTTCTTACTGCCACATGCTTATGCCATCTGATTGCTTGTTTTTATTTCACACAGTATTTTACAAATTTGGCCTTTTATTTGTGGTCATGAGTGTTACAATCACTGGGTGTCACTGAGAAAGATACCCCTGTCAGAGAGCGGCGAGGGTGGGTTGCTCCTTTTGGGAAGTGCAGGGACCAGCGTTGTTGGGGATGCCCATTCAGAGCAATGAGCTCACCTCTTCATTCATTTTTTTTAAGCACTGCTTATGGAATTCCCACCTATGCTGCACTAGGGTGGAGGAAAGTAGTCATTCCCGTCTCCAAACTAGGCAGCTCTCACTAGAAAGGGGACATACAAATTGATCAATACAGGGATGTAGCAGGGATGCTGCAGAGGGATTGCAGCAACCATTACGCTACTCTGTTGTTTGTCCTTCCTCTGTTTTTACCTCCACGCTTGTTTCAAGTGTGAGCTGATCAGATATAGAGGTAAAGAGATTATTTTCAGTTTTCCAAGGTAAGTGGATGATTGTCCAGTCACAACCAGAGCCAGTATATTGTGGCAAAAGCATCTGTAAGTACGTAAAATAAATGAGAGATGAAGCAGGCATGAGCAGCAACCGGCATTGCTTCAAGACCATAGGGACTCATGCAACGTACTTCTGTTTTACGAATTTATACCTTTTTTTCTAAAGTGAGTACAATAGCCTTATCTACACAAGGAAATGTATTGACATGGGGGTATAATTTAAACTTTGCATAATCTGCTGTGGAAGAAGATTAAGCTACACTGTAAATAAAGATACTCGTCCTTGAGAAAGCCTGTTCACACTGGGAATTTTATTCCAAAGCTAATAACACTGATTGGATCTTGTTGATGTCATTATTTAGGCTGTAGCTTGAGTAACTACATTAGTGAATAAGCTCTTGTAGCAAAGCCCTTCATATAGTGCACTTCTGAAAACCAAATAAGCAGAACACAAACAAAAGATCAAAACAGAGCAGAAATAAACTTGCAGTGATATGATGTTTAAAATGCTACAGAACAGGGCGCTTACTGCACAGACATCTTCTCTGTGCTGACCTGAGTTTGTTTTGCCAGGCCAACCAGGCAACGCACCACTGCTGTTAGCGAAGCACTGAGACTTCCCTAATAAATCCAGCTGAGAAACTGCTATACTTGCTCAGAATAGTACCTTTCTACATGTTTTGGTCAGCTCAGACTGTGGGAGAAATGAGAGCTATGTCCATAAACATAAGTCCGTACGGACATACACACTGAGCTACGTAAGCATTATTGTTGATAGCGGTGAACCAAAAGGTCCAGAAGCAGGCAGAAAGACCCATAAATGTTTTAGGAAACCTTGCACAGAAGTGCCTTCTACGTTGTCATTTTAAAGGCACAATTTTTTCACTCTGCTATACACACTGTTAGAAAATGAATATGCTCATAGATCTTCCTGATTGACATCTAGGCTGGAGGATGATGGCTAAACAATTGAAATAACTATTGACTGTATTTTAGAGAAAAACATGGAGCTGCAAAGCCTTAATAGATACCTATAAAGCAAAAACAAAACCCAGGTGGCAGAAAGCCAAAGGAGGCTTCAGGTTGCCAAGAAATGCGTATTTCAATCACCATTGAAATTATACCCCTATATAACTGGTAGCATATGTACCATTATATAAAACTGCATACTCTGCAAATGCACGCATCTGTGTATATATATATATATAGTGAGAGAGAGAGAAAGTGCAAGCAAACATACATAACACTAAGTCAATGTTTTTTTTTTAATTTGAGCTAAACTTTAGAGGACTTTGTGGGTAATATCAGTGTAAATCAGCAGTAATCGATGGGGTTACTTTGGCATAAAATTGCTGCAAAATCAGAAGGGAGCTCAAGGTGTTCATGGACCATTAATTTTGAAGAAAACAAGCATCTCCTCCTTAAGTGTGAAATGTTTACCTGAAAGCTGTTTGAGATTTTGCCAGCTGCTTGACTGAACTTATTTAATATGCACTTTTTTAAAAGATACACCTACAGGATTTAAGCAGCTCTGGCATCTTCTGTTTGAGCGAGCTGCGCTGGCTGGGGCTGGGAGGGCACAGGAAGGACTGACTCCTCTTACAAGTGTCACTCGCATTTCAGATCCCCCTCCTTCTCTGCCACATGCACACATGCCAAACCGCAGCTTTTTCCTCTTCTCTGTGCTATTTGCAGCCTGCAAAAACTGAGGTATTACAAAAATGACCTGGAGTAACACCCCAGATGGTTGGGGTTGTTACATAAACAGCAAAAACGAGTGGGCCCTCTATCTGCATGAACTTAGTGAAACCTGATGCTGTATTCACCTCAATTATTTTTGCAACAGAAATAAATTGGGCTAAGTTTTGTGGAAAACTTTTTTGAGGCCTGCCAACCTTCTTTTGAAAGTTACTTCTTTTTGTCTCAGAGGCATTGATCGGTGCTCCTCGTTCTTAAAGCAACGCGTGGACATGAATCACATCAGCAGGTTTTTTTAGGCCGGCTCTTAATCTTTCCTTTGAGATTCTCTTTGTCCATGGAAACTTATGAAGTCCTCTCATGGGACCTTGCATTTATCTATAAGCACATGTTTCACAGACATTTTGAAACCTGCATAGAAGGAACTCTTTCCCCTTCCCTCAGGTATTGCAACTGATTGATAGAGTAAACAGATTGGTGTCTAAGCTAGGAGCTGGATGGTAAGAACTGAATTTATTTACATAATAAGTGCATAGCCATAGAAAGATGTTTTAAATATATAGTACTCTCAGTCATCAGTATTTTGTTGTTGTTGTTTTTGTTAGAAGGGCACTTGCATAACGTTCTTCAACACCGTTTGCAGTTAGCATGACAGACACTCATACTACCTGCCAAGGCAGAGTTCAGTGTTTAGCTTAGTGTCTAAATAGACAAAAAATAGGGGGTGAAGAAAAAAAAAAGAGATACAGAGAGGTAAAATGGCTGCATAATACAGCAGGTAAAAAATGTGTAGAAGAACAGATTTTAGAACTGCTACGGTCTTCTTCTAGTGCCCTACCTCTATTGTTTCAATGCAAACTTTTGTATGAAGTGCATTAACATTAAAGGTGAATAGTATACATTTCCAGGCAGTTCCCAACCTTTCTGTGCTGACCTATGCTTACTTTTCTTTTTACCTTAGTCTTCTCTTACCTTACCCAATAGCAATGATGACCTTGTACAAGTAAATAAATGTAAATGGAATCTTTCTAAAGATGACTTAAACACCTACATTTCTTAAAAACAGAGGAAATACAAGGTTCATACCCCTCTCTTATCAAAGGGAATTTTTTCTTTTTACTGCAAAGAATATAAACTACCAAGAGAATTCCAGATGTGGTAGACAAATGAAAAACTAGAAGACGCTTAGTCACGTTTCAGATTATATGCATGTATTGCTGGCATGAGTAGCCTAAGGGGTTCAGAAAAGTCACTGTGTCTTTTAAAGGCTTGCTGTTACAAAACAGGTCCAGCTGTTTTTCTTTTTATAATATTTCAGAATATCATTTTATAGGGAGAAACATTTTTCAAAACAACTTTGACTAAAAAGGTGGGTAGTGCTTAGCCTTTCAGGAGGTCAGGTTTTATACCACCAGTGAAAAGCTTTAAATCAGACACCAGAAAATTTGGTCCAGTACGTGAGCTGCGGCAGACAACGTGCTGCTACTAGTGTCTCAGAGGCTTTTGAAAGGAACTGTGCAAATAGTCCAGTGCTTCTAATAAAGTAGCAAATATCTCTGATTGATTGCATTTATATTTCTCAGTCAACTCTCTTGCTCTTTGTTTCCCTGCACACTTTGCTCTAGTGCAATTTTAGCCTGTGACAGTGTTTCCTATTGTTATATTTTTTGAGCAGTGAATGTCACAGCTAAAATTCTGTGGGTCTACCACTTAAAGTGGAAACAAAGCCTGGTCACAACAAGCCCAGCTGCTGTTGAAGATGATTCCATTTAGTCAGCAATTTTCTGCATCTGTTTTTATCTGTTTGTCAGGACTGAAGAGGGTACCAACCTCATAAATACTGGGATAAGAAATGTTTTTGTTCTGGAAGCCATCCCAGTGCTTACTGCAATGCATCACACAGCTGGATATAGATTTTTATACCTACTGTCAATCTGCATGAGTTGAGTGACTCTTAGATTTTCTATTTCCCTATTGTTTTCTGGGCTATTGAGTTTTTGATGATTGATAGCTATACTGCAGAATTTTTCCGGATGCTGCTTCTCACTTCTTCCTCTGTGTTTTCTGGTATACTTTCTTCCTATCTTCACAAATAATTTTTTTTTAATAACTGCTAAACTAATTTCCGTTATAGTCTGATGTAACAAAATGGACCAGCTAGTGAAATTAATTTTGACAGGTAATTTTTTGCATCTTGTTAAGTGTCATACAAATACCAGAAGTATACATTCAGGTGTTGTGTAAAGTTCTCAGATTGCTGTTGAGGGAGAATATAGTTCAAATTGTGAATGATACAGTTTGAATTGTGACTGCTGACCTCAGCTGCTAACCCCCAGGAATGGTCACAGTGAAAAGCAGCACAGCGCAGCGAACAAACACAGCTTTTCTGCCTCACTTTCTTGGACCAAAAGTGATTTCCCTGTAGGGAACAGAAGTCAAGAATGAGTGAACATAATACTGGGGATGGGCTGGCAGCAAGGGAGTGAGAGTGTGAGATAATCAAGTAAAGTAAAAGCTGTCATCTCGTTGGGTCTTAAATTAATCACTGTATCCAGATCCACTATGGGTTGTTTACTCTGTTTCCCCTGTGATAACTACTCCTTAAATTCATGTGTTTCCACCTCAAAAAATGCTACATTGATGATGACCACATTGATAAGTCCAAGTATGGCTTTTTAATTTTTTAAATAAACATGGAAAAAAAGGGGGGGGGAGATTTCAATGACTCACTGGCTTTCACTTCTATAACTGCTTCAAATCAAACTCATGTATAGAAGAAATGAAGCATAAGTTCTCAATGTCCTGCAGGATATGATATGGACAGCACAGCACAATCAAGAGACTGAGTATTTTCACAGTTTATAGTTGACAGTGTTGCTCCATGGATTAATAGAATATTTATTAGTGCTGTTCTCAGTTATAAACAGCACACAACATTAAAAGAAAATGCTTGAAAATCCTTGAATAAGCATTCTTCACTCTCCTCACTCCATCACACTCCTCAGAAAAAGGAGAGCCTGAGCCTGAACCCACTCCACTAGTTCTAAAACAAGTTTTCTGGCTTCACAGCTTTGTTATTAGCAGTTACATTGGTAAAATATGATTAGCAGTTCCCCTCAGAGGAAGCACCTATGTTGATATAGATTAGGCAATAACATTTGTCCATTCTATCTTAGGAGTTGTATCTTTCCCTGAAATCTGGCTTCTTAAGCTAGAGATTTATCCTGAAAAGCACTGAGTGCTTTACAGCACTGCATACGTCAAGGCTGAATTCTTGTTGTTCACACATAAGGGTATTTAAAGAGAGATATAAATTCCCTAGTGACTTTCTGGCTTCTCGATGCCTATCAGGCTGCAATCTGGTTGCAGTTACACACCAGAGAGTTCCCTGCATAGGGCAATTCTGATGAATGCTGGTTTTGGCATATGAATTTGCCTAAGTGCAGGGGTGGGAAGGGTGTCTGAACCATCTTAATACTGAGCTGTGCCACTTTTTTCAGTCTAGTCAAGTCCCTGTGAAAATAAGATGATGATCCCACCAACATTAACAGCAGCAATATATCAGGCTCTCAATAAACTGTTTTATCTTGAGATATATGCAGCCTAACCAGCTGCTATGCTCAGAAGTGAACAATAAAGACTAAGGTAACAATGGAAGTAATAGTAATAATATTTCCTAACACTTCTAAAGGAAGAAAAAGGCCATCTAAAAGTATAGCATTTACAACCTTTTCTCTATTACGAATACTGATGCCTTTGCCTACTCTGTATATTTGCCCTTAAAAAACAAAACAAAACAAAAAAACCCCTCAGCTCTGTGATTCTCAGCCCACCTGAGGCCATGATTTCCAAATGTGAAATTTTGCTCATTTGAATATAAAATAACTATCAAGAACAGATGCTTGAATGACAAAATGTAGTTACAACTGTCCTCTAATTCCCTTTTGTTCAAGCTGAAAAGAAAGGTGTGATTAAGTAAGTGTCATTGTGGTTGCAAATATCACTAAGGATGCTTTTTTTTTGGCACATAATTTTCTTATATTTCCTTAAAAACAGTAATATTTCCTTATTTATGCATAGAATGTAAGGGAGCCAAACTTTTAAGAAAATCTAATGACTTCACTAAAAAGGCAAATATTTAATTATGGAATTATTTCTGATTGTATATAATATCTATAAAACTCAATTTGGATTTTTTTTCCCTAAAGCAAGATTTTCTTGCCCTTTTTTACTTAATCCTTAGAAATAAAGTGCTGTAGATGAGAGAATATTCAGGAATAACTACTGTACTTTAATTTCAAGTCTGGATTTAATCTGGATTGCTTTTTATATATGCACACCAGTCCTTCCTGTTTAGAATACAAACATGAATGTATAAAAAACACATTTTTAATACTTTTTTTTCCTCCATTGGGTGCTATGTGATAATTAACAACTGCACATACAACAAGTCTTTTTACAGAATTTGTTTCCCAAAACCTAAACTAGGTTTGCAAGAGTTCGGTGATCAAGTTCAACTGCATCGACCACCTTGCAGGGAGTAGTGGTTACAGTCATTCCAAGATATGTTGGTTAGCTCCCACATCTGAGAAGATGTCTTTAAATGTTGCAGTGCAGAGGTATACAGAAAACCTCATATAGTAGCTGTCAGCTGTTTCTGGTTCATGTCAGGTAGTATCGGCCGGAAACAGGCTTTCCTCATCTTAACGTGACAAGAATCACATTAGAGAGGATGAGCTTTTAACAGACGAAGCCTAAGAAACCTTTGGACTGTCTGCATAAGGCTTTCTTGCATATTTGCTTTCTCTAAGCCTGCTTGCAAGCTAAAGCTTAAGAGGCTGCTATAAAAGTCCTGATCAAAGGGTCCTGTCTTCCCCGAAGGAAACGTGGGATTTCACATAACCACACCCTACAGCTTTGATGCAGAGAGGATTTTACATAGGCTGTTAACACATTGGCTAATTTTACCTCCACCGAGCAACAGGGTGGATGAAATAACTTAAAAGTTATTTTTGCCCCTTAAGTTAGTGACAAGGGGCTCACGCTGGCATGAAAAAGGAAAGAGAAAGGGAAGAGAAACAAACCTGCAGTGATGAGAGAACAACGGCAAGAAGGGAATTAGCAGTGAGAAATAAAACCATTTGATTTGATGCTTCCAATACTTTATCAGACAGAAATGAAAAGAAGCACGAAAATAAATGCACAGCATAAAAACAAAATTCATAGTTTTGCCTAAGTTTGAGACACCGAAAAAAATACAAAACTTGAGAGAATATAACCTGCTCATGAATCAGATTGCTTTCTCCATGGCTAGTATGGGGTACTACAACAAATGGTATCAGCTTATCTGTCATATTCTAAAACGCAAACTGGTTTAATGCTGGTTATGTGCATATATGCTGTGCTGCTAGAATACAGACACTTATGACTTACTATTGGTAGGTAGAGACCTGCAGTGGGGTATCTCTCTAAGCAATCACTTTAATTTCTATATCTAGTTCTTAATTTCAGCCTAGGCTGAAAGCTGGAAGAAAATTTTCTCCTTGTTTCCCCAGTAATAAGGAAACTTTCAAGCATCTTGCCCATCAGTTTGCAAAGTATGCAGAGGCAGAACTAAAATGTTACTTAGAAATGTATATTAGTTGTTTATCAAAAACAAGTTTAACTAGAGACTGAAATCCATGATTTCAGTAAATTATGTCCATGCATATAGATGCATCGAATAATTCAGGGTGGAAGGAACTGCAGAAGGTCTGTGGTCCAACCTCCTGCTTCAGCAGGGTCAACTCTGAGGTCAGATCAGGTTGCTCAGAGCTTTATCTAGTTGAATTTCAAAAAATTCAAAGGACGTGGACTACACAGCCTTTCTGGGCAGCCTGCTGTAGTGCTTGGCCATTTGCAGAGAGAGAAAGCTTTTCCTTATATCAAATTGGAAACTCTCCTTTTTCAATTTATGACAACTATCTGTTGATTTCCTACCATGAACCTAAGTAAATGCCCAGCTCTGTTATCTTGCTAACCTCCTCGCACTGGGGTGCGGAGCGGGGGAGGCTGTTTTTATGTCCTGCTAATCCATGGTCAGCCTATTGTCCACCAGGACCCCAAATAGCAGATGAGGTGATTCGATCAAAGAGAAGAAGCATTTTGTGATTTTCCACTGCAGAACATACCAAAACTTATTCCTGGTAGAAGAGAACTTTTGAATGCTCAGCTTTTAATATGTTGTTTTTAGACTATGAATTATTTCGGGTTATCATTCTCATCAGTACAATGCTTAGCAGAGTCACCACTGGTGACTTAGTTGGCCCTAGGTTTGTATGACAGTAAATTATTAATAGTAATAACAAATAATTGTGTTATTTAACTGGTCACGGTATAATGAGGGGGCGGAACATCTCTTATTTTACAGGGAATTTTTCACTGCAAGCAGATATTCCAGTCTCATACTTGAAATTACTTAAAACATAAAAAGTATGGAGAACTTTTCTTGTTCAAAAGAAGGGACAGACTTCCACTCTTATCAGATATCCCACCAAAGCCTTCGTTTCGGTTGCCATAGTTTCATATTCGACCATGGTGCAATCTAGGCTATGCTAAGTCTGTCTGTGGTACAGGGGTCTCTAGGAGGGATCAGATCCTAATGCTTGAAAGTCTATGTTGCCCAGTATTTGTGGCAAAAGTTGTCTGTTAGTAAACTACCAGACTTTTATGGAAATTAGAAGCAGATATTGTAGGCAAATAGGTATTTTAAATGACATTTTTTGAAGTCTGATTTTTCACTAAAGGGCATTGCCAGTCATGAATCCCTAATTTACTCCAGACAAATTTCTCTGTCTTCTTTTTCACCTGAGGAGATGGCTTAAGAATATAGGAGCACAATTTAACTTCCATTAAGATTTTGATCTCTTGTATAGCAAAATATTTCTTGACAGTGCACTGGCACAACAAGTATGAGGAAGTGCAGTACCTCAAAGCAAAGATTGATCTGTGCAACGGAAATCCATAAGAAAAAGAACCTAATATGGATTTTCAGGAAGTGCGGCTTAAGGGGTTATTTGAGTGTAAGAAGAGACATGCTGGAATATATTTCCATGATCCTACTGTATATCAGCAGTCCTTCATTCCAGGAGTTAGACACTACTCATCCTTTTTAACATCATCTCTTCATCATCTCTTCATGATCGTGATTTCTGAAACAAATTCCCACAATCCTTTTCAGAAAGGACGTGATGATGTTTAGCAAGCCACAAACAATGCATTTCTGTTCCTTAGGAAATTGAACTTTCCTATCTATAAGTTTGAAATACCAGTGGAATGTGGAAAATAATTTGCATATGCCAGGAAGATACGAGAGGTTTTGTGTGAGTCAAATGGATAAGCACTGCCAGTATGCATGTCTTCAGCCAGACTGAGTCATACTGATATCCTATCCACAGCTTTTTCAGAAGCTCATTAGAAAGTCATGGGCGACTAAAGCACTTTAGCCTCTGCCAAGGCTTGCATCAGCTCTGCAGCTCTGGTGGAGAGAATGGCCTACTCATCCATAAATTAAAGTTAGAAATCTTCTCCTACTCATGTCAACTGGAATCTTTTGATGATAATATCATAGTCCAATAGCATAACAAATACAGATACCACTGTGGAGCTGCATGTCAGGGTGCTGCCAGGGGATGCTGCTCCTAAGGGCAGGGGAGCCAGGAGCCGAGAGTGATCTCACGCGGGCAGTACCCTCGCTGCTGGACACTGTCCCTTGGTTCCACCACAGCAGGTAGAGCCAGAGCAGGTAACAGGGACCCTCAAGGGCCCCAGGCTCGGTGAGGGGTGACCAGGGCCGAGATTCATCCAGCCACCCAGCCAGGAGCAGCAGGAAATGGGGCAAGACTCTGGGCTGGAGATAACGGCTATAGCGCAGGCTGGGTCTGTCCAGGAGATGGGGCTGGAGATGGCACCACTGCAGCATTGTGGAGCAGGGACAAACGGCCCTGGGCTGGGCTGAAAAGGTGCTGGGCCTGTGCAGGTCAAATAGCTGGCACTTCTTATGGATATGAATTATAAAATGCTTACCACAGAGTAATCCTGCTGGCTGAGATATTTCTTCCTTTTTCCCAGAAGACTCAGAGATCAGCGCAAAATCCTCCTACTATGCCTATCTAACTTCTGGACCTGCATGTTAACAATTCAGTCTCTGAATAGAGTGTTTTACAGTTCTGACATATAGGAGTTAAGTTTCACAGATAACATGTTTTTTAATCCCTTAACAAAACAAAATTGGGTTTACAAAAAAAAAATTAAAAAAACACTCTCCAGTTTGGATAGGTCACTGTAGATCATTACAGCTGCGATTTCTGGAGAATCAGCTGTCCCTAGAAACAACATTTTCCATGCATACAGAACAAGTTTCTGATTCACTGAGAGCACTCTGAAAGCCAGCTGTGTCTGCAGTGCCTCTCTGCATTCACTCTTAGTTTCAAAGATACAATATACTTAAGAGCATGAGACAGTGAGAAAAACATATGTACTGAAGGATTCAAGAGAGTAAAATACCTCTTTATATATTTCTCATATTTTCCCTTTTAATTTTAAGCTGATAAGAGCACCATTTGAAGATTAAAAATTGATTGTTTCAAATAACTTTAAATTTCATAGGACAATATTATTTTTTCATTTTGTGCATCTGTCTGAGCGTCTGCTCTTTACCCTGCCATAAGCAGCCTATATAATGGCAAACACAGTGACACCTCCACTGGTTCTCCATCTCAGGGTCTTGCTTTTGCCATCACTCAAAGAGAGAGGAAACTCAGGATTGTATCTGTGTGACACTGTGGCAGTAGAGGGTATCAAAGCCTGCAGTCCTTTGTGGCCTATATCTGCTCACCTGGAAGCACCAAGGAGTACTTTACTTCCCAGTATAGAGTTCTATCAATGTGACATTTTTAATCTCATATATGAAGTTAAATTTTAGTTGTATCCAGCTCTGTTGTTCCACTTGACCCACTTGGAGGTAATTCACCTACCTGGCCTTTGCGGTACCTTATCACTTGCGATTCTGAAAAGGAGTGCAGAGATGGGATACGTTGGTTCCTACCTATCCAGAGCTCTAAAAAACAAACAAACAAACAAAAAACCCTTCATCATGAAAAATATGTTAAAGAAATAAGTGAAGGCACAAGCCTAGGAATATGCTTTTAGAAGGAAACAGTGACTTCATCTTATCTCATTGACCAAACCTAAAATATATTTTAAAGCCAGATGCTCTCTCCTGTTCTTTCAAGAATTGTATGGGTGGAACTTTTTTTTTTTTTAGAATGTGCTTTCTAATTACAATAATGTCCCTCGATGTCACGTCACTTTTGGGATACTCAGATTGAAATTAGAAAAAATGTACACACTTATTACATCTATAGCACTTTTAAGATCTACTTCCACTTCAACCTGTGAAAAAACATCTTCATATAAATAAAAACCTAATTTGGTCCTTTGAGTGTTCAAATACAAAGATATGTTATTTAGGTTATGAACTATTTAGATTAAGATCTCACAGTTTGAAATAAGGAGAATCCAAAAATACCTTCTCTTTTATCAAGCGACAAAACATAGCTATTAGTTTTTTTTCCCCTTATCAGCTATACAGTTCTTTGGTTAATTTGTGAACAATCTATAATAAATGAAATAAATGAAAATCAGCCAACTCCAGCCACATTTTTTCAGAAGAAAAAGCATAAGTTGTTTACTGATTCTGTATAACCTGAGTGTATACAATGGCATGCACTATAAATAATATAGTAAGACGTTAATAATCTTATTTAACATATTGGTATATAGCAATTACACAGTGATGACTGTCCCTACCTCTTTCAGAGTATAGATAATAGAAACGAGGTAATAAGAAGAAATGAAAATAAAAGATACTAAAACTGAGTATAACACTTATCAAAAAACTTGTAAGTTTTTAATTCTCTCAGATTTGAGAATTTTTTGTTTTACCACATTTTTTGTCTTGAATGCTACCGAAAGAATCTTAGAATTAAATTTTTAAGAACTAATGTCAAAAATTTTTTCCTCCCTCTTTTCCCTTACCCTTTTTCTCCAATTATGTTGACATATGTCCACTACTAAATTAAAACCCCAGAAACAAAGTCTAATGGTATAGAAGAATCATTAATGGATGCATTCTCAGAAGAGTTTTGTTTCCAATTGTTGAAAAGAAGACACTTTGTACATGCAACAACCATAAAAAAACCTAAAATCAGACTTTACAAGTATAAATCTCCATTCAACATCTCTTAATGTGAATTTCCAAGTCCATTCGTTGAGAGCTGCTAATCTGTTTCAACTTCTTTAGTACTTCAGGATGCTTACCTAATAATAGATCCCAGTTCATGTTGGAAATATTCTTCTAAAGTGTGTGCTCTCCAGACTGAGTCAGGTTGTACTATCCGTCTGTCTTTCTAGGAATAACAAATTCTTGGCACCCTTCTCACTCAGGTTCTGAGGCTTTTCCCCCAACAGACTGAAGCTCTGCCACTCGCTGACTTCAGTAAGGCTCTTTGGCAAGCTGGCTGTTGCATACCATGGACAATTCCCTACAAACTAGCCCTGTTTTACTAACATTTGATGTACAACATCTGAATGTGTGCAATTGCACTTCTTTTGGCAATCCGTGTGCCTATTTCCACCTGAAGAATGTGCAAAGGTCTTTGCTGAATGAGGTCTTGTAATACCGCTTTTGAGTTGCTGGTCTATCTCTTAGTTTACCACAATACATTCAGTATCACAATAAGTTATTTCATTGTAGAATTGGTGTTGTAGATCCAAATGAGGACTGAAAAGTCATTTTTAAAAAATAGCTGTCGTACATTACCATAGATTGTTTCAAAGAAAATTCAAGGGGGATCTGAAGCCAACGGATGTCTTTATATTGCATCTGTGCACTTTTACTTGAGATCTGACAACTAATTAGCCATCTAATAGAACCCAGTACTATTTTGCAGTCAGTAACTGTTGAAAAAGATCCATTATGTTCTATCATGTGAGAAATTTGTGTACTTAAGGACAGTTTCCAAGGCAGATTTCACATAAAAGTCATTAGCCAGTAAGTCCCCAGCCATGGATTTCCGTGATAGAATGTAACAGTTCTGAGGAGGCTGTAATGGTCTATTGGAACAATAATTTACATTCTAAGTAGGGCCTAAATATGTATTTCTCTGACAGATTGGAGCTGTTATGGCTTACTGGATCAATAATGTATTTTGTAAATACTCCCCTAATAGGCATTTACATATTTTGTGTTTTTAAAAATCTGTAATTGAGTATCTACACAACAGATCATAATTACTCCTTTAGAACTACTATGATCTATTTTTATGTTGCTTAAAAAAAAAAGAAAAGAGGTAAAAAAGAGAATACATTATAATATTAATGAATGTAGGAGATATTAAAATGTTGAAAAATCAAATTCAGTAAAGACACGTGCTTTTCAAGTTCCCCGTAAATATATGTGCTTTTCAAGTTCCCCTTTTTCTGTATTCTCTTTGATTTACTGCACTGTAATAGATATTGCTGTGTGCTATTAAATCCCATTCTCTATGTTTTATTGGACGGGGAAAAAGCATTTGGAAGGTCAAAGGCCTGATCAACACTTTCAGAAATTCTTTTTGACTAGGAGACCAATTTTTCTCGTTAGTATCATCATCATTCAGCTTCTTCATCAAATGCTTAATTGAAAGCACTTTTTAAAACAGTTTCAAGAATAAGACGTGGGGCAATAATGTTATTTGCTATATTTTCTGCAATATTGTTAAAGTATTTCTACTACTTAGCTTGGTTGCATGTAGGAAAAATGTACATATTTATCATTAAATTCTGTTCAAAGATTGCAAAAGTCTTAAAAGTAACTGTTATTTCAAATTGTCACATTCTTCCTCTAAGCATTTGCAACAGTTCAGAAAGAAAAATCAAGATGTGTGCTGTTGTAGGTTAGTGACAAGTGCCATGTGGGCTCTTTGGATTGAATAGCTTCTGTAACAAAAGAGTTTTAGTTCAAATTCTACTGATGTATAAAATTAAAAAGGAATTGTTATTATAAGTCAGCTAAACAATTCAGCACGAGATTTTTAGCTGATGTATGAGTGACACAGCCTCAAAATCAGCTTTCATAAGTTTTCATGGTATTAATATTGCTCATGAAAGATAAACTCCTTCTCCATGCAGAAGATGAGCACAGACTCTAATTAAGTCTTCAATATAGGCTTAAGAAAAGCTTACATAAGGTATAAATCTTGTTTTGGACTTCTCTACAGGGGAGAACTTCACCTATAAGACCACATAGAAAATGAACCCATAACAGAACACAGTTGAACCCACATTGTCTAAAATTACCAGTGAATATTTGCGTAATAGTTTTTGTTCCCATCTCTTGCCCAGAGTCGTTGTGTCCATATCCCTTAAATACACTGAGATAAACTTTTCCCATCTGTGATACCAGTGATTTCGATGAATAAAAATGAACTCATTTCTGTCACTTCTGCCATGCAGAACTGAAAAACAATTATAGGTTCATATTCTTGTATTTGTTGTCCATTTTATGCACCAAAACAATTGCATCATGAAACCACTTTCAATTCACAATCACAGTTATGCAATGCAAAATTGTATTAGGATATGCCTATCCCAATTAAAAAAAAAAGTTCAAAGCAGCATTTCATAACTTTTAGCTAAATTTGTTCCCATATCGGCGTAATGGAAGCTGGCCATGTTTCACTTAGCTATCCAATTAGAACTTCCCTAGAGTGATAATCAGCAATAAATTATAAAGGGAGGTTAATGCTGAGCCTGGCAGAACTGTCATTGATTATAATAGATATGGGCAGCTCCATCACTCCTGAGGACAGATGTGATTTTTGGTCCCTTCAGATTTTCTGTGGGTATGTGCACCGATGGGTCTGTGTGTTACAATTTCCACTGACTATCTTCAACAGCATATTTGTGCGCTTGAAAAACTTGGAGAGAAAGTTTACACTCAGATTAACAAATAGTGAGGTTCAGAGTACGCTAAATAGGAAATAACTGATTGCAAAATTGATCCAGTTAAAGAAATTGCATTAGCAGATATGCACAAATGCATAATTTCATGCTGCTCATAGAGATTCCATCATACCAGTTGACTTGTGATGAAGCACTACCTCTTCTGTTCAGATGTGAGAAAGAACAGACTGTGTAGAATATTTTGCATGTAAACTGAAACTCAGAACACTGGGCTGAAAATATGATGAAACAAAAGAAAAGGGAGACTGACTTTCTATGATTTGTGCTTTTATGAAAACAAGCATAGTCTTCATATTTTTAAAAAGAAAAGTGGAAAATTGTCTTTTAAACGACAGGTTCATTCACTTCTGCACTTGTGCAGATGGACATTTTGAGTGAGGTAGGCATCTTTATTTCCCATGCGGCAACGTCTGCCTTCTATCACTTACACTTTCTGTTACTGAAGTAATCTTTTCTAGATGTCCTTTTCCCAAGGGAAGTTGGTCTGAAGTATTATGCTATGGAGCTAAATTGCCATTTTTATTTTTCTCCTACCTCACACTGACTACCATTTTCACTGGTTACTATTTGCTCTGTTTTGAACTAGTTAGACATTCTGTTATGAAATTAAAAATTATAATAACAACAATGAAATTGTGATTTCTTCCAAAATGTGAACATCCTCACCAAAATTCACAAGTTTAAAACATACAAATCGAAGAGCTATATCTTAAATAAAACACACTTGGAAACCTGGCAAAGTCTGTGCAACCTAAGAATATGAAAGAACTAGTACTGGTTTTATGTCAAAGTTATAAAAAGTTAATCTCATGCAACTTGAATTTCTTGTGAGCAAGATAGAATCAAATTATGAGGTAAATTTTCATCTCCATGGGTAGAGAATTACAGTATAAATCCATTTCTGCTCAGAAGACTCTATAGAAACAGCTCTCTACAGCTCTCTGGAGTAGAATTCCTGATTTATCCTGATCCTGCAGAAGCCAATAGGCAAAACTCACACAGACTTCAGAGAGATCTTCCTGGAAGTGTTTATATGTCTTATTTTGCAGCAATGCTGCTATTCATCTTGCAGTAAAGCTCCTCTCTACTTTAAAATAGAAAAATAAATGAAGAAAAAAAACCAAACATCTTACTTTTCTCTGAATAATGGTATAGTACGGCAAAAAAGTGGAAAAGGAAGGGAATTATAAAGTGAATCACTCCTCACCAAGTTCTTGAAGGAGTTTTATGACTTTTATGAAAGATTTGTGTTTTTATGAATGAGTTATAGAATGGAACATGAAAAGATAAGCCATATGACTAAATGTATAGATGCATGATACTAATACAAAGAAAAATAACCAAAACTTCAGTAGTAGTGTGTTGCCTAAAGTATCTACAGTACAGGAAATATTCAATAAGCTCCTACCTTTAACAAAAATTCAAATTGCAGGTGAAGCTGTAGGGAAAACAAAACAAAACAAAACAATGAAACAAAAAATAAAGGCTCCCTCAGCACCCTTGACATGCCAATTTAACTTCTCTCAGCTCTGTATTTCACACAGTCCCATATAGCTTCTCCTAGATGCTCCAGTGCTATTGTTCCGTACCTGATACTGTGAAATAATTTATATTAAATGACAGACTGCATAATCAAAATGTTCCCAGCACTTCAGTCCTTGGGGTTTTATGAAGATATGCTTCAGGCAGCAAAACATCCATTACTTACAGATAATTTTACTAAACACAATATTCCATTACTCACCCAGAATTAATACCAAGTTTCTGAGGTCTCAACCTCTGTTTAGTAATCCTCTGAACTATCTTACGTTGCCTCTTAAAGGCTTGTAATTTCCCATAAGCTGCACTTTGTCCTTTGGTGCATTATACCAGATGGCATCAGTCAAGACAATTTACATACAACTGGCCAAAAAACAGATGAATAACCTCAGGTTTCTAAATTCTGTTGTTTCAGAGGAACTGCGGATGGGGATAATATAATACTTCATGAAAGAATCATGAATATAAGTAGTCAAGTGGTCAATTATCTAGATTCCTGCATATCATATTGAATCATATTGAGAGGTTATAATTTAAGGCTGGAAGTTGTTCTCATGTCTTGAGTCTCTACATAGTTTGGCAAACACCTGCTCTTTCACTTTCACCGTGCTCCACAATTTTATTGAAAAACGCCCTTAGGCATTTTTTGTCCTGTAGCAAGGGCTAAAATGCACTGTAACATCACACTGTGTCAAGTTCATATTTGGTTTAACTCTGCTGAGGCCAGCGACATTACACAGGCATGATTTTTGGCTCCTTATCAGTGTCTTATCATTAAAAAAAAAAGTTGTTCACTTACATCCTTCATTTTGATCATTCTAGAATGGAAAGCTTTGCCCCACATGGCTGAACAGTCGCAGTGGCACCATTGTAAGTGGTTATTTTCAATGAATTTTAAAACATCAGTCAACTGAATACTTCAGCTGTTAGTTATTCTTCCAGCACTTCTTTTCTTCAGATAACATAATCCATGACGGCTCACTACAGACAAATAATGTGAGTTCTGACTTTCCAATGTTGCTTTCAAAATGTCTTATTGCTTGCTCACACGTGCTTGTGGAGAAAAGGAATTGCAAACTTAGAAATATCGAATACTGAATTTCACTTTGGAACAATGCTTTTAGTTTCTTGTTCTGAATTCTTATTCAATTTCAGTTATGAAGGTAGTGAGTTTAATGGCATACTTTCAAATAAGTATAACAAACTTCTTCTTCATGATTTTAGCTTGTCCTCAGAACTTCAATTTTTGCCCATTTACTTATTTTTCTTAAAAAATATTTGTGCCCTTCCTTGATTTATGTGAATATCTTTCAATTACATTTCACTTAAGAAAGGAATTCATTTGTAAAGCACTGTTGCTTCTGATGTTTGAAAATATGGGCATGATCCTGCTGAGTGAGAAGTGATCATAGTGGTGATAGGTAAAAATCATTTTCAAGGACATTTTCAAGGCCAGTCTACCAAATTTAGATTGATTTAATGTGAGATTTTCAAAGCTTTTTAGGTATGTGGGAGGATGAACAGATGCTTTTGGAAACCCCAAGTAACTCCTTACATCCTTTGAACCAACTGGGAATCAGGCATTTCTCTCAGCTTTGAAAACCAACCAGGTACCTATCTGTGTCTTTAGACACCTGAATTCCTATGAAATTTTGGCTAACAGACAGTTTTGGGGGAGCACTTACTGCTAATAGTCCAAGCTGCAAATGCAGCTCGAGTAAGACATATCCGAGTCAGCTTAAAATTAGCTAGTAAGCATCAATAACCCTTAGAAACAAATAGCTGGTGCTTAAGATGTAGCTGCAGATTTGCTCAGCATCTGGGCAGCCAGGGCCGTGTTTCAGGCTGTTGTACATACCTGTGTTTGAATTACTTTAAAACTACAATATAGATGCTACCCAAAAGCTGAATCACAAATCTAGATCTCCATGTGGACATGATTTTAAAGCTTAAAAGCTTTAAGAGTGCTTAAAGAGCTTCCCTGATAAAGGACGTTTTCCTGAATGCAGCCTACTTGTTTCTGGTTCATGTAGAGAAATCATAGCATACATGATCCAAAATATCTCTTGTAATAAAGATATTCTTGTTAAATTTGTACTTCATTTCAGCAAATATAGGGTTTTAGCTATTTATTTTGGGATCAGCTGTCAAGAAGCTATTGCTGAAACTAGAGGCACGTGCAACTGTTAGAGAAATATGCAGTCTCTTTGTATAGCAAAATTAGCTTTTACCATGTTTATGCTCACAATTCTTTTCCCAAGGGAGCTCTTAGAGAATGCGATAAAAAGAGAATGAATCTTCTTGTGGTATTCCTGCCTCTTATTATGAAAATATTTGAGATTTCGTAATTTTGATCCAACATATAACTAACAAGGTTATTAGCAAGCTAGTGAGAAATTAACACAAGTACTGAAATATCAGACTTTATTCAATTTTCTCAAGAATATCTAGGTTAACTGTAATGCTGCTGCGCTGAGTTTATCAAGTTTCCAGGGAACCTCTGGTCCTCTAAGGAATGGAATATGAGACACAGCCTTTTCACTGCTCAGTTTTCACTGAAGTGCAATCAATCAGAAGGTACTTTCTGAAAGAAAGAAGCAGTTTATCTTGACCTCTAAGTGACTAAAGAAATCCCTATGCGCTATCAAAGGTTGTCACAGAACTGACATTGACAAAGACTGCAGTGCCAGCTCCAAAATGCACTATCCATTCAACTGCATATATTTGCATAGATTTTACAGTTTTACATACATTGCAATATGCATGTATGGTGAAGTTTGTTCTAAAAATATGCTCTTATATATACAATACACATACCTAGCAAAAAACTACATTCTCTACATCCCTATTTCTTGCATGTTAGCTCTTTCATTTGATCTTGACCCTCAAGGTGATAATAAAGAGGTAATTTCAGGCCACGTCTTATTCATCTTACCCAACTAATATTACTGAAGTGCTTTCTTTTGGAAAATTTCCTTCAAGCATCAGGAAAAGATCATGTTCCATTGTGGTAAGCACCACAGAGACAAACATCCCAGGCTGGAAATCACTAAATGAGATAAGAAAGAGAAACAAAAATCAGGTATCAGAAATTAAGGGCTATACCAGAGAATCCTTTGAGGAACTGATACAACTTAATGCTACACAGGGAACCTAACAGACAAAAAATTATACAAACTTATGAAATAGATACAAAAAGTAGGTAGAGAACACGGTAATAGAATTATGAGAAAATAGAAATATAAATTGGCTTTTGTGAAGGAACCAATACTTGATTTCTTGCAGTTTTGTTTTCCATGGTGGCTGCTGTTGGCAAAACTTTTCCAAACAAGTTCTGGTAGAAGAAAACGACTGTGAAGACAAATCTATTGTTCCCCTTTTTCACTTTTCCAGATTCCTTTCTTCCCTCATCTCTTTTTGAAACTAAAAGAATTCAGATGTTCTACTTTGTCTTTCCCTGTTGTCAGTCATTCTCATACACAGAGCAGTGTTCAAAATGATGCTTTTATATTCTTTCTCAGAGACACTTTAGTGCCACTGCTTTCTTCTTTTTCTCTCTCCTTTACTTTCTCTCGCTCTCTCTTTTCTTTTTTTTTTTTTTGCAAAATCTTCATATCACTGTACATAGTTACTGCATATGACCATATAGCACATGTTCCTTCTCAAGCTTGCTGAATAACAGATCTTCTAGGAATGGTAAAATGATGGAGAATAAGAACAAATAGCTTACAAACCTTATTGGAAAGAGCTATCTATTCACTGACTTTTTTTCTTTTGTTTTCTTACTTCAGAAAGAAATTTGATAATAAAAGGAACATATTAAAAAAGTGTGTGGCAGAGAAGTTTAGCAAATGCTAGACTTGGTCTTCCGCAAGTGCTATATTCCAAAAGACCTGGAATTAAATTTCTCCTGATTGAGAAAGACCTTCCCAATGACAAGTGCAAGGAAAAAGCTGTATTTGCCTATAGTTCTTTACCCTATAATCAGTGGTAAATCAGCTGGTCACTCGAGTGGGTTTCTAAAACATAAGTTTTAGTGATACAGATCATGAGCACTACCACTAGTCTACCACAAAGCAGGATCTTCAAGCAAGTATCTCTTCTGCATGACCATAAACATTTATTTGACTTTACTATTAGAATTTATATTTCTAAAATTCAGGAAGTGCATTGCTACTTACCAAATTTTTAAATAACTATCACCTTTCAAAGACTCCCTTCAGCGTCCAATCTCTAAAAGCAAGAGCGTTTAATTTTTTTAATACATTAAAAACTGCTGAGTCTTCACAACTAACTCTCACCAGCTACCTCTAGGCTAGCTAGCAATACATCACAGCAGTGATGTTATTCTGATAATGTATTACACTAATATATCATCAGTGTGACAATACTCAATGATGGATGAGTAACGCATCTTCCAAACAAAGATGTCAAATACAGACCTGCCTGGAAAAGGAACAACTCCCCTCCCCACATATTCTTCTAAGTTTATTATTTTAAAACTTTATAAAAAGCTTTTAAAATTCTACTCAAGTTATCCGTTCGGGTAGGCAACACATTCCCACGTAGACAGGGAGGTTTGTCACAACTCTGAGATCTGTTGATTCGACAGAGCTTCTCTTCACTTTCAGCATGAGAGATGATGGATTTTACATACAACATATGGTGTTGCATAAGGCAATAAATGTCACCATATAGAAGCTCATTACTATATTAGAAAATGTACTCAATTTTTAGATAGTCTGTAGTTTCTAATCCTAAAGTAATTCTTTTCCTTTTTTTCCTCTACATAGTTTTCCATTTCTAATCAATTACAGTAACTAGATTTTCTCTTTTTTATGATAAATAGAATAGAGATAGTGTCTTCATTTTGGAAATCAGACATTTTAAGCAGTTCTGCCTTTGGTTCATCTCTTCTTATTTCTATTAAATTTCATTCGGAGAATTACGATTTAACTGGGGCCATTATTTTTTCCACATCTTCTATAATATTATTTCTGCACCTTTAATTTATCGACTTCCATGATTCCATTTCTCTTAAGTGATTTACGTTTTCTTCTTTCCTTTAGTGTGGAATGATGGATCTATACAGAATGAACATATTGTCATATACAAATACACTAGGAAATATGTTGCCATCAGTTTTTAAGCAGACAGTAGGACTGGTACCAGACATGACTTCTGCTAAAAATGATGACATCATCTAAAGTTCAGAACACCTGGCTTTTCTATAGGCTGCAACATTTACCAGTAATAGTTAAGCAAAATCTTCTGAAAGGCCTAGACTTTCCTCTCTCATATAATAGGTTGAGGCACTAACATCACTAAAGCTGTGTATAAGAATATTCTGAAGGAAAGATGGTTTTGCAGTTGGATACAGTCCTCGCTGAGTCTTCAGGAGATTGGGGTTCGACTGCTAATTCTGCTATGAACTGCTTCCTTTGCAATCTTATTTAAACCTCTTTTTAATAAGGGCTTCACATATTGCACGAAATCCATGATGGAAAAAGGTGCTAAAATGCAATAACATATAAAAAAAAGAAAAGAAACAGGGTGTGGAAATAACTATTTTGAGAATCTAGCTGTATGGGAGCAAGAGGCACAAAGTTAGGAGATTAATATCAGCATGCAATCAGTTAAAACAGGCAGCAGCCACCAGAGAGCATGTCAAGATACTTAAATTACCTGTCTCCCTTATCTTACAGAACATGGTACAAATTTCCTCCTCACCATCATAATTTCTTTTTAATTTCTCAGAAGTGCAGTCATTATTGTTATCACTATAAGGTAGAGACATCTGCTGATAAGATTCAAAGCACAAGAATAAAAATTGATTGCAATATATTAGAGAAAGAAAATTTGCCATGGTTATAGTAATTAGAAATAATTATTTATGGTATCTGCATGCAATCTGTATGGTATATGCATGCATCTATGTAACACATTTTGTTTGAAAGGCAATGTGTCCTTTCTTTATGTTCTTGTACTACGGGAATGAATCTTAATTATTTTGATCTGCTTTCTAGTTTTGCAGATTGAAATTCAAAGGAAATTGTGTCAGAAAACACAGTTGGTTCAATAAATCATAGCAAATACGAAGAAATAAATAAAACGGAACTAGGAAAATATTATTTTACACATTTCCATAGTACAATTCTGTAAGCTACTTAAAGTATAAAATATATTAAAATATTTTAAATTATAAATATAGAAAGTAAAATGATTAATTAACTTTGCAAATACAATGTATCTTTATTAATGCTTAGTTTGTCAGAAGAATAGACTTTTATCAGAGTGTAAATGAAAAGTTATACCGTATGAATAGAAAATAATCCTGGATAATTTTCTTAACGTCAAAACAATTACACCTATAATTCTATTCTCTTACCTTATCCAATGGCATTATCTATTAGCCTTATTAAATTTGTATCATTTCAGCAAGCTTAAATTATTTAAGAGAAACCATAATTCATTTAGTTTCATTATTAAATTTAGAATCTCTTTAGCAGAACTGAGATCAGGTATAAAAACTCTCTAAGGAAAGTGACACATTATTTGAGAAATGCTTCTCGAGGATCATCATGAATAAGAACAATTTATTTACCTTTTTAAAATGAGCTTGGATCTTAAGTCTTATCTTTTACCTTGTATATCAAAGCACCAAAATTTCACACCACAAATCACATTTCAAAAGATCTGGATATCTAGGATCAATATAAGGTTTTATTTATACTTTATGTATACAGCAGTGGTCTTGCAAGATGCTGAGTATTTCCGAGAAATCTCGAACAGTCTCTGCACTTGTTAGGAGTTAATGAAATTGGCTCCCTTTTCTTGACAATTTCAGGGCCAGATCCGTAGTGCTGGAATTTAGTTCTTTCATGTTAGTTTATTAAAGATTTGATATTCAGATTTAGTTGGAACATGCATTCAAAAAAATTGAATTCCCGTCTCAGTGATGTAGGGCTGCCTGTTTAGATTGTATACTGTAAGATTAAAGAAGGTTATGAAATTACCTGTATTTACCAATGGCCTCTCTTACAAAATTACAACCTGCTAGAGCCCAGGCCAGATAAAATATATGTATACACAGACACACACAGACACACACACACAGACACACACACACACACACACATGCATACATACATACATACATACATACATATATATACACACACACACACACACACGCACACATATAAATGAATAAATACACTGTATATATATGCATATTTTTTCTTTTTTCCCAAAGAACAGCTTTTTAAAAAAATTCCATTTAAAATTTAATTTATAATCATTTCAGCAACAAGGGAAAACTGGAATTGGGGAGTCAGGTGAATTTTGTTTCAAACCCATGTCAGAACATCCTACTATGTCTTTTTCAATTTGAATGAAGTTATATATGACAAATTAATACATCCTTTAAATTATTCCCTACAGGCATTTCAACATTCCACATTAACTTTCTTATTTTTCACTATAAGTTTGCAATGTGTTAACATAAATCAATGACACTGTAAAAAACAATAATGTACAGTCATTACCCATTCCAAGTTTTCCTACTAAAGGACAGCAAAGCCATGTTTAACCTATATCTGAGAAAAGTTTTCAGCATAAAAGGCTTCTCTCACTCATGCAATGCTAATATAATAGGCAGCTTGACCAGTTAAATGCATGATAATGTGAATTTGTCCTCATAAATATTTTTAAAGATAGAGAGAATCACCCGTCTGTAAAATTTAGGGTAATATAATTTTAACATCACTGCCTCCAAAAATAGGTAACCCTAAAACAGCCTAAGATAAATCAAAGGGCTGTCTACTTGTGAAGTCAGTAACACTAAAATTATATTACCTTAAGCTTTAAATACAGGCAATTCTCCTTCTGTCTTCCACTCATGAGCAACTATGGGTCTTTTCTTTTTAATTGGAGTAAATATATATTATTTTTTCCTTCTGAGTGCTTATATTGGCTTTTTTATTCACTATGTGAGAGGAAGTTCCTTATGCCGAACAACTTTAGTCAGATATAGTATAAATAAAGCATTTCTGTACCTTAATTTGAAACAGGTGTCATGTAAAAAGAATATTCACCATGGAAAATAACTGTAAATAGATTATATGTATCCTGTAGACAAATAAACCTTTGTGTCAAATATTACACAAGATTATAGATCTTCTCTTAAAAAAACAGTATTAATTGTGGAAGATAAAAATGCAGATTAAAATTATATACAAAAATGGGGAAAAAAGTAGTTTTAAAATTCCCCAAGAAGGTAAACTCATAAATAACAATTAGAGTCACTCTAAGAATACAGTAGAACATACATAGGAAGATTCAGCTGAAAATTAACTCAAATTATGAATAAGTTCCATCTTACCCTGCCATCTGAGCCAGAGTATAGGCTCCCATTCTGTCTTCTTTTTAAAGAAAAAGTAAAAGTGGATCCTCATTTAGGTAAGTATAGGGATTATAAGGTATGAATTAGGTGGTAAGCAGTTGAGTTTTAAACTGTCATGAATGTAGTGGTTTCATTGCTGGAGGACTAGAACACTTAAACTACTTGCCTGGGCTGCTCTTTGTTGCGCATAGGTACAAATAATCACTGACATTAGGATTATACAATGTAGGGTGGATCACACTGTTGCGTTGGTTGTGCAGCTGTCTTGTGGTCTGGTTTCTGCTTTGGAGAGGGACTAACCTCACCTCCCTACCCATAGAGCATACATTCCTGGAGGGCCTAGAGGAGTCAGATCACAAGGTATATTAAGGGGATTTAAGCATTAAGGTGTTGGCAACCTGCTTCTTGCACACATCAGCAAGACAGTCAGGAGTAACGACTCTGCGGTACCTGCTGATCCTACCACCCTTCTGCGGCCAGTCGTTCAGGTAAGTAGCTAAGGGAAAGAGAAGATTCCCTGAGCAAAAATTATGCCAAAGTCTTTTACATGTGTATGTATGTCAACACGTGTTTCCATGTAAAAAACAGGGCCGTTAATGACATGACCCGAATGGTATAGCGAAAGAGAAACAAACATCTTAGTACTTTAAAAGTATGAAATACTGTTTTTCTGAATAACATGGAAATTCCTAAAGAAAGAGTCTGAGAGTACAAACACTGACAAACAAAACAACTTCAATTAATTAATGACAAAATGTTTGGGATGTATACAGTTTGAATGCTCCTTGCAAGCTATTCTAGCTAGAAATCCTGTCTACTTCAGAAGACGTCTAAGACTATTGACCTACTGACCAGCTGAGTTTTATCTTGCTCATGAGTTAACATTCTGAACAATAGGTGACCTCCATCCCTCAGCTTGTCTGCTGCTCTATAAAGACCCATTTCTTTAAGAGACCCATGATCATGGGAGACAGCTAGCTTCTATGTGTAATACGCTCCCCATGCTGAACATTGTTACACTGTACAGCCTAAAACAAGCTTGGCCCTGAAACATTTCTACTCACTTATTGATGCAATAATTTTGAAGGAAACATGAAAAGTACAAATATGCTCCAAGCACAAGGGCTAATACACTAGCAAAATATATATTTTGATTTGACAATTTCTTGTCACACAAGTAAAAACAAGCTTACATATTTTTGTTTGAAAAGTATTTTTCAAAAATGAGCTGTCAACAGCATGAACTGTGAATTAGTTTTTTTTTTTTTTTATATCAGTGAGCTTTTTTTTGGCATGATACACAGTGTATCAGTTTATCTGGTTTGTCCTACAGTTGTGACATCCCCTACTGCACTGTTTTTTGATAGGGATCCACAATAATTCTGAGGCTCAATATCATTTTATATTCAAAAATTCAGTGTTAGATTTCAAGCCTAATCTTGTTCGCCAAGTCTAGGCAAAGTATCAGTTAGCCGATCAGTCTTCTTGTTTCCATATGAACATGTCAACATGAGCGGGTGTAGATTGACTTAAGCTCTTCTACTCAGACGCCGAGCAGGTCAAGGAAAAATCAGCTGCAGTCTGGACGCTGCCTAACTGATGGACCTTTTTCTCTGCAGAAGTAGTGAGAATCAGGCACAGCGCTACTAACATAACTGCCTGGCTTCTAAGTGACCTGGCTTCCAGGCAGATAACTTAGAATAGAACTGGAGTATAAGCACAAGATTTTTGGAGGTGATGAGGAAGAGCTGCCCACAAATCCCCTGCTCAAGCCAATGGACACTTGTAGGAGGGAAAAAATAAGGAGAGAAGGAACTGATGTTAAAAATGGAATGCTGCAAACTGATCTTGATTGATTGCTATATTGATACAGGAAGCCACTATTAAGAACGTAGGCTATGAGTGATAAGGTTATAAAACTCTATCAGTCCTTTTTCTCTTTCTCTCTCTCTCTGTCTCCCACTTTTCCAAATATACCTCAAGGAAGATAACATGTAAAACAGTTACATCACAAAATAAAAAATTAAAAGTAGCAAACTTTTAGGCTAATCAGCCTATTATAGAAACGGCTATAGAGTAGCTAAACGTCATCACAACAGAGGAAGAATGCCCTGAAAAAACTTCAGCACTCACACAACTCTTCACTACTGCTATGATTTTTTTTGTGGCTTTCTCAAGCTCTTTCCTTTTTTTAGATTATACTTGAAATAACAAAGAATATACTGTGAATATATGCTCGTTATCTGTGGATAGATGTCATCTGTAGAATCCAGGACATAGGCTCAGTTTCTAAGCAGAGGAGTTTTATTACTTTTTATTCTATGATATCAGATTATATCACACATATAAATCCAACACAAACCAGTGTTCTTACTATTGTATAAGAGAAATAAGTAATAGCTACACCCTTGACATTATTCTCTGATGAGATTACCTAATTATTTGCTATTAGAAAGAAAGATTTGTGATGTACTTTAATTCTTCACATCACTGCCTTAATGCTCAAAATTACAGACAAATTAAACAGTTTGATTCAGTTTACAGAGTAACAGTAATTACGGCTGTAATTTGCATGAAGGAATTCTACTAGATTCATATTTTTCCTTCCTATATAGCTCTATATTGGCTTTTGAAAATATATATCTGATGAAAAACAAGTACAAATATTTATCATTACCTGCCTTTTAGCTTACTTAATAAAGCTAAGCAGGTTTTCTGTTACATACACTAATTACAGAATCACACAGAATCGTTTAGGTTGGAAGGGACCTCTGGAGATCATCTAGTCCAACCTCCCTGTTCAAGCAGGGTCACCTAGAGCATATTGCCCAGGATCACACATCCAGACGGGTTTTGAATATCTCCAGCGAAGGAGACTCCACACTCTCTCTGGGCAACCTGTTCCAATGCTCTGTCACCCTCACAGTGAAGAAGTTTTTTCTCAGGTTCAGATGGAACTTCCTGTGGTTCAGTTTCTGCCCGTTGCCTCTTGTCCTGTTGCTGGGCACCACGGAGAAGAGGCTGGCCTCATCCTCTTGACACTCCCCCTTCAGATACTTGTACACGTTGATGAGATCGCCTCTCAATCTTCTCTTCTCCAGGCTGAACAGGCCCAGCTCTTGCAGTCTTTCTTCATAGGAGAGATGCTCCAGCCCTCTAATCATCTTGGTAGCCCTCTGCTGGACTCTCTCCAGCAGGGCCATGTCTCTCTTGTACTGGGGAGCCCAGAACTGGACACAGTACTCCAGGTGAGGCCTCACCAGGGCTGAGGAGAGGGGCAGGATCACCTCCCTCGTCCTGCTGGCAACACTCTGCCTAATGCACCCCAGGAGACCATTGGCCTTCTTGGCCACAAGGGCACACTGCTGCCTCATGCTTCACTTGTTGTCCACCAGCACTCCCAGGTCCTTCTCTGCAGAGCTACTTTCCAACAGGTCAACCCCCAGCCTGTACTGGTGCATGGGATTATTCCTGCCTAGGTGCAGGACCTTGCACTTGCCTTTGTTGAACTTCAGGAGGTTCCTCTCCGCCCACCTCTCCAGCCTGTCCAGGTCCCTCTGAATGGCAGCACAGTCCTCTGGTGTGTTAGCCTCTCCTCCCAGTTTAGTATCATCAGCAAACTTGCTGAGGGTGCACTCTGTCCCTTCCTCCAGGTCATTGATGAATATATTGAACAAGACTGGACCCAGGACTGACCCCTGGGGGACACCACTAGCCACAGGCCTCCAACTTGACTCTGCGCCATTCACCACAACCCTCTGAGCTCGGCCACCCAGCCAGTTCTCAAGCCACCTCACTGTCCACTCGTCTAGCCCACACTTCCTGAGCTTATCTAGGAGGATGTGATGGGAGACAGTGTCAAAAGCCTTGCTGAAGTCCAGGGAGACAACATCCACTGCTCTCCCCTCATCTACCCAGTCAGTTATTCCGTCAGAGAAGGATACCAGATTGGTCAAGCATGATTTCCCTTTGGTGAATCCATGCTGACTACTGCTGATCACCTTCTTGTCCTTCACATGCTTAGTGAGGACCTCCAGGAGGAGCTGTTCCATCACCTTTCCCGGGATGGAGGTGAGGCTGACAGGCCTGTAGTTTCCTGGCTCCTCCTTCTTGCCCTTTTTGAAGACTGGCGTGACATTGGCTTTCTTCCAATCCTCAGGCACCTCTCCTGATTGCCATGACCTTTCCAAGATGATGGAGAGTGGCCTAGCGATAACATCCGCCAGCTCCCTCAGCACTCGTGGGTGCATCCCATCGGGGCCCATGGATTTATGGATGTCAAGTTTGGACAAAAGATCTCTAACCCGATCCTCCTCAACCAAGGGAGAGTCTTCCTTTCTCCAGCCTTCCTCTCTTGTCTCCAAGGTCTGGAATTCCTGAGGACTGGCCTTAGCAGTGAAGACAGAAGCAAAGAAGGCATTCAATAACTCTGCCTTCTCTGTATCCTTTGTCACCAGGGCACCCGCCCCATTCAGCAGCAGGCCCACGTTTTCCCTAGTCTTCCTTTTGCTATTGATGTATTTGAAGAAGGCCTTCTTGTTGTCCTTGACATCCCTTGCCAGATTTAATTCGAACTGGAATTGTAGAGTAGAAATAGTGTCTCGTGTTCCCTCCATCCTGCCACCCTGCACCAAATCCTGAACCAATGTAGTTGGTATAATGCTGCAGTAGGTCAGCTGTCAGGCAAAATATACTTATTTGGAATTTTTTTACCATACAAAAGGCCACAGCTTGGATATATTTACATAGCAGATCTGCTAAGTCGAGCACACTAAACAGGAAACAGTGAAATCAGCCTTTATCTTAGGCCTCTTTCCCCTTGTGGGTCATCCTTAGACCTTCCTCTATTACTCAGTCCTCAGTGCAGGCTCAACTCCCCCGGTGTGACCCTACACATATTGCAGAGCTACGCACATCACCCAGGCAGTGTGCCACCCAACACTTGTGTGAAAGTAACAGAAGCCTGAGAAAATGCATGCCACTCCTCCATCTCCTCTCTTCAGATGTACCCTCCAGTCCCTTTGCTCTAACGTGGCATCTATCCCATATACCAGCTCGTTGTTCCAGCCAAGTTTTCAACAGCCAGCTACCAAGTAAAAACACAGCAAGGAGGCACGTGAACAACCTGTCCCTTCCTGCCCTGCTAGACAGTCAAATGATTGCAAACAGTACCAGATGGAAGTACTGGATGGTAGAAAACTACCCACTAGGTCAAACGTCTGCCAATTAATACTACACTGCCATAAAAAATCCTCATCATTTACTACAACTGGCTATACCGCATTTCCTGTGTTCAAGTGGGTTCTGTCAGAGTAACTTACAATAATGAGAGCACCGGAAATATAAGAATACTAATGCAGGGAAGGCAAAATTCACCACATAACAGAATACGAGACAAGATTTTTTACTTTATTCCTTTAGCTTCTTGTTTGGGGTCACAGAGTTTCTTAGCTGCCCCAGTGTGCCCTTTCTCCAGATCAAACAGCCCAGAAAAAGAGCCATGACCAGAAGAAGCAGGAGCCTAAACGCTTCTTGTGACATCAAACATGTTACAGTTTATCTGAAAATAGCGCAAGAGGTAAGAAAATACTCTCTCCTTGAACACAAAATAGTTGGACGTGCTGCCTGAGAACATCTGTATTGTCACAGACAGAGCAATCAATAAATATCAGCGTAAGTTACTGTGCTAAGCTTGCTTTTTGCTTTCTCTCGCTGCAGTGTTTAAAGAAAGGTAGACAGCAAAGGATTGTTGTTACCATCAGTTCTCCTCTTATACTCAAGCAAAGATTGCAAAATTTGTAGGAGGGGAGGGAGGAGATAAGAGAGAAAGGAAGAGGGAAGGAATGGAAGTGGTGGCATTCATTTATTTTTGCACGATTACTCAAAATTGATGTTCTGGCTTTAGCTCCAGTATCCTAAGTTCAGCATTTATACTTTACATGCTTATACCATTATCAGGCTCATAATCTAGAGGACAAAAGCTGAAATAAATTACTCATTAAATAGGTTAAAACATTAGATAATTTTATTACATAAACCTTTTCCTGGTTGTCCTATTAGACAAAGCACAATAATAAAGTACTTGCTGCATTTTGTAAGGCTTGCCCCTTCTGTACCATGATACAGCAGCAGTAACTTCTCTCTGTATAGATAGAAATCATTCTATACATTTAATAGATTCCTGATCGAAATGATTTGGTTCAAAGTTTACCATGTGCTTCTGGCTGGCAAGCTAAACTCTTGTTTTCAGTTCACTAGGAACTTGTTCGGAGAGCACAGTTCAACCGAGTAAAACTGGAGGGTTGTGATCATGCATAATGTGGTCATAGTTCTTGATAGTTATGCAGAGGTGATCTGAAACTGTTTCTTGTGCAACTTTGACCTTAATATTGTGAAATAGCATTCTAAATTTCTATAAAACTAAAAAATTCATTACCTTTCATGCAAAAACCTCACATGGACTTTTACTTTGAATCATTCAGAGTCTTTTAATATTAGCTCATGTTTTTAATTGAGACATGCACAATATATAGAATTTCACTAAATGTCTTTCAAGAAGCTTTGATGATAATACAAAATGATGCAATAGAACATCTTTGGTTTTAATAACTCCAAAATGATCTTATTCTGGGGTACATTTCTGAGGGCTTGATTCATTTTGTGGAGGAGGGGAGAAAGAGGTTATTTCAGTATTGTTAATTAAGATGAAGATTCTCATTAACAGAAGTAAATGTTAAATGGCCCAAGGGAGTGCATAAATAATAGGCTCACTAATAAACTGTAGTATATTGAAGTTGAGGAAAATAACTTTAACAATGCTTTTGCAGATTTATTAATTACAATAGCTTCCAGCACTGCCTGATCAACCTGCAAAAAACTTAAACTACCATTTCTTCTCTTTTCCGAAGTGCTTCAGAATAATTATGCTCTTTTGAATCAAAGTGGCTTAACCTGTTTATTAAAATAAAAATAAGCAAAATAATTGGTATAATATTGTGGACTCCTGCTGGCTATATATTCCAGAGTTGAAATAGCTCTTTCCTAAAAGAAACTTCTGGGAATGAAATACATTAATAAACTTACATTTTATTCTAATTAACTATAGCAGTTAGCAAGTGCTTTATTGTTACAGCAAGATGATTTTGCCATTATGAGAGTTATCATGTGGGAAACAGTGGTATTCATCAGTAGTTCTAGTCTTTCCAGAATGACAGCTCTATAAAAAGTCAACATTATGCATGGATCTTTATATAAGTAACTAAAGGATGGTATGTGTTTGAAGTAGTATCTTTTTGAATTTGTAAAAATGTATCACTATAAACAATTATTTAGCATGGAGAGATCGAATAAGTTCCAACAAGCTCATGAACAAAGAAAATCATAGAATCACTGTATAATTTTGGCTGAAAGGAATCTATGGAGGTTGTCTGGTTCAATCCTCTGCTCGGAGCAGAGCTGGCCGCAAAGTTAGATCAGGGCTTCATCCAGCTGAATTTTGAAAATTTCCATAGACAGAAATTCCACATGCTCTCTCACCAGCTTGATTCGATGCTTAACCATTCTCATGGTGAACCGGTGAACCCTTTTTCCTCATACCCAGTTGAATTTTCCCTTTTCGTAACCTATGACCGTTGCCTCATGTTTTTGCTTAACATCTCTGAGAGCATTCTGCCTCTGTCTTTTCCATAAATCACAACAAGGTAGCTGAAAACAGCAATTAGATCCCCCCCAACAGCCTTCTCATCTCCAGGCTAAACAAACCCAGCTTTCTCACTCTCCTCGTATACTGCATTTCCCAGAACCCTAATCACCTTCGTGACGCTCCATTTGGCTCTCCAGCTTGTCAGTCTGTCTTTTGTACTAACAGACCCAAACCACTAGTTCAAAGGCAAGCTCATGAATGTTGAGTAGAGCTGCTTTCAGTCTGCTCTTGCTAATGCAGCCCAGGATGCAGTTAACCTTCAAGCAGCAAAATAAAAAATGCCGTGTTTATTAGATGGAAACATTTAACTTACCCTACCACTGGTCTCAACTTTTTGAAAAAATACGACATTTAAATACATGCATGAGCACAAAACTTCCTTCCTTTCAGTAACTATATGTTATTTCTTTTACGTGTTGTAGTGGGTACTGGAAAAAGCTTCTCATCTTCTTATGAGGTTTGGTTCAGGGCAGTGGAATAATAAGCGGAGATAAACATGCTTCCTAACTTATTTCCTTATACTATATTGAAAGACAATCTTCCATAAACCAGCTGCTCTAACTATTTCCAGCTTCCCATTACAAAATTAATAATCCCATTCTGTGTATTCATGTGTGCTGTCCAAACCTTTAGAAATATCTGTTGCGGCAAGCTCTAGGACATCTTACAAGATAAGCAAGGGAGAAGGAAAAGAATTTACTCATACTTTTTCTGTATCCTTTTTAGAAACTATGTTCTCTGAACAATAAATGATTGTCAATATTTTTATCTCTAATTCCTGTCACAATTTTCATACATTTGTAAGAACTATCTGAGATATCTCATTAGCCTACTGTTCCTCTGATGTCTCCTACATTTTCCACTGTCAGTAAGTCAAAACAATCATCAGCAAACAACCTATTGAAATTTCTGGAAATTTCCTTTCCAGAACTGAGTTTGTTTCTCAATCATACAAATATTCCTTTAATTTGATATGACATCTTTCTGATCCATAGTTCAATCCATTCGCTTGCACTTGAAATAATCTGGAAGGCTCAAATACCAACTGTAGTGCAAACAGAGAGCCAGGAAGCCATATATTCACGAAAACTTTTAGTTCAGTGGTTCATTTGGGTATAATTGCTAAGCACTATTCAGGGGCAAACTTAGGATGAACTTAAGAATGATAACAAAACCTAAACAAATTTTGATGGTACTTCTAATATGGCTTTTTCACAAGTACATGGAACCAATCTACTTTTATTTTCATTACATTAGCAGACTCCTTTCAATGCTAAATTAATATGGAACAGAGCTAGGCATGTTGTTGATAGCTTTTAAATAGCTTTCCATTTATTGTTTAATGTTTAACACTCTGTGCAGATAGTCTGATCATTTATCTACAACTTCACTGATGATAACGAAACTTTAAAATGATTTAAAAACTGTGGAAGGTGAGATCAGAATCAGAAGGTAAAGTTTACTTTGAAATGCGAATTCTTATCTACTTGCACTAGGAAATTTTTAAACATAAATTCCATTAGGATTTCCACATGAATGTATTGGAAAATTGGAAATATCTCCACAAGGCATGAAAACAGACTAGATATCTATAGGATAGATATCAATAGGATATCTTTAGGGTATGTTAAAGTGTGTTAACAATGAGGACTTGGCAGAAGGACAGGCATTTCTCCTTATGAACTTTTAAATGGTGACGCTTATAAATGATAACAACCTCCCCGCTGCATATTCCAAATAACTTATATTTTGGAGAGGAGATTTTCTTCTGTGCCATTAACTCCCCAGTTTTGCTATACTGAAATGATTTCATAAGTGGGTTTTTTTTCTTTGTTTTTGTCCTTTTTCCTGGCAATTAACTGTTACAGAATATCTGCTATTCTAGTCTAACAAAGCTGAGCCAGGTATACCCGCATACTGGCTTTTAAAGAGCCTACACACCTCAAATGTTAGGCTTTTAAAAAGCCTACTCATCTTTCACTGTCAGAAGTGTTCTGTTTTACACTTTCGTATCATCAACTCTATTCTGACTTCCCTACTATGAGAAAAAAAATAGATAATCACAATTGAAGTGCGCAGTTGAAAACAACTGTAAACCTCATTACACGGACCCCTTTGGATACCCTTGAAAACCTCACTCAGTCAAGCGCTATTTTAAGAAATAACAAAGAACAAATGTTAGTTTAAGACTGAAACTTCCATTAACGGGTGCATCTTTCTTCAGCAAAGCAGTCAGATATATCTGCATTTCAAATGCATGGTTATGCCTCATTGAGGTCAGCGAGGAAAAACACAAATAAGGTAAGCACATGATTAAATATTTTCTTGAAGTGGATCTCTTATGGTCTCTCATTTCGTTTTCATAAATAAAATAATCAGTCAGACATTTATTTGTCATCTGCTGCTTGAGTTTCAATTTGTCCTTGTTTTGTTTTTGTGATTGCTTTTTGTTTTGTTTTTTTTTTTTCTTTAGGGAGGTAGAAACAGAAGGAACATGTAGAGCCCCATCACGGCTGTGGATGCCTGCATACTGGCTCATGCTGAATTGTATTGTTTAGTCAGTGAGCATGTTGGAATTCAGGTTTGCAGCACTTTTTCATTATCAGAAAAAATCCAGATACTTTACTTTAAGCGTGATGTAAATTACAGACTAACAATCATCTTGCAGCTATCAGGTAGGTATCTGTAAGCCCCATACTGTTGACAACGTATATCATAATTAGTTTACTGTACCTGTGCTGACTCTATAGCTGCTCCTAAAAGCTGCATCAGTTGAATCAATAGCCATCTGATCTTTTCCACTGAACGTGATTTTTTTCACTAAATGGGAGGAAACACTGATCTACAAATGTCTATCTTTGCTTGGCCGATTAAGGTGTTGTTAAGTATGGGATCTGAATCAGACAGACTCAGATCTGTCCCAACCCTCTTCCTTGGCTCCAAACGAAGTATATCAGCAGTCTCCGGCATCTTGGATAAACGAGATTCACATTGTGACAAGACAGGTTAATTGTAAAATATTGCGTGTTGCTGACTCTTGAAACAGCAAAGAAAGCAATTAATGTAAACGAAGCTGAAGAAGCACCTGCTGTGTGTGCTTTGAGAGTGGTCTTTTCCAGGCAATTAATTCAATTGCCTAAAATATAAATATCTAGGGAGGTAAGAGTAGAAGAATATGAAAACTCATACAGTTCAAACTGCTCCTTTTCTGTCAAATGTTGAAACATGCTGAGGCAGATTCCCCAACTGCTGTAAATTGTGTACTTCGCCGAGTTCAGCAGACAGTTTTCCCCATTCAATGTGGCTAATTCAGTTTTCCACACACAGGATAGAAGTAGGAATAGAGAAGCAGAAATATGAGCTGAAGAACTTGCTAACATCGTGGTTTTCTGACCTTTTTGTATTAAAATGAACACAAAGTGTTAAGGCACTCTGTATGCGTATGATTGTGTGCATCCTTTTTTTCCTCTTCAGAAAGGGTGCACCATATATAACTGCAACAGGAGAGTTCTTCGTAGGTCACTTACTCCATTCTCCTGTCAAGACAGGAGTTATAACTAAACAATTCAAAACAGATTTTTGTCTAACAGTGTAAAAACCTGCAGTGATAGAGTCTCCGCAGCTCCAAAGGAAATCTAGGGAAGCAACTACTATATCAGGAAAACACAACACAAGTCCTGAAAGTGGAAGTTTTACTGTGAATTTAATATGAACAGAATACACTGATAAGAGGACTATGGATCAAATCGTTCCATAATTTAATCACACTGAATCCAGTGTTAAAAATTGGGAATTATGGCTCTATATTGCAGGTGCAACTTTCATTAAACATTTTTTTTTAAGATCTTGCTGTTATCATTGTCTTTCTTTAAAATAAAACCTGACTTTCAAAATAAAGATTCCTCTAATTTACCTAATAATTGAGTCTACATACGTCACTTCAAGACTCATTTAATGCTAACCCGCTAAGAAGCCTGAATGCATGCACAGAGTATTCAGGGTGTCAGCACCGTGAGCCCATGCCGGGGTTTGGCTATGGGCTCAGGCCTGGCAGAGATGCAGCCTCCCCCCGCTCTTGCCTGCCCTGCCTCAGAGAAGAAAACCTGTCAGTATACTATAGAGATACGGATATTTTCATATTTCACGTTTGATCACTGAGTTACATGTTTGCCTTGTAATTACAATGACGCAAACACAGGCTCAGGTGTTTGAAACAAAAGTAAAGTCCCAGGGCAATGAATGAAAGCATGTTCAAATAACCTTTAATACTAACTCTTGGCAAACAACATTTTAATTTGTTTTACATCTCAGCTCTCCAAACTGCTATGAGAAGCTATCCCATATCAGAAATATTAGAGTGAGTCAGAGAGTCTTTTGAGCCTCAGGTTCCAGTAAGGAAAATATCTCTTTGAAGCAACGCCTTTGGTATTCATTAATATATTTCTCCCCCACCACCGTTAGTTTCCTTTCTTCCTTGAAATTGTATTTTTTGCAGATATTGCACTGATACACAATAGTCTATATCATGACAATAATCTATATGACGAACTTTAAATGTGACATTTTCAGCAAATTGTCTTGTATGTAGCAATTAAAATTTCTTTAGTAGGAGCTTTGATAAGAGTCAGTAAGAAAGTACATGAGAACTTCTCAGTACATTTGATATACAGCTAGGAGTTTTCAGAATAACAGCCTAACACTTTGCAGGCGCTTGTCTCCGTCAAGATGCATCAGGTTAGAGTATGCAAATCCAAAGGTCCCCATGAGCAGTTTAAAAGCTTTTATCAAAAATGCTGAGTTGGAGAAAGATGCTGAAGACAGGATTATATGAAATATCCTCACTGCTTGTTTTCTTTCTTCCTCTTCTCCCACACATGAGGTCCTTAAGACCATTCATAGCCTCTTTTCAGCATATGTAATCCATCTAAAGCCCTTCCTCAGTCTTGACTGCTGATTGGATATTTCAGACTTCCTATGTTCTTCATAAATGCACATCTGTCAGCTCCCCACACAGGGAATAATCTTATCCCTGATTTCTCCACTCCCTTTGAAGCTATCAGTAGGACTCTACACAAAAAGAAACATAGGGAGTGCTGACGTGATCTTGGCCTCCCTTTATCCTATAACTTGCTAGTTAGTACAATCCTTTTTTTGTTCAAAGGACCTGAAATCTGCATTTGCTGTCCTTCAAGAGAGTGCCTTATGTACAAGACAGGAGGTTCTTTTAGTTGCTTCCTCTCCCCATTCCTTTATTTATTTAATTTTGCATAGAAGAATTACATATTCTTTGGCCAGGGAATGGATGTTATGGACTAAGTGTTGGTGCTTGTACATCTTCCCCTGGCTGTTTTGATGTTTAGTATAACACAATCTATTAACTGGAGTTTTCTCAATGAAGTTTAACAGTACCGTAACTTTAGCCTTCCCCCAAATTCAGTATGCTCAGGCAAACGTCTGCTTTAGGTATAACATATCAGAGGAACTGTGCTGCTAAACTGATGCCTGGAGGTTCATAATGGGCTGAGCTACCAATTTTTTCATAGCATATGGGATATGAAGTGAAGTATATGCAACAATGGCACAAAAGAACTGTAAATTACACAGAAGTTATTATTGTCTTTCATTAAATTCTACAATAATATTTGGAATGAATCCAAAAGTTTGTAATTCTATTTCAGACTTGGGGGACCTGAATTAAAATGTAGAACCAGAAAATAGAAGGCCAGGTTTGGACTTTTGTAGAACTGTGATTCAGTTACCCTCTATTGTTACTGCCTGTTCCTACAGTGGGCTCACAGAAAGGAAAAATCGCAAACACAGCAAATTAGGCCAAGTATTGTTTACATAAAGTGACCATGAATTGTAGATTCTGTATATAGATTCACATGAGATTGTATACCAGGAGTTACTTCAGCTCTTCCACGTCCACTGATTGCCATATGCAACAACGTGGGTAACAGAAGCTTGGAAGTTGTCAGCAACTTATCTTTACCTCTGTTTTTAATACAGAAACAACATCTTGCAAGTTTTGTGCAAATGAGCCTGGAGGGTTGACTAGGATTCTCTCGGTTCCCTGTGAGTGCATAGGCAGGGGCAACGAGAATCAAATTATCACAGATCCCAGCTATGCCCAAAGGAGCGCTCAGTGCTGGGAGCAATTAAAAAGAAGTGTTCTGCTCCTCAGTACTGTCATCCCACACATTGACAAGTCTTTGAAAGCAAAGAATAAAACTTCTCACACATAATTAGCTAGTACAAACTGATGAAAGAATTAAATATAAAGTGTTCTGCTCAAAGACATGATCATCAATCTAGAGTTCATTCCATCACCACTAATTTGAAAATGCAGAAAGATAGGCAGTTTATCCCATCCTCCCACGCAGTCCTTAAGGGGCAGAGAAGATGGTCTCAGACCCTTCTTTCTTTCTTTCTTTCCTTCTTTATCATCTGATTAGCTTAGCTTGATTAGTGCAGTCCCAAGTAGAATATACAGAAATAAAAGGACTTGTAAGACCTAATGGAATTCTCCTGAAAGCTGAGCAAAACATTTAACCAGTCATTTAAGATGTGATGACCTTTGGTAGGATAAACAATTCTAGGTGTCAAAACAGCTCAATTTTTTGACCCATTAAAATCAACACTGGAAACATTTCACTAGGATAAATGGCTTAAAGAACTTGGATCTTTCTGCTCTTAATAAGTAAAATTGTTAATTTAGTAATACAGTCAAGACTTCAGATGTAACCTCTGCCCAGTTTTACTTGATGGAGGTTTTGCTATTTTCTTGAATGAGGTGAGAATTTTGCCCCTGTTTTAAATCACCTGTCACATACAAGTTTCGAATACGAACTATTGAAACAGAAGCTGAACATAAAGGGAGCTTTAAGCTTTAGCTGTAAATCTTCAGTAATTTTGTCTCACTTATGCCAAATATAATGAGACTGGACCATATTCTATTCACTGTTTCATCAACAAAGCTAAATCAGGCTCACGACTTCGGGAGACTGCAGAGGGTAATTGGAGGTACATTTTGTCCCTAAATGCTTCTACAGCTAATCTGTCAGTAGAAACCTGCATAATTTTCCAATAAATATGCAAGATGAACAGCACTGACTGAATGAATTAGAGAAACAGAAGTGCCATACTCTACAATCAGCTTGTTTTTCATTTGCTGCACATCTGTGGCAACAGCATTTATAGTGTAGGTGGTGTGTTTTGGTGGAGTGAAAAAAATCAGTAGATCATTTTGGATCCTGATAGCATGTTTTCTGTTTTAAGGGTACATATTCAGCTTGTAGAAGTTTATATTATTTTAACAGAAGGTATTCATCTTTAATTTGAAATTGAAATTCTTTAATATGCCAAAGAAAACAAGATCAATCAATAATTTACACTGTCCCATTGGGGGAGGTGGCTTGGCAGCTGATTCCCTTAAAGAGGTACCTGAGATCACACCAAGTTCAACTGTGTAAACATGCACTAATTATCTCCATGGACTGTGTAGGGAGACCAAATGCTTAACTCTTGATAGTGAATTTTAGACTGGGATCTAATAGATAGATACTGCCATATGGCTTTCTGCTTATTTCAAATTGTTCTGTGATTTGCATAGGAATAGAAGGTTTTTCTTTTTTTTTTTTTTTTTTTTTTTACAGATACCATAAATATTTCCCACTGTCTTCCAAAGGTGCAAGATTCTTTCCTAATTTCTTTATAATGAACTGATTTAATTCTTGAGTGAAGATTTATCAGGATCATCCAAGGCAACAAACTCCTGTCTTCGAATGCCCCTTCGGTTGTGGCCCCTGTATCCACCACAGCAACACTGTTTCTAATTTCAGGGAGAACAATTTATGAGCCCCAGGAACAATTTTCAGCAACTAGAAAAAAAACTTTAGTGCCGGCCTAGGAGTGCACTAGGAGAAGGGAGAGGATCAACACATTTGCTTAGTTTCCTCTATGAATTTCACGGGGGGCTCTTTGTTCCTTCTCAAGATATAATACAGGATTATGCAGAGCAGAGACACTGCCTGTACTGGAGCAAGAAATCAGCTTGATTTACCACTGCTAAGACATCCTGGTGAAGGACATTCTGCAAAAAATCAGTAAAAAATGGAAGAAAAATGGAACACATGATTACTCTCTGAGTACTTTTCTGAGTAGGAATATACTGTGCCCCAGCCTGCCACTTGCTTTTGGCAGGCATTCTTAACAGATCCGTCCTCAGGTTACTTTCTTCAGGAATCTAACTTAGTGTTCAGTAGGTTATTCAGCATCCCCATTTTCAATTATTTTGCTTAGAGAACAATCCCAGCCTTCAAATTCTGTCATACAAAGAATCCCTCTTTCTTTTTTTTTAAATACTTATCAGCCCGGCCCAAGTTGGAACACGATTACCCCAATGTAACTACTGAAACTTTGCAATGCTGAAAATGAATCTAACACTTTTGACCCCTCCACTCTTTTAAACTCTGACATAGTAGAGAGATTTGCAAAAGGGCCTCCTTGAGGTTATATCAGAACATTTTAATTAGAAGCCTAACGAAATAATGTTCTATCAAATTAAGCTGGACTGAAATTTACACTATGTGCCAATTATAAAAAGTTAATTGCAATTCCAAAATTAGATTAAAGTGTATTAATTTTATTGTCAAAATAACAAATACTGCTGCTTGTTTATGAATTTTTAGGTAATGAAGTCTTTGTAAAGGAATCAATAGCCAGTTAAGAAGTTTTGAAAGGGTGAAACTAACAGAAATATTTTTAAAATTATGTAAATAAAATAGTAGTTGCAATAGGTCATGTAATAAGTTTATTAGTGCCCTAGATAGAAGGTACATAGCAGGGACATTTTAAAAGGATATTGCTTTGAAGACTATAGCTCATTGTGGAGCCTACTGATTGACAAACATAGGATGTGCTGCAGACTACGTCCAGGATGGATAATGGCTCCACTTGCCTTTATGAAAGTGGACTTAAAACCAAAAGAGAAGTAATTCCTTTGTTTTCAGCACAGTGCTGTAGAATAAACTCTTTTCTCTCAATAAAACGAAATAAAATACAACAAATCACCCTATCCAGAAGAAACCTTGAAAGTGATTGAGTGTCTTTGAAGATCTCATACGTTAGCCACTGAGTGAAAAGTCTTGTTTTCCATAAGTCGATGACAAGCTAATATTGCTGATACAACTGACACAAGTCACTATTAAAACTGTTATTGTGTGATGTCCATCCAATACCAACTAACAAATGAACAAAACTTACCCCATATTTAAATAGGGAAATAGAAAGCTACTGCAGTGCAAAAAAATTAATTATACATTGTAATTCTGTCATTTGTTACGTTTCTTCTGCTTTTTTTAAAGTGAAGTAACATTCCTTTTCAGCAAATCTTCTTAAATTTATGTTACATAAATTTAACATTTACAGACTTCCTTCCTTCCCCTCCTTTAACCCTTTCTCTCAAATATGTATCTTCAATTGGCCATATATAAATTATAAAGTATAGCTACAAATTGCAGATATTTCAAGTGTTCATGGAAACCTTTGTGTTTCTCAGTCAGCATCTTTGCTTTATCCCCATGACTGTGGCAGATAGATGCATGTGAGGACAGATGTCCCGCTGTGGTGTTAATCAGATGAGAAAGACCCTACTGAGAGTTGTGGTAATTACAGTGGGATAGCTCATCTCTTCTTGAACTCTCTCCAGGCCTTCATTTTTCTTAATAGCAACAGTGATACTAATTAAAAACAAATGTTAATTATATCACTTTATCATGTCCCTCTTTCTTGACAAGTTAGTTTAATGGTAACTATCAACGTGTAAGAATTCCACTGACATCTTTTTCACTTCAGCGATCTCCTCCTCCTTCTTTGATGTCAACTAACTTGAGCTTTCTTTTTTTTTTCTTATAGCATAAAGGTTAAAACAAGCATAAGATATTCAAATACATCCTATTTACTGATATTCAAAGAGCATCTGTTCTCTATTGACTTTATACTGGCTTTTGCAAACTCTTGCCTTTTATTTATATTTCTATATTTTTAGAGACAAGTTTAGCAGTAAGGCTTTAGGAAATGTAAGTCAGAAATTGAGATAGATACTCACATAGACTGTCTTAGATTTTTCCATTCATGTGTGAGAGAATCCAATTTGATGCAATTTATACATCAAGGAACAAAAGGAATTTTAATTTAAGGTATGACCAACACAGGGTAAAGTATTCATTCAAGCCTTTTCTAATGCTGAACCATGTAATTTGTACTCAGATTCACTAGCAAGTGAGACCCATAGGTGCAAGACAGAATACATTATTCTCATTAATATCTTATTAATCATCACTTTGAATATATTTACATATTTCTAATAAGAATGGATATTTCGTTATCCATTAATAACTGAAAATCTCAGTCCTTGCACAAACAAATTTGATAACCAAAGCCTTTCAATGAAGTTACGTCTTCCAAATGAGTTTAATGAAGATATTCTACTTTGTTAATTATAGAATGACTATTTACTGTAGGAATTCCAAAATAACAGATCTTATGAGGAACAGTTAAAGAATTAAATTCAAATTTCTACGGCAACTGTTGCTGATGATGTAAACATAAGATTAAGAGCTTGAATCTGCATCAGTATGCATGTTAGTTCTTCTAGTGACCTAAGCGATAATATTTGTGGAAGAAGGAGTATAAGACTGGGTCCTTAAGTTTGTCTGCACTTGTGAAATACTTAGTAGAAACGGATTAACATTTGAAGAGACAAAGGTCCTAGATCTTGCTTTCGCTGCTTCAGCCAAAATCAAGGAAAGCCAATCCAAAAGCTTATCAGACATTGCTTGTACTATAGCTTCTGTGCAATGTGCTTAATAACGACAGTATCCAGTGGTCCTGCCTGATAAGTTCATCTGTCCCTTCAGCTGTACATTTAATCTACAGAGTTTATCAGTTTACCTATCAACACTATATACATATTTGCCAGACAAAATACATACCGTAGCAAAATGGCACTCCATTATAGGCAGTCTGAGTTACCAACATCGGAATCCAGCTAAGTGAACACTCTTATATAAAGGCTTCTTACTATTAGTGATGCAATATAATCACAGATTTTTTTTGGAACATTTTTAATTCCATAATTAAAAAATCAGCTATGTGTAATAAAAACATTGAAAATATATATATATATATATATATATATATATATATATATATATATTTACACCCGTTAAGCAATGGCACACACTATATTTATTATAAAAATATAATAGATTTATCTTTCCAGTAATTCTCTGATTAAATTAGCTTGAACTTGGTGTGTAAAAGTAATAGCATTAACTTCTAGGCAAATTGTGTTTTGCATGAGTCTGGCTTTTAAAATGGTCCCTGAGGTCTTAACTGAATAACCCATGGACATCCTTCTCTGAAACATATTCAGAGGTAATGCTCTGAACTGAGTGCTGAAAACTGTGCAAATGAGGCATACAGACAAATGATGGGCTGGCTGGACAAAGGGAGCCCGTGTACAATTTTTATGGTGTAAAATACTGTGCAAATGTTGCTGCTTGACATGAAAAAGTAGTTAGAGGTTTAGAAGTCACTACATTCTCTAGTTTATCACAGTATAACAAGTAGAAAAATTGTGGATCTATGTAAATATGGAAGATACATTTTAATTCACCTTCCAATCAAACAGGCTTATATGACAGGTCATATATATGACTTAAAATCATTTCCAGGTTAATTTCAATTTGCAGTCAGATTATTTTAATATTTTCCTCAAATTAAGTAACATTCAACTCCACAGCTGAACTCGGCTCACAGAAAAATACTTTATCCTTTGAAGAAAATAGTCTGAATGAATACATTCTTCACTAATTCCAAGGTATCATACAGTTTTCAAAAATGGCCAAATAGCTTGAGACTGAGTGTCACTTTCAAAACAATGTAAATTATTTTGAAAGTAAATAAGATCGGCTCCTTAATGATCTGGATAGTGTTGAAAATGAGACTTTTTGCAAATATTAACCTAGATTTTCTAAGACCTCTTTGCCATGGTCAAACTTCATGCTTGAGGTTTAACCTTTGTTATTATACTTTCATGTCAGTGCGATACCACTCAAATAAAAGGCATTATATCAGTCTCAAACTAGTATTTTGAATTAAGCGTTCAGTATCCAATTCTGTTCATTTTTTTCTTCCTTGCTTTTTAACAAAGAATTTATTTACATACCAATCAGCATATTCACATCCTCAATCTCAGGCTATTTTATTCCATCCTTTTTAACTCTGCAGTCAGCCTTTTCCCACTGGTCACTAATCTGCAACTTTCTAGCCAGGACCTTGACTTATCATTACAGTTGTCTTCTATTTAAGCAGTACACAAGGAGCAAGACACAGTATAACGATAATCTCTAAAAGTCTAAATGTACTGAAGAAAGAAATTGGACGTTTACAAACCATATCTTAATTTAGAGCAAATCTTTATTCTGATACAGAGTACTGCACATATCCGCTAAATGCTAAAAACTATGTTCTTTTATTTGTCACAGGCACATATATACGTATCAGTGTCGTATCAGGCCCTGATGGCTCATTTGGCTCCTTGATGTGTTTTGATCTATTCCATCTGAGAGGACACCTTCTGAACTATGCTATCCTATACCTCCAGCGTGGATCATTTGTACTTCACCCTGTACACAGAGATTCCTTGAAGTTTTTTGCAGCACGTGGTAAGTTACAAAGCTGCTTCAGTAAATCAGTGGGAAGCATTCTTACTCAGTTAGTACAGGAAATTCCAAAGAAAACTGGCCAGATAAGTACGGAAGTGAAGAAATAAGAAGACTAACAATGCATCTGACCTAACTCAGCAATAGTTTCAGGCATTTTGAAGACCATGACAAGCAGGAGGGAACATGATGCGGCAGACATAACAAAGCCCTCGGTTGGATGAAAGAAATTACTTTTGAATAACGTCTTGGAGTTTATAAAGGCTTCTGGGGTAGTGAATCAGAGAAAAGAAAATGGTAGAGTAAAAGGTCTTGCCCTAACTTCAACAATGAACAGCTTAACATTAAGGAAAAGCACCAGAGCCCAAAAAGTACCACAAGAACCTAGAGTCCCCCATAGCATTTTGTAAGATCTTACGAGAGCTCCCTTTCCCTTAGCTTACCTTATTCATTGTAGATAAAGAGTTAACATACCCTGCAGTTCTTGATAATGAAGTTGCACCCTAGGGGGACAGGTGACATAGCCTGCCACTCTTACTTGTACTTTGAAAGGTTATGGTAAGCCAAAAACGGCTATTTGCCCTCCCTGTAGGGAATCTCTTGCCCTCTTCCTTTAACAACTAACTAGCAAGTGGAGCAAAATTATTCCCTCAGTCAGCTGGCCTGACTGGTGAGTTGCAGCAATCCTCAGCTCAGTTGGTGAAGCAACATTACTCAGTCAGTATCAGCATTGCCTAGCACTATTCAATTCGGTACAGGGCTCCTGTTAATGAAGTTAATACAGCTGTTAATACAATTTTCTTGTTGTCAGATATAATTTTTGTGATCAACTATCAGAAGTATGAAACTTCCATTTGACTCAGAGCATTTATAAAGCCCGTGGAGAGACGCAGGCACAGAGTGACTTGGAGAGGTAAGCTTCAGTGAGTGCCAGGTTAGGCGCCTGAAGGTTGACAGTGATTCCCATGTCCCTGTTGTCAACTGATCGAACGTAAATGGGGTTTGAATATGTAGATATTGTTCTTAGCATAAAAAAACTGTTCTCAGAAACAGTGATTCACTCAGATTGCAGTTGCTGCACTCAGATTGTAGTTCCCTGTTCTCTAATTAGAGATCAAGCAACTTTGGTAAGTCAGTGGAAATGCAGTTGAATTTTCACAGTGGAATGTAGATGGCATCTTATTACTGTCAGTTTATAGTTAAAGACTATATCAAAGCTAGAAGTAAAAATTTGCCTCTAAGAAACTGAGGTTTTCCAGAAAGCCTCTCACTGTCGCCTACGCAAGGAATATTTTTAAGGTAAGTTTCTGAGCATCTCAAGAGCTGGTGAAACAGTTAGTTTTTTTCTTTGTTTTCCATATAGATTTTTAATTCTTTTCTGAAAATAGAGGAACAAAGAACAAATCTCAGTATTATTTCTTTACGCGAACTTTCAAGATTGCCATTAATTGTACAGGAGATATGTTTAATGTCATATGAATACCATAAAAACTGCTACTTTTATTATCTCAACTGACTTCATGAGGTCTGTTTAGCAGATGTGCTGTCCTCTTGCACAGTTTTCTACAAATTATATATTATAGCATAGCTTTTAAACAAAGGAATGAAATGATAAACTATAAGAAGTGGTGCATGATAAATGTTGCAGCATCTCATGATAGTGAGTGAAAACAATTTTATCACTTATTCAGTTAGAGTGAGTATCATCTTATTACTTAACATAGTGCTTTTATCTTCATTAAAACCATTTAGCCATTTATCTCTTTTTATCTGAATGGTGATGGGGAGACGTGCTAAGCGTTCAGTTAACACAGAAAGTTAAACTCTGACTTCAGTGGAAGCTGTTTATGGTAACTGAAGAGCTGGACTTGACATTAAAATAGAAAATAAAAGTATAGACTTCAGAGCATAATCCTGCAGTAACCTTGTCTTTTGCAAAGTGTTTTGGCAGTTAAAATTATGGAAAACATTGAATTCTTATTTGATAGTAAAACACATTGCAAACAAGGTCCTTTCCAGACTAACATTGACGTTTCCTGGGACACCTCAGGTTGACATATAATAATCCACATTGCAGCTATGGAGGTGTCCCTGCACTTTTTCCTTTCTCAGTGACTTCCCAGCAGGATAATCCCAACACTACAGATGAGACCATTCCCATTTTGAAAGCTGTGCCTGATTTCAAGGAACTGCAGTTTCATTCATGTAAAAATGATGCAAAGACAGATTTTTCTGTCTATCCAAACCATCACCCTCAGGAAATGAAGAGTAGAATTATTACAAGCCTGTCTTCGACACAGATATTCACTATCTGGACAAAGGCTTCACCTGTCCTTTTTCTGAATGGATAGACTAACCAATAACAATATACTTCTCAGTTTTCCTTGATCTGAATGACATGAATGAGGGTTCCCAGGCTGAGCTAAGTATTATTAATGTTCTCTTTACAAGAAAAAAAAAAGTATTTCAAATTAGGACCAAAGGTTGAAATCTTCTACATCTTTGCAAACTGATTTTTTTTTTTTTGCTCATGTCAGTCACAGTTTCTTTTCAGTCATTAAAATGGTTTCATATCTATTTTAGCCTTTTGATTATTATAGCTAGCTCATGTTATGACACTTATTCTAGATGAAAAAAAATTAAATTTAAAAAAATAGTAGGCAGAGATATCTCATTTTAATTTGTTTTTATCTTTCCACCTTTGTCCACACTTCCAAAGAAATGTGTTGATCACTTCCTGTAATGAGTTTTTTTTTTTCTCTTAACCAGTGGAAAATAGTTCTTTAAAAATTTCTAGGCCACTCTCATCTAGTTTAAAATGTATGTTCATATCCTGTCTCCAAAACATAAAGACTGGATTTGTCCCAAACAAGTATCCCTAACTAATAGGGATAAAAAGCCTATATTCTAAACACATGATGAAAGTTATGTCGCAAGGAAAGTTGTTTTGGCACTCCAGTTCTCCACATCATGAAAGAGTCACAGATTAACAGATTTATATCTAGAACTTTAGAGATAATTTGAATTTCTTTCTTCCACCTGCTATGTGGAAGTTGGACTGACAGCATAGAAATACCTCTTTAATAGGATAGATATAGGAAACAAGATGATGTTTTACAAAATTTATCCTCAAACATTAACTAAGAAAATTGCATACACCTTGCTACTGGCTTTCCATCAACCACTTTCTTCTTCTTCTTCTTCTTTTTTTCTTCTGATTCAAGTGTCAAAGGTCTTTTGTACTTTCAAACTGCAGATTGAAGGCACATTCTTTTTCTATGGTCTTTGGCTAATCATCCCTGGTACTGGTTTTAAGAGTCTTGTAACATACATGCTTTGAGGCACTGGGGAAAAATCACAGGGCTTGCATGACTAGTATGTTTAAGTATATGATTGCAATAACAGGAAAACCAATAAAAGCCTGCAATTTAGAACTATTCAAGATGATTGATGTAAGTGGATAGTGCCTTGTTATTATAATACCAGTATAGGTACCATAGTTCCAATAGTGTATTTTTTTATCAATTATCTGCAATAAGAGCAGTTAAAATATTTTTCAGTAAAAATAAAGAATATTTTCACCAAAATATAGACTCATATCCTTTGGAAACCTTTTCCTGAAAGGTAAAATTTATGACCAATTTCCATAATGATGTCCTTGACCACTACTCTGCAAAACTAAATAGGGGTAAGAGTACACAAGACTTCAACTTTTTTGGAATAGCCTGTTGTAGAAGATCCACAATGATGTTATATGTTAAAAGGGGAGCTAGTATATCTGGTTTAAGAACCTGATTTCCAGTAAAGACTTCTCATGATGTGTTACACAAGAGCACCCATCTGGAATCAGGAACCCATAAATCTGTTCCCAAGTCCCCAAAGGTATATTTACACTACGAAACTGTAGAAAGTCTGGAGGCATATTTAACCACTGGGATCCAATCATCGACAATGGTTCTTTTTTTAGATTGCTGTCTGGGACAGCTATTAACAGCACCTATTAGTCCACTCTAAGAAAAACTGGGCAGAGTTGGGAGCTTACTTTACTCTGTACAGTCTTGCTCTAAAAAGTCAAAACAAAAGGACTGCGCCAGTTTTGGACCCCTCCATGATATGCTGTCCTCCAGCACCCTTCCAGCACTGCCCCTTTTGTACACCCTTGAGCACTACTCTAAAACTCACAATATAAACTTCATGGTGCATGCTCAGGTTCAATACCACTCTGGTGGGCTAAAACGTAGTCCTCACATTACTTCAGGCAACTTGGAACTAAAAAATAAAAAGAAAGAATAGAAAATAAGCCACAAAAGAATGTGAGATTTATGTCTTGGGGCTACAAGGGTGCCCTATGGGACTCCCTGGGGATCCATAGCCAAAACTACCAAACAGCCGGTATGTTGCAGAGGGAGAGAGATGGACTTTAACCCGTGTTTACCACTGGGCCTTAGGATCAGGGTTGTCTTATGTGCGCAACATGAACATAATAGCATAATTGTTACTTGGTACTTGGACTCCTCATAGTAATTAACACCAGGTAGCTGTGCTGACGAAGAGCGGGAGGGTAAATGCAGTAGAAAATCTTAGTTACATATGGAAGTGATATGACAAGTAGTTAGTTTAAACAGTTGCAACTCCAGTAACTTCTGAGCAGTTAAATCTGAATGGGGTAATGGAAAGGAAAAAATTTCCTTATTTTCAAAATTATATATCTGAAGGAAAAAATCTATTTGTGTTAAACTCTAAAAATAAAGCCAAACAAAATCCATCCATTTTGGGCAAATGTGACTCCAGCGATAATTCGTTAATTTTGATTAGAGATTTCATTTCTGAGGAACAATAAATTAAAATAAGGTGTGCAGGTTATCGTTATCCTTTCCTTGCTGTTGCCAAATATGTATTCGACTTTTTTATGCTATTTAATATTTACACACATGAAAAATCAGCTAGCCTGTGATGACAAGAGTTGTAGTCAAAATATCAAGAGTGCTCACGGCGCTGAATTGGGACTTATTATTTTCCTTGTAGCTACTATTAATCTCCTATGTGTCCATTTATCAACAGAAAGTTCTTTCAAATTTTGGTGTCATCTGTTGTTTCATTTCCATACAGTTCAAGTCAGAACGAATTTCAAGTCAGTTGAATTTATCAGCTAAGAGCTAATGTTGTTTGGGATATATTTTTCAAACAGCATTTGGTATAAAAACTGTTTTAAAACTTAAAAAAAACAATCCAGGGGAAGTGAACAACTTTTTCTGACACTTTCTAATTTGTTATTGCATTACCTTTCTCGAAAAAAGTAGGTTCTGTCTTTTCCTGAAATGATTTTTCTATTGGACGGGCATGAGACTTTCTGAGAAGTCAAAGAACTAGGCAAGGTGATTACAGTGTTGAAACACTCCTGCCACACACCAGGGTTTCTTCTTTCCAGTGACAGCAGAACAATATAGTCTGTTCTGAATTGCCTTGCTGATAGAACAGGGCTTCTTCAATCAGGCTGTTATAAAGTCTATGTACAGGTAATGGGCATGAAGACCCAAGACCCAAGGATTTCTTTCACAGAAAGCAAAGAGTTCTTGTTTTAAAGCAAACAGATTTAATCAAGGTAAAAAAGAATATGTACAACCACTGAATATAAAGTAAGACAAAATATCTCACCTTTTTACTTAGCAATATCTGTATGTGGCTAACTTTATCTTGTCAATAAAAAAAAATTAATTCACATATAATATATATATACAACCCATTATATCCTATTCTCCATACTATATCAAAACTCAGCTTGCAGTGTTTTATTCTGCAAACAAAAGATTTACCCTAGCTCATTCAATTTTTATCTCAAAGGATTTAGATCAGAAATCATCAATTTATGGAGAATTTATATTCGATGAAGGCCTCATTCAAAGCCCAGAAAGATTAACATGAGTTTTCCATTGTTTGCCATGGGTTTGGCATCAGACTATTAATCTATATTTATGGGAAATTATATATAATTGTCTGAATTTATTCATGCCAGATTATTTATTTTGCATGCCATGGGTAAATGTCAATATATTAGATGAATCAAGTCTGGTAGAACTTATTATCCAAGTGGGAATGTCTCCTGTGCATTCTCAAGTTGAGAGCATGCTACAGAGATTCGCTCTGACTCCATGCTGGAGGAGGTGTGAGCATGCTTCATTTTTCTGTCAGTCCTCACCTTTAACACATTACAGAAACACAGATATCTTACTTCCTAGGCCAAAATTGCTCTATGTATCTGCAGAATTGCAGTAAAATGTTAGACCTTGTCTTTATCTTCTATTTCTATACTCAAATGTCATCTCAGTTTCTTTTCTCTGTCAATGATTATTCCATTTTCTTGACCTGAATGGTCACATGGTTCAGCATGCTTGACTTTAAAATACAAGTATAATCCATTTGGAAGAGAGGAAACATTTTGTTCTTTGTTTCCTAAGTAAGTACTTTGGAAATACATATTGCAAAAAGGAATTTTAACAGTAATGAAAAAGATAGCTTAAAATTAACTAAAAAATCATTTCAAGTTCATGAACCTGGACCAGATTTCATGTCTGTAGTGAGGATCCCACATGGAAGATTATTACGTGAATGTTAACAAAATTATAATTAAAACCAGAAATTCTCTCATAGGAGAGTCTTCAGTCTCATAGGAAAGCTATTTCGTTTAGTCTCACACACAAAGCTGAAGAGCTGTCGTGGTGGCAACCTAGTTCTTGCCACCATCTATCTTGTGCCCGTGATGTAATGGCTATGAGCCACAGGGTCTTATGGCAGCTGCCATACGCTACCACTGCCAGATCCACCCATTTTTCAGCTTATTCCTCAAGGAGTGGAGAGACTGAGGACCAGTGGGAATAGGCCAGCATCTGGATTATATTTCCTGTTGGGCTATGTACAGGCAAATGCTAAAGGTTGCATGTCACAGCTTTCAGACTTAGACCACAGCATAGCATAAAGAATTTTCATGGTATTTGTTCATCCAAATATTGCTCATGTGGTGTCAAAGGAAAAATACGCTCAGTTTGTCAAGAGAAATAAACACAAGGGGAGATTTCTCTTCAAAATAGCTCTCTGGATTTGTAATTCAAGTCAATAGATGTAATTCTAATTTCTGCAAATTACTAATTCATTATCAGGGGAATATTTGACTTTATTAAATTTGGAATATTTTTCATGCACAATTCACATGAATATATGTATTATCTAAAACATGCAGCTATGGTGTAAATGAAAGTACTATCTGAGACTTGTGAAAGAAGAGAGAAGAAAAATAAACTTCGGAACAAAATGTTTAATTTTTTTGCCTACTATAGAAATTTTCTTTTTTAAAGTTTCTGAAATCTCATAGAACACATATATATGTATTTTTAATTGCCCTAATGAAGTCCTAGGCACCTCTTCAGGTCCACCTAGATTTTGTTTGATTTAGAACTAACTGGATTAGGGATGGAAAAGAAAGAATTCAAGAGTGGCATTTGCCCATAAACCCATGACGGAGCAGCTGCCTTTCATTTCTAGGTAGTTGCAGTAAGCTTTGAAGGGGCTTCTTAATGGCTGAGAACCACTGGAAGTGGTGTTCAGCTAGGAAGGACCTCACAGGACCAATTCCCACAGTTCCGGTAGGAGAGGACTACATTGGCTATGTCAGCTTCATGGGGTAAGTTTTGGCTGGCCTTTTGACCCTGGCCAGGGCTCAGAGCCCAGAGCCTGCCAGCTCCTAACTTGCCGTTCTTCTGTTCATATTGGGAACAGTCAGGGATGGATCTTCAGTGGCATGTAGCCACTCACTGCTGAATTGACAATAAGGAGAAACTTCCGTTGCTAGACTAAGTGGTACCTTCTTTGGGATTGGTATTCCTCCTTGAACGAGGTTTATCTTTCTACAACATATCTCAGATAAAAGAGAGCAGCTCGCTTGTGAGATTCTTGCTGAAAATATTAGGTGCCAGAATTTCTGTCTGAACCCTCATCAAGCACTGCATGAAAGAGAGGGGTCTTGCTCAGCCAGAAAGGTTGTTCTGCTGGCATCCCATCGCTAGGGGGCTGCCAGAGCCAGGGAGGCCCAGGAAGGCTATCAGGGAGAGAATCTAGAATTTTAACAAGCATAACTCAGCAAGTTAGGATTTAACCTGAAATATGAGCTGAGATTAAGAACGTGAATGTATCCAAGGGCATAAAGCAGGAAGGCTGGAGATCTAACCCAGGATAATTTTCGGCATCCCTGAAGGCAGGCTCGTACCCACTTTAATATTATTTGTTGCTAAAACTCTTGTCCCCAAACTCCAGTGTTACGAAATGGTATGACTGAGCCGTACTCAGTATGACTGAATATGAAAGATCAGAATACACGGATTTAAAATAGCAGCAAAATATTCCAAAGAGAGCACTATTAAGATCAGTGCTAGCATGCCAATTCTTGAGGTGCTCTTGGTCTTCACCATACATACTGAAAAATGGCACTCGAGATCCTTTTTCCTGTGAGGGTTAGAACATAAGAATTCAAGGAAAAACTAAGTATAAAATAAAAAGACTAATGCACAACTGTGCAATAACTGTAAAACTATACAACCTGATCACAGGGAAGGTGACCAAGTATTTGCACAGCATTCAATACTTAATAAACTTCACTGTTTCACTGAGTCCATTTTTCATTAAGCAGCAGAAAAGAGATATTTGTATTGCTTAGACTGATCACTGATTAATCACCTTAGAACATAGTGTTCTTTGATACATTTATCTCCCATTCGAATCTCTTAGTACCTCAAATTATTCTTGCCTGCATTTTTAGTCAACAGACACCCTAATCACAAAGTTACTATCAGGAAGAAATTTAGAAACACCGTGGCATGTCCTACAAAACATAGATAGTTGCTAAACATACGACCGTACAGATGGGAGCCTTATTACTTTAAAAAAAAAAAAAAATTACTCAAAACACTCAATGTTTCACAAATTTTACAGGGGATCTGAAATTAGTTTCATAAACTGATACAACTTATTATTTCAGATATACCTTAGATGGCTTTCAAAGAGATGGTAACAAAGCATATATTTATCAACAATATTAATTTAGAATATATTACAACATTTTAATTTCTTATTTTTTAGGAAAAAAACACGTGTTTGAACAATTGAGCTTCTTTTACTTTGTCGGCTGAATCAAAACACTGATGAGAAATAGCATTTAGTTTTCTCAAGAAAAAAGAACAGGAAAAGAAAAGAAAGGTTTCAGGTTCACTAACACTTTTCATTTAACCTAAAACAAAACAATTCATTTTTCATACAAGAGGATATATTATGCATCGCTCCAAACACAGAAACACTGCTTCAGACCTGAATGTGCTATTATGATAGTTACTACGATTTTGTTGCCTTGGCACACTTTAATAATATTAATATTGAAAAAGTGATTTTTTTTATTGTTTTAATAGGACAGTGTGAATGGAAAGTGTGGCAATATTTTTAGATTAAGAAGCAGTTGAAATTGTTACAAACATTCTTAAAAGCTTATTTTGACAAGATGCAAGAGTGAAGTTATTTCTCATATTTACCAAAGCTGGAACAGCGTGATTAATGTGGGAAGGTATCATCGCCCACATGAGCTTCGAAGCTTACCTGTGGATTATTTCCAGCTGCAGACAGTCCTGGATCTCTAACAACTCTCCAAGTACCCAGACACTTTTTCTACCATTCTTTTTTGGTAGAAAAAACATTTTTCCTCTGTTCTAAGGGGCAATAATTAGTCCATAATTATCTGATCAAAGGATCAGTACATCTGGTAGTTCTAAAACAGTAAATTGAGTTCTCCTCTGTTAGCTAATCAGCAATATGCTTATCAGCATTTATGGATTTTGCTTCAGGAATGTCACAAACCAATAGAAGCCACTTAATCAAGCACTTTTGCATATTATCATCCAAGACATAATACATTCTTTTCCTCCTTTTGTTTCATACTGTTTGCGTTTCAGATCTCAGTTCTTTATTTCTGTGAACTTAATCTATTTTCTTTGATCACAATTCACTCCCAGTGTTCATGGGTCCTGTTGGAGCCAATTTATCCTCCACACATAAGCCACGATACTAAAATTACTTTGTAAGATTTACCACGACCCCTGGCTCAGCAAATCTGTTCTTGCAACTGCTAACTGAGTAGTTGGTTGGGGGCTGGTGACAGCTCCTACTTGATGGATTGTTATGTTTATTCAGATGTTTCCTCCTCTTAGTCTGATGTACTTTGATCAGACCTCGAGGCAGTTTCCAGTGGTTTGTAGACGTTATTTAATTCTTGCTTTTTCTGTGACTTCAACTGCTCTGAAATTTTCAATATTATTGATGACATACATCACTTTTCTCCTTATTCTAACATATACTTCTACAAATGTTATTGTATCTTTTCTTTTTTCAAAATAATATTCCTTGTGATGATACAGCTGAGCATGGTACAGCAGGTCATTCTGTTGGAGTCAAGATTATGAAAAGGGTTTTTTTTGAGGTTGTAGAAAAAATGTATTTTCCTGTTGATTATGAGAAGGATGCTTTATTTTGAAGTTTTTATTACACCAATTACAAAAACTCAAGGAAAAATATACTGTTTCCTACAAACACATTTTGATGGAAATGAATCACTACAGCTGATAATGAATATGGAATATGATTTTTATGTTCTCAGACAATGACATTGTTTCTTTTTTGATTCATCATTACATTGCTCAGTAGATACAAAATTCTCTCAGGAAAAATTCCATTTTGGTGCAAATAACTGGGCTTTGTTTTATGGAAACTAACTACATATTCTGCTTGTATCTTCTTGCACATTATCAAATACTTCATGTAATTTATATTCTGATACTAGCAGTAGTAAAAGTCTATTTTCACAGCCTTTGGCAGAGTCATCGGCTTCTAATGGTCAAACTTTCTAAGATAATTGTGTCATAATTTTGCTGTCTTTGGCGTATCAAGCTGAGTGGCAGTCTGCAACACTATTCTTTGATGAATTTTCTTTGTTGCCTTTGGCATGATGCCTTTGATGCCTTTGGCATGAACTTACCCCTCAGGTCAGAATCTCATTTTATTTGTACCAATATGAATTTAGAGCATCGCCTGGGAAGTCAGTTGAATCATTATAAATTTATGTTGATGTAAATTAACCTAGAACTTTGCTATCTGCATGAGAAATACAAGTTTAAAGAATTTCATTTGATATTCCTGTGCTGAACAGGTTGTGTGAAGGATTTCTCCTTATTTGCAGTCTCGTCTTTTCACTTTTGGCAGAGACCCATCAGTGAAATCATAACTTCATTTTTTTTTTTTTTTTAATTCTTTCACTGGAGCAACATGCTGGTTACCTAGTAACTACTGTATTGTGGCCTGTAGCTCCGTTTTGTTTGTATCTAATCATCTCTGTGTAGCTGGGTCACCTCTCCTGGATAAGACAAAAACAGGAAAAAGTCTGATGGATGTCAGTTCTTGTGTCCTACAGCATGTGATTTGGTTTGCGACTAGTAAAGTAAGATTTCTTTTCTCTTGGTTGGTATATATATTTCAGAATCACCATGCCAGGGAAAGAGAGGTTACTTAATGCTCCATATTACTTGTATTTGCTATAGCAATACTATTTGTTACGTTTGTGCGACTTGCCTGCGAGATTTTGCATAGAGGGCTTAACATGTAGAAGCTATATTTTTTCCTGACATTTTTATTACCAATTGATAAGTTTTTGGCTGGATGTTTAAGTCAATAGATATGTTACTTTGGTGCAGTAAGCAGAAGCTGATATACTGTAATGAAATGGCCAGTGTGTAAATATAAATTTGGAAGAAAATGGGTATAATCAGAATCTCTGCTATGCCTGAATCCGACCATTATTAAAAACTAATCTATATTCACCTTAATCATATGTGCAGGGTACTTTTGAGGCAGAACTATCACCTTTGTGAAATACTAAGTGGCTTCTACTTAAAGAGCAATGAAAACCACACGGTTCCCTGTAGCCAGGGATTTCATATAATATCATTATTAATACCATAATTAATTTTTTTAATAGAATAACTGAAAATTGAGCTGCAAGTGACTGCTCTTAAACAGGATTGCTGTGCATCATGCCATTGCTGATAGCTGTTTGTCTAGCCTGCTCTTAACCCTTCACGGACAGAGATCCCAGGCAATCTATGCTAGTGTTTAATCATCTTCACCTCTAAAAAGAGACTTTTAATTTAAAACCATTGTTTTTTGGGTTTAGGTGTACTCATGATTTGCAGGTTGTTCCAACATTAGCTGTTTTGAGCATACCTTTGTGCACATGGTCTCAGACAAGCATCTGCCAAGCTGTCTGCAAAAGGTAACTTCATGACTTCTAAGCCACAGGCATTCTGCACCTTCTGGGGCAGGATGTCTCTTGTAAAACAGCATGAACATGTTATTCAGCATTTGATAAAAGGGATAATTTAATTCTTAATGAATTTGATTAGCTACTTGTGGACTTGAACTTGAACATAAAAGATTTGAAAAATTCAGGGAAAAAATTCAATTTGTAGAAAAACATGTTTTATGTAGTTTTAAACAAACCTCGCTCCCAGGACTTTTGAGGCTAGAAATCAGTGCAGATGCATGAGGAGCTATTGTGAACATACAACTGTCTAAATAACACAAAGATTGATATTGTCCTTTAGAATATTTCCTCAATATTTTTCTTAAAAAAATAAATATTTTTTTATGGCATCCATTCTTCCTGATTCCGACAGGATACTGGAAAGAAACTGCCAAAATTCTGATAGCTCTTTTCAGTTAAACAGATGCAGTAATTGCTAGAAATTTCCTGAGAGAGTCAATTGCCCTGAGATTTCCTACACATTTGCCAATTAATATGGATAGTTGGAGAAGCGGCCAAATCTTTCTGATGCTTAACTGAAGCAAATCACTGAACCCAGGGTGGTTCATCCGTTGCTAATGAAAGGATTAAATTTAAGCTTGTGCACGTATACTGTTGAGAATATTATGTACAAAATCTGTACCCCATAGAAGTCTGTGTCTACAGTATCATTAATTTCAGTGGGCTCAAAATTTCATCCCCTGTACAAAATCAAATGAGATATGGAAAAAGCACTGTATAAAGCAGGTGGTCTAAAATGACACTGCAGTCTGTTGTTTGTACTAAAATTCCTCAGTCCTGCAGGAAGATAAAGTACATACAAGGAAAATAGAAGTAAAGAGTATGGAACTCTGAACTAAACTCGGCTGGGACAAACAAACTCTAAAAGATGTTTCTGCAATTATTTATAATTACACATTAATACATATAATAGTCTATATTACCTTACACACTGGGGAAGCCATATATAACACGTAAATATGACAACTGTAGAGAAATTGTACACTCTGCTCCAGTCAAACAATGTCAATAATAGGGATAAATAAATGAATTTGGACCTGCCAAGTTACTAAATTATAAAGAAAAGATTTTCTGTATTCTTCCCACATCAGTAATTTTATATCACCAGCTGTCATGAAGATACAAGCCCTATTATTCAAGACTGACATTTTGATCCACTTGCCCTCATTCAGCTTCCACGTATTAATTAATGTAATCTTCTGCCATCCAGATTTTCTTAAACACCTCCAAATTTCATCATGGGCATTTAAGCTATTTAATTAACCTGGCCTTTAGGATTTATTTTGTCCCATTTTTGGTCATATCAATTTATATTCACTATGCTGTAGCTATATTCAGCCTGTTCTCATTATGTAGTGATAATATTGCTCCATCTTCAAATCTCTTCCTCCTAACCAGCTTGATTCCACTAGTTAAAAGATTTTCAACTATGGTATGCCTTTGCAATGTCCTTCTGCATGAGATCATTAACAGTGGGTTTACTGTATTTTCCAGTCAAAATTAAAAACCCATTCGTTCAGCTTGACTTATGCTTCGTGACAGCTCTGTGTACTTCTCACTGTGATTTGACTACATGAAGGGCACAGTATAAGGATGCATTGGATTATATTTCATTGTGTGGTAAATGTGACTCGAGTAATTACCAGTGTCTTAGTTTTTATCTTTTTTTCATTAATGCTGTTATTATGCCAATGACAGAGATAAATAATACAAGGGCTTTATTAGTGTCTGTCTTAGCTAAAATGTGAATGGCAAAAAAGCAATAAAGACAGTAAAATATAGCACAAATAACATATTAGCGCACCTTAACAGTACAGGTGTAAATGTCAGTAATGAAGTAAAAATAAATATGTGATGTTAATTATCCCAGTTTACCTAAGTGCAGATCAGAATATAAAAAGAAGTGGGGGGATACTTTTTTAAAAAGGTAACAATCAGACAAGGTAACCAGTGCATTAGAACGTGTACTTGACCGTAGATGGTATATTTGTTCCACACAGTAGACAAGTATATTCACTTTTGGGTTGTGCATCACATTCCCTTTTTTTTTTTTTTTTTGGAGTTCAGAACATCAGTCTACAATGTACACCACTGTGCATTAATTAAATGTTGTATATTCCCACAAAATAAATCTTTTTCTTTTTTAGTCCTGTGTAATCTTGTGTTTTGTCCTCAGCTTTCTCAACTGTTATAGAGTTAGGGAATTAGTTACAGAGCCTATTAGCTATTGTTCACAGGCTGAGATTCAGGCCAACCTATGAAAAGATGAAACTCCACATCGTGTAGTGGTATTTGTGACTTTTCTTTTGCATATGTATAACAGGAGAAAAAAGCATCATCATAAGGATAACCATTCATATTGTTGACCAGGACTTCTGAAAAAGGAAAGCAATACTTTTAGTAAAGAACCTCTTTAAGGTTTTACAAAGTCAAATGTAGGACCAATGAAAGCAGCCAATAAAACTTACAGCAGCTCAGAATACCCAGTTCCTTTTTTCCATTGCTCAGTGCAGAGTGACTTTTTAGAAGAGGAAGGTAGTAAAGTAGTAAGTATCAATATTCACTTTGGAAAGTAACCTCAGCAGAATTAGATTAAAACAGATTGTAAGGGATGCTGATTGTTTTTTTATCTATCAGTTGATGACTGACAATATTGATTCTCGAGACTGCTACAAAAACATCTTTTATATTGTTTCGTATCACTCACTACTTTTCAATAATTTTTTTATTATTTTATATATGTTGTATTGGTGTAATGTTATTTCTGGATTACTACTTGTATCCTTGGATGAAGCACAACAATATCATATATTAGTCCTTATCTTAGCGGTTCTTCAACTATTAGGTGAATCTCAAAGTTCAGACTATAAATTTAACTGTAGACTTATTATTCCAATCTGAGAATGTAAAATTATTTTAAAATGGTTGTAAATACAATTCAAAACCAAGCACTCATTACAAAACATCATTAAGTACTCTCTCCACAGATGGACTGTATGGAGAGGTCACCTCATTATTTATGAACGCAGCTTTTTCAACATCTCCTACAGATCCTGCTAGAAAAACAATCTTTCATGAATTTTTTTTGCTCCGTACACAGAAGTCATGATTCAATAGCTTGCTCCAATTCAACAAAGTGTTTAAATGCGTGCTTACAGGCTTTTCCAAATTGAGGCTAGTGTTAAATTTAAGTTCATTTTTCAATGACCTAGCTCTATTGCAATGAGTAGAGCTAGGCTAATTTACGCCAGCTCAGAATATGCCTATAATGCTGATAGTCTCATTCACTAAATTATCATCACAGGATGTTGTTTTTGCAGAGTGATTAAAATTACGCATTAAGAAATTTTGACAAGAAAGGGAAAAAAGAAGCTTTTGAAAGTTTGAAATCAGTATTTCACTTTACAACAACTCAGCAAGTACCGCTTGCTTCAAGAAAGCACCAAGAAGAGCCCTTATCCTATATCTTCAATTTCTGAGATGCACAAAAGTGTCAATATTTAAAGTCTATTGTTCTTTAATGTCATTGTCTAATGAAGATGGAAATAATGAGTAACGTGGAGCACCCTTCACATTGAATGGCAGTAGTAATAGGAGAGTCACAGTACAAAACTCAAATACAATCAAAATATTTAAGTACTTATTTAAGTAGGAGTAACACTGGTAGCTATGTTATTAGAAGAACATTGCACTCTGGTAGTTCCGTTCGGAGAAACAGCCATTTCTTAGTCTATTATCGTGGCATAACTGGTTCAGTATTTCCCTCTGTCCGGAAACAGTTTCTGAGGAAAACAATTCCACTTTAAAAATAGAAAGATAAAGACTTGGTCAACATATTGAAGTTTAATTACTAATATTTAGTTGATACTCTTTGGCTTATTTTTACTACTGTTCTGGGAAAAAAATGCTTTTAATATCTCTCAACTATGATAAGGAATCATCTTGCAGGATTTCAATATTCATATTTAAGCAACTGCTCACATAGGTTGATTTGCAAAGGTATGAAACATTCAAAGCTTCCTTACAGAGGTGCAACTGCTCAAAACTACCATCAGCAGATCATTCACATAGGTTAAATATAGACTTAATTGGCAAGTTAGAGAACGGTCATGCAGAACTCAAAGATATTGATTATGAAGCATCAAACTATGTTTTAATGTTTTAAAAATAACATCACAGCTGATAGAATTGTAAAATATCAGTAACATTTTTCCATTGACATGTTTTTGATGGGGGAAAAAAACCTCATAAAAGACAAAATGAGATAAAGTTTTTCTTTTCATATGAAAGGAACAGCACTGGAAAACAAAAATAACATGTTTCTCAGAAAGGATAAATAAGCTAGGATAATATTTTAAATATATTTAAACTCTGCTGGAAGAAAAAATGGAAATTCTTTATAATCACTCAAATAAGTGATTTGAATATAAAGAGAGACTCAGAAGCTTTAATCCCTTGACACTTTGAGACTTTCATAGCCTCTTACATGTCATTTGCAAACTCTTTAAGTCTGTTACTGAAAGTGAATTTCTGGTTTCATTTCTAAATCATTCAGATATGTTCAAAAATGTTACCTCCGGATAAAGAAGTTATTAGAGTTGTTTCATTATAATGATTTCTTCTTTACCATTTTTTTTTATGGTATTCTTAAGCAGTAACAAAAGATTAGAGGGAAAATGAAGGTCTGCAAGGTCATTTCAAAGTTAAGAGGTGAATTTTGTTTTTCTTATCAGCTGGCCACTAAAATTTCTGCTGATCTTGGAGAATGTGTTTCTTAGAAGTATATTGACTGTTATTTTCTTCATTCACAGTAAGAGCAGAAAAGTACATTAGCTGATGCTCTCATTTTCGGTACATGAGCCTGAGTGCAGAGTTCAGCCTTATAACGAACCCTGCATTTGCTAACAGAAATCAACAGCATGAAGGATATACTTGGTCTACAGTTAGAAGCCTTTTCTACTTCAGGTAAGACACAAATGAGAATGCTGAATATTCATTCAAGTATTAGATTATGATGCTGATAAATGATTAGCTTATCCTTTAACATGGAAAGTACCTCAGACCCTCACAGTGAACACAGGAAATAGATAAATTCAAAAAAAAAAAACAGTAGGCTGTATGTCTTCTTACACTTCAAAACAAACCAGAAGGAAAAAACAGTCTCACCTGTGATAATCTAAATGCAATGTGGATTGATAAACATGTAACTCCAGAAGACAAGATATATCCTTTAATATTAAGGTTAAAGGTGCAGAGAGGAAAAAAGGAACAATAGAATAATTATGCGGTACTATCATCTTTAGGTATGTATATCTGGAGTAAGCAACGTAAATGTGGGTAAAAGTTATTCTTTCTTTCTTTTGTGGCAGGCTTATTTTCTTTCCTGATTGCAGAGAAGAGAATATTGTACTATCTGAAACTGCAAATGCTGCTCCAGAAATTCAATTCATCAAATCTTAGAGGACTAAGTAGAACTGGAGTACGGTCTCCAAAAGTAGCTCTGAAGCAAAAAAATGAAGGGGAGGTGGGGAGGACATGAAATTATTTAGGATATATTTAAAACACAATTCGATTGTTTCCTGTCACCTTTCCCCAGAAAGTAAAAATGAGCTCTCTGGAGAGAGAGAAAAAAGCTTAGAAAGCTTTGGAAAACTTTTTTTCAAAGGGATTCAACCCTTATGAATGTCAGAACATTTTTTACCCACTGATCTGCATGGGAAACCAGAATCGACTGATAACCAGTCACAAAACAAAACAGGAATATGCTGGTGCACCCAACAGAAGCATAGTCCAGCCTGTAGCCCCTTCCCAGGTAACACTGCCCACCTTGGTACTGAATGCAGACTTACCAGTAACATGAAAGCCTCTCTCTGATATAGCTTCCTATTTTGTGAGAGCCAGGGCTACACCATCAGCAAGTGAACACAGCATCATTCCTGCAGCTGAGACAACAGAAAGAAGAGTTATATAGATAGCAGCCTTGACTTGTTATAGCAGAGGAGAACCAGATGACCCAAAGGAAAGCAGGAAAGTGTCTCAGACTCTTCCTGTCTTGAGAAGCCTAATTCATCAGAACTGTGGAGCAGCTGGAAGAAAGTTAATACTGGAGGGCAACTTACTCAGATCTGGCCAGAGAATGGGCAAGGGCAGAATTCTCTTGTTTCAGAAGAACATCAAGCAAGGGCTGAAAGAAAGACAAAAGCAAAAGGCTGACATATGTGAGGAAGTCCTGTTTTCTTCCAAGTTGCCATGTTGTTAAGATTTTCCCTTCTGATTTCTCGAGCTTTTTTGTTCATGCTCAAGACAAACGTAACCAGTAGATCTCTGCTCTGGTTTGGCAGCTCGTACCTTCCAAAGGCAAATGGAATGGAGGTGGAGAAATTTTTTTTGTCATTAAACTGAGCTCTGATATATGGTCAAAAATATCCGCACACCGGCTCTTAAAGTACAAAGGAGAAAATCAAATTCCCTTCGTCTTCCAACAGTGTTAGAGGGGTCTGCGCACATGACAGCTACCAGGAAAACCTCCCTCTGGACTGCAATCATACGTTAAAACATGCATCACCAGAACTGAGACCTTAATAAGGACCTATAATTTCTATAATCTATATATTCTATTCATATTCTGTATGTTCATTGCATAAAGCATCATCTGATAGTGGATTTTGAGGTGCAGATCAAAGGATTAAAAAAAAAAAAATAGTGAGTGACCTGAACTTTGGTGTGATCTATTTGAAATACCTGTAAATAGATTGATTTTTAGCAGGTGGCAATCACTCCCATTTTAAAACTCAGAGTCCTTTAAGGCCGTCTTTTCCTTTCTTTTAAATTAGGAAATCAGAAAGAAAGGCACCAAAAATTGTTGTTTGAGTTCAGAGGGAGGTGGAAGCTTCACAGCGGGGTACAATTGGAAAGAATTTTATTGCTGCATTATCATATAGAATAGCATGTCCACATTAGAAAATGAAGCACAGAGAGGATATCTTACCCAAAGTAAGAAAAATGTTGATTAAATAGACTAATAGTGCCTTCCCCACTCCCTCAGCTTTAACCATTATACTGTGTTTCTTTTATGACTAAAGTAAAGCAATGAAATCTTTACCTATTGAAAAAGTAGAAGCTAGCAGTTCATAATTGTTTATAAATGTCACAACCAGAAAAAAAAGAAAATCCCTATAGTACTTTTGATTCATTTTCAAGTACCATTGGCCAGCTGGTATGAGAAGCATCATTAATGAAGCATGAGATTTCATGCAGTTTAGCCACACAGCAGGAGATATGCTTCACCTTATGCTGATTCTCTTTTTACTAGCTCCTACAGCCAGGAAAGTCAATGTGTTAAGGATACATTAAAAGTAAGATATGTATATGTTATTCAGTATTCTTTGGATATCACTGACAACTATCATACTGCTTCTTAAGAGTGACAGCTTTCAACAGAGCATTACACTGTGAAATAGAGTACAGAGCCACACACTGTGAAAGGAAAAATGTAAAATCAAAGGAGTTTTGTAACAGCTATTATTCAGTGAGGTTTCAGATATTTTTAACAATAGCAAACCAGGAGGCTTTCTGTCTAACAAGAACTCTGTACTGGAAACAATTAGATTTTATATATCAAGTCAGTAACAGCATTAAAAACACATTAAAATATCTTTAAAAGAACAGTTTCGTATATGCATGAATATGAGTGCATAGGCATATGAGATAGAGCTTTTAGGGATGCCATTGTACATATTATTTTTTTAAAAAAATCTCATAAGGAAAAAAAATCTTTGATATTTTTATACTATAGGTATGAAATAATGACCTAGGTCCCAGATCTAGTTCAGCCCCCGAGACTCTTTGTTAAGCATTTCATTACCACCTACTTAGCGTGGCCACTTTATGTGAAGGATGACCTAAGAGCTTTGCTGAACTACATATGAAAATGAACAATTAGTGTCCAAGGAAATTCTTACTTAATTTTGACATTCATTTCCATTTTAGCATCCGGAACTTGAAATTTCAAAGTGTTGCTGAATTACTAGTAATACTAAAACTGCACACCAGAAACAGAGCAGCTGGCAGAAGAAAACATCAGGGTGGGAAATGATGTCTGGGACGCTCGCGGTGAACATGGATGTAGTTTGCAGATGAGCTGGCTGGAGGACTGATATGCTTCAATCATGGTAAGTAAGGGGTAGTTACATCTCCCCAGTCCAAAATGTCAGTTTATCTGCACAGTCAGGAAGACACCATTTTATACTCAGTTCATTGCAGTGGGAGCAAAGGATGTTCACCACTTTGTAGGACTGATTTTTAATGATTCAAGGAGGGATAGAAAGGAGTAATTTGGTTACAGTAAGTAGGGCTATGATATACCTTGTGTTATTATCATGTGTGAGGGCTTTGGGTGGATTGGAAGGAATCCAAACAGTAAGCAGCAAGAAACTTCCTAAAATGATATCAATAAATAATATGGAAAAATACATTTTGCCTAACAAAATGTATTCTTAATGTTAATGTATGGAAGACTGCCATTCTCTGGCCTCAGCTTGCTCATTCTATACCAAAAAATGCCTATTTATTTCTACCGATTCTGAAACTTCCAGGGAAAATTTATACAGGGTGAGATGGTGTAGGAATAAAAAACCACTAAAATTCAGAATAGCTCCCTTTTTCTATTAAAAGCCCAAACCGAACATATTGTCTTCGCTTCTTTCAGCTCTCTTATGAGCTGTGGAAGATGTTTAAGACAAAGGTAATACTTAAGCTGAAAAAGTGTTCAATATCCCAAGTTTTGCCTTGGCAAAACTAAGAGGCAGGAAAAATAAAAAGAGTAAAGTTTTATTCATTTTTATACAACCGACACAGGGAAATATATATTATTTACAGAAATTACGTTGTATGTCTTCTAAAGATTGTTAAACACATTCGTAGAATATGGAGTAAATATTACCTTAAGCCACAGCTTTGTCATTAAGAAATTACGGAAGTCACACTACCTAAGCAGAATCACAAGCGTGTAATATTGAACCACTAAAAATGCTGATGGCAATTTGTATTCTAACCTCAGCTAAACGTTTCTGAATAGATCAGTATTAGTGACAGTAATCCCAACTCTGAGACGTGTTTACATTTCTTCCAGTCCCTCTTCCTGCCTAAAGAGGCAATGGTACCAGAAAGCTTGCAATTTCACTACTTGCTCAGTACACCCCATTCTCAGGCTGGCTTCAACTTGGCTCTTTATTTGCAGGTATTGTTCATCATTTTAATGTGCTAAAATTTTTTTTTCACCATTAAAACACATTGAAACTAATTATAGTCTAATCCACATTTGAGTTACCAGATTAACTGGTGGATCATGATTGTTCGGGGTTATTTCAGAATTATTTAGTAGACCAAAAGGGGTCATCACAGCCGTTAAGGTTAAGAAACACCTACCGGAAATGATATTTGAAGTAAATTGAAAGCAATTTATAATAAGATGATATTAATAACATATTATAAAGGAATTCGCTTGGAATTACATGTTGGAACCAAACAAATACCAAAATAATACATGAATAAAATCATGATGAAGATAATATGAAATAATGATAGTTTACCACTTGCTTAACTTGAGATATTAAGTGGGTGATAAGACAAATAGTATACTATGTGAACTTACAAATATAAATATTCTCCAATAAAAAGTTAAAAAAGAAGAAGAATACAGCATTAATATGAATTCAGGCATTCTTTGTGAAAACAATGAATAAAACTGTTTCAGGAGTGTTAAAGTTAAGTAATAAGTTTAAAAGTATGTAAGACTATAAAAAGAAACTGGACATAAGCAAAAACTTATGTTAAATTTATATTAAATATATAATTCCTAAAAATCTTCCTTAGTACCATTTTCAGTAAATCTGGCATAAAAACAAGCATAACAAGTATACTACCTTACTGAAAATTATCTGGATTCAGAACTCGATTAAGGTATGGATCCTTTAGACATACGATTCACTACAACACTACTTTAATAACCAAGATAGCCACATCATTTCTGCAAGATGATGCAATCTTCTATGTAAATGAGCTATGATTCTGCAGACATCATAAAAAAAAAAAGAGTTCTGAGAGCTGCAAACTATCCCAGGCAAATCCCTGGAGTCTTGATGTGATCTGGAGTATGATCTATCCTGTCCTTTTCATTTCAAATGTTTCTGTTCTGCAGAGAGATGAGAGTTCCGCAAATGACATTTGCTAATGAAATTCTCTTTAACGGAAAAAATACCAGCCAATTTAGTTAATGTCTTCATGCAAGGCCACTTTAAAAGACATCTCTGACTGGATCAGAGAAGAAGGAGAGAAGGTTGACCAGTCCTTTACTTAGATAAACACAATCAAAATAATAATGGATCAAACAATGGAAGATGTTCCCATTTCCTTTTCTTGAGAAAACACATACAATAAAGAAAAGGAATTCTGTTCTGGGTAGTCTTTGAAGGAATAAATGCTGGAGGTGAAGGGACAAGAGAAGGGATGCACATAATACCCATGAGCAACAGGCAGCTTTTGGTAACAAGGATATCTAGACTGCCTTATCATGCGAAAAGAAAAAGGAGAAAGAAAATAGTGGGAGATAAAAATATCCAGTTTGTCCTCTGCATCAAGTTATCCTAGCGCTTTCCTGACAGATGCTAGAGGAATGCAAATTTTGAAGAGTGCCTTCCCTCCCATGTGTTCAGAAAACTCCCCGTTTTGCAGCGATACAAAGTATTCCATAGCAGTGGGTGCTGCTTAGAAGTTAGACAGGAGGAAGTAACACATTTTTATTGTATATTATCCTGAAATATCACATACATTGAACAGAGGAACAGGGAAAGATGTTATGGAGATACCCACATTCAAAACAGCTCTAACATTTGGCACATGGAAAAGAACGATGTGGGCCTCTTCAGTGAAACGGAAATTTTGGCTGAGTACAACAAAGACCTATGCTTACGTCTAAACAGAGCTCTCAGCTTTTTAGTGAGGTGACACCTGGATATTTAGCACTGTTTGTGCAGCCAAAGCTGGTCAAAACCTTGGGCTCCTGGCTCACTATAGATGTCATTTTTACTTGTATTTTTCTAATTTGTAGTGAATAAAGGCTCCTTGACCCCTTTTGATCGATGACATGGATATTTTTTCAGCGCTAAGCAAAAATATCTATTTTATTAAGCTCCTTCCAGGTAAAGCATTACAGATTTTCATCTGCTAATATGTCAGAAATCTTTCAGAAGCCTCCTTAAAGGTTGAAAAAAAAAAAAAATCAGACTCAAAATGTTTCACACAGAAGATTATAAGCTTAATAGACCTGCATTTTCAAAATCAAATGCTGGTTCGGCAGACAATTTACAGTCACCTCTATTCATTGAATGCTGAAGGTCTCAGACATTACAAATTCAATAAAAAAATCTAATACCTTACCAAACATTGAATGTGGAAATTTTAGATCACTTTCCTATGATACTTTTCTTGAGAGCTTAGACTGGATGCAATATCTAGATGTGCTCTAACGAGTGCTGAGTACAGCGGGATAATCTCTCTCTCCTTGATCTCCTGGCTGTGCCCCTGTGAACGCAGCCCAGGAGGCTGCTGGCTGTCTGCAGCCGCGGCACAATGCTGGCTCATGCTTGGCTTGTGCCTGCTGAGGTCCCCAGCTCCCTTCCTGCAGAGCTGCTCCCCAGCCAGACAGCCCCAGCTGGTGTGCGTGCACAAGGCGCTTCCTGCCCAGGGAAAGAGCTTGGTGTTTATCTGTGCTGAATATCACGAGGTTCCTGTTGGCCAATTCTTCCAGCCTGTCCAAGTCTCTCTGGATGGCAGCTCTGCCCTCCAGTGTGTTGACTGGTCCCCCTAAATTCAGTGTCACCTCCAAACTTGATGGGAGTACCCTCTGCCACCCTCTCCATGCCATCGATAGAACGTCCAACAGGGCTGGTCCCAGTATAGACCTTTACCAGTCACAGGCCTCCAGGTAGAATACAAACCTTTGGCTGCTACTCGCTGAGCCTAACCATTCAACCAGCTATTTACCCATCTATAGGTTGACCCATCCACACCACAAAATCCCAACTTGGATACATGAATATTGTGGGTGACAAGTGGTCTTTCAGATACTCACGAGAGGAGACCGCTTGTTGTCATTTACCTTGACTTTAGCAGGGCTTGCAACACCATCTATTTCACACTCTGTTCTTAAGGCATTGAATTTTGTAGTTTTCTAGTGAGAATTTCAGCCTCATTTATACTATAACCATTAATCTCTTTGGAAACACACTTGAAAGCCAGCATGTATTGTCATTTCAGTGTCATCTCAGCTGAGAAGCAAAGCTCTCATTGGAGGCACATCAAGAACCTTATCTGATATGTAAAACTCAATATGAACATTAAATCTGCACCAATTACTAACTTTTCTAGCATTTATCTGTTTCAAACATTTGAAGATTAATATTATTAAATCATGAAACCTTATTACCCCTCTTTTTGTTTGCATATTATGGTGTAATTTTTAAAATGAGATCATACATTATTTTCTTCCGTAGATGGCTTCCCTATTTGATTCAGAAGGCTGATAGTGATCACAGAAAAAGTAGGTCTTTCATACTGTTTTGTATAGATCAGTGTGTGACATTAGATCTGTTTGCTAATCAAATCATGCTGTAAGAAATCTCCATATGCTGTTCTCTCTGGCATTTATCACATGAGTTAAATAAGAGTTTTCTGAACATGAATTCATTTTCTTGCGACTCTGGTCAGACTCATAGATAAGATTACTGCTATTTTACAAATGCAAAACTGAGAAATTAAGGACAAATGCATTATTTTATTCAAAGTGCCCAGTTTGAAAGGTTTGGAGCTGACTTCTCAGGTAGCTTAATACAGAATTTTACAGTTCTACCTTTTTTTTTTTTTTTTTTTTTTTTACTAGACTGGAGAGTCTTAAGCAGAGAAAAAGGGTATGCTGCAGTTCCCAAAATATATATTGATTTAGGAGACTGGCGCAATAAAATGTATAGCTTGCATTGCACAGATAAAAACAGGTACAGTTTTTCATGTAAATGTCTACTTACCCAGTTTCTGAGATTTTTTTTTCTTCTTTTCATCTCTAACCTCATTCACTATTTACCTTACAAATTAAGAACATACAAATTAGTGAATGTATGAGAAAGTCAGTCTGTGTAAAAGTACTGGAAATTAACTGTCTGGACTCTGTCTGGTTTTAGTCTGCTTTGCTTGGCAATCTGATTTCTCTTCTCCTGCTACAATGTCTCATAAAATCTGTCTCACAAACCTCTTGTCTTCTTTTTCTTGCTTCCACTGGCTCCTAATTCTGCTCTTTTCACCTAGACAATTCTTGCTGCTCTCTGCTCAGTACATCCTCATTTCCTATGTTTTTTTCTTCCTTATTTTCAATTCTAGTAAGTCAGTCCCAGTCTGCTTTAAAACCTTCATGGACAGTTTCAGTGCTTCTATTTCTTATGAGTCTTCAGTCACAGCATTTATTTTCATCTCCTCAGGCACTTTAACCTAGCTCACTCTTTTTTTGCACTCTGCTAAGATCTTCTTCTTCATTTACTTCAGCAGTGGTGCATTAGGCCATTGGAAATACACTTTTCCCAGTGTCAATGTGAAACTGTATTCTAGCAGACAAACAAAACTGAGATATAGCTGCTGAGGAGAATTGGAGCATCTTCTAAGAATGAAAGGGATGGCAGTGGCTGTGCTTAAGAACGTCTCTAAGAAAGTTCTCCTCTGTGTCTCTAATGAGACTATTACAAGTCTGAAGGAAGGAGGTGATCAAAGAAGCCTCAGCAGCAGGCCACCAGGAAACCACACTATATTTGTTAGATGATTAAGACAGGACAGGTTAATCATGTTTTAGAAATGCTTGTTTATCTCTACCAGTTTTACAGAAGAATCTACTGACTATGCCGACAGTATTCAACTGAGAGATGAATTGCCCCCGTAAGCTCACTCTTCACTGAGGAGAAATGCCTGCATGACTATATTAGCAGGAAGCTGTGTTGCTGTTAAGAGTGGGAAGATAGAGGAATTTTCACATGACATGACTAAATCTTCCTTTGTGGCTTATGCTTTGGAGAATTATTTACAAGATCTGAGTCAATTTAAATATTCTACATGATGACATAGTGACAGCAACATATGCCATTGTGACCTTAGAGCTGGTTTATTAAGATTTCTTTTTCACTGAAGTATTAGCTAGTCTCATTTGCCACCAGCTATCTTCAGGATATAGCATCATGATTGCCTATGAGTTTGAAGCACTGTGATAATATCTTCCCCAACCTTGAAATAAGTAATTCTATGAACATTGAAACTAATACATAAAATTTATGTCTTGAAGTTAAATGATTTTAGTGTCTGAACTGCAAGCCCTACAAGCTTTTCCTACAGCTGAGGTGAGCAGAAACCTCAATTCTAACAGAAATCAGAAATATTTATAAAATACATGTAGAAAATTTTAGAATCATATTCTGAAATTTGTTTTTTGAATGTCTGCCTTTTTCCGCTGTATTTGTCTTACTATTTCATTTCCTCAAAGACTCACACATGCCAAATTTCTTTCTTTCAAAGAAGTACAATTTTTTCTTATAGAACGCTGCACTTATTTTAGACTTACACTGCGACATTCTGATTTCTGAAAGAAAATTACTGTTTTGTCCCTATTTTAGGGTTTTCTAAATACTTTTGCCTATAATTTCTCTTCTCTTGGGTTGAATTCATAGTATTAAGAACATCACTACTTTTAGAAGCAGAAAGAAAACAAAGGAACTTCACCTCTTACCAATTCCTTATTTATTTATTTATGTATTTATTTATTTAATGGAATCCCTGGGATTGAAGAACAGGTTCTGTTCCTCTAAGATAGGAGGGCTATGAGAAACAGAAGATGCTATCATTCCACATACAAATGTTCCTATGATGCAGTTAATTTGGCTTTTTGGGGATAGTTTGGAATATTGCTTTATTTTTACATATAGGCTCATTTTTTTCCAGAGTCATAGAGAATATTTTTCCTAAGGTAACTATGCCTTAAGTTCAGTCACCTGTGCAGTCTGAGAAATAGTACCCTTGATCTCCTAAGTGTCATAGTAATTTCTGAAATAGGAGTTATGCTTCAAAATCTTATAGGCATTTTGAAAATGTTACTTGCACTTTGTTCAGCTCACTATCAAGTACTCCATCTATTTAGAAAATGGGTCAATGTCCAAGTCTGGATCACGGACTCCTTTCAACTTCTGGCGAAAGGAATTAACACTTAAAGATGAGATTAGACTTGGAGCCAGGGATACTTGTATGATCATTTGAATTGGAAATGAGAAAAATTTATTTTCTACCTTTCGTTGAAAGGGTGTCCCATGCGGACATGTGCATTTATCAGCGTTCATAGCTTTAGAGGTCTGAAATGTCATGAAAATAATAGCTCTCATAAACTTTCCACTCGTAGAGAAAATAAGCCTTTTGATATCTATTCATGGGATCTAGCTGTCATGCTGGGTGGAAGTCAAATAAGAACAAATCCCCACACCTAAGTCTTAATCTTATTTTTCATTTGGGTTCAAATTTTCTCTGAAGTTTCAAATCCCCGACTGTGGTGGCATGGCCCAAATTTAAGGGTAGGTCAAATTACAGAGTTTTCAAAATGAGATCTTAAAATCTTCATGGAACAGTGTGAACATGAATGTTCTTTTGAATGTTTTTCCACAGCTATTGATTACACAAGATGTGAAAAATCGCTCTAATACATTCTCTGATCAAATGGAATTTGTAAGACAGCTTGACCTTTGTTTCAGCAATAATAAAAGTAAGAATTGCGCGGTCTCTTGTTCTTCTTTCTTACCAATGGAATATCTATTTGATCTAAATTAATGCTAATTTATTCCTCTGTAAACTCAATATACAGATAAATTAAATACATGTCTTCAGACTAGATTCTTCCCTGTTTAAATTTTGATCTACTGGAATGTTCATTGGCATCATTTGCACAAATTTTGTTAATTCACTGAATCATTCTGTGTACTTAGCACCATAGTCCAGAGATGTTCCATAGGAAGAGAAATTTTCTCCAAACCCATAATTCAACATTTAACAGCTTTAGATATGCAACAGTAAGTGGGATCATCTATCATGAAAATATGCAGCTTCATGAATTAAACAATAGCTACCATAAAACCAAACTAATAGAAGAACTTAACTAACACAGGCTAAAATGAAAACTAAATTCATCATCCATACTTTCACGTATATGGCCAAAATCCTGATCTTCCCGAACCAGAATTAATCTGTCATTCAACCAACCAAAACATGGTACAGAAATATACTGGACAAAAACAAACCAAAACAAAACAAACACTTAATGCATTTTATCACAATAATGTATCTGTAAACTTATGTGACTCATACATGCACATATGAGGATTGCATACACATCTGTGCAGGTACAATGAAATCATCCACACTGGAAGCTCTGGAGCCAGGAATCTACTCAAATAACTTGGGAGAGGAAAGATAGAATTTTTAAGCTAGAATCACACTCTGTTGCTGCCTCTGTAGATAACAACTGTGGCCTGGAATTCATTATTGCTAACCTTATTTAGGGTAGCAGAAACTGAGAAGGCTTCTGGGAGCCTCGCTGAAATTCCTCCTGTGATTTATTTCTCTTTATTCTGAGGTCTTGCTGATATCACCTGACAGAGCAATAATATTTGTGGCAAGTGAAAACTATTAGCACTGAAGAGACCATAAAATATCAGTACCAGAACTTTTAGAATGATATTGAGAAGTCTTCTATTCCGAAAGAGGACATTTCTCACAGTAACAAAACCAGTATAAAGGAAATAGACCTCCTGGGGTGAAAGGACTACATCAGAAGTCTTCACCTCACCTGCTGGCAGGCTTTATTGTGGATTTCAGGGAGGACTGCACCTTTTGAAGATAGCTAGAAAGATGCCTGCAGATAATCCTCCCTGGTGTCTAGAATTCAGAAGATTAAACTGTGAAGCAATAAGAAGCTGGACAGTGGGGATTAGACGTAGAAGTTCCTACCTGCAGAAAAAGGGTGTGTACTTCAACTGCAGCAGAGTGATGGAATTTGTGCAGGGTGGTCCAGCACTTGTAAAATAGCAGTCTTGAAGGTAATTCACAGGACTGCCTTATTAATAGAGCCAGAAATTTTATGCTATCAGAGAAAACCATAGCTTTCATGTCTTACAGAAATACATGGAGCTGATCTTTCTGAAAATGGACTAGAGAATAAAAAATAGATGCAATTGCTAAGTATGAGGGGAAGAGAACATTTCTGATTTTGTATCAGAAATGACACGCGATGTTTCACCTTCTCCATGCAGAAAGGAATCCCATTAGCCCTCTTCCCAGCTGAAGAAAGGATGTTGGACTAGATAACCTTTTTGGTCTGATCTGGTAAGGCTGGTCTTAGGTTTTTGTTCTAGGAACTAGGAGCCCCAGGATTTTGACTTCCTTAACCTGAAAGACTGGCTACCAAAAAGGCCTACCAAACTGGTAACCAAAAAGGTTTACTGAGCATCTGTGTGAGCATAGTGCTAACCCGGAAGATTTTTTTCAGAAAAATATCTTTAATTTCAGCTGAGTGCTTATGATTTTTCCTATAACCTTAACGTCACAGTTCTGAATGAGCACATCAGGCAACATGTTGCATCGGTTTAAAATAATTAAATATCAATGTACCACACAACTCACACTCCAGCTATAAAAAAAGAAATACGAGATGAATAAGGCAAAAGGACGGGTATGTGCTGCTGAAAGGCAGCGATTTCTACACATTAGGAGCCTAAAAATGATCAAATTTCATGTAGTCATTTTCGACAAAAGAAATAAAAAAAAATGTAACAAGTAATAATGCAATAACTTAACTCATACTTCTCTTAAGTTAGAGGACAAGCATAAAAAAGAATTTTGAAGCTGCTTGTTTGAATATTTAACAAAATAACAATAGGATCTAACATTTGGTCTTATCAGTGGTTCCAGGTATATATCCTTTCTGATAAAAAGTAAGGAATGATAAGCAGGGTAAGAAATTGTAATTGTCATCCACAAAATCAAAGCCTTTTAAGACAAGATATAGCAAGCTATAAGCAAGCTAAGCCAGAGGAAGCATATGCACAAAAAAGGAAGGTTTTGTGGCCATGGAGACAGAGAATACAAATCATCCATGTGGTGAGATTCTATATGAACCCAGGATTCTTTTTTGTTATTATTATTTTATTTTTTATTTATCAAGGGCAAGTAGCATGATGTTGCAACAGGTGAGACACGAGTTTGCCCTTCTGGAGATCCATTGAAGGTCTTGTCCTAGAAGTATTATACAGAACAAACTGAAAAATTTATACCCAGCAAATTTCTGAATTAATGATGATGTTCAGATGGAACTCAGAGACATTCAGGATGATGATGTCAACAAAAAACAAGAATGCTCTTGGCAGATAAGAACTGTTTTGGGAAGCCTTCTGGACTGGAGAGGAATGGGAGAAGAAAAGGTGTGCAAAATGTTTTCAGGCAATGTATCCACTTCCCTTAACATTGAAGGAGCAGAGGGAGACAAGATGATTACTGGAAAAGCAAAATGGTCACTGAAGGACTTTTGAGAGGGAGGAAGATCTTTTATCACTAGGAAAAGGAGCCAGAAAAAGACTAACAACCAAGGAGAAGATTTAGAGAGAAAATAGAACTGGTAGCAGAGAGATCAGGGAAAGAAAGGGAGAAAAGGAAGGAATTGGAGGAGCAGAACAGAGGAGAAGGGGATGATTGGATGAATCAGGCTGAGCGAGCATTGCAGCAAGAGATAAAGACAAAAAAATTAAGCATGGAATGTGTAAGAGGGTGACTGAATAGGTGAATTAGCATTTGCCAAGAGCAAACCTTCCCCAAAACACCTTCCAATTAATTCTGGACTAACCTGCAACATAAAAATCCCCATTCATTTCTGAAGTCTTACGAAATGTTCTGTCTGACTCGAGATCTTTAAAAGGGTGAGATGGGCAATGCTGCCTGTCAAATCATTTCCTATGGTACCAAAGCATTCTTTGGATGACTCCATATGCACAGATGACCAAACCCTTACTTTTAAGACCATTTTACAGAGTGGCATTGCTGCAGAACTGAAGCAAAATGAAAATGCTGAAGGGCAAAGTCCAGGTGCAACAAAACTTTAATTAGTAGGATTCTCAGCTAAGGATTGTTTCAGCTCTCACTGAAGTCAGGGGAAAGCCTGCCACTGATTAGAGTGGATTTGGATCAAAGTTGCGTGAGAAGATGAAGACTCTGTGATAGATTCATATCCCCAACTCTGTTTAATAGACAGGTCAAAAATCATCATTTTTCTTTGAAGGGTATGTTAAGGTTTGGACTTACTTTCATATATTTTGTAAAGTAAAATCTAAAACCGAAATATAAAATGGTTTGATTTTTTTTCCTCTGCTTCGTCAGTTTTTTCTCTCTTGTTTTTCCACTAGAGTAGAAAAAGAAGAAGCAAAATAATTTAAGAGTCTTCAGCAAAGTGATATTTAAATCTCTTTCTCTTTTTTTAATAATTCTCTCTCCTCATCCTATTTTTCCCTTCCTCATGATTGTTTTTCTGGTCTATCACCTGCTAGGAGTTAGTTTAGGCAACTGCAATACTTTTCCTGCATGCAAAGAACTCACGAATGTTGTATATTATATGTTTTGGATAAGAGAAAGGAGAAATCCTCTATTCTCTGCCTATTACTATCTCCTGGCATAGCCTGCTTCTGCAGGTAATTGGATATAAATGAGAGCAACCTTTTCAATAAACTAATGTTAATCAGAAAATTAACAGTTATTTGGCAGTGTCCGAACCGGTGGCCTGAAAACTTGCCATTTAGGTAGATATACTCCCTGTTAGCTGTACTGATCTCACCAGCTCTGAATTTTGACAGTCACACCAAGGAACCATTGATTTAAACACGCAATAGACAGATGAAGTATGAAAGAAGAGCCCACAGCTGCACTAAAAGACATGCACAAATCTCTGAGGAAACAATTATCAAGATATATAGCCAGTATTTATCAAAGAAGACTTATCTTAACATAATATACCTTTTATATTTTTCAACATTTAAATAGAGTCAGATAGGAAATGTTTCTCCACTCTGTAATAAATCAATGGTGTTTCAAATATATATAAAAAAAAGCTTACCCTCAGGTGGGGAAATGTTTTAAAATCTTGAAATTTTTGATTAGTTTCTCTATTTGCATTTTTCTTCACCTCACTGCAAAAAAAAAAAAAAGCCAAACAAAATGAAGTAATATAAATATTCTGTTTTAATTTCTATAATGCTTTGTTTCAGTAGTTATTTCATCTATTTCTTTCTTACGTTTCAAATCACTTTTAAAAGGAAAAATAATTTTCAACCCTAAAAATATTTTGAAAACATTAAAATAGGATCCTTTTCATCTAATTTGTAAAAATTATTTTTTCTTAAAAATGGAGAATTCATTTACACTATCCTTTCACCTACCAATTTCTTTTTCCATAACCATCATTTTATCAAAAAATTTAAATTGAAGTCAAGATTTGACTAAGGTTAAGAACTTCACCTTTTTCAGTTTGTTTAATCGTATCTGCATTCCAGCTTTCACTTAGTTCTAACATTCCAAAATTTATTTATCCTAATCCTCAAATTAATTCCCATAAATCTGATCTGGTAACTATCAAGTTGAAGACAGTCTCTGAGAGCACTTCTGTTGCCCTCAAAGGATGAAGCAAGCATCAAAGGGTCATTTGAAAGGGAAATACTCTAGGAACTACCATGCATAATTATTGGTAATATGGAACAAAGGTAAACTTTCCTGTGTGTTAAAGTGACTTTCTTTGTAGAAGTGCAGGAGTGAGTTGGATGACAATTTTTTAATAGTTTGTTTAATGGAGTGGCATAGCAGAATAAACACAAGGCGCTTCCAGTGCTTTTGGCATTGTCTTAAAAAAGTGAATTAAAAAGAAAGTCCCCTCAGAGAACAAACTAGCACTTTTCCACCTGCATATTCAAGTGAAATACATATTTAGACACATATGCACACAGTGTAGACACATATGTAGACAGTGAAAATTTCTATAAAACATCACCAACTAATGTTAAACATCCATTATTGAAGAAAGAATCTAAATAACAAAGTGGAGAATTTCCTCAAGCTGGTTAATATTTTCAGATCTGCAGATGTTATTCCCCAGATTTAACAGTCACAAAACAATAAATACTATACGGAAAGTTACCTCCCTATTTCTCTGCACATGACACACCTCATGCTGATCCACCATCCTGAATCATTCACTTCTTACATAGCCATAAGAATTACAAAATATATAGCTGTGATGCATTCAATCAAGTTCAAACTAAGACCTACCAAAAGCTTTTCAGAAAATATACATATAGCATGTTGTCATTAATTTCAAAATCTGTACTGGCAGAGCTAAGGCTAATGGGTGCAGTTAAAACAGTGACGGGCAATGTCAAAAGTTCTTTGCAAAATCCTACTGCACTACTGACAAAGTGATCTGTCAGCTGCATACTATTTGCCCTAGAGCTCTTGGGAAGGCTTTGGAGTTCACTGGGCTATAAAATAAGCTTCTCAAACTGACAGAGAAACTGGGCCTTGTCCTTGAAACATAAAAGCAATAATTGGTGAAATCTGATGCCTGAGCATCAAATTCAAAATGTTTCAATTCCGCTCAAATTATTTATATAAAATTTTTTTCTGGCTTTTCCTTTTCAATTTTTACATGTGCAGAAGAGTTTTTGAAGGATCTGAAAATTATTTGGTTTCACTGGCTACCAAAAATGTTAGTCTTTTCTTGTTTTTTCAAGTTCTGCATGATCAACTGAAAGACCTTATTAAAAAGAAAAAAGATCAACAGCTACATTCAAGTAGCTTGAATTTCTTGATCAAGTGATCAAGAAATATGTAAAATATTATCTTCACTGCTTTTCCTCACTGCTCTTGGCTCATGCAGCAAGGCACTGAGAGCTTCGGATAAGACTAGATTCAGGGAAGCTAATTAAAAATTAAAAAAAAATTAATTAAAAGAAATCCTCAGACATGTCAATACTGAAGGTGCTTAGAGTCAAAAACAATTAACATACATATGAACTGTTGGAATGCATCAATATAGGATACTTACCCTTAAGTTTCTTGCTTATTCTTTAACTTCCTCAAGGCCTAATGCTTTGGTCTTGTTGAAAGCCAAAGTCTTGAAAAAAGGAGGTTAGATGGAAAACCAGATAGTCTTTTTGCTAGATTTGCTTCTTCTAGCTGAAGAACAGAAAATAACAAAAACAAAAACAAAAATCCCATACAATTACTAAAACTGGGGTTACTCAAGATCTGTAGGGTGACTTGAGCACAATTAGGGATGCAAAGACACCTCAAAGTGCGAAACATGGACAGCAGCCTGAAAAAATCCTTAATTTCCCTCCAACAGGCAGATTCTGTCGCTATTGGCTGCATCCCTCTTTATACAGCTCACAAAGTTTAGCAAAATTTGTACAGTACTACGCTAGCTTCTGGTGCCTTACTCCCAAAGTTCTGTTACTAAACGATTTTGAAATGGGAAGAAAGCATAATGTGGAGAGTGATGGGATCTTACTGTATCTCTTCTTGCTTTCTGGCAACTGTGTGCCTTCACCAGGAGTCAACCAATGTGAGAACGAGACAAGCCAAGTTGTACTTTTCACATGAGTAAAAATGTCAAAGCAAATTTTTGTCTCCTTCAAAACTTTGACTTGAGCTGGTAACTCAGATGAAAACTACCAACCACTTCATTTTCACTGACATTACTCCTTCACCTAAAGAAAATAAAGAAATATAAGACTTTTTTCTTAGTTAAGCAAAGGTTAGATAATTCTAAGAGAGGAACTTCAGCAGTGTCTTAAGGAGAAGAAAGTATCCTGGCATCAGCTGATTTCTTGACTTTTTTTCTTTTCTACTTCCAGTCTATATTTATCTCCTTCTATCTAACAGTTAGGAAGCGTCTGCTATTGCCTCGCAAGCAATGACAACCCGAGATTAAGCACTATACTTTTACTCATATAACAACTGAACCCAGCAGAAAATGCTATCGCAACACATATTCAGTCATGAGATGGCACTTCATAATGAGGAGATCTCCAACTCTGTCCCTTAGCTACATTTCAGTTTGAAGAGAACCCAAGTAGAGGAGAAAAAGAGGAGGAGGAGGGAAAAGGTAGGTTATGCTAAGAATAAAGAGAATGCAAGCCAGGATTATATACGACCAATTAGTTTTAATGCAAGCAAAGGTTTTTTCTAATATATAAAAGGTAATTTAGCATAGACGAATAGTTTTATAAAACACTTGTTAAGTGACAGTGATGTCCTAAATCCTGGCAAGACAGATAATAATAACGTCCCATACTTATTTAAATATATAGGTTTCTTTTCCTGGTCCCTGACCTGAGACAACTAATAGCTGTAAACCTTTCTAATTGCTTCCTAGGATAGGATTACTCTCACCTGACTGAGTAAAGTGATATTTTAAATTATTTTTTGTACATTATAGCTGGATGTGTTCTGTTCAATCCAGCATTTCCCAGTATCTGGCAGAAGTATATTGTGAATTTCGTTCAAAACACTGAGGCAGGTATTTAAACAGACATCCCAAGCTCCAATTAAAACACAGTAAAAGCTAGCATTTAACTTTCAATGAGGAAGGAAAGGCGAAGCAGGCTAACCTTTGCAATCCTTAAGACTCAGAATCAAACAAGTGCTATTTAGACTTTCATCAGATTAATTTACCTGACATGCAAACCTTGTCCTGAAGTCATTTTATTTCTTTAGGGTCATATTTTTGGTGAAAAAAATCACATATTGACTGCAGGGATTGGCTCTGTTGAATGAACATGCTCAGACATAAATCCTGACATTACTAGAATGGAAAAGTAACAGTTGAAGTCAGCAAAAACTATGTGGGCCAGAACCTGGTGACAAATGCAACTTTTATAACCAGATATGATATAGGTGAGAAATAAATGAAACTTCTCATATAGTTCTAGGTAATGTAACTCAATTAGAACAATTGAACATGCCCTTGAAACTTCAAAATTTGGTCTAGTTACTTAAAAACATAAAGATCAGTGGCTTGCACCTCAAAGTCTTATTGCAGAATGAGGTAGAGAAAAAGGCTTCAAGCATATCAATTTGGCAAGAATGCACGTGAGTAACCTTATATACCTGAGTCATCTCACACGGTCAAAGGAACTATTCTGTTTGCGGCCTAAAGTTTGTGATTAAAAAAGCTAGAGCCATGCACAGTTCAGCCAGCTTCTTTCTGTAGTGCTTCATCCTAAAGTGTATTTCAGAATCATTTTTGGTGGAGCTTCTCTAGGAACTCCAGCATCTTCCACTGAAACTTATTGGCTGCACAAGGTCAGCTCCAGAGAAAATCCGCACAGAAATAACTATTTGCAAAGAGTTCTCTCCAGATGGTAACAGGCTATACTAAAGGTATTCCCAAGTCCAGAGAACATACCCTGTACATAATCCACATATTATAACTGTTCTAAAAAGAGCTGAGATCACTGGGGGTTTAAATGAAAACAAAATACACCAAAAAGAGATGAAAGTTTGGCTCCATGGGAGTCAGTATTAGATTTGTCACTTGCTCTAGTGGATGCAGGATTTCAATCAAGAAGTTAGAACTACTTCCACGAGATTCTTAGATTTAAGTGTACCTTTAAAAAAATTGAAGCATGTTATTAAATATAAATGTACAGTCAGTGCTGCCAAACAACATCAATCATTTTTTTTTAATCATACAACAAAAATGCAACAAAGAGTAACAAATAAACCTGGCTGGGTCTCCACTAGCACCGTCACAAAGCCAGATTTAACACTGTTTTAGAGTCTTGACTTGCAAATTTTAATACAAGTTTGTATTTCTTTTAAATTTAATCTTAACTCTAAGTTCTTTGAATGTGTAGTGCTTGATTTTGTGATTTATATCACTGTGATATTATCTGCTCTGTCATTAAGATATATCTCTAACTTTACCTATTTTTCTCTGAAAATCCTCTTTGAAAGTCCTTTTAGTCATGCACAAATTCAAGTCAAAGCAATTTCAGAGGAAAACATTGCTATAAAGTATTTCTGACAATTTGAGAATTTGCAATATAAAAATTCAGGTTAAACTAAATGACAAAAAAAAAGACCCTACTGCTACTGGCTTCCGGCTTACCAGTATTATCTGGATATTTCGTTTAACTCAGAATAATGCAAAGCAGTGAAAGCATACCAACCAAATTAAAACATGTTTATAGCTGATTTACATGTATCCGCCTATTCAAGGCTGAAAAATTTAATATACTGCACCAGAAAACCTCACAATGATTTACTCCTTCGAGTAATAGGGATTGCATTATATGGCTTTTATAAGGTGATTAGCAGGGAATACCTCTCTCTATTTATCTAGAACCTGGTATAGTAAATGTAATTCAGCCAAATAAATGATTTCTTCTAAAAAAAATTCAATTTTTTGCCTTCAGCAGTGCCATCCCAATTATGAACAGTTGTACGGAAGAGTAGATGGAGTTTTCCATAGAGAGAGCATCAGCTGATTTCCAGATTGATTATAGGGAAGCTGGGCTCACAAAATGGTTGCTGAAGGGGGTTTCACAGATGCTGTGAGAGAAGCAGAAGTTAAAAAAAGTTTTGCTAGTGAGATGGGAGTGTAAAAGCTTCTCATATAACAGATGATTGGATTAATCAGAGCTCTCTTGCCAGCTAAGCGTCATACTCCTATCTCTTGTGTCATCCGTCAAAGACACTGGTAAACTGTGACCCACGAGAATGGCGCCTTCGAGGAATGGCAACTTGAGCACACAGGCATCAGAGGCATTGAATGGCACACTGGTATGAACATATCCCCTGCCTGCCTTCTTCTCCATGAGTAAGATGCATATATTTTTGTGAAGAGGTTAACTATTGAATTGCTTAGCTAACTTAGCCAAATCCTTCAAACATTTTAAAGGTAGATGGTTCAAATAATCATGATCTGGAAAGCATTCTCTGTCTATTTTGATTCAATGCTGACTTCTGATTGGACAGTTGAAATATTTCTATTGGTTTTGCTTGAAACATAAGCTTTGTTTTTCATCAGAAATAATTTCCATGGAGAGTTTATGCCTTTTGGATTTTTATTTTAGTTTTAATATAAATAAATAAATAAATAATTCTAAAAACTAGAAAGGAAGTTTAGACTAATAATAGCTTTGTTAAACTGTCTACAAATTTTAAATTGAAAAAAAAAAAGATCTTATTGGGTTTGTCACTTAAATCTTCCATCGAAAAGTAAGACATTTTCAGAGCACTTTTTGATGGTGCTACTTTTCAATCAATTGAAAAATGAAGCACACAATTAGAAAAAACATACCTTATTTATGTAGGTTTTTTATACTACCATACATGGAAAGCAATAGCATGAGTTCTCCTATTTACATGACCAGGGATCCTAATTTTTTTGTTCATCATTAGGAAATCATGCTGTATAATACATATGCTCTACACCCAGCTCTTGCACACACAGCATGACCAATGCACATGAGACATACCGCACACATTCAGACATGGGCCTCAGCAGGTCCGATGCATCCAGAAAGCTTTGGACCCAGTGCATGCATACAGTACTATTGATCTATTTGGGAAGAAGAAGATTGATGCATCCAATTAAGCTACAGAAGGCATGCCTTCTCCAACTAGCCTCTGGATGCCAAGAAATCATCAAGACTAAAGCTCTCAAATTTTGCATTTTTCTTTTTAGTTGAGGGGCAAACACAGCCAAAAACCTGATGCACAATTATCCTGTATGTAGTTGTCCTAATATATCCATAAGCCAAGAAAAATCATGAAGTTTGTTGTGAAGCAGTTAAGTAATTATACGTAAAGTATATTTCAGAAAGCAAAAGCAAGGAAATTCAATGTTAAATAAAAGAAATCCTGCTATCTCCCACAAAGAGGCACCGTTTCCCCTTACTACAGATATCATGCACTCTAGAACATCTCATTGCAACCTTCACTCCTACTGTTATGGTTTATCAGCCTATATTTTCCTATCATTAGTATCGCAGATGGTAAAAAGAAGAAGTGGCTTGGACAAAGACTCAGCACAGAAATGTGATCACAGAGAAAAGTAGAATTGCTCTGCACGTGGTAGTTGGAGTACACATCAAAGAGCTGGAGAAACTTTCCAATATTTTGTTGGGGAATGCACTTCTTGTACCACCCCATAATCCACAGCAAAGATACAAGGTGCAAATGTGCTTAGGTGATGAAGCATTAACCAGTCAGTATGCAAGAAAGAATAGGGTGTCAAAGTTGCCTCATTAAAATTTAGTGAGCAAGAATTCAGTTTTTACTAATTCATAAATAAATTAACGTTTCTTGAAATGTATGACCTACTTTCTTTGTCCAGTGTGAAAGACCTTCTCTTCTTGCTCTTCTCCTCTCATTCTGTTTGCTGTATTTGCAGTGTGACATGTCTGAGTCATTTCATTTCCTTCCTTTTTACACAAGTTTGTCATCTTTGAGGAATGTTCTCATCATGAACACCCTGAAAGCCAAATCATGGAGTGCACATCACAACCTGATGTCTTCAGACACCTCCCCACATGCTATTTGAAGAATGCCTCCTGATTTGCTTAGGTACTGGAAGAAAGATTTAAAAAAGGAGGGGGGGGGCAAACAACGCCCCTACACTCATTCAAAAACCTCTGAATATTCTCACTGAGACATCTAAAAATGTGAGGTGCTCACTGCATAGAACTTTCCACAGTCTTTCTTCGCTAGCATGCATTATTTCGTCGTTTGAAGCTCGTGCTGTGCTAAAAGGCTGCTTTGTGTTTAAAGAGGCAATAATTCATAATATATTTGTATGTGGGAAGAAAGCAGCTTTATTGTTACCTTGAACAAGTAATTAGATGGAAAGTGATGATAATGTCACACTGACAGCACTAGTATGTATAAAAAAGGGCACATAAAAAAATTGTTGTTCTCTTGCCTTATCCCATAGGCTTAAATAATAACACTACTACAAGGTGAAGTTTATGTTCAATTTTTAAACACACATTTTGCTTAAAATGTATGATATTTGGTTAGATTGTATCCACTTACTATTTTTGCATCCTACTTGCTAAAATATTCTATACTATTTTGCCATGCATGCATTTCAAACAGTTAGAAGGATATTTTTATTTATAGCCTGAAGCTATGTAAACCTGATCTTATTAGTAGAGCTGTCAGGAAACAATTTTCCTGTGCTTTGAGAATTTTTGATATAGCAAAAATTTTCCCATCTAAAATGAAGCCAAAAAGTCAAAATCCCAATAAAATATTGAAAACTGATAAATCCATCTGTTCATACCCAAAGTTTTTTCCATACAGTCACTGTTTTGTATAGGCAACAGAAAACTGATTACCTCGATATACTTTGTTTTACTCCACTGATTTTCTTTTCAACTAGTCATTGGCTTTTAATTAAAATATTTTAACATAATTTTGTTGTTGTGCTATGATATTAAAGACAGCTCTATTTATTAGTTCTCCAAACCTACACAGCGGGCAGGTGTGGTAAATTGATTCTTCTTCAAGGAGATGAGAGGCCTGCAGCTGTGAACGTGCTTAAAGGCAACTTTTAAACTTGAAAAAAATTGCACAGAAGCTGAACATACAATGTTTCCATAGAAAATTTAGAAAGAAAGAAAACCAAAAGGTTTGTGAGCTGCTCTCTGATCATTAGAAATCCACTACAATAACACTTCTCTGGAGCCCAGAGGTGGTTACATCCTTGGGTTTGTAATTCTAAAAACACGTACATTCTGAGAAGACAGGAGAAGAGACACTAAATATTCAATACATGACTAGAAAACACTAACCACATCAGGAATAAATCTGCAACAAACAGTTCCTTAAGGACATTTTAGAAAATGAAACTCTGCTGCTCTAAAAAATAGACATTTGTTGATAGCTATTTTCATGCTGACCTCATGTTTATTGTTTACATTTCATATGTTAAAAATCTAATTGTTTATTAAAAAAAGAATTAATGAGAGCAAACCTTATGGCAACCGAAGAACATGCCAGAATGAAACAGAAACTATCTGAATAAAGTAAATTTGCCCTGAAGCCCTCTTAATCTAAGGCTTTTTGACTTCCTGCTGCTGGTGCTAGGATGTCAACAGCCGAAGTCCTGTAGGCTTGGGATGTTTTTCATCTCTAAATGCAACAACCATCAGTCAGAGGAGAAACTACATTTGAGTAAATGACTATGGCTTTCCTTTGGGGTAAAGGCAAATGTGTCAGAATGATCACAAAGAGGTTGGCTTTGTGTCTGGGCTGAGTTAATCTATCATGGAGGTCTTTAATGTCTCTGGAGCAGCACTGAGTACAGACTGCATGCCTGTTTTGACACATAAAGGGATCTCCCAGGTGACCTCAGTTTGGACCACACTACCAAAAACAGTTTTAGACAGCTTAATATAGGCTGAATTTCAGTAGTGGTCTCATTTTGCCAGGGTTCACATTCCTTCTAATACAAAAATAGTGTCTGCCCTTGAGAAGAGTTGCAAATAGATAATTTTTTTTTTTTTTGCATTAGGATTGTGAATGGCACTGTGCTTAAAAACAAAGACAATGCATAGTTTGAAACTAATCAGTGACATGCAGAATATCATCAGATTCTTTCTCACTCTCACTACATGCCTAGATGGAAAGGGGAGCAAATTTAGTTTAATCTTTTAAGAGGCTTGGCAGAAGGTATATAAACCAAAATGAGACCAGGCAAACAACTTAGAACCCATAAAAGAGGAGAAGGGAGTCTTAAAAAAAATCCCAGAGGGAAGTTTTAAGAGAATGCAGCTTACACTCGAGGAAATTCAGCAGTCATTTCTAAGCTAGTCCCTGTGAGTGTATTGATTCTGACCACAGGTCTGACAGACAAAAGATCATTGCATCTTTCCAGACATGAAGGACCCTTTGCCTGCAGTAGCGCTGTAGCTTACCAGGAGAGAATTAATTTTACAATGCTGGTTCTTCAGAGTTATACTGCAGAGGAAGTTCTTTTAATTCAGAGTCACCTCTTTAATAGCCCTCCGACTGTTTGGGTTTTTTTGTCCTCTAAAACATCAAGTTTCCAGCTAAAGGGCAGCAAAGTGGTGCTTAGGGCTCAGACACCAGGGAGAAGCATGAAAGTCCTGTCTGTACACCTCAGATGAAGGAGAGAGAGGAGAGAGCAGTAGCAGGAAAGCAGTTCCCCCAGCAAGTGGGGAGGCAGGACCGCACCAGGGCTCTGGATTGAAGGGGCCCAGCTGGGCTCTGCAAGGAAGACAGCAAGGGCCAACAAAAGGGTGGCTGCTCCTTTGCGGTCTTCCCTGCAGGGACCATACCAATCCCTCAAGAATCATGAAACGCAATGTGGTAGCAGCAGGCGAGTGACTGATTCTGCAGATCTCGGGCAAAGAGAAAAGTTAACGGAACACTGCAGTTGAAGCTGGATGCACTGAGATTAAAATATAGGCATTTCTTTTAATCTTACACTCTAAGTTTTACTCAGAGTCATTTTTTCTAACAGCTGAATTATCAGCTAAGCTCACAAAATTGTGCTTTGCAGGACAAAAGTTAGAAAATCCTTAGTTATAAAAGCAAAATGACACCACTGTAGTAAAGAAAATTATCCTTTGTTTCCTAATTGATCAACTACAAGGGATTCCAACCCGAAGATTTCCTTACTGCAGTGGCCTCAGTTCTCGGCTTGACTTGGCTTGAGAGAATAGGAGAGAATTCACTGTATTAACCACCCACACACTAAATAGCTAAGCTTTTGCCTAAGGCAATACAACAGTGTTTATGTATATAATGAAGATGATTTCTTGGTAGCAATTGGACAACGTTGCCATTAAAGGTTTGTGACAGAAGATCCTGTTCAGATTTTATCAACAATAATCCTTATTCAAAATTCTGAAGATATGAATTGATCACAGCATATTTCTGCAATTAAAATTACAGGCTAAATTCTCAGAAATAACTAAGGCTAGTGGAAAATGGTGTTCTGTTATTTGTACAATATATAACTTAATGGCTGAAAAAATGTGGAAATTTTGAGGAAAAATTGTTGCTGACTGCTTGACTATTGTAACACATCATGCTGGATTAGTATTGCTTATTCTTATATTTTACCCAGGCTTTCCAGAAAGGTGCTTCTGTGTTTTAATTTGCCCCACTGCTAAAGCTGATATAGCTATAACTTTAAGTTCTGGTCTTTATTTGTTCCAAAGCATTTCTATGTCTTTTACAAGTGATATGCACAACAGTTAAGCTCAGAAATAATACCACTTAGTTATTTTGGCTCATCTGTTTGGAGAATGATTTCTTTGGACATGGTTTGTTTTAATTCCATTATCTTCTTGATTTTCTTCTAATTCCATTAGCTTCTTGAGTTTTGATCTTGGGGGTTGGGAGAATACTCAGTTCTGAATATTCTTGTAGTTTAAAAATAAATAATTAAGTCAAAAAGAGAGAGGCTAGGAAGGATGAGAAATGGGAAGCTGGTGGGATTTGAATATATTCCTGTGGATTCTGTGATTTGCAACTGGCCAAAATGTGCAAGCAGATGTTATCAGCTTTAGCTTCCTGGATAATGTATGTCAAAGTCATTTGGCCACTGCATGCAATGGTTAGAACTGAGAAAACCTGAGTGTCTCTTGACAAGGTGGAAGATAGTACAACATTGCAAAAGGTACACTGCATCCCTGCAGATGGTGGGCAAATGATCTCTGGCCTTTTGAGAAAAAAAACTTCTCTAGGTGGAGGTGGTCCACTGGATCCTCCTTAAGAAAAAAATCCATACCAAAAGAGGGTGCTGCTCAAGTGCCAGACAGCGCACTGCTGAAGAGAACAGAAGGTGCATATCCAGCTCTCTAACCAGGGAAATGTGGCCATGACTAAGCTTCTAACGAGTTTCAGTTAAGAGGTCTCAAATCAACATGATTTTCTAGGGGTTATACAGCACTAGAGTGGGAAGGTGGAGAGGTGAATCCTCTCCTCCCTTCTCTAACCTGCTATATGACTGTGAAAAATCATTTCAGTATTTTCACATCTGCCATTCCTTTGCATCCCTTCCACTCATCTTAAGAGGTCTCAGGTTATTTAAACTGTATATTTACTAATGCAAAAAAACCATCTAAAAGCATGCTTCTAAAGCATCTAGCATAATATGACCCTGAGTTCTACAGAAGCCCTCTTTTCACTATGAAAATAGAAATAAATGATACTAATAAAGATTGACTGTCACAACATAATGTTGGATTCACACAAGTGCTTCTATGAAGTTGGCAACATCCAAACCACTGTGTTGTCTCTCTACTGACGTAACCCTATTATTTTGCTATTTGGAGAAATTCAGTAACAAAGTACTTCACTCCTCCACCTGGACCTCATCCTAGGAGGATACCTATTCACCCCAGCACAGTATTTTGAAGCTCTGGCTGCTCAGTACCTCTTAGGATGATGCATTTTTTGGAACAGTGTATACTGTTGTTTGCTAAAATGTAAATAATTTTTGGATTTTGAATAAATTTGAATTTTGAATACCTTTTGGATGCTGTGCTAATCAACAAAGGAACCAGATGATCAGGCCTCAAATTTGGATGTATTTACCTAATATATTTTCCTCCCATCTATCTCCTCAGTCTTTTATATTCTCATTCTGAGCTACCCTCTGTCCCTCCACTTTCTTATTTTCAAACCTAACCTAAGGTGCTTAGAGGACAGTAGAAAATAGCCACTGATTTCAGGTCATGTAAAAAATAAAAATAACCAAAATTTGTAGCATTTTTATGTTTGCTTCTATAAAGTTCAAGTGTGTTTGTACACACACTTAAAGAATATGGTTCTAGGTTTTCCATTAATGTCCTGGATGTATTCAGAAATTCAATATTATTGTATTGCTCCTGAAATTCATAAAGACTGATTGATATTATATGGAATGCCTCAGAAGGGGATCTCTTTTTAAACTTTCCTATTGTAGTTAGATTAACCATTACCGAAAACACGTTGTCACTAAAAAATTGATAACCTGGAACTTAAACCAAAGCAATTTTTCTATAAAAATTCCCATTCAACCAACTGCAGCTTTTTTTAGAGAAAGGACAGAGAATTAAGCACTGTGTAGACTGCAGTTCCATAAAACAGGCCATAATATTTCGTATGACAAAAGAAGAGCCACAGAGAGGCCAGAGCACTATACTAATTCCCTCTCTTCCTCTCCTCCCATTGGTGAGAGCAATGCTATTAGAGATTGCTGAAACAGAATTTCTGCTCAATAGTCTAGGGTTTTTTTCAAATCAAAACTAAAAGCAGAAATAATAAACAAAAAAATAAAGAAAAAATCCAGTGAATGAAATTTTCTGAATAAAATAGTAACTCTACAGAAAATCAAAATGGCTTGATTTTTGCAAATGAAATGAGGCAGGAGGTTTCCTCAAATACTTTAAGCTGTCTTCCTATCACAGAAGCCCACAAAAGGCACCAGAAAGTTTCTAGAGGCAATACTACCTCTCACCTGAGCCAGGCTCATGCTATGGAAGCTAGTTTCCCTCAGCACCAAAGCTCAAGCCTGGGGCTCTCAGGCTTTGCAGTCTTCAACGCTGTTGATAAATCCTTGGCTTGGAATCAATTTACACAAGCCTGCAGTTCTCCAGTTGCCTCACAAGCTACTTGAAAAGCAAACAAGATAATGCTGATAATGCTTTGACGAAATCTTGACTAAATTAAAATGTTTCCACAGAACCTACTGGTATTGTCAAACTATTCTCTTTTCTATTCTAAAATATTCTTAATTAGAAAACTCTTAACCATCACCATACTTTCTATGATGACACAGCTACTGGAATCTATCTATGGGTATGTTAAATATAATTGGTTTGTCTAGGTGAAACTGGTTAATAGCACTGCAAATTCTTTCAGTATGGTAACTTTTTAATGATCTGTATATTTGTGTAAGTAAGCAGCATGGCATAGCTAAGCTCTGAGAAAACAATTAGAGGTCATTATATTTTTGAACAAATAACAAAAATCTAAAATCTTCTTTGCCTTCTTTTGGGGTTCCACTTTCATTTTTGCTTCCCAGTCACGGTGCCTATAATTGTACTTTATCAACAAGTAAGGGAAGAAAATGATCTTGAATAATTGGCATTTTGAATCATAGACATTTCATAACTCATGGAGCTGGACCTTTGAGAAAAGGATTCATCTTACCTACCATCAGTTGTTGAAAATTAGGCAAACAGTTGAGGTTGTCAGCAGGGTTCCCTTTGTAGTCGGTTGAGAGAGACAAAGAAATTCCAGATGGGGTTGCTTAGCAACTCCAATTTTCCTCGAATATCTTAGACATCTATCTTAAAATGGGATGACTCTTCCTCTGGAGACCTCTTCCTCCTTCCACTGATTACAGATGGAATAGCTTGAAGTGGCTGCCTAACTTCTGAATCACTGAAATAAGTGAAATGAATTCCATCTCGAGATCCAATTACAGTGCAATTACAGATTTTGGTGATGCTCCAAGGACAGCAGTGGAGAGGAACTTGAGTATTACCACACAGAAGGTGAAGAAGTTCCTCTAAATAACCTGACCTAAATGGAAATGGTGTGTGCCAAAGTGGAGGAGCATAGCAACTTCATGTACTGTAAAGATTATGCATTTATGCATTGCTGTTGCATCTATAAGCAGAAAGCAACATGGGAGAGGCCCAGGGATGTTCTACACAGACAGCCTAAAATCCCTGTTAACGCACTCATTTATATGTGTACATTTATTCCAATACAGAAAGGATGCAAAATAATTCATTCAGTTTGGAGATCATTCTTTACCTTTGTCATATTAAGGGGCAAAATAAAATCTGATGGAACCAGGAAAAGCTTTAGGAAGGGAATTAAACACTGTAGAGAAAAGGAGGCTCAGCATAGTAGCCGGATGGGGCAAGGCCAGGGCATTTCCATGTCCCCAGGTCCAATCAGCAGTGAGGCTGAGATTGTATCCTCAGTAAGCAGCCATACTAGCACATATATACAACATACATACACATATATGTGGCTAACGACACAGATCAACATGGATAGATGCACTCAGCACTCATGCAAACACAGATAGCACCAGCGGCCTCATCCTGTTCCCCTCTCTGGCCATTCAGGATGAAGGTCTGTTAGTTGAACATAACCTCTGTGTGTGTGTGTGTGTGTGTGTGTGTGTGTGTGTGTGTGTGTGTGTGTGTGTGTGTGTGTGTGTGTGTGTGTGTGTGCGTGTGTGTGTGTGTATGTATGTATATGTATATATATGCATATACACATATCATGGATGCCTCCAGGTGCTGGACTTGGACACTCAGTCCACCTAGTAGCTCACCCAGATCCCCAGTTTCCCCAGTTGCTGGCACCAGGACATGCGAGTCTCTGAACCTGCAGCCCTCCTGCAGCTGCAGGGCATGGCCAGACAAGCACGCTGACCAGCAACCTGTTTACAAGTGTCTAGCCCAGTTTATCCTCTTATCCCTCTAGTTTCCTACCGTTATTCCTCCCCAGATTGCCTAGAACCCTTCCTTTCTCAGCCTTTAGTTCCTCTTCTAAACATCCTATAAGTAGTCTTGAGCCCCTTTGTGCTGGTGCAGATGAGACCTTGATGGGCTGATCATGTTATTCAGGCTCTCCCCACCTGCCATAGTCTCTCTGTGCACCTTTGTGCTTGTGGGGACGAGCTTTCTACTACATAACCTAGCAGGAAGCTTATTATTTTCCTTATTCTAAATCAATTCCTTGTTCAATGCTAGAGGAAAACAACCACTCTCCCACAATTTTCCAATAACTCTTCATGACTGTCATATGTCACACACTATAAGGAAAGATTTCAAGGATCAAGCTTAGGAAGCGACGGCAGTGGAAGGGTTAGCAGTTCAGACTGATAAATATTTGAACACACATACAGAGCTCATGTGGACTTTTGCTAAGGAACTAAGGCTGGAAATCTCCTGTGAAAAGCTAAATGTACTTAGCTTAGTACGTGTGTTCTATGCACTTTCTAGCTGTAGCTTAGCAAGTCAGAAATATCACAATATTTTATATCCTTTCCCCAGAAAATAAAGCCTTTGAAAAAATTAGTAATTTTCTTGATATGCTACAATTCTGGTCAAATTCATTTAAAATGTATTTTCTATTTTCTTTCTGTTAGCATTTTTCTGGGCCAGATTTACAAATTAATTTTGAATACTTAAAGATAACTGTACTATTAAATACCTAGTGCAAATACCATAGCTTGCATCTACACTGCGGAGAGTTCATTCTCTCTGTAGCAGGCTGGCTGCATTCACACTGTTTAGCATTTAGTCTGTGTCTCCAACAAGCCCCATGTGTTGCCCTTGTTGCTCTAAAACGGTTTGTGTGTATGTGTGTGTGTATGTGTACAAGTGAGAGAGTGGGGGGGGGGGGCGGCAGCTGCGGTTTGATGCATCTGAGCTAAGGCTGTGGCCACCGAAGTGGTGTTTTTATAATATCAAGCTGAGAATGGATTCTGCCTGCCTGAAAGAGTGGGATGGTTTCGAGAGTGATTTAAATGTTTTGTTTATATACTTCCTTATTTTCTATGGAAGGTACTTAAATGTCATTGCAAATACGGGTCTTCTGTTCTGTCAGCAGCATATGTGGAGGTCCATCCTGTGCTCAAACATACATTTTATTGGGCTGTTCAGGAATGCTGCATGTTTTTATTAATATTTAAGAAGTTCCATTTTCTTAATGTAAGGATCATGTTGTTTTGAGTAGAGAATGGATTCAGGATACCCAATCAAACTATTACATTGTTTCCTGTGCCATATAGCGCTTAATTCAATTATTCCATCCCTGCAGTGGAAGCAAACGTTATCCCAGGAACATCTTATAGGAGTGTATTAGAACAAGAAATATTGCAATTAATGGGATAATTACTTCGGAGGGGTCAAGGAGCTGCCTATTCAATTTGACTTTTGAAGTTTGTGAGAAAGAAGGTCCTTCCCCTCCAAAAAACAGTTTCAAAATGTTCTGCAAACTACAATGAAACAAAAAGTCAAAACAAAACAAAAGCCCAGTTTGGTTTAGATCAATGAAAACACTTCATTTGAATCATTCTGAAAGGTTTCGTTTCATTTCTTGAAGGAATGATATGCTTACAGTTTCCTCCTTAAAGAATTGATAAAGGAAATAAACAAGAAGGTACCAATATCTCCCAACAGTTTTAATAAACCAATATTGCTAAGCAAAAATCCATGTTGAAAATCTTGACCGGCTCTAATTATACACATAAAAATCAGCTATGTATTATGGAGAAACGAAGTGCTCAGTAAGTCAGTTCATCAAACAGTTATTTGAAACTCAGCCTGACATACTATCATGTATATGATTTTATCTTCACTTTCTTGTCGCATCTTAATATCTGCCACTTAAAATTCGTGGATTTTGTTTAAATATAGTGCAGTATATATAGTTTATGCTTGTGCACTACAAGCATACACTATACAAACTGCATGTTTCTACAGTCTTTTTGGTAAGTAAGTTCATCATTTAGGATGTAAAAAATAGAATATTTTAATTTTTGTATATGTAGTCACATTGATGATTATGTATTTTCAAAATTTTCATAAGCGTTGAAATGACTAAATACTGAGAAAATGTAAAAGCATATGGCTTGGTTTGCTACAAATTCTAGTTTGATGTTTTAAAATTTCAGTTTCCTCTTAGCAAAACCTAGCCCAGCATTATCTTATTTTAAAATCTCAAGGCAGTGTATCTGGAGACAGAGGAAAGCAAGACAGAAGTGATCAGTTCCATTTGTTTTTGAATGACATGAAATTATAATAAAAAAAATATTTGGAGCTTCTAGGGATTTTTTAAAACGCTTTTTTATGTATTTAATGTATCAAGCCATGTTAATTTATGTTATTTTTTAATCCTGACTTTGAGATAAACAGCCTTTCTCGTAGGAATAGATGGAGAGCAAGGTGTGTGTGTATGTACATATGCACACACATGTATGTGCGTGTGTGTATGTAAATAGCTTCAATCATTTTTTGCCAACTGTTTAAAAAAATTACCACTGGGTTTTTGCCAAGCTGGGAAAATTTTGAATTTAGGGATTTAATTTACTTAAAAATACTGTGAAAAGAATATGCAGAGTAAGCTGTGGAACTAACTGTTGGATATATTCTTATCTAAAGCTTTTACTACCGCCTTTCTCAAAACACAAACACAATTACAGCTGGAGACACGTCAGCCTAATCCAGTGATCTCTGTGGCATAGATGTATGCATTTTAACTTTGCCTTGCTTTAAATAGCTTAAAATTTAGCGCTGGCTTATTGTTCTTACCATGTTTTGGCCTTGTTACATGTTCTTACCCTTCCCACACACACCTCTTTCTTGCCTTCTTGGGGAACTTGGAGCGAGATACAGAATTTTAATTCTTCCTCAGACAAGACGGAGTGGCTGTTCCTTGCATAATTACACCAGAGGAAGAGGTTAGAAAAGGGGAAAGGAGCAGAAGATCTCCCTTTTTCTTTTGCTCTATTCTATATATATCAAATATATAGCCAAATTCAAGTGCTTGCCAGGTTTGATTTAGCACAGTTCTGTCAATCTTTCAAAGTCACACTTCAGCATATTCTTTAACAAATGAATCATTTAGTCTTTCGCAGAAAGAGAGAAGAAAGGTTGGAGAAAAACTAGGAAAGAAGCTGATAGTTTTCTTTTGAAATGATTAACCGAAAATAAAGTCATGTTTAGATGCAATTTTTCGACTAGTGGTAGTTATTTGATTGAGTTTCTTTGTGTTTCAGAATCTTGAAGGCTCCAGTGAAAATGAACAGAGTTCAAGTTGCACAACTATTAATTAGCTTTGTTCTTGTAAATCTCAGGGAGCTTTTCTTATTTATGTGCTTCTTCATTGTTCCATTCTGTTCCATTCTGTTCTTTTTTGGCATAACATAGTGTCTCCTACTTGAGAAAGATTAAATACATAGTTAGCATTTCTAACAATGGACAAAAATCATAAAGGTGGCATATTGAAGGAAAATTTGTACTACCAAGCCCCAGACCAATTTCTCGCTACAAACCCTAGGATATTTGCAGGAACACAGATTTGTGAGGATTCAGTCCCGCCCCAGTTTATCAGGGGAAGTATGAGAATAGATTAGGTGAGATATCAAAGTCTCACTGACAGATTTCTAGACATTATCTGCTGACTATATGTAGGTCGAAACACCTAGGGATAAAAATATATGATTCCTTTCCTCTTCTGAAGTTTTATTTGCATTTAGTTTTACCTAAACAATTAGATGGAAAAGAGAAAATAACGGGAAAGAGTGATTGAACTCAGAATGAGTTAACCTGGCAACCAGCCCAAATTCATGCACTGCTGAGTGAACTTAGCCTCTGCGAAACAAGGAAGTGCTCAGAATTTCAACAAAGATTGGGTTTATAATCAGTACTTCCCATGGACTCTAAAAGACCAATCTTTAGGTGCTTTCCATTAGGAAGGAAAAGAAAGGAAGATGAAGGAGGATTGGAAGAGAAGAGGCTTGATACCAGCAAGCTTTCATAAAACATAAAACTGAAATACAGCCTGTCTTACAATCAAAAAAATCCCGCCTTACCCTTTTGGTGCACTTTCTGCTTTTTCATATTTCTTTCCATTGCCTACTCTTTTACAGAAGGAGCCATTTTTTTTCCCCTCCCCTAAATGGGGTAACCTTTTGCAAGCTACAGCATATCCTCTGATTTCCACCCATTCCCTCCTATTTGCCATCACACCTACACTTTTTCTTTTTTGGCCTCCTATTGACGTATAACCTCGTTAGGGCTTTACCCTGATCATGCAATAATGTTTACATTAAAAGTGTCTCTTATCTGTGAATGTATAGCATATTATTTCTTTTTTCCCCCTATGGTAGTTATTCGACTGTATTTACAACACCATGAAAAATATGAGAGCAAGAGAGCAGGCATTATGCTGTCTAAGATAAATAATGTTGTTTGTTTTAATACTAACTTATAGATGGCATTAACTTGAGAAAAGCAGCCTTTCCCATTTATCTGAGTGTTCAGTGCCTGGTATTGAACTGATCTATGTCTGCCTTTAGAGCAGAGATCAGATCCTCAGCTGCCACCGAAGAACCTCTTGTGAAGTTCAATGAAGGACTGTGCAAAGATGCCCTGTATATCTCTCCGACTTGGGAGATTCCTCTGTAGCTAAATGATCTCCTAATATTAATTAGAGCAGCCACAATGTTCCCAAAGAACAGCCAAAAGAGTGAAAAGAGCCAACACAATGAAAAAGTACAGCCATTACTCATGCCTTTTGATCATCCTTTCATCTTTCTATTAGGAAAAGATCTGGGATCCCTAATATTTAAGGCTTCTCTGTGGCCATGGGGTATCAGAATTACGCATCCATCTACCTGTAGATTTTCTTTTCACATTCCCACTTAATTGCTGAAACAAAAATTCTACTAAATATTTTTTTCCAGTAGCTGTACTGTCAAAGTCGTCTGAGTGTGAGATAAAAATGCTGATTAAAACTTTGCTTTATACATTTTTAGCTGGGATATAGTAATTGATTTTTTTCTGGATCTGGGTTTTGCTTTTCAACTTTCAAAATGTTAGGCCAAATTCTACCCTCAATTACACATATGTAAATATTGTTTTAATGCATGTGTAGCAGTACACTGGTTCTCAGAGAAGGCTTAGTCCATTCAGGGCCCAATTTATCTCCCATTGAAATGAATGGAAAGATTCTGACCAATGTCTATAGGCATTAATAATAATTTCAAATAGGATGTAGTAGTGAAATGGTTTTCATCAGAAACAGTGTACTGTGAATAGAATCCTGCTGAGTTCATCAATGGTAGCATTAAAGCCATAATAAAAGCATAAGAATTATTTACGGAAGTTTCTTAATTATCTACTGATATAAACATTATCTTTCTCTTTACAGTAAAGTTTCTCCACCACAATGATTGTCCTCTCAGCCCAATTACTAAACCCACAGCCCAGATGATATTTCATAATTAGGAATTGGCATCACTCGCAATCTTTCTAGGAAGAAAATGCTGGTACTAAGTTATTTATACCGCAAGCCCAGAGAACAACATCTTTCAACATTTCATGTTGTTCTACTGCTGCCCACAGCAGACATCCGATCAAGGGTATCTTCAGGGTATTTTGGGATAGAAAGTGATTGCAGAGTACCAGTTCCCACGGGCCCCATTACAGATATTTGACTTAAACCAGTGGCTGAAATAGTTAGCAGTGCCCAGAAATCCACAAAAATGCATGAATATGAAACTCAAGAAGTCGGGTTATGACATTTTGGTCCATCCATTTTAATAGGCAGCACCTGATGGTTCAGTTGAAGATGATGGTCTTTCAAGCAAACCACAATATTCTGCAATATTGCACATCTGGGGACAGAGCAGGGAGTTCTGATTTCTTCCTGCTCACTTGTACTTAAACAGGCTGCACCAAGAAGCAGGAAATTTCAGTACTGTTGCCTGGAAAAAATATATATTTCTGTGGATGACCTGCACGTTGTAAGCCATAATACCTAAAACTTCCTTTAAAACTTGTTATTATGTCCACTTTGAGGCACAGTGCAAAGCCTATGATTATTAAGAGCTGTAAGTGAGACTAGTGTTGTAAACGTATGGAGTACAGGAGAAAATCTTCCACTCTTTGCCTTTTTTCAATTTAAAAGCATTTGTCACTGTAGCAGTATGGGATAATTTTGCATACTTCAGTGAATATGTGCACACAAATGGCACTGAATTGCTAGTATAGATAATTAGAGTAAATCTTTTCTCCGGATAATTCACAGGTTATGGGCATGCCTTCACCCTTATTAAAACTGAAAACAGATCAAACTGGGCTGGTAGGATGAGTCTCCGTGTTTAAGTCTCAGTTAATAAGAGGGTCCTTAGTAAAGCCCTCCTCTCTGTACCCTCCCACCGCATTCACTTGCAAATCACCGTATGGCTGGCAAAGCCTGAGCGCCCCCCCCCTCCCCCCCAAGCCCCAGACCTCCCCATGCTGAGCACTGCGGCTCTATCAGCTGCAATATCTCTCTCTGTGAGGGATGTTTCTGATTAATCAGGGGCACTGAATGGAAACCAATCAGATAGAGAGTCCCTTTGGCTGCAGCTCGCTGCCTGCCTGAGTTAAAAGTGATGCTGGGAGAGAGGGAGCCCTAGTTAGATGCGAGTACGCACAGCGGTGGAGATGCTGTGACAGGCAGAGGGGAGGAAGCAGGTAGAGAAGCAGCGCTGGGCAGAGCTAGTCTCACGCTGACGAACAAGGTAAGTAGATGAACTTTCTTTAACATTGAAATTGCTGACAACAAAAAAGTAGATGCTTTCTTAAAAAATGTCAAGAACATTAAAGATCTCTGGTAGATACATTTAGGGGGGAGTGGGAGGTGGGGGAAGGGGTCAGTAGAGCAGCTGGGTTTTTTTTTCTTTTTTTTATGCAGTAGAGAATGAAATAAAAATAATTGTACTGAATTGCTGAAACCTAAACTTCTGTTGCTGCATACTTGATAACTGCTTGTGTGTACTAGAAAGCTAACAATGTGTATGCTAACTGCTATTATCGTTAGATATACTGTTACTTTTATTCAATTTTTACTTCAATATAACAGTAAATATATAGCCTAACTTTTGTGCAGAGTGCTTTTCTCCTGTCCAGATATAAGCTGTCATCCTTTTCAGTCTTTCATCTCATTTTTTTTATTGAAAAGATCTCAGCAAAACAAACACAGTTAAACTGAATTAAAAAAAAAAGAAGGTTGTAACTATCCATAAGAATGAAGTACTGATGCTTTGTTTTGTTTTTCCTTGGCAGGGAGAGTGAGATTTTATTTTTTAAACTTGCTATGGGGTTAAAAGTGACAGCTCAGTGTTCAGGAGCTGAGGGAGATGCTCCATAGGATATTCAGAGCATGAAGCCAAAGTCAGCAGGCTTAAAGTGTAAGACTGTTTCCAAAAGAACTAACAGATAGTCTTCCTAACCTGATATTTATAAACAGAGACTAGCAGAGAAAGTAAGGCAGAGGGCACAAAAGGCCAACCTGATCGCTTGACTTTGAAGTAAGCAGCAGAATGCTGTTGCCTAATGAATGACATTTTGCTTTTTTTCCACATGCAAGAACTGTGCAATCATATCCACTCAATTTCACTGGGCATATGAGCTTCAAACAAAGAATGATGCATACAAACTGTAAAGAAATCGATATCCCTTTGCAGTTGTATGGCAATGTGCAAACTGTAGCCATTTGCCTTCTCACAGGCACATTTAAGTAGTGAGTCAGAGTAACAGAATGGTACTTTGGTTGGGATAACTTCCATTTGCAGTAGAAAAGTCTGCAACCAAAGTATCAGTCTTGCTCTGATTTGAGTCACTGGCCAAACTTGTATCTTACTTAAAGCACAGCAGGATTGTTCTCCCTTACTGTGTACTGTTCTCCTAGGTTTTCATGATAAGGATAAATACGGATGAAAAGGCAAGTGTAACACTTGCAATAGCTTTGCTGAGAGGATCAAATGCTTTGTGTAATAAATAGTACTGGTGGTATTGATAGGATTTGATAATTACAGGTCTCTAAAAAATCATTATTTCCAAGTCATTTTCATGTTGAAAATGTTAATTTGCTTTCCAAAAAATGAAAGTGGCTCAATTATTTAGATGCTTTGTGCTACGTTTTTTCTATGATTATTAAGAACTCTGTAGAAGAATGATGCTGGTTTTAAAAAAACACATACTATTATATATATGTCAATTTGACAGATAAAATATATTGTCCCGTCATTTGACTGCACTATCTAATAATACGAATTTAAAAGAGGGTTGAATAATATGTTGACAGCTAATGTAACTTGCTATTAGCAAAGATCTAAAACTTTTAGAAGATCACGTTATATAATCAAATGCTCATAAAAGAAATAATTCTTGTTTTGTTGTTTGAAGTTAGATAAATAAGATTAATTTTAAACGAGGACATGTATGTGTATCAATATTACATACCAAGGTTGTACCTAACATTGTTGTCATGTCTTTTTAATCTTGATGGGGTGACTTCAACAACCAAAGTTTGTTCACACAAATAAACACAGGAAAAAAGTAGAATATTTCGTTGCAGAAGCTGTGTTGTGGCCACTATTATAGAAAATTATATTACATAAGCATCTAGTATATATTGTCTCAACCCAAAAAGCAGTTTGGAGACACAGTATCAAATGAAACAGTCCTGTCATATGCTTTGCACAGCTTTATGGTAAGAGGGCTTCAGGTTTTCAGTATTTCCATACCTGTCTGCACAAGTGGCCATTCTGGATGAGCTTTCTCACTGCTGGGCATCAGCTCATTGCAGGGACCATTGCCTCATCTGACTGCCTCTCTGCAAGGATGCTGCACTCAATGGTAGTTGCAGATGGGTTTGGCAGAGACACTCCCTGGCGATGGGATCAGCCAATGAGGATAATTTCATTCCTCAACTTATCTACCAAAACAGAAAGTAATTACTGATAGCAATCAGTTTAAACATTGGTGCACCCACAATTGGTTATTACCCACAATGTTACAGAAAGAACAGTACAACTTACTCCTGACATTAGCTCGAACTCTGGCATTGTGAAATGGTTTCTGAAGCCCCACAACAGGTTGCAGGGTATCTGCTGGCAGAAGCCTTCAGAGGTAGAAAGTCAGAGTTCACAAGCTCCTCTGAGGAGTACTTTGTCCAGGAGATAAAACAAGGTAGGCTGATGTCTCCCGGTGGCTGTCCAAAACTTGATGATAACTGGACACGTGAAGGGACAACTCTAACTTCAGAATTTGGTTTATTATAGGGTAACACAGAAAAAAATATTGTCGCTATTTTCAGAGATATATAGAGACACAAAACTGCTGTCCTTTTCCTCTCCCTACCCACTCCATCTTTTCATAGCTTTTCAAACCTTTCTGGAAATACAGCAAGACCATACTGGGAATCAAAACTCAGTAATGATCATTGTTTAAAAATTCTCCCAATTCCTGCACAAGTCTTATGCTTGTAAGAAATCTGGGCTATGCAGACCTGGATATAGGACAGCATCAACTATATAATTTTATAGATGTTTCTTTTGTGCCCTCAGTGCTATTTAACTGTAGAATGCAACTGGAGCAAAAGCAGAGACAAAAATGCCTCTCCCACTCATATCAGGATGCCTTCTGAATTTCTAAGGCTTGCAGCAGGTGTTACATGCAAATGTTATCTGCAGAAGCACAAATATTTGAACATGAATAGGGATGTCTGAGGGGAAGCTGACTGCATTCTGCATGGAAGTGAGAGCGCTTATGAAAAGTCGTTCTGTCAGAATAAATCCCAAATTTCACTAAAGGGGGATAGAAGGAGGAAAAGAAAGCAAAGGGAAGTGATTCTCAACTATGAACAAAAAGAATTCTAGTAAAAGCAGTCAAGCATCATTTTAATAACTTTCTCCATTGGCCTTTTAATCAAATAGCAAATTGCTAAATGGCAAAAGGTGAGTTACTGTGTTGACTTTCAGTAACTGGCCACGACAAAAATCCAATGGCATCAAGGCCTACTTGCCTAGCATCACTGAATAAGAGAGACATGTTTTGATCAGAATACGCTTTGTGCTGTACAGTAGAAAATTCTAGTGAAACTTGGCTTTGATTACCTGAAGGAAAGCACTGTTACTAACTTCAGGGAAAAAAAGAAAAAGATTGAGTATATTCTGTAGCTTATAAGAATGGTCTAAAATGATTAAGTTCCAAAAGGAAATAATTTTTGAATGCATAGTGTGTAAAGTAACTAGAGAGAAATTAGCAAATGAAACGTGTCATTTACAGTCTGAAATATGTAATCTCAGAAATATTGCAAGAAGAGAGATGTGGCACCATCTTCCTCCTGTATGCAGAGATTATTGAACAGAGAGTGAACAGAACAGTGACTTGCTCAAAGTTACGCAGTAGCTCAGTGTCAGAGCCAGGTGTAGAACTCAGCCTCCTCTTTACCAGTCTTGTAATTTCTCCATGTGACTGCTCCAATGTGAGTAAAAATAAATTTGACATGTGTTCTTAAATAACACCATAAATAAATGCAAATGTTTTTCCAGAAATATATTTCTGGAACTGCAAAATGGGAATGTCTCAAGTGACGGCCAGTGTATTTCTTTACCAGTTAAATGCAAATTTCTGTATTCAAATTTCACATCTTTTAGCAGTAAGTGTAATAGCAGCACAAAGATGACATCACATTAGACTCAGTTTTCACTGTCTCACGCACACGTAGCTTTGGTATTAGAATCCCCTGATACAAAAATGCAAATGTCAGAGAAGTTTATGTAAGTACAAATTTTCTAGATATTAAATGTTATTCAGGTTTCTTTGACCTCACAAACCCTAGTCAAGGGAAATAACCACTAGCTTCACTGACAATTCTGCCTGAAAGAATATTGCAGTGTTGGGCCAGGCATGTCATTGCTCAGAGATCCCAACTTTCCAAGCTAGGCTGGAAGCATTTTCTTATGATATATAAGTATGTTGAAGAAGAGTTCCTAAAGCACTTGTCCAAAATCAAAACTTTTTTTTCATTGTTTAATAAATGACATCCAAGAAAAGATTCAACGAAATAGAAAAAATCATGGGTAGTGCTTCTATGTTCAGGGATGGGAACAGCAGGTCTTTTCATCATTATTAAACAAACTACACAACAAAACTCACAAGGAGTTAATCTCAATTTGCATATACTTTAATTCATTCAGCTCCTTTGAAGGCAGTTCATAATTTATGCCAGCCTATTGAGCAACAAATACAAGCATTATTTGGTTTGTCCATTACTTTTGGAAACTGATGATCAATTACATTGATAATCAGTGGTGCAGAATTTGATATTTATATCCCGGCCTCTCTTCCAAAAGAGTTCAACAAAACATTAGGGTATATAAGATTGTTCAATAAAGGAAATGCAAAAGTTATACTGATTTAACACCTTCAGCTCAAGGTCTTAGCAAAATAATTATTCTTTATTTCCTCTGTCTTCCGTTATTCAATACATGCTTTTGAGAAGATGACAAAGAGGGAAATGGGAAAGAGTGATCTGGGAAGAAGGAAGAAGTTAATTCCATAACTTCTGATTTGAAAGAAAAAAATAGGCATAACAAAAATAAAATAAAATACTTTTAAACCCAGGAGTTATAAGTTATACATCATTTGACCACAAGGTATCAGTAAACTACTCTTACCACAATATGACAAATCAAAGTAACCTCACTTCACAGCTAGAATTTGTTTTGTTTTGTTTTCAATAAAATCAAATATAATTCAGGCAAATTATAAGATGAATGATAAACATTTAAAGTAACCAGTATGCTAAAATGGGCTTACTGAAGTTCACAGTATTACTTTCTGTCTTTCTGGATTTGCTTACCTGCTTACATTGTTCTTTATCATAATACTTTTATATGATTTGCACTGTTCTTATCATAAATCTTTATAATAATGGAATCTAATTGTAAAGTTTTGTGGTGGCAAACTATTGGAAACAAACAAGTTCTTCCTTCTCTTCTGATTTTTAAGGCGTAGGTGCTGGTGATGGGAAATCTCATGGAAATGTCTTGCCTTTATAGAAAAATAAAATTTGAAAAACATAGTTGTTTCAAAAGGAAATTCTTGTAATTGTTTGACTTATTTGTCAGGAGAGCTGTCTGTGCTTGCACCAGATGCTGGAGACCTTATTCAGAAAGAATAATATTTTGTAATAAGACTAGTCCCACTGAAGCTAGTGAAATTACTTCTGTGCATTTTCGTACCTAGAGTAAAAATGAGTGCTGAATTTGTGTTTTTATAGTGATTCTATCTGACAAAAATATATATTTTCCTCAGAGTAAAAATAAGAATATTACATTACAGAAGGTATTTTTTTTCTCATTTCTTGCAAGATTTGCAATAATCCTTACATTTACTTCACTAATGTGAAAGGAAATTTCACCTCTAATGAGAATTTAGGCATGATGAAAAATGGAATTATATTTAAAAATTAATGTAGACTTTTCATTCTTTACTGCACCCCGTGGTTTATCAGTAATTGAGCCAGATCCAGCCCCAAATCGTTTTAAATTTATGTAATATATGCATTCTTTACCTACTAAGATACATTTTTGGATTACGTTTATCTCTTTTGTAGGGGTAAGACACTAAGTAGAACCCCTTGTGTTCTAAAGAAAATGAATTATTCTCTTCATTTTCCCTCATGAACATGAAACTTCTCTATCTATAATACTGAAGATGTTTCTATTTGTTTACTATTATTACTATGATGACTGAGAACTCACATACCACTTTAAGTGAAGGCTTTGCAATGTTTCAATAGCATGCGTCACATTTTAACCTAATTTGAGTTTCTGGTGCTGCCTGCTCTTCCCTTCATAATCCTCCTGATAAATCCTCGCTAATCATGATGGCAAACCATCCCTTCAGCAAACATCACAACTTGCAGAAGAGAAAAGATGTTAATCATGTATTTTAATGTACTTCTAGCTACTCTTTAAGGCAATTAAGGAAAATAAGTTCTCTGAAAAGCTGCTACAGCTGCTCTCTGAGCTACAAAGCAGCTAAGAAACTACTAGTTGAAAACCTTTCCTTTAAGTTTTTATTCAGGAAAGGGGAAAAAAGCACTATGGAAAGCAAAAAGGGGAGTAAGTTAGGAAGTGGCTAGACTACACCATGGATAGATGCATTTGGAGAAAAATGTAAGAAAAAGTAAAATAAAAGAGGCTCATTCATATTGCCTGATGTAGATCTGAAAATGTTGATTCTAATAGATGAAAGCTTAGGAGTGTATTCAATGTTTTTCCACCTCCAGATGGATATATGTTAACATTGATGAGAGGGAAAGATTTAGTACTTCTGTGAATAACGTTGGTTCTCATTATTATTTGTTTTCAATTTGCATTTATATTCATCCAATTCACATTTGCATGGCAGAGCAAATACACCTAACAAAGCCCAAAAATATAGATTCACAAAGAATAAATTTTTCAAATATACAATGGTTAATTTTGTTGGTTTTTTTCTGTCCCAGGGATGTTCAGATTCTATTTGATAACATTTTCCAGAAGTAAAAGTTTATATTTTGAATATTTTAAACTACTCTCAAGGATTAGGTCCACCCAGGACTTGTTTAGATGCTGAAGTGCACTGCTGTCCACAGACACAGGATCACAGTAACCAATGAATACTCCAGAGGTGCACCTAATAATCGAAGGTAATATCATATGGATGATGATTTCAAAGAAAACATAAGTCTAAAATAATTTCCTAGCAACAGCAAATAAGACCAGATAGCTCTCGTATTGTTTGTATATAGTATTTGTGTGCGTACCACACTAGGAGTAGTATACGTTCACAATTTGTGTTCTGAACAGGGCTAAAAGAAGCCTCAACGTAGGCTTAAGGTTCAAGGTCTCATAACATAATGAAGACCTCAACTTCCATTAAAAAAGAATGCCACTATATTTGGCAGGCAGGAAAATATATAAGCTCAGTATAACTATTTAAGTGATATCTTCCTGAAAGTGCAGGCAGTTTGAAACAGTAGCCATGCCCCAGGCATATCACCAGGAACTTTCCCAGGACCTACAAACGTGGGTCCCAAAGAATACAAAACCATGGCAGAAACATACATTGCAGTAACCAGATACATGCTTTAAAGAACGTGCACAGGGCCACCAGAGGAAGCCCTGTCATCTTGATAGAAAGAAATAATAGTTATCTGGAGAAAGGAGAAGGGAAGGCTTCTTTTGGCTTTCCCTCAAAAGACTGGAGAGTGGATTCATGGAGCTGAAGTGTAGTCCAGCCTAAGACTATTCATGTAGTCCAGCCTAAGATTATGGATTACTTGATTTGAATTCTTTTTAAATACAGCACTATGGGCTACTACCCTATAGAGGGAGCGATATGACCTACTGCTGAAAATTAGGGTTTATCTATATGCTCTCAGTACCAATAGCATCAGAATCATTGACTTATTCAGTAGGAAAGCTGGCATCAGAAAACACATGCTTTTAAGGAACATAAATAGGGGGACATTTCTGTAGAATGGAAAATAAATGAGTCACATCATTAATTTTCTGCTTCCTTCACCTCAAGTTGATTAACGGAAATTAAATTTCATGCCAGTCAGCCTGCGAGTTTAGTAGACAATAAAGAAATCCTGAAATTTCATTGTCTGTGGTGGAAACATATATGTGTGTATATATGTATATATACATACACATATATACACATATACAAATATGCACGCACATATTTTATATATACACATAAATACCTTTTTTTATATGCATAGCATCAATGTCATGAAAGCCATACATGTACCAGCTACATAAAATCATGGCACTGTGAGGACTCCTGTGGTATGTATTCTAACCAACAACATGTAAACTAAGCTACTCAGGTTCTTTGTGTTGAGGAGAGCTCTGCAGACCATTTCAACTGTGTAGCCTTTAACAGCAGACCCAGGCTGGTTAATATCAAAGAGGAAATCAGGGAGAAACAGTGGTTCTGCTTACACTGTCAAGGCTGAAGGAAAATTTTGGAAAAATAAGTAATGTCCTCTTCAAGTCAGTAACCTAATACCGAAATCAGAATTCCTTGGGGGAGGTACTAATGACTAAACCACCCGAATACAACGATATGGTATGGACTAATTACATTCAGTGAAGCATCTGTATTTACTCTAGGACACATACAATCTCTACCTGTAAACAGGTAGAGATTGCCAAATGAAGATTTGGCAATTTGATTGCCAAAATTCCTACCTACAGAAAATTTAAGCCATTATTTCAGAGTGGGATTTTCAGCCTATTTTTCCTGCAAGGAGCAGTCAGTCAGGACACCTAGAATCTTGCTGCTACCACATAGTTTTTCTGAATGCTCTTTCAACCTTATTGCATAATTATCTAAGTGGTCAGCCCAGAGGTCAACAAAGCAATATACGTGCTAACTTTCATTTAAATGCCCTTCTGCAGTGCGAATGCAAAGTTGGCTTCTTGTTCCTAATTTACTTAATTACTCCTAAGGTTTAGCTTTATCGCACTAACTGATAGGTCGAGGGTTAGCAAGCAGAGGAAAACATCCTTCCTCTCATCATAAACGTTACCGATACCTTGTTCAAAAGGATTAATATCACTGTCATGCTTGTCTTAATATTCATATTGACACAATAAGAGATTCAGAGGGTCTTAACAATCACTAATGTCTGTTCTCAGACATTAAGAGCACAGGCCAGGGACTGGACTAAAGCCTAGGATCCAATGTGACTTCATTTCATGCTCTCACATCACTGGATACGAGGTGTCCATATGTCAATCATACAAGCAAACCTATTAGGGCAGTCAGTGATCTGGCCACCTGCAAATTACATACTCTTCTATCACATTTATGTCCACTGGCGGTGATTGCCTGATGAAAGATAATGTGTCTACATTCCAGCAATATGGAAAATATTACCTATTCTTTAAGTGAAAGGTACTTAATTTATCATTTGTAATTAAAGACACCAAGCCCAGTTCTTATAGAACAACATAACACAGCCTAGCTCATTGGCTCTACACTGGTTTAAGTGAGTGCTTTTTACTCCATGAGTCTGCTGGCTTCTAAGGAGCCTATTTCAAAGAGTCCCATTGAAATGAACATTAAACAAAAAAAATCTGCCTATTACAAATATGGTTAAATTTGCATACAGAAATCCACTTTTGTGATGGAAAATGCTTGTAGTGTCTATAAACCACAGTAATTAAAATGAAAACAACAACAACAATTTGCCTACTGCATTTTCAACAGACTTGAGGTTTACAAACAAGGCACGTCTGTTAAGTAGCCTTGCTTTCGTATACTGGAAATACTGGAGATAAACAAAGGGAGAGATTGTGGCCCTGAGTGGAGAATTTCTTATTCAGAATAGCTTTACCTTTTCATACCACTAATAAATTTGAACATCATCGGGGTAGAGAAGAAGGCACGCATGCAGTTTTATCGTTTTAAAACTGTAAAGCATGAAAACTTCCAATTTTAGTTAATACAATCACATATGAAGCCACGAATAAGTTAACTTTTTGGATGTAAATCTGTATTGCTGAAGTTGAAGTTTTGTCTTTGACTTTAGTTGAGATAAGAGTAAACAAAGAATTTTATTATACAATTTGAAGCACTGTTAAATTGCTGGTAGATATAAACAGAGACATAGCTTACTGTCCGGGAAAAAAGACACTCTTCCAACTGAGTAAATTGAATTCTCACTGAGTGAGGATAAAATATTGGAATTAAATATTGAAGGAGAAATACTAGGAGCTGAGAAAATTATACAAATAATATTACTGCGTTGTATACAATATCTTCGTAATGATACAGTTTCATCTCACTGTGACTAAACTGAAAGGAGGTAAATGTTGCATTAGACCAAGTGAATTGATATTCATATGGTGCCCATCAGAAATTACCGATTACTGGTTAGTAGTTACAACAAAACCTTTCAAAGTATTCTGAGAAAGCAGTAAAGTATAAGCTTCAGGTAAACACCAAAAAATGCACGTAGTTCTGATGAAAACCTCAACATAGTCTGGCTGAGGATTCCCATGGAGAGCTGTAACATTTAGATCTGGTCTTTTTACAAGGAGGAAACCCTATCACAGCCATTCAGCATCCAAGGGAGAGCAGATAACATGAGATTTGTAGAGACACACAAAGGGCCGAATTCATCTTGCAGCTGAAGAGCAGCTTTTTTAAGAACACCTGAAGTGCCTGACTAATATCACATCATGTAGGCTGGGCTATCTCACCTGGAAATAGGGAGGAAATAGTCAACTATTTTGAAATTAGGACTAATGTTAAGTGATAAGAATTTTACCTTTCCAGCCACTTCATACTCTTCCTCCTGCACATGGGTTGGTATGTGCACAGAATCTAAGAAGCTAATGGATATAATATGCACATATAGCTATAATGTGTATAGATTCATAATATTATAAGATAAAACCATAGTACATGCAATATGTGAAAAAGGTCATCTGACTTGAGTTTATTTATTTATTTTTTTTTAATGCATTATCTTCTGCCATCAGGAGGTAATGTCATAAGAACTTGACCAAGGAAAGTGGAATGCTCCTTGCAAGGTGAATGTCAAAAGAAACAATACTGCAGAGTGACATCAAATACTGATTTCTGATACACCAAATGTTAGAGGAAAAATCAGAGAGGTTAAAGATACTTCTTTATGCACAAGTTGGGAGAAAAATCAGACAAATTGTGACTTGTTTGACCTTCAAATGAGGCTAAGGTCTCCCATACCACCTCCCTCTTTTCCCCTCTGCCCAAATAATCAAATAACTGTAACCAAATTCTGAACGCCAGTCACACTCAAAGATCATACTGCTCAGATGATTTTGAAGCTATGAATCATTCAGTGAGAGAAATGACCAAAGACTCTTGGTAATGGATTAATAAGAGGAAGCTTGATGGCACTTAAAAGAACTTTTGTGGACCCAAATGTAGAAAAGGGAACATACTTTCAAATGTCAACAGAAAAAATAGAAAGTAAAAATATGGCTGGATTAAGCACTTTTATTTTTAATTACATTTAATATGCTTACATCCAAATGAGGAAGTTTCTACTTACAGCATATTGTCTATGCATTGCCTGTTATAACTTGAACACTCACAAGCTGGTGTTAACAAGTGCCTTTTCTTATTTATCCTCCAAGACCAAAAGAGAGAGCTAAAGGTCAGAATATAGGTTTAACCTCGAGCTTATCGTTTCTTTCATGATGACTTAAAGGTATCTGATAACATAATTTTGAATTCAGTGAAATTAACTTCTGTGCAAAATTACAAACTTTGATTATAACACAAGCATGGGAGCTGTTCAATATGGTAGTAAAGATAAGGTATTTCAGTTGGTATTAGATAATAAGAGCCTTCAATATTTTAAAGAATAAATTATTTTTTTTATTAATTATTTTATATTAACCATTAAAGCACATCACATCACAATAGAAGTAGTAGTGCAAGCTGTTCACACATTATGAAGCAATATAGCAAAGGATCACAAAATATTGCTACTAAAACCGAAGGTGGAAAATTTTAAAAATTTAAAATGTTTTGTTGAACATAAGCAGCTACTAACCATCTCTTTTTTTCTCCAAGTTCTGAGTTCAAATGTAATTACTGGGAGGGCAAGTGACAAGGTGTTTCCACAAGGCACGCAATTGGCTGAATTGACTTCATGTGATAAAGTATACTTTAGCATACGATAAAGAGTAAGCAAAAACTATTTAAAGAATTTCAGAGGGAAGAAGAAACTAAGTAGATATTTTGCTCAGTTAAAATATTTTAGAAGACTAAGAGGGGAGCAAGGTGGACTATTTACTCCGTTATGCTTTATACGGTTGACTTTTTCTCAAAAAAAATTCAATCCTACATCTCTGCTTTGCCCTTGAGTAACTCTTAATATTTATCATAATACCAATAATATATGAGTTTTCCTAGAACTTTATTTAAATACTGTACTTCTGTTGAAACTACAGGGTGGCTTTAGATACCACTCTGGTAAACTCTGATTTTTGTTAATGATGCTTATTCCCAGATGTGTGCATATTTCAAGCTCCACAAAAAAGTAGCAGATGCTCTTAAAATACGTGTTTCTCCAGTGAGAAAAAGCTAGGAATATAAGAGTTAAGTGGATCTCAGAATAAATGAAATGGTAGACCCAGAGTAACAAATAATGCTTGCAGAGTTGCTGGGCATTTATAAAGCTGGTTTAATTCCTGGACCCAGTGATTCTCAGCAGCTCTGAAAAAATCAGATTCATGCGTCTTACACCAAACAACTGAAAATGAAGTGATATGAAATAGGACAGATACTGAAAGAACAGCTGAACTTCAACTAAGAAATGCATGCTCTGAATGGGACGCTCACATTTAACTTTAAATAAATATTTCTCTGCTGAACACCACCACTTAACCATCTTTCCTGCAGCTTCTAATTCTGAAGTGTTTGTAACTTCTCTGTTGTCCTCTTTCTTCCTCTGCAACGTACATTTGCTTTTCCGTTTTCTTATCTACTTAATATTCATTTCACTGGAAACAATCTTTAGATTATGTACTTTATGTAGGTTATAATACCCAATACTACCTAAGAGTAAGATAGAAAAATAACAAAAACTATTTAAAAATTACATTCCATAGAAGCTGTAACGAGTATGTTATAAACTCGATGAGAATTGCAACTACAGCATTTGTATTTGGACTCACATCACAACTCGACCTTCTTTTTCCCTTTTACCACATAAGCCTTTAATACCAACATTAACATTTACTGTCTGGCACCTGCATTGCTACCAAACAATGAGATCTGACGATAGCCAAAACGGGAAGAGAGCTTGTTTGTAAAGGAACAGGCAAATCAAACCCACACTTTGGTTCAAAAAGATTATAAGGAGATTAAGCAACGTTTAGGTACAGCCTATCAACGCTCCTCTGCTGTTAACAGCGCTAGGAAGTCCCTCCTTGCATAAGGCTGCAGGGATGTGTGGAGCAGAGGTGAGGTGGAATTTATGAGCACTGCGTTCCTCAGGACAAAGGCTTCAAACAACAGAGTATCTCATCAGTTAGTAAGAGTGATGTTTTACGATTCCACTTCACTTACTACAGAGACAAAGAATCCAAGTTTTTTAGTAAATATTTGCCTTGATCACTCTTCTTTGAGATATATACTTATATTTACACGTATTTATCTTTTTTCCTTTTCATAAGGTGGGAAGAGAGTACAGTGTTTAAATCATTCCCTCTACGTTGCTAAAAAAGAATCTAATGGAATCAAGAGCAAGAGACTTTACTCTAACTTGTTTTATGACAAGTTGTTTTTCTCTTGTTTAAGCATATTTGACTTTAGTACAAGCATTTCATGAAGCTCTGCATTAAGATTATTAGCAAGTGTTATCTAGTCCTGAGCTATATAGCTTATGCATATAAGAACAAGTCTCAGTGCAAACTTCATGCTTAAGTATAATCAATAAAAAAAAATAAAATAATGTATGCAGTTTCACCATCTCATAAAGTTGAAAGATATAGCATAATGCTATGGCTCCCTCTTTTGGATAACACATATCTAGTATTTCATAGTAAGAAAACTAAGTATATCTTGAACACCAAAACAATAAATAACACAAGCCTCTATTTTTTCCCCCTAGATCCTACTTTACAGTGACAAATGAAGTCCATAAAACTTTTTTGTAAGTTTATTGCAAAATGTAATTATACTGCAGATATGGAATTTGTGTATTCTATAAAAACAGACATACATTTGCCAGCTAGGGCTGTAATGAGAATATTTCTGAAGTATATTAAACAGTAGTCCACAAAGTACCTATAAAAACTGAAAGGTAAAACTCTGTCAGGGACAGCTCCTTATTTTAGCAGTGATGTTAACACAAATTGAAGGAGCACAACACACAGAAGATTGATGGGAAAGCACTTAAGCTAACTTATGCGCTCCAGGCAAATGACGAGAAAGGAAGAAATTTTGTTCCTACATTATTATTACTTCATCAGGGACTGTGAGTGCAAAATAAAATAAACTACCATTTGATTTGCTTTTTTAAAAGCTTCAGCATAACTCTGACCTGGTTGGAAGCCCACTGACTTATATACATTGGCCTCAAGGAATTTTGGAACAGATCCTTGAAGAACTAAAAGGCTTGCAGCTATTAAAAAGAAAAAAAATCATTCTTGTAAAATAAAAGACCATTTATAGGAGCTGAAAGGTGGGGAACGAGTCAAATTGTTAAAAAGTATCAGTCAACACAAAATTATAAATCTTAACAGAGCCTAATCTCCTACTGTTTAAGAACTTTTCCTAATGTAAGACTAGTAAACAAACAGTGCTGACTGTAAAGGCATACATTTGTATTTAGTTCTGAATCTGGATTTTGCTTTCCCAAGTACTGGAGGCATGTCACCATTCTAAAGGAAAATCTAGACATAATTCCACATTGAGCAACAAGTTTGATTTTCTGCATATCTCCATGTATGCTGCTCTAAGTCAACTAGAAATAGAATTTTTGGCAAAAAATCATTCATGAAAAATTCAGTCACATTATTCAATGAGCTCAACTGTGTTAGCTGGAAGACAGACCTTATTCCACTCAGCTTCCTTCCTATTTCTTTCTTATTACCTTTATACAAAACGCAGATGTTTGGGGAGATGTATATAGCTGAAAGGTTCTGCAGGCTTCATTTAGCACTTCCTGTTACTAAAAATAGTCATTTTTCAATACTCATAAAAATGTTGGGTTATACAGGATTTATATTACAACTAATCTCAAACTGTGACATCATGATGCCCATCTTAATGATAGCATTGCAGCCGCTTTTCCCTTCACAGAATTCAGAATTAATCAGATAAAAGACCTTGGCCGATAGGACAATTGCATTTGACTTTGCTGGACCATTGTTGTTCATTCTTTCTATTAATAACAATTACTATAAAATTTTTATTATAAAGTCAAGACTGTAGTAATGAGATTTAGATGAAGGTACATTCATTTCTACAAAAGAACTACCTGCGGATAGTTCATACAATGCCACTTCTCTGAGTTAGGAAAAAAGGACAGTTCTGAATGCTTTTTATTGAGAGTGGTAATGAAAATATTTCATTAACTGCTACTGTGCACCCACAGCCATACCACTATAAAGCGACATCAAATTTCAATGCTGTAATAGTGAGTTCAGAGTCACAGAGGTAAAAAGAGAGGAAATGCATTTGTAGGAAGCCTGACTTTGTTTCACACAAAAATATTCATTCCTGTATAAAACAAGAGGAAGAAAAGGACTGACATACACATCCCTGACGACTACCTGTGTGTTTTCTTTTTCCTGTTTCACGTGGTTGTTGTGGTTTGTTTCCTGTGAAGCCAGATATTTTATGAGTTGTCTTAGCAGTATGGGAACCAAATGCAGCCTACGTCCCTCATATACGCTCTTCCCTCATCTTTGCAGAGGGTGGGGAGGGGGGGAGGGAGAGAGATAGGGCACGTGTGCGTATTGAAGCGTATGCGGGAAAGAAATCTGGGAGCTTGACTATGCCCTGCCAGCTGGGACAAAGCATCTATACTGGAACGGATAACATAACCCTACACTTTTCAAATGCTTTGCATAAGATATCAACTGCTTGGGGGCATATTTCTGATCTTTCTTAACTCTGAAAGTAGAACGATATGTATGGTTTCATTCAGTCATATCTTTTGTTTCTTACTGAATGCTGCTGAAAAGGGCAACAAAACATAGAGGCTCATTCTAGAACGCTATCTTAAGGACACTGTATGTGTTTTGAATTGATACAAATAAATCACGTGAAAATCTACATGCTCTGGGAATTCACACTGACATATACACTATTTAACTCTCAACTCCAGCCCAGGTTCTGGCAAATGAAACACATTCCTTGTCACTTAAAAGCTAGCTGGTATTTTAAGTGAAATAAGCTAATCATCTCTGGCTGGTTGCTGAAAACAAAGGAAGCAGATAATAAAACAGCTGGTATTAGCAATAACAAGTGCTGTATGATCAGAGCACGATTAAATGATTAAACGTATATGCAGATGACATATTTCCCCATCTTTAGCCTGTTTCCCAGATGGGTCTGAGACGCTGTTTTCTATTTCAGTCTTCTAAAGTTGCCTATCACTACAGCAACAATTAACCACTTAAAACTCTGTAATGGTTCAAATCAGAGGAGGACAAATTCAGAAAATAGTCACTAGAGAAAATCTTGAAATTCTGAAAAAATATTCCGTTTTGAAATGAAAAGAAGTTCTTTAGAAACTTTTCAAATGGGAAAATTAACAAAAATATCAACAAACTCAATAGCAAAAAAAAAAAAAGGGAAATCATCAGTAGCTCAACTTTAGACGATTCCTTTCCCCAAAAGGCTTTGAATTTTGAACTAGTCAAAATTTCAATATGAAATTGAGCATGGAAGCCAAAATCTGAGCTATCGGTCACAATTCTTGGTGGGCTGTTAGCTCACCTTCTTTGTAGCACGAAGAATCAAGCAACACCGAGAATTTGGTTGACCACATCTTCCAGAGTATTAGCTCTGGGGCTAGAGCAACAAATGGCCTCAGGAAACAAATGGCAGAACTGGAGCTCCACTAGTGTAATAGAATAGACACCTCCCACCCCGCAGACTCATTCCACAGCCATGAATCTGTGGGATGCCATTTCTATCATTTCATCAAAGGCTGGGAAAACATTTTGATTTTCGCAAACTGTTATAAATAAAAACTGAAAAACATGTTTTTGGAAAGTTCCCTGAAAAACTTTACCATCAATGCTATTTTTGTGGCTACACAGCATTCTGTGGTTCGTTTTTCATGTTTTGCCACTTTCAGGAGAAAACAGAAAGGGTTGTTAGCTTTTAAGGATTAAATGCCAGAATTCTTTTTCACCAGGGAATCATCAGAAGATCTAATTTCAGTACATTAGGATTTCAAATAGCAGTAAATGGCAGCAACTTGATGAATACAATCAAGAATCTTTCTTAAAGGATATCAACGATGAAACTGTTAAAATAGTAATTATTTTCTGTAACTTTTTATTTTAATTTCCTTGATATTTGAGAATCTCAAGGTACGAAATGTAATGCAAATTTTTACAAAGGGTTTCAGTTTTACAAGATACAAATCGTAGGGACAAAGTCTGATGCTGACATCAAGGATATTATTAGCAACTTTTTAAAAGAACTCAATTGGTGGACATGTGACATAATGGGAAAAAGTCAGCATAATTGTTGTAAAGAGAAGTTCTGTCTCATAGACCTGTTGGAGTCCTCTGAAAGGGAGCATATAGACAACTGTGACCTGTGTGATATGGTTTAGCTATGCTAGAAGGCTTTGACAAGGTCGAGCACCAAAGGCTCTTAAGCAGCCATGAGTTGGAAGAGAAGGTCTCTGCATATATCAGTAATTGATTAAATGTCAGAAACCAGAAGGAAGAAATGAATAACAAGTTTTGACATTGAAATAAGGTCTGCTTTGATGTTCCACAGGGATCTGTGCTAGGACCAGGATTGTTCAACATACTCATAAATAAACAAAAAATAGGTTTGAATATCAAGGTGAAAAAGTTTGCAAGTGACTTTCAGCATAAGAAAGTCCAGGGGTCTTTGTGAAGGCTTGCAGAAGCATCTTATGGCTATGATTGTACTAATATACTTCACATGGCAAGGACATAGGCTTTTGTGATGTATTCTCCATACCATTTCATTGTCCCTAACATCATTTTAGCCTATACCAGCTGGCACTCTCCCAGAAAATTCCTGGCACTGCTTAAGGATCAAGCCTGGGATGACTTCTCATAGGTGATAGGGACAAGACAATCCTGCTTTGGAGGGAGGTGAGGAAGAGGAGAGGAGAGGAGAGTTTAGCCAAATGAATTTGAGCCATGCTATTGCGATCAGCCAATCAGCCTCTATCTTACAATGTTTTAACAACATGACTATAGTAGCTTACCAGGACAGGTGTATCTTATGAGATGTAGTGACTGGACACCAAAATGACAGATAAAGTTATGCAAAGTAATACACATGATAAAACCTAGATTTTACATTTAAAATAACAAAGTCTGACTAGTACCATTGGGAAACAACACCTTAATATAACAGTAGGTAATTCCACGAAAATGTTAGCCCAGAGCTCTTCAACAATTAAACAAACAAATAGTATGCTATGAATCATTATGAAACTAAATAGAGAATGTGAGTGAGCTACTGTGTATATATCCATGAAACTCCTGTAGCTTGAATACTGCACCAAACACTGATCTCCCATCTCAAAAGGAATACTGTAAAACTAGAAAAGATTCAGAAAAGAGCTACAGGTGATAAAAGTCTATGAATACATGAGAGGCAAAGAGCACGAAGAGGGACTGACTATTCTCTGTGACTTCCAAAGATAGGACTAGGTGTCTAATGAAGCTGTCAGGTACAATATTCAGAAGAAAACAAAAGGAGGTGGTTCTTCTCAAAATAAGTTGCTAAGCTGTGAGTCGCCTTGCTGCAGAAGGTAGTGGTTCCTGGAAGGTTACGTGGTTTCAAGGTAAAAGTGGAGAAAGTCATGAAGAAGAAAATCTATTGGGGGTGACTAATGCATAATATTGTTGGAAACTAGGAAAACATGTAAGGGAAAAATCATTATATGCTTCTCTACATGGTTAAGCTTCATAGGTGCCTGCTGTTGAAGAACAGATCCTGGGCTGAGAATTTGCTTGTTTTTCATTTCTCTTTCATTAATTAAATCAAATAAAACATGCAAATGAAAGATTTTTTTTTTTTTTAGAATAGAGATTCAGATATAGAGAAGGAAAACGTCATCTTCCTACTCTGTATTTCTCAGGCCTATGTTGTTCCCTTAAGAGGTAGAATTAATGCTTGTAGGTAGGTATGATAAGGTGTTTGTTTTGGAAACACAGGCTGAAACCTCAGCTGTGTCAGACTCCTTTCAGATTGATTGCAATAACAAATGACAAAAGTGGTATTAAACCTGTGCACTGTTTCTGTTCGCCAGTTCCAGTGGTTGCAAGGGGCCTGCTCAGCTCCAAGGGTGAGACTCTTCTCAGTTTTGAGATCCCCTTTGAGACAGGGAAAGGATATAAAGTGGGTTGAGCTCAGTTAAATGACAGCACTCAGCAGCTGTTCAGCTCCTTTAGGAGAAAGCAGTAACAATAGGTTACAATCACCAGCCTTGAATCTGCTATCTAACTTTAATTGTTCAGCAACTGAGTTTTTCCAGTTCAGGAAAGTGAATAGATATCCGCTTGCAAGCATAAATTATATCTGATATTTACTATCTTTCTTGAGAAGAGGATTTCTAATGACTGAGAAGTACATAAGCAGAAAAAAAAAAGGATAGGAGCAATAAATGTTTTCAAAAAATTTGGGAAATATTAGCTAGAAGAACTGTCTTTATTGCCGGAAATGCTGAGTTGCTTTTGGGCCATTATACAAGCTGTAGATTCAGAAAATAGAGGAAGCTTTTATCCTACCATATGTTAAGCTGAGGAGATATATAGAGGTAGGAGGAATCTGACATGGAATCTCACACTGCTTCATTAGGACCTAGCGGTATAACCGGAGTGGACCACTGTGTAGTAGAGCAGCAAGAAAGAGACATTTGACAAAAACATACATTCCCAGTTATCAGTAGAATTGGTAAGTACGTTCAGTCATTACCAGTGTTGCCATAGGTGAATTTCATCTGCTTCATGCAGAGAGACTGATTAGAACTGACGGATCTGGAAAACATTATTCTACACCTCCAGATACTGCTTTGTTTTGTATCTGGCAGATAGGAGGTTATGATGTTTATAAAACACAAAAATGCCTTCAATAACGCAGGGTATCAATATCAAAGTACAGACAACTGGTTTATGAGTGACAGGACTTGTCATATCAAATAAATGTTCCAGTTCTAAAGGGGAAGCCAAGAGAAGAAATCTTGCTTTGATGACAGTATTTATTTTTCCTCTTGGCTCTGAAGACTAGTCTGCAAAAAACATAAATGTGTTGAATTTGTAAATAAGGTGTGGTATGAAAACATATAATGCAGTTTCATTATATGATAAGAGTGAAATGTGTTCCCAGTGGAGAAAAATCGATACTAAAGATCAAAGAAAGATGTTCAAAAGCCCTTGCATTAAGAGTGTACAAGTGCTGTGTTTCTCAGTTCCCCTCATGTTGATGAAAAGCAGATCCTGTAAAAGGGATCATTAATGGGGAAGAAGGTTTTAGGGCTTTTTAATGTAAAAAAAAAAATCAGGTTTCTCTTTTGTAATCCAGTGAGCTGCTGCCTCAAGAAAAGATACTTTAAAAGTCTCTCTTTAGCCTAATTGAATGTCATTGCTTACAAGTAAGCCTCCTTATTCAGGATGGATCAGAAATGCTGCAGGTTTCATTTTCTGACTGATGGAGGGATGGGTAGGGCAAAAGGGGCCAGAGACAGTTTCATCTGCACCACAAAAGGGCCTTGCTCCAGAGAAGGGCAGATGGTGTTTTCACTGCCCAGGGACAGCTGCTTTAAATCACAGCTGTGTCTCCGCACGGGTTTTGTGCCAGTGGGGACTGCCTGGACACAAATCAATACATATTCCTGCCAGATCCACCCACTTGTGGGACTGGCGTCACTTGCTGCGAGTGCTATAGAAAGGGTGGCTAAAGCCACGGTTGAATTTGGACCAGTATCTCCAGTGTATGTGTCCAAGACGCTGGCAGAGCTCTAAAATAAACGCTAACTCCCGCTAGTCACAGCAAGACAAATGGTTCTCATAATGCACCTACAGACCATAGCTTCATTTGCCTAAGGACCTTAATTCAACTGACATTCAATATAAATTGCTATTAGTTCATGTTCCCTAAAACTTTGCTTTTATTCACGTGACTCATTGATTTATACAGCTAAGGAAAACCGCACTGGTGTCCCAGGCACAAAGAACTGTCTTCAGCTGTTTCCTGGCAAAATTTTCAGCTGAATTCAACTCCGCTGTATATCCTGCTCAACAGATCAGCAACGGGCAAAAAGTGGTTGTGAAAATCTGTTCCAAAAGGTTTGCAGTGAGAGCTGCTGAGCAGGGAACTGTTTTGTCTTTAATACGGCCATTGCTCCTGTGTTGGACTGGGATTTGGGTACTTCTACGGCATTACATCAGAGAGGGGGTATTCATCAGCTGAAAATCTGTCCCTTAATTACTTATGATCTCTCATAAGCGACTTCAGCTTTCCTAGAAATAAATGAAAACATGCTTCTTGATACTCCCAGGTTCAACACTGGATGTCATAGTCAGCATTCACATTGGCTGCTTTCTTCTTCCTTTTCATCTTCTCATTGTTACCTTCAATTTCATCTTTAGCTGTGAAGAAGAAAGGGAGAGGAAAAGTAGGGAGTGAAAACAAAAGGAGCTTGTTTTTTGGAAGTGACACATGCACAGTTTATATTCGTGTTTGTAGGGTCACTGTACTCAGAGAGTATCTGAGCGCTGCAGTGAGGAGCATGTATACATGTACCTGGACTATCTTCAATTAGGGGAACAATAAGAGTGAAGGTATAGTGGCACAGATCTCAGCTAAGTCTTGGAATTCTTGGTGGCCGTGTGCAGTTCATAGCACAGCCTGTGTTGCTACAGCTTCACTGCACTTAGTATTCAGGCTAGGTAGGTTAAAGCTACACTTAGATATTTTGTTTGCAGAAGAAAGCACAGCCAAAGTCGAGGAGTCCACTCCCATACAGGCTACACAAGATTTACACTTACTATGTCACGTCTAAATACATATTTTAAGTTTTACAGGTTGTCTGAATCGTTCTGAACACGAGCTACAGCTCTTTATGTAAGGACTGGTGAGAGCAATATGGAGTAGCGTAGCTGCAGTCAACTCTGCACTATTTTTAGACATAAATGAACACCGCAGACTCTTTCTTTTAGAATAGAATTTTACTTTTATTAACAAACGAAACCAACTAATATGGGATACATTATCAAGTTGCCGAAGGTTAGCCTTTCTTCATGTCATGCTTGTGAGTGACTGTGCTGCACTAATTAAAAACATTGCCATGGCAATTGCTATAGAAACATTTAAATTGGCATCATTGCTAACAAATCCCTAGTGCTGATCCCAGCAGGGCTTATTTCACACTACACCTGAAGAATCTAAATAGAATATTTTACATTCAAAAAGGCTTTAAAAGATATATAATTTTTTCAATTGCTAATATGCTAAGGAGAAACCTGTCTTTCATTCAGAGATAATTCATTTACCTGGAGCTCTTGTAGGATACTGATATGAGAGTTCTTACTGCAAGGAGAGGCTGTAGTGATTCTAGGCTACTGCCATGGATCTCTCAAACGGAAAAAAGCAAAATATTTATTTTCTCCACTCAGACCCTCTGATTCATAATATGGGAAAAGCATACAGATTCTACACAACCTGTAGCATTAAAATGTTTAATATATGAATAGCCCATCTCAAAAGAAGTTTTCAACGCAACGAGGAGGAAAACCATTTTCCATTTTTTAATAGAACACTAAACTGGTCATTGCACTGAATAAATGGTGGAAGCAGAAGAGAAGCAAGAGAGGATGCATATGCAGTTTTGATCAGTAACTCTTCTTCTTCATTTACAATGAAAATCACTAAAATTCTAGTCTCCAGTTTCAGACCAAAGATCTTTACTCCCCTTAGAAGAAATCTAATTAGATTTTTTCCATAATGATTAACTGGTCCAGATTAACATAGCCTAATAAATCTCTCTTTACAGACAGTACATCAAACTACTGTAAAAATCAAAAGCAGGAGAAAATGGGGTATAGCTATAACTTTTTTTTTCATTCCAAATAGAGAGGCTTGTCCTTCTTTACTTGAAGGGTACTGTCTTCTCTCTCAGCAGCAGTAAATTCTTTCTTTTAATTAGGGAAACAATCAGTAGAGGGCAGCACCACACAGAAAACCACACACTACACGATCTCAGATTCCAAGTTCTGCGCAGGCCGGAACAAAATATGCGAACTTAGACTCTTAGCGGGGGAAAAAAAAATAAAATCAAAAAACCAACTCGCTATTAAAAGATTATTCTTTGCACAGAAATAATTTCTTACAGCTGGCTAGGAGCAGCTGTGTACAGCCTTTGAAAGTCCGCTCTTATTTTTCTAGACTACCCCAGAATCCTTTGGTTCAGTATTCAAATACCCCTTCTGCGTCTATCAGACTCAATTCCTGATCCACTGCTCTCTTGACCAGATGGCTACCAGACAAGATGTATTTGTCAAAGACCTCTTTGAAGTATTTCCTTGAATGCAAAGAAAAGAGCAGTACAAACTGCTTATAACTTTGTTTGAGTAATGCAAACAGGTTTTGGACAGAAAAGAATGAGGAGAGTTTGGGTTGATTAAAAACACTTAAGTTTGAAAAAAGTAAAAGGAAAGCATCCTACTACCCATTGAACATTATTTCAAAACTGAATATGTAACCACACATCTCCGGTTGACCCAATGCAAATACATTGACATTCCCTATCTCTTCCACCTAGTACTGCCTCAAAAAAAGGAAAAAGTAAGCCGAACTAAATTTTTTAAGTGTTAGATTTTTCTAAGTTGCCAAACCCTTTTTAGTTTTTTTTTTTTTTTTAGTATATATATGTATATATACAGAAGGGTTGGTACATTCAAAGAAATTAGAGAAATAAACTAGCCTTAAGCATATAAATACATAAAATGTATCAGAATAGTTAAGTGGCAACATATCAAGCATATCCAAAGCAAAAACAATCATATCTAAAATTTGATCAATATGAAAATAACATTTTATCCTTCAGAATGTATATAAGATGAATTTTTGGGCTACAATTCAGTGAATCATCAATGTAATGCAGCCGTGAAAGAATAAGTGCTATTTTAGGACATATTAAGCAAGGTATCTCAAGTAAAGATAAGAAACTTCAGATCTGTTGTACAAGAAACGTACATAATGATATTCTTACCTATTATCATACCTGTTCAGTAATGACAAAGTGAAACTTGGACAGATGCAGAGAAGAGCTAATAAAATGAGTAGGGATTTGGATCCTGTCATACAACAGGAGACTTGTAGCCTTTGATGCATTTAGTCTAACAAAACAAAACCAAAATAAGCTAAGTATGAAAGAGAGAGAGGAACTATCTGATGTCAATAACAATGTAAATGCAACAGTAAAACAGTGGTGAACTGTCCAGAAGGAAATTTTAAGCTGGAAAATAGCAGCTTTGTGAGGTCCCTAACAACTTTCTTGTAATATTTTGTAGCAGCGGGCAGATCACTGAGCTAGTTTTAATGTTTATGACCAAGAAGAAAGAAAATATTTGCCTGCTGCAGCAATGGGATGGATTTGAGGATCCAGATGATCACGCTATATGTTCTACATTGACAAATGCTATTATTCAATAATAAAAAAAAATTTCAGTCTCTATTTTCAATATTCAGGACATTGGAGTAATCAAACTTTAGACATCCATGTCACTCAGGATGAAAGATTGCTGAGTCTTTTTTCAATAAAACCCCTTTGATTTGAATCCAGTGAGCCTGAATCACAAGACAATATTATCATGTATGTGATGTGCTGTCCAATTAATAACGTCAAAATTTACTAGTGTTAAATTAGCCACAGGAGGTTTCCCCCTCAGGTCCTCTGAACACAAAAGGAACATATCAAGCATTACAAGGGGAAAAAAACAAGACTTTGAGCATATCTACAGAATTCAAAGAAAACATATCTTTTAATGTATGCCAAGAGCTGCTTACATGCATGACTTTATGCAAATAGAGTTAATTTAGTTTGTTCTTTGATTCTTCAATTAAAATAAAGAAATAAAAAAGAGTTTTCCTGCATTATATCCATGATCTTCTGCATAAATTTGACTCCTATTAAATTGTTTTCTTTTTGTTTTTGAGCATGATGTTAGAAAGTGATAAATATTTCAAGCCTTCACTTCTTGCTCAGATAAAACTCTGTTTGAAGTTACTAAAATACTAAGACTTTGATCCTTCTTCAGGATTGCTAGTTAAGATCCTGAGACCATACAGAATATCAGCATTTTAAGGAGAACTCTACACAAGAACAAGATTCTACCTATTAAATCATTAAGGCCTTCAAAGTACAATTCACTGAATGTTTTCCATTCCAACAGTTTTGATTCTCAAGTGAAAAATAATTTTCATGAAAAACCTCTTATTTCCAAGAAGTTCCACCTTTTTATACAAGAAAAAAACCTCTGAAAAACAAAATGAAACTGGTTGCTGGTAAAGGTGGGTTTAGGAAGAAAGGAGGATAGATACGGGTGGTTTGTAGAATTTCAATATCCTAAAGTATGTGGGAGATGTGGCTTCAAGTATCATCATTGTTTATGGACTAGGATTTCCAGACTAAGCTATACTTTTCCTGATGCACAGTTACCATAGTTTTCTGTGATATGCAATGACAGCTCAGTAAATGATGCTCTATAACTAAAGCTGGTTTGCCAGAAAGCCCAGTTAATGAAAGAGACTGAGGCATCTCAGTTGTACTTTTGAATCGAGAGTGTGCATTTGCAAAAAAAAAAAAAAAAGAAAAAGAAAAAAAAGAAAAAGAAAAAGTATTTTCTTTTGCTTAAATATTGTTTACAAATTTATACAGAAAACATCCATCTCGGTTTCACACTACTGCAAATAAAAGTCTATGTCATGAAATTTCCCTTTTGTTCAGGAGGGGAAAAAAGAAAAAATACATTCCAATGAAGAATTTTATCCCAAATGCAGAATTCTGTCAGCCTCAGGAGGACTGCTATGAATAGATACTTGTCTAGCAAGGACTTTTCATTTTTGGACGAGGAATCTCTAGAAGGCATCAATAAGACTTTAAATTTCTTCTTATATCGTAGCTACTTTATGCAGAAAGTAGCATGGATCCTCTGTACAGGTAGGGGCTAGTGAGGGGAAAGAAGAAGGTATAAATGATGAAGTAACAAAACATTCAGCTTTACAGAAACTTCTTCACAGGTACCAAGAGAGCATGAAGTCAGGCTAAGCAATGGGAGAGATTAGGTTAGCAGATTTCTTGCTGTTCGGACTGTTGCATTGTCTCAAGATGCTGCTGGTAGCTGGGAACTAGCTCTGATATTCAGCAAGTCTCTGAAACTGGTACGTCAATAACTACAGGCCTCTAAACTTTTCAGATCAAGAAATATTTTACTCAATTAAATCATGTTTTGAATTGATGTCTGTATACAACGGGCGGGGAAGAGAAACAAAAAAGGATCAGAGAGGCATTAAAAGACTTGGCTTTCAACTCTCTTTAATTCTTGCATGTAATTGAGGAAAGCAATCAATTAAACATGCAGTTGGTCCTTTTTGCGTACCTCATGGTATTGGGTCATTGTCATGATCACTAGCCTATTGGTATACTCTGCTATGAGCTTAGGAAAGCAAGAGTATTGCAATTTACTCAAATACTTTTCTCCACCCTTTAGGTCCTATTTACAAGAGGAATACAACATTTAAAAAATTTTCTGGTGAATTATTAGGGAATTGGAGCCTAACAGCATCTCTGTAAGTGATGAGGACTTACTCCTTGACAGTTTTGCTTTGGGGCTGTATGCTTCATGCAATTCCTATGATACTATCCCAAAAAAGGACTAACAAGCACTCGCACAGTGAAAGGATAACAGGATTGTCAGAGAATGATGGAAAAACACTGCATCGCACGAAGCGTGGCTGGATGTGGAATCAATTTTTCTTGCTGGAGGAGTACACAGGTCCAGATACTCAATATGTGGGCAAGGTAAGCTTTGTTTTTAAAGGATTCTTTAGAGGGGATGCATCTGACAACCTTGGTATTTTGCCTCCCTCTCTATAGTTGTTTTGTTTGCTACACAGCAATGGTTCCAATATCTTATTAGAAACCAAACAAAGCAAGTGTCACGGACCACTTGAGGCTTCATTGTCATTCAAAGTTATGGGAGAAATGAAGTAGTTCCATGAATAAAACAGGGAACTATTCAAACTAAAAATTACCAATTTCTTATTATATATGCCAATGCAAGTTTTACCACTGAATCATTTCCAGTTTTCAACTGCTAAACATACATTTCAGATAAGGGAATAGAGAAGTTATGCCTTCATTCATCTACCTTGTGGCATTTGTCACTATACCGGGATGTATACCTCCTCAATTCAAATATAAAATTCTATTCATTAATAGTAAAATTGTTATCTCTCCACAATGCTAAGCATGGATAAAGTGCCTGAGAAAAAAGAAAAGAAACAAAAATTTTCATCATTTTTCCCATAAACTAGCTCAGATCTTTACTTAATGACTTGAAAGATCTTCCATTCTTTGAGACCCCTCAACATCAGCTACTCCCTGCAAGAGTACCTCTAAATTCCAGCTCTCCGGACTCCTACCTTTTCTGATAATGTTCACCTCAAATATTCTCAGATTTGTAGCCTTTTGGTGTGCCACACCATCCACCTGATCTGCCTTGCATTCTGGTATAACTAAGTGATCTTGGTGGTGATCTACGATAACACCTACAATTCGCAGAGATTCAAGCAAATATTTATCTTAAGATATGACTTTAATAGATGGTCATTCCTGCTTCTGTCATTCATCCACAGTGCTGTCACTAGCATGGATTGTCATGTAGCTCTCATTTTCTGGTGCTCAAATATCAAGCGGATTGAGGCATTTCTGATTAAAAGAGCCAGAACTGTTTTTCAACATTTATTAATACATCTGATCAAGGGATCTGATCAAGGGAAGCATGCTCATCTGGAAATCATGCGTTATTAAAACAGAAATGCCAGTGAAGCCAACCATGGTAATTATGAACTTGTTTCTGACCTTCATTTGTACCAATACTACACCCATGCAATTCTGTTGCAGTGTAGTCAATTCTGATTTGCAATGGTGGAAATAAGATGAGATCCTATAATCCTACTGCTACTTTTGTTTATCAGTGTATAAAATAGGGAGTTTTGTTGTAAGAAAAGGAAATAAAAAGTGAAATAACTTCATACCATTCTAAACTAAATTGGGTTGCAGATATCTTAGAATATTGAATAAGCTTTCAAAGAAAATATAAGATAAAGTGCACAATATTCTAGATCTCCATAAACTCAAGTTCTACCTCCAGTCACAGAAATAAAAAATAAAACAGATTTGTAAAACTAGAAAGTTGTCACAAAGGACAAGTAAGTATGAAACATAAGAGCTGATCCTGGTTGCAGTCCGATTGGGATAGATGGATGGACTCCAGACAATTTATGCCATTGTAAATCTCAAATGAGTTAAGCTTTCGTCAAAACTATCATCCTCATCTCTGTTTCGCATGAGGGAGATCAACCTCTAACAATGCCTACAGAGTTTGCTGTAACAGATGCAAACTTACTCTCTCCTTGTTCCAAGCTAACTAAAAGCCATTGGACCTTATTAACATGGAGTTGAGTCCACGAAGGAAAACAAATGGCCATACAACGTTTGGATCTGAGATGACTGTTTTCTTTCAACTCAGAGAACAGGCTGAATTTTCTCACATTTCTCTGTGAAATAATGTACAAAGGCCCTGAGGGAGGGGGCGGCATTACTGAGTCTCTGAACAGATGGAAATTGACCCAAACCTTACCTTGCGTTCCAAAGAGATGGCATCGGAGCGGCCTGATACCCTCCATATGGTTGCGTTAAGTTTACAGCAATTCATGACAGGACAAAATGATCATGGCTATCCTCAGCTAAAGTGGTATAAAACCACAGCAGTACCCTTTCAGTTGGTTCAAATTATCCTGAGTACACATGACATACACAGCAGCTCCAAGTACTGTACAAAGAGAAGCCAACTAAGGAATTCTTTTCTTTAAAAGAAAACAACTTTTTCACCAATATTGTTTCTGAGAAAGGCTTAAATCTGAGGTTTAGTATTCATCTGCTCAGAGTGACGGTAATTAGCAGACTGGCACGTGTGAAGAGAGAACACTTTTATTCCAACCCATGGGGACTAGCTAGTAGCAAGAATTCTTACCCAGTCCTTCTTTAGTATGGCTAGGCGCATGCAGCTGGATTCCTGGGGCAGAATAATAAACGCTGTTCTAGAAATAAAACAAAATGAATTAAGAAACTTTATCAGGACATATACTTCTAAGGGATCGTATAACCACAGTACTAAGAAATTATTTTTCCCCAATAAATTCGTTTTTCGAACACTTTTATTCTGTCAGGTCACTGTCTGTGTTCGTGAGGACACTCTGTTTGTGTCCTCCCACCCATCTGAGGGGCTGCTCTCTTAGCTTTTTAAAATCAGATTGCTGGCAGCCAATGGCCTCGCTAGCCACCTAGGGGTAGGGCAGCCTCTGTGACTTTCCATGTATCTAAGGCCAATTAGCAACTGTTGCCTGGGTTACCGGCACCCTCTGGCCTCCTTCCCAAAAGTTGTACCAGAATGGAAAGTCAACAGCTCCATCATCCTTACTTTTTTTGTTTCTTTCCCACACACACTGGAGTAATCTCAACAGGGCTGGGCAGATATAACCCAGGTCTCATTTATCCGAATGATGCTTTCAGGTAGGTTTCACCCTGCGACCAGACGTAACTTAAAAATAGGTCTGGTGCACTAGTAAGATAGATCACAAGCCTAGCACTTCCCTAATTTCCACAGACCTGGAGCACAGCTCCCGGGCTATTCAACAGCTCGACACGATGCTAATGGAGTCCGAACAGCCAGAGCTGAGCCTGTGTCCCCAGCTATCCCTGGATAGCTTTTGGACAAAGGCAGTGGTAATAGTGATAGGTGACACGAAATGGAAGCCAGTAAGTGCATCTAATGTGCTTAGCAGAGATAGAAAATATAAGTTGGTGAGCTAAGGACGTTAACATTTAATTCAACAGGCTTAGTGGCTAGAACAGTTGCAGTAAGGAAATTACTCAAAACAGACTTGAACCTAATATTATGCACCCTTAAGGGACGGGATATGTATGCAAAACAATTGCCTTGTGAATGCGATAGGAGGTAAGGCAAATCCAGAGAACCAGCAATATATTCATTACACATCTCTCTCTCCTTCTCCCAACTCAGAGGACCCTACTGTCTTACACACTGGTACACGTTTCCACGAAAAAAAAAAATGCTTAGGAAGACTTGAAATTTCTTAGATCCAGTCTCTCTTGCTCTGTCTCCTGTTTATCATACCTGAAACAATGCAAGAACTGCTTATGACTTCATTCAGTTTCTCCTTATTTTTAATTAATTTCAGGAAATGCTTAGAGAAAACTGTGGCCCCATCATGCTTGCTGTTGTATAAAAAAAAAAAGAGAGGAAGGTAAAGTTCGCTGCAAACAGTTCATAACTGAAATTTTCAAGCAGAGGTGAAGCAAGCACACAGAGCCCTGGTTAAAGTTTGATCATATAAAAGAGAAAAAAAAAAGAGATTTTTTTTTCCAAAAAATTAAAATTTTCATACTACTTCAAAATACCTGTTTCTTACTGTGAACGTTGAGTGTGCAACCACCAACACTTGTACCCATCAGAAATTTTCACATAATGTTGTGAAGGGAACTGTAAAACTCATTCTGTTTACCGAGACTTCACAAAAAGGAAAGAAAGTGGAATATGTTACAATACAGCATTCAGACTTCAATATGCGAGAGAAATATCTTTTTAAAGGAAAAGGAACAGCTGACAGTATTTTGTGAAGTGTGAAGGGGTTAAAGAAAAGAACAGTCTTTATACCATACTGTAGCGTTCCTTGATTTCTGAGATGACCTTTCCTTTTGCTAGGGAGGGGCCAAAGATCCAGCTTCTCAGCTGCTCTAGCTTTAAGGAGAGAAAAGGGCTTGAGCAGAACCCCCACGCAGAATCTAAGAAATGGGGTCTAAAACAGTGATCTGCTCTGAGAAGAAAGGCTATCTAAATCTACTCATTTCCTAAACAGACCAAAAAAAAAAAAAAACAAACCAAAAAACAGATAACCTAAAAAAGGGATATGCAATTAAGAGTTTTAAAGTATTGATGGGGATTGTGTTCATTAATTAAAGAAAAAGGTAATAAAAAGCAAAGGAGTCACTAACCAGATAGCCCTTTAGGGATAATTAGTTTTATTTTCCAAAGCTATTACTTATTTTATGTGCCTTCATTTCTAAGTAACTTACCTGATACCCACTGAATAGGCATCAATTCTGGAAAATGCCTAACATGCCTTTTCTTCAACTGCAGTCCTTAGGAAATATCCCCAGGCAGAAAGAAGTTGACCTATTCAAAACCATTAGCCATTTTGGATAATGGAGTACTTTACGGTTTGCAACAAAGTACCTAAGTGATTTTAGGAGACAAGGGACTTTTTCTCCTTGCGCTAACGGTCCCCCGATTACACTTCTTCACAGGAAAGTCAGTCTCTCCCTATATCAGTCAGCACACTTTGCAAATCAAAGGCATCTGATTGGCAGATAGTGTGTGAAGTTCCAGACAATGTTATGTTAGAACAATCATAAATTATACAATGTAAAACAGCTCCAATATCTGTCGTATCCTGGAAGTTTTAGAAATACAACAATATATTCAGGCTTTAGGAAACAGAACCATTCTTTCTCATATTAAAAGGAGAAATACAAACTGAAATGAAGTGACACGTCAAAATTAGGCTGCTCCATGAACATCCTCCTGTTTAATAACTTTCATAAAAATAAATGAATTGGGCTTTGCATGTCATAAGCACCATTTAAATTGGATGCAAACCAAAGAAAAATCTCTTTTCTGCCTGCAGTTAACCAGTGAGTTTGATTCACGACATTCACCTATGTGTTTTGTTAAAAAGTAGGGAGGGAAAAGAAAAATATGCAGAGGGTTTGTTTTTTTTTTTTTTTTTTTACTTTTTTGGCTTTGCAACATCTATTCAAATGCAACCACTTATTTCTCGTAGTCTGCACCACTATTTAGATATCTACAAGTGAGGTTACCTACTGTAGCAGTCTTCCTTATAAAAATAGAGAGAAAAACTTCATATAACAATACAAGAAGCTTCATTGGATTACTAGAATCCACATTATTGGATTACCCACAAGAATTGCTGCTATTTAAGGCTGAAATTCGCTCAATAGTCTCTTCACATTGTATGCTTTTTCTTACTTAATGGGATTGGATAGTGTTGCTTTATAATATATAGACAGAAAACTTCCTAGTATGTGGAAATATTCTCTCACTTTATTTTGCAAGCTGCCCATGGCACACCACAAAAAAACAGAGTGGGCTCCCTTTTCAGATGTGAAGCAGCAGAGAAGCCAGAAAACAGGGTCAGTGAAGTCCTTACCTCCTTATTCTCACCCTCAGCCACACTGCTGAGGAGTCACCTGTTCTCAGCTTCAGCCCTGAGGAGTCAGGGAGTAAGAAACCCAGCCCATGAAAGGGTCTGAAAAGGGTGCCTCACTGATCTGGCTCTTGACAATACCTGCAGTGCTGAACTCCGTGGTAACCTGTATTTCACCATCCTGAAGCATAATGCTTCCGTCCACCCCTCATCCCCCCCCCCTTTTTTTTTATTTAACACCTAAATATTGCTTGTTTAAGTACTGAATTTCACTTTATTTTTGTCTTAAGAGTATGACAGAGAACCTACATTTTCACTTGAACCTTTAATCAGCTTATTCAATTAATCCATAAGGCATGCTTCACAATATTTGCTATTTTTCTTCAACAGAATCAGTTTTGTAATTCTTAGGGTGTGAGAACATACAGGTGCACTATCCTGCCAGCACTTCAAATATGCCCTCCAATTCCAGCCATAGGCACTTCCTAAGCGTCTCGCATGAAAGACTGCTGCAGTCAGCACAGCATCTGAGCTATCTCTGCTAAAAACTGCCTGTTTCTTCTCCATCTTTTGACTTAGCAGTATGCCAAATTTCCAAAAAATAACAGAATCATAGATGGCCATGTCTTGCAGAAATATAATCATTCATAGATATAATTCAGTGTAGGCAAGACTTCATCATGAACGTTCTTAACATGCTGCATCTAGGATGTGCTATAATTGAACGCTGTCTTTTAAAACACAACTTTTGAAGAACATTTAAGAATATCTTTTTCATTACAAATTCTGCTCTTAAAGTAAAATAAAACCCGTTTGGTTCCAAAATTGACAACAAATATAAAACATCAGTATTATCTTTTCTTTTCTTTCATTCTGCAGTTAGTGTATTTTTTTAAACGAGCACTTGAGCTAGCTTTAAGCAGCCACCACTCTAGGGAGCTGCAACCCCAGAATAAAAGTACAAGAGAGGAAGCAAGCCAAGACAAAAAAACCCAAAAATCCCAATTGTTTGAAAAAAACCCCACACATACACATAGCCGTGAAATCCTGGTCTACAAGTATATGCCGTAGTACAACTACTAATAAAGAGATATAGCTTTACTTATTTAAAAATAAGTATTGCTCCAAAAGCTTCCAATATAAATGTTTTTTAAGGATTTCTGGAGGTAGAATTTATTTTTGGTTCATATCTTAGGATTCCGGTAACCTATAGTCAGAAGGAAATGGATAAAATTTGATTGCTGTTTTTGAAAAGAAGGTTGGAGGGGGGTGGGACAAAAATAATGAAAGACAAATACTAGATTTTCAAAAAACAAATAAGACTTTTCTATTGGAGACAGGAGAGTTGCTCAAGTCTGACAAATTAAATACTTTTTTAATTAAAGTTTCCGAAATATCTAAAGAGATCTAATCACATCATGCATAATCCATGTATAAACAGGAGTTTAGATGTGAAATGTCTTTAAAATTAGCTTGCACTGATATGCCAAAATTTGAATTTTACAATCGAGTTTGGGCATCACACTTCACAAAATAAAGAAACAATTGTGAAAACAACCCAAATGGTCAGAGATTTCCAATGCGTAAGTTTTATATACATATATACACAATAACAAGATTTGTCACTCTTTGGTACAGATATGGCAGCTGGCATGAAGTATCCCCTCCATTTCTTCAATTACATAAAAGACTGATGAAAAAAATAAAATAATCTTATCTTCATGTCATGCTCAGGACAAGAATTTGGGTTCCAATTGTCATAAGGATGATTTACATTCAACATCAGGAAAAGCCTCTGATAGTAAATATAATAAATACAGTGAAGTACTGGAAAAGATCACCTAAAGTGACAGGATTATTTCAGCACTGGAGGTTTCAGAACAGACCAAACAAAGATGTGCCAGAAATGCTGATCTTGCCTGGAAGCTGGAGGATGGCAGAGATTACCCCTTTAGATCCCTTCCTGTGCTGTATTCAAGGATATTGTGTGTTTTCTATGTTCAATGTTAAATCAGGTAAACTGCGTGTGAAAAATGGAACTAAATCAAGAAATAAAGACTCAAAAAAATGAGGAAATTCTCAAACTGTTTACCTCTTTTTTCCCCTTGTTTAATTCCATAAGCTGAGGCAGACTGGCCAGGATGCCAAGACCTTCAAGTTAAAAAAAAGGAGGCTGAAGAAAGCTGCCGGTTATTTGCATGTGTGCCCTATCAAGCAGGTGCCTGATGGAAGATGGAGCTTTTGCAAGATAACTTTTTTTGAGAATTTTAACAAGGCTATTAGTGCCATCTTCACCCGTAACATGCACATAGGCATATGACAAAACACACAGCTGCTTTTAAAGCCAATATGAGACAGTAAAATAAAGATGAAACGATTATCATTCCCCCCAATTTTTTCCCCTTTCCCTCCCTCCATGCTTCCTCTCTCAAATGTGGAATTTCTCCCTTAAAATTACACTCACCTGAGCCCAACATAGCAGTAAAGGCTAGTTTATGGTGTCTCCTTTATTGTTCACCATAGTGCTTACTCTTTGCCTAGCAGAGATGCCGAGCTGCAGGCTTTCAATTTCCATTTAAAATATCATTTTTATATTTTAATAAAAAATGACTTTTTGGAGTTTAAAAGCCTCTTGGTCTTGGCAAGCTCCCTGTGCTAAAAGATCTAAGCAGGTCTACTGCAAAGCTCTGGTTGGCTCAGGGCTCTGCCACAATAAGCTATTGTTATTCTCAGACTAGTCATGGCTTCTTGTAAAACTTTTTAGGCTGGTATTTCTCAGCCTTGCAGCTTTAAGCCACTGGGAAGAGAAGATTAGACTAGTGGCAATCTGCAGACCTATCATTATCTGTTATCAGGCATTCATTTATTTTGCAAGGAAAAGTGGGAGGGAGAGAAAAATTTATTTCACAGGATGCTTTTCATGATGCGGTATATTTATTGCATCGATTACATTAGGTGAGCAATTCTGAAAAGAGGAAGCATTTTGACTATATTGTGGTTTACTAGTATCTGCCAGTCTGGTGATAAAAGGAGTGTAAAACCCATCAGAGCAAATCAATATGTGACTACTTAGAAAGGGCAATTTGACAGCATCAGATAGGGGTATTGCGCAACATCTTGTCTGTCGGAGTAAGGTTTATGAATAGTCACCTTGAAGAGAAAAAGGGGAGCTGTCAACAAGCAACTGTCAAGAACAGCAAGTCTTTTCTTCTCTTCCTGTATTTGTCTGATACATCAAATCCTGTCCATTGCAGGAATCATCACACATTTCAGCCTTTCAGAAACTGAAAAATATGTTAGTCTAGCCAACATAATCAGTCAGTTTAACACTATGCTGGGTATCAATCAGAAGAGGAATCTGTAGCCCCTTATAAGTGGTAGAAATGCAACACCGTGGTCAAATCCTTGCTCTATGTATTACAATAGCAACATAAACACCCTGGGCTAACCTCTGCTTTCTCACACCAGTTTACATTCGAGTAACTCTGCTGAAGTCTCTTTTGTCTGTTTTCGCACAGCAGAGTTTAATAAAAAGAATTAGAAAGCATCCCGGCCTCCATGAACTTGGCAGAGGTTGTAAATTCTTCCCCATCATATATCCAATCTCAAGGCAAATCACACCAATTTCGCATAGAAGCTGCCATACCTTTTTTTTCAAACTAGGAGTGTGAGGAAATGAATACTAGGCTGATAATATTAAATGAGTTATTACGTATTCTCCACTTGCCTGGTATGAACTAGAGGAGAAATGGCATCACTTCCCCTCTGTTTAAGTCGTAGACCTAACACAACCTCACAGAGTCCTTTTGAAGGGCTTGCTTAGCTGCAAGAATACAGGAATGCCACGAAAAAGGCCATGAATCAGATATTCTTTGGATTGAGGACAGTGTTTGGAGACCTTGAGTTAAATAAGATAGGCAATCACGCTAGGAAAAGGAAGAGAAAAAAATAAAACCAAATATTTTTAGCTACCTATCTAGGGAAACATGCTTGAATGCTTGACTTTGTGGTATAAAGTGCTATAAATGATTGTTTTTACTTTTTTAATGTATGAAAACAACAAGCACTTAAGTATTAGTGGAATATTTGCAATACTTTTACATATGCACTTTCGAATTGCATTTATCTAACTTAAAATCTGATTGTCACTATATGTAGCCAGTTTTGCTTCTCAAACTGTAGCTACTGCTACATATTTCAAGTTAAGATCAGAAATTGATTTACTTTCCGTAAATACTGAGAATTAATTTGGTCCTTATAAAAAAAAGTTTTAGTTTACAACTTTTATGTAGCTGAAGGAGAATTGATAGCTCTCTATGAGGCTGTTAAAAATGTTGCATATACTGAAGCAAGCTTTACAAATGATGCTTTTCTGATAGTTCAATCTAATAGGGATTGTGGAAGTAAGTATATTTTTCTTTTTAATAAGCATTTGTGATGGATAAACACTGTCACAAACCAGGAGGTAAAACATTAACTGTTCAGATATAACTAGGTCAGGTAGCTACCTGATAGGACTGAATTAACAAGTGAAAAATAAAATAAGAGAAACTGGGTAAGTAAATATTTTTATCACTGCAACATTCGAATTTAAAATTAGTGAGACTAAAGATGCCTTAAATCAAAAAAAAAAAAAAATTATATATGCTTTTGGAAAGAATTACCATATGTTCTGTGTAATTCAACTGATTAAAAGAAATAATTGTATATATTTAATTTTAAATGGATGCTAATTAGATGTACACAAAAAGCGTGGACAACAAACTGGATCAAAAGAGGAGTGTGGCATGCAACAAGAATTTCTGTATATGTTTTTGGTGAAGTAAATGGAAGGGATATCATTTTAAAAAAGCAAAATAAATCATTTATGATTTTTTTTCCACTGTTACTGTAAGATGTATAGAACATGAAAGTAAATTCATCTCTGTAAAGGCTAGCAATTGTGAAGTGGTAGAGGTCACAGCCTGATTCCCACGCATTTCATATGAAAGATTTAGAATCATTTGCACAAGGATATGAAGTGAAAGGCAAAGTGTAAATCCACACAGAAGAAATTCTTTAGCCCTTCACTAAAATTGTTAATGGAGAAAAACATGAACAATCCATTCTGTTTTCATTCTGTCAGAGACACTGCACCTAACTGTCCTTGTACTTCAGGTGGCTAAATCTGGATTGACTTCAAAATGTGGAAAAGGAAAAGAAACAACAAAAGATACAGTCTGAATGTTATACTCCTTACAGCTATGAAAATGCTTTTTTTTTCCTTACGTTACATTCTCTTCAGGATAAAGAGAAGATATTTTCGTCTCTTTGATGAGGATAGAAGAGGAAGGGAGAAATAAAACCTTATAACTATGACTATTAATAATAATTTTCACTTCAGTAAGCACATTTCATCAAAATATCTCCAAGTATTCTATGTTAGATGAACTCACAGTACCTATGGTGAGGTAGGCAATGACATAATATCTCATTTTCTGAAGAGCAAACTGCAGCAGTGATGCTGAAGCAGTGATTTGAGGTTACAGAGCCAGTCAGTGACAACAACCAGACACGAAACTGAAACGTCCCTACCTGGGGAAAGTTTCAGCACAGTGATGGGGTTTATCTTCTTGAAGAGGAGGCCAAATCAGAGATGACAGCAGAAATCGCAGGTGGAAACCACTTAAAAAAGGAGCACTGCTGATTCCTTATCCCAAATAGTAATATCTCAAGTTCTATTTTAAAATCTATCTCCAAATAGTCAATACTACTTAATTAGCAAGGCAATCAGTTGTGCTGTGTGTAAACTACTGAATAGCTACCAAGAGAAATATGAGTTTCAAAGGATGTAGGCAATCAGTACTGAAGAACCTACTTTCCTAAAAAGTCAGGTTTTTAATAAGGTTAATACCGAATTAACATTGATATAGTCAGATTTTTATCTGCTTTAACCAGACCCAAATACTTTATCTATCCACGTTCTTAAAATAACATTAATTTAACTCATCCTCTATGCAGCTCCTGCTGTTTTATTTTTCATTAATATTTGTTCTGAGTATCTAAAACAGGAAGGTTAAATAACTCTTGCACTGCATACCTCCACACTTTGCCACAAATAAGCACTAGGAAAGGACTTTAACAGTGTTTTAAGTCAAGCCTTACCTACCTTCCACCATTGCACACTTGGAAGTTTAGTTTTACTTACACATTTCAGACATTTAAAGAGTCATCATTTAACAAACATATTCTAAATATGAGTATCCAGGACTGACCAAATTACTGCTTGTGAGGACTGTACAGTGTCCACAAAATATTTAGCTGTAAGAGACCATCAGGAAAAGGTATAAGTCAAAATAAAACTCAAATTTATTTCCCTTCATTTACTCTCAGTAGAAGGAGAAAGACTATCTGTTCTGCTTAGAATTGTAAACATAAATTCCATGCAAAAAATTTGCATAAGATAGATAGATAGATAGGTATAGAGATCTAGAGATATATATTCTGTTAATTGTTACTATACAAAAATGCTCACTCCTCAGGTAGCGGGTTAAATACCTTTTAAAATCACTATTGCTACTTCAGTGACGCTACGTTCTTTGATACAACTTAGTCTTCTAGTCCTGAGCAGACTTTTTCTCAGATCTTGTGAAAAATATCTACTAAGGTCCAGCTGGACTCAGTTCTACAAAAGTCACTTTATCCTGAAAATCCTTGCCATTATTGAAACATAGAAAGGAAAAAAATCTCATCTTAATTAAGCTGGAAAAGATATAACTAAGTAAAAGACAGTAAGACAGTTTGCTAATACTAAATAACGTAACAAGTACAATTCACCCTCTTAGGGGTTTTGGCTCTAAAGATCAAACCGTATTAAGTTCTCATTATCTGTGTACAGAGCATGGAATTAGGAAAAATACATCTTTTAAAGTTGTAATTTGAAACTTTTAGATAGAGAAGTGACTCTATCCATAAACGTGGAACCCCCAAACATCACTCCTTAGCTTGGATTTCAGGATTGAAACACACTTTATGTAAAAATAAATATATTTTAAGAACTGTAAATATTTTAAATTTTCTAAATATTTCTGGAAGCGATAAATAGTTGGACAGCTTAGGAAAAATGCACAGTTTTGTATCCACTTCCTTTGAGTCAACAGAGCTACTGTCTTTTTCTATTTGTGTGATGCTGCCAACCTGGATGCATGTTTACAGACTTTAAGGCCAAAAAAGGCTCTTTGATCACATTGCTTCACATCTTGACATCTCACTCTATTACTCTTGTATTGTGCTGTATGACTTTATGAAAGATATTCAGTCTTGATCTGGAAACATCGCCTTACAAATGTGTGTGTGTGTGTGTGTGTGTGTGTGTGTGTGTGTGTGTGTATGTGTGTGTGTGTATCTGTACACGCATATAAAACTACTACAGAATCACAGAATGATTGAGGTTGGAAGGCACCTCTGGAGATCTAATCCAGAGGACTAATCCAGATCTAAGCCAGATCTAATAGTCTAATCCCCCTGCTCAAGCAGGGTCACCTAGAGCAGCCTGCTCAGGACTCTGCTAGATGGCTTTTGAACATCTCCAAGGATGGAGACCACCACCTCTCTGGGCAGCATGCTCCAGTGCTCTATTGAAATCAGTGCTTTGATTAAAAGTACCAAAAAAGTAAAAAAGTAGGAAGAAAGTCCTGTTATCAATCTATTCTTCAAATCAGGGTGGATGATCCACAGATAGGAATAGTTTAATTTGATCATTGCAGCACTTGTCCAAAGTTAAGTCAACGATACCTAAACAACTTCAGGGACATTAGATTCATATAAAAAGAAAATAATAACAACAACAAAAAAAAACCCAGGTGCCTCAAACAGCCGTAATCCAATACCTGTAGATCTGGGGCAGCAAAGGAAGAATGAACTGCAAAGAGCGGCCAGACTTGTATGCTTTCCTGAAACAGCACCTCCTATTATCACTATCAAAGAAAGAGTACTTGGCTAGCAGGATCACTGACTCTGGCCTAGTCGCTATTGCTTATGTACATATTAGTGCAGAGCTGAGCCCAATTAATTTGTTCTGTTCAGGGTAAGGGATATTCTATCTATTTAATATGCTTATACTTGTTCTGGGGCCAGAGCTTTTATTCTTGCATAGCACTGTGCATACCTCGTGGAACCACCAATCAATTTGGTGCCTCTAAAACAGCAAGCGACATCACACGCAGGAAGATGTGACCCAGAAATTTCTACTCAGAGAAAATCTATGAGAAAAATATCCTATATCTTATTGTGAAGCCTTTAAAATAGTGGTGGACTTAGCACCTATTCCAGTGATTGATTAAAGTGATGTTGCTTGATGTTGAGTTGTGATGTGATTATTTCTGGCCTGTGGACATAATTGATGACCAAAGTCATTTCTTGTAAACCTTTTATCTCATGTTCTGGAACAGCCAAATGACAGTTCGCAGCAAACCATGAAGAAAAAAATTAGTTTGGCTTATTTCTTTTGACTGAAAACGTGCAACCCTGTTTTTGATTCTGAGAACAGAGAAAGTGGAACAAACAAACGCCATGTGCTCTGAGATCCAATTCTTTTTGCAGAAGTAAGAGGTACAACCACTTTTCCAGATTTGGCTATGATCTAGAGTATAGGACACAGGAGAAGTAAAAAATAGATAGGGTAAAGACACACTTAAGAAAAACCCTAATTTCCAGGACTTTATCCTCAAGATTTGGGGAAGAGATGTGGGCCAAGGGAATTAATTTCCCCTAATTATATTTATTTCAGCAGGACCAAAAGACTATGAAGGATTCTGCTCAGTCCTTCCTAAGTGAAAAGCAGATCTACTGTGTCTCTCCCTACCAAGTCAGAATCAGCACTGCAGCTGGTGTCAGCAGTGTGTTTCATAATATCATTCTCCAGAGAATTTGTAACAATAGACAGCTGAACACAAGAACCAGATGCTGGAAAACAGAAGATAAGAAAAGTAAATGTCATTTGCCTTGTTTAATATACAGTCACTTAGGTTACCATCACACACAGAGTGGGGTTGTTTTAATTAAGAAGTTTATGCTGATGTCACAAATTCAAGTCAGGTATATACATTGCCATTTAGCATATACATAAAAAAACCTTTTGATTAAACACACATGAATAGAAAATCAAGGTAAAGCAGATACTGCTATTGCAATCCACACTGAAGAGCTACTGCAGTTATTAAGATGCCGTTAGACTTTTTAATTAGTTAAAATGCTAATGAAGGAGAATATTGGCTGAGCTGCTGGTGCGGCTGCATCCCAGCTGCTGTAAATCTCACAAGGAGATTTGAAATCATACAGTGGGGACGCTGGTTAATAACCTACCTGTCACTAGCACCCCACATATTTTCTGTGAGATTTCAAGTTTGGCTGTGGTACTACAAATTCTTATTTCAACTGCAGTTCTTCCTGCGTTTTCTATATTAATTAATTTCTTTCGGTTTATGTAATGCTCATCCCTCCTCCTCCTCCTCAACTATTGTCTTCTTTCCCAACTCTGTATGCATACCTTCTTGGCTTGGAGTAAAGGCAGAGTGAGAATTACAGTCCAGTTTCCCAGAGTCAAATCAATTTTTGCTTTAAGACACGCTGTGCAGCTTTGGAAAATTCAAACTTTTCTGCACCACTGCTGCAGAATAAATGGCATAGTACAACCACCAAATACGAATAAAAACTGATGTAAATGTGCACCTGGTTTTGAAAAGGCAGTATACACATGGAGCAGTGTTTTCTTCTGTTTTGCGTGTTTCTTCCCTCAGTTCAGCAGGTATGGCTAGACAAGTGTGATTAGGAGATGTTTGAGGAACCCTAGAAGGACAGAGAGAACATCTCCACCACCACTTCTGAAAGTGTCACTGTATGACTTCTCACTTTGGACATGCCCAGTTAGCTTATGTTTCTCTTCACATTGCTTAACATTTATACTCATTGCTTTCACATTTCAAAGTGCATACGCGTATTTGAAAGACTTATACCAAATCCAACAGTTAAAGGTACCTTATCACTTGTTTATTTATGCCATATACAGACCATGATTTCTCTTTAAGTTTTCCAGAGTCATTAGGTCTGGGGATATTACAACCAAAACTCAACGCTTTCTAGCAATCAAACTATCAGTAATGCTGTATTATGCTAATTTTATGGAAAAAAAATTAAATCTAAAGTTATACATGGCATAGTCTTTTACCTTAAGCCATAAAAAGAGCTATGTTACGAAAGGTAAACTCAAGGAAAAGAATAGTAAAGGTAAAATTTTGACTGGTATATAAGAAAGAACCTTAACTGTAGTGGGAACTAAAAGGCCAAATATGCAGTGCTTTGGGGAGAAAAAAAGAGATATTTTCCATCTGAGGCATAAATTGTATATGAAGTATAAAAAGAATAGAGATGTGTTCGAACAGCTGTGTTATGGTTCAGCAAAATCTTAAGTAGAAATATATTTAGTATGAAAAGACAGTACCAATTTCACTCCTGGATTAGTTTTCAGTTTCACAAGGGAAAAAAACCAACAACAACAACACAAAAAATTGTTTTTTATAGCTTCCAAGTTTCCCCAACTGACTAAGTTGTGATAGCCTCAAATCAGAATATCCAGCACCATTTATACTTTACATTTTTATTCCTATGCTTCCAGCAATAGAAAGAAAACAAAGACAGCAGGCAAACCCTAATGTTCTCCTTTACAAAAGGCTTTTGAATAACACACAGTGGAACAAAACCTGATCCAGCCAAAATTAACAAAGAGCATGCAACAAGCCAGTGCTCAAAACTTCTAAAATACATATAGGGACATACAAAATCTTACCTTTAGCATTTGCAGCTTATTATGCAAATATAAATCCAACTTTGTTGGTGAACGTGGAAAGAAGTAACAGAGAAGACAGCAGTAGGATCCCTGGAAATGGTTTCACACAACTGTAATATGCAACAAGGAATCGAGCCCTTTTGAATATGATAGCACAGTTGCAGAAATTATAAAAGCACCTTGACAATTCTACAGGATGAATTAAAAAGAAATAAAACGGTAAAGCAGCAATACAACTTTCTAATACAACTGACCAGATTTTTGCACAGAGGAGCTCTCTTTTATACTGATACTTAATGGTGAATAACAGGTAAGGAGAAACACCGAAGCACAGTATTGCACAATAAACGAGACTACATTATCAAGAACGAACATAGGGAGAAAGGTAATGCGCCATGGTTGTATCTAACCTGTGGGACCCAGTACTGTTTTGCCGTGTCAGGAAAACACTCCAGTTTGAATATTCCTTCCATTCCTGCTTGTCCTGGTATCAGGAAAGCAAATATAAACAGTCAAGATGAATTGAAGCCTCATCTCTCTCTAAGATGTTCCCAGGATTTTAGAGAGTTCAGGAGTCTGGGACTGGGATTTGACATGGCTATGAAATCACTTGCCCTCCAAGCCAGCTGCGAGTCACCTGCCTACCTATATGGCCAGTTTATGAAACACCTGAAATAAGATTTCTGACTAAAAACCCTGTACTGTCACCCTGTGCTATCTCCACTGACATCTGCTTCCTAGAAGGGAGTGCCTTTCAGTATAAGAAGGCCTGAGACAGATACCCTTAAAGAGGTTTGCTTGCATTCTCGCTGTAGTTTAACTGCAACAATGCAGAAAGCAATTTGGCCTTCTTCTCCTATAGAAACATTCAATTGTACCAATTTAGCGAGATCAAAAACAGTTAATGTGATCTCAGTGATCCTCCATTAGCTCTTCACTTAAAAGTAAGGAAAGACCATTGTTCACACTTTTTAGATGGCATTTACAAGCAAACAGGGTCCATGGGAGACATGAAGGATATCAAGACTCCTCTGCTGGAGACAGCTGTGTGGGTGAAGGCAATGAAGGGAGGCAATCTGCAGTAAGAGACATTTTTCTGTACCATGATACAGAGGCAGACTTTAGATGGCAGTTAAGCCATCTAAACTGTAAACATCAGTACAGCACCTGCCACCATGAAAGCATGGATCTACCCTTCCCTTCATGTGTCTTTGTCCTTCTTGTCGTTGCATTCCTCTCCACAATGAGCTCATACCTCTTTTCTGAGCTTTAGGCAACTAACTACGTGTTTTCACTGTATTTATGCATAACAATCTCACAACTTAAGTAGCTCATATGGCTCTTTTCTTCCTTCTTCATCTACAACAATAGGTGTACAGAAATAAATTGCAAATAAAATGAAATCTAAATGAAGTCTGGTAATTTTGTGTTTGCAAATGGGGAAAATTCCTTCTTATCACTGCATAATTTGTGTTAGCTGTGTCCATTGATTCTCCCCTTTTCCATTGATTATATATCTGCCCAATTTCAAAAGAGTTATCCTCCATTATAGAGAGCTGAGAAGCAGATCAACTGTACAATTAATTTTAAATGTGGTCTTTTAGGAAACTGTTTGCTATGACAACATTTTTTTTCTCTTTCTTCTATGTGTCTCCTTTTGCCTTTCCATATCAGTCCATTAACTTGGTCATAGGAGATATCATTTTTCCTCCAAACAACACTTGTATCTTTTCAGCTCAGGATAATGGTAGTAGTTTGGGAGAGGTTAGGGACAAGCCTTTGCACATACTAACAATGTTAGACAAAATACTTCCTGAAACTAGACAGTTATATGTCATAACTACCATTTACTGATAAATATTAAATGTTAGGTGAGGACCAAAGAAGTAAGGTACTTAATTGAGAGGAAATAGAAATTTGCTGCACAACTATTACTCTGAGATAACCTGTTGTTTTTCTACTCATTTACTTATTGGAATTTACACTAGCATTGACACATGTAAATTTACGTTAAGATTTTTTCTAATAGCATCCAGAGCTTGGCTACCATGTCACATAAAAATTCAGCTTCACGGAGCTGGATAGACAGGCTAATTTCAAATGCATGCTTTTTCTATTTAAATAGAGAGAGAAAAAAAAAAAAAGATTGGGAGAATATTTGCAAATATGTCCACATTTCTAAAGCATACATTGTAACAAAAATGGCTAATTGTCACTCCCGTTACCATTACCAGTATCTTTATCGTTGATGATCCTCAGGAGAAATTGTGTTGAGAATGTATTTAGCCAGCCATATAAGAGACTACAGAAAAGGAAATGTGTGTAACATACTCCATTCCAACAAATTTCGGATGACTTGATGCTGAATACTGAATTTATGAAAACATTTGCTATTGAGGTGGTTGCTATATACTGAGTAATCTGTTATATTATCTATTTTATTTTATTTTACTGAAGTGTATGACTTCTAGCTCCTCACAGAAACTGTAGAACGTACAATTTATGACACTAGAAATGAGGTAATTGACAAGTTCTTTTTCCATTCACAGAGAATTTTGGTTTGCTAACCCTTTGCTCCAGCTACTGAAAAGGAACATGTAGGGTAAAGCAAAACAAAATATTTCAATAAGAATAATAGCTGATAGCAAATGGTAGATCTCCCCAGACCTACTGACGCTGGGAAATTTGCAGTAGTCAACGTTACTTCAGACCAAAAATATGAACACTAGTTTTTCCAGGCTGAACAACTGAGCTCCCTTTACACACAGAAGCAGCTTACTAAATTCGCAAAATTTACTACTATTTACTATAACTGTGAATAGGATTAAGAAAATTAGCCTGTTCTTGTTTTTTGTCTTTACTGAATAAAAGTCACGATATTTTGTAAACACGCTATAACAAAGCATATTTACTTGCAATTTTCTGTAGGCTTTCTGTAGAGCAATTAAAATTTGAAAGGTTGAAGACATGTTTTATGTTATATAGCATATATATTATATATTCAAAATATTTAAACTCTTTACATTACCAATCATAAAAACATAATATAGATTGATCAAAATTAGCTTGCAAACCCTTTTTAGAACTTTATAAATTCCTAAATTTATTTTGTGTAAATATCTACAATATTATGTGCAACTACCCTTCCTCAGAAATTAAAAGCATATTTTTTACTTTCAGAACTCTATCATCATCAGAGAATGGTGTAATTAGTTTTATACAGCTAGCATTTTATTTCTAGAAGACACTGGATAACATCTTTCTTCTTTTTTTTAAATCAAAATATCCCCATATTTGGCCCAAACTATCTTATGTAAAAATCTATATCACAGATAGATGAAGGTTCCTTAAATGTTTAGTGAAAACTAAAGTAAAGTAAAACTGATAGTTTATGACTGTACTTCAGGTGATCTTGCCAATAGAAAATTGGCAACAGTATACGGACATTTACTGTGTTTGAAAATTCTGTTCATCATTTGGTAGAAACATGAAATAAGCAGGAAGGTCAATATATACCTCACAGTTTGAGATACTTGACCTCTCAGTGGATAGTTTCATAATACAGATAAAGAAATTAACCTATTCTTCAGGGATCTATATACAGTTGACTGGCAGGATAAGAAAATGGCTATGGACAGATGTGTGTTTCCAGAGCCATTTGCTAGCACAGGAGAGGTGATTACTTCTCCCACTACTGGCTCATTATTGCTCTATTGCAAGGGTTATTGACCCTGGGTTTGTTCACACAAGCACTATTTACATTTTTCACTCTGTATTTCCTGAAAGATGCTTTCGTTAGCAAAGCTGACTAGAAAAAGTATTTAACCGTTGTGCAAACATAAACTACGTTATTATCACACTTTCAAGTAAAATTATATTGAAATAATTTCTTAGAAATAATTTCCAATAACGTATGCATTATTTATTTATTATTTCTGATACAATTCCACACATACAATATAGTCTTTTTTAAATGTAGAATTTTGTTTTCTCTTCCAAATTGGGAAGAATAACAGAAAAATCTCATTCTACACCCTCAGCCCCTTTATTTTTCAGTTCAGAACTATATGATATTTTGTTCCAGTAATTTGTGTTTATTTCTAAAGCAAGAAACTTTTGATGTGTCTGGCCAGATTACGCTCTTTCACTGCATAGCGGACCTGACAATTCAAGACTAAGGCTCCTGACAGTTAAGGCTCTTGCTTTGCAATCTGCCAAGCAGGCTGCTGTGAATATAATTTCTGTGGGCCAGGGGGTAGTTTAATCCCTCTAACAATAAGCTAGTTACATACATTTATATCCATCACAATGTGTGCTGAAGATACACATGTGCAGGAATATAACTTTCTAAAAACATGAAAACAGGATGTGCAACTACTCAGTTTTTCAGAATTTACATGTCTGACTAATGTTAGCGCTATGGAAACAATTTAGCAAATCACTGATAAGTCATTGATAAGCATATTTTGTGGGAATTAAGTAGTACCTCCTTATAACTGTGTGGGAATTAAGAAGCACCTCCTCATAACCAGCATGGGCGTTAGCTTCACAGAGGCCCCAACTTCGCTGGTGCTTCCCCCATCTCACCTTCTGCCTCCACCCACCTCCAAGTCCATCTGACTCTCATGTTGGATGATTTAATCTCTTGTGATTCCTAGAGTTCCTCACGCAGCTCCTAGCCCCACTTCTTGCCATAGTGCCTCCCCGAGAGGCTGAGGGTGCTAAGATATGTAGCACAATGGGACACTGCACAGGGGGGACATTGCAATGACTCGAAGAGAAGCTGGCCTGTGCTTACGAGAAAATGAGGTTCCGGTGAGGGACATCAATCCAGAGATCTGATACTTAATTTGGCATATTTAAAAAAGCTTCTACCTCAAGAAGAACGGCAAAAGTGATGTTTATGCCACAAGGTGAGGAAAATCTCAACAAGGATGAATGTGCAGCATTTCTTAGGGGCAGGAAATTGTCCTGCGGGGCAGGAGATGCAGTCAACTGGCCAACAGAAATGCATTATATTTTGTATTTGATATGAAAATTAATCTACTCTTTTTTTTTCCCTGAATAAAAAATATTTATCATAATCAATTATTTTAATTTCTTTTTGTATTGATTACTTAATGTTCCACTATCAGTCTCTGAGGTCACTCAGTGATTATATTTATTTTCTATGTATTATCTATAGAGTTGCCAAGTTGCCGGTATCTTTTTGGAGGGCTGTATGCTTGTTGTATACAATTCTTTCATCCCAGTGTATGTAATCGTCAAGAATTTTTGTAGATATTCATTACAGAGATATGCTGAATACATTAAGCCCTATAATTATTAAAACAGACCTCTCATCCTGCCTTACCTATAAGATTACAATAAGAATCAGCTCAATATGGTGAATATGTTAGGCTGCAGTATAAAACTGGAGAGAAAAAAATCAAAATGAAGAAATTTAACAAAATCCACCACAAATGCCCTTCATACAGGTAGAGTAATAAAAGGATGAAACAGCTCAGCTAGGAAACATGGAGTTAAGCACAGGCATGAGTACAGAAACAAGAAAAAAAGTGGCTCAAAATAAGTTTTCTGGCTCTAGTGACTACCTAGAGCAATACCTTTGCTGATACTGAAAAATATTTCTTTTTCGGGTGGATGATATGTTATGATATTGTTCCCTTTGGACCAAAAAAAAAAAAAAAAAAAGAAGGATAAGATTCTTTCTGTCTGTATTTGAAAAACACTCAGGTCATCAAGCTGTGGCCATATGTGACTATAAATATATACCTAAGGAAAATATACCAAAGATGCTCATGAAAAGGAATTGTATATCCCTTTAAATGAAATTATGAGGACAGGATTCAAGAAAAGAGTATTAGGTAGGAAGTTCTAGTGCCTGAGTCAGCTTTTTTGACTTGCTTTCACTGTTGTTTTAAGTCAGTTTTTTATAATGATATTATATGGCAAACTAATCAGTGCCTGTAAGTTCACACAGGGATACAGTTTGGAACTCTTGTGAAGAGATATAGTAGGAAAAGAACTGCTGAACTCCACTCAATACTTTGAAAATTTACCTCCTAGCGTTCTTGAAAATTATATCTCCTGTGTGGAGAGGACTAGAAAGAAGGAAGTAATTAACAGAGGTAAGATGGTCCTTAAAATAAAAAAAAAAAAAAAAGGTTTCTGAAATCAGAACTTTTACAGATGATTTTGGGACATTCAGAAAACTCTAATCTTTAAACTACTTTTCTTCATTGCTGTTACAAGGCAACTAGTTGCCTTACCAGAGACCAGAAAACAGGAAGATAGGCGTTATTTTACAAAGAGAAATTTGATAGTTTAGACCCCTGCTATCTTCAGTAGGGAGACTCCTGTTGATTTCTGGACAGACTATTGAAAGAAATATCATTTTTTTATTATCAGCTGGTCATTTTAAATATTTCTCTATTATCTTCTACATCCCCTTGTGTCCTTACAAAGTTGTTTAGAGGTATACTTTTGTGTATGACTGAGTCTCAAATTTGTAACTTTTCCAACCGTGAAACAGAAGATAACCACTGCTGACCCTAATTACAGTCAAGATTGTACAGACTTATTCATATGTGCTGAATGATTTAGCCTGTAATAACAATGCATATGTTTATAGAATTCTTCTTTTCTACCTCCCTGAAGCTACACACTGACCAAGATAAAGGAGATGGAAATTTAAAATACATATTAACAGGAGATGGGGCCGGCAGTCTGTTCATTATAGATGAAAATACAGGAGATATTCATGCTGCAAAGAAATTGGACAGAGAAGAAAAGTCCCTGTATGTGCTACGCGCCAAGGCTATAGACAGAAAGACTGGAAGACAAGTGGAGCCAGAATCTGAATTTATCATTAAAATCCACGATATCAATGACAATGAACCAAAATTCACCAAGGACATGTACACTGCCAGCATTCCGGAGATGTCTGGAGTTGGTAGGTAAAAACTTCTCCTTAAGTAAAATGCAAACAAGTTTGAGTGGATTTGGAACTCATAAGTAATTTGTTTTTTGAGGTATTTAACTCAAGCTTCTATAATTGGTTCCTGATTTTATTTGTTTCATCTTCATCAAATTTTTAATCCTTTTTCCATAGTAAAAGTTATTCCCTACTATTTTAAGCTTACTGTAACCATCAACTAAAGTAGCACATAAGGTTGTTTTATCAGTTACTACATAGTTTTGCCACAGCTGAGACTATCGCTTGCAAAAACTGTGTTTGTCTAATTCACTGAACCTTTCTGTACTTTCACACACAAACAACTTTAAACATGTAAGTAAATCAATTCATGAATCAAAAAGATGCAAAATATGTCCCTAAATAGCTAAGAACTCTTATTCTTCTTTTTGATCTCAAAATATGTATATTTTTAATGTAGTTTCTCTTCTTCCTTCTTCTCTTTTTTTTTTTAAAGATGTAAACATGTGAGCCCTCCCCTAATGAAATAATTCTTTTTGTTTAAAATAATATTTTTCTCGATGGATAAAAAGGTTACAGCTGTTCACAGCTGCTACAGTGTAAAGTAAAAATGTGGAATTTTGTTAGGAGTTGGGTGAGAAATGTAGCCTCAAAAGAAAATCATTCCCTAGATTTTGTTCAAATAATGTAAAGTGATGGCGAATACTCACTGGCATGCACTCGTCAGAAGCTGTTATGATTACATAAGTGCTTTACTTTTTTAGAGTAGAAATAGTTTCTCTGATAAGATGAGTAAGCATAAAATACATAGGCTATATGGGCAACAACTAACAGATGAACTGTCAACAGTCATTTACTTATCATGAATTATTTTAATAGTTTGCAAAATCAGCTCCAGATGATGGCATTGATGAGAGAGAGAATAAAACACCAATCAACGTTTGTGACCAATATGTATCATTGCAAGATAATTTATAGAAAGTAATTGTAGTCACTGAGAGCAGTAGTGGAAGCGTTAAGAGCCAGACCAGCTCTATTTTATAGTCATGAAAAGGTAATTCGTACACTACTCTATGTGATGCAGAGTGGTTCACCTAAAGATACAAGGAAAATAGAGAAATCCCTTCCCATTCAGAGTTTACTTTGCTGATAACCCATGAAGGAAAAATGTTCATAGCGCACCTGTCACTTAATTTGAAATACATTTCTAAGGAAAGAACTATATAGGAATAGAAAAGATAAAAAAGCATGCTGTCCAACTTTGACCTTATCATTTAGTCCAGCCTCATTAGAGTCATTGGAGAAGCGTGAATAAAAGAGAGTAGTATCAGATCCAGTGCCTTGGCACTGTCTTTGAAATTTTAAGTCTATGAAAAGTCTATATTTGATGAGGATGATGATAAAATAAATATCATTATGTACGTTGAATTTACTTTACGGTGAAAAAGTATCCATAAAAGATCCAGTAAAGGCAAGCTTTTCTGTGAAGACAGCGTTAAAGTAAAAGTACTTAAACAGTATAAAAGCCCTTAGCTTCCAGCATGAAGGCAAAAATGAGATCTGATTGCTCTTTTTTGGGTCGACATTTACATTTAGGGGTATAAAACCTACATCAGAACGGCAATTTTTATCATTCAAATTTGAATGGATACAAGTAATTTTGTAATTTCTCAGGGTAGCAGAGAATAAAGCCCCGAATGCAGCTCAAAGTATTCAAAGAACAGAAATTTGATGAACTCTAAAGTCAGTCATAAGAATGTTAATCCAACAGTCAGGGCACAGGGCACACGTCTAATCAAGCAAAATCCAAAATATCTTGACTACTTGCTTGGTAGTCAAGACACATACATAGGTGAGAACTACAGTAACATTTTCATCCTTGGAGGCCCCTTTCCCATTCCTCCAGATGAAGAAGCAGATGCCACGACTGGAAAAAATGACTTAGCCTGGCCAAAGGTGATCATCTTTCCTAAGCCTACATAGAAAGAAAAAGCCGGAGTAGTCCTGCACTACCTGCAATAAACACTTAGGATCATGAAGGTTATTTGATATCACCATAGATACACAGATTCTTTCATGTCTAATCAAATTAATATTCCTGACTGGAAAGAACTATACAAGTACACTATACATATTTTAAGAAAAAAGTATTCTCATGATGTGCAGGCCTTCCTCATCTCCCCTTTTGGGGGAAAATCCAGGTTTCTTCCCATCCTTTCCCACTTTTGTGCCTAAAAATATAAAGATTTGTTCTTATATATATAAATATTTCTTTCAAATTTAACAAATATGAAAGCTTAGGAAAGTGATATTAAGATCAAGAAATTGATGAGGAATCATTCCTAGCAATGTTTCCCAGCAACTTGTGTATCTGCTGTTCAAATACCAACTCATACTATATATTCCTGCCTATGTTACCGCCTGTTTCTTGGAATAACTAGATCTAGAGCACACAAGGGAGTCTACATCTCTGATAGAACGTGTAATTGTCAGTATCAATAGACAAACCTTGCACAAGGTTAACTGGTTTGATAGCAACAGCAGTGAAAGCGTAACATGGATTTTCAGCACAATTCAAGCACTAATCAAGTATGAATGCTTATTTGTATTACTTTGTATTAATCCTATGCTGCTGCATTTAAACTGCAACCATTGAGCTATGCATAAGTTAGCTTGATATGCCTAAACGTGATCCAGTCATAGCCCCAACAGCATTATGGTTATGCCTAAAGTGCTACATAGTGAAGTTAGTTCTAGAAGTAATCAAAACCAGTGAACTAAGTTGACTGCAGTATCATTTCAGATAAATTTTATGGAAGTGATCATATAAAATGCTCACAGTCATATTAACTTAAAAATTAAATGAGAAAGTTAGTTTAAGGGATTCTAAAACTCAATAACATGGAATTCCTCATTAAAATCAGCTACTATACTGAAGGACTGGAGGATAATAACTGCTGTAACTATATTTTTAAAGAGTGCTATAGCTGACTGGAAGAGTTACGGACTGCTGAGATTTATTTCAGAACTATGTAAATTGGCTCAATAAAATCTGAAGAGTTCTATAAAATAGTTCCAAAAATGAGAAAAATATGCTAGACAGTCCCATAAAGGCTAATCAAAACAAAACATAGAAAATTAAGGAAAAGAAGGTTCTCAGCATTTCAAATTTATGGAACGCCAAAGCCGTAAGCTGAAATCTTGGCCACAATGCAGGGCAGGTAGACATCAAGCATAACATTCTGATACGGTTATGTTTTAGAAATATTGGAGAGGAAAGTTCAGAGATGGTAAATCAAGTTATGAGCTATGGGAATAATCGTCAATTTCCTCTTCACGCAGACAGAATAGAGCAGCCTTAACTGTGAGGAAAATAAACTCTTTTCAGTTTTGAGGCTTTATTTAGGAACTATCATCTCATGCATGTTACAATGACATAAGCTATGATCTCTGTATTTTCTCCTAACGAAAGATGCTTACCAAAACAAAACAAAAAAATCACTATGAAAATGACTTTTCTCAGGATAAAAGAAAAAGTTATTAAGATATTTTTAAAGAGGGAAGTTAGCAATAAGATGCTTTGTGAAGTTCAATTCCTTTTGACTCCTGGGTCAATATTATTACATTCTCTCTTACCTATCCTGCTAATTTTAGTGGGTAAGGTTTACCATTGTTCTCATTAAGCATCTTTAGCATAGAGCTAATAAGTATTTCATAACACAATTTTAATCTTTAAATTGATCCTTTCAAGAGAAAGGATAATGCCTAATTTAACTTGGCATTCATTTCTTCCTACTCAACTCCACCGAGCCACTCTGGATTGTATAGATCTAACCAAAGGCAGCTAGCTCCTGCTGCAGAATTTCTACATAATAAGATTTGTGTAGCGTACAGATATAGAGGGTCATATTTTAAATGGCTAAATTTAAAATTACTAACCTTCCCATTATGTTTTTTTTTCACTGCAAATACCACCAGCATAAAAGATTTCTTCTCACTAGGATAGGTGGAGAGGCATTATATATGAAATATAAATGCGAGTTTTAAACTAGACATAGAGAATTACAGCTTGCCTACCACATGCATTATATTTAGCAGCTACTCTAAATAATGCATATTTTAATAGATATATATGCACACACATACATGTATGTATATATGTATAAGTACTCACAAAGAGAAAGAGAAAAAAAGAAAGAAAAATGAAATTGCAGGAAAACATGCAGGGTAAAATGCATTACTACTGCTACCTTTGTTACCATGCTACTGTCTGGTAATACAGTGAAATATATTGCAACATCAGTTACACAAAGGCCATGATTATATTAGAAGCTACATTATCATTGTTCACTACTCCTACAGTCTCTCTTCAGAATCATTAAGTCTCACGACTACCATTGGCTTTCAATAAGACTGCATTCTGATATTTACTTTAGCAGTTACATCACTTTTTCCAGTGTCATATCATCAAAACTATGCATCCCTCAAGAACATTTTGCTATTTTGTATAAGAAGGTCTTACAAGAACAAGTGGGCCTTGCAGGAAAAAAAAAAAAAAAGAAAGAAAGAAAGAAAGAAAGAAAACAAATACAGTAATCTTCACATTTTCTATTTCTGACTTTGCTTATGTAAATAAGCATTAATGTACAGATGTAAAAGTGTAAATGAAGGTAGCTCTCATTTTTCATAATTCAGCAGGAAATAATTATCTTTTTCTCCACTGCAGATTTTTGCTGGTTTCAGACACTTAAAAACAAAGGCTATGGCTGACTGCCGTAGCTTTGTCACAAGCCTGCAGAAACTAATTTGCTAACCTGCAAAATTTTGAAATGCTAATTGTTAACATACACTTTGTTCAAAAATAAATCAATTTAGCTTGAAGATAAAGATATATTTCAAATCAATATTTTTCCACATGTTGATATTTTACATTCTGCAGTTAGAATATGGCATAAGAATTCCTTTTAGATTTCATTCAAAAGCACAGTGGCAGAAATCCTGTGCCTAGAATACTTCTTATATTTAGGCTTGCATTTACCACTATAGCTAAAGAATTTCAAGACCTTTATAGTTGTCAAAATCTGCCAGAAGAGGTTTCTCTTCTCTGCATGCATTACTATAACCTTTTTTTAAATTTGATGTCTTTGTTATTTGTGAAACAAGTCTTTATGAAGAAGAAATTTTCCCTTTCTTTCAACAAAATAAAGCTGATAATATAAAATAAGAATTCAATGCCTCGTTAAACTTCTTTTAAAGAAACCATCAAAGTGAAAAGGATGAACAACTCTTTTTTTTCTTTTTTTTTTAAGAACATTTAATAGAATATAGATTTAATGTTTGGCGAAACTTTGGGGATTTTGGTTTTTTGTTTATTTTGGATACGCATCTTGTTAGATATTTGCATAGAATTTTTTTTATAATAGGCTTACCCTAAATTTTTGTTAGGAAAGTATATAGTCTGCTCTGTAAATATTTTGTGCTTGGCGTGAGGAAGAATATTTTCTGAAAAGCATGAGGGGTGTGCTTCATTTTCAGACTGTGTTTTTACAGTTATAAAAAAAGAATCACTGAAACTCCAAAGGAATCCTATTTAGGTCACGATTTTTCTTTTCCTTAAATTACTCTATCATTTGTATAGCGCCATACGTAATACGGATAGCATTTTACTGGCAAAAAGGAGATCTCTTCTGTAAGTAACTTACTTACTGGAGCTCTGATACTATGAACAGATTACTTTGAATTTGTATAGCTCCATTGACTTAAAGCTGGACATGACAAAAGTGTTAGGAGGTTCCTGAATGGACTTTATCTTAGGATTAATGTATACAAATTATGTAGCGTTTAAATGTCCATTCACAACTATCATGTTTTTTCCTCAGGTATATCTATAGAGGGAGTGTGTATCTAGACACACAAAATTACGTATAAAGTAGAATCTTCAGCTCTAAAGGAACCAGAATGAAACCATCCTCATGGGAAATCCTATGAGTTTACAACATTCCCAAATAACTATCTGATCAAAAAAAGCAATAAAAAAAACCTTGACTCGAATGAAAAGCAATAGCTGCCTTTTAGGATCAAATCAAGCAATGTATTTAATGCTTGTATGTTAACAGTTTCACTTTGGGAAGATTATATTTGCACGCTTCTACTCAACATCCTAACATAATATATAAAATTAAAAGTATATACTGAATTTCAATGTTATCCTTTCTCCGTCAGAGCTTTATTAATTTTGTCTTTGCATTAATCATTTTATCCATTAATGATTAACCATCATTGCTGAAGAAGAAATTGATTAAAAATCTCTTAAAAAACTAATACAAGCAATCTCTTTAAAATGAGTATATATTTGAAATATATATGAAAGTAAGGAAGAAGCTTGAATAAAGAAACTGTGATGACAAATTTGAAAAATTTCTCATTAGCCACCAAACTACAGTCCCTTTAAAGTTTACACAGAGTATATTAATGTCGTACTAGAAAGAACTGAGAGATACGGCACATTCAGAGAAACGAAGGACAAAAATCGGTGCTAATAGGATTCAAATCAGTATTTCTGAGGAATTCAAATAATTCACAAACTTACGCGTTACAGAATACTTTAACATTGCAGATAAGCAGATCTTTAATCTACAACTAAAAGGAGCAGCTGTACTTTTATTATCTCTCTGTTCCTGGCTGTGTGATCTTATGCCTTACCTGCTGCCCTGTCTAACCCCACAATAAGTCAGTTTAGGGAACTAGATTAGCAGAAAAATAAGCTGTTTGATTGTAATATTCTTTTCCTGCTAGCTTTGTTCCTTGGATCAGATGAGAGGAGGTTAGATAAGCACGGGAGCTGCCGCTAGGAAAGCGATAGGAGCGTGCGGAACATAGCAGGAAAGGGCAGGAGAGACTGTTTTATTCAGCGATAGTTAACCATAGCTAAATGTGCATAGCTAAATGTATGTAAGTCCATAGTTTAATGTATTCATTTTTTCTTCAGCAAGAAAATCCTTAGATCTTCTAAACAGAGTTCCTTGAATTTTTTATTTTCTTTTTCTCCCCCGCCACCCCTTTTTGGGGAGCATGACTCTTTCTCAGCTTGTTACGAAAGGACAAGACTGAGGCAGCACGACGGGGAATCCAGAAGCATCTATTTACCCCCCGCAAGAAACCGCTGCCTCCTGATTTGGGAAAAAAGGCAGCCTGTGCAGAACTGCTGTCAGTAAGCCAGGGGGCTAAGCGCTTACTGTAAACACAGGGCGTAAAGTGTAAATATTTCTCACGTTTCTGTCTGAAGGGAATCGAGCTGCTGCCAGCAGACTCTCTTCAAAGCTTGTGCCCGCGCCTGAGCTCCCGCACACTTCCACCTGCTCACCCGTCATGGCATACGGGGCTCAGCCGCTCCTTGGGGGAAGCGGTCAGATGGCAGCAGCGCCAACGCAGTGACCGGTAAGCAGGACAGACAAGTGGTAAAGCAGGACGTAGGGCTCGAAGGTTTGTAAACCGACTGGCCTAAATCTAACAGATATCACTTCAAGGTCACCATGAGTTTGTTTAATCACCATGTGTTGCGCTTTCCCACCTATCAGTGGACAGCCAGTAGACAACCCTACCCAGTAGATACGGCGAGACACGTTCAGCCCCTGCAGTCACGGGCGTCATAGCGCCCTCGGCATGACAGAGCCTTCTGGCCGAGTGGGATTTGCAAGCCTGAGTTGTCTTGAATGAAGCTTCCCTTTACATCTCTCTCAAATGATTCCGTGCAATACTGTTTGCATGGCTATTTTATTGCATCCATTTTATTCCCCATTATCTGTGCACATAAAAAAGAAAGTGGGTCTGGAGCTCTCTAGATCAGAGCTTGAAATTAGTGTCAAAAGTGCCTGTATCATGCTTACACTAAAAATTGTTTGATGTATCCATTTCCCTTCCTTTTATTTCAGTAGTTTTTCAACTTCAACACTCCAATCTCTGGACAAAACCATAATGGGCCTGAATGCTTTACATCAGCGTTTTTTGCTCACACTGCAGTGCAGTATAATGGGAGATGTTCTGCCTTGTTAGAGATGCTGTCCTTCAGCTGGGATCTTAAACCAAGGCCCTTTCACTGTAGCTTTGATGGCTTCACAACTAGAAGGTGAAAATCTCAATGTCAGTCTGAAAATGTTAAGGGATAGCTATGTTGCTTTGGCCCGTATTTCCACCTTTAATATAAATGTGTTACAATTCACAGCCATGTGCAACTTGTTTTAGGAGCTGCAGTAAATATTGAGTTCCTATGCATGGTACCAGCTTACAGGCATCTAATTTATTCCTTCATGAGCTGTTGCTAGCACAGCCACCAAGTAATTTTGCTTCTTTGAAGATATACTACAACAAAAAGGGTACACAGTGAGCCCATTCTCACATTTATGTGACCATACAGGAGCCTGCAGCAATTGGACTGCTCATGCTAAGGACTGGGATAGCTAGGACTAATTAACACTTTTAATGTTAAAAACACATCTGTCTCTATCAGAAGAAACATGGCAAATGGAGGAATAGGTACGTTATATCCCGTATTAAAACTAAAGCAGCACAAAAAGATTAAAATAAGCAAGTTAATACTAGGAAGGAGGTAACGTGTTGGCTAAGGGCAGATCTTGCTCTTAAAGTCATAACATTAATTTCTCCATTTCTGCCTTGCTAATGCACAGGGTTCTCTCCTATTGTCTCACACCATATAATTAACTTACTTATGTGGTCTTAGGTGGCTGAAAGAAATGCCTTTTCTTCATTGAAATGATTTTTGAGAGTAGGATTTCTCAAATATTGAATCTGTACTAGCCTGGGAAGACTGGACACACAGATCTCAGTCATGAAGCAGAATTAACTAGCTCTGAATTAAATCTGTTTGAGAATTAGTTATACGTAATGATAAAATAAATTTATAAGTTATATTGAGAACTACTATTTCATTCTTTTATTCTGTGAAATCAAAGCACTACAGCAAGCCTTTGGAATGCTCTTAGTGTAATCTCTTGAAGACAAAAGCCTTTCAGTATTTTTTAAAAACGAAAGTACTTACTTGAGTGCCTGAATATATATTCCAGTTGCTAACTTTATGCGGATGAGTGTAAAATGCCAGGCTTATTCTTTAAAAACATGCTAACATATGACAGTGTCTATTTTGTAAGTGAAACATAAAGGCAAATTTCTTCATCAGATTTCTCTACGAATACTAAGTATTTCTAAAATGTGTATATAAGAGACAATAAATTGTATATTGGTATAAAATAATATGCAACAAGTTATTCCGATGCAATATAAATTAAAGTAACTAAGTGTTATACCCAGCACAAAGATGCTTTGAACATAACTTTCAGAGTTCCAAAAAGATAACAGTCTTATCAAGCACATTAATCTCATTCAGGAAACAAAAGGTTCAGGTTCCAACATCCTTATTAATCTTGGGTACCTCATTTAACGAGCTATCACTTTCCACGCCGGCCTTCAATTTTAGTAGAGCTACTGAGAAATGAAGACTTTATCTCATGTGAATTAGAATGATCTCACACAGTTTTGCTGCAGTGTAACACCACCCAAAACAGTCAGCTCAAGAAAGGAATGTTATTGTCCCAGAACTCTGCTATTCTCCCTCAAGGAGGCCAGAAAATGGCTCCCTAAAGTAATGGATGGAATTTGAGTGTCTGCCCAATAACAGATGCAATGCTATTGAATGAGTTACTTCTTCACTTAGAATAGTGGTCATACATGCATACAGACATACATATAAGCTTATAAATATTACAGAAGTCAAAAGTGGAATTTATTTTAATAAGATCATGAAAATAGGCATGAAAATTGATAATAAGAAGTTTCTGGTAACATAGAAGATAAATTATAGAAATGGCAGTTACTGCATGTGTGTGTTTCTTCATTCAATTAATGATGATTCAGCTCAAATTCCATATTACGTTATATTTTTTTCACCTTGTTAATCGTATAGACACTTTGGAAATTTTCTGTGGCATACACTGCTTTCATAGAGTCAAGAAAATGAAAATAAGAAAAGACTTATCATAGACTAACATGTCTAGCCATTTCTTATTTGAAAATTGTTCTATATTATTCCCATTGATGCTCATCATTTATTAAGTATGTGGAGCAATAGACTTTTATCATTTCTCACCTCAATCACCACATTTTTCTTAATATCTAGGAAAATATGTCTCTCTAAGTTTTTCACAAAGGTAGCAATTCTGAAGCTCACATTTACTTTATGATCAGCTATGTAATCAGGTGCCTCAAAAGAATTTCCGGAATAGCTTTTCCCAGCAACCTCATATAGATGTGATACTGTGAAATTAAGATCAAGTATGATTAAGCTCTCTGCAATACCAGTTTTACTGCTTACGGAACAGTTGTTCATGTCCTCACTTTTAATAAAATATTGCTTACATTTAATTGGTAATTTTTTAAAAAAATACCTAACTTGCTATCCATTGAATTATGTACAGATGAGCATGAATAACCTACATGAAACAGTGTTGTTGTCAATAAGCCACAAATTTTCATCAAAGCTTCCTGTCAGAAAGTCAACTCAGTAACAGCTACTTCATTCTGCCCCAAGGCAAATGATAAATAGCCTGTGATAAATAGGGCTATGTACACAGTATATTGGAGGCATAAACAAAAAATCGAAAGGTTTATTTTCTCATAAAGTCAAAATATGTGACAGTTGTGCAAAACACCTAAATAATAACCTCCTCTCTAGCACACTGAGGCTGGAAGAGAGAGAACAGGAAAAGGTCTTATATTTCATGGACTGGAAGACTAGGATATAATGAACTCATGGATAACATTTTAAAAGATAGCCTGGCTATCAGGAAACTACGTCCATCTGAAGAAGCCGAAAAATTGTTTAGGACCATATGTCCAATTAATTTTCACTGAGACCTAGACATCCCAGTGTCTAAATCAATTTTGGAAATGGACTCAGGCAAGTTTAAGAATATTACCTCCACTAGTGATTTTGAATCAATAAATGTAATATTTTCCAACTAGAAGTTTTCAAATCTATGAGATCTGAGATTGCCCAGATGAGACTATCCTCATGATATGCATAATTCACTATGACCAAAACACTATATTCCTGCAGTCAATGTACAGATCGATTTGGCAGCCTACTGGCAACTCAGTAATACTTAGCAGAAGACTGTGCATGTGAATCATTTGGCAGATTGTACTCAAGACATTTGAACACTTTTGAAGATGAATGAAATGTCTAGAAAAAATAATAGGAACGTTTCTAGAGCATTCCTACTTAAAATTTTAAGGGTTTTGTCTAAATATACATCTATATATGCATTCATATTTATACTTACATATGTGAATTTTAGAACTGCTTTGCTGTTGTCTAAAAATAGTACTCTAACTAGTGCAATTTCAAAAAAGCCCATGACGAAGATACTTCTGGAATTTGTTTCATTGTTTCTGCTTTAGATTCTATTTCTCTTTCAAATTACAGCTTTGTTATCATTTCCACAGACAACATCCACACTATCTAACCATGACAGAAGTAAGAGGCTTTCAAGAATCACACATTAAATTAATGTAAATTTGAGTTTACCAACAATATCTTACTTTACTACATTTTCATAGAAAATGACTACTTTCTACAGTTATATTAATATTGAAACAGACAGAATTTATCACCGCTCAAACAATAGTTCCCATAGATGACAAAATCATCCCCGATTAAAGCAAATATGAACCCAATCTACTGTCTTAATAATAATGCACTGCATTCTCATGGTCATAATAGAGATTCACAGGCAGTTTCTGATCTTACCTTCGTATCCGTAGACCCTGGAAAATCTAGGGACCCTGTTAAGATTGCTATTTGCTTGTATTACAAAAGAATTTTGAAGATGCAAATGACAGTGAGGTTCCAGTCCCTGTTACAGATAGAAATCCATAGCGGAGAAACTCCCGAAAATCTGATAAAGAGATACAAAAGCCAAGCTCAAAATAAAAGAGTAAATGAAAGTTAGGCAAGGAAAGTCCCCCTGCAAAACATAAACCTCTCTGTGATGTGAAATATAGCATACTGTCCTCTGAAGTGTATGGCCATGTACCTCAGAAACTCCAAATTTAGTCCCAAAATGACATTTATTAAAATCTATTTCTTTTAACCTTACTTTTTTCCTTTTACGTGAAAGCTTTAAAGACTATCCAGAAGCTCCCAGAGAACTTTTTCGGTCAAAAAAGGGGAGGGCAGAGGTGAACAAGCAGAGAGTTTTGAGGGTGGGGCAAAATAACCATGTAAAGATAACTAAATAAATGATGTTCTTAAAGCCGAGCTAAATGAACAATGAGCCTTGAGAGCAGTGAAGAAATGACAAACCTGTGACTACTTCCATTACTTCCATATCTTATAAATACAGCTGAAAACTCTTTTGGAATTTCTGATTCAAAATTAAGTATTTTAATCAATAGGTAGCCATAGTGTAACCTTTAGGAACTACCACTTAGGAACTACTACGACCTAGCAGGATCGCGAGAGAACAAGCTCTTCTTAAGTTTTTCATAAAAACAGCTGAAGGTTCTTTCTCTATTTTGGAGAATTCCAGAAAACAAAATGCCAAGATCCTTGAGCCTCATCTTTAAAAGGGAATGACTCCTTCAGGGATTGCTGTGGCAGAGCTTCTGTGCCCTATCCACCATGGGTTGCAGATGCTTGCCAGCAGAGCTGGCTTGTTTTCAGGTGCTCTGTAAAAGGATTAACGTGGTCAGAGGAAAAATAACCAAGGTCATTACCTGCCATATTGTGGCATTACTTGTTGCTATTTCAATATATTGATTTCATTAGCAACTAATTCAAGCTGGAACAGCCTTGCCATATGCACAGAAATGTGCAACTGGTGAGTTTCTTCATTATTTTGAATAGAAAATTTAAGGATAATTTTTAGATTCTTTTTTTCTTATTCTTAATCTTCAGTTCTTTTTGAACATAGCCTGCAAATACTTGCTTTGACTAAAAGCAGTGTATTTCCTAATTGTAAGTTTGTGCAGCATGTTGGACAAAATAGAAACGACTTCTAAGCTGCAGTGTATTTATTATGGATGACAGATCTCTTTATACTGTATCTCTTTAGTTACCAGGCTAGTAAAGCTAGTCATCATTAACATTTGCAAGAGTCTGACTACTTTTTTTGTCTGACTTATCACTGCCATTTGACAGCAGCAGAACTGCTGTTCCAGAAGTGACTTTCTTTAAGGTGAGAAGGGAAAAAAAGCTTCCCTAAAGAAAAAGCATGCACAGACTTGTTCATCCACCAATATTTCAAATGACTCATTCTTTCTACTATTCTTTCTATTATTTTCCACTTCTTATTGTGTCCATAATGCTTTCCAAATTCTCATGCAGGGCATCTGATGCACTTCACAGTTAGAATTGCTACTAAAGGAAAACTGAAGTTATTGTATCAAGGCATCGGACAGCAGGAGGGGCAAGGGCAGGAGGCTTTACCCATTCTTTTCCAATTCAGTCTCAGACATTACTTTACAATGGCCTATGCATTATATTCAGTGGCAAAAGCCTCCACCATACACAGCATTTCAGGCAGATTAAAGACAGACTAGCCTAGTCACATTGCACATCTTTCGGTGTGGTGAGACACATTAGCACCTACTTACTTCTTTAGCACAAGTCCCTATAACACAATCTAAAATGTGACTTCATTTTGTCATATAAAAGGCAACTTTAGAAAAAAAAATGTTGAAACACAACACACAAGAAGCAATGGGTCTTATTTCTTTATTATATCTATAAAATATGGAGGAATGTTTCCAGAGTAAAGCTGTATAAAAGTAGCATCTTATATTTCAGGAATGTAAGGATAAGTTTCCTTTGTTTTTACTGGTATAGAGTGAAAGGGAGAGGAAAAGGTAGTTCTGAAAAAGAAGGTAGGACTATACTAGGCAGTATAGCTTCTTTTTCTTGAGTCTCTGATTAATTATTTTTAGTGCCATTAGCAGGGATTACAGTGACCATTTATGTTCACCACAGAGGTGAGAAGTTTGTGATTGCTGCAAAGGAAGTCAGTGGGCAGCCAGACCAAAGAAAATATGGTACCCACCTATAGAAGCGAGCACATTAGCTGACATCCCAATCAACCATTATGCAAGACTATACGCACAAAAATGTGAGACAGTATATTTTCAAGTGAAATGAAGTTATGCATCACAGCTACGCAGAGGATTATTGAAAATAATTAAATGGGTAAAATGAAACTTATGAAACACTAGATCTCCTATTTTATCCAGTCTTTTTGCTCCTCTTTTGTTATACATTTCTATTCAATGTATATGGCTGAACTACATTTTAAGTTTCTTCTTCATTTTCCTCTGTCATATTATTATTGCTCCTTTGACTCTGGTTCTGCACGTTCCTTATCTGTTATAACTTGATTTTGTTTGGTTTTCTCAGTCATGCCCATTTATTCTTCTAGCTTGGGATCATTTATCTGTTTACCTGTTGACGCTTGCTCCTTTTCTGCTTTTATTCTTCCTTTCCCTTTGCTCTTACAGGCCTTTTATGCTACTAACCTTTCAACTCTTTCTATATCAAAGAAAAAGCAGTCTAGCTAAATCTCTTCTAAATTGAGGTCATGTACAAAAAAGCAAAGTTCACTCTGCAGTTCTCTAGTCCTCCAGCTTTTTATGTAGGGCTTGTCTTCCAGTCAAATTTAAAGGATCATAAGGGTTATATCTCAACATTGTTTAATCCTGCCCTTTGGATAGAAAGTAATCTGATGTGATGTAGTCCAACTGATGCGGTAACAGGATCCTAGTGGTGAATTACATGTGTTACTAAACTCTTTCCGCCTTGGTAGTTGCTTATGACCGCTCCTAGTTCGTAGTTTCTCCAGTTCATTGTGTAGGCACAGACTACTTCTATCCAGCGAGAGAAAACTTTTTCTCAGAAAGAAAACTGGTTTACTATACCTTAATATTTCCGCAATTCACTTAATATTTCACTCAGGTCTTCAGCAGGGGCATCTCTATACTATGTCCACATGAAAAGAACCCCTGAAGCCATGTTAATTAACAAAACTACCCCTGCACTTTTCTTCATTCTTCTAACAGAAGAAAATTCCCAGTTTTGCTTCCAGAGGTTTTCCACAGCTCTCCTAATTCTTTTCAGCTTGTAAAAGTAATTCACTTCTAAAATCTTCTCTCCATGAATAAACTTGATGAACAGCAGATTGTCATTGTGCTTGAAAACAGGAAGTAAGCACAAGAGCTTGTCCTTTAGGGAGACAAAGGACTGCCTCTCCATTTACTCCAGCTGGTCTTCTATTTCTGAAAATGAAACTGCCTTTCAGCTTTGAGTGGAGCTCTCTTTTAAACAGAGCTGGGCAAAAAAAGTCTATGAAAAATCAGAACTTTTCAATAACTGTCAATTTTGACAGAAGCTGATTTGAGCAAAAATAGAAATGAAGATTTCTGGTAATGTCAAAAACTTCCTGTTTCAATATTTTCCCAATTATATTTTTTTTAAATTTCAAGTGACTTTTTAAAAAACTTTATGTTATAAGACTCAAGTCTGAACAGAACTTTTTTATCTTTAATAAAAATCATATTTTTATTAAAAATTTCAAAATCAAATTCAAGATGGATTTTGAAGTTACAGAATTCCCTTTGGAAATAAAATGTCATGGTTCTGAAAAATATTTAAAACATTGTCACTTTGGATCCAGTACTCGTGCTGGCATCTTGAAAAATACTATCATAAGAACATAAGTTGCTTATGAACTTCACCTAAGATGGAGCTTATTGTTCAAAACGAAAGCTACAGAAAAAGTTATCAGGAAAATAGCATTTCCAAACAGCATAGATCTATACCTTTGACTATCAGGAGTTCCTTTAATTTGTATCCATTGAAGAAACCAAGTAGGAACAAGGGATGCATACTGAAGAGTAAAATTTTACATGAAAAGGTAGCAAAATGTGTGCCTGTACCATCTAGTAGCAGACCTTCTTTGCACTAGACCAATTTTCTACTTGTTATTTATATCAGCTTTTTAACGCAGTTTGGTAAAGTGCTAGGAGACCAGACTATTTCAAAGACTGAGTAGCACATGGAACCAAAGAATTTTAAACATAATTCAGAAAAATATCCTCATCTGAAATGCTTTTTCAACTTTATATCCCACTCCTCGTGACTTCTGCAACTCGTGTTAATGGAACTCCTTTCCGATACCAAGTGGAGTGATGCTTTCTCCAATACAGATTTCCTGTCTGGCCTCCACAGTCTTATACACATGCACAGTCACACACACCAGTACCACTTATACATATTTGGTCTAGATTTTTCTTCTCTCAGATTATCCTCATAATTATCCCCTTTCTAAATTTTTTCCACCTTCATATTAGGACTCTGCCTCCCTCAGATATGTTAGCAGATTGCCTAAGTTTCCAGACTCAAGCCACCACCTAAGCGAAGAGGAAAACAAAAACAAAAAAATCAATGCTGAAGCTTCAGTGCTCATGAAGCCTGGCAAATTCAACACATTGGACAAACTGCTATTCCTTGGTCGTTGCATGCAGACATAGAAAACTGAGAGCTAAAGCCCCATAAAGTAATCTGGAAGATATCTGAAAAAAATACTAAGAATTCATCCAAACAAAACAAAACAAAACAAACCATGCCTCTTGAGAACTCTGAGAGTTAGTGCCTACCCTGAGATGGAACAGGCATGCTAGCTGAGATTGGGTTCACGTTCTCTTTGTTTTGGAGATAAGTGATGTGTTTATTATTCCTTAGATTGCTCTTGCAGTCTCACATTTTCTCTGGCATCTGCTGCACCAGTTTCCTGGCCAACTTATTTACATGGCTATGAAGAACGCACTTGGAGAGATTTTTCTGTTTGGGAGGTTTAGTTATAAGGATAGCTTTCCTGCCAGTTCTGACAGGGAGGACACAGATGGATAAGACTGTCGGAGGTGTGGCCATATTTGTATCATATATATTGGCTTCACCTACTTTCTCCTGACAAGCTACAAGACAGAAATGACAGGGATTCTTTTCCTATTTGACACCAAGTCAATGACTCATAACAATATTCCTATTCATATGGCCTTACCTCTGCAGGTGATTGCAAAACCTGACTGGGCAAGAGATCTGGGTCATTGTACCAGCTCTCCTTTAACAGATAACTGATTCTCTGTAAACTGTGGTGCAAAAGCAAATAGGGCTTTTACTTGGAACAGAAGTTAGACCCTAGCTCAAAGCTTGACAAACGTGTTTCTCGAAGTGACAGATTGTGAAAATCAAAGGGAATTGTCACACATGCCTCTCTACTATACCTTGAAGGTTTCAGACTTGCTCCCTATGACCATGGTGGGAGTGGCAGAAGTATCTCAGGAGGCTTCCAATTTCTAACCTAGTAGCCTGATTCATAATTTAAATCACACTGACACATGTGGGCAAAAGGTTCCTGGTGAGGTAATCTAGCCAAAAATTATATTAAAATCCACTTTCTGTGGATACTTTTTGGGTGGGCAGGGAATAGCCCACAAATGGCTTTACTTAAAAAACCCATGCTTCATTTACCCCATTTCCAGTAATTTCATAGCTAGTTCTGAGTTGGTTCATTTTACCGCCCATACTCATTGAATTCCTGACCTTGAACGCAGAGAAGTTACAAGCTTACATGCCTATTTTCCCAAGGATCCTTCTTTATGATGCAGCAGACCTTGCTAGCAGAGAAGAGAGTGAACTGCATGCTGACATTACCTTTTCCTGAGGAAGTACTACTGTTATTCACTTTTCCCAATCATGCTATAAGTTCACTAGGAAGCAGCAGTTGCTCCAATTCCACATTTTCACCACTCTGCAGAATCGGACAAACAAAAGAAAATAGCAAGATTTTGCAGACTGTAATGGGATCTCATTCTATATCAGATCCACTTGAATTATCTGGTAGTGACCTCCAAAGTTTCTATAGGGTTACAGCTTCTTCTGCACTCTCCTCGGCAACTTAATTATATGACACTGTGCCTTAGGAAACAAAGATATACATTCCAAAGAAACAAGGGCAAAAATTACTCAGATAGCTCTGAGCTCTGGAATGCTGTTCTTTAAAAAAAAAAAAATCTTCAAAACAGGCTTCAGGATTTTTTTTAAAGAAAATTGCAAGCCAGGAGAAGAAAGTAAACCTCACACTAGTGGTGTCAATCCCAAGACAGTGCCAAAACAGGGCCAGAGAAGTAAATTTTCCTGTTGAAGTAGGGTTTTTTTGTTTGTGTGTTTTTTTTATTATTTTGGTTTCCTCTAATTCTTGCTCAACTTTTACATGCTACAGTAGCTCACAGTATAAGAATGTGATTGATGCTCATTCCACTGATGATTTCTTCATTTTAAACAGGATAGCAAGTGATATTGACTCCCTGTTTGCTGTTGATCCTGAGAAGGCACTGGCTTTATCTTATTTACCTTTTTCAGAGCAGATAGGAGTCACTGAGTTTTACATTCCTTATGGGAGAATAGTCTTCATTTTGCAGCTAGACCGATAGTTCTGCTGGACCCTGTTAGGGATGAAGCTGTCTTTAAATATTCACCTCAGGATTATCTTTACCGCTCACCTTGGTGCATAGACGACTGCTAACTGTTTAATCAGGCAAAAAGTAATCTTGAGTGCTGGTAGCAAAAATCCTCTTCAGAGTGTAATGAATTGTGACAAAGCACTTTTGTAATTTTGCTCTGCTGATTATTGCAGGGATAGAAGTATTTCTCCTCTATTGTCACACTAGTCAGATGAACTAAAATAATGGGCATTGTTACTACTGTATAGGTATGAGTATTGTGTATAAGCTGATATGACTTATGAAGAGAAAACATCTGTATCTAAGCGGACCTAATATAACAGCTGTTCTCATAATTCTTTGATTTTGGTTACTCCGGATTTCTGTTTTCCCCATGACTTCATATAGATGATTTATGAGGCACTGCTATTCCATTAGTCACAGGGGAATGAGAATCGTCCAAGTTTATAGTCTAGGCTGGTGTGTGGCTGCAAGTTACCTAGGTGGACTTCAATCTAGATATACTGGAGGTGTAGAAAAACTAGGACAGGAAGTGATATCCCTGTAAGTGGACAATGTTCACCAGGGAAGTAAGATATAAAAAAAAGCTTCAAAAATGGGATAAAGAGCTCCTCCTCTATTCAGCTATATCCCCTTAAGGACCTTTACACTTCTAACTTCTGGACCACTTGCATTTATCCAAACATTTGCCAGCTCTAGATTGTGTTAGCAAAATGTATCCTGACATCTTGAAAATTGCTGAGAAATAAAAGCTTATGAGAATAGCTTTGTCCTTTTATAAATCTCATAAGAAGGGCTTTCAGAAGCTTGCATTTGCTTCTAATCCCTAAGCTACATCCAAAGTACTGGCTCACAATGCTCTTAATCTCGCATATCCTATATTCTCCTCATTGTGATCTAGGACTTGTGTAAGTCATTTTCATGCAAAAAAATGTTTGCTAAAAAAAATGTAGTTGCGGTTTAACTGAAATTATTTGCCAAATAGGTGGATCATTTTGATCAAGAGAAAAAAAATAAATTTGCATTTCTGACTGCAAAACTGAGCTAATTTTTAAAAATATCTTTAAAATTATTTAGTATGAGACAAAATATTTTATTCAGCCTGAATTAAGGTATTTGGAGGTTGTCATTCTAGCAGAAAATGAGTCTAGGGAAATTTGTTTCAGTGTCAGTTAAGCCAGACTTAAAAATCTTAATAATTCTTTTCACAGAGAAGGTGCCTACAACTTTAGTGAACAGTTTCAGTTGATGTCATGTTTCTACCAGGAAACAATTCTCAAATCTGTTTGATCACAGGAAGAAAACTAATGCTGCACTGGGTTTCAAAGACATATGCCAATCCCTATGCATTTACTCAGGTTTAAGTGAAGCACAGAGCTTTAGTGATAATGATTTTAGCTTTAGTCATGAGGAAGATGTGAATTTATTTTACTGTTTGCTTGGGAAGGAAATATTCTGTCTGCAGAAGATAACACTGGATTCCTCCAGTGGATGCTGTTCAGTTTTTTACTGAAATAAAAGCCTATGTGGCTTTTTCTTGTATAAGAAGTAGCTGTCTTAAAATCCACTAATTCCTTGTGTGGTATCTATTTAGGTACATCTGTTATTCAAGTGACAGCCACAGATGCTGATGATGCCAACTACGGAAACAGTGCTAAAATTGTGTACAGCATCCTCCAGGGACAGCCGTATTTCTCAGTGGATCCAGAAACAGGTTAGCAAATCACGTGGTCCTACTTTTTGCAATGACAGAGATAGGATACAGGGATCAAGATACTTTTAACCGTATTCCAATTTCACAGTAAGTTTATGACATGAAATGACTTACATTGTGGAAGTACTTACACTTTTTCTAAATAGGAATTTGAATTACAGGTAAAGTATCCTTTTTCTTTAAAAAAAAAAGAAAAAAGAAAAAAGTTATTGTAGAAGAAGAACTACTGCCCTTTATGTGGATAACACTTCCAGAAGTTGTTCACTGTAAGAGTCTACCATTGAGAAAGGGTGTAAAGGATTCAAAGAACCATGAAAGTAATTAAAAGTTTATTTTACACCATTTTCTGGAATTTTCATCTGTTCATTTTAAAAAGGGAGCTGAACAAGTTCAGATCAGAAGGGGAAAAAATCCACAATGGCAAAGGAAGTATATATTTATAAATGTCTGTAATAGATTCTTGATCATTGCCAATTTTTAAGTCAAGGCATTTGGTAAAACTATGCTCTGGTTCTAACACTTATTAAAATTAAACAAGATTTAATCTATGGAAGCCCTTGAAACTCTTATACAGGAAAATAGATAAAAATCAGACAAACACATGAAAAAATCCTGTAAACTTTGGCTACATGTATCCAAAATTGTGGTTCAAAACAAAGAAATTAGCAGATACCTAATCCTAAATGCAAGTAAGACTTAGTAGACATGACCTTGTTTTGCCTAACAGTTCTCTTTCTGCACATGAATAAAATCATTTTGCTTTGAGAATTTAAGTGCAATGGTACCCATGCTCCCTGAAGTTCCCAATCCCGTGGACATGCTTGGAAGATGCCTATCGTATCTAATTTCCTTTTAAAACAATTTATTTGTGAAATATAGCAAGGGGATGCCAAAGGGATAATAAGATTCACACGGTTACAGTATTAACAGGGCACTTATCTAGGATTAAAATGTTAGAGATTTTTTTTTCCACCTTCTCCTTTCTTCATCTTTTTTCTCCAAGCCCAGACATGAGCATGAAAACAGGGAGCAGTGCCACATGGTCATTACCATGACCAAGGATCACCACAGTGAGCATCACGCTGATTAACATCAGCTGATGGTGAAAAGAGACAGATGATCTGGGTTCTCATCTTTGGTTCCAGGATTCTCTTTTGTTTTTATCCAATTTGCTTTTAAATGTTAAATGCATTGACAGGCCTAGGTATAGTAGTCAGAACCCAGTAATCCTGGATCAGAGATAAATGCTATAGCCACTAGATTAGAGAGAGTTTATCTTCTTTGTGTCACTTTCTTTCTAGGACTAGGTGTGCTACAGTCTTTCCTGCATAATAGCGCAGTTTCCATACCAAACCTAGCTTGCAAAGAGCTCTCCTTCTGGAGAGGGGAAAGACAGGGGCATAAATCCTCCAAGCCAAAAAGGACACCACATTTGATTCTCCCACTTCACAAGAGACAGTTCTCATTACTTGAATCTGACAAAGCCACCACCTTTTTAAATATAAAAAAGCACTCCTTTTTTTTTTTTTCCTAAAGAAAACCTGTGAGTGTCTACTTTCATGACAAGATTTTCTGTGATATAGATCAGAAAAGCATGGAGATTACTTCTCTGTTTAGGGTATGGGATTTTGGGCTTTCCCACCTCAGGTCCCCGTCCTTCTTGTGCGTTGTATAAATTACTGAGACATTTAAGTTATGTCTACGGAACTCTTATCTGAAGATGAGACACCGAAATGCAATTTTCCAGCATAAATTTTAAAAGCTTATCCAGTTATTTTGTTACCTATAGGCCTAGATGACCACCACAGCTCCCGTTTGGTATTAAAATCTATAGATCTACTAGCCTGAAATAACTAATCCATGACAAGATAGAGTTCAGCCTTGCGCTATAGTGCCAAAATCTCACCAGGGCTGGAAGTTGCATATGTTATTAAAATATATAGGAAAAGTAGCTGAATTGTTTCATTAATTCAACAACTACATATATTTTTTTCATTAGAAGAGTAATTACATTAATTTAACACATCATAAACAGCAAATAATATATTTGTTATGTTTCTTGCTCTTTTCTTAAAGTCAAATTAAACTAGTAATAGATTGAAAGCCAAATACCTTACATTGGATTTATTTGCTTGATATGCATTAACGTCTGCACAGTTTTAAAGCAATTAAAGTGTGTGGGTTATTTTTCTCCTTATCCTTCCCCTGTCTCTTTTCTCTTTTTTTCTCTCTTTTTCTCTTTTCTCCAAGGCATAATCAGAACTGCTTTACCGGACATGAGCAGGGAAAACAGGGAACAGTATCAAGTGGTCATCCAGGCCAAAGACATGGGAGGCCAGATGGGAGGACTGTCGGGGACCACCACCGTGAATATCACGCTGATTGATGTCAACGACAATCCTCCTCGATTCCCCCAGAGTATGGAACATCTAATAGTTCTATTGTTTGAATTTCAGAGAACTTCTCTACAAGCACTTGTTTCACTGTGACCATCTGGGATCTTCCCCCCCACCCCCCCTTTTTTTTTTAATATAAGCCTACTGCTGTGTCTGTTTATGCTGCAGCATTATTAAGGCAAACGAGAATTTCCATCTCTCATTTTAAAAGGCAAACTATTTCTAGAAAAATAAACTTACTTCCCATCTCTGTTCACAGTAATGTTAGCAGCAACAATAACCTAGGATAATTGCAGGGATTTGAAAGACCTTATAGAAATTTCATGACAACATCTAGGGCTCAGTTTTTGAAGACGCAGTCCCACATGTTTAGGCAAGGAAATAAGTCACCAAATTTTCCAGCCTACCAGCTTGCACAGTCAGAGTTGGTAGGGGGTATGCTCTGCTGGAAATCCCACCACTTGATTTAGGTACTTGTAATTCAGGTTCAGCTCTTGATGTTGAATGCTTTTGATAATCTAGACCACATTAGACATGACTAAGGATTTTAAAAATATCTCTGTAGACTGAAAACTGGCCAACAACAGAAAGTTGCATAATAGAGAAATTTTCACAATATACCACAGATCCTTTCATCCTCTGTCACTGGTTTAAAACTAATCCCAAGTTGTTATAATCAGCATCTGATAACTGTTTGATAGTCTGTAGATATAGGAAACGTACTGCTTCAGTTCAGCATACGCTGGGAAAAGGTCCATATTATAAAATTTGAATTGCTTGTTGGCACTGATTGGGGGACCCGCCTCGCTCTCTTAACAGATTCACCAAGGACGGAAGAAATAAGTCTGATTTTGAAAACGCTCTCCTGGACTTACAGAAATTTGAAAAGCACTTCAGTGCCAAGGCAATAACTACAATCAGAATAGTATAAACAAGTCATCCTAGAAAAGATTTCCTAAAACGCTAAAAAACTCTGAAAGTATGGAAGAGAGGTTTCTTTAAGTTGAATATAATGTTTTAATCTCCTTTCATGACAACAGATTGCTTTTTAAAAAACAACAGCGGGGGGTGGGGGGAAGAATAGCACTGAGGGTCTTATAAAGTAAATATCATTATTTGAATTCACACTCAGAGTTTACCTGCTGAGAGTCACCTTCACAGGGCAAACTCAAGCCACAAATTCTTAACCAGCTTTCCTGTTTGACTGTAGAAGCCATAATATTTTTTGGCAAATAGGAATCCTTGAACCTCGATTAGAATTTGATGTATTGCATTGTAGGCTTGGCTGCTGAGTTTAAAACAAAAAACAATAAAAAAGAGAGATTAAAAAAGATAAAAGTATGAAAAATTCATAGAACTGCAAAATAACTTTGGTTTCTCAGGCTCCTTAGCCTTTGTTACTTCTGGTGCTCCTCTTTCAAGTCTAGCTGAAGTCTGATCTGAAAAACTGTGAAGTCTATAGAAGTTCTGAAGATTTCAATAACCTTTGGTTTAGGTCCTTAATTTTAGAGAAATTCACACAGTTCGATGCCTCGCAAAATACTCTCTGTAGCTTGCTATTTTAAACTTCACTGAAACACACGGCATGGGCTACAGATGACCTGCTTTGGGATCAATGCAGAGGTGTAATTTTCATTTTGCTGATGACCATTCACTCTCATTTTCTTTTTCCTCAGCAGGGCAGTTTTCAATACTTCATGGTAAATCAAATATAAAGAAATATCTGAAGGTTTTGAGTTCTTCTCAGATAGTTATGAACTGGAGCATGTTTTCAAAGTGCTAAGTAGTTCTGGGAATCTGCTCCTTCTGAAAACAATAACTTTCCTTTTCCTCTCATGTGAGGCAACCATAAGTGAACATGTGGCCTAAAGCAGAAGGTGAATTGCAAGTGGGGCCAACAGGAATTTATGCCAAGGTTCTGAAAAACTAAAGATTGGTTTCTTAGAGGAGATAGAAGAACGGAACGGTAGTGTGAGGCATCAGTTGTTCCGGCTGCAGTAAGGATGAACTAATTTTTGGCTTTATTTTGGCCTGAGCTGTGACCTTCTAACAGTTTAATGGCAGTAAGGGAAAAGGTTCTTTAAAGTTGCACCATAATGAAAATCTTACATTTTTGGAATTCATTGCACCCTACACCAAACTAACCGTCTCACATGCTAAAAATTTGCAGTGCCACACGCATAAGAAGTGCTTTCAGACACAAAAAGCATTTAAAGTAGTTATTTCTTCTGGAAGAAGTCATAAGTGGCATGATTAAATCTGTTCTTACAGTATTGCTGGCTCACCTGCCACACCCCCAAATTTGAGCAAGCCTTCAAATTTATGGTTAGCTGCCAAGAATCCTAACTTTCATCCCATTTTCAGCTTGTTTTAAGGCAAAAACATACATTTTAGTCTGTGTAGATTGCAGCCAAACAATCTACCGCTGAGCTTTCACTTAGAGCCTTACATTTGTAACAGCAAATACAATTTAGCATCAGGCATTAGCTTCCATTTTGTTACTTATCTATATAAATATAGGGTATTTCCAGTGACACTCTTTTGTACTTAAAGTATACAATTGGGGACAGAGAGTCATTCAGCACTCAAATGTCTGCTGCAGTCCTTGTACTTAAAAGGAACCTTTGGGACCTTTTAAGTGCCTTAAAAGAAAGCAAAGGACATGTAAATATAGGAAATGGACTAGCTCCAAAAAGATACTCAACTGTATTATAGTACAAGTCAATGCAATTTATACAGGTCCTTTCCAGACTATTCAAAAAAGGATTATGCATTTTGTCAGGTACCAATTTTGTCGGATCCAGACCTTTACGATGTTTTTCCAGTGCTACTACTTCACTCAGCAAATTGATATTAATTAACATAAGTAAATAGATGAAAATAAATACCGAGTTCTGGAATGTAAAATATTGAAAATATCAGAAAATTCTTACATTTTCTTGCTAGTAAACAACTGAAAATGCTAATTTAGAAACACATTATGTCTTACCAGTGATGAAAGTTCTTCATTGTCTAGTTCTAACTGGTCAATAAAACCATATGATTAATTCTTTTTCTGCAACAGCATGTCTTTATAATTACATTTTTATTGCAAATCTTGTCAGAAAATACATATAAATTCACTTTTCATAAACATATTCAAGATTAAAATGTCTATGTAATCAGAATTCTTTCTAGCAAAACCTGATTATAAAAACATTAAATGAAACCAACCATTAGAAGAGCGCGAAAAGTATGTGCAGAGTAAATTAAAGAAAATCTGAATGTATCTGCATTTCAATTAACTATAGCAATTAACATGAACATGTATCCAAATGCTTCTTACCATGACTCTTTAGTATGTATTACCAATAACGTCTGAATGAATTACTTTCAGATAAAACACCTAAAACTCTTGAACATATATTTCAAAAGGGAAGAAAAATCCTACTTTACTTTAGCCTCCTTCCAAAATCCTGACTGGTTTCTAAAACTCTGGTGTCTTGGGAAAACAAAACAAAATCCACACAGCTTTTATATTGGAACTTTTCTAGGAGATTGAGAAGGAGAAAAAAAAAATCTACACCATTAAATAATCAATGTTAGAATCAGTAACATATTATTGCGCTTTTGTGTCCCTTCTAGCTGAAGAATAAGGGGGAAAAAGCATTAAAAGCACGGTGCTAAATGGCTTTGAAGAGTCACTTGAAAATTTTTTGACAGCTTGTCAATCAACTCTGAAACCTATTTTAAAGTCTACTATGATGACTAATAGATTTTTTCTTAAAAAGTTTCAAACTCCAAGTTACTTAAAAAAATCCGGGAGACACTGGAGATGTTTATTATTCAGAAGAACAACGGTCCTTAAAATAATGCATACTTGAATTCAATCTTCCAGGTACCTACCAGTTCAGCTCTCCTGAATCTGCACCACCTGGGACTGCTCTTGGCAGAATTAAAGCCAATGACCCTGACTTGGGTGAAAATGCAGAGACTGAGTATAGCATCTCCAATGGGGATGGATCAGACATGTTTGACATCATCACTGACAAGGACACACAGGAAGGGATTATAACTGTCAAAAAGGTTTATTTTCTCTCCCTTTCTTTTATATGTACTTAGCTCTCCAGGTGTTATGGCTATTTTATCCTCTTCTAGGGGAAGGGAGGGTAGATCTCCCAAGAGGTCAGGCTGCCAAGCAGTTCCTGTATTAGTTTGGTTCTTCTCTTTCTTTGGCATATATCTGTTACTTTCAAGTCTTGGGGGAAATTTCCTGGCATGTCACTTCATATAAAGGAATATTTCAGTGGCTGCTGTCTTTTCAGTGTATATACTCTCACATACAGTGGTTTTGAATTAGGGCTGTGAAAATCTGGAGGGGTTCAGTTCACAGCGGGGCTCATCAGCTGAATGCTGCAGCAAGGCTCCCAAGGCCATGAGGTTTGCCTGAAGGTCTAAGTTTGATGAACTCACACCTCCAAGGGTAACCTGTTCCTTTCTAATCTATCTGACAGTCTACAGGAGTCTCTTATCCAGAATGCTGAGCTCAAACTTTCAACATCTCAAAACTCTTTTGGTTTAAGTCTAATCTTGGTGAAACTTAAGTTGCTGGATATCATGTCAATGGAAGCTAAAAAAGAAAAGGAATAGGCAGAAGTTTAATTCAAAATACCATCTCTGATTTATTGATTGCTTTTTAAAGTTCAGACTATTAAACTTACAAAAAGCTGTGATGGTGTTACCAAACTACTGCTAAAATTATTTTACATTGGAGGTTAGAATAGATCCCACAGGAAGGTTCATCTGATAATATCTAGTATGAACACTATGCTCAGTATTACTCTTTTCGTGTCAGTTATGAAAAATGTATATTTATTTAGAAAAGTATGTTTATATAGAATATAGATTTATATACATCTATTTTTAGAGATGTACACGAGTGTGTGTGTGCATGTATGTGTGTGTATGTATGAATGTATAGGAATATACACATTTATATACATATGGAACAAACCTGAATAGTTCAAGGATCATCCAGATTAGTTAATGAGCAGAACTGGCCCAAAATTGGAATGCCTAGTTCACATGGAATTTCTGTAATTCAGATCAAGGCTTTTTGGAGTCTACATACTTTACTTCTCTTCTCTAAAAACTTGGAAGTCTGGGTGATGCATTAGGAAACATTGACAGGTGCCATTACTGAAAGAGAAAGAAAAATATATTAGGACACAATCTTCAAAATGGAAACAACAGTTTTGTTAATCTTTCTCCTGAAAGTGGAATGTTGATCTCAGTCATTCATCAAGGATCACAGGCTCTGCAGCTTCTGTAGAGCTCTACCTTAAATCTAGCATTTCCCAGTTTTTAAGCGTTAAACTCCCTATAGCAGCATCTTTGATAAGTATTAAGCATAATAAGTGGAAAAGTGTGGATGCCGAGCTTATAATGTAAAGGTCACATATACTGGAAAACAGAGTTCAAAGTTTTTCTTCTCATTCTGGAATATAGAAGCCAGGGTAAGCCTGGTTTGCTCCTGAGACAGAACAGGGAAGGGTAGACAGTAAGAGAGAGAGGAAAGTGCACAGAGGGCAGAGAACTTTTAGAAGCTGGGATAACTGTTCGTGTTACTGCTGTAGAGATGAGAAAAATAAGGCTGAGTAACTCGTACTTCTGGAAAGAGTCTTACTTCTTTCCTGTGGCTTGATGTCACCTGTAATAGCAGCCTGATTTTCCAGACATTTGAACAAGTAGTAGGCAGAGGGACAATAATTGGCTTGTTGTCCTATAAAACTCCCAGTTCTGCCTATACCTAAGATAAGCCTTAATGCACTCTGCTTTATCCAAGTTGGACTGAATTTTAGAACTTTTGCCCATAATGCCTAGACTTCTAATTTAGCATTACAAAACTGACTCACTTTTCTTGTAAAATGACATCATTTTCTTTATTGTTATTATTTGCTCCCCAGCAGCTGGATTTTGAGAACAAGATGTTATATACCTTAAGAGTGGAAGCAACCAACACGCATCCTGATCCCCGCTTTCTTCAGCTGGGGCCATTTAAAGACACAGCTCTGGTCAAAATTTCTGTAGAAGACATAGATGAGCCTCCAGTGTTCAGCAGACCCTCTTACTTAATAGAGGTAGATGAAGATGCCAAGGAAGGAAGTATTATTGGGCAGGTTGTAGCCCAAGATCCGGATGTAACCAGGAACGCAATAAAGTAAGTCTTCCCCACAAAATAAAGTGATTTAGATGTAGATCAAATCTCACACACAAAATGTGATAAGTGCACAATGTAGGAGAGAGGCACTTGTGTAATTAGCCTCATAGGGGTCACTGAAAAAAGTGAAGCACAGAAATACCTATGAGAGCTTGTGATGAAATACACAGTTAACATAGTACAGGGGATGTTTCTGAAAGAGAGCCTATAGGCACCAGGTAAAAAGAAAGAAGGGATCAGCATTTAACATGCATCATGTTCCAGTGCCTTCTCCAAACCTTTCACAGGATTATGCTTTTATGCCACGTTTCCAAAGTCAAACTTATGTAAGATGCTCAAATTGTGTATTTCTACCTCCCTGCTGGTTGATAGCAGTCAGCCTTCTGTATTGCACCTTTCCCAGTTGCAATGAGGAAAATAGCCCCTTAGATATTACACTGCCAGTTTTCCATGGCTTAACTATTTAATGATCACCATTTGTACAGTATATTAAATAAGAAATGACTGTGAGAAAGTCATAACAATTAGAGGTAAATGTTCAGTGCTGTGAAATTGCTGTAACTGTTAGCCATCTGCTATTATTATCTGCAGTGACAAATACAGCACTGAAATTTGTATATTTGCCATGCAACTGATTAGCAAACCTGATTTCTACATTTCTGAACAAAATGGGTATGACCTGCAGCAGTACAATATGGAGAAGGTGCTACGAGTAGAGGAAGGAAATAAAATATTTTTAAGCAATCCATGTAAAAAACATGAATTTAACCTGTTTGTGGACAGCAGTTATTAGTATCTAGATCAGAAAACACCTATGAAAATGACTTTTTCCTTGATAAGAAAGAAAGAAGTAAAAAAAAAAAAAGTGTCATAAAATTAGATTTTAAGGATTTCCATCTTAAACAACAACATCATCCAAAGATCTTCTGATTTTGATGGTCCCTATGACATACCAAAAGTATCTGGTTTTCAAGTGATACTTGAAATATCTGATATGTGTGTCCTTTGACAGCTGAGCTCTCCAGAAAGCAATTAACTTGTGAAAATAGTATCTAAGGATGTTCACTTCTAGTTAAGCCATTGCTATTCTAAAATTCTCATTATAAGCTAAAATAAGATTTTGAATATCAGTCTTTAATAAACTGCCTACATAAATGCTTTTCCCTTCATCCCCCTCACTGGTCTTAAAACTTGTTTCTCAGAATTTGCTGTATGCTGGCCTCCTTGAGCAACTGCAAGGAAGCCTAGGTACTTGTTAGGAAAACATCCCCTATTAACCACACGTGAAATTAGAAAATTTTTATAGCTGGCCATAGGCTAAATTAGACACTGTAACAGTAGATAGTGACACTCAATTGTACTGTGTTTTGACAGATATTCTGTGGATCGACACACTGACCTTGACAGAATATTCAACATCTATTCAGGAAATGGATCCTTATTTATCTCCAAGCCGCTTGACCGGGAGGAAAGTCCCTGGCACAATATCACTGTCATAGCAACTGAAATAAGTAAGTTGGAGACTGCTTATCTAAGAACATTAGAACTAAAAAAAAAATAATTACAATTCTACAATATATATGATTTACCTTGTTTCACTAAGTTTGCCTTTAGTCAAATATTATCAATAGACAGAGTATCTTTAAGTTCAGCTTATTAGTTCAAGACTATCTCCAGCCACTAGAGAAAAGGCAATTTGAAATTCTCAGGCTCAACAAAACTGTGTAGAGTAGGTATTAGACAAGTTAAATGATTCCCTGAGAATCCTAGAAATTAATTAGGTGCTGGAGAGATGTATTGGCTTTATCCTAAACTCAGCCTTTAGTTCAGGGGAAATCCTTCCGGGGGGGGGGGGGGGGAGGGGGGGAAGGCCATGGCTGGACAAATAAAACTTTGTCAGAAAGACTCTTTTAAGCCAGGGGAAAAATTATATTTAATTTCAATCTGCTGTAACCTATCTCAGGAAACAGCTTCAGCTGATGCCAAGACTAGAGACTTCTCTTCCAGGCTTGAAGTAAACGCCAGCCCTGCATCGTTCACCTGGATTCTTTCCTGTTTTGTTGGACACTTTTGTTGGACACATCTGGATGCCTCTCACCAGTCCTTTTCTTTGCAGCCAATTAATAACAGGCAGCAGAGGGGAAACAGAGAGAGATCCCTGTTTACAAGGAACAAATTTTCTCATCCTTATCCCTTTCTTCATCCTCCTTTACAGACTCCCCAGGCGTCTATGAGCTTAACAGACAGGGGGAGGTATTTGGAGAGATATATTATATACTTATTTTCAGGAAGACTGATACCTTTTCTTCATACAAGGCTCTCTCATTGTTTTGTAAAATACGGTCTCCATTTTCAATATTTCTGCTGCAAAATTCATCTGTAGCTATAGCTTGATCTAGGAGGTCAAGTTTGTGAATATCAACTGATGATAACAGCTACATATACCCATTTTTTGTTTTGACATTCAAAGGGGCAATAAGGGACAACTTTTATTAATTTTTTAGTTGACTGACACAATTTAACTGCTCTTCTGCTTTGAACCAGTAAATGCTACTCTTGACAGCTCTACCTCAGGAAACAACTCTCCGAAATGGATCATTTACTGCACTGATGTGTGGAATACAAGTCAGACATCAATAATAACTCAGTGGCCTGTTTTTAATGCAAATCAATTTAAAAAGACATTGCATTATTTCAGAATAAATGTACCATAATAACTTGTTTCAAAGATAAATATGGCTCTTAAGCATATCAAAGGTGTGCCAGGAGAAAATTAAACATAATTGTTTTAATATGATCAAGATGAATGAGCAATTCTGATGTGCATTGGAAAAAATATATGATAATTTCAGGTCTTCTCACAAATTGCTAGTCTTTACATTGAACTATGAATTATTTTCATTTTTCAGATAATCCTAAACAAAGCAGCCAGATACCTGTCTTCATCCGGATTTTAGACATAAATGATCATGCACCAGAATTTGCCAAATACTATGAAACATTTGTTTGTGAAAATGCAAAAGCAGGACAGGTAAACACATATTTATGTCATTAGAGAACTTGTAATGAAACTATCCTAGAATACTGTCAAGACTTCAGTGTATTATAATTTGAATGGATGAAGCCCAACACCTTCTCCTCATTTCCTGCCTTCTACTGGAACTACTAATTGATTCAAAGAAGATTTTAGGAGATAAAAGGATGTAAGATTTGACTCTAATACAACAAAATACAAAATCTTAGTTTAAGGTGTTTTTTTCCCCAATTATATCAGAAAATATCTTTCAGAACTAGTCCTGTATAATGCCACAAAAGATTTATATCATCAGATAATACCATTTCCTTCTGGGATTTTTTCCAAGCCTTAGCTGATATAATCATATCCTCAGATATAAAAAACAAGAAAATACTTTTTTATGCTTAAATTGAGGAGAAATATTTAAAAAGTCTTTATAAAATTAAAGGAGAATGCAACTGTTTTAACTATAAATTAAAATTCAGTATGAGACTGAGCTGAATTTAGGTAAAGCTTGTGTATATCCCTTTCTAAACTATCTATCTCTGCAATTCTTAACTGAAAATTATATAAATGTCACCTGAGGTTGACCGAGGACCTCAGGTCCTGTGGAACTGTAGAAAGAGGAAATACGTGTAATTCACCAGTTGCAACTCAAATGACATTTTACCACTTATTTAAAAGGTACGTGTGTGTGTGTGTGTGTGTGTGTGTGTGTGTGTGTGTGTGTGTGTATTTATATATAAAAGGAAGAAAATAGGATATGGTGAACTGCTGGAATTTACATTCAACCCTGCTGATTCTTCATTTGTTGAAACTAATACTGGAAGTTAGGTAAATGGGTTACAAAGGCACAAGATACTTTGAGTGAAATCAGTTGACTTTGAAAAGGTTCTTAACCACTATTTTATTTTTTTGCATGAAAGCCTTATTATTTTTCATGCAAATGACATATACAGAGAAATATGTGTATCAACAGGCACTGATAAATTATATTAAAACAGCAGAGAGAATTATAACTTCAGAAAAATGAACAGGGTGCTCCTTTCAAAACAACTGCGGTTTATGATCAGAACTAGAGTCTCAACCAGCAATGTAAATTGTCACGTAAGCATACAGTTCAAGGCTTACTGAATAAGCAAAGCTATTCTTTAAGTCTTTATTTATTGTACGCTCATAATTTTGTTTTACAATTTATAACCTATTTTTCTAGCTGGAGTACGTTCAGATAATTCTAGCTATTTATACTGAATAATTGGCATGTGACCTAACTGCTGTCTATGCAACACAATCTCTTTACATGACTTGAAACTGAAGATAAATAAATCTGGAAATCTTAATATAATGACTGATATCACAAGTGTTATATTTTAATTGCATAATATGAAGAAAAGTTCCAAAGCTCCCAAATGAAAGTTCCAAAGAAATTAATCATGTGTAATATTCTGAACCAGCAAGCACAGATTCTGCTGTATATTTGAAGCAAGTTCAACCTCGGTGTATCTGTTGTCAGTTTCCTTAACCTAAATTCCGTGTAGTCCAGCATACTTGATGAAATATCCAATAATATATAGCATTTTATTTACCTTTGTGGTTAATTTTGTACATTTCTAAATACAGAGATGACAAAGGCCCATTAATTAGACAGATCTGATGTTATTCAGACCTCCCATCTGTTTAGCATATCAATGTAATTCCAGGAATTATTTTACCTAACTGAAAAAAAATCTACACAAACATTAGAAAGCTGGTATGCGTCAAGTGTAATTCCCCATAGCTCTTATTCCTGCTCATGTTATAGTCATACATAATTTGTGGTGCTTGTAGCTGCAGAATAATGGGAGCTCCAAACTTTTCTTCTCTTTTTTTTTAACAGTTGGATTCTTCAAAATCTGAATTCATATTTGGACACTGGCACATAGTTGACTTAGTAATTCAGAAACAAAGAACCCTCAATAAATGAGATTACTTTTATTTTGCTGCCTAAAATAGCAATGAATATAGAGATGCAAGCTTTAACATTTTGGGCACAAATGCTATGTCCCAGATAGCATGCACTCTGTACTGCTCATGTTTATCAGTCCTCCTCTAATAGCATAAAGATATTAAATCATGTTGTGTTCCTTTAGTACTATACTTCCTTATTTTAGAGACCAACTAAAGCAGCTGGCATACTAGAATCATAATTGCTTCCTGACACATCACAGTAGTGCTTCTACCTCTGGTGCCCACAGCAGGAGGGCCAGATCGAGAAGATAAATATATTTAGTTAATTTTTGAAAGATTTTTTCTTAATTGGGCCCAGATATTAATCACACTGCTCTCTAAATCTCAGTCACTTCAGGAAGCAGTCAGGATGATCAAATATTACTCTCCAAAGCCAAGAGACGTTACTCATTCTTAACATCAGCAGATATTAGAAGCTCCAGTTGTGTTTTTTAGGGTTGCCTTAGGAGGGTCAGGGGAGAGAAAAATCATATAGAGTGTCTCCTCCTTTCCTGCCACTCCTTCATCTCCAAACATCAGTATAACTTGGAAGAAATATTATCATTGGAGATATGTAAGCAACTGCATTCAGGGGCTGGAACAGATTTGTCACCATGTGAGCCCTATTCCAGTGGCTGGGCTAAAGAAGAGTATGACACAGCCTTCCCCTTGCACAATTTAGAAATCCCTAATTCTTCAGTGGCAGGCAAGAGCCCCAGCAACTCTTAGTGGGGAAGGCTCCAGTATAAGTTCTCTTATGCCCTTATGGGAATTCATTGGGAGTTTTTAGCTGGATTAGAGGATCAGTCTCTCCATGGAAACCAGGAAGAGTGGCTTGAATAGGAGACCGAATCAAGTTAAAAAAATTGGTGGTAACATTTCAGCTAATTTCAATATCCACTAATAACGATATTTAAAAAAAAAAAAACCTTTTTTGGGGATGCTATATTCTTTCCTGCCATTCAGGGGCTCCCAAATATCAGAACATAGAAAGAGTTTGTTTTGTCTTTCAGAAAGCTGGCAGATTTTTCTCTTCACTACTCTGCATATACTCCCATTTTAAGACAGGGCAGAAAGAGATGACATTCTTTGCATGACCATTTCTAATTATCAGTCTCAAACTGTTTATGCATTATAGCCTCCTTTTTTAGGTAGACACCTGTTGGCTTAATTTGGTGAGAGACCCGTGTTAATGCTCTGTCTCTCTCTTAAAGTAAGAATCTGAATCAAGGGAGAATTTTCCGACTTCTGACAAACGTTCAGTCCTGCTTTAAAACTGTCAAAATATGTATGAAACAAGGCCAACACTTGAGAAACATATTATTTTTCATTAACAGGCATGAAACTTCATTCAGTGGTAGATATTTTGGAACATTTCATAAGATATAAAGTATCAGGATCCAAGGTCTGTTGAGCTTACACACATGACGCTGGCATGACTGCTGCTGCTTTCTGTAGCTAACATCATGCAGTAACATATGCTAGAATAATGCCCAAACATGTTTGATCTCTCAGCCTTCTAAATGACAAGATAGACATCCACTTACAACTGGACTGACTTCAAAATGTCTCTCTAGGGGAGCCCTTAAACCATATTATCACTTCACTTGTAGAGAAGTACAGCTGCTTCCAAATGTTCTACAAAATCTTCATCTCACAAGCTTACCACTGTGCTACGTTATTAGCATATTCAAGAATGGCCCTGCTCAAGCATATAGGCAGGAAAAGGAGCAAGGGAAAGACAGAAGAGAAACAGAAAGATGCTCTCCCAACTTTCTCCCCGTAGCCTCCACTAACAATTATATTCTGGTGATTGTTAAAAGCACAAGCTCTCCGACAGTATGTTTTCCATAGTTTATCACAGATAGAGTGTGTGGAGAGGTCTTCTTCGATTCACTGAAAAAAATATTTGCAGAACAAAACACATTTAATAAATTTCAAAAAACGACAAAGACACTGCTCTGAGATCCGAGACTTGCTCTGTTTTCTCCTGAACCACTTCTAAAAAAAGCAACAAACAAAATCAAACAGCAAAATGCCACATTCATTTTGAAAGTGACTAGTGATATTTTTTAAGTCTTATCTTGGAAGCCGGCAAAACTAGAGAAAATGACAGTTGAAAAATTGCCCTCTGTTATACAACATTCAGGTTTAACTAAGGACATAATATAACAAGAATCAAAGCCCAAACACTTCAAATGAATTCAAGGCCCACTCCTCTGCAGGTATATAATCCCATACTTGAAGAATAACAAAATTCAGCAGCTGTTACTGTTAAGTATCTCTAGCTTAACAGTGTCAGTCTCCAGTGACCTTACTTCTCTGACACTGGAAATACAAATTCCATCCTAAATGACAACTGCATTGCTTTAAAGCTTCAGAAAGGCACTGTCTGAAAGAGCACAGAATCCTTAAAGTGCTGTAAAAGTGACATTATTTTTCACTATCTTATTTAAATTGAATTATATAAGAAGGAATTTTTTAAAAAAAAAAGGTTTTAAAGATAGATTCCAATGACTAATTATGCTGGCTGATATCTTGAAAACAAGCAGCAGCAAACTGCATTGGGAACATTCTGATTGTCCAAAATTTTGTTTTATCGGGAGACATTTTTAACCTGAAAATATGTTATGTCTGTCCTTCCATTGTCCTCATCTTTTTCATTTTTGTCAATAACCTTTTAATGAATGAATTTAAAGCATGTTACTACATTGTTAAAAGGTGTACCCTGGAGTCAAGATGCATCTGTGATTCCTACACAAGACATATCAAGCTAGTGCAGGCTGAAAAACTTACTTGAGAAGCGACTAGCTAATGCTGATCTCTATACTGTTAAAAATGCGCTGCTAGCTTAGCTTTACTTTAGCAGCCCCTATACTTCCTTTTAGGGGCAAACCCAAGGCTGAGCCCATGACCCAGGAGATTCCTAGCAGCGCAGCTCACTGCGCCCAGGAGCGCAGTCTCAGGGACACCAAGGACACACTCTGAAGTGCTCAGGGACCCTTATTATTTCAAAATGTCCCCAGCTAGCTCTTACTCACTTTCTGCCTTTCAAAGAGATTAAAAAAAAAAACAAAAGAATACAGGCTACACCTAGGGAAGTACTAGATATATGTAGGGAATCTGGGATATTAGGCAGTCTACAAGGCAGCCCTGGGGACAGACATCAGTGAACACCATGCTTTTGACTGGTTCAGATTACTTTTTCAGAGTTGAATATAAATATGAAGAATATAAATACCTATAACAGAGCCAGAGTATAACCTAAAATCACGTTTGACTACAGCTTAAGTCATGGCCTTAAGAACACAGTAGTCTGGAGAAAAAGATAAAATAGTATTATAGCCAAAACATACAGATGCCACTGGGAAATAGGCACAACCCCTTTACTGGAATCCCTGGCCCTATCATGAAATAAATTCTCCAACTTCAGTGGCAATAACTCCTCATTCATGACTCCTCCTACTTCATCCTGAGTATAAAAGAAAGAGCTTTATGTCAATGGTTAAGATTGAGTTTTCAGTATCCTCAAATAGGTGACCACTAAGAACTTGAATTTACCCAATAAAATCCACTAAAAAGAATGATTCTCTTTCCTTAAACACATACCCAGAAGCATATGTGCGCACACGTGTGCACACACGCAGAGCAGTAGAAGAAATGACAGCAAGGCTGCATTTTCGAAACTGAGCTCAGTCACATGGGAAGTGGAGGCGGGGGGTGAGAGTACCCTTTTTCTCCTTTAAGTCTGATGTACTTGAATCATATTAGAGTAAAAGCCATTTTCCTGAAATAACTTCCTTCATAAATCTTACAGTGTCCGAGATCTTTCTCCAAAGTCTTGGTGAAGAGTGATCATAACTCAATGTCCAGAACTGCTTTAAAAGGGAAGAATGCATTTCCAACACGAAATTACAAAATGTACACAAAACAACACTAGATTTATCCTTAAAAGTGCTACATTCAAAAATAGACACATCTCTCTAATTTCTGCAGTGATTATCATTAACACCATCTCTTTTATTTCCAGCTATATAGCTGGAAAAAAACCTTAATTAGATAACATTTCTAATTTCCTTTCACCTATTTATCATTTGGAAAAATTCACCTGCAATCTCCCTTTCTCATTGTTCTTTTATTCTTGCATCTTTCCTGGTGGAAGAACAGCTGGTTGTCAATTTATGCAGCCAATAGCTAAAGCAGGTAATAGCTTTTTTTTCTTCCTTCAGCCTTACGCTCAACAATAAGTTTTCAATGTAATTAGGTTCCTCTATGCCTGGTACAATTGTCTCCTCCATGTGATTTGCACATGAAGGGAATCAAATCCAGATCCTACAAACATCCCACTGATGCATCTCAAAAAGCCCCACGATACTCAACCGCAATTTTTGGTAGCTATTGTATCCAGATATTTTCTCCTCAAATTTTTCAGCAAGTATTTGCACAAATATTATCACATATTTTAATTCTCTTTCTCGTATTTGATGCTTTTACTCTCTCTCTATCTTTTCAAACTTTTAAAAATATGAGAAGAAAACTTTCTCATGTCAATTTGGTATTTTGTCATAAAGAAGCATTGTTGCAGTAATATTACATTTTTCGTTAAACAACAGAAAACTAAGTTGAAACACCATCTTGGTCTCAGTCTATACACAGCCACTATCAAAGGGATATTGCAGCAAACAGAAGAACAATGTGACATTTGAAAAATATTGGTATAATTAGAGCATCAGTGACATACTGAGCAGGTTGCTTTGCTGTAAGCAATGATTTGGCTAACCTTGGGAACTAGCTAAATCATTTTAAAAATTTCCTCAAGTGCCACGATCGTCATATGCTTTAAAAATGAAGAGACCTTAATATGTAGTTACGATTCTAATTGCACTCAGAAAAGCAACATAATCCTACTTTCAGCATGGTCTCTTCCTCATGTACAAGGCTGTTGTTTGCAAATTCCCTTGCAAGTTCCTCCCTCATGACAAGCTATCCAGGAATATAACAAATAAAAAAAAAAAGTAGTACGGGGAAAGAAAAGCTCTTGCTCTTGCAGTTGTTTTTGAAGGAACTCCCAAGAAGTGAATGAACCAAACTCGGACCTTCTTTACTGTTATTTTTTATGCATCTTATAGTACAGCACTAGCAACAGAAGGTTTCTAGCTTCTGAAAGTTATAGTAATAAAAATATTTTGGTATTTTTAGCAGCCCTATAATTATGCTTGCCCAATACAGTGTTTTGAGAGGTACTGAGTATCTCCAAAAATTTAACTTTGTCCTCAAGCCCCACTCAAACTGATGTTCAGAAAAGCATACGAGCAAAAGCCTTTCCCAACTTGATTCCTGCAAAGCTTAAAAGTCGTATCAATGCTATTTGTCAACTGCTGTTTTTCTTGACGAACTCATGCTATGTGTGCCCTGGAAATATCAGAGAAACATGCGGCAAAGTAAGCCTTTGATAACAAGTAGCTTTGACGTCTGTAGGACTGTAGGACACCTACATGCTGGAAGCAGTTAGAAACCTCAAGGCAAGCATTGATTCCCCCCACAGCTTTCAGGGAAGCAAGTCTGACTGCTGAGCACCTCTCTATGGTTAAGCGCTATACGAATTTCTTTTTTGGACCATATCAAGTTGCAGCTGCCTAAAGGGAAGTTTACTCCCATCCTTATACCATAAAGCTTCCCATCTTCTGATAAAATTCAGATATGCCCTCAACAAGCCAAGGTAGATCATGGGTCACTCTACAGTGCGAGGGAATGCAAAGGACATAGCTGTCTCACATTGTACATTGAAGTTACTACTACTTATGCAATAGTACATGATGTTAACTGTTGCAAGTCATTTCATAACCCACAGCTATTCCTGGCTAGCTTTTCCTTCCTCACTTCTGCAACTTTTTTCCTTAGTCTCTAGCAGTGGTTTAAAATAATCAGTAAAAAAGAAGTGTGTGTGGATGTATGCACACAGGAACACGTATTTGCACACATTTTCATGTGACAGGGAAGAATGTCCAATTCAGAATTACCGTTAAGGCCTCTCTTTTTTAATCCACTCCACTTCGAACCTAGGCTGGTGCTATTATCATTCTCTCCCAGCTGGAGTTGACAGCCCTTTTTAGGGGAGCTATAAAGCTCCACAGCAGACGTTTCACTCAAGGAGGAAGTAAAGCATCTCCCTTTACTACCTTTGGACAGCCGAGCGTCCTGCCAGTGGAGTACTCCAATTTATTGCCTGGAGCAGATGAGGTGGACTGGGAATTACATCCGCTTAACACCTGGTTTACACCCTACTCTGTATCTTCACTGTATAAGGCCACAGAAGGTTTATGGCTTATTCAGAAAGGCAGTTGTATCTGTACCACTGCAAGACACTGACTACAAATCAAAGCAGATGGCTGTCTTGCAATGAGGACTAGGCCCTTTTTTGCCCTCTGCTATGTGTTTACAGTAGACTGCCTTTTTTTTTTTTTTTATTTTATTCTCTATGTTTATGGGGAGAACATTTGGCCTAGGACAGCAGTTTGTGTCTTCAGATAAAACTTCAGTGGATTTTTACTGTACTTGAAAAGCAGAGGGCTTATTTCAGACAAACAAAGTGTCTAAAAGTTATGAAGTATTGTCTTCCTCTTAGCTGATACAGACTGTGAGTGCAGTTGACAAGGATGAGCCTCCTCGAGGACACAAATTTTTCTTTGAGTTGGTGCCAGAATTTGCTGCTCATCCAAACTTCTCCATCATCGACAACAAAGGTAACTGCTAATCAGTACCCTCTCCTCTACCCCATGCGACATGCAGCTTCATCCTGCAACATTCATTTATTCTGCTTTTCTGTTCTAGATAACACAGCAGGAATTATGACTAGAAGAAATGGATACAGCCGCAGCAAGATGAGCACATACCTCTTGCCAGTCATAATCTTTGACAATGACTACCCGATCCAGAGCAGCACGGGCACACTGACCATTCGTGTGTGTGCCTGCGACAGCCGAGGCAACATGCAGTCCTGCAACGCTGAGGCCCTGCTCCTCCCTGCTGGCCTCAGCACAGGGGCACTGATTGCCATTCTCCTCTGCATCATTATCCTGCTGGGTAAGCGCCTTCAATGAGATGTTTAATAAACTACGCAAAGCGCTGGTCACCTCTTGACTCCTGATATTCTCCAACCCTTTATTCATGTGACACTGCAGAGAAAGATTTCGTACCTAACATGATTTTTTTTTTTTAATCCTGACTCTTTTCTGAAATGGGAAAGGAGGTGGCAGAGTGGGAAAAGAAGTTCCTTATAGGCTGTTTGTCATTATTACTAATCATAAAATGTAAAAAAATAGTGTTTGCAGGAAATAAATTTGAAAATCTAGGACCAGTTTTAGATACCATGCTCCTATGAGTAATATTATACCTTACAAACAGAGCTTCACTTACATCTAGGACTTTAAAATCATACTCCTGAGGCTGAATGGTATGTTTATCAGTAATTAAGAGATAGTCAATTACACTAGCTATTTAATCATGAATGATTTGCAATTTTTATTCTCAGGAAATATTTAGCTGAAAAGTGTAGCCGTGTTCAAATGCTTGTAAGTGGTAGTGAGCGCAGCTAATTGCATGAAGTGCGAGCAAAGAGGTGAGATGGATGGTTGGGAAGCAGAAGCACTAGAAAGGTGAAGGGATAAATGAAGGACCTAGAATAAATGCTAGCAGGTAACCTGACTTTAAGGACATAAAAATTGCCGCTCACAAGTTTTACTTACTGGAAGAGTGACTCTTTAGAAAGGAGTCCCTCATTACTCCTGCCCTCTTTACTTTCCTGTTAAATTTTGTGGTTGATCTCTTTCTCTTCCCACATGTCCTAGCAAAAAGCTCACCAAGGAGAAGGTGACAAGTGTACACTTCAGTTAATGTATTTCTAAGAACACTTTTTTTGTTTTTTTAGACCACTAGCAAGATCAACTGGACTCAGACTAGCTATAGTAAATATTCAGAGGACCACAGAGGAAGTTATGTACCTGGCTGTAAAAGACACTTTTTCCACAATAACCTTTTAGTGATCTACCCTCACAGTTGCCTCTATTCTTTCACAGGAAGTTCTTAAACCCCTCTGTGCAGGCTATTACTTGTCTAGCATTCGGAAAACTTCAAAAGAATGGCTTCCATACACATACAACCCCACAAACAATATAGAACAGCCTTTACATTCACAACGTTGTATGCGGAAGGTCGCGGTTCACCTCTCTAACCTCAGCACGCCCATTTTTCCTTTTTATTCACTATCACTCAAGTTATTTAGGGTAAAAAACTTTGCTCCTATGACTAAGCACAAGTGCTCGGCACAGTTGTAATGTGTTAAGTATGGCTTGGCATCCACCTTTATGCCTCATCCACAGATGATTTTGATGGCCTCCACTGTTTACTCCAGCTATTAGAGTTAGGCTCAAGTTCTTAAACACATTTCAGCATTGAATTCTTACTGAAATCAATGGCATTTAGGTACCATAATGTATTTACAAATCTTAACACCAGTTTTTCATGTCCCTCTGTAGAGTCTCACTTCAACTTCAATCCCTGCCTCTCCAAAAGGAAAGGCTATTCAGCTAACATTTCCTAAACTAGGGGGATCATGTATTTGAAAAGAAATAACAGCAGAGATTGTATTTCAGTTCCTGCAGTCATCAAAACCAAAAAGAGTTTTGTCAATAATATTGAGAGCTGAAGGCTTTCATGTTCTTATTTTAAGAGGATTTGTGGATCCTATTTTCAAAAGTGAATTAGGCACTCAGGAATACCTAAATCACTAGCTTTCAAGAGCACAAATTACTTTTGCAAAGGAAATACAGCTACTTTTGATAAAATTACCTTGCAGATGGCCAGAAGGCAGCACTGCACAATACTAAATCGAAGTCAAGCATTAGTAGGACAATTTATTTTCACTGCTTTTCAACTTCAGCTTAATAGTAAAATGTTTATCTATATCATCTATATATATATATATATATATCCATATATAATATTTTAATTATTATTCCCATAGCTATAAAAGAACAGATGCTTTGACTGCTATACATTAGTATTTTTCTTTTTCACTTTAACTTGGAGCTAGCTTTTCTCCTTATTTTCCTATTAATTTTCCTATCCTAGCCTTAAAAATTTTCATGAATCACAGATAAGGTAAAATATTTGATCCTTTATTTCACTGCTAACTACCCATCTCTTCATTCATCTTTTGTTTCATTTCAGTATTAGTCGTCTTGTTTGCAGCCCTCAAGAGACAGAGGAAGAAAGAACCCTTGATTATCTCAAAGGACGATGTTCGGGATAACATTGTGACCTACAATGATGAGGGAGGTGGGGAAGAAGATACCCAGGCTTTTGACATTGGCACACTAAGAAATCCAGAAGCGAGGGAGGAAAGTAAGATGAGAAGAGATGTTATCCCCGAAACCATATTTCAGATAAGACGGACTGCACCTCTTTGGGAAAATATTGATGTCCAAGATTTTATTCATCGAAGACTAAAGGAAAATGATTTAGACCCAAGTGCACCTCCTTATGACTCGTTGGCAACGTATGCCTACGAAGGAAATGATTCTATAGCAAATTCACTCAGCTCTTTAGAATCGCTTACCACGGATGGTAACCAAGATTACGATTACCTCAGCGAGTGGGGACCTCGGTTTAAAAAACTAGCAGATATGTATGGTGGAGAGGAAAGTGACCGAGATTGAGAAAGTAATCTGTGACCTGGTCAGTGTTAGTGGAATTAATGTTTATGTTGCTAGATAAAGTGGCCTACTCTCTTACTTTGGGGGAAAAAAAAATATTACAAAAAATAGATGTTGTCTTAGTAAGAGTTTGCTTAATCCATAAGTCAACGTGAATGAATATGAATGATTTAGATTTTTAAAAATCTAAAATTCACCCTCTCTGCCTGAAAACCTCTGAAGAAAGGTTTTCATCGACAATAAAAATACAATAAAAGGCTTTTTGTGCCTTTAATAATGAGATAGAAAGTTTGTTTGTTTTTTTAAATTGCTTTGCATTACCTTTCCTACTATCTGGGACATGGTACACCTGTATTGTAACATAATCTCAAAAGTATATTTAAGATTAGTATTATTGCCATATTTATTGAGTTAAAGAATGTCTGTGTGTTGATTCATCATGATATTTTTATATATGTATATTTATATTTTTGTATTTTTATTAAATAAATTAGTATTTATAAAAACACTGCTTAGTACGTTGTTAATCACAAGGGACTGTCCAGTCTTTTTGAATAACAGGAAATATTTGTTATGCAATACTTCATTTGCAAATGTATCTCCTTAGATTGGATTTGTGATTAAAATGTATGTGCAAGAACAATATTGATAGAGTGCTCTGTGATGAGAATGGAGTATAGGAAAAAGAAAAATGATTTTGAAAAAATGATTATAAATTAATGCAGTCTGACTTACAATGTATATTACTATATGGCATATGAATATATTTTGCTTATGAAGCTCCCCCGCACGTACTTTCTTTCATGAGCAGGTGACCAGTGAGAGGATTAAACAGATATATTCTTGGGAGTTTAAGGAATCAAAAAGGTTTATTCTGGTAGATAAAAAGTAATTTTATAATATGCCTTTTAAAATTTTGAATAAGTAACCGAACATCAACAATCAAGAGTCTATTGTATTCTAATTTCGTTTTTCTTTTTGATGCAATTAAGTAAATCAGCCCTCTGTTACTAATAACTTCTTTTAAAATCAAAGTGAGCTTAGCAACAAAAAACAAAGTCCAAAATTCAGTGTTTTTTTCCTCCAAAGAAAATATTCAAATGTATATGCAATGTATTTGCATATATTTTACAGCATTAGTGGCAATGATCAAGTACCTGTGTTTAAAATCTGTTTGCTTGACTATGCAATCAGCTTTTAGGCAATGTAAGTTTTCCCTTAGGATATGAGTAATTTACCTGGATCACCTGTGAAAGAACTGAGAGTTGCAAAGTTCAGCCACATTTGTTAAAAATAAAACAACAACAACCCTGTATATCAGAAGAAGAATCAAAGAAATCAACAGAACAGGATCAACAATACTATTCATTGCATTTTGTCTTTTATACTGACTTTAAGGAAAATACAGATGTATAGATATCTAAAATAATCACATATAAAAATTTTCTCTAGATTACTTGATTATTTTTCAGACTGTTTTAAAAAGAAACTTAAAACATCCTCAGGTTTGTGCTACCTATCAGAATTCTTTAAAAAAAAAAAAAAAGAAAAGAAAAAAAGAAAAGAAATTGCAAGCACATAGCACTTGTTCATTAGGACAATTTTCAGTACTGCAAAATAGCTGCATTTTTTCGTAAATATGTACCTTCTGTATTCTGCATGGGTGAGGTAATATTTATCTTTTCAAAGCCACCCAGAACTTTGACAAAAGAAAGAATCCCACATAAAAGAAGCTGAAGTCTGGGAAACAGGACTTCAAAACCCTCTTCTTCTATTTACTTTCCTGTCTATTTTGCTGACCCTATATTAAGCAGCCGTACCTCTTCTACCTAAAAGAAAATCTAATGTGGCTACAGTTGCTCTCTCCTCTTACTGAAAAGCTAATAAAGAGGCCTTAATGCAAGGTCACTTCCCAACACATAGGAACACATTCCTGCCTAATATTTTCCTCTCTACTGTATTGTCTTTCAGATTTTTTCCTCAAAGATCTCTCTTTCTTACTGTTTAGCTTATCTCTGTACCACATTCTCTTCCCAACCCCAGGGATGCATCTCAGGATTTCTGATACTGAAATTTCTGGGGAGGTTTCCAAGCAGACGCCTAAGCAGTTCACTGTGAGCTGCATTTCAAGTCTACAACAGTATGTTGCAGGCAAAAACACGTTACCAATGCAAACGAGGTAAAATAACAAAAGAGGCAGCCATGTATATGGATGTGATGTTGTAACAAGACATCAGCATAAAGGTGTAATGCAAGCTTGATGTCATATGCATATATATTATTTGTGCCTTTCGGAGGCGAGAGAGAAAGCAGAAGCCTTATGGTATATATGTTATTAACAGTGCTGTTGGCAAAGTGGAAGTATGCAGGAATGCATTAGTCTTTCAATGCAACCTTCATAACTTCAAGGCACTGCCTTAAGATGGGATGAGAGAAAAGAAATGTGATAAAGCAACTATGTTTCTGAAATAAATGACTCAAATGAAGAAAAAAAAAATCAGGGAAATCTTCACTGACTTGAAAAAGACGTATGCCTAAACTTTACTTTCAGTGACAAACAAAATTGATTGGACTAAGAGGAGAGCTCTTAGCGATTTTGTAAGCTGTCATCAGAAATCTGAATATCACACAGTGACACAGTATGGCAGGAGAGAAGAAAATGAAAATGCATCTGTCCTTAAGCAAGGCCAGAAACAAACACGGTGTACGCTAGTGGAGCTGAGTAAGGTTTTAAGATGCTACCAGCTGGCGCAGGACACATTAAAGGCTATCCATTTGATTTGAGAGAGGCTACTGGTGAAGGCAGGATGAAAGAAACTATGTGAGGCATTCTTCTTCTCTGAATACTTTTGAATTCAATTTAGAAATTGTGTTTTCCATATAGAAATTCACTAATTTATGTATTGTTATTTATCTTTTTCTCCAGGAGGAGTGAGAGGAGGGGAAAAAGAATTATTGTAAAAATTACCAGAGAGAACTCTCTGGTAGGAATATATCCTCAGTATCATATGTTACACTGTGGTACTTGAGAAGATCAGAAACTCCAGAAAATCTTCAAAAAAAGGTGCCAGCTCCTCCTCCTCTCACTCTAAATTTTCCTATCTGATGTCTTATTGCCAATAAAGCAAAAACAGAAGAAATTTTATCCTGTGTTTTCTGCAAGGGAGTGAGACTCATGCTTCCCTATTATTTCAGTGGTGAGCCCAAGAACCTTGTACCATTTAAAACAATATGTTTAAATGCTGACCTACACAGACTGTCAGCCAACAGAAGTTCACGTTAATCAATATAATGAAAAAGGTCATTTCTCAAAATTACTAAAAATTCCAGACATTCTTAAAATGACTAAAACTGATTGGCAGGTTCATCACCTGGCATCCTTAACCTGTAGTTATGTGGGCATACTCATTCAAAGGGGCTGCAGAAATTATTTTTCTATTTTTATTTATAAAAAAAGAATCTTCTTTTATTCTTACATCTGAAACAACATAGCATGCCGCAGGAGAGACATCTGTATTCACAACGGAAACTACTGCAATATTTCCATTTTGTTTTGTACAATTTTTATCTCTTTACATATGTTGAGGGATTTTTTTGGCCTTTATGATCACATTTCCTACCAACGAACCAAGGAGTGACAGCCATATGCAACAAGATGATCTTCTAAGTATCTTCATCAGTGAGATCTTTCCAGTGTCATAAGTCAGATTGTAAACCACAGTACTTCTCACTCAGGAATCCATTTCCATAGCCATACCTCTGTCCCTCAAGGGTACGCCTGCCAGCTTTGCCCATGATGGAGGTGAGGGCCTTCTCCACAATGAGTAGTCAGGAGAGCAGTCAGACTACCTCTGAGTCTGTCTTCCTGAAATGCTAGGGGGTTATGCCTGTAAAGTTTGTGTCATACCAACATCCTCATGCTGCGCATGGGTATTGCAGGCAAATAAATCTCAAGTTTTCTACGTCTCTGAAGAGGCAGATGGCCAGATGTGGGATGGAGAGACTATTTGCATGGCATCAGCAGAAACAGAAAACTACCTTATACAGGTGGCAGAAAAACTGTAGATCACTCTTTGATTAACTTCTGTTTTCCAGTAATAGGTTCAGTCTGCTGGGTTATGTGCGGTAAATCTTTGATTATTTAAATAATGTTTTTGTGAAACAATCCATTAGCAAACCATTATGAAACACACAAAATACTTGTGAAACAAACCATTATTCCATGAATAAACATGAATTTGGAGGGAGAAGAAAAGGAGGGTGAGTAATAAATGTGTATGTGGATAACTCACTTTGAAATCAGTGGTAAATCATCTGCTTTTTACTGTCATTTAAGAAATGGCCATACGATTTCTTTAAGTCTTAATGTGGCATCACATCTAGATGCCTCTACCTGGATTTTTGAAGTCACAGCGAAGGAAAAGAAGGTCCTGAGAGGCCCTTCAGAGTTTGATGGCAGAGTTTGTGGATCTAGTTGCACAGATCCATACCTGGAGGAGTCAGGGAAGGTCCAGCATGGATCCTACTAATCTAGCACAGCTGAAGGAGCTGAAACGGAGCTGTGCGAGCACTAACATGGGAACAATCCTCTGAACTCTCATATATAAACCAATACCAGGGAAGTCAGCTTCCCATCACATTTCAGGATTAGCGTTCTGGCAACAATAGGTACAGCTGACAAAAGGTCCAACAGAAAAGACAGCTTCAAATGGACGTGTGAATGATATTAGTCCCATTTTAGGATTGACATAGTGGGAGATATGCAGCATTGGTTAAGTCATGGCAAAGAAAGAGAAGGTTGGAGGTGAGGAAGGAAAGGTAGGAATTCCTTCCAAGGATGGTTCTTCAGAGGTTCCCCTCTCACATGATGGAAGTGAGGCAGGGAAGTGCCAGGGCACTTCAAGTGTATGCACATGTTCATCCTCTGTAAAATCCACTTCCTTTAGCTATGCTCCAGGCCTTTGGGATTTCCTCAAAACTCAGGCATGGCTTACTGGGAAGCTCAAGGCCCTGACGTCTCAGAGCAGGCTCAAGAAGGAGGAGAAAGATCATTTTTCATGGCATTGATTTTACCAGGGATCTATTTCTGGCGAAGTTTCTTCCACTCAGATCTGTTATGGTTTGCTCCAAAGGAGTAAAAGTAGCTGGAAACTCTTAGGAAATACAAGGCCAGTTCTGGGTCTCCTGCAACCACAGTGCTTGTGACTGCTAAGGTCCAAAATAAACATACAAAATCCTCGTGCAAAACAGAAGCTTAAATCAAATTTAAATGGGCTCTCTCCAGGACTGAAAGCAAATAAGCTGAGAAAAACGAGTGAAAAGAAATACAATGAAAGAGGAAAACTTCCAAGTGACAGAACATTCTGAGAAGAAAAAAAGCAATGTACAGCAATTCCATCTTGAAAGAAGAAAAGGAAAAAAAAAAGGGAGCACATGATAAAGGTCTTGTTTTGCAATGTTTACATGTTTTCTATTTCTTTACACTTTAACTGCACTTTGTAACAGCTTCATACTGTTGCATGAACGTATCCTGATTAAATGTCTCATCAGTGAAAGACTGCTGGAGACGCCCTTCCACAGAAGATTGCACCTTTCAGTGAAGTATTGGAACAGACTCCTCTTTATGCCAGGTTAAGCTTAACTACCACCAGACAGACAAGCCTGAAACTTTTAGGCAGTACATGACATGACTGTTTTCAGAGCAGACTGCTCAAACAAAAAACACATTAAAGTACTTCCTTAGTACTCCTCTTATGCACTGATGACAACTAGCGTTAACACCTGCTCTGCCTAAGGCATTTCAATAATTAATAGTCTAATTTACATCAGAATTTATGTTTAAAGTCACATTTGCTCTTCACCCCTCACTTGTGCCAAGCAGACACAGAGTAGATGAGGGTGGTTTGGGTCATTGCATACTGGAGTGTTGCTGTTATGTTGTTATTGTATTACAAATGAATTTGTAAATGAACTCAAGCAGTTCCAGAAAAAAATTAATCAGGATGGGGAAATCAAACATTTTCCTCTCTGTTATTAAAACTGAAAAAAATAGCAATAATAGTTATTTCTATATGATTAGTTACAATATATGAGAGAAAGATAAATTCTAGAAGCATTTTTTCCAGAGAATGTAAATAAATGTTACTTGTATGTATATGATTAGGTGCGTATATGTTTGTGTGGATGTGTGTGTGTATATATATATGTAGATAGATATAGATAATAAAGTTATTTTATCCAAAGAAGTTTAAAAAATAAATTTATTTTGTACATAAAAGGTTAACAAACAAGAACAGTAAGTGCCAGTTCTATTCAGTGATGTTCATCTAACAGAAAAAAGCACAGCAAGGTACAAGACACATTCAGTTGTGCACACTGAAGGACATTATAGAACATAGTTTTATTGGCTGCTGTTCAAGGCTGTATTTTACAATTCCAAGTTTCATTTCATGAACCGTAATTCAAAATAGAAGAGATCTGGCCTGAACTCTACTTAAAAATCACTTCCAAATTCAGATTTATATCTTCATTAAAAACTCACAGAAAAAATGTGAACAGCGTTCTTGCACCCTAAAGAAATAATGCCCACGTTATGTCTGTAGGGATCTGAGCGCCTCTGCATTCAACCCACTGGCTGCCACAAGGCACCACGTAACAGAGAAGACTCAGGAACATTTACTTTATTCCCTCCACTCTCCTCCACCATCCCCATCGAAAGCAGATCACCTTGCAACACCCTTCTCCCACTCCAGCAAATTCATTAGAATATATGTTAACAAATTTCAGATCATCAGTAAAAGCCCAAGAAGTGAATGTCTTATCAGAACTTTGATGGGTTTTTCCTCTTGCTAGTGTGCACTATTTTAGCAGGAAATACATTTTCATAGCAGTCCCATGACTTACAATATGAGCATATTCCTAATTTGGTTCATTTTACCACGGAATTTGACATAGCTCCTGTCACAACACATATTAATATACCCTCATCAAGCTTGGAATGCACTCCATAATTTCAAAAAGTGTTTGCTTTTAGAGTCAGTGTGCCAAGCATTTCTCCCATCACTTCTCACAGGGGAATGACAAGCTGTACAAAGTAAGCCTGCACAAACACGGATTTTGATTTTCTGGTGGGAGTAAAATGATAATAACACTGTTCACTACTTACAGTTCTGTCCTTCAATTTACCTTTTGAGTTACTGGCAGACATTTAGACCACATTAAGATCAGTTTATTATCCATTAGAGTAGTGCAAGAATATCTTTGGAGCGGTATAGGATCCAAAAAAAATCCTATTTTTACAATGCAGTCCAGGACCCTCATAGCCCTCCCTTCCCTCAAAAAAATTCAGAGCAGCAGCAGGAGGCAGAAGGACTCCTCCCTCTCCCCCCGACACTGCATCATGTAAGAGCGTAGCTGACACTTACTGCTGGAAGAAGGGGTGAAAGGAAGAGTTTCACAAGAAAAAAAAGACGGGGAGGTGGAAATTAGGAGAAGGATTTTGTCACTTGTGAATTGCTTTTGCAGCTGTCAGGAAGCAGGCTGCTAGTTGCTAGGAGCAACGATAATAATGCTTACTTCTTAAATGATGCTTTTCATTCCTAGTTTTTAAAGATTTTTACAAAGCAGGTCAGTATCATTATCACTGTTTTACAGGTAGTAAAAGCACTCACGCGTGCAGCCATGTCCCCAGGGCCGCCCAGCAGGACAGTGCTGGAGTTAGGGGCAGAACCCAGCTCCTCTCACCACAAGCCGTGTGGCCTCGGGGGGGAGCGTTAGTGTCCAGGAGGCATTAGGGTACGGGCCCTCACTGCTTTGACTGACCATAACATGTTTCTCTTCACTGAGCTTTAACTGCCCCCAAAACTCCAGCCATCTTAAACGAACACGCCCCTCCAGAGGCACTGCACAAGTCAAACACCCTTTCCAAGCGAAAGCTGTGCTTTAGACAAGTCCACGTCTCTGAGAGTGGCCCCGGCTAGCTGCAGGACCAGACACCAATGTGCATCCAGGGCTTGCTTTCTGGAGGAAGGGGAAAGAAAGAGCTTTGAATTCTAGAGACAAAGGAAAAAGGAGAGACTATGAAGCATAGAGTAAGCTGCTCCTTGGGCATTGAAGCAACATATCAAGCTTCAGTAAAGAGGCACTGTTAACCTAGAAGCTAAACTTTTGATTTAAACAGGTGACAGTAGGACAGAAGGGGCAGATAGTGCAAGAATTTCAGGCTGTGGTACCCAACACCTGCTGGTCTCCACTTTTTCAGAAATAGGGTGGGTTTTTTTTTTTTTTTTTTTTAAACCAAGGACTACTTCCATGTCTTTACACTTGATTTCTTGATGAGACATTATCTTCTGACTGCAGAAAAGAATTACTTTTTCCCCAGCAGTGCCAGATTGGTGATTTAAAGACAGATCTTTAGAAACAAGCCTGACTCAGCAGAGATGCGGGAGAAAATAAGGCACAAAGAGGCTCTTCAGCCCCGTCCGCTGTGCGACTGAAGGGCTCTGTTTCAACTAATGCTCAAAGTAGGACACAGAACGGACACTGAGCAGCACAACACCATCTAAGGGGATCGGGACTGGGAGCCAAGGAGAGTAAACGGCTTCCCCACCTGCTAACACATATGCTGCCATCTGCAGCATGCTGACCGAGGGGGAAGTTTGGTCTTTTCCAAAGGAATGGCGGTAGGCTTTCTGCCGTGCTATGGCTGAGTGCCTTTAACCATCTTGTCCAGTAGCGCCAGAATATTTTTTGTCACTGATGTACAGCCAAGCTTGCACCGTTTGACAGCCCGCTTCTACGCAGCGCTACCAGGAAGGACCAGGTTTCACCAGCTGCATTTTTCTTCTAATATCCATGATTCGCTGCTCTATTCACAACCCCAAAGTCATTGCAAAGTATCGTGACAAGTCACACACCATAATTTGTCAGAGGGAATAAAAGCTTCATGTTAATGTTTTTTTTTTTTTTTTCCTGAGTTTATGAACAACCTTTAAAAATGAAAATAGGTTCTGCATTGCATCACGAATATTAATAGATGCCTGCACAAATGATGCAGTCTGACCTAATTCAATTTGCACATGCATTTGAGTAATTTAAAGGAAATATCTTTCAGTATTTTAAACTGGATAATTGCATATAAATTAGAAGCTGGATCCTAACAGTCCTGTAAAGCAGATTTAAATAGATCTTAATGGGGTTTAGAGAAGTGTAGTAGTATTGGTCATTTATATAATTTGCAGAAAGCTTATTTCTATAGATTTTAAATATCCTTAAAATAGCTATGATACCATATTACATTACATAGAATAGTAAGCTTAAAAAAAGGGATATATATCTGCCTAGCAAATAAGAACTTTTCTGTGGGAAAAAAAAAAGAATATACTTGTAAAAGAAGAAAAATCTGAAGAGAGGTAGTATCTTTTATCCAGGTATATTAGGTGATTTAATAGAACCATAAACGTTTTTGGGCTCATGGCTGCCTTCATCAGGTCAGACAAAGACCAGAAAAATCTCCAATGACGCTATAGAGTATAAACTTTTAAGTCTAGCTGCCAAATTAATTTTTGAATTGCATATTATCAGAAGTTCTAACTACTTATAAAGTGCAAACGTTTAATATTTTTGTAAAGCAATATTTTTCAAGGTAGATGTGCTGACGTGCCCTATAGCTACATTTAGGGGCATCTGCCAGTTGATATTTTTCTTTTTAATTCACTTTTGTCGCATGTGCATAAAGACAATGGCAAATCTGTTAGTGAGAGAACATTCCTCTAATCTCACTTCTCAGTCAGCGGGGCAACGCACTACCTGAGTTTTGTAGGACAGGACTGTTGGTATACCTAGAGATGCAGAGGAGCAGAATTCAGAAGTAGATAGTTTAAAATGAATAGAAAAACCAGTTTGCAATGAAGTAAAATTAGTATACTTTTCATATGTTTAATATGTACATATTCTAAATACTTTTTACTATCTAATTAAGTGACAATTCATCCTGTGGCTCTTGTAATATATGAAGTTCTTAAGGTATCGAATATAACCGTCGTGAAATCAAAGGGTCCCAGGAGCCAAAGGAGGGAATTTGGACCTTGCAGGATGCTGCCCCAGGTAATGAATGTCAAGAGCAAGAACTTCCTTCCCTCTCTCAGCAAAAGCAAGCAAGAGGGAGGGAGGAAGGAAGGAAACGTTTTTCTACCTATAGAACCAAATTTAAGATGCCTCAGTCTTAGTTAGAGATGTGCCTTTAACATTTGACCCTAAATCTTCATTGTTCCAAAGTTAGTTACATTTCTAATTCAATAAAGGTAGGATCTAAACGCAAGTCATGCTTCCTAACAGGCCCCAGATGTAGAGTACTATTATAGGCAAATCTCCTCAAGTTGCAACAACATCAAGGATTTACTCCCTAATGATTTTATGGATTCCTGCAATTCCATTTAGTGAAGTTATTATTCTAAGGTGAACCAGGATACCACTGATGTCTGAATACACATGTGAACACAAAAGTTCATTGATATTGCTTTATTGGGTTTCGGCTTTGAGAATAAAGTGGTACAGTTATCACACAAAACTTAGCTGTTCCAGATTTAATATTGTGTTGCTTCCAGAGCAAATCGCTTAGGACTTGGACAGAGCTTCTCACCTGTACAACAGCATCATATCCCTTCCTTACAGAGTGCAGTGCAAATGAATGATGTCACGATGACCCTGTACAAAGTTCCTTTGATAAAGGATTTACACTGCTTAAAAATACAAAACGAGGTATTACGAAATATATAAATCACCGAACCTATGTAGTGCATTTCAACAGAGCTGAACAACTGCCATCTCTTGCCAAGTTCAAGAACATATTCCTGTTTAAATGATTTTCCTTTTCTCCACTAGCCCGTCCCCATCCTTTGCCATTAACCACAGAACTTTTGCCTACATTCTCTGACTACAAAGGAAATGATTTATTGTTGCATAATATTTGGGCATGCATTTACATCAGGGTTGCATGATCCTGGACTGCTGCCTTGAATTTTGCAGTATTGATTTTCTTTTGGAGTAAACTGCAAAAGCAACCACAGTTAGGGCTGTATTCTCATGAATATTGCTGCTTCTACTGATTTGCTACTATTCCTCTTTTGTTAAAGCAGGCAAACTGCATATACTAAATAGAAGAGACTGAGAAAACTAATGCTATTTCCCCATTCCTCCCAACACAGAAAGAGATTCCTCCAGCAGTTCAGCCATTTCGGGTTTGTTTAGATATTGGGGCAGTATTATTTTTCATAAAAGATGCTTTGTAGGACAATAATTACATGACCTTAAATGTTTCAATTTCTCTACATTCCTTTATGAAAGATCAATTCATTCTCATTTCAAGAACATAAAAGCACGGCTATTTTTCTTACTAAAGGATATGAGTTCTCTTTCCTCTGTGCCATAGTAATGCCACTAAGCTCTAACAAACCACCTCGATAAACGAAAGGAAAGCCTGCTTCCTTACTCATCCTGCTCTGTTCTTGACCGTCATTTTAATAGACACTAAATAAATCTATCCTTCATGAAGCTTTTAATCTCTTTTGATTCCATTGACGCTTTGAATAGGTGCTACTTAATCAGGAGCTGCGCTTGTGCTTATTTTAAGCCTGCTACCTGATTTTGCGAAAGAACTATGTGATCAGCTTATACAGTTTTTAAAATTCATTTTTTCTACATGATCTGAATATTTCTTTCACTGCATGAATGGCTTTTGAATAGTTAATTTGAAAAAAAGATCTGGAGGTTAAATGGTGTTGACAACGCACTGAAGTTTAGAAGGATATCATTTCATTCACAGATGATTAACGCAATGTTGTTTCAGTTTTCCGAAAAACTACATATGTTCATTAGAGGTTATAAAGCATCCTTGTGGCAACTAATTGCTTAAGGATGAAAATTAATAGAAAATATATTAGCTTAATTTAATGCAATAACTGGACATTTGCAGGAAGAGCAGGACATGAGAACGTTTACATACTGCTTGTTTACTAATTACTATGGATCACAGATCTCAGATAGCATTGCGGTAAACACCGAAATATATCATGAGAGCAGGATATACATCAATATCAAAATGATAAAATTAAAAATGATATGTGGAGATGGGTGAAATGTAATGGAAAGTTGGGAGCAAAAATTGGAAGAATAAATCATTTTGATCACATTTTAAATAACATTAGGGTCACAGGATATGGCCAGACTGATAAAAGAATGGACAGAGATCTGTCAGAGACTTTATCAGTGATCAAGAACAGACTTGCAGACTTGAAGGCTATGCATACGCAGCATAGTATTGATTTTCAGAAAACTAGAAGAGGATAACTCTCTGGATGACTTTTGTTGATAACCGGATGGTATAAGCCTCTTTCAGCAGCAAATTCTATAAATAGTCTATAATTACTATTCAAGGGCTAATTAATCTAATTTCCAAACCTACCTTATTTTTTAAACTAGGTTGTTCATATTTTAAAAAATTACTTTCTTCAAAATAATTTGAGGTATGATTCCTTCTTCTAAGATGTGAACTTACATATATTCCAATCATTAATGAAAAATATAATCCTATCATAGTAAACAGCACTACAAAAAATGGAGGTTCCTAATTTATTAAATATCAGTAACTTCAAGATCATATAGGCTCAGGTTCCTAGCAAAAACATTGTTTTTATTCTTACCATTGCCTCAAGCACAGCATGGACTCAGGAACTCAAACTGTGCTCCTTTTCTGCTCATGCATCAGCAACAGTTCTGCAGTTAGAACTGATGGAGGGAAAAGGTAAAGAGAGGGAAGGAGAATATTTTATGATAGTAAAAAAAGTCTGAAGTCAAAGCTTTTTATGATGCATGGATTAAGAAATAATCCGGCTAACGCCCTGTGTGTACAATCACAAAATGTTAAAATAAAATGAAAATTAAAAAAAAAAAATCAGGAAATGTCCTTTAAAAACAAGCAGCTTTATACAGTAGAAATGCACCATAAACATTTGAGAAGTCTGTTGGAAAAAACTCTAAATATTGGGTATGGTCTACAAGACATATTCCTTCAAAAACTTAAAGTTTTCCATTTAGAAATAGGAATGGGAAAGTACAGAGTGACTAAGAGGAAATTCAATATCCAAGTACTGATATCTGTTAGACTGGAGAATTATCTCCCCAGGACAAATGTAGAAGCTTGTTTACTTGATACAATTTAAATTAACTAGGCAAAGAACAAACAATAACATAGTAGAGAACCATTCTTCTAAGGCATAAGGGATGGAAGGAGAATGAATTAAGACCATATTCTTCTTTTACAGCAGTAGCATCTGCAATATTAAATAATTGTATGCAGATTCCTTCTCTTTAATGACATAGTACTGAGAGGCAGAACCTGGTCCTGCCGAGCTTCACCACTGGCAAACCTTTGCGTATATCTGTAAGATACCCCTATCAAATTGTCTTTATATGGCAAAGTTCTATTTTTTGGAAGAAAGCTCTCATTTGCTAACACTACTACATAAGCATAAACCCTCTGGGGCATGGTAATGCCAAATTTACAATCCTGCTGTGCTTTTTATGCGTTTGTTTTCAAAAAGAAATGTTTATGCTAATACAGCAAAATGCTTGAATCAGCCCAGTATGTGTCATTTATATGTTCTCCTGCATCCTACGGAACATAAAAAAACAAAAAAGAAAAGTGTTTCATTGGCCTTAGCTTCAGCATTATACTGAAGAAAGCACAAGAAAATATTAAGTATTTTGATTATCTTTGAAAATTATTAAACATGATGTTCAATGTATCAGCTGTTAACAGCATATATTTCTCGTGGTGCTTCTCAGGGTGCAGTCAAAGAAAAACAAATCACCAATATGTCAGATATGGAAATTTAAATCTCAATAGCACATACACATTCTCTATCCTGCATTCACATATAAATATTAGCGTTCCCATGCGGACCTTTTCTTTATTCTTTCCCATTTTTTGCATAATGCAGTTCTGACGTATAGCTGATGTTCTGCCATTATCATACTGGCATACATACAGAATAAAAGAAGATGGGGTTGGGGGGCGGAGGGGGAGGGAGGAGAAATCCAGTACCTTGTTGTTTTCTTTAGAAAAATGCTAGCAGGGAGTAGGGTTCTCTGAACAGTTCCTACTGCTTTTGTCCTGCTTCGCTTGCCACCGAGAAGGCTGCCCACTTTGGCCAAAATGCCACCCACAGACAGAACGAACCCTCTCAGCAAGAGGGGATGAGTAGCTGCACGCACGCACGCACGCACACACGCACGCACAGAGTCGAGGCTCCCTGTGCGCCCCTGAACCACAGTCTGCACCTCTGCCGGGGCGGGATGAAGCAGAACCCAAAAAGGACGCTCAGGAACGTGGATTAGTCCTTCGCTATCGAGGTTGCCACACTGCAAGCTGAGGGAAAAGATGTGCAAATCTTCCTCTTAGCTTATAGCCATAAAAAGTCTGTGAAGCTGATCTCATCCTCAGTTCTGTTGTTGTTGTTATATATTGCAGCCTGAATATTTTAGGCCAAGTCCTCAAGTCTGGAGACTATTTCATGCTTCACATAAGAAATTTACCAGCTGAGCGCACTGAATACATTAATTTTCATCAAATTTTATTCCACCTAAAAAAAAAATAAGTTCAATAAAACCAATAAGACAGACATATAAAATTAAGTAAGATAAATTATCAAAATGAAATGTTTGACCAGTATCACAAATACATTTGAAATTATTCTCCCAACATTAAAAAATTTTGTTTTTAATAGAAGCTTCAAATTTATTCTTTTTTTAGTTCCATGTATAAAAAATGTAAAATTCCTTCCAGAATACAAATTTCTGTGCTTTATTATGATGTCATATCTACATAGCAAGTTGGAAATCTATTATATAGAAAAGATTATAAAAAACTGTTTTAGAACATGTTTCCTTAAATGGTTCTTTTAATCAAGCACAGGAAAAATATGATTATGGAAATAATTCAGTTTCTCATAACCTGTTTCTTTTTTTAAATTCTTGGGGAAGAAATTAAGAAGCTTTTATTAACGTATGTGTTGTTAACTTGGGCCCATAGAAAATTCTTCAGACAAACAACAAAAGTAGTTCAACAACCATATGTACTTCTAAACTTAAGCCTTAACAATACAGCAGTTTTAATATTAGTTATACAGCTATGAAGAGCACTCTAGGGCAGTTGCCTGCCACAGCATATTACTGCATAACAGCATGCTCTTTGCAGACTGGTTTACCCTAAAGAGAAATCAGTGTTGAACTGTGCACCACATACTTGCAAATTTGCTATTTGCAGATATATCAATGAAACTGCTATGTAGAAAAACACAGACAAGGTCTCATGCATCAACTGTGAACTGGATTGAAAGCATTTTCGTTATTTCACTAAGGCACTGTGTTTTAACCTAGTCTCAAGCTTCAGACTCACTCTCCCGCCACTTCTACATTTCTTCTGTAATTTTTCTGGCACACTCTTCTCACCAGAATCCACGCCAGCATGTGTGATACTGTCCCCTGCACTCCTGCTTTCAAGCTGGAGGAGTATTTGGAGAAGAAGGCAACCTCAGAAGCACATAGCAGAGCCCACAGCACGCCCAGGACGCCGAGCAGGACAGGGCCGCACCGGGGGCCCCCACGACCGCAGCTGGCAAGGCCACAGCTCGGGCCTGCAGCGCTGCTCTGTGCCGCTGAGAGCGAGGGCACGTGTCAAAGCGAGGGCGATGGGAGTGCCACGCAAGGCAGCCAGGTGGAACAAATAAACGGGAGAAGTGTCGTGACTCAATGTCATGGACCCTCTCCCTGTGCCAATGTAACAGATTTTCATGGGTGCCTTTAAAAACAAAACAAAACAAAACAAACAACAACCACCACCACCACCAAAACTGTTTCAAAGCAAATATTTGACTCCAGGCATATGCTGAAGTGGCAAATTGTCCAAACTCTCAACTCATCCTTGCCTATTATGGACAGAATGTGAATTATCCAAGAGAAAATGCATTGAAGTCAATGCCGTTTCACCAGTGGAAATGACTGCAGAATTAATAAGCGCCGATTCAATCCTGTTGCCTAATTCTGGGACCCTTGAGCCAGTTTAAGGCAAGATTTTAAAGCTGAATAATTAGGGAAGGCCTGTTATGAATGGGAATTAGGGAAGGCCTGTTATGCAGAATCGCTATGCTCATGTTCTACAAGACACTGAAATTTTTCAGCGTACAGACAGTACAGAACTTACTTTGTCTTCAAAAGATTAAAACTAAATATACATGGATTGCATAGATGCAAAGAACTGAATTTTTCACAGTACCTTACACATGAAACATTGTTCTCCAGCAAATATATGTAAACATACGTTAAAGTTAACTAGTTAGAGGTGTAACTTTCAGCACCTTTTCTCAAATGAATCTCACCTGGTTTGTATTGTTTGTTTAGGGTTTTTTTTTTTTTATCTTAAGTCAGTATATGCTGACAATAAGAATAATAATCCCTATGTCTTAACCTCAACAGTTAACAGTCATTGCTCGTAGAAGAAAATTCAAAATCAACTTTGCTTTTTAATGACTATTCACTTGATTATTTTTTCAAAAATAACATAGATTTACATGGGCATCACATTTTCCAGTCAAGATGATTTAATAATAATATCTCAGAAAACATTTTATTTCAGCACTGGAGATCTAAATAACAGGAGTCTTTTTTTCCTCATTTCATAGATTAACTATATCCATGTTTCCAATGAAAGATGATATTTTGCAATTTTCATTATTAATCAAACCTTCTATTACATGTTTCCACATTAAAATATGCTCAGCCTTGTCATTAGAATTTCATCTAATTAATCAGTTATGCTCACTGAATAGCTAATAATTTAGAAACAATGTCAAAGGATATTGAAATGCAAATATATTTATGTCGAACATAGGCATGCTCTGAATCCTTACTTAACTTTGGTTAAGATCTTGTTAAAATTCAGCTACAACTAATTGTGCTACATAACTTGTTAAGAAAAAAAATTTAGTATGAAGTCTTTTTTTCTTTAGTAAAGCCTGATTCTAGAATTTCTGATTCTTGACTTTTTCTCTGAGTTTTTCTATACTCATGTACAAAAGAACAATGTCTTTTAAAGATATCATAGCATCCCCTCCAGTCATTATACAGTGTAGATTTAGACTAACTTTAATATTAGAGAAAATCAATTTTTAATCTCTGCTGTAAATTATAAGATTATAACGTCTGCCTGTGCATCACAAAAGGCTTGTAGATGTTGGGATGCACCTATAATTTTGTTAGTCTTTACCAGTCCAGCAATAATTCCTCTGATCTCCCTCCCAGTTTTGTACCAAACCCAAGAGCTGTTCATTCAGCCACTGAAAATACTGATTCTTTACTATCACAGAATCACAGAATGGTTAAGGTTGGAAGGGACCTCTGGAGATCATCCAGTCCAACCCCCTTGCTCAAGCAGGGTCCTCTAGAGCATATTTCCCAGGGTTGCATCCAGACAGGTTTTGAATATCTCCAGCGAAGGAGACTCCACACCCTCTCTGGGCAACCTGGTCCAGTGCTCTGTTACCCTCACAGGAAAGTTTTTCCTCAGGTTTAGATGGAACTTCATTAATGAACTTCATTAATGAATTAATTATCATTAATATTGCTGCCAGATACAACTTATTTCAAAGAGTATTATTACTATTTAATATATCCTATCGCAGGAAATCAATGCATCTACACAAAAATAGAAAGTATAATGTTTTGATTCACAATCATTGGGTAAATATAGCTATGCTAAAATCATTGTTTTCCTGTAAGATTGTTTTAAAAAGATACCTTTTCTATAGGTATTTTACATCTTCTGCATATTCACAAAGACAAAAATTTCTTCGTGAAATCATATCTTAATAATAATTCTAATGTTGACAATGAAATTGTTAACCTGCTATTTCTCTCCTTAAAACATGTAACAGAAATAATTTAGAATTTACTATTATAATAAAATATTGGGAGCCTTGCTAGTGTAGACATGGAAGAAGAGGAAGACTGTGCAGCTGAACATAGGAAAAGGAAGATCATGAGTCTAACCTTGCTATGCTATAGACAACGGTTATCAGCACAGAGAAACAGCCAAAATTTGAAAGACAAAAAAAAAAGGTTAGATTGTTAGGACAGTAACTCATGATAACTAGGATTGCTATGAGATGGTTCAAGAAGATGAGATTATCAACAATGTCAAGTACTAAAATGAGGTTGAAGACTCTTCATTAGCACAGGATAAAAGGACACTAACTACATTAGGGAAAGCGGTTTCTATGGAAGCCACAGCAGAACCCAAAACAATTTGGGGCAAATACATTGCTTCAGGGCAAGAAAACACTTTTGAGGGGTATGAATAGTATTTGCTTTTGAAAATGACTAGGAAAGTTTAGAACTGATATATCAAAGAAGTACTTTAGGTTGCACACTCAAGAAAGTCATTTTGTGCACTAAATAATGGAACAGAACATAGGAAATGCAGGATTATTGGTAAAGCACTGTGGGAATATTCTCAGATATTGTGAAAACTTAAATTACTTTTTGCACTTGAAGGACACACTCTGTATTTACTGAGATCAATCACGATACAAATTTTATTTTCGTTATTGTTAGTATTATTATTGGCAAGAAAAAAATTACAGTAAAAAGGAATGAAAGAAAATCTACTCCACTTCTGAGATTATAGATAAAAGAATTACTATGTTATTGCTTCCTCAGCTAAGTAATGCATTAACAAGGGTTAACAAATGTGCACTGCAAAACAGGATCTATTTTTCTGGGCTGCTTAGTTGAGTGATAGCAATTTTACTCATCTTTTTGATTAAACCATGACCAGAATCATTGAGAGTTGTATAACTAGCTAAAGATATATTCATATTGCACTTTATTTTTAGGTGTTTTTAATGAATTAATGAATTAAGCTGTCCTGCTTTACCGTAAGTGGAAAAAAAATGCAAATACTAGCATATTTTTAATACTTTCTTAATTCTTAAATTTCTTAAATTTCTTTAATACTTTAATGGTTTCTTACTTATGTTAAGATATATTCAATCATTAGAGAGAATGGAGTCAGTAGGTGCAGATTTCACAGAATTTTAAACCTAAAGATTTTTAGAAACCTATCAGAGCCTGGGAAAAATTCTGTCATAATCAAAAAGCAATTTTGATTGTCCCTGTGAACATTAAGTCCTCTCAGATTTTAAATGCATTAATTTTGCAGAAGTTTGTTACTGACACTTAACCAAATTAATCATTTTACTAAACAGCAGTCATCAATAATGTTTTTGAGAAAGCAGTGCTCTTCTGCATTGCAAACATGCCTTAAAACCAGCAAATGCAGAGGTTTCTCTTGCTTTTAACAAAAGACATTCTAAGGTGATTCTGAAGTGATTCCAAAACAAGATGAATATGCAAGCGTCTTTACTTGTCTTATACACCTCATACTAAAAAGGAAAATATTTTAGGAGAACTATTTTCTCTTTACTAGCAGCAGCTGTCTCTACAAAGACAATAGAGATCACTATTGTTTAATTGGAAACATTTTATTCTATCCTTAATCCAACAAAGATAAATAAAGCAATTACACATTGCTCTAAAACATAAATGATATTCTGTACACGTACAGTGACAGACAGTTCTGTAAATCTCATTTCATGAATAATAACAGTATATACGCAATAATCTATATGTGGATATTGCTTTTGGTATCAGTACCTACAGTTTATTCATTCTATGAGCAATATGTATCTTGAGGGAAGTGGGATAGGGGTTAAGAAATCAATTGCTACATTATTTGATTACCTTTGACTCTTCAGGTATGGAACGAAAACCTTTTCCCTATTTTCCAGATGGTAAGCTGCGGAATAGAGAAAGTAAAGGGGTACCTAAATCATTTGTTGCAGCACTGGAGAGATCTGAAGTCAAGTGTCATCAACTTCTAAACTCTAGGCTATTCTTCCAAACTGAGTTCTAATATATTTTCAGTATTCTCTTCTCTTAAGCTTGACTGAACGTCAGTTATATAATAGTTTCAACATCCTACTCCCATTAATTAATAAATGCAAGGTGAGGTTGAAAAGCCACTCACCAGTCCTTATACAATCATATAGTTGGTCAAATGCTTTGCAATATCCGATTCTAATGAACACTCTGCAATGAATGCTGATTTCTGTAAATATTTATATTATTTATAAGCATTCATGGAGGATGAAATTTATCATTTTGCAGCATGAGGCCCTCTGATTAATGGTGAATCGCACAGCTAGCAGCTTAGATAGATAAACATTTTTCTGCCCACAGGTTGTCATTATCCATTTGCTTTTTTTTTTTTTTTTTCTCCATCAGTTAAAGCATGTGCTTTATTTTCAAACATACATTTCATTTTCTTTCATAGGAAAGCAAGAATCATAACAGAGCACTGGAAGGGAGCACGGGAGGCTCGAACATCTTACAGTCACACCCCACGCATGTCTGACTCAAAGGATTCACAGAACACTGCCCCCACATGCTACCCCACACCATGGCTCAAAATGTGATTTCCAGGTCATTTTGCCCAATCTAAGTAGACAGGACACTGAACAGCACTTTTAATGCGTCGTAAGAAGCAAAAAGACATTGCAGGTACAGTCAAAGTCTTACTTTCATACAATAGTAGTGAAATTAAGTCTAATACTGTTCCTGATCTTTGACTGTTTACAGTTTTCCAAAATACGAAACTAATAAACACACAGTAGCAAATGACATTTCTTGCTCAGATGGACAATCTGAATAATTATTCAACTAAAATTCTGCTTGTGCAAATAAAAGTGTGGGGAAATGACTGTGACTAAACTCAAAATTCAGGTGTCAGGCACAATTTTCTCCATATTTGATTATTTCCAATGGGCAGGTAATAACGATATCATGAAATATGTACAAAAACACATACACATATATACTATTTCATATTTAAAATATGTAAAAGTGAAATATTAAGAGAATTATGCATAAGATCACATTCTGTATATCCATGGTATGCAACTGAAACATAAACCACACTAGAAAATCAGCAGATTACAAAAATTGCTAATTAGCATGTGGAAAGAAAATCAAGTTCATGGGGAGTTAGGAAATGCCACAAATAAATATGCCTGCAGAACCTATATTTTATCCCCTAGTGTACAGTTTTTAATTGCTGTTTACCTACGCTCTTCCTAGAGGTGCCTCCTCTCGCCCTCCCATTCTATGCACAGTAAGGATGGTTTCACACAGGGAGAGTTACTTTGCATTTTGCTATACCATCATTACTTAATGTTTGGCAGATAAATTATTTACTGCACACTCTTTGGATAAAGCTCTGAAAAGAGAGTTATTAATTTTGTCCCTATAGCTCACTTCACCATATGAGATAGGTCTGGCATATCCATCAGACACCTTTATTCAAGAATTCTTCCATAGTAGTAACCAATCCTTTAGGGTACATTAGACAAATGATATACTATGCATATTACACACTTTTCTATCTATAGCATACTAATTGCATTCTACATGGTACATAGAAATGATCTTGCCAGGAGGCTTTGCATAAGCACTGGAAAATACAGCAACAAAGACAAATCATTGCAGGACACTGCTGTGAATGTGTGTGCTGTGTCAGGTAGTTTCTTTTTTTAGTCATTCAGGTGGTACAAAATCATGAGCCTTGGAAAGGAAAAAAAAAATGGAACTTCAGCAGATATTAGGTGTTGTGGTCTAATTTGTGAGGCACCCAAATTAGAAAGGAGTTAAAGCCTAAGATGACAAAGTTCATTGCCTAATTAAGGTTTGTTTTGTGAATTACCTGAAAAACAGTTTTTGAATCAAATAAAGAAATGATCTGAGAGCATGGACAAGAACACAAGCTTGTCTTGCTTAAAACAAGTGCTCTAACAATCAAGTTGCAGAACCTGCATTTGGGAGCTCTCTTTCTATCTCACCAAGCTTAGTTTTGTTTTGCATTTTGACTTGCAGTGGTACAGTTTCAGAGAGAAGAGCTAAGCATTCCCATTCAACTTACTGTCTCCACCTCCTCTCATCTCCCCTTCCCACCCCTGCAATGGTTTTGTGGTTAGAGCAGGGGGTAAAAATATAGGTCTAGTTCACTACAGTCAATCGTCACAGGTAGAGGCACGAACTGACCTTGCAGCATGGGAAAATTCCCTGTTATCTTATTATACATAAAAGCACCACAGCTATATTTTAAGAGATGTGAGGTCTCTGTTCAGATCTTTAAAAAAAAGAGTTTAAAAGGTGCCTACCTTCCCAGCTGAGTTAAGGAAGCTGAGATTTCCCGCGTGTGTATTTCCTGGAACTGTGCACTTCTGCACTGTGGATGAATGTGCACACTGCATTCATTATGTTCAGAATGAGTCAAAACCTCTATATATGCACCAAACAGTTAAGTGATGCAAGTATGCCGAGTCCAGTACATCCCGTGCACACCAGCTCTGTGCGTACACTCATAGACCATAAGCACGGAGATAATAAGCCATGAGGGAGTTGAAGTTATCTGCCAGAACACTTGAAATGACTGCTTTAATGGGATATCCATTTACCAAGAATCACTCATTTTTTCTTCTCCCTCTAGCTCTAGAAAAAAGTTCTGAACAGAAAAAAAGGACATAGCCAAAGTAAAATAAAGAAGTTCAGTCAAAGTCCCAGATTCTACTCTGAACATCAAACTCCTAAAAGTTGTAGCGTTTAATGGCAGGGTGTCCAAGTCCTTTACCAGATCTGGTTCCACAATACTTATCCTTAAATTCTAATAGATAGGTTTCAAACACCTGAGAAGCAGAACAACTCTCCCAGCTATTAAAAAGTTCCTTGCTCTTTGTAAGGACTATTAACTAAAGACTATCACTATTCAAAATACACCGTATTGATTTTCATACTTTTCGCCAAGGACATACTAACATAACAGTTATCACTACTATTTTCCTCTAAGTATGAAAAACTAAACCAAAACTGAAAATCTGGATGATAGTTTCACAGAAGGCCAGAAACTCATTTTTCAGCAAAATAAAAAAGTCAGTTGATACCTCTTATGCTCTGATTAGCGGATATAAAGTCAAAAGGAAAGAAGAGTGTCCAATACACTAGCATGCAAACAGTAGCAGAGACTAACAGACAAACTGCAATTAAAATGAGATATTCATCTAAAATGACTGAGATCATAGTCACGGGATCCTAACCCAACAGCCACAGGGGGATTCTTGCATTTGTATGACATAACACTACATTAGAGAAATGTTTGAGATTTCTTAGCGTCCCTGCTTAACACAAAAAGTTAGAGAATGCTTGGAATACAATGGAAAATCTGATATGAATAGATGTGATGGATTTGCCTGCATTTCCTAGCTCAGTTAGTAGGATTGCCAGGCTATACGTTCCATTGTATTTTAGTGTTTTTTCCAACATTACCTGACACATGTAACATATTGAACACCTAGGCTTTTGTTACTTTTTGTTAAAAAAAGAAAAAAAGTATGTGACAGCAAAATATTCCCTTGCAAGTTTTCCGAGATTAGTTTTTTTTTTTTTTTAATTGATTAGCATCAACTGGTGTCAGCACTAGCTAGCATTCCATAACTCTTCAAAATGTCATGTAATTTATTGCACTAATAGAGTTCAGGCATTCTCCATTATCTTTCACTCTCCATATGCAGTTAAAGGATATTACTTACAGGAATTTGGCTTGATAAAGCATTTCATGAGAGGAAGCCAAGGTCTCCTTATCCTTCCTAACCATTAGGCTACCTTTCACAGAACTACAGTTTGTTACTCTGGCTCTGGTGGGAAGGCTGCTAATCTCCTGTCCCCCCGAGAGTGAGCTGGTAGAGGAAAAAGCCATTCAGATTGCCTTCTTGCTGCAAGAAAGTTATGAACTTTTCATTTTGCCATTCGCTAAGATAAAAAGCTGTGAGCAGCTATTCAGTACTTATCCAAAAATGGTTATAATGATGTTTAACTCCCCCTTGCATAATGATGTCACTATGGTAACTAACCTTTCTGATCTGGTGAAGCCAAAATTGCTTTCAGATTTCAAAATATCTCAATGATTTTTGTTTCACTGTTGCTCTTCACCTTTGCAAGGTGGGCAAGCTGATTGAATATTTAGGCTAGAATATAATGTGGAAACACTATGTGTAGATACTATGTGGCATGTATCTTCCAAAAACACAAACCGTAAATTTGAGGCAGAAAGTTCTCAGTAGAAGAATCTGACAGGAGTCTCTCTTTTGGTAAGGTAGTTAGGACATTCAGTAGAGAAGAGCACTTGCCAAAGCCCAAAAAAAGTGAGCACGTCTCACATATCAGCTTTGAAAGTAAGAGTGGTCAGGCTAGAAGTGCTGAAGGAAAAAAAACAGGAAACAGCCAAAAAAATCCAGAAAGCAAGAGAAAAATGCAAGCTTAATGAATAGCTCCTTAACTGTGCTGAAAGGTGTTTTAATTGCTCAGAAGTGGAGGATATTTGATTCTCAGGTTTTGGAAGCAGACTTGCAATAGTAAAACCAAAGGAACACTTTGAACCGTCAAGTGCTTTTGCAACATACTACATACAACTTTTATAATGGACAGTTAGAAGAGGCCTAAATTTCCCATACCGTTTTAGCCTAAAGGCAAAGGGTGTTCTGTTGTTGCTTTTAACGTCACACTATATCATGTGCAAGTTATAGGTACACATCAACATCTTGCATTGTATAATCCCACCATACTTCACTGAAATGTTAAGCTTTCAGCACTCTCGCCCACAATATGATAATTAGAGCCATTCAAGCACTAAAATTGGCACATTTCTTCTCCACAGAATATCATGGGTTATTCAGACATTTCGCACCCCACCCCCTTCTACCATTTTCTAAGTAGCACTAAGATAAATATAAAAGTGAAGATAGCAAGTAGCGTGTGCCAGATAAGACTGAAAAGTAGACCTTTATCCTCATTGCTGCTCTTTACCTGTAACACCAAACTCCAGACACTTATTCTCTCTCCTCCCTCCTTTCTGTTTTCCCTCACATGTGATAATGTTAGATATTCCTCTTTTATCTTTCCAAACATATTTCAAGCTCTTTTGAAGATTGTGTATATACAGTTTTTAGAAATTCTTTTAAATTTTTTATAGTTTTAAAGGTTTTTTAAAGTATAAAAAAGGCTTTTAAAATTTAATATTCACAGGGCCCATACTCTCACATCTATCTTCAAGAACACTGCGAAAACCATGCTGAGCACCCTTGTTCTTTGTGTTAATTGCCTGGAATCTAAGGGCTCCCTGCACAAGCAGTCATACAAATTTAGTAAGGAACACCTTGAATTTTTTCCTGCTAGGAGCTATGCCTCCACTATCAACCATAACTCCGGTTTTAGGGAGTATCAATAACTTGATGTGTTGTTTCTATTTTTATAACAGCAATTACAAGGTTTCACAGGATATTTTCTTCCTCTATCTAAAAAAATACATAGCTTTTATAAAGGTGTTAATGGATGGGTGTAATTGAGAAAATTCCAGGAAATACTACAAGCTTAGAGACATTTTATGTAGAATAGTTGTAATAAACCTGCTCTGTTAGTTAAGTCATCGGTTTGAGATTGAGTTATATGTTTAAGTGATTTTTGTTACACAAACCCATATACTCAGACTCATGTCCCAACGAAAGTGATGATTTTTAAGAGAAGAATACCTATGGTGGCTTTTTAGTTTAATACGCAAGACAAATGGGGACTAGAGAATAGTAAATTAAAAATTATATTTATACGTACAATTTTTTCTTTCAAAACTCATGCACATTTATCAATTAAAAACTTGTCATAGATGCTTCAGATATATATATGACGTGCAGCTGATAAGACCAATATATTGCAGCCTAGGATTCAAAATAGCACAATGATGTTATTCGTCTGCTTCATGGACAGATGTAAATGAAAATTGCAATGAGCACATTACAGGTGAATTTTTCAGCAATTATGTCTTCTGATACATGCTTCCAGTGTATTGAATTAGATGCAGTGGGTCAAATTCGAATGGAGTGTAATTCAGTAGAGTTATATAGTTGTATATTGGGATGAACTGAGCCAGTAGTGACTTTCACGAGTAGTTTGCTATGTCTTGACATTTCACTATTCAGTAAGAAGGAGATGTTACTATGAAAATTAACCAAAAAGTATATATATATATAAAAAGCAAACTTCCTGAAGAAATTAAAAGTCATAAGCCATTATAACAGGAAATCCTTGAGTAAATCCTAGAATAAAGTGACCTGAATAGAGACTCTGAAGTACTTGCACACAAGGAGAAAGTCATCATGACTTTTAAACAAATAAATTCTGCTGATAAATAAATTTGAGTATTCAGAATCAGTACAGCATGAAGTGCTTGAAAATTCCTTTCTACCTGTAAAGAGAATATCATCTTTCAACAATGAACATAAATAAATAAGGAAGTCACCAGGGGTGCCATAGTGTTTCACCATTCGAAATCATTATTGTCAGTGAATGGTTCTTCCTCCCACTGCACTTTAAGCCATCTGCAGAGTCAATAGCATCCCATGAAATATTAATAACAACATCAGATTAACCATAGATTATCATCCTATATTTCCATCAGCAGGGGGTGCCCACTGGCCTTTTCCTAGCATCTTCCTCCTACCCTAATCCTTGCAGTGACTTTGAAATGCAGCACGCCAGCAGGTTTCCAGTCCTGGTAGTCGGTAGCTAGAGGAGAACCATATGCTCGTATTCTCGGTAGTAGACTGCCCATGCCAAGTTAACATACAATAAACTGGGTAAATCACTGCTTTGCCTCAATCCAGCAATTTCTATGATACTTGTTTCATTTTCTACTACTTAAAAGGAAGACAAAGAAATACACATATCCCACACTTCTGTGAGAAACTCCTCCATATTAAACTAGCAAATTTATTGAGTCTTGATGCTGAAACCATATGGGAACACTATGTAACAGTCATTTCTTATTTCTTTAGCATTTGTCTGAAGTGTTTTATACCATAATGATTGCTTTTACTTCGCTCTTCTGAATTGCTGTCTTTCTTTGTAATCTGAGCCCTGATTCTTTCACCTCTGTACACCGAGATTCACAACATATCCGTTGCTTCATTATCTACAAGCCATATTGACATCAGCAATAAGGAAAGTGCAGGTGATAGGATTTTGCTTGTCAAACTTGGCAGCATCAGCATTGCAAGCATGAGCTCCATTGAAGAAAAGAGCTGTTTTCTTTTGTACTGTGAAGCCAACAGCATTTGTCACTAGAGTAACAGAGGTAGAAGCTGCTGCTTTGTTGCTGAACATTCAAAGGTATCTATCTTTCCCTCAAGAGCTGTAGTATCTCCCACTAAAAATCCATGAAGCTTAAGGAAAGCATAAGGATTTCATTCCAAGACATGTCCCCACTCCTTAGCTGCCCCACAGAAGAGATGGTTTCCTTTGATTGTGTAAGAAATCAACATTTCTTACAACTTTTAATAAAGCCCTTTAGTAAACCTTGATCAAATGATGAAATTACAGATAAGAGTGTGACTGTGTGTGTAAAAACAATATGCTAACGTAACCTTTATTTTAAAAACAGGAAGCAGGTACTTACAGTAATAGTTATTGTTTTTTTTATTGAAATATCTCTGTGAAACAATATCAAGATGATCAGCATGTATAGCAAATATTGAAAAAAAGTGTTCTTTGATTACAAAAAAGGTATGGAGCAAAAGTAAGTTTGCTGGAACCTTTGAACAATTTTCTTGCCCTATTTAAATTCGGAACATTCTCCAGAAAGGAATTCTTGTGAAGAAAGTTACTTAGACTAGACTGCGCAAGGTACTACAAGGACCTATTTAGCACTGAAAATGAAAAGTAATTAGTGACATAATAGGCATTTCCCTTCATTTATATTAGAATTCTGTATTTTACCTATTTCCCACATTATTAAGCTACCCCTTATAGGTTTAATGATCAAAATCAGTGATGACTTTTTTATTAATTTAGAAAGTTTTCTTAATGCTGGTTTAATTCTGTTTACTATATCTGTAGCCCAACTCCTGCACTTATTTATATTTTCTTATGGCCATGTGTCATAAGAATTGAATATATTTCAAACTATTTCCATCTTATGTCTACCTAAACAGAGGTAGAATACAATAAGGGAGCAGACAATAGTTTTATATGGAGGGGTGGAGGAGGGGAGACAAAAGAGTGCAAAAGGATAAAGAAAAACAAATGAAAATGAATTCTGAAGCTATAATGAAAGAAAATAAAAAGAATTCCAGTCAATGATTTGTAGAAAAGTGTGAAACACACGAAATACTTATGTCAAGCGTATGATTTTCTTCATGCATATATGCCTTAAAGATAATATTTGTACACTTTGAGAATCATGCAGAAAATGCTTCTGATATATTTTCAAACTCCATGCAAATACTGTGCAAGCCTGGCGGAAATTGTTAGTGAGGCTTCAGAGGACTTTAAAACCAACCATTGTTGGTGTAAAAAATTTAAAGCTTGTTCAAGACTTATTTAGTTTAAGATTAAAAAAAGAAGAAGGCGGCTGTACGCTATCAGGTTTTTCTTTTCCTAAAAAGGTAAGCTAAATTTTGTTCCAGGAATAATTAGGGACTTGGTCAGTTCACAAAATTCGCAGTCTGTTGATTAGACTGTGAGATCAATACAATTTTGTTTCATTTTGCATAAACAACAGAGAAGGATTACCAGATACCAGATGGAAGTGAAGTAGTGGAAATTAATGCGTATTTTTTGGAAGTTGAAGGGAGGCTTTTGGAAATAAGTGTTATAAACAAATAAAGATTTAAAGGAAGGAAAGAATCTAGGCAAAAGGAGGACTAGAATTTATGGTCAAAGAAACACAGAGAGTGCAAGAAGCATCGGGGGGGCAAGGGAATATCACAAGGTGCAATGAACCAACCATTCAAATGATGAAGCTCATTTGCACATAAGCATCTTCCTACTTCTTCCTTTCCTCTGCTTCAGCTTTAATTCTTCATTTTTAGAGAGAAGGAAGAATGTTGCCACACCAGAGAGGCTTGCCATGGCTTGCACAAACATGCAATGATCCAGTGAGCATTTGCAGATATAAGCTTACTGATTGTTTGGCAACAGCTAATTACCAAAAGTAATAGCTACTTTCTACCTCTGATTGCCTTTTCCCTCCTAATCTGAGTTAATGGGGTATGTGGGGATTAGGAGTGAGGAACAGAGTTTGATCTTCTAATCAGATCCAAATGTGGTTACAATTAGACAAGAATTCAAAGTTGACCCATAAACGGTGAGTAAATAACCTTATTACTGTAGGAAAGCAGACTTAAAATTCCTCAGAAAAGAAAACATGAAAACAGTTATCATACACAAAGAACTGAAATTGTACAGTGCAGTTGAAGTGACCTTTATCTAAACTGATAAGTACATAATCAACATCATTTAAATCAAGCTGGCATATGGATATTATAAACAAGTGAAATGTTAAAGAGTTTACTTATTATCAGTGTCATGTAAATCTTGGAGAAATCTAGACGCGGCTTCTTTAAGGTACCTGGAGGAGGAATAAAAAAAAAGAACAAAAACCATGAGAACGTGACAGAATATAAGCCAAATGACTTCAGGGGAGGCAGGGCATACGCAAGGCTGCATGGCAATTATATTTACAAATCTCTTTCTCTTAATCAAGACTTCTGCCACATGCCTGTAAAGTTGGATGCCCTTCAAACAAAGTATCATTATAAGGATTTATATGGTACTGCTCACCAATACGTTTCAGTTCCTTCCATTTGGCAGAGGTGGAAACAGGCTGCAGGATGTGAATCTACATGAAGCTGTTCAGCAGACCAGAAGATCTGAGGGCCTTTAACCCCAGTTCTCAGATATACTATGTTACAGGCTACTTTGACCAAAAGACCTGACTTAGGCTCTTTTTTAAGAAGAGTAACAAAACGTATTACATCAAGACAAAAATTAAAGCAAAAATGCAAGGGAGAAAGGGCTAATAAAACATTAACTAGATGCCTAGGCTTTTCCAGGACAGGAACAGCTGGCTTCTTTCCGTGTGTTATTATTCCCTTTCAAGTTGAGGGAGCTATTTTACCTCCAGCTCTGTCTCCTCAGCTGGTTCTCCAGTAATAATAGGGGCAATTAGCCTCTCTCTCCCAAGCCAAAACCACTTGAAGCCTCCTGTCCCCCTTCTTCCCCACCCAGAAAAGCTACAGTCCCAAACAGAAAAAAAACTAAAAGAAAAGAAAGATAATATAAAAAGTTTTCATAATCCAGTCGTATTATACTCTCTTTCTGTACCACTATCACATTCGCTTCTCAGGCAGTAGACCATCTGTTACATATTTACTAGCCCATACTACCTACAAAGCCAATTTTGCAGGGGGAAGCTTGAACCTTTAGCTCCTCTTTGATGTCCTTTTAGGTACAGATGTCCAAGTGGACCTTGCACTGGCGCAAGAAAGAGAGGAGTCACTCTGTATTAGATGCCTTAAAGAAACAGAAAAATTACCTTATTTAGGCAAAACGCAATGGGAGAACTGAGAAAGCAAGTTTCTTTATGAGAAAAGAACTCATTTACACAATTCAGCAAGCAAACGCACAAGCTTTCCTCATAATCCTTTTTAAAGTAGGAAACTGCACCGCCCCTCAAATGTATCCATGGCATAAACTGAAATAATGCCACTGCTCATTAAAGCTACTCTGAAAAATGAATCTCTGGGAAAGGCTAGAATTAAAGGGTTTGTGTTTTGTTTTCACATTTCTTGAGTTATTGCTAAGCATTGCTCCTCAATAATTTCTCACGGAATACAGATTCCAAAGCATTTAATTCAGAGCTATCAAAATATATTGATTCAGCAGTGCCTGAATGTGATCATGACAGAATCTAAACAGAATTAATTACAAAAAAGCATTACTTTTTCCTGCAGTGATGGAAGCACCAGCAGAAAAGCCAGCACATATGCAACAGATAAAAGTTTTGATCACCTCAAAAGCCGAGTTACAGTATCTATTAATTGAACCTACATTGCATTGCACGAGTGATCTTGAGGTCAAGGTTTATGTTAAGTCCCATACTATTTACCTTCAGAAACACAAGAAAGGTAAGACTCCATGTGAATCAGTTTGTATGCACAAAAGAAAAACCTTCAGCATGCCCTGTGTTTTAACATGCGTTCAGCTACCTGCCATCTAGGCGGGCTTCCAGCATGCATTATCATGTACTCCCACCCATGTTTTGTGACACCTTCACATGATCGATATCAAGCAAAACAACAAGCAGTCCTTCCCAAAATGGCTCCCTAGTTTCATTTGCTTCAAGGGCAAGCGGGATTTCAAATTTTTGCGGGAGCAACCAATGGTTGGTGTTTTGTCCTGGGAGCACCATGCAAGTAGCCAGACCCAAGACAGTATAGGTATAGCTATTGTATAAGCATATGCTTGTTTATGTACAATGATAATATGTTTTTAAAAGCTACTCACTAAAATATGCTTAACCACAATTGTTTGGATAGTGATGCATTACTTGAAAAAGATCAAATAAAGGCAAAGCATATTGAGGAGAAATGTATACTACGTTATGATCATTTTTCCAAGTAATGTTACACAGTGTAAACAGAGCTCACAGCCTAACTCCCCTAGAGTTAATGGTTTTACTGTGAAAATAATCTGACATTTAATCACATTTTATAGGCTAGGTGTTCTCCTGAGGTACATTCCTATCTACATACACAGTGCAGGAATTATACAGCATTTCTGAAGGGAAAGGAGAAATGATGCCATGATTCGGCACAGCTGACAGACAAGCTTTCATAGAGATTTTTAAGAAAGGGAACCTTTCACCCTTAGCCTATGGGCAACTACAGTAACTGTTGCCGTTGACACTAGGAAAGATATTCAGCTTTCATTTTAGTTTTAGAAGTGAATCTTCAAGCACATTATTACGTTTCAAATCAATACTGCTCCACTAGTAATCCTTCACATGACTTGTACGGGAGTAAAATAAGAGGGCAGCTTTAACAAGACTGAGAAGAAATTCCAGTAGTGTTTATCAGTACCCTTTGAGCTGAATTCTTCTGTGGTTGCTTGCTGACGGTGAACTGTGCAGTCCTTCAGATCATTAGGCAAGGTGCGAAGGTGAACTGCTGCAGAGAGAGGAGCGACTGACGCTCACAGGCTGGCGCTCCCTATCTGGTGAGAGCCATGGACTGCCCAAGCCCGGGAGCAGTAGGGGAAACCGGAGTGCAGCAGAGGACCAGCAAGTATGACCACAAATTATATGTCAGTGGCCAAAAATTCAGAATAAGTGTCAATAGCGCACAAACTGATTTCTGTTTCAGAATGCATATGTGAAGAGGAGGTAGAAGACAAAACACTCAAAAAAGTCTCAGCATTAAATTAAAAAACATCTTGCCAGGACTATTTATTCCTATAAGTTACATGGATGATGAAAGAATAGGACTGTTTGGAAAACAAAAAATTCGTTCTGAAAGAAAACTCCTTTTTGTTTGTTTTTCTTGCAAAACAGAACTTTCAGGGTGGTTTTTTTTGTTTGTTTGTTGGGGGGTGGTAAACAAGAGGAGGTAGGAGGAGAAAAGGAGAAAAAAAAAAAATCAAACCACCCCAGATAGCATCAAATTCATTAGGGTTTTAATTTGAGTTTACTGCTTCCCTAAATCCAGCAGAACTGGTTTCTTCCATCCCAGTGCATGCCTTACCACACATCCTACAAGATTACTACAAGGGAATGAGAGAATCTATCACCATACTTTCCTGACAATATCTTCATCAAAACTGACATTGCCACAGATGGTGATATTTCTGTTTATGATCATACTTAACTAGAAAGCTGATAATGCTAGAGTTAAAAGGCAAGTGTTTGGCATAGAGTCAAAAAGTTAACTCAAACAGAAGTTTTGGGGCATTTGAAATGTGCTAAAGTTAATTAAAAAAGAAGAGGAAAATGTGCCTTATATTACCATAAAACAAGGAATTTGGTTATCATAACACCATTTCTTATTCTACCTTTTGCTTTGCCTCACACCGTCATTACTTCTGCTAAATTCTTGCAATGCCTTTTAAAGTGCAACAGTCTCAGAAGAGAAGTATATTCATTAAGTGTGCATAGACACACACACACACACATATATACACACACACATATACTGCTTTTTAAATCTATCATAGGTCTTAAGCACGGAGAGTGGAGAAGGAAGGAACTATATGGCCACAAGTAGCCCTCGAGATGATGTTATTTTTATTTCTAGAAAACCTTTTTCTTTGACACTGAAGTGCACTGCGAAATTATCGCAGATTTTATGTATATTGCATACTTGCTGCATGTCTGACAGCAGCTAAGGGCTACATTTGGATCTCACTACCATATCACCAATTGTCATGCTGCAAGTCTCAAAAAATATTTGGTGTTCTTCCTCAAACCCTAGGCTCATGGAAACAAAGTACATGAAAACATCATTTAAAACAAAAATAAGTTTCTAGTCCTTATGGTTGCAGAGAAAAGTTTCAAAACCTGGTTAGAATCTACTAGAAAGCCTCCAAGAAAGAAGCAGAAAAAGCTGATTCACTCAGAAGCAAGCATTAAAAACTTCCGTTTAAATCTACCTTGTTACTTTTATTATGCCCTGCTTTCTTTCAAGTGACTAGATGTGTCGACTACTAAATTCAGTGGAACAGAAGTAGTCATTAAAAAGATTAATTTTGATATCAACTTGCAAATTTTTATTTACTAGATTTTTATAGAGAATTTTCCATTTGGCAGACTTGATTCCTCCCAAGCACGCAGAAACACGCAACACCAAAGGTGTCTGAGGTATTCTTACTGAACAAACCAGAAACCAGGAGAAGGAAAGAACCTGAAAAATATCAGGTATTATCATTCAGACATTTAAAATTTAGGTGGAAAATGAATTAGAACATAGGCACTGTTACTATTCTACAGATTCACATCTCATTTCTGACTGAGCAAGCACCAATACCATGGCCCTGCTCTGCTTATGGAAATCTGGCATTGCAAGAGATACAGCAAAAGGTGCCATGTGCTTCAGCCAGCAAAGCAGCACTGGTCTGAACTAAATAGAGTTTTTCAGAGTTTCATTGCTGGGTCAGCTTTCTCAACTCCTCAGCTTAATCGAGACAAAACACCCAATTCCATTTTGAATGACAAGACCCTTGGTAATATCTCTGCTAATGGGGATGTATTGTGAAAGTAGCATAATGAATTGGACAATTTTGAAGTCAGTCTAAGCACAAAGGCCAATAATCAGCATTTCCAACTTCTGACTAAGAAATTTACGTAGTCATTGAGCTGACATTCAAGCTTTCATGACTGAATTAGAATCAAACATTTACAATGAGGTTGTTTTTACAGGAAAAAAAATTTTAATCTTGTATGTAAATCTGTTTACTTTTAACATGAAAAAGACCATAAAACAATTCGTTAGACTACGATATTAGATTTTTCATCATTAGTTTAAATTATGCCCCACCCCCCCAGAAAGTGTCTTACAGTAACAAGTCATCAAAAAGTATAGTAACAGCTTAACAATCCTAGTAAAAAGAATGCGTAAGTGGTGAAAGAAAAAAGTGTTAATGTACTAGTCTCTTGAACAAATAAGCTGCTTGTCAAGATTATGTAAACATATTTTAGCCATTATTACATCATCTACTTAGGATTTTCATCAGAAACAGGATCATTAAGCGCCTGTCTTGACAACACATCTATGCCAGCACAACTTTAAACAAAACTTAGATGCTATTTTATTACAATATCAAAATAAATGGAAAAATCACTAGGTCACAAGCTAAGCTGAACTAGTGATGTATATTAATGCATCCAAAATTTTAGATTCAGATTAATCATTATATTCACAAGTCTTATTTGTAAGTGAGAATTCTTAGTTAAGATATGGTATAGAAACAAGAACAAAATTGGCCTTGCGACAAAGTTGCTGAAATAACAGCGCTCAATCTTTTACAAAACACAGTCATAGGAGCGGTATCAATCTCCTAGGAAGAATCAAAGAGGATAACAGATTTGTCTCCATTTTCTGTGCAGTTGTCAGAGTGATCCAAGCATTACAGCCCTTGATAGCCGCAAGGGAGGTGGCAACAGCCACCTCAGAGAGGGACACAGAAACAGGAGGAGATGAAGTAAACATTTCTGTGAGTGACATGCCCTTCTCTGCCTTCTCACCCCCCTTTCTGCTATGCCAAAGCTATAAACAGAGTTTCTTCAAAGGGACTTCATAAAGCTTTTGCAGGTGTGGATGCTGGCAAGACAACCAAGAAGGTTTTCACCCACATCCAAGAGCAGTAAACTGCTTATGAAAACTCCCCAGAAAACTTGTAAAATCTGCCCTTAACACAATTTCTCTGCGCAGCCCAATGCTCAGCTACCTTAAAGTTACAACCTAGAAGTATTTGACTCACTAGATAGTTGATTGTGTCCAAGCTACTCAGTAAAATGTATTACTTAGTCCTCCTATTTCTAGATCCACTATTATTCTCGTTAGGGTTGGTTAGGAACACTTCAATACAAAGATATCAAGATCCACAGAAGAAAAACCTTCACATGGGAGTGCGTGAAATCCAATTTCACTAACTTTCTGGATTTTCTTGGTGGAGCAGTCTTGGTTTCATCTTGGTATAAAATAATTTGCAGTATATTAAAAAAATTTCCCATCTAATTCTAGATGTACACTAAAGCTGGACAAGTATCTCTTAAGCATATATATGAAATTTGGAAGGAATGCATCATATAGTTAAAGGATTGACTTAGAAAATAAGCCAACAAATCCAAGAGTCACAGATGAGTAGCCAGTGAGTTATGTGGCAGAAAATCTAGAAGACCTTTTAGGAAAAAGGCTGAAGAAATAAATTTTATTAAGTAAAGCAGGAAAGCTAGAGATTCAATTTTCAAAGTGATAGCCTGTAACACAGTCAAATTACCCCTTCCGCAAATTAATTTGACATTTTGAAATATAGCTTACCAGTTTCTGCTGACTATTGGTGTCTTGATAAAGACAGAGGGATGAAATATTTTCTCATGTAATGGGATCTTGAACATAGTTCTACTATATAGATAATATGCATCACTTCAGTTTGCTAACATCTCAGAAAAAGAGACATTTGGTATTAATTTACATATATTTTTATTCAGAATACATTGCATTGCATGCTACTAATCTGATGACCTGTCTACTTCAATATAGGTACTTTGGACAACTCAGAAATACTGTTTTAAGTAAAGCAACTCTGTATACCAAAATGTTGATGGATAGATTTAAGCAACAGTAGCATTGACAAGAATCAAAAAACACCACAAACAGCACTATGTTGCTTCAGAGTAAATAGTTCCGGAATCAGATGTGAGTATAAAATGAGTGTTCAAGACCTGGCCTAAGGAAACTTATTTTCCCGCAGTTCAAATTTGCACTGCCTCCTGCTCCAGCATCCAAGCTTCATGAGTGAATAAAAAAGGGAGGTGCATGAACTCAGTGTGAGTGAGGAAGGTAAGCACAGGGCAGATGAAACGAAGTCGGCTGGCAGCAGAGTCCTTCTGGGAACCAGGGGCTTGGCTCTATCTCAACACTCCAATCTATTCAGAAAGAATACAATCTGAAGGGAAAATTGCCAAAGAAAAACTGTTAAAAGTTATTTTGGTCCACCCTAAGGCAATTTTTTAGGCACACGGGGAAGTTCAAGTTGTCCCCGAAACCTTTAATAGCAGCACCAAATAAAAATCATACCATGAAAAAAGTTTCATCTGCACTGTTTGATATCTACAATTTTAATGATAAAGTATGAAAACAATATTAGTTTCAACTGTAACTGAATTTCTGCCAGTCTGGAAAGGCAATCTTCCTAAAGACGTTGCAGTGCATAGTTCTATTCATTCAAAGTCTTTAGTAGCTTTACCATCATGCTATAAGGCATGAATTATACCTGATGTTTAAGTCATATATGTCAAGTCATGATAAACATGATTCATTTAGATACAGGTCACCTAAGCGAGCACAAAAAACCCACAGGCCAATCTCAGCACAGCCAGAATAGAGCTTTCTAACCAGTCTTCTGGACATCTGATACCCACAGTTAGCAGCATCTCTCTTCCCTGTTCACATAAAAACTTGCCTTGACCAACCATCCATATGCCTCATCACATGTCCCTGTTCCTCGTTAAAAAGGCATAACAGACTGCAGGATCTGACCTGGACCACGGTTCCCCCTCATCCCCTTCACCACACTGGTATACCATACCTATGAAGTCAGGCAAGGTCTGTATCTTGTTTTATTTCCCCATTCTTGCTTTTGAGGGATAACCTTTCTTTATATAATTAACTTCTGTATTTATTTCAAATAGAATAACTCTCAGTGCCAAACTTTCCCCAAATAATTTCACTCTGCTCAAGAGATACCTTTTCAGTCTCATTATATTGCTGGGTTCATTAAAGGTAAAGAACAAAGGTAGTGTCTTACTCATCAATCCTCTTCCTTCACGTACCATTCTTTTCTGCATCAATTTCCTTGAAATCCTTTGCACTTTTCCTTCATTCTTGTGAATTTAAGGCAATATCTTTTATGCCTCAAAGCATAATTTCCTGTAACTGCATCACAATGTATGAACATATATTTTATCCAAGGCAAAGCAGTTATATCAGTAATTCTTTGTCACTTAAAACATGAGGAAGACAGACTAGGCGCCTTCTCAGGAAGAAATCCTTGTAAAGCAAGTTGTACTACATTTATCTTGCTATATTAGGAGGGCATTAACCATAGCTTGTTAGATACCTTTGTAACTAAGAATACTTTAAAATAAAACAAATTATGCTAATAAGACAGACCCTAGTGAAGTGAGTTAGGACTGTAATCTGTACAGTCAGTTCCTTCAGGAATCACTTGGAGTTTAAAATTGCTTCTTCTAATATAAAAGGACTTGTAGTAGTGTCATGGGGTTAATGGCTTTACTGGTAATTTCATGTTATCAAAATATCTCTGTACAAGTCCCACAGGTCATATGGTGCTGCTTTATTTTAGGTTCATATAGCCTGGGGTTAATTTTTGATGATCTTCCTTTTTTTTTTTCCCCCCCAGCTTATTCAAACACCTATCTGTGAATATCGCTAACTTTTCCATCCACAGAATAACTCTGTGCTTTCATCTCAATGAAGGGGGAGAAGTAGAAACCTCATATCTTAGTTTCTCATACCTTCCTGAATCTTCATGACCATAATATCTCAATATCTCACAGATTAGGCTTCACAGCACCACTCTGAAGCAAAACAGTGCCCTTATGCCCATTTTGCAGCTAGAAAACTAGGGCACTGAGAAACTCTGCATGACTTTGCCATATACCTGGGGCAGAGTAGGAAAGGATTCAAGTGTTTACAGCCACTGGTAAGCACCCTGCTAGACCTCTAGCAAGCTAGTTATCTATCTTAATAAATGAGAGAAACGACTAGTAGGTGGTAGTTTGAACACCACAGAATGCCAAACCACCAGTGAAGCTTCATACATACGCTCATCAGCTTTACGGCAAGAACTTGCTAAGGAGGCGTTTCACCCAAAGTTCCACAACTCTTACAAAAAGGAGCCTGTAAACATATTACACAAGCCAAAGAACAAACTTCTACTTTACTGTGCATCCCATTTCTCTCATATACTTACCTATACTTACTTTATATATAAATAAAAGCATTTTTATAAGGCCCAAATCATACCAGCATCAGCCAAGGGAGGTTGCCATTTGCTCAGAATTCATGACCTTAGGTGGTTTTTTTTGTTTGTTTGTTTTTTTAATTAAGACTTTTACATTGCAACTCTGCCTGCAGTCAGCAATAGATCTTCCACCTACATGTGGTCAGGAGACAGCCTTCTACCTTAGTAAACGATTAAGTGGCAGCCATTTACAAAGCACAGGCATGGCTACTGCAACATTTGGTTTTCAAGAATGAGAATAGCATTGAAAAACTGCAAGCAACTGCAAAACAAAGCACCTCACTTATCCTGTTGTGCAATCCAAGATGATTTTAGCATGCCGTCTGTGACGCTCCAAATGCTAATCTGTCTTTTCACTGGTTGCCAAATAAAATTTAGATTTTTGCAACTTATTTGAAGATAGACTTATAACTGTTGGATTTTTCACAAACAGTCCCTCTATACTAAGACATAGATGCAGAAGAAATACGTTTCTCATCTTAGCTCAAGTGAGTCAACGGCCTGATTCCTGTTAAGTCAATAAGATAGCAAGTAAATGCACCTGAGAACTAAAAAAAACAACAACTCAGTTCACAAATATTTTTTCCAAAATTTCTAAAGCTTTCCAATGAAACAAATACTTTCACCAAATATAATTTTATAATTTCATAAAAGAAGAAGAAACCCACAAGTTTCTTACAAGAGAATAGCTTTGAATAGAAATTTCATTTTTCATTGAAATGTAATTTTTCAATCCTATCCTACAAGTAGATAAGAACCAGATATATTTTTCTGTCTGGCATAACTGATTCATTCAGCAACAGAACTGATAACATTCAGTAAAAAGCCTGAGAGACAGTAACAGTACACATAAGGACATCTCCATTCTGATTTTAGTATATTATGCTCTAGATAGCCATAACCTGAACTAGAAGGTAGAGCAAAGAAGTTCAAAAGAGAGCTCAAAAGAATAAAAAAACCTAAGCATTTTAGGAAGGAGCTGTCCTACCTCCTGAACTCCTGGAGAAGAGCAGCTTTTCCACAGCTCATCACCCCACACAACTTGGCCTGAACACAGCAGCGAAGGTCACAGCTTCCACCCTGTCTTAGGCAATGCTCCTCCTAACAGGAGCTCAGACAAACAATACCTGAAAAGGGTAAATACACAAGGTTAGCCCCTTTATACAACATTTGAAATCATAGCAAATTCCTTACACTTTCTTTCTCCCACACTACAAACCAACACAGGGCAGAGTTAAAATTTGCTATCACTCTGGGAGGAGGTTTAAAAGTCTTCTTCAAACTGCAACAGGTGTGTTACACACATCGCCTGCTCTGGGTTTGCTCTGCAAATACTTATCACATGAAACCCATTTCAGGGTATTGAGGTTTAAGGTGCAACCACACCAAGCAGAAACAGCTTGCACATGGCTATGTGGATTTCTGTTTAAACTTCTTTGGTTTATTTTTGCTTAATATAAAGTTAGAGATTGTGTTGCTTTTTGTGGCAGCACTCTGAGGATCTGCTCTTTTGCTCCTACTGTATCAGTCCAATTTGTTATTTGAATCGACTAAAAGCCTAACCTTTCCATTTGTGCCAAATCAGTAGCAAGACACATGTTCTTTCACCCATCATTGAGAAACATTTTCTTTGCCCCTAAATCTAAAAAAATCCCAAACCCCCAAACAGATGCTTCATTATATGATACCTGTATAATTATTCGCTTGTTGCCACGGGAAACCCAGCTTCTTATACCTTTGAAATAATTAGGACTCAGGCAATGAATGCTGCTTATCGTAAGACCTGGCTGAATAATGTTTATCAAACAAATTGATGAATTATGTCATAATAATCATTTAGATAAGCTTGCGGTTGCCAGATTTTTTATTATTTGTCGAAGTGTAACAACCTATTCAGTATCACACAATAGATAATTATGACAGTTTTTGCAGAAAAACTTTAGAATAGGGAGATCAAAAAGAGGGAATGACAAAATAGTGCCTGCAAATGGTATTACAGACTGCTGGCTCACTTCACAGTACAGAAAAAGTCATGATAGGTTTCATTTGTATCATATATTTATCATTTTTAAGATTACACAGTCGGAATAAGAGATTACTATAACAGGACAGATTCAAAAGTATGATGCTAAAAAATAAAGTCAGTGGCTATTTTTTTCAAAGGGCGTATAAGATTTAGATATACCAAACTGATATCAGGGCGGGGAAGTATGTGTCTAACTTATTCAGTTCTTCTTTTAAAAACACCACCTTTATTTTAACCACAAAATCAATAGTTTCATTACCATAAAGATGTGCATCAGATCAGTGTACACTGCTGTGATTTGTCCCTTACCCCTCTTAGGAGCTTTGAAAAGTCCTGATTACATGGTCTTTGTACCTTTCAACTGGTGAACGCTTGTTTCAGTAATCTTTAATGAGCTTTGATCAACATCCATGATTATTTGTTACCACTGAGTCTATGAAGATGATTCTTTACTTCTGGATTACAGGAACTGCACCTCACATCAACACAGCAAGGTAGCTCCACACAAGCTAACCCAGCGCTAGCAGTGTGGGCACAACGTGCGCTCAGCTACCTAAGTAATTCCTCTGGATCTCAGGAAGATTTTGTAGCTTGTATCAATCCCCGTTGGATTAGAAATGAAGATACAGGCTCATTCCCTGGATCTTCCACAGATTTCTTTCACGAAAGCACAGAAGCAGCTTCATGCTGACTATTTGACAGCTCTTCATCTGCAAATGGAAGAGATAATATCCCCATCTCATCAGTTGACTGATTTTTATTAACGTTATATTACACATAGAGCAACTGGACACTTAAACCAGCTCATATACAATGAAGCTAACAATAGTATTAATGCCATTATTATCATTATTAGAGCAACTGCACTGGAGGACTTCAGTTTGCGGAACTGTTAGTCAAGAACTTTTCTCCAAGATTAAAGTCATGTGGAAAAAAAAAAAAATCTAAACATAGCAAGAATGCTCACTTTGTTCCTGAAGAGAATGTGAATCTAGGCCGTTTTCTTTCACTAGGACTTCTGAAAGTAGCACAGACATTTATCATCAGCCCGGACATTATCTCAGAGGAAATCTCCGGAGTTCAAATATATTTGTAGTCTTGTTTCTGAACATCTAAGACTGCCTTTTATAAAAGGCAAAGGTGGACATGCCTGAAATCTTAAATATTTCCAAAGATGACAACAACAGTATATTTACTGCTCAACTAATTATTTTTACCTAGTTTGCTGTAACTGTTCTAAATGGACTTAAAATGAGTAAAATGTAATGTTACGGTACAATATAGGCAAGCAACTTCAGTGGAAGAAAAAGAGGTTGACTAAAGCCTGAAAAATCTATGGAGCAATATAAAGATTCAGGGAGGCTTATGCAATCAAAATCTTAGATGACAAGACCGCCAACACTAAAAAAATAGCTAAGGGACCTCTATAAGAGCAAATTTTATAGTCAGATGTGTGAGTCAACAGCCACATGAGAGGAATATTGAAAATTAAATTTTCAATAATTGAAGCAGCAATAAAAGAAAATAATACTACGACACCAGAATGTAGTCTGGTAGTTCACCTTTCTCATCACCAGAGGAAAAGGCGAGTCTTCCTCATTTTGACTTAAGCAGCTGGATAGGCTGTGCAAATTGTTGGCCATCACATACCAGGCTGCATCAAAAGAATGAAGGATGTTCAAAGACACGTTTTTGCTCCAGATATAGCTGAACCTTACTCCTGAATGTTACATTGCTTGGTTCTGCAGTCAAAAATTTTCCATTGGCATTTACTGATATGAAGTACAAAGAGAAAAATTACTCAGACTTTGCAACTCTGCCTAAATTTTTACATTTTGTATTCATTTGCATTTAAATGATTGTTATTTTATCAATTACTAAGAGTTAAAAAAATCCTGAAAGCTTCCTTAGACAAAAAATCCTAAAAAAATCCTAACTAAAAACTGAAAATAAAGACTGAGCTGATAGTTGAGCATCAAGACAGGTTAGAGAGCTAAAAGAATAAAGTATTTTCAGTCTCAATTGCATAAGTATATGTTTACAATGAATCATTCAGGATACAGACATTAAGAATTGTGGAATAACTTCTTAGTTGAATTTCGAGTTTATTTTATTTTATTTTATTATTATTGTTAGGTGTGAGTTGTAGGGTTTATATTTTGATGGGAACTTAGTGGGTTTTTTTTTTTTTTTTTTTTTTAACTTTACTCAATGGGTACTAAACGCAGTAAAGCTTCTTGGATAAACGAATATATACTCTAAGGATTAATTTTATCCAGTTACTAATTTGATCATTTCATTGCACTTATATAAATAATAAATAAAACTCTGGACTAAAAGATTATTTATTTGTGCTTCTTTATTTACATATGGCAAACAGAACATTTCAAGTTGTGTCACGTTCTTCCTTAAAGGATATAAATAGAACAACATCACTCATTCAAAAAGAAGTAGAATATTGGAAAGAAAATATAGATTAATGAAAAAGAAAGTTAATCAGCCTGAAAATGGCTTATGCTAAAAATAACAGCGAAAATAAAAAGCACTGTACTAGTTATCTCATTAGCAGAGATCTAATTTGAGTAGAAAAATAATAAAAAAAAGTTATATCTTCTAGTCAAAGTCAATGTCAATAATATTTAAAAGTGTTTCCCTGGTTTTGATCTGCCTTTTTTTCTCTTGTTTTGACTTCAGGATTTTTCCTATAAATGTATCTTTGGTTAATGAGGCTGAGCAATTTTTTTTGCATTAAAGCATCCTCCTGCTTTCTGAAATATAGTTCTTCAACTTATTGGTTCATGATTGCATTTTTTTCCATTTATATTTTTGCTTTCATTCACGATTGGAAAGTATTTTTCTAGCATGCCTAATATCTGTTTATCTGTTGCTTATATGCTGGCCCTTTATTTGGTGATGAAATTTTCTTCATTTCTTGTGGCCTTCTTTCAGTGCGGAGTTCTCTCTTTTTCTTTTCTTTCTTTTTAATATATTTAGCACTCCTTCTACTGAATAAATATTTATGGGTCAAATCCTCAAGAATGCTGTGGAGCTTACTAAAGGAACTCATGAAGAACAGCTTTTTGCCAGTATTCTCACAGTTCAGGACAATTAATGCAAAGAAAGTGAGGAAACTGTGGAGGCTCTCAGTCATGTCATTGCCTGGAATTATGAAGTCTCCAAACCCTGAGTTAGGCAAACCTTTGCTAGACCTGATTGGTAAATGCATTCTTTCTTTTCTAGGAATTCCTAAGATTCCCTTCTTGAAAATGCTTACTTTTCTGTGAAAAAAACAAAGATGTCATGAAATAATGACATTTGGAAATACTAATTGGATGTACCATGTAGTCCCTTACAGGAAGTGAAACTGGGCTTTCTCTGGTCTTCATACGTTGCAAAACGCTATTCTTAATCACAGTGTTTCCCATAATGTATATTGATCTTGTCTTAGAAGAGACAAAAGAGCAGATATGCTTCATAAAACTTGGATATTAAAAAAAAAAGTGCTCAAACAGATTTCTTTTGAGACTTCTACAAAACTCATGCAAAGGCATAGTTCTAAAGTGAGCTCACATATCACCCTGCAGGTTCAGCCTTAAGAAGACTGCACCCCAAAGTGGCAATTCTGTTTCAGAACTAATCAGACCTAGGAGAGAAAAATTCAAATTGATGTTGGGAAAAAAAACTACGTGCTAAAATATACAGTTGTGAATATTATGCAACTAGTTATGATTTAGTGCTAAACTTTGCTGAATAAGTAACAAGAGTAGCAGAAGATTAAGTTCATGAGAAAAATGTAAACAACAAACAGGTCGGTATTTTAAGCATTAACCTAGTCATGGGTGACTTACATTCAATTATTGCAGCTGTTTCCGATCTGAATCCAAATCAGCCCTTCTCAAAGTAATGCAGTGTGACATTGCCATTTCTTCTTTTTGGATGCAGTTTTATTTTTCATGGAAAATATAAATATTTTTGTTAGTGATCTAGCTTTATAATGTAATGAATAAGCCATCTACCTTATTGGACATCTGAGCTGCATGTCTTGCTTTAAAAAGATATTTGAGTATTCTGTGCAAATGAACATTTCAACAAAATAAATGGAGAGAATCTTAATTCCAAAATATCCCACAGTGTTCTAATTTAAGTGTCTTCTGTGGGATTCAGATGGAGAATGGATTTGAAGGATGTCTTCTACAACCTGAATGGGTATCCAGACTACTAAACTAATAGGTAAAACCCAGAAAATTACTCTAGTGCGAAAAAGATCTAGACACTTCATTTCCATTACTTTTCCTTTTATTGAAAGTGATTGAAATAAAATGCACAAGCCTTATTTCATGTTGAATAAAATCTATTGTCAGTATAAAGCTAATTTATTATTTTTTTCCTTTTTAGCAGGAGCTATCTCTTCCTACCCAGAATTCTTCACTTCACTTTGCAAAGTGAAAAACTGATATACCTCCCATAACCCTAGAGAGGAGCTCCAGGATTGGGAGTGGTTTTGTAGCTGTTTAGAGTTGTTAAAGTGGAACAGTTTTACAGCTGCTGCTGCTCTTTGCCTCCTAGGTGGCTCAGCTTTGCGCTTTGCTAGCTTGTAACATGCCACGCGACACGGCTCACCATATTACACTTGGCTTCTTTTGCTAATTTTCACTCCCTTACTTCCTTCTCATGCTGCAGAGTGAAACATTTCTCATACAGTTCAGTGTATATAACTGTGGACACAATACATGTTAATGTGCATATATACATCAATATAGTGTCAGCTCTTAGAATCAGCTCACAGAATCAAGTGTTATTTCAAAATAATGGTCGGAAGCTTGTATGGATAAAATAGTATTATCTACACAGGTTTCTAACCATTATTTTGCAATAAGAACATGCAATGAAAATAGGATAATCAGCTGAGCAGGGATTCTAAGCAAATTCGATATGCAGCAGTCTACAAACACACATACACACACAAAAAGAGTACTGAGTTGAGACAAAGCACCAATTATCTTTTTGTTTTGGAAGAAAAGGATGGGTTGAGAACACAAAGCTTCATCCCATCTATGTTATTCTTTTTCCTTCTATGTTCCTAGTGAAAGGAATTGGACATCTCAGTACTATCAGAGATTCTCAGGTCTCAGATCTCTGTTTTTCCTTCTTCTTCGGTGCCTCCTATCCATTACCATTTTAGATGTTAATTCTCTAAAACTTTTTAATAAAAACTTGTGTATTCCCTGGCAAGCATAGCTATTGCATACTGACTTTGCAAATTCAACAAAATGAGTTAAATACCTTATCTTTTCTTCTTCTCTCCAAGAGAGATGCCTGTTATATTGGCAGTGGTAGAAGGATGGCACATCACACACATGCATTTATTCAGTGAAAAGATCTGGCATAGTATTTGGTGAGAAAGTAATTACAATCTATGTTAACACAATATGCATGGTGTACCACTGATTGAACATTGAGTTATGTTTGATGTCAGTCATTTCTGAATTTTTTCCCCTTTACTGACTGCATATATTACCAAAGTGCCGGGGGATAAAAAAAAGAAAAAGAAAAGAAAATGGTGGGGATGATGTTATTGCTGTAGTTTAGAATGTAGTGACTTTGTGAGTCTTTTCTTCAGATTACCTACTTAAGTGCAGCAAGTAAAAATATTGCTAGCAATGCCAAAAAAGTTAAGCACTATTTATGATTTTTTCTGGTGGATTTAAGCAACAAATTAAATCCCAAAATGTTATCTCAGTGGAGAAGAGACACTCTATTACCCACTGTGAGGCACTCTATTACCTTTTCTTTCCCACTGTGAGGCACTCTATTACCTTTTGTTTCCCAACAGTCATATGTGGCAAGGACATGTAGCTAGGACACATTACAGTAATTCTCTGCATCCTGGGCCCGAAGCTAGAGGAATATTATTTGTCATACCCAGAATGCAGTATGAGATTTTCTCAGAATCAATAACTTGATGCTTACTACTTGGCAACTTTCATTATAAGCAAATTTCAAAGTATATGTGTTTACTAATATTTGATTTTCAAGTTTACAAATCACAGACGCAGTAGTGCCTATTTATTATATCAATATTATTTTATCTGATTATTTAATGAAGAGAAAAATCATACACACATGTAACTACTTCTACACTGAGTAAGTTTTTAAAATATGAATTTTCCAAATCACACAGAAAAACCCTTGAAAAAACAAGACATCTGTTAGCTTATTTCAGCTGAGACCTGGTTCATACTTATTCATAACAGATGGGAAGGTTTAATACTATGTACCTTTTCAAGTTTCGTGTTGTTTAGAACAGCCAAATCTCTTTAGAGATTTCAAGGTTATTGTTGCTTTCTTAACTATTACCCATACCTCTGTGGCCAGCTGATTCTCTGAGGATATGTGATGAGCCAAGAGTTAATGCCTTTCGTATCACTGAGCCAGTGGCATGGTTTATGGTAACATGCACAGAATAACTCTGAAATCTCTGGTAATACTGAATTTTTCTGTCCCTATATAAAGAGATGATTTTTTTCTCCCATAAATCAGAGTATGATTTTTAAAGCATCCTTTGGAAACTAACAAAGTGTCTGAAACCCTGTCTAAAATCTTTAGTTCTTTAAAGTATTCCCGGTAAATGTGGCCTTAAGGAACCAATCCAAATTCCATTCCCTCGCCATTTGAAAGGTCCTTCACAACTCCTTGGTCAACGTTACCATCACTAATTTTCCCATATAATGGGATTTCTGGTATATTATCAGACTCCACATCCTTTAAGACTGTCTTATGGGACATAGCTATTTTGATTTTTGTTGTAGCTGGGCATTTTTCCAAATGTCTAGCAGAGCGGACTTTCACGCTTCCAGAAAAACAACTACTGAACATACACACATATATTCACAACAGGTCTGAGAATGTGCAGAGCCTACAGTGAAACTGATCGTACTTTCACACTTGTCACATAATAAATAGTTCATCCATCCTGGGCAGAGGATAGAAGTCCCAACACTGTGTCAAGGACACCAAATCTTAATATAGGTTTGCTTTCTTGACAGCAATCAAGAATTATGATTCTCCTGGCACTCAGAATACGTCACGTCTAATCCAGTTGCAAAGGGGCATATCTATACAAATGCAAAGGTTCTAGGATGCTCGTAAAAGATTATGTATTTATCAGATTATTTCTTTGGTAACAGCAAATTGTCCAGAGTCATATACGTTTATTGGGGTTTAAGGTTCACTGCTAGGAGATATGGAATGAAATTGTGTGTTATCTTTCAGTGCTTGCTTAGATAAGAATCTAAGCACACTGTTGGGTGCCGGTTGATCTTGTCAGCAACACTACTGCTCAAAAGTCTGATTTCTTTTGTTTTAAAATTGCATTTGTTAGAAAGACTGGTAGAGCAGGCTAGAAAATCTGAATATTTGAGCATGGTAACAGGCTGCTTTTCTTGGCACACTGCATTAGCATCCTTGCTGCTGGACAGCTTATTTTCTTCCATCTCCTGCATTTCCCGTTCATACACTGCTTCGGTGATGTGGCTAGTCAAAGTAATATCTTCTGTCTTTCAGAACAGAATGCATTTCAAAAAGGTGTATCAGAATACAAGAAGTTCCAAAGAGCAGATCCCGACAAAATATTTTATATTTAAAACACTGCTACAACTGTACTTGTCTCCCTGACTCTGGGACTAATATCACACATGGCTGTTGTTCTTTGACTTTCTGTTTGCTTTAAAATGTTTTTCTTCCTTTTTATTCATCATCATACCATAATTTTAAAAAGTTGGAGTCTCAGCAGGTGTCCAAGGACGCAGTCAATCTGACCCTTTGTAGGTTCTTGATTATGAACTTTGAATATTCTGTTGCTGGATATAATGAACTTCAGAGGACAACTACAGGGCATCTAGTACGCACTAGATCTGAATGATGACTGGTTGGAGCTTCACAAATCTTTTCTCCACAATAGATGCTATAACTCTTTATCATTCCTGTATATGCTACTACATGATAAATTGTTCTGCTTGCAGAGGAGATTAATGTATATCCCTACTGATTAGGAACAGTTGAGATTTGGATAGTTTGATGCAGTATGATACTGAATTGGCACAATATTTAAAAAGCGATATATGTCTTTATCTCACTGTTAAGTTGTATACTGACAGCAGTGAGAACTTTGAATACCCAGGAACTGCCCATAACTCAGAAAAGTGGCTGTATTGCTAGCAATGGCTTGAATTTTAGGTAAACTTTCTTGTTTCATAGGGCTAATAACAGAAAGCTGTAACATAAAGGCGGATAGGGGCTGGAAGTTTTAGCAAAAATAACGTTAATAGTCTCACTCTTTTTTAGAGCAAAGCTTCATCTCAGACTTCTTTCTATACTTCTCTGCAGTTTATGTTTTAAATATTTAAAATGCATTATGTGCTTTTCATGCCATCGTCCTGATTTCTTAGCAAAACATACATGCTATCCCTAACGAGGCTATTTTGAAACATCACTGCCTGTATAGTTGTGATTGTTGCAGAGATCATAAACGTGTATCAACAAAGGGATTAATCCATTCATTAGGAACAAAGGATCGAGACTCAAAAGAGAGCTTACAAAAAATCAAGACAGTCAGGCCTGTGACACCTAATAAACTTACATTTTAACTTGTTTAAACATAATGAAAAACAGAACTCACACAGAAACTAAGACACTATGTTGCATCTCAAGCCTCCACGAAAATCTCTTCTTCAGCAGCCCAGGTTACCGTTCATGAAAGATTCTGAGGCATTTCTACCTCTAGTGAAACCTAAGCTGTTAACAGTGAGATTAGACACATATTTTCATATTTTCCAGTTAAGTAAAATGTGGATAGGAGGCGTAAAATGCGCATAGAAGTAGGAACATATAATATCTGAACACAGAATTCACAACCAGGTAGAACCTTAAATGCTACAAAAGCAAAGCCAAAGTCTTGCTCTTGAAGAGCAAGTTGTGACCTTTTGGATCAGCAAGACCTGTTGAGAGTACAGGATAGAAAAAGAATATGTGCAAGGAAAGACATTTACGAAGGACAGGGATGGTTCCTGTTTACGCCTGTGGTACTTTTAGGCTCTGTTTCTTTGCATTTACAAATATGAAATACTTCAAAACACTAAGCTGAATATTTTGAATGGTTAGGTTTGGTACTATAAATCCTACCAAAATACTCTGCCCTGCCTCCAACTTGTGTATATATTTGTTTTTATATTCCATACTGTTACATTAAAATCAAAATACAGTTGGATGCACATAAACATCCAAAACAAGTCATCATATTGACAATGGAAAACACATCTGAAAAGGAATCAGTTTGCCTAGATAAGGTATTAACTTTTTATATGTATACATTGCTCAGAAAAGCTGACAAATGGCTATGCTTGTCTTCAGGGTGTTGACTATAATTTGTACTGTGCATAGATTTGTAAGTATGTACATGTATATTTTATAAATACAAGTGTACATAATATATTATAGGTATATATGGAAAAGAGGAAGAAAGTGTAGTTGTGTAAATACCCAGAGGCAGTAATTGCATTACTGTGCCTATGTTTACCATCTACTTTAACAGATTCATCTATGCCTCTCTTTGTGACTTCAATATATGGCGCAAGAATGTATGTTCATATAAACAACATCAAAGACAAAAGCAAAAATGTGCATGTAGGTCATCATTAATGCAGTCTATGAATATATATTCTCATTTCATCCAGTGTTATCTCAGTAACAGCTGTAGTGTTTCATATTACCCACGAATCAAACACTGTTAAAAGACAGAACCAACTACACTGTACCAACTACACTGACTCAGATAATCAAGATAATAAAAGTGTTTTTCATTCAATTGATCAGCTAGTAGTGAGAATTGATAGTAAAAAGATCAAGAAAAGAGACTTCAAGAAAAAACATTCTAATACAAATAATATAATAGCAATGTTCATGGCAAGATCTACTTTTTAACTTGTAACCTCCTCTTGTCCCACTGCTAGCACAATATAGTACAAACCGTCACAAGTTTTTTTTTTTATATAACTTCCATACATTTCTTTATCTCCTTTAGTCGGAACAACATCCTGCCTGACTTCTGCCTTTGTAATTCTGTGGTAATTCTATGGAAAATTGTAATAGCACAGGATGGCTTTCTGAGCAAGGATGCTAACAACACACGTGTAAATGCATAGTTCACTCACATCCCAGCAAATCTAACATTACACATACAAAAACGAATATGAATCCTCATTTGATCTAAACCAGTTGCAAGACAAGTCATTACAAATTAGGGGTATTTGTAAACAAGAGAACAATGGTCCCTCTGTTTTTTGAGCAGTATGGGTATGTCAATACGATTTGATCAAGTACGTTACTGATTCAGTTTACTTTATTCATTCAGAAGAGAGCAGTTAAAATGAAGAATAAAATCAAAAACAGCTAACATCCGAGATTTTGCCTTATATTTCATTACATATACTTGTGCAAAATAAGTATAAATATTGTCAAGCTCAAAATGGTCACACAAGTGTTGATATCTTCACAAGCTGCAAGGTAATGAAATGTTTTGTCATTTTCTCTGGCATTTTCCTTGTCTTTCAAAAATAATGAATTTTGAGGGGGAGGTAATATAGATCAGATATTTGAAAATTCTGGTGATATCGTCTGGGTTTTATCCAACCATTGCTGTCAAAAGTTTGACTGTCTCAGCTAGTGCTCAGCTAATTTAACCACAGTGTTAAAACTGTCAGTGGTACCCTTTGCGCAGTAATTGACTGGTGCTAAGGAGCTTCATGACCTTTGAAAATGCCAGCTCCCAACCAGGACCTGATGTAAAATCTTTGCAAGTGCACACATCCTTGTACAAGACGTAACTGCTGCAGCTGTCACACTCAATTTTTTTTAATGTCAAACTCAGTTTGTCTTGTGTTTGGCATATAGAATTCTGTACATACCGGTAGATGACAAGCCTTTTCACTTACTTCATTTAATGTTTTTTAGAGATCTAATGAAAACCATAGCGTTGAAAAGGTTTAGTCTAAAGGGTGAAGGATAATATCTTCTTCCTGCTTACCTATCAAGGTGTATGTATTGGAGGTCATCATCTGAAAAGTCTGAGAGTTTCCACTTTGTGTTAGAATGCTAGTTCAGCTGAAGAACTTTCAGCATTTTATTTCACAACAAAATATAATGGAATATTTTTTTTCTGGCTCCCATAATGGTTTATGTCCCTATTATAATATAGTTCAAGAGAGCTTTTTATGATGAAGAGGTGCTACTGTGGAAAAGAAATCTATTCAAGATCCAATTTTACTAGTATCATTTACATATGTTTCTCTGCATTGCTATATCATGCACCAATATTTCCACACAGAGAGCAAAAAATGATATTAGGAAAGAACATGAATCATAGGTAAGAGGAGGTGGCATTTCACACTTTAGATTCTGAGCTTAGTGAGAATTGTTTTAAATAGTTCTCAGGAACACCAAAGAAGGAGTCAATGTCTATTCTTACACATCTGACACCTTTGACAAGCATTATAACTCACTCTTAAAAAAGAATGAAAATAAGTATGTGTATTTAACAGCAAAATACACTATCAAAAGAAAGTTTCTGGCAGCATGGGAGAGAAACCAGGGTGGAAGATGGAAACATATGCAAATGCTAACAGAGCTGTAAATACAGAGCCATAGAAAAAGAAGTATTATTTTTCCAAATGAATAATAGATTTTGAGGGTTTAGCTGCTGCATGAAAAAGTAATAATAATAAAGTTAATCACAACTAAATTTAATTTCAGTTTTTATTCATTTGTTTGTTTGTTTTTGTCAGCTGAAAACAGTGAAATATCTTCTCTTAACAATTACAGTATTTCAAATCCACTTTTTTCCCAGGTCAGGAGTTGATATTTCCACAAGAGTATCTTACCAGGCTTTGGGTATTCATAATGGACTCTTCCTCAGTCTCTTCTGTTGTAGCTATTTTATATCACCTAAAACACTTTAATATTCATTGACTTGGGTGATAGAAAGAATGAGAATCATAACCTCAGAATTAGGATAATTGTCTGAAAATAGGATATTCCGATGCTAGATTGTGAGGCCGTAATAATCCATACAAAACAGACAACAGAGCAACAGGAGTGAATATGGAGTTCCTCTGGAGTACCTTGCCGTATGGATTTAGCACGTCTCCCTGGAACGTGGGAGCCATGGGCTCAGTTACCCTGGTGGGAGAATATAGATCTCTAGGGGGCAAATAAGAGGGAAGGCTGAAGAATTATCCCAGTTTGGTTGCAGAGACCAAACTATGGAGACAAAATATTTTTCTTCAACAAAGTTATTCAGTAGATTTTTTCCAGATCTATGAAAAAATTTGGGACATTCATTTTCCAGAAAATTATCACCTTTATAATAACAACCAGTTCATTTATTCAGATCCACCAGCTGAGTTCTGAACAATTCGGTCATTTCTCTTAGGACAGGAATATAAAACAGTCCAATGCTAATGCAAAAATTTACCTCAGGACTAACGTACAGGATTCAAAAATAACATTACAAAATAAAACAGCGATGTATTTAATATCACAAGTGGAATTAAGTAAAAAATTAGACAAGGTCTTAGACAACGAACTTTTCCCTTATCTTTTCTTCACATTGTGCCTTCTCCAACCCAGTAGCACAAATACTTCACTATGGCATGTTCAGCATTCATGACAATCAAATAGGATCTCCATTTTTGCTATGACCACATCCTTAAATGTTATCAACATTTCACAAGCCTTAAAAATACCTTATAATCTAGTCAAAAAAATATTAATTTTTTTTCCTATCTAGCTCTCATATAGCTGTTCATTTCTAAACTACAGAAGTAACAATTCCTGTGATCTCTCTCTTACTATTGTATTGCTTTTTGTTTGTATAATATAGTGATAAATTTATTCTCTAAAATAAAATAGATTCTAATTTACCTTTTCTCAATAGTGATGGAAGCTGAATGTTTGAATTATAGCACTCATCAATGACCTATCCATGATCCTTGAAATTTTATTGACAGCAGTGCTATATTCTTTAAAAATATTACCAGACTATATTGAGCTGTTCTGTAGACACTGTCTTAACCAGAAAATATGAAATCAGAAAGTCTTTTTCAGTTTGAACAATAATGGCAAACACTCTGCAAAGCTTAGGGAAAAGTGCTTTCTAGTTAGGAAACTATGTGACCTTCATCTAAACAATCTGTGTCACCCCTTAACAGTAACTTTTTTTGGATAAACAGGTTTTTGCCTAAGCTTTCTCATATGTGTTGCCCTCAGCTAGGTTGGAAATTCCTGCACAAGGTTTCCTTGAGGAACCAACCTTTATGTCTTTTACCTCCTACATATGTTTTCCTATATTACTTATATGGTATGCATACATAAAAACGCCAACTATGTTTATCTCCTCGGTTTCAATATAAAAGATAAACTTTTTTTAAATTATCATTTTGATAGGTTACCAATATATGTCCACATATCAGTGCATCTCAGTTACAAAAAGTGTGTTATGCTGTGGTCAAACGAATGGAGGACTATGGCAAACTGGAATTGTGCACTGCATGAGAAAGTTGTTCAGCACCTGATGAGAGTAAACCTAGGAGAGAGAACATTCAGCACCTTCTGGTTCCTCCTTCTTGTATTTTTCTGTACTCGGCAAGGAGCTGGAAGGACCTTGCTCATAGAGGTGCTCTACTGTGCTAAATATGTACACAGAGTAAATTAATCTCTAACTCAGATACTCTGTCTTCAGACAATAAAGACAACACACAAAGAGTTCAGGAACCAGAAAGATTTGTTTAGCTGAAATCAGAGCAAACCTGAAGCACCAGCAACACAGGCAGCGTTTGGGGCAGGGAGAGAGGGAATGGTGCAAGGTCACAGACAGAAAGTCAAGCAGCGGAGACCTGGCTTTGAGGTTTATTTCTTGCAGGTTCTGGCCAGAAAACTGCCTATGGGATGTACATATAGGCTTTTGGTCTGTACCCATCTCGCAGTTAGATAATAGGCATACTGTAGCCGTGTGTTACGATGATGACATGCATCCACACTTCTGCCCTGAATTCTAAGTGCCAAATATTCCCCTAATTTCTTCATTATACTCCTCAGAGCCAGGAAAGAAAAAAAAGACTTAAATCTCCACTGAAGGACTTGAACACTGACAGCATCTTTTCTGTTCATGCATTCTGAACTATTTTGTACTCAATAACCTTTACTCTGCTAATAACAAGAACACACATGCAGCTGAACACCCAAGATCCACTCTCGCTTTCCAGCACACAAATTGCTCAGAGTTAGTATTAAGTTGCACGTATATGAAAAGCCAAAGAAAAAATCTTGACTGTTTTATGTACTAATACTCATACAAAAATCTTCTACTGAAACCAAAAATGTTAAAAAATAGTAGAATTAAAATCAACAGCCTAAGACACAGAACAGTTTGTCGTGGATTAAAACTAACTTCTGTGCATTAACAATACAACTTTTTGAACTAATATTAAAGCAAAAAATATTTAAATCCCTAGAAGTAAAGGCCTGATTAAAAAGTGACTGAAGTTAATCAAAAGAAAATGATTGACTTCAACGGGTTTTGGGTTAGTCCCTTTATTTGCAAAAGTAATGCTCTAGTAATTTTGCTCCTAGTCTTTGCAGCATATTTTGCATGTTGTTTATCACAAAATTTAATATATTAAAATTACTAGTTTCTGACATTGTTATTTAGTTTGTAAGTGTTTAAAAACAATAAAATGTTGTGTCACAGCTGCTTCTTCATTAATGTCATCCTTTAAAACAAGATTTGCCTGCAGTAAAATCTGGGGCTGTATTTTCTCCTTATGAGATTTGGGCATTTAGTAAGTATTGCCAATAGGCTATTTTGTTGTTATTTCCTACAGCAGTGCTTGTTTTTTTGTGTTCTGGACATCAGGCAGAACCTCTGGGAAGAAAAAAAATTATTTCCAAAGAAAGACTTTTACACTTCAGAGCATTTTAGAAAGATGTTTGCGTTGCTGCAGACCCTCAGTGACCATCTTCTGTAAAACACACCTGGCAATAGAGATGCCCTCTGAATACGGTCACATTCCACTGCTAGTGCTTTGAGTGCTACAGTGCTGAGAGTGGAAAAAGTATAAATTATCTGATTAAAGAGATTCTCCCTGTGGAGCACGCAGGCAAACATCATACACCTGAGGATTCCTTTAGAGGTGACTGCTGAGGTAAACTGTCTGCTATTGAAGATTCAGTTTCCTTAAACTTGAATTTACTTGAAATACTGTTTTTCCTTCACCATCCTTTGATTAGTTTAAATTTACACTTATTCCTCCTGCATTCCCTGCCTTACAGGCATGGTCTAGCTTTAAATTATTAAAAAAAATGCATGGCCTTATATCAGTACATCAGCAAATAACATAAAACACAGTACGTGCAAGCTGTGTAACAACCAAATGTTAATAATAAAAATTAAAAAAAGGGTATTGGGGCTAGGGCCCCAAGTTTCAGAATATGAAACTGCTACTGAGGTAAAATCTTTAGTGACCTATATGGCGATTATAGCTTTAGAACTGTTAAAAATGCACACGAATGGGCTGTCAACAGTGATGATAAAGATGCTTCTCCTGTTCTTTCCTTACTGTGCCTCATCACCACCACATTTACTGTATGTGACCTTATATCCTCTGCTGCAAATTAAACTTGCTCTGCTACAGAAAGTCATTTGGGGCCACTGGTCTTCACAAAAGTGTGTTAATCAACAGTAGGGGTTCAACAGATTCATCAGTGTTCATGTTATGCCACATAAAACAGCATTTGATGTTTGTTTATTGCCAAGGGTTTTTTTTTTTTAGCAGCTATTTGTTTGTTTATATTTTTCTGCACCTTTAATACTTGAGGTTTTATGAGGTCTAAATAAACTCATGCTATTTTGTTTCAGAATTATACAGGGCTGGCTGAATTATCGTTTCTGTGTATCAAATAGATGTTGTCTATTTAGTAGCATCCAGCTCAAATTCCTAATTTTTTTCTTAATAGATTTTTCTAAAGGGGAGGAGGGTAAACAAGCTGTATTCACATTCTAAGAAATACATATATTTGACAGAAAGCAAGAAAGGTTATGAAAGGGTTGACCAAATGCACCTAAGCAACATAAGAACCTATGGTTTTTAAACTTCCCTGGAAGTTGGGTCAACATTACTCCTACTAGGTGGTATCTTGGTTCAGCCCCACTGATTTCTGTAAAGGTAAGAGAATATGAATGTTTATGTGCTTACGCAAAGTGTAAACGTGCTCTGTTTATGTTCCTTAGCTGAGATATAGGGATGAAAGCACAGTCAGATATTCAAGCCAATTTTTTTACAAATAGCTCCATTGAGTCAGCCCAAAGTAATAGCATCAATCAGAATATTAATTTTCTGGTGTGGAGAAACTGCTCATTATGTTTGAACAGAGCTCATCATCTATGTAGAGGATTTTGCTGCTATTCAGGGGGAGAGGAGAAAGAGGAAGTGAAAAAGAAGCCAAAAGGAAGAAGAAAACATGTACCTATCCCTCCCTTTCCATAAAAGAAAAAAAGGGGAAACCCAGCACAGGCTGTGTCCACAACGGCAGCATGCCTCAAAACCTAATTTTGAAGGATGAGCTTGCAAAATGAAAGGATAGTCAGACTCCTTGTCCATTTAAGCCATAACTGTACACACAAAGGTGTAGTTCCTGATTTTAAAAGAAAACACTTTCGGGCTGAAAATACTCACTTGGAAGGCTGCCTGATGAAAACTACCACCAGCGTAGCATAGGTCACTGCCAGTATGACCTATATTCAAGCTAGTGACCTGGACATAAAAAGGTCTTATCACCCATTACAGTCTTCAGCAGAGGAAAGAAATCTGGCAAACTAGCTTCCTAGTTCTCTTCTTTTACCTGTCAAAATTTATAAGACAATTGAGAACTCTGTTAGCAATAATAAGTGACTAGACAGCATTTCCAATAAGTTCTCTTTCCAATATTCCAGAAAATAATTTCTCTTTCTGAGGAAGTCAGCTAAGCCAAAGTGTTTATACAACAGTTTATAGGCACACACAGAGGCAAATGCACACATGTACAAATACCCTTTATTGAGTAGACAGAGGGCTATATACAGTGCTCAGGATCTCTCTTTATCTTGAATTTAAAATACAAATGGGAGAGAGATAGAAGGTTCTTCCAACCCTGACTTTGTCTTAAGTGACAAGTGATATATATATATAAACTGTTGAGTAGGTTCCATTATATTTAAGCATTTTCCATTTCTTGCCAAATATCATAGTTTACTGTACTTGGACTGCTTTTTTTAGCCAGTTCTCATTATTTATTCTAATGTACCTGAATGGAGCTTTGTTAGTGTCTGATTTAAAGGCAGTTATAAATTTCTCAAAATACATGTATATGTCTTTAAACATTGCACAATGCTGAGATTACACAATTGCTCACATATCAGCCCTAAAGAATACCTCCTTAATTTGAAAAGTAAATCAAAGAACTTTTTTATGAGTTAGAAAAGGAGGAATGAACCTAAATAAGTACCCCAGCTTCTCAATTCCTGTAACAATTCTTTTCCCTTCCATAAACTGTTAATAATTTATCTTGTCTGAATTAAAAAAAAAAAAAAAAGAGCAAAAACTGCTTACTAAAAGGATTGGCAGTGAATATACTGTAACAGAAATTTGCAGCTTCTGTACTACTCTGCTTAACATGCATCAGTGAAAGTCTGCAATAAAATTTCATTTGTCATTTACCACTATGCTGGTCCCAAGTAGTCTGAGGGATCTTTATGTGAATAGATAATTGATAAAGGGAATTAGGAGAAAGACTTTCTGTTGTATTAGGTGGTTCTATTAACTATTGCACAGAAAAGGAGTTGACGTTATTACCTGCAAGTGCAAGGTCTCATTAGAGTATGATTCATGTGGCATATGAAAATCAACTGAAAAGAACAACATAATTAATAATAATATATTTTATTTTCAACTATTCTAGGGTTTTGCATTTATTTTCAACTAAAAGATGCATAATTTCTTTATAGAAAATCTTCTTAACTAGTTTAAAGGCACCAAAGCAAAACAATATAGAAAACAGAGAAAAAAGAAGAAATGGAAGAAGAAGAATTCATTAAGAATAATTATTTCTTTTTATAAATGTGTTCAGCTGCTTATGGTCAAAACTGACTTTATGATACCAGTAGTAATGTAAAGCTGGGACATACAAGTCATAACTGCAAATGCCAGCCTTTAACCTTCTCAGCTGAAATTACTTCAAAGTGAGTATTCACTTGACCGATGCATAACCTGCAAGCTAAATGGGTTGAGATCATTCTAGCTCCAATGCCCTAAAAGGGACACACAGGTCATGCTTCTGCACTCCTTTGTTAGTGAAGCTTCTTAGCACATATGAAACTGTGGGCACTGAAATCTTCATCTCAACAAAAATTTTTAAAATTCCCCAAACTGGCTGAGTTTCTATGGCTCATTTACTCTGCTTCTTTCCTCTGTGCAGAGAGACAGATAAGTAGAATTTGTGCAGAACTGTGCTATACTATCAAGGAAAAAGTGACTCCTTGGGACAGACAGAATGCTTTTCTTTATGGTTTTAAAAGCCAATTGAATTTTTAGCGCTCAATAAAGATCCCCTGCCATAGCATAGCCCCCATTAACCCCTCTACTTGACAGAGCACTTATGCGTGGGGGGAAGAGGGCCTGGAAGGGAGAAAGAAATATGACCTAAAGCAAGTGAGATCATCTGCCTTCTTATACGAGGCTGTTCTGGTGTTGGCTTCATGTGTTACTGATGCTCTGAGCTGTATTAAATTTCATTGTTTGCTCCCTGACCTCTTAAAGGAAGCTGATGAATGTAAGAGGCTGAGAAACGGATGGGTGGCAGCAAAGAGAAACCTGAGCTTTGGGGAACAAGCTTGCAGGACTCCCTATCATAGTTTGAGTATTACCAGTGTATGGGTGCCTAAGACCCCATTTTAAGAGCTATCTACACATGTAACACATTGTTTCTCCTTCTTGGGGAAGCAAGTGATTTTTTCTTTTTTACAGGCTTTTCAGGAACCAGTAGTGTAACTGTTCTCTTAGAGGTTAAAGCTGTGTGAGAGCTAGGGTCTGCTTTTGATACAGGATGGCTATATAACCTTGGATCTTTCCCCTGAGGAAATTACAAAGTAGTGAGTAAGAGCTGTGAGGTAGTCTATACTCCACAGGTAGGCAGATAATAAAGGTAAGGCTGCAGAAAGAGGTAAGACTGTTGAGACAGTGGCAGTTAACAGCTTAGGGAACAACAGGGAATCAGAAGATGGCAAATGAGCAACACTGAGGATGAGCACACTCCAAGGAGCAATGGAGGCTGATCCTACCTGTTGGACTGACGATTGTTTGGACAGTAAAGACTCCTCTTCATTATTAATGCTTAGTGTAATACCTCATCAGCTCTAGTACCTATTCCATGATTTAGCCATTAAATAATTGGTTTGTAATCTAAGTTCTGTATACCCTATTTGCAGATATCCTTTACTCACGTTAAAAGTCTTCTGAACAAAGTGACTTACAGAGGAAGTGTTATAGTGCTTATATGTAAGTCTAAGTTGGGACAGTGAAAGGCAACACAAACCTCATAGTGTCCCAGATTTATCTAAAACTGACCTAACCAAAACCAACCACTAATAAGAAAATTATTGCATATAGTCCACATACACGCAGAACATAACCCTCCTTTGCCCAGCTGGTCTTCAAGCACCTGAACTCAGCAAATGGAAAACAGACATAAAACCAGAATAACTGGCATTTCATATCCGCTCTGTCCTTAGCTTATGCTTATGTAACTGGTGATACAATTTGCATGGCAAGAGAAAACAAGATATGATATACTGAATCCTCCCTCTGTAACTCTGAGTTGAATTCAGGAACAGTGCTGGGGTGCTTCGGACTATTGAAGAGTCTATTAGGGATTTAGAAATCTTGCTTGAGCCTTGAAAAGACCCTTTGGCATCCGGGTGATGATAACGATTGAAGAAATTGTATGTTCTCAGTTTTAAGCTCCATGAGGAAAAAAAAAATATTGAAAGGACTTTCTGTTTGAAATTTGCATATTTGTTTCCTTTTACTAAAAAAAGGGGGGGAGGGGGAAAGAAATGCAAGGAATTAACTATTTTTGTCCTGTCATTTTACCACTCCATAGATTTTAGGATACCACTACCTGAGGAAACAATGAAATAGATAATCCATAATGCTTATACATCAAGTATCAAATGCCATTGGAAAGAGGCATTGGAAAGTGCATATGCTTAAAACTAGAAAATTAAAAACTATGACACTACCATATGCTCCTTTCTAGTTAAGAAACTTCTAAACTGCTGTTGATTGCAGGGTATGCTTCAAGAATATAAATTTCTCGAATGTGTCACACAGTTTGGAGTCACGAAACTCAGTACTAAAATGCGTAATATCAACAGAAGACCACTTATGTTCCATCTACAAAATAGAAGCATATCTAAAAAGTGCATCTTATTTCCACCAGACAGAAATGGCATTCATTTTACCTCTGTTATCTCATGACCAGTTTTGTCTTCTCTTCAGTAATACTACATTGTGTATTTATCGTATGATAGCCCTCAGCTTTATTAAGCCCTCTTCGATGCATAAGGGAATTTTGCAAATTCCTTGGGACTGCTTCTAGACTGTGTTGTAATTTATTCCAAAAAAATTCAGTCCATTCATTTTGCATAACAATAGAAGATCATTTTTTTTAAATCTGTCCCCAAGAGTTGATCTTTAACACTTTCTAAAACTGTCCCTCTTATCCGCTGTGTCATGCTCACATTAAAAGCCTTCATAAAGAAGTCTGAGCTGTTTAATGAACTAAAATGCAGAAGGAGAGCATAAAAGTGGAAATGAGGACAGGCAACAAAGGGAGACCATAGCAGCTAAGTGCTTCGACACTTACATATGAAGGCCAAAGACTAACGAGGTAAAACTATTTAGGAATATAAAAGCTAGTAAAAAGGGATAATGCAAGTATATTAGTACAAGAAGGAAGTACAGAGAATTGGGGTCCATTGTTGAATGGGGAAGACAGTCTGTGATGAATGTTACAGAAAAAGCTGAAAGACTTATTGCCTTTTTCTGCCTCAGTTTTCACAAAGCTCCCAGGCCTCACATGAGGGCCTGGCATGAATTGGGAAAGAGAGGGACATCCAAAAGTGGGGGAATCAATAGGTTTGGAACTACATGGAGAAGGTGCATTAGACTATGGTGGGGTTCACCTGAGGGCCCTAAAAGACAAGGATAGTGAAAACTGCTGTCTCTCATATATAAAATCTCATGAAAATTGAGAGAGGATTGTGATGTTTGGACAAAGGCTAAGGTTATGCCCATCTTTAAGAAAGTTAAGAGGCAAGACCTTGGGAAACCCTCATTCAGCCTCCTTTTGCTACCTGGAGAGATCACAGACCACGTCTTCATGGAGTCCATTTCCAAACATACCCAGTCAACATGGATTTAGCAGGGGGAAATCATGTTTGACCAATGTGATTGCCTTCCATGATGAAATGACAGGCTGGGCAGATGAGGAGTGAGCAGAGGATGTAACATACTTCGGTATTAGTAAGACTTTTGACATCATCCCACATCATTCTCATTTGGAAGCTGAGGCTGTGTAGGCTGGAAGAACAGATTATGGTTAGGTGGGCTGAAAACTGACTGGACCTCCAGGCTCAAAGAATAGGAATCAATAGCTTAAATAGTTACGAGCCATTAACAAGCAGAGGATGCCAAGGGTCCGTAATAGGGCTCACATTGTTTAGTATCTTCGTCAACAACCTAGTGATGTTGCAGAATGCACTCTTATGAAACCTGTGGATGATATTAGATTAGACTGATACCAGACAGCAGAGCTTCAGTCCAGATGGGCCTTGAGAAACTTGTGAATCAAGCTAGCATAAACTTCTTGGAGTTCAAAATAGAGAGGCGTGAAGTTCTGCATCTGAGGCAGGGTAATCCCATGCATCAGTATAGCCTGGGAAATAACTACTGAAATGGACCTGGGAGTTGTGGTGGACAGCTTGCATATAAGCAAATAGTGTGCTCTAATAAAAAATGAGGCAAACCACATGCTGGGCTATGCTAAGAGAAGAGACCAGCAGATGGAGAAAAATTACTGTCACTTCTGTTCAGCACCTGTGAGGCCCCTTATGGTCTTCAGCTTTGTTCCCTCCCAGTTCAAAAGGGATGTTGAGAAAACAGAGAGCCCAGGGGAGGGCTTTTAGTATGGTCAGGAGCCAAGAGTTCATGTCATTTAATGGGAGGTTGAAGGAGCTAGACTTTTTTTTTTTTTTTTTTTTGTTCTGGCAAAGAGGGGTACTTTAATAGCAAGTTAGTTGAATGAGGGTTAAAAAGATGACAGAGCAAAACTACTCTCAGCAGCATGAGGCGACATGACGAAGGGAAGTTGTGACTTGAGACGTTTAGCTTGAACGTGAGGAGAAAAGCCCTACTGTCTGAACCAGGAGGTAGTGCAGTGCTAGAACATGATACCCACACAGGCTGCACAATTTTCATCCTTGGAGTTTTTCAGGATTTGACTAAACAAAGCCTTACCTGACCTAACCTACTGCTAGCCACAGTCACATTTTGAGTTGGAGGCTGGATAAGATGCGCTCCAGAGATCCCTTCTCATCATATTTCCATTAAATATTACAACACTCTAAAGACCAATTAAGCAACAATAGTATCAGCTAAATCTGTTGCACAAAATTCAGAAAGGAGGGCAAAATGTAAATAATATTACTGTTCTTAGCTCCAAATGCATTTTGAAGTTATTTGCTGCCTACCAGCCTGCAGATCAGACTGAAAGCTTGGTAATGACACTGTTGCAACTAACAGCCACTCCTGATCTGAATCTCTCTTTCTGATGGGCATAACTTCACAGCATGTATATAAGATTTAGCCTTTCCATCCCACTCTCTTTTTTTTTTTATTATAGCATCCTTCATGCCTTAATCCTTCCTAACTTTATTCTGTCCTTCCAAATCAAATAGTGATAGTAGAAGGTTAACTTTGAAATACACTGATTTCTAAACTATTTCCTCACCACAGAAGCTTTACCTGAAAGTCAATAATATGGTAACTCTGCAGTTAAGGAAATCAGTATTTATTTATTTAATTTAGAAAAAAAAAACTTTCTTCACAACAATGGAAGCTATATCAAGTATCTGGAAAAGCATCAGGATTTTCTATTTAAAAGTATCATCAGAAAGAAAAATAAAAAGATTATTTCTACAGTACTTATCATCCCCAGTTTCCTCAAGTACTGAACACATGAGCTTGATTCTGCAAGCTCTTCATGTGGAACATCAAGATGCAAAAGTCTGCATGAGGGTGGCCCCACCCAGTGGTAATACAGTTGGCAGGCATGCTTTCCACAGTATCATTGCTTGCAAGCTGAAATCAGCTTGTTCTGTCAAAATTTGGGAGCACCTGTCAATAGCTGGAACATTGCACTGTCAGTAGCCTCTCCAGAATGTTTGCCTTGCTGTACTTTTCTCTCCCAAATTAGATACTGATTACTCTGTGTTGCCTAATCCTCTAGTTCTCAAACTTTTGATATGAATTAAGAGTGATTTAGGGAGAGCTAAGAGGTCACATGATGCCACCTTTCCTTTCTTTTTCAGCCCATGAATCTCAACAACAAACAGCTAAACATAAAATTTTCCCTAGCGCTATTCCTTCCCTTGAGGAATCTGTCCCTCAGTTGAAGGACTGTTATGAGGCAAATTCTCTCAGATATGACTCACAATTCAAGTAAAAGTTTCCATGCACTAATATACAGTTACCATTTACTACCATCACATTTTATGTCTGGTCCCAAATAACAAACTGAACAGCTACTGGCACTATCCTGCTTTCTTTATACTGCTTCACATTCAAGGGCTCAAGTGCTCAGCAAGTGCTCAAAAGCCTTACAGAAGAAGGACATAATGGATAAATTTAGAATGTGCTTGCTATAAAGGGAGCAGGACATAAGAGTTTGTTATGAGAGATATGAAATTCTAATATTATGCATCCGCCTGTTTCAAAATAAACCCAACCAGCCACTATAAAGAATATCTAAAAATCACAGCCTCTTATGAAACATTAAACAGATTAAACAACTTTTGGAATTGTATATCATATTTACCTGTGTTATTCCATTTAGGTTTCAATCATTCCATGCTTAAAAGAGGGCATATTGAGCTCATTAAAGTGGATGGGCATCTCAGGCGCACGAACATGCATATACTACCCACCCTGAAAACAGAATTCAGCCTGCAGGATAAATTTTGAGCCAGACTAGAGTCCTGTCTGGACTGTATTTCTTTGGGTTTATTGAGTGGAGATCTTACAACAAATATATTGCAGAATAAACATGTACAACAAGCCGATTTCAATAAAAAATAGATATTGGGTTTTTTTGTGTTATCCATAAATATGCTCTAAACCTGTTCAGGCAATAATACGGTGTTATTTTTGAGAAGGAGAGCTCACTCAAAACCCCAGAAATTCAACAGTAAAACCTAAAGCTAATTTTTGGAAATGATTAAATAAATTCTAAAAAAGCGTATAGGATTCTCTCATTTTAAACAGTTTTCTATTGTAATTTAACTATTTAACTTAAAATTTTGTTCAAAAAAAATGTAAATATTCCTTAAACTCACGCTTCTTCTCCAAATTACATTCAAGACAGCAGTACAATCTGAAAAAACAGGATCAGAAAAGCTCAGTAGAATTTAGTGGCTTAATTACAGATCTTGATAATTTAACAAGGAAAAAACCTGAGCAGGAGGGTGCCAGAAAAAATTCTCCCGCTTTTATCCACACACATAGCTATGGAAATACACAAATAAAGAGTCATAGTTAAGGGACAAAGTAAAATACTCTCAAAAGGTGAATCAGAGAGCCATTCCTGGAGCTTAAGCTTTAGGCTGTATGAAGAAAGTTCAGCAATTCATATGAACTAGGAAAAAAAAACCACAGAATTTAAGTTCAAGGAATGATAGCTGAAGTTCCTCTGGTATGTCTGTGTCTGAAAATTATGTAGAACAAAAAATGCTAGGCAGTTTAAGCATTCCTTGCTGCTTGCAGGCCTCTCTCTTGCTGTTCTTCAGGCAATGAGCCAGGTTGAGGCAGTTTAGCCAAGCCTGTGGGGCCTGTGGGGCTGCATCAGTCCTGGTCCCCCTGATCAGCTGAGCCCTTACCAGTGCACAAAGTGGAGAACGGGGAAGAGAAAGTTCCCACACACAGTACCTCTAAGCCACTTATGCTTGCTTGCTTCGGTTTGCTCCCTTCCTGTTGGCACCTCAATGACATTTACTCAGAGCGAAGGATGAGAAAATAGAGTGCAGGAGACTGAGACAGGGTGATCTCTTTTATGCTTGCCCTCCCCTTGCCCTCCTAGGACATCCTGTGACTCCTGCAGCTGGAGACCTGTGTCTTAGGCTGCGTATTCCAGGTGTGTCTACAGTCCTGTTGCATTTTCCTCTACCCGTGGGATGACCTAGGACTGCTCCGTGCATGCGAGGACCTGACCTGAGATTACTAGTGCTGCTATGTCCTTTAAAGCGGGAGCAGTCTGTCAGTATTATTAATATAGTGAGTGATTTGTGTGCTCTCTGCAATGCAACCACATACACTGGAGACCAGCATTTAAAAGGAACATCTTATCAGTGAGTGATTACTTGAAAGAGAAAAAATAACTGGGCTCATAATAAGAAGTCAAGGGAATTAGCTGCTGACTCATGTTTACTGCAAGAGGAGAGGTAGAGTAAAAATGCTTCCCTCCAATTTAACTTGTGAACTGGGACATCTAACACAGTAGTTCCTTTCCTTGACCTGTGCACACAGAACTGCTGCTGCAAAGCCTTTTTTTCAAACAAATACATGAACATATTTAAGCAAAACATGAAGTGCTAAGAATCAGAAAAAAAAATTCCTCCTCCTCTTAATAGGTACTTCCATAAATCTTCCCTATGAGGTTTCTGGAATATCCCTATCATCTCCTGCTAATTCCATCCAGAATCTAATATCAATATTATTATAGTACTTCCTATGTTTTTTTCCTTTTTTCTTAAATAAATGTTTAATGTGAGCATATGTTCATAGTAAGGAACATAATATTAACCAGAAGGGATAAACTATTTAATAAGAAAGGATTCCACATTAAAAAACAGGAATCTTTGTTGTCTCTGCAGCGTAAAAAATTTTGGAAGATGATATTTTCTTTGTAGCTAACAATCCCAGACGGTAAAATTAATCCCTTGGGTAGAATCACTTATGGTGTAACCAGAATAGATGTTGCCCTGGAAGTAATTTTGGCAATGCTGGCTAAAATTATTCCAATTATTCCACTCAACTCCTTTTAAAAAAAAAAAAAAAAGTGCTTTCAGGTAAACAACCAGTAGAGAAACCAAGGTACCATTCTGTGCTAAAGTATACTGTCTCCTAAGGTACAGGGAAAATAAACATGACACACAAAAAGATAGTTATCCTCCTTGGGTAAAGAATACAACTAGCAGCTACAGTTGTAAAATGGCTCTTTAAGGGTGTATATGCTCATATTTCAAGGGCCAAATCCAGAAATAGCAACAAAAATTTTGAAACTAAAACCCAAAGGAGCAGAGTATTGCAGCAGAAAACAGGTAGTCAACAAAGGAGTGTGTTCCTGGAAAAAGAGCTGTCCTCGTATCACTGCATGCTGCCACCATATGACACAGTCTTTTGACTTTGCTGATCTCCTTTAATATGGCTCGCTTATAATTTCTGAGGTAACGGTCCTGTCACTGCTGCCGGAGAAACTTGTAAAAGGGATCTTAACTGTATGTAAAAACATGCACAAGAGAAGGCCAGAAATAAGCAAGGGCTGAGTAGAAAAGCATTCAATCCCAACCTGCAGCCAGTGCGAAGAAGTTGGGTGAACTCTGTGTTGCACAACTCTGCCCTATTAGCCTGCTGACTGAGCCTTGCTCATTTTTGGCATGCACAGGCAGAATGCTAAGGAGCCTTACTTTGCAATTGTTTCATCTGCTTTACCTTTTTTTTTCTTGCCTTTCACCTCTATTTTCTGTGGCCCCAATGCTTCAGGAGCATTAATATATTCCACCCATGCAGATACATGAGTGACCTTCCATATTGCACAAAAGCCGCTGAATTGTGCTAAGCGTGGTTCATAGGGCAAGATGTCAATGCGTACAAAAAATCAGCATTATAAGAAGGGAAACAGGAAAGGTAAAACCTTTCAAGATGTTAAACAGAGCAGCAGGACTAGGGCACAGACTTGCTAGATGTGGTTGCTCTGCAAGGTCCCTACGCAACAGCTTGGGGCTAGTGGTTACAGCTGCTCTCATGGCAGCTCTGTCTTGCAACAGCCATTTACATTGACATGATGGAGATATCCAGCATCCTATACTGTGGCATAAGCAGAATATATTCCCTTACTTATTTCAGTCAACGAACCTCACTCTCCTTTGTATTTTATAACTCACAGTTTGAGTCAATTTGACTGTAACTATGTACCTAAGTTTTGCAAAAGAGGAAAAATAGCCTAAATGCTGATTTTAAGATCATGAATCCCACTAAGGGTATGATTGATAGCACAGTTCTGTATTACTGTGCACCTTGTGCAACTGCTTACATGAGAATCAAGTGAGAGTAAAATGCCACCTATTGAGAATGCTGATGTTTGTACCAGTTTTGCAGTTGGGTTCATATAGTGAAAGGGAAGGAAGGTCAAAACCTGAAATCTGTTCGAAAAACTAGTCAAGTAATGAGACATCTTTTAAAATGATCCTTAGGTCATTAAGATTAAGATTAAGTAAAAGAAAATATTTTATTGTCCCTTCTGGCACCTCCATGACTCAACTGCCCAAGCGAAGGTGGTGCCTCTCTCTCATAGCGTTTCTTAAACCAAGATAAAAATGTGGGAGAGGTTCTTCTTTTATTCTGCCAGACCATCAAAAATCAATGGAAACCCACTTATATGAGGGATAAGGAAACTGACTATCTTAAATACTGAGAAAAGTTTTTTGAAACTAGCTGGCAAAACTTACAGAAATCTGCAGTGTTTCTTGATTTAAATAGGTCTCATGCAGTGAGTTTTACTATTTGTATCAGGAAATAATATTGATTAAAAAAAATAATGGGATTAGATTTAACCTAAGGTCATCTTGAAGGGACTATTCAGGCAATAAGCAATCTAATCGCTTGTAGAGGTGTCAAAAGTAGTAGGTTGTCTTTGAGACAAACACTGAAATGGGAAATGGCAAAATGGAAAGTGTTCTCATTAAAGTCAAGACTGAAAATATTCCTCAGGTATTGTGCCTGAGGGATTTCATCAGGTAAGTGTATGTCACACTAAATGTGTGTCTTGGGATAGTTTTTGTAGTGTCCATTTCTTCCATCAGTTTTTTAGGTTTGTTCAGAAACTCCAATATATATACTTAAAATTCCAACTTTCAAAAAGCAATTTGTATACAAACAACTTCCATCTTAGAAGCATTTCAAGAAATATTGGAATTGAGCTATGCCTAGGGGTGGATGAAAAGCAAGTTGAGAGCCTATGGGTAAGGATTAAAGGGCAGACTAACATGGGTGACACTGTTGTGGGGGTTTACTACAGGCCACCTGATCAGGTAGAGGAAGTCGAAGAGGCCTTCTACAGACAGCTGGAAGCAGCCTCATGATCACAGGCCCGGTTCTTATGGGAGACTTCAACCACCCTGACATCTGTTGGGAAGACAGCACAGCTCGGCACAAACAGTCAAAGAGGTTCCTGCAAAGCATTGATGATAATTTCTTGACGCAGGTGGTGGAAACACCAACGAGGAGAGGTGCAATGCTAGACCTTGTACTGACAAACAAAGAAGGTCTAGTTGGAGATGTGAAGGTTGAGGGCAGCCTTGGCTGCAGTGACCATGAGATGGTGGAGTTCAGGATCCTACGAGGAGGGAGCAGGGCAATGAGTAGGACTGCAACCTTGGACTTCAGGAGAGCTAACTTTGGCCTCTTCGGGGACCTACTTAGGGGAATCTCATGGGGTAGGGCCCTAGAGGGAAGAGGGGTCCAAGAAAGCTGGTTAATATTCAAGCATCACCTCCTCCAGGCTCAGGATCAGTGCATCCCTCTGAGGAAGAAGTCGAGCAAAGCGGGCAGGAGACCTGCCTGGATGAGCAAGGAACTCCTGGCAAAACTCCAACAGAAGAAGGAAGTCCACAGAATGTGGAAAAGGGGACAGGCCACTTGGGAGGAATACAGGGACATTGTTTGAGTATCCAGAGATACGACAAGGAAGGCTATAAGGCCCATTTGGAATTAAATCTGGCAAGGGATGTCAAGGACAACAAGAAGGGTGTCTTCATATACATCAGTAGCAAAAGGAAGACTAGGGAAAATGTGGGCCCGCTGCTGAATGGGGCGGGTGCCCTGGTGACAAAGGATACAGAGAAGGCAGAGTTATTGAATGCCTTCTTTGCTTCAGCCTTCACTGCTAAGGCCAGTCCTGAGGAATTCCAGACCCTGGGGACAAGACAGAAAGTCTGGAGAAAGGAAGACTCTCCCTTGGTTGAGGAGGATCAGGTTAGAGATCTTTTGTCCAAACTTGACATCCATAAATCCGTGGGCCTTGACGGGATGCACCCACGAGTGCTGAGGGAGCTGGCGGATGTTATCGCTAGGCCACTCTCCATCATCTTTGAAAGGTCCTGGAGATCAGGAGAGGTGCCTGAGGACTGGAAGAAAGCCAGTGTCACTCCAGTCTTCCAAAAGGGAAGAAGGAGGAGCCAGGAAACTACAGGCCTGTCAGCCTCACCTCCATCCCGGGAAAGGTGATGGAACAGCTCCTCCTGGAGGTCATCACTAAGCATGTGAAGGACAAGAAGGTGGTCAGCAGTAGTCAGCATGGATTCACCAAAGGGAAATCATGCTTGACCAATCTGGTATCCTTCTCTGACGGAATGACTGGCTGGGTAGATGAGGGCAGAGCAGTGGATGTTGTCTCCCTGGACTTCAGCAAGGCTTTTGACACTGTCTCCCATCACATCCTCCTAGATAAGCTCAGGAAGTGTGGGCTAGACGAGTGGACAGTGAGGTGGATTGAGAACTGGCTGGGTGGCCGAGCTCAGAGGGTTGTGGTGAATGGCGCAGAGTCAAGTTGGAGGCCTGTGGCTAGTGGTGTCCCCCAGGGGTCAGTCCTGGGTCCAGTCCTGTTCAATGTATTCATCAATGACCTGGAGGAAGGGACAGAGTGCACCCTCAGCAAGTTTGCTGATGATATTAAACTGGGGGGAGTGGCTGACACACCAGAAGACTGTGCTGCCATTCAGAGGGACCTGGACAGGCTGGAGAGGTGGGTGGAGAGGAACCTCATGAAGTTCAACAAAGGCAAGTGCAAGGTCCTGCACCTAGGGAGAAATAATCCCATGCACCAGGACAGGCTGGGGGTTGACCTGCTGGAAAGCAGCTCTGCCGAGAAGGACCTGGGAGTGCTGGTGGACAACAAGTGAAGCATGAGGCAGCAGTGTGCCCTTGTGGCCAAGAAGGCCAATGGTCTCCTGGGGTGCATTAGGCAGAGTGTTGCCAGCAGGTGGAGGGAGATGATCCTGCCCCTCTCCTCAGCCCTGGGGAGGCCTCACCTGGAGTACTGTGTCCAGTTCTGGGCTCCCCAGTGCAAGAGAGACATGGCACTACTGGAGAAGATGAGGGGACTGGAGCATCTCTCCTATGAAGAAAGACTGCAAGAGCTGGGCCTGTTCAGCCTGGAGAAGAGAAGACTGGGAGGGGAATCTCATCAATGTGTACAAGTATCTGAAGGGAGGGTGTTGAGAGAATGGGGCCAGACTCTTCTGCATGGTGCCCAGTGACAGGACAAGAGGCAACGGGCAGAAACTGAAACACAGGCATTTCCATCTGAACATGAGGAAAGACTTCTCTCCTGTGTGGGTGACAGAGCATTGGACCAGGTTGCCCAGAGAGGTTGTGGAGTTTCCTTCCCTGGAGATATTCAAAACCTACCTGGATGCAATCCTGGGAAATATGCTCTAGAGGACCCTGCTTGAGCAGAAGGGCTGAACTAGATGATCTCCAGAGGTCTCTTCCAGTCTCAACCATTTTGTGATTCTGTCATATTCATGAATTGGAAAAGATTTGCAAGTAGGTAAAAAAATAAATACAAATACTAAACACTCACAAACACTCTTGGAAAAATTACAATGGGTTTGAATGTAGCATTGAATAAAAGCACCAGAACTTCACTTGGCTAGGATCTGATATCCCCTATTACTTTGCTATATCTGAAAGCAGATCATGCTATCATTAGAAAGGAATGGTTTCTTGTTAACTTTTTGTGATGTTATTACAATAGCATTTCAATTATATAATACGTTATCTGAGGCATATTTGTACATACCATGGTAATTAAGACCTCTGACTTTGTGAAAGAGGAATACAGAAGAAAATAACAACTTATTATTTTGGTTGGTTTTACATTCTCTACAGTTTTCCTAAAATTCTTTCTGTGGCATAGGATTCAGAGAAAACGGCGTAAAATAAGGTCAAAATAACGCTCATCCAGGACTTCCTATCATGTCTTTTAGTAGTAGCATTGTCTTTAGTGGATTTTCTTCTTCCCTTATCCACCACCGTTCACCAAAGATCTGAGTTGTGTTCCTTCCAGCCTCCCCAAAACTCTGCTCTCTAGGTTAGACCTAGGTTAAGCTGCAAGTCCTACTTACCCCTGCTCCAGCTAACAACTCTCAACCATGCAAGGAAAATGAGAAATGTTATGCAGGGAGGAGGGGGGAGAGTAAGATTTTTTTTCTAATATACTTTACTACAGAAGAAAGAGGTTTGCTCAACTGTTAGATTCTGTAAAAGGACTACAGCAGTGCTGCTGCTTCTCAAGCAATTTAATATATTGGGAATTGTATAGCTTGAGCTATTCCTCATCAATGCAAAGCCAGTCAGCCTGATGATTCCACTCACTATGTACAGCTAATTATCTTTTTTTGCTGCAGGTTAGTAATTTGCAGTGGAATAGCTTAAATCTACTACAGCTATGAAATGGCAGCAAAGTTTTCAGTCAGGAAAAGTGGTAATACTTTCCCATTACTTTTGCACCAGATCTTCTGAAGTTTGTAAGTGGCCTTGATCTCTCTATCTTTCTCCTTGAGATACTTTTTCTTTTCCTACAAAAAACTAAGATTTTTTCATTTTCATTATCATTCTTCCTAGACTTGCACCTTGCTCCCTTTCATTTTTGCTATTTTTGACCCCCAAAAAGTTAATAAAAAGGGTGAATGTTTAAAATCTTTAAATAGTAGAGATGCACTTGCCTTCTGCAACTTTATTCTGCAATCAAGCTTGATCTGAATGACCACTAGATCTTATTTAAAAAAAAAAAACAAAACTTTTTCCTTACTTTTGCCATATCTATATTTCATATGTCCCTAATATATAAAGCAAAATAAAGCAGGATGGGAGACATACACTGTTTCTCTCTCTTTTTTTTTTAGCTCCCTGTAAAATAGTGAAAATAATTAGATAAATTTAAATGCATAATTACAATGAGAGGAAGGATGAAAACACCTCTGCAGGCTAGAAGAGTAAAGGAAAAAAATAGATATTTCTCATGAAATATACTGAAAAAGTAGCTGAGATTTTTCCTTTGCTCAGTTCTAGCCTGCATATTTGAATCTTACTGCAAACTGCTTTCAGTCAGCTTTTAATTTCACTGAAACAATGTCAGAACCACTAAGGCTAGCTGACAAATAACAGAAGCCATGTAAATGTTAAAAGATAAGACTAAGTTAGTAACAAAGAAAACATGAAAAGGAAATTTTTATGACTGGTCTTATCCCTGGGAGTAGATGTTGAGAAGATGTAATTCCTTATGCCCCACTGACAATTTTTGCTATCCTGAAATAGTTCAATTCTGAGGAATGATGTAGAAAAATTTGTCTTGTTTGGATTACTGGCCACCCAAATGACAAGAGAGCTTCAGTAGGCAGAATGGGGGTGAATGAGAATATAGCCAAGGAAAAAAGGGTGAATGAAGGGTGAGCATGTAATCTGAGCCAGTGAGAACAAGGAATGAATATAATATGCAGGGAGCAGAATGAAAGAAGAGTGAACAAAGTGGTTGCAAAGGTTTTCGCTGAACATTATTAAAGCAGCATTGTTACTGACACACAGGGATGCTGCATCATACACGTTAGTGGTTGAGCTCTATGAGCTCTACAAGGAACAAAAAGTTAAAGGCAACCCATAAGAATATCACAATTTAGACGTGACATTTCTATAACTGAGGTCAGGGAAAGGAACTATATTACCAGAAACGTATCTTTCTACTTTTGGTATTGAAGTGGCCATATTCCCATTTCTATGCAGGTGGTTGGAGAAAGGGGAGGCTGGGAGAAATCTTTAATTTAAATCTGGTATGACATTCAAACTCATCACTGGATACCTTCCAAGCTGCTTCACAACACTTTGTGATCACATCCCCCAAAAAACATTCATGAATGTATATATAACAACACACACAAAGTGTTTCTGAGGTCTTCAAACCTCAGAACAAAACAAAATAATCCCATTAAATGTTTTCTGCCTACCCTTATTGTTGTACAGCAACACAGTTCTCAAGTAATGTCATTTTCTCCAAACTCTGTAATGAGCCATTACCAGCTTTTGTGCAGCTGCCACTACTGTTGCTTGGTCTTTGTATGAAGGAGTCTTTCGTAATTTCCTGTTTTCCCCTTCATTTGCCAGGGTAAGAGCCTTTATATAGAAAAGATTCTGAAGCTGGTCACTTTAGCTGTCCCAGCTCATCTCAGAAATTGACCTATTTGCAGGAAATGACTACAACATTTGAGGATACGTTCACAGTTTATGGAAGCTTTGAGGAGTTAAGATAGTTGAATTCAGGGCTGAGAAAGTTAATTGCTTTGTGTATTGCAAAGACCTGAAGCTGCTGGATGAGAAAAGAGCATGCTGTAAACCCAAAAGAACTCTTGAATATCTTGATCGCGTCCCCCGAGTGGTCATGCCTTAACCACTCCTCCATCTTACTAAACTGCTTCCTCCTTGCTATGGGATTGGAGAACTTGTAACATATTTTGAAATATATTTTTGCCTTAAATCTTCAAACTAAAAACACCTCCAGTTTTATCTACGTCATTCAAAAGCTCAGCTGTGATGTTGTTACCACTTATTTTCATGTTTCATTATTTGCATTATGAATGGTGTCTGTCCTGGTGGCATACGGGTCTCTGATAGTAGAGAGACCATGCAGCAACCCACTAAATATGCTATCTGAAAATAAGATATAACTACAATTGGATTTGCACTCATTATTTAAAAAAGCACCCTTTCAGTCACACAGAAGGTACTACTCAGTGGGAATGTAGACTACTTACTTAGCTTAGGGAGGTAAGGCCCTGACTTTCTACAATTATGGCAACACAGGTAATTTTCATTTTTAAGCAAAATAGCTTCAGTTCTTGAAGTTTTCAGCAGAGAACTAGGAAATTTAGACACAACCACAAAATAATGGAGGGCTTGATCTTACATGGTTTTGGTTTGCAAAAGGGAATAGAGAACAGAAAAGCCTGATGTTACATTAATGAAAGCACCACCACTATTGTCCTTCCTCTTAGCCAAAATAAGAGGCATAAGACAAGATCAGAAGCTAAGCACACCATCTGTGATTTTTACTTCTATCTTTAAATCCTTAGGAGGAGCTGAGTTCATACAGTGATGAATGTTTAGACAAGAACAGTATTACCACAATGAACACTATAAAGAAGCAAAGAGTTGTGTATATGTTAAGTGTAAATAAACTCGCCTGGAACTGGGAGCAGTCTAGCTACAGAAGCATTTAGCTTAGCCCAGGCAAATTTAACTTACTTAAGCAACTTAGCTTATTTATAACAGGTCATGTAAGAAATGTAAAATATAAATGTGTATAGATAGCATTATGAATAGATCATCATTTGACCTATATTTTTTATTCTCTGCTTAATTACTGCTCCCCCTTTTTTTTCCCTGTCACTCAGGGAGAGGATGTACAAAAAAACCCTGTTTCTGTGCAGCATACAGCACTGCACCGAGATAGGAACAGGCTAATGGCCATTTCTAATAGCATTTTCTTGATGCTAACACAGACTATCAAGTTAAAGTAGTTACCCAGGAGATGCATCTAATTTTTAATAATTCCATGTAATAGTGTCTAAGCACATGCTAACATGTTTTTGCACAACGCCTTCACCCTTGTCCTTTGCTTTGATTTCTATAGGCAAGACCAGATTAGTCATTAAGGTTCTGAAGCACTTAGATTTAACATATTTTTATTTTCACACCATATATCAAGTGCCAAGTCATGCAACCAAGATGTCTTCAAACCAAAGCTATATCTAATTTTGTATTTCTGTGCCCCATGAGGTTTATTTGCCATAGATATTCTGGTGTATATTTTGATTTTGTGCAGCTAACCTATGTCTGAATTTCTCTAGTGGTGGAGGAGTAGGAAAAGAGGTCAATTTGTTTTTGTGGCCCAGTCAAAGATGGTGAAATAATTTAGTGCTGTTGTGGCTGATAATAAGAAAGATCTTAAAAGAAAAATTTTGAGAATTCACATGTAAGTTAAGATAGTCTAAATCAGCATCACTTTTCATTCAGATGCAGGTAAAAGGTTTTCTGATATAGTGATGGCATAGCTAATCATTAAATATAAGAAAAATGAAATGGAGGATATAACGGGAGAAATATACCCAAGAGAATAACTAACAGCCCTAATCACTTCAGGAAACAAATGGTCAAATATAGACCATCATACTGAGGCCTGGGTTAGTCAAGAGATTAAAAACAGAACTAAGATCTCACTTCACATTTGGATACTTCACAATGGACGTAAGATGCACCAGTGGTTCAGGATTTTACAGCCACTATAGTAAGGAGATTCGAAGTTCTTCTCAGTGAAAGGGTATGTAATTCTCTTTGCTTTCAATTGTTCTTCTCTCACTCACACAGTCACTCAAAACAAAGTTACCCAGGAGTCAAAATGATGCAAGCTACACGTGGTATTCTGATTTTTCATTAGTTTTTTCTATGCTTCTGGAAATTGCTTTGTTATCCACTGCTGCAAAATGATTTTACTGTATAGCACTATTTAATCAGGGCTACAAATTTAAAATTTTTTTTCTCCTAGAAATTGGTAATAGGTTCCTCATTTCTGAGTGACTCTATTATCTAGCATCTTTCATTTACATCAAAGGAAAAAGCTAAATTGGCAATTTTGTACTCATTATTTGAAAAAATACTGAAAATTATTTAGGCATTGGATTCTATTTCTGTGCATATTTCAATACTCCTCAAACATCTGCTATTTAGAAGTTCAATTTGTAAATTTTGAAATTACATTTTGCTGCAGAAAAGATGAAAAAAGTTTGGAAGGGAAAGAAAGTATTCATCACCTTAAGAGTTTTAGCAAGTCTCATAAAGAAATTAAAAAGAATATGTGTTCTTGAGAGGTCTGTCTTGTAGGGAATAGAACAATCATGATTCCTCTTTGAATAAGAGAAGGATTTTTGTTAACTGGATAATAAGACAATGCAGTCTTGGCATGGATTAATTTATTGGAATAGAGTGTAGTTCTACCTGGAGGACAATTTGATAAAATATTTATGAGGTCAGGTTATTCTGCCAGAAAGGGTTTTGATAGTTAGGGGCGGAAAATGGAGAAACTAAAACAGGCTTCCACTGAGTGAGAAAGAGCCAGGAGAAAAGAAAAGATTAAAGAGAAAAGAGAAGGAGAGGATTCATATTGCATTTGGGGTGTGGGACGGGAAGAGAAAAAATGATGTGCAGAGAAAGAGAAAGAAAAGGGAAGAGATACAAGGAATGAGTAAAGGCTAGGGAAAAACAGCTGAGGAAAAGGCTATTGAAATCCATTAAATTAACGTAGTACAGCGTTGAAGTAGCAACACTGAAGAAGGTATGAACAAAAATGCAAAGGCAGTTTGTTCACACAGTTGTCTGGCCTTTATTGTGAAGGAGTTCTGTTAGAGCAAGGAAAGATAATACTGGAGACAATGAGTTTGTCAGAACAAGTTTATAATGGGAAAAAAGGACTGAAAAGTCAAAGCATGGAGAGTAGCTAATTATAAAGAGAATCAGCTATATCAATGGAAAAAAAGTCAAAGACAGGAGAGAACTGAGAGGAAAGAAGTCATCAGGACAGCTGTACCAAAAATAAAGAATGATGAGAAACTGAGTGCAAGGGAAATATGTGAAAAAAACATCTCTTAAATCTCTGGGATTTTCTTTGCAGTTATATTTCCATTTTGAGAATTACCACATTGGCACTTTTTTATTAAAAGAAAGAGAAATGAAACGATATGATATTTTTCTTTTACATTGAACAAATATTTTGTGATAATCTCATTTTTTTCCTCAGGGAAAGGTTTTAAAAAATGATACTGAAAAAATCAGTGATTCAAAAGATGACTCAATGGATAATGTAGAAAGAAGATTAACTGGTCCAGAAGGACCAAGCAACAGAGACATTACAAAGAGATTAATGTTTGGTGAAAATGAGGTCAAGTGTACACTCCCTCTGGAGTGAAGGAAAGGTAGAAGATGGCAGAACTAGGAAATACACAGATAACTATTTCACCACATAAAATGAACTGATCATACATCTGGTTGAGTAAATGGTATGACAACATGTGAGAGTGCAGTTAAAATAAGGGAGGGAGGCTGGTGATCAGAGGAGGAAAAGGGCTGATGCAGTACAATCTACATGAGGAGAAGGCAGCATGAGAAGGAAAAGTGTGAAATGAATTCAAGCTAGCAGAAACAAGACAAATGAAGTTATCTAACTCTTTCACAAGAAGAGTGAAAAACAGAAGATCTTTGTAAAGAATGACAATCATGAGAGCATTTCAACTATCTCATTTTTCAGGGTGAATTTTCATTCCCTTGGGAAGGCTGCTGAGAGGACTTCAGAAGTGATTATGACAGGTCATGGATGGAATGAGTGACTTTGTTGCGTTGTGCAATCATAATGGAAAGCAGGTTTTGATTTTCTTTGGTTTGAATGTTTAGCAGGTTTTATTGCTTTGTTTGCATTGGGGCTTTTTATCAGAGTATGCTGGGGTTTCCATAAGCAGAACTTGTCATGAGGCTGTGGCTTTGGTGACGTTTCAAAAGCATAGCATTTTCAGCCAGATGTGGGTCCTGTTACAAGTTCTGCCACACACCTCCTATGCAACTCTAAGCAAGTAATTTCACTGTAGAGGCTCTGTGTCAGATTTAATTAAATTTTATGAAGTGCTCTAAGATTCTTAGATCAAGGATGAAATAAAAGTGTAACATTACTTTTTGTATTGTGCTGTTTCACTGTGGCTGTGAAGGGCTGTTTATTATTTGTTACTTGGAAGAGAGCTCACTCGTAAACTTTATACTACGCAAACAGAAGAAGCAGGTGGGACAGGTTGGTAGCATGGTTAGCCACATGGAACAATTATCATATTCTACAGTGTAAACACAAGATAATTGAAGTCAGTTCAAATTGTACCAGACATGATAATTACTGGTTGGAAATCATTGATTATGTGCTTGTCCATAACAGGACAGAATAGGTTATCAGCAATACAGACATTGCAAAGTAGGTGCTCTGAAGGAATCAGGGACCAAATTTTGCTCAAATTTGTATTACAATAAAACAAACAAATGACACTGAAGACAAAAGAAGCCTAATTTTACCCCAGCGCAGCCAAGCAAGCAATCTACTTGCCCTCTTCCCCCTTCCGTCTCCCCGCAGTTGCAGACTTCTAGTGAATTTTGAGAATTAGTAATTACTGACTATCATCTTTCTAACTTTTTGAAGATGGTTATTCAAACACAAGATTTCTTATTAACTTTCAAAAGAATGGGGCGGATGCTTCTAGATCATCTTTGGCTGAAATGAGAGACCAAAAGGGTGACTGCACTTTCCATGCATTTAACTACTGATTTAAAGTGTTAATAAAATGAAGTAAAATATTTCTTGTTAAAATGCCCATACTTACCTCATAGCTAAGTAACCATAATGTTTCATACATGTGTGACCTAAAAACTACAGTTTGTATTCCATTTTGGCCTATCACTGACCTTATAAATATGTATTTTTACATATTTATATCTAATATTTATGTTAATATTTAATATTTATATATATTTAAATGCAATGTGAAATTGCATTTAAAATTCTGATCAAAAATATTTAATGATCTATATCTCCTCATATTTTCAGAATATCATTCTTCAGTGAATATATTAAATGTCTAATGTGATGATGAAAGACTATGGTAGCATACATACCTAGTCAAGTGAATACAGACTTTCACCAAACATACAAAAGACAGAGCTGACGAAGCAAGCTAAAAAATAATCTTTTTCTTCTACTTGTATACATTCACAAAATAAGTCAAAATGTATTTCTGTGCTGACTTAACTAACATAAATTAAAATCCTAGCTTGCCTGTGATGTGTAGGTATCAAAAGAAGTCAGAAGGTCAAGATACATCACATTTTCTCTTTATAGACTTTAGCTTTTGTGAAACATAGTTACTAATTCAAGGCAAAATCCTTATTATGATATGAGGCACTACACTATTAGTTAATGTAAAAGGACATTCCTTTATTCCATAGAGTCAGCCTTAGATATCACCCAGCTTTGGTCATTTACAAGGCAAAGGAGAAGGTATGAGATATATGCTGTTCAAGAGAAGAAGCGACAATTCTGTTGCAGACTTTCAGCTGTAGAGTAATCAGCTGTAGTTCGTCACAAAATAAATCACCTAATTCACTTGATTTTTTTGCAAATCAATTCCAATTCATCAGAACATATTTCTTAGCTTTAAATAAATGCCAAACCATTTGACAAGTAAACTGTGCCCTGTAGGGTTCTTGCAACTAGTTTGTTATAGCTTTTGGCTACTCATTACTCATGCTGTGATTACTCATTTAATTGTACTCTTCTGTTGCTGTAGCCTGATTGGATCACTCAGGCTGCTCAGACCGAAAAGTGAAACTAAGAAAAAAGTGCTGAAATTTTAGCAATGAGTGCTAAAATTTCACTTGACTTCAAGTTAAGAAAAAAATCCCTCACCCTTAATCATCTTAATATAGAATGTATCAAAGACTATGGCTCCACAAATAACAGATAGCCATAGCATACAAAATAATCTCTGAATAAAGATGATTTACTATCTAACATCTCCTTAAACTATAATCTCTTACCAAAATACAAGTCTATATACATAGAGACTATAAAATATCCATAGCTGTTTAGCTATATAACTATTATGTAACTTTATGTATTGCACCCTTCTACTCAACTGCTCGCTGGTAATGGGTTGTAGCAATCTCCTTTAATAAAGTGTCTGGAAGCAACACACCTACCAACTAATTTTCTCTTTCATCCACCCCGGTATTAATTTGTGTAGGACAGCTTAGTTATTTGAGTGCTGCTTACAGGACTATCACAACTGAGCTGTACTCATAACAAAACAAAACAAAAAAAGAAATTAGGAAATTAGGATGCTAGTGTTAACGTAAAGACTAACATGTAGGTGACTTGCAAAGTAATCTTTCTTTTAAACTTGATACTGAACAAACACCGAACATAAAAGCATACAACTACACCCTTGCATGTGCTATTGCAGTTACTACACATTATTAGCATTTTTGACAAAGTCCCATGAAGATGAGAAATTATTAATCATTTTGTCATTGAATCCACACCTAACAGAAATCCAAGAGAAGCAGAAAATTAGAGTTTAGAAAAGCTTTTATGAGTAGGAGCTGGAAATGATGCTATTGTACATAAGTGCTTCTATCTCTTGTTTATATATATGATTTGTTTTCACTTTAAAAGGAAAAGAACTCCTGTTGAAACAAAGTATCAGTATGTTTTCTAATTTTAGTTACCAATTGTAATATAGTTGTATCCTTAAAGGTATTATTAAAAGAATTCAAGAGTGCTTGGTACATATTAATATGGGAGGAGCCTGGCTCAGGGCAGGCAGGCAGAGAGGACTCTTCTGCAGCTGCGGCTTCTTCCTCTGACATGAGCAGCTGTTTGTGTGTCTGTGTGCACGCATGTGTGCGTGAGTGTATGCAGCCAGCAGCACCCTCCCCCCACCTCTGTCACCGGCCCTGGCAGGAGGGCCAAGGGCTGCCCCCACCCTTGCAGGGCAGCACGACGAGCATCCTCCCACAGGCCCCAGCAGTGCCTCCACCCTGCCGTCTGCTGCCTGCCTAGGAGAGCAGAGCAGCTACCTGGCCTTGGAGTAGCATGGTTCTTGCTGGAACCCCTTTTCTTTCACACAGCCAGAGAGATATGCTCCCTGTGCAGCTGGGCTAGCCCAGATAGTGAGAGCTGTACCAGGGACTGCAGCTGCCCACCCAGGGAGGATGCAGAGGAGCAGAGTGAAACACATGTCTGTCTGCAGCTGTGTCCTCGAGGTGCAAAGCGTGAGCACCTCCATATTCTGTGGTGATGCAAAGGACCCTATCGTGACCCACACCTCTACCTCAAGCCCACATTTTCGCATGGAGAGAAGCTCAAACCTCCATCGGGAAGGAGAAGACCAGGACAAGAGCTGCACCGCCAGCCTGCCTGAGGACTCGGGCAGCGAGTGAAGATGCCTGCGCTGGGAGGAGCATGCAGACGAAGAGGCTCGAGACCTACACCTCCAGCTCTGCCAGCAGTGTTGGCTGGTGAGTGAAGATCGCTGGCCAGTGAGGACACCAACCGCTGCGACTCCACCTCTGCCTTTGGCACGGGCAAGGAGAAAAGGTCCCCGGGCAGCTGGGCACAGCGAGAGCAGCATCAGAGACCGCGGCTCCGTCTCACCTGGGACAGCAGGGTGTTGCAGTGAGTTCCAGCAGAGCAGTCAGGGCCACCCTTGGCTGCAGCGCCCACGAGACGGTGGAGCTGCGCATGGTTCGAGGAGGGAGCAAGGCAAAAGGCAGCCTCACAAGCCGGGCCTTCAGGGCAGCAAACTTCAGCCTGCTGAGGGACCTGCTGGGAAGACTCCCCATGGCATACTCTTCCCTGGAGCAAAGAGGGGTCCAAGAGAGCTGCTTAATAGTCAACGGTCACCTCCTCCAAGCTCCAGAAGGGCCTATCCTGGGCCACCCACTCCAGCGGACGCTGCTTGAGCAGGCGGGTTGGACCAGATGGTCTCCAGAGCTGCCTTGCAACCCCAATGGTTCTCTGAGATGCGGAGGGCAGGACTGGCACCGAGTCCAGCTGGCAAAGCAAAAGGCAAGGGGAAGAAGAGGAGGACTCCTTCTGAAACAAAAACACTCCCATGATCCAAAACGAAGAGCAAAATCACACGGTTCCCCAGAGAGGCCAAAAACCGCAGCGCAAGCAACACGCTCACAGGAGCGGGGAGAGGCGCGTTTGCCCAATGAGGCCTTTCGGGCGCCTTTATTATTTTCCATCTGGGGTTATAGATATAGAGATAACCTCATTTCCTTTGGACGGATTTGTTATTCCCTCTGCGCGCGCATCTTTATATTGTTTTATCTATCCACCCGTGTTGTAAATACTGTATATACATCTATCTCGGTTTTCAAGGTTTTCCGTTAAAGTTGTTCTTGTTCTTGTTAACAGTTAATTGTTATTAAAGGGTTATTTGTTTACTGACATTGTAAATCCGTTCATCGCTACGCAAGCACCTCTACCGCCATGCCGAACCTGTTCGGTTCATGGTCCGTTACCCACTCTTCGCGTCATGCCCTTTGGTTGCGGTGCTCGCCCCTTTGAGTCGGACCGGAACATAGGGCTTGACCTCAGGCGAGTCCTACGCAGAAAACGAGGTCCAGCTCTGACCTCAGCGGATGCTGCAGCCAGCTGCTGAGGCCGGACCTGACCCCAGGGAAGTGCCCAGTACACCTGAGCAGGGCCGGCATGCTCAGAAGAGCAAAGGGGAAAGCGAGCTTGTCATCAGCCTTGGGTGAGTCCTGAGCAGCAAGCCCTTGCGGGGGGTGGCCGCGCGCCCACCACTTGGGGCTCTCTGGACCTAGGAGAATCCCTGAGGACGTGGCAAAGTTGGGAGGGGCACACAGCTGCCCTGTGAGCCCCCAGCTGGGCACTCATGTGGCCCAAGGGAAGTAAGAGGCAGAGGTCAGAGAGGAGGATCTCCCGGAAGCTGGCCCCTCGGGAGCACAGGGGCCCCGGCGGACCTCAGCGCACCCTCAGCTATAGCACTGGGGCACGGCTGGTGCCAGAGAGCAGCACAGGGGCAGGCCCAGCAGCAGCCACCCGTGCCTGCAGCTGAGGGCAGATGGCCTTGGAGCTCGGCCCGGGGCACCCTCTGAGCTCAGGAAACCCTGATGCTAGCAAGCGTGGTTGGGTCAGACTGCCAAGGACCCCAGCGGCACGTCCTGGGTGCAGATGCTGCCTCCTTGAGCCGCAGCGGAGGACGTGGGTGGGCAAAGGCTGGAGGCAAGCCAGCCGGGGCTGCTTTCCTCCCGGATGACTGTGTCAGGAGCCTCGAGCTAGCAGACAGCGGAGCACGGCCCAGACACTGCTGCCCAAACTGCTGCCCCTGTTGGCTGCGCTCCGGGCCGGCACACAGATCTACCCCTAGGCCTTCCTCTCCCTCCATCGCTAGCTCATCACAGAATCACAGGGTTGTTGAGCCTGGGAGGGACCTTTAGAGATCGTCTAGTCCAACCCCCATGCTCAAGCAGCGGCACCTAGAGCAGGCTGCCTAGGACCCTGTCCAGACAGCTTTGCAATCTCTCCAAGGATGCAGACTGCACCACCTCTCCAGGTAACCTGCTCCAGTGTCCAACCACCCTCACAGGGGAAACGTTTTCCCTTCTGTTCAGGCGGAACTTCCTCCGTCTCCGTTGGTGCCCCTTGCCTCTCGTCCTATCCCTGGGCACCCCTGAAAAGACCCTGGCCCCTTCCTCTTTACGCCCTCCCTCCAGAGATTTACACATGCTGAGAAGATCCCCCCTCCCTCTCCTCTCCTCTCCTCTCCTCTCCTCTCCTCTCCTCTCCTCTCTTCTCTTCTCTTCTCTTCTCTTCTCTTCTCTTCTCTTCTCTTCTCTTCTCTTCTCTTCTCTTCTCTTCTCTTTTCTCTTCTCTTCTCTTCTCTTCTCTTCTCTTCTCTTCTCTTCTCTTCTCTTCTCTTCTCTTCTCTTCTCTTCTCTTCTCTTCTCTTCTCTTCTCTTCTCTTCTCTTCTCTTCTCTTCTCTTCTCTTCTCTTCTCCAGGCTGAACAGGCCCCGCTCTCTCAGCCTGTTCTCATATGAGAGCGGCTCTGGCGCCTTGACCAGCTCAGGAGCCCTTGGCTGGACTTGCTCCAGTAGCTCCATATCTCCCTTCTACTGGGGAGCCCACACCTGGACACAGTGCTCCAGGTGTGGCCTCACCAGGGCAGAGCAGAGGGGAAGCCTCCCCTGCCTCCAGCTGCTGGCAATGCTCTGCCTAATGCAGCCCAGGAGACCATTGGCTGCCCTTGCCACAGGGGCACATTGCTGCCTCATGGTCAGCTTGTTGTCCACCAGCACTCCCAGGCCCTTCTCTGCTGGGCTGCTTTCCAGCAGGTCAGTCCCCAGCCTGGCCTGCTGCCGGGGCTGGTTATTCCTCCCCAGGTGCAGGACTCTGCACTTGTTTGATTGAATGTCATGAGGTGCCTCTGGGCCCTCCTCTCCAGCCTGCCAAGGCCCCTCTGAATGGCAGCACAGCCCTCGGCTGCAGCAGGCACTCCTCCCAGGTTTGCATCACCCGCACGCTTGCGGAGGGTGCACTCTGTCCCTCCATCCAGGTCACTGGGGAGTAAGTTGGACAGCACTGGACCCAGGATTGAGCCCGGGGGGACACCGCTGGGCTCCAGCCGGACTTTGGGCCACTGAGCCCAGCCCTCGGAGCTCTGCCATTCAGCCACTTTTGAATCCACCTCGCTGCCTGCTCATCCAGCCCGCGCTTCCTCAGCTTGCCTAGGAGGATGTTACGGGAGGCAGTGTCAAAAGCCTTCCTGAAGTCAAGGCAGACAACATGCACCGCTCTCCCCTCCTCTCTCCAGCCACTCATGGCATCAGAGAGAAGGCTCTCAGGTTGCCTAAGCGTGATTTCCCCTTGGGCAATCCAGGCTGACTACTCCTGGTCCCCTTCCATATGCTTGCAAATGGCCTCCCCGATGAGCTGCTCCCTCCCTTTTCCAGGCATCGAGGTGAGGCTGACTGGGCTGCAGCTCCCTGGGCCCTCCTTCTTGCCCTTTTGGATGAGGAGAACAGGATGCGGCAGCGGCTGAAATGAAACGGCTCACTGCCCGGCTGGCCAGCCTTTGGTGCAAGCTCGCTTCCCTAACAGGACGGGGACTTCTCGGACACCGTGTAGCAGGGACGCAGGCTGAGCCTGTGAGTTGGCACCTGCCAGGCCATGACTTTAGAAGCGCCCTGGGCAGAAAACCATGGCCAGCCCTACCGCAGCGTGCCCACAGACCCGGCCAAGAGGCAGGGGGAGCCCAGCTCTTCTCACAGAGCAGGGCTCTGCCAAAATGCTGGCTGAGCGCAGGAGCCAGCTCGTGGCTCCAGCCCACACACGTGACTGCCACGGGGGCTTCTTGAACCCCCGCAGGGAGCCCTCCCTGGCGCAGGGGGAATTTCCCTCCATTGCCGCCGCCGGCAGCAGCCGCCTCCTCCTCGGGTCGGGCTGCCTGAGCGCGGGCGCGGGCGTGGGCGCGAGCGCGGGCACGGGAGAGAGCGCCAGCCGGCAAGGCAGAGGCTGCAAGCGCTCTTGCCCCTTGCTCGGAAGCACGAGCGGGCCGAGGGCGCGCGGGGACCCTCCGGCGGGACCTCCCGGCTGACCCAGCGGCACGACGCCCCGCGGGGCCGGCAGGAGGAGGAGGGCGGCTGCTGCCAGGCCCTGGCCGGCCCCAGGGGTGTGGGGAGTGTGGGGGGGGCGAGGCTGGGCGTGGCTGCAGCCCCGCCCCCCATTGTTGGGTGAGGCCCTGCGCACAACAGGAGGCGGCCGCACACTGTCCGGCGGAGGTCCCTGGTGGTGGCGGTGGCCGAGCAGGAGCCGTGTCCGTCGGGCGCGCGTCGTGAGAGCAGCGCCAGCCTGGGAGCCGCACACTGTAAGAGCCGCTTCCTTCCCTCCTCGGCCCCACAGGCGCGCACAGAGGCTGCAGGGAGCCCGGCTCGGGGCTGCCGGGCTGCAGCGCCGCCCCGGAGGCGGGCTGGCCCGAGGGGCTTGGCAGGGGACGAGGAGCCAGCCAGGGGCTCGGCCCTGCTCCCCGAGCCAGCCGGGGGCTCCCACTTGCACGTGCCGCCTCTTCTCCTCCGCGTCTGGGCACCTTCTCCAGCAGCTCCCTCTTCCCCTCGGCCGATCCTCGTGCTTCAGGGCAGCGGGGCAAAGTCTTCCCGCCTGAAAGCAGCAGGACACAGTCTCCTGGCCGAGCGCCCCTGCTTGGGGGACACAGAAGAGCTGCCCTTTCTCGGGCCGAGAAGAAATCTCCGCTGGAGAGGGCAGGGGATGTGCGCGAGGGTGCTGGGCAAGCCAAGGAGAGGGCGGGAAGTGCTTTCTTCCCAGGTGGAGGGCAGGGCTTAGGGAAGCCTTCGCGTGCCATACTTGACACGTGATCCCCTTCCTGGGTTGCTTTGGGGAGACTAGGGGAGGTGGAAACACGTGGGCAGAGAGAAAGCCCCCTGCCCCCCACCCCCGTATAGAGCGCCATCAGCTCCTTCTCCATGCCCGCGTGCGGAAATGCCCTAGCAAAAGGGCTTGGGGTGGCGCGTGCCCTGGCGCCTGTCTCCTCCTTGAGTTGAATTTGCTCTAGATGGGCCCAGGGTGCTGCCGAGGTTCCTTACACAGGGACCACGTCCTGCGCCTGGAATATCCCCAGGTTCTTCTTCCTCAGCATGTTTGGGAGGTGCTGGGAGCTCAGTGACTGCCTCCAGAGCTCCCCCCCACACACACACCCGGGGGAAGCAGGGCAGCAGCGTGGGTGCGGGAGGGAGCGGAGGGAAGCTTGTGAGCTGGCGCCAAGGCTCTCTTTCTTGCTCTCCGCGGCTGCGGGCCTTGCAGGCGGTGGCCAGCCAAGGGCGGGAGCGTGAAGGCAGGAGCCTTTGCAGAGCTCTCGCCTCTGGAGCCTGGAGCTGCGTCCCCTTGTGGGCAGGTGAGAGCTTTGCTGGGGCTGGGAGGATGTTGGGCTGCTGCCGAGCGAGCGCTGGGTGGGGAGAGCCCTGGGGGCAGGTGGCAGAAGCCATTTCTGCCCCTGCCCTCCCTGGAGACGCTGAGAGCAGGGGCACTGGTCCTGAATCTTCTTGCCACCTTCATGCCTCCTGCCTTCTCCTTTGCACAGTTTGTGTGCGTCGTCCCGCGACCCGCTGTGCCTGCGGGCACTGGAGGAGAGAGGGACTGCGGCGGAGCAGCTCTGCCACCCGGCAGGTAGTGCCTCGGGAGGAGGGGAGGGCACAAGAGTCCCCCGAGCATCCCCTCTGCAGGAGCCTGGCTGGGGGTGGGCAGGCACGGAGGGCTCTTCTGCAGCTGCGCCTCCTTCCCCTGCCATGAGCGGCTGTTTGCGTGTGTGAGTGTGTGTGTGTGTGTGTGTGTGTGTGTGTGTGTGTGTGTGTGTGTGTGTGTGCGTGCGTGCGCGCGCGTGCGTGTGTATGCGTTCACAGGCATGTGTGCGAGGGCGTGCGCAGAGCAGGTCCTGGAGTCTGGGCATGTCCGGGGAGTGCAGGGAGAGGCTTTAGGGAGAGGCGGCCCTGAGCCTACCCTCACCCCTGCTCCCCTCACTTGCAGCATGGAGAGGCTGAGGCGGAGGCTGCGGAGGAGCACAGCCAAGGTGTCCCCATGGCCAGGGGCGGAGGCTGTGCAGCCCACTGCTGGGGAAGGCCAGTCTCAGGAGGGCAGCGCGGAGAGAGCGGCTGCCACGGAGGGCACGTCCTCCTGCGAGCCCACAGGGCCGTGCCCCCAGAGGCAGCTGAGGAAGCAGCCCCGCGCTGAGGCTCGGAGCTGGTGGCAGGCAGTGTTGTGGGGCTGCTTTGGCTGCGGCCAGAGGTGCCAGGAGGCCGGCAACACCCTCCCCCCACCTCTGTCACCGGCCCTGGCAGGAGGGCCAAGGGCTGCCCCCGCCCTTGCAGGGCAGCACGAGGAGCATCCTCCCACAGGCCCCAGCAGTGCCTCCACCCTGCCGTCTGCTGCCTGCCTAGGAGAGCAGAGCAGCTGCCCGGCCGGCGAGCAACCAGAGCTCCCACGGGCCACCTGCGTGCTCAGCCTCGCCTTTCAGCCGGGCAGTGAGACAAGCTCCCTGGGCAGCTCCGTGGGCAGCTGGGACAGCGACGGCTGTGCCGCGGACTGCAGCTCCCTGGCCTCGGAGGATGAGGACGACAGCTGTGACTGCAGCTGTGTCCTCGAGGTGCAATGCGTGAGCACCTTTGCGTCCTTTGTTGACGCCTGGGACCCTGCCGGCACGTACACCTCCACCTCAAGCGCACCTGTTGGCGGGGAGAGAAACAAGAGCTGCACCGCCAGCCTGCCTGAGGACTCGGGCAGCGAGTGAAGATGCCTGCGCTGGGAGGAGCATGCAGACGAAGAGGCTCGAGACCTACACCTCCAGCTCTGCCAGCAGTGTTGGCTGGTGAGTGAAGATCGCTGGCCAGTGAGGACACCAACCGCTGCAACTCCACCTCTGCCTTTGGCACGGGCGAGGAGAAAAGGTCCCCGGGCAGCTGGGCACAGCGAGAGCAGCATCAGAGACCGCGGCTCCGTCTCACCTGGGACAGCAGGGTGTTGCAGTGAGTTCCAGCAGAGCAGTCAGGGCCACCCTTGGCTGCAGCGCCCACGAGACGGTGGAGCTGCGCATGGTTCGAGGAGGGAGCAAGGCAAAAGGCAGCCTCACAAGCCGGGCCTTCAGGGCAGCAAACTTCAGCCTGCTGAGGGACCTGCTGGGAAGACTCCCCATGGCATACTCTTCCCTGGAGCAAAGAGGGGTCCAAGAGAGCTGCTTAATAGTCAACGGTCACCTCCTCCAAGCTCCAGAAGGGCCTATCCTGGGCCACCCACTCCAGCGGACGCTGCTTGAGCAGGCGGGTTGGACCAGATGGTCTCCAGAGCTGCCTTGCAACCCCAATGGTTCTCAAAATTGCTTCCCAAACTGCTGCCCCTTTTGGCTCTTCCCCAAGCCGTCACATAGATCTATGCCTAGTCCTCTCCCTCTATTATTAGCTGATGAGGAGAACGATATGGGGAGGTGGTTGAAATTAAATTGTTTTTTGCCTGCCTGACTGCCTTTCTTTTGATTGTGATGGAGCACGTGAGGAGGAGGCATTCAACCTGCAATAGCCTTAAGGCAAATATTCTGCTTTCCGGTGTGATGGGGGGAGTTTTAGTGAGCACATGGGTACCCAGCGCAGTGTCAGTCCCTGCTCTCTGGGTGGAAGAGTAGTGTTTATAATGCATACGCTATGGTTGTGTTCATGCTGAAAATAGCATTTATGATATATGTATAATCAAATCGCTGTTAAATATGTTTCACAGAGGGGAGGGGTCGAAAGTGTTGGGCAGAAATGGCAGTTTTTTGGTAGTTGAGGCTGCAGGGCACCCTGTGAGGGAGGATGCCATGAGCTGTCCTGGGCATGTCACAGCTGGGTGCAGTCAGCTCTGAAATGGATAGTAACAATGCCCCACAGGCCAAAACTTCAGCCAGACGCATATATCGCACCCCCGCTCAAATATTTTTAAGATAGAGTCCCAGCAGCTTGGGGCAGGTGATACCAGAGGAGCCATGTGAGGGGTACAAGAGAGCAGACACAGGAGGGGACACAAAAGGGGACACATGGGGAGAAACATCATGAGGTGTATTTGGAGCAATGAAACTGAGGAGGCACACAGAACAGGACACAGCTGGAGGCGTGCTCTTGGAAGGAGGTATGCATCCAAGGGACTGCAGCCCATGGAGACACCCATTCCAAAGCAAAGGAACCAAGTAAGAAGTCTGGAGCAGAAGAAAGGAACAAGAAGCACAAGCAACAGAAAGAAATGAGCAGGCATTAACCCCAACCTCCTGCATTGACTACCACCTCTCCAAATGCAGTTGGAAATTCAGCGACACCTCCCCGGAATAGAAGAATCAGGTCAGAGTCATTCAATATGAATTAATGCTCTTTATTATAGCGTCTGCATAGCAGCCCCAAAGCTTTCCCCTAGTGACCTTTTATTTCCCCCCGAGCTATCACACGCCACTTCCAGTGCTTGGATTGGTTAGGTCTCTTTGTCCACGCGCATCCTCCAGCAGCCTGATTGGTCTGGTCACTCAGTTCACAAGCTATCGGTTGTCTCGTTCCACTTACTCTGCGACCTCCAAATCCAGATCCAGGCGGTGGATTCAGGCATGTAGCTACTTGCTCTTGCTCAAGCGGCTAGGGTTACTCTAAGTCAAACAAGAGTTAGAGTAACCTTGCATAAGGACTGCACTAGGTCAAACACAGAGTCAGTGTATTTCAAACACAGGGTTAGCGTATTTGTAGTGCCCAATTCCATTAACCATACTTCCACCTCATCCAAAAGGATTGGGAGGGCCTGAGTGTAATGGGCAGTAAAAACAAGGGGACTGCAGGCTAGGAAGATTTCCCTTGGCTGAACTTCATGAGGTTCCCTTCTACCCAACTCTCCAGCCTGTTGAGGTCCCTCTGAATGTCAGCACAGCCCTTGGGTGTATCAGCCACTCCTTCCAGTTTTGTGTCATCTGCAAACTTGCTGAGGGCACACTCTGTCCCATTGTCCAGGTCAATGAAGATGTTAAACAGTACTGAAGCCAGTATGGACCCCTGGGGTACTCCTCTAGTGCCTATCTCTAGCTGGACTTCATGCTGCAGGCCCTGTGAGCCCAGCGGTTCAGCCAGTTTTCAGTCCATCACATAGTCCATTTGTCTAGCGTGTGCTTCATCTGCTTGTCTATGAGGATGTCATTTATGGGAGACAGTGTCAAAAGCCTTTCTAAAAACATCCACCACTCTCCCCTCATCCACCAAGCCCGTCATTGTGTTGTAGAAGTCTAACAGATAGGTCAAGCATGATTTCTCCTTCATAAATCCATGCTGACTGCCAATCACCTTGTCCGTCATATGTTTGGAAATCTTTTCCAGGATTAGTTGTTCCACCTCCCCAGGGATCAAGGTGAGGCTGACTGGCCTGTAGTTCCCCCGATTGACTTTTTTGAGGATTGGAGTGGCATATGCTTTCCTACAATCTTTCAGGAACCACAACTTTTCAAACATTAGTGAGAGCAACCTTGCAATGACATCAACCAGTTTACTCAGCACTTCTGGGTGCATCCCATCCGGTCCCATGGCTTTGTGTATATCTAGTTTATTTAATGTTCCCTAGATGTTCCTCTATTGAGGAGAATAGGAGGATACAAAAAAAAGGTGTTAGAATCAAATTGCTTCATTTTATGAAGTTTCTGAAGCAATTTGTTTAAACTTTTATACTTAGAAAAAAATAAGTAGTTGAGATTGCCACTTTTCCTTTTAAGATGTAAGGAAAATAAGACGTGAAATTTCGGCTTTTTTGTTCAAGTTTTCTTGGTACCTGACATCTCACATAGAAGTCAGTAGTATTTGGCAGATGTTTTGAAATTAGACTGCTTGTGTATATATTTTAATATGGATTTGATCTAATTATCTTTTTTTAAGAGGGTTAACGAAATGTCTTTGATTATTACAATAGAAAACCAAATAAGAACAGCAAAACTAACTTAAATCTGATAAGCTGTGTATCTAAGAAATCATGAGATAAGAAAATGCATTTATTTTGCATGTCATTTTTCATATCTTAATTCAACTCATTTATTTTACCTACCTGGAAGAAAAATCCATGTGATATATTGGATATTACAGTAGCAGTTCTTCCAAACAGCCTAGAAGAGGCAAGGAGAGCAGAAGGCATGCATTTGTTACATTACTCCTAATTTTTTCTCTTCTGTTGCAGCCTATCTGTATCATTAATCACTAGACCAGTACCATTAAGGTGTGGCTATAATTATATAAGCTTAATGACTTCAGCAAGTCATTAGTAATATGTGATTAAAGAGGTAGTAGGAATAGCCAAAGCTGGTGGATGGTTTTAAGGCTAAATAAAATATGTTAATTTTAAAGATGGATCAGCTGCATGTAGTTGGCCACTAGAGCAAGGGGGCTGTTTCAAGTATAGGAGGTGGCATGAGCAAAGTTGCAAAGTCAGTATGGTATTAGCATGAAACACATACCCCTCTTCCAGTCCAGGTTGCCATATATGCTTGAGATCACCAGGTGCTGTCATTGGACTGTTAAAAAAAGGGTGTTTTTATTTATTTTTTTGCCCAGGTGTTAGAAGCATCTTGGATCTCAAAGAACAACCAACCGATATCAAAATTTATCAAAAGATAACCTACTTATCCCAAGCATTTCTTCCTCAGATATCTAAGTGTTCTAGCTTTCAAGTGTATGGATTACTAATAAAGATGAAATATTTGAATTTTACATAGCAAAAGTGAATGCTAGAAACAAAAGAGAATAATGTTCTCACTGTGTAAGATTACTAAAAACGAACATGGAAAGAGATTTTAACAATGGACTATAGATGCAACACACTTCTTTTGGCTCTTACCAAATATGTAGAGTACATAGGTGACTTTCTGAAGCCAGGTCACAGGAGCTGTAGAAAGAATACCTGTGGGTGAATTCTGAGTGTAATTTTTTTTTACTATGATGCCAATTGCAAAAGCCAGAGTTAACATTTTTAAAATCAGTTTAATAAATCACTCTATCACTATGTTAAAATTATGATTAAATAAAATTTGTTAATATAAGTCATTAAGTGAAATGATGATAATTGTTTATAGTTTACATTAATGAATTTATGTATTATACTATATTTAGAATTTGTGAATTATTTATAATGTCATGCCTTTATTAAATAAATCTGTTACTGGCTAACAAATAAAATTAAGTATATATTGTCTACACTTTATCTATGCATTACATTCTAATGAAATGTGCAATGTAATATGTGTGCATGAATGTGTTTGTGTGTATATAAATATGTAAATTACACACTCAGAATATTCAGAAGAAAGTGTTCTTAGCCTTAGTCTTCAAGAGAGGGAAAGCAATGGGGCTTGTAATTTAGAGTTATTGTTTTATTTTTCCCTATGCTTGACCTTGCAACAGCTTGCAGGTAACTAACAGTCAAGTAGAGCAATTGAACGGTAATTGTCTTCAGGAGGGACTAGCGGAAAATAAGATGTGACTGGTCCCAAATAACATTCATAAGAATTTCACTGTTTTTTGAGAGAAGATAAGTGTTTTCTCAAGTAAATTTTTTTTTCTACATGGAAAAAAATGTTTAAATTGAAGTATTAATGTAGTTGTTTTATAGGAAAATATTTTGTTGATAACATTCTAAATAAAAATGAGCAAACCTCAAATATATTCCATCCTAATCATACTTCCAATGGTGGCAATTTTTTGTGTGCAATCTTCCATTATAGCAATCAACTGTCCTGAAAGACCTTCTGACAAAGAAGTGGTAAAGGAGAAAGCAGAGAAGATGTCTGATGTAATTACTGATATCATTATTGGATTTTGGCTCCTCAGTAATTTGAACCTTACTTATTTTCTGTAACTGAGCTAATGTTTTCATAATATTATGATCTTTCCTCTAACATGAGGCTTAATTATTTTAATTGTAAAAATTAAATATATAAATGTTAAATGTTTCATTTTCATAGAGGACTATATCAGATAAATGGAACAGCAGAAGCTGAATAGAATAAGTATTTTTTACACTAGACATCTATTGGCTTCAACAGATCCTTTTAACCAAAGACACAGGTAAGAGACATCTGCAAACTTTTTTTGAGTTATTGGGTGTGCAGTCCCTTACCAAACACACTGCAGACACTGCCTTAAGCGGAGCAGATGCTTCCAGCTTCAGAGATAGACGATGGCTACGATCACTCAGCTGAAAGTGCATGCTTGTCCAGCAGATCTAGTGGGCATCGTCAGCTGGGGAGAGTCCATGTTCAACGCCAGTCACTTCGATAATCGCCATCTGAAGATACAGAGTGATTGTCTGGCTGGAAATATGCTTTTAAAGCCTCTTAACGATGATTCTAATGGATTTGTCATAGAGAATTTTAAAGAGAGGTTAAAATTGGCTGTCATTCCACGGCATTTGAAAAAGGAATGAGCTCCTTTGGTAGGATCATATGATTTTGTTTAAAAATAACACTGAGCTACTGCCTTTTCAAAATGTATATCTGCAGCATCAGCTGGTTTGTTATCTGGTAAATTTAAAGGAGAAAAAAAATTAGAAGATGGCACATGATTTTATTTTTTATGGTTTCTCTGTTTTACTGTTTACTTGACCAGTTTATGCATGAACATAATGAAGGTGTACAGGTAAAAAGAGTAAGCTAGCACAATACTGAACTGTACAGTTGCCAGACACGACATCTGTGGATTTTTTTTTATAGAGCTATAAAATCACTTAAGCTAATAAAAATATTGTAAGCTTAGAAATAGTACTAAAATTAATAGCCTTTGTCCAGTTTTGGATGTATTTGGGGTTATTTCTGTTGTTGTTTTTGAACCATACCAAAGAAGTCTTTCTCAGAAATGTATTTTTCTATAATGTTAGGTTTAATAAGATATCCTTAAAACATGTGGAATTTAAAAGAAAATAATGTTCTTTCCACCAGAGCTTTCTCAATTTTCCTATGTGAAAGCTTTCCCAGGTGTGACTCCAGGTGGATCCAAGTATGCTGTAGTAATAATAATGCAGGCTGCAGCTACCTCCATAAGCTTTGATCGGACCACATACCTAAAACTCAACTCTGTCAAGCATAAATCTAAATGTTTTGTTGGATTGCTGTCATTAAATGGACACATATCTCCTTTTACACTAACATCTACAAACCTTGTTCACTTGAATTCCGTTAAACCCAGAAGTAGAGCACAAGTACAATGGTGTTCTAACAAGCAATTCATCAATGAGAGATGACTTTCTACGAAAAACAAACCAAACGAATACACTATCTTGCTACTTTGAAAGCATGATTGTCTTTATTAATTACTTCGAATTACCAGTTTCTACCCCATATTCCCAAAAAAGTTCATGTCTATAAAAGTGTCTACTATCTTCTCATTGTTGCCAAGTTCATCACAGTTAACCTTTGTTATCATTTTCATTAAGGGGATAAGCATTCTTTTCTTACATAAAAACTGTCTTCTATTTAAAACCATAGGAAAAAGAACTGAATAGTATATATATTTCTAAATGAAGCTACAGTAATTTTATTTTCCAAGCAATTATGTAAAGGCTAAAATAAATCATTCTTTCTAATAGAATAAGTTATCATAAATCACACCCTCTGATTACAAGAAAAAATGAAGCAAAATAGGCCATAATTTATTCTAAAATTTTGTCCCGGCAGGATGAAATGAACTTTCTTATGAAATCAAAAGGATCCCTAATACAGATACAATGGGTTATCTTAAAAAAAAAGAAAAAGTACCAAAATAGAAAATATAAAGTAGTTCTTTAAATATCAAACTCTGACATAAGAATATGTCAGGATTGAATCACCATATAGTGTTACATTAAGTTTACAATCTGATCTGATCACAATTGTCATAAATGTTGGATCTCTGTAGAGAGCATTGAAATATAGAAACTATGGTGGCAGATTCCAATAAGATGTTAATGCATCTCTCCTTAAAAACCAATATTTATCTAAATTTTGATCTATTGTTGTAGTTCTCTTTAGTAATGATATATGTGAACTCAAAGGTATATTATGGAAGATTAAGTGACTTGCAAAGTACAATATTTACTTCATCAAATCCTTAGTGAAAAACTTAAAATGTTTTGAGAGTAACATATTTTGGAACAACATTTTTTCATTTCATCCTCAGATAAGGCACAGAGTTAAGATATGATAATTTACACTTTCTGCTAAACTTTTCATTCCAGAGTTCTGCGATTCAAATTCACTTAAAGTATTCCTACTTTAAGTCATATCAGCTTTATTCCTCTCTTGCTATTTTTGTATTCTTTCAATAGATTAGTTATACAGCCTCTCACAGCTTAAGTGTAAATAGAACAATTAACAGAATATGTATATGGAAATGTAAATCAATAGAAGTGGAAATTGTCAGAAAATATAAAGAATATAAATCTGATAATGTTAACTCAAAAATGGTTTTCCAGTTCTTCAGAAATAAATCTCTCAAAATAAGGAGCTAATCTCTTTCTTACTCATAAGGTACTTTTTCATTCAAATGAAAATAATGCTAACATTTGGATGGTTCTGCTCTTCCACTGGACAGAAATCTTGCCACTCAACTCCATTGCTCATTTTTAGGTTCAAAATGGAAACTCTGTTTAAGACTTTCCATGATGTATTCTGTACTTTCCAAGGGATTGTTCACATACCTCTTGTTCTTTTTTCTCATACTGTGATCTTACAGACATGCTCTATGTCTTCATATCTTACTTTTGCATGCTGGGAACCAATACTGCCAATTCTGTTTCTGTTCCCAAGTATTTATTTTATTTGTAGAATAAAAGAAATGAGAATGTTATGAGGAATCTTTTGATATTTCATAGAATGTTTTTTTTCAGAAACAGTTCTAAGAAATACTGTACTTCAGATAAACTCTTACTGGGTTAGGATTTGCCTCCATATAGTATATTTATATGTCATTTAAACATAAACCATACATAGAAGGAGACAGCTCAACTGAAAAGTCAAGTTTCAGTGATAGGGCTACTTCTGAGAAAAGATTTTGACCTTCTAAGTTATTAATGGTTTTGAATATAGGAGACTAAAGGCACATTCCCTCTAAAAAGTGGATCATATTAAGCTTTCTCAAAGACAATCTCTTCAAAGCACTTGACTTTTTCCAAAATTCTGAATTTTCAATTTACTTATCATTTAGGGACAATGAAATAGGAAATACCAATGAAAATGGGAGAAAATGAAGACAACCAAATTGTAGAAGCAGGGGGCATATTTATAGTGATATAGCATAGTGCAGAGATTCCCAGCCTTATTTATAATTATAGCAACATATCTGCCTCAGTACCACACTAAATGGCTATAATGTATGGCCTAAAGTAATATCTGCTTGAGACTGCATAGCCTTGTCATGTTACCCAGGTGCAGATTTACTAGGAAGGTTAGGTGCAGTTTATGTCTCGGGGTCTTCAGAGCTGTGGGCCTGATGTAGAAATGATAAAGCTATGCTGCCATTCAGGGACTGGAAATTACGTCACCCTCCTACTAAAATTCATCCTGTAAGTCCACCTCGTCATTTGACTCAAGACAGGGACGTGACCCTATTGTCACTTGCATCACTGCTGAATTCTCCTGCGACACAGCTGTACCAGCCTGCCACAAGCTTGTGCAAGAATCTCTGACACAGAGGTAGCTTGAGTCAAAAAGACATGCCCTGAATTTCAGTTTTTGAATCATTTTGGAATATATGAAAAACAGACTTTACGCATATTGCAAATGATATAAGCTAAAAAAACTGCAAACTGTAGTCACCCCATTAAATCTGCAATTCACCATCACACAAGTAAATCTGCAGTTCTGTATTGGTATAAAGTGTTATTTATTGTTATAGTGAACAGCTTTCCTAATTAAAATGACAGCTCTGCTCGTATTTGGTCCACATTAAAATTAATAGCAAGAGAATAAAGCACGCCAAATAAAAGTTAGTGAATAATTAATACAAAACACAAAAGTGCACACCCATATTAATGGAACTGCAGTCAAGATCAAACTGGAATACACAACTTTTCTCAGCAATCTGCCAGTCATGCGAAATCACTGTAAGACAGGTGATTGGAGATCTGCAATTACCACCAGAAACTTTCTGGGACCTCTATAATATTTCTGCCGAGTTTTTTTTTTTTTTTTTCTTTCTATGCCTACTTTTTTGTTTCTGACTGCTATCCTATTTTCTGTTGTCTTCCACTGGCTGCACTGGACACTTGCCTAGTTCAGGCATTGTGATGAGAAGATCAGAGCTACTGCTCTTCCACAAGATAAATATTTACAACAATCTCCTTAAAATTTTCTTTTTCTTTTTTCCCCTTCGCTGATAGCTTATCTCTCCATAGTTTACTGAATCAGCACATGCAGTTCTACTGTGAGAGTCACACATTATCCCGCAGTTTTTTAATCAGCTCTCTGGACATTGGTAAATTTCTAATTCTATGTCCCTGGAAACCAGATTATACTGGGGAGAGGGGGAGGAGGAAACAAAGAAGCAGGGAAACAGAAAGGGAATACACAGAGAGAGAGCACAGTTACAAGTTTTTCATTGTGTGTGGTTTTTTTATTTTTTTAATCAGACTATGACAGCTTTTGGTTTCTTTAATCTTGTTTTAATCAATATATGGCATGGCATGTGACAGGCAAGCCTAAAAACATTTTGAGGATCAGTGGAGGTAAACATCCAAAATGTAAATTCTTATTTTAAGCTCATACAATAACATTTGGTCTAGTTTTAAAGGGAGAAGTGGATGGGAAACCATCAACACAGAGGTCTTGGTTAAGATTATTCTTATGATCTGCGCATAAAATGGGGAATCAGAAGGACCACGTTATATTCCCAGACCTGCCAATGCTTACTGACTTTCCATAGCCCAGTCGATAAAACTTTCTCTTCCTCTGTTTCCTGCCTGCAGGCTATGAATATGCAAATAGACATCCCATCTTCAAGGAGCATCCAGGGACCTCCAGGCTGCTAGTCAGCCTCACCCTAGCAGTGTGCCTCTATAGTGAAGAAGGCTACCCACATACTGGGCTACCCTAGCAAGGCCATAGGCAAAAGGTCAAGGAAAGTGGCCTGCTTCCACTCTGTTTAGCGCTTGTGAGACTGCAGGTGGACTATTATGTCCCATTTTGCGCTTTCCACTACAGAAGACATTGGCATGCTAGAGTGAGCCTGGAGCATGTGACATAGGAGGACAGGCTGAGCTAGTTTTGTCCAGCCTTAGGCGGAGATGACTAAGGGGAAATCTCTTGTTGTCTACAGCTACCAAAACAGAAGACAGGAACAGACTCTTCTTGGAGGTGCACAGTGATAGGGCAAGAGGCAACAGACACCAGCCGCAACAAGAAAAATTCTGGCTAGATATAAGGAAAAAATGTTGATAGTGAGGGTGGTCAAACACTGAGCAAGAGGTGGCACCTTTATATACAAAATCCCCAGTAGACTTCTCTTCCATGGCCTCATCTAGTCTCCCTCGGAACCATGTACTTGATAGCATCTAGAGAAAGAATCCCTTACTCCAACTACTTGTTATATGATAAAACATCTAGGGTATTAACTATTAAGTAGGACCTCTACAGCTGTCACAAAAAGAGGTGGTTAAGAGGGCAGGTTAAAACTTCATGCATGTAGAATCAATGCAGCAATTACTTTCTTTCACTACTGTGACACAACAGTAGTTTAGCCTTGCTTAAACAGAATCATGTTAATATAGATAACCTTGAAATGTAGCAGAGAGCACCTATTTACTAACTCATCAAAAGGGAAATTTTACTTACATGGGATACAGCATTCTATCATGATAAATTTCAATGCTTTTACTAAGCCATTATGTGCTTTTTGGACAATGTGGTTTGCATACAGTAAATTCTATAAAAAAATAGAACAAAAGCAAGCATGATCTGTTGGTATACTTGGTATACCTTGATGAAAAATACTTCCATGGATGACAATCTTTTATCTAAATATACAGCACTTCAAATTTTCTCATAAAATTCAAAAGAAAGACACCAATGAGACAAAAGCTTTTAACACCTTGTTGTTATTAACACAGCAGGAATGTTATAAAAATATTATATTTAAAAAAGTATCCCATGCAATTAAAAAAAAACCTTTTAATTACAGCTACTGCACATAAAAGTGATATGGGCAAAATACAGAGAAATAAAGATATTAGAAATTATAATTTTTCAGCCGTATAGTGGATTTAACAGCAAACATCAACTTGCCACCCCCAAAGTTTTATGGAAAAACTCAAGAAGGATTTTTTTGGCTTTTTGGGGGTACTTACTACATAGATTCTATAGAAGAATTGAAATAAAGTAAATAGAAAATAAAATCTAGATATGATTAAATCAGCAGCCACTTATATCTTATACACAAAAATTTTCTATTATGACTGAAAATGTTGAACAGTATGTAAAATGTTCAATCATATTATCTAATGATAATTAACTAGGTGAACCACATTAACTTAAAGACTGAGATACTTTAGGAAAATCTTTAAAATGGCTGGTAGCCCTGCAAATATGATTTTTGCCATTATGGGTAGAAGGCCCAAGGCTCTGCACTACCCTGAAAGCTATTAACATAGAGATTAGAAATTAGAGATGGTTGAAAAAATTAAGTGATGAATGTTTTGCCTGAATATTGATGAGTTTAGTCTCACTTTTGGTTGTTTCTTTCTCCCACAGAATTATAATACTTTTAAGCATGACACCTAAAGAAATCTGTCTATCCATCTGATAGTGCCCTCCTACTCCATTTGTGTTCACTGGCCAATTTCAAAATGACTGAAAAACAGGCACAAAGTTTCAGCAATACATTTTTCTATTAAAAGTCTTTTTAAAGTCAGGAAATCGCCTTTTCTGATTACTTAGTTATATTGTGCTAGCATGGGTTTACCTTGACTCAAATTGGCAGTCATTTTTAGGATCTCATCAAAATGTTTAAATCAGGTCTAATTAGTGTTGCTCTAAAAACGACTCTGTTGAGCCTCCTAATGTTAACATCAATATATTAAAAAATACCTTTATGACTGTAAATATAGCTAAAAGATCAATGGTATAGAGGAAAACCAAATACAGGAATGCTGATTCTCATTTGTTTTAGGCACCAGGACGTAGTCCATCTGTAAATCTTATCTATCCTATTTTGACTGTATGATTGTATGGTACATAGTACAAAGCAAGGAAATATAAACCCAATTAATTTTAAGTAGATAGTTGTTGGCTAATTCCATAAAAATATATGTACTCTGTTGACTGGCACAGGAAATACCTCAAAAAAAGTAGCATCATTAGTCAGGTGTTTATTGCTAATGTACAATCCCCTAATAATTTATACTAATATTTATTGTTAGAAGGACACATTTCACTTCCTTAAATAGAATATTAGTGTCATATTTCATTACAGATTTACAACATGAAAGTGATAAATTAAAACTCAATGATGATATAAAACTGCTTCTAATGGAACATGGTCAATGATAACAACTCTTTTTCTGCAGTAGTTAGAAATACAAGTCTCCATTCAGGAATATCTCAGTATTTTGCTGTACTCAAGGCCCATTTGTTTAACTGACAAAAATAGAAGAAAAAAAAAAGACAGCTGCTGGATTATGGAGTTAATGAAAAGGCTGAAAACTCCATTGGTCTCACATCCTTAAGAAGCTTAACAAAGTTTTAAGTGTGGCCTATGTCTTAACAGAATAGCTTTTGTGGTTTCCTGAATTTGCCAAGGATTAAGTAATTGCTTGTATAGAAAACATACATTAGAGATATATCTATCAGTAGAGATTCATGAAATGTTCACTATAAATACCAATAATCTACAAAGCCTTCCCCCAGCCTCCCCCAGGTGCCTGAGATGACTAACTGACATTTCCTAGCTATCTGTGAGAATTGAGATCATCCAGTCTAAGAGACATTTTCTTTGCTGTATTGACAAAGCTGGACAAAGAAACCTCTCCTTTCCACTTTAAGATACGGCCAGCCAAATAGTGAGCTTGTCACGTACATAGACTTTAAAATATGAATTAATGCTTCAACTGCTGCCTTGTGGGCGCAGCTGGTCTAGTGCCTCTGTTCCTCATTATATGCTGCACTGACTGTTAACTAGGCATCTGGACTGTCTCATTCACCTTTCCACCTTCCATTTCTTTTTCTTAGGTAAAAATGACGTATTTCAAGACCCCTGTGAACAAAGAGATGCAGCTGGATCCTGTGGTCTGGTACTTGTCTGTGGACAGAACTTCAGAATCAGTGCCCTGCCTAGACTCTTCTGTGGTGGTAGAAGGGAACTGGGAATATAGAAATTTTCCATTAAAACTTTTTCAGGGGAAAAAAACAAAAAGTCCCCCAAATTTGCAAATGCTTCTAAGTTCCTTTTCCTGCATATGCCTCCCTCCTGGACTCTGACTTATTTTGCTGCATAAATTCTGTCAGATGCTGAAAGTCTCTTTAATCTGAAGAGGTCTGCATTTGTCACAGGACTTTTGTATCAATCCCTTTTTAAAAATATTAAAAACAATCTTTTCTTAAATATTATCACACACTATCTGATTTTCTTTGTGTGTGGAAGATGGCTCATGATAGTGTGCTCACTCTGGGGCAGGTCTGCTTCTCTTCATATTTCATAGTGCTGGTCCATTTTTCATTAGATTAATCACCTTTCTGAGCATTCTGCTGCTCCTATTTAACCTACACACACAAATTTCACTGATATGGGAACCCATGGAGCAAGAAAGAGTAGGGCATGACTCTACCTCATCTCAACATAGAGGTTAAAACACCTGTCCATGTGCAAGACTAGGTAGTGCTTCTAGGTCCCAAAGTAGAGAAATTGCTTATGTGACCAGCTATCTGTCTCTAGAGCTGAACTTCAAATGTTTGATCACTACACTTTGTGGGATTAAAGCTGAGGTAGAAGAAAGGAATATTGTACCCTTTATGCTCTCCTTCCTGACACTGCCTTTGCAGAGCTCCACTACACAAGCCAAAAGAGCTCAAGTTCCCCAGTCCTTCACTCAGGAAGGCATAAATAAGTATCAGCATGCTTAATACATTCCATATTTAAAAAAGAAGATAATTTTATTTTTGAAGATTAAAAGATCTATACAGTGAAAATAGTTACTACAAGGACAGATAGGGATTCTTGTTCCTGTCCATGAGCCAGCCACAGTATACCTGTGGAGCAGCCAGATGTGCTTTAAGGAAGCCTACATTAGCAGCCTAGTTAGCAAATGTTATGATCTCAGGAGTATCTTTTGCCTATGGGCCTGACCAGTCACAGAGGAGATTGCATGCTACATACTTTCAGAGAATGGTGGCGCTGATAATGAGTTTGAAAGAGAAGACTAGAACTCTCTTATGGTCTGTGCCATAAGAAGCACAATACAACCCTCTCTTTAACCAATAGGCTATGTATGTCGTTCATGTACAAAAGCATGAAAAGCATCAAATGAATTCTAAAATCCCTAATGATTATACTAATGTGCTAACTACTTGTTAACAGACTCAGATAAATTGGTGGTATGCGTCCTTTATTTGTTAAGGAACCATAGCAGCAGGACAAGAGGCTAACTTGTAATGAACCCTCAAAGGTTGCTCAAAACTCTCTGGGCCAAAATAATCTATCAGTTATGTTTTTTATAAATACAGATTAACTTTTTGGAAATCAGTTGATTTTCTTCAGAGTAAATTCTTAGTAAGCTAGATCAGAATCAGGCCTTTCAAATCTAAAGAGAAAATTGGAGATATAGAAAAGGGAAATAACCCTTGAGGATAAACAACTGACTATCTATAATGAAAATCAGAAAGCTTTGTTGCTGTATTCCAGAGAAAAGGATTCATTGTCTATAGAAATGCCATTCCTGTTCATTACATTTTCAACAATGTAATCACATTTATAAAATTTTGCTTACATGCTCACTAGTATAGTCCAAACCTCAGCAATTAATACACTAATTGTTTGATAGAGATAGCTATAAAGTACTCTAATTATACAGACTGTTTGATGAGAAAAGAAAATGATTTCATTCTGCAGCAAATGTGAAAAGATGCTTAAAATTGATGGCTTTGTTCAGTAGAGAACATAATAGGCAAAAAACTGTTCACAATTTGAAAAGCAGGGAAGCACAAGAGTAATAAAAGCAGATGTTCAGACAATTGTATGAGAGTGCTATAAAGTTCACACTGCAGTAGCCGCAGTAACTAGTCAGTGCTGTCTGTGTTGCTATCTGCTGGGAATCTCTGCTGCAGTTGATTGTAACAAGAGGTGTGTTCAGTTGCACAGCATAACTGAGGAAGATTGCCAGGTCTTCTTGTAAATCAGGAGCTCAGCAAAATATCCCTGCTAGTGTAAGATCTTTGGGACAGAGAACATACACATATTACGTCTTGTATGCCATATGCACTGCCATGGCTTATCAAGTTACAGTCATGACCATTCAGGGTAGGTAACGTATTTGTGGAAATATGACATAAAATTGAGAAAAATTTTTTTAACAAATTCTCCATGTCTTTGAGATTTATTAATTTGGAATGAAATCAGACAAACTACAGAAGATTTCTGGTGGGGAGGCTAGCTGGGTTTGGGGGTGCTTTGTTTGTTTGTTTGTTTGTTTATTTTGTGATGTTGAACATTCCTAAGTCTAGCCTTCAAATTTAAATTCAGAATATTTATATCATTATGAAATGAACAGCAAAAGTATTTTGCTGGCATTAAGGCAAAATAAAAGCTGTGAAAGGTAAGAGTGAACCGTACATTCCCTCTAACACATACTCAAAAAACAAAATAGAAGAAAAGCTTTTGAACAAGTAGAAGGTGAAAGCAGAGACTTGTACGAACTCTGGGATTTCACAGAAATATGAAACAACAGTCTACATAAAATATTTTCTACAAATTAGGCTTCCATATCTAGCAAATAGCATTTAAAAGTCTTGTTATATTTAAAGAGCAATTTTTATTTATAGAACGTAATAAACAAGTGCATAAACTCTTTGGAATTGTTTTGTGCAATATCACGCTATATTCTATATTTTTTAAGTAAGCTCTATAGAGTTTGTGTGAACTTCCTAGAAAATTCTATTGACCACCTTTTTATCTGGAGAGGCAGGTCAAACTATAGGGGTCATAACTAAGGATAGCATGGTCCTTAAAGCAGTTGTGCTACTCAGGGAAGAAAATGGAGATAAAAAGGACATTCTTTGGCAAGGTTAGCTCAGGGTTTCCGTGGTTCTGCAGAGAACTCTTAATGGGGCCAAAGGATTACAGTCATCTCACTCTCTGCAGCTGGAGGCCAGTGGTAGTTGTGCAAACAATCAGTTCAATTTTTGTTTCTCACTTTCACCTCCCTATGTTGAAAGCTAGCACAAAGCATGGCACAATAAAAGTACAATCTCAAGACAAAAGCTAAGCAGATGGAAGGAAGATTAAACATTTCATATAGGCAAGCCTTACAGATGCTACTAAAAAGACAAGCTATTGATACTCCGTATATTTTAGAGAATTCCCTGCTCTGGTTTGTTACTGGATTTACCCCAGTGTTATTCATGTATCTTAAATGGAATTAGTTCTGATTTACCAAAGTGTAAGTGAAAGGCACTATCCTCTTCTCTAATTGTCATATTCCTAATGAACATACTGAATGAGGAAAAGTAACTTATATTTTATTTTCTGAACTTGATTAAATTCAATGCATACAAATCAAAATAGGTATGAAAGTGAGCAAATATTGTACGTGTGAACTTGGTTGATTTTGCAAACAAAAAGCTAGATAATGATAATTCCAGCAGGGATTGTACTGGAGGATTTTTCTTTTTGACAGCCTACTATGTCAGAAAACAAATCTGATTTAAGTACTATATTACACATTAAATTCACAATAGCTAATAAAAAAGTGGATAGTGAAACTTTAGCACAAATGGTCCGAGTGCCCTGTTAATAGGGTCAGAAAGCCATTTTTCAGTAAGAAGAATAGTTACATATTGCCAGTTATCTGACAAGAAAAGATCACATTCAAAATGTATAGCATTGTTAAGCTAATTAGTCATATACTTCATCTCTGTTTTTTTTTCATTTAAAGATTGCCTCCAGAAAGAAGCAATATAGAGTTTTGGAGGCAAAGCTAATGGAAGGTAGCACTCTCCCAGTGCTAGGGGATCATAGGGGAAAAGTATGCTTAAATCCTTTTAAAATTAATTCTCCTGTACTCTTTCTACCTTTCTCCTCTCTTATTCAATAATTAATATCCAGAGGGAAGTCAGGTCAAAGTCTGAAAATTAGATTGGATCAAACAGTTGATGTTATTTCCTGCCATTTATTCCGACCTGAAAATGCTTGACTTCTATGTTCAGATTTCTCCTATTGAATTATAATAATGTACTTGCAGCTTTGAAATATTAAAAATGTTTTATATAAATCTAAAAATAAATTATGTTACTCTATACTATTATCATCAAAACTTGCTGTTGTGCTAAAATGCATAAAAACATTACCTTCATACATAATGCTGTAGCTAGCTTAGCAGAAACTGGCAAAACCTCCAAACACTTCCTAGTGTACAAGAACTTGAGTTTTTTACTGTTTGTTTTCTGGTAGTAGAACCACGTAACTGCCTTCATAAACCTCATAAATGTTTTTAATTTTAGCAGAATTTAACCCAGCAAATAGCTATGTCAAAATTCATAGATAAGAAAACATGAAGAAAGTAAAAAGGTGCCTTGGATATTGGAATAAAATACAGCTAATTTAATGAGAACATCTTTCCCTTATTTGTGAAAGTTTAAGGAAAACCATCAACAATTCACAATCAACCAATATTAAAAAAAAAAAAAAAACAGTGTTTTTTTTCAGATTTCTCACTTCAATCCCTGTATCATGATGAGCAAAGGATGCATCAACACACTGAACACCATAATCTGATCTAAAACAGTCCAAAGCGTCTGTCTGAGAAAGCCAAATAATCAATCCTGTATTAGCCTTTTAACACACTAGCTATGATAAGCTTTGCATTAGTATCATTAACAAACATAAGTTTTAATAGAAATATTTTAATTTGCACTTATTTCTTGCCTATAGGTCATTGCACATGAAACGTGCACAGTTTCTTGAAGAGAGGTTGGAATGACTATTTAGGCCTGAAGGTTGTCTGAAATGTTGAGAAACATTTTTTATATCTTAAAGACTGTAAGACTTAGAATCACAAAGAGACACTTTATGATGTTCAATTATTGACTCCTTAACCAAGCATACAAAGTCTCAAAGCATAACACTTCTTTCCTCTACCAAACGAATCCACTATGCAAACATGGATTACTTTAAGTACATAAACGTACAACGTTACTTATTTTTCCTGTTGGCATAACAGACTTTGGCATACTTGGCCTTTTTAAAATTTGCTTTTAAAATACTTTAACAGTTAAGTTGGTGCTTTTACATTTGCAAAACCGGAGTGTTCTCTTGAATATAAGATCCTTTTTGACGCAATTTAAAATTAGCAGCTTCTGAAACATCTGCCAGAGTTAGATGCTTTGGACACTGCTAATTGCCAAATCATGTGCAGCTGTATGCTTTTTGATAGCCCTTATAGTACACAAATCTACTTCAGCAGCCACAAATCTAAACAATTCCCTCTATTATAATCAGTCTTATCATGTTTTTATACCCAAAAGTAACACTTGCAGGTTCAGATGCAGAAATGAAAAAAAGCTTGTGTTTACCAGACTACATCTATTTTAAGATAAAGGCAGAAGTGATTTCTCTTGAAAATATAATAATAAGGAAAACACTGGAAAAAATAGATCAACTAGTCTTTTTCTGCCATGGAAAATAACATATCCCCTTTGCAATCGGCTCTAGAAAATTCCAGATAAGAAACTGCTAGGGCTTTCAAATGTCAGAGAGCTTGAGTTTTTCACACACTGAGAACAGCTAGTCGTGAAATCCATTTTCTTCCGCTTCTATGGGACCCCAGCAGCAAAAGAATGACTTGAATTACCGTAAAAGAACGGATTAAAGCATTGAAAGAAGCAATAGAAACCAAGAGCTGTGAGTGGAGAGGGAGGAATCTCCTATGATACAGTACCTCAGTATCCACAGAGATACTTAGCAAGAGTTTGTTGGCCTACTGGGGTTTCTGTGGATGCAATAGATAGGAGGAATGTCAGGATCATTTACAAGGCAGTTATCTATGTGGGTTGGGGCCTTCGCACCTTTGGAGTTATTTGGAAAAGTTTGGGAGTTTTAGAACTCAGATCACGTATACAGTCTTTTGTTTGGTTGTCTTATCACCCATCTTGACCCTATCTGTAAGGCAAGAAAACTTTTTGAACTTCTGCATTATTTTGTGAATTGGATGTATGGTACTCAGAGATAAATATGAGAGAGAGAATGAGCGTGGATCACCTGTACCACATTTACTGAAGATGCTGAAAAGTGAGGTATATGAAGGAGAAGTATGCAAAAAAACCTGTCAACAATGTCAAGATTAAGTGCTATCCTGAAAATCTGGATTTAACATTTGCTTGTTTTACATTATCATGCCAAATCATTTAAACCTACCATTATCAAATCATGCATAAAAGGCTGTTTTTAATTTCTGGATGCTCAGTTCCACATATTTAGGTTCTGACTTGCATATTCAACAGAAGCTGGTGCACTTCTGCGAACAGAGAGGGAATGCTAACATGGTATAAACTCAGACATGCAATTTTAGAATAGCTATGCAGCCAAAGAAAAGAGGCATGCTCAGACTTCTGTCCCTTTGGAGGGGAATGCCTCATCTGCTGAATGGGGCAAGAGCTCTCTGGGAAAAAAAGATATAATCATATAACTAAACACTGTATCGTATGATAAAATGGTCTGAAAATATTTTTTTATTAGTTTGATAGAAATCCCATTGTTTACAGTGTGTTTTATTTTGTCCTGGATTTTAATTTGGTTTTAGTTTGAATTGGATAGAAGTCATTTTTGAGTGAAATAGAAACTCATTGGAGTGAAATTGAAAATCTTACCAGTTGTGATGCCTATAAAGGTGGTTAATTTGACAAGAACATCCGCTGGACAGCTGCAGAAAAGCTGTAAGTGTGACCACTCATAGGGAAGACTGATCAGACGTAGCTGCTCTAGGGTCAGGTATCCAGCAGAATCCAGCCTGAATCAGATCTATCAAGGATATTTTCCCCAAGGGAGGGAACCTGGAATTTCAGCGATCCTTGACTCTGGGGCAGGTTTACAAGCAGACCGCATAAGGCCATGGTTTGCAACATCCCTGCCTTCAGACAGATTCAGCAGAAAGTCAGACAAGATCCATTCAAAATCTAGCAAAGATAGAATTGATAGCTAAGTATTTCTAAGTGAAAACTTTGCTCATTTCAAAGCAGATACATTTGGCAGATCTGCTTTACCTTGTAGGTGCTTGATTTTGCAAGCTTTATGGCTTTTTACTAGTGTTTTACAGAAGGGTCGGTATACCTTATCTGATAATACTTGCTGAAAATGGGAATTCACTGGCTTTCGGCTGAATAGGTATAACATATGCACAACAAAAAATTATATTTACTGGGTTTTATATCAGTAAAACACAGCCCCTGCAAAAACAGAATAAAAGCCTATTGCTATTTCTAATAATGACTTTTTCCAGCCTGACTGCCTAGATGAAAGATCCTACAATCTCAGTTTAAACACTGAGAAGGTTTAGTTTTGAGAGAAGTGAGGAAGACATTGCTGAAGTTAAGGGAAAACAAGAGCCAAACATCATTGTCATCTAAGCTGCAGTTGTTTGGTTCTGTCATTTAAATGCAATATATCATAGAAAAGGTTTTGTAATAACATATTATAATATAAAAATGAAAAAGTGTAAAATGTACCTACTGAAGGTGGTCATGTGCTACGCACATTATAGATAGGAAAGTATAAGTAGCTTTGTTTCTGTGATACTAAGTATTTGCATCTCCCAGCAAACTCAGAAGACAGTTCTGAGAAAGCAGGCTATGATTCAGATATGAAATCAGATACATATGTTTTAATATCCAGATTTGACTCTGTGGACCCAAACCTTTAATGTAAAAAACACATTTAGATAATGCTCCAATGTCATAAAAATACAGCTGGTGCTAAGTAAATTTAAAAAAACACCTAAACATTTGGATACAAGTAATAGGGATTTTGTCTAAGCTGCACAGCGTAGATCCATACGGTATTATCTCAGCTGACTCTAAACAAGTTAGACTGGCGTTAGCACAGCTACATTACAGCAGTTTTCAACTTGTGCTAATTTACTCTGCTTCAGCATTTCACAATTGGGTCAGTGCACAATAGTACAGAAGGAAGTATTTTTAAAAAATACCAGTGATTATATAACAGTTTACTTCCATTAAGGAGGAAATTGAATGGGGAGTCAGATGTTTTAGGAGCAGTTTTTTTGTCTGTTATTTTTTCCTTAGTCCTATCTATTTGCAAAGAATTTTAAGTTCTTTTTCCTTGAATGTATCACAAAGCAAACAATAAGAAGCAGTTCCTTTGCCCAGAGTTTCAGGAACCTTTTCAGTCAACACATATGCCCAAAACGTATGCTCACAGACAAGCGTACTCGAAAAAGAAGAATTAAATAAGTCATTCGTTTTAAAGGAACGAGAGGGTCAAGTTTCAAGCTAGATTATTGAAGAGAACAAACACTCTTCAAGACTATCAAAAGACATCATAAATCACAAAAGCAGTATGTTCCCTAAGATTTTTTTGGAAATATTGATTTCTTCCTACTATCCTATTCTGAAAAGAATGACAGTTACCTTCTCTGAATGCAAACTACAGAAAAAAATACCATATAAAAGGGGAAACATTGCAGCTGAATTTCGTGACACAAGTCAGACCTTTGCCTTTTTCAATGAGAGAATTAGATCTATGACAAAAGCTTGCAGGAAGAAAATGCAAAGAATTACCTGTTCTTTTGTATCATAGATACTACTGTTCTCTGCTGTGGCACTGCAATTACGATATTGGATCATTACCTCCTGTATCAATGTTTCAAAAAAGTGAGTGGATTGTATTGTTCCATCTATATTCTAGCATGTATGTTCGGCTAGCAAAATGATGAAGTGCTAAGTGAAAAGGAAGAATTACTCAAATTCAGTGATAAAGAAACAACAGATTTGATACAAAATCTGGGATTTTTTTACACTGCTACGATTTCTTGACTGAGCGTACTGGATAATGTACCACTAAAATGCAGTAACATTAAGAACAGGGTTTTGTAGGTCCTGGGATCATTGATATGTTATGGGAAATCTGAAGATAGAAAAACCCATATTGATATGATTTATTCTTGTCTGTATGTCATTATGTAATCTTTGCTAAATCCTTGATTTAGAATGAAAATCTAAAAAGATCCTATATCATTTTTAAAAGTAGTTAAATTCCAGTTTTTGGAGCCACTCTTCTGCTCCTCAAATAAGCTAACTGGAATTTAACAACAAAAAAAGCTAAAAAAAAAAAAGAAAAGAGTGCCATTTATTCTTGACTAAAAACTAATATAAACAAAACAACAAAACAATGTATAACTTTTGACATTTTCAGTCTTACTGTTCCTGTGACTTGAGTTATATTGGGTCAAATACTCCCTGCATTCTGCATTCAGCTTTCTCAATAAAAAGGAAGAAGCGCTTCTGTCAGGAAACTTGTTATATTCCTTCGATCCTCTTTCGGGGTATGGTCATGGGTATAGCTCAGAGCAGCCTAGACACTGAATATCAGCAGCCTACACACCAGCCTGCATGGCTGAAGAAAATGGTACAGGCTGGAAGGAAAGTACAGAGTGAAGTTTTAGGTAGTTTTCCTCTTCTTTTTCACCGCAGAAAGGCTTCAAAGGGCATGAAGTAGGAGCAAGAAACTGACTCAAACAACAACCATGTATGAAATTGGCATTTCAGTACTTACTTATCAGATAAAAAGCATCCTGAAGGAACAATGTGCTTTTAAGAATAAATATGCAAAACACATGACACAAAGTGTAAAGCATGATTCATTTAAGACTATACACCAAAGCAGCTCAGGGATCCTATTTAAGGAATTCAGGGACTCTTTCTGACGATAAAGCTCGTTACAGAAATGAAGATCAGATATGCAATTCAGGTGGCAATATAGTTTCAAAGTTCTTAACTCCTTAATTGTACCCTGAATCATTGCCACCTGCATAGGGGAGCAAAAAGAAAAAAACAAGGAGAAAATACAAAAATTGGAAATTTTGGCTAATGGTGTTTCTAGTTAAGAGGTTAAAACCCTGTGTCAATGTAATTCTGCAAAAGAAAGCGATCCTTGTATTCCCCACTACTCTTGTTTCCAGATCTTCTTGTGTCATATCAACATTATACCGTCTTCCTTAATTTTTGCTTCTTTATAAGCTTGTATGTCTTCCTGCCAGCTGAATAAGTACCTTATTTTGCACAAACTAATCTGTGTGACTCCAAAGAATACTGATTGTATAATTTACATGAGAGACATGACATCAGATTCTTCTGAAGAAAATATTCAAAAAAAATCATGTACATAACCTTTGTTACCTATTACCTAGCTATGATGGGCCAATGTAGCACTAAAAGAAGGAAAATATCTTTTGCTTATCCATATAGCTAGACAAAAAAGAATGAGTGACTTGAGTGCAGTTGTATGTAATGGAAACCTTCACACGAACACACAAACACACACACACACACACACACACACAGCATTTGATGGGAGTAAAAGAGTTCTTTCTGCAGAGGTCAGAACATTCATTCAGCAGAGTTTGTAGTAGCATTGCAAAAGCAGTTACCTCTATTGCAAAATGTCTGCAAAACATATCCACTATAAATATTGAGATCCTACTAGTAAAACATCCTCTGTGCTGGTACTCTGAGTGTTCTTCGATGAATCTAAACAGAATTTTATTGTCTTACCACTAAATCTTCTTTGTCAGATGACAAGTCTTATATCACCTGTAAACTCTATCACAATATCTGCACTTTCTCCTAACTTTTGCCTCCTTTTTGAATGAAAAATTCATAGAGGGAGTATTAGAAAGTATTAGTATTAGTATTAGAAAGTACTATGTTTGGCTCAGAAATTACACCTTTGAAGACCATGCATTTAAATAGATCGCATTTGGCCAAATGATCACTATTACGACAAACCATTTATTTCAAAATACCTCAGTGAGGAGAAGCTTTAATCAGGTGATAAGAGTATTCAGAAGTAACCTACCAGAAACAGGAGCCAAAAAAAAAGAGGGTTTTTCATTTGTCGCTATGTGAGTAAAGTGTAGGCTGAGTAACTGCCTACTTTTGAAAGAAGGTTTTTTTCAAACTATGAGGCTAGCCAAGGAAGAAGGGAAGTAGTTAGAAAGAAAGAAAGCAAAAACTCCACTATTTGGAGAAGTAGCCACTGGGGATTTCTGGATGCCTGAGAAATTCTTACCTGAGCTACTAATGAACACGTACCAGGGAAAAGCTGATCTGTATATGTTTTTTTTTTTTTTTAAATTTTATATAAGCTCAGCTAACCTGTGCATTTGAATTCTCTGATTACAGCTAACTGTCCTTAATATAAGGTACCATTTTAACACTCAAAAATTGAGATGTTGCACAGCAGAGCTTTAGTTTGACCTGACAAGTAATTTGACTAGTCTTGTTCATTTACTTTCTCCTTGCCTCGTCTGTACCTGGTCAAGCATAAGGAGGTTACTACCTTTTTAAGGAGGTCCTACCTTGCTAAGGGTTCATACAAGAAAAGTAGTCCTCAGAGAGAATTAATTCACTGGATTTTCAAATCTTACCGCAGAATCCAAAACACTGTTTTGGTCATGATCTTTAAACTCCTACCCTGTAAATTGTCTTACTCCATTGACTTGCATGAGGACGCTTCAATCAAAAAGTGGAGCTGGGTGGATATCTCAAGGAGAAAGCACACACAGAGGAAGAATGTGAATTAGTATGAGAAACAAATTCTATTTCTAAGGGTCTCAAAATAAACTGCAAATATGTTATAGTCTTTGCAAGCTTTCTTGTGACAACTATTTTTACTCTTTTAAAGAGAGTGAAACAAAGGGACAAGGAAACTGAATGACTCAAAATTATCAGTGACAAATCTGGAAGCAGAATATATTCAGAAAGCTCTTATCAAATGCATGAGACACTTGAGCAAGGTTTCAAGCTGAAGTTTAGCTAAATGGCTTCTGAGATCAGTTGTGTTCCCTAAATAGGAGAAAAGGATTATTTGACTGATATGGACATGAGTGAGTGCCTGAATACATGGTGGATCAGACTTTTTTTCAACTTCCTCTCCGAGAGGCTTCATTGTAAAGACAGAGAAAGAAGGAAAGACTCCTCACTGTAACTGGTAGAGCACAATATATTGTTCCTGTATGAACACACACTTAAAAATGTCCGTAGTCATTCATTTATTTTTAAATTATAAAATCCACATAAATTATATCTTTTGTCAGAACAGGGATTTGCTGTAGCTTAGCTGTGACCATGATGCTGAGTTATATCTATAGCTAATTCTGCTAAGGCATAAAATATAAAAAAAAAATCAATGTGTACAAGAAATCATTTTTCACATTTCAGTATTTAGTGAATACATAAAACAATAGTGTAAACTCCTATAAACACTCCTCTTACCTATGCAACAGTAGCCCAGGCTGTTGCATACCACTTGCTAGTAAAATCTTATGCATGGTAGAGGACCTAATCTCACATGACTGATGATCAGATGTGGAAAGGCATTAATGCTGCTGGGGAAGAAGAAAAGAAAAAAAAGAAGGAAAGTTAAGCCCTTAAGTACCTTTGAGTGTCTAGGCCTAAGTGACCTCAATTTCCTTTGACTTTAGTGTGAATTGACGCTTCACAGTCCCTCACAGAGTATTTAGCACTTGAATCATTACACCGCCTCAGAAATTCTGATCATTATTCGGATATCTTTCGGTCAGAGAGGTTACATTTTGTCATAAACCCAGCTGACTCAGGGTTTGTCTTGAATCATATTAATTGCTTTCGATGGGTCAAAGTTGATGACATGGCAGCTTGTGTTACTGTACCTTTTAGCCCTCTACGTAAATCTCTGTCAGATAAATAACTGCAGTTTTTTCAGTACCTCGTATTCTTTTGTCCCTTCTGTACTGTTTGTAATTATCTTCCTCATCTTTAACCGACATTTCAATAAATCATTTTTCTAAATGCTTAAAGTTTCTTAAGTTTATATGACTTTGTTTTGTTTTAAAAATGGCTCCCTATGACAATTTTACTCCCTGCCTGATTTAAACTTAGCTAAGTTATGAAAATTAGAACATTTTGAAATAAAGGACTTCTCTTTAGTCCAGATACTAGTTTCTACATACTGGGACCGGAGTGCAGTGGTCTGGAGAGCACACCCTGCCCCAAATAAATCACAGTAGTTCCATTATCTCCAAAACAGGGCTGCAACGATGGGGATGAACAGTGCTGGGTCCCTGCATCCTCCTTGCTTAAGAGAACAGTGGTCTGCTACTTCTGCTGGCCAACCATGGGGATCCTCACCTTTAGCTGATCACAGAGGACATGACTTTGAGTTCACTGCTCTTTGGGGATATATGTGACTCGAGCCTGAACATCAGACCTGCAGTGAGCCTGGAAAAAGCTACAGCATCTGCACTCTGCTTGCCTCTTCTTTATCATTTGGCCAAAAATCCCAATATTATGCACAAGCTAATAAAAGGATGGAATGCATACATATTCTTCTTATCTAAGTGGACTGGGAAAAATAAGTATTTCCAGACAAAAGCTTACAAGGCTTCTGTTTGCATGAACAGAAATTCTTTTTTAACTTTTGTGTGATTATTATGCTATAATTTTGGAAGCTCAGTAATAGTTGAGTCAACCAAGCTTCTGATCCTAATTAATTTCTTTTGCCAATCAGGATAGCAATGCTAATTCTTTTTTTTTTTTTTTTGGAAGTGTATCATTTGCCAGCTAACACATATTCTAAATTTTTTTCCGGAAGGGAAAACAGCCCATAATCTGGATAATATTTTTGCTTGAAATGCAAGCCAAATCCTATATTTGTTCACAGGACAGCATGAAACACATTGTGATTGAAATAACTGACTTTTACTCCTACAGATTAATCAAATTAATTAATATTTATGAGTAAAATTAAACCTTATTTACAAATAAACACAAATTTAGTTGGTATTCTTATGCTAGACTTCATTATACAGTTTCACAGTGCATTTTTGATGTTTTCTGCTGATTTTCTGCTTTTCTAAAAACAAAGTTCACATACTTCAATTCTATGAAAATTAATCATTTCTCATACTCTGCTGCCTGAAGGTTCGATTTCATTTAAAGTTGCAAAAATATTACAATGGAAGGAGAATAAATTATGAATGACCACTTGAATCATCGGCAGAAAACTCTAAAGATTTGGCTAGCCTGCCTGAAAAGGTACTGCAAAGTAAACGATGACTAACCAATCAAGTAGTATTAAAATAATCTGATATATTACCAGTTCTGTTGCCTATGTATCATATTAGTATTGAGCTTATTAGGTGATGCAAGCTCATTGCTACTCTTAAAATTAGGAAGGGCACAAAAGTTAAAATGAATTGGGAAGAGGGATATACCTGGAAGTTCATCTATCCTAGCAAGTCTTTGGCCAAAAAAGGTGTATGTGTAAACGTGTGTGGGTGCGACTGTGCAAGAGAGCCTTCCTTGTGTTTTGCGACTTCACTTATAGACAATACGGCATTTTAGGAAAGGAAGAATTAAGGCCTTTCTGCTTTCCCCAATTCTAGCTAAGTACAAGCCAGACTTTTAGCAGGCCAGCAGGTTTTGTTCAGGAAGAAAGGAAAAATCTGACATTCTTAGGGTTATTCAAGCTTCTGGTAAGACCATCTTGAAATCAAATATGCTCCAGAATCAGACAGCAGCTCTTGAAGACGAACTTCTTCAGATTCCCTGCCCCTGTTTTTCCTCCTGCACTATCAACATCAAAGGACTAGAGAACTCCTCACCCTGCTTTGAAGCAAAGGGCCCTTATCAGTGTTCACCTGCATTCATCAATGTTTTAGATTTTAATGATTATATCATTTATTTTATCTGATACTGACTTTTCCAGTACTTTTTAGCAATCGTAATGCATGGACAGCTGACTGAATAGACTTTGGAGGCCAGCATTAAAAATGTAGAGTATTTCTCTAATGCAAGTGTCTAAAGCAACTGGAAACCAGCTTCACTGCGGGCTCATGTGTCCAGACCTTGCTCAGAATTACTCCTTCCTCTTCTCTGCCAATCCTACAGAGTAGAATTACGCTGAATAACTACCACTGCTGGAACGCAGGCCATTAAAACTTCTGCAACTCACTTCTCCTTACAATATTCTTACTCATTTTTATTCTCATTTCATAGTTATTCTTGTTATGATTGCTTCTCTTCTCCCATGTTCCCAAACAAAAAGTAGTTACCTCTTGTGCTATCATTTACCAAAAGTACTATAGACAGAAGGGAGCAGAGGGGAATTTTGTTGTTCTTGTTGCTGCTTTTTTTATTAACTAGCTTGAAACAGCAAAGGCTTTTCTGTTGACATGAATAAGTTCAATATACCTGAAAAACACTATTGCAATTCAGCTGTGGTTTTGTTACACCTCAGAAAGCATTTTCTGAAATTGAAACATATTCTTCAGATCTAGGAATAAGTCATAAGATTTTTTTTTTTTTGAAAGTCTGCTTATGTTTTCTTTTCCTACTAATCTGTGTAAATGGAACAATAACAGCAATGAGGGACAGAAAATCTTTAAAGGAGACCTCTTTCAATTTTTCTGAAAGCTAGGAAGCACTTTACAACACTAATAAAAAATTAAATGCATTTGAAAGTACTTTTCTGCTTGGTAGTAGGTGCAAAATTCATGAGATTTCAAAATATCCTGGCCTTTGTAGGACATTTGACTAATGGGTGGTCCAGTGCAATTCATTTTAAAATATTACGAAGGCTACAGCCAACATAAAACGTGGGTATTTGGGAACAGGTTGCAAGTAACCACTGTCTTACTGCTGTAAAGAATAGCAATGGCATATTAAACCTAAACCCAAAATAGCGAGGAGATCCCAAAATACAAGAATACAGTACTCCATCCTCCATTATCTATATCCATGTCAAGGTGGGTACTATTTAACATGCATTATCAGAGTTAGTGGGTCAGCTGGAAGTTGTTTCATGTCTCTGTTAGTTTCTCCCGGTCTAGGCTTCCAGTAGCCTCGATGTCCAGCACTTTGCTTTTAGGGCGGCAACTCCCTCATTCCCTGCACATCATATCTTTCCTCTCCAGCTCCTCAATTCCATGCACCAAGCACAGGAGGCTGTAGAAGCTGTGCCAGAGCATATTGAACAAAATGTAGATGTTCGTCCTGGCTGCTGCACAGCTCATACCCACCATAGGGTGGTGAGGCCCCATGCAGGAGTGTACTACTTTCGTCTACACACACGAAACGTGTTTGCATGTTCGGGAGGAGGCATTTCTATATCATGTAATGAGATCACAGCCAACATCTCTCATCTCATTCTATTCCTTTCTGTTCATGCAGGGACAGAGACACTTTTTTGATGTTGGTAGTTTAGCGCAAAGATAATGAGATGTCATGGACTCTGTAAAGTGCAAACAGTTTTTCCAAGACTGTAGACTCAAAGTGAAAATGAGCCCTGAATCAAACCTCTGTACTGCGCTACTCTTGTTTGGATAAGTGGGACTTAACTCGCATACAGATAATGTTTGATTTTCTGGTGTAGGGATCAATTCTATTCTAACTGCATCTTTGCAAAGTAAGTTAAAATATTAGATTATCCTCTGTTCCCCAATGTATGGATCTATTCACTTACTATGTTTCAAGAATTATCATGCATTGGAAGTAGGATAAAAAGTCAAGAAAGAAGAAACAAGTCTAAGTCATGGAAGGAAAAAGCTTTATCAAGAAGGTACAAGAGTTAGAACACTCTTTCAGATCCCAGGGTGCTTATTAAACACTCTTGGGATGCTACTGTTTATGATCTGAAAGTTTTGAACAGTAATGTTGTGCTTAATTGGAGCACAAGCTGTGCACTGATTAAGTAGTCATATTTTACCTTTTACACTCTGAATCTCAGACTTTTTTATTTGCATCTTATAACAATTTACATTGTAAGTTGTAAATCGTGTGGTTTGTATGGCTGTCCTTAACTTTTTAGACAGCTTTTCTGTCACTCTTCCTATCAATGATGCTCATTTCAGCAAATTGTTTTAGCAAACTACAATCTCACTTTAACATGCCCCTCTTTTTTTTTTTTTTTAAACAATGTCCAAGTGCATCTGAATGAACCTTCTGTTGGAATATTATAGTCAAGCTATGCTACTTGACCCGACATGAATGGCATCAAAGACTGAATATGCAATCTGTTCGGAACTGAAACTATAGATACTGATGTGCTCAGAAATACTAAATTCTTTATTGTTCTGGTTTGCAACAGTCAAAGACAGTCATTAAGAAGTAAACCGACAGGCATGTGATGTCAGTTTAGAGAATAATTTTCACATGATCAATGAAAATTTGATTACAGACTTTAACTTTAGTCACTATTACTGTTAATAAATGTTTTTATTTTTTTACAAGTTTTTTTTGATGCTTTTTGATAAAAGCTGATCATTTCCAAACTGCTTAATTCTTCCACTACTGTCCAGACACACGAAATAAGATGCACAAAATACTACCCAATGGCTTGCTATAGAGAGGGAAAAGAATATATAGGTTTTTAAAAATAATGGACACATTATAAAAATAGTAGTGAAAGTGGAACAGACAAACCAATACAAAATTGCCAGGTACTAGACCAAACGTTAGGATTATTTTTTATTTTTTATTTTCTGTTAAAGATCATTTTCTCCTTGTGAATACGGTTTCTCATGGTGAAGCTATTGCAATCAACACTAAACTGTTCATTTGGTTCTCTCATAAATTCACCACATTTTCAGAGAGAAAAAACAGACTTTCAGTTTTTAAATTAAAAGGATCATCTTTCTTGGACATCAAGTCTTAGCAAAGCCCAATGATAGAATGACATACATTTTTGGCATTCATAAGCTCATAATCACATGATTTTTAGCACTAATTTTGATAATCATGAGGCAAAAATTCTGCCAACAACTGAATGTATGAGTATTTTCATAAGTATGTAGACAAAATAAGAGTTAATATTTTGCAGTGAGAGGGATGTTAGAATGTTTTGTATTGCTTTTCAGTTGCTTATTTGCTATTTGGATTTCAGAGATGGAAAGCTAACATCACTGTTATCAACACACACTTCTAGTCTTTTGTTTGCTCTGCAAGTAGCTCTCCAATTTAGTATTCTTTTCCTATGTATTTGTGGAAAAATATTTTAAAGGAAAAGTAAAAGTGACAATGAAATTATGTTCAGATGATACACTGCAGAAAAAAAAAAAAAGAAAAAAAAGGCAAGGCGCTTTGCTTGGTGCCCTGGTCAAAGCATAAATAAGTATTTCTTTTTTTTTTTTTAATCACCTATTATTCTGCAATGAAACACGACTGATAAATATTGTATGCTAAATATAGTAAGGGAAGGAAATGTAAAGTGCTCAGTTCGCTTGCAATAGGATTTATGTGAAAAATTCGATAGAATGCTATGCTTCTATCTAACTGAAATTTGTGCAGAAGATCGTGTTTGCTGGCTCTTTCCTTAAAAAGAAAATCTTGTTGCAGAGTCATCAAGGAACACAACCAATTTTCAGCTTTGCTTCTCATGAGGACAAAAGTCTTCAGGTACCTTCCCATATTCTTGTGGACATTTGTTGACTATTGACTTTGCGTATTGGCCTGTCACTACAGAATCTCCTACAAAGTACTGGCAGAACTGCAGCATTTTTAGCAGACTGCCATAGTCATTTTAGGAAATATATTTCTGCAGAACAATTTGAAGAGCATTGAAATCCAGAAACTGGGGCTCAAAAGATGTATTCATCTGCACTTTAACTGCACAGGTATACTGCTGTCAGCGATGTTATGTACCTTACCATGGATATGCATCTGGCATTTTTGGCAGCAAATCAAGTATCCCTGTTCGAATCAAAGTCCTACATAAATAACTGGTAAAAAACATTGTTACTATTGTGTTGGGTTATTCCACTCAGGGGAATTTGAAAGTCAAACCCACTTTCTTTTCATCCAGGGGGAAAGAAAAGGAGTGCAGACACATTCTGTCCTCATTGGTACTTACAAAAAATAATCTTCTAACATCATTTATGCTTATGAGTTCCAAAAATTACACACTTGGTGCTTGTGTTTGGCAAATGTTTAGTTTGGAGCATTACTAAAAAGACTGGAATCTACCTGTGTGATCTTCTGGTGAGGACACTCATCAAGGAATAATGGCACTTGCTTTGGGCTCAAGCTACACAGATAACCTTTTAGGTCACTTCAGATTTACGCATTTCCTTTCTATAATCTGTTTGGTTTGGGTGTTTTTGTTTTTATTTTAATTTCTTTTCCTATTTCATAAACTTACTCTGTCTAATTGAACAAGTAAGCTGTCTGAGATAGCTAGTTACTGTCACCATGGATCAAGCAGTGGGATTTTCATAACTGGGATGTCTAGGCACTACATAAATAAAAATAACTAAGATCACAGTAATCCATTAACACTGTAAAACAACATAAAAACATTACTTTAAATTCAAAGGCAAGCAATGTCACAGAACATGCCTCATGAAAAAGCCCACTAAAATAAAGAGGATATTGTCAGTGAAAGCTCAGGCAAGGGCATGTTAATGTCTGTCAATAACATTGCTCCATCTGCCCAATGGCTAGAGCAAACTTTAACATTGTAAATGTGCAATGAAGCCTAATTGACTAAAATGTTTTAGACAGCTTCAGATGAGGAATGGTAGATAGTACAAAGAAATAGCACTATTGTGCCTGATTCTATTGTAGAACTAATATTGAACTGTAGCACTCCTCTTTAATCTTTAAATATTAAGTTGTGATTTTGATGAGAACATATTTCCGACAAGTCCTTGTAACTTCACAACTTATGAAAGAATTCCCTTCCAAGTAAATATGCGTGGCAATCAGCAAGATAAAGCATTCAATTTGCATTACATTTATCTTTTCTGCTTTCTATTTTTGCATTTTCTATAAGCAGAAGCGTTTTGTTGTAAGGCATTTTGTTTTGCTTTGCAACATCACAGCTGTAAGAGCCAAATATATAGAAACAATGAAACTTCTTTTTCAAGGAATAAAGGAAACATCAGGAGAGATCTATAGTTCCACCCTAATGAACCAATTCACTGCATGTTTATTCATCATGCTAACAGGTCACATGGGATTGCCAGAAACACTAGCACGGAGAAGAAAATTAAGGCTCCAAGACTTTATTTTGCTTTGTGCCATAGAGGATTTCAAATTTTAGCAGCTAATGGGTATTAAAAATCTGCTAATTTTATCTCGTATCAATAACCATGAGATGAACAGAAAACTGAAGACACTAGGGTGGAGTAAAGACGATAAGGTCAAAAAATTTTTTTTCATAAATCGTGTGCTGCAAAAGATAACGCAAATGTGATTGCTTTGTTTTTACAAAAGAGGGTCTTGAGTTACTTCCAGCTTGATTTTCAGTTATTTTGGTCTTATTCTAATGATAAAATAAGTAAATTCCATACTCCCTGTAAAGGTGAGGCTGTGGAGGTATTTATCCAGTGCACCATCCATATCCTTCATCTAGACTGGAAAATTTACGGTAGTGAATGTCAAACATGTCCAAAAGTTCCTATAACGTGGCGCTGTACTCTAGAGTGAAGGCTTTTTAAAGTCCTGAAGGCAGTTTCAATTGGAACTGAAAGCCTAAAGAGCTGATGCTGTTAACACATGCGTATTTCTCATTAATTTAAGACTCGTTAATGCTTCTAGAGCATTGCAAATCATTGCATATTATTTGGGACTCCTCAAATTCCTTCCCATCCTACAGCCATCATTCAAGACTGGTAACCATCAGTTAAAGCTTTTTCCTTCTGGGAAGATTAGCTTCAGATTCACTTCCACAAAGGCATATTATCTGAAAACACTCACTTCAGCACAGCTCTCAAGTACTGATTTCCCACAATCTTCCCTCTCTGTACAGCTCCTCCAAAGAGCCTTTCCACCAGTTCCCACCCAAGTCCTGTAGGAGAAGCTCTGCCAGTGCATGAAGCGTGGTCTTGTAGCTACTCCAAATTTTCCTCATGCTAGGCACAGTTTACTAGTAGCCACAAAGTCAATGAAGATTCAAACAAAAAGCAACCCTCTCCCATCCTTGCAGTGGCTAAGAGTAGTAGTATAGCTTCCAAGTCTGAGTTCCCTGGATACCAAGGCCCTGAAGAACTTGTCCCAAAATGTATCTTTCTCAGAGTTCACCTTGGCGATACAGTGAAAAGTTGTATGTAAAAATGCTGTGGCTCCGCATTACTGATTTAGAGACATACAGGAGGGAAAATCAACATAATTGAAACCATGACTAAGAGGAAAAAGTGAAATCAGTAGAACAAATACTATTGTTTTCAAAAATAAATGCTCAGAATTCTGTTGCATATCCCTCATGGGATGCAATTTTGATTTCAGTGCAGCCAAGAAAAGTTGCGCTTTCTAATACAAATTTCAATAGTTTTCTGAGGTTGCCATGGAAGACTCCTAGAACAGAGGGTTAACAAAGGGCTCTGGTTTCTGAATCGCTAGTATTACAGAGAGAGGCGACATAATACAGTTCCCTTCATCCCCGCCCATGTCAATAAGGCATCGATCGTCTCCATCCCAGTTTTCAAACTCCCATATCCAGAGTAAATAAGCCAACTCTATTCCACTGAGAGTGGCCTAGGAATAAAGGACAACATCCTTATTTTTTTATTAAGGTGCAAGTGTCTTCTGCTAGGGCAAAATTATAAACAGCCTTCTTATTTTTCCATATTATATTGAGGTAGTTTCCTAGGAGATAGGACAAGGGCATACAGTAAATCCTACTTCATATGCATTTTGGAGTATTCTTTACAGTCTGATGTTGTTTGATATCCAAGGTCCTGGAGAATATAATCCCAAAGCATCTTTTTTGGTTCCACCTTGGAAGTACAATGAAGAGTTGTATGTACAAAGTGTACCTCAAATCACGAATGTGTCGAAGCACAAACTGGTCTCTCCTGGAGAAGATGCTGGGTGGTTTAAAATTGTGATCCCCATGTATAAGACAGATAAGAGATGGAGGAAATGTGGAAGAGTGTCAAAAAGTAGTTTTGAATGCTTTACTTTCACCTCTTCTATTTTAGGTACTAGCCACCTTCGAAGAACCCCATGGGAGAAACAGGATACTGATCACAGAATAACTTAAATGAGATAACCCTTACAGCAAGTTGTATAAAGTATATGTGCTTCACTGTCAGACAAGACAGCATAAAGCTTTGTCTTGTTCTGATGAAAGATCTATCCAATGGGAAACATAATTTTAGAAATGGATCATAGGAGACTATCACATTTGAAGACATTTTTTTCCAGCTTTGTCTCCTTTGAGATAGACTGACAGGTAAATTTGAAAGCGTATATTTTCCTCTGAGTTTTGGAAGGTTATCTTTTAGGTTGATTTTAGGTTCTGTGAAACACTGATAACAACCTGCCAGGATTGATGTGTTTATATTGATTTTTCAGAGGTAGGAAATATACACATCTTATAAACTGAGCTGGTCTTAGCATAAAATCTTGGTGGATTTCAGCACAAATCACTTTATTATAAATAATCAGAGCTAAAAGCTCACACAACAGTGGCATTCTGAGAACTTTATCTTCTTAGAAAATTCTTAAACTTCTAACTGGATTGTAAACTTTCATCTATTTAATTAAAACAAACATGACCAGAACTCCTTCAGTTTGCTAGATTTTTAGCCTTCTCTATGGTACAGAAGTCAATGCTCTGAGTCAAGAGTGAAGAGCTGAATAGGGTAAGTGAACAAGAAATAAAGAATAAAGAGCTTAGAAATGTTTCTTTCTGGCTGTGGGGGAGGACAACAAACAAAACAAAAACAAATAAACAAAATAACAACACAATAAACAACCTGTAGACGAAATTTGGTCTGCAATTTTATATTATATGTATATATACATATACTATTATCTGGAGAATCTGTAACTGAACATTTTTGACCCTTTCTAAAAATGCTGTTTATAGGAGATGCCATATTTGATGTTAGGCCTTGCAATATAAGACCACAGAGAAGTTCATTTAATAACTACCTCAAATATAAAAGTGTATGAGTGTTAAATTCCAAATATACGTAAGGAAGGTGCAGCACTAACCTAACTGGAGCTGCATAAAAGCTTCCTGTATGAGGAAATAGGAGCGAGCAAAATTAAGAGCCACATTCATACCTTTTAATCAGCCAGGTCTTCTTCCTGCTCAACAGCATAACTTACACAATTCTGAAAGCTCATCTGTGTTATACAGCCTTGTTCTGGGCTCTAAGTGGCATGAAACACTGTTTGGAATCTCCTTTGGGAATCCTTGATGCCAGTGCACACCCCCCAAGCCCCTGACACCACGTCTTAGGGCTACTGAGTGGTATATTAGAAAGCAGGTAAGTAACTCCCCCCTTCCAATACTGCTTGTACTGCAGAACTGCAGACAGAGTTTTAAAGCTTAATTTTGCCTCTCTGGTTTTTCTACTAGCATACATAGCATGAATATTTGGTCTAGAAATATTTATTAGAAGCTTTCCACACATACATATGACTCCAGTCTTTAAAATAATGATGAACTAATGTTCAGAAATTGTAGTTTAAGGAGTGGGGAGGGAAAGGACAGCTATTCCCTAAACAGGTTTACCATGTTGCATTACTCACCGGGCGTACTTCCCATGGAGTTGTCCACAGTATCATTTCTAAGTAAGGCCCTAAAGGGACATGCCAAGGAGAGATTAGGGTTACAAAAGCTTCCTTTTTTCAGTTATGCAAATCCACAGACATATCAGAGTGGTTAAAAGAAAATCAAGCTACTAAAATAAGCACTTGAAAGAGTCATGGAGCGAGCACCCGCACATGACCTGCGATTGTAATGACAGCTTTGAGATAATACTGTTTTATATGGATGCAGATACAAAGGGTCTCACCTGCCAAGGTTACAAATTCCTCTTTTAGTTGTATTTCCAATGTCTTGGACCTGCTGCTCATTGATGCTTTTCTCTGAACACCTTTCAATATGTCATCTTCCTATGTTAATAATCCATTCCAGTTTCCTGCTTGGTTAAAAAAAAAAAAAAAGAAGAAGAAGAACTTCTCTTGCAGAAAGTTTCAATTTTATACTTCAGTTTTGCAAGGCATTTAGAATCTCTTCCCACAGCACTAAGACAGTTTTGGAGTTAACAATCTCTATAGAGCGTCGCTGGGAACATTTATCCTTCTTTTTAGGCATTTCACTGGTATGTCATCTCTATCAACTGGTTGAAATTGTTTCTGCTCTCCTGTCTGTTTCTCTGACAACTGCTAATGCCTTGCTACATAGAAAGCAGGAGTATGGGTTGAAGTTTCCATCAGTACATCACATCAGTGAGAGTAGATAGATCTTAATGGCTTTGTCATATTCCTTCAGAGTTATTTTTTTCCCCTCTGTCAAACAGTCCTTTGCCTAATTTGAGGATTTCTTTCTTTTACAGTATAACAAAGAAATATCCTTCCCAGATATTTCTTTCCCTTTTTCTCTTTAAGTGTAGGAAGGTTCCTGCTCAATTTTCTTGATAATCTGGCTTGGCTTTTACAAGGTCTTTGTCTGTAAATCATGCACTGCTAAAACATTTATCCTCTAACCAAAAGTTCTGTTATTATGAAATAAATGATGTGCTAACATCAGTGCTCTGTATTAAGACTAATCATTTTCTACCTTCTTGAGATTTGTATTTATTCTAGGATATGTGAAAAGTTCTCCACTGGTTTTCCTTTGATATATAATGTTTTGGATTTAACTATTTTCTTGCTCTTTTCCTTTCCTTTGGGTGGTTTTTGCAACTTTTTGTCTCTAAGTCAAACCTGGTTTTTAATACTGTACTTTGAATAGCTCCCAAGAGCCTGTTCATGTAAGGTTTCTGGTCTGTTTTGCAGGTTTAGGAGGAGCATGGCAAGCCTTTACTTAAGAATCAGAACTTAACCAAAACAGTAGCCCTTCTGAGATTACCCATCACTTATCATAACGCAGTTCCATGTCTAAACAACATATTTGTCTGCTTAACCATTCTTACATACAATGGAATACAATAGAATAATTTTGAAATCACCTGAAGATGAGAATTTTAGAGCAAGTTATTTGAAGCTACACCTCAGTTTCGGTAACAGTACTGATTCATCTTTAGATATTCAAAGAAAGATTTGGAAAGTGCTTTCAAGCTTAAGAAATTTATATGCTTCAAGCAAAATGCAGAAGCAGACTGTTTCAAATTTACCACTGGGCTTTCTCCACCTCCCACCACAGAAATAAAATGTTATTGAAATGGAGGAGTTCCCACAAGAACATCTCTGCAAATGTTCCCAAACAGTATTTCATTGAGGCAGCATTTTCCAATAGAAAAGCATTTCACAGAATTATTTTACTGGTTCTACTTAATTCTTTTTTCTCAAATGACCTTACTGTTCCTTCCTCAATATAGCTGAGAATATTACAGTAGTTGTCTTCCCATCAAAGGCATGTTTTCCGTACTGGATGCCTTCATTCTTCATGCTGTCAATACAAATCTAAAGCAGGGACACAACATATATACAGCACGGAGTATGGGAGGAGATGATATATAAGAGATTCCCCCTTGGTAGTGCATTCAGAAACCAGTATTTTCCTCAAGAAAGGATTGGAAAAATACGACCAAAACAAAAAAAAGTGCTAGTGTGAAAAAGTAGGTCAGAGAATTCAGGAAAAGGTCAGTAGCACTATAAAGCAGAAAGTACCAGCAAGCTTCACCACCAAGCAAAAATTAGCTTACCATTGGACAAAGCAGATCTTGCCCTTTGGGAAGATATGAAACCTTAAAATACGCAGGAGGAAAAAATGTGTTCAGAGTACGAGAGATGCCTTAATTTAGCAACACGTGTCTAATAACTTGCAACATAGCCAAAGGTATAGGAAGAACTTCAGCTGTTACAGGACTGGAACTCAATTTTTCTGCAAATGGAGACTAAAGATTGAGCCGAGAAGAAAATTAGAATGAATGCAGAAGGAGCTTATTTCAATGTAAACAAGAGAGAGCCTGAGACAACAATCTCACCTGCTATTTGGCTGCAAGTCACAAACCAAGATATTACAGAGCATTCCCAATACTTGTTGCTATGTGAACAGCAAGCTAATAGACCTAATAAAAGCACACTGCATCTGGGAGACTAACTGAATGTTGTCTTGGAGTTAAAAGGAAGGGTTTTAATGTATCACAGACTTAATGGCAAATTACTGCTAAATCCTGGGCTTAAGTTTATTTAAGTCACAGGAGAAAGGGAAGGTTATTGATAAGGCCTCCCAACCACAACCCCAAACTGTAATAATCATGACTTAGGGATGGGTACTTATAATCATAAGGTAGTATCAACTGAAATAGGAATTATGTTGCATATTGGAATTGTAGTGACAAATACCATGACCAAGTAGAAAGCTAAAAGTGATCCACTGCTGCCTGTAGTTTATAATAACACAGTAAGTGAATGGACTAACATTTCCAGGTTTCTTTAAGGACCATATGCAAGCACGTATCAAGAAAGCTTGTTGAGTACCACCTGATCTCTTTACTTACAGAAATTAACTCAGATAGAGCCTAATGATTACTAAATATTATTTAGAAGTTGCAAAAAGTGAGCTGGCATTGGATAGCCTAGGGTAGGTAGACAAATGGGGAAAAGTACAAAATAGTGTCAAAATTTTCAACATATTAAATAGACCAGAAGTATTTTCTACATGCTTAAAACTAATTATTCTATTAAAAAAAAAAAGACTTCATTGACCATTTGTGGCGAAAAGTGCTCTGAAATAATGTATGATTCACTTACTTCAGTACACGCAGCAGAAGTTTTTGGAACCCCTTCTTCCTCACAACTTCTAGTGTTCCTGAAGTTATCCCACTTGCAAAACCTCAAGCATGCATTTGCAATTTGATTATTAAACTATTTATTATAAAATAAACAGAGATTATACAATAATATATTAATGTGCATATCAAATATAAAATGATATCTATATTAACCTTAACATAATTGTTAACTTATTTTATTATTATACAAGTAAATAAATACTCACACTTCACTGCAGTATAACCAGCAGCTGTGTTTAAGCCATGATTAAACATGAGCAATTCAGGAAGGAAAAATCTGATAAGCTTCCAGTAGTGACGTACATCACCCCTAACAGCAAGATTTCCTCTTTGCTCTCACTGCCTACGCAGACAATTAAGCAGAACTTCCAGATCCACCATAGTCACACCATCTGGAAACACCTATGAGCTTTTCACAACATGCACTTATTGCTAGTTTACACTCTCCGCTATACGGGGCTGTAAAAACGGCTCTACCCTATTAAGTCCTCAACAGATCACCCTTGGGGCTGCTCTGATTCCCTCCCTGCTGTTGTTGTTAGGCTAAACAGTTGCAACTGTCAGGGTTAAACGGCCACTACATTAATATGTAGCTGCGTTTTCAAAAAATACCCCTATTCTATCCATAAACATTTGTAGAATATACTTTTCCACACTTCTAATAGCAATTGTAAATTACTTGTTTATGTTACGAATATGCAAAGTATTGACGAGGAATTGATATCAATGCTTCAGAAATATCTTATAATTTTCTAACCTTCCGTAATGCTTTTTTTAATACTCTTTTGGTTTTGATTTGTCATCGGAGTTGTGGAAGCACAGTAAGACAACCACATTTCCAGGAGGTAGAATAGATGAGTAAAGGAAACTCAGTGGGCAGCAGCACCAACAGAGGAGGCAGGCACATGAAAGATGACAACCCTCTTAGAAAGTTTATTTTGCAGATTTCTTTGCAGCAGGCCGCAGCTGAAGTACAAAAGGAGCTATGCAGACTTGAAAAGAGAGGCAGAACATCTTTGAATCCTATTATTTCAGCTCTGCTTAATAATTTGAAAATTAGTTTGCAAAATAAGGTGGTAACCTCAAACTGTGACAGAAACAACGGTCACTGAAGTGTGAGGACTCTGAGAGAAGAAATCTGGTGATTTCTGCCGTGATTTAAGACATTACTGTCTCTATGTAAGGAATTACCATCTTATGGAAGAACTCAACATATGCTAGCCCTGAAGCAAGTCCCATTCTCAGCCCAGCATCTTGGCCCAAGTCCCCTAATCAAAGATTAAAGCTAATTTGCTGGGCTAAATTGGAACAGCTGAGGCACCCATACATGCTCCATTTTGCTGACTCGACTCTTCTGCTACTGAGCAGTAACATCTGGAAGAGGGGCAATAATAAATGCCTGGGAGCTACCTCTAAGAGCAGCAGTTGCTTGCTGAGTGAAGGTGAATCAAAGCCTTGCAAATATGATATTTATTTTTAAATCCTTTTTTGTGATTGAACTCTCAAATAAAGATATTTACTTTTGCATGCTCACAGCAGCAAAGCAGAGATGTCCAAAGCTTTTTGACATTTTCTGCTAAAAAAAAGTACTTTGAATATTTTAGTAAGATTTGTTACAAAACATTAAAAAGAGCAAGTCTCCCATTAGTCCATCAGCTAATTAGTTCAAACTAATAATTACTACCTATATCTCTCTTCTTTAGGATCTTTAAGTAAAAAAAAAAAAAAAAATCCCTTAATCACCTTTATAGTTAAAGAAAGATTAGTTTATCAGAAAGGGTAAGATCCAGGTCTAATTTCACTCAACAGTAAGCAAAGATTTAATCTTATTTTCATTCCATAGTGACTGCATTTTGGAATGAGATCTGGGCCAGTTTAGGTTTCAGTCCTTATTAGCGGACCCTGCTTCTCATCCTAATAGGTCTATGGGGAATGTAAATTTCTTGAAAGTGCTTTGCTGTATACTGGCAGTAGGATAAGATCCAGCTCAATTACAAGTCTAATTCTCTTACTAAGGACTGGATCCAATCCCAGTCAGGAAAATCATATTAATTAAAATTTCTCCAAATGCCTGTTACAGGGAAATTTGGATGGAGAGGCCACAAAAGCAGCACCACCCTACTCCATGACATATAATCTGAAGTGTATTTATTAAGCAGGATAGATGATAGATGTAAAAGGTGGATAGCAATTTCTATTCTAAGATTTCTATTCTACAGCCCTCACACTCCTAAAAAATGAGGAACAAAATGGAGCCCAGACCTTCTAGCCCCGTTGAGGCCAGCTCCATGTTTCCGAGTGCTGGCTGGTAGCCCAGCCCAGGCAATGCATGTCCCCCTCAAGGGGCTGCAGTCTCCGCTATTCATAGCTTTTTTGAATTAGACTGTCAGCATAAAGCACCAATGGCTTTGCTAGCCACAGAGCCCAGTCCCGTCTCTGTGACTTGCCCAACCGGCCATCGTCACCTGGGCCACTACCACCATCCAGCCACCCGCCCTGACTGCATCACAAGAAGGCAAAAGTGTTAGTAGTTACGCTGAAAAGTTCATTCGTGCTCCTGTGTCTGCCCTTATTTCTTTCCTCTGCGTGCAGGAGTAATCTTAACAGCTGGAGCTGGGCAGATACAGTCCAGGTCTCACTGACGTGAGCAGTGCTTTTGGGTAGGCACAACAGCGTTACAGGAATTGAAATTTCCCATCATAAGTCATGTAGTTACATCTGCCTGGAATTAATGACAAAAGTGGCAGGATCTAATTAGGAATGCCATTAAATGTCAATGACAGAAAGAGGAGGGGAGCAGGAATTGTGGAGCAAGAGTTGAAAGTTTCCAGGAGAAAAAGAAACAAAAGCTGTTTTGAAAAGGATATTTATTTGGCTTTGGCTTTGGAGTGCTCAGCAAAGCGTCAGGAGGAACGGACACATCAAATATTAAAAGCTGAGATCCACAAGTGCTTGAAAGAAATCATGTGTAATATAATTCCCTGAGCCTTATTCACTAGGATTCTGCAGGAACACCAAAGCCCTTGTTAGTAAATCCTTACACAGAAATAGATTTTAAATCACTTTGGAAAGAAAGGTAGAATTACGTTTCCAGGCCAAATGTAGCCCTCCTTTATGAAGTTTTCTTAGGTTAGGAAAGGTGGAAAAGAAGTTGAAGCTGGTCTCTCTACATTGATGATGCTATGACACTTCACATGACTGATTTCCTAATTTTGTGAATAAATACTACATAAATACAGTGACTTTACAATAGGAATAAGCTTATATGGTTTTCACATGCAAGAGTTAATTTTAGATTAATGCATAAAATTGCAGGGACCCATTTGTTGTCAAATCATGCTACACACATAATTATACTGTTTTTTTTTTTTAAATTGTCACAGAGGACAAATATTTCTTGTATTTTAACAGTTAGATATTTGCTTAAGAATAAACTATGCAAAGCAAATTCAGATAACCTGAATAATGAAAATATGCATTAAAAAGGGCAATTAAAACATCTCTTCAATGAATATGGATCTGTTTTCAGAGCAGTCTTAATTCATATCGTTTTCTGAGAGCTAGCAGATTTTAAACTGGAACTGGATAGAGCTAATCAGCGAGAGAATAGACTTTTCATAGAGCTTAACATGTATTTAAAGCACTTAGCTTTACTAATTTTCTGCTTATTGAGCCCTAATTTATGTTATTGTAAATCTGAAATAACTCTGTTAATGTCAAACGGTGTTACACAGGTTTCATACCAATGTAAATGAGAGCAGAATGAAGCCATAAGCGTGCTCTAGTTCTGCCTCATCATTAGTATGTTATGGGTGGGACTTAGAGATAATTTGTTGCGGAAAAGCAAATGATTTGAATTACAATGCATTTATTTTCACAACACTATTTCCATCTGCCTAGCTTCTCTGGAGGGTTAGTTCTGTTTGACACATCATTATATTTTTAGTTATAATCTTTTATTAACAACAAGGAAATGTGTTGACAGTGCAAAACATTTTCTTTCATGAGCAGTGAAAGATAGGCAAACATTATTTAGAAAACAGAAAAAAATATATGACAGAGTTGAGGTAATACAAATTATAGGTTACACTGAACATAAATACTGTCATAAGCATTAGATCAAAGTCTTGCTTCTAATTAATTCATCCCATTTGAATGTTTTCCTAAGTAATGTTGTTCTGTTGTTACATGTTGCTAGCAGTATTTTTACTCCAGCTCCCGTAAGTCTTTTATTGCAGTAAGCCATATTCCTTTAGGGCTCAATTCTGCAGTCTTTACTCAATCTCAATTCCCAGTTCAGTCTCGGGGCAGGATTTGCTTGAACAAGGACAAAAGAATTTAGTCTCTAGTGTGTAGTTATATTTGTATTCTCCAACCCTAAATGCATTTTATTTCAGCAGTCTAGAATTTAACATGGAACAGATGAGTCTTCAGTTATACCCACTTTCTGATTCTGAGTTTTGTAGGGTAAGTTACCTTAGCTTCCTTTTTCCTTTAGCAATGCCACCAGTAGGATAGGTATAATAATGAGCATTAAGTTGCTTTGACAGATAATTTGATGAAAAGCGCTGTGTACTTATAGTAGGTCATATACAGATAGAGAAATCTTTCATATGGTATAAAGCTGAAATCACCCACTTGATATCTCATATTTCCTTTTATGTGATTAGGAAAGGATTCCAGGGCAAAATCCACGTGGGCAATTTGAGGTCCATCAAGAAGTGCTTAAACGACTAACAGTAAGTCATAGCTGACGTACAACCTCAGTCCCCAGGATCCCACGAGAGTAGGATGCGCAGAGAGGTGGCAAACAGCTACCTCGCTTCCCACCCTCCCGCTGCACCAGGCTGTGTGTGCGAGCAAATGTTATTGGCTGTTTTTCCAAGGTCTTGCACAGGTTTCAAACTCTACTTCCTGGCACATTTTATACAAGTTAAACATCTACCCTGCATATCCAAAAAGTGTCATATCTCAACTTCTCCAAGTCAAATAGGATATAACACAACTCACATTGTTCAGTTCCAAACATCCGACCCAGGAACAAATTAACCATCTGTAAGAGTACATGCAATTATCCTGTCCCAACAGAATTGTGCCACATACTTTGAACTTTCACAGAAAATGACCTCTAAATCAACTGCGTTTTGGTAATATAATCTTCTAAATAATGTTTGAAGGACTAACACCTACGTTAATGTAGATTAATACATGCAATATACACAAATTTATATAACAGTCAGAGCTCAAATATGAATTTTAGCTGTTACAGACCACAAATACAGATTTACTGAGAGATCATAAGAGGCTTTCTCAAGGGCTGAAAAATGTGAACTCCTACTTCATATTACACTGCTCAGCAGGTTCAGAGCATCCATATTCAGATAGCAGCTGCATAAGCCCTTAACAAAATGTTTCTTGTACATGATTCTCAAGTGCATTTGTTGAGAGGAACATGCTGGACTCAGGCCTGAGTTTTAGATCAATTGTACCATATTCTGAAACCTGCATCACCGATGTCTTTAAAAGCCATCAAAAGAATCCTTTTTTTTGTCCTGCATATACTTTTATACAGTTACATACCATTTCCTCTACGGCCCAGAAGAATAAGAATATTTTTTTTTCTGACAAAGCTGTGTCATATATAACATTCTCTGTTTTTCCTAAATACTTTTCTCTCACATATATCCTAATTTTTAACAAACACTGCGCCAACCTCCAAAACATTCATTTTGCTTTGACTTCTCTGTTTTCTCATCCTGCTCATTACTGTCTTTTTTCCTGCTTAAATCCCTTCACTTCTATGAAGTTAAGCTTGCATGCTACAATTGAGTTAAACCTTTAAAAAGTAGCCAATGTACCTTTTTTTTTCTATGTAAGCATATCATAAAACATTGCTGTGTCCTGGCTCACCTATTTTGTAAAAAGACTATTATGATATTTCTAAAAAGACTTTATTTTCCTAAACCAGAACACAAAATGATTTGATTAAAGGAGAGCAAAAATTCTGGATCAAGAAAAAGAAATTTAATTCAAACTATCTTAATTAGATGAGGATTAGTATTCTCTCTTCAATCCATAGTTTCTATAATGTGTTAACACCCCCCCAAAATGATAAATAAATGGGGGACCTTAAGCCTCCTTCCATTATAGTGATCAGAATTCAAACACAACCATTTGGTTTAAATTTTTAGATGTGAAAAATTAGCATTTCATAGATTTTTGTTCTTCGAATAAGAAAATAATATTTTAAAATCAGACTGAATTATTAACCATCTTTGAGATTTATGCATCATATGGACTAAAGTGACTGTTTCATGATCAAAAACCTTCTAGTCAAGCATTAGGGGATGCTAATGAATATAAAGCAACCTCTCTAATTTTCTAATGGTCACATTTTTCCAATCTGAGCACTCTTTATGTATCTTTAATAATGATTTATTTTTCAAGATTCCAGTGATGACATCACTTACTGTATCTGAGCCCTGCTAAAGCTGTATGGAGATCACAAAGTCCTATCTGAACTCCCACTTCCAGCCTAATTACTGTAAACTACCTCTAACCTACATAAAAGCCAATTAAGAGGCAGCGTGAGTAGCCATATTTAATATAAATAATATCAATGGCTCATATTCTCTCTGCATGATTCAGTTTAAATGCCTAAACCATGAATAACTATAGAGAATTTCTGTATTACTCCTGAGAAAGAACAAACTTGTTTATAGGATGACTTCTTCAAGCTATAAAAATTTACATTTATATCTAGACTATATTATTATTCATAAATAACAGGTGTCACACTTTCCACACTAACAGCTAAAGATCTCTGAGAAACTCTGGGTGAAACATATGAATGCTATATGCATACATTAGCCACTTTATAAGACACTTACTGAAAAAAAAAAAAAAAACCCAAAAACAATTCATAAAGACAATTATTGAAATCAACCAGAAAAATTATTTCAGTGTGTGTATTACTGTAAGACATTCTGTGTAAATACTTCTCTCTACCTGCTACCATAATGCAGTAATATGTTGATAGAGGCTTTTTATCCAACACCTCCTGTGGAAAAAATTAAAATTTTGCTCCACCTGCTACTCTGTATATTCAGACAATATTGTCCTGTAATCGAATCCATATGGATAACACTGCAGCAGAGAAGGCTTTCTGCCATTTAATTGCTGCCCTCCACCTGAAGGATGGCTGTCTTTTAGCAATATCGGATTTCCAAATTTCCTCCCAAACAACCTTCCTGTGCAAAAGTAGACAGCAGTCAGGATAGCTAACTTCAGAGACGTGAACTAGCATTATCAGTCTAAACATCTAGCTCCAGCTATTCTGGCGTCTGGAACACTTTAATCAGATATTTAATCCCAAACATACATGCTTTCAAAAGCCACCCTTTCAGCAGAAAAAACTTCAGTAGAAAAAATTCAGGAAGTATTTAGTAGGCCAGTGGCTTTGCCTTTGTCAAATAGCCTCTTTAAACCTACCAAGTACTCACCAATCTGCAGGAAAACCCACAGGTAAATGAAAGCCTTTTGACTCTTGACTCACTCTACAGTCGTTGCCAAGGAGCAAAGGATGAGCTGACAGGGAGGGATGCACAATTTTTTGCACTTGGTGTCCTCCTAAAGGCCATCTTAACTCAAGGGATGCTCCCTCGAGCACTGACTCAGCGTGCCTTGTGCATGGGGGGCAATTCAGCTACCAGCACTGAGATACTCTGTCCACTGAGCAGCGATGCCTTTGGGAGCAACAGCAAATAACAATTGTAACATAGCCCATATGTCACCAGAAGCTCCTGCTACAATTGCAAAATACCTTTACCCTGGATTTGTAGTGCAGCATTAAGTAGCTACCTGGTACTCAAGATCTGGCCTTTTGAGTCCTGGATGTTTTTTCTTGAGAAATTATTCCATCTATAACTATGTAGAAAAAAAGTGCTTATTCTTTTTTTGAATCTTTCCTTCAACTATTAAGAAAGTGATATGCACGCTCTCTAGTCAATGTATATCTTTGTGATTTAAAGAGTGGATTTAAAGTCCAATGAAGAAGTCTATATTTTTCTAAAGTAGGTTGTTTAATCAAGCACATGCATTCTCTGCATAAAAGCTGCAACAAAAATTCTAATTAAAAAGTAACCTGAGGAGGCTTCACCAATTCCAGTCTAATGAGAACTAATCCTTCTTTTAAGGTAAATTAACTCTCAGGTCTTAATTTGCCCGGACCTATTTCCTCACAGTCTTCCTTGCTTAAGGAAAAAGTAGTTTGTTAGACTATTTCAGCCTTCTAGGCCAGTGGTTTCATCCCCTAAACCTTTTCCTAAGAGAGAAAAATACATCTGATTTCCAATATCTTCCATATCAAACTCCAACGTGCTTTTTGGAAAAGTAAATAGCATCCAAAACATTGTATGTGTGAGTGTGCATGCACATACATCCTCTGCCCCAATTCAACTGTCTTAGATTCAATATTATTTACTGGAATGGTCACATTAGACGTGGACCAACTATTTGGAACTAAATGAGAGTTAGGACCACCTCACAACAGCACACAGCGCCCAAGAGCTCATCCTCTCACGGAAACTCTGAATCACAGCAAGACTAGGGAACCAAACCTAGCTATGCTTGTTCCTAGTAGTGGCAAATGACACAGGAAGTCAGAGATTTACACTATAGTTGCTTCTGCTTAAAGTGTAAAAATGTCTGGGCAGTCTAAAGACGGCACAAATTTCAGAGGATGTGTTTAATTAGTCCAGTGTGCATTGTTCCCAATTTACCATTAATTATGTTGCTTCCCAGTGTTCTCAGAGTCTGGATCAGATATCATAAACAACGTTTAACTAGTCAACTATAAGTGGCGATAGTCAAAGTTATGTTTTTAAAATTCCTTCTCAGGTGAAATTTGTCTGAAGGAATCATTGGCTGCACCCAAATGAACAACATATCCAAAGAAATAGAATCAGTTTGGCATATAATAAGAAGAAAAAAATAAACATTCAGATCTATTTCAGAAATAACTGATAGTTTAGCTTTACTATAGTTTTGCTGACTTAAAACTACTAGTATCTGAGCCATATGAGATAAAGAACCAGTACCTGAGTGACTTGATGCTTGATGACTTTTTTAATATAAATATATATATTTTACTAAAAGAACATCAGCATCCTGACAACATGGTCCACACACAAAATGGTCATATACAGTTGTGAATATTGTTTTTAAATTAGCAGGGTGCCCAAGGGCAGTGAGATGTGAAGGGGAAACCACACAAATTTGACACTGAGATCAGCCAGCTATAGAAACAGCATACATATGGTGGGTATTCAAGATTATGTCTAAAAAGAAGACAATATTTTGCTTTATTTAATGTAGAAAACATGCATAAGTGATATATTTCTATCAATAGTTCACTGTATTATTATTTCAAATCAAGTCCTGCTCTTTGAGCTGAAGGTGTATGGCTTCTTATTTTTGAGAGGTGGTCACAAGAGGGCAACATAGTTACACACATATGGAGCAATTCTGACATTCCACCTAAAAGAAATTAGACGTGTTTCAAAAAATATAACAATAGGGCATTAAAATTGTGTATTGATCAGTGTTTCTAAAGTAGCAAATATCAAATTAAAATTACAATTCATAACCTTAACTCTGTCCCTCTAAGTAGGTTCTACAGTACTATCTGGTCACAAGGTAACACGATATTTTCAAAGAGCGTGTAAATGTGTCATACAGTTTCCACTACACTCTTAGGGGACGTGCCTGCTCTCAGTGGAAATCAGTACAACTTTTTCCAGGTCTGTACAAGCATCTCTCTGTACTGCACAGGAAAAAAAATAAATCAAACATTCTGAGACATGACTCTCAAGTCAAGAACAGAAGCGTCTGAAAATGCCATGGTGATTGCAACTTCGTCTCCTATGTTATTGTCATGCTCTCTTTAACTCTTTACTCACGTACTATTTTAACCTGTAGGACATGCAACTCATTCAGCACAGAGAGAACAAACTGGATAGCACAGTGGTTAGGGAATATGAAATGGTAGGGTAGAATATGGGTAGTATATTCAATCTTCACTTCATCATCCCCTCCCTACTGTTTTCTTAATAGCATCAACAGCATCCACAAAGACTCGTGCCTTAAAGGAATGTTTTGCTTGTTTGTTTGAACGGAAAATTCTTCTTGATAAAAGCAGAGACAAGACTTTCCACTAATAACATTTCAAAATAAGTGTTTAATCAGATCTAGACTCAAAAAATACCCTTCTAGACAAAGATTTGTAGATGTGATATTCCAAAAAGACAAAGAGTGTTTTCATAGTACTGATTATCACTTTCAAGGTTATTCACCAGGCTTATATTAGATATAAGTCATACAACACACAAAAGAGCCAAGAGAATTCCCAGTATAGGTGCAATGCTGATCAGCAGCAATATTGTCATTATTAATTACCACAACAACATCACAAATTGTGCATGGGAAATCAACTGGAACAAGACTTCCAAGGACTCTCTGACAATGTCAGACAAAAATAAGTCGCAATCACTATAGTAACAGCTGTGAGCAACCTTCTGGTTGCATTGGAGTCAATGGCAAGGCTCCCATAGATGTCAGAAAGGCCTCTATTTCATTTTGTGACAGTCATCCATGAGCCACACAACTAGTGTTGGCATTCTGGAAGTGGAGTAAATACAATGAAACTCACTTTGTTCGGCTTCTCAATGAATGAACTTACATTGTATATGAATGCCTGAGTGCCTAACCTGGACACTGAAAATTCTGTAAAGCCAAAGCCCAGCCTACGTCCTCCTGACAAGCCATCTAAAGTGAACTAAAAATATCACCATGTTAGAGAGAATTCAGGTGAAATAAAGGCATGTGCTTTTCCTCAGTCATATGAACAGGCCCACTGATTGACATGTATGCATCAGTGGGATCCAAAAGCAGGCGATGCACAGTAGACAACAAAACGAAACAAAAATACATGGCCTGGGGATTGCAATCAAAAGGAAGAGAAGAATAGGCTGAAGTCCTTATTATGGCCAAACTTCTTTTCAAGCTGTAAGAGGCAAAGAGAATTATATCCTAAGATGTTGTAGAATGATGCATGTATAAAATAGCACAAAGGCAGTAGTGGGACCACATGAATTCCTCCATGCTTATAGAGTAGAAAAGTGAGGTGCTGATCTTTCTTAGTAGTTATAACTAATTCTAATTCAAAAGAGCCCCTGAGTGTAATAATCAGACCAGGCTTCACTGCTTGAACTGATAGATCCTTTTAACCTGCAAGAAAACTGTAGGTAGGAGATTTCAAAGAAATCATTTCTAATGTTCTGCCTATAATCCTGCCTATAATTTTACTTGACTGCGCATCTCAGTAAAAAGTAAACATTACAGCAAAATATGCAATAGGGTTTAAGAATGGTAGTGGGCTGTGAATAATCAGAAGTGCATGCAGTATTCAGTTTTCCATATACTGCAGAGATTTTATTTTAATTTTTATATGTTCACTTTCCTTACTCCTGGAATAATTCGTCTTGCACTCCCCTGTGGTACACAAGCCATTCCCCAAGGAGAGGTCAGCTACCTCAATACTTCCTCCACTTCTTTCTTCAAGGAACCCAACATGAGTGAATAAGTACAAAAATTTCAACAAGCAAGCCTCTCCCATCTCCTACTGGTTATGTCTTTTAAAGGCACTATTATCTCCTAATGACCTGTAAAATCTCAGAAAGGCAGGCAACACATAAAAGCCCAGCTGCTTTCTTTCGCTGCTTAGCTTCAGCGTGATGGAAATCAGGAACCCCTCACTGTGTTGTGGCCCGATGTCAACTCTTCTGCTGCTGTCACCCACGGTAGCTCTCTTTTCGTGATAGGTTCCTCCTCATCAGCTTTTGCTTTCTTACTGCTGGTGAAATCCACACACGCATTCCGTTGTGCAGCTCTGTACCAGGCTGTCACGCACACCAAAGTCCAGTGAATCTCCTCAAAATTTTAAGATCATTTGGATCTGATCTGTGAGTGAAAAATATGGAAGAACCATGTTAATTGGCCTTTTATGTTTCCTGCTTTTACCCAATTCCCTTCTAAATAATTTTGACACTCCTTTCAAACTGCAAAAGAAACTCAGGCTGACATGAACCTTTTCTTTTTTTTTTCCAGGTGACACATTTAGAAAAAATAAATTCCTTGGAAAAGAAAAACACAGCTGAAATTTCACTGTAACAGTACTGTGAGGGATGAATAAGTGCAATGGGCTGCAATTCCTTATGGGAAGCAGTTCCTTATGGGAATTGCTAAATCACTGTTTAGTTAGGGTGTTTTCCCTAGAAAGAGTAAGTCCTACTTTCCCACTCTTTAAATAACAATGATAAACATAAAATCATAAGAGGAAATTTCAGAAAGAAAATTTGAAGCAAAAATCCAATTAAAAGTCTTTTGATGCTATTGACAAACAGCTATTTATTGTAAAATTTTCAAATATAGCTACAAAAATTTCAGCTCTTTCAACTAAATCTTTTCTTTTCCACAAATGCTGAATTCTACAGCTTCTGTGAAACCTAGAGGTGGCGAGAGACACTCATAATCACTGAAACCAGGACATATTTTCACGTTAGCTACCTAGTTATGCATTTCTGAGTCTAATATTCGAGCCAGAAAGTGAAACATTGGTCTCACTGAAGACATGCAACTGTAGAGAGGCCATGACCTTTACATCCGCATTTCAACACGTTGCTTTATTATATGATTTTTAAATTACTATATATTTGGGACTAAAAGAATGTCTCATGAAAGTGTTTGCTATCTCAGACTGTCTGAAGATGAGTAATACCAACCAGCAGTAATTTCTGACAGCAAAAATCACCATTTTGCCTGAGAACAAAATCTGACCATTTCTATCATATGCATTTTGGAAGGACTTATAGAAAAAATAAAAGTGGACCGACAATATAATCTGAAACTGTTTGAATAAATTGCTGGACAGGTACAATGTGATCATCAGTATAAATTAAAAATTTACACACAAAAATGTAACCTATGCAGTAGGATTTAAAAAAAAAAAAAAAGCAAACGAAGCTTTCCACATTGAACAATAGCTCCAGATACTAACTCATTCTGGAAAGTTAATTTAAAAGAGAAGTCTCAAGATAGCATGGACAAATTGTAAAGCTGTTTAATGTAGGCGTCCTTGAGCCTTATGTGAGCACTGGTACTTAAAAACGTGGAACCTCACAGCTGCTTTTGTCCTGCTTTTGAGCAATAGTATATATTTTATTGTGCGTCTTTCGTTTCCTAGGAAGTCTAAGTGATCTGTTTTTCTTGAAAATCAGGTAACTTATGCTTCTATGCAATTTTAAACCAGTGTTTTGCTTTCAACCAGCTTTGTTCAGGTTGTTGTTTGTGGTCTTTTCTACATGGAATAATTATTTGACAATTCTGAAATACAGAATGATGTCAATGATGTGTGCTCTAACTATTAGTAAGGTTGGTCTCATTTTAAAAAAAATTGTTGGTGGTGTAATGCATTTACATCCCTAATGAGAAACTGCAGTTAATGATATGCAAAAAGCATTAATAACCGAATTTCACTCAGATCTTCCAGGGATGATTTTTGTGGTTGTTCTTGTATAAAGGCTGTAATGCCAGCAAATCGTAGGTGTAAGCTGGAATCTTTTCCCACAAGGGACACAGTACAGCCGAACCTCCTACTTAGAACTCACTAATCCAAATAGCTGAGCCAAATACTAACCTGCTGTTGCTTCTGCAAGAGTCTGTATTTAATACACAGGCTAATGAGCTACTATTTCCCTTATTTTCTCTCCTACTAAAATGCTTATTTTCAGTAAAAAGAACAACTCAGTATGAGAATTACCTTCTTCTATGAGAAATATGAGAATTATCTTCTTCCATTAGCAACCATCATATCACACTGATAGGGTCCTTCACTAACCTGAAGAGTCAGTGTTCAAAAACATTTGAATCAGTATGATTCCATTCTATTTTAGGATTCTAAATATTTATCTGGTTACAAATAATAATAATAAGCCTTGGTAATCTCAGCTACCACTTTCTGGGTCAGAAGTTCAGGACTTAATCCAAGTGATGTGAGTAGGTGCCACATTTTATTGTCTTGTATACATCCTTTGGATAGGCTGGAGCAGTAGACAAGAAAAAGCTATTTTTTTCTTCTAATAGCTGTAACATGCACAGATAGCAGGCAAGTAGCTCCTGCTGAAGCTATGCTGTTCCCTGTTGTTGCTCTGCAGTGAAGGCAACGGAACTCAAATACAAAATCTGCTCAAAGACAGAATAGTTCCTGACAGCCAAAGCTCACCTCTTTCTCATAAGAAGGGGAGGAGGTGAGTAATGCCCATCTGTAACTCCTGTGTCTCCAAGAGATTTTAAATCTATTCAGTAACAGGCTGAAGACATTCTGCATTTTGTCAACAAAAATGGTAGTACACATTTTCAGAGGCGCTGCTTTTCCACAGCTATGCTTTTTTTTTTTGACAGAAAAGACAAGTAAATAACCCCCAATCTCCCTCTACTTTGCTTAATTTGTTTCTGCTATCTCGAAACAGACTATTACTGTGTTTATAAATCAAAGCAAAATGCTTCTGAACTGCACAACAATCTCAAATGGGCTGAATAATTTTGGGGACTACAAACTGCACACACATCTGCTGGTGATGAACAAAGACCTGGAAATGCACAAAACTGGCAATCTGGAGCTTCCCACATGCTTCCCTACCATAAACACTCTAGTCAGTGCTATGTTGAGACAATGATAAAAAATACATCAAAGCTGAGATGCAAGCTAATACGAAAACGTAAGACTGTCCTAAATAGGATTAAATTATACATCCTCAAGAGCGGGGCTGCAATACCATGCAGAGGCTCAAATTGGTTAAGCGAAGGGAAAGAGGAGATGTTTGAAGACGCAGGGGGTACTGTGGATTGAGAAGTACTATAAAAGTAAACTGCATGCCTTGTAGAGCTGACCCACTTCCCAAAAGCAGGTACAGTGTATCCCAACACAGGGCAAACACAGATACACTGAGGAAAATCCTAGGCAGGGTTTGATCATTCCTCTCTGAGCCCCGGCACACCTGATGGCACGCCTGGATTTGCTCTCGCTCACACTGCAAGCCTCTGAACCAGTTCTTTCCCAGCTTAATCTTTGCTCCAAGGGGATAATCCTTTACAGCTGTCCTAACACACAGTTACATGTCTGAATATCAGCTTAGCTCCCTGATCAGCAAGTTATGGGTGTAATTATGACTGTAAAAGTCCATCTTGGTCTTTAGTAGCAAGGCTTTCATAGAGAATAACCACAGGGGCAGAAAACTTCCTCAGACTACACACAGAAATCCAGCGTTTGGCTGGCTCTCTCCTCCCCTCTTCCTGAGGGTTTGCTTTGACTCCTATGTTTAACCTCAAAGTCACATTCTAGTCCTTAAAAATGTTGTGTTTAAAATCTTTATCATATAATTTTGTGCTTTTAGTTTATCTGACAAAAAATAGCAGCTTACAGCAGTATTAAGAACTTTCGGTAATGATGGAGACTGTTGCTGATATCAAGGACAGATTTAATGGGTTTACTGATTCTAAACCAGTCTGGAGGTAAGAATTGTTTACAATACAATATCCACTCAGGTCTTCCAAACTGTATTCAAGAAAACAGAGACTTTGGATACAGCCAGCAAAAATTATTCCAAACACTTTTGCAGTCAATTGAAGAATGAAGCTGCTTGACTAAAAGTGGAAAATGGAATATATTATCATATGATATTACTTCACAAATTGAAAACAGTTGTTTGAAAACATTTTTCTTCTTTATGAAAATGACACCTTCTTTGCATTTCATTTACACAGAAATGCTACGCTCCCTCCCCCCCCCCCAGGTAGATGATAAATGATAAATGCAACATTAGGAAGATGAAGACTGTTTGGCATCAAGCTATTGAAGAGCACATTCTAATTAAAATTTTCTGGAAAGGCAACTGCACGATCCTTCTGTTAAAGATTTATGTCCCTGATGTTCTCAATAATCCTGATAGTTTAGTATTCCTTGGTAAGCTATAACGATATTTAAAAAGGGGAGGGGAAAAAAAAGATTTATTTTTACTAATGAAAAAGTAGCTTCTCCTGCACAATGCAGATTAGGTTCTTGCTTGCTTGAACATGTTGATTATAATTTTTAAATGAAATAGAATGTACAATTAATTGAACAGGATGCATAGTTCCTATAATGGAACAGTTCTGAAAGCGTTAATGTTTACTTTAGGGTTGAATTTTTTTTTCTTTTTTATTCCATTCAATATGCAGTGACATTAAAAAAAACAGGGAGACCTTTTTTTTATCATGTTTTCCCATAGACAATGCAATTATTGGGGAAGGTGAATAATTAACTCTCCTTATACATCAGCATTATTATTATAACCAAAATTTATACTATCTTTACAATATCTTAGACCGGCTCTTAAAACCTTCAACCATAGGCAGGGCCCTGTTGTCTTAGGAAAGTATTTTCTTACTTTGAAAAAGATCTATAGTGAAATTCTAATCCAGAAACATGAAAGTGTATGTGAACATTTTGAGATAAAGGACTGAAATTAAACAAAGCAGGTTCTTCCTAGCTCCGGACAAATTATTCATAATTTCCATTTGCTGAAAAATTTTGTCTTTTCTCATTTATTTTGTCACAGGAACCTTAATCTGAGCTCTGGTAGCTGGATATTAGAGGCTGTAATACATCCAGAGTATGACCTGGTAACATTAGAGACATGGAGCTGATAAGGAGAGGCAATACCTTATTGGTGTAACTGATGTATCTAGCAAGACACATCAGTATCCTAACCTAATGACCTGGTGCAGCACAGACTGGAATTAGGGAAGGCTTCCTATTGATTTTAATGTTTACCAAATAATCACAGATTTCAGTGAGGCTTCATTGAAGTCTCTGGTTGTTCAGCACCCATTAAAATCCTGACAGCTAAATCTATGACTTCACTGTGGTAAATTAAAACGTAGGCTGGTTTACTAAAGCTGTCTGATATATTTTTTTTCCTCACACACATTCATTGTTTATTCTCAAACATTCTCCATTTGTCAAATACAGCAAGATGTTTCAAGCACTTTTGCAGGGAACACAATCGAGCTTTGGTCATATTTTGTGCTAGTTGTGATTGTTACCAGGTACTTCTGTTTGCATTCTTCACGAGTCAGGGCCCTGAAAATGGATTCGACCTATTCTCTATGCTCTGCTCAGTGCTGGGGGAGTCTGGTAAATGTGCTCACAAATTTTCAAATGGCAGAGCTTTTCTGAGCTTTGTTGATTTTGCAGTTTGCCCTCAAATACAGCAGGAAATCTTGGCTGATGTTTTCAGAGTTGCTAAGGGACTTTGATGACCAGTTCTTATTAAAATTAATGAGAAATGAGCATACAAATCCCATTGGTAATCTCACCCTTTATGTTATTAAAAACAATAAAAGTTGGAGAAGAGTGACATGCAAAATAAAATTTATATTGCATTAATAAAGGAAACCTTACTATCTATAAAACCATTCAGCAGCCCCCTTCTTCTCAGCCTTCACTGAACCTCAACGTTTACACAAACTCCAAAAAAGCGCTTTTATTGTAGCTCTAGAGGACCAGATTTGGTCCTTACTTTAAATGGGTTATTTTACTGATATTTATTTTATATTCTAGTATATTTCTGAAACTCTGACCCCTAATTTATTACAGTAAAGTACCATAATAACAATAACAAAATAGCATCAAGAGCTTCATTTTTAACATTTTTTGCCAATGCTTTGTATCTTTCGCATTGCAATTTTTTCTGACTTATTAAAAGTTTCTGAACACTAGAGATACCTTTGTTTTTGCCTGTTTAGGAATGGGTCCTGTATGAGGTAATCCTAGATATGGAAAGTAGGAAGCAAACACTTGCAGCACTAAAATCTTAGTTGCATACTGAAGGATATATTTGCTGATGATATCACAGAAGATGATTGAGAATTTATATTTAAGGCGTATACTGATAGAATAGAGATGTATTTGAAAGGCTTCCAAGGATTAGGACAACAATAACAGCTTTCTTAGTGCCCAGGCTAGTAGGGCACTGATCAGACCTTTAGCTCATAGGATGACATAAGGAAAAAAGAAATCCATTCTTGTAAGACAAAATGAAACAACATAACAACAAAAGCATTTTTGAAAAATATTCATCCACCACTTGGATGAAAAGTTAAAAAAAAATCCAGAAAACTAATTTAGGGGTTTCTTTTTGCCTGTTATTTATTTGCTAGAAAGGCTCTTCACAATGACACTTTCTCCTGGAGGAAGTAAATCTGAAATGAGTCTTCCAGGCAAGCAGCCAAAAAGCTACCATTTTTATTTTATGATAGAACATTTCAAATTTTTGAGAACAGAGACTTTTTTCTTTGGTAATTAATGAGATTAATAAGTTTCCATCCAAATGCAGAAGAGTTCACTCAATGTATTCTATACTTTTATAAATCTTTTAAAAATATATTTATTGATAATTCTCTACTGACTTTTACTTATATTATGTTTCTGAGATGCTAACAAAAAGATTCTATGATTATCTTTCCAGAAATTTAAGGTAGATGGTTTATAAAACCCCAGGTTCTCTGTCCCCGCTTCTTCCTGCTCTACCTTCTTTTTAAGAGAAGCTGCATATTTGTTTTGCAAAAAAGGACTTGGAAGTCCTCATGGACAGGTTAAACATGAAACAGCAGTGTGCAGGGAAGAAGGCCAACTGCATATACAGTCATAGGATAGATCAGGCTAGAAGCGCCCTAAGACGTCTCTAGTCCAACCAACACCCTGCTCAAAACAGGGTCAGCTACGAGGTCAGACCAGGTTGCTCAGGGCTTTATCCAGTCGGATCTTGTAAACCTCCAAGGATGGAGACTACACAGCCTCTCTGGGCAACCTGCTCCTCTGCTTGACTGTTCACAGGGTGAAAAAGCTTTCCTTTACGTCCAGTCTGAACCTCTCCTGGCTGCTGCCTCTCGCCCTCCCACTATGCACCACTGTGAAGACGTTGGCTCCATCTTCTCAGTAACCTCCTCACAGGTACCATTAGGCTGCAGTTAGGTCCACCTGAAGCCATCTTTTGTCCAGGCTGAACAAGCCCTGTTCCCTCAACGGCTGTTCACAGGGCAAGTGCTCCAGCCTCCAACAAGCTTGGGAGCCCTTTGCTGAAATTGCTCCTGTTTATCAATTTATTTCCAATATTGAGGTGCTCAAGAATGGACGCAGTATCCAAGATGGGATTTCATAAATACCTAATAGAGGGAGATAATCCCTCCCGTCGATCTCCTAGCCATGCCCATGTGAGCACAGTCCAGGAGGCTGCTGGCTATTTCTGCAGCCAGGGCACACTGCTGGCTCACATTTCCAAAAATATCTCTTTTGAGTTCTTAAAATACTGAGATAGCAAAATCTTATAGAGATTTATACTAAAATCTTGGTGGGTGAGGTGGAGTTCTTCAAAAATTGTAATGCTTGCAATATGAATTGTCAAAAATTGCACAAATGTTAAAGGTCAGCTTTGCCTCTTTTGCTGTATTTTTATATTTCATGTAAGAATACTAACCTTCTCACCCACTTCAGCATGCAGATTTTGTGGCATGAACTTCTCAGCCTGTGAAATACTATTTTGTAGACTTTTGCCAAATTAAAATGAATAGGTCTTTGCCTTTAGCTGTCCGTAAGTGATACAAGCTTTCAAAGGGACAAAGGAATGACAAAAATCTTGGGAACTAATTTGAATATTTTAACATCACTGTGGTATTTTTTTTTTACACTGACAACCTACTGGAATAAGAATCATATCTGCATCACTTTTTGAAATGAAAATTCAATACCCAGTCCTAAACTTTAAGAATGGAAGAGACATTAGAGACATTAGAGACATCAGAGCACATAATATAATCTCTTGTTAACCTATCCTACTAACAGTTTTTACATCTTCTAAATACACTTTACTATATTGCTGCCCCTGTCTTTCAAAAATTTCTGTTAATGGATCAAAATAATTTTTCAGATGTCAAGGGATAGTCTACACATTCAGACTTACCCTACCTGAGCTCTGAGTTATGTTTATCGTAATGCCAAACTCAAGCCAGTACTGCTGAGTCCACACTAATATATTATGAATCTCAGTATGGTTTACAAAAATTAGACTTGACTCTGCACTTACAGCATTTACACATCTTCTGTGCAAACATGGAAAAAAAATGGTTCAAACATCTTCAAATTTAAAAGGAAATCTATTCCTTATTTTTGTCTTCCCCCAATTTGTTCTTTATTTTCTCCACCACAAAAGCAAATACATAGGAACCGATAGTACAGACCCAAATTTTGCGCATAAAATATATATATAGCTATATAGCACAGATAAGAAAATTGATAGAATTTAATTACTAGCATATATCAATTATAGTTGAAAATGGAAGAGAAAGGTTTAGGCTTTTGTGAAATGAGCCATAAGTACTCTGGCCAAAGGTCAGCACGTATTTTTCTTCACAAAACCATCAAAGTCAAACCATTGAACGCTGTCCTTTGGAAAACAGTTATTAAATATGCCAGAAATGCTCCAGTCAGAAGCTTGACAGGTAAACACTGCTACTATCACTGTCATAGCTATATATTTCACGGAGTCCCTTGAGGCACCAGTTAACGATCATGTTTTTTCTTACATTAGGCAAAGAACACAGGTGAATGAAAAATACCACCTTCCCCAAACAGCTAAGACTTTAAATAGAAAACATAGAAAAAATTAGGTCAGAAAGGATCTCTGGAGATCATCTGCTGTTCAAAGCAGAGGGAACTTCAAAGTCAGAGAAGACTGCTCAGGGCTGTCCAGTCAAGTTCTGAATATCTCCAAAGATGGAGGTTGCACAGCCTCTCTGGGCACCAGGATGGCCATGATGAAAAAGCTTTTCCTTACGTTGCTCAGAGACTCAAGACATAGTATTTGTTGAAAAGAAAAAAAATTAGCTTTTCGTATATTGGCAAAAAAGAAGGCTCACACTGAGAAACAAATCTCTTGAACAGGATGGGTCAAGGGCACTGTCCAGATGGCAATGGGAGTCTCCGTTGCAAAGGTCTATGCATCAATGTCTTTGGCTGGATCGGGTGAGACATCGAAAACCACTGTTCTGCTCAGTTCTTATAATCCAGCCGACCAATGGTCATGTGGGACCACTCCAGCATATGCATAATTAACCACTATTATCCTAATCACATACAAAACCTCTCTTAAATATCTTGTCTATATACAAAGACCTCATCAACTCTACAGGAACAGTTTCTATTGACTATTTACAGGTACCTTACCTGTGACAATTGGATCATTTCTGCAGGAGCAACCACCCGGGGGAATCTCTGCAAGGAAGGGCCAGATTCTTCACCCAGGATGTTAATCAGCACACTGAAGCATACAAATTGGACTAGCCACAGCAGGAACTGCCTGGGGGAACTCCTAGAGCAGTCTAAGAGTCTCATCTGGAGAGCTCCTGTGATTCAGTCAAATACTTAATTGTTAAGGTGGCTTGCAGTTCAGTCAGAGTTGTAGATTTAAGTTGGTTCACTGTCTCAAATCAGTCTATTATCTCATCTCTCCTACCAGGACCACCAGTGAATTATTGACTGAAGAGCACTGGGTGTGCATACAGGCCCTGATACTTAGCTGTGCCACAACTGTAAGAACGAACCTGATTTTCATACTTAGAACTCAACCATAGCTTAAGTCAAATAGCTTGCCACACTTATCTGCTAAGAATTTCCTCTGTGTCTGTTGCATCCTGTCCTTTCATTGGCTCCTGTCTTTCAAAAAACGCCTTGCTCCGTAATCTCTGTAACCCCCCTTTAGGTAGTTGAAGACTGCAATTAGAAAGGCTCTCTTTAGCCTTTCTTCCTCTTCTCCAGGCTAAGAAAAAACAGTTCCCTCAGCCTCTCTTCATATGCCCTGTGCTCCAGACCCCTCCTCACAGAATCAGACAGAATGGTTGAAGTTGGAAGGGACCTCTGGAGATCATCTAGTCCAACCCCTTGCTGAAGCAGGATCACCCACAGCAGGTTGCCCAGGATTGTGTCCAGAAAGCTTTTGAATATCTCCAAGGATGGAGACTCCACAGTCTCTCTAGGCAACCTGGTCCAGTGCTCTGTCACCCTCACAGTGAAACAGCTTTTTCTTATGTTCAGGTGGAACTTCCTGTGTTTCAGTTGCTGCCTGTTGCCTCTCGTGCTGTCACTGAGCACCACTGAAAAGAGTCTGGCCCCATCCTCTTGACACCCTTCCTTCACATATTTAAACACTGATAACACCAAGCATTCTGTCCTCCAGACTGAACAGGCCCAGCTCTCAGCCTTTCCTCATACAAGAGATGCTCCAGTCCCCTCATCATCTCAGTAGCCCTTCACTGGACTTGCTCCTCCAGTAGTGCCATGTCTCTCTTGTACTGCATATAAGCTGTGACGCACACCCTCGGTCCTTGCCTGAGCCACCTTGGGACTATGTCTGTGCCCGGCTATGTAACTCACTGATCCTGCCCCCGACCCACCACCCCGACACCACCTCAGCACTGCCACTACCCTGCCTGCCCATCACTGGCCCTGGCCCCACCGGGCTCTGCAGGCTGCAGCGCTGCGGGACTGCACCCTGTGGGGAGGACACGGCCCTGCCACCCCACTCTGGGCCTCACCGTGTCACTGGCCTCTATATAATTCAGACATACCAATACTCAACCATTAACTCACAGTGGTCAACATCTACCGTTGAGCTCATCCCTCATCAATTATTTCAAATTAATTTTCTTGAGATTTTTGATGTTTTGGGAATAGTATTAAAAGTTCTTCCAAAGCTCTTCAATTAATATAAAAAAGGTAAAACATTATTGTACTCCACATATCCAGTGTTAGAAACTGAACTGCTTCTGCATAGCCTTCCTTTTTAAGACAAGAAGTTGTGCTTGTGAAACATTTTCCCTATTATCTTTCACCCTCCCTTCCTCAAAGAAAGAAGATACAAAAAATAATAATTTTTCATGGGGGAAAATATATTAATAAAAATCTTTACAAGATTTATGACACATATTAGAACTATTCAATGGTTCACCAAGATATTGTTCTTCCAGTTGTGCTAAAATGTCAAGGTACATCATGGCCTTCAATATTTTCCTGTATGTATTATAAAAACACAGAAAACAGTGCACATTTTCCAAGTGTTTAATGAATCACAGCTCCATTATCTTATTTCTTCCTGAGTTAGCAGAACAAAAAAGGTAACTCTTTGTGAAAATCTGTAGTATAAATAGATCTGTTTTAATGTTCTCTGCCATTCAGTCTTTGGAGAATTCCTGTCAAATTCCTCGACTAAAATCAATCATTACTTAGTCATTTAATAATGAGCAAAGAGTATCACTTTTAACACATTAGCTTGGTTTCATGCAATTTAAAGCAATTTACAGGCTATTGAATGTTGTTCTTGGCCTTTTTAGCTTTTGTTTCAGAACACTGCAACCCTTCACAGTTACCTTTGGAATTTTCAAAATATTTCCACTTCCCTCTTCCTTCCTTGCTACAAATAAGTGGAATAACACTGCTTATTGTCGCATCAGGACTCTTTCCAATGCTGTACCTTATCTACGGTTTGATTTTCCACAGTTTTGAAGGGATTTTTTTTGTAGTTTACATCAAAGAAGAAGAGTCAAGATCACAGAGATTAAGTTGAGGATAACCATCAGATCAGTGAAATTTACCCACAGAAAAAAAACAACCACTCTCTGTAGTGAATTTCACTCAGCTGTAGTATACAAAAGCAATAGAGAGGCACTAAATTTACAGCAATATCTCTCCTCTGATGGCTACATGATTTACCAAAAAACCTGCTCCTAAACTGTAGAGTAATCACATTGTTCTTGGTATATGTGCCTGCTAATTTTATTTCTAGGTCAATGATAAACTGATCAACTTAAACTGTTGTAGTGAAAAAGCTTAGCTGCAAAGAAAGTGCAAGCAGTAAGCACAGTCCTGCTGAGTGGCTCCCCACTGGCGCCGATAAAATCCCAGCACAAATGGACGCTTAATATACTCATTTTATTGGAATAAATCCTGCTTCTTCCAAAGCAAGGCAGGGACCACTTAGATGCAGAACTAAAAGCAGAGAGTGACTTGGAGTATGCCAATATAAGTGTGCATAAATATACCCTGAGCGAGACAATCCTATTAAAATTACCAGCATCACAGTGAGTACCCAAAAAGAAAAATACTTAAAGAATACAAAAGCGTTTCCCCCAAAATTCATATTTCTCTCTTCCCTTTAAAAAGGGAAAAAGAAGCATTTTGTAATTTCACTAAAAGAAAAAAAGGGTACTATGAATGTTCAGCAATCATTGATCTAGTCAAATCAGCTACTCCCACACACACTGTTGGTCACATAAATTGTCTCTCTTACCACTTTGTATTTCTCATGAAAAAAATCTCTGCTGATAGTGATTTGGATAAATTGTATATAAATATATGAAGTCTTAGAAAAAGATACACTGGAAAACACTTGAACATTTTTCTAAATCAAAGCCAATCACATTCTAGTACTATATAAGCCTATTAAATCAGATCAAACAATTTAGCTTTCTCTTTCCCACAACTTTTGTTTAAGTACTGCTGATTTATTAATCATGAGACCAAATAAAGAAACGAAAAAACAGTGCGTTTCAGATTAATAAAACAAGAAAGCACATTCAAAGGTTCAAACATAAGGAAGGCAGGAGTTGATCTTGACATTAGCTTTTCACAAAGTTAAATGAAATTTAATCACTTTGGGATTAATCATACTTCCCTGCAGCTTTTCTTGTATTTTCTCCAGGCAATACTGATAATTGCAACATTGGCATAACTTACGTCCTTAGTATTACACAGCTCCGGGATGTGTTAAAGGCTGAAATCTAGCACCTCTTACCCTTTCAACTTGCTTTCCTTCCTCCAGTCAGGAATCTGCAGATTCGGGAAACATAGATTACGGCCCACTAGTATTGCTCTGTTGATGTTTATTTTAGAGGAACATAAAGAAAGTAAATATTGTAAATGTCTTCTGTTTACAAAAGCTGAGTTTGGAAAATTGGTCAGCAATTTAACTCTATTTATATTTTAACAATGTCCACATTTTGAGGGATTCAATTTGTACCTGCACTGAAATTTTTTAGATATATAACCTCTTTGATAAAACATAAATATGAATTCTACAATAAAAAAATGCTGTCTTAGGTATAGAGCACACTCCCCTGTTTTTCAATTACTTTAGACACCAATACCTTCTCCAGACCTCTCTCAGAAAACCACAGACTCTGTCATGGGTCAAATTTGCTAGGAACATCAGCAGACTGAGGTCTAATATGGTTGGGAAAGCTTCCAAAAGTATCTAGCGAAGGTATTCCTCTGTTTTCTTCTTCCCATCCTTATTCAGTTCATTATCTTTTTCCTTTTGCAGCCATCCTTCCAAGAAACAATATATTAGATCATTTACATGAAAAGTCTGGTCATAGAAATCATGTAGAAATTAATAGTTTCTAATTTGCCTGCAACCCCACAGTGTTTTTCTTTTCTTATTGTGGTTAGATGCGGAGTAAAAATGTTTAACTCCATGTCCTCAACCATTTTAAAGTCCTTTCCAATCAATATTACTTTTCTTTTACACTTTCCATGGGAAAACACTTTCTTTAGAGACCTCGTTGTTCTGTACGTGAAGGGGAGAAACTTAAAACTCACTCAGTCTTTGCCAGCTTCTTCGTTCATTTTCTCCTCTTTCTAAGGTTGAGGATTGCATCAGTTTTAGATTCTCTTTAATGTTATGAGTTGTGCCGAGAGGCCTCCGCAGAACAGCCGAACCAGTTGACAGGCATTTTCCCCTGGTAGGGTAATTCAGCGGGCTTCGTACACTAAACGGGTTCGGGTGGTAGTACAGGAGTCCCTACTCCTTATGAATGAGTTCACAATTGCAGTGGTTAACAGATAAGTAACAAAGCTTAATGAATTGATAAACAGTAACAATAACAACTACAACAATATTGATAACCATGTACATTGACTGCAAGGTATTAACTTATTTACAACAGTGTATCTGAAGCTCCAGTATGAAAGTAAACAGAAATGGTTACAGATCTATGCATACACAGGTTTGAGTTGAGAAGACAATCAACAAAGACGCACGAAAACGGTAAGGTGGTGGTAAGGGGGAAGGGTTAAGCAGGCTGCTCCCGGAGTGGGGCGCACGGCTCCCAAGCCCAGAGACCTGTACTCTCAGCAGGCCGACCTCCACAGTGGGAAGCTCTTCATATCTTAGCAGGTCATACCCTAAATGGGGGGAGCATGCTGCTTCATGGCCAGAGGCTCTAGGATCAAGCAGGCTACACCACAGAGAGGGTGTGCCGCTTTGCCCTTACAAGGATAACTCATGTGTCCGCGGTAAGTGAGGATCCTGAAGCCCTGACCTGGCATCCCAGGTCGGGCCGGGGGAACGGTAAGTCCCTGACGCCCGGCGTGGGTGGTGCACCTCCTCCGCTGGCCGTCCCTCAGCCTCCGGCAGAGCCGTCTTCAGTCGGGGAATATGCCCTTGGCTTCTGCAGGTCTTGAGAAAGACCGCTCAGGGTTCTTCCTCCCCCACACCGGTCTTTGTGATTTCAGCCCTTCTTCTTCTCCTGAGTCCCCGAGGAGGAAACACCCCCACCATAGGTGGGGAGGGGGAACGTGTGGCTCTTTATAGATGGACCGCGTTGGCCCGCAGGCAGCAAGACGCTGCCATTGGTCACGCTCCGTCCGGATCCGCGCTCCCATTGGTGCGTTGTGGGTCCCTCATTAGCATGCGGACCTGCTTGCTGGCTGGCACCCAGGCCCGCTCCCTTTCCAGAGCGATCCCCGCCACTGACGGTCACTGCCCACCAACCATTCGATAACAGCAGGGCGGGACACACGGGCCGACTGGCTAAGGGTCACACAAAGGACACTGTGATGGACAGATTACAAATAAAACCTTTTTAGCAGATTTAAAACATAACTTTCAATCTATTAAGGGTCCTGCTCTGACGTGGGTAGAAGCTGACTAGCTGCTTACTGTCTTCTGGTGATTTCAAACATGAACAAGACCCGGTAGAGATGTCATGTATGGATCACACAGAATGCAATGGCTTCTGTGAGTTTCCTCGTTAAGTATAAAAATGCTTAATGTCATAAAGGGTATGAGATTACTCCATCTGCAACACACTGTTACAGCTGCATTAGCAGATACTCCTCACCTGAGAGCCAATTAATAAAGCATTTCCCTGGCTGGACTTTCAGAACACGATTTCTAGCCTTAAACCTTATTATCCAAAAGGGGCTAAACTTCATATTGCAGTGTCGCGCTCCTTTTTCCCTTCTGTTCCACGAAGACTAGCGGGGTAATAGCGGCATGGAAATTCGCCAAAGAATTTGCAGGGAGAGGATTCCATTTACGATATTGCTATAGCTATAAAGATTAAAATAGACATAAACTGCACTATAAAGTATTAAAATACAGCATAAACATCATATAGCAATTTACATGGACATGGGGTTGTTTGGCTTGGCAGTAAGAAGTCTGATTAAAACTGGATATCCCAAAAGTTCTCAAGTGAACTCAGAGTACTAAATGGAGGCTCTTCCTCCATAGAGGTAAATGTTTAGTTAAATGGATTGTTAAATGGATTGATTTACCACACTTTGTAATAAATTTATATGAGAGTAATACTATTTAATCTACTCGAATGTTGTTACATTTTCATCATTTTCTCTGGCTATTCTGTGTTGCTCATAGAGATACTTAAATGTATCTCTATGATACATATACACATATACACATATACACAATGTACATATACACACACACAAACATATATATACACGGTCTCATCAATTCTTCCAAGCTTTTATGTAGCCCACAGGAGTAAAATTTCCTCTTTATCCCTTTCTGAGTTTTTTTTTTTTCTTTCCTTTTTTTTTTATATTGCAAGGAATCTTTCACAATGTCAAAGAATTCAAAAGCTATGAACTGTGCTTTCTCATAGATTTTTAATGGAAATACTGACCAGAGAAAATAATTGCTTTAAACAAAGTGAAATTTCAGTCTAAGAGTTTTGCTTTATCTTTAGTCAATACAAAGGTATTAGATAGTTAAAATATAAAAAGAGGGGTCATAAAGCAATGATTCATATCCATCCCCTTCAAAATACTGCTTTAAAAAAGAATGGGACTAAAGATTTTTTGGAATGATTGAATGTCCTTTTGTAAATTAACTTAAAATCATGATCAAATAGTTAATGATGTTGATTTCTCAAAAAACAGCATATATATAACTTTTCATTCCTCCTTGCACATCAAATCGTTATCTATTATATACCTGTATATATTGAATACCTGTATACAGCAATAGGAATATGAATGGTACTTCAGTGTTTAGAGAACGCAATGTATGAGAAACTCTTCTCCAAAATTCTCACAGTCTAAACAAGCAAGATAAATGTTAAGAGAAATTGAGATTGTACAATCTTTTCTTTAGAGATGGGGGGGGGGGGGGGGAACCCTTGAGCTCTATGCTCATGGTTAAAATGGATGAAGCTAGCAACTTAACCTAGTTACTCAAGTCTCACTTTAGCTGTTTGGCCATGACACTCATTTTCTTCTTTAGAAGTTTAGAGCAATTGCACTGGGAGGAGCTTCTCAAGAGGTGAGATCATCAAGTGTCTGACAGAGTAAAGAAACCCATTAACAAAAATTTGCAACAAGCGGTTTGGGGAGCCACCTCCCTCTGACACAAAATCAAATAGTCATGAATAAGTGTAGGCTACTCAGTGCAGTGCTAATGTGTTTGGATTGTTTGGCTTTTGGTGCAAAAAGGCTGTTTGTTTCTCTGTCATATTACACTGCCTGAGAGAAAAATAATTAAATGAAAAGACTTTTACTTCCTGAAAGAGTGTAACTCATTTGTTCCTGAATGAAAATTTGTCAAGCAAACAAAAAAGACATTGTCATCTCCCGGTGGATAATAATGTATCCTTTATTCTCTCTCATAGTCTATTTCATATTTTGAAACTATACCTGTCATTTGTAATACACTGAATTTCTGAACGCTAGTTCTATCCAGTATCATTTAAATGAAAGCTTTAGTATGTCCCAGACTCCTCCTTTCTATCCTTACTATCTCAAGACTTAAACAAACTTCTCAACTATAGTATTTGCAGGTGCATGACAAAATATTTTGGGTAAATCCAGAAGGGAGGACAAAGACCCCTTAGTCCCATCAGCTGCTTGGTTGAACAACCCTTGCAATATTTAAATGGCCTGTATACAAATGTATACTGGAATCCATTCTGCACAAAGTGGTCCTCTAAGGATAACATGACACTGCCATAGCTGAAAGCATTAGCCTGTGTTCATGCTTGGAGCATCACCAGACAAGGAAATTCAGAGGGAGGATGATCCCCAAGTGAGGCACAGAGAAACGTGTGCGGAGACAGCCTTCCTCCCTATTGACTGTTCATTCTGTCTCACTTTTAAGAACTTCAGGAAGGGAACAGGTAGACCAAGGCAAAGTCTCTTAAACTGGTGCTCTCTACTTTGATGTTTTTCTTCAGGGAAGAGAATATTAGAAGGAAACCAGATTAAGTGACAGCATTTCATCCAGACTAGACTATCATGTGCATCAGAAGTTTCTGACATGAAGAATTATACTTTATTTGTTTCTGACAGTTCCACTGCTGGGAAATCCCAACAACTGGATACTACTTCTAAAAGTGTTATCATTATTTTCAGTTTTAATTTGCTATTCCTCGGTTTCAAACCTGTCAGTTCTCCCCAAATAGTCAAATAATCAATAATGTACATCAGATGAAACCAATTTCACACCACAAGTAAAGGATAAAAAATAGTCGAAGTGGACAATTCACAAATACCCCCTAGACTGAAAACTGCTATCTAAGCTATTCAGATTACATTTATGCATAAAAATCACATTTAAGGAATGAAGCTCATTTGATAAACAATTGTCTAACAGAATAAAGGAGGCGTAATTGCTTAGATAATTTATTTTCACAGGAAAACAATTCAACCAGTTCTAGAGACTATATCATCAACCTCCTAGAGCTTGACAGCCCACTACCTCCCTTGATAGCAATTCTGAAATTAAATGTCTTACCTACCACTACAAGCATATCTAAATAAAAGCAGTATTTTTTATAAAATTTACAAAAGCTTGCTGTCTGCCTTATTTGGGGATAATAGACTTTTTTTTTCCTTGATTTTGTTTGAGAAAACAAAACCTGTCAACAATCAGAAAAGGCAATTAAGGAAAATGTTCCTGAACTTATGCTATTATGTCAACAGTATATAACACTTATGAATGAGTTTGTCAGGGGCCATTACACTCCTAAATCAGCAATATGCTTCTCTAAAGTAAACTCACTGCTTTTGTCTCTATCACAGCATTTGCAGTGACAACATGTTCTAAACTCTGTACATGCATACAGTACAGTCCAACGCTCAAGTAATTAATTGAGTATAACCATATGTCCATTCACTGAAGCCATGTTGCTATTACAGCCATTGTAACAGCTGGACAGTTTGTACACTGATTATTATTATTAAGGGCTTGTTTTTTACATGATACTAATTTGATAGCACAAGCATCTGTGTGAATCATAATGAATCTTAGAGATAGCAGTTTTGAAAATATGTAGTAAGTCTTTCCTGTACATGTACTTGCATAAATACAGGCAAATGCAACTGTGAATGCTAGTGAGTTATTCTTTTATGCTCAGCCAGGCTGAGGAATATTTTTACATGTTTCTCAAAGAACTTCCATAAATACATGTTTTTGAGTAACAAAAATACATGTTTTTGAGTAACAAAAATACATGCTTTTGAGTAACAATAAAAATAATTTAAGTTTCCCTATCTCTCTTCTAGATACTCTTAAAAGTTTATAACTCAAGGCACCAAACTTATTACGGGAAATTATTACTAGCACTAGAGGCAAAAAACAAACAAACAAATAAAAAACAAAACAAAACAAAATACACAAGACCCAAAACTAAAAAGCCAAACATCAGTTACTGTTAGGTTCCTGAAATTTGTAGAATAATATTATCAGAGTAAGTTATTAGTATTCATTCTTCTGCCAAAGGCACAATGTCATGCCATTTAGAAAGACTCATAGAACTAATAAATTAGCTATGCATTGAGCCCTGTAAGTCAGTAACACTAGGTCCTCCTAGGTCAAGAAGCTAGGCTAGATAAAATGCTTTTACGAGTGCTCTCTGTCTACTTCTTTCTGTTTATATCAAAGCAGATTTATGGCAAGCATCACAAATGCTTTTCTCTTCCACAGAGTACAAAAAAGACTTTCAGTAGTAGCTCAGGTGCTATTTCTACACTTTAGGCACATTATCTCTTCCATGCTGGATTTTACCTTCCCAAAACAAGACCACTACTGTTGGAAGATCAGCTCAGAGATATGGTTTCCTTATAGGAAGAATCCATAATTAAAACTGGCTATATAACTGAGTTGTGAAAAGCTTCATGAGGACTTGATGAAAAGAGAGAAAAGACGGTGGTCCAGTTAAGGATCTTAACAACAATGCCTATTACAGGCCCACTAGCTGGCCTAGCTTTAGCGTCTCTTCCAAGTCCTCTTTGCCTGGAAGAAAAATCCTAGGAGGGAGCGTAGTCACAGGCCTTTGAGACAGGCCTCTCTTTCAAATCATGCTTTGCCTTGCTTGCACCTTACCCTCCCTGATTTCCCCCTAGCTGATCAAGAGCAACAGTAATGTCTACACCCCTACACTTAAGGGTGGCAGGATGCTGTGATTGCAGCTAGCAGTCTTCCCAGTGTACTTAGCAGTATATTAACTGCACTGCCATTGCTGGCTGTAAAAGCAATCATTAGGCCAGCGTTTTTTTCTCCCTTCTTTCAGAAAGAAGATATGAGCTCATTAGATTCTTAACACTCATGCAGTACTAGAGCACGATATACACTGCACTCAGCTACTGCCTTCATGTGGTCCAGGAAGAAATGCCTTTTCTATTACATTAATCTAGTTAACACTGGAAAAAAGAAAGAGAGGAGGAGGCTTTTATTGACTCATAGAAGTGGAGGGCCAAATCCTTCCTAGATCTAAGTAGTATTTATCCAACTGGTCTTTTTCAGCTCAGAGATTATAAGGATGGTAACAGTCACACAGTTAGTATAGAACCTTAAACCTAAAAGATTATAATTTGCATTTATTATAGAACCTAAAATTTAAAAGATTATAATATACTTTATAATCTTAACATCAACACAACTTTTGACAGCATTTAATTCCTCCAAGCCCATAGCTGCCAGATTTAAGAGCACCAGTGGAGCACCTCTGTGAGCACCGAGGGAGTGGAGTGGAGTGAAGGTTAGAGTGGTAACAGATGGTAAAGGTTATCACTTTAATTGTCTGCTAACAAGTTATTATCCAAATAGATCCTTTCAAACTGTACTTAAAGAACCAGAAGTCAGCTCTTTCAAGAAAGTTGCTACAAAATTTTAAGAGAGAGTGTGGGGCATGTGTCCAATATGGGATTTTTCTTTTGCTACATGCCATTCTTCTTTTATTGGAAGGCTTATCAGGCAAACATCAGCAGAAAACTATGCCAAATTCAAAGTGAGTATTAACTGTGTTTTTAAAAATACTATCTGTTCACATGCTATCACCTGTGTGGGTACTCACATATCCGAGCAGATACCCAACAGATAGGTACTCACAGTTAACTTTCCTCATCCCAAACTCACATGTCTTTCGGCATGTGACAGTTTTCAGTCTTACAATAATAGGATTTACTTGATTTCTTTTCAATTTTCCATGCATTAATTTTCTGTTCACTTTCAAGAAGGATAATACATATACAATATACATAATACAATAAATATATCAGTCATTAGAAACCTAGTCTTCCATATTTTAGTTTGCACAACTATGACTAGTGCTCAACAAAGAAAACCTTTCTATATTAAGACTACAGAATATTAAGTTTTATTTATGAATATCTGAGAGCTATATTTCCACCTCTTCCAAACAAATGACAGAAAAAGGTCAGAAATAAATTAGAAATATACAGTAAAAGAGACCACAGAGAAAACTTCACAAATGTTATTTCAGGAAAATAAATTCACTTAGCTCTAATGCTGCATTCAGAACACGTATCAAAAGAAAAGCTTTCCAAGTCACTAGTATTTCAGTTCATTTCTAATGGCAATGCTAAAAAGTCAGCTTCCCTTTAGGTTGACATAAAACACCTTGACAAACCAAGAAGTCAAAATCAAAAGTAGAACTAAGTGATTTGGTCAAGCCGATATCAAACCAAATGGAGTGAAGTTTTAACTCCAAAAAGTTGTGAAGCAAATGTCATTATAAACCAGAAAAACCTCCAAACCCTTTAATATGTTTTTGTGTTCTCAGTTAAAGCTCTCTGGCAAAATTGACCTACATTTCTATTTCTGAAACGGGTCGAGCCAAGTCTTCAGAAATTTTGGCGAAAAAACAAACTATCAAAAAGTTGAATAACTCTTTTACTGAGTCTGGATAGAATAAGATTTATCCACATATTTTTTAAATTCCTTCTTCATTTTTTACTTCCCCACAACCCCGAACTTCTTGTTTCCAGCTGAACTAAAACAAGGTATAATAAAATTCCCAGAAGAAGGAAGGCTGTTTAGGTGTCGTTATGTTCCCTAAGCAGGTATAGGAGATATGAATACTCTCTAGAAAAAAGTTATTTTGTATGCCATAGAAAAAGGTCTCTAGAAAGTTTTACTAAAGTGAATTAGGGAGGCTTTGCCTCTGATGCTTTAGAGGTTTAAGCTACCAGCAGATTTTGCATGCTATGACAGTTTTACAGACTAAATTATAGCATGCCCATGCAATCAGCAACATTCAGGCTTACAAAGAGAATAAAATTAGATGTAGTGGGAGGAAACTTTCCAAAATCTAATGAAATTTGCAAATTATTATAATTTCTTTTTTCAGTTCAAATTATTATTGCACACCAGATTTAATGAATTCCAGGTTCCCGCCCCAACCGGCCCCAGCCCCATCTCAGCCCAGCCTGGGGCCATTGGTCACTGCCTCACCATGCCACAGCACTGCCAGCTCCAGCCCCGCCACAGCCCGGCCCCTGCCCGCACACGGGCCCTGCTGACCCAATAGCAGTGCCCAATGCCCACTGGGGCTAGAGCTGCCCCAGCCGCCCCTGGGGCCTTACACCCTTGGGATGGAGGAACAGGCCTGGCCTCAGGGAGCTGCCTGTCCGCATGGTGCCCTGACAATGAGCAGCAAAAGATTCTTGCCAAAAGGCCTGAGTTATTCCCACAGATTCTCCCTTTCTTCCTCTAGTTTAAAATTTAAAATTTCTGTTTCATTTTATGAGCTTCTTCAAGGTCATCTTTACGACAGGAAACTAACAAACCCAACAGCAGCTCCTTTGATCAGGCTGGAATTTACAGACAAAAATAAGATGCAGGCATGACTTCCAGCGAGGTGGGGATATGAAGACATAAAACGTAAGTCAATACTTGATAATTAGCAGTCATAAATATCTTTACAGAAATCAGCTGAGACAAAAGTTTGCTTGTAAAAAAAAAAAAAAAAGATAAAAGAAAAAAATTCCATGCATCTTTTAGTTAAAACTCATGTACCTTTAGTTGAAAATCTTCATAGCATGAAGTTAAACAGATTATGCTTAGAGTCCATTTTATTTTAATAAGATTTACTTAACCAGTTTATCCATTTCTTGACAGACAACAGAACCTCTCAGAAGCACTAAATGGAATATTTTTATACAGAAATTCAGGTTTTCCATTCAAAACATTTCATGAAGAAACCTCAATTTTGATCAAATTTGACAGTAAAGACAAATTTGTTTTGATGGTTTTGAAATCAGTCAGTTCTTATCTATTATTGCTCCTTTTCCCTTAGTATTACCTCAAATACAAAATAGCTATTTAGGTTATATGCAAGTGATTGTAAGTGCACATATGCCAAATAGCTAAAAAAACAGAAACATAAAAAAACTAAAGAAGAAAAACTGTTTTGATGCTCATAAATCATGAGAACTTTTTTTTTTTTTTTATGGTGACTTTAGCTTTTTATTTTAGTTCTCAATGGAAATAAAGGCACAATATAATATGTTAATTTTAGCCTGGAAGTTGTCATTCCTGATAATCAACAGGAAGATTTATGAATGACAGCCTAAAAATGCAAATATTCCCAGCTTCAGTTAGAACAAAAGTTACTATTTTCTGTATACATATATGTGTATAGATACAAAAGCACTCATTTTCTGTACAAATATATTTCTGTAAAAAAAAACAGATGTGTATATGCACATCCAAACACATGAATTTTGATGGCTTCTGCAGAGATTTATAGAAACCTATACAGATATATAGTCACCAAAAAGCTGGGAAGGTTTTCTACAGTCAAAAGAAAAGAGAGTCCCTCTACCAGAGAATTTCTTGGGTATCAGAAACAGTCTAGACATAGCACTTAGAAATTTTACACGGACTTATTTACTGTTTGGGTAAATTATCTACTGGTAGTGTTTTCAGTGCAGGATAAGCTACTTCGAATACTTGAGGTAACTTTTAAAAAGACCTGTAGACATAAAATAAGGCACAGGACTACTTTGTCTTTCTCTTTTAAACATACATTTTGCCTTCAGTGACTCAAGTACATAGATACATCATAGATACATCATATTTACAGCAGCATATTGAAAAGGCAAGCTCAAACTGGCTCAGCATATAAAGTACACAGTCCACTGGACTCTAGTAGAACAGACGAGTACTATGAAAACGAGGCTTTTTCTAATCAGTGGTGTCTTAAAGTAGATGAGTCAATGTTCATAAACTGAAGCAGTAAGAAACAGTATGAATGAATTACAGTGAATCACGAACCTTTCTTCCTAAACTAAAATGCAGACTTTGTCACAAGTGGTTAGCTAGTGCAATGACAAGGATTTGTTCTGACCTTAGAACAGGCTAGAAATGCGTCTTTGTTTACTTCAATGTCAGTCATGGAGTTGATTAAAATATTACTTAAAATTCTAAACTGCCTTTAACAAAAAAAAATGTAACTTGAAAGCTGATCCATTGTCTTTAATGAAGTGTCCAAATCAAATGAATACCCCTCTGAAGTTTCAATCATTTTTGTTTAGTAGCAGGCTGAAAAATATGGAATTGATGATCATCTCCCATATAATCATTGATGGGATCTCCCTCTCCTCTCAAGACTGTGGTTTTACACATGTATCCAGCTACCACACATGCATTATAACACGCATTAGGCAGAAAGACAACTTTGAACAAAATTTTACAGAATAAAGGACTCCAGAAAGAGGCGCTGCCACTTACAAAAGCAACTGAAGGAGGTTTCAGAGGGATTTAAGAGCTTATAGGGTGATGACACTAGTGCTGCAGTCTCAGTGGAATTAAATCTGACTTGATCCAATTAGCAATGCGGAATAGGAACCATAAAAGGGTAAGTTCAGAAAAAGAAAAAGAAGTACCTTTCAGAAGACCTATGGAATTTTTCCATTACCTAGAATAACTGATCTGACACACTGTAATTAAGATTTAGACCTATCACAGAAAGACGATGTTGATATACTGCTTATGTGAAAAAAACTTTCTTCCTCTTCTAGGATCCAGAGTCCTACCCACTCATGTGTTCACCAACACAATTTTGCCATATTTGTAGGTAGAAAGGTAAAAATTGTGAAAGAAAATCAGAAAAGACAAAAGGTTTTACTTGCAAGGCTTCTAAAACATCTGCACTTGTCTTCCAGTACTTCACTATTGTTTAAGTTTGTTTTTAAACACATTAAAGTTAGTTTAATCAACGTCTTGTAACAGAGTCTATGATGTAAAGCAAAGTTGTCTGGCTTTCATTAATATCTATGATTGGGTATTTCAATCTGCCTGCTCTTATGTAAGACACTTCTTGAATATTCCATATAGACATCCTATTTTGGATGTCCATATGTAAATTTTGGACAGCCTTTCGCACCTTAAGTTTTGCATTTTTTTAATGTTTGGAATGTCTTGAATTTTATTTCTGAAAACCACTATAGATTTAACGGGTCTCTGCAGCAGAAATACATAACTTTTGGAAGGACAGAAGCAAATAACTGTTTTGTAGAACATGTCCTCTCCTCTTAGCATCCTTTCCCATCACTGCACATACGTCTGTAATCCCTCTCATCCTCAATACAGCTAACTTGTTATTATACTAGACACTTTTCTGTCCTTTATCCCTCACATTCAAGCTGTTACTAAATCCTGCCACTTCTGCCTTTACGGCATCTCCAAAATCTAACTTTCCATTCCATTTGTGTTTTCAGAAAGGAGCAGTCATTCAGGAAATAACTGAGGCATAACAAGGGTACTGACATGTCTATCATGTACTTCATTCCTCTTCTCTTACTACTTCAGCTGTTCCCTTCCTTTACAGTAATTCACCTTCTTTCTCCATTTGTAATTCTTTACCAGCTACTCCGAAGGTTGCTGTGTCCAATACCAGTCAGCTCTTACTTCAATAATCAAATCCCCTTAAAATCACTTTGGTGTCATGTCCTAGGCTTCTCCCTAAACCTTCTGATCCATCACACAACATCACCGTGCTCTCTTTCAGATAGAATTTGTCTTCACTGTCCTTTAAATAACCAAAAACAAAGGAAAAACTTTTAAAGCATGCATGAGATTTTTTTTTCCCCCTGACCATTTATCTGTGTATATTTCAGGTGTTTTTTGTTGTTTTGGTTTATTTGTTAATGACTAGAAGTATTGGCTATTTTAGCAATAAAATTAGGAATGATATAATACAATAGATTTGACTTTCATTACATGTGCAACAGTCTCTGCTTCTGATGATTCACTTCATATAATGCATTCAGTGAATCCTTGTTTTGTCAGTCCACTTACAATGTCCTTTGGGTACAAACGCTGTTTTACTAGACATGATAAAAAGCACAAAATATGTCTAGACAATGGGCCAAATTATACTCTTTACTATGCTCACACAGATTTAGAGTAGCTGCATTGACTTCAAAAGTTTGTATTGATTAAAAGAGGAAAATTTTTGCCTGAAAGTCTCTGGAACAGAAACCATTCTGTATCATGTACCTCACAGAACTGCTGAGACAAATGTAAAGACAGTGAAGGTATGGGTGACGTTATCCTGCTGCTGAGTCAGTATCCCTGCTGTTAAACTGAACTGGATTAAAGAGAATAAAGAAACAAGAAGATTCATGAAGGGACTTTTTCGTTTTGAATGTATGATAAATCTCACCAGCAAAAAGTTAGATAATATGCATCTTTTATCTGAAAAAAAAAAAAATTCTCATGTTGCTGCTCCTTTTTTTAGAAGTAATTTTGATACCTTCTGGTGTGGTGTCTGCTATGATGAACTGATGTAGCTGGGACAAACAGCACTAACACAGGAAAATCTTAGATTAAAATCTTCCCATAAAGGGAAGAGAAGCAGCTAACTCCTGTTATTATACATGCATAAGGGTGTGAACAGGATAACTACAGTTTACTGCTGCTTCTTCCCTTATACACTTTTCTGTTTACCCTAGTAAGACAAGTATACTTAAAGAACTGCTTCAGTAATGCGTAGGCCCTGTTGCTGCATTTTCATGAGGGAAAGCAGTCATGAAACAAAGAAATACAGTTACCAGTGATCTTCATTAGACAACAAAAACCAGCAGTGAGCTATACTTTGAGTGGATGTGCTGCTCTCATGAGGTATTAGCCTCAAAGTCTGAAGATGCTCTCCCTGCAGTGTAAGCTTCTTCACCCTATCTTAGGCAAATGTTTCAGTCACAACCAGCAAGGGCTGGTTCTGGAGCTGGAGCATTTAGGTACAATGCTATTTGGGGTTTTTTTCTCTATAGGGTATGCCAAAAATTATATTTTCATTAATGATAGCTTTGTGACCTCAAAATGGGAGCCTGCTACAAAGCTAGTAACCACGGATAAGGACTTCTGGATGAGCCTCTAAGCATAGTAAGATGGTGAAGAAACAAGGAAGAGGAGTTGCTCAAGCTGGTCATGGATAAGCTGGTTAATATGGCAATGAACTACAGATTTGGGGAACAGAACTTGCTTGATTTGTTTTTTAAATTTTTCGTGAACTAGCTAGCAGAAATTTCAGTTTAACAAACCACCTCTTATACGGTTCAATCTGCCAGGCCGGCGGTGTAGCAAGGCCTGGAGCAGACAGCTGCGCCGACCGGGCTGGCAGGGCCATGCCCTGCCCGCGGGGCGCAGTCCTGCAGAGCCTGGCGGGGCCAGAGCCTTCAGTGCGCTCAGGCCCCTGACTGTTTTCCCCTGGCAGCTGCACACCTCCTGCATGGACTCTGTCCGAAAGCAGATGCTGCAAAGTCATCAGCTTCACTTTACAACAGCTAGTAAGCAAAGTGTGAAAATTTTTTCTACCATTTCCTTATGCCGTCATCCCACAATGGAATTCCATGATGGGACAAAAAGTCATGAGATCAGATTTCTCTGCAAGACCATGGCCCAAAGGCAGAATATAAACAGTACCCTCCACGAGTAAATTAAATTATGTGTATTAAGTTTCCAGTCCTTCCAATATTCAGTTATGGCTAATGCTTTGGGAACAATGAAATATGATCTATTAGCATTATCTATGATCTTTTCAGAGGAAGTTCAGAGACAGATAATATAGGATTCTGCAACACTTTGATCACCTTTACAGACCAGGTTAGAAAGACAATATGATTTTATTCTATTAAAAATTCAGAGTCTTAAATTCAGTTATAAACTTCCTTCATCAATTTTAACTTTAGATTCCAACACTGGGACTTCGATACTTGGCAAAAGTTAGATTTTCTTTAAAAAAGTTCAATAGCAATCTAAAATGTGAAAGCAAATTTAATCTTCACGCGGTGAGGTATCCATGTAAGGAAGAGGAAAGTAAAAATAACAATCATCCTCCTTGCAGAGCCCAGCTTCTCCCTGTGAAATGATCTAAACAGCACATTTTATCGACTTAGTTCACATGATAACACAGCTAACACTGATGCCAAGAGGATAAATAATGTGCTTAACATTCTCTGTAGAGGATGGAAGGTAGATTTTTGTGTGTGAAGAAAATTGAATCACACCTAAATTTCCTTAGCGTGACAAATTACCTCTGCTACATCCCATGTCTCTATTCAATTAAACAAATATTCTGGTGGTCCAGCATTATTTAACTGTGATTAAACTCACTTAAAATAAAATTATGATTTTTTTCTCATCAAAGGTTCTTTTAGAAAGAGCGGCACTTTTCAGTTTTCTGCCTTAATTTATTCTTCATTTGTGCCAAAGGAGCGAAGCTGGATTCTAACCTCGACCAAATTAGTAACTGAGAATCGTTCAGAAGAAAAAGTTTAATCGCAGGGGGTAAAAGATTTATATTAAGATGCTGTCAGAATTTAATGTGATAGAAAGAAAAGCAATTCCATGATGCTTGAAATGAACGATATACTTTAAACTCTTCGTAAAATGCTCTGAGTATTTCTGAACCTAGGTAATCACAACATAATGGACTTGTGTCAGTTTGTTTGCCAACAGTAACAATTTTAGTTCCACTTTTTTATATGACTAATTAGGTGCATTGGGACAACAAGGTAAGCGTGTTTATGATTTCGCCCCTTGATTTCAGGTTAGTTACCACTTGGTTATCTTCTGTGTTAGTACTGTAAGGTGTTCAGCTGTATGTCCTGGGATAGAATATGGCATCATGAACACTGTAATTATTGATGTGACCCTCAATGGATTAGTCTGTTTGTGAAAAGTAACCAACAGTGTGGATTCTCTTTTTTAGCAGATTCACATTTTTGAAGAGGAGATCTAGGTTTGGGATTAAGTTGTCTTGAGAGGTTTCAGACATCTATTCCCCATGCTTTCCCAAGCAGTGGAAGGGCACTAGAAAGGCTGGAGAATGAATCGTTGTTTGTATTGGATAGGAAAAAAAAAACAAAAAACTTTGTGATGGAAATCTTACTGCAAAAACCATAACCTGATATGAGCACTAATGGAGTAATATAATGTATATATTTAGACTGTAAAATATTTAAGTTGGGGCTTAGAGATACTGTCTTTCTGTTTCCAATAATAAAGCAAGCCATATAATACTATTCATCTGTTACCAGGTAACCCAGCTATTATATAGATCATTCAGCCTGCCAGACATAATACCGGTCGTAACCGTATCTTGTGTGTCAATGCCTACAGAGACTAGCAAGTCTTAATCATACTACTTTGCAAATCACCTCAGATAGAGACAGAGGCACACATACACCACACACTTATTTTTAAAATTCTTTTCTGTACCTGATTCCAAGCCTAATGGAGAGGTACCTGAGCAGAGAATTAGATACCAGCACACCTTATTTGACATTAACTATCAGTAAACCAAGTTGCTCACAATTTTTTCTGCTTTACCAAGGGGAAGCCAGGGCTGAACAGCTTCTGATGTTTGTGTGGGTTTTTTTTTTTTTTTATTTTGTTTTGTTTTGCTTTATTTTTCAGGCCAGAGATGCACCAGGTGCTTGAACATTCAAGTAGACCCAACCAACAATAGCAATCATGCCCCAAGGAGGAGAAAAAATGCTTGCTGGTGCCCCACTTCCAATCATTTCTTCACCTGGTGCCTCAGAAGCTACTTGTTGCCATCAGAGCCTAGAGAGTACTGGGAAAGGCTCGCAGACAGAGGCTGCTCCTGAGCACCTTCTGCCACGGCTCCGGGAGGAGAGGTAGCCGTCCCGGGCTGGTGTAAGGATCAGAGCAATTAATCAAGAAAGCCTACATGGAAAGCAGTCTTCAGCTCACCAGTATTCTACCTCTGTCAGTGAGGGCAATTTTCAGGAGGTGAGAAAGGGAAAACATCTTGAAAGAAAGAAAATTTAGTAGAGAGGAAAAGATGGCAAGATACAGAAACATACTGAGAAATAAACTATATATGTGTGTGTGTATGCACATGTCCGTATGTATATTTTTATATATCTATAATATGAATATCATGCTATAACAAATACTGAATACAGAGGCAGATAGATATATAGATGGATATTTACTGAGGTTTTTGGTTTTTTTTGAATGAACACCTGTTTTTGTTCTGTCCTCATTTTATATCTAGAATAACAACCAAAGTCCTACAAGAAATAATAATAGTCTTATTTAGCAGCTGGCCTTTGAGTTTATTATTGCATCTCTGATTAAGCTAAGTAACATACATACATGCGGAAAATGTCTCCCTCTTCCAAATGATTTGGGTTTGTTTCAACAGTAAAAAATGAAAGATGGGAAAACAAAATGTTTTGCCTACAATTCCTAATCAATGAGGGTTGAAAATATTAAGTCAATCCCTGAATAAAACAACTGGGAGAAGATCACAGCTAAGAGGAAGGTAAGACAGAGAAATATATTTATTAGTCTTGGTCCTAGAACAAAGCAGGCGGTTTGTAGTGACATGAGATGAACAAAGATGAAAGGTAGAAATCTTTCTTTATCTGTCACTGATAACCTAAGAAAGCGTTCTCTGACATGACTGCTGCCAATTTACACCTTCTCAGTGACAAGCCAAGGAGTGGTTAGCCCTCACAGGTATAATAGCAAAGATAAGGCTTTTTAAGTCCACCTGAGGCCATCACCAATTTTTTACTTTGTTCTTTCTGCTTTTTCCTGTATGTTCTCAGAGGCTGTTACCTAAAATTCACTTCCAGCAGCTTGAAGCCAAGCCATCAGTTTAATGGAAAAAAATTGTCAGCAAAACTTTTATCACAACAGAACTGAGACTAATGGATCAAGCAAGCCTGTGCTATCTATCTGTGGAATTTTTTTTGTTATTTTTGTTAGGCGTTTTTTTTCTTTTCTGTTTAGGTTATAGCATTTAAGCTAAGGTGAGTCCTTAGCTGGTTTCAGTAGTTCCATATTGCTTGAAGACGGTCCAAAGCAAGACTTGATGCACTACAGCAATAGGATGCAGTTGTTTTTTTTTTTTTTTTAAGTGTATATGGAGAAAGAGTTTAAAATTGAGAGAGACATCAGATCGTGAGAGAAACTTACTCCTGTGGAAGAGCTTTGCTTCATTTTTTCATTATTAACGAAATTCTTTGTCTAGGAAGAAAATATCTTGATATATGCAAACCATTATACATTTATCAGGATAGCTTAAAAAGGAGTTGTAAGGAGTTACACTTAAAAAAGAAATTACAGAGAAAACTAAAGCTTTTGATGATGTAATATTTTGTATTATATTATAAGAATAATTGGTTATCATTGAATGACTATACCATTTTGTTGTGCAAAAGGCAAATTCTGAGCAATACTGATTTTTGTATACATTCATTTTGGTGTATTTCTATTACTCTCAGCAACGTTCTTATTCACAAATACAATTTTCCTGCAGCATCCAGAAAGTATTTTGAAGAAGCAGAAAATACACATTCTGAACAGATAAAAATTTGCTAAGACTTGCATGTAATTGTTGTTTCATCATTGTCTACCCTTACAATAAATATGATAGTGTGATCGCAAAAGGATGTTGCTTGCTGTCTTCTTCCAGTAGCAGACTGCAGGCTGAAATGGTAACTAGCTACCTTCAGGCCCACCTAACTCAAAAAAAAAAAAAAAAAAAGTCATCTATAGGCCAATGGCAGTGATTCAAGTCAGACCAAATCTTGACAATCTATTCTATATTGTCATGCTGTACTGAACCTGAACTACCTAACTTAGTGTTTACAGAGATGGAGAGAAAGAAAAAGCAAGCGAGCCGTGGCATGGTATCCATATCATGCACATGCTGGTAAGGTAATGGATATTGATGGGATCTTGCTGTGGGACATTTTGGGACTTTCAGACTGCAAAATATTGTATTTATTTATGCTGCAAAGAAAGGAAGACAGAATGCTTTTGTTTCCCAGTGTCTGTTAACTCAGAGTAAGAAAAGGATAGCCACTAAGCACTTGCAAAGTGGCTGTTTATTTTTCCTAAGAGTTTTGTCTAAGGTGTTTATGATGGGATACTAGAACAGTGGAGGAACAAAGAAAATTCAAAGAACACTTTGAATTCTGATTGCTACTGGTAATACAGGTTATGTAAACTTCCTGGAATCCTGGAAAGTATTTTGATCTGAATTACTGTAATCATTTTTCTGATTCTTTATCTCATTATAGAGAAGCCCTCAGAGACTTACTTGGCCCTATGCCTTTGGATTCTACTTCTTTTAAACACAGCCACAAATGCATCTTCCTTGCTCACTTGGCATTCATCAAGGTTTAGATTCAGATTGTTGAGACGGTATTCCATCATTTTAACTTGGATATCGGTTATTTTATTTATTTTTCTGAAGCCAAAGAAGCTTTAATAGCAGCAAAGTGGCCAAGGATTCTTCTGAGGAGGAAAAATATCTTTTAATGGGAAATTAGAATAAAAGTTAACTAAGCGATTTTACTGGCAGCGGAGGGGGGAATGTTAGCAACGGTATGCTGAAAGACATGATTAAAGGTGTCTTAGCCTGTAATTTTACAAATATAATGATAAAAATATCAAGAAAAAATAAAACAGTACTATGCACTTTTAACACCTACTCAATTTTCTGTGCTTCTTTTACTTTCTATATATTTCACAGTTGTGTTGATGTGCTGAAGGTGAAGCATCACATGCTACCTAAGTGCACAGTACCATATTTTACAGTTGTTTTTGCTCTTGACGACATGACACCTGTTTTATTTCCCTTGGTTTCTCTTTTTTGGGCTGATCTTTTGTATTTATTTGTTGATATTCAAATATTTGCCAGTATCATGAAAGGAGCTCTCCCTGAAATGCAAATAACAAAAAGACTTATTTTCCTATCCTTAAACTAACACTTTTCTTGCAGTATATCAAGGTATCTGTCAGATATCCACTCCTGGATGTCAGACATCTTTTTGAAATGTCTTGACTCAATTGGACTGAAGAATCTTTCGTTGGTCTTCCATGTTTTTTTTTTTAACGTTGCTTTTAATGGCAGCCAAGTCATTTTAGATTTGTCATTGCAGTCTTTTTTCTTTCTTTTTCTTTTTTTAATTTAACTAGACCTAATTCCTTCCTAGATGAACAATGAGCATCTGAACCCTACTGTTTAGTTATTTTTCCCTTTAAGGTTTCATTTAGCAAATATTACTCTTTGTCTAGTTGCATGTAACCAATTCTAACAGATGATATGTTGGGTTATGATGAGGTCGATATGTCATATTTCGCTAATTTTCAACTGTTCCTTAAAAAAAAAAAAAACCTTTTATTAGTTACAAATGCTAATAGAAACAACATTTTGAGATCTGCAAGAAAGAGCATACAGGAGCACAGGTAATCTGCAAAGTCTCTAGTTAACAAGCACTGTATAAAACAGCAAAAAGACTAAAAAAGACAAAACATAAGATTCTCAGATGTTATAAATCAGTACATTTCCATCATCTTTAGCAAATCTTTGATCACTTTTACTGTTGTCTGACCAGGCTTAAGGTGTTTCAGTTTTGGATTCACAGAGCTGATTTCTCTGTGATGTATACCCAGTCAGGAGCATTAAACTAGGTCAAAATTTCTGCAATAGGGTGCAGTGTCAGTCCTGTAATCTGTTGCACAGTTAAGAAGAACTGAGGATGCAAGCATAATATTTGCAAATCCTGTACTGAGAAAAAGAAAACAATTAAGCATGAAAAATACAGCAGTAGTCCCATTGGAAAATAGATAAAAGAAAATTCAAACAGAGCCTCAGCACGGGAAACAAGCAGGATGCCTCAGGGAACAGAACACCGTGTTTTGGATAGCTAGTTCTACTATTAGGCTAGACCTGATTATTACCCATTAAAAACAGATAGGTACCATACAGTTTAGAATAACAAAGCGATCTGACTTCAAGTGACACATGCAAAACCTTATTCAACTACAATAAAACTATCAGAATATGATGAAAATATGGTAAGCCAAATCCTGACCACATTGTTGCCACATCAGTGCCAGAGCAGCACAAGAGCGTCTTTGCTGCATCCCGAAAAGTCTTTGAAGAACCACTAGTGACAAATACACTCTCTCTGGCGTTATATCGGGGAAGGAAACAAAAGAAACATGCAAGAGCAATGCTGCAGTCTTGCATCGCATGTCCACAACCCCTGACATCCTCCACTGCACCGTTTCACTATGAAGCAGACACCATGAATTGCTCAGTGTTGCTAGACATCAGACGACATGCAGAAAGAGGAAATTATGAAAAGGCGATTGAGTCGTTATTACACCTGCCTTCTCAATACTTCATGGTGTGCTTCCGTTCAGTTACTAAGAACTGAACCCATAATAAGGAAATACACTAAGCATAACATTCCACATTAGTTAAAGCCAGTTGTTACGCAATAACTTGAACTACTTTAAGATTCCCAACAAACAATGGTGGATGACTACTTTCTAGGTTGTATTCATTAAAAAAAATATTTATTTTCTCTGACTTGTGATTTTAGGGACCCCAGGACCAAAACAACAACAACAAGCTTCATTATAGTACACTTTGTTTCTTTACCAAGCTGTTGTAATTTCCCATATTTAGGGAAAAGGAATTGTTATTTTCTTTCAGGGAAAAGACATTAACTCACAATAACTTACCAAATTATCATACACCTTTATATTAAGCTACTTATGGGAGATATTATCAGCTGTAATTTGGGTATTAACGAGCAAACAAAACCTCTTTTGCATGCACATTTGCATTTGGTATTTCCCTTTGGTATGAAATTAATTTTTAGATTAAAAAAGTATTACGTAGCATGCTTATCAGTATATATCACAGACACAATAAGGAGCAAGGATCTCAGCTTTGTTACTGTAGTTATGATGCTTGGGTAATATCTCTTCGTGAAATTTGTTCTCCAAAACCATATTTATCATTCTCTGTTCGGCAAAAATTGAAGAACGCTAAAAGAGGAAATATTAAGAGTATTTCATATTTGTACAAAAACAGGTCTTCATTTTTCCCTGAGTCAATCTATTTTCAAGAGAAAGAGTCAGAACTCCTGCTAAAATAGGCTGCATTACTACAAACACATCTGAATCATTTATATGTGTACTTGACTGTAGGCAGACAGGGCAGAGGGAAAAGAGAGGGGACAAAACCATCAACCGGTTAAAGCCAACAAACAGATCAAAAGCCTGCAGCATTAAAGGACCAGAATTAAGGACTATAAATTCCAGCTAATTGTTCACTGTACGTTTCACTGCCTCTGTAAGCTAGAACTCCTGCCCCTTAAAATGGTGCACAAATAGGATACTGAAATCAGTAACATGGTGGATGTATAACTTGGCTCTCAATCAGTTAGACACAGTGCCTCCAAAAAAGATACTCCTTCATTTAAGTAGTCATCTATGTTGTCTGTGAAATGTGGCTACTCATAAATATGCAACCCATTGGTGTATTGTGCAATGTATCTTTCTCAAGCACCTGGTCCACTGAGATAACCACTTATTTCTGTTGCCATTTGTGATAATTATAACCCTGTAGCTCTAGCAGAAGAGATTTATGCTACAAAGCTGGAAGTCCACTATTCAGATGCAGACAGTGATGACTGATGGAAAGCAGAAATATACTTTTGGAAAAAAAAATGAAGATGCATATATTTAAATCTGAGATGTTACCTATGAAAACTTAGCTGTTAAAAAATATGTAGTGAAGATTATAAAAATATACAATCAAAAAAATCAGAAACAGGGTTATTTTTGTTAAATTAATTCTGTCCCATCCTGTTATGATGACATATTTTACGTCACAAAATCTACTATTCTTTTCTTTCTAAAATCTCAGCTTTTGACATAGATTACATCCATTTCATCAAAATTAAAATAAAAAAACCCACATTTTGTTTCTTAAGAAAGATAGTCTTAAAAAAATCCTCATATTAGTTCAGAAGCCTGTGTTCTTAATTATTCTGCTTAGCAAACAACCAGGTGTCCTTGCAGCCTATCCATTTTGCCCTGTGCATGTGTAAGCTTCTCCGACAAATAAAAAAATGCACCCAGCTTTCTTTTCATACTTAGCATACTAATAAGCAGTGAATCAACAGATCTCAGTTAAATCAACTTGCAAAAGATCAATGGCCTCACATTTAAATAGACTTTACAGTCAGCATTCAATACAATTAATGCCTTTTTCAGGCATTTATAATACATCCACAGTTTTGCATATCTGATAGTAATTATGATGCTTTTGCTTCCTTTTTCATCATTACATCTAACTATTTTCAGCTAGATATAATTATTGCTACTGCTTGCTACCTGACTATAATTAGCTAAGCTAATAGTTGACTATTCTTACCCCACAGAAGGGGAAATAGTTTAGAGAAGTTTAATTAGTTTGCATAACTACAGCTATTTTTCCTTTTATGGGGATTATTAAAACACTCCAAAACTGAAATAGGATGTGGTTAAGAACCTGACATTCACAAAGATATTGACAATACTAGTTAGGTCAAAATCTGTTCTTTACCTTATGTTCAACAGGATAGACAAAAGTTGCTAGGGTGAAATTTTGTTGATATGTTTTATGTTAATCTCATATATTTTTAGGTAATGTTATCTAATTTATTTAAGATACTCTGAGCAATTGCTTTGGTTGTTCATAGTTCCTGCTGTTTTTGGTAAAGGAAGAGGTTTAGGAGCCAAAGGAGCAGTTAAAAATATAAGCCCATATTTCTTCAAACTTACACTTCAATAATCAGCAGACAGCCTTTGGTCAGGTAAGAATGAACCTAAAGCTTTTCAAACAACTCTTCCATCAAATTTTCTAAACCGTTGAAATAGAAACATCCAAAGACTCTTTCCAAATATTAGTAAAAGCTACTCCTTCACAGGCTGGCACTGAGTTTGAGAAATATCCCCGTTCAGTCTTCCATTATCCTTCACTATTAGGATTTTGAAGGATGAAACTGTGATAGAGTACATATAATCAACATAAGGAGTAAACAGACCTCTCTGGACTGCCCCTTACTAGACCTCACCTTTACTTGGAAAAACACAAGGAGAGAGATAAAAAGAGAAGACGTGAAATTCGGGGCCCTGCTCCTTTCAGGGGGGAGATATGGGCCCTGGCGGTGAGGCCTAGCCCTGCCCCACCGGCAGCCCCCACCCACCACCGGCTCCCACCGTGTCCTGACAGAGAAAGTAGAAATATAGAAGTGCAACTTTTCTTCTAACAGATAACATGGATAGTATGTAATGTCTTTCCTTGGCTTATTTAGCTAGATGTATAACATGGTTAGAAAGGATTGATAAGACTCTGACAGACTCATACAGGAAGTAAAAATAGTTGGCTGTAATGGCTGTAACACTTGGTCTCTACTTGACAAAGTGCAGAGTGTACAGCCATCACACAACTGGCCACAGACAGCTTATTTGTGGGGAAAAAAAAATATACAGTAATGGGTGGACAAAATAGCATTTGGTGGATAAGACACTCTTCTCAGCAAAAGGGAGCCTTTGGTTCAAATCTCTCCCCCAGATTACACAAGGGCTGGATTTTTAACTGTGTCCTGTGGTCTAAATGATTGCCCTAACCAATGGTTTTGGGGCTATGGGGGCAGGAAAGCTACCTTCTCTTAGGTTTTTAATTGATGACTGAGCCTTCAAAACAGGTTTTATTTCTAAATTTTCAATGACTTAGAAGTGACCCAAAAATTGATTTATTTAAAAGCAAATTAAATATGTCTTGGTTCAAATTGAGTTCCTTGCTTTAGTGAAAATACAGGAAAAAAATTGGATTTGAGTTGATCAAACCTAGTGTTCAACTTCCTGGACTTGGCACTGAACACACAGACCTTCTAAGCAGTCTTAAACTGAAATCTTTGCTTCATCAACCGCTAAGCAATAGTCTCTCAAGACTGTAGCATACCAGCCACACATTCCCCTATTTTTTTTTTCTTTTTAGAAGGAAGCACAGAGCACAGTAATTCTTCTGTCCCAAAATATATGTATATCCAGGAAAAATTTGAGTAGAGAACTCTCGTTACTGACGCTGGGAATCACGGAATGAAGCAAAAATCTGAAAATGGGAAAAAGCAGCTGCCATTGCTAGTAATATACCTTATATGTTGAAAAATACTTCTATATCTTATATTTTCTCTTTTTTTATCTTCTTGGCCAAAAGGTATCCCCAGGTACTAAGCTTGTCTTCTTTTGAAAAACAGAGAAAGTGCGGGACTTCAACATATAAAGGGTCTGCTGTTCACAGATCCTAGGGCCTGTGGACACATTTTCCCTTTAGAACTAGAATTCTCCTTTCCTTTGTAATTATCTTCTGAACCAGAGCATGTTTATTCAGAGTCAAGAGTTCCATCTTTTTTTTTTTGTAAAAACAATATAGTGACTCAAATATAACAGCTAATTGCAATATTGATCTCCAAAAAGGATGAACTATTTTTATCATAGATTATTGGTCAGAAGAGGAGGTGAAGGAAAAAGAATAGTGAAGATAATGCTAGCAAAGGGATAATGATCAGAATACTGCCAGTTTCAGAAATGTCTTGATTATCGCTGCTCAGCTTTTTTTTTTTTGGGGGGGGGAGGGGTCTTGTTTGTTTTGTTTTTAGAAGATAGGCTTGCTTCTAAAGACTACTTTCATTGGCTTTTATGAAGGTTAATCTAAGATAATGAAGAGCTTTGTTGGCATATTGCAGATGACATAACAAAGAAAAGTGTCTTGGCCAGGAAAACATTCACTTATTACATCTTAATCTAAATCTCACAAAGGAAAAGGAGGTTATTTGTGGTAGATACTGATCTTGAGATAAAATTCTATTAGTGGCATGGAATCTAATAGAAGAAGAGCTGTATCATGCAGGAGTTTTTCGTAATGCTTCCAGTTTTACCTTTGTCAGTAGAAATACTAGTTCGATAATTTCATCTGAATTTTGACCATATTTTCACAAAATGTATGTATTCAGTTACATTGCATACAGCTAGTAGACTCACAAGATAAGACCTATAAGAGACACAGCATTTCCTGTTTGGCTGATTCCTGGAGTAGCAATAACATGTATGCTGACGCTAAAGGAGCGCTAACAATGCTGATGAGAAACACCACTAATATCAACAGCACCCTTCTACGCTGGCTTATCAAAGATTTATGCTACAACATTTTCTCTTATAGGATTAACAGCACTTGGTTTTCTTTAATTACAAAACAGTAGTGATCCTCATGCATTCATCTCTGTCTAACCTTTTATAACTACTACAACATTTGGGTTTATTTTTGTATCACAACAGAAATTTTTTTATAAGACAGTTAGTTTTCTTTCCATATCCATATCTGCAGCCAGAATCATAAGTCTTGCACTAATTTTGCAGTTAAATGCATTATTACAGACTCATTGCATTCAGGTTGAGAGAGACTTATGTTACCATGGATGGAGACAGTCCACCCGAGTTGTGTGTTTGTTGAGTGAATTAAATCATGGATTAAGATCCTTCCCAAGTGCTCTTTAGCCTAATGAATATTTCATCACACCCTAGGAACACAGAATAATTTTGACTGAGAGTGCTTATTCCCCCCAAAACTGCACTCTGACAGAGCATTCACCTTAAGAGAAGAAAGAAGTTTAAAATTCTCTCAGACACAGAAAGAAAATTCAACCCAAGTCTGCCCCACTTGGGTCAGTGACCTTACAGCTGTACTTCTGCATCAAAGCAGACATGGACATTGACTCTCATTTCTATAGATTCTGATGTGCTGTCATGCTTCTCCAACTACCAAAGCAGCTAACCTAAGTACAGCTGCCAGCCACAAGGCAAAAAACCCATGTTGCAAGAAAGGTAGAACTCAAATCTTACCCCTCTTCTCAGTATTTTTTATTGACTACTGAGATGGACAGTGCCCATATTTGTTCAGATGCAGTTTGTATAGACATAGGTGGGTTTTTTTTTTGTTTTTTTTTTGTTTTTTTTTTACAAAGAGGGTCTTCTACCGGGAAGGGGTCACATAAAACCCTCTACAAGGAGAAGAAAGCGATTCTTCCTTTGGGACACAGACTTATAAGATAGGATTGGAAGAGAAAGATAGAAGAGAGAGAGTCATAGCAAGGCACCAAGGAGCAGGCAATAGCCAGTCAAACCTCAAAGGGGGCTGAAAATATGTAGGAACTAAAAAGAGCTTATTATAGCCCTGAAAGCTACTAAGTGACTGAAACCTCCCTGCAAGGGCCTGGGGAGAAGGGAAGATTCATTCGTATAGACTCTTTCTATTTCTATTCTGTCTGATCCAGTCAGTGGATTTTCTCTATTTCAAAAGTCGAGTTGTCTTGTTTGCATTCTAATAAAACCTGGCTTTTGAGTCTAAAGCCCTTTTCTTGAAACTACTTTGGGGAAACACACAAGCCTAGGCAAATCTACCTCCATGATCTGACTGATTCTGGGTCCTGTCAGAGACAGCTCCCCACCCAGAATACTGTTACTTTCACATCCACTCTTATTTTTGTACTGTTTGGGAACTCTTGACAGCTGATTTGAGATGGTGGATTGGTCTAGGCAGGAAAGAGAAAACAGGGGATAACAACACAACCAGGACACGGGAGAACCACCTTACAATTGCTGTGGTTTGACTTAAAAAAGCCTGACTCAGTTAAAAGAGAGAAGCCGCTGGCACAAAAGCCATGTTTCATGGCAAGAAGGTAGAAAAGATGATCATCACAAATGGAACAGATATCCATGTTCACTTGAGTGCTTTTATTAACGGACAGATTTTGCCATTCTTATTCCTATTATGTAGCTTTTGGTACTGCGAAACATTCCTGTTGGCTTTGTGGGCATTTTGTGCAGTAGGTTTTTACTCAACATGAGTCTTTAAAATGAAAGCCCAGCTTCCTGAATACCATTAATATTTAATAAAATAGGTGCCACATTCTCTCCAGTTGCTACCTGGAAAAGCTGCAGCACCTGGCATATTTCATCAACTCATTTAAGAAAAGGGGGCGGGAACAGTAACACTGGTTCTTAACTAGAAAATTTAAGCTTCATGTTGCCACAGTTACAGTACCATCAATCCTGAGCTACCTGCTAGTGCTATATTACTCATGTAGAGGTTTTAGTTTGCACCTCCTTTAACCATGTAAAACAGACCACAGAGAGCAATGTATATACAACTAGAGACACTCTAGCATCCTTTTTGTTGGCTAGACTAGAATTTTAGGTCAAAATCGGAAATCTGTAACAGTGAGAGATCCCTGCCAAACTGAAATAGTTCCTACTGATGTGTCTTAACAGGAACAACAACAACAACAACAAAAAAAGCTAGTTAATTTTAATATTCAGCCCAATGACTTATAAAAAGGTTGGTATAATGTGGCTGCCTGTGACAACAGGCTACTGAATTTGATGACCCTAAAGGTCTCTTACTGTCCTATATTCTGGTAGGATGAAAAGAGCCAATAAGGAATCAAAAATATATATATCAGGAAGATTTGAATTCTAAGTGTTGTATGGTTTCCAGACAAAGAAATATAGTATATACTTAATGGAAATGACTCAAAATTTTCTTTGGGATATTCCATAGATACCAGAAGACAGAAAGGAAGATTTGTTTGTATAAATTTTTGTGCTGTTTCGAGCTCAAAATTCAGAGAAAAGAGAGAGAAAGAAAGGCAGGGAGTGGGGAGAGAGAAAGAGCGGAAAAAAACACATTTCCAAAATGAACGCCTTTGATTGCACAAGTTCAATGACTTAAAAAAAAAATCTTTTGATTCTTTTTTAACTAAGTCTGCCCTACAGAAAAAGATGGAAGAAAAATACAGAAATCTCAGTTCCATGGCAGAGTCTTGGTTCATCTGGAAAAAAAAATCTTTACTTTAAAGTAAAATAATATTCCCCTTGGAGACATAGCTGAAGTTTTATACTTCTGTGATGCATAACTATGGCCACATTAGTTACCTTGCGCCAAACTGATAGCATCAGCCAATCTTTTAAAGCAATAAATCAGCCTGGTTCTCTGTTCTCTTGCACCTGTTTTCATTTATTTACACATTGCCAATAGGTTACAAAAACACTAACAAATGAAAATATCACCCTTGCAGATGTTCCGTTTTCAATGTACCTTGAGCACACAAAAAAGACTATACAAGACAAAAGAGCATCTATTCAAAATATTTCAAAAATTCTTAGTTGCTTGATGTCTCAAGCACTTATCCTCAGGCCTATGTCTCAGGCTTTTATACAAAGTGTGACCAAATAAAAAGGGTAGCATTTTGCAGCCTCTCTGTATTCTTCAGGCTGGATTTTCACCTGTAGTAGTTGAGCCTTAATGCTACTGAGAAAGAAGGCAAATAATATTTTAATGCTTCATGCCGGTTCCCTGACCTTGGAATTGGCCACTCAGTGCCTGGATAATGCATAGTATCTTCCTGACTGCTCTCTGTATTTCTCAAATTCCCATAACCCCTGTATGTTATGCCAGCACAGAGGAATGATTAGGTCATAGGAATGTACCAGTCTCCATTTCTTTCTTTTACCAGTCTTCTACCAAGGCTAAAGGAGAAACCTCAGAAATCTGCAGTGGTGAGAGATTTTAAAGTGAAGGGGGAATCCCTTACCTGGCTGTCTTCAAGAGTAGTTGTCAGCTCAGCTCCTCCTTAGCCATGTCAGTGAAGTAAGAAGGTATTTCTCTCTAAACAAGGTGTAAGGTAGTGGGGAGTAGAGGTATTTGCATAAACTTATTTTCTGTACTTACTTCAGATATAGAAGAATGGGTATTGACCTAATTAACAGAAAACAGGATATAAAAAGGAAGTTCTTTTAATCATCTGTGCATTTTCTCTTAAGTTATCAGGATCCTGCAGATGCTTTGAGAATGGAAAACTAAAGTCAAGCTAAAAAACCCACACAGTCAGAAAATGAGACACATAGTGGATCATGCAATTAATTACTGGAATCAGGCAAGTAGATTGATTTACAGAGAAAGCAAATCTGCAGGCAGACACATAATCAATCACTTTCATGTACAATTATTGGATCAGCAGTTGCAATTGTAATAATTACAAGGGGAACCATAACACATATACATCTTGAGTTTTGCATGTCAGGCTTCCAGAGAGCTTAGCAAAGATTTATGAACTAAAACAGAGAATGTTTGTTTATCTCTCTCCCTCACACTCAGTAAAATAAGTTTTCTGCTGCTATCTACCTAAATATTAAACAGGGAGGACTAAACCCATAAAAACTCTCTCAGCATTAGAAGTATTCCCTGTATTAGAAGTTATAAATAGTTCTTCCTGATACAGACACGTGCGTGCACTATTGTCTGTCTTCCACCACAACTTCAGTCTCTTTCCATTATGTCAAAACAGCCTTCAGTGTAATTTAAAGATAGTTTAGAACCATCTTTCATTTCATATAGGCCATATAAGCTGTTAGCCTCTACTGCAGGGATTTTGTGGCACAGTGAGCTTTGCAAAGGCCTTCTGAAATTCATTCAATCTTTCCAGGGAGCAGAAGGGGTTATTGCTAAGAGAAACTCACATTACTATCACAAAGAGTTATATCTGCTTCTGAAGCTGTATACTAAAGAGTTGAACAGATATGAACAACTGATTTATTTGGCTGTTTGAAGCAATCTCATATTTTTCTGTCCATATAGAAATTCAGAGACTGTTCAACATCATCATCCAGAGACTGCAGTCAACAGGAGGTGTCACAACAACACTGAAAGTAGATATTTCAAGGCTTACTCTCACATCTAGAAGACTTCCAGAAACACATATCAGAGTTAGGAACTATATTTTCATTGTCAGAGTTGCTGCCAATACAGAAGCGATAGTAGTAGAAACAATAGAGTAGAAACAGGACCAACACTCTGAATTTCTGCATGCATGGTTTTTACTAGAATTTGGTACAATTTTTTTTTTTTTCTCCTGATAGAAATGTAGATTTTCAACATGTTAAATGCTACAGAAAAGTATTTTTATAAGAAAGACTTCTTTAAAGATAAGCTAATTTAAAAACTTGGAAGATAACGTATTTTAAGTTGATGTTTAAAAATTATTTATATTTTTATTGATTTCTCTAACTGGGATTTACACTAACATTTTATTACAATGACCTTCTAATGACTTTTGTAACCATCATCTGTTGATTATTTGAAAATTTTTAACTACAAAAATGAGTGCATAATTCTTTATAAAACACTGCCACAAATTTTAAGAAATTCTGCATTCTTTACTTTGAAGATAGTAAATTACTAAGGCTCAGTGCAGATTATTTTCCTCTTACAAATGAGATTTTAAGATTCTATTCATTATAATTTAGATTTTTATTCAGAAAATTTTAATTGCTGGGTGGAAGGGGAAGAACAGACATTAGTTTTTCTCACCACTGACAATAAGCCACATCTCATGAAGGTGGAATGGAAAATACAAAGTTTTCCATCTTGGTTTTGTGACAGTGCACATCCTCCTTTCACTAGAATGAATGACTACACAAAATGCAAGGCAAGAGAGAATTTGAATCCTTAATTGGACAGGTCAATGATCCATGAAAAATCCCATGGAAACAGTCGGTAATAGTGGTCTTAGTGTGAACTAAGCATCAATTTATTAGAAAAAGAATTGTTAAGAGTAGGGAGAAGGATTAGGATACAAATGGTAATAATAAAGATGGAAGGAGTCATTGGATGAGTGTAAGGAGATTAAAATGACTAGCAGCAACAGGAGAGATTGGTAGAGAAGCCAAAAATAGAATGGGTACAGAGAAAAATATGACAGAGCCAGTATCTCTCTGTGGTCATGTATAAAAAGTATCATACATTAGACTGAGTGGGGAAGACTGAAAGAAATCTGTGGTATAAAAGTAACAGAGGAGCAGTATTATCAAAGTTTTGATTCTCATTTCAAGACAGGACTTTTCCTAAAAGCAATCATTTTGGAAAGGAACTGTGATTTCATGCAATTAATTTCAAGTCCAAAATTATTCATTACCCTACTAAATGACCTTACCAAAGAGGAATTTCTCATCTAATAATTTGTTGCTGTGAGGTGGTGAAAATATTCACCGGCTATTAAGACATCCATATATACTTATCTTTCTCAGCAACAAGCTGTAGATAGAATAGCAAACAGTACATGTGCTGTATAAGAAGAATGAAGAAGCAACCATTTCATATTACACATCAGGAACTAGTAATTTCACCACAATCCCTTCACATCAATCAAGATTCAAATAGTGTTTTAAAAAGAAACAATGTAGAAGAATTGTATCTATATGCAACTGTAATACAGCACACACAGAACAAAAGCATATGAATTGATTTCAGCAAGTCTAATTATCAATGAAAACACTGTTATTGATGTTTGATTGATATAAATAGAGGGCTATAATAATCCAGGTTTGTTACAGAGTGAAGCGTGGTAGTATCTTTTTCTGTAAAGACCTTGCATGCCCTAAGAATAAGGGTTTGGGGCTATTAGTCGTGAATGGGGAACGACAGTCATATTAAAGGAACTGCACTGTGAGAAAAAGCTTTGTTTTACTGAAAAATATTTTAAGAGAGGAGTCTAGAACGAACTCATACTGTTTATGGAGCAGCACCTTGAACAAGAGTTAGATATGATATCTAATACATGAGTTGCTTAAAGCAGTAGTCCCCTAATTGCAAGGCTGGAAACGAAGAAATATTCATGGAAGTGAGGTCATGATTTTGAGGTGAAAGAAGGCAAATGCTGAGGACTACCCATACAACTGGATCCTATCACTATATCACAAAATATTTTTAGCAGTATTTACCATGAGGGAGATGAGGCCTTCAGCAAATCTTGGATCAGTCAGTTTCAAATACTTTTTATTTGGTTTTAAATCTTGACTAACACTACACTTCAAGAAACACAAGTATCATTTTTCTTTATTGAGATATAGCACAATAAAATTGAGGGCACATTTGGAGCACTATGTGTAATTCTGGCCTCTGTGCTATAAAAAAAATGACATCATTATGGTAGAGAGGAAGGCAATAAAAATTCTGAAAGGTTTAGAAAACATGACCTATGGAGAGAGGTTAAGAGTACTGAATTTTTACAGCCTACAGAGAAGATAAGAAAGAGGTGACAAAATAACTATCTGTGAGTACCTTCCAGGAATTACCAGAATGAAAAAGTAAGTTTTAGTTTAATTTGTCATTGTAGGTAAAACAAGAAGTAATGGCCTGAAATTAAGAAAATGGAGGCCAAAAAGTAAAAAGCACTTTACAATACTGAGGTCAATTAGATAATGGAATGGACCTGTCAAAGTGGCTATTATCACCAAAAACATTCAAAGCGTGCTACAGAGAGAAATAATGGAGGAACCTGTAAAAAAAAGAAAATCTGTAAGTGCAATTCTACAGCTATACAAAGATGGGCTAGATGACCCAAAAGGTCATTTCTAACCCTAATGTCTAGGAATTCAGGATAACAAAAAAAATGATAAATCACTAGTAACAGAAATAACAATGCACGCTATTAGGATTTATTGTCCCTTCATAGGAAATACATTGACAGGTAAATTGTAGGTTTTTAAAGAAAATCGTTACCATTAATTTGAAGTCATTTCCCCTGTATCAATATCCTTAAGACTTGGGAAGTTGATTTTTTTTTTTTTTTAATCTTCATAAGTACCTGAAAAGTACATTTATAGTTATTAGCTAGTGACACGCAAAGTATGAAAAAGTATTTATACCAGAGTTTTTCAAATATTTCTGAAAGTTTTATAAGGTGTAATGTTTGCAAAATCATCTATTAGGTAACTACCTAAATAATGACACCTAATGAAACTTCATGTTCAAGCCTATATTGCTTTTATTCTGAACCTATGCAATTTTTCCATGTGATATACAAAACCATGAAGTACTTTAAAATCCTCATTTAATAAAGCTTGCATATCATATTCTGAGAATAGTATCTCCCTAGTGTATCATGACTTTGCCATTGATGTTAGCCTCTTCATTGCTTTCTTTTCTTTTTTTTTGTCTCTTTTTGAACTTTCCTCTATCAAACTATTTTGAAAAAGCACATTGAAAAATAGCTTGATGGGGTTAAAGACAGCTTAGTTTAAAGTTAATGTAAGTTTGAATTCTATTAATGGAAGATCTATGCTCTATCAATGCATAATTTCTATGTAAATTACAAAAATTTAGCAGAATGCTGCTTCACTGTTCAGAAAGGAAAAGAAATTTGCTTCAACTGAAATTACTTGGAATACAATGGGGGGAAAAAAAACGACCCACTGCTAAATCCACACCAGATGTAGAACAGGACTTGCAAAAAGGGCCCTGTGACACACTGGACCCTAATTCAGTTTTCTGTTTTCCCTATCTGCTGACCGTTAAAGCTGATGACAGTTACACACATTTGCCAGGAAGAAGTCATGAGGTCAGCCCATAAAAGGTGGGGGGGGTGGCGGGGGGGCAGACCCTGACATTTTTAAATGGCTGATACAGGCTCTTTTTAGTTCCAAATTTTTATCCTTAAGAGATCAGTTTTCAGCATTCCTGTGGAACCTTGAAAGCTACAAAGGTATATCAGAGAAATATAAAAGGTGAGAAACTTCTGCACATCAGCTGATTGCAGAACAATTGGCTGCTTTCAGCTAACATTTGCTTACAAAATTGCAAATCTCACCTCTTCAACAGTAGGTGTGATGTTTTACATTTGAGAGATTCATAATTTAAAAAAATATTTATGTCCTATTTATACCCTCAAAATAGGACTTCAGTTCTATTTGATTGGTACACTATGTCTGGATAGTGGAGATAGGGGAGTAAGATTCCATTGTCCTTTGAGACTGTCTCAGACCTTTATTGCCAAAACAGGAAAAATTTTCATTTGATAAAACATATTTAAAATCTCCTTTAAGCAGAAGATATTTGTAATTGCAGAGCGAGGAAAAAAAAAAAATCAAGGCTAATTAAATATAGTAATTAGACAATAATGAATAATATATGAAGTATAATCAATCTTGAGATCACTAGTAATTTATTTTTCTTTTAAATAATAGCATAGCAGAAGTCATATGCTTTAGTTATGTCTGTTCATAAGCAATCTTGTTCAATTGAAAGATATCTGATAAACCTTCTGAAAATTTTCCCCACCCATGCTTCATAAAGAGAGAAAAATTGTCACAGCATAATACATTTAGATCCAATTATATTCTTAAAGTATAATTTGTGTATAATAAATTGATATTGATATATACTTAAAAAAAAAAAAAGGTACTCATCACTTACAGATAGCTTCAACATGACATGTTGAACTTTCAGAAAGTACAATACTGCTTTCTCTCATAGCATGTACATTTATTTTATATCGGCAATTCTTTTGCTAGATAGATCAAACATTGCCAAGCATTGCTAATGTGTTAGAAATGGAATGCTTTATAACGGTCCCCACAGTGATCTTTAAGTGCCTCTGGCAAGCCAAAGCAAAAAAAAAAAAAATCCTAACTTCACCCCTCAAAACAATATAACAAAATTGAGCTAGAAAAAGAAGCATGAATAAAAGAATTAATGTCAACAAAACTAGAAGAAAGCACAACGCGAGAATAAGGAAGGATCTGAGTGGAAGATTTACCTGGTGACCTGATCCCACAATTTCAAGTTATAGCTGTACCCTTCTTGATTTTAGTCCTGCTGTTTAGGATTCAAAATTGCGTCAGAGATCAAATCCTAGCCCCAAGGCAAACTTTACATTCTGGCAAAGTAGAAATTCTCTAAAAAAATTTGAAATTTAGTATGGCAGAGCAGAGGAAAGAGATTGACTTCTTTCCTTTTCTAACCCATGAACAAGATCCAAGGAAACACTGCAGCTTCTCTAAGCTAACACAGCAACTCAGCCTGTATAATGGCTTCTTTCACTTAGCTCTGTAAATTCACATATTTCAGATTCACAGCTGATACACAGTTCTCCGAATATGTTTTACTGTTGTATTGACTAATAATATTGATTCATATAAAAAGATCTGTATTCCACAGTTCATTTGCCAACTGAGAATTGGTCCACAATCCTTAGATGTTTGGACTAACTAGTGTTAATTATAGAATTTTTATTGCATTCAAACAGAGGCAGAATTTCATCCTTTTTTTAATTCATTAGGCTAACAGTTATGTGTTATATAAATAAAGTTCAGGAAGGGAAAAAGCTTTTCTGAAAAACAATGTACATTGTTAATTTCTACTAATCTGAATAGACTCAATGGCTCATCATTCCTATTATATATATAGGAAATATATATAGGAAAAAGTGAGACAGAGAAGAGATAAAGTGACATATTTAAACTTACAAAGCAGCAAACTAGGTTACTATTGATTTATTTTCTGGTAAGAATGTGATTTTGTTCCCCTCCACTTTTCATTGCTTAAGTGCAGTACTACACAACTTGGTTTTGCGGATTTGAGAGAACATAGCCATTTCCTTAAAATGCAATTTCTGTCGCTGTTCTAGTGCTCTCATTCCTGGTTCATGCACTGATTGGTTTATCTCACCAAATGTTGATAAAAAGGCACCACAAATATCTATTCTGGAGAACAACGTACTTTCACTTTTTGCTGTGGAGAATGGAAGAAATGTTTGAACATGCGTTTCAAGCATATCCATCCACCTACGTGTGTATTTTAGTCATCTGCCCCTTCATTCCTTGATATTTCATCCTACCTCACTGCTAGGACTTAAATTAAACTATTACGGAATAAAGTAATGTTAAATGAAATAAACAACACTGATAAGGCTCCAAGGGGAAAAACAGTGATGTTTCTCTGAGATATCTCTATCTGCCTCTAACTAGTCAGCAGAAGGATGCAAGACGCTTGGGGTGTTGGTTGGCCAATGCTGATACTGAACCAGCAAAAAGATCTGTGGATAAGAACAAATAGTCAGTGTTTCTCTGCTTCTCGGTAGAAATTAATACAGCCAGAGAAAGATAGTGAGGTTATGCTTTGGTAAGGAAATACATAGCACAGTGTCTGCTGTGCTAACTTACTGTCCTTGATACTGTGTTCTTGTCAGTAATTACACTCAATTTTGTTTTGAAGACTGCTCCTGAGTCATCTTAATCAGGTCCCCAAAGTAAAAGGGCTAACAGATATTGGATTGATATGGTTGGGAAATAGCGAGGCTGGAGCTCAGAGAATCAATCAGTTTATTGCAGAGTCCTTTGCCTAGAAAAATGCAGTTTGCCAGATCTCGCCTTCTAGGGGTGCATTGCAAAAGGGACTTAAAGCAGTTATACTGTATTCACCTGCTGGACATGCTATCTGCATAAAAATCTATTAAAGCACAATTAAAATAAAAAAAAAAAGGTTTGCCGTCATGAAAATATACTAAAACAAAACAACATAAACTAGCAATGTTAAAACATAACCCCTGCTATGCTTGCATATTTGTCTTTTGTCTGTACAACCACCTATTATGAGTAGCTTCAGGAAACAGAAGACAGGGGGACGGAGCTGACAATTACCGTAATTCACTTGACAATTATAAGCCTCCAGGAACTGTATGATGCTAGTGAAGCTCTCTGCAGTTCCTATACAAACTAACAGAGACTGTTTTCTTGCCCAACAGCTTTCTTACCTGACTAATTATAGTTTCTGAATTACAGAAAGGAAAAGAGGTCAAAATCTGTTTTTGCTTACACAAAGTTAATTTCAATGAACACCATTAAATGTACAGAGATGTTACATTTCTGCTGGGGTAAATAAGAGGAGAATTTGTCCGCCTGTCTTTTATTTTCTCCTATATAAGTCACTTGAAAGATTAAATGAACCAGAAAGGATGATTTGTGGAGATTTCTTTTGCACAAATGCAACCAGTATTATCTGAAATATAAGAGGAATCATTTGACTGTGACAATTCCAAATACTAGTATTTAAATATTTAATTTTATTGATCTTATGGTCTAAAAAGTCTTTGCAAATTCAATAGCTGTCAAAGGGATTAAGCCTATTAGACCTCTGCCTCCAACAGCAGTGCATTAGGAGACCAGAACATTTGTAAATTCCACTTACACTAGATTTTGACAGCTCATGGCTCAGCCCTTAAATCAGCAGTTTTCAGATTTTAATTTTTATTTCCAGTAAATGTAAATAATTTTGCAAATATTTTTGTTCATTAAGAAAACAACTCACAAAAATGTAAATGCAGCCTGTCAGCACATTTTTAAATCCCTAAAGCTCAGGTGCCAGTTCTTTATTTGTATCATAAAAACAAAACAAAATTAAGAATAAAAAATAAGTTGATCCTCAAAATCTCAAAGAAGGAATACCAAAGAACAACCATCAAGACTTGCAGTGCTACTGTTACATGGCTATATCCTGTGAATTATTTCAAAATTGAAACCAGTAAGTTGCACTGAAAATTTTTTCCTTCTAATAGTATTTTTTACTTTTAAAAAATAATTACATATTTTAAATAATTAGTTACATTTAAGAAATGGATACACAGTATTCATTCACAGGCTTTTATATATAAATACATATGCATGTCCTTATTAAACATAAGGCACTGTGATGATCTTCATTTATCAAGTTTCTTAGAAACATGAATCATTTCATCCTGAAATGAGGAATAATTGGGAATAAAAAACTACACCTCTTCCATTAATGAAAATCATGGTAAGTGGTGATTCTGAAGTATGCAAATATATTGAAGTAAACTCCAAAGGTGTGTTCCAACATCATTACTCACAAATAAAATCACTCAGCAATCTACCCTGTCCTGCACATTCTTAAACCTTGTTGCACAAAGTTTCTCACTGTGATCAAGAAGAAAAGAACTGGCTTTGTTTTCTTTTTTGGCTGATAATAGCAAAATGCTGTCACAAGGGATTTTCCCTCCTCCATTGTCTCAAAACAATCAAAGAATTATATTTTAATTTAAAATTAGAAAAAAAGAGAAACCTTAGAAACAAAGGTCCCCAGATTCCCAAGAGAAAGCTCTGTTAGCAATCTTGTGTCATGTCAGGTCTTTGGAAGATTTCCTTTTACTTCGCTGGAGCAGAGCTTTGGTCTCTTCATTATTTTTTCCATCTCATAATTTCCAGGGTCACCTTCCTACTTGTAAAGATTGCCTCAATATTTTGATGCTTCCTTCTAGCAATATTTAGGCCACTGCTCTACAAATGCAAGGCTATCCTGCCTTCTCTTAACGCTCAGTATATTTGACAATCAAAATGAAAAATGAGAAAAAGTAGTTTAAATAAAAATCATTACTGAAACCTTCATGTTTATATCTCACCAGCTACACCCCTGGCATGAAATTACTCCTTGGATGTGAAGCAGTATTAGGGCATTTTGCTTAACTAAGAGCTATTTAGCTGAAGTCTAAGTGAATGAATTATATTGGGTCTAATAAGCCAGCAACTAATGACTTGCAGCACTTGTATTATTTCTTTGCAATTGTGGATTTCCTTATTCTTTTAGAAACAGTTTCTTCTCTAAAACATATGGAATACTATCACATAGCTAACCTGAGCAAACGTATATGATGGAGTTTTATAAGTTTTTTTTTATTATTATGAAGACATTTTTACTGCTTTCCTCCCCCTTCTCTTTTAACCACAGTCTATTTGCCAGCTTCAGGTAAAGAATTTTATGCAACACTTAGACAGTGCTGTATTACTCTGAATTCTGATTAACCAAAGGGGTCAACTTTCATTAGAAACTGCATAAAACTCAGTCCATTAAATTGTCCATTTCAAGCTTGCAGTAATGGCTTACAGTTTTGACTATATTAATTAGTGCACCTATTACATTGCCAAACTAAATGTTTTTTTTTTAAGGAACATAGAGGCTTTGTCTGACTTAGAACTAATTCATGGTGAAGAAACAGTAGAAATGACAAGAATTAAAATGTAATAGATTAAAAAAATTAATAAAGCTGTTATGACAGAGATTATTTTATCAAAATTTACAATTTTATACCAACTTGAGTTAAAAGAATGATCTTAAGCTGTTCCTCTTTACATATTCATTTTTAAATTGCTGACATCTGATGTTACAGCCTTTGATCACAAAAGTCACTTTAAGACAAAGCCAAAAAGAATATGCTTATTTCTTCAATCATTCACCTAGATAGCTAGAAAGTTACTGGTTTTCTAAGCCCTGCTCTAGTCTCAGATTGCCTTCATTTCCACTTTGGCAGTTGATAGCATGAAACACACACTGTCAGATACAGCTATTGATCTATTCAGTTTGACACCCTGCACAAAATGATAAAGGCATAGCATTTTGGCGAAAATTTGTAAGATCTTCTGTTCCCTCATTATTCAGCCAGCCAAGGCTCAAATCAGGGCAAGAGGAAGGGCAAGACTGGCTAATCTTCATGATCCTACAAGTCACAGACCAACAACTCAAGATGAGCTCACCTGCTACAAATAAGCCATCCTGGGGCACCAAAATCATGAGCTTATTGTACTTACAGGCCTACATTCACTGATGAGGTAGCAACTACCTTCTAATTAGCACTGTGAAGGATGCCATACATGCTCCTGCGTCATGTAACATGGTCACAGATCATGTCCCTGCATGGGACAACTCATGAATCAGATGAGGGCTCCTGTGGGAGAAGTGGCCTTAATTTATTTCTAGAGCATGGACTCTAACCAGCAAGCTACTGCACTGAATAATGTGAATACTAATAGTTAACTGCATCTTACAACCTTGGCACTAGGAGACACCCTTCCTAAAAGGAAAAGAAAAAACAGGTGACAGAAGACCACCAGTGCTGCCAGCCAAATGTACCAGACTTTCTTCAGTCAGAGGAATGAGGCTGGTCTCTTCTACTTCCTCGGAAAGGGCAAGAACTCAACATCCAAGAGCTGAATGAACTGACGGTGCTAATATTAGCAGTACTGCCAGTTACCAGATGGTATTAATACAGACCTCCCTCTATTACTTCTGGGCCTTCCATGTCTCTTTTTATGGCTGAGCAACATCAACTTATCACAGCTCTGTTAAGGACCTGCAACTTTTAGCAATCCACAGAACCCATCTAGCCCCTACTCTGACAAGGAGGTAAAGGTCCACATACAGACTCCAAAGAGGCATGCCACTAAAGTAACATGCCTTTCCCATCTTCCTTTTCTAACCCTCTACACCTTTTCTATCTATGAGCAACAGCTGCCTTCCCTCCGTTCAGAAATGCTATTTAAGTTAATGCTAACACTTAGGTCAGGAGGCCAGTTTCCAAGGATTCCTATATAATCCAAAGGGACATATGTTCTTCTTGGAGCAGGTCCACAGCAGGAAGTTAGCATGAGTGCTCTGGGTCTCTCACCGCAGAAACCTAATCCTCTCTGAATGTGTGAAAACATGGCCACCCATATCATCATTCTTTTCCTTCTTGTCTTTCCCTCCCCTCAAGCTTCCCAGGAATTCTCATTCTTTAGGTTACTGCAACCGGTCTGTCATTGCTTGGGGCAGGTGGGAAGGGTGACACTGATGTTGTTTCTATAATATCATTCTCAACAGGAAACAGAACTCCTTTTTCTCTTTAAAAAGAAATACAACTTTGTACATCATATTGCATTACTGCCTAGTATAACATGAAATTTCAGAACATAACTTCCTTTTTTCTGTTTCTGATTGAGTTCTGAGAGCGTCTATCCCTGGCAAGAAGATGCTAAATGATTAGCACAGTGACAGATACCAGCAGCAGCAATGTCAACTTTCTGTACCATGTTTCTGAGCAGCACTTCAATGTTTAAGAGGTTCAGGGCTGGAAAAACAATGAGAAAAAAGGAAAGGTACAGACATGGACAGCCATGCCCATTTTACCATACTACTCTGAGCTCAGCACTATGTGAGGATGTTTAGGCCCAGAATTGAGGGGGAGGGTCCTCCCAATTCCAACATGAACCCTTCAGGAATAAAACCATGCCAGAGGGCCAGTGTGTCTTTTAATATTGGCTCCCGTGTTCAAATCAATCATAAAGATACTGTAAAGATCCTGTTTCACAGACAGCAATTCCTGATCCCAGAAACAGCTTGGTATTTATTATCATCAACCTGCAAATAACAGTATCACTGAAACATTCGTTTGCATAGGCTGCCTTAAATTTCATTTACTTTGCAGAGATATAAAATTAAATTAGAGCCAACCAATCTTTCTAGCTTTCCTCTAAATTGCAACAGTCTTTTTAGAATCATTGATCTAGGTAAGTAAAATAAACAGATTAAAAGAAGTTAAGCCTGGGAACTCTGGACTGTTAAGGAGGCAATAACTCTTGACAGATAAAACTAAATCTAGGTGAAGAACTTTCAGCATGACAGTTTAAAAATGTAGTTTTACATGGATTTAAAAGCTTTTTGTCAATTTTGACAAAACTGTCATTGAGAGAGTGATGATAGAACATTTTACTTCAACTAGATAGAGTAAAAAAGAATAAAGGAATAAAAAAGTTAATCTAAATTTTCATATTAGGTAGGTTTACCAATTTTAAATACAGCCCATTGATGTTATGTTAATATATGTTTCCAATATCTTGGAAAGAAAGGACAGTAAAAGTTAACCAAAATGATACAAACCAAAAAACTGTATTTAACGTTATCCAACCAAATAACTTTATATTTTACAAAATAATGAATTCAAGGTAATAATTTACCATGTCCTTGCTTTAATTCTCTGAAAATATTAAAAATTCAAAACTTCAATATTTCTTTCTATTTCAGATTAAATAAAAATCAACTATTATAATTTCCCAGAGAGTGGACATGAAGTTAGCAGGTCTCAAGTTAGATGTTACCAAATGTTATAGAAAGCAAGTGTGCTACTCTCTGGACTATGGAAATACAAATAAGTTGTATTTGATTTATTGCTAGAAGGCTTACTAAGAAAATAAAGCTTTCTATGAAGTTGGAAGAATGGAAATCTCTCTTTCTGTAAAGTGATATAACTCCAGTAAATTCAAAGAATTGTTGCCTCTGTTTTTTGTACCGGCAGAAAACAAGATATCAAAACTTTTTGTATGTTGGTGTTAAATGGATACTTGGAAAGGTTCGCAGGCATGTACAAAGCAGAGCCAGAAAAAATATTTGCTCTTGTTAAAGCTTTTTTGGGGGGGGGAAAGGGAAGAACGGAGGTGGGGAGGAGGTTTAGTGGAACACATTCGCATAGTCTTAAGTAGAGATGATATAGGCATTATAGCAATTATATTAAAAACATTCTTTAATATTTCTCAAAGGTAATTTTATGTTGATACTAAGAATCTGTGAAGGTCTCTAATTTCAAACATATTCCCATTCAGTATTATAGCTATACAACAGCCCTGTAACTTTTACTCAGTTAGATGCATACTGCCTTTCCGAGTTCTGTTTCACAGAACATCGTGAAGGCTCAATGTGCTGACAGAACATGAAAAACAGGATTCATGTCATGTGCAGATGACATCTTAGTTTTCGTTCTAGAAAAAAACCTCAATGTTGACCTATAAAAATATCGCCTATGCATTACACCACAAAACGCCACATTTTGTGGTAGAGATAATACCAAGCATATCAGATTTGATAACCACATCAGAATCGCAAATCAAATGGGAATACAAGTTTAGATAAAAAGAGAAGGCTGTTTTCCTTTTTAGTATCATGGATAAGAATATAAGCAATATTATTCTTGAATTCAGCTTCTGATTTTACATATTCATTCCTTGATCACTAATTACTTCAAACAAAAAGCAATGATTTTGATTTAAAAATCAAAATTAATCTTTCTGATCATACTCTGAAACCACTTTCACTTTACACATTTCTCAGCTTAACAAACAAGTCTCTAGCAAGTGAAAACATTAACTATAACTATCAGTCTTGAATATTTCCAACATGACAGAACTCAATATTTCCTTCTATCAGATATGGATGTGAAGTAAATAATCCAGTCACCTTGAAAAATTCATTCAGCTTTCATACTGCAAGTATTTGACTCTCTTCTGTGTTAAATGTATATAGATACCTAAATTCATACCTGTACATATGTATATATATGATTTTTTAGATCATATGGAAGAATACACAAAATGTCTGAATCAGGTCAGAATCCATCTAAACAATTCACTAACAAAAGCACCTTCCTGGAGTACCTTCAATACAAAGTACAACTATTTCATTACTTCTATGTCTGAGAAAAAAACTATGCTCATATGCAGCAGCCCATGCCCTACTCTGACAAGTGAAAGTAAATTGCCAAAATGTAAGAGGGAAAAATAGGTGTATCTAAATGAAAAATGACCATTCTCTCTGAAACGCTTAAGTAGTGTGAAATGAAGAAGTCATAGCAGATTAAAAATCAAATAGGAAGAAGAATTTCAGATCACATGCAAGATGAGAAAGTTCTGAGAGAAGTTAGTGCTCCCATGCGGTTTCAAGCTCCCGGCATCATTTGTCTCCCAACAGATGAAAAAATTGTAAGGACTGACTTCTTTGCAACACTGCAGCTAGGAACAGTCAAAATGAGGCTGTCATTGTCCCCCAGTGACAGGAAGGCTGAAGACAACTGGTGTAGTTCATAATGCTTAAAGAGTTGATAGTGCCATGACTTGGAAGGCTGCAGTCATGGGCAATGCCATAGCCTACTCCTATTTCACTATTAAAAAGCGATTACCACTTACAAAATATTTGCACATCTGAACGTAGTCAGCTCACTGTAGCTAGAAAGCATTTTTACCTTCTTCGGCCACAAAACAGTCTGGCTGTACACTCTTATTCCAGTCTCTGAAGCCAGTGTATACTTCCAAACATCAATGGATTTGAAACTGCATGAAGATCATGTCAGTGTTTGATAATTGAGCGGATGCAGAATAACAGCAAGTTTAAAAATGTGTTGCTTTTAAGTAGAACAGCCAAACCTTTAGTCTATATCCTCTTAGGGGTATGTAAACAGCTCACTAACATGTTATAGTATAATACACAGATGATTCAAGAAGCCCGGCCACAAGCACACCCTGGAATCTTCATTACAGGTGCAAAGATTAGGATGGAACAAATGACAGTATCAAGTACCAAGAGAACAACAAAGCTATCAACAAACAAAAGCAGAGAAAATTGCCCCAGACTTTCTCCAAAGCAGTCCTGGGAATCTTTTCAAAGTTTGAAAGCTTATCATAAACCTTGTGCAATATTTTCATCAGAGATCTGCTGTATTTTTCTTTAAGAGATAATTAGTGAAAAGACAGCAATGGATTGTCATAGTAGTCTTGGAAGAACTAATTGTATCACTGAAAATTAGCCTTCCTCAGCTACATGTTCAGCACTGACCTTTAACCACCAGACTGACGTTCCTAAGCCCAGCAATAAATACTTCATCACCTGGTGAATTCTACTAAAGCCACTAACACTAAGTATATTAAAGTTTGAACCTTGCTGTCAGTATGCCCACAAATGCTGTTCCTGAAGTTTTTTGCTTTAAAATGAACACTGCCACAATTTGCTATAAAAATTACTGCTTGTTTATTCAAATAAAATAATTCATTTTTTTCATCTTGTCTTTCAACATACCAGCATATTACATATCTTTCTTTCTAGCCTCCTTCTTGGCCCTCTTCACCTGACCTGGTAATGTAAAATTTAGAAGCAGGTATAAAACCACTTTTGTTTCTTCCCCTAACCATTTTGGTTGCGCGAAGAGTTTCCAAGCAAAAGATGGGTGTTTGGTTATGCAATAGAAAGCTCATCTCCACACACACAGAGGAGCACAGAGGCATAACAGCAGGTAGGGGAACATCCAAAGCCCCATCAGATGTCCTAGGAGGGACATCAGCCTCATAGGCTGCAGGTGACAGCCATCATCTTGAGTCCACAGGAGAGAAAGAGCCTCTCTCAGAGATGGGAACAAGACGAGATCATTGGTGCTCATTGCACGAGTGTTGAGTGCTTCTGTCTGTCTTAATCTGTGTGGCCAGCTGTGTATGCAGATACATATCATGAATGTGTGATTGTGTCTGTGTGCCTACTGGGAATACATGCTCAGCCTCGCTACTGGTTGGACCTGGGGGAAGGAGCTGTGGTACCCTTGCCTCTGTCAGGTTACCAGTTTTGGAAACTCCCTAACGCTGGGGAGTCATAATACATGCTTAGCAGATGTGAAAAGCACCTTAAGAATCACTAGGAGAGGTGCACATGTGAATTTAGATAGATAGCCACAGAGACAAACTTAAGAGGAAAATATATTTCTAATAAGAAACTTCCATTTGCTTTCTAACATGGCACACCTGTAGCACTTGATCTTTCCAAATGTTAAATTTTGTCATGCCAATAAATCAAAGATGAATTGGGGTAAGCCGGGTGGCATAAGCCTTAAAAGAGAACAGTAGGTCCTCCCAGAAAGCTCTAGAAGCATGGAAAACCCAAGCTCTGCTGACATTTGGTGCAGTGAAAGAGACTTTTGGACAAGTTTTTATCCTAAACAAGTGTGTCAGTGTGCAGATTTGGGAAACTGAAGTCCTAGGTAAAGGAAATACCATTCGTGAAAGTCTCTGTGGATACCAAAATGTGTTGGGTCTTGCATTCTGTGATACTCTTCAAAAAGCAAAAATCACTGAGAAATGCTGTGCTGCAGCCAGCAGGAAGGAAGAGGGAGGCCAGCTGGACAAAGCCCTGCTATTCCCCAGGGTACAGCAGGGGCAAGAGCTACTCCAGCACTGCTGCCAGCAGCCACTGGGTCAAGCACCACCGCAAGAGTAGACTCCAGCACCTCCAAAGTTTCCCCGCAAGGAAACAGAGAGAAGATACTAAATTCATGTTGTTTGGAAAAAACAGATACTACTACATCATCCATTTCCCCTTCCCTTTCTTCTTTTCCTCTCTCCTCCTGTAACAGGGTCTGTTATTTGATTCAGTGTTTCTGAGGAGGTAAGGGTCACTGAGTGGTCAGTGTGGTCTGGTTATCACAGATTTTGGGGTAGAACTCACAAGTGTTTAGCTATGGCACTTCAAAATTGA